>NC_091756.1:13247164-15701537 GCF_043380555.1 Nothobranchius furzeri
TCATGAAACGTTCAGATCACTTACAACTCAATAGATTCTACCGTCTTGTAACGTTTCAGCCTGATTGGACCTTGTTTTCACACAAATGGACCCAGATTGATGTGAAATTGTGCTTCGTGCAACATAATTCTAGGTGCCATTTACAAACCATAAGTGCTAATGACTCCATTCCTTTTTGTGGTTGTAGGGGCTGTTGATTGGAGTACACTAAAACAAGCCTGACCTCTCTAGGACATTCACAAGCCATGTTATAAGCCCACAAAGGTGTAACTGGACTACTTCTTTAAAGTGACACCAGGCCCGGTGACCTTTGGGACATGGTTTGACCCCCTATAGGAATGTGCGATCATCATGAAACAATCAGTTCACTTACAACTCAATAGATTCTACCTTCTTGTAACGTTTCAGCCTGATTGGACCTTGTTTTCACACAAATGGACCCAGAATGATGTGCAATTGTGCTTCGTGCAACATAATTCTGGGTGCCATTTACAAACCATAAGTGCTAATGACTCCATTCCTTTTTGTGGTTGTAGGGGCTGTTGATTGGAGTACACTAAAACAAGCCTGACCTCTCTAGCACATTCAGGAGCCAAATTATAAGCCCACAAAGGTGTAACTGGACTACTTCTTTAAAGTGACACCAGGCCCGGTGACCTTTAGGACATGGTTTGACCGCCTATAGGAATGTGCGATCATCATGAAACGTTCAGATCACTTACAACTCAATAGATCCTACGTTTCTGTAACGTTTCAGCCCTATTGGACCTTGTTTTCACACAAATGAACCCAGAATGATGTGAAATTGTGCTTTGTGCAACATAATTCTGGGTGCCATTTACAAACCATAAGTGCTAATGACTCCATTCCTTTTTGTGGTTGTAGGGACTGTTGATTGGAGTACTCTGAAACAAACCTGATCACTCTAGGGCATTCAGAAGCCGAGTTATGAGCCCAGAAATGTGTAACTGGACTACTTTAAATTGACACCAGATCCGGTGACCTTTGGGACTTGGTTTGACCCCCTTAGGAAAGTGCTATCATCATGAAACGTTCAGATCACTTACAACTCAATAGATTCTACCTTCCTGTAACGTTTCAGCCTGATTGCACCTTGTTTTCACACAAATGAAACCAGAATGATGTGAAATTGTGCTTCGTGCAACATAATTCTGGGTGCCATTTACAAACCATAAGTGCTAATGACTCCATTCCTTTTTGTGGTTGTAGGGGCTGTTGATTGGAGTACACTAAAACAAACCTGATCTCTCTAGGACATTCAGAAGCCAAGTTATAAGCCCAAAAAGGTGTAACTGGACTACTTCTTTAAAGTGACACCAGATCCGGTGATGTTTGGGACATGGTTTGACCCCCTATAGGAATGTGCGATCATCATGAAACGTTCAGATCACTTACAACTCAATAGATTCTACCTTCTTGTAACGTTTCAGCCTGATTGGAACTTGTTTTCACACAAATGGACCCAGAATGATGTGAAATTGTGCTTCTTGCAACATAATTCTGGGTGCCATTTACAAACCATAAGTGCTAATGACTCCATTCCTTTTTGTGGTTGTAGAGGCTGTTGATTGGAGTACACTAAAACAAGCCTGACCTCTCTAGGACATTCACAAGCCAAGTTATAAGCCCACAAAGGTGTAACTGGACTACTTCTTTAAAGTGACAACCGGCCCGGTGACCTTTGGGACATGGTTTGACCCCCTATAGGAATGTGCGATCATCATGAAATGTTCAGATCACTTACAACTCAATAGATTCTACCTTCTTGTAACGTTTCAGCCTGATTGGAACTTGTTTTCACACAAATGGACCCAGAATGATGTGAAATTGTGCTTCTTGCAACATAATTCTGGGTGCCATTTACAAACCATAAGTGCTAATGACTCCATTCCTTTTTGTGGTTGTAGAGGCTGTTGATTGGAGTACACTAAAACAAGCCTGACCTCTCTAGGACATTCAGAAGCCAAGTTATAAGCCCACAAAGGTGTAACTGGACTACTTCTTTAAAGTGACAACCGGCCCGGTGACCTTTGGGACATGGTTTGACCCCCTATAGGAATGTGCGATCATCATGAAACGTTCAGATCACTTACAACTCAATATATTCTACCTTCTTGTAACGTTTCAGCCTGATTGGACCTTGTTTTCACACAAATGGACCCAGAATGATGTGAAATTGTGCTTCGTGCAACATAATTCTGGGTGCCATTTACAAACCATAAGTGCTAATGACTCCATTCCTTTTTGTGGTTGTAGGGGCTGTTGATTGGAGTACACTAAAACAAGCCTGACCTCTCTAGGACATTCAGGAGCCAAGTTATAAGCCCACAAAGGTGTAACTGGACTACTTCTTTA
Organism: Nothobranchius furzeri; assembly: GCF_043380555.1. Lineage (NCBI taxonomy): Eukaryota > Metazoa > Chordata > Actinopteri > Cyprinodontiformes > Nothobranchiidae > Nothobranchius > Nothobranchius furzeri. The sequence continues at coordinate 13,249,541 of NC_091756.1, forward strand.
AAGTGACACCAGGCCCGGTTACCTTGGGACATGGTTTGACCCCCTATAGGAATGTGCGATCATCATGAAACGTTCAGATCACTTACAACTCAATAGATTCTACCTTCTTGTAACGTTTCAGCCTGATTGGACCTTGTTTTCACACAATTGGACCCAGAATGATGTGAAATTGTGCTTCGTGCAACATAATTCTGGGTGCCATTTAAAACCATAAGTGCTAATGACTCCATTCCTTTTTATGGTTGTAGGGGCTGTTGATTGGAGTACACTAAAACAAACCTGACTTCTCTAGGACATTCAGAAGCCAAGTTATAAGCCCACAAATGTGTAACTGGACTACTTTAAATTGACACCAGATCCGGTGACCTTTGGGACATGGTTTGACCCCCTTAGGAAAGCGCTATCGTCAAGAAACGTTCAGATCACTTACAACTCAATAGATTATACCTTTCTGTAACGTTTCAGCCTGATTGGACCTTGTTTTCACACAAATGAACCCAGAATGATGTGAAATTGTGCTTTGTGCAACATAATTCTGGGTGCCATTTAAAACCATAAGTGCTAATGACTCCAGTCCTGTTTGTGGTTGTAGGGGCTGTTGATTGGAGTACACTAAAACAAACCTGATCTCTCTAGGACATTCAGAAGCCAAGTTATAAGCCCACAAATGTGTAACTGGACTACTTCTTTAAAAAGACATCAGGTCCGGTGACCTTTGAGACATGGTTTGACCCCCTATAGGAATGTGCGATCATCATGAAACGTTCAGATCACTTACAACTCAATAGATTCTACCTTCTTGTAACGTTTCAGCCTGAATGGACCTTGTTTTCACACAAATGAACCCAGAATGATGTGAAATTGTGCTTTGTGCAACATAATTCTGGGTGCCATTTACAAACCATAAGTGCTAATGACTCCATTCCTTTTTGTGGTTGTAGGGGCTGTTGATTGGAGTACTCTGAAACAAACCTGATCACTCTAGGACATTCAGAAGCCAAGTTATGAGCCCAGAAATGTGTAACTGGACTACTTTAAATTGACACCAGATCCGGTGACCTTTGGGACATGGTTTGACCCCCTTAGGAAAGGGCTATCATCATGAAACGTTCAGATCACTTACAACTCAATAGATTCTACCTTCCTGTAACGTTTCAGCCTGATTGGACCTTGTTTTCACACAAATGAACCCAGAATGATGTGATATTGTGCTTCGTGCAACATAATTCTGGGTGCAATTTAAAAACCATAAGTGCTAACGACTCCATTCCTTTTTGGGGTAATGGGGGCTGTTGATTGGAGTACACTAAAACAAACCTGACTTCACTAGGACATTCAGAAGCCAAGTTATAAGCCCACAAATGTGTAACTGGACTACTTCTTTAAAGTGACACCAGGCCCGGTGACCTTTGAGACATGGTTTGACCCTCTATAGGAATGTGCTATCATCTTGAAACATTCATATGTCAATTACAACTCAATAGATTCTACATTCTTGTAACGTTTCAGCCTGATTGGACCTTGTTTTCACATAAATGGACCCAGAATGATGTGAAATTGTGCTTCATGCAACATAATTCTGGGTGCCATTTACAAACCATAAGTGCTTATGACTCCATTCCTTTTTGTGGTTGTAGGGGCTGTTGATTGGAGTACACTAAAACAAACCTGATCTCTCTAGGACATTCAGAAGCCAAGTTATAAGCCCACAAATGTGTAACTGGACTACTTCTTTAAATTGACACCAGAGCCGGTGACCTTTGGGACATGGTTTGACCCCCTATTGGAATGTGCGATCATCATGAAACGTTCAGATCACTTACAACTCAATGGATTCTACCTTCTTGTAACGTTTCAGCCTGATTGGACCTTGTTTTCACACAAATTAACGCAGAATGATGTGAAATTGTGCTTCGTGCAACATAATTCTGGGTGCCATTTACAAACCATAAGTGCTAATGACTCCATTCCTTTTTGTGGTTGTAGGGGCTGTTGATTGGAGTACACTAAAACAAACCTGATCTCTCTAGGACATTCAGAAGCCAAGTTATAAGCCCACAAATGTGTAACTGGACTACTTCTTTAAATTGACACCAGATCCGGTGACCTTTGGGACATGGTTTGACCCCCTTAGGAATGTGCGATCATCACGAAACGTTCAGATCACTTACAACTCAATAGATTCTACCTTCCTGTAACGTTTCAGCCTGATTGGACCTTGTTTTCACACAAATGAACCCAGAATGATGTGAAATTGTGCTTCGTGCAATGTAATTCTGGGTGCCATTTACAAACCATAAGTGCTAATGACTCCATTCCTTTTTGTGGTTGTAGGGGCTGTTGATTGGAGTACTCTGAAACAAACCTGATCACTCTAGGACATTCAGAAGCCAAGTTATGAGCCCAGAAATGTGTAACTGGACTACTTTAAATTGACACCAGATCCGGTGACCTTTGGGACATGGTTTGACCCCCTATAGGAAAGTGCTATCATCATGAAACGTTCAGATCACTTACAACTCAACAGATTCTACCTTCCTGTAACGTTTCAGCCCGATTGGACCTTGTTTTCACACAAATGAAACCAGAATGATGTGAAATTGTGCTTCGTGCAACATAATTCTGGGTGCCATTTACAAACCATAAGTGCTAATGACTCCATTCCTTTTTGTGGTTGTAGGGGTTGTTGATTGGAGTACACTAAAACAAACCTGATCTCTCTAGGACATTCAGAAGCCAAGTTATAAGCCCACAAAGGTGTAACTGGACTACTTCTTTAAAGTGACACCAGATCCGGTGACCTTTCGGACATGGTTTGACCCCCTATAGGAATGTGCGATCATCATGAAACGTTCAGATCACTTACAACTCAATAGATTCTACCTTCTTGTAACGTTTCAGCCTGATTGGACCTTGTTTTCACACAAATGGACCCAGAATGATGTGAAATTGTGCTTCGTGCAACATAATTCTGGGTGCCATTTACAAACCATAAGTGCTAATGACTCCATTCCTTTTTGTGGTTGTAGGGGCTGTTGATTGGAGTACACTAAAACAAGCCTGACCTCTCTAGGACATTCAGGAGCCAAGTTATAAGCCCACAAAGGTGTAACTGGACTACTTCTTTAAAGTGACACCAGGCCCGGTGACCTTTGGGACATGGTTTGACCCCCTATAGGAATGTGCGATCATCATGAAACGTTCAGATCACTTACAACTCAATAGATCCTACCTTTCTGTAACGTTTCAGCCCTATTGGACCTTGTTTTCACACAAATGAACCCAGAATGATGTGAAATTGTGCTTTGTGCAACATAATTCTGGGTGCCATTTACAAACCATAAGTGCTAATGACTCCATTCCTTTTTGTGGTTGTAGGGGCTGTTGATTGGAGTACTCTTATACAAACCTGATCACTCTAGGACATTCAGAAGCCAAGTTATGAGCCCAGAAATGTGTAACTGGACTACTTTAAATTGACACCAGATCCGGTGACCTTTGGGACATGGTTTGACCCCCTTAGGAAAGTGCTATCATCATGAAACGTTCAGATCACTTACAACTCAATAGATTCTACCTTCCTGTAACGTTTCAGCCTGATTGGACCTTGTTTTCACACAAATGAACCCAGAATGATGTGAAATTGTGCTTCGTGCAACATAATTCTGGGTGCAATTTAAAAACCATAAGTGCTAACGACTCCATTCCTTTTTGGGGTACTGTGGGCTGTTGATTGGAGTACACTAAAACAAACCTGACTTCTCTAGGACATTCAGAAGCCAAGTTATAAGCCCACAAATGTGTAACTGGACTACTTCTTTAAATTGACACCAGATCTGGTGACCTTTGGGACATGGTTTGACCCCCTTAGGAAAGTGCAATCAACATGAAACGTTCAGATAACTTACAACTCAATAGATTCTACCTTCCTGTAACGTTTCAGCCTGATTGGACCTTGTTTTCACACAAATGAACCCAGAATGATGTGATATTGTGCTTCGTGCAACATGATTCTGGGTGCCATTTAAAACAGATAAGTGCTAATGACTCCATTCCTTTTTGTGGTTGTAGGGGCTGTTGATTGGAGTACACTAAAAAAAACCTGATCTCTCTAGGACATTCAGAAGCCAAGTTATAAGCCCACAAATGTGTAACTGGACTACTTTAAATTGACACCAGATCTGGTGAACTTTGGGACATGGTTTGACACCCTTAGGAAAGTGCTATCGTCATGAAACGTTCAGATCACTTACAACTCAATAGATTCTACCTTCCTGTAACGTTTCAGCCTGATTGGACCTTGTTTTCACACAAATGAACCCAGAATGATGTGAAATTGTGCTTCGTGCAACATCATTCTGGGTGCCATTTAAAAACCATAAGTGCTAATGACTCCATTCCTATTTGGGGTAATGGGGGCTGTTAATTGGAGTACTCTAAAACAAACCTGACCTCTCTAGGATATTCAGAAGCCAAGTTATAATCCCACAAATGTGTAACTGGACTACTTCTTTAAAAAGACACCAGGCCCGGTGACCTTTGGGACATGGTTTGATACCCTATAGGAATGTGCGATCATCATGAAACGTTCAGATCACTTACAACTCAATAGATTCTACCTTCCTGTAACGTTTCAGCCTGATTGCACCTTGTTTTCACACAAATGAAACCAGAATGATGTGAAATTGTGCTTTGTGCAACATAATTCTGGGTGCCATTTAAAACCGATAAGTGCTAATGACTCCATTCCTTTTTGTGGATGTAGGGGCTGTTGATTGGAGTACACTAAAACAAACCTGATCTCTCTAGGACATTCAGAAGCCAAGTTATAAGCACACAAATGTGTAACTGGACTACTTTAAATTGACACTAGATGCGGTGACCTTTGGGACAAGGTTTGACCCCCTTAGGAAAGCGCTATCGTCATGAAACGTTCAGATCACTTACAACTCAATAGATTCTACCTTTCTGTAACGTTTCAGCCTGATTGGACCTTGTTTTCACACAAATGGACCCAGAATGATGTGAAATTGTGCTTCGTGCAACATAATTCTGGGTGCCATTTAAAACCCATAAGTGCTAATGACTCCATTCCTGTTTGTGGTTGTAGGGGCTGTTGATTGGAGTACACTAAAACAAACCTGATCTCTCTAGGACATTCAGAAGCCAAGTTATAAGCCCACAAATGTGTAACTGGACTACTTTAATTGACACCAGATCCGGTGACCTTTGGGACATGGTTAGACCCCCTTAGGAAAGTGCTATCGTCATGAAACGTTCAGATCACTTACAACTCAATAGATTCTACCTTCCTGTAACGTTTCAGCCTGATTGGACCTTGTTTTCACACAAATGAACCCAGAATGATGTGAAATTGTGCTTCGTGCAACATAATTCTGGGTGCCATTTAAAAACCATAAGCGCTAACGACTCCATTCCTTTTTGGGGTAATGGGGGCTGTTAATTGGAGTACTCTAAATTAAACCTGACCTCTCTAGGATATTCAGAAGCCAAGTTATAAGCCCACAAAGGTGTAACTGCACTACTTCTTTAAAGTGACATCAGGTCCGGTGACCATTGAGACATGGTTTGACCCCCTATAGGAATGTGCGATCATCATGAAACGTTCAGATCACTTACAACTCAATAGATTCTACCTTCTGTAACGTTTCAGCTTGAATGGACCTTGTTTTCACACAAATGAACCCAGAATGATGTGAAATTGTGCTTTGTGCAACATAATTCTGGGTGCCATTTACAAACCATAAGTGCTAATGACTCCATTCCTTTTTGTGGTTGTAGGGGCTGTTGATTGGAGTACTCTGAAACAAACCTGATCACTCTAGGACATTCAGAAGCCAAGTTATGAGCCTAGAAATGTGAAACTGGACTACTTTAAATTGACACGAGATCCGGTGACCTTTGGGACATGGTTTGACCCCCTTAGGAAATTGCTATCATCATGAAACGTTCAGATCACTTACAACTCAATCGATTCTACCTTCCTGTAACGTTTCAGCCTGATTGGACCTTGTTTTCACACAAATGAAACCAGAATGATGTGAAATTGTGCTTCGTGCAACATAATTCTGGATGCCATTTACAAACCATAAGTGCTAATGACTCCATTCCTTTTTGTGGTTGTAGGGGCTGTTGATTGGAGTACACTAAAACAAACCTGATCTCTGTAGGACATTCAGAAGCCAAGTTATAAGCCCACAAAGGTGTAACTGGACTACTTCTTTAAAGTGACACCAGATCCGGTGACCTTTGGGACATGGTTTGACCCCCTATAGGAATGTGCGATCATCATGAAACATTCAGATCACTTACAACTCAATAGATTCTACCTTCTTGTAACGTTTCAGCCTGATTGGACCTTGTTTTCACACAAATGGACCCAGATTGATGTGAAATTGTGCTTCGTGCAACATAATTCTAGGTGCCATTTACAAACCATAAGTGCTAATGACTCCATTCCTTTTTGTGGTTGTAGGGGCTGTTGATTGGAGTACACTAAAACAAGCCTGACCTCTCTAGGACATTCACAAGCCATGTTATAAGCCCACAAAGGTGTAACTGGACTACTTCTTTAAAGTGACACCAGGCCCGGTGACCTTTGGGACATGGTTTGACCCCCTATAGGAATGTGCGATCATCATGAAACAATCAGTTCACTTACAACTCAATAGATTCTACCTTCTTGTAACGTTTCAGCCTGATTGGACCTTGTTTTCACACAAATGGACCCAGAATGATGTGCAATTGTGCTTCGTGCAACATAATTCTGGGTGCCATTTACAAACCATAAGTGCTAATGACTCCATTCCTTTTGTGGTTGTAGGGGCTGTTGATTGGAGTACACTAAAACAAGCCTGACCTCTCTAGCACATTCAGGAGCCAAATTATAAGCCCACAAAGGTGTAACTGGACTACTTCTTTAAAGTGACACCAGGCCCGGTGACCTTTAGGACATGGTTTGACCCCCTATAGGAATGTGCGATCATCATGAAACGTTCAGATCACTTACAACTCAATAGATCCTACGTTTCTGTAACGTTTCAGCCCTATTGGACCTTGTTTTCACACAAATGAACCCAGAATGATGTGAAATTGTGCTTTGTGCAACATAATTCTGGGTGCCATTTACAAACCATAAGTGCTAATGACTCCATTCCTTTTTGTGGTTGTAGGGACTGTTGATTGGAGTACTCTGAAACAAACCTGATCACTCTAGGGCATTCAGAAGCCGAGTTATGAGCCCAGAAATGTGTAACTGGACTACTTTAAATTGACACCAGATCCGGTGACCTTTGGGACTTGGTTTGACCCCCTTAGGAAAGTGCTATCATCATGAAACGTTCAGATCACTTACAACTCAATAGATTCTACCTTCCTGTAACGTTTCAGCCTGATTGCACCTTGTTTTCACACAAATGAAACCAGAATGATGTGAAATTGTGCTTCGTGCAACATAATTCTGGGTGCCATTTACAAACCATAAGTGCTAATGACTCCATTCCTTTTTGTGGTTGTAGGGGCTGTTGATTGGAGTACACTAAAACAAACCTGATCTCTCTAGGACATTCAGAAGCCAAGTTATAAGCCCAAAAAGGTGTAACTGGACTACTTCTTTAAAGTGACACCAGATCCGGTGACGTTTGGGACATGGTTTGACCCCCTATAGGAATGTGCGATCATCATGAAACGTTCAGATCACTTACAACTCAATAGATTCTACCTTCTTGTAACGTTTCAGCCTGATTGGAACTTGTTTTCACACAAATGGACCCAGAATGATGTGAAATTGTGCTTCTTGCAACATAATTCTGGGTGCCATTTACAAACCATAAGTGCTAATGACTCCATTCCTTTTTGTGGTTGTAGAGGCTGTTGATTGGAGTACACTAAAACAAGCCTGACCTCTCTAGGACATTCACAAGCCAAGTTATAAGCCCACAAAGGTGTAACTGGACTACTTCTTTAAAGTGACAACCGGCCCGGTGACCTTTGGGACATGGTTTGACCCCCTATAGGAATGTGCGATCATCATGAAATGTTCAGATCACTTACAACTCAATAGATTCTACCTTCTTGTAACGTTTCAGCCTGATTGGAACTTGTTTTCACACAAATGGACCCAGAATGATGTGAAATTGTGCTTCTTGCAACATAATTCTGGGTGCCATTTACAAACCATAAGTGCTAATGACTCCATTCCTTTTTGTGGTTGTAGAGGCTGTTGATTGGAGTACACTAAAACAAGCCTGACCTCTCTAGGACATTCAGAAGCCAAGTTATAAGCCCACAAAGGTGTAACTGGACTACTTCTTTAAAGTGACAACCGGCCCGGTGACCTTTGGGACCTGGTTTGACCCCCTATAGGAATGTGCGATCATCATGAAACGTTCAGATCACTTACAACTCAATAGATTCTACCTTCTTGTAACGTTTCAGCCTGATTGGACCTTGTTTTCACACAAATGGACCCAGAATGATGTGAAATTGTGCTTCGTGCAACATAATTCTGGGTGCCATTTACAAACCATAAGTGCTAATGACTCCATTCCTTTTTGTGGTTGTAGGGGCTGTTGATTGGAGTACACTAAAACAAGCCTGACCTCTCTAGGACATTCAGGAGCCAAGTTATAAGCCCACAAAGGTGTAACTGGACTACTTCTTTAAAGTGACACCAGGCCCGGTTACCTTGGGACATGGTTTGACCCCCTATAGGAATGTGCGATCATCATGAAACGTTCAGATCACTTACAACTCAATAGATTCTACCTTCTTGTAACGTTTCAGCCTGATTGGACCTTGTTTTCACACAATTGGACCCAGAATGATGTGAAATTGTGCTTCGTGCAACATAATTCTGGGTGCCATTTAAAACCATAAGTGCTAATGACTCCATTCCTTTTTATGGTTGTAGGGGCTGTTGATTGGAGTACACTAAAACAAACCTGACTTCTCTAGGACATTCTGAAGCCAAGTTATAAGCCCACAAATGTGTAACTGGACTACTTTAAATTGACACCAGATCCGGTGACCTTTGGGACATGGTTTGACCCCCTTAGGAAAGCGCTATCGTCAAGAAACGTTCAGATCACTTACAACTCAATAGATTATACCTTTCTGTAACGTTTCAGCCTGATTGGACCTTGTTTTCACACAAATGAACCCAGAATGATGTGAAATTGTGCTTTGTGCAACATAATTCTGGGTGCCATTTAAAACCATAAGTGCTAATGACTCCAGTCCTGTTTGTGGTTGTAGGGGCTGTTGATTGGAGTACACTAAAACAAACCTGATCTCTCTAGGACATTCAGAAGCCAAGTTATAAGCCCACAAATGTGTAACTGGACTACTTCTTTAAAAAGACATCAGGTCCGGTGACCTTTGAGACATGGTTTGACCCCCTATAGGAATGTGCGATCATCATGAAACGTTCAGATCACTTACAACTCAATAGATTCTACCTTCTTGTAAAGTTTCAGCCTGAATGGACCTTGTTTTCACACAAATGAACCCAGAATGATGTGAAATTGTGCTTTGTGCAACATAATTCTGGGTGCCATTTACAAACCATAAGTGCTAATGACTCCATTCCTTTTTGTGGTTGTAGGGGCTGTTGATTGGAGTACTCTGAAACAAACCTGATCACTCTAGGACATTCAGAAGCCAAGTTATGAGCCCAGAAATGTGTAACTGGACTACTTTAAATTGACACCAGATCCAGTGACCTTTGGGACATGGTTTGACCCCCTTAGGAAAGGGCTATCATCATGAAACGTTCAGATCACTTACAACTCAATAGATTCTACCTTCCTGTAACGTTTCAGCCTGATTGGACCTTGTTTTCACACAAATGAACCCAGAATGATGTGATATTGTGCTTCGTGCAACATAATTCTGGGTGCCATTTAAAACCGATAAGTGCTAATGACTCCATTCCTTTTTGTGGTTGTAGGGGCTGTTGATTGGAGTACACTAAAAAAACCTGATCTCTCTAGGACATTCAGAAGCCAAGTTATAAGCCCACAAATGTGTAACTGGACTACTTTAAATTGACACCAGATCTGGTGACCTTTGGGACATGGTTTGACCCCCTTAGGAAAGTGCTATCGTCATGAAACGTTCAGATCACTTACAACTCAATAGATTCTACCTTCCTGTAACGTTTCAGCCTGATTGGACCTTGTTTTCACACAAATGAACCCAGAATGATGTGAAATTGTGCTTCGTGCAACATAATTCTGGGTGCCATTTAAAAACCATAAGTGCTAATGACTCCATTCCTATTTGGGGTAATGGGGGCTGTTAATTGGAGTACTCTAAAACAAACCTGACCTCTCTAGGATTTTCAGAAGCCAAGTTATAATCCCACAAATGTGTAACTGGACTACTTCTTTAAAAAGACACCAGGCCCGGTGACCTTTGGGACATGGTTTGATACCCTATAGGAATGTGCGATCATCATGAAACGTTCAGATCACTTACAACTCAATAGATTCTACCTTCCTGTAACGTTTCAGCCTGATTGCACCTTGTTTTCACACAAATGAAACCAGAATGATGTGAAATTGTGCTTTGTGCAACATAATTCTGGGTGCCATTTAAAACCGATAAGTGCTAATGACTCCATTCCTTTTTGTGGTTGTAGGGGCTGTTGATTGGAGTACACTAAAACAAACCTGATCTCTCTAGGACATTCAGAAGCCAAGTTATAAGCCCACAAATGTGTAACTGGACTACTTTAAATTGACACTAGATGCGGTGACCTTTGGGACAAGGTTTGACCCCCTTAGGAAAGCGCTATCGTCATGAAACGTTCAGATCACTTACAACTCAATAGATTCTACCTTTCTGTAACGTTTCAGCCTGATTGGACCTTGTTTTCACACAAATGGACCCAGAATGATGTGAAATTGTGCTTCGTGCAACATAATTCTGGGTGGCATTTAAAACCCATAAGTGCTAATGACTCCATTCCTGTTTGTGGTTGTAGGGGCTGTTGATTGGAGTACACTAAAACAAACCTGATCTCTCTAGGACATTCAGAAGCCAAGTTATAAGCCCACAAATGTGTAACTGGACTACTTTAAATTGACACCAGATCCGGTGACCTTTGGGACATGGTTTGACCCCCTTAGGAAAGTGCTATCGTCATGAAACGTTCAGATCACTTACAACTCAATAGATTCTACCTTCCTGTAACGTTTCAGCCTGATTGGACCTTGTTTTCACACAAATGAACCCAGAATGATGTGAAATTGTGCTTCGTGCAACATAATTCTGGGTGCCATTTAAAAACCATAAGTGCTAACGACTCCATTCCTTTTTGGGGTAATGGGGGCTGTTAATTGGAGTACTCTAAATTTAACCTGACCTCTCTAGGATATTCAGAAGCCAAGTTATAAGCCCATAAAGGTGTAACTGCACTACTTCTTTAAAGTGACATCAGGTCCGGTGACCTTTGAGACATGGTTTGACCCCCTATAGGAATGTGCGATCATCATGAAACGTTCAGATCACTTACAACTCAATAGATTCTACCTTCTTGTAACGTTTCAGCTTGAATGGACCTTGTTTTCACACAAATTAACCCAGAATGATGTGAAATTGTGCTTTGTGCAACATAATTCTGGGTGCCATTTACAAACCATAAGTGCTAATGACTCCATTCCTTTTTGTGGTTGTAGGGGCTGTTGATTGGAGTACTCTGAAACAAACCTGATCACTCTAGGACATTCAGAAGCCAAGTTATGACCCCAGAAATGTGTAACTGGACTACTTTAAATTGACAACAGATCCGGTGACCTTTGGGACATGGTTTGACCCCCTTAGGAAATTGCTATCATCATGAAACGTTCAGATCACTTACAACTCAATAGATTCTACCTTCCTGTAACGTTTCAGCCTGATTGGACCTTGTTTTCACACAAATGAAACCAGAATGATGTGAAATTGTGCTTCGTGCAACATAATTCTGGATGCCATTTACAAACCATAAGTGCTAATGACTCCATTCCTTTTTGTGGTTGTAGGGGCTGTTGATTGGAGTACACTAAAACAAACCTGACCTCTCTAGGACATTCAGAAGCCAAGTTATAAGCCCACAAATGTGTAACTGGACTACTTCTTTAAAGTGACACCAGGCCCGGTGACCTTTGGGACATGGTTTGACCCCCTATAGGAATGTGCGATCATCATGAAACGTTCAGATCACTTACAACTCAATAGATTCTACCTTCTTGTAACGTTTCAGCCTGATTGGACCTTGTTTTCACACAAATGGACCTAGATTGATGTGAAATTGTGCTTCGTGCAACATAATTCTAGGTGCCATTTACAAACCATAAGTGCTAATGACTCCATTCCTTTTTGTGGTTGTAGGGGCTGTTGATTGGAGTACACTAAAACAAGCCTGACCTCTCTAGGACATTCACAAGCCATGTTATAAGCCCACAAAGGTGTAACTGGACTACTTCTTTAAAGTGACACCAGGCCCGGTGACCTTTGGGACATGGTTTGACCCCCTATAGGAATGTGCGATCATCATGAAACGTTCAGATCATTTACAACTCAATAGATCCTACGTTTCTGTAACGTTTCAGCCCTATTGGACCTTGTTTTCACACAAATGAACCCAGAATGATGTGAAATTGTGCTTCGTGCAACATAATTCTGGGTGCCATTTAAAAACCATAAGTGCTAATGACTCCATTCCTATTTGGGGTAATGGGGGCTGTTAATTGGAGTACTCTAAAACAAACCTGACCTCTCTAGGATATTCAGAAGCCAAGTTATAATCCCACAAATGTGTAACTGGACTACTTCTTTAAAAAGACACCAGGCCCGGTGACCTTTGGGACATGGTTTGATACCCTATAGGAATGTGCGATCATCATGAAACGTTCAGATCACTTACAACTCAATAGATTCTACCTTCCTGTAACGTTTCAGCCTGATTGCACCTTGTTTTCACACAAATGAAACCAGAATGATGTGAAATTGTGCTTTGTGCAACATAATTCTGGGTGCCATTTAAAACCGATAAGTGCTAATGACTCCATTCCTTTTTGTGGTTGTAGGGGCTGTTGATTGGAGTACACTAAAACAAACCTGATCTCTCTAGGACATTCAGAAGCCAAGTTATAAGCCCACAAATGTGTAACTGGACTACTTTAAATTGACACTAGATGCGGTGACCTTTGGGACAAGGTTTGACCCCCTTAGGAAAGCGCTATCGTCATGAAACGTTCAGATCACTTACAACTCAATAGATTCTACCTTTCTGTAACGTTTCACCCTGATTGGACCTTGTTTTCACACAAATGGACCCAGAATGATGTGAAATTGTGCTTCGTGCAACATAATTCTGGGTGGCATTTAAAACCCATAAGTGCTAATGACTCCATTCCTGTTTGTGGTTGTAGGGGCTGTTGATTGGAGTACACTAAAACAAACCTGATCTCTCTAGGACATTCAGAAGCCAAGTTATAAGCCCACAAATGTGTAACTGGACTACTTTAAATTGACACCAGATCCGGTGACCTTTGGGACATGGTTTGACCCCCTTAGGAAAGGGCTATCGTCATGAAACGTTCAGATCACTTACAACTCAATAGATTCTACCTTCCTGTAACGTTTCAGCCTGATTGGACCTTGTTTTCACACAAATGAACCCAGAATGATGTGAAATTGTGCTTCGTGCAACATAATTCTGGGTGCCATTTAAAAACCATAAGTGCTAACGACTCCATTCCTTTTTGGGGTAGTGGGGGCTGTTAATTGGAGTACTCTAAATTTAACCTGACCTCTCTAGGATATTCAGAAGCCAAGTTATAAACCCACAAAGGTGTAACTGCACTACTTCTTTAAAGTGACATCAGGTCCGGTGACCTTTGAGACATGGTTTGACCCCCTATAGGAATGTGCGATCATCATGAAACGTTCAGATCACTTACAACTCAATAGATTCTACCTTCTTGTAACGTTTCAGCTTGAATGGACCTTGTTTTCACACAAATTAACCCAGAATGATGTGAAATTGTGCTTTGTGCAACATAATTCTGGGTGCCATTTACAAACCATAAGTGCTAATGACTCCATTCCTTTTTGTGGTTGTAGGGGCTGTTGATTGGAGTACTCTGAAACAAACCTGATCACTCTAGGACATTCAGAAGCCAAGTTATGAGCCCAGAAATGTGTAACTGGACTACTTTAAATTGACAACAGATCCGGTGACCTTTGGGACATGGTTTGACCCCCTTAGGAAATTGCTATCATCATGAAACGTTCAGATCACTTACAACTCAATAGATTCTACCTTCCTGTAACGTTTCAGCCTGATTGGACCTTGTTTTCACACAAATGAAACCAGAATGATGTGAAATTGTGCTTCGTGCAACATAATTCTGGATGCCATTTACAAACCATAAGTGCTAATGACTCCATTCCTTTTTGTGGTTGTAGGGGCTGTTGATTGGAGTACACTAAAACAAACCTGACCTCTCTAGGACATTCAGAAGCCAAGTTATAAGCCCACAAATGTGTAACTGGACTACTTCTTTAAAGTGACACCAGGCCCGGTGACCTTTGGGACATGGTTTGACCCCCTATAGGAATGTGCGATCATCATGAAACGTTCAGATCACTTACAACTCAATAGATTCTACCTTCTTGTAACGTTTCAGCCTGATTGGACCTTGTTTTCACACAAATGGACCCAGATTGATGTGAAATTGTGCTTCGTGCAACATAATTCTAGGTGCCATTTACAAACCATAAGTGCTAATGACTCCATTCCTTTTTGTGGTTGTAGGGGCTGTTGATTGGAGTACACTAAAACAAGCCTGACCTCTCTAGGACATTCACAAGCCATGTTATAAGCCCACAAAGGTGTAACTGGACTACTTCTTTAAAGTGACACCAGGCCCGGTGACCTTTGGGACATGGTTTGACCCCCTATAGGAATGTGCGATCATCATGAAACGTTCAGATCACTTACAACTCAATAGATCCTACGTTTCTGTAACGTTTCAGCCCTATTGGACCTTGTTTTCACACAAATGAACCCAGAATGATGTGAAATTGTGCTTCGTGCAACATAATTCTGGGTGCCATTTAAAACCATAAGTGCTAATGACTCCATTCCTTTTTATGGTTGTAGGGGCTGTTGATTGGAGTACACTAAAACAAACCTGACTTCTCTAGGACATTCAGAAGCCAAGTTATAAGCCCACAAATGTGTAACTGGACTACTTTAAATTGACACCAGATCCGGTGACCTTTGGGACATGGTTTGACCCCCTTAGGAAAGCGCTATCGTCATGAAACGTTCAGATCACTTACAACTCAATAGATCATACCTTTCTGTAACGTTTCAGCCTGATTGGACCTTGTTTTCACACAAATGAACCCAGAATGATGTGAAATTGTGCTTTGTGGGACATAATTCTGGGTGCCATTTAAAACCCATAAGTGCTAATGACTCCAGTCCTGTTTGTGGTTGTAGGGGCTGTTGATTGGAGTACACTAAAAAAACCTGATCTCTCTAGGACATTCAGAAGCCAAGTTATAAGCCCACAAATGTGTAACTGGACTACTTTAAATTGACACCAGATCTGGTGACCTTTGGGACATGGTTTGACCCCCTTAGGAAAGTGCTATCGTCATGAAACGTTCAGATCACTTACAACTCAATAGATTCTACCTTCCTGTAACGTTTCAGCCTGATTGGACCTTGTTTTCAAACAAATGAACCCAGAATGATGTGAAATTGTGCTTCGTGCAACATAATTCTGGGTGCCATTTAAAAACCATAAGTGCTAATGACTCCATTCCTATTTGGGGTAATGGGGGCTGTTAATTGGAGTACTCTAAAACAAACCTGACCTCTCTAGGACATTCAGAAGCCAAGTTATAAGCCCACAAATGTGTAACTGGACAACTTCTTTAAAAAGACATCAGGTCCGGTGACCTTTGAGACATGGTTTGACCCCCTATAGGAATGTACGATCATCATGAAACGTTCAGATCACTTACAACTCAATAGATTCTACCTTCTTGTAACGTTTCAGCCTGAATGGACCTTGTTTTCACACAAATGAACCCAGAATGATGTGAAATTGTGCTTTGTGCAACATAATTCTGGGTGCCATTTACAAACCATAAGTGCTAATGACTCCATTCCTTTTTGTGGTTGTAGGGGCTGTTGATTGGAGTACTCTGAAACAAACCTGATCACTCTAGGACATTCAGAAGCCAAGTTATGAGCCCAGAAATGTGTAACTGGACGACTTTAAATTGACACCAGATCCGGTGACCTTTGGGACATGGTTTGACCCCCTTAGGAAAGGGCTATCATCATGAAACGTTCAGATCACTTACAACTCAATAGATTCTACCTTCCTGTAAAGTTTCAGCCTGATTGGACCTTGTTTTAACACAAATGAACCCAGAATGATGTGATATTGTGCTTCGTGCAACATAATTCTGGGTGCCATTTAAAACTGATAAGTGCTAATGACTCCATTCCTTTTTGTGGTTGTAGGGGCTGTTGATTGGAGTACACTAAAAAAACCTGATCTCTCAAGGACATTCAGAAGCCAAGTTATAAGCCCACAAATGTGTAACTGGACTACTTTAAATTGACACCAGATCTGGTGACCTTTGGGACATGGTTTGACCCCCTTAGGAAAGTGCTATCGTCATGAAACGTTCAGATCACTTACAACTCAATAGATTCTACCTTCCTGTAACGTTTCAGCCTGATTGGACCTTGTTTTCAAACAAATGAACCCAGAATGATGTGAAATTGTGCTTCGTGCAACATAATTCTGGGTGCCATTTAAAAACCATAAGTGCTAATGACTCCATTCCTATTTGGGGTAATGGGGGCTGTTAATTGGAGTACTCTAAAACAAACCTGACCTCTCTAGGATATTCAGAAGCCAAGTTATAATCCCACAAATGTGTAACTGGACTACTTCTTTAAAAAGACACCAGGCCCGGTGACCTTTGGGACATGGTTTGATACCCTATAGGAATGTGCGATCATCATGAAACGTTCATATCACTTACAACTCAATAGATTCTACCTTCCTGTAACGTTTCAGCCTGATTGCACCTTGTTTTCACACAAATGAAACCAGAATGATGTGAAATTGTGCTTTGTGCAACATAATTCTGGGTGCCATTTAAAACCGATAAGTGCTAATGACTCCATTCCTTTTTGTGCTTGTAGGGGCTGTTGATTGGAGTACACTAAAACAAACCTGATCTCTCTAGGACATACAGAAGCCAAGTTATAAGCCCACAAATGTGTAACTGGACTACTTTAAATTTACACTAGATGCTGTGACCTTTGGGACAAGGTTTGACCCCCTTAGGAAAGCGCTATCGTCATGAAACGTTCAGATCACTTACAACTCAATAGATTCTACCTTCTTGTAACGTTTCAGCTTGAATGGACCTTGTTTTCACACAAATTAACCCAGAATGATGTGAAATTGTGCTTTGTGCAACATAATTCTGGGTGCCATTTACAAACCATAAGTGCTAATGACTCCATTCCTTTTTGTGGTTGTAGGGGCTGTTGATTGGAGTACTCTGAAACAAACCTGATCACTCTAGGACATTCAGAAGCCAAGTTATGAGCCCAGAAATGTGTAACTGGACTACTTTAAATGGACAACAGATCCGGTGACCTTTGGGACATGGTTTGACCCCCTTAGGAAATTGCTATCATCATGAAACGTTCAGATCACTTACAACTCAATAGATTCTACCTTCCTGTAACGTTTCAGCCTGATTGGACCTTGTTTTCACACAAATGAAACCAGAATGATGTGAAATTGTGCTTCGTGCAACATAATTCTGGATGCCATTTACAAACCATAAGTGCTAATGACTCCATTCCTTTTTGTGGTTGTAGGGGCTGTTGATTGGAGTACACTAAAACAAACCTGACCTCTCTAGGACATTCAGAAGCCAAGTTATAAGCCCACAAATGTGTAACTGGACTACTTCTTTAAAGTGACACCAGGCCCGGTGACCTTTGGGACATGGTTTGACCCCCTATAGGAATGTGCGATCATCATGAAACGTTCAGATCACTTACAACTCAATAGATTCTACCTTCTTGTAACGTTTCAGCCTGATTGGACCTTGTTTTCACACAAATGGACCCAGATTGATGTGAAATTGTGCTTCGTGCAACATAATTCTAGGTGCCATTTACAAACCATAAGTGCTAATGACTCCATTCCTTTTTGTGGTTGTAGGGGCTGTTGATTGGAGTACACTAAAACAAGCCTGACCTCTCTAGGACATTCACAAGCCATGTTATAAGCCCACAAAGGTGTAACTGGACTACTTCTTTAAAGTGACACCAGGCCCGGTGACCTTTGGGACATGGTTTGACCCCCTATAGGAATGTGCGATCATCATGAAACGTTCAGATCACTTACAACTCAATAGATCCTACGTTTCTGTAACGTTTCAGCCCTATTGGACCTTGTTTTCACACAAATGAACCCAGAATGATGTGAAATTGTGCTTCGTGCAACATAATTCTGGGTGCCATTTAAAACCACAAGTGCTAATGACTCCATTCCTTTTTATGGTTGTAGGGGCTGTTGATTGGAGTACACTAAAACAAACCTGACTTCTCTAGGACATTCAGAAGCCAAGTTATAAGCCCACAAATGTGTAACTGGACTACTTTAAATTGACACCAGATCCGGTGACCTTTGGGACATGGTTTGACCCCCTTAGGAAAGCGCTATCGTCATGAAACGTTCAGATCACTTACAACTCAATAGATTATACCTTTCTGTAACGTTTCAGCCTGATTGGACCTTGTTTTCACACAAATGAACCCAGAATGATGTGAAATTGTGCTTTGTGGGACATAATTCTGGGTGCCATTTAAAACCCATAAGTGCTAATGACTCCAGTCCTGTTTGTGGTTGTAGGGGCTGTTGATTGGAGTACACTAAAACAAACCTGATCTCTCTAGGACATTCAGAAGCCAAGTTATAAGCCCACAAATGTGTAACTGGACTACTT
Source organism: Nothobranchius furzeri (assembly GCF_043380555.1). Taxonomy (NCBI): domain Eukaryota; kingdom Metazoa; phylum Chordata; class Actinopteri; order Cyprinodontiformes; family Nothobranchiidae; genus Nothobranchius; species Nothobranchius furzeri. Next base: position 13,268,618 of record NC_091756.1, read on the forward strand.
CTTTAAAAAGACATCAGGTCCGGTGACCTTTGAGACATGGTTTGACCCCCTATAGGAATGTACGATCATCATGAAACGTTCAGATCACTTACAACTCAATAGATTCTACCTTCTTGTAACGTTTCAGCCTGAATGGACCTTGTTTTCACACAAATGAACCCAGAATGATGTGAAATTGTGCTTTGTGCAACATAATTCTGGGTGCCATTTACAAACCATAAGTGCTAATGACTCCATTCCTTTTTGTGGTTGTAGGGGCTGTTGATTGGAGTACTCTGAAACAAACCTGACCTCTCTAGGACATTCACAAGCCATGTTATAAGCCCACAAAGGTGTAACTGGACTACTTCTTTAAAGTGACACCAGGCCCGGTGACCTTTGGGACATGGTTTGACCCCCTATAGGAATGTGCGATCATCATGAAACGTTCAGATCACTTACAACTCAATAGATCCTACGTTTCTGTAACGTTTCAGCCCTATTGGACCTTGTTTTCACACAAATGAACCCAGAATGATGTGAATTTGTGCTTCGTGCAACATAATTCTGGGTGCCATTTAAAACCATAAGTGCTAATGACTCCATTCCTTTTTATGGTTGTAGGGGCTGTTGATTGGAGTACACTAAAACAAACCTGACTTCTCTAGGACATTCAGAAGCCAAGTTATAAGCCCACAAATGTGTAACTGGACTACTTTAAATTGACACCAGATCCGGTGACCTTTGGGACATGGTTTGACCCCCTTAGGAAAGCGCTATCGTCATGAAACGTTCAGATCACTTACAACTCAATAGATTATACCTTCCTGTAACGTTTCAGCCTGATTGGACCTTGTTTTCACACAAATGAAACCAGAATGATGTGAAATTGTGCTTCGTGCAACATAATTCTGGATGCCATTTACAAACCATAAGTGCTAATGACTCCATTCCTTTTTGTGGTTGTAGGGGCTGTTGATTGGAGTACACTAAAACAAACCTGACCTCTCTAGGACATTCAGAAGCCAAGTTATAAGCCCACAAATGTGTAACTGGACTACTTCTTTAAAGTGACACCAGGCCCGGTGACCTTTGGGACATGGTTTGACCCCCTATAGGAATGTGCGATCATCATGAAACGTTCAGATCACTTACAACTCAATAGATTCTACCTTCTTGTAACGTTTCAGCCTGATTGGACCTTGTTTTCACACAAATGGACCCAGATTGATGTGAAATTGTGCTTCGTGCAACATAATTCTAGGTGCCATTTACAAACCATAAGTGCTAATGACTCCATTCCTTTTTGTGGTTGTAGGGGCTGTTGATTGGAGTACACTAAAACAAGCCTGACCTCTCTAGGACATTCACAAGCCATGTTATAAGCCCACAAAGGTGTAACTGGACTACTTCTTTAAAGTGACACCAGGCCCGGTGACCTTTGGGACATGGTTTGACCCCCTATAGGAATGTGCGATCATCATGAAATGTTCAGATCACTTACAACTCAATAGATCCTACGTTTCTGTAACGTTTCAGCCCTATTGGACCTTGTTTTCACACAAATGAACCCAGAATGATGTGAAATTGTGCTTCGTGCAACATAATTCTGGGTGCCATTTAAAACCATAAGTGCTAATGACTCCATTCCTTTTTATGGTTGTAGGGGCTGTTGATTGGAGTACACTAAAACAAACCTGACTTCTCTAGGACATTCAGAAGCCAAGTTATAAGCCCACAAATGTGTAACTGGACTACTTTAAATTGACACCAGATCCGGTGACCTTTGGGACATGGTTTGACCCCCTTAGGAAAGCGCTATCGTCATGAAACGTTCAGATCACTTACAACTCAATAGATCATACCTTTCTGTAACGTTTCAGCCTGATTGGACCTTGTTTTCACACAAATGAACCCAGAATGATGTGAAATTGTGCTTTGTGGGACATAATTCTGGGTGCCATTTAAAACCCATAAGTGCTAATGACTCCAGTCCTGTTTGTGGTTGTAGGGGCTGTTGATTGGAGTACACTAAAAAAACCTGATCTCTCTAGGACATTCAGAAGCCAAGTTATAAGCCCACAAATGTGTAACTGGACTACTTTAAATTGACACCAGATCTGGTGACCTTTGGGACATGGTTTGACCCCCTTAGGAAAGTGCTATCGTCATGAAACGTTCAGATCACTTACAACTCAATAGATTCTACCTTCCTGTAACGTTTCAGCCTGATTGGACCTTGTTTTCAAACAAATGAACCCAGAATGATGTGAAATTGTGCTTCGTGCAACATAATTCTGGGTGCCATTTAAAAACCATAAGTGCTAATGACTCCATTCCTATTTGGGGTAATGGGGGCTGTTAATTGGAGTACTCTAAAACAAACCTGACCTCTCTAGGACATTCAGAAGCCAAGTTATAAGCCCACAAATGTGTAACTGGACAACTTCTTTAAAAAGACATCAGGTCCGGTGACCTTTGAGACATGGTTTGACCCCCTATAGGAATGTACGATCATCATGAAACGTTCAGATCACTTACAACTCAATAGATTCTACCTTCTTGTAACGTTTCAGCCTGAATGGACCTTGTTTTCACACAAATGAACCCAGAATGATGTGAAATTGTGCTTTGTGCAACATAATTCTGGGTGCCATTTACAAACCATAAGTGCTAATGACTCCATTCCTTTTTGTGGTTGTAGGGGCTGTTGATTGGAGTACTCTGAAACAAACCTGATCACTCTAGGACATTCAGAAGCCAAGTTATGAGCCCAGAAATGTGTAACTGGACGACTTTAAATTGACACCAGATCCGGTGACCTTTGGGACATGGTTTGACCCCCTTAGGAAAGGGCTATCATCATGAAACGTTCAGATCACTTACAACTCAATAGATTCTACCTTCCTGTAAAGTTTCAGCCTGATTGGACCTTGTTTTAACACAAATGAACCCAGAATGATGTGATATTGTGCTTCGTGCAACATAATTCTGGGTGCCATTTAAAACTGATAAGTGCTAATGACTCCATTCCTTTTTGTGGTTGTAGGGGCTGTTGATTGGAGTACACTAAAAAAACCTGATCTCTCTAGGACATTCAGAAGCCAAGTTATAAGCCCACAAATGTGTAACTGGACTACTTTAAATTGACACCAGATCTGGTGACCTTTGGGACATGGTTTGACCCCCTTAGGAAAGTGCTATCGTCATGAAACGTTCAGATCACTTACAACTCAATAGATTCTACCTTCCTGTAACGTTTCAGCCTGATTGGACCTTGTTTTCAAACAAATGAACCCAGAATGATGTGAAATTGTGCTTCGTGCAACATAATTCTGGGTGCCATTTAAAAACCATAAGTGCTAATGACTCCATTCCTATTTGGGGTAATGGGGGCTGTTAATTGGAGTACTCTAAAACAAACCTGACCTCTCTAGGATATTCAGAAGCCAAGTTATAATCCCACAAATGTGTAACTGGACTACTTCTTTAAAAAGACACCAGGCCCGGTGACCTTTGGGACATGGTTTGATACCCTATAGGAATGTGCGATCATCATGAAACGTTCATATCACTTACAACTCAATAGATTCTACCTTCCTGTAACGTTTCAGCCTGATTGCACCTTGTTTTCACACAAATGAAACCAGAATGATGTGAAATTGTGCTTTGTGCAACATAATTCTGGGTGCCATTTAAAACCGATAAGTGCTAATGACTCCATTCCTTTTTGTGCTTGTAGGGGCTGTTGATTGGAGTACACTAAAACAAACCTGATCTCTCTAGGACATACAGAAGCCAAGTTATAAGCCCACAAATGTGTAACTGGACTACTTTAAATTTACACTAGATGCTGTGACCTTTGGGACAAGGTTTGACCCCCTTAGGAAAGCGCTATCGTCATGAAACGTTCAGATCACTTACAACTCAATAGATTCTACCTTCTTGTAACGTTTCAGCTTGAATGGACCTTGTTTTCACACAAATTAACCCAGAATGATGTGAAATTGTGCTTTGTGCAACATAATTCTGGGTGCCATTTACAAACCATAAGTGCTAATGACTCCATTCCTTTTTGTGGTTGTAGGGGCTGTTGATTGGAGTACTCTGAAACAAACCTGATCACTCTAGGACATTCAGAAGCCAAGTTATGAGCCCAGAAATGTGTAACTGGACTACTTTAAATGGACAACAGATCCGGTGACCTTTGGGACATGGTTTGACCCCCTTAGGAAATTGCTATCATCATGAAACGTTCAGATCACTTACAACTCAATAGATTCTACCTTCCTGTAACGTTTCAGCCTGATTGGACCTTGTTTTCACACAAATGAAACCAGAATGATGTGAAATTGTGCTTCGTGCAACATTATTCTGGATGCCATTTACAAACCATAAGTGCTAATGACTCCATTCCTTTTTGTGGTTGTAGGGGCTGTTGATTGGAGTACACTAAAACAAACCTGACCTCTCTAGGACATTCAGAAGCCAAGTTATAAGCCCACAAATGTGTAACTGGACTACTTCTTTAAAGTGACACCAGGCCCGGTGACCTTTGGGACATGGTTTGACCCCCTATAGGAATGTGCGATCATCATGAAACGTTCAGATCACTTACAACTCAATAGATTCTACCTTCTTGTAACGTTTCAGCCTGATTGGACCTTGTTTTCACACAAATGGACCCAGATTGATGTGAAATTGTGCTTCGTGCAACATAATTCTAGGTGCCATTTACAAACCATAAGTGCTAATGACTCCATTCCTTTTTGTGGTTGTAGGGGCTGTTGATTGGAGTACACTAAAACAAGCCTGACCTCTCTAGGACATTCACAAGCCATGTTATAAGCCCACAAAGGTGTAACTGGACTACTTCTTTAAAGTGACACCAGGCCCGGTGACCTTTGGGACATGGTTTGACCCCCTATAGGAATGTGCGATCATCATGAAACGTTCAGATCACTTACAACTCAATAGATCCTACGTTTCTGTAACGTTTCAGCCCTATTGGACCTTGTTTTCACACAAATGAACCCAGAATGATGTGAAATTGTGCTTCGTGCAACATAATTCTGGGTGCCATTTAAAACCACAAGTGCTAATGACTCCATTCCTTTTTATGGTTGTAGGGGCTGTTGATTGGAGTACACTAAAACAAACCTGACTTCTCTAGGACATTCAGAAGCCAAGTTATAAGCCCACAAATGTGTAACTGGACTACTTTAAATTGACACCAGATCCGGTGACCTTTGGGACATGGTTTGACCCCCTTAGGAAAGCGCTATCGTCATGAAACGTTCAGATCACTTACAACTCAATAGATTATACCTTTCTGTAACGTTTCAGCCTGATTGGACCTTGTTTTCACACAAATGAACCCAGAATGATGTGAAATTGTGCTTTGTGGGACATAATTCTGGGTGCCATTTAAAACCCATAAGTGCTAATGACTCCAGTCCTGTTTGTGGTTGTAGGGGCTGTTGATTGGAGTACACTAAAACAAACCTGATCTCTCTAGGACATTCAGAAGCCAAGTTATAAGCCCACAAATGTGTAACTGGACTACTTCTTTAAAAAGACATCAGGTCCGGTGACCTTTGAGACATGGTTTGACCCCCTATAGGAATGTACGATCATCATGAAACGTTCAGATCACTTACAACTCAATAGATTCTACCTTCTTGTAACGTTTCAGCCTGAATGGACCTTGTTTTCACACAAATGAACCCAGAATGATGTGAAATTGTGCTTTGTGCAACATAATTCTGGGTGCCATTTACAAACCATAAGTGCTAATGACTCCATTCCTTTTTGTGGTTGTAGGGGCTGTTGATTGGAGTACTCTGAAACAAACCTGACCTCTCTAGGACATTCACAAGCCATGTTATAAGCCCACAAAGGTGTAACTGGACTACTTCTTTAAAGTGACACCAGGCCCGGTGACCTTTGGGACATGGTTTGACCCCCTATAGGAATGTGCGATCATCATGAAACGTTCAGATCACTTACAACTCAATAGATCCTACGTTTCTGTAACGTTTCAGCCCTATTGGACCTTGTTTTCACACAAATGAACCCAGAATGATGTGAATTTGTGCTTCGTGCAACATAATTCTGGGTGCCATTTAAAACCATAAGTGCTAATGACTCCATTCCTTTTTATGGTTGTAGGGGCTGTTGATTGGAGTACACTAAAACAAACCTGACTTCTCTAGGACATTCAGAAGCCAAGTTATAAGCCCACAAATGTGTAACTGGACTACTTTAAATTGACACCAGATCCGGTGACCTTTGGGACATGGTTTGACCCCCTTAGGAAAGCGCTATCGTCATGAAACGTTCAGATCACTTACAACTCAATAGATTATACCTTTCTGTAACGTTTCAGCCTGATTGGACCTTGTTTTCACACAAATGAACCCAGAATGATGTGAAATTGTGCTTTGTGGGACATAATTCTGGGTGCCATTTAAAACCCATAAGTGCTAATGACTCCAGTCCTGTTTGTGGTTGTAGGGGCTGTTGATTGGAGTACACTAAAACAAACCTGATCTCTCTAGGACATTCAGAAGCCAAGTTATAAGCCCACAAATGTGTAACTGGACAACTTCTTTAAAAAGACATCAGGTCCGGTGACCTTTGAGACATGGTTTGACCCCCTATAGGAATGTACGATCATCATGAAACGTTCAGATCACTTACAACTCAATAGATTCTACCTTCTTGTAACGTTTCAGCCTGAATGGACCTTGTTTTCACACAAATGAACCCAGAATGATGTGAAATTGTGCTTTGTGCAACATAATTCTGGGTGCCATTTACAAACCATAAGTGCTAATGACTCCATTCCTTTTTGTGGTTGTAGGGGCTGTTGATTGGAGTACTCTGAAACAAACCTGATCACTCTAGGACATTCAGAAGCCAAGTTATGAGCCCAGAAATGTGTAACTGGACGACTTTAAATTGACACCAGATCCGGTGACCTTTGGGACATGGTTTGACCCCCTTAGGAAAGGGCTATCATCATGAAACGTTCAGATCACTTACAACTCAATAGATTCTACCTTCCTGTAAAGTTTCAGCCTGATTGGACCTTGTTTTCACACAAATGAACCCAGAATGATGTGATATTGTGCTTCGTGCAACATAATTCTGGGTGCCATTTAAAACTGATAAGTGCTAATGACTCCATTCCTTTTTGTGGTTGTAGGGGCTGCTGATTGGAGTACACTAAAAAAACCTGATCTCTCTAGGACATTCAGAAGCCAAGTTATAAGCCCACAAATGTGTAACTGGACTACTTTAAATTGACACCAGATCTGGTGACCTTTGGGACATGGTTTGACCCCCTTAGGAAAGTGCTATCGTCATGAAACGTTCAGATCACTTACAACTCAATAGATTCTACCTTCCTGTAACGTTTCAGCCTGATTGGACCTTGTTTTCAAACAAATGAACCCAGAATGATGTGAAATTGTGCTTCGTGCAACATAATTCTGGGTGCCATTTAAAAACCATAAGTGCTAATGACTCCATTCCTATTTGGGGTAATGGGGGATGTTAATTGGAGTACTCTAAAACAAACCTGACCTCTCTAGGATATTCAGAAGCCAAGTTATAATCCCACAAATGTGTAACTGGACTACTTCTTTAAAAAGACACCAGGCCCGGTGACCTTTGGGACATGGTTTGATACCCTATAGGAATGTGCGATCATCATGAAACGTTCAGATCACTTACAACTCAATAGATTCTACCTTCCTGTAACGTTTCAGCCTGATTGGACCTTGTTTTCACACAAATGAAACCAGAATGATGTGAAATTGTGCTTTGTGCAACATAATTCTGGGTGCCATTTAAAACCGATAAGTGCTAATGACTCCATTCCTTTTTGTGCTTGTAGGGGCTGTTGATTGGAGTACACTAAAACAAACCTGATCTCTCTAGGACATTCAGAAGCCAAGTTATAAGCCCACAAATGTGTAACTGGACTACTTTAAATTTACACTAGATGCTGTGACCTTTGGGACAAGGTTTGACCCCCTTAGGAAAGCGCTATCGTCATGAAACGTTCAGATCACTTACAACTCAATAGATTCTACCTTCTTGTAACGTTTCAGCTTGAATGGACCTTGTTTTCACACAAATTAACCCAGAATGATGTGAAATTGTGCTTTGTGCAACATAATTCTGGGTGCCATTTACAAACCATAAGTGCTAATGACTCCATTCCTTTTTGTGGTTGTAGGGGCTGTTGATTGGAGTACTCTGAAACAAACCTGATCACTCTAGGACATTCAGAAGCCAAGTTATGAGCCCAGAAATGTGTAACTGCACTACTTTAAATTGACAACAGATCCGGTGACCTTTGGGACATGGTTTGACCCCCTTAGGAAATTGCTATCATCATGAAACGTTCAGATCACTTACAACTCAATAGATTCTACCTTCCTGTAACGTTTCAGCCTGATTGGACCTTGTTTTCACACAAATGAAACCAGAATGATGTGAAATTGTGCTTCGTGCAACATAATTCTGGATGCCATTTACAAACCATAAGTGCTAATGACTCCATTCCTTTTTGTGGTTGTAGGGGCTGTTGATTGGAGTACACTAAAACAAACCTGACCTCTCTAGGACATTCAGAAGCCAAGTTATAAGCCCACAAATGTGTAACTGGACTACTTCTTTAAAGTGACACCAGGCCCGGTGACCTTTGGGACATGGTTTGACCCCCTATAGGAATGTGCGATCATCATGAAACGTTCAGATCACTTACAACTCAATAGATTCTACCTTCTTGTAACGTTTCAGCCTGATTGGACCTTGTTTTCACACAAATGGACCCAGATTGATGTGAAATTGTGCTTCGTGCAACATAATTCTAGGTGCCATTTACAAACCATAAGTGCTAATGACTCCATTCCTTTTTGTGGTTGTAGGGGCTGTTGATTGGAGTACACTAAAACAAGCCTGACCTCTCTAGGACATTCACAAGCCATGTTATAAGCCCACAAAGGTGTAACTGGACTACTTCTTTAAAGTGACACCAGGCCCGGTGACCTTTGGGACATGGTTTGACCCCCTATAGGAATGTGCGATCATCATGAAACGTTCAGATCACTTACAACTCAATAGATCCTACGTTTCTGTAACGTTTCAGCCCTATTGGACCTTGTTTTCACACAAATGAACCCAGAATGATGTGAAATTGTGCTTCGTGCAACATAATTCTGGGTGCCATTTAAAACCACAAGTGCTAATGACTCCATTCCTTTTTATGGTTGTAGGGGCTGTTGATTGGAGTACACTAAAACAAACCTGACTTCTCTAGGACATTCAGAAGCCAAGTTATAAGCCCACAAATGTGTAACTGGACTACTTTAAATTGACACCAGATCCGGTGACCTTTGGGACATGGTTTGACCCCCTTAGGAAAGCGCTATCGTCATGAAACGTTCAGATCACTTACAACTCAATAGATTATACCTTTCTGTAACGTTTCAGCCTGATTGGACCTTGTTTTCACACAAATGAACCCAGAATGATGTGAAATTGTGCTTTGTGGGACATAATTCTGGGTGCCATTTAAAACCCATAAGTGCTAATGACTCCAGTTCTGTTTGTGGTTGTAGGGGCTGTTGATTGGAGTACACTAAAACAAACCTGATCTCTCTAGGACATTCAGAAGCCAAGTTATAAGCCCACAAATGTGTAACTGGACTACTTCTTTAAAAAGACATCAGGTCCGGTGACCTTTGAGACATGGTTTGACCCCCTATAGGAATGTACGATCATCATGAAACGTTCAGATCACTTACAACTCAATAGATTCTACCTTCTTGTAACGTTTCAGCCTGAATGGACCTTGTTTTCACACAAATGAACCCAGAATGATGTGAAATTGTGCTTTGTGCAACATAATTCTGGGTGCCATTTACAAACCATAAGTGCTAATGACTCCATTCCTTTTTGTGGTTGTAGGGGCTGTTGAATGGAGTACTCTGAAACAAACCTGATCACTCTAGGACATTCAGAAGCCAAGTTATGAGCCCAGAAATGTGTAACTGGACGACTTTAAATTGACACCAGATCCGGTGACCTTTGGGACATGGTTTGACCCCCTTAGGAAAGGGCTATCATCATGAAACGTTCAGATCACTTACAACTCAATAGATTCTACCTTCCTGTAAAGTTTCAGCCTGATTGGACCTTGTTTTCACACAAATGAACCCAGAATGATGTGATATTGTGCTTCGTGCAACATAATTCTGGGTGCCATTTAAAACTGATAAGTGCTAATGACTCCATTCCTTTTTGTGGTTGTAGGGGCTGTTGATTGGAGTACACTAAAAAAAAACCTGATCTCTCTAGGACATTCAGAAGCCAAGTTATAAGCTCACAAATGTGTAACTGGACTACTTTAAATTGACACCAGATCTGGTGACCTTTGGGACATGGTTTGACCCCCTTAGGAAAGTGCTATCGTCATGAAACGTTCAGATCACTTACAACTCAATAGATTCTACCTTCCTGTAACGTTTCAGCCTGATTGGACCTTGTTTTCACACAAATGAACCCAGAATGATGTGAAATTGTGCTTCGTGCAACATAATTCTGGGTGCCATTTAAAAACCATAGGTGCTAATGACTCCATTCCTATTTGGGGTAATGGGGGCTGTTAATTGGAGTACTCTAAAACAAACCTGACCTCTCTAGGATATTCAGAAGCCAAGTTATAATCCCACAAATGTGTAACTGGACTACTTCTTTAAAAAGACACCAGGCCCGGTGACCTTTGGGACATGGTTTGATACCCTATAGGAATGTGCGATCATCATGAAACGTTCAGATCACTTACAACTCAATAGATTCTACCTTCCTGTAACGTTTCAGCCTGATTGCACCTTGTTTTCACACAAATGAAACCAGAATGATGTGAAATTGTGCTTTGTGCAACATAATTCTGGGTGCCATTTAAAACCGAAAAGTGCTAATGACTCCATTCCTTTTTGTGCTTGTAGGGGCTGTTGATTGGAGTACACTAAAACAAACCTGATCCCTCTAGGACATTCAGAAGCCAAGTTATAAGCCCACAAATGTGTAACTGGACTACTTTAAATTGACACTAGATGCTGTGACCTTTGGGACAAGGTTTGACCCCCTTAGGAAAGCGCTATCGTCATGAAACGTTCAGATCACTTACAACTCAATAGATTCTACCTTTCTGTAACGTTTCAGCCTGATTGGACCTTGTTTTCACACAAATGGACCCAGAATGATGTGAAATTGTGCTTCGTGCAACATAATTCTGGGTGCCATTTAAAACCCATAAGTGCTAATGACTCCATTCCTGTTTGTGGTTGTAGGGGCTGTTGATTGGAGTACACTAAAACAAACCTGATCTCTCTAGGACATTCAGAAGCCAAGTTATAAGCCCACAAATGTGTAACTGGACTACTTTAAATTGACACCAGATCCGGTGACCTTTGGGACATGGTTTGACCCCCTTAGGAAAGTGCTATCATCAAGAAACGTTCAGATCACTTACAACTCAATAGATTCTACCTTCCTGTAACGTTTCAGCCTGATTGGACCTTGTTTTCACACAAATGAACCCAGAATGATGTGAAATTGTGCTTCGTGCAACATAATTCTGGGTGCCATTTAAAAACCATAAGTGCTAACGACTCCATTCCTTTTTGGGGTAATGGGGGCTGTTAATTGGAGTACTCTAAATTTAACCTCACCTCTCTAGGATATTCAGAAGCCAAGTTATAAGCCCACAAAGGTGTAACTGCACTACTTCTTTAAAGTGACATCAGGTCCGGTGACCTTTGAGACATGGTTTGACCCCGTATAGGAATGTGCGATCATCATGAAACGTTCAGATCACTTACAACTCAATAGATTCTACCTTCTTGTAACATTTCAGCTTGAATGGACCTTGTTTTCACACAAATGAACCCAGAATGATGTGAAATTGTGCTTTGTGCAACATAATTCTGGGTGCCATTTACAAACCATAAGTGCTAATGACTCCATTCCTTTTTGTGGTTGTAGGGGCTGTTGATTGGAGTACTCTGAAAAAAACCTGATCACTCTAGGACATTCAGAAGCCAAGTTATGAGCCCAGAAATGTGTAACTGGACTACTTTAAATTGACAACAGATCCGGTGACCTTTGGGACATGGTTTGACCCCCTTAGGAAATTGCTATCATCATGAAACGTTCAGATCACTTACAACTCAATAGATTCTACCTTCCTGTAACGTTTCAGCCTGATTGGACCTTGTTTTCACACAAATGAAACCAGAATGATGTGAAATTGTGCTTCGTGCAACATAATTCTGGATGCCATTTACAAACCATAAGTGCTAATGACTCCATTCCTTTTTGTGGTTGTAGGGGCTGTTGATTGGAGTACACTAAAACAAACCTGCTCTCTCTAGGACATTCAGAACCCAAGTTATAAGCCCACAAATGTGTAGCTGGACTACTTCTTTAAAGTGACACCAGGCCTGGTGACCTTTGGGACATGGTTTGACCCCCTATAGGAATGTGCGATCATCATGAAACGTTCAGATCACTTACAACTCAATAGATTCTACCTTCTTGTAACGTTTCAGCCTGATTGGACCTTGTTTTCACACAAATGGACCCAGATTGATGTGAAATTGTGCTTCGTGCAACATAATTCTAGGTGACATTTACAAACCAGAAGTGCTAATGACTCCATTCCTTTTTGTGGTTGTAGGGGCTGTTGATTGGAGTACACTAAAACAAGCCTGACCTCTCTAGGACATTCACAAGCCATGTTATAAGCCCACAAAGGTGTAACTGGACTACTTCTTTAAAGTGACACCAGGCCCGGTGACCTTTGGGACATGGTTTGACCCCCTATAGGAATGTGCGATCATCATGAAACATTCAGATTACTTACAACTCAATAGATCCTACGTTTCTGTAACGTTTCAGCCCTATTGGACCTTGTTTTCACACAAATGAACCCAGAATGATGTGAAATTGTGCTTTGTGCAACATAATTGGGTGCCATTTACAAACCATAAGTGCTAATGACTCCATTCCTTTTTGTGGTTGTAGGGACTGTTGATTGGAGTACTCTGAAACAAACCTGATCACTCTAGGACATTCAGAAGCCGAGTTATGAGCCCAGAAATGTGTAACTGGACTACTTTAAATTGACACCAGATCCGGTGACCTTTGGGACATGGTTTGACCCCCTTAGGAAAGTGCTATCATCATGAAACGTTCAGATCACTTACAACTCAATAGATTCTACCTTCCTGTAACTTTTCAGCCTGATTGGACCTTGTTTTCACACAAATGAAACCAGAATGATGTGAAATTGTTCTTCGTGCAACATAATTCTGGGTGCCATTTACAAACCATACGTGCTAATGACTCCATTCCTTTTTGTGGTTGTAGGGGCTGTTGATTGGAGTACACTAAAACAATCCTGATCTCTCTAGGACATTCAGAAGCCAAGTTATAAGCCCAAAAAGGTGTAACTGGACTACTTCTTTAAAGTGACACCAGATCCGGTGACGTTTGGGACATGGTTTGACCCCCTATAGGAATGTGCGATCATCATGAAACGTTCAGATCACTTACAACTCAATAGATTCTACCTTCTTGTAACGTTTCAGCCTGATTGGACCTTGTTTTCACACAAATGGACCCAGAATGATGTGAAATTGTGCTTCTTGCAACATAATTCTGGGTGCCATTTACAAACCATAAGTGCTAATGACTCCATTCCTTTTTGTGGATGTAGGGACTGTTGATTGGAGTACACTAAAACAAACCTGATCTCTCTAGGACATTCAGAAGCCAAGTTATAAGCCCACAAATGTGTAACTGGACTACTTCTTTAAATTGACACCAGATCCGGTGACCTTTGGGACATGGTTTTACCCCCTTGGGAAAGGGCTATCATCATGAAACGTTCAGATCACTTACAACTCAATAGATTCTACCTTCTTGTAACGTTTCAGCCTGATTTGACCTTGTTTTCACACAAATGAACCCAGAATGATGTGAAAATGTGCTTTGTGCAACATAATTCTGGGTGCCATTTACAAACCATAAGTGCTAATGACTCCATTCCTTTTTGTGGTTGTAGGGGCTGTTGATTGGAGTACACTAAAACAAACCTGATCTCTCTAGGACATTCAGAAGCCAAGTTATAAGCCCACAAATGTGTAACTGGACCACTTCTTTAAATTGACACCAGATCCGGTGACCTTTGGGACATGGTTTGACCCCCTTAGGAAAGTGCTATCATCATGAAACGTTCAGATCACTTACAACTCAATAGATTCTACCTTCCTGTAACGTTTCAGCCTGATTGGACCTTGTTTTCACACAAATGAACCCAGAATGATGTGAAATTGTGCTTTGTGCAACATAATTCTGGGTGCCATTTAAAAACCATAAGTGCTAATGACTCCATTCCTATTTGGGGTAATGGGGGCTGATAATTGGAGTACTCTAAAATAAACCTGACCTCTCTAGGACATTCAGAAGCCAAGTTATAAGCCCACAAAGGTGTAACTTGACTACTTCTTTAAAGTCACACCAGGCCCGGTGACCTTTGGGACATGGTTTTACCCCCTATAGGAATGTGCGATCATCATGAAACGTTCAGATCACTTACAACTCAATAGATTCTACCTTCTTGTAATGTTTCAGCCTGATTGGACCTTGTTTTCACACAAATGGACCCAGAATGATGTGAAATTGTGTTTCGTGCAACATATTTCTGGGTGCCATTTACAAACCATAAGTGCTAATGACTCCATTCCTTTTTGTGGTTGTAGAAGCTGTTGATTGGAGTACACTAAAACAAACCTGACCTCTCTAGAACATTCAGAAGCCAAGTTATAAGCCCACAAATGTGTAACTGGACTACTTCTTTAAATTGACACCAGATCCGGTGACCTTTGGGACATGGTTTGACCCCCTATAGGAATGTGCTATCATCATGAAACGTTCAGATCACTTACAACTCAATAGATTCTACCTTCCTGTAACGTTTCAGCCTGATTGGACCTTGTTTTCACACAAATGGACCCAGAATGATGTGAAATTGTGCTTTGTGCAACCTAATTCTTGGTGCCATTTACAAACCATAAGTGCTAATGACTCCATTCCTTTTTGGGGTAATGGGGGCTGTTAATTGGAGTACTCTAAATTAAACCTGACCTCTCTAGGATATTCAGAAGCCAAGTTATCAGCCCACAAAGGTGTAACTGCACTACTTCTTTAAATTGACACCAGGCCCGGTGACCTTGGGACATGGTTTGACCCCCTATAGGAATGTGCGATCATCATGAAACGTTCAGATCACTTACAACTCAATAGATTCTACCTTCTTGTAACGTTTCAGCCTGATTGGACCTTGTTTTCACACAATTGGACCCAGAATGATGTGAAATTGTGCTTTGTGCAACATAATTCTGGGTGCCATTTAAAACCATAAGTGCTAATGACTCCATTCCTTTTTATGGTTGTAGGGGCTGTTGATTGGAGTACACTAAAACAAACCTGACTTCTCTAGGACATTCAGAAGCCAAGTTATAAGCCCACAAATGTGTAACTGGACTACTTTAAATTGACACCAGATCCGGTGACCTTTGGGACATGGTTTGACCCCCTTAGGAAAGCGCTATCGTCATGAAACGTTCAGATCACTTACAACTCAATAGATTATACCTTTCTGTAACGTTTCAGCCTGATTGGACCTTGTTTTCACACAAATGAACCCAGAATGATGTGAAATTGTGCTTTGTGCAACATAATTCTGGGTGCCATTTAAAACCCATAAGTGCTAATGACTCCAGTCCTTTTTGTGGTTGTAGGGGCTGTTGATTGGAGTACTCTGAAACAAACCTGATCACTCTAGGACATTCAGAAGCCAAGTTATGAGCCCAGAAATGTGTAACTGGACTACTTTAAATTGACACCAGATCCGGTGACCTTTGGGACATGGTTTGACCCCCTTAGGAAAGGGCTATCATCATGAAACGTTCAGATCACTTACAACTCAATAGATTCTACCTTCCTGGAACGTTTCAGCCTGATTGGACCTTGTTTTCACACAAATGAAACCAGAATGATGTGAAATTGTGCTTCGTGCAACATAATTCTGGGTGCCATTTACAAACCATAAGTGCTAATGACTCTATTCCTTTTTGTGGTTGTAGGGGCTGTTGATTGGAGTACACTAAAACAAACCTGATCTCTCTAGGACAATCAGAAGCCAAGTTATAAGCCCACAAAGGTGTAACTGGACTACTTCTTTAAAGTGACACCAGATCCGGTGACCTTTGGGATATGGTTTGACCCCCTATAGGAATGTGCGATCATCATGAAACGTTCAGATCACTTACAACTCAATAGATTCTACCTTCTTGTAACGTTTCAGCCTGATTTGACCTTGTTTTCACACAAATGAACCCAGAATGATGTGAAAATGTGCTTTGTGCAACATAATTCTGGGTGCCATTTACAAACCATAAGTGCTAATGACTCCATTCCTTTTTGTGGTTGTAGGGGCTGTTGATTGGAGTACACTAAAACAAACCTGATCTCTCTAGGACATTCAGAAGCCAAGTTATAAGCCCACAAATGTGTAACTGGACCACTTCTTTAAATTGACACCAGATCCGGTGACCTTTGGGACATGGTTTGACCCCCTTAGGAAAGTGCTATCATCATGAAACGTTCAGATCACTTACAACTCAATAGATTCTACCTTCCTGTAACGTTTCAGCCTGATTGGACCTTGTTTTCACACAAATGAACCCAGAATGATGTGAAATTGTGCTTTGTGCAACATAATTCTGGGTGCCATTTAAAAACCATAAGTGCTAATGACTCCATTCCTATTTGGGGTAATGGGGGCTGATAATTGGAGTACTCTAAAATAAACCTGACCTCTCTAGGACATTCAGAAGCCAAGTTATAAGCCCACAAAGGTGTAACTTGACTACTTCTTTAAAGTCACACCAGGCCCGGTGACCTTTGGGACATGGTTTTACCCCCTATAGGAATGTGCGATCATCATGAAACATCCAGATCACTTACAACTCAATAGATTCTACCTTCTTGTAATGTTTCAGCCTGATTGGACCTTGTTTTCACACAAATGGACCCAGAATGATGTGAAATTGTGCTTCGTGCAACATAATTCTGGGTGCCATTTACAAACCATAAGTGCAAATGACTCCATTCCTTTTTGTGGTTGTAGGGGCTGTTGATTGGAGTACACTAAAACAAACCTGATCTCTCTAGGACATTCAGAAACCAAGTTATAAGCCCACAAATGTGTAACTGGACTACTTTAAATTGACACCAGATCCGGTGACCTTTGGGACATGGTTTGACCCCCTTAGGAAAACGCTATCGTCATGAAACGTTCAGATCACTTACAACTCAATAGATTCTACCTTTCTGTAACGTTTCAGCCTGATTGGACCTTGTTTTCACACAAATGGACCCAGAATGATGTGAAATTGTGCTTCGTGCAACATAATTCTGGGTGCCATTTAAAACCCATAAGTGCTAATGACTCCATTCCTGTTTGTGGTTGTAGGGGCTGTTGATTGGAATACACTAAAACAAACCTGATCTCTCTAGGACATTCAGAAGCCAAGTTATAAGCCCACAAATGTGTAACTGGACTACTTTAAATTGACACCAGATCCGGTGACCTTTGGGACATGGTTTGACCCCCTATAGGAATGTGCGATCATCATGAAACGTTCAGATCACTTACAACTCAATAGATTCTACCTTCTTGTAACGTTTCAGCCTGATTGGACCTTGTTTTCACACAAATGGACCCAGAATGATGTGAAATTGTGCTTCGTGCAACATAATTCTGGGTGCCATTTACAAACAATAAGTGCTAATGACTCCATTCCTTTTTGTGGTTGTAGGGGCTGTTGATTGGAGTACACTAAAACAAGCCTGACCTCTCTAGGACATTCAGGAGCCAAGTTATAAGCCCACAAAGGTGTAACTGGACTACTTCTTTAAATTGACACCAGGCCCGGTGACCTTTGGGACATGGTTTGACCCCCTATAGGAATGTGCGATCATCATGAAACGTTCAGATCACTTACAACTCAATAGATCCTACCTTTCTGTAACGTTTTAGCCTGATTGGACCTTGTTTTCACACAAATGAACCCAGAATGAAGTGAAATTGTGCTTTGTGCAACATAATTCTGGGTGCCATTTACAAACCATAAGTGCTAATGACTCCATTCCTTTTTGTGGTTGTAGGGGGTGTTGATTGGAGTACTCTGAAACAAACCTGATCACTCTAGGACATTCAGAAGCCAAGTTATGAGCCCAGAAATGTGTAACTGGACTACTTTAAATTGACACCAGATCCGGTGACCTTTGGGACATGGTTTGACCCCCTTAGGAAAGTGCTATCGTCATGAAACGTTCAGATCACTCACAACTCAATAGATTCGACCTTCCTGTAACGTTTCAGCCTGATTGGACCTTGTTTTCACACAAATGAACCCAGAATGATGTGAAATTGTGCTTCGTGCAACATAATTCTGGGTGCCATTTAAAAACCATAAGTGCTAACGACTCCATTCCTTTTTGGGGTAATGGGGGCTGTTAACTGGAGTACTCTAAAACAAACCTGACCTCTCTAGGATATTCATAAGCCAAGTTATAATCCCACAAATGTGTAACTGGACTACTTCTTTAAAGTGACACCAGGCCCGGTGACCTTTGGGACATGGTTTGATACCCTATAGGAATGTGTGATCATCATGAAACGTTCAGATCCCTTACAACTCAATAGATTCTACCTTCTTGTAACGTTTCAGCCTGATTGGACCTTGTTTTCACACAAATGGACCCAGAATGATGTGAAATTGTGCTTCGTGCAACATAATTCTGGGTGCCATTTAAAACCATAAGTGCTAATGACTCCATTCCTTTTTGTGGTTGTAGGGGCTGTTGATTGGAGTACACTAAAACAAACCTGACTTCTCTAGGACATTCAGAAGCCAAGTTATAAGCCCACAAATGTGTAACTGGACTACTTCTTTAAATTGACACCAGATCTGGTGACCTTTGGGACATGGTTTGACCCCCTTAGGAAAGTTCAATCAACATGAAACGTTCAGATCACTTACAACTCAATAGATTCTACCTTTCTGTAACTTTTCAGCCTGATTGGACCTTGTTTTCACACAAATGAACCCAGAATGACGTGAAATTGTGCTTCGTGCAACATAATTCTGGGTGCCATTTAAAACCGATAAGTGCTAATGACTCCATTCCTTTTTGTGGTTGTAGGGGCTGTTGATTGGAGTACACTAAAAAAACCTGATCTCTCTAGGACATTCAGAAGCCAAGTTATAAGCCCACAAATGTGTAACTAGACTACTTTAAATTGACACCAGATCTGGTGACCTTTGGGACATGGTTTGACCCCCTTAGGAAAGTGCTATTGTCATGAAAGGTTCAGATCACTTACAACTCAATAGATTCTACCTTCCTGTAATGTTTCAGCCTGATTGGACCTTGTTTTCACACAAATGAACCCAGAATGATGTGAAATTGTGATTCGTGCAACATAATTCTGGGTGCCATTTAAAAACCATAAGTGCTAATGATTCCATTCCTATTTGGGGTAATGGGGGCTGTTAATTGGAGTACTCTAAAACAAACCTGACCTCTAGGATATTCAGAAGCCAAGTTATAATCCCACAAATGTGTAACTGGACTACTTCTTTAAAAAGACACCAGGCCCGGTGACCTTTGGGACATGGTTTGATACCCTATAGGAATGTGCGATCATCATGAAACGTTCAGATCACTTACAACTTAATTGATTCTACCTTCCTGTAACGTTTCAGCCTGATTGCACCTTGTTTTCACACAAATGAAACCAGAATGATGTGAAATTGTGCTTTGTGCAAGATAATTCTGGGTGCCATTTAAAACCGATAAGTGCTAATGACTCCATTCCTTTTTGTGGTTGTAGGGGCTGTTGATTGGAGTACACTAAAACAAACCTGATCTCTCTAGGACATTCAGAAGCCAAGTTATAAGCCCACAAATGTGTAACTGGACTACTTTAAATTGACACCAGATCCGGTGACCTTTGGGACATGGTTTGACCCCCTTAGGAAAGCGCTATCGTCATGAAACGTTCAGATCACTTACACCTCAATAGATTCTACCTTTCTGTAACGTTTCAGCCTGATTGGACCTTGTTTTCACACAAATGGACCCAGAATGATGTGAAATTGTGCTTCGTGCAACATAATTCTGGGTGCCATTTAAAACCCATAAGTGCTAATGACTCCATTCCTGTCTGTGGTTGGAGGGGCTGTTGATTGGAGTACACTAAAACAAACCTGATCTCTCTAGGACATTCAGAAGCCAAGTTATAAGCCCACAAATGTGTAACTGGACTACTTTAAATTGACACCAGATCCGGTGACCTTTGGGACATGGTTTGACCCCCTTAGGAAAGTGCTATCATCATGAAACGTTTAGATCACTTACAACTCAATAGATTCTAACTTCCTGTAATGTTTCCGCCTGATTGGATCTTGTTTTCACACAAATGAACCCAGAATTATGTGAAATTGTGCTTCGTGCAACATAATTCTGGGTGCCATTTACAAACCATAAGCACTAATGACTCCATTCCTATTTGGGGTAATGGGGGCTGTTAATTGGAGTACTCTAAAACAAACCTGACCTCTCTAGGACATTCAGAAGCCAAGTTATAAGCCCACAAAGGTGTAACTGGACTACTTCTTTAAAGTGACACCAGGCCCGGTGACCTTTGGGACATGGTTTGACCCCCTATAGGAATGTGCGATCATCATGAAACAATCAGTTCACTTACAACTCAATAGATTCTACCTTCTTGTAACGTTTCAGCCTGATTGGACCTTGTTTTCACACAAATGGACCCAGAATGATGTGCAATTGTGCTTCATGCAACATAATTCTGGGTGCCATTTACAAACCATAAGTGCTAATGACTCCATTCCTTTTTGTTGTTGTAGGGGCTGTTGATTGGAGTACTCTGAAAAAACCTGATCACTCTAGGACATTCAGAAGCCAAGTTATGAGCCCAGAAATGTGTAACTGGACTACTTCTTTAAAAATACACCAGGCCCGGTGACCTTTGGGACATGGTTTGATACCCTATAGGAATGTGCGATCATCATGAAACGTTCAGATCACTTACAACTCAATAGATTCTACCTTCCTGTAACGTTTCAGCCTGATTGCACCTTGTTTTCACACACATGAAACCAGAATGATGTGAAATTGTGCTTTGTGCAACATAATTCTGGGTGCCATTTAAAACCGATAAGTGCTAATGACTCCATTCCTTTTTGTGGTTGTAGGGGCTGTTGATTGGAGTACACTAAAACAAACCTGATATCTCTAGGACATTCAGAAGCCAAGTTATAAGCCCACAAATGTGTAACTGGACTACTTTAAATTGACACCAGATCCGGTGACCTTTGGGACATGGTTTGACCCCCTTAAAAAAGCGCTATCGTCATGAAACGTTCAGATCACTTACACCTCAATAGATTCTACCTTTCTGTAACGTTTCAGCCTGATTGGACCTTGTTTTCACAAAAATGGACCCAGAATGATGTGAAATTGTGCTTCGTGCAACATAATTCTGGGTGCCATTTAAAACCCATAAGTGCTAATGACTCCATTCCTGTTTGTGGTTGTAGGGGCTGTTGATTGGAGTACACTAAAACAAACCTGATCTCTCTAGGACATTCAGAAGCCAAGTTATAAGCCAACAAATGTGTAACTGGACTACTTTAAATTGACACCAGATCCGGTGACCTTTGGGACATGGTTTGACCCCCTTAGGAAAGTGCTATCATCATGAAACGTTTAGATCACTTACAACTCAATAGATTCTAACTTCCTGTAATGTTTCCGCCTGATTGGATCTTGTTTTCACACAAATGAACCCAGAATTATGTGAAATTGTGCTTCGTGCAACATAATTCTGGGTGCCATTTACAAACCATAAGCGCTAATGACTCCATTCCTATTTGGGGTAATGGGGGCTGTTAATTGGAGTACTCTAAAACAAACCTGACCTCTCTAGGACATTCAGAAGCCAAGTTATAAGCCCACAAAGGTGTAACTGGACTACTTCTTTAAAGTGACACCAGGCCTGGTGACCTTTGGGACATGGTTTGACCCCCTATAGGAATGTGCGATCATCATGAAACGTTCAGATCACTTACAACTCAATAGATTCTACCTTCCTGTAACGTTTCAGCCTGATTGGACCTTGTTTTCACACAAATGAACCCAGAATGATGTGAAATTGTGCTTCGTGCAACATAATTCTGGGTGCCATTTACAAACCATAAGTGCTAATGACTCCATTCCTTTTTGTGGTTGTAGGGGCTGTTGATTGGAGTACACTAAAACAAACCTGATCTCTCTAGGACATTCAGAAGCCAAGTTATAAGCCCACAAATGTGTAACTGGACCACTTCCTTAAATTGACACCAGATCCGGTGACCTTTGGGACATGGTTTGACCCCCTTAGGAAAGTGCTATCATCATGAAACGTTCAGATCACTTACAACTCAATAGATTCTACCTTCCTGTAACATTTCAGCCTGATTGGACCTTGTTTTCACACAAATGAACCCAGAATGACGTGAAATTGTGCTTCGTGCAACATAATTCTGGGTGCCATTTAAAACCAATAAGTGCTAATGACTCCATTCCTGTTTGTGGTTGTAGGGGCTGTTGATTGGAGTACACTAAAACAAACCTGACTTCTCTAGGACATTCAGAAGCCAAGTTATAAGCCCACAAATGTGTAACTGGACTACTTCTTTAAATTGACACCAGATCTGGTGACCTTTGGGACATGGTTTGACCCCCTTAGGAAAGTTCAATCAACATGAAACGTTCAGATCACTTACAACTCAATAGATTCTACCTTTCTGTAACTTTTCAGCCTGATTGGACCTTGTTTTCACACAAATGAACCCAGAATGACGTGAAATTGTGCTTCGTGCAACATAATTCTGGGTGCCATTTAAAACCGATAAGTGCTAATGACTCCATTCCTTTTTGTGGTTGTAGGGGCTGTTGATTGGAGTACACTAAACAAACCTGATCTCTCTAGGACATTCAGAAGCCAAGTTATAAGCCCACAAATGTGTAACTAGACTACTTTAAATTGACACCAGATCTGGTGACCTTTGGGACATGGTTTGACCCCCTTAGGAAAGCGCTATCATCATGAAACGTTCAGATCACTTACAACTCAATAGATTCTACCTTTCTGTAACGTTTCAGCCTGATTGGACCTTGTTTTCACACAAATGGACACAGAATGATGTGAAATTGTGCTTCGTGCAACATAATTCTGGGTGCCATTTACAAACCATAAGTGCTAATGACTCCATTCCTTTTTGTGGTTGTAGGGGCTGTTGATTGGAGTACACTAAAACAAGCCTGACCTCTCTAGGACATTCAGGAGCCAAGTTATAAGCCCACAAAGGTGTAACTGGACTACTTCTTTAAATTGACACCAGGCCCGGTAACCTTTGGGACATGGTTTGACCCCCTATAGGAATGTGCGATCATCATGAAACGTTCAGATCACTTACAACTCAATAGATCCTACCTTTCTGTAACGTTTTAGCCTGATTGGACCTTGTTTTCACACAAATGAACCCAGAATGAAGTGAAATTGTGCTTTGTGCAACATAATTCTGGGTGCCATTTACAAACCATAAGTGCTAATGACTCCATTCCTTTTTGTGGCTGTAGGGGCTGTTGATTGGAGTACTCTGAAACAAACCTGATCACTCTAGGACATTCAGAAGCCAAGTTATGAGCCCAGAAATGTGTAACTGGACTACTTTAAATTGACACCAGATCCGGTGACCTTTGGGACATGGTTTGACCCCCTTAGAAAAGTGCTATCATCATGAAACGTTCAGATCACTTACAACTCAATAGATTCTACCTTCCTGTAACGTTTCAGCCTGATTGGACCTTGTTTTCACACAAATGAAACCAGAATGATGTGAAATTGTGCTTCGTGCAGCATAATTCTGGGTGCCATTTACAAACCATAAGTGCTAATGACTCCATTCCTTTTTGTGGTTGTAGGGGCTGTTGATTGGAGTACACTAAAACAAACCTGATCTCTCTAGGACATTCAGAAGCCAAGTTATAAGCCCACAAAGGTGTAACTGGACTACTTCTTTAAAGTGACACCAGATCCGGTGACCTTTGGGACATGCTTTCACCCCCTTAGGAAAGTGCTATCGTCATGAAACGTTCAGATCACTCACAACTCAATAGATTCTACCTTCCTGTAACGTTTCAGCCTGATTGGACCTTGTTTTCACACAAATGAACCCAGAATGATGTGAAATTGTGCTTCGTGCAACATAATTCTGGGTGCCATTTAAAAACCATAAATGCTAACGACTCCATTCCTTTTTGGGGTAATGGGGGCTGTTAACTGGAGTACTCTAAAACACACCTGACCTCTCAAGGATATTCATAAGCCAAGTTATAATCCCACAAATGTGTAACTGGACTACTTCTTTAAAGTGATACCAGGCCCGGTTACATTTGGGACATGGTTTGATACCCTATAGGAATGTGTGATCATCATGAAACGTTCAGATCCCTTACAACTCAATAGATTCTACCTTCTTGTAACGTTTCAGCCTGATTGGACCTTGTTTTCACACAAATGGACCCAGAATGATGTGAAATTGTGCTTCGTGCAACATAATTCTGGGTGCCATTTAAAACCATAAGTGCTAATGACTCCATTCCTTTTTGTGGTTGTAGGGGCTGTTGATTGGAGTACACTAAAACAAACCTGACTTCTCTCGGACATTCAGAAGCCAAGTTATAAGCCCACAAATGTGTAACTGGACTACTTCTTTAAATTGACACCAGATCTGGTGACCTTTGGGACATGGTTTGACCCCCTTAGGAAAGTTCAATCAACATGAAACGTTCAGATCACTTACAACTCAATAGATTCTACCTTTCTGTAACTTTTCAGCCTGATTGGACCTTGTTTTCACACAAATGAACCCAGAATGACGTGAAATTGTGCTTCGTGCAACATAATTCTGGGTGCCATTTAAAACCGATAAGTGCTAATGACTCCATTCCTTTTTGTGGTTGTAGGGGCTGTTGATTGGAGTACACTAAAAAAAACCTGATCTCTCTAGGACATTCAGAAGCCAAGTTATAAGCCCACAAATGTGTAACTAGACTACTTTAAATTGACACCAGATCTGGTGACCTTTGGGACATGGTTTGACCCCCTTAGGAAAGTGCTATCGTCATGAAAGGTTCAGATCACTTACAACTCAATAGATTCTACCTTCCTGTAATGTTTCAGCCTGATTGGACCTTGTTTTCACACAAATGAACCCAGAATGATGTGAAATTGTGATTCGTGCAACATAATTCTGGGTGCCATTTAAAAACCATAAGTGCTAATGATTCCATTCCTATTTGGGGTAATGGGGGCTGTTAATTGGAGTACTCTAAAACAAACCTGACCTCTAGGATATTCAGAAGCCAAGTTATAATCCCACAAATGTGTAACTGGACTACTTCTTTAAAAAGACACCAGGCCCGGTGACCTTTGGGACATGGTTTGATACCCTATAGGAATGTGCGATCATCATGAAACGTTCAGATCACTTACAACTCAATAGATTCTACCTTCCTGTAACGTTTCAGCCTGATTGCACCTTGTTTTCACACAAATGAAACCAGAATGATGTGAAATTGTGCTTTGTGCAACATAATTCTGGGTGCCATTTAAAACCGATAAGTGCTAATGACTCCATTCCTTTTTGTGGTTGTAGGGGCTGTTGATTGGAGTACACTAAAACAAACCTGATCTCTCTAGGACATTCAGAAGCCAAGTTATAAGCCCACAAATGTGTAACTGGACTACTTTAAATTGACACCAGATCCGGTGACCTTTGGGACATGGTTTGACCCCCTTAGGAAAGCGCTATCGTCATGAAACGTTCAGATCACTTACACCTCAATAGATTCTACCTTTCTGTAACGTTTCAGCCTGATTGGACCTTGTTTTCACACAAATGGACCCAGAATGATGTGAAATTGTGCTTCGTGCAACATAATTCTGGGTGCCATTTAAAACCCATAAGTGCTAATGACTCCATTCCTGTTTGTGGTTGGAGGGGCTGTTGATTGGAGTACACTAAAACAAACCTGATCTCTCTAGGACATTCAGAAGCCAAGTTATAAGCCCACAAATGTGTAACTGGACTACTTTAAATTGACACCAGATCCGGTGACCTTTGGGACATGGTTTGACCCCCTTAGGAAAGTGCTATCATCATGAAACGTTTAGATCACTTACAACTCAATAGATTCTAACTTCCTGTAATGTTTCCGCCTGATTGGATCTTGTTTTCACACAAATGAACCCAGAATTATGTGAAATTGTGCTTCGTGCAACATAATTCTGGGTGCCATTTACAAACCATAAGCGCTAATGACTCCATTCCTATTTGGGGTAATGGGGGCTGTTAATTGGAGTACTCTAAAACAAACCTGACCTCTCTAGGACATTCAGAAGCCAAGTTATAAGCCCACAAAGGTGTAACTGGACTACTTCTTTAAAGTGACACCAGGCCCGGTGACCTTTGGGACATGGTTTGACCCCCTATAGGAATGTGCGATCATCATGAAACGTTCAGATCACTTACAACTCAATAGATTCTACCTTCCTGTAACGTTTCAGCCTGATTGGACCTTGTTTTCACACAAATGAAACCAGAATGATGTGAAATTGTGCTTCGTGCAACATAATTCTGGGTGCCATTTAAAAACCATAAGTGCTAATGACTCCATTCCTATTTGGGGTAATGGGGGCTGTTAATTGGAGTACTCTAAAACAAACCTGACCTCTAGGATATTCAGAAGCCAAGTTATAATCCCACAAATGTGTAACTGGACTACTTCTTTAAAAAGACACCAGGCCCGGTGACCTTTGGGACATGGTTTGATACCCTATAGGAATGTGCGATCATCATGAAACGTTCAGATCACTTACAACTAAATAGATTCTACCTTCCTGTAACGTTTCAGCCTGATTGCACCTTGTTTTCACACACATGAAACCAGAATGATGTGAAATTGTGCTTTGTGCAACATAATTCTGGGTGCCATTTAAAACCGATAAGTGCTAATGACTCCATTCCTTTTTGTGGTTGTAGGGGCTGTTGATTGGAGTACACTAAAACAAACCTGATCTCTCTAGGACATTCAGAAGCCAAGTTATAAGCCCACAAATGTGTAACTGGACTACTTTAAATTGACACCAGATCCGGTGACCTTTGGGACATGGTTTGACCCCCTTAAAAAAGTGCTATCGTCATGAAACGTTCAGATCACTTACACCTCAATAGATTCGACCTTTCTGTAACGTTTCAGCCTGATTGGACCTTGTTTTCACACAAATGGACCCAGAATGATGTGAAATTGTGCTTCGTGCAACATAATTCTGGGTGCCATTTAAAACCACTAAGTGCTAATGACTCCATTCCTGTTTGTGGTTGTAGGGGCTGTTGATTGGAGTACACTAAAACAAACCTGATCTCTCTAGGACATTCAGAAGCCAAGTTATAAGCCCACAAATGTGTAACTGGACTACTTTAAATTGACACCAGATCCGGTGACCTTTGGGACATGGTTTGACCCCCTTAGGAAAGTGCTATCATCATGAAACGTTTAGATCACTTACAACTCAATAGATTCTAACTTCCTGTAATGTTTCCGCCTGATTGGATCTTGTTTTCACACAAATGAACCCAGAATTATGTGAAATTGTGCTTCGTGCAACATAATTCTGGGTGCCATTTACAAACCATAAGCGCTAATGACTCCATTCCTATTTGGGGTAATGGGGGCTGTTAATTGGAGTACTCTAAAACAAACCTGACCTCTCTAGGACATTCAGAAGCCAAGTTATAAGCCCACAAAGGTGTAACTGGACTACTTCTTTAAAGTGACACCAGGCCTGGTGACCTTTGGGACATGGTTTGACCCCCTATAGGAATGTGCGATCATCATGAAACGTTCAGATCACTTACAACTCAATAGATTCTACCTTCCTGTAACGTTTCAGCCTGATTGGACCTTGTTTTCACACAAATGAAACCAGAATGATGTGAAATTGTGCTTCGTGCAACATAATTCTGGGTGCCATTTAAAACCGATAAGTGCTAATGACTCCATTCCTTTTTGTGGTTGTAGGGGCTGTTGATTGGAGTACACTAAAACAAACCTGATCTCTCTAGGACATTCAGAAGCCAAGTTATAAGCCCACAAATGTGTAACTGGGCTACTTCTTTAAATTGACACCAGATCCGGTGACCTTTGGGACATGGTTTGACCCCCTATAGGAATGTGCTATCATCATGAAACGTTCAGCTCACTTACAACTCAATAGATTCTACCTTCCTGTAACGTTTCAGCCTGATTGGACCTTGTTTTCACACAAATGGACCCAGAATGATGTGAAATTGTGCTTCTTGCAACATAATTCTGGGTGCCATTTACAAACCATAAGTGCTAATGACTCCATTCCTTTTTGTCGTTGTAGAGGCTGTTGATTGGAGTACACTAAAACAAGCCTGACCTCTCTAGGAAATTCACAAGCCAAGTTATAAGCCCACAAAGGTGTAACTGGACTACTTCTTTAAAGTGACAACCGGCCCGGTGACCTTTGGGACATGGTTTGACCCCCTATAGGAATGTGCGATCATCATGAAACGTTCAGATCACTTACAACTCAATAGATTCTACCTTCTTGTAACGTTTCAGCCTGATTGGACCTTGTTTTCACACAAATGGACCCAGAATGATGTGAAATTGTGCTTCGTGCAACATAATTCTGGGTGCCATTTACAAACCATAAGTGCTAATGACTCCATTCCTTTTTGTGGTTGTAGGGGCTGTTGATTGGAGTACACTAAAACAAGCCTGACCTCTCTAGGACATTCAGGAGCCAAGTTATAAGCCCACAAAGGTGTAACTGGACTACTTCTTTAAAGTGACACCAGGCCCGGTGACCTATGGGACATGGTTTGACCCCCTATAGGAATGTGCGATCATCATGAAACTTTCAGATCACTTACAACTCAATAGATCCTACCTTTCTGTAACGTTTCAGCCCTATTGGACCTTGTTTTCACACAAATGAACCCAGAATGATGTGAAATTGTGCTTCGTGCAACATAATTCTGGGTGCCATTTAAAAACCATAAGTGCTAATGACTCCATTCCTTTTTGTGGATGTAGGGACTGTTGATTGGAGTACACTAAAACAAACCTGATCTCTCTAGGACATTCAGAAGCCAAGTTATAAGCCCACAAATGTGTAACTGGACTACTTCTTTAAATTGACACCAGATCCGGTGACCTTTGGGACATGGTTTTACCCCCTTAGGAAAGGGCTATCATCATGAAACGTTCAGATCACTTACAACTCAATAGATTCTACCTTCCTGTAACGTTTCAGCCTGATTGGACCTTGTTTTCACACAAATGAACCCAGAATGATGTGAAATTGTGCTTCGTGCAACATAATTCTGGGTGCCATTTAAAAACCATAAGTGCTAATGACTCCATTCCTTTTTGTGGTTGTAGGGGCTGTTGATTGGAGTACACTAAAATAAACCTGATCTCTCTAGGACATTCAGAAGCCAAGTTATAAGCCCACAAATGTGTAACTGGACTACTTCTTTAAAGTGACACCAGGCCCGGTGACCTTTGGGACATGGTTTGACCCCCTATAGGAATATGCGATCATCATGAAACGTTCAGATCACTTACAACTCAATAGATTCTACCTTCTTGTAACGTTTCAGCCTGATTGGACCTTGTTTTCACACAAATGGACCCAGAATGATGTGAAATTGTGCTTTGTGCAACCTAATTCTTGGTGCCATTTACAAACCATAAGTGCTAATGACTCCATTCCTTTTTGGGGTAATGGGGGCTGTTAGTTGGAGTACTCTAAATTAAACCTGACCTCTCTAGGATATTCAGAAGCCAAGTTATCAGCCCACATAGGTGTAACTGCACTACTTCTTTAAAGTGACACCAGGCCCGGTGACCTTTGGGACATGGTTTGACCCCCTATAGGAATGTGCGATCATCATGAAACGTTCAGATCACTTACAACTCAATAGATTCTACCTTCTTGTAACGTTTCAGCCTGATTTGACCTTGTTTTCACACAAATGAACCCAGAATGATGTGAAATTGTGCTTTGTGTAACATAATTCTGGGTGCCATTTACAAACCATAAGTGCTAATGACTCCATTCCTTTTTGTGGTTGTAGGGGCTGTTGATTGGAGTACACTAAAACAAACCTGATCTCTCTAGGACATTCAGAAGCCAAGTTATAAGCCCACAAATGTGTAACTGGACCACTTCTTTAAATTGACACCAGATCCGGTGACCTTTGGGACATGGTTTGACCCCCTTAGGAAAGTGCTATCATCATGAAACGTTCAGATCACTTACAACTCAATAGATTCTACCTTCCTGTAACGTTTCAGCCTGATTGGACCTTGTTTTCACACAAATGAACCCAGAATGATGTGAAATTGTGCTTTGTGCAACATAATTCTGGGTGCCATTTAAAAACCATAAGTGCTAATGACTCCATTCCTATTTGGGGTAATGGGGGCTGATAATTGGAGTACTCTAAAACAAACCTGACCCCTCTAGGACATTCAGAAGCCAAGTTATAAGCCCACAAAGGTGTAACTGGACTTATTCTTTAAAGTGACACCAGGCCCGGTGACCTTTGGGACATGGTTTGACCCCCTATAGGAATGTGCGATCATCATGAAACGTTCAGATCACTTACAACTCAACAGATTCTACCTTCTTGTAACGTTTCAGCCTGATTGGACCTTGTTTTCACACAAATGGACCCAGAATGATGTGAAATTGTGCTTCGTGCAACATAATTCTGGGTGCCATTTACAAACCATAAGTGCAAATGACTCCATTCCTTTTTGTGGTTGTAGGGGCTGTTGATTGGAGTACACTAAAACAAACCTGATCTCTCTAGGACATTCAGAAACCAAGTTATAAGCCCACAAATGTGTAACTGGACTACTTTAAATTGACACCAGATCCGGTGACCTTTGGGACATGGTTTGACCCCCTTAGGAAAACGCTATCGTCATGAAACGTTCAGATCACTTACAACTCAATAGATTCTACCTTTCTGTAACGTTTCAGCCTGATTGGACCTTGTTTTCACACAAATGGACCCAGAATGATGTGAAATTGTGCTTCGTGCAACATAATTCTGGGTGCCATTTAAAACCCATAAGTGCTAATGACTCCATTCCTGTTTGTGGTTGTAGGGGCTGTTGATTGGAATACACTAAAACAAACCTGATCTCTCTAGGACATTCAGAAGCCAAGTTATAAGCCCACAAATGTGTAACTGGACTACTTTAAATTGACACCAGATCCGGTGACCTTTGGGACATGGTTTGACCCCCTATAGGAATGTGCGATCATCATGAAACGTTCAGATCACTCACAACTCAATAGATTCTACCTTCTTGTAACGTTTCAGCCTGATTGGACCTTGTTTTCACACAAATGGACCCAGAATGATGTGAAATTGTGCTTCGTGCAACATAATTCTGGGTGCCATTTACAAACCATAAGTGCTAATGACTCCATTCCTTTTTGTGGTTGTAGGGGCTGTTGATTGGAGTACACTAAAACAAGCCTGACCTCTCTAGGACATTCAGGAGCCAAGTTATAAGCCCACAAAGGTGTAACTGGACTACTTCTTTAAATTGACACCAGGCCCGGTGACCTTTGGGACATGGTTTGACCCCCTATAGGAATGTGCGATCATCATGAAACGTTCAGATCACTTACAACTCAATAGATCCTACCTTTCTGTAACGTTTTAGCCTGATTGGACCTTGTTTTCACACAAATGGACCCAGAATGATGTGAAATTGTGCTTCGTGCAACATAATTCTGGGTGCCATTTAAAACCATAAGTGCTAATGACTCCATTCCTTTTTGTGGTTGTAGGGGCTGTTGATTGAAGTACACTAAAACAAACCTGACTTCTCTAGGACATTCAGAAGCCAAGTTATAAGCCCACAAATGTGTAACTGGACTACTTCTTTAAATTGACACCAGATCTGGTGACCTTTGGGACATGGTTTGACCCCCTTAGGAAAGTTCAATCAACATGAAACGTTCAGATCACTTACAACTCAATAGATTCTACCTTTCTGTAACTTTTCAGCCTGATTGGACCTTGTTTTCACACAAATGAACCCAGAATGACGTGAAATTGTGCTTCGTGCAACATAATTCTGGGTGCCATTTAAAACCGATAAGTGCTAATGATTCCATTCCTATTTGGGGTAATGGGGGCTGTTAATTGGAGTACTCTAAAACAAACCTGACCTCTAGGATATTCAGAAGCCAAGTTATAATCCCACAAATGTGTAACTGGACTACTTCTTTAAAAAGACACCTGGCCCGGTGACCTTTGGGACATGGTTTGATACCCTATAGGAATGTGCGATCATCTTGAAACGTTCAGATCACTTACAACTCAATAGATTCTACCTTCCTGTAACGTTTCAGCCTGATTGCACCTTGTTTTCACACAAATGAAACCAGAATGATGTGAAATTGTGCTTTGTGCAACATAATTCTGGGTGCCATTTAAAACCGATAAGTGCTAATGACTCCATTCCTTTTTGTGGTTGTAGGGGCTGTTGATTGGAGTACACTAAAACAAACCTGATCTCTCTAGGACATTCAGAAGCCAAGTTATAAGCCCACAAATGTGTAACTGGACTACTTTAAATTGACACCAGATCCGGTGACCTTTGGGACATGGTTTAACCCCCTTAGGAAAGCGCTATCGTCATGAAACGTTCAGATCACTTACACCTCAATAGATTCTACCTTTCTGTAACGTTTCAGCCTGATTGGACCTTGTTTTCACACAAATGGACCCAGAATGATGTGAAATTGTGCTTCGTGCAACATAATTCTGGGTGCCATTTAAAACCCATAAGTGCTAATGACTCCATTACTGTTTGTGGTTGGAGGGGCTGTTGATTGGAGTACACTAAAACAAACCTGATCTCTCTAGGACATTCAGAAGCCAAGTTATAAGCCCACAAATGTGTAACTGGACTACTTTAAATTGACACCAGATCCGGTGACCTTTGGGACATGGTTTGACCCCCTTAGGAAAGTGCTATCATCATGAAACGTTTAGATCACTTACAACTCAATAGATTCTAACTTCCTGTAATGTTTCCGCCTGATTGGATCTTGTTTTCACACAAATGAACCCAGAATTATGTGAAATTGTGCTTCGTGCAACATAATTCTGGGTGCCATTTACAAACCATAAGCGCTAATGACTCCATTCCTATTTGGGGTAATGGGGGCTGTTAATTGGAGTACTCTAAAACAAACCTGACCTCTCTAGGACATTCAGAAGCCAAGTTATAAGCCCACAAAGGTGTAACTGGACTACTTCTTTAAAGTGACACCAGGCCCGGTGACCTTTGGGACATGGTTTGACCCCCTATAGGAATGTGCGATCATCATGAAACGTTCAGATCACTTACAACTCAATAGATTCTACCTTCCTGTAACGTTTCAGCCTGATTGGACCTTGTTTTCACACAAATGAAACCAGAATGATGTGAAATTGTGCTTCGTGCAACATAATTCTGGGTGCCATTTAAAAACCATAAGTGCTAATGACTCCATTCCTATTTGGGGTAATGGGGGCTGTTAATTGGAGTACTCTAAAACAAACCTGACCTCTAGGATATTCAGAAGCCAAGTTATAATCCCACAAATGTTTAACTGGACTACTTCTTTAAAAAGACACCAGGCCCGGTGACCTTTGGGACATGGTTTGATACCCTATAGGAATTTGCGATCATCATGAAACGTTCAGATCACTTACAACTCAATAGATTCTACCTTCCTGTAACGTTTCAGCCTGATTGCACCTTGTTTTCACACACATGAAACCAGAATGATGTGAAATTGTGCTTTGTGCAACATAATTCTGGGTGCCATTTAAAACCGATAAGTGCTAATGACTCCATTCCTTTTTGTGGTTGTAGGGGCTGTTGATTGGAGTACACTAAAACAAACCTGATCTCTCTAGGACATTCAGAAGCCAAGTTATAAGCCCACAAATGTGTAACTGGACTACTTTAAATTGACACCAGATCCGGTGACCTTTGGGACATGGTTTGACCCCCTTAAAAAAGCGCTATCGTCATGAAACGTTCAGATCACTTACACCTCAATAGATTCTACCTTTCTGTAACGTTTCAGCCTGATTGGACCTTGTTTTCACACAAATGGACCCAGAATGATGTGAAATTGTGCTTCGTGCAACATAATTCTGGGTGCCATTTAAAACCCATAAGTGCTAATGACTCCATTCCTGTTTGTGGTTGTAGGGGCTGTTGATTGGAGTACACTAAAACAAACCTGATCTCTCTAGGACATTCAGAAGCCAAGTTATAAGCCCACAAATGTGTAACTGGACTACTTTAAATTGACACCAGATCCGGTGACCTTTGGGACATGGTTTGACCCCCTTAGGAAAGTGCTATCATCATGAAACGTTTAGATCACTTACAACTCAATAGATTCTAACTTCCTGTAATGTTTCCGCCTGATTGGATCTTGTTTTCACACAAATGAACCCAGAATTATGTGAAATTGTGCTTCGTACAACATAATTCTGGGTGCCATTTACAAACCATAAGCGCTAATGACTCCATTCCTATTTGGGGTAATGGGGGCTGTTAATTGGAGTACTCTAAAACAACCCTGACCTCTCTAGGACATTCAGAAGCCAAGTTATGAGCCCACAAAGGTGTAACTGGACTACTTCTTTAAAGTGACACCAGGCCTGGTGACCTTTGGGACATGGTTTGACCCCCTATAGGAATGTGCGATCATCATGAAACGTTCAGATCACTTACAACTCAATAGATTCTACCTTCCTGTAACGTTTCAGCCTGATTGGACCTTGTTTTCACACAAATGAACCCAGAATGATGTGAAATTGTGCTTCGTGCAACATAATTCTGGGTGCCATTTAAAACCGATAAGTGCTAATGACTCCATTCCTTTTTGTGGTTGTAGGGGCTGTTGATTGGAGTACACTAAAACAAACCTGATCTCTCTAGGACATTCAGAAGCCAAGTTATAAGCCCACAAATGTGTAACTGGACTACTTTAAATTGACTCCAGATCCGGTGACCTTTGTGACATGGTTTGACCCCCTTAGGAAAGCGCTATCATCATGAAACGTTCAGATCACTTACAACTCAATAGATTCTACCTTTCTGTAACGTTTCAGCCTGATTGGACCTTGTTTTCACACAAATGGACCCAGAATGATGTGAAATTGTGCTTCGTGCAACATAATATTGGGTGCCATTTACAAACCATAAGTGCTAATGACTCCATTCCTTTTTGTGGTTGTAGGGGCTGTTGATTGGAGTACACTAAAACAAGCCTGACCTCTCTAGGACATTCAGGAGCCAAGTTATAAGCCCACAAAGGTGTAACTGGACTACTTCTTTAAATTGACACCAGGCCCGGTAACCTTTGGGACATGGTTTGACCCCCTATAGGAATGTGCGATCATCATGAAACGTTCAGATCACTTACAACTCAATAGATCCTACCTTTCTGTAACGTTTCAGCCTGATTGGACCTTGTTTTCACACAAATGAACCCAGAATGAAGTGAAATTGTGCTTTGTGCAACATAATTCTGGGTGCCATTTACAAACCATAAGTGCTAATGACTCCATTCCTTTTTGTGGTTGTAGGGGCTGTTGATTGGAGTACTCTGAAACAAACCTGATCACTCTAGGACATTCAGAAG
Source organism: Nothobranchius furzeri (assembly GCF_043380555.1). Taxonomy (NCBI): domain Eukaryota; kingdom Metazoa; phylum Chordata; class Actinopteri; order Cyprinodontiformes; family Nothobranchiidae; genus Nothobranchius; species Nothobranchius furzeri. Next base: position 13,304,664 of record NC_091756.1, read on the forward strand.
CCAAGTTATGAGCCCAGAAATGTGTAACTGGACTACTTTAAATTGACACTAGATCCGGTGACCTTTGGGACATGGTTTGACCCCCTTAGAAAAGTGCTATCATCATGAAACGTTCAGATCACTTACAACTCAATAGATTCTACCTTCCTGTAACGTTTCAGCCTGATTGGACCTTGTTTTCACACAAATGAAACCAGAATGATGTGAAATTGTGCTTCGTGCAGCATAATTCTGGGTGCCATTTACAAACCATAAGTGCTATTGACTCCATTCCTTTTTGTGGTTGTAGGGGCTGTTGATTGGAGTACACTAAAACAAACCTGATCTCTCTAGGACATTCAGAAGCCAAGTTATAAGCCCACAAATGTGTAACTGGACTACTTTAAAGTGACACCAGATCCGGTGACCTTTGGGACATGCTTTGACCCCCTTAGGAAAGTGCTATCGTCATGAAACGTTCAGATCACTCACAACTCAATAGATTCTTCCTTCCTGTAACGTTTCAGCCTGATTGGACCTTGTTTTCACGCAAATGAACCCAGAATGATGTGAAATTGTGCTTCGTGCAACATAATTCTGGGTGCCATTTAAAAACCATAAGTGCTAACGACTCCATTCCTTTTTGGGGTAATGGGGGCTGTTAACTGGAGTACTCTAAAACAAAGCTGACCTCTCTAGGATATTCATAAGCCAAGTTATAATCCCACAAATGTGTAACTGGACTACTTCTTTAAAGTGACACCAGGCCCGGTGACCTTTGGGACATGGTTTGATACCCTATAGGAATGTGTGATCATCATGAAACGTTCAGATCCCTTACAACTCAATAGATTCTACCTTCTTGTAACGTTTCAGCCTGATTGGACCTTGTTTTCACACAAATGGACCCAGAATGATGTGAAATTGTGCTTCGTGCAACATAATTCTGGGTGCCATATAAAACCATAAGTGCTAATGACTCCATTCCTTTTTGTGGTTGTAGGGGCTGTTGATTGGAGTACACTAAAACAAACCTGACTTCTCTCGGACATTCAGAAGCCAAGTTATAAGCCCACAAATGTGTAACTGGACTACTTCTTTAAATTGACACCAGATCTGGTGACCTTTGGGACATGGTTTGACCCCCTTAGGAAAGTTCAATCAACATGAAACGTTCAGATCACTTACAACTCAATAGATTCTACCTTTCTGTAACTTTTCAGCCTGATTGGACCTTGTTTTCACACAAATGAACCCAGAATGACGTGAAATTGTGCTTCGTGCAACATAATTCTGGGTGCCATTTAAAACCGATAAGTGCTAATGACTCCATTCCTTTTTGTGGTTGTAGGGGCTGTTGATTGGAGTACACTAAAAAAACCTGATCTCTCTAGGACATTCAGAAGCCAAGTTATAAGCCCACAAATGTGTAACTAGACTACTTTAAATTGACACCAGATCTGGTGACCTTTGGGACATGGTTTGACCCCCTTAGGAAAGTGCTATCGTCATGAAAGGTTCAGATCACTTACAACTCAATAGATTCTATCTTCCTGTAATGTTTCAGCCTGATTGGACCTTGTTTTCACACAAATGAACCCAGAATGATGTGAAATTGTGATTCGTGCAACATAATTCTGGGTGCCATTTAAAAACCATAAGTGCTAATGATTCCATTCCTATTTGGGGTAATGGGGGCTGTTAATTGGAGTACTCTAAAACAAACCTGACCTCTAGGATATTCAGAAGCCAAGTTATAATCCCACAAATGTGTAACTGGACTACTTCTTTAAAAAGACACCAGGCCCGGTGACCTTTGGGACATGGTTTGATACCCTATAGGAATGTGCGATCATCATGAAACGTTCAGATCACTTACAACTCAATAGATTCTACCTTCTTGTAACGTTTCAGCCTGATTGCACCTTGTTTTCACACAAATGAAACCAGAATGATGTGAAATTGTGCTTTGTGCAACATAATTCTGGGTGCCATTTAAAACTGATAAGTGCTAATGACTCCATTCCTTTTTGTGGTTGTAGGGGCTGTTGATTGAAGTACACTAAAACAAACCTGATCTCTCTAGGACATTCAGAAGCCAAGTTATAAGCCCACAAATGTGTAACTGGACTACTTTAAATTGACACCAGATCCGGTGACCTTTGGGACATGGTTTGACCCCCTTAGGAAAGCGCTATCGTCATGAAACGTTCAGATCACTTACACCTCAATAGATTCTACCTTTCTGTAACGTTTCAGCCTGATTGGACCTTGTTTTCACACAAATGGACCCAGAATGATGTGAAATTGTGCTTCGTGCAACATAATTCTGGGTGCCATTTAAAACCCATAAGTGCTAATGACTCCATTCCTGTTTGTGGTTGGAGGGGCTGTTGATTGGAGTACACTAAAACAAACCTGATCTCTCTAGGACATTCAGAAGCCAAGTTATAAGCCCACAAATGTGTAACTGGACTACTTTAAATTGACACCAGATCCGGTGACCTTTGGGACATGGTTTGACCCCCTTAGGAAAGTGCTATCATCATGAAACGTTTAGATCACTTACAACTCAATAGATTCTAACTTCCTGTAATGTTTCCGCCTGATTGGATCTTGTTTTCACACAAATGAACCCAGAATTATGTGAAATTGTGCTTCGTGCAACATAATTCTGGGTGCCATTTACAAACCATAAGCGCTAATGACTCCATTCCTATTTGGGGTAATGGGGGCTGTTAATTGGAGTACTCTAAAACAAACCTGACCTCTCTAGGACATTCAGAAGCCAAGTTATAAGCCCACAAAGGTGTAACTGGACTACTTCTTTAAAGTGACACCAGGCCCGGTGACCTTTGGGACATGGTTTGACCCCCTATAGGAATGTGCGATCATCATGAAACGTTCAGATCACTTACAACTCAATAGATTCTACCTTCCTGTAACGTTTCAGCCTGATTGGACCTTGTTTTCACACAAATGAAACCAGAATGATGTGAAATTGTGCTTCGTGCAACATAATTCTGGGTGCCATTTAAAAACCATAAGTGCTAATGACTCCATTCCTATTTGGGGTAATGGGGGCTGTTAATTGGAGTACTCTAAAACAAACCTGACCTCTAGGATATTCAGAAGCCAAGTTATAATCCCACAAATGTGTAACTGGACTACTTATTTAAAAAGACACCAGGCCCGGTGACCTTTGGGACATGGTTTGATACCCTATAGGAATGTGCGATCATCATGAAACGTTCAGATCACTTACAACTCAATAGATTCTACCTTCCTGTAACGTTTCAGCCTGATTGCACCTTGTTTTCACACACATGAAACCAGAATGATGTGAAATTGTGCTTTGTGCAACATAATTCTGGGTGCCATTTAAAACCGATAAGTGCTAATGACTCCATTCCTTTTTGTGGTTGTAGGGGCTGTTGATTGGAGTACACTAAAACAAACCTGATCTCTCTAGGACATTCAGAAGCCAAGTTATAAGCCCACAAATGTGTAACTGGACTACTTCTTTAAATTGACACCAGATCCGGTGACCTTTGGGACATGGTTTGACCCCCTATAGGAATCTGCTATCATCATGAAACGTTCAGCTCACTTACAACTCAATAGATTCTACCTTCCTGTAACGTTTCAGCCTGATTGGACCTTGTTTTCACACAAATGGACCCAGAATGATGTGAAATTGTGCTTCCTGCAACATAATTCTGGGTGCCATTTACAAACCATAAGTGCTAATGACTCCATTCCTTTTTGTGGTTGTAGGGGCTGTTGATTGGAGTACACTAAAACAAACCTGACCCCTCTAGGACATTCAGAAGCCAAGTTATAAGCCCACAAAGGTGTAACTGGACTTATTCTTTAAAGTGACACCAGGCCCGGTGACCTTTGGGACATGTTTTGACCCCCTATAGGAATGTGCGATCATCATGAAACGTTCAGATCACTTACAACTCAACAGATTCTACCTTCTTGTAACATTTCAGCCTAATTGGACCTTGTTTTCACACAAATGGACCCAGAATGATGTGAAATTGTGCTTCGTGCAACATAATTCTGGGTGCCATTTACAAACCATAAGTGCAAATGACTCCATTCCTTTTTGTGGTTGTAGGGGCTGTTGATTGGAGTACACTTAAACAAACCTGATCTCTCTAGGACATTCAGAAGCCAAGTTATAAGCCCACAAATGTGTAACTGGACCACTTCTTTAAATTGACACCAGATCCGGTGACCTTTGGGACATGGTTTGACCCCCTTAGGAAAGTGCTATCATCATGAAACGTTTAGATCACTTACAACTCAATAGATTCTAACTTCCTGTAATGTTTCCGCCTGATTGGATCTTGTTTTCACACAAATGAACCCAGAATGATGTGAAATTGTGCTTCGTGCAACATAATTCTGGGTGCCATTTACAAACCATAAGCGCTAATGACTCCATTCCTATTTGGGGTAATGGGGGCTGTTAATTGGAGTACTCTAAAACAACCCTGACCTCTCTAGAATATTCAGAAGCCAAGTTATAATCCCACAAATGTGTAACTGGACTACTTTAAAGTTACACCAGGCCCGGTGACCTTTAGGACATGGTTTACCCCCTATAGGAATGTGCAATCATCATGAAACGTTCAGATCACTTACAACTCAATAGATTCTACCTTCTTGTAATGTTTCAGCCTGATTGGACCTTGTTTTCACACAAATGGACCCTGAATGATGTGAAATTGTCCTTCGTGCAACATAATTCTGGGTGCCATTTACAAACCATAAGTGCTAATGACTCCATTCCTTTTTGTGGTTGTAGGGGCTTTTGATTGGAGTACACTAAAACAAACCTGATCTCTCTAGGACATTCAGAAGCAAAGTTATAAGCCCACAAATGTGTAACTGGACTACTTCTTTAAATTGACACCAGATCCGGTGACCTTTGGGACATGGTTTGACCCCCTATAGGAATGTGCTATCATCATGAAACGTTCAGATCACTTACAACTCAATAGATTCTACCTTCCTGTAACGTTTCAGCCTGATTGGACCTTGTTTTCACACAAATGGACCCAGAATGATGTGAAATTGTGCTTCCTGCAACATAATTCTGGGTGCCATTTACAAACCATAAGTGCTAATGACTAGATTCCTTTTTGTGGTTGTAGGGGCTGTTGATTGGAGTACACTAAAACTGACCTGACCTCTCTAGGACATTCAGAAGCCAAGTTATAAGCCCACCAAGGTGTAACTGGACTACTTCTTTAAAGTGACACCAGGCCCGGTAACCTTTGGGACATGGTTTGACCCCCTATAGGAATGTGCGATCATCATGAAACGTTCAGATCACTTACAACTCAATAGATTCTACCTTCCTGTAACGTTTCAGCCTGATTGGACCTTGTTTTCACACAAATGAACCCAGAATGATGTGAAATTGTGCTTCGTGCAACATAATTCTGGGTGCCATTTACAAACCATAAGTGCTAATGACTCCATTCCTTTTTGTGGTTGTAGGGGCTGTTGATTGGAGTACACTAAAACAAACCTGATCTCTCTAGGACATTCAGAAGCCAAGTTATAAGCCCACAAATGTGTAACTGGACCACTTCCTTAAATTGACACCAGATCCGGTCACCTTTGGGACATGGTTTGACCCCCATAGGAAAGTGCTATCATCATGAAACGTTCAGATCACTTACAACTCAATAGATTCTACCTTCCTGTAACGTTTCAGCCTGATTGGAGCTTGTTTTCACACAAATGAACCCAGAATGATGTGAAATTGTGCTTCGTGCAACATAATTCTGGGTGCAATTTAACAACCATAAGTGCTAATGACTCCATTCCTATTTGGGGTAATGGGGGCTGTTAATTGGAGTACTCTAAAACAAACCTGACCTCTCTAGGATATTCAGAAGCCAAGTTATAATCCCACAAATGTGTAACTGGACTACTTCTTTAAAAAGACACCAGGCCCGGTGACCTTTGGGACATGGTTTGATACCCTATAGGAATGTGCGATCATCATGAAACGTTCAGATCACTTACAACTCAATAGATTCTACCTTCCTGTAACGTTTCAGCCTGATTGCACCTTGTTTTCACACAAATGAAACCAGAATGATGTGAAATTGTGCTTTGTGCAACATAATTCTGGGTGCCATTTAAAACCGATAAGTGCTAATGACTCCATTCCTTTTTGTGGTTGTAGGGGCTGTTGATTGGAGTACACTAAAACAAACCTGATCTCTCTAGGACATTCAGAAGCCAAGTTATAAGCCCACAAATGTGTAACTGGACTACTTTAAATTGACACCAGATCCGGTGACCTTTGGGACATGGTTTGACCCCCTTAGGAAAACGCTATCGTCATGAAACGTTCAGATCACTTACAACTCAATAGATTCTACCTTTCTGTAACGTTTCAGCCTGATTGGACCTTGTTTTCACACAAATGGACCCGGAATGATGTGAAATTGTGCTTCGTGCAACATAATTCTGGGTGCCATTTAAAACCCATAAGTGCTAATGACTCCATTCCTGTTTGTGGTTGTAGGGGCTGTTGATTGGAATACATTAAAACAAACCTGATCTCTCTAGGACATTCAGAAGCCAAGTTATAAGCCCACAAATGTGTAACTGGACTACTTTAAATTGACACCAGATCCGGTGACCTTTGGGACATGGTTTGACCCCCTATAGGAATGTGCGATCATCATGAAACGTTCAGATCACTTACAACTCAATAGATTCTACCTTCTTGTAACGTTTCAGCCTGATTGGACCTTGTTTTCACACAAATTGACCCAGAATGATGTGAAATTGTGCTTCGTGCAACATAATTCTGGGTGCCATTTACAAACCATAAGTGCTAATGACTCCATTCCTTTTTGTGGTTGTAGGGGCTGTTGATTGGAGTACACTAAAACAAGCCTGACCTCTCTAGGACATTCAGGAGCCAGGTTATAAGCCCACAAAGGTGTAACTGGACTACTTCTTTAAATTGACACCAGGCCCGGTGACCTTTGGGACATGGTTTGACCCCCTATAGGAATGTGCGATCATCATGAAACGTTCAGATCACTTACAACTCAATAGATCCTACCTTTCTGTAACGTTTTAGCCTGATTGGACCTTGTTTTCACACAAATGAACCCAGAACGAAGTGAAATTGTGCTTTGTGCAACATAATTCTGGGTGCCATTTACAAACCATAAGTGCTAATGACTCCATTCCTTTTTGTGGTTGTAGGGGCTGTTGATTGGAGTACTCTGAAACAAACCTGATCACTCTAGGACATTCAGAAGCCAAGTTATGAGCCCAGAAATGTGTAACTGGACTACTTTAAATTGACACCAGATCCGGTGACCTTTGGGACATGGTTTGACCCCCTTAGGAAAGTGCTATCATCATGAAACGTTCAGATCACTTACAACTCAATAGATTCTACCTTCCTGTAACGTTTCAGCCTGATTGGACCTTGTTTTCACACAAATGAAACCAGAATGATGTGAAATTGTGCTTCGTGCAGCATAATTCTGGGTGCCATTTACAAACCATAAGTGCTAATGACTCCATTCCTTTTTGTGGTTGTAGGGGCTGTTGATTGGAGTACACTAAAACAAACCTGATCTCTCTAGGACATTCAGAAGCCAAGTTATAAGCCCACAAAGGTGTAACTGGACTACTTCTTTAAAGTGACACCAGATCTGGTGACCTTTGGGACATGCTTTGACCCCCTTAGGAAAGTGCTATCGTCATGAAACGTTCAGATCACTCACAACTCAATAGATTCTACCTTCCTGTAACGTTTCAGCCTGATTGGACCTTGTTTTCACACAAATGAACCCAGAATGATGTGAAATTGTGATTCGTGCAACATAATTCTGGGTGCCATTTAAAAACCATAAGTGCTAATGACTCCATTCCTATTTGGGGTAATGGGGGCTGTTAATTGGAGTACTCTAAAAAAAACCTGACCTCTAGGATATTCAGAAGCCAAGTTATAATCCCACAAATGTGTAACTGGACTACTTCTTTAAAAAGACACCAGGCCCGGTGACCTTTGGGACATGGTTTGATACCCTATAGGAATGTGCAATCATCATGAAACGTTCAGATCACTTACAACTCAATAGATTCTACCTTCCTGTAACGTTTCAGCCTGATTGCACCTTGTTTTCACACAAATGAAACCAGAATGATGTGAAATTGTGCTTTGTGCAACATAATTCTGGGTGCCATTTAAAACCGATAAGTGCTAATGACTCCATTCCTTTTTGTGGTTGTAGGGGCTGTTGATTGGAGTACACTAAAACAAACCTGATCTCTCTAGGACATTCAGAAGCCAAGTTATAAGCCCACAAATGTGTAACTGGACTACTTTAAATTGACACCAGATCCGGTGACCTTTGGGACATGGTTTGACCCCCTTAGGAAAGCGCTATCGTCTTGAAACGTTCAGATCACTTACACCTCAATAGATTCTACCTTTCTGTAACGTTTCAGCCTGATTGGACCTTGTTTTCACACAAATGGACCCAGAATGATGTGAAATTGTGCTTCGTGCAACATAATTCTGGGTGCCATTTAAAACCCATAAGTGCTAATGACTCCATTCCTGTTTGTGGTTGTAGGGGCTGTTGATTGGAGTACACTAAAACAAACCTGATCTCTCTAGGACATTCAGAAGCCAAGTTATAAGCCCACAAATGTGTAACTGAACTACTTTAAATTGACACCAGATCCGGTGACCTTTGGGACATGGTTTGACCCCCTTAGGAAAGTGCTATCATCATGAAACGTTTAGATCACTTACAACTCAATAGATTCTAACTTCCTGTAATGTTTCCCCCTGATTGGATCTTGTTTTCACACAAATGAACCCAGAATTATGTGAAATTGTGCTTCGTGCAACATAATTCTGGGTGCCATTTACAAACCATAAGCGCTAATGACTCCATTCCTATTTGGTGTAATGGGGGCTGTTAATTGGAGTACTCTAAAACAAACCTGACCTCTCTAGGACATTCAGAAGCCAAGTTATAAGCCCACAAAGGTGTAACTGGACTACTTCTTTAAAGTGACACCAGGCCCGGTGACCTTTGGGACATGGTTTGACCCCCTATAGGAATGTGCGATCATCATGAAACGTTCAGATCACTTACAACTCAATAGATCCTACCTTCCTGTAACGTTTCAGCCTGATTGGACCTTGTTTTCACACAAATGAACCCAGAATGATGTGAAATTGTGCTTTGTGCAACATAATTCTGGGTGCCATTTAAAACCCATAAGTGCTAATGACTCCATTCCTGTTTGTGGTTGTAGGGGCTGTTGATTGGAGTACACTAAAACAAACCTGATCTCTCTAGGACATTCAGAAGCCAAGTTATAAGCCCACAAATGTGTAACTGGACTACTTTAAATTGACACCAGATCCGGTGACCTTTGGGACATGGTTTGACCCCCTTAGGAAAGTGCTATCATCATGAAACGTTTAGATCACTTACAACTCAATAGATTCTAACTTCCTGTAATGTTTCCGCCTGATTGGATCTTGTTTTCACACAAATGAACCCAGAATTATGTGAAATTGTGCTTCGTGCAACATAATTCTGGGTGCCATTTACAAACCATAAGCGCTAATGACTCCATTCCTATTTGGGGTAATGGGGGCTGTTAATTGGAGTACTCTAAAACAAACCTGACCTCTCTAGGACATTCAGAAGCCAAGTTATAAGCCCACAAAGGTGTAACTGGACTACTTCTTTAAAGTGACACCAGGCCCGGTGACCTTTGGGACATGGTTTGACCCCCTATAGGAATGTGCGATCATCATGAAACGTTCAGATCACTTACAACTCAATAGATTCTACCTTCCTGTAACGTTTCAGCCTGATTGGACCTTGTTTTCACACAAATGAACCCAGAATGATGTGAAATTGTGCTTCGTGCAACATAATTCTGGGTGCCATTTAAAAACCATAAGTGCTAATGACTCCATTCCTATTTGGGGTAATGGGGGCTGTTAATTGGAGTACTCTAAAACAAACCTGACCTCTAGGATATTCAGAAGCCAAGTTATAATCCCACAAATGTGTAACTGGACTACTTCTTTAAAAAGACACCAGGCCCGGTGACCTTTGGGACATGGTTTGATACCCTATAGGAATGTGCGATCATCATGAAACGTTCAGATCACTTACAACTCAATAGATTCTACCTTCCTGTAACGTTTCAGCCTGATTGCACCTTGTTTTCACACACATGAAACCAGAATGATGTGAAATTGTGCTTTGTGCAACATAATTCTGGGTGCCATTTAAAACCGATAAGTGCTAATGACTCCATTCCTTTTTGCGGTTGTAGGGGCTGTTGATTGGAGTACACTAAAACAAACCTGATCTCTCTAGGACATTCAGAAGCCAAGTTATAAGCCCACAAATGTGTAACTGGACTACTTTAAATTGACACCAGATCCGGTGACCTTTGGGACATGGTTTGACCACCTTAAAAAAGCGCTATCATCATGAAACGTTCAGATCACTTACACCTCAATAGATTCTACCTTTCTGTAACGTTTGAACCTGATTGGACCTTGTTTTCACACAAATGGACCCAGAATGATGTGAAATTGTGCTTCGTGCAACATAATTCTGGGTGCCATTTAAAACCCATAAGTGCTAATGACTCCATTCCTGTTTGTGGTTGTAGGGGCTGTTGATTGGAGTACACTAAAACAAACCTGATCTCTCTAGGACATTCAGAAGCCAAGTTATAAGCCCACAAATGTGTAAATGGACTACTTTAAATTGACACCAGATCCGGTGACCTTTGGGACATGGTTTGACCCCCTTAGGAAAGTGCTATCATCATGAAACGTTTAGATCACTTACAACTCAATAGATTCTAACTTCCTGTAATGTTTCCGCCTGATTGGATCTTGTTTTCACACAAATGAACCCAGAATTATGTGAAATTGTGCTTCGTGCAACATAATTCTGGGTGCCATTTACAAACCATAAGCGCTAATGACTCCATTCCTATTTGGGGTAATGGGGGCTGTTAATTGGAGTACTCTAAAACAAACCTGACCTCTCTAGGACATTCAGAAGCCAAGTTATAAGCCCACAAAGGTGTAACTGGACTACTTCTTTAAAGTGACACCAGGCCCGGTGACCTTTGGGACATGGTTTGACCCCCTATAGGAATGTGCGATCATCATGAAACGTTCAGATCACTTACAACTCAATAGATTCTACCTTCCTGTAACTTTTCAGCCTGATTGGACCTTGTTTTCACACAAATGAACCCAGAATGATGTGAAATTGTGCTTCGTGCAACATAATTCTGGGTGCCATTTACAAACCATAAGTGCTAATGACTCCATTCCTTTTTGTGGTTGTAGGGGCTGTTGATTGGAGTACACTAAAACAAACCTGATCTCTCTAGGACATTCAGAAGCCAAGTTATAAGCCCACAAATGTGTAACTGGACCACTTCCTTAAAATGACACCAGATCCGGTGACCTTTGGGACATGGTTTGACCCCCTTAGGAAAGTGCTATCATCATGAAACGTTCAGATCACTTACAACTCAATAGATTCTACCTTCCTGTAACGTTTCAGCCTGATTGGACCTTGTTTTCACACAAATGAACCCAGAATGATGTGAAATTGTGCTTCGTGCAACATAATTCTGGGTGCCATTTAAAAACCATAAGTGCTAATGACTCCATTCCTATTTGGGGTAATGGGGACTGTTAATTGGAGTACTCTAAAACAAACCTGACCTCTAGGATATTCAGAAGCCAAGTTATAATCCCACAAATGTGTAACTGGACTACTTCTTTAAAAAGACACCAGGCCCGGTGACCTTTGGGACATGGTTTGATACCCTATAGGAATGTGCGATCATCATGAAACGTTCAGATCACTTACAACTCAATAGATTCTACCTTCCTGTAACGTTTCAGCCTGATTGGACCTTGTTTTCACACAAATGGACCCAGAATGATGTGAAATTGTGCTTCGTGCAACATAATTCTGGGTGCCATTTAAAACCCATAAGTGCTAATGACTCCATTCCTGTTTGTGGTTGTAGGGGCTGTTGATTTGAGTACACTAAAACAAACCTGATCTCTCTAGGACATTCAGAAGCCAAGTTATAAGCCCACAAATGTGTAACTGGACTACTTCTTTAAATTGACACCAGATCCGGTGACCTTTGGGACATGGTTTGACCCCCTTAGGAAAGTGCTATCATCATGAAACGTTTAGATCACTTACAACTCAATTGATTCTAACTTCCTGTAATGTTTCCGCCTGATTGGATCTTGTTTTCACACAAATGAACCCAGAATTATGTGAAATTGTGCTTCGTGCAACATAATTCTGGGTGCCATTTACAAACCATGAGCGCTAATGACTCCATTCCTATTTGGGGTAATGGGGGCTGTTAATTGGAGTACTCTAAAACAAACCTGACCTCTCAAGGACATTCAGAAGCCAAGTTATAAGCCCACAAAGGTGTAACTGGACTACTTCTTTAAAGTGACACCAGGCCCGGTGACCTTTGGGACATGGTTTGACCCCCTATAGGAATGTGCGATCATCATGAAACGTTCAGATCACTTACAACTCAATAGGTTCTACCTTCCTGTAACGTTTCAGCCTGATTGGACCTTGTTTTCACACAAATGAACCCAGAATGATGTGAAATTGTGCTTCGTGCAACATAATTCTGAGTGCCATTTAAAAACCATAAGTGCTAATGACTCCATTCCTATTTGGGGTAATGGGGGCTGTTAATTGGAGTACTCTAAAACAAACCTGACCTCTAGGATATTCAGAAGCCAAGTTATAATCCCACAAATGTGTAACTGGACTACTTCTTTAAAAAGACACCAGGCCCGGTGACCTTTGGGACATGGTTTGATACCCTATAGGAATGTGCGATCATCATGAAACGTTCAGATCACTTACAACTCAATAGATTCTACCTTCCTGTAACGTTTCAGCCTGATTGGACCTTGTTTTCACACACATGAAACCAGAATGATGTGAAATTGTGCTTTGTGCAACATAATTCTGGGTGCCATTTAAAACCGATAAGTGCTAATGACTCCATTCCTTTTTGTGGTTGTAGGGGCTGTTGATTGGAGTACACTAAAACAAACCTGATCTCTCTAGGACATTCAGAAGCCAAGTTATAAGCCCACAAATGTGTAACTGGACTACTTTAAATTGACACCAGATCCGGTGACCTTTGGGACATGGTTTGACCCCCTTAGGTAAGCGCTATCGTCATGAAACTTTCAGATCACGTACACCTCAATAGATTCTTCCTTTCTGTAACGTTTCAACCTGATTGGACCTTGTTTTCACACAAATGGACCCAGAATGATGTGAAATTGTGCTTCGTGCAACATAATTCTGGGTGCCATTTAAAACCCATAAGTGCTAATGACTCCATTCCTGTTTGTGGTTGTAGGGGCTGTTGATTGGAGTACACTAAAACAAACCTGATCTCTCTAGGACATTCAGAAGCCAAGTTATAAGCCCACAAATGTGTAACTGGACAACTTTAAATTGACACCAGATCCGGTGACCTTTGGGACATGGTTTGACCCCCTTAGGAAAGTGCTATCATCATGAAACGTTTAGATCACTTACAACTCAATAGATTCTAACTTCCTGTAATGTTTCCGCCTGATTGGATCTTGTTTTCACACAAATGAACCCAGAATTATGTGAAATTGTGCTTCGTGCAACATAATTCTGGGTGCCATTTACAAACCATTAGCGCTAATGACTCCATTCCTATTTGGGGTAATGGGGGCTGTTAATTGGAGTACTCTAAAACAAACCCGACCTCTCTAGGACATTCAGAAGCCAAGTTATAAGCCCACAAAGGTGTAACTGGACTACTTCTTTAAAGTGACACCAGGCCCGGTGACCTTTGGGACATGGTTTGACCCCCTATAGGAATGTGCGATCATCATGAAACGTTCAGATCACTTACAACTCAATAGATTCTACATTCCTGTAACGTTTCAGCCTGATTGGACCTTGTTTTCACACAAATGAACCCAGAATGATGTGAAATTGTGCTTCGTGCAACATAATTCTGGGTGCCATTTACAAACCATAAGTGCTAATGACTCCATTCCTTTTTGTGGTTGTAGGGGCTGTTGATTGGAGTACACTAAAACAAACCTGATCTCTCTAGGACATTCAGAAGCCAAGTTATAAGCCCACAAATTTGTAACTGGACCACTTCCTTAAATTGACACCAGATCCGGTGACCTTTGGGACATGGTTTGACCCCCTTAGGAAAGTGCTATCATCATGAAACGTTCAGATCACTTACAACTCAATAGATTCTACCTTCCTGTAACGTTTCAGCCTGATTGGACCTTGTTTTCACACAAATGAACCCAGAATGATGTGAAATTGTGCTTCGTGCAACATAATTCTGGGTGCAATTTAAAAACCATAAGTGCTAATGACTCCATTCCTATTTGGGGTAATGGGGGCTGTTAATTGGAGTACTCTAAAACAAACCTGACCTCTCTAGGATATTCAGAAGCCAAGTTATAATCCCACAAATGTGTAACTGGACTACTTCTTTAAAAATACACCAGGCCCGGTGACCTTTGGGACATGGTTTGATACCCTATAGGAATGTGCGATCATCATGAAACGTTCAGATCACTTACAACTCAATAGATTCTACCTTCCTGTAACGTTTCAGCCTGATTGCACCTTGTTTTCACACAAATGAAACCAGAATGATGTGAAATTGTGCTTTGTGCAACATAATTCTGGGTGCCATTTAAAACCGATAAGTGCTAATGACTCCATTCCTTTTTGTGGTTGTAGGGGCTGTTGATTGGAGTACACTAAAACAAACCTGACTTCTCTAGGACATTCAGAAGCCAAGTTATAAGCCCACAAATGTGTAACCGGACTACTTCTTTAAATTGACACCAGATCTGGTGACCTTTGGGACATGGTTTGACCCCTTAGGAAAGTGCAATCAACATGAAACGTTCAGATCACTTACAACTCAATAGATTCTACCTTCCTGTAACGTTTCAGCCTGATTGGACCTTGTTTTCAGACAAATGAACCCAGAATGATGTGAAATTGTGCTTCGTGCAACATAATTCTGGGTGCCATTTAAAAACCATAAGTGCTAATGACTCCATTCCTATTTGGTGTAATGGGGGCTGTTAATTGGAGTACTCTAAAACAAACCTGACCTCTCTAGGACATTCAGAAGCCAAGTTATAAGCCCACAAAGGTGTAACTGGACTACTTCTTTAAAGTGACACCAGGCCCGGTGACCTTTGGGACATGGTTTGACCCCCTATAGGAATGTGCGATCATCATGAAACGTTCAGATCACTTACAACTCAATAGATCCTACCTTCCTGTAACGTTTCAGCCTGATTGGACCTTGTTTTCACACAAATGAACCCAGAATGATGTGAAATTGTGCTTTGTGCAACATAATTCTGGGTGCCATTTAAAACCCATAAGTGCTAATGACTCCATTCCTGTTTCTGGTTGTAGGGGCTGTTGATTGGAGTACACTAAAACAAACCTGATCTCTCTAGGACATTCAGAAGCCAAGTTATAAGCCCACAAATGTGTAACTGGACTACTTTAAATTGACACCAGATCCGGTGACCTTTGGGACATGGTTTGACCCCCTTAGGAAAGTGCTATCATCATGAAACGTTTAGATCACTTACAACTCAATAGATTCTAACTTCCTGTAATGTTTCCGCCTGATTGGATCTTGTTTTCACACAAATGAACCCAGAATTATGTGAAATTGTGCTTCGTGCAACATAATTCTGGGTGCCATTTACAAACCATAAGCGCTAATGACTCCATTCCTATTTGGGGTAATGGGGGCTGTTAATTGGAGTACTCTAAAACAAACCTGACCTCTCTAGGACATTCAGAAGCCAAGTTATAAGCCCACAAAGGTGTAACTGGACTACTTCTTTAAAGTGACACCAGGCCCGGTGACCTTTGGGACATGGTTTGACCCCCTATAGGAATGTGCGATCATCATGAAACGTTCAGATCACTTACAACTCAATAGATTCTACCTTCCTGTAACGTTTCAGCCTGATTGGACCTTGTTTTCACACAAATGAACCCAGAATGATGTGAAATTGTGCTTCGTGCAACATAATTCTGGGTATCATTTAAAAACCATAAGGGCTAATGACTCCATTCCTATTTGGGGTAATGGGGGCTGTTAATTGGAGTACTCTAAAACAAACCTGACCTCTAGGATATTCAGAAGCCAAGTTATAATCCCACAAATGTGTAACTGGACTACTTCTTTAAAAAGACACCAGGCCCGGTGACCTTTGGGACATGGTTTGATACCCTATAGGAAGGTGCGATCATCATGAAACGTTCAGATCACTTACAACTCAATAGATTCTACCTTCCTGTAACGTTTCAGCCTGATTGCACCTTGTTTTCACACACATGAAACCAGAATGATGTGAAATTGTGCTTTGTGCAACATAATTCTGGGTGCCATTTAAAACCGATAAGTGCTAATGACTCCATTCCTTTTTGCGGTTGTAGGGGCTGTTGATTGGAGTACACTAAAACAAACCTGATCTCTCTAGGACATTCAGAAGCCAAGTTATAAGCCCACAAATGTGTAACTGGACTACTTTAAATTGACACCAGATCCGGTGACCTTTGGGACATGGTTTGACCCCCTTAAAAAAGCGCTATCATCATGAAACGTTCAGATCACTTACACCTCAATAGATTCTACCTTTCTGTAACGTTTGAACCTGATTGGACCTTGTTTTCACACAAATGGACCCAGAATGATGTGAAATTGTGCTTCGTGCAACATAATTCTGGGTGCCATTTAAAACCCATAAGTGCTAATGACTCCATTCCTGTTTGTGGTTGGAGGGGCTGTTGATTGGAGTACACTAAAACAAACCTGATCTCTCTAGGACATTCAGAAGCCAAGTTATAAGCCCACAAATGTGTAAATGGACTACTTTAAATTGACACCAGATCCGGTGACCTTTGGGACATGGTTTGACCCCCTTAGGAAAGTGCTATCATCATGAAACGTTTAGATCACTTACAACTCAATAGATTCTAACTTCCTGTAATGTTTCCGCCTGATTGGATCTTGTTTTCACACAAATGAACCCAGAATTATGTGAAATTGTGCTTCGTGCAACATAATTCTGGGTGCCATTTACAAACCATAAGCGCTAATGACTCCATTCCTATTTGGGGTAATGGGGGCTGTTAATTGGAGTACTCTAAAACAAACCTGACCTCTCTAGGACATTCAGAAGCCAAGTTATAAGCCCACAAAGGTGTAACTGGACTACTTCTTTAAAGTGACACCAGGCCCGGTGACCTTTGGGACATGGTTTGACCCCCTATAGGAATGTGCGATCATCATGAAACGTTCAGATCACTTACAACTCAATAGATTCTACCTTCCTGTAACTTTTCAGCCTGATTGGACCTTGTTTTCACACAAATGAACCCAGAATGATGTGAAATTGTGCTTCGTGCAACATAATTCTGGGGGCCATTTACAAACCATAAGTGCTAATGACTCCATTCCTTTTTGTGGTTGTAGGGGCTGTTGATTGGAGTACACTAAAACAAACCTGATCTCTCTAGGACATTCAGAAGCCAAGTTATAAGCCCACAAATGTGTAACTGGACCACTTCCTTAAAATGACACCAGATCCGGTGACCTTTGGGACATGGTTTGACCCCCTTAGGAAAGTGCTATCATCATGAAACGTTCAGATCACTTACAACTCAATAGATTCTACCTTCCTGTAACGTTTCAGCCTGATTGGACCTTGTTTTCACACAAATGAACCCAGAATGATGTGAAATTGTGCTTCGTGCAACATAATTCTGGGTGCCATTTAAAAACCATAAGTGCTAATGACTCCATTCCTATTTGGGGTAATGGGGACTGTTAATTGGAGTACTCTAAAACAAACCTGACCTCTAGGATATTCAGAAGCCAAGTTATAATCCCACAAATGTGTAACTGGACTACTTCTTTAAAAAGACACCAGGCCCGGTGACCTTTGGGACATGGTTTGATACCCTATAGGAATGTGCGATCATCATGAAACGTTCAGATCACTTACAACTCAATAGATTCTACCTTCCTGTAACGTTTCAGCCTGATTGGACCTTGTTTTCACACAAATGGACCCAGAATGATGTGAAATTGTGCGTCGTGCAACATAATTCTGGGTGCCATTTAAAACCCATAAGTGCTAATGACTCCATTCCTGTTTGTGGTTGTAGGGGCTGTTGATTGGAGTACACTAAAACAAACCTGATCTCTCTAGGACATTCAGAAGCCAAGTTATAAGCCCACAAATGTGTAACTGGACTACTTTAAATTGACACCAGATCCGGTGACCTTTGGGACATGGTTTGACCCCCTTAGGAAAGTGCTATCATCATGAAACGTTTAGATCACTTACAACTCAATTGATTCTAACTTCCTGTAATGTTTCCGCCTGATTGGATCTTGTTTTCACACAAATGAACCCAGAATTATGTGAAATTGTGCTTCGTGCAACATAATTCTGGGTGCCATTTACAAACCATAAGCGCTAATGACTCCATTCCTATTTGGGGTAATGGGGGCTGTTAATTGGAGTACTCTAAAACAAACCTGACCTCTCAAGGACATTCAGAAGCCAAGTTATAAGCCCACAAAGGTGTAACTGGACTACTTCTTTAAAGTGACACCAGGCCCGGTGACCTTTGGGACATGGTTTGACCCCCTATAGGAATGTGCGATCATCATGAAACGTTCAGATCACTTACAACTCAATAGATTCTACCTTCCTGTAACGTTTCAGCCTGATTGGACCTTGTTTTCACACAAATGAACCCAGAATGATGTGAAATTGTGCTTCGTGCAACATAATTCTGAGTGCCATTTAAAAACCATAAGTGCTAATGACTCCATTCCTATTTGGGGTAATGGGGGCTGTTAATTGGAGTACTCTAAAACAAACCTGACCTCTCAAGGACATTCAGAAGCCAAGTTATAATCCCACAAATGTGTAACTGGACTACTTCTTTAAAAAGACACCAGGCCCGGTGACCTTTGGGACATGGTTTGATACCCTATAGGAATGTGCGATCATCATGAAACGTTCAGATCACTTACAACTCAATAGATTCTACCTTCCTGTAACGTTTCAGCCTGATTGGACCTTGTTTTCACACACATGAAACCAGAATGATGTGAAATTGTGCTTTGTGCAACATAATTCTGGGTGCCATTTAAAACCGATAAGTGCTAATGACTCCATTCCTTTTTGTGGTTGTAGGGGCTGTTGATTGGAGTACACTAAAACAAACCTGATCTCTCTAGGACATTCAGAAGCCAAGTTATAAGCCCACAAATGTGTAACTGGAATACTTTAAATTGACACCAGATCCGGTGACCTTTGGGACATGGTTTGACCCCCTTAGGTAAGCGCTATCGTCATGAATTGTTCAGATCACGTACACCTCAATAGATTCTACCTTTCTGTAACGTTTCAACCTGATTGGACCTTGTTTTCACACAAATGGACCCAGAATGATGTGAAATTGTGCTTCGTGCAACATAATTCTGGGTGCCATTTAAAACCCATAAGTGCTAATGACTCCATTCCTGTTTGTGGTTGTAGGGGCTGTTGATTGGAGTACACTAAAACAAACCTGATCTCTCTAGGACATTCAGAAGCCAAGTTATAAGCCCACAAATGTGTAACTGGACAACTTTAAATTGACACCAGATCCGGTGACCTTTGGGACATGGTTTGACCCCCTTAGGAAAGTGCTATCATCATGAAACGTTTAGATCACTTACAACTCAATAGATTCTAACTTCCTGTAATGTTTCCGCCTGATTGGATCTTGTTTTCACACAAATGAACCCAGAATTATGTGAAATTGTGCTTCGTGCAACATAATTCTGGGTGCCATTTACAAACCATTAGCGCTAATGACTCCATTCCTAATTGGGGTAATGGGGGCTGTTAATTGGAGTACTCTAAAACAAACCCGACCTCTCTAGGACATTCAGAAGCCAAGTTATAAGCCCACAAAGGTGTAACTGGACTACTTCTTTAAAGTGACACCAGGCCCGGTGACCTTTGGGACATGGTTTGACCCCCTATAGGAATGTGCGATCATCATGAAACGTTCAGATCACTTACAACTCAATAGATTCTACCTTCCTGTAACGTTTCAGCCTGATTGGACCTTGTTTTCACACAAATGAACCCAGAATGATGTGAAATTGTGCTTCGTGCAACATAATTCTGGGTGCCATTTACAAACCATAAGTGCTAATGACTCCATTACTTTTTGTGGTGGTAGGGGCTGTTGATTGGAGTACACTAAAACAAACCTGATCTCTCTAGGACATTCAGAAGCCAAGTTATAAGCCCACAAATTTGTAACTGGACCACTTCCTTAAATTGACACCAGATCCGGTGACCTTTGGGACATGGTTTGACCCCCTTAGGAAAGTGCTATCATCATGAAACGTTCAGATCACTTACAACTCAATAGATTCTACCTTCCTGTAACGTTTCAGCCTGATTGGACCTTGTTTTCACACAAATGAACCCAGAATGATGTGAAATTGTGCTTCGTGCAACATAATTCTGGGTGCAATTTAAAAACCATAAGTGCTAATGACTCCATTCCTATTTGGGGTAATGGGGGCTGTTAATTGGAGTACTCTAAAACAAACCTGACCTCTCTAGGATATTCAGAAGCCAAGTTATAATCCCACAAATGTGTAACTGGACTACTTCTTTAAAAATACACCAGGCCCGGTGACCTTTGGGACATGGTTTGATACCCTATAGGAATGTGCGATCATCATGAAACGTTCAGATCACTTACAACTCAATAGATTCTACCTTCCTGTAACGTTTCAGCCTGATTGCACCTTGTTTTCACACAAATGAAACCAGAATGATGTGAAATTGTGCTTTGTGCAACATAATTCTGGGTGCCATTTAAAACCGATAAGTGCTAATGACTCCATTCCTTTTTGTGGTTGTAGGGGCTGTTGATTGGAGTACACTAAAACAAACCTGATCTCTCTAGGACATTCAGAAGCCAAGTTATAAGCCCACAAATGTGTAACTGGACTACTTTAAATTGACACCAGATCCGGTGACCTTTGGGACATGGTTTGACCACCTTAGGAAAGTGCTATCGTCATGAAACGTTCAGATCACTTACAACTCAATAGATTCTACCTTTCTGTAACGTTTCAGCCTGATTGGACCTTGTTTTCACACAAATGGACCCAGAATGATGTGAAATTGTGCTTCGTGCAACATAATTCTGGGTGCCATTTAAAACCCATAAGTGCTAATGACTCCATTCCTGTTTGTGGTTGTAGGGGCTGTTGATTGGAGTACACTAAAACAAACCTGACCTCTCTAGGATATTCAGAAGCCAAGTTATAAGCCCACAAAGGTGTAACTGCACTACTTCTTTAAAGTGACATCAGGTCCGGTGACCTTTGAGACATGGTTTGACCCCCTATAGGAATGTGTGATCATCATGAAACGTTCAGATCACTTACAACTCAATAGATTCTACCTTCTTGTAACGTTTCAGCCTGAATGGACCTTGTTTTCACACAAATGAACCCAGAATGATGTGAAATTGTGCTTTGTGCAACATAATTCTGGGTGCCATTTACAAACCATAAGAGCTAATGACTCCATTCCTTTTTGTGGTTGTAGGGGCTGTTGATTGGGGTACTCTGAAACAAACCTGATCACTCTAGGACATTCAGAAGCCAAATTATGAGCCCAGAAATGTGTAACTGGACTACTTTAAATTGACACCAGATCCGGTGACCTTTGGGACATGGTTTGACCCCCTTAGAAAAGTGCTATCATCATGAAACGTTCAGATCACTTACAACTCAATAGATTCTACCTTCCTGTAACGTTTCAGCCTGATTGGACCTTGTTTTCACACAAATGAAACCAGAATGATGTGAAATTGTGCTTCGTGCAACATAATTCTGGGTGCCATTTACAAACCATAAGTGCTAATGACTCCATTCCTTTTTGTGGTTGTAGGGGCTGTTGATTGGAACACACTAAAACAAGCCTGACCTCTCTAGGACATTCACAAGCCAAGTTATAAGCCGACAAAGGTGTAACTGGACTACTTCTTTAAAGTGACACCAGGCCCGGTGACCTTTGGGACATGGTTTGACCCCCTATAGGAATGTGCGATCATCAAGAAACGTTCAGATCACTTACAACTCAATAGATCCTACCTTTCTGTAACGTTTCAGCCTGATTGGACCTTGTTTTCACACAAATGAACCCAGAAAATGTGAAATTGTGCTTTGTGCAACATAATTCTGGGTGCCATTTACAAACCATAAGTGCTAATGACTCCATTCCTTTTTGTGGTTGTAGGGGCTGTTGATTGGAGTACTCTGAAACAAACCTGATCACTCTAGGACATTCAGAAGCCAAGTTATGAGCCCAGAAATGTGTAACTGGACTACTTTAAATTGACACCAGATCCGGTGACCTTTGGGACATGGTTTGACCCCCTTAGGAAAGTGCTATCATCATGAAACGTTCAGATCACTTACAACTCAATAGATTCTACCTTCATGTAACGTTTCAGCCTGATTGGACCTTGTTTTCACACAAATGAAACCAGAATGATGTGAAATTGTGCTTCGTGCAGCATAATTCTGGGTGCCATTTACAAACCATAAGTGCTAATGACTCCATTCCTTTTTGTGGTTGTATGGGCTGTTGATTGGAGTACACTAAAACAAACCTGATCTCTCTAGGACATTCAGAAGCCAAGTTATAAGCCCACAAAGGTGTAACTGGACTACTTCTTTAAAGTGACACCAGATCCGGTGACCTTTGGGACATGGTTTGACCCCCTTAGGAAAGTGCTATCGTCATGAAACGTTCAGATCACTCACTACTCAATAGATTCTACCTTCCTGTAACGTTTCAGCCTGATTGGACCTTGTTTTCACACAAATGAACCCAGAATGATGTGAAATTGTGCTTCGTGCAACATAATTCTGGGTGCCATTTAAAAACCATAAGTGCTAACGACTCCATTCCTTTTTGGGGTAATGGGGGCTTTTAATTGGAGTACTCTAAAACAAACCTGACCTCTCTAGGATAATCATAAGCCAAGTTATAATCCCACAAATGTGTAACTGGACTACTTCTTTAAAGTGACACCAGGCCCGGTGACCTTTGGGACATGGTTTGATAACCTATAGGAATGTGTGATCATCATGAAACGTTCAGATCCCTTACAACTCAATAGATTCTACCTTCTTGTAACGTTTCAGCCTGATTGGACCTTGTTTTCACACAAATGGACCCAGAATGATGTGAAATTGTGCTTCGTGCAACATAATTCTGGGTGCCATTTAAAACCATAAGTGCTAATGACTCCATTCCTTTTTCTGGTTGTAGGGGCTGTTGATTGGAGTACGCTAAAACAAACCTGACTTCTCTAGGACATTCAGAAGCCAAGTTATAAGCCCACAAATGTGTAACTGGACTACTTCTTTAAATTGACACCAGATCTGGTGACCTTTGGGACATGGTTTGACCCCCTTAGGAAAGTGCAATCAACATGAAACGTTCAGATCACTTACAACTCAATAGATTCTACCTTTCTGTAACGTTTCAGCCTGATTGGACCTTGTTTTCACACAAATGAACCCAGAATGACGTGAAATTGTGCTTCGTGCAACATAATTCTGGGTGCCATTTAAAACCGATAAGTGCTAATGACTCCATTCCTTTTTGTGGTTGTAGGGGCTGTTGATTGAAGTACACTAAAAAAACCTGATCTCTCTAGGACATTCAGAAGCCACGTTATAAGCCCACAAATGTGTAACTGGACTACTTTAAATTGACACCAGATCTGGTGACCTTTGGGACATGGTTTGACCCCCTTAGGAAAGTGCTATCGTCATGAAACGTTCAGATCACTTACAACTCAATAGATTCTACCTTCCTGTAACGTTTCAGCCTGATTGGACCTTGTTTTCACACAAATGAACCCAGAATGATGTGAAATTGTGCTTCGTGCAACATAATTCTGGGTGCCATTTAAAAACCATAAGTGCTAATGACTCCATTCCTATTTGGGGTAATGGGGGCTGTTAATTGGAGTACTCTAAAACAAACCTGACCTCTAGGATATTCAGAAGCCAAGTTATAATCCCACAAATGTGTAACTGGACTACTTCTTTAAAAAGACACCAGGCCCGGTGACCTTTGGGACATGGTTTGATACCCTATAGGAATGTGCGATCATCATGAAACGTTCAGATCACTTACAACTCAATAGATTCTACCTTCCTGTAACGTTTCAGCCTGATTGCACCTTGTTTTCACACAAATGAAACCAGAATGATGTGAAATTGTGCTTTGTGCAACATAATTCTGGGTGCCATTTAAAACCTATAAGTGCTAATGACTCCATTCCTTTTTGTGGTTGTAGGGGCTGTTGATTGGAGTACACTAAAACAAACCTGATCTCTCTAGGACATTCAGAAGCCAAGTTATAAGCCCACAAATGTGTAACTGGACTACTTTAAATTGACACCAGATCCGGTGACCTTTGGGACATGGTTTGACCCCCTTAGGAAAGCGCTATCGTCATGAAACGTTCAGATCACTTACAACTCAATAGATTCTACCTTTCTGTAACGTTTCAGCCTGATTGGACCTTGTTTTCACACAAATGGACCCAGAATGATGTGAAATTGTGCTTCGTGCAACATAATTCTGGGTGCCATTTAAAACCCATAAGTGCTAATGACTCCATTCCTGTTTGTGGTGGTAGGGGCTGTTGATTGGAGTACACTAAAACAAACCTGATCTCTCTAGGACATTCAGAAGCCAAGTTATAAGCCCACAAATGTGTAACTGGACTACTTTAAATTGACACCAGATCCGGTGACCTTTGGGACATGGTTTGACCCCTTTAGGAAAGTGCTATCGTCATGAAACGTTCAGATCACTTACAACTCAATAGATTCTACCTTCCTGTAACGTTTCAGCCTGATTGGACCTTGTTTTCACACAAATGAACCCAGAATGATGTGAAATTGTGCTTCGTGCAACATAATTCTGGATGCCATTTAAAAACCATAAGTGCTAATGACTCCATTCCTTTTTGGGGTAATGGGGGCTGTTAATTGGAGTACTCTAAATTAAACCTGACCTCTCTAGGATATTTAGAAGCCAAGTTATAAGCCCACAAAGGTGTAACTGCACTACTTCTTTAAAGTGACATCAGGTCCGGTGACCTTTGAGACATGGTTTGACCCCCTATAGGAATGTGCGATCATCATGAAACGTTCAGATCACTTACAACTCAATAGATTCTACCTTCGTGTAACGTTTCAGCCTGATTGGACCTTGTTTTCACACAAATGAAACCAGAATGATGTGAAATTGTGCTTCGTGCAACATAATTCTGGGTGCCATTTACAAACCATAAGTGCTAATGACTCCATTCCTTTTTGTGGTTGTATGGGCTGTTGATTGGAGTACACTAAAACAAACCTGATCTCTCTAGGACATTCAGAAGCCAAGTTATAAGCCCACAAAGGTGTAACTGGACTACTTCTTTAAAGTGACACCAGATCCGGTGACCTTTGGGACATGGTTTGACCCCCTTAGGAAAGTGCTATCGTCATGAAACGTTCAGATCACTCACTACTCAATAGATTCTACCTTCCTGTAACGTTTCAGCCTGATTGGACCTTGTTTTCACACAAATGAACCCAGAATGATGTGAAATTGTGCTTCGTGCAACATAATTCTGGGTGCCATTTAAAAACCATAAGTGCTAACGACTCCATTCCTTTTTGGGGTAATGGGGGCTTTTAATTGGAGTACTCTAAAACAAACCTGACCTCTCTAGGATAATCATAAGCCAAGTTATAATCCCACAAATGTGTAACTGGACTACTTCTTTAAAGTGACACCAGGCCCGGTGACCTTTGGGACATGGTTTGATAACCTATAGGAATGTGTGATCATCATGAAACGTTCAGATCCCTTACAACTCAATAGATTCTACCTTCTTGTAACGTTTCAGCCTGATTGGACCTTGTTTTCACACAAATGGACCAAGAATGATGTGAAATTGTGCTTCGTGCAACATAATTCTGGGTGCCATTTAAAACCATAAGTGCTAATGACTCCATTCCTTTTTCTGGTTGTAGGGGCTGTTGATTGGAGTACGCTAAAACAAACCTGACTTCTCTAGGACATTCAGAAGCCAAGTTATAAGCCCACAAATGTGTAACTGGACTACTTCTTTAAATTGACACCAGATCTGGTGACCTTTGGGACATGGTTTGACCCCCTTAGGAAAGTGCAATCAACATGAAACGTTCAGATCACTTACAACTCAATAGATTCTACCTTTCTGTAACGTTTCAGCCTGATTGGACCTTGTTTTCACACAAATGAACCCAGAATGACGTGAAATTGTGCTTCGTGCAACATAATTCTGGGTGCCATTTAAAACCGATAAGTGCTAATGACTCCATTCCTTTTTGTGGTTGTAGGGGCTGTTGATTGAAGTACACTAAAAAAACCTGATCTCTCTAGGACATTC
Source organism: Nothobranchius furzeri (assembly GCF_043380555.1). Classification (NCBI taxonomy): domain Eukaryota; kingdom Metazoa; phylum Chordata; class Actinopteri; order Cyprinodontiformes; family Nothobranchiidae; genus Nothobranchius; species Nothobranchius furzeri. The sequence goes on from NC_091756.1 coordinate 13,331,381, forward strand.
AGAAGCCACGTTATAAGCCCACAAATGTGTAACTGGACTACTTTAAATTGACACCAGATCTGGTGACCTTTGGGACATGGTTTGACCCCCTTAGGAAAGTGCTATCGTCATGAAACGTTCAGATCACTTACAACTCAATAGATTCTACCTTCCTGTAACGTTTCAGCCTGATTGGACCTTGTTTTCACACAAATGAACCCAGAATGATGTGAAATTGTGCTTCGTGCAACATAATTCTGGGTGCCATTTAAAAACCATAAGTGCTAATGACTCCATTCCTATTTGGGGTAATGGGGGCTGTTAATTGGAGTACTCTAAAACAAACCTGACCTCTAGGATATTCAGAAGCCAAGTTATAATCCCACAAATGTGTAACTGGACTACTTCTTTAAAAAGACACCAGGCCCGGTGACCTTTGGGACATGGTTTGATACCCTATAGGAATGTGCGATCATCATGAAACGTTCAGATCACTTACAACTCAATAGATTCTACCTTCCTGTAACGTTTCAGCCTGATTGCACCTTGTTTTCACACAAATGAAACCAGAATGATGTGAAATTGTGCTTTGTGCAACATAATTCTGGGTGCCATTTAAAACCTATAAGTGCTAATGACTCCATTCCTTTTTGTGGTTGTAGGGGCTGTTGATTGGAGTACACTAAAACAAACCTGATCTCTCTAGGACATTCAGAAGCCAAGTTATAAGCCCACAAATGTGTAACTGGACTACTTTAAATTGACACCAGATCCGGTGACCTTTGGGACATGGTTTGACCCCCTTAGGAAAGCGCTATCGTCATGAAACGTTCAGATCACTTACAACTCAATAGATTCTACCTTTCTGTAACGTTTCAGCCTGATTGGACCTTGTTTTCACACAAATGGACCCAGAATGATGTGAAATTGTGCTTCGTGCAACATAATTCTGGGTGCCATTTAAAACCCATAAGTGCTAATGACTCCATTCCTGTTTGTGGTGGTAGGGGCTGTTGATTGGAGTACACTAAAACAAACCTGATCTCTCTAGGACATTCAGAAGCCAAGTTATAAGCCCACAAATGTGTAACTGGACTACTTTAAATTGACACCAGATCCGGTGACCTTTGGGACATGGTTTGACCCCTTTAGGAAAGTGCTATCGTCATGAAACGTTCAGATCACTTACAACTCAATAGATTCTACCTTCCTGTAACGTTTCAGCCTGATTGGACCTTGTTTTCACACAAATGAACCCAGAATGATGTGAAATTGTGCTTCGTGCAACATAATTCTGGATGCCATTTAAAAACCATAAGTGCTAATGACTCCATTCCTTTTTGGGGTAATGGGGGCTGTTAATTGGAGTACTCTAAATTAAACCTGACCTCTCTAGGATATTTAGAAGCCAAGTTATAAGCCCACAAAGGTGTAACTGCACTACTTCTTTAAAGTGACATCAGGTCCGGTGACCTTTGAGACATGGTTTGACCCCCTATAGGAATGTGCGATCATCATGAAACGTTCAGATCACTTACAACTCAATAGATTCTACCTTCGTGTAACGTTTCAGCCTGATTGGACCTTGTTTTCACACAAATGAAACCAGAATGATGTGAAATTGTGCTTCGTGCAACATAATTCTGGGTGCCATTTACAAACCATAAGTGCTAATGACTCCATTCCTTTTTGTGGTTGTAGGGGCTGTTGATTGGAGTACACTAAAACAAACCTGATCTCTCTAGGAAATTCAGAAGCCAAGTTATAAGCCCACAAAGGTGTAACTGGACTACTTCTTTAAAGTGACACCAGATCCGGTGACCTTTGGGACATGGTTTGACCCCCTATAGGAATGTGCGATCATCATGAAACGTTCAGATCACTTACAACTCAATAGATTCTACTTTCTTGTAACGTTTCAGCCTGATTGGACCTTGTTTTCACACAAATGGACCCAGATTGATGTGAAATTGTGCTTCGTGCAACATAATTCTGGGTGCCATTTACAAACCATAAGTGCTAATGACTCCATTCCTTTTTGTGGTTGTAGGGGCTGTTGATTGGAGTACACTAAAACAAGCCTGACCTCTCTAGGACATTCACAACCCAGGTTATAAGCCCACAAAGGTGTAACTGGACTACTTCTTTAAAGTGACACCAGGCCCGGTGACCTTTGGGACATGGTTTGACCCCCTATAGGAATGTGCGATCATCATGAAACGTTCAGATCACTTACAACTCAATAGATTCTACCTTCTTGTAATGTTTCAGCCTGATTGGACCTTGTTTTCACACAAATGGACCCAGAATGATGTGAAATTGTGCTTCGTGCAACATAATTCTGGGTGCCATTTAAAACCATAAGTGCTAATGACTCCATTCCTTTTTGTGGTTGTAGGGTCTGTTGATTGGAGTACACTAAAACAAACCTGACTTCTCTAGGACATTCAGAAGCCAAGTTATAAGCCCACAAATGTGTAACCGGACTACTTCTTTAAATTGACACCAGATCTGGTGACCTTTGGGACATGGTTTGACCCCTTAGGAAAGTGCAATCAACATGAAACGTTCAGATCACTTACAACTCAATAGATTCTACCTTTCTGTAACGTTTCAGCCTGATTGGACCTTGTTTTCACACAAATGAACCCAGAATGACGTGAAATTGTGCTTCGTGCAACATAATTCTGGGTGCCATTTAAAACCGATAAGTGCTAATGACTCCATTCCTTTTTGTGGTTGTAGGGGCTGTTGATTGGAGTACACTAAAAAAAACCTGATCTCTCTAGGACATTCAGAAGCCAAGTTATAAGCCCACAAACGTGTAACTGGACTACTTTAAATTGACACCAGATCTGGAGACCTTTGGGACATGGTTTGACCCCCGTAGGAAAGTGCTATCGTCATGAAACGTTCAGATCACTTACAACTCAATAGATTCTACCTTCTTGTAACGTTTCAGCCTGATTGGACCTTGTTTTCACACAAATGAACCCAGAATGATGTGAAATTGTGCTTCGTGCAACATAATTCTGGGTGCCATTTAAAAACCATAAGTGCTAATGACTCCATTCCTATTTGGGGTAATGGGGGCTGTTAATTGGAGTACTCTAAAAAAAACCTGACCTCTAGGATATTCAGAAGCCAAGTTATAATCCCACAAATACGAGTACGAGCAAGATGGCGCCCATGACCGGCTGCGTGTCTGCTCAGCTCCCAACCTTTTTTGTTTTTCTATTGTATTCTTGTATTTTTTCCATATGCAGTGCCGATTCTCTGCTGGTGTATGATCGGGACTTCCTGCTCTCGATCCGCTCTAGAATGGATGATTTTCAGAACTCTAATGCGGGACACCTTTTTCCACCGCCGCTGGAGACTGACGCGAACCCAGCTGCAGAGCCTGTGTTGCTCCACGCTTTCCCACCGCCGCTGGAGACTGACGTTAGCCCAGCTTCCGGGCTTGTGCTGCCCGTCGGTTTACCGCTGCCCCGGAGACCGTGGAAAAAGAAGCGGGGGAAACGAGGCGGCTTCTTTGTTCAGCTCCGAAGGATCCGGCGTGGCGAAGCCATATCGGAGCGCTGCTCCGTGACTGTGATGTCCCGGATCCATCGGCATCTCAATCGAGTCGAGCTGATCTCGCTGCTACCGGGAGGACATGGAGCTGAATGTTACATGGATGTGTCTGAGGTGTGGATGACCGGCCAGTTGGGAGCTCACGGAGCTGAGAGCTGCGCGAGTGCGTGGGATGTGGGGATGATTCTCCAGCTGGGTGCTCACGGAGCCAAGCGCTGTATGCGTGCTTCGGAACCGAGGATGATCCGGCGGCCGACCGCTGCTGACCAGCTTGCGGCACACAATCGGGGGAGATGTGGAGATCACCTAATCACATCAGATTACTGTGTATGGGGAAAGGAGCGGTGCTTTCGGAGTTCCCCTGATGCTCGAGGTGGGTGCTTGGTGCCTGTTGTTTCTATGGGTTCCACCGGGTTGCCCTCCCGCTCTCGTTTTCGCCGCTCTCGTTTTGGACGGCACAATCAGCGGGGAATAAATCTGGCCAACCTACAGTATATTGCAAGATTCGATGGAGCCGGACTTTCTCTTCCATCGGGAAAGCAGTCGACTCGCTTTGCACTGATCAACGCCAGATCGGTTGGAAATAAAACTTTTATTCTGAAGGAATTCTTCCTGAACAATAGCTTGTCTGTTCTATGCGCCACTGAATCATGGTTAACCCCTGGAGATTCAGCTGCTATTGTTGAAATGTTACCTCCTGGATGCTCCTTCATTAACATTCCAAGAGCACAGCGCCGGGGCGGAGGTCTATTGACTATATTCAAATCAGATCTTGTCTGCACACCGATTACCCATCAATCAACTCCATTGTCTTTTGAATTAAGTTTGTTTGAATTGGGACGTTCCCCTCCATTGTTATGTGCACTCATGTACCGTCCACCACCCTATAACAAGGATTTTCTTAATGAATTTGCAAACTTCCTGGCAGACGTCTCCTGCAGATATGGAAAAATACTCTTGCTGGGTGATTTTAATATTCATGTCTGCTGTCCTGACAAACCTTTGGTAAAGGATTTCTTAGATCTTATTGACTCATTTAGCATGTCCCAACGTGTTAATGGACCCACTCATGGTCATACACACACACTAGACCTGATTTTTTGTCATGGGCTGCAAATTAGTGATCTTGGCATTCTACCTGCAACTTTTTCTGATCACTCACCAGTTGTGTTTAATATGAACTTAGACTCTGCCTCTCGTGTTGAGTGTTTCCGTCCCAGCTTCTCTCGAACAATCAGACCCAATACTGCTGCACATTTTGCTGCTATTCTTGCTTTGAATTCAGCTCCATTTCAATCTACTGATGAATTTACTGTTGTTGAGGGATTACTTCATGCGCTTGATTCATCCTGTCTGGCTGCTTTGGATATTGTCGCTCCATTAAAATCAAGGCGAAATACATCCCGACCTGACCCATGGCTGAACGAGCAAACTCGTTCCATGAGACAACATGCCAGAAGACTGGAACGTAAATGGATAAAAGACAGGCTTACTGTATCCTTTGAATCCATGAGAGAGGCGTGGTCTCAGTATCGAAGAGCAGTCAGAGGCGCAAGAAATCGATTTTTTGCAAGCATCGTAACGGCTAATTCTAATAATCAAGGTGTGTTATATAAAACTATGAATGCAGTGCTTTCACCAGTTACAAAACTATTTTCCTCTGCGTCTGCTGACTTGTGTAACCAAATCCTGCAGTTTTTCTTAAATAAGATTAGTGTAATCAGAGCTCAGATTCACCAAACCAACCATGTTCCTGATTCAGTCATTCCCCCTCATGTGCAACTTCAAAGCTTTCAGCCCATCTCTCTGCCCTATCTAGAAAAAACTGTTGCTGCCATGAAACCGTCTGGCTCCCCAGAAGATGTTATCCCACCTCGTCTCCTGAAAGAGGTTTTTCCTTTCATTAGCCATAATGTGCTAGACATCTTAAATAGTAGCTTGACATTGGCTGAAGTTCCTTCTGCCTTTAAACACGCCGTTCTTCAGCCAATCTTGAAAAAACCTGGTCTCGACCCCACTGATTACTCTAATCTCCGACCAATTTCCAAATTACCATTTTTATCTAAGGTCCTTGAGAAAATAGTGTATGAACAGATGCTGACACATCTAAATGACAATCAGGTAATGGACATTTTTCAGTCTGGTTTCAGAAAACAGCACAGCACTGAAACTGCTCATGTTCGGGTGTTTAATGACATTTTTCTCGCTTTAGATTCAGGTTTCCATGTGGTTCTGCTACTTTTGGATCTATCAGCAGCATTTGACACGATCGATCATAACATCTTGATCACCAGACTTCAGACTTGGACTGGCATTTCTGGTTCAGCCCTAGATTGGTTCAGGTCGTACTTTTATAACAGGTCTGCTAGAGTCATGTTGGATGGCTGTTCATCCGAGTCACAACCACTCCGTTGGGGTGTCCCACAAGGTTCAATACTCGGCCCGTTACTATTTAACCTCTATATACTGCCCTTAGGAGCCATTTTCAGAAGGCACGCTGTCTCATACCATCTTTACGCTGATGACTGTCAGATCTACTTTTCATTCAAGCCAACTCAATCAATGCAAGTTCTGTCTGATTGTATCGATAATGTTAAGCTTTGGCTTGCTGATAACTTCCTCCATCTGAATGACTCCAAAACAGAAGTAATCGTTTTTAATCCTCACAGCATCCCGGCTACTCATCAACCTGACCTCAACTATCTCTCACCTAATGTCTCCACTGTAATTTCCAACCTTGGAGTTAAAATAGACCAGGCTCTGAAGATGGATGCTCAGGTCAATAACACAGTTAAATCATGTTTTTACCACCTCATGCGTATCTCTAAACTTAAGCACATCCTGAGTGTCCGTCTTCTCAAATCAGTAGTCCACACTTTCATCACTTCACAGCTGGATTACTCCAACTCCTGCTTATACAGCATCAGTAAAGCAGCTCAATCTAGACTTCAGCTAGTCCAGAATTCAGCAGCTAGGTTCCTGACTGGAGTTGACAGAAGACAGCACATTACACCAATTCTAAAATCTCTCCACTGGTTGCCCGTTCATCTCAGGATCAATTTCAAAATCATGCTTCTCACTTATAAATCCCTGAACAGTCAAGCTCCTCCATATCTGTGTCAACTCGTCCATTACTACAATCCGCCTCGTGCTCTCAGGTCTGAAGATAAGCTCCTCCTAGCTCTTCCAAACGCACGTCTGAAAAGCCGTGGAGAAAGGGCTTTCTCTGTCTGTGCTCCCAAGCTGTGGAATGCATTACCACTACTAGTGAGGCAGGCACCAACAATTAACATTTTTAAATCTCGCATGAAAACTCACTACTTCAACCTTGCATATAATACATAGTCATGGACCACTTTCGACATCTGCATTCTTTCTACAATAGAATGCACTATAATTAACATCTGTATTACTGTGGTTCTTTCATATGTTTTTATCTGTTGTTTCACATTCCTTTTGTGTTTTTAGTGTTTTATGACTGTTAGTTCTAGTATTTTCCTGTTTTCATTTTTTCTTATAAACTATGCTTTAAATGTCATTCTGTACGTGTTAATTAACTGTAATCTTTTAATGTACAGCGCCTTGTCTGGTTGTAATGCCATGTTGAATGCGCTTTATAAATAAAATGGTATGGTATGGTATGGTAAATGTGTAACTGGACTACTTCTTTAAAAAGACACCAGGCCCGTTGACCTTTGGGACATGGTTTGATACCCTATAGGAATGTGCGATCATCATGAAACGTTCAGATCACTTACAACTCAATAGATTCTACCTTCCTGTAACGTTTCAGCCTGATTGGACCTTGTTTTCACACAAATGGACCCAGAATGATGTGAAATTGTGCTTCGTGCAACATAATTCTGGGTGCCATTTAAAACCCATAAGTGCTAATGACTCAATTCCTGTTTGTGGTTGTAGGGGCTGTTGATTGGAGTACACTAAAACAAACCTGATCTCTCTAGGACATTCAGAAGCCAAGTTATAAGCCCACAAATGTGTAACTGGACTACTTTAAATTGACACCAGATCCGGTGACCTTTGGGACATGGTTTGACCCCCTTAGGAAAGTGCTATCGTCATGAAACGTTCAGATCACTTACAACTCAATAGATTCTACCTTCCTGTAACGTTTCAGCCTGATTGGACCTTATTTTCACACAAATGAACCCAGAATGATGTGAAATTGTGCTTCGTGCAACATAATTCTGGGTGCCATTTAAAAACCATAAGTGCTAACGACTCCATTCCTTTTTGGGGTAATGGGGGCTGTTAATTGGAGTACTCTAAATTAAACTTGACCTCTCTAGGATATTCAGAAGCCAAGTTATAAGCCCACAAAGGTATAACTGCACTACTTCTTTAAAGTGACATCAGGTCCGGTGACCTTTGAGACATGGTTTGACCCCCTATAGGAATGTGCGATCATCATGAAACGTTCAGATCACTTACAACTCAATAGATTCTTCCTTCCTGTAATGTTTCAGCCTGATTGGACCTTGTTTTCACACAAATGAAACCAGAATGATGTGAAATTGTGCTTTGTGCAACATAATTCTGGGTGCCATTTACAAACCATGAGTGCTAATGACTCCATTCCTTTTTGTGGTTGTAGGGGCTGTTGATTGGAGTACTCTGAAACAAACCTGATCACTCTAGGACATTCAGAAGCCAAGTTATGAGCCCAGAAATGTGTAACTGGACTACTTTAAATTGACACCAGATCCGGTGACCTTTGGGACATGGTTTGACCCCCTTAGGAAAGTGCTATCATCATGAAACGTTCAGATCACTTACAACTCAATAGATTCTACCTTCCTGTAACGTTTCAGCCTGATTGGACCTTGTTTTCACACAAATGAAACCAGAATGATGTGAAATTGTGCTTCGTGCAGCATAATTTTGGGTGCCATTTACAAACCATAAGTGCTAATGTTTCCATTCCTTTTTGTGGTTGTAGGGGCTGTTGATTGGAGTAAACTAAAACAAACCTGATCTCTCTAGGACATTCAGAAGCCAAGTTATAAGCCCACAAAGGTGTAACTGGACTACTTCTTTAAAGTGACACCAGATCCGGTGACCTTTGGGACATGGTTTGACCCCCTTAGGAAAGTGCTATCGTCATGAAACGTTCAGATCACTTACAACTCAATAGATTCTACCTTCCTGTAACGTTTCAGCCTGATTGGACCTTGTTTTCACACAAATGAACCCAGAATGATGTGAAATTGTGCTTCGTGCAACATAATTCTGGGTGCCATTTAAAAACCATAAGTGCTAACGACTCCATTCCTTTTTGGGGTAATGGGGGCTGTTAATTGGAGTACTCTAAAACAAACCTGACCTCTCTAGGATATTCATAAGCCAAGTTATAATCCCACAAATGTGTAACTGGACTACTTCTTTAAAGTGACACCAGGCCCGGTGACCTGTGGGACATGGTTTGATACCCTATAGGAATGTGTGATCATCATGAAACGTTCAGATCCCTTACAACTCAATAGATTCTACCTTCTTGTAACGTTTCAGCCTGATTGGACATTGTTTTCACACAAATGGACCCAGAATGATGTGAAATTGTGCTTCGTGCAACATAATTCTGGGTGCCATTTAAAACCATAAGTGCTAATGACTCCATTCCTTTTTGTGGTTGTAGGGGCTGTTGATTGGAGTACACTAAAACAAACCTGACTTCTCTAGGACATTCAGAAGCCAAGTTATAAGCCCACAAATGTGTAACTGGACTACTTCTTTAAATTGACACCAGATCTGGTGACCTTTGGGACATGGTTTGACCCCCTTAGGAAAGTGCAATCAACATGAAACGTTCAGATCACTTACAACTCAATAGATTCTACCTTCCTGTAACGTTTCAGCCTGATTGGACCTTGTTTTCACACAAATGAACCCAGAATGATGTGAAATTGTGATTCGTGCAACATAATTCTGGGTGCCATTTAAAAACCATAAGTGCTAATGACTCCATTCCTATTTGGGGTAATGGGGGCTGTTAATTGGAGTACTCTAAAACAAACCTGACCTCTAGGATATTCAGAAGCCAAGTTATAATCCCACAAATGTGTAACTGGACTACTTCTTTAAAAAGACACCAGGCCCGGTGACCTTTGGGACATGGTTTGATACCCTATAGGAATGTGCGATCATCATGAAACGTTCAGATCACTTACAACTTAATTGATTCTACCTTCCTGTAACGTTTCAGCCTGATTGCACCTTGTTTTCACACAAATGAAACCAGAATGATGTGAAATTGTGCTTTGTGCAACATAATTCTGGGTGCCATTTAAAACCGATAAGTGCTAATGACTCCATTCCTTTTTGTGGTTGTAGGGGCTGTTGATTGGAGTACACTAAAACAAACCTGATCTCTCTAGGACATTCAGAAGCCAAGTTATAAGCCCACAAATGTGTAACTGGACTACTTTAAATTGACACCAGATCCGGTGACCTTTGGGACATGGTTTGACCCCCTTAGGAAAGCGCTATCGTCATGAAACGTTCAGATCACTTACAACTCAATAGATTCTACCTTTCTGTAACGTTTCAGCCTGATTGGACCTTGTTTTCACACAAATGGACCCAGAATGATGTGAAATTGTGCTTCGTGCAACATAATTCTGGGTGCCATTTAAAACCCATAAGTGCTAATGACTCCATTCCTGTTTGTGGTTGTAGGGGCTGTTGATTGGAGTACACTAAAACAAACCTGATCTCTCTAGGACATTCAGAAGCCAAGTTATGAGCCCACAAATGTGTAACTGGACTACTTTAAATTGACACCAGATCCGGTGACCTTTGGGACCTGGTTTGACCCCCTTAGGAAAGCGCTATCGTCATGAAACGTTCAGATCACTTACAACTCAATAGATTCTACCTTCCTGTAACGTTTCAGCCTGATTGGACCTTGTTTTCACACAAATGAACCCAGAATGATGTGAAATTGTGCTTCGTGCAACATAATTCTGGGTGCCATTTAAAAACCATAAGTGCTAACAACTCCATTCCTTTTTGGGGTAATGGGGGCTGTTAATTGGAGTACTCTAAATTAAACCTGACCTCTAGTGGATATTCAGAAGCCAAGTTATAAGCCCACAAAGGTGTAACTGCACTACTTCTTTAAAGTGACATCAGGTCCGGTGACCTTTGAGACATGGTTTGACCCCCTATAGGAATGTGCGATCATCATGAAACGTTCAGATCACTTACAACTCAATAGATTCTACCTTCCTGTAACGTTTCAGCCTGATTGGACCTTGTTTTCACACAAATGAAACCAGAATGATGTGAAATTGTGCTTCGTGCAACATAATTCTGGGTGCCATTTACAAACCATAAGTGCTAATGACTCCATTCCTTTTTGTGGTTGTAGGGGCTGTTGATTGGAGTACACTAAAACAAACCTGATCTCTCTAGGACATTCAGAAGCCAAGTTATAAGCCCACAAATGTGTAACTGGACTACTTCTTTAAAGTGACACCAGATCCGGTGACCTTTGGGACATGGTTTGACCCCCTATAGGAATGTGCGATCATCATGAAACGTTCAGATCACTTACAACTCAATAGATTCTACCTTCTTGTAACGTTTCAGCCTGATTGGACCTTGTTTTCACACAAATGGACCCAGATTGATGTGAAATTGTGCTTCGTGCAACATAATTCTGGGTGCCATTTAAAACCATAAGTGCTAATGACTCCATTCCTTTTTGTGGTTGTAGGGGCTGTTGATTGGAGTTCTCTGAAACAAACCTGATCTCTCTAGGACATTCAGAAGCCAAGTTATAAGCCCAAAAAGGTGTAACTGCACTACTTCTTTAAAGTGACATCAGGTCCGGTGACCTTTGAGACATGGTTTGACCCCCTATAGGAATGTGCGATCATCATGAAACGTTCAGATCACTTACAACTCAATAGATTCTTCCTTCCTGTAATGTTTCAGCCTGATTGGACCTTGTTTTCACACAAATGAAACCAGAATGATGTGAAATTGTGCTTTGTGCAACATGATTCTGGGTGCCATTTACAAACCATAAGTGCTAATGACTCCATTCCTTTTTGTGGTTGTAGGGGCTGTTGATTGGAGTACTCTGAAACAAACCTGATCACTCTAGGACATTCAGAAGCCCAGTTATGAGCCCAGAAATGTGTAACTGGACTACTTTAAATTGACACCAGATCCGGTGACCTTTGGGACATGGTTTGACCCCCTTAGGAAAGTGCTATCATCATGAAACGTTCAGATCACTTACAACTCAATAGATTCTACCTTCCTGTAACGTTTCAGCCTGATTGGACCTTGTTTTCACACAAATGAAACCAGAATGATGTGAAATTGTGCTTCGTGCAGCATAATTTTGGGTGCCATTTACAAACCATAAGTGCTAATGTTTCCATTCCTTTTTGTGGTTGTAGGGGCTGTTGATTGGAGTAAACTAAAACAAACCTGATCTCTCTAGGACATTCAGAAGCCAAGTTATAAGCCCACAAAGGTGTAACTGGACTACTTCTTTAAAGTGACACCAGATCCGGTGACCTTTGGGACATGGTTTGACCCCCTTAGGAAAGTGCTATCGTCATGAAACGTTCAGATCACTTACAACTCAATAGATTCTACCTTCCTGTAACGTTTCAGCCTGATTGGACCTTGTTTTCACACAAATGAACCCAGAATGATGTGAAATTGTGCTTCGTGCAACATAATTCTGGGTGCCATTTAAAAACCATAAGTGCTAACGACTCCATTCCTTTTTGGGGTAATGGGGGCTGTTAATTGGAGTACTCTAAAACAAACCTGACCTCTCTAGGATATTCATAAGCCAAGTTATAATCCCACAAATGTGTAACTGGACTACTTCTTTAAAGTGACACCAGGCCCGGTGACCTGTGGGACATGGTTTGATACCCTATAGGAATGTGTGATCATCATGAAACGTTCAGATCCCTTACAACTCAATAGATTCTACCTTCTTGTAACGTTTCAGCCTGATTGGACCTTGTTTTCACACAAATGGACCCAGAATGATGTGAAATTGTGCTTCGTGCAACATAATTCTGGGTGCCATTTAAAACCATAAGTGCTAATGACTCCATTCCTTTTTGTGGTTGTAGGGGCTGTTGATTGGAGTACACTAAAACAAACCTGACTTCTCTAGGACATTCAGAAGCCAAGTTATAAGCCCACAAATGTGTAACTGGACTACTTCTTTAAATTGACACCAGATCTGGTGACCTTTGGGACATGGTTTGACCCCCTTAGGAAAGTGCAATCAACATGAAACGTTCAGATCACTTACAACTCAATAGATTCTACCTTCCTGTAACGTTTCAGCCTGATTGGACCTTGTTTTCACACAAATGAACCCAGAATGATGTGAAATTGTGATTCGTGCAACATAATTCTGGGTGCCATTTAAAAACCATAAGTGCTAATGACTCCATTCCTATTTGGGGTAATGGGGGCTGTTAATTGGAGTACTCTAAAACAAACCTGACCTCTAGGATATTCAGAAGCCAAGTTATAATCCCACAAATGTGTAACTGGACTACTTCTTTTAAAAGACACCAGGCCCGGTGACCTTTGGGACATGGTTTGATACCCTATAGGAATGTGCGATCATCATGAAACGTTCAGATCACTTACAACTTAATTGATTCTACCTTCCTGTAACGTTTCAGCCTGATTGCACCTTGTTTTCACACAAATGAAACCAGAATGATGTGAAATTGTGCTTTGTGCAACATAATTCTGGGTGCCATTTAAAACCGATAAGTGCTAATGACTCCATTCCTTTTTGTGGTTGTAGGGGCTGTTGATTGGAGTACACTAAAACAAACCTGATCTCTCTAGGACATTCAGAAGCCAAGTTATAAGCCCACAAATGTGTAACTGGACTACTTTAAATTGACACCAGATCTGGTGACCTTTGGGACATGGTTTGACCCCCTTAGGAAAGCGCTATCGTCATGAAATGTTCAGATCACTTACAACTCAATAGATTCTACCTTTCTGTAACGTTTCAGCCTGATTGGACCTTGTTTTCACACAAATGGACCCAGAATGATGTGAAATTGTGCTTCGTGCAACATAATTCTGGGTGCCATTTAAAACCCATAAGTGCTAATGACTCCATTCCTGTTTGTGGTTGTAGGGGCTGTTGATTGGAGTACACTAAAAAAAACCTGATCTCTCTAGGACATTCAGAAGCCAAGTTATAAGCCCACAAATGTGTAACTGGACTACTTTAAATTGACACCAGATCCGGTGACCTTTGGGACCTGGTTTGACCCCCTTAGGAAAGCGCTATCGTCATGAAACGTTCAGATCACTTACAACTCAATAGATTCTACCTTCCTGTAACGTTTCAGCCTGATTGGACCTTGTTTTCACACAAATGAACCCAGAATGATGTGAAATTGTGCTTCGTGCAACATACTTCTGGGTGCGATTTAAAAACCATAAGTGCTAACAACTCCATTCCTTTTTGGGGTAATGGGGGCTGTTAATTGGAGTACTCTAAATTAAACCTGACCTCTAGTGGATATTCAGAAGCCAAGTTATAAGCCCACAAAGGTGTAACTGCACTACTTCTTTAAAGTGACACCAGATCCGGTGACCTTTGGGACATGGTTTGACCCCCTTAGGAAAGTGCGATCATCATGAAACGTTCAGATCACTTACAACTCAATAGATTCTACCTTCCTGTAACGTTTCAGCCTGATTGGACCTTGTTTTCACACAAATGAAACCAGAATGATGTGAAATTGTGCTTCGCGCAACATAATTCTGGGTGCCATTTACAAACCATAAGTGCTAATGACTCCATTCCTTTTTGTGGTTGTAGGGGCTGTTGATTGGAGTACACTAAAACAAACCTGATCTCTCTAGGACATTCAGAAGCCAAGTTATAAGCCCACAAAGGTGTAACTGGACTACTTCTTTAAAGTGACACCAGATCCGGTGACCTTTGGGACATGGTTTGACCCCCTATAGGAATGTGCGATCATCATGAAACGTTCAGATCACTTACAACTCAATAGATTCTACCTTCTTGTAACGTTTCAGCCTGATTGGACCTTGTTTTCTCACAAATGGACCCAGATTGATGTGAAATTGTGCTTCGTGCAACATAATTCTGGGTGCCATTTAAAACCATAAGTGCTAATGACTCCATTCCTTTTTGTGGTTGTAGGGGCTGTTGATTGGAGTTCTCTGAAACAAACCTGATCTCTCTAGGACATTCAGAAGCCAAGTTATAAGCCCAAAAAGGTGTAACTGGACTACTTCTTTAAAGTGACACCAGATCTGGTGACCTTTGGGACATGGTTTGACCCCCTATAGGAATGTGCGATCATCATGAAACGTTCAGATCACTTACAACTCAATAGATTCTACCTTCTTGTAACGTTTCAGCCTGATTGGACCTTGTTTTCACACAAATGGACCCAGAATGATGTGAAATTGTGCTTCTTGCAACATAATTCTGGGTGCCATTTACAAACCATAAGTGCTAATGACTCCATTCCTTTTCGTGGTTGTAGGGGCTGTTGATTGGAGTACACTAAAACAAGCCTGACCTCTCTAGGACATTCACAAGCCAAGTTATAAGCCCACAAAGGTGTAACTGGACTACTTCTTTAAAGTGACACCAGGCCCGGTGACCTTTGGGACATGGTTTGACCCCCTAAAGGAATATGCGATCATCATGAAACGTTCAGATCACTTACAACTCAATAGATTCTACCTTCTTGTAACGTTTCAGCCTGATTGGACCTTGTTTTCACACAAATGGACCCAGAATTATGTGAAATTGTGCTTCGTGCAACATAATTCTGGGTGCCATTTACAAACCATAAGTGCTAATGACTCCATTCCTTTTTGTGGTTGTAGGGGCTGTTGATTGGAGTACACTAAAACAAGCCTGACCTCTCTAGGACATTCAGGAGCCAAGTTATAAGCCCACAAAGGTGTAACTGGACTACTTCTTTAAAGTGACACCAGGCCCGGTGACCTTTGGGACATGGTTTGACCCCCTATAGGAATGTGCGATCATCATGAAACGTTCAGATCACTTACAACTCAATAGATCCTACCTTTCTGTAACGTTTCAGCCCTATTGGACCTTGTTTTCACACAAATGAACCCAGAATGATGTGAAATTGTGCTTCGTGCAACATAATTCTGGGTGCCATTTAAAAACCATAAGTGCTAATGACTCCATTCCTTTTTGTGGATGTAGGGACTGTTGATTGGAGTACAGTAAAACAAACCTGATCTCTCTAGGACATTCAGAAGCCAAGTTATAAGCCCACAAATGTGTAACTGGACTACTTCTTTAAATTGACACCAGATCCGGTGTACTTTGGGACATGGTTTTACCCCCTTAGGAAAGTGCTATCATCATGAAACGTTCAGATCACTTACAACTCAATAGATTCTACCTTCCTGTAACGTTTCAGCCTGATTTGACCTTGTTTTCACACAAATGAACCCAGAATGATGTGAAATTGTGCTTCGTGCAACATAATTCTGGGTGCCATTTAAAAACCATAAGTGCTAATGACTCCATTCCTTTTTGTGGATGTAGGGGCTGTTGATTGGAGTACACTAAAATAAACCTGATCTCTCTAGGATATTCAGAAGCCAAGTTATAAGCCCGCAAATGTGTAACTGGACTACTTCTTTAAAGTGACACCAGGCCCGGTGACCTTTGGGACATGGTTTGACCCCCTATAGGAATATGCAATCATCATGAAACGTTCAGATCACTTACAACTCAATAGATTCTACCTTCTTGTAACGTTTCAGCCTGATTGGACCTTGTTTTCACACAAATGAACCCAGAAAGATGTGAAATTGTGCTTTGTGCAACCTAATTCTTGGTGCCATTTACAAACCATACGTACTAATGACTCCATTCCTTTTTGGGGTAATGGGGGCAGTTAATTGGAGTACTCTAAATTAAACCTGACCTCTCTAGGATATTCAGAAGCCAACTTATAAGCCCACAAAGGTGTAACTGCACTACTTCTTTAAAGTGACACCAGGCCCGGTGACCTTGGGACATGGTTTGACCCCCTATAGGAATGTGCGATCATCATGAAACGTTCAGATCACTTACAACTCAATAGATTCTACCTTCTTGTAACGTTTCAGCCTGATTGGACCTTGTTTTCACACAAATGGACCCAGAATGATGTGAAATTGTGCTTCTTGCAACATAATTCTGGGTGCCATTTACAAACCATAAGTGCTAATGACTCCATTCCTTTTCGTGGTTGTAGGGGCTGTTGATTGGAGTACACTAAAACAAGCCTGACCTCTCTAGGACATTCACAAGCCAAGTTATAAGCCCACAAAGGTGTAACTGGACTACTTCTTTAAAGTGACACCAGGCCCGGTGACCTTTGGGACATGGTTTGACCCCCTAAAGGAATATGCGATCATCATGAAACGTTCAGATCACTTACAACTCAATAGATTCTACCTTCTTGTAACGTTTCAGCCTGATTGGACCTTGTTTTCACACAAATGGACCCAGAATGATGTGAAATTGTGCTTCATGCAACATAATTCTGGGTGCCATTTACAAACCATAAGTGCTAATGACTCCATTCCTTTTTGTGGTTGTAGGGGCTGTTGATTGGAGTACACTAAAACAAGCCTGACCTCTCTAGGACATTCAGGAGCCAAGTTATAAGCCCACAAAGGTGTAACTGGACTACTTCTTTAAAGTGACACCAGGCCCGGTGACCTTTGGGACATGGTTTGACCCCCTATAGGAATGTGCGATCATCATGAAACGTTCAGATCACTTACAACTCAATAGATCCTACCTTTCTGTAACGTTTCAGCCCTATTGGACCTTGTTTTCACACAAATGAACCCAGAATGATGTGAAATTGTGCTTCGTGCAACATAATTCTGGGTGCCATTTAAAAACCATAAGTGCTAATGACTCCATTCCTTTTTGTGGATGTAGGGACTGTTGATTGGAGTACAGTAAAACAAACCTGATCTCTCTAGGACATTCAGAAGCCAAGTTATAAGCCCACAAATGTGTAACTGGACTACTTCTTTAAATTGACACCAGATCCGGTGACCTTTGGGACATGGTTTTACCCCCTTAGGAAAGTGCTATCATCATGAAACGTTCAGATCACTTACAACTCAATAGATTCTACCTTCCTGTAACGTTTCAGCCTGATTTGACCTTGTTTTCACACAAATGAACCCAGAATGATGTGAAATTGTGCTTCGTGCAACATAATTCTGGGTGCCATTTAAAAACCATAAGTGCTAATGACTCCATTCCTTTTTGTGGATGTAGGGGCTGTTGATTGGAGTACACTAAAATAAACCTGATCTCTCTAGGATATTCAGAAGCCAAGTTATAAGCCCGCAAATGTGTAACTGGACTACTTCTTTAAAGTGACACCAGGCCCGGTGACCTTTGGGACATGGTTTGACCCCCTATAGGAATATGCAATCATCATGAAACGTTCAGATCACTTACAACTCAATAGATTCTACCTTCTTGTAACGTTTCAGCCTGATTGGACCTTGTTTTCACACAAATGAACCCAGAAAGATGTGAAATTGTGCTTTGTGCAACCTAATTCTTGGTGCCATTTACAAACCATACGTGCTAATGACTCCATTCCTTTTTGGGGTAATGGGGGCTGTTAATTGGAGTACTCTAAATTAAACCTGACCTCTCTAGGATATTCAGAAGCCAAGTTATAAGCCCACAAAGGTGTAACTGCACTACTTCTTTAAAGTGACACCAGGCCCGGTGACCTTGGGACATGGTTTGACCCCCTATAGGAATGTGCGATCATCATGAAACGTTCAGATAACTTACAACTCAATAGATTCTACCTTCTTGTAACGTTTCAGCCTGATTGGACCTTGTTTTCACACAAATGGACCCAGAATGATGTGAAATTGTGCTTCGTGCAACATAATTCTGGGTGCCATTTAAAACCATAAGTGCTAATGACTCCATTCCTTTTTGTGGTTGTAGGGGCTGTTGATTGGAGTACACTAAAACAAACCTGACTTCTCTAGGACATTCAGAAGCCAAGTTATAAACCCACAAATGTGTAACTGGACTACTTTAAATTGACACCAGATCCGGTGACCTTTGGGACATGGTTTGACCCCCTTAGGAAAGCGCTATCGTCATGAAACGTTCAGATCACTTACAACTCAATAGATTATACCTTTCTGTAACGTTTCAGCCTGATTGGACCTTTTTTCACACAAATGAACCCAGAATGATGTGAAATTGTGCTTTGTGCAACATAATTCTGGGTGCCATTTAAAACCCATAAGTGCTAATGACTCCAGTCCTGTTTGTGGTTGTAGGGGCTGTTGATTGGAGTACACTAAAACAAACCTGATCTCTCTAGGACATTCAGAAGCCAAGTTATAAGCCCACAAATGTGTAACTGGACTACTTTAAATTGACACCAGATCCGGTGACCTTTGGGACATGGTTTGACCCCCTTAGGAAAGTGCTATCATCATGAAACGTTCAGATCACTTACAACTCAATAGATTCTTCCTTCCTGTAACGTTTCAGCCTGATTGGACATTGTTTTCACACAAATGAACCCAGAATGATGTGAAATTGTGCTTTGTGCAACATAATTCTGGGTGCCATTTAAAAACCATAAGTGCTAACGACTCCATTCCTTTTTGGGGTAATGGGGGCTGTTTATTGGAGTACTCTAAAACAAACCTGACCTCTCTAGGATATTCATAAGCCAAGTTTTAATCCCACAAATGTGTAACTGGACTACTTCTTTAAAAAGACACCAGGCCCGGTGACCTTTGGGACATGGTTTGATACCCTATAGGAATGTGCGATCATCATGAAACGTTCAGATCCCTTACAACTCAATAGATTCTACCTTTCTGTAACGTTTCAGCCCTATTGGACCTTGTTTTCACACAAATGAACCCAGAATGATGTGAAATTGTGCTTCGTGCAACATAATTCTGGGTGCCATTTAAAAACCATAAGTGCTAATGACTCCATTCCTTTTTGTGGATGTAGGGACTGTTGATTGGAGTACACTAAAACAAACCTGATCTCTCTAGGACATTCAGAAGCCAAGTTATAAGTCCACAAATGTGTAACTGGACTACTTTAAATTGACACCAGATCCGGTGACCTTTGGGACATGGTTTGACCCCCTTAGGAAAGTGCTATCATCATGAAACGTTCAGATCACTTACAACTCAATAGATTCTTCCTTCCTGTAACGTTTCAGCCTGATTGGACCTTGTTTTCACACAAATGAACCCAGAATGATGTGAAATTGTGCTTCGTGCAACATAATTCTGGGTGCCATTTAAAAACCATAAGTGCTAACGACTCCATTCCTTTTTGGGGTAATGGGGGCTGTTAATTGGAGTACTCTAAAAAAAACCTGACCTCTCTAGGATATTCATAAGCCAAGTTATAATCCCACAAATGTGTAACTGGACTACTTCTTTAAAGTGACACCAGGCCCGGTGACCTTTGGGACATCGTTTGATACCCTATAGGAATGTGCGATCATCATGAAACGTTCAGATCCCTTACAACTCAATAGATCCTACCTTTCTGTAACGTTTCAGCCCTATTGGACCTTGTTTTCACACAAATGAACCCAGAATGATGTGAAATTGTGCTTTGTGCAACATAATTCTGGGTGCCATTTACAAACCATAAGTGCTAATGACTCCATTCCTTTTTGTGGTTGTAGGGGCTGTTGATTGGAGTACTCTGAAACAAACCTGATCACTCTAGGACATTCAGAAGCCAAGTTATGAGCCCAGAAATGTGTAACTGGACTACTTTAAATTGACACCAGATCCGGTGACCTTTGGGACATGGTTTGAACCCCTTAGGAAAGTGCTATCATCATGAAACGTTCAGATCACTTAGAACTCAATAGATTCTACCTTCCTGTAACGTTTCAGCCTGATTGGACCTTGTTTTCACACAAATGAAACCAGAATGTTGTGAAATTGTGCTTCGTGCAACATAATTCTGGGTGCCATTTACAAACCATAAGTGCTAATGACTCCATTCCTTTTTGTGGTTGTAGGGGCTGTTGATTGGAGTACACTAAAACAAACCTGATCTCTCTAGGACATTCAGAAGCCAAGTTATAAGCCCAAAAAGGTGTAACTGGACTACTTCTTTAAAGTGACACCAGATCCGGTGACCTTTGGGACATGGTTTGACCCCCTATAGGAATGTGCGATCATCATGAAACGTTCAGATCACTTACAACTCAATAGATTCTACCTTCTTGTAACGTTTCAGCCTGATTGGACCTTGTTTTCACACAAATGGACCCAGAATGATGTGAAATTGTGCTTCTTGCAACATAATTCTGGGTGCCATTTACAAACCATAAGTGCTAATGACTCCATTCCTTTTTGTGGTTGTAGGGGCTGTTGATTGGAGTACACTAAAACAAGCCTGACCTCTCTAGGACATTCACAAGCCAAGTTATAAGCCCACAAAGGTGTAACTGGACTACTTCTTTAAAGTGACACCAGGCCCGGTGACCTTTGGGACATGGTTTGACCCCCTATAGGAATGTGCGATCATCATGAAACGTTCAGATCACTTACAACTCAATAGATTCTACCTTCTTGTAACGTTTCAGCCTGATTGGACCTTGTTTTCACACAAATGGACCCAGAATGATGTGAAATTGTGCTTCGTGCAACATAATTCTGGGTGCCATTTACAAACCATAAGTGCTAATGACTCCATTCCTTTTTGTGGTTGTAGGGGCTGTTGATTAGAGTACACTAAAACAAGCCTGACCTCTCTAGGACATTCAGGAGCCAAGTTATAAGCCCACAAAGGTGTAACTGGACTACTTCTTTAAAGTGACACCAGGCCCGGTGACCTTTGGGACATGGTTTGACCCCCTATAGGAATGTGCGATCATCATGAAACGTTCAGATCACTTACAACTCAATAGATCCTACCTTTCTGTAACGTTTCAGCCCTATTGGACCTTGTTTTCACACAAATGAACCAAGAATGATGTGAAATTGTGCTTCGTGCAACATAATTCTGGGTGCCATTTAAAAACCATAAGTGCTAATGACTCCATTCCTTTTTGTGGATGTAGGGACTGTTGATTGGAGTACACTAAAACAAACCTGATCTCTCTAGGACATTCAGAAGCCAAGTTATAAGCCCACAAATGTGTAACTGGACTACTTCTTTAAATCGACACCAGATCCGGTGATCTTTGGGACATGATTTTACCCCCTTAGGAAAGTGCTATCATCATGAAACGTTCAGATCACTTACAACTCAATAGATTCTACCTTCCTGTAACGTTTCAGCCTGATTGGACCTTGTTTTCACACAAATGAACCCAGAATGATGTGAAATTGTGCTTCGTGCAACATAATTCTGGGTGCCATTTAAAAACCATAAGTGCTAATGACTCCATTCCTTTTTGTGGTTGTAGGGGCTGTTGATTGGAGTACACTAAAATAAACCTGATCTCTCTAGGACATTCAGAAGCCAAGTTATAAGACCACAAATGTGTAACTGGACTACTTCTTTAAAGTGACACCAGGCCCGGTGACCTTTGGGACATGGTTTGACCCCCTATAGGAATATGCGATCATCATGAAACGTTCAGATCACTTACAACTCAATAGATTCTACCTTCTTGTAACGTTTCAGCCTGATTGGACCTTGTTTTCACACAAATGGACCCAGAATGATGTGAAATTGTGCTTTGTGCAACCTAATTCTTGGTGCCATTTACAAACCATAAGTGCTAATGACTCCATTCCTTTTTGGGGTAATGGGGGCTGTTAATTGGAATACTCTAAATTAAACCTGACCTCTCTAGGATATTCAGAAGCCAAGTTATAAGCCCACAAAGGTGTAACTGCACTACTTCTTTAAAGTGACACCAGGCCCGGTGACCTTGGGACATGGTTTGACCCCCTATAGGAATGTGCGATCATCATGAAACGTTCAGATCACTTACAACTCAATAGATTCTACCTTCTTGTAACGTTTCAGCCTGATTGGACCTTGTTTTCACACAAATGGACCCAGAATGATGTGAAATTGTGCTTCTTGCAACATAATTCTGGGTGCCATTTACAAACCATAAGTGCTAATGACTCCATTCCTTTTTGTGGTTGTAGGGGCTGTTGATTGGAGTACACTAAAGCAAGCCTGACCTCTCTAGGACATTCACAAGCCAAGTTATAAGCCCACAAAGGTGTAACTGGACTACTTCTTTAAAGTGACACCAGGCCCGGTGACCTTTGGGACATGGTTTGACCCCCTATAGGAATGTGCGATCATCATGAAACGTTCAGATCACTTACAACTCAATAGATTCTACCTTCTTGTAACGTTTCAGCCTGATTGGACCTTGTTTTCACACAAATGGACCCAGAATGATGTGAAATTGTGCTTCGTGCAACATAATTCTGGGTGCCATTTACAAACCATAAGTGCTAATGACTCCATTCCTTTTTGTGGTTGTAGGGGCTGTTGATTAGAGTACACTAAAACAAGCCTGACCTCTCTAGGACATTCAGGAGCCAAGTTATAAGCCCACAAAGGTGTAACTGGACTACTTCTTTAAAGTGACACCAGGCCCGGTGACCTTTGGGACATGGTTTGACCCCCTATAGGAATGTGCGATCATCATGAAACGTTCAGATCACTTACAACTCAATAGATCCTACCTTTCTGTAACGTTTCAGCCCTATTGGACCTTGTTTTCACACAAATGAACCCAGAATGATGTGAAATTGTGCTTCGTGCAACATAATTCTGGGTGCCATTTAAAAACCATAAGTGCTAATGACTCCATTCCTTTTTGTGGATGTAGGGACTGTTGATTGGAGTACTCTAAAACAAACCTGATCTCTCTAGGACATTCAGAAGCCAAGTTATAAGCCCACAAATGTGTAACTGGACTACTTCTTTAAATCGACACCAGATCCGGTGATCTTTGGGACATGATTTTACCCCCTTAGGAAAGTGCTATCATCATGAAACGTTCAGATCACTTACAACTCAATAGATTCTACCTTCCTGTAACGTTTCAGCCTGATTGGACCTTGTTTTCACACAAATGAACCCAGAATGATGTGAAATTGTGCTTCGTGCAACATAATTCTGGGTGCCATTTAAAAACCATAAGTGCTAATGACTCCATTCCTTTTTGTGGTTGTAGGGGCTGTTGATTGGAGTACACTAAAATAAACCTGATCTCTCTAGGACATTCAGAAGCCAAGTTATAAGACCACAAATGTGTAACTGGACTACTTCTTTAAAGTGACACCAGGCCCGGTGACCTTTGGGACATGGTTTGACCCCCTATAGGAATATGCGATCATCATGAAACGTTCAGATCACTTACAACTCAATAGATTCTACCTTCTTGTAACGTTTCAGCCTGATTGGACCTTGTTTTCACACAAATGGACCCAGAATGATGTGAAATTGTGCTTTGTGCAACCTAATTCTTGGTGCCATTTACAAACCATAAGTGCTAATGACTCCATTCCTTTTTGGGGTAATGGGGGCTGTTAATTGGAATACTCTAAATTAAACCTGACCTCTCTAGGATATTCAGAAGCCAAGTTATAAGCCCACAAAGGTGTAACTGCACTACTTCTTTAAAGTGACACCAGGCCCGGTGACCTTGGGACATGGTTTGACCCCCTATAGGAATGTGCGATCATCATGAAACGTTCAGATCACTTACAACTCAATAGATTCTACCTTCTTGTAACGTTTCAGCCTGATTGGACCTTGTTTTCACACAAATGGACCCAGAATGAAGTGAAATTGTGCTTCGTTCAACATAATTCTGGGTGCCATTTAAAACCATAAGTGCTAATGACTCCATTCCTTTTTGTGGTTGTAGGGGCTGTTGATTGGAGTACACTAAAACAAACCTGACTTCTCTAGGACATTCAGAAGCCAAGTTATAAGCCCACAAATGTGTAACTGGTCTACTTTAAATTGAAACCAGATCCGGTGACCTTTGGGACATGGTTTGACCCCCTTAGGAAAGTGCTATCATCATGAAACGTTCAGATCACTTACAACTCAATAGATTCTACCTTCCTGTAACGTTTCAGCCTGATTGGACCTTGTTTTCACACAAATGAAACCAGAATGATGTGAAATTGTGCTTCGTGCAACATAATTCTGGGTGCCATTTACAAACCATAAGTGCTAATGACTCCATTCCTTTTTGTGGTTGTAGGGGCTGTTGATTGGAGTACACTAAAACAAACCTGATCTCTCTAGGACATTCAGAAGCCAAGTTATAAGCCCAAAAAGGTGTAACTGGACTACTTCTTTAAAGTGACACCAGATCCGGTGACCTTTGGGACATGGTTTGACCCCCTATAGGAATGTGCGATCATCATGAAACGTTCAGATCACTTACAACTCAATAGATTCTACCTTCTTGTAACGTTTCAGCCCTATTGGACCTTGTTTTCACACAAATGAACCCAGAATGATGTGAAATTGTGCTTCGTGCAACATAATTCTGGGTGCCATTTAAAAACCATAAGTGCTAATGACTCCATTCCTTTTTGTGGATGTAGGGACTGTTGATTGGAGTACACTAAAACAAACCTGATCTCTCTAGGACATTCAGAAGCCAAGTTATAAGCCCACAAATGTGTAACTGGACTACTTCTTTAAATCGACACCAGATCCGGTGATCTTTGGGACATGATTTTACCCCCTTAGGAAAGTGCTATCATCATGAAACGTTCAGATCACTTACAACTCAATAGATTCTACCTTCCTGTAACGTTTCAGCCTGATTGGACCTTGTTTTCACACAAATCAACCCAGAATGATGTGAAATTGTGCTTCGTGCAACATAATTCTGGGTGCCATTTAAAAACCATAAGTGCTAATGACTCCATTCCTTTTTGTGGTTGTAGGGGCTGTTGATTGGAGTACACTAAAATAAACCTGATCTCTCTAGGACATTCAGAAGCCAAGTTATAAGACCACAAATGTGTAACTGGACTACTTCTTTAAAGTGACACCAGGCCCGGTGACCTTTGGGACATGGTTTGACCCCCTATAGGAATGTGCGTTCATCATGAAACGTTCAGATCACTTACAACTCAATAGATTCTACCTTCTTGTAACGTTTCAGCCTGATTGGACCTTGTTTTCACACAAATGGACCCAGAATGATGTGAAATTGTGCTTTGTGCAACCTAATTCTTGGTGCCATTTACAAACCATAAGTGCTAATGACTCCATTCCTTTTTGGGGTAATGGGGGCTGTTAATTGGAATACTCTAAATTAAACCTGACCTCTCTAGGATATTCAGAAGCCAAGTTATAAGCCCACAAAGGTGTAACTGCACTACTTCTTTAAAGTGACACCAGGCCCGGTGACCTTGGGACATGGTTTGACCCCCTATAGGAATGTGTGATCATCATGAAACGTTCAGATCACTTACAACTCAATAGATTCTACCTTCTTGTAACGTTTCAGCCTGATTGGACCTTGTTTTCACACAAATGGACCCAGAATGAAGTGAAATTGTGCTTCGTGCAACATAATTCTGGGTGCCATTTAAAACCATAAGTGCTAATGACTCCATTCCTTTTTGTGGTTGTAGGGGCTGTTGATTGGAGTACACTAAATCAAACCTGACTTCTCTAGGACATTCAGAAGCCAAGTTATAAGCCCACAAATGTGTAACTGGTCTACTTTAAATTGAAACCAGATCCGGTGACCTTTGGGACATGTTTTGACCCCCTTAGGAAAGTGCTATCATCATGAAACGTTCAGATCACTTACAACTCAATAGATTCTACCTTCCTGTAACGTTTCAGCCTGATTGGACCTTGTTTTCACACAAATGAAACCAGAATGATGTGAAATTGTGCTTCGTGCAACATAATTCTGGGTGCCATTTACAAACCATAAGTGCTAATGACTCCATTCCTTTTTGTGGTTGTAGGGGCTGTTGATTGGAGTACACTAAAACAAACCTGATCTCTCTAGGACATTCAGAAGCCAAGTTATAAGCCCAAAAAGGTGTAACTGGACTACTTCTTTAAAGTGACACTTGGCCCGGTGACCTTTGGGACATGGTTTGACCCCCTATAGGAATGTGCGATCATCATGAAACGTTCAGATCACTTACAACTCAATAGATTCTACCTTCTTGTAACGTTTCAGCCTGATTGGACCTTGTTTTCACACAAATGGACCCAGAATGATGTGAAATTGTGCTTCTTGCAACATAATTCTGGGTGCCATTTACAAACCATAAGTGCTAATGACTCCATTCCTTTTTGTGGGTTAGGGGCTGTTGATTGGAGTAAACTAAAACAAGCCTGACCTCTCTAGGACATTCACAAGCCAAGTTATAAGCCCACAAAGGTGTAACTGGACTACTTCTTTAAAGTGACACCAGGCCCGGTGACCTTTGGGACATGGTTTGACCCCCTATAGGAATGTGCGATCATCATGAAACGTTCAGATCATTTACAACTCAATAGATTCTACCTTCTTGTAACGTTTCAGCCTGATTGGACCTTGTTTTCACACAAATGGACCCAGAATGATGTGAAATTGTGCTTCGTGCAACATAATTCTGGGTGCCATTTACAAACCATAAGTGCTAATGACTCCATTCCTTTTTGTGGTTGTAGGGGCTGTTGATTGGAGTACACTAAAACAAGCCTGACCTCTCTAGGACATTCAGGAGCCAAGTTATAAGCCCACAAAGGTGTAACTGGACTACTTCTTTAAAGTGACACCAGGCCCAGTGACCTTTGGGACATGGTTTGACCCCCTATAGGAATGTGCGATCATCATGAAACATTCAGATCACTTACAACTCAATAGATCCTACCTTTCTGTAACGTTTCAGCCCTATTGGACCTTGTTTTCACACAAATGAACCCAGAATGATGTGAAATTGTGCTTCGTGCAACATAATTCTGGGTGCCATTTAAAAACCATAAGTGCTAATGACTCCATTCCTTTTTGTGGATGTAGGGACTGTTGATTGGAGTACACTAAAACAAACCTGATCTCTCTAGGACATTCAGAAGCCAAGTTATAAGCCCACAAAGGTGTAACTGGACTACTTCTTTAAATCGACACCAGATCCGGTGATCTTTGGGACATGGTTTTACCCCTTAGGAAAGTGCTATCATCATGAAACGTTCAGATCACTTACAACTCAATAGATTCTACCTTCCTGTAACGTTTCAGCCTGATTGGACCTTGTTTTCACACAAATGAACCCAGAATGATGTTAAATTGTGCTTCGTGCAACATTATTCTGGGTGCCATTTAAAAACCATAAGTGCTAATGACTCCATTCCTTTTTGTGGTTGTAGGGGCTGTTGATTGGAGTACACTAAAATAAACCTGATCTCTCTAGGACATTCAGAAGCCAAGTTATAAGCCCGCAAATGTGTAACTGGACTACTTCTTTAAAGTGACACCATGCCGGTGACCTTTGGGACATGGTTTGACCCCCTATAGGAATATGCGATCATCATGAAACGTTCAGATCACTTACAACTCAATAGATCCTACCTTTCTGTAACGTTTCAGCCCTATTGGACCTTGTTTTCACACAAATGAACCCAGAATGATGTGAAATTGTGCTTTGTGCAACATAATTCTGGGTGCCATTTACAAACCATAAGTGCTAATGACTCCATTCCTTTTTGTGGTTGTAGGGGCTGTTGATTGGAGTACTCTGAAACAAACCTGATCACTCTAGGACATTCAGAAGCCAAGTTATGAGCCCAGAAATGTGTAACTGGACTACTTCTTTAAAGTGACACCTGGCCCGGTGACCTTTGGGACATGGTTTGACCCCCTATAGGAATATGCGATCATCATGAAACGTTCAGATCACTTACAACTCAATAGATTCTACCTTCTTGTAACGTTTCAGCCTGATTGGACCTTGTTTTCACACAAATGGACCTAGAATGATGTGAAATTGTGCTTTGTGCAACCTAATTCTTGGTGCCATTTACAAACCATAAGTGCTAATGACTCCATTCCTTTTTGGGGTAATGGGGGCTGTTAATTGGAATACTCTAAATTAAACCTGATCTCTCTAGGATATTCAGAAGCCAAGTTATAAGCCCACAAAGGTGTAACTGCACTACTTCTTTAATGTGACACCAGGCCCGGTGACCTTGGGACATGGTTTGACCCCCTATAGGAATGTGCGATCATCATGAAACGTTCAGATCACTTACAACTCAATAGATTCTACCTTCTTGTAACGTTTCAGCCTGATTAGACCTTGTTTTCACACAAATGGACCCAGAATGAAGTGAAATTGTGCTTCGTGCAACATAATTCTGGGTGCCATTTAAAACCATAAGTGCTAATGACTCCATTCCTTTTTGTGGTTGTAGGGGCTGTTGATTTGAGTACACTAAAACAAACCTGACTTCTCTAGGACATTCAGAAGCCAAGTTATAAGCCCACAAATGTGTAACTGGTCTACTTTAAATTGAAACCAGATCCGGTGACCTTTGGGACATGGTTTGACCCCCTTAGGAAAGTGCTATCATCATGAAACGTTCAGATCACTTACAACTCAATAGATTCTACCTTCCTGTAACGTTTCAGCCTGATTGGACCTTGTTTTCACACAAATGAAACCAGAATGATGTGAAATTGTGCTTCGTGCAACATAATTCTGGGTGCCATTTACAAACCATAAGTGCTAATGACTCCATTCCTTTTTGTGGTTGTAGGGGCTGTTGATTGGAGTACACTAAAACAAACCTGATCTCTCTAGGACATTCAGAAGCCAAGTTATAAGCCCAAAAAGGTGTAACTGGACTACTTCTTTAAAGTGACACCAGGCCCGGTGACCTTTGGGACATGGTTTGACCCCCTATAGGAATGTGCGATCATCATGAAACGTCCAGATCATTTACAACTCAATAGATTCTACCTTCTTGTAACGTTTCAGCCTGATTGGACCTTGTTTTCACACAAATGGACCCAGAATGATGTGAAATTGTGCTTCGTG
The DNA here is from genome assembly GCF_043380555.1 of Nothobranchius furzeri. Taxonomy (NCBI): domain Eukaryota; kingdom Metazoa; phylum Chordata; class Actinopteri; order Cyprinodontiformes; family Nothobranchiidae; genus Nothobranchius; species Nothobranchius furzeri. The sequence goes on from NC_091756.1 coordinate 13,361,033, forward strand.
CAACAGAATTCTGGGTGCCATTTACAAACCATAAGTGCTAATGACTCCATTCCTTTTTGTGGGTGTAGGGGCTGTTGATTGGAGTACACTAAAACAAGCCTGACCTCTCTAGGACATTCAGGAGCCAAGTTATAAGCCCACAAAGGTGTAACTGGACTACTTCTTTAAAGTGACACCAGGCCCAGTGACCTTTGGGACATGGTTTGACCCCCTATAGGAATGTGCGATCATCATGAAACATTCAGATCACTTACAACTCAATAGATCCTATCTTTCTGTAACGTTTCAGCCCTATTGGACCTTGTTTTCACACAAATGAACCCAGAATGATGTGAAATTGTGCTTCGTGCAACATAATTCTGGGTGCCATTTAAAAACCATAAGTGCTAATGACTCCATTCCTTTTTGTGGATGTAGGGACTGTTGATTGGAGTACACTAAAACAAACCTGATCTCTCTAGGACATTCAGAAGCCAAGTTATAAGCCCACAAAGGTGTAACTGGACTACTTCTTTAAAGTGACACCAGGCCCAGTGACCTTTGGGACATGGTTTGACCCCCTATAGGAATATGCGATCATCATGAAACGTTCAGATCACTTACAACTCAATAGATTCTACCTTCTTGTAACGTTTCAGCCTGATTGGACCTTGTTTTCACACAAATGGACCCAGAATGATGTGAAATTGTGCTTTGTGCAACCTAATTCTTGGTGCCATTTACAAACCATAAGTGCTAATGACTCCATTCCTTTTTGGGGTAATGGGGGCTGTTAATTGGAATACTCTAAATTAAACCTGACCTCTCTAGGATATTCAGAAGCCAAGTTATAAGCCCACAAAGGTGTAACTGCACTACTTCTTTAAAGTGACACCAGGCCCGGTGACCTTGGGACATGGTTTGACCCCCTATAGGAATGTGCGATCATCATGAAACGTTCAGATCACTTACAACTCAATAGATTCTACCTTCTTGTAACGTTTCAGCCTGATTGGACCTTGTTTTCACACAAATGGACCCAGAATGATGTGAAATTGTGCTTCTTGCAACATAATTCTGGGTGCCATTTACAAACCATAAGTGCTAATCACTCCATTCCTTTTTGTGGTTGTAGGGGCTGTTGATTGGAGTACACTAAAACAAGCCTGACCTCTCTAGGACATTCACAAGCCAAGTTATAAGCCCACAAAGGTGTAACTGGACTACTTCTTTAAAGTGACACCAGGCCCGGTGACCTTTGGGACATGGTTTGACCCCCTATAGGAATGTGCGATCATCATGAAACGTTCAGATCACTTACAACTCAATAGATTCTACCTTCTTGTAACGTTTCAGCCTGATTGGACCTTGTTTTCACACAAATGGACCCAGAATGATGTGAAATTGTGCTTCGTGCAACATAATTCTGGGTGCCATTTACAAACCATAAGTGCTAATGACTCCATTCCTTTTTGTGGTTGTAGGGGCTGTTGATTAGAGTACACTAAAACAAGCCTGACCTCTCTAGGACATTCAGGAGCCAAGTTATAAGCCCACAAAGGTGTAACTGGACTACTTCTTTAAAGTGACACCAGGCCCGGTGACCTTTGGGACATGGTTTGACCCCCTATAGGAATGTGCGATCATCATGAAACGTTCAGATCACTTACAACTCAATAGATCCTACCTTTCTGTAACGTTTCAGCCCTATTGGACCTTGTTTTCACACAAATGAACCCAGAATGATGTGAAATTGTGCTTCGTGCAACATAATTCTGGGTGCCATTTAAAAACCATAAGTGCTAATGACTCCATTCCTTTTTGTGGATGTAGGGACTGTTGATTGGAGTACACTAAAACAAACCTGATCTCTCTAGGACATTCAGAAGCCAAGTTATAAGCCCACAAATGTGTAACTGGACTACTTCTTTAAATCGACACCAGATCCGGTGATCTTTGGGACATGATTTTACCCCCTTAGGAAAGTGCTATCATCATGAAACGTTCAGATCACTTACAACTCAATAGATTCTACCTTCCTGTAACGTTTCAGCCTGATTGGACCTTGTTTTCACACAAATGAACCCAGAATGATGTGAAATTGTGCTTCGTGCAACATAATTCTGGGTGCCATTTAAAAACCATAAGTGCTAATGACTCCATTCCTTTTTGTGGTTGTAGGGGCTGTTGATTGGAGTACACTAAAATAAACCTGATCTCTCTAGGACATTCAGAAGCCAAGTTATAAGACCACAAATGTGTAACTGGACTACTTCTTTAAAGTGACACCAGGCCCGGTGACCTTTGGGACATGGTTTGACCCCCTATAGGAATATGCGATCATCATGAAACGTTCAGATCACTTACAACTCAATAGATTCTACCTTCTTGTAACGTTTCAGCCTGATTGGACCTTGTTTTCACACAAATGGACCCAGAATGATGTGAAATTGTGCTTTGTGCAACCTAATTCTTGGTGCGATTTACAAACCATAAGTGCTAATGACTCCATTCCTTTTTGGGGTAATGGGGGCTGTTAATTGGAATACTCTAAATTAAACCTGACCTCTCTAGGATATTCAGAAGCCAAGTTATAAGCCCACAAAGGTGTAACTGCACTACTTCTTTAAAGTGACACCAGGCCCGGTGACCTTGGGACATGGTTTGACCCCCTATAGGAATGTGCGATCATCATGAAACGTTCAGATCACTTACAACTCAATAGATTCTACCTTCTTGTAACGTTTCAGCCTGATTGGACCTTGTTTTCACACAAATGGACCCAGAATGAAGTGAAATTGTGCTTCGTTCAACATAATTCTGGGTGCCATTTAAAACCATAAGTGCTAATGACTCCATTCCTTTTTGTGGTTGTAGGGGCTGTTGATTGGAGTACACTAAAACAAACCTGACTTCTCTAGGACATTCAGAAGCCAAGTTATAAGCCCACAAATGTGTAACTGGTCTACTTTAAATTGAAACCAGATCCGGTGACCTTTGGGACATGGTTTGACCCCCTTAGGAAAGTGCTATCATCATGAAACGTTCAGATCACTTACAACTCAATAGATTCTACCTTCCTGTAACGTTTCAGCCTGATTGGACCTTGTTTTCACACAAATGAAACCAGAATGATGTGAAATTGTGCTTCGTGCAACATAATTCTGGGTGCCATTTACAAACCATAAGTGCTAATGACTCCATTCCTTTTTGTGGTTGTAGGGGCTGTTGATTGGAGTACACTAAAACAAACCTGATCTCTCTAGGACATTCAGAAGCCAAGTTATAAGCCCAAAAAGGTGTAACTGGACTACTTCTTTAAAGTGACACCAGATCCGGTGACCTTTGGGACATGGTTTGACCCCCTATAGGAATGTGCGATCATCATGAAACGTTCAGATCACTTACAACTCAATAGATTCTACCTTCTTGTAACGTTTCAGCCTGATTGGACCTTGTTTTCACACAAATGGACCCAGAATGATGTGAAATTGTGCTTCGTGCAACATAATTCTGGGTGCCATTTAAAAACCATAAGTGCTAATGACTCCATTCCTTTTTGTGGATGTAGGGACTGTTGATTGGAGTACACTAAAACAAACCTGATCTCTCTAGGACATTCAGAAGCCAAGTTATAAGCCCACAAAGGTGTAACTGGACTACTTCTTTAAATCGACACCAGATCCGGTGATCTTTGGGACATGGTTTTACCCCTTAGGAAAGTGCTATCATCATGAAACGTTCAGATCACTTACAACTCAATAGATTCTACCTTCCTGTAACGTTTCAGCCTGATTGGACCTTGTTTTCACACAAATGAACCCAGAATGATGTTAAATTGTGCTTCGTGCAACATTATTCTGGGTGCCATTTAAAAACCATAAGTGCTAATGACTCCATTCCTTTTTGTGGTTGTAGGGGCTGTTGATTGGAGTACACTAAAATAAACCTGATCTCTCTAGGACATTCAGAAGCCAAGTTATAAGCCCGCAAATGTGTAACTGGACTACTTCTTTAAAGTGACACCATGCCGGTGACTTTTGGGACATGGTTTGACCCCCTATAGGAATATGCGATCATCATGAAACGTTCAGATCACTTACAACTCAATAGATCCTACCTTTCTGTAACGTTTCAGCCCTATTGGACCTTGTTTTCACACAAATGAACCCAGAATGATGTGAAATTGTGCTTTGTGCAACATAATTCTGGGTGCCATTTACAAACCATAAGTGCTAATGACTCCATTCCTTTTTGTGGTTGTAGGGGCTGTTGATTGGAGTACTCTGAAACAAACCTGATCACTCTAGGACATTCAGAAGCCAAGTTATGAGCCCAGAAATGTGTAACTGGACTACTTCTTTAAAGTGACACCTGGCCCGGTGACCTTTGGGACATGGTTTGACCCCCTATGGGAATATGCGATCATCATGAAACGTTCAGATCACTTACAACTCAATAGATTCTACCTTCTTGTAACGTTTCAGCCTGATTGGACCTTGTTTTCACACAAATGGACCTAGAATGATGTGAAATTGTGCTTTGTGCAACCTAATTCTTGGTGCCATTTACAAACCATAAGTGCTAATGACTCCATTCCTTTTTGGGGTAATGGGGGCTGTTAATTGGAATACTCTAAATTAAACCTGATCTCTCTAGGATATTCAGAAGCCAAGTTATAAGCCCACAAAGGTGTAACTGCACTACTTCTTTAATGTGACACCAGGCCCGGTGACCTTGGGACATGGTTTGACCCCCTATAGGAATGTGCGATCATCATGAAACGTTCAGATCACTTACAACTCAATAGATTCTACCTTCTTGTAACGTTTCAGCCTGATTAGACCTTGTTTTCACACAAATGGACCCAGAATGAAGTGAAATTGTGCTTCGTGCAACATAATTCTGGGTGCCATTTAAAACCATAAGTGCTAATGACTCCATTCCTTTTTGTGGTTGTAGGGGCTGTTGATTGGAGTACACTAAAACAAACCTGACTTCTCTAGGACATTCAGAAGCCAAGTTATAAGCCCACAAATGTGTAACTGGTCTACTTTAAATTGAAACCAGATCCGGTGACCTTTGGGACATGGTTTGACCCCCTTAGGAAAGTGCTATCATCATGAAACGTTCAGATCACTTACAACTCAATAGATTCTACCTTCCTGTAACGTTTCAGCCTGATTGGACCTTGTTTTCACACAAATGAAACCAGAATGATGTGAAATTGTGCTTCGTGCAACATAATTCTGGGTGCCATTTACAAACCATAAGTGCTAATGACTCCATTCCTTTTTGTGGTTGTAGGGGCTGTTGATTGGAGTACACTAAAACAAACCTGATCTCTCTAGGACATTCAGAAGCCAAGTTATAAGCCCAAAAAGGTGTAACTGGACTACTTCTTTAAAGTGACACCAGATCCGGTGACCTTTGGGACATGGTTTGACCCCCTATAGGAATGTGCGATCATCATGAAACGTTCAGATCACTTACAACTCAATAGATTCTACCTTCTTGTAACGTTTCAGCCTGATTGGACCTTGTTTTCACACAAATGGACCCAGAATGATGTGAAATATTGCTTCTTGCAACATAATTCTGGGTGCCATTTACAAACCATAAGTGCTAATGACTCCATTCCTTTTTGTGGGTTAGGGGCTGTTGATTGGAGTAAACTAAAACAAGCCTGACCTCTCTAGGACATTCACAAGCCAAGTTATAAGCCCACAAAGGTGTAACTGGACTACTTCTTTAAAGTGACACCAGGCCCGGTGACCTTTGGGACATGGTTTGACCCCCTATAGGAATGTGCGATCATCATGAAACGTTCAGATCATTTACAACTCAATAGATTCTACCTTCTTGTAACGTTTCAGCCTGATTGGACCTTGTTTTCACACAAATGGACCCAGAATGATGTGAAATTGTGCTTCGTGCAACAGAATTCTGGGTGCCATTTACAAACCATAAGTGCTAATGACTCCATTCCTTTTTGTGGGTGTAGGGGCTGTTGATTGGAGTACACTAAAACAAGCCTGACCTCTCTAGGACATTCAGGAGCCAAGTTATAAGCCCACAAAGGTGTAACTGGACTACTTCTTTAAAGTGACACCAGGCCCAGTGACCTTTGGGACATGGTTTGACCCCCTATAGGAATGTGCGATCATCATGAAACATTCAGATCACTTACAACTCAATAGATCCTATCTTTCTGTAACGTTTCAGCCCTATTGGACCTTGTTTTCACACAAATGAACCCAGAATGATGTGAAATTGTGCTTCGTGCAACATAATTCTGGGTGCCATTTAAAAACCATAAGTGCTAATGACTCCATTCCTTTTTGTGGATGTAGGGACTGTTGATTGGAGTACACTAAAACAAACCTGATCTCTCTAGGACATTCAGAAGCCAAGTTATAAGCCCACAAAGGTGTAACTGGACTACTTCTTTAAATCGACACCAGATCCGGTGATCTTTGGGACATGGTTTTACCCCTTAGGAAAGTGCTATCATCATGAAACGTTCAGATCACTTACAACTCAATAGATTCTACCTTCCTGTAACGTTTCAGCCTGATTGGACCTTGTTTTCACACAAATGAACCCAGAATGATGTTAAATTATGCTTCGTGCAACATTATTCTGGGTGCCATTTAAAAACCATAAGTGCTAATGACTCCATTCCTTTTTGTGGTTGTAGGGGCTGTTGATTGGAGTACACTAAAATAAACCTGATCTCTCTAGGACATTCAGAAGCCAAGTTATAAGCCCGCAAATGTGTAACTGGACTACTTCTTTAAAGTGACACCATGCCGGTGACCTTTGGGACATGGTTTGACCCCCTATAGGAATATGCGATCATCATGAAACGTTCAGATCACTTACAACTCAATAGATCCTACCTTTCTGTAACGTTTCAGCCCTATTGGACCTTGTTTTCACACAAATGAACCCAGAATGATGTGAAATTGTGCTTTGTGCAACATAATTCTGGATGCAATTTACAAACCATAAGTGCTAATGACTCCATTCCTTTTTGTGGTTGTAGGGGCTGTTGATTGGAGTACTCTGAAACAAACCTGATCACTCTAGGACATTCAGAAGCCAAGTTATGAGCCCAGAAATGTGTAACTGGACTACTTCTTTAAAGTGACACCAGGCCCGGTGACCTTTGGGACATGGTTTGACCCCCTATAGGAATATGCGATCATCATGAAACGTTCAGATCACTTACAACTCAATAGATTCTACCTTCTTGTAACGTTTCAGCCTGATTGGACCTTGTTTTTACACAAATGGACCTAGAATGATGTGAAATTGTGCTTTGTGCAACCTAATTCTTGGTGCCATTTACAAACCATAAGTGCTAATGACTCCATTCCTTTTTGGGGTAATGGGGGCTGTTAATTGGAATACTCTAAATTAAACCTGATCTCTCTAGGATATTCAGAAGCCAAGTTATAAGCCCACAAAGGTGTAACTGCACTACTTCTTTAAAGTGACACCAGGCCCGGTGACCATGGGACATGGTTTGACCCCCTATAGGAATGTGCGATCATCATGAAACGTTCAGATCACTTACAACTCAATAGATTCTACCTTCTTGTAACGTTTCAGCCTGATTGGACCTTGTTTTCACACAAATGGACCCAGAATGAAGTGAAATTGTGCTTCGTGCAACATAATTCTGGGTGCCATTCAAAACCATAAGTGCTAATGACTCCATTCCTTTTTGTGGTTGTAGGGGCTGTTGATTGGAGTACATTAAAACAAACCTGACTTCTCTAGGACATTCAGAAGCCAAGTTATAAGCCCACAAATGTGTAACTGGTCTACTTTAAATTGAAACCAGATCCGGTGACCTTTGGGACATGGTTTGACCCCCTTAGGAAAGTGCTATCATCATGAAACGTTCAGATCACTTACAACTCAATAGATTCTACCTTCCTGTAACGTTTCAGCCTGATTGGACCTTGTTTTCACACAAATGAAACCAGAATGATGTGAAATTGTGCTTCGTGCAACATAATTCTGGGTGCCATTTACAAACCATAAGTGCTAATGACTCCATTCCTTTTTGTGGTTGTAGGGGCTGTTGATTGGAGTACACTAAAACAAACCTGATCTCTCTAGGACATTCAGAAGCCAAGTTATAAGCCCAAAAAGGTGTAACTGGACTACTTCTTTAAAGTGACACCAGATCCGGTGACCTTTGGGACATGGTTTGACCCCCTATAGGAATGTGCGATCATCATGAAACGTTCAGATCACTTACAACTCAATAGATTCTACCTTCTTGTAACGTTTCAGCCTGATTGGACCTTGTTTTCACACAAATGGACCCAGAATGATGTGAAATTGTGCTTCTTGCAACATAATTCTGGGTGCCATTTACAAACCATAAGTGCTAATGACTCCATTCCTTTTTGTGGTTGTAGGGGCTGTTGATTGGAGTACACTAAAACAAGCCTGACATCTCTAGGACATTCACAAGCCAAGTTATAAGCCCACAAAGGTGTAACTGGACTACTTCTTTAAAGTGACACCAGGCCCGGTGACCTTTGGGACATGGTTTGACCCCCTATAGGAATGTGCGATCATCATGAAACGTTCAGATCATTTACAACTCAATAGATTCTACCTTCTTGTAACGTTTCAGCCTGATTGGACCTTGTTTTCACACAAATGGACCCAGAATGATGTGAAATTGTGCTTCGTGCAACATAATTCTGGGTGCCATTTACAAACCATAAATGCTAATGACTCCATTCCTTTTTGTGGTTGTAGGGGCTGTTGATTGGAGTACACTAAAACAAGCCTGACCTCTCTAGGACATTCAGGAGCCAAGTTATAAGCCCACAAAGGTGTAACTGGACTACTTCTTTAAAGTGACACCAGGCCCAGTGACCTTTGGGACATGGTTTGACCCCCTATAGGAATGTGCGATCATCATGAAACATTCAGATCACTTACAACTCAATAGATCCTACCTTTCTGTAACGTTTCAGCCTGATTGGACCTTGTTTTCACACAAATGAACCCAGAATGATGTTAAATTGTGCTTCGTGCAACATTATTCTGGGTGCCATTTAAAAACCATAAGTGCTAATGACTCCATTCCTTTTTGTGGTTGTAGGGGCTGTTGATTGGAGTACACTAAAATAAACCTGATCTCTCTAGGAAATTCAGAAGCCAAGTTATAAGCCCGCAAATGTGTAACTGGACTACTTCTTTAAAGTGACACCATGCCGGTGACCTTTGGGACATGGTTTGACCCCCTATAGGAATATGCGATCATCATGAAACGTTCAGATCACTTACAACTCAATAGATCCTACCTTTCTGTAACGTTTCAGCCCTATTGGACCTTGTTTTCACACAAATGAACCCAGAATGATGTGAAATTGTGCTTTGTGCAACATAATTCTGGGTGCCATTTACAAACCATAAGTGCTAATGACTCCATTCCTTTTTGTGGTTGTAGGGGCTGTTGATTGGAGTACTCTGAAACAAACCTGATCACTCTAGGACATTCAGAAGCCAAGTTATGAGCCCAGAAATGTGTAACTGGACTACTTTAAATTGACACCAGATCCGGTGACCTTTGGGACATGGTTTGACCCCCTTAGGAAAGTGCTATCATCATGAAACGTTCAGATCACTTACAACTCAATAGATTCTACCTTCCTGTAACGTTTCAGCCTGATTGGACCTTGTTTTCACACAAATGAAACCAGAATGTTGTGAAATTGTGCTTCGTGCAACATAATTCTGGGTGCCATTTACAAACCATAAGTGCTAATGACTCCATTCCTTTTTGTGGTTGTAGGGGCTGTTGATTGGAGTACACTAAAACAAACCTGATCTCTCTAGGACATTCAGAAGCCAAGTTATAAGCCCAAAAAGGTGTAACTGGACTACTTCTTTAAAGTGACACCAGATCCGGTGACCTTTGGGACATGGTTTGACCCCTATAGGAATGTGCGATCATCATGAAACGTTCAGATCACTTACAACTCAATAGATTCTACCTTCTTGTAACGTTTCAGCCTGATTGGACCTTGTTTTCACACAAATGGACCCAGAATGATGTGAAATTGTGCTTCTTGCAACATAATTCTGGGTGCCATTTACAAACCATAAGTGCTAATGACTCCATTCCTTTTTGTGGTTGTAGGGGCTGTTGATTGGAGTACACTAAAACAAGCCTGACCTCTCTAGGACATTCACAAGCCAAGTTATAAGCCCACAAAGGTGTAACTGGACTACTTCTTTAAAGTGACACCAGGCCCGGTGACCTTTGGGACATGGTTTGACCCCCTTAGGAATGTGAGATCATCATGAAACGTTCAGATCACTTACAACTCAATAGATTCTACCTTCTTGTAACGTTTCAGCCTGATTGGACCTTGTTTTCACACAAATGGACCCAGAATGATGTGAAATTGTGCTTCGTGCAACATAATTCTGGGTGCCATTTACAAACCATAAGTGCTAATGACTCCATTCCTTTTTGTGGTTGTAGGGGCTGTTGATTAGAGTACACTAAAACAAGCCTGACCTCTCTAGGACATTCAGGAGCCAAGTTATAAGCCCACAAACGTGTAACTGGACTACTTCTTTAAAGTGACACCAGGCCCGGTGACCTTTGGGACATGGTTTGACCCCCTATAGGAATGTGCGATCATCATGAAACGTTCAGATCACTTACAACTCAATAGATCCTACCTTTCTGTAACGTTTCAGCCCTATTGGACCTTGTTTTCACACAAATGAACCCAGAATGATGTGAAATTGTGCTTCGTGCAACATAATTCTGGGTGCCATTTAAAAACCATAAGTGCTAATGACTCCATTCCTTTTTGTGGATGTAGGGACTGTTGATTGGAGTACACTAAAACAAACCTGATCTCTCTAGGACATTCAGAAGCCAAGTTATAAGCCCACAAATGTGTAACTGGACTACTTCTTTAAATCGACACCAGATCCGGTGATCTTTGGGACATGATTTTACCCCCTTAGGAAAGTGCTATCATCATGAAACGTTCAGATCACTTACAACTCAATAGATTCTACCTTCCTGTAACGTTTCAGCCTGATTGGACCTTGTTTTCACACAAATCAACCCAGAATGATGTGAAATTGTGCTTCGTGCAACATAATTCTGGGTGCCATTTAAAAACCATAAGTGCTAATGACTCCATTCCTTTTTGTGGTTGTAGGGGCTGTTGATTGGAGTACACTAAAATAAACCTGATCTCTCTAGGACATTCAGAAGCCAAGTTATAAGACCACAAATGTGTAACTGGACTACTTCTTTAAAGTGACACCAGGCCCGGTGACCTTTGGGACATGGTTTGACCCCCTATAGGAATATGCTATCATCATGAAACGTTCAGATCACTTACAACTCAATAGATTCTACCTTCTTGTAACGTTTCAGCCTGATTGGACCTTGTTTTCACACAAATGGACCCAGAATGATGTGAAATTGTGCTTTGTGCAACCTAATTCTTGGTGCCATTTACAAACCATAAGTGCTAATGACTCCATTCCTTTTTGGGGTAATGGGGGCTGTTAATTGGAATACTCTAAATTAAACCTGACCTCTCTAGGATATTCAGAAGCCAAGTTATAAGCCCACAAAGGTGTAACTGCACTACTTCTTTAAAGTGACACCAGGCCCGGTGACCTTGGGACATGGTTTGACCCCCTATAGGAATGTGCGATCATCATGAAACGTTCAGATCACTTACAACTCAATAGATTCTACCTTCTTGTAACGTTTCAGCCTGATTGGACCTTGTTTTCACACAAATGGACCCAGAATGATGTGAAATTGTGCTTCGTGCAACATAATTCTGGGTGCCATTTACAAACCATAAGTGCTAATGACTCCATTCCTTTTTGTGGTTGTAGGGGCTGTTGATTGGAGTACACTAAAACAAACCTGATCTCTCTAGGACATTCAGAAGCCAAGTTATAAGCCCTCAAATGTGTAACTGGACCACTTCTTTAAATTGACACCAGATCCGGTGACCTTTGGGACATGGTTTGACCCCCTTAGGAAAGTGCTATCATCATGAAACGTTCAGATCACTTACAACTCAATAGATTCTACCTTCCTGTAACGTTTCAGCCTGATTGGACCTTGTTTTCACACAAATGAACCCAGAATGATGTGAAATTGTGCTTCGTGCAACATAATTCTGGGTGCCATTTAAAAACCATAAGTGCTAATGACTCCATTCCTATTTGGGGTAATGGGGGCTGATAAATGGAGTACTCTAAAATAAACCTGACCTCTCTAGGACATTCAGAAGCCAAGTTATAAGCCCACAAAGGTGTAACTGGACTACTTCTTTAAAGTCACACCAGGCCCGGTGACCTTTGGGACATGGTTTGACCCCCTATAGGAATGTGCGATCATCATGAAACATCCAGATCACTTACAACTCAATAGATTCTACCTTCTTGTAACGTTTCAGCCCGATTGGACCTTGTTTTCACACAAATGGACCCAGAATGATGTGAAATTGTGATTCGTGCAACATATTTCTGGGTTCCATTTACAAACCATAAGTGCTAATGACTCCATTCCTTTTTGTGGTTGTAGAAGCTGTTGATTGGAGTACACTAAAACAAACCTGACCTCTCTAGAACATTCAGAAGCCAAGTTATAAGCCCACAAAGGTGTAACTGGACTACTTCTTTTAAGTGACACCAGGCCCGGTGACCTTTGGGACATGGTTTGACCGCCTATAGGAATGTGCGATCATCATGAAACGTTCAGGTCACTTACAACTCAATAGATTCTACCTTCTTGTAATGTTTCAGCCTGATTGGACCTTGTTTTCACACAAATGGACCCAGAATGATGTGAAATTGTGCTTCGTGCAACATAATTCTGGGTGCCATTTACAAACCATAAGTGCTAATGACTCCATTCCTTTTTGTGGTTGTAGGGGCTGTTGATTGGAGTACACTAAAACAAACCTGATCTCTCTAGGACATTCAGAAGCCAAGTTATAAGCCCACAAATGTGTAACTGGACTACTTCTTTAAATTGACACCAGATCCGGTGACCTTTGGGACATGGTTTGACCCCCTGTAGGAATGTGCTATCATCATGAAACGTTCAGATCACTTACAACTCAATAGATTCTACCTTCCTGTAACGTTTCAGCCTGATTGGACCTTGTTTTCACACAAATGGACCCAGAATGATGTGAAATTGTGCTTCGTGCAATATAATTCTGGGTGCCATTTACAAACCATAAGTGCTAATGACTCCATTCCTTTTTGTGGTTGTAGGGGCTGTTGATTGGAGTACACTAAAAAAACTGATCTCTCTAGGACATTCAGAAGCCAAGTTATAAGACCACAAATGTGTAACTGGACTACTTCTTTAAAGTGACACCAGGCCCGGTGACCTTTGGGACATGGTTTGACCCCCTATAGGAATGTGCGATCATCATGAAACGTTCAGATCACTTACAACTCAATAGATTCTACCTTCTTGTAACGTTTCAGCCTGATTGAACCTTGTTTTCACACAAATGGACCCAGAATGATGTGAAATTGTTCTTCGTGCAACATAATTCTGGGTGCCATTTACAAACCATAAGTGCTAATGACTCCATTCCTTTTGTGGTTGTAGGGGCTGTTGATTGGAGTACACTAAAACAAACCTGATCTCTCTAGGACATTCAGAAGCCAAGTTATAAGCCCACAAATGTGTAACTGGACTACTTCTTTAAATTGACACCAGATCCGGTGACCTTTGGGACATGGTTTGATCCCCTTAGGAAAGCGCTATCATCATGAAACGTTCAGATCACTAACAACTAAATAGATTCTACCTTCCTGTAACGTTTCAGCCTGATTGGACCTTGTTTTCACACAAATGGACCCAGAATGATGTGAAATTGTGCTTCGTGCAACATAATTCTGGGTGCCATTTACAAACCATAAGTGCTAATGACTCCATTCCTTTTTGTGGTTGTAGGGGCTGTTGATTGGAGTACACTAAAACACACCTAACCTCTCTAGGACATTCAGAAGCCAAGTTATAAGCCCACAAAGGTGTAACTGGACTACTTCTTTAAAGTGACACCAGGCCCGGTGACCTTTGGGACATGGTTTTACCCCCTATAGGAATGTGCGATCATCTTGAAATGTTCAGATCACTTACAACTCAATAGATTCTACCTTCTTGTCGCGTTTCAGCCTGATTGGACCTTGTTTTCACACAAATGGACCCAGAATGATGTGAAATTGTGCTTCGTGCAACATAATTCTGGGTGCCATTTACAAACCATAAGTGCTAATGACTCCATTCCTTTTTGGGGTAATGGGGGCTGTTAATTGGAATACTCTAAATTAAACCTGACCTCTCTAGGATATTCAGAAGCCAAGTTATAAGCCCACAAAGGTGTAACTGCACTACTTCTTTAAAGTGACACCAGGCCCGGTGACCTTGGGACATGGTTTGACCCCCTATAGGAATGTGCGATCATCATGAAACGTTCAGATCACTTACAACTCAATAGATTCTACCTTCTTGTAACGTTTCAGCCTGATTGGACCTTGTTTTCACACAAATGGACCCAGAATGATGTGAAATTGTGCTTCGTGCAACATAATTCTGGGTGCCATTTACAAACCATAAGTGCTAATGACTCCATTCCTTTTTGTGGTTGTAGGGGCTGTTGATTGGAGTACACTAAAACAAACCTGATCTCTCTAGGACATTCAGAAGCCAAGTTATAAGCCCTCAAATGTGTAACTGGACCACTTCTTTAAATTGACACCAGATCCGGTGACCTTTGGGACATGGTTTGACCCCCTTAGGAAAGTGCTATCATCATGAAACGTTCAGATCACTTACAACTCAATAGATTCTACCTTCCTGTAACGTTTCAGCCTGATTGGACCTTGTTTTCACACAAATGAACCCAGAATGATGTGAAATTGTGCTTCGTGCAACATAATTCTGGGTGCCATTTAAAAACCATAAGTGCTAATGACTCCATTCCTATTTGGGGTAATGGGGGCTGATAAATGGAGTACTCTAAAATAAACCTGACCTCTCTAGGACATTCAGAAGCCAAGTTATAAGCCCACAAAGGTGTAACTGGACTACTTCTTTAAAGTCACACCAGGCCCGGTGACCTTTGGGACATGGTTTGACCCCCTATAGGAATGTGCGATCATCATGAAACATCCAGATCACTTACAACTCAATAGATTCTACCTTCTTGTAACGTTTCAGCCCGATTGGACCTTGTTTTCACACAAATGGACCCAGAATGATGTGAAATTGTGATTCGTGCAACATATTTCTGGGTTCCATTTACAAACCATAAGTGCTAATGACTCCATTCCTTTTTGTGGTTGTAGAAGCTGTTGATTGGAGTACACTAAAACAAACCTGACCTCTCTAGAACATTCAGAAGCCAAGTTATAAGCCCACAAAGGTGTAACTGGACTACTTCTTTTAAGTGACACCAGGCCCGGTGACCTTTGGGACATGGTTTGACCGCCTATAGGAATGTGCGATCATCATGAAACGTTCAGGTCACTTACAACTCAATAGATTCTACCTTCTTGTAATGTTTCAGCCTGATTGGACCTTGTTTTCACACAAATGGACCCAGAATGATGTGAAATTGTGCTTCGTGCAACATAATTCTGGGTGCCATTTACAAACCATAAGTGCTAATGACTCCATTCCTTTTTGTGGTTGTAGGGGCTGTTGATTGGAGTACACTAAAACAAACCTGATCTCTCTAGGACATTCAGAAGCCAAGTTATAAGCCCACAAATGTGTAACTGGACTACTTCTTTAAATTGACACCAGATCCGGTGACCTTTGGGACATGGTTTGACCCCCTGTAGGAATGTGCTATCATCATGAAACGTTCAGATCACTTACAACTCAATAGATTCTACCTTCCTGTAACGTTTCAGCCTGATTGGACCTTGTTTTCACACAAATGGACCCAGAATGATGTGAAATTGTGCTTCGTGCAATATAATTCTGGGTGCCATTTACAAACCATAAGTGCTAATGACTCCATTCCTTTTTGTGGTTGTAGGGGCTGTTGATTGGAGTACACTAAAAAAACTGATCTCTCTAGGACATTCAGAAGCCAAGTTATAAGCCCACAAAGGTGTAACTGGACTACTTCTTTAAAGTGACACCAGATCCAGTGACCTTTGGGACATGGTTTGACCCCCTATAGGAATGTGCGATCATCATGAAACGTTCAGATCACTTACAACTCAATAGATTCTACCTTCTTGTAATGTTTCAGCCTGATTGGACCTTGTTTTCACACAAATGGACCCAGAATGATGTGAAATTGTGCTTCGTGCAACATAATTCTGGGTGCCATTTACAAACCATAAGTGCTAATGACTCCATTCCTTTTTGTGGTTGTAGGGGCTGTTGATTGGAGTACACTAAAACAAGCCTGACCTCTCTAGGACATTCACAAGCCAAGTTATAAGCCCACAAAGGTGTAACTGGACTACTTCTTTAAAGTGACACCAGGCCCGGTGACCTTTGGGACATGGTTTGACCCCCTATAGGAATGTGCGATCATCATGAAACGTTCAGATCACTTACAACTCAATAGATTCTACCTTCTTGTAACGTTTCAGCCTGATTGGACCTTGTTTTCACACAAATGGACCCAAAATGATGTGAAATTGTGCTTCGTGCAACATAATTCTGGGTGCCATTTACAAACCATAAGTGCTAATGACTCCATTCCTTTTTGTGGTGGAGGGGCTGTTGATTGGAGTACACTAAAACAAGCCTGACCTCTCTAGGACATTCAGGAGCCAAGTTATAAGCCCACAAAGGTGTAACTGGACTACTTCTTTAAAGTGACACCAGGCCCGGTGACCTTTGGGACATGGTTTGACCCCCTATAGGAATGTGCGATCATCATGAAACGTTCAGATCACTTACAACTCAATAGATCCTACCTTTCTGTAACGTTTCAGCCCTATTGGACCTTGTTTTCACACAAATGAACCCAGAATGATGTGAAATTGTGCTTTGTGCAACATAATTCTGGGTGCCATTTACAAACCATAAGTGCTAATGACTCCATTCCTTTTTGTGGTTGTAGGGGCTGTTGATTGGAGTACTCTGAAACAAACCTGATCACTCTAGGACATTCAGAAGCCAAGTTATGAGCCCAGAAATGTGTAACTGGACTACTTTAAATTGACACCAGATCCGGTGACCTTTGGGACATGGTTTGACCCCCTTAGAAAAGTGCTATCATCATGAAACGTTCAGATCACTTACAACTCAATAGATTCTACCTTCCTGTAACGTTTCAGCCTGATTGGACCTTGTTTTCACACAAATGAACCCAGTATGATGTGAAATTGTGCTTCGTGCAACATAATTCTGGGTGCCATTTACAAACCATAAGTGCTAATGACTCCATTCCTTTTTGTGGTTGTAGGGACTGTTGATTGGAGTACACTAAAACAAACCTGACCCCTCTAGGACATTCAGAAGCCAAGTTATAAGCCCACAAAGGTGTAACTGGACTTTTTCTTTAAAGTGACACCAGGCCCGGTGACCTTTGGGACATGGTTTGACCCCCTATAGGAATGTGCGATCATCATGAAACGTTCAGATCACTTACAACTCAACAGATTCTACCTTCTTGTAACATTTCAGCCTGATTGGACCTTGTTTTCACACAAATGGACCCAGAATGATGTGAAATTGTGCTTCGTGCAACATAATTCTGGGTGCCATTTACAAACCATAAGTGCAAATGACTCCATTCCTTTTTGTGGTTGTAGGGGCTGTTGATTGGAGTACACTAAAACAAACCTGATCTCTCTAGGACATTCAGAAGCCAAGTTATAAGCCCACAAATGTGTAACTGGAGCACTTCTTTAAATTGACACCAGATCCGGTGACCTTTGGGACATGGTTTGACCCCCTTAGGAAAGTGCTATCATCATGAAACGTTTAGATCACTTACAACTCAATAGATTCTAACTTCCTGTAATGTTTCCGCCTGATTGGACCTTGTTTTCACACAAATGAACCCAGAATGATGTGAAATTGTGCTTCGTGCAACATAATTCTGGGTGTCATTTACAAACCATAAGCGCTAATGACTCCATTCCTATTTGGGGTAATGGGGGCTGTTAAGTTGAGTACTCTAAAACAAACCTGACCTCTCTAGAATATTCAGAAGCCAAGTTATAATCCCACAAATGTGTAACTGGACTACTTTAAAGTGACACCAGGCCCGGTGACCTTTAGGACATGGTTTGACCCCCTATAGGAATGTGCAATCATCATGAAACGTTCAGATCACTTACAACTCAATAGATTCTACCTTCTTGTAATGTTTCAGCCTGATTGGACCTTGTTTTCACACAAATGGACCCAGAATGATGTGAAATTGTCCTTCGTGCAACATAATTCTGGGTGCCATTTACAAACCATAAGTGCTAATGACTCCATTCCTTTTTGTGGTTGTAGGGGCTGTTGATTGGAGTACACTAAAACAAACCTGATCTCTCTAGGACATTCAGAAGCCAAGTTATAAGCCAACAAATGTGTAACTGGACTACTTCTTTAAATTGACACCAGATCCGGGGACCTTTGGGACATGGTTTGATCCCCTATAGGAATGTGCTATCATCATGAAACGTTCAGATCACTTACAACTCAATAGATTCTACCTTCTTGTAACGTTTCAGCCTGATTGGACCTTGTTTTCACACAAATGGACCCAGAATGATGTGAAATTGTGCTTCGTGCAACATAATTCTGGGTGCCATTAACAAACCATAAGTGCTAATGACTCCATTCCTTTGTGTGGTTGTAGGGGCTGTTGATTGGAGTACACTAAAATAAACCTGATCTCTCTAGGACATTCAGAAGCCAAGTTATAAGCCCACAAATGTGTAACTGGACCACTTCTTTAAATTGACACCAGATCCGGTGACCTTTGGGACATGGTTTGACCCCCTTAGGAAAGTGCTATCATCATGAAACGTTCAGATCCCTTACAACTCAATAGATTCTACCTTCCTGTAACGTTTCCATAAGATTGGACCTTGTTTTCACACAAATGAACGCAGAATGATGTAAATTGTGCTTCGTGCAACATAATTCTGGGTGCCATTTACAAACCATAAGTGCTAATGACTCCATTCCTTTTTGTGGTTGTAGGGGCTGTTGATTGGAGTACACTAAAACAAACCTGATCTCTCTAGGACATTCAGAAGCCAAGTTATAAGCCCACAAATGTGTAACTGGACTACTTCTTTAAATTGACACCAGATCCGGTGACCTTTGGGACATGGTTTGACCCCCTTAGGAAAGGTCTATCATCATGAAACGTTCAGATCACTTACAACTCAATAGATTCTACCTTCCTGTAACGTTTCAGCCTGATTGGACCTTGTTTTCACACAAATGAACCCAGAATAATGTGAAATTGTGCTTCGTGCAACATAATTCTGGGTGCCATTTACAAACCATAAGTGCTAATGACTCCATTCCTTTTTGTGGTTGTAGGGGCTGTTGATTGGAGTACACTAAAACAAACCTGATCTCTCTAGGACATTCAGAAGCCAAGTTATAAGCCCACAAATGTGTAACTGGACTACTTCTTTAAAGTGACACCAGGCCCGATGACCTTTGGGACATGGTTTTACCCCCTATAGGAATGTGCGATCATCATGAAACATCCAGATCACTTACAACTCAATAGATTATACCTTCTTGTAACGTTTCAGCCTGATTGGACCTTGTTTTCACACAAATGGACCCAGAATGATGTGAAATTGTGTTCCGTGCAACATATTTCTGGGTTCCATTTACAAACCATAAGTGCTAATGACTCCATTCCTTTTTGTGGTTGTAGAAGCTGTTGATTGGAGTACACTAAAACAAACCTGACCTCTCTAGGATATTCAGAAGCCAAGTTATAATCCCACAAATGTGTAACTGGACTACTTCTTTAAAGTGACACCAGGCCCAGTGACCTTTGGGACATGGTTTGACCCCCTATAGGAATGTGCGGTCATCATGAAACGTTCAGATCACTTACAACTCAATAGATTCTACCTTCTTGTAATGTTTCAGCCTGATTGGACCTTGTTTTCACACAAATGAACCCAGAATGATGTGAAATTGTACTTCGTGCAACATAATTCTGGGTGCCATTTACAAACCATAAGTGCTAATGACTCCATTCCTTTTTGTGGTTGTAGGGGCTGTTGATTGGAGTACACTAAAACAAACCTGACCCCTCTAGGACATTCAGAAGCCAAGTTATAAGCCCACAAAGGTGTAACTGGACTTTTTCTTTAAAGTGACACCAGGCCCGGTGACCTTTGGGACATGGTTTGACCCCCTATAGGAATGTGCAATCATCATGAAACGTTCAGATCACTTACAACTCAACAGATTCTACCTTCTTGTAACATTTCAGCCTGATTGGACCTTGTTTTCACACAAATGGACCCAGAATGATGTGAAATTGTGCTTCGTGCAACATAATTCTGGGTGCCATTTACAAACCATAAGTGCAAATGACTCCATTCCTTTTTGTGGTTGTAGGGGCTGTTGATTGGAGTACACTAAAACAAACCTGATCTCTCTAGGACATTCAGAAGCCAAGTTATAAGCCCACAAATGTGTAACTGGAGCACTTCTTTAAATTGACACCAGATCCGGTGACCTTTGGGACATGGTTTGACCCCCTTAGGAAAGTGCTATCATCATGAAACGTTTAGATCACTTACAACTCAATAGATTCTAACTTCCTGTAATGTTGCCGCCTGATTGGACCTTGTTTTCACACAAATGGACCCAGAATGATGTGAAATTGTGCTTCGTGCAACATAATTCTGGGTGCCATTTACAAACCATAAGCACTAATGACTCCATTCCTATTTGGGGTAATGGGGGCTGTTAATTGGAGTACTCTAAAACAAACCTGACCTCTCTAGAATATTCAGAAGCCAAGTTATAATCCCACAAATGTGTAACTGGACTACTTTAAAGTGACACCAGGCCCGGTGACCTTTAGGACATGGTTTGACCCCCTATAGGAATGTGCAATCATCATGAAACGTTCAGATCACTTACAACTCAATAGATTCTACCTTCTTGTAATGTTTCAGCCTGATTGGACCTTGTTTTCACACAAATGGACCCAGAATGATGTGAAATTGTCCTTCGTGCAACATAATTCTGGGTGCCATTTACAAACCATAAGTGCGAATGACTCCATTCCTTTTTGTGGTTGTAGGGGCTGTTGATTGGAGTACACTAAAACAAACCTGATCTCTCTAGGACATTCAGAAGCCAAGTTATAAGCCAACAAATGTGTAACTGGACTACTTCTTTAAATTGACACCAGATCCGGTGACCTTTGGGACATGGTTTGATCCCCTATAGGAATGTGCTATCATCATGAAACGTTCAGATCACTTACAACTCAATAGATTCTACCTTCCTGTAACGTTTCAGCCTGATTGGACCTTGTTTTCACACAAATGGACCCAGAATGATGTGAAATTGTGCTTCCTGCAACATAATTCTGGGTGCCATTTACAAACCATAAGTGCTAATGACTCCATTCCTTTTTGTGGTTGTAGGGGCTGTTGATTGGAGTACACTAAAACTAACCTGACCTCTCTAGGACATTCAGAAGCCAAGTTATAAGCCCACAAAGGTGTAACTGGACTACTTCTTTAAAGTGACACCAGGCCCGGTGACCTTTGGGACATGGTTTGACCCCCTATAGGAATAAGCGATCATCATGAATCGTTCAGATCACTTACAACTCAATAGATTCTACCTTCTTGTAACGTTTCAGCCTGATTGGACCTTGTTTTCACACAAATGGACCCAGAATGATGTGAAATTGTGCTTCGTGCAACATAATTCTGGGTGCCATTAACAAACCATAAGTGCTAATGACTCCATTCCTTTGTGTGGTTGTAGGGGCTGTTGATTGGAGTACACTAAAATAAACCTGATCTCTCTAGGACATTCAGAAGCCAAGTTATAAGCCCACAAATGTGTAACTGGACCACTTCTTTAAATTGACACCAGATCCGGTGACCTTTGGGACATGGTTTGACCCCCTTAGGAAAGTGCTATCATCATGAAACGTTCACATCCCTTACAACTCAATAGATTCTACCTTCCTGTAACGTTTCCATAAGATTGGACCTTGTTTTCACACAAATGAACGCAGAATGATGTAAATTGTGCTTCGTGCAACATAATTCTGGGTGCCATTTACAAACCATAAGTGCTAATGACTCCATTCCTTTTTGTGGTTTTAGGGGCTGTTGATTGGAGTACACTAAAACAAACCTGATCTCTCTAGGACATTCAGAAGCCAAGTTATAAGCCCACAAATGTGTAACTGGACTACTTTTTTAAATTGACACCAGATCCGGTGACCTTTGGGACATGGTTTGACCCCCTTAGGAAAGGTCTATCATCATGAAACGTTCAGATCACTTACAACTCAATAGATTCTACCTTTCTGTAACGTTTCAGCCTGATTGGACCTTGTTTTCACACAAATGAACCCAGAATAATGTGAAATTGTGCTTCGTGCAACATAATTCTGGGTGCCATTTACAAACCATAAGGGCTAATGACTCCATTCCTTTTTGTGGTTGTAGGGGCTGTTGATTGGAGTACACTAAAACAAACCTGATCTCTCTAGGACATTCAGAAGCCAAGTTATAAGCCCACCAATGTGTAACTGGACTACTTCTTTAAAGTGACACCAGGCCCGGTGACCTTTGGGACATGGTTTGACCCCCTATAGGAATGTGCGATCATCATGAAACGTTCATATCACTTACAACTCAATAGATTCTACATTCTTGTAAAGTTTTAGTCTGATTGGACCTTGTTTTCACACAAATGGACCCAGAATGATGTGAAATTGTGCTTCGTGCAACATAATTCTGGGTGCCATTTACAAACCATAAGTGCTAATGACTCCATTCCTTTTTGTGGTTGTAGGGGCTGTTGATTGGAGTACACTAAAACAAACCTGACCTCTCTAGGACATTCAGAAGCCAAGTTATAAGCCCACAAAGGTGTAACTGGACTACTTCTTTAAGGTGACACCAGGCCCGGTGACCTTTGGGACATGGTTTTACCCCCTATATGAATGTGCGATCATCATGAAACGTTCAGATCACTTACAACTCAATAGATTCTACCTTCCTGTAACGTTTCAGCCCTATTGGACCTTGTTTTCACACAAATGGACCCAGAATGATGTGAAATTGTGCTTCGTGCAACATAATTCTGGGTGCCATTTACAAACCACAAGTGCTAATGACTCCATTCCTATTTGGGGTAATGGGGGCTGTTAAATGGAGTACTCTACAACAAACCTGACCTCTCTAGGATATTCAGAAGCCAAGTTATAATCCCACAAATGTGTAACTGGACTACTTCTTTAAAGTGACACCATGCCCAGTGACCTTTGGGACATGGTTTGACCCCCTATAGGAATGTGCGGTCATCATGAAACGTTCAGATCACTTACAACTCAATAGATTCTACCTTCTTGTAATGTTTCAGCCTGATTGGACCTTGTTTTCACACAAATGGACCCAGAATGATGTGAAATTGTGCTTCGTGCAACATAATTCTGGGTGCCATTTACAAACCATAAGTGCTAATGACTCCATTCCTTTTTGTGGTTGTTGGGGCTGTTGATTGGAGTACACTAAAACAAACCTGATCTCTCTAGGACATTCAGAAGCCAAGTTATAAGCCCACAAATGTGTAACTGGACTACTTCTTTAAATTGACACCAGATCCGGTGACCTTTGGGACATGGTTTGACCCCCTATAGGAATGTGCTATCATCATGAAACGTTCAGATCACTTACAACTCAATAGATTCTACCTTCCTGTAACGTTTCAGCCTGATTGGACCTTGTTTTCACACAAATGGACCCAGAATGATGTGAAATTGTGCTTCCTGCAACATAATTCTGGGTGCCATTTACAAACCATAAGTGCTAATGACTCCATTCCTTTTTGTGGTTGTAGGGGCTGTTGATTGGAGTACACTAAAACAAACCTGACCCCTCTAGGACATTCAGAAGCCAAGTTATAAGCCCACAAAGGTGTAACTGGACTTTTTCTTTAAAGTGACACCAGGCCCGGTGACCTTTGGGACATGGTTTGACCCCCTATAAGAATGTGCGATCATCATGAAACGTTCAGATCACTTACAACTCAACAGATTCTACCTTCTTGTATCGTTTCAGCCTGATTGGACCTTGTTTTCACACAAATGGACCCAGAATGATGTGAAATTGTGCTTCATGCAACATAATTCTGGGTGCCATTTACAAACCATAAGTGCAAATGACTCCATTCCTTTTTGTGGTTGTAGGGGCTGTTGATTGGAGTACACTAAAACAAACCTGATCTCTCTAGGACATTCAGAAGCCAAGTTATAAGCCCACAAATGTGTAACTGGACCACTTCTTTAAATTGACACCAGATCCGGTGACCTTTGGGACATGGTTTGACCCCCTTAGGAAAGTGCTATCATCATGAAACGTTTAGATCACTTACAACTCAATAGATTCTAACTTCCTGTAATGTTTCCGCCTGATTGGACCTTGTTTTCACACAAATGAACCCAGAATGATGTGAAATTGTGCTTCGTGCAACATAATTCTGGGTGCCATTTAAGAACCATAAGCGCTAATGACTCCATTCCTATTTGGGGTAATGGGGGCTGTTAATTGGAGTACTCTAAAAAAACCTGACCTCTCTAGAATATTCAGAAGCCAAGTTATAATCCCACAAATGTGTAACTGGACTACTTTAAAGTGACACCAGGCCCGGTGACCTTTAGGACATGGTTTGACCCCCTATAGGAATGTGCAATCATCATGAAACGTTCAGATCACTTACAACTCAATAGATTCTACCTTCTTGTAATGTTTCAGCCTGATTGGACCTTGTTTTCACACAAATGGACCCAGAATGATTTGAAATTGTCCTTCGTGCAACATAATTCTGGGTGCCATTTACAAACCATAAGTGCTAATGACTCCATTCCTTTTTGTGGTTGTAGGGGCTGTTGATTGGAGTACACTAAAACAAACCTGATCTCTCTAGGACATTCAGAAGCCAAGTTATAAGCCAACAAATGTGTAACTGGACTACTTCTTTAAATTGACACCAGATCCGGTGACCTTTGGGACATGGTTTGACCCCCTATAGGAATGTGCTATCATCATGAAACGTTCAGATCACTTACAACTCAATAGATTCTACCTTCCTGTAACGTTTCAGCCTGATTGGACCTTGTTTTCACACAAATGGACCCAGAATGATGTGAAATTGTGCTTCCTGCAACATAATTCTGGGTGCCATTTACAAACCATAAGTGCTAATGACTCCATTCCTTTTTGTGGTTGTAGGGGCTGTTGATTGGAGTACACTAAAACTAACCTGACCTCTCTAGGACATTCAGAAGCCAAGTTATAATCCCACAAAGGTGTAACTGGACTACTTCTTTAAAGTGACACCAGGCCCGGTGACCTTTGGGACATGGTTTGACCCCCTATAGGAATGTGAGATCATCATGAATAGTTCAGATCACTTACAACTCAATAGATTCTACCTTCTTGTAACGTTTCAGCCTGATTGGACCTTGTTTTCACACAAATGGACCCAGAATGATGTGAAATTGTGCTTCGTGCAACATAATTCTGGGTGCCATTAACAAACCATAAGTGCTAATGACTCCATTCCTTTGTGTGGTTGTAGGGGCTGTTGATTGGAGTACACTAAAATAAACCTGATCTCTCTAGGACATTCAGAAGCCAAGTTATAAGCCCACAAATGTGTAACTGGACCACTTCTTTAAATTGACACCAGATCCGGTGACCTTTGGGACATGGTTTGACCCCCTTAGGAAAGTGCTATCATCATGAAACGTTCAGATCCCTTACAACTTAATAGATTCTACCTTCCTGTAATGTTTCCGCAAGATTGGACCTTGTTTTCACACAAATGAACGCAGAATGATGTAAATTGTGCTTCGTGCAACATAATTCTTTGTGCCATTTACAAACCATAAGTGCTAAGTACTCCATTCCTTTTTGTGGTTGTAGGGGCTGTTGATTGGAGTACACTAAAACAAACCTGATCTCTCTAGGACATTCAGAAGCCAAGTTATAAGCCCACAAATGTGTAACTGGACTACTTCTTTAAATTGACACCAGATCCGGTGACCTTTGGGACATGGTTTGACCCCCTTAGGAAAGGTCTGTCATCATGAAACTTTCAGATCACTTACAACTCAATAGATTCCACATTCCTGTAACGTTTCAGCCCTATTGGACCTTTTTTTCACACAAATGGACCCAGAATGATGTGAAATTGTGCTTCGTGCAACATAATTCTGGGTGCCATTTACAAACCACAAGTGCTAATGACTCCATTCCTATTTGGGGTAATGGGGGCTGTTAATTGGAGTACTCTAAAACAAACCTGACCTCTCTAGGATATTCAGAAGCCAAGTTATAATCCCACAAATGTGTAACTGGACTACTTCTTTAAAGTGACACCATGCCCAGTGACCTTTGGGACATGGTTTGACCCCCTATAGGAATGTGCGGTCATCATGAAACGTTCAGACCACTTACAAATCAATAGATTCTACCTTCTTGTAATGTTTCAGCCTGATTGGACCTTGTTTTCACACAAATGGACCCAGAATGATGTGAAATTGTGCTTCGTGCAACATAATTCTGGGTGCCATTTACAAACCATAAGTGCTAATGACTCCATTCCTTTTTGTGGTTGTTGGGGCTGTTGATTGGAGTACACTAAAACAAACCTGATCTCTCTAGGACATTCAGAAGCCAAGTTATAAGCCCACAAATGTGTAACTGGACTACTTCTTTAAATTGACACCAGATCCGGTGACCTTTGGGACATGGTTTGACCCCCTATAGGAATGTGCTATCATCATGAAACGTTCAGATCACTTACAACTCAATAGATTCTACCTTCCTGTAACGTTTCAGCCTGATTGGACCTTGTTTTCACACAAATGGACCCAGAATGATGTGAAATTGTGCTTCCTGCAACATAATTCTGGGTGCCATTTACAAACCATAAGTGCTAATGACTCCATTCCTTTTTGTGGTTGTAGGGGCTGTTGATTGGAGTACACTAAAACAAACCTGACCCCTCTAGGACATTCAGAAGCCAAGTTATAAGCCCACAAAGGTGTAACTGGACTTTTTCTTTAAAGTGACACCAGGCCCGGTGACCTTTGGGACATGGTTTGACCCCCTATAAGAATGTGCGATCATCATGAAACGTTCAGATCACTTACAACTCAACAGATTCTACCTTCTTGTAACGTTTCAGCCTGATTGGACCTTGTTTTCACACAAATGGACCCAGAATGATGTGAAATTGTGCTTCATGCAACATAATTCTGGGTGCCATTTACAAACCATAAGTGCAAATGACTCCATTCCTTTTTGTGGTTGTAGGGGCTGTTGATTGGAGTACACTAAAACAAACCTGATCTCTCTAGGACATTCAGAAGCCAAGTTATAAGCCCACAAATGTGTAACTGGACCACTTCTTTAAATTGACACCAGATCCGGTGACCTTTGGGACATGGTTTGACCCCCTTAGGAAAGTGCTATCATCATGAAACGTTTAGATCACTTACAACTCAATAGATTCTAACTTCCTGTAATGTTTCCGCCTGATTGGACCTTGTTTTCACACAAATGAACCCAGAATGATGTGAAATTGTGCTTCGTGCAACATAATTCTGGGTGCCATTTAAGAACCATAAGCGCTAATGACTCCATTCCTATTTGGGGTAATGGGGGCTGTTAATTGGAGTACTCTAAAACAAACCTGACCTCTCTAGAATATTCAGAAGCCAAGTTATAATCCCACAAATGTGTAACTGGACTACTTCTTTAAATTGACACCAGATCCGGTGACCTTTGGGACATGGTTTGACCCCCTATAGGAATGTGCTATCATCATGAAACGTTCAGATCACTTACAACTCAATAGATTCTACCTTCCTGTAACGTTTCAGCCTGATTGGACCTTGTTTTCACACAAATGGACCCAGAATGATGTGAAATTGTGCTTCCTGCAACATAATTCTGGGTGCCATTTACAAACCATAAGCGCTAATGACTCCATTCCTTTTTGTGGTTGTAGGGGCTGTTGATTGGAGTACACTAAAACTAACCTGACCTCTCTAGGACATTCAGAAGCCAAGTTATAAGCCCACAAAGGTGTAACTGGACTACTTCTTTAAAGTGACACCAGGCCCGGTGACCTTTGGGACATGGTTTGACCCCCTATAGGAATGTGCGATCATCATGAATCGTTCAGATCACTTACAACTCAATAGATTCTACCTTCTTGTAACGTTTCAGCCTGATTGGACCTTGTTTTCACACAAATGGACCCAGAATGATGTGAAATTGTGCTTCGTGCAACATAATTCTGGGTGCCATTAACAAACCATAAGTGCTAATGACTCCATTCCTTTGTGTGGTTGTAGGGGCTGTTGAGTGGAGTACACTAAAATAAACCTGATCTCTCTAGGACATTCAGAAGCCAAGTTATAACCCCCAAATGTGTAACTGGACCACTTCTTTAAATTGACACCAGATCCGGTGACCTTTGGGACATGGTTTGACCCCCTTAGGAAAGGTCTATCATCATGAAACTTTCAGATCACTTACAACTCAATAGATTCCACATTCTTGTAAAGTTTTAGTCTGATTGGACCTTGTTTTCACACAAATGGACCCAGAATGATGTGAAATTGTGCTTCGTGCAACATAATTCTGGGTGCCATTTACAAACCATAAGTGCTAATGACTCCATTCCTTTTTATGGTTGTAGGGGCTGTTGATTGGAGTACACTAAAACAAACCTGATCTCTCTAGGACATTCAGAAGCCAAGTTATAAGCCCACAAATGTGTAACTGGACTACTTCTTTAAATTGACACCAGATCCGGTGACCTTTGGGACATGGTTTGACCCCCTTAGGAAAGGGCTATCATCATGAAACGTTCAGATCACTTACAACTCAATAGATTCTACCTTCTTGTAACGTTTCAGCCTGATTGGACCTTGTTTTCACACAAATGGACCCAGAATGATGTGAAATTGTGCTTCGTGCAACATAATTCTGGGTGCCATTTACAAACCATAAGTGCTAATGACTCCATTCCTTTTTGTGGTTGTAGGGGCTGTTGATTGGAGTACACTAAAACAAACCTGATCTCTCTAGGACATTCAGAAGCCAAGTTATAAGCCCACAAATGTGTAACTGGACTACTTCTTTAAAGTGACACCAGATCCGGTGACCTTTGGGACATGGTTTGACCCACTTAGAAATGTGCGATCATCATGAAACGTTCAGATCACTTACAACTCAATAGATTCTACCTTCTTGTAACGTTTCAGCCTAATTGGACCTTGTTTTCACACAAATGGACCCAGAATGATGTGAAATTGTGCTTCGTGCAACATAATTCTGGGTGCCATTTAAAAACCATAAGTGCTAATGACTCCATTCCTTTTTGAGGTAATAGGGTTTGATTTGGTTCGCATGCACCCATTTGTAGATAGGCTCCTGTCTTGCTTTGGTGATGCGTAACCTGTATGCAACTGGAGAGAGTTTTGCCACGATCTCAAAGGGTCCTGACCAGCAGGACAGGAACTTCTTAGCTTTGCATGCCGGTTAGGCGAACCGAAAGTAGAATACTTTGTCACCCACCTCGTATTCACGGCTGGTTGTCTTTTGGTCATAGTAGGCTTTAGCGCCTTCTACGTTGGTCTCCAGTTTCTTCTGAGCATGCGCGAACGTAGCTCTGAGGTGTGTTTTCAAGTCTGCCACATACTGATGAGCGGTATAGGCAGTGGCAACACTGACATCCTCTGGGTGATACAGGAGGTGCAGTGGTAGAGTCATCAGTATGCCGGTCATCATCTCAAAGGGCGTAACCCCCGTGGATCGCTGGGGAGTGGACCGTATGGCCATCAGGACCAGAGGGAGCTTGACGTCCCAGTCCTTCCCAGTGGAGCAGACGTACTTTTTGAGCATGGAGACGACCGTGCGGTTCATCCGTTCGACCTGTCCGGATGACTGTGGGTGATAGGGAAGGTGGAATCTTACTTCCACTCCCAGAAGTTCAAACAGGGACGTCATTACACTGGATGTGAAATGAGTTCCTCGGTCAGAGTCAATGCAGAGTGGAAGTCCCCATCGACTGAAAACGTGGTTAATCAGCAGTACAGCGGTTGTGACAGCTGTATCATTTGGCGCTGGAAGGCACTCAACCCACTTTGTGAAACTGCAAGTTACAGTTGGCATATATTTGTTTCCTCTTGCCGATTTGGGAACCGGTCCAACCCAGTCGATCTGCAGGTGGGACCAGGGGAAGGTTATTCCCCTGCGTTGCAGTGGTGCTCTAGCAAGAGGCTGGGAGGGTTGAAACTGGGCACAGATGAGGCATCCTTGGACATAGCTGTGTACGTCCTTGGACATCGACGGCCAATATGCTACTTCTGTCAGTGATGCGAGCGTAGCTTTTGCTCCGCGGTGACCTCCAACCGGAGTGTTGTGGGCGTAGGCAAGCATCACTCCTCTGTGGTCGAGTGGAACAACCCAGCGCGGCGGGCTGTGGTCGTCACGCATGTAAACTAAC
The DNA here is from genome assembly GCF_043380555.1 of Nothobranchius furzeri. NCBI lineage: Eukaryota > Metazoa > Chordata > Actinopteri > Cyprinodontiformes > Nothobranchiidae > Nothobranchius > Nothobranchius furzeri. The sequence goes on from NC_091756.1 coordinate 13,391,805, forward strand.
AAATCGTTTTGTAGTTTCAGATGCGCGAGTTGACGATGCAGGTTTACCAAATCTCTGCTTGCGCCCATAGGTGGTGATGGTTGTTCAGGCATCGGGCCCTTTTGGAGAAGCTCGCGCATGAGCTTCAGGTCAGGATCTTGTTCCTGCATGGTGACTAGGTCCGCGTCCTGTGGTTGTCTGCCTAGAAACACGGGTACCCCAACGGTCCGAAGTTCGTCTGCCTGTTTAGCATGGCGACGAGTAATCGCGCAGACCTCGTGAACGGCCTTGGGTGGAAGCCACTCGTCTTTGAATTCCCAACAGGTTCCCTGGTCAGCACCGAGCTTAGCAAGGCGGTCCGCTTCGTCATTACCATCTTTCACCGGACCTATGGTCCTGGAGTGACCTTTGACCTTTTTCCAGTAGACCATTATGCCTTTCTCAGTGGTGAGCAGATCACACGCTAGGAATAACTCCGAGTGTTTCACATCTCTGTTCCTGGCGTTTTTCATGTGGTTCTCCTTCCACATGGGGAAGTGAGAAATGAAGCTGTGTCTAGCGTAGTTTGAATCTGAGCAAAGGACGATTTGAGTGATGTCCAAGGCTGCCGCCTGCTGGAGGGTTATCAACACTGCAGCAATTTCGGCGTGCTGACGAGACTTTTGGCCCAACCGGTAGTGATTTGGTTGCTTGGTGTCACAGTCCACCCAAACGACTCCAACCCCAGCACGGAGCTGGCCGTCGTGAAGGTAGGCACATCCGTCAGTGTAAACTTTCGGAAGCCCTTGGCAAACATTCTCATCAAAGTAGCGATGATTGGATGCGGTTGGGAAGACTGCGGCAGGTGTGTCCAGGGGGCCCCTGACGGAGTCAGATTCACAGTACTGGCAGCCTGCTAGCCCTTGTCCTAGCGCTAGCTTGGTGTTCTGACCATACTTGACCTCAATGTTGTATCCTTGGAGCACCATCATCCACGTCGCAATGCGGCTGTTTGACACTCTTCCTTCGCGCAGACGCTGGCTGTTTAGGAAGGTGACAGGCTGATGACACGTTTCAATGATCACTTTCTGTCCACCGATGTAACTACGAAAGTGTTCGACGGCCCAGACTGTAGAGAGGAGAGCTCTCTCGCAGTCTGAGAACTGGAGTTCCACCTTGCTCAGAGGCTTGCTGGCGTATGCCACAACTCTCATGTCCTGGTCGTGTTTCTGCTTCAAAGCAGCGCTCAGGCAGTGAGAGGAGAAAGTAGCCTCTATGTAGAACTCTTTATCCTTGTCTGGGTAAGCCAGGCAGGGTGCGGACGCCAACTTCTGTTTTAGGAACTGGAAGGAGAGTTCTTGGGGTCTGTCCCACACGAAAGGTGTGTCGTTCCGAAGCAGCTCAGTGAGGGGCCTCGCTGTTTCAGCGTACTCCTCAATGAACTGTCTGGAGTAGTTGCAGACTCCGAGGAAGCTCCTGAGTTCAGTCAGATTAGCTGGGGCTTTGATGTCCTGAATGGCTCTAATGCGTCCCGCTTGGGGCTCGACTCCATTAGGGCCAACCAGCAGTCCAACATACTCCACTTTGGTTCGACACCACTGTCCCTTGAGTATCGCCAATTTAGCTCCGGCGTCAGCGAGCTGTTGCAGCACGTGACGGAGTTCGGCCAGGTGCTCCTCGAAGGCTCGACTCCTCATCAAGATGTCATCGACATATATGAGGTTCCCTCTGGAAGCAGCATCTGACATGGCTTTGTGGAGGAAGATGTTGAACTCTGCAGGTGAGTTAGAGTAGCCAAAGGGGCAGCAGTTCCAAGTATATTGGCGATTTCCAAAGGAGAAAGCCAGTTTATACTGATCCGACGGCTCAACCTTCACGGTCCAGAAGCCGTTGGCTACATCAACCGTAGAGAAGAAACGAGCATCTCTGACTCTGGCTAGCTCTTGATCTAAATGGATCATAGGCCACCTGGAGAGAGGTACTTGTTTGTTCAGTGCACGATAGTCTATGGTGAGACGCCATTTCCCAGTCGGTTTCAGAACCGGCCAGATGGGAGAGTTGTAAGTAGAGTTACACTCTCTGATGATGTTTTTCTCCTTCAGCTGATCGAGGATCTCCTGGATCGACTCATAAGCAGCGAGGGGAATCTTGTACTGACGTACAAAAGTAGGAGGGGCATTCGGGTTCGTCGGAATGCGAACCGTGTGCAGGTTTGTGAGTCCACAGTCCAGGGAGTCCCTGGATAAGATGGACTGAAACTCATAGAAAAGGCTTCTAAGCGCTGCTCTCTGCTCCTCTGACTCCAGCGCATCCGCTTTGTCAAGCTGCTGGCTGACTTCGGCCTCAAAGCCGTCATAAGGTTCAGAGGAGGAGGGTCTCTGGTGTTCCGGGCTTTCAACCGGTGACTCAAAGGGTTGAGTATTTATTGCAAAAACCGTTAGACACTGACCGCCGTCAGTATCTAAGGTTGCACTGCAAATGGGTTCCTCAGGAAGGGCTTCATGCCGCTTGATGGTAATCATTTGTGAGGGGAAAGTACTGAATGTGTCTGCACCAACCTGTCTGTCGTTCAAGAACAACGGAAGTTGTCCGATCACGGGGACTGAAAGTTCGAAGTCATGGAATGAGCTATCTATCAGCATGCCCAAGGGCTTTCCTGCCGGCATGTGGATAGGACTCCGGGTCGGATTTTCGACCAACAAGTACGCAGAACGATTGTTCAGCTCCAAGAGTGGCGTGCCACAGACGGCTAAGTTGAGCTCCAAGAAGTGTGGTGATGGCTGGAAGAAGGCCTGTGTGCCTGGCAGCTTCTGATGCTTCATCAGAGTCAGACGAACGGGCACTCCTTTGACCAGTGGGGGCAGAACCGTGTTGGCCTCAACCACTGCACGGCAGGCCTGTGGAATGGTCTGTCCGGACAGCAAGTGTTCAGGGCCTTCTGAGCGAGGCTCAGAGGATGGTGTGGCTCGGGCCCAAAGGACTTGATTGCAAGTGTCCAGCTGGGCACCTAGTCGAACCAGCAGATCTGCTCCGATGAGTGCAGGTGGATCAAGCTGTGGTATGATGCTGAATGTATGTGTGAGCTGTCTTGCTCCAAGCTGGATAGTCAGAGAGCAGACCTCTGGCGCTTTCAGGAGCCTCTGCGGCCAAGTAGGTGACAAGAGCCGATGGCTACGTGTCACATTGACCAGAAGGGGGTCCTTCTGACGCAGGTGTTCAAACGTCTGCTGGCTGATGGCTGACTTCTCTGACCAAAGAGCAAGGCGAGCATCTGAGATGTGGGTGCAGTTGATGGTAAGACCACCAACTATGTGTGGTGCATATGGCTGCAGGCTGACGTTCTTCAGCGAGCAGAGAAAAGATGAATGTGTGCGGAGCGGAGTTCCAGGAGCGGTTTCGTGCCTTTGCAGGCGGTCATCGTCTGTGGGAGCCGTAGGGAGGGGCATGACCTTGGAACAAGGGTTTTGTGGCTCACTTATGCTGACTTCAAGAATGGAGGACGGTCGGCTGCTATCCGGGTTCCAGGGCTTAGGTGTGTCCACCTGGGCCCACAGTTGACCCTTCTGGCAGTCGATGAGGGGAGCTAGACGTTCAAGCAGGTCCTGACCAATGAGAAGTGGTTCAGTGTCTAGCTGGCAGACATAAAACGGGTGAACCAGAGTCATGTCTTGGAAGGTGATGTCCAGCCACGCCCGGTGAGTGATACACTCCCGGGTCTGGGTGTAGCTGGTGATTTTCAGGTCACAGGGTTCTACCTGGACTGGTTTCCCGAGCGACCGCATGGCGTCAGACACGCGATGGAACATTGTGGAGCACATCAGGGTGATTTCTGAGCCGGTATCCAGCAGAGCATCAACCTGTATGCATCCACCTACGTTGGTGCTACAGTACAAACGGCGAGCATGATCATGGTTTGTTAAGTCACCAAGGAACTTCAGAAATTTTGTATCAGGTTTCTCTGGGGGGTAGATTTCAGGAGACTCCTGTGATCTACCCGTAGTGTTCCCCCAGCTGATCAGGTAGGTCCTGGCCACGCTAGGGGGTTGAGCCACGCCTAGTCATGCGGACGTTGGCTCTGGGTCTGGCTTCTTAGAAGAAGACTTTGGTGCAGGGGTCTCATCTGCAGATCTCAGCTGTTCCTTCTGTTTAGCTAGGAACTGCTGAAACATCTCCTGGAGGTCGGCTTTGGTCAAGTACTCACCTGCGGACTTATGTTCGGGACCTACCTGTGGGCAGCGCTCCTTAAACCTTCCATTGTTCCAACCTACCTGCCATTGGTTTTGGTTGGGCCACTTCCTGTCTGATTGTCCAGACCTAGGCGGCCGATTAGCACCCCCCTTCCCCTGTTGAGGAGATTGGGACTGCTCTCGCGGTTTAGCAGGTCTAGGTTTAGCAGATTTTGGCTTAGTGGGTGGAGCTTCTGTTCCTTCGAGCTCCAAACGCGGCTCGGCGTCGGGAGCTAGGTGCATGACGCGGTGATGTGCGTCAGGCTTTTGGGGCTTTCCGCCGGCTTCCCAAGCCTGTTGAGCGTATCTCCTAATCTCCTGAGTTGTCAGTTTTTTCATCCGACAATACATTGAGACTTCGGATCGAACACACTCGTGCAGGTTGTGAATGAACAGGGATCTGAAGGCAGGGTCTTCCTCGAGCCCAGGGCCGTTTCGACCTTGGAAATAAGCACTTTTGAGTCGGCGATAATACTCTCTGGGGGGTTCGTTTCTCCCGTGTCTGATGGAGAAGGCCCCCATTGTAGCTGACGCAGAGTCTGCATACATGGCGTATTCATCTCTCAACGCTCGGCAGAGCGAGGAGTACCGATCTCGAATGTCAGGTGGTAGAGTTTCCATGAAAACGTGCACCGTTCTAGATGTGGTTTTCCAAATTAGCTTGAGCTTTTCCCTTGAAGAGGGTGCTGGAAGATCAAGCAGACAACGTTCTATCTCCCTGAGATAATCGTCGACATTGGATTCATTGGTGTTAGGATCAAAGCGTTCTATATCTTTAGCTAGCGATTCAATTTGACGTACACGGAGCCCTGACTCACGGTACGGCGCGTCATCCTCTGACTCTGACCCACGGTCTGTCTCAGAGGGCGCTGGATATCGCTGGTGTGCTCTGGGCTCCAAATGTTGACTCCTGGGGCCCAAATTGGGGTCTGGCATGCTGTGGCGGGCTGCTGGCACGTCACGTGGGTGTCCTGGGAGGTCCTCCTCCCGGGGCACGTCTGCGTAGTGCAGCCTGCGTCTTTCAACTGAGGCTTCTGCGTAATACACTTTGTCCGGGTACGGACTGGCGTATGATGCTTTGTCCTGCAGCTGGTTATCGGCATGCCGAATACTGGAGTAGCTAGGATGGGTGGATGGTTGAGGTGCAGATTGGGGTGCATAACCCCAATCGGCACCTTGCACCCTTCGTGGACTGGGGGAGCGGTCTAAATAGAGGTGCCGCTCAGCTGGTCGACTTCTCACTGATTGAGAAGGCCGTGAAGATGAGGGTGGTGGTCCAACCTGGGGTTCGAGGGCGAACTGCCCTCGGCCCCTAGATGGTCCTGAATGCCCTATAGTGTGTGTAGGGAACGGGGCCGAAGGTTGGGACAGATGAGCTTCATCTCTCCCCTGCGGCGTGCGTCCGTCCAGAGAGTCCCACACTACATACTGTTGATTATCGTATGGAGATGTATCAGGAGGTAGGCTACCATTACGGCGGAACGGCGGTCCCTCACTTCCTCGGGTGGAGGAAACCAATTGCGGTTTGCCGGTCGTCCTGGGCGGACCCTGGTTGGCTTTGCCGGCTTGCTTTCGTACCGGTGTGGGAGAGGACTCTGGCTCAGCCTCAGCGTCGTGGTGTTTCCCCCCTTCCCACTGTCTGTTGTCATCAGCAGAAGGGGGCGGGGTCTTCTCCCCATCTTCCCCAGCATCTGTGCGGGTGTCGTCTTCCTCGATCAGCCTTCCATTTCGCTGTTTTTCAGCTAGCATACTCTGGAGGTTCATGATCTTCTGACCACGTTGAAGTCCTCTCTGATAGAGGATCAAGGCTAACTTAGCTAAGTGAACCTGGATTGGTTTTGTACCATCCGGGTTTTCTATTTGATCAATTACAGCTTTTAGCTCGTCGCTACGCTGTTCTTCAGAAATCCCTAGAAGGGTAGTCGGGTTCTCGAGCAACCGCGACCAGTTTGGACAATATTTGTCCAGAAAGTAGGCCAGGTTCATAGTCGTGGGCCGCAGCGCCACCTGGTTGCTGGGAGTTGGTCAGTTCACTACTCTGTCCCTCCATTTTAACAACCGAACCAAAAATAGCCTAGTAGAGCTTCTGCAGATAGCTCAAACTGCACCTTTTGGCAGCGACTGCTAGCTTTGTAGCAGAAAAACACTAAATTAACCTTTGTGCGCACAGGTTTTAGCGTTTTAAGATTGCACGGAATGCCGTGACTGACGCTTAAAATACTATTCCTTTCAGTATTTTAGCAAAAGCTGGTGCGCTGCCGTAGCAACGTCTTACAACACTTGCAGTGTTAAGTATGCTAGTTATTCCTTCAGAATATTAGCAAACAGGGTGTTATCAGTCTTTGAGTGAAGGTTTCAGTTAGTTATAATAGCCACTGTGAGTTAAAGTCGCTAAATTAGCAGTTAATTTTAGCCTAAAAGGGTTAGTCAGAATTACTTACACACTGCACCTTTAATGAAGAACTGAATTTTAACCTAAAAGGTTAACCAGAATTAATTACACGTTGCACCTTTAAGGAAAAACTGAATTTTAACCTAAAAGTCAACCAGAATTAATTTACACGTTGCACCTTTAAAGAAGCACTGAGTTAATGGTGAGAGTTCGATGCAGCTTCCTGCTCAGCGAAATCAGCACCACTCTGTTGCTGGTTCAAGGCTGAACAACTGATTATTTTTAATTCAAGCTCTTTGGATTTATTTGTTTGTTTGTGCCGGATAGAAATCTCTGTGTATCCAAGCCTCACACGGCCGCACCAATTAATGTTGGGGTTATTAGGAGCGAACAATTCGTAAGCTTTAACTTACTTTTGGATTCTTCAATAAATTCTGTAAATATGTAAATATTTACTGATTTATTAATTAATTAACATATTCTTAGATATACGGGGCACCATTCCCCTTTAACCGGGGAAAAATTGAATCCAAAACTCTAATCAGTCTTTCTTGAAGTTCGTAGAGTCCTTGGAGCAGAGACTTCTCTTCGACACAACAAAGCTACTGGAGACGAAAATCTGAATTTTATAACGTTTAATTAACAATTTGTCAAATGAATAAACAGTGGCATAAATGAATTATAACCATGTGATATAATAAAAGGATGTATATTCAAAATAATGTTCAAGGTGTTTTGTGTGTATGTATGTGTGTGTGTTTCTAAAATGGAGTCTGTATGCAAGATGGCTGACCCCTTTGTCTGGCTAAAGTGTGAGTGGCAACTTGCACTTTAACTTCCAAGGCACTTAGAATCATCAGTAACTTAACCTTAAATCACTCAAAACATTTCAAAGGACCATGAAACAACACAAAGGATTAATCACGAATAATATCTTTTAGTTTAACCACGTGGCCAAGCAGAAAACATTTAAAGATACCAAACAATGATCAATAAGCAGTTTATTCTTTCAAAATGACCCGAAGGACGAATTGGGAGCGAAAGAGGAAAACACGAAGCTACTTTTTAAGCAATAGCGCTGTTTTATTGCTTATTCTGGACTATAGAGGAAACGGGAGAAGAAAAGGAGAGAGAGAAATGAGTTTTCTGATCACCAGATGAGCAGCAAGGCGGCCCCAGCTGTTTGATTTGACGGTTCTCCGTGTTTCTTCGCAGTTTGGCGTCGTCCTTCGATTTGATGGCTTTCTCCGCTGTTTTGCCTCCACGAGTGTTTCTCCACGGGCTGGACACAAAGAGAACAAAGTTTCTTTTGTGCTGAGTTTGACAACTTACAGCGTCTCTGAGAGCTGAATGGAGCTCCGCTCGTTCCCAGTCAGGTCCCGATGATGGTGGAGTGGTTTCCAGCGGTTGCATGGCTCAACTTGGGCACTTAGAGCTTCCGCGTGCTCAAGTTGTCGGAGCGTTCGACAAGCGTGTCCTTACCGCCAGGTATCCTGGGCAAAAGAACGAGGTTCCTTTGTCTCATTCATGATTTATAGTCTTTGAAGTCGCGGGAAAGCTGTCCAAGCTCCCGCCTCCCGCAGATCGTGTTTCTGGTATTAGGCGGTGACGTCATCACAATGCTTCCGTGTGAAAAGCATCATGGGAAATGAAGTTTCTTGGCGCTGATGTGATTATTTGCTTTTCAGAGCAATTTAAGCACAGTCATTTTGGAGAAAATCACTGCATAGTAATTTCCTCATGAGGTCAGACCCTCAACAGCACATTCCTATAGGGGGTCAAACCATGTCCCAAAGGTCACCGGGCCTGGGGTCACTTTAAAGAAGTAGTCCAGTTACACATTTGTGGGCTTATAACTTGGCTTCTGAATGTCCTAGAGAGATCAGGTTTGTTTTAGTGTACTCCAATCAACAGCCCCTACAACCACAAAAAGGAATGGAGTCATTAGCACTTATTGTTTGTAAATGGCACCCAGAATTATGTTGCACGAAGCACAATTTCACATCATTCTGGGTTCATTTGTGTGAAAACAAGGTCCAATCAGGCTGAAACGTTACAGGAAGGTAGAATCTATTGAGTTGTAAGTGATCTGAACGTTTCATGATGATAGCACTTTCCTAAGGGGGTCAAACCATGTCCCAAATGTCACCGGATCTGGTGTCAATTTAAAGAAGTGGTCCAGTTACACATTTGTGGGCTTATAACTTGGCTTCTGAATGTCCTAGAGAGATCAGGTTTTTTTTAGTGTACTCCCATCAACAGCCCCTACAACCACAAAAAGGAATGGAGTCATTAGCACTTATGGTTTGTAAATGGCACCCAGAATTATGTTTCACGAAGCACAATTTCACATCATTCTGGGTCCATTTGTGTGAAAACAAGGTCCAATCAGGCTGAAACGTTACAAGAAGGTAGAATCTATTGAGTTGTAAGTGATCTGAACGTTTCATGATGATCGCACATTCCTATAGGGGGTCAAACCATGTCCCAAAGGTCACCGGGCCTGGTGTCACTTTAAAGAAGTAGTCCAGTTACACTTTGTGGGCTTATAACTTGGCTTCTGAATGTCCTAGAGAGGTCAGGTTTGTTTTAGTGTACTCCAATCAACAGCCCCTACAACCACAAAAAGGAATGGAGTCATTAGCACTTATGGTTTGTAAATGGCACCCAGAATTATGTTACACGAAGCACAATTTCACATCATTCTGGGTCCATTTGTGTGAAAACAAGGTCCAATCAGGCTCAAACGTTACAAGAAGGTAGAATCTATTGAGTTGTAAGTGATCTGAACGTTTCATGATGATCGCACATTCCTAAGGGGGTCAAACCATGTCCCACAGGTCACCGGATCTGGTGTCACTTTAAAGAAGTAGTCCAGTTACACATTTGTAGGCTTATAACTTGGCTTCTGAATGTCCTAGAGAGATCAGGTTTTTTTAGTGTACTCCAATCAACAGCCCCTACAACCACAAAAAGGAATGGAGTCATTAGCACTTATGGTTTGTAAATGGCACCCAGAATTATGTTGCACGAAGCACAATTTCACATCATTCTGGGTCCATTTGTGTGAAAACAAGGTCCAATCAGGCTGAAACGTTACAGGAAGGTAGAATCTATTGAGTTGTAAGTGATCTGAACGTTTCATGATGATAGAACTTTCCTAAGGGGGTCAAACCATGTCCTAAAGGTCACCGGATCTGGTGTCACTTTAAAGAAGTAGTCCAGTTACACCTTTGTGGGCTTATAACTTGGCTTCTGAATGTCCTAGAGAGACCAGGTTTGTTTTAGTGTACTCCAATCAACAGCCCCTACAACCAAAAAAAGGAATGGAGTCATTAGCACTTATGGTTTGTAAATGGCACCCAGAATTATGTTGCACGAAGCACAATTTCACATCATTCTGGGTCCATTTGTGTGAAAACAAGGTCCAATCAGGCTGAAACGTTACAAGAAGGTAGAATCTATTGAGTTGTAAGTGATCTGAACGTTTCATGATGATCGCACATTCCTATAGGGGGTCAAACCATGTCCCAAAGGTCACCGGGCCTGGTGTCACTTTAAAGAAGTAGTCCAGTTACACTTTTGTGGGCTTATAACTTGGCTTCTGAATATCCTAAAGAGGTCAGGTTTGTTTTAGAGTACTCCAATTAACAGCCCCCATTATCCCAAAAAGGAATGGAGTCATTAGCACTTATGGTTTTTAAATGGCACCCAGAATTATGTTGCACAAAGCACAATTTCACATCATTCTGGGTCCATTTGTGTGAAAACAAGGTCCAATCAGGCTGAAACGTTACAGGAAGGTAGAATCTATTGAGTTGTAAGTGATCTGAACGTTTCATGATGATAGCACTTTCCTAAGAGGGTCAAACCATGTCCTAAAGGTCACCGGATCTGGTGTCACTTTAAAGAAGTAGTCCAGTTACACCTTTGTGGGCTTATAACTTGGCTTCTGAATGTCCTAGAGAGATCAGGTTTGTTTTAGTGTACTCCAATCAACATCCCCTACAAACACAAAAAGGAATGGAGTCATTAGCACTTATGGTTTGTAAATGGCACCCAGACTTATGTTGCACGAAGCACAATTTCACATCATTCTGGGTTCATTTGTGTGAAAACAAGGTCCAATCAGGCTGAAACGTTACAGGAAGGTAGAATCTATTGAGTTGTAAGTGATCTGAACGTTTCATGATGATAGCACTTTCCTAAGGGGGTAAAACCATGTCCCAAAGGTCACCGGACCTGGTGTCAATTTAATGAAGTAGTCCAGTTACACATTTGTGGGCTTATAACTTGGCTTCTGAATGTCCTAGAGTGATCAGGTTTGTTTCAGAGTACTACAATCAACAACCCCTACAACCACAAAAAGGAATGGCGTCATTATCACTTATGGTTTGTAAATGGCACCCAGAATTATGTTGCACAAAGGACAATTTCACATCATTCTGGGTCCATTTGTGTGAAAACAAGGTCCATTCAGGCTGAAACGTTACAAGAAGGTAGAATCTATTGAGTTGTAAGTGATCTGAACGTTTCATGATGATCGCACATTCCTATAGGGGGTCAAACCATGTCCCAAAGGACACCGGGCCTGGTGTCACTTTAAAGAAGTAGTCCAGTTACACATTTGTGAGATTATAACTTGGCTTCTGAATATCCTAGAGAGGTCAGGTTTGTTTTAGAGAACTCCAATTCACAGCCCCCATTACCCCAAATAGGAATGGAGTCATTAGCACTTATTCTTTTTAAATAGCACCCAGAATTATGTTGCACGAAGCACAATTTCACATCATTCTGGGTTCATTTGTGTGAAAACAAGGTCAAATCTGGCTGAAACGTTACAGGAAGGTAGAATCTATTGAGTTGTAAGTGATCTGAACGTTTCATGATGATAGCACTTTCCTAAGGGGGTCAAACCATGTCCCAAAGGTCACCGCATCTGGTGTCAATTTAAAGAAGTGGTCCAGTTACACATTTGTGGGCTTATAACTTGGCTTCTGAATGTCCTAGAGAGATCAGGTTTGTTTTAGTGTACTCCAATCAACAGCCCCTACAACCACAAAAAGGAATGGAGTCATTAGCACTTATGGTTTTTAAATGGCACCCAGAATTATGTTGCACAAAGCACAATTTCACATCATTCTGGGTCCATTTGTGTGATAACAAGGTCCAATCAGGCTGAAACGTTACAAGAAGGTAGAATCTATTGAGTTGTAAGTGATCTGAACGTTTCATCATGATCGCACATTCCTATAGGGGGTCAAACCATGTCCCATAGGTCACCGGGCCTGGTGTCACTTTAAAGAAGTAGTCCAGTTACACCTTTGTGGGCTTATAACTTGGCTTCTGAATGTCCTAGAGAGGTCAGGTTTGTTTTAGTGAACTCCAATCAACAGCCCCTACAACCACAAAAAGGAATGGAGTCATTAGCACTTATGGTTTGTAAATGGCACCCAGAATTATGTTGCACGAAGCACAATTTCACATCCTTCTGAGTCCATTTGTGTGAAAACAAGGTCCAATCAGGCTGAAACGTTACAAGAAGGTAGAATCTATTGAGTTGTAAGTGATCTGAACGTGTCATGATGATCGCACATTCCTAAGGGGGTCAAACCATGTCCCACAGGTCACCGGATCTGGTTTCACTTTAAAGAAGTAGTCCAGTTACACATTTGTGGGCTTATAACTTGGCTACTGAATTTCCTAGAGAGATCAGGTTTGTTTTAGTGTTCTCCAATCAACAGCCCCTACAACCACAAAAAGGAATGGAGTCATTAGCACTTATGGTTTGTAAATGGCACCCAGAATTATGTTGCACGAAGCACAATTTCACATCATTCTGGGTCCATTTGTGTGAAAACAAGGTCCAATCAGGCTGAAACGTTACAAGAAGGTAGAATCTATTGAGTTGTAAGTGATCTGAACGTTTCATGATGATCGAACATTCCTATAGGGGGTCAAACCATGTCCCAAAGGTCACCGGGCCTGGTGTCACTTTAAAGAAGTAGTCCAGTTACACATTTGTGGGCTTATAACTTGGCTTCTGAATATCCTAGAGAGGTCAGGTTTGTTTTAGTGTACTCCAATCAACAGCCCCTACAACCACAAAAAGGAATGGAGTCATTAGCACTTATGGTTTTTAAATGGCACCCAGAATTATGTTGCACGAAGTACAATTTCACATCATTCTGGGTCCATTTGTGTGAAAACAAGGTCCAATCAGGCTGAAACGTTACAAGAAGGTAGAATCTATTGAGTTGTAAGTGATCTGAACGTTTCATGATGATCGCACATTCCTAAGTGGGTCAAACCATGTCCCAAAGGTCACCGGATCTGGTGTCACTTTAAAGAAGTAGTCCAGTTACACATTTGTGGGCTTATAACTTGGCTTCTGAATGTCCTAGAGATGTCAGGGTTGTTTTAGTGTACTCCAATCAACAGCCCCTACAACCACAAAAAGGAATGGAGTCATTAGCACTTATGGTTTGTAAATGGCACCAAGAATTATGTTGCACGAAGCACAATTTCACATCATTCTGGGTTCATTTGTGTGAAAACAAGGTCCAATCAGGCTGAAACGTTACAGGAAGGTAGAATCTATTGAGTTGTAAGTGATCTGAATGTTTCATGATGATAGCACTTTCCTAAGGGGGTCAAACCATGTCCCAAAGGTCACCGGATCTGGTGTCAATTTAAAGAAGTAGTCCAGTTACACATTTGTGGGCTTATAACTTGGCTTCTGAATGTTCTAGAGAGATCAGGTTTGTTTTAGTGTACTCCAGTCAACAGCCCCTACAACCACAAAAAGGAATGGAGTCATTAGCACTTGTGGTTTGTAAATGGCACCCAGAATTATGTTGCACGAAGCACAATTTCACATCATTCTGGGTTCATTTGTGTGAAAACAAGGTCCAATCAGGCTGAAACGTTACAGGAAGGTAGAATCTATTGAGTTGTAAGTGATCTGAATGTTTCATGATGATAGCACTTTCCTAAGGGGTTCAAACCATGTCCCAAAGGTCACCGGATCTGGTGTCAATTTAAAGAAGTAGTCCAGTTACACATTTGTGGGCTTATAACTTGGCTTCTGAATGTCCTAGAGTGATCAGGTTTGTTTCAGAGTACTCCAATCAACAGCCCCTACAACCACAAAAAGGAATGGAGTCATTAGCACTTATGGTTTGTAAATGGCACCCAGAATTATGTTGCACGAAGCACAATTTCACATCATTCTGGGTCCATTTGTGTGAAAACAAGGTCCAATCAGGCTGAAACGTTACAAGAAGGTATAATCTATTGAGTTGTAAGAGATCTGAACGTTTCATGATGATCGCACATTCCTATAGGGGGTCAAACCATGTCCCAAAGGTCACCGGGCCTGGTGTCACTTTAAAGTAGTCCAGTTACACATTTGTGGGATTATAACTTGGCTTCTGAATATCCTAGAGAGGTCAGGTTTGTTTTAGAGAACTCCAATTAACAGCCCCCATTACCCCAAATAGGAATGGAGTCATTAGCACTTATGGTTTGTAAATGGCACGCACAAAGCACAATTTCACATCATTCTGGGTCCATTTGTGTGAAAACAAGGTCCAATCAGGGTGAAACGTTACAGGAAGGTAGAATCTATTGAGTTGTATGTGATCTGAACGTTTCATGATGATAGCACTTTCCTAAGGGGGTCAAACCATGTCCCAAAGGTCACCGGATCTGGTGTCACTTTAAAGAAGTAGTCCAGTTACACATTTGTGGGCTTATAACTTGGCTTCTGAATGTCCTAGAGAAATCAGGTTTGCCTTAGTGTACTCCAATCAACAGCCCCTACAACCACATAAAGGAATGGACTCATTAGCACTTATGGTTTGTAAATGGCACCCAGAATTATGTTGCACAAAGCACAATTTCACATCATTCTGGGTCCATTTGTGTGAAAACAAGGTCCAATCAGGCTGAAACGTTACAAGAAGGTAGAATCTATTGAGTTGTAAGTGATCTGAACGTTTCATGATGATCGCACATTCCTATAGGCGGTCAAACCATGTCCCAAAGGTCACCGGGCCTGGTGTCACTTTAAAGAAGTAGTCCAGTTACACCTTTGTGGGCTTATAACTTGGCTTCTGAATGTCCTAGAGAGGTCAGGTTTGCTTTAGTGTACTCCAATCAACAGCCCCTACAACCACAAAAAGGAATGGAGTCATTAGCACTTATGGTTTGTAAATGGCACCCAGAATTATGTTGCACGAAGCACAATTTCTTATCATTCTGGGTCCATTTGTGTGAAAACAAGGTCAAATCAGGCTGAAACGTTACAAGAAGGTAGAATCTATTGAGTTGTAAGTGATCTGAACGTTTCATGATGATCGCACATTCCTAAGGGGGTCAAACCATGTCCCACAAGTCACCGGATCTGGTGTCACTTTAAAGAAGTAGTCCAGTTACACATTTGTGGGCTTATAACTTGGCTTCTGAATTTCCTAGAGAGATCAGGTTTGTTTTAGTGTACTCCAATCAACAGCCCCTACAACCACAAAAAGGAATGGAGTCATTAGCACTTATGGTTTGTAAATGGCACCCAGAATTATGTTGCACGAAGCACAATTTCACATCATTCTGGGTCCATTTGTGTGAAAACAAGGTCCAATCAGGCTGAAACGTTACAAGAAGGTAGAATCTATTGAGTTGTAAGTGATCTGAACGTTTCATGATGATCGCACATTCCTATAGGGGGTCAAACCATGTCCCAAAGGTCACCGGGCCTGGTGTCACTTTAAAGAAGTAGTCCAGTTACACCTTTGTGGGCTTATAACGTGGCTTCTGAATATCCTAAAGAGGTCAGGTTTGTTTTAGAGTACTCCAATTAACAGCCCCTATTACCTCAAAAAGGAATGGAGTCATTAGCACTTATGGTTTCTAAATGGCGCCCAGAATTATGTTGCACGAAGCACAATTTCACATCATTCTGGGTCCATTTGTGTGAAAACAAGGTCCAATCAGGCTGAAACGTTACAAGAAAGTAGAATCTATTGAGTTGTAAGTGATCTGAACGTTTCATGATGATCGCACATTCCTAAGTGAGTCAAACCATGTCCCAAAGGTCACCGGATCTGGTGTCACTTTAAAGAAGTAGTCCAGTTACACATTTGTGGGCTTATAACTTGGCTTCTGAATGTCCTAGAGAGGTCAGGGTTGTTTTAGTGTACTCCAATCAACAGCCCCTACAACCACAAAAAGGAATGGAGTCATTAGCACTTATGGTTTGTAAATGGCACCAAGAATTATGTTGCACGAAGCACAATTTCACATCATTCTGGGTTAATTTGTGTGAAAACAAGGTCCAATCAGGCTGAAACGTTACAGGAAGGTAGAATCTATTGAGTTGTAAGTGATCTGAATGTTTCATGATGATAGCACTTTCCTAAGGGGGTCAAACCATGTCCCAAAGGTCACCGGATCTGGTGTCAATTTAAAGAAGTAGTCCAGTTACACATTTGTGGGCTTATAACTTGGCTTCTGAATGTTCTAGAGAGATCAGGTTTGTTTTAGTGTACTCCAGTCAACAGCCCCTACAACCACAAAAAGGAATGGAGTCATTAGCACTTGTGGTTTGTAAATGGCACCCAGAATTATGTTGCATGAAGCACAATTTCACATCATTCTGGGTTCATTTGTGTGAAAACAAGGTCCAATCAGGCTGAAACGTTACAGTAAGGTAGAATCTATTGAGTTGTAAGTGATCTGAACGTTTCATGATGATAGCACTTTCCTAAGGGGTTCAAACCATGTCCCAAAGGTCACCGGATCTGGTGTCAATTTAAAGAAGTAGTCCAGTTACACATTTGTGGGCTTATAACTTGGCTTCTGAATGTCCTAGAGTGATCAGGTTTGTTTCAGAGTACTCCAATCAACAGCCCCTACAACCACAAAAAGGAATGGAGTCATTAGCACTTATGGTTTGTAAATGGCACCCAGAATTATGTTGCACGAAGCACAATTTCACATCATTCTGGGTCCATTTGTGTGAAAACAAGGTCCAATCAGGCTGAAACGTTACAAGAAGGTATAATCTATTGAGTTGTAAGAGATCTGAACGTTTCATGATGATCGCACATTCCTATAGGGGGTCAAACCATGTCCCAAAGGTCACCGGGCCTGGTGTCACTTTAAAGTAGTCCAGTTACACATTTGTGGGATTATAACTTGGCTTCTGAATATCCTAGAGAGGTTGGGTTTGTTTTAGAGAACTCCAATTAACAGCCCCCATTACCCCAAATAGGAATGGAGTCATTAGCACTTATGGTTTGTAAATGGCACGCACAAAGCACAATTTCACATCATTCTGGGTCCATTTGTGTGAAAACAAGGTCCAATCAGGGTGAAACGTTACAGGAAGGTAGAATCTATTGAGTTGTAAGTGATCTGAACGTTTCATGATGATAGCACTTTCCTAAGGGGGTCAAACCATGTCCCAAAGGTCACCGGATCTGGTGTCAATTTAAAGAAGTAGTCCAGTTACACATTTGTGGGCTTATAACTTGGCTTCTGAATGTCCTAGAGAAATCAGGTTTGCTTTAGTGTACTCCAATCAACAGCCCCTACAACCACAAAAAGGAATGGAGTCATTAGCACTTATGGTTTGTAAATGGCACCCAGAATTATGTTGCACAAAGCACAATTTCACATCATTCTGGGTCCATTTGTGTGAAAACAAGGTCCAATCAGGCTGAAACGTTACAAGAAGGTAGAATCTATTGAGTTGTAAGTGATCTGAACGTTTCATGATGATCGCACATTCCTATAGGCGGTCAAACCATGTCCCAAAGGTCACCGGGCCTGGTGTCACTTTAAAGAAGTAGTCCAGTTACACCTTTGTGGGCTTATAACTTGGCTTCTGAATGTCCTAGAGAGGTCAGGTTTGCTTTAGTGTACTCCAATCAACAGCCCCTACAACCACAAAAAGGAATTGAGTCATTAGCACTTATGGTTGCTAAATGGCACCCAGAATTATGTTGCACGAAGCACAATTTCTTATCATTCTGGGTCCATTTGTGTGAAAACAAGGTCCAATCAGGCTGAAACGTTACAAGAAGGTAGAATCTATTGAGTTGTAAGTGATCTGAACGTTTCATGATGATCGCACATTCCTAAGGGGGTCAAACCATGTCCCACAAGTCACCGGATCTGGTGTCACTTTAAAGAAGTAGTCCAGTTACACATTTGTGGGCTTATAACTTGGCTTCTGAATTTCCTAGAGAGATCAGGTTTGTTTTAGTGTACTCCAATCAACAGCCCCTACAACCACAAAAAGGAATGGAGTCATTAGCACTTATGGTTTGTAAATGGCACCCAGAATTATGTTGCACGAAGCACAATTTCACATCATTCTGGGTCCATTTGTGTGAAAACAAGGTCCAATCAGGCTGAAACGTTACAAGAAGGTAGAATCTATTGAGTTGTAAGTGATCTGAACGTTTCATGATGATTGCACATTCCTATAGGGGGTCAAACCATGTCCCAAAGGTCACCGGGCCTGGTGTCACTTTAAAGAAGTAGTCCAGTTACACCTTTGTGGGCTTATAACGTGGCTTCTGAATATCCTAAAGAGGTCAGGTTTGTTTTAGAGTACTCCAATTAACAGCCCCTATTACCTCAAAAAGGAATGGAGTCATTAGCACTTATGGTTTCTAAATGGCGCCCAGAATTATGTTGCACGAAGCACAATTTCACATCATTCTGGGTCCATTTGTGTGAAAACAAGGTCCAATCAGGCTGAAACGTTACAAGAAGGTAGAATCTATTGAGTTGTAAGTGATCTGAACGTTTCATGATGATCGCACATTCCTATAGGGGGTCAAACCATGTCCCAAAGGTCACCGGGCCTGGTGTCACTTTAAAGAAGTAGTCCAGTTACACCTTTGTGGGCTTATAACGTGGCTTCTGAATATCCTAAAGAGGTCAGGTTTGTTTTAGAGTACTCCAATTAACAGCCCCTATTACCTCAAAAAGGAATGGAGTCATTAGCACTTATGGTTTCTAAATGGCGCCCAGAATTATGTTGCACGAAGCACAATTTCACATCATTCTGGGTCCATTTGTGTGAAAACAAGGTCCAATCAGGCTGAAACGTTACAAGAAAGTAGAATCTATTGAGTTGTAAGTGATCTGAACGTTTCATGATGATCGCACATTCCTAAGTGAGTCAAACCATGTCCCAAAGGTCACCGGATCTGGTGTCACTTTAAAGAAGTAGTCCAGTTACACATTTGTGGGCTTATAACTTGGCTTCTGAATGTCCTAGAGAGGTCAGGGTTGTTTTAGTGTACTCCAATCAACAGCCCCTACAACCACAAAAAGGAATGGAGTCATTAGCACTTATGGTTTGTAAATGGCACCAAGAATTATGTTGCACGAAGCACAATTTCACATCATTCTGGGTTAATTTGTGTGAAAACAAGGTCCAATCAGGCTGAAACGTTACAGGAAGGTAGAATCTATTGAGTTGTAAGTGATCTGAATGTTTCATGATGATAGCACTTTCCTAAGGGGGTCAAACCATGTCCCAAAGGTCACCGGATCTGGTGTCAATTTAAAGAAGTAGTCCAGTTACACATTTGTGGGCTTATAACTTGGCTTCTGAATGTTCTAGAGAGATCAGGTTTGTTTTAGTGTACTCCAGTCAACAGCCCCTACAACCACAAAAAGGAATGGAGTCATTAGCACTTGTGGTTTGTAAATGGCACCCAGAATTATGTTGCATGAAGCACAATTTCACATCATTCTGGGTTCATTTGTGTGAAAACAAGGTCCAATCAGGCTGAAACGTTACAGTAAGGTAGAATCTATTGAGTTGTAAGTGATCTGAACGTTTCATGATGATAGCACTTTCCTAAGGGGTTCAAACCATGTCCCAAAGGTCACCGGATCTGGTGTCAATTTAAAGAAGTAGTCCAGTTACACATTTGTGGGCTTATAACTTGGCTTCTGAATGTCCTAGAGTGATCAGGTTTGTTTCAGAGTACTCCAATCAACAGCCCCTACAACCACAAAAAGGAATGGAGTCATTAGCACTTATGGTTTGTAAATGGCACCCAGAATTATGTTGCACGAAGCACAATTTCACATCATTCTGGGTCCATTTGTGTGAAAACAAGGTCCAATCAGGCTGAAACGTTACAAGAAGGTATAATCTATTGAGTTGTAAGAGATCTGAACGTTTCATGATGATCGCACATTCCTATAGGGGGTCAAACCATGTCCCAAAGGTCACCGGGCCTGGTGTCACTTTAAAGTAGTCCAGTTACACATTTGTGGGATTATAACTTGGCTTCTGAATATCCTAGAGAGGTCAGGTTTGTTTTAGAGAACTCCAATTAACAGCCCCCATTACCCCAAATAGGAATGGAGTCATTAGCACTTATGGTTTGTAAATGGCACGCACAAAGCACAATTTCACATCATTCTGGGTCCATTTGTGTGAAAACAAGGTCCAATCAGGGTGAAACGTTACAGGAAGGTAGAATCTATTGAGTTGTAAGTGATCTGAACGTTTCATGATGATAGCACTTTCCTAAGGGGGTCAAACCATGTCCCAAAGGTCACCGGATCTGGTGTCAATTTAAAGAAGTAGTCCAGTTACACATTTGTGGGCTTATAACTTGGCTTCTGAATGTCCTAGAGAAATCAGGTTTGCTTTAGTGTACTCCAATCAACAGCCCCTACAACCACAAAAAGGAATGGAGTCATTAGCACTTATGGTTTGTAAATGGCACCCAGAATTATGTTGCACAAAGCACAATTTCACATCATTCTGGGTCCATTTGTGTGAAAACAAGGTCCAATCAGGCTGAAACGTTACAAGAAGGTAGAATCTATTGAGTTGTAAGTGATCTGAACGTTTCATGATGATCGCACATTCCTATAGGCGGTCAAACCATGTCCCAAAGGTCACCGGGCCTGGTGTCACTTTAAAGAAGTAGTCCAGTTACACCTTTGTGGGCTTATAACTTGGCTTCTGAATGTCCTAGAGAGGTCAGGTTTGCTTTAGTGTACTCCAATCAACAGCCCCTACAACCACAAAAAGGAATTGAGTCATTAGCACTTATGGTTGCTAAATGGCACCCAGAATTATGTTGCACGAAGCACAATTTCTTATCATTCTGGGTCCATTTGTGTGAAAACAAGGTCCAATCAGGCTGAAACGTTACAAGAAGGTAGAATCTATTGAGTTGTAAGTGATCTGAACGTTTCATGATGATCGCACATTCCTAAGGGGGTCAAACCATGTCCCACAAGTCACCGGATCTGGTGTCACTTTAAAGAAGTAGTCCAGTTACACATTTGTGGGCTTATAACTTGGCTTCTGAATTTCCTAGAGAGATCAGGTTTGTTTTAGTGTACTCCAATCAACAGCCCCTACAACCACAAAAAGGAATGGAGTCATTAGCACTTATGGTTTGTAAATGGCACCCAGAATTATGTTGCACGAAGCACAATTTCACATCATTCTGGGTCCATTTGTGTGAAAACAAGGTCCAATCAGGCTGAAACGTTACAAGAAGGTAGAATCTATTGAGTTGTAAGTGATCTGAACGTTTCATGATGATCGCACATTCCTATAGGGGGTCAAACCATGTCCCAAAGGTCACCGGGCCTGGTGTCACTTTAAAGAAGTAGTCCAGTTACACCTTTGTGGGCTTATAACGTGGCTTCTGAATATCCTAAAGAGGTCAGGTTTGTTTTAGAGTACTCCAATTAACAGCCCCTATTACCTCAAAAAGGAATGGAGTCATTAGCACTTATGGTTTCTAAATGGCGCCCAGAATTATGTTGCACGAAGCACAATTTCACATCATTCTGGGTCCATTTGTGTGAAAACAAGGTCCAATCAGGCTGAAACGTTACAAGAAGGTAGAATCTATTGAGTTGTAAGTGATCTGAACGTTTCATGATGATCGCACATTCCTAAGTGAGTCAAACCATGTCCCAAAGGTCACCGGATCTGGTGTCACTTTAAAGAAGTAGTCCAGTTACACATTTGTGGGCTTATAACTTGGCTTCTGAATGTCCTAGAGAGGTCAGGTTTGTTTTAGTGTACTCCAATCAACAGCCCCTACAACCACAAAAAGGAATGGAGTCATTAGCACTTATGGTTTGTAAATGGCACCCAGAATTATGTTGCACGAAGCACAATTTCACATCATTCTGGGTTCATTTGTGTAAAAACAAGGTCCAATCAGGCTGAAACGTTACAGGAAGGTAGAATCTATTGAGTTGTAAGTGATCTGAATGTTTCATGATGATAGCACTTTCCTAAGGGGGTCAAACCATGTCCCAAAGGTCACCGGATCTGGTGTCAATTTAAAGAAGTAGTCCAGTTGTTATGTTTTGCAGATAGGTGAAAGGTACCGACACTGAATCTGACACCTCAAAACCTAGGAACGTAACTTTTGTGCGTCCTAGCTGGCTTTTCTTCAAGTTGAGTTTGAATCCTGCACATGTCAGTCTGGTCACCACCTCGTCCAAAGTTTTCAGGTGTTCGCTTTCACAATCATGCATGAAAAATATGTCATCAATATATTGAACGACAGGTAAACCCTCCAGATATGACTGTACGACTCCTTGAAATGTATTGGGCGCATTTACCCATCCCATCGGTAAAACGCACCATTCATAATGTTTTCCTTCAAATGTAAATCCAGTTTTAGCTCGACTTTCTTGCGCTAAAGGTACAGACCAAAAACCGTTAGCCAAATCGATGCATGTTTTATATTTTTCAATAGGCATGGTTCGGAGCTGCATGTACGGGTCAAAAGTTTTGCGCACGTCGTGCGGTGTCACTCTATTTAATCCTTTCAAATTGTGTACCAGTCTGTAGGTGCCATCAGGTTTAGGAACAGCTTGAATGGGAAGACAGGTGGATAATGTATCTTTCTCTTCGATTATCCCTTTTTCTTTAAGCTCAGCGAGAGTACACTTGATCTCATCTCTTCCCTCTCTGATCGGATACTGCTTCTCCCTGGCAGGCATCGCTCCTTTAATAATGCATTGTTCTTTTTTTTTTTCCAACAATATCTTTATTTTTTTTTTTGTTATATTTTAGCAACTAGCAAACATTCCAACACACTAAACACTACATGAACATATTCTCCTCTCAGACATTTAAAAGAAAAGAAAAAAATAAAAAAAACAGTCGATTTATCACTCCATTAAAGGCCTAAATTTGACATTATCTCAAAACAAATGTCATTGTCCTCAGTCCTCATCCTCATCAGCTAATACAAATCCTTCTACAAAGTTCACAAACGGTCTCCATACCTTCTCAAAAACATCCAATTTCTTTTTCAGTATACATGTTATCCGCTCCATTGGCAAAACCACCATCATTTGTTTTATCCACTGTGTGATACGCGGCTCCCTTGTTCTTTTCCATTTTAAAGCAATTAATCTTTTTGCTTGTAACAGACCCATATCAATAAACATTCTGTCGCTTTTTGTGTACCTCATGTTTTCAGGATACAATCCCAAAATAAGAAAGCAGGGATCCAAAACAATCTCTTTGGATAGTATTTGTTTCATAGTTTGTGTTACTGCAATCCAAAAGGATCCTATCTTCCTGCAACCCCAAATGCAATGCCAAAAATCACCTTTCCCTTCATTGCATTTATTACAAATGTCTGGTATATTAGGGTTATACTTATTCAACTTTTCGGGAGTAACATATATTCGCATCAACCATTTGAATTGCAACAACCTTAGTCTAGAATTGATTGTTTGTTTATGAGCTTTTGTACAAACCAATTCCCATTGATCCCTGGTTATGTCCTTTTTTAAATCATTTTTCCAGGCGTTCAATCTTCCTAACGAATTTTCAGATGTTTTGGACCTAAGTAATTTATATATTTCTGATATTGCCCCTTGTTTCAAACTGCTTTTACTTATTATTTCTTCCAGTTCTGATTTTGGTGGTTTGGTGCAGGTATTATTTTGATTTGCTCGAATGTAACTTCTAATTTGGAAATATTTGAAAAATTGCTTTCTATCAATATTATGTTTATGTCTAAGCATATCAAAGGACATCATTTCTTGAGAGTCTGTTGGATATAAATCTTGGATTTTTTGAAGTCCTTTAATTGACCATTGTTTAAAAGCTGTATCTTCTCTTCCTGGTCTGAAATTCTGATTTCCCCACATTGGTGTAAACTGTGACAATACAACAGGTTCATTCATATATCTTTTTACACCATACAATACTTTGACCATGTTCTTCACCATTGGGTTTTTTGCCTTTCTAATCAAGTTTACTGCTGTGTCTGAGAAAAAAATATAATGGTAATGGTGGATGCAAATTCATACTTTCCATCTCTGACCATTGCGGGGCGTTATTTAAGTCAAAATAGTATCTTATAGACCTTATTTGACATGCCCAGTAGTACCACTCAATATTTGGACACATGACACCACCCTCATTGTATGGTAGATGTAACAATGACAATCTTATCCTTGGTCTCCCATTTTGCCATAAAAAACCGAGAACAAGCTTTTTGATCCTGCTAAACCAATCCACAGGAGGCGGCAAGGGGATGTTCTGATACACATAAAGCACCTTTGGCAGTATACTCATTTTGTATATATTAATCCGACCCATTAAAGAAATTGGTAGAGATATACATCTGTCCACTATCTCTGTTATTTCTTTAGAAAGTCTTTCATAATTATTTTCCACAATCTCACTTAGTTTAGACGAAATCCGTATCCCTAAATACATAAAGTCCCTTACTGTCTTAAAATGGGATGTTACTGTGGGTGGGTTGTCCCTTTCTTCCTCATTTAGCAACATAACGGATGATTTAGATTTATTAATGACATATCCTGATATTTGACCAAACTCCCCTATCAATCTAAGCAGAGCAGGTATTGATTCCTTTATTTTTGAGAGATATACTATTACATCATCAGCGTACAACGAGATCATATGTTCTACTTCATTCACCATAATTCCTGTCACAGATAAACTCGAACGTATGGCTATAGCAAAGGGTTCCATAGCTAATACAAACAACAATGGACTTATCGGTGAGCCTTGTGGACATCCCCGTTTCACCCTTATTGGTTCAGAGACATTTTTGTTTGTCAAGATTTCAGCAGTTGGATTTGAATGTAATAATTGTATCCATCTTCGAAACACATCTCCATACCCAAATCTAGTCAGAACATCTAAAAGATAGGGCCACTCGACCCTATCGAATACTTTTTCGGCATCCAGCGAGAGTAAGGCGCTCTCTGACGAATTGTTTATTCCGTCTATAATGTTAAAGACTCTTCTTACGTTATGCAGACCTTGGCGTCCCAATATAAAGCCATTTTGATCTCTATGAATTACTGAGGGGAGAGTACCTTGCAAACGTGTAGCTAATATTTTACCTAACATCTTAATATCGGAATTGAGTAAACTTATCGGCCTCAAATTTTCACATTTATTACTCGGCTTTCCCGGCTTAGGTAGCAAAATGATTTGCGAACCCGTTACTGATTTAGGAAGACTTCCTTTGTGTAATGATTCCTGATACATTTCCAATAATGGTTTCACTAATTTACTTTTAAATTTTTTATAAAAATCAATTGGAAATCCATCTGGTCCCGCTTTTTTACCTGAACTCATACTTTTAATTGCCCTGCTTATTTCCCCTTCGGTGATTTCTGCATCTAATTGTTGTTTTAAGTCATCTGCAATAGTAGGAATATTTATTTTATCCAGAAACGCATTTCTGGAGGTTTGATCTGATCTATCCTGAGATTCATAAAGTTTTTCATAATAGTTTCTAAACTCCTTATTTATTTCCATCGGGTCTATTATCATTTCCCCTTTGCTGCTTACAATCGATGTTATATTTTTCTGCACTTCCAATTGTTTAATTTGCCATGCCAATATTTTTCCAGGTTTTTCTCCTTGTTCATAAAAAGACTGATTTAATCTCAAAATGTTCGAAGCCGCTCTATCTGCCGATTCTTTATTGTATTGTGCTTTTAGTATTAGCAATTTTTTCTCTGTTACTGGGTCTCTACTTTTGAATACTAGTTCCTCTAGAGTTTTAATTTCCTTTTCCATTTGCTGTCTTGTTTTACATTTTTCTTTAGATTTCGATGAAGTATATGCAATTATAACTCCCCGTAAACATGCCTTAAATGCCTCCCACCTAATACTAGCTGATGTTTGTGAACCATTTATAGTAAAATATTCATCTATTTCTTTTTCTACAAAAGTGAGGAATTCTTCATCATTCAGCCATTTCTGGTGTAAACACCATCTACGTTCCATTATTAAGTTTTTATGTGTATATATGATATTGCAGGGAGCATGGTCCGATAGTAATATACTGTCATATGAGCATGTCCTTATGTTTGATAGTAGGCTTGCTGATACTAAAAAATAGTCTATTCTGGAATATGTATTAAATGTTTTTGAATGGCAGGAAAAAATTATATCGTCAGGTTTTAACTGTCTCCAGATGTCAATCAACTGAAGTTCCTTCATGAAGTTAAGAATTGTTTTTCGGCTTTTGTTATGGGCCTGGTCAGTCCCAGTTGGTCTATCCTTACAGGGATCCAGTACACAATTCCAATCCCCTCCTATGATGCATTTTCCTTGGAGTAATGAAATTGTGAGAAAAAGGTTAGTAAAAAATGCATCATCATCTGTATTTGGTCCATATACATTAATTAAGTTAATGGTTTCTTGTATAAGTAATCCCTGGATGATCAAATACCTACCAAATTTATCTTTGATTACATTCTTAACCTGAAAAGGTACTGATTTATGTATTAATGTGATTACTCCCCGAGCATTGGATCTAAATGGTGCTGCATACAACGAACCTTGCCACCTCCTGCCAACCTTAATATGTTCCTCCTCCAGCAAGTGCGTCTCCTGAAGAAAAATTATTTTAGCTTCCAGATCTTTCATTTTGGTCATTACTTGCAAGAAACTAATGTGTGATAAGCCCACAAAGGTGTAACTGGACTACTTCTTTAAAGTGACACCAGGCCCGGTGACCTTTGGGACATGGTTTGACCCCCTATAGGAATGTGTGATCATCTTGAAATGTTCAGATCACTTACAACTCAATAGATTCTACCTTCTTGTAACGTTTCAGCCTGATTGGACCTTGTTTTCACACAAATGGACCCAGAATGATGTGAAATTTTGCTTCGTGCAACATCATTCTGGGTGCCATTTAAAAACCATAAGTGCCAATGACTCCATTCCTTTTTGAGGTTGTAGGGGCTGTTGATTGGAGTACACTAAAACAAACCTGATCTCTCTAGGACATTCAGAAGCCAAGTTATAAGCCCTCAAAGGTGTAATTGGACTACTTCTTTAAAGTGACACCAGGCCCGGTGACCTTTGGGACATGGTTTGACCCCCTTAGGAAAGTGCTATCATCATGAAACGTTCAGATCACTTACAACTCAATAGATTCTACCTTCCTGTAACGTTTCAGCCAGATTTGACCTTGTTTTCACACAAATGGACACAGAATGATGTGAAATTGTGCTTCGTGCAACATAATTCTGGGTGCCATTTACAAACTATAAGTGCTAATGACTCCATTCCTTTTTGTGGTTGTAGGGACTGTTGGTTGGAGTACATTAAAACAAACCTGATCTCTCTAGGACATTCAGAAGCCAAGTTATAAGCCCACAAATGTGTAACAGGACTACTTTTTTAAATTGACACCAGATCCGGTGACCTTTGGGACATGGTTTGACCCCCTTAGGAAAGGGCTATCATCATGAAACGTTCAGATCACTTACAACTCAATAGATTCTACCTTCCTGTAACGTTTCAGCCTGATTGGACCTTGTTTTCACACAAATGAACCCAGAATGATGTGAAATTGTGCTTCGTGCAACATAATTCTGGGTGCCATTTAAAAACCATAAGTGCTAATGACTCCATTCCTTTTAGTGGTAATGGGGGCTGTTAATTGGAGTACTCTAAAACAAACCTGACCTCTCTAGGATAATCAGAAGCCAAGTTATAAGCCCACAAAGGTGTAACTGGACTACTTCTTTAAAGTGACACCAGGCCCGGTGACCTTTGGGACATGGTTTTACCCCCTATAGGAATGTGCGATCATCTTGAAATGTTCAGATCACTTACAACTCAATAGATTCTACCTTCTTGTAACGTTTCAGCCTGATTGGACCTTGTTTTCACACAAATGGACCCAGAATGATGTGAAATTGTGCTTCGTGCAACATGATTCTGGGTGCCATTTACAAACCATAAGTGCTAATGACTCCATTCCTTTTTGTGGTTGTAGGGGCTGTTGATTGGAGTATACTAAAACAAACCTGATCTCTCTAGGACATTCAGAAGCCAAGTTATAAGCCCACAAATGTGTAACTGGACTACTTCTTTAAATTGACACCAGATCCGGTGACCTTTGGGACATGGTTTAACCCCCTTAGGAAAGTGCTATCATCATGAAACGTTCAGCTCACTTACAACTCAATAGATTCTACCTTCCTGTAACGTTTCAGCCTGATTGTACCTTGTTTTCACACAAATGAACCCAGAATTATGTGAAATTGTGCTTCGTGCAACATAATTCTGGGTGCCATTTACAAACCATAAGTGCTAATGACTCCATTCCTTTTTGTGGTTGTAGGGGCTGTTGATTGGAGTATACTAAAACAAACCTGATTTCTCTAGGACTTCAGAAGCCAAGTTATAAGCCCACAAATGTGTAACTGGACTACTTCTTTAAATTGACACCAGATCCGGTGACCTTTGGGACATGGTTTGACCCCCTTAGGAAAGGGCTATCATCATGAAACGTTCAGATCACTTACAACTCAATAGATTCTACCTTCCTGTAACGTTTCAGCCTGATTGGACCTTGTTTTCACACAAATGAACCCAGAATGATGTGAAATTGTGCTTCGTGCAACATAATTCTGGGTGCCATTTAAAATCCATAAGTGCTAATGACTCCATTCCTTTTAGTGGTAATAGGGGCTGTTAATTGGAGTACTCTAAAACAAACCTGACCTCTCTAGGATATTCAGAAGCCAAGTTATAAGCCCACAAAGGTGTAACTGGACTACTTCTTTAAAGTGACACCAGGCCCGGTGACCTTTGGGACATGGTTTTACCCCCTATAGGAATGTGCAATCATCTTGAAATGTTCAGATCACTTACAACTCAATAGATTCTACCTTCTTGTAACGTTTCAGCCTGATTGGACCTTGTTTTCACACAAATGGACCCAGAATGATGTGAAATTGTGCTTCGTGCAACATAATTCTGGGTGCCATTTACAAACCATAATTGCTAATGACTCCATTCCTTTTTGTGGTTGTAGGGGCTGTTGATTGGAGTATACTAAAACAAACCTGATCTCTCTAGGACATTCAGAAGCCAAGTTATAAGCCCACAAATGTGTAACTGGACTACTTCTTTAAATTGACACCAGATCCGGTGACCTTTGGGACATGGTTTGACCCCCTTAGGAAAGTGCTATCATAATGAAACGTTCAGATCACTTACAACTCAATAGATTCTACCTTCCTGTAACGTTTCAGCCTGATTGGACCTTGTTTTCACACAAATGAACCCAGAATGATGTGAATTTGTGCTTCGTGCAACATAATTCTGGGTGCCATTTAAAAACCATAAGTGCTAATGACTCCATTCCTTTTTGTGGTTGTAGGGGCTGTTGATTGGAGTATACTAAAACAAACCTGATCTCTCTAGGACATTCAGAAGCCAAGTTATAAGCCCACAAATGTGTAACTGGACTACTTCTTTAAATTGACACCAGATCCGGTGACATTTGGGACATGGTTTGACCCCTTAGGAAAGTGCTATCATCATGAAACGTTCAGATCACTTACAACTCAATAGATTCTACCTTCCTGTAACGTTTCAGCCTGATTGGACCTTGTTTTCACACAAATGAACCCAGAATGATGTGAAATTGTGCTTCGTGCAACATAATTCTGGGTGCCATTTAAAAACCATAAGTGCTAATGACTCCATTCCTTTTAGTGGTAATGGGGGCTGTTAATTGGAGTACTCTAAAAAAACCTGACCTCTCTAGGATATTCAGAAGCCAAGTTATAAGCCCACAAAGGTGTAACTGGACTACTTCTTTAAAGTGACACCAGGCCCGGTGACCTTTGGGACATGGTTTGACCCCCTATAGGAATGTGCGATCATCATGAAACGTTCAGATCACTTACAACTCAATAGATTCTACCTTCTTGTAACGTTTCAGCCTGATTGGACCTTGTTTTCACACAAATGGACCCAGAATGATGTGAAATTGTGCTTCGTGCAACATAATTCTGGGTGCCATTTAAAAACCATAAGTGCTAATGACTCCATTCCTTTTTGTTGTTGTAGGGACTGTTTATTGGAGTACACTAAAATAAACCTGATCATTCGACCAAAATGAAAGATCTGGAAGCTAAAATAATTTTTCTTCAGGAGACGCACTTGCTGGAGGAGGAACATATTAAGGTTGGCAGGAGGTGGCAAGGTTCGTTGTATGCAGCACCATTTAGATCCAATGCTCGGGGAGTAATCACATTAATACATAAATCAGTACCTTTTCAGGTTAAGAATGTAATCAAAGATAAATTTGGTAGGTATTTGATCATCCAGGGATTACTTATACAAGAAACCATTAACTTAATTAATGTATATGGACCAAATACAGATGATGATGCATTTTTTACTAACCTTTTTCTCACAATTTCATTACTCCAAGGAAAATGCATCATAGGAGGGGATTGGAATTGTGTACTTGATCCCTGTAAGGATAGACCAACTGGGACTGACCAGGCCCATAACAAAAGCCGAAAAACAATTCTTAACTTCATGAAGGAACTTCAGTTGATTGACATCTGGAGACAGTTAAAACCTGACGATATAATTTTTTCCTGCCATTCAAAAACATTTAATACATATTCCAGAATAGACTATTTTTTAGTATCAGCAAGCCTACTATCAAACATAAGGACATGCTCATATGACAGTATATTACTATCGGACCATGCTCCCTGCAATATCATATATACACATAAAAACTTAATAATGGAACGTAGATGGTGTTTACACCAGAAATGGCTGAATGATGAAGAATTCCTCACTTTTGTAG
Organism: Nothobranchius furzeri; assembly: GCF_043380555.1. Lineage (NCBI taxonomy): Eukaryota > Metazoa > Chordata > Actinopteri > Cyprinodontiformes > Nothobranchiidae > Nothobranchius > Nothobranchius furzeri. The sequence continues at coordinate 13,422,545 of NC_091756.1, forward strand.
AAAAAGAAATAGATGAATATTTTACTATAAATGGTTCACAAACATCAGCTAGTATTAGGTGGGAGGCATTTAAGGCATGTTTACGGGGAGTTATAATTGCATATACTTCATCGAAATCTAAAGAAAAATGTAAAACAAGACAGCAAATGGAAAAGGAAATTAAAACTCTAGAGGAACTAGTATTCAAAAGTAGAGACCCAGTAACAGAGAAAAAATTGCTAATACTAAAAGCACAATACAATAAAGAATCGGCAGATAGAGCGGCTTCGAACATTTTGAGATTAAATCAGTCTTTTTATGAACAAGGAGAAAAACCTGGAAAAATATTGGCATGGCAAATTAAACAATTGGAAGTGCAGAAAAATATAACATCGATTGTAAGCAGCAAAGGGGAAATGATAATAGACCCGATGGAAATAAATAAGGAGTTTAGAAACTATTATGAAAAACTTTATGAATCTCAGGATAGATCAGATCAAACCTCCAGAAATGCGTTTCTGGATAAAATAAATATTCCTACTATTGCAGATGACTTAAAACAACAATTAGATGCAGAAATCACCGAAGGGGAAATAAGCAGGGCAATTAAAAGTATGAGTTCAGGTAAAAAAGCGGGACCAGATGGATTTCCAATTGATTTTTATAAAAAATTTAAAAGTAAATTAGTGAAACCATTATTGGAAATGTATCAGGAATCATTACACAAAGGAAGTCTTCCTAAATCAATAACGGGTTCGCAAATCATTTTGCTACCTAAGCCGGGAAAGCCGAGTAATAAATGTGAAAATTTGAGGCCGATAAGTTTACTCAATTCCGATATTAAGATGTTAGGTAAAATATTAGCTACACGTTTGCAAGGTACTCTCCCCTCAGTAATTCATAGAGATCAAAATGGCTTTATATTGGGACGCCAAGGTCTGCATAACGTAAGAAGAGTCTTTAACATTATAGACGGAATAAACAATTCGTCAGAGAGCGCCTTACTCTCGCTGGATGCCGAAAAAGCATTCGATAGGGTCGAGTGGCCCTATCTTTTAGATGTTCTGACTAGATTTGGGTATGGAGATGTGTTTCGAAGATGGATACAATTATTACATTCAAATCCAACTGCTGAAATCTTGACAAACAAAAATGTCTCTGAACCAATAAGGGTGAAACGGGGATGTCCACAAGGCTCACCGATAAGTCCATTGTTGTTTGTATTAGCTATGGAACCCTTTGCTATAGCCATACGTTCGAGTTTATCTGTGACAGGAATTATGGTGAATGAAGTAGAACATATGATCTCGTTGTACGCTGATGATGTAATAGTATATCTCTCAAAAATAAAGGAATCAATACCTGCTCTGCTTAGATTGATAGGGGAGTTTGGTCAAATATCAGGATATGTCATTAATAAATCTAAATCATCCGTTATGTTGCTAAATGAGGAAGAAAGGGACAACCCACCCACAGTAACATCCCATTTTAAGACAGTAAGGGACTTTATGTATTTAGGGATACGGATTTCGTCTAAACTAAGTGAGATTGTGGAAAATAATTATGAAAGACTTTCTAAAGAAATAACAGAGATAGTGGACAGATGTATATCTCTACCAATTTCTTTAATGGGTCGGATTAATATATACAAAATGAGTATACTGCCAAAGGTGCTTTATGTGTATCAGAACATCCCCTTGCCGCCTCCTGTGGATTGGTTTAGCAGGATCAAAAAGCTTGTTCTCGGTTTTTTATGGCAAAATGGGAGACCAAGGATAAGATTGTCATTGTTACATCTACCATACAATGAGGGTGGTGTCATGTGTCCAAATATTGAGTGGTACTACTGGGCATGTCAAATAAGGTCTATAAGATACTATTTTGACTTAAATAACGCCCCGCAATGGTCAGAGATGGAAAGTATGAATTTGCATCCACCATTACCATTATATTTTTTCTCAGACACAGCAGTAAACTTGATTAGAAAGGCAAAAAACCCAATGGTGAAGAACATGGTCAAAGTATTGTATGGTGTAAAAAGATATATGAATGAACCTGTTGTATTGTCACAGTTTACACCAATGTGGGGAAATCAGAATTTCAGACCAGGAAGAGAAGATACAGCTTTTAAACAATGGTCAGTTAAAGGACTTCAAAAAATCCAAGATTTATATCCAACAGACTCTCAAGAAATGATGTCCTTTGATATGCTTAGACATAAATATAATATTGATAGAAAGCAATTTTTCAAATATCTCCAAATTAGAAGTTACATTCGAGCAAATCAAAATAATACCTGCACCAAACCACCAAAATCAGAACTGGAAGAAATAATAAGTAAAAGCAGTTTGAAACAAGGGGCAATATCAGAAATATATAAATTACTTAGGTCCAAAACATCTGAAAATTCGTTAGGAAGATTGAACGCCTGGAAAAATGATTTAAAAAAGGACATAACCAGGGATCAATGGGAATTGGTTTGTACAAAAGCTCATAAAAAAACAATCAATTCTAGACTAAGGTTGTTGCAATACAAATGGTTGATGCGAATATATGTTACTCCCGAAAAGTTGAATAAGTATAACCCTAATATACCAGACATTTGTAATAAATGCAATGAAGGGAAAGGTGATTTTTGGCATTGCATTTGGGGTTGCAGGAAGATAGGATCCTTTTGGATTGCAGTAACACAAACTATGAAACAAATACTATCCAAAGAGATTGTTTTGGATCCCTGCTTTCTTATTTTGGGATTGTATCCTGAAAACATGAGGTACACAAAAAGCGACAGAATGTTTATTGATATGGGTCTGTTACAAGCAAAAAGATTAATTGCTTTAAAATGGAAAAGAACAAGGGAGCCGAGTATCACACAGTGGATAAAACAAATGATGGTGGTTTTGCCAATGGAGCGGATAACATGTATACTGAAAAAGAAATTGGATGTTTTTGAGAAGGTATGGAGACCGTTTGTGAACTTTGTAGAAGGATTTGTATTAGCTGATGAGGATGAGGACTGAGGACAATGACATTTGTTTTGAGATAATGTCAAATTTAGGCCTTTAATGGAGTGATAAATCGACTGTTTTTTTTATTTTTTTCTTTTCTTTTAAATGTCTGAGAGGAGAATATGTTCATGTAGTGTTTAGTGTGTTGGAATGTTTGCTAGTTGCTAAAATGTAACAAAAAAAAAATAAAGATATTGTTGGAAAAAAAAAAGAACAATGCATTATTAAAGGAGCGATGCCTGCCAGGGAGAAGCAGTATCCGATCAGAGAGGGAAGAGATGAGATCAAGTGTACTCTCGCTGAGCTTAAAGAAAAAGGGATAATCGAAGAGAAAGATACATTATCCACCTGTCTTCCCATTCAAGCTGTTCCTAAACCTGATGGCACCTACAGACTGGTACACAATTTGAAAGGATTAAATAGAGTGACACCGCACGACGTGCGCAAAACTTTTGACCCGTACATGCAGCTCCGAACCATGCCTATTAAAAAATATAAAACATGCATCGATTTGGCTAACGGTTTTTGGTCTGTACCTTTAGCGCAAGAAAGTCGAGCTAAAACTGGATTTACATTTGAAGGAAAACATTATGAATGGTGCGTTTTACCGATGGGATGGGTAAATGCGCCCAATACATTTCAAGGAGTCGTACAGTCATATCTGGAGGGTTTACCTGTCGTTCAATATATTGATGACATATTTTTCATGCATGATTGTGAAAGCGAACACCTGAAAACTTTGGACAAGGTGGTGACCAGACTGACATGTGCAGGATTCAAACTCAACTTGAAGAAAAGCCAGCTAGGACGCACAAAAGTTACGTTCCTAGGTTTTGAGGTGTCAGATTCAGTGTCGGTACCTTTCACCTATCTGCAAAACATAACAACTGGACTACTTCTTTAAATTGACACCAGATCCGGTGACCTTTGGGACATGGTTTGACCCCCTTAGGAAAGTGCTATCATCATGAAACATTCAGATCACTTACAACTCAATAGATTCTACCTTCCTGTAACGTTTCAGCCTGATTGGACCTTGTTTTTACACAAATGAACCCAGAATGATGTGAAATTGTGCTTCGTGCAACATAATTCTGGGTGCCATTTACAAACCATAAGTGCTAATGACTCCATTCCTTTTTGTGGTTGTAGGGGCTGTATATTGGAGTACACTAAAACAAACCTGACCTCTCTAGGACATTCAGAAGCCAAGTTATAAGCCCACAAATGTGTAACTGGACTACTTCTTTAAAGTGACACCAGATCCGGTGACCTTTGGGACATGGTTTGACTCACTTAGGAATGTGCGATCATCATGAAACGTTCAGATCACTTACAACTCAATAGATTCTACCTTCTTGTAACGTTTCAGCCTGATTGGACCTTGTTTTCACACAAATGGACCCAGAATGATGTGAAATTGTGCTTCGTGCAACATAATTCTGGGCGCCATTTAGAAACCATAAGTGCTAATGACTCCATTCCTTTTTGAGGTAATAGGGGCTGTTAATTGGAGTACTCTAAAACAAACCTGACCTCTTTAGGATATTCAGAAGCCACGTTATAAGCCCACAAAGGTGTAACTGGACTACTTCTTTAAAGTGACACCAGGCCCGGTGACCTTTGGGACATGGTTTGACCCCCTATAGGAATGTGCGATCATCATGAAACGTTCAGATCACTTACAACTCAATAGATTCTACCTTCTTGTAACGTTTCAGCCTGATTGGACCTTGTTTTCACACAAATGGACCCAGAATGATGTGAAATTGTGCTTCGTGCAACATAATTCTGGGTGCCATTTACAAACCATAAGTGCTAATGACTCCATTCCTTTTTGTGGTTGTAGGGGCTGTTGATTGGAGTACACTAAAACAAACCTGATCTCTCTAGGAAATTCAGAAGCCAAGTTATAAGCCCACAAATGTGTAACTGGACTACTTCTTTAAAGTGACACCAGATCCGGTGACTTGTGGGACATGGTTTGACCCCCTTAGGAATGTGCGATTATCATGAAACGTTCAGATCACTTACAACTCAATAGATTCTACCTTCTTGTAACGTTTCAGCCTGATTGGACCTTGTTTTCACACAAATGGACCCAGAATGATAAGAAATTGTGCTTCGTGCAACATAATTCTGGGTGCCATTTAGCAACCATAAGTGCTAATGACTCAATTCCTTTTTGTGGTTGTAGGGGCTGTTGATTGGAGTACACTAAAGCAAACCTGACCTCTCTAGGACATTCAGAAGCCAAGTTATAAGCCCACAAAGGTGTAACTGGACTACTTCTTTAAAGTGACACCAGGCCCGGTGACCTTTGGGACATGGTTTGACCGCCTATAGGAATGTGCGATCATCATGAAACGTTCAGATCACTTACAACTCAATAGATTCTACCTTCTTGTAACGTTTCAGCCTGATTGGACCTTGTTTTCACACAAATGGACCCAGAATGATGTGAAATTGTGCTTTGTGCAACATAATTCTGGGTGCCATTTACAAACCATAAGTGCTAATGACTCCATTCCTTTTTGTGGTTGTAGGGGCTGTTGATTGGAGTACACTAAAGCAAACCTGATTTCTCTAGGACATTCAGAAGCCAAGTTATAAGCCCACAAATGTGTAACTGGACTACTTCTTTAAATTGACACCAGATCCGGTGACCTTTGGGACATGGTTTGACCCCCTTAGGAAAGTGCTATCATCATGAAACGTTCAGATCACTTACAACTCAATAGATTCTACCTTCCTGTAACGTTTCACCCTGATTGGACCTTGTTTTCACACAAATGGACCCAGAATGATGTGAAATTGTGCTTTGTGCGTGCCATTTACAAACCATAAGTGCTAATGACTCCATTCCTATTTGGGGTAATGGGGGCTGTTAATTGGAGTTCTCTAAAACAAACCTGACCTCTCTAGGATATTCAGAAGCCAAGTTATAATCCCACAAATGTGTAACTGGACTACTTTAAAGTGACACCAGGCCCAGTGACCTTTGGGACATGGTTTGACCCCCTATAGGAATGTGCGATCATCATGAAACGTTCAGATCTCTTACAACTCAATAGATTATACCTTCTTGTAACGTTTCAGCCTGATTGGACCTTGTTTTCACACAAATGGACCCAGAATGATGTGAAATTGTGCTTCGTGCAACATAATTCTGGGTGCCATTTACAAACCATAAGTGCTAATGACTCCATTCCTTTTTGTGGTTGTAGGGGCTGTTGATTGGAGTACTCTGAAACAAACCTGATCACTCTAGGACATTCAGAAGCCAAGTTATAAGCCCACAAATGTGTAACTGGACTACTTCTTTTAAATTGACACCAGATCCGGTGACCTTTGGGACATGGTTTGAACCCCTTAGGAAAGTGCTATCATCATGAAACGTTCAGATCACTTACAACTCAATAGATTCTACCTTACTGTAACGTTTCAGCCTGATTGGACCTTGTTTTCACACAAATGAACCCAGAATGATGTGAAATTGTGCTTCGTGCAACATAATTCTGGGTGCCATTTACAAACCACAAGTGCTAATGACTCCATTCCTTTTTGTGGTTGTAGGGGCTGTTGACTGGAGTACACTAAAACAAACCTGATCTCTCTAGAACATTCAGAAGCCAAGTTATAAGCCCACAAATGTGTAACTGGACTACTTCTTTAAATTGACACCAGATCCGGTGACCTTTGGGACATGGTTTGACCCCCTTAGGAAAGTGCTATCATCATGAAACATTCAGATCACTTACAACTCAATAGATTCTACCTTCCTGTAACGTTTCAGCCTGATTGGACCTTGTTTTCACACAAATGAACCCAGAATGATGTGAAATTGTGCTTCGTGCAACATAATTCTTGGTGCCATTTACAAACCATAAGTGCTAATGACTCCATTCCTTTTTGTGGTTGTAGGGGCTGTTGATTGGAGTACACTAAAACAACCCTGACCTCTCTAGGACATTCAGAAGCCAAGTTATAAGCCCACAAATGTGTAACTGGACTACTTCTTTAAAGTGACACCAGATCCGGTGACCTTTGGGACATGGTTTGACTCACTTAGGAATGTGCGATCATCATGAAATGTTCAGATCACTTACAACTCAATAGATTCTACTTTCTTGTAACGTTTCAGCCTGATTGGACCTTGTTTTCACACAAATGGACCCAGAATGATGTGAAATTGTGCTTCGTGCAACATAATTCTGGGCGCCATTTAGAAACCATAAGTGCTAATGACTCCATTCCTTTTTGAGGTAATAGGGGCTGTTAATTGGAGTACTCTAAAACAAACCTGACCGCTTTAGGATATTCAGAAGCCACGTTATAAGCCCACAAAGGTGTAACTGGACTACTTCTTTAAAGTGACACCAGGCCCGGTGACCTTTGGGACATGGTTTGACCCCCTATAGGAATGTGCGATCATCATGAAACGTTCAGATCACTTACAACTCAATAGATTCTACCTTCTTGTAACGTTTCAGCCTGATTGGACCTTGTTTTCACACAAATGGACCCAGAATGATGTGAAATTGTGCTTCGTGCAACATAATTCTGGGTGCCATTTACAAACCATAAGTGCTAATGACTCCATTCCTTTTTGTGGTTGTAGGGGCTGTTGATTGGAGTACACTAAAACAAACCTGATCTCTCTAGGAAATTCAGAAGCCAAGTTATAAGCCCACAAATGTGTAACTGGACTACTTCTTTAAAGTGACACCAGATCCGGTGACTTGTGGGACATGGTTTGACCCCCTTAGGAATGTGCGATCATCATGAAACGTTCAGATCACTTACAACTCAATAGATTCTACCTTCTTGTAACGTTTCAGCCTGATTGGACCTTGTTTTCACACAAATGGACCCAGAATGATAAGAAATTGTGCTTCGTGCAACATAATTCTGGGTGCCATTTAGCAACCATAAGTGCTAATGACTCAATTCCTTTTTGTGGTTGTAGGGGCTGTTGATTGGAGTACACTAAAGCAAACCTGACCTCTCTAGGACATTCAGAAGCCAAGTTATAAGCCCACAAAGGTGTAACTGGACTACTTCTTTAAAGTGACACCAGGCCCGGTGACCTTTGGGACATGGTTTGACCGCCTATAGGAATGTGCGATCATCATGAAACGTTCAGATCACTTACAACTCAATAGATTCTACCTTCTTGTAACGTTTCAGCCTGATTGGACCTTGTTTTCACACAAATGGACCCAGAATGATGTGAAATTGTGCTTTGTGCAACATAATTCTGGGTGCCATTTACAAACCATAAGTGCTAATGACTCCATTCCTTTTTGTGGTTGTAGGGGCTGTTGATTGGAGTACACTAAAGCAAACCTGATTTCTCTAGGACATTCAGAAGCCAAGTTATAAGCCCACAAATGTGTAACTGGACTACTTCTTTAAATTGACACCAGATCCGGTGACCTTTGGGACATGGTTTGACCCCCTTAGGAAAGTGCTATCATCATGAAACGTTCAGATCACTTACAACTCAATAGATTCTACCTTCCTGTAACGTTTCACCCTGATTGGACCTTGTTTTCACACAAATGGACCCAGAATGATGTGAAATTGTGCTTTGTGCGTGCCATTTACAAACCATAAGTGCTAATGACTCCATTCCTATTTGGGGTAATGGGGGCTGTTAATTGGAGTTCTCTAAAACAAACCTGACCTCTCTAGGATATTCAGAAGCCAAGTTATAATCCCACAAATGTGTAACTGGACTACTTTAAAGTGACACCAGGCCCAGTGACCTTTGGGACATGGTTTGACCCCCTATAGGAATGTGCGATCATCATGAAACGTTCAGATCTCTTACAACTCAATAGATTATACCTTCTTGTAACGTTTCAGCCTGATTGGACCTTGTTTTCACACAAATGGACCCAGAATGATGTGAAATTGTGCTTCGTGCAACATAATTCTGGGTGTCATTTACAAACCATAAGTGCTAATGACTCCATTCCTTTTTGTGGTTGTAGGGGCTGTTGATTGGAGTACTCTGAAACAAAACTGATCACTCTAGGACATTCAGAAGCCAAGTTATAAGCCCACAAATGTGTAACTGGACTACTTCTTTAAATTGACACCAGATCCGGTGACCTTTGGGACATGGTTTGAACCCCTTAGGAAAGTGCTATCATCATGAAACGTTCAGATCACTTACAACTCAATAGATTCTACCTTACTGTAACGTTTCAGCCTGATTGGACCTTGTTTTCACACAAATGAACCCAGAATGATGTGAAATTGTGCTTCGTGCAACATAATTCTGGGTGCCATTTACAAACCACAAGTGCTAATGACTCCATTCCTTTTTGTGGTTGTAGGGGCTGTTGACTGGAGTACACTAAAACAAACCTGATCTCTCTAGAACATTCAGAAGCCAAGTTATAAGCCCACAAATGTGTAACTGGACTACTTCTTTAAATTGACACCAGATCCGGTGACCTTTGGGACATGGTTTGACCCCCTTAGGAAAGTGCTATCATCATGAAACGTTCAGATCACTTACAACTCAATAGATTCTACCTTCCTGTAACGTTTCAGCCTGATTGGACCTTGTTTTCACATAAATGAACCCAGAATGATGTGAAATTGTGCTTCGTGCAACATAATTCTTGGTGCCATTTACAAACCATAAGTGCTAATGACTCCATTCCTTTTTGTGGTTGTAGGGGCTGTTGATTGGAGTACACTAAAACAACCCTGACCTCTCTAGGACATTCAGAAGCCAAGTTATAAGCCCACAAATGTGTAACTGGACTACTTCTTTAAAGTGACACCAGATCCGGTGACCTTTGGGACATGGTTTGACTCACTTAGGAATGTGCGATCATCATGAAACGTTCAGATCACTTACAACTCAATAGATTCTACTTTCTTGTAACGTTTCAGCCTGATTGGACCTTGTTTTCACACAAATGGACCCAGAATGATGTGAAATTGTGCTTCGTGCAACATAATTCTTGGTGCCATTTACAAACCATAAGTGCTAATGACTCCATTCCTTTTTGAGGTAATAGGGGCTGTTAATTGGAGTACTCTAAAACAAACCTGACCGCTTTAGGATATTCAGAAGCCACGTTATAAGGCCACAAAGGTGTAACTGGACTACTTCTTTAAAGTGACACCAGGCCCGGTGACCTTTGGGACATGGTTTGACCCCCTATAGGAATGTGCGATCATCATGAAACGTTCAGATCACTTACAACTCAATAGATTCTACCTTCTTGTAACGTTTCAGCCTGATTGGACCTTGTTTTCACACAAATGGACCCAGAATGATGTGAAATTGTGCTTCGTGCAACATAATTCTGGGTGCCATTTACAAACCATAAGTGCTAATGACTCCATTCCTTTTTGTGGTTGTAGGGGCTGTTGATTGGAGTACACTAAAACAAACCTGATCTCTCTAGGAAATTCAGAAGCCAAGTTATAAGCCCACAAACGTGTAACTGGACTACTTCTTTAAAGTGACACCAGATCCGGTGACTTGTGGGACATGGTTTGACCCCCTTAGGAATGTGCGATCATCATGAAACGTTCAGATCACTTACAACTCAATAGATTCTACCTTCTTGTAACGTTTCAGCCTGATTTGACCTTGTTTTCACACAAATGGACCCAGAATGATAAGAAATTGTGCTTCGTGCAACATAATTCTGGGTGCCATTTACAAACCATAAGTGCTAATGACTCCATTCCTTTTTGTGGTTGTAGGGGCTGTTGATTGGAGTACACTAAAGCAAACCTGACCTCTCTAGGACATTCAGAAGCCAAGTTATAAGCCCACAAAGGTGTAACTGGACTACTTCTTTAAAGTGACACCAGGCCCGGTGACCTTTGGGACATGGTTTGACCGCCTATAGGAATGTGCGATCATCATGAAACGTTCAGATCACTTACAACTCAATAGATTCTACCTTCTTGTAACGTTTCAGCCTGATTGGACCTTGTTTTCACACAAATGGACCCAGAATGATGTGAAATTGTGCTTTGTGCAACATAATTCTGGGTGCCATTTACAAACCATAAGTGCTAATGAGTCCATTCCTTTATGTGGTTGTAGGGGCTGTTGATTGGAGTACACTAAAGCAAACCTGATTTCTCTAGGACATTCAGAAGCCAAGTTATAAGCCCACAAATGTGTAACTGGACTACTTCTTTAAAGTGACACCAGATCCGGTGACCTTTGGGACATGGTTTGACCCCCTTAGGAAAGTGCTATCATCATGAAACGTTCAGATCACTTACAACTCAATAGATTCTACCTTCCTGTAACGTTTCACCCTGATTGGACCTTGTTTTCACACAAATGGACCCAGAATGATGTGAAATTGTGCTTTGTGTGTGCCATTTACAAACCATAAGTGCTAATGACTCCATTCCTATTTGGGGTAATGGGGGCTGTTAATTGGAGTTCTCTAAAACAAACCTGACCTCTCTAGGATATTCAGAAGCCAAGTTATAATCCCACAAATGTGTAACTGGACTACTTTAAAGTGACACCAGGCCCGGTGACCTTTGGGACATGGTTTGACCCCCTATAGGAATGTGCGATCATCATGAAACGTTCAGATCTCTTACAACTCAATAGATTATACCTTCTTGTAACGTTTCAGCCTGATTGGACCTTGTTTTCACACAAATGGACCCAGAATGATGTGAAATTGTGCTTCGTGCAACATAATTCTGGGTGCCATTTACAAACCATAAGTGCTAATGACTCCATTCCTTTTTGTGGTTGTAGGGGCTGTTGATTGGAGTACTCTGAAACAAACCTGATCACTCTAGGACATTCAGAAGCCAAGTTATAAGCCCACAAATGTGTAACTGGACTACTTCTTTAAATTGACACCAGATCCGGTGACCTTTGGGACATGGTTTGAACCCCTTAGGAAAGTGCTATCATCATGAAACGTTCAGATCACTTACAACTCAATAGATTCTACCTTCTTGTAACGTTTCAGCCTGATTGGACCTTGTTTTCACACAAATGGACCCAGAATGATGTGAAATTGTGCTTCGTGCAACATAATTCTGGGCGCCATTTAGAAACCATAAGTGCTAATGACTCCATTCCTTTTTGAGGTAATAGGGGCTGTTAATTGGAGTACTCTAAAACAAACCTGACCTCTTTAGGATATTCAGAAGCCACGTTATAAGCCCACAAAGGTGTAACTGGACTACTTCTTTAAAGTGACACCAGGCCCGGTGACCTTTGGGACATGGTTTGACCCCCTATAGGAATGTGCGATCATCATGAAACGTTCAGATCACTTACAACTCAATAGATTCTACCTTCTTGTAACGTTTCAGCCTGATTGGACCTTGTTTTCACACAAATGGACCCAGAATGATGTGAAATTGTGCTTCGTGCAACATAATTCTGGGTGCCATTTACAAACCATAAGTGCTAATGACTCCATTCCTTTTTGTGGTTGTAGGGGCTGTTGATTGGAGTACACTAAAACAAACCTGATCTCTCTAGGAAATTCAGAAGCCAAGTTATAAGCCCACAAATGTGTAACTGGACTACTTCTTTAAAGTGACACCAGATCCGGTGACTTGTGGGACATGGTTTGACCCCCTTAGGAATGTGCGATCATCATGAAACGTTCAGATCACTTACAACTCAATAGATTCTACCTTCTTGTAACGTTTCAGCCTGATTGGACCTTGTTTTCACACAAATGGACCCAGAATGATAAGAAATTGTGCTTCGTGCAACATAATTCTGGGTGCCATTTAGCAACAATAAGTGCTAATGACTCAATTCCTTTTTGTGGTTGTAGGGGCTGTTGATTGGAGTACACTAAATTAAACCTGACCTCTCTAGGACATTCAGAAGCCAAGTTATAAGCCCACAAAGGTGTAACTGGACTACTTCTTTAAAGTGACACCAGGCCCGGTGACCTTTGGGACATGGTTTGACCGCCTATAGGAATGTGCGATCATCATGAAACGTTCAGATCACTTACAACTCAATAGATTCTACCTTCTTGTAACGTTTCAGCCTGATTGGACCTTGTTTTCACACAAATGGACCCAGAATGATGTGAAATTGTGCTTTGTGCAACATAATTCTGGGTGCCATTTACAAACCATAAGTGCTAATGACTCCATTCCTTTTTGTGGTTGTAGGGGCTGTTGATTGGAGTACACTAAAGCAAACCTGATTTCTCTAGGACATTCAGAAGCCAAGTTATAAGCCCACAAATGTGTAACTGGACTACTTCTTTAAATTGACACCAGATCCGGTGACCTTTGGGACATGGTTTGACCCCCTATAGGAAAGTGCTATCATCATGAAACGTTCAGATCACTTACAACTCAATAGATTCTACCTTCCTGTAACGTTTCACCCTGATTGGACCTTGTTTTCACACAAATGGACCCAGAATGATGTGAAATTGAGCTTTGTGCGTGCCATTTACAAACCATAAGTGCTAATGATTCCATTCCTATTTGGGGTAATGGGGGCTGTTAATTGGAGTTCTCTAAAACAAACCTGACCTCTCTAGGATATTCAGAAGCCAAGTTATAATCCCACAAATGTGTAACTGGACTACTTTAAAGTGACACCAGGCCCAGTGACCTTTGGGACATGGTTTGACCCCCTATAGGAATGTGCGATCATCATGAAACGTTCAGATCTCTTACAACTCAATAGATTATACCTTCTTGTAACGTTTCAGCCTGATTGGACCTTGTTTTCACACAAATGGACCCAGAATGATGTGAAATTGTGCTTCGTGCAACATAATTCTGGGTGCCATTTACAAACCATAAGTGCTAATGACTCCATTCCTTTTTGTGGTTGTAGGGGCTGTTGATTGGAGTACTCTGAAACAAACCTGATCACTCTAGGACATTCAGAAGCCAAGTTATAAGCCCACAAATGTGTAACTGGACTACTTCTTTAAATTGACACCAGATCCGGTGACCTTTGGGACATGGTTTGAACCCCTTAGGAAAGTGCTATCATCATGAAACGTTCAGATCACTTACAACTCAATAGATTCTACCTTACTGTAACGTTTCAGCCTGATTGGACCTTGTTTTCACACAAATGAACCCAGAATGATGTGAAATTGTGCTTCGTGCAACATAATTCTGGGTGCCATTTACAAACCACAAGTGCTAATGACGCCATTCCTTTTTGTGGTTGTAGGGGCTGTTGACTGGAGTACACTAAAACAAACCTGATCTCTCTAGAACATTCAGAAGCCAAGTTATAAGCCCACAAATGTGTAACTGGACTACTTCTTTAAATTGACACCAGATCCGGTGACCTTTGGGACATGGTTTGACCCCCTTAGGTAAGTGCTATCATCATGAAACATTCAGATCACTTACAACTCAATAGATTCTACCTTCCTGTAACGTTTCAGCCTGATTGGACCTTGTTTTCACACAAATGAACCCAGAATGATGTGAAATTGTGCTTCGTGCAACATAATTCTTGGTGCCATTTACAAACCATAAGTGCTAATGACTCCATTCCTTTTTGTGGTTGTAGGGGCTGTTGATTGGAGTACACTAAAACAACCCTGACCTCTCTAGGACATTCAGAAGCCAAGTTATAAGCCCACAAATGTGTAACTGGACTACTTCTTTAAAGTGACACCAGATCCGGTGACCTTTGGGACATGGTTTGACTCACTTAGGAATGTGCGATCATCATGAAACGTTCAGATCACTTACAACTCAATAGATTCTACTTTCTTGTAACGTTTCAGCCTGATTGGACCTTGTTTTCACACAAATGGACCCAGAATGATGTGAAATTGTGCTTCGTGCAACATAATTCTGGGCGCCATTTAGAAACCAAAAGTGCTAATGACTCCATTCCTTTTTGAGGTAATAGGGGCTGTTAATTGGAGTACTCTAAAACAAACCTGACCTCTTTAGGATATTCAGAAGCCACGTTATAAGCCCACAAAGGTGTAACTGGACTACTTCTTTAAAGTGACACCAGGCCCGGTGACCTTTGGGACATGGTTTGACCCCCTATAGGAATGTGCGATCATCATGATACGTTCAGATCACTTACAACTCAATAGATTCTACCTTCTTGTAACGTTTCAGCCTGATTGGACCTTGTTTTCACACAAATGGACCCAGAATGATGTGAAATTGTGCTTCGTGCAACATAATTCTGGGTGCCATTTACAAACCATAAGTGCTAATGACTCCATTCCTTTTTGTGGTTGTAGGGGCTGTTGATTGGAGTACACTAAAACAAACCTGACCTCTCTAGGAAATTCAGAAGCCAAGTTATAAGCCCACAAATGTGTAACTGGACTACTTCTTTAAAGTGACACCAGATCCGGTGACTTGTGGGACATGGTTTGACCCCCTTAGGAATGTGCGATCATCATGAAACGTTCAGATCACTTACAACTCAATAGATTCTACCTTCTTGTAACGTTTCAGCCTGATTTGACCTTGTTTTCACACAAATGGACCCAGAATGATAAGAAATTGTTCTTCGTGCAACATAATTCTGGGTGCCATTTACAAACCATAAGTGCTAATGACTCCATTCCTTTTTGTGGTTGTAGGGGCTGTTGATTGGAGTACACTAAAGCAAACCTGACCTCTCTAGGACATTCAGAAGCCAAGTTATAAGCCCACAAAGGTGTAACTGGACTACTTCTTTAAAGTGACACCAGGCCCGGTGACCTTTGGGACATGGTTTGACCGCCTATAGGAATGTGCGATCATCATGAAACGTTCAGATCACTTACAACTCAATAGATTCTACCTTCTTGTAACGTTTCAGCCTGATTGGACCTTGTTTTCACACAAATGGACCCAGAATGTTGTGAAATTGTGCTTTGTGCAACATAATTCTGGGTGCCATTTACAAACCATAAGTGCTAATGAGTCCATTCCTTTATGTGGTTGTAGGGGCTGTTGATTGGAGTACACTAAAGCAAACCTGATTTCTCTAGGACATTCAGAAGCCAAGTTATAAGCCCACAAATGTGTAACTGGACTACTTCTTTAAAGTGACACCAGATCCGGTGACCTTTGGGATATGGTTTGACCCCCTTAGGAAAGTGCTATCATCATGAAACGTTAAGATCACTTACAACTCAATAGATTCTACCTTCCTGTAACGTTTCACCCTGATTGGACCTTGTTTTCACGCAAATGGACCCAGAATGATGTGAAATTGTGCTTTGTGCGTGCCATTTACAAACCATAAGTGCTAATGACTCCATTCCTATTTGGGGTAATGAGGGCTGTTAATTGGAGTTCTCTAAAACAAACCTGACCTCTCTAGGATATTCAGAAGCCAAGTTATAATCCCACAAATGTGTAACTGGACTACTTTAAAGTGACACCAGGCCCGGTGACCTTTGGGACATGGTTTGACCCCCTATAGGAATGTGCGATCATCATGAAACGTTCAGATCTCTTACAACTCAATAGATTATACCTTCTTGTAACGTTTCAGCCTGATTGGACCTTGTTTTCACACAAATGGACCCAGAATGATGTGAAATTGTGCTTCGTGCAACATAATTCTGGGTGCCATTTACAAACCATAAGTGCTAATGACTCCATTCCTTTTTGTGGTTGTAGGGGCTGTTGATTGGAGTACTCTGAAACAAACCTGATCACTCTAGGACATTCAGAAGCCAAGTTATAAGCCCACAAATGTGTAACTGGACTACTTCTTTAAATTGACACCAGATCCGGTGACCTTTGGGACATGGTTTGAACCCCTTAGGAAAGTGCTATCATCATGAAACGTTCAGATCACTTACAACTCAATAGATTCTACCTTCCTGTAACGTTTCAGCCTGATTGGACCTTGTTTTCACACAAATGAACCCAGAATGATGTGAAATTGTGCTTCGTGCAACATAATTCTGGGTGCCATTTACAAACCACAAGTGCTAATGACTCCATTCCTTTTTGTGGTTGTAGGGGCTGTTGACTGCAGTACACTAAAACAAACCTGATCTCTCTAGAACATTCAGAAGCCAAGTTATAAGCCCACAAATGTGTAACTGGACTACTTCTTTAAATTGACACCAGATCCGGTGACCTTTGGGACATGGTTTGACCCCCTTAGGAAAGTGCTATCATCATGAAACATTCAGATCACTTACAACTCAATAGATTCTACCTTCCTGTAACGTTTCAGCCTGATTGGACCTTGTTTTCACACAAATGAACCCAGAATGATGTGAAATTGTGCTTCGTGCAACATAATTCTTGGTGCCATTTACAAACCATAAGTGCTAATGACTCCATTCCTTTTTGTGGTTGTAGGGGCTGTTGATTGGAGTACACTAAAACAACCCTGACCTCTCTAGGACATTCAGAAGCCAAGTTATAAGCCCACAAATGTGTAACTGGACTACTTCTTTAAAGTGACACCAGATCCGGTGACCTTTGGGACATGGTTTGACCCACTTAGGAATGTGCGATCATCATGAAACGTTCAGATCACTTACAACTCAATAGATTCTACCTTCTTGTAACGTTTCAGCCTGATTGGACCTTGTTTTCACACAAATGGACCCAGAATGATGTGAAATTGTACTTCGTGCAACATAATTCTGGGTGCCATTTAAAAACCATAAGTGCTAATGACTCCATTCCTTTTTGTGGTTGTAGGGGCTGTTGATTGGAGTACACTAAAACAAACCTGACCTCTCTAGGATATTCAGAAGCCAAGTTATAAGCCCACAAATGTGTAACTGGACTACTTCTTTAAAGTGACACCAGGCCCGGTGACCTTTGGGACATGGTTTGACCCACTATAGGAATGTTCGATCATCATGAAACGTTCAGATCACTTACAACTCAATAGATTCTACCTTCTTGTAACGTTTCAGCCTGACTGGACCTTGTTTTCACACAAATGGACCCAGAATGATGTGAAATTGTGCTTCGTGCAACATAATTCTGGGTGCCATTTACAAACCATAAGTGCTAATGACTCCATTCCTTTTTGTGGTTGTAGGGGCTGTTGATTGGAGAACACTAAAACAAACCTGATCTCTCTAGGAAATTCAGAAGCCAAGTTATAAGCCCACAAACGTGTAACTGGACTACTTCTTTAAAGTGACACCAGATCCGGTGACCTGTGGGACATGGTTTGACCCCCTTAGGAATGTGCGATCATCATGACACGTTCAGATCACTTACAACTCAATAGATTCTACCTTCTTGTAACGTTTCAGCCTGATTGGACCTTGTTTTCACACAAATGGACTCAGAAGGATGTGAAATTGTGCTTCGTGCAACATAATTCTGGGTGCCATTTACAAACCATAAGTGCTAATGACTCCATTCCTTTTTGTGGTTGTAGGGGCTGTTGATTGGAGTGCACTAAAACAAACCTGACCTCTCTAGGACATTCAGAAGCCAAGTTATAAGCCCACAAAGGTGTAACTGGACTACTTCTTTAAAGTGACACCAGGCCCGGTGACCTTTGGGACATGGTTTGACCCCCTATAGGAATGTGCGATCATGATGAAACGTTCAGATCACTTACAACTCAATAGATTCTACCTTCTTGTAACGTTTCAGCCTGATTGGACCTTGTTATCACACAAATGGACCCAGAATGATGTGAAATTGTGCTTTGTGCAACATAATTCTGGGTGCCATTTAAAAACCATAAGTGCTAATGACTCCATTCCTTTTTGTGGTTGTAGGGGCTGTTGATTGGAGTACACTAAAACAAACCTGATCTCTCTAGGACATTCAGAAGCCAAGTTATAAGCCCACAAATGTGTAACTGGACCACTTCTTTAAATTGACACCAGATGCGGTGACCTTTGGGACATGGTTTGACCCCCTTAGGAAAGTGCTATCATCATGAAACGTTCAGATCACTTACAACTCAATAGATTCTACCTTCCTGTAACGTTTCAGCCAGATTTGACCTTGTTTTCACACAAATGAACCCAGAATGATGTGAAATTGTGCTTCGTGCAACATAATTCTGGGTGCTATTTAAAAAGAATAAGTGCTAATGACTCCATTCCTATTTGGGGTAATGGGGGCTGTGAATTGGAGTTCTCTAAAACAAACCTGACCTCTCTAGGATATTCAGAAGCCAAGTTATAATCCCACAAATGTGTAACTGGACTACTTCTTTAAAGTGACACCAGGCCCGGTGTCCTTTGGGACATGGTTTGACCCCCTATAGGAATGTGCGATCATCATGAAACGTTCAGATCACTTACAACTCAATAGATTCTACCTTCTTGTAACGTTTCAGCCTGAATGGACCTTGTTTTCACACAAATGGACCCAGAATGATGTGAAATTGTGCTTTGTGCAACATAATTCTCGGTGCCATTTACAAACCATAAGTGATAATGACTCCATTCCTTTTTGTGGTTGTAGGGGTTGTTGATTGTAGTACTCTGAAACAAACCTGATCACTCTAGGACATTCAGAAGCCAAGTTATAAGCCCACAAATGTGTAACTGGACTACTTCATTAAATTGACACCAGGTCCGGTGACCTTTGGGACATGGTTTTACCCCCTTAGGAAAGTGCTATCATCATGAAACGTTCAGATCACTTACAACTCAATAGATTCTACCTTCCTGTAACGTTTCAGCCTGATTGGACCTTGTTCTCACACAAATGAACCCAGAATGATGTGAAATTGTGCTTCGTGCAACATAATTCTGGGTGCCATTTACAAACCATAAGTGCTAATGACTCCATTCCTTTTTGTGGTTGTAGGGGATGTTGATTGGAGTACACTAAAACAAACCTGATCTCTCTAGGACATTCAGAAGCCAAGTTATAAGCCCACAAAGGTGTAACTGGACTACTTCTTTAAAGTGACACCAGATCCGGTGACCTTTAGGACATGGTTTGACCCTCTTAGGAAAGTGCTATCATCATGAAACGTTCAGATCATTTACAACTCAATAGATTCTACCTTCCTGTAACGTTTCAGCCTGATTGGACCTTGTTTTCACACAAATGGACCCAGAATGATGTGAAATTGTGCTTTGTGCAACATAATTCTGGGTGCCATTTAAAAACCATAAGTGCTAATGACTCCATTCCTTTTTGGGATAATGGGGGCTGTTAATTGGAGTACTCTAAAACAAACCTGACCTCTTTAGGATATTCAGAAGCCAAGTTATAAGCCCACAAAAGTGTAACTGGACTACTTCTTTAAAGTGACACCAGGCCCGGTGACCTTTGGGACATGGTTTGACCCCCTATAGGAATGTGCGATCATCATGAAACGTTCAGATCACTTACAACTCAATAGATTCTACCTTCTTGTAACGTTTCAGCCTGATTGGACCTTGTTTTCACACAAATGGACCCAGAATGATGTGAAATTGTGCTTCGTGCAACATAATTCTGGGTGCCATTTACAAACCATAAGTGCTAATGACTCCATTCCTTTTGTTGGTTGTAGGGGCTGTTGATTGGAGTACACTAAAACAAACCTGGTCTCTCTAGGACATTCAGAAGCCAAGTTATAAGCCCACAAAGGTGTAACTGGACTACTTCTTTAAAGTGACACCAGATCCGGTGACCTTTAGGACATGGTTTGACCCCCTTAGGAAAGTGCTATCATCATGAAACGTTCAGATCACTTACAACTCAATAGATTCTACCTTCCTGTAACGTTTCAGCCTGATTGGACCTTGTTTTCACACAAATGGACCCAGAATGATGTGAAATTGTGCTTCGTGCAACATAATTCTGGGTGCCATTTACAAACCATAAGTGCTAATGACTCCATTCCTTTTTGTGGTTGTAGGGGCTGTTGATTGGAGTACACTAAAAAAAACCTGATCTCTCTAGGACATTCAGAAGCCAAGTTATAAGCCTACAAATGTGTAACTGGACTACTTCTTTAAAGTGACACCAGATCCGGTGACCTGTGGGACATGGTATGACCCCCTTAGGAATGTGCGATCATCATGAAACGTTCAGATCACTTACAACTCAATAGATTCTACCTTCTTGTAACGTTTCAGCCTGATTGGACCTTGTTTTCACACAAATGGACCCAGAATGATGTGAAATTGTGCTTCGTGTAACATAATTCTGGGTGCCATTTACAAACCATAAGTGCTAATGACTCCATTCCTTTTTGTGGTTGTAGGGGCTGTTGATTGGAGTACACTAAAACAAACCTGACCTCTCTAGGACATTCAGAAGCCAAGTTATAAGCCCACAAAGGTGTAACTGGACTACTTCTTTAAAGTGACACCAGGCCCGGTGACCTTTGGGACATGGTTTGACCCCCTATAGGAATGTGCGATCATCATGAAACGTTCAGATCACTTACAACTCAATAGATTCTACCTTCTTGTAACGTTTCAGCCTGATTGGACCTTGTTTTCACACAAATGGACCCAGAATGATGTGAAATTGTGCTTCGTGAAACATAATTCTGGGTGCCATTTACAAACCATAAGTGCTAATGACTCCATTCCTTTTTGTGGTTGTAGGGGCTGTTGATGGGAGTACACTAAAAAAACCTGATCTCTCTAGGACATTCAGAAGCCAAGTTATAACCCCACAAATGTGTAACTGGACCACTTCTTTAAATTGACACCAGATCCGGTGACCTTTGGGACATGGTTTGACCCCCTTAGGAAAGTGCTATCATCATGAAACGTTCAGATCTCTTACAACTCAATAGATTCTACCTTCCTGTAACGTTTCAGCCTGATTGGACCTTGTTTTCACACAAATGAACCCAGAATGATGTGAAATTGTGCTTCGTGCAACATAATTCTGGGTGCCATTTACAAACAATAAGTGCTAATGACTCCATTCCTTTTTGTGGTTGTAGGGGCTGTTGATTGGAGTACACTAAAACAAACCTGATCTCTCTAGGACATTCAGAAGCCAAGTTATAAGCCCACAAATGTGTAACTGGACTACTTCTTTAAAGTGACCCCAGGCCCGGTGACCTTTGGGACATGGTTTGACCCCCTGTAGGAATGTGCTGTTGAGGGTCTGACCTCATGAGGAAATTACTATGCAGTGATTTTCTCCAAAATGACTGTGCTTAAATTGCTCTGAAAAGCAAATAATCACATCAGCGCCAAGAAACTTCATTTCCCATGATGCTTTGCACACGGAAGCATTGTGATGACGTCACCGCCTAATACCAGAAACACGATCTGCGGGAGGCGGGAGCTTGGACAGCTTTCCCGCGACTTCAAAGACTATAAATCATGAATGAGACAAAGGAACCTCGTTCTTTTGCCCAGGATACCTGGCGGTAAGGACACGCTTGTCGAACGCTCCGACAACTTGAGCACGCGGAAGCTCTAAGTGCCCAAGTTGAGCCACGCAACCGCTGGAAACCACTCCACCATCATCGGGACCTGACTGGGAACGAGCGGAGCTCCATTCAGCTCTCAGAGACGCTGTAAGTTGTCAAACTCAGCACAAAAGAAACTTTGTTCTCTTTGTGTCCAGCCCGTGGAGAAACACTCGTGGAGGCAAAACAGCGGAGAAAGCCATCAAATCGAAGGACGACGCCAAACTGCGAAGAAACACGGAGAACCGTCAAATCAAACAGCTGGGGACGCCTTGCTGCTCATCTGGTGATCAGAAAACTCATTTCTCTCTCTCCTTTTCTTCTCTCGTTTCCTCTATAGTCCAGAATAAGCAATAAAACCGCGCTATTGCTTAAAAAGTAGCTTCGTGTTTTCCTCTTTCGCTCCCAATTCGTCCTTCGGGTCATTTTGAAAGAATAAACTGCTTATTGATCATTGTTTGGTATCTTTAAATGTTTTCTGCTTGGCCACGTGGTTAAACTAAAAGATATTATTCGTGATTAATCCTTTGTGTTGTTTCATGGTCCTTTGAAATGTTTTGAGTGATTTAAGGTTAAGTTACTGATGATTCTAAGTGCCTTGGAAGTTAAAGTGCAAGTTGCCACTCACACTTTAGCCAGACAAAGGGGTCAGCCATCTTGCATACAGACTCCATTTTAGAAACACACACACACATACATACACACAAAACACCTTGAACATTATTTTGAATATACATCCTTTTATTATATCACATGGTTATTATTCATTTATGCCACTGTTTATTCATTTGACAAATTGTTAATTAAACGTTATAAAATTCAGATTTTCGTCTCCAGTAGCTTTGTTGTGTCGAAGAGAAGTCTCTGCTCCAAGGACTCTACGAACTTCAAGAAAGACTGATAAGAGTTTTGGATTCAATTTTTCCCCGGTTAAAGGGGAATGGTGCCCCGTATATCTAAGAATATGTTAATTAATTAATAAATCAGTAAATATTTACATATTTACAGAATTTATTGAAGAATCCAAAAGTAAGTTAAAGCTTACGAATTGTTCGCTCCTAATAACCCCAACATTAATTGGTGCTGCCGTGTGAGGCTTGGATACACAGAGATTTCTATCCGGCACAAACAAACAAATAAATCCAAAGAGCTTGAATTAAAAATAATCAGTTGTTCAGCCTTGAACCAGCAACAGAGTGGTGCTGATTTCGCTGAGCAGGAAGCTGCATCGAACTCTCACCAGTAACTCAGTGCTTCTTTAAAGGTGCAACGTGTAAATTAATTCTGGTTGACTTTTAGGTTAAAATTCAGTTTTTCCTTAAAGGTGCAACGTGTAATTAATTCTGGTTAACCTTTTAGGTTAAAATTCAGTTCTTCATTAAAGGTGCAGTGTGTAAGTAATTCTGACTAACCCTTTTAGGCTAAAATTAACTGCTAATTTAGCGACTTTAACTCACAGTGGCTTTTATAACTAACTGAAACCTTCACTCAAAGACTGATAACACCCTGTTTGCTAATATTCTGAAGGAATAACTAGCATACTTAACACTGCAAGTGTTGTAAGACGTTGCTACGGCAGCGCACCAGCTTTTGCTAAAATACTGAAAGGAATAGTATTTTAAGCGTCAGTCACGGCATTCCGTGCAATCTTAAAACGCTAAAACCTGTGCGCACAAAGGTTAATTTAGTGTTTTTCTGCTACAAAGCTAGCAGTCGCTGCCAAAAGGTGCAGTTTGAGCTATCTGCAGAAGCTCTACTAGGCTATTTTTGGTTCGGTTGTTAAAATGGAGGGACAGAGTAGTGAACTGACCAACTCCCAGCAACCAGGTGGCGCTGCGGCCCACGACTATGAACCTGGCCTACTTTCTGGACAAATATTGTCCAAACTGGTCGCGGTTGCTCGAGAACCCGACTACCCTTCTAGGGATTTCTGAAGAACAGCGTAGCGACGAGCTAAAAGCTGTAATTGATCAAATAGAAAACCCGGATGGTACAAAACCAATCCAGGTTCACTTAGCTAAGTTAGCCTTGATCCTCTATCAGAGAGGACTTCAACGTGGTCAGAAGATCATGAACCTCCAGAGTATGCTAGCTGAAAAACAGCGAAATGGAAGGCTGATCGAGGAAGACGACACCCGCACAGATGCTGGGGAAGATGGGGAGAAGACCCCGCCCCCTTCTGCTGATGACAACAGACAGTGGGAAGGGGGGAAACACCACGACGCTGAGGCTGAGCCAGAGTCCTCTCCCACACCGGTACGAAAGCAAGCCGGCAAAGCCAACCAGGGTCCGCCCAGGACGACCGGCAAACCGCAATTGGTTTCCTCCACCCGAGGAAGTGAGGGACCGCCGTTCCGCCGTAATGGTAGCCTACCTCCTGATACATCTCCATACGATAATCAACAGTATGTAGTGTGGGACTCTCTGGACGGACGCACGCCGCAGGGGAGAGATGAAGCTCATCTGTCCCAACCTTCGGCCCCGTTCCCTACACACACTATAGGGCATTCAGGACCATCTAGGGGCCGAGGGCAGTTCGCCCTCGAACCCCAGGTTGGACCACCACCCTCATCTTCACGGCCTTCTCAATCAGTGAGAAGTCGACCAGCTGAGCGGCACCTCTATTTAGACCGCTCCCCCAGTCCACGAAGGGTGCAAGGTGCCGATTGGGGTTATGCACCCCAATCTGCACCTCAACCATCCACCCATCCTAGCTACTCCGGTATTCGGCATGCCGATAACCAGCTGCAGGACAAAGCATCATACACCAGTCCGTACCCGGACAAAGTGTATTACGCAGAAGCCTCAGTTGAAAGACGCAGGCTGCACTACGCAGACGTGCCCCGGGAGGAGGACCTCCCAGGACACCCACGTGACGTGCCAGCAGCCCGCCACAGCATGCCAGACCCCAATTTGGGCCCCAGGAGTCAACATTGGGAGCCCAGAGCACACCAGCGATATCCAGCGCCCTCTGAGACAGACCGTGGGTCAGAGTCAGAGGATGACGCGCCGTACCGTGAGTCAGGGCTCCGCGTACGTCAAATTGAATCGCTAGCTAAAGATATAGAACGCTTTGATCCTAACACCAATGAATCCAATGTCGACGATTATCTCAGGGAGATAGAACGTTGTCTGCTTGATCTTCCAGCACCCTCTTCAAGGGAAAAGCTCAAGCTAATTTGGAAAACCACATCTAGAACGGTGCACGTTTTCATGGAAACTCTACCACCTGACATTCGAGATCGGTACTCCTCGCTCTGCCGAGCGTTGAGAGATGAATACGCCACGTATGCAGACTCTGCGTCAGCTACAATGGGGGCCTTCTCCATCAGACACGGGAGAAACGAACCCCCTAGAGAGTATTATCGCCGACTCAAAAGTGCTTATTTCCAAGGTCGAAACGGCCCTGGGCTCGAGGAAGACCCTGCCTTCAGATCCCTGTTCATTCACAACCTGCACGAGTGTGTTCGATCCGAAGTCTCAATGTATTGTCGGATGAAAAAACTGACAACTCAGGAGATTAGGAGATACGCTCAACAGGCTTGGGAAGCCGGCGGAAAGCCCCAAAAGCCTGACGCACATCACCGCGTCATGCACCTAGCTCCCGACGCCGAGCCGCGTTTGGAGCTCGAAGGAACAGAAGCTCCACCCACTAAGCCAAAATCTGCTAAACCTAGACCTGCTAAACCGCGAGAGAGAGGATTATAAGACACCTTTCGTCAAACATTTTGACAGGTCTATTGTTCTTTGACCTTTCATTCCTATTGTTCATTTGACCCTTGACCTTGCCCCCCTTTCCTATCATTAATCAAATGGACAGGTGTATTGTTCAATCTTTGCCCCCCCTTCCGTATCATTAATCAAATGGACATGTGTATTGTTGATCGTCCAGATGGCCTAGACCCCCCACGCCGCATCATCAATGGCGTATTGTTGAGCGTCCAGATGGGCTAGACCCCCCACGCCGCATCATCAATGGCGTATTGTTGAGCGTCCATGATCCCCCACGTCATAGGCTAATGTGTGTAATGGTGTGTGGTTTCTTTTTTGTGATAGCCCATCGGTTCCCACAGCCCCTCCCTTCTGAGTGTAATCCTATTGTGTTTAACTCTTTAAAAGCTCAGATCTGTCCGAATGGTGAAAAGCCGAGCTCTAAGAAAAAATGATGAACCACGAGGAGCTGAATGAAGCACCAAGCCACCTCTCAGATATGTTCCTCACCTAAATATGGTATGGTCTGCTAGCTCTTGAGTGAGTGACAGAAGCTGAAGTCAATGCATGAACTTTTGCAGCCTTTTGCTGAACACACACAAACTCTTCAGAGTGACACATTGTCTATGTCATTAATACTCTCTTTGAGATGTTCACGTTGGATTTCGTATGTTCAGTCTTAAACTTTGTGTTTAAATGTGTTATTTACATGCAGCTCACTGACACTTTTTGACCAGAACTAAAACTATTGTGTAAAACTCTCTGTCCAGCAGCACATCAAATTAATGGCTGTAAGCACACACACACACACACACACACACACACACACACACACACACACACACACACACACACACACACACACACACACACACACACACACACACACACACACACACACACGCACACACACACACACACACACTTCTCTAAGAAGTAAAAGGATTACATTCAAACATTTCTATCACTTCACAAAAGCAATGGTTTACCATCCTAAACCATTTATGGTCCTGTTGTAAACCACCATGCATTCTCAAGCCTATAAGAACAAAAGTTGATCCTTACCTCAGCGTGAATGAAATGGTTGTACGTTTCCTCAAAGTTAAAGAATCTGTTTTTGTAGTAGCAGACAAGATGGTATGGTCTGCTAGCTCTCGAGTGAGTGACAGAAGCTGAAGTCAATGCATGAACTTTTGCAGCCTTTTGCTGAACACACACAAACTCTTCAGAGTGACACATTGTCTATGTCATTAATACTCTCTTTGAGATGTTCACGTTGGATTTCGTATGTTCAGTCTTAAACTTTGTGTTTAAATGTGTTATTTACATGCAGCTCACTGACACTTTTTGACCAGAACTAAAACTATTGTGTAAAACTCTGTCCAGCAGCACATCAAATTAATGGTTGTAAGCACACACACACACACACACACACACACACACACACACACACACACACACACACACACGCACACACACACTTCTCTAAGAAGTAAAGGGATTACATTCAAACATTTGTCTTTGACTAAACCATTCAAACATTTCTATCACTTCACAAAAGCAATGGTTTACCATCCTAAACCATTTAAGGTACTGTTGTAAACCACCCTGCATACTCAAGCCTATAAGAACAAAAGTTGATCCTTACCTCAGCGTGATGCTTTTTAAGATCTGTTGAGCTTTCTTAAAGTTCATTCTGAACAATTTTGCACAGCCAGCGACTTCTGACAAAGCAAATGACTTCTTTTTTTTTTTTGCAGGTGGCGGGAAAGTTTTAAAACAAAGATCTGGCTGAACCAAATCGTCACAGAAACAACACACAAAAAGCAAATTACTTACTTTTTTTGCAGGTGGGCTGTATTGAAAGAGTGGCGGGAAAGTTTTAAAACAAAGTTCTGGTTCATTCTAAACAAGTCGGCATGGTAACAATTCACAAAAGCAAATTACTTGCTATTGTTTCAAAGAGCTATTTAGGTGAACAGCATCCTTTGGTTCGTCATCATCAACACTGAAAGCTTAACCCCTCGCCTCCTGCCTTTAGTGTCACATTTTGTTTTCACTGTCACACACACACACACACACACACACACACACACACACACACACACACACACACACACACACACACACACACACACACACACACACACACACACACACACATTGCTTCCTGCCTCAGAGAAAAGATTTGATCCATTTTGTAGGACCTATAACAGCTGAAATAAATAAAAAGCTGTTTATGAGGTTTGTTTTTTGGGAGGGGTGGATTAGTAAAGTCTCAGAGCAGACGTACCTCTGGTCAAACCTTTAATGTCATACCTCTCAGAATAGTTAAACTAAGGCACATGCATGTCGTAAACGGATTTACACACGAGTGAAAGAGCTGCTACATTTTAACCAAAACATGAGCGAAGAAGAAGAATAAGAAGAACCGATGGATACGTGTTTTGAATATAGCCTTCCTCTGCTAAAAACAACGTTCGAATTGAGACATGATGAGATTTCAGGAAGAAATGTCCGGTACAAAAACGGTACGGTATTATTTTTTGGATCGTAAAGGTTTTTTTATTTCTGCTCCGGGGAGTTTTGATGAAGCAATGGATATGAGCACACACACACACACACACACACACACACACACACACACACACACACACACACACACACACACACACACACACACACACACACACACACACACACACACACACCCATCTGGCAGATGTTCACGTTGGATTTCGTATGTTCAGTCTTAAACTTTGTGTTTAAATGTGTAAATATTTACATGCAGCTCACTGACACTTTTTGACCAGAACTAAAACTATTGTGTAAAACTCTCTGTCCAGCAGCACATCAAATTAATGGCTGTAAGCACACACACACACACACACACACACACACACACACACACACACACACACACACACACACACACACACACACACACACACAACTCTAAACAACCATTCATACATTTGTCTACCTATACAACAAAGCAAATGACTCTGTATTGTTTATAAACATTTTTTTTTCGACCAATCGCAACCGTTTTCTATTCAAGATTTTTTTAAACAGCTGTATAAAATGTAAAAGCGCATTTTCGGAGTCGTGATTTGAGGTGTAACAAGCTAAGATGACGGGTAAGTTTTTAACTCAAGACGCAAATCTTTTTTTTTCTCTTTCTGGTTTAACATCTTTATTTTCAGACGCTATTGTCATATCGGACGGCGAGTGGGAAGAAATTCCTATTGAGGAATTAACTTGTAAGACACCGGTCCCCCTGGATGATTTGTCTAAAATTAATCGCGCGGTCGAGAATCTGAGTGAGTGGATTTTATAAATATATACGTAACGTTCTTTTCTTCAACTGAGAAATATCTCATTTTACAGAAAAGGAGGGGGTTCAACCTTACCCCGGAAGTGATAACTTTTACCCAACCACGCCTCCATCCACCAGCCGAACCGTCTTACATTCGTATCAGCCCAGCCATACCGTCAGATCACACGGGAATGCGAGCGTGAAAGCTGTTCGTTACAGGACCATCACGCCGCAGACGATCCTCGAAGCTGGTAAGTGATTACAAAATAGCGATTAATAAGTCAGAGATGTGTCGTTCATATTTATCGTTTTTATTCTTCAGAGCAACGTCCGACGGCCTACGCACCCCCAATATCTCAGCCCCCACCACCTCCAACCCCTTCTCATGCGCGGACGGATGGTAACGATAAAAAAACAACTGATTAATAAGTCAAAGATGACTCGTACACATTTACCGTTGTTTTTTTATCCTTTCAGAACAACATCAGACAGCCGCTTCAATATCTCCGCCCACACCTCCTCCACCTCCTCCTCCTCCTCCTCCCCCATCTCCTGCACAGGGTAAGAGATATATAAAAAGGTGGTTATTTACTTCAAAGATGATTCGTTCATATTTTTTCATTATTTTTATTCTTTCAGAACAATCCGACAGCGACTCTGAAACCGCTGAACGTGGTCCTGAGCAGCCAGCCGGTAAGCTGTTTCACAAAAAAGCTCCGCATAGTATATTAAATTTGAAGTAAAAAAGATGTTTTTTATCCTTTCAGATGAAGAGGAAGAGAACGCACCACCTCCTGCACCTGTACAGAGTAAGTTAAATTTATATATATATATAATTTATTAAAAGCTCGTTCATTTTATTTATTTTTATTTATTTTTTTCATCAGAAAAACGGCTGAAGAAAAAGAAGAAAAACATCCGTCTTTCACCGATTCAACGGCTAAACAGGATGAAAATGGCCTACTTGCTTCTGCAGGTCAATTCTGGCCTGGTCGAAGTGGTCCAACAAGTGCTGGCTCTGTAAGGAGGACGACGCAGAGTTTTTTTCTTCATTTTTAGTAGGTTATTAATGTCTTTGTATCATGAGTGAAAATTGGTTTGACGACCTTTCAGATTTGTTTGAAGTAGATGATGAATTAAATGTAGTTGATGATGATGAATTGTTAGATCGAATTTTAGCCAGCCAAAATCCCTCAGATGAGGCCGATAATTTGGTGTTAAATGACTGGTTTGATTTAACCGGACTGAGTGAAGTAGATGAATTAGCTTCAGATAGTGAGATCTTAGCATCCCAAGCCGTTTCAAACGAGGTCGATCAAATTCTAGCAAATTCAGATTCGCCTTCATCAGAAGCTGTAGATGAAATATTGAGACAATTAGAACACCAGCAGCACGTAAACGAGGTCGATCAAATTCTAGCAAATTCAGATTCGCCTTCATCAGAAGCAATAAACGAAATTTTGAGACAAATAGAACACCAGCAGCGCGTAAACGAGATCGATCAAATTCTAGCAAATTCAGATGAGCCTTCATCAGAAGCAATAAACGAAATTTTGAGACAAATAGAACACCGGCAGATCGGAGGGAGCGTAAACGCAGCTTTTAACCAGCGTGAAATTAGAGAGAGAGTGTCTTTTCAAGCAATCAACGACCCAGCCGAGTTTTATATTAATCTGATGGAAATATTAAACAGGTTTGCTGAAAGAGGAAGCCAGATCGCGCGTCCCAACGATAGAGTCCAGTTTGAAATTAATACTTTACACACGACGCACCACGTTAATTTTAATTATGACGGATCAAATATGTTAAATCAGCTTCAGTATTTACTGGATCTGTTAGTCCAATCAAATGAAGCATTAGAGGCCGACAACGAATTTAATTTCAGACTGCAAGTGATAAATAACCCGTCCGGCGGCGGAAAACGAAAAATCGAAACCATTCTGGATCACGAATTAGTCAATAAAAAACGAAACCATCTCATTTGCCCTCCAGAGGCCAATCAGCCGTTGTGTTTTGCGCTAAGCATAGCCGGCCTGTTAAATCCCTCAGCGAGAGATACAGAATTATTGAATGTGGCTAAAAATATTCATCAACAGGCAGGGCTTCAGGAGCAATCAACCGTTTCATTTAGCGACGTGATTCAATTTGAAAATATTGTTCAAAGAAAAATAATCATTTTTTACAGATCCGACAGAATCATTTCTAAATTTGAAACAGATTTTAGCGATCGAACAAATCCGTTGTTCATTTTGCTACTCAATCAACATTATTACGGCATAAAAAATATTAAAGGTTTCTTAGGAGCCAAATATTTTTGTTCATGGTGCTTTTCCGCTTATAATAACATAAACGGACATCATTGTAAATGGTTCTGTCGCGTGTGTAATACCGATTTATGCAAACGGACAGAAACGTCTCTCATCACATGTTCTGATTGTAATCGAATATGCCAAAATGTAATATGTTTTCAAACTCACAAAACACCTGTTTTCAGGCCTCAAGCAAACAGGTTAGTTTCTCCTTGCGAAATGTTTAAAAAATACACCATTTGTAAACAAACTTATTACATCGCCATGGGTGGAAATGGTTCACAGCACGTTTGCTCAGCGACCAAATGCATCGTTTGCAAACAGTCGGTGGTCACGGACGATCATCGCTGTTTTATTCAGCTTGAAAAAAAAGATGACGGTTTAACGGAAAAGGTTATTTATTACGACACTGAAACGTTTACGGATCAGAACGGTGTGCATACACCTTTTTTAATCTGTGCAAAATCCGATTCAGGCGACGTTTGGGAGAAATTTGGTTTAGATTGCATTAAAGATTTTATTATGCAGATGCGTCGTCCTAAATTCAGCAATTATACATTTGTTGCACACAATGCGCGTGGATTTGATGCTTATATAATTCTGAGCGCTATGTGTCAATTAAAAATTGTTCCCAAAAATATACTCATGCAAGGCTGTAAAATCACGATCCAGATTTCGGGTTGAGATTCATTGATTCCTTAAGTTTTCTCATGATGAAATTAGCCAACCTTCCAGCTGCTTTGGGCTTTACAGATAAAACTAAAGGTTATTTTCCTCACAGATTTTCATCGCTTGAACATCTGAATTATAAAGGACCTTACCCAGATGTCAGCCATTATGGGTTTGAACAAATGTCTCCGGAGCATAAAAAAATATTTTTAGAATGGTACACCGATGTGTCTAAACAGCAGCTGTTTGATTTCAGAAAGGAGGCCGTGTTTTATTGTAGAAACGATGTGGAAATTCTGCGTAAAGCATGCGGTATTTTCAGAGAGGAGTTTTTTAATGAAACAGGTATCGACCCGCTGAAATCTGTCACGATCGCTTCAGCTTGCATGCGCGTGTTTAGATCAAAATTCCTAAAACCAGACACATTGGCCATTCCTTGTCCGCTCGGTTATCGACCGCAACAAAAACCATTTTCAAGTTCAAGCATCGTGTGGTTGGAATGGGTTTCACACAGTCAAAATGTAGACATTCAACACGCTTTAACGCCTTTGGGGGAGTATAAAGTGGGAGATTTTTATCTCGACGGATATGCTGTGATTTCAGGCGTCGAACAAGGGTTTGAGTATATGGGTTGTTTTTTCCACGGCTGTCCAAAATGTTTCTTACAGTCATCCATATGTCCTCTGAGAAAAATCACTTTTGGTGAAATTTATGACAAAACCGTCGAAAAGCTTCAGTCGTTGGAAACTGTGCATCGATTAAAAATGAATGTCATTTGGGAACATGATTGGCAGGAGATGGTAAAAACTGATCCGGACGTGAAACAGTTTGTCTCAAGATTTGATCCACCGCCGGCTCCTCTTTTACCTCGTGAAGCCCTGTATGGAGGCAGAACTTGTCCGGTTCGGCTGAGGCATTCTGCTCAGAGCGGTGAAAAAATCCACTATGTGGATTTTACGAGTCTGTACCCTTATGTAAACGCCACACAGACTTACCCCATAGGCCATCCCAAAATTCATGTTAAAAATTTCAGAGATCCAAGTCACTATTTTGGCTTGATTAAAGCTGTCGTTTTGCCACCCAGAAAACTGTTTTTCCCTGTTCTGCCTTTTAAAACATCCAAAGGTAAACTCGTTTTTACACTGTGTCGCACATGCGCTGAAATGAATAATCAATCTGATTCTTGTTCACACAGCGCGTCTCAACGTGCTTTGACGGGCGTTTGGGTGAGTGTAGAGTTCAATTACGCTTTGGATTCAGGTTACAGTCTGGTGAAAATGATTGAAGTCTGGGATTTTGAGAAAAGCAGTAAAGATGTGTTCGCAGGTTACATTAACACGTTTTTGAAGCAGAAACAACAAGCGTCTGGTTTTCCTGAAGGATTGATTGACGATGACTCAAAAAGAAAATACATTCAGGACTACCAACTTCGTCAGGGAATACTATTAGATGCGTCTAAGATTCAGCACAATCCTGCTAAGCGTGCCATTTCAAAATTATGTCTCAATTCACTCTGGGGAAAGTTTGGTCAAAGAGATGATCTTGTACAAACCACATTTGTTCAAAAACCTGATGAATTTTTTGACATTCTGTTTTCAGGGAGATACAATGTTAAATTCTTCAGTTTTCTCACTTCAGGAGCCGTTCTGGTGCAACACAGTTTGGCAGAAAAATGCCTAACGACTCCTGGCAGAAGCAACAACATTTTTATCGCCGCTTTCACCACAACTTATGCCAGATTGAAATTATTAAATGCGTTGAACAAACTGGGAAATCGCGTCATTTATTACGATACAGATTCTATAATTTATTCTGTCAAAGAGAACGAGTGTGTTTTACCAACAGGACCGCTGCTGGGGGATTTAACCGATGAACTGCACGGCGATTCCATCACGGAATTTTCATCAGCCGGTCCAAAAACGTATGCTTACAAAACCCGGGACCGCCAGCAGGTGGTGATAAAGGCTAAGGGTATCACACAGTCATTCATTTCATCTGATCACATCAATTTTGACAGCTTAGCGCTGCTGGTTGAGGGGTATGTGGCTGGAGAAAGGGGAAGATTTTTGCAAACTCAACAGGATGTCATCAAGAGAGATAAAAAAGATCTCACTCTCGCGAATGTTTCATTTGTGAAAAGGTTTCGTGTGATTTTTGATAAGCGGAGGTTATTTGCTGACGGCTGTACAGAACCATTTGGGTATTAAAAATGGAAACTGATTTTGACGCTAGACTAAAGTCTCCATTCAGTGCACAAATTGCTGGTCCGTCAGGCTGTGGAAAAACCTTTTTTGTAAAAAGTATTTTGGAAAATTGTATGCAATGTTTAACTGAAATGCCAAAAAACATCGTGTGGTTTTTTACATCTTATCAACCTATGTATGATGATCTTTGTAATAAAAGTATTCGATTCATTCAAGGTCTCCCGCTTTCATTCGAGGATGATGATTTATTTCCATCGGGTCAAAACCACTTGGTGATCTTGGATGACATGATGTCTCAAACCTCCAGCCATCCTGGAGTGCTAAAATTATTTACGCAGCTGAGACATCACAGAAATATGAGCGTCATTTTAATCACTCAAAATGTTTTTCATCAAGGAAAACATAGTCGTTCCATCAGCTTAAACACCAATTATTTGATTTTGTTTAAAAACCCTCGAGATAAATTGCAAATCAATGTTTTAGCAAATCAAATATATCCTACCCAAAAAAGATATTTCATGGAGAGTTTTCAAGACGCTACGTCAGAACCGTACGGTTATTTAATTGTGGATTTAAAAGCGGAAACGCCAGAATCTTTCCGTCTCCGTACGGGTTTACTTCCGGATCAGCTCACCGCGGTGTATTTGCCTAAAACAGAGCCACGCAACGCCAAGATTCTACGTGCTTTGTCACGTATGAAGCATCGCCAACGTCAGGAGTTTTTAAAAGGGTGCTCCGAGGACGTTCTCAAGGCTTTGTGTGAGATAGCTTTAAACGTGATCAAAGGAAATATACGTCTGTCGCCGCGTCAATTTCGAAAGTTGTCTAAAAGCAAAACGGTGCTCAGACAGTTGACTCATAACAAAACTAGCCTTTTTAAAAAAAAGAAGCTTTTAGTCGGCCAGAAAGGCGGATTTCTACCCATACTACTAGCAGCCGCTGCGCCTCTGATCGGCGAACTGATAGGTGGCTTAATAAGGAAATAAACAATGGCTTCTCAAAAAATGTTTATGGTGACCCCCCAACAATTACGTCAGCTTGTTAGACCTACGATACGGGACGTGGCTGAAGAGAATCTTGACTCTGAAATGAAATTAATTATGCAGGAGACGGGATTAACGCCGTATGAGAAAATTAAAAAATACAATGCGCTGCTACAGCGTTATCTGAAGTTGATGAAAAGCGGACTACACGAAAGTGCAACTCCCACTGAACCGCCCACTGTGACGGCTGAGCCTACGTCAGCTGTAGAAACAGCGGCTGACACGCTCATTAATGAAACGCTACAGAATCTTCCTGTGCGCGGAAGAAAAAACGCCGAGTACCTGCTGAAAATGACACGATTAAACTGGACTCCGACGGGGGAATTTAAATATAAAGGCGATGTGCAGAAAGGATCGCACATCCTTGACTTGATTAAAAGCATCAGCAACCCGTTAAAAAAACATCCACAATCAGAACCGACGGGTTGGACTCCTTTCCTAAAAACTCTAGTAGAAAAAAATGTACCCTTATCTATCGTGTCCAATCCGCTAGCGAAACGTCAGATTACGCAACTCAGGAACGGAGGGGCTGTACTTCCGGATTCTGAAGACGTTTTGAAGAAAAAAAAGAAAAAACCGAGGAGAAATATCATTTTATCACCAAGCTGGAGCGATGTCCCCACATTGAAGAAATGGATCAGCTTTACACCTTAACTCTCTTGTTTGTTCAATAAAACTTTATTCAAAACAAATTTCACAGTCCGTGACATTCTTTAAACATTTCAAGAGTACAATTCACCTGTGTGTAGTATACATCATGACGTTTGATGCAATTTGAAAATTTTTTAACAAAATGATAAACCATAGCATCATTTTTATCTACATTTTTATGATATTTAGACAGAATTTGTTTCAGAGAAAGTCCACAAGCCTTATGACACAGGAAAAAAACACAATGCTGGCCACAACGGTCGGATGCAAAACTCTGTAGCTGATGATCCTGATATTGTATTCGTGAACAACGTTCTGTTAGAAAATTCAGGATGTTTTCAGGGTAATATTTAAATTCAGGCGATAGACCGTAAGAGTCAAAAAATGTCCCGAGGCCATTTTGTTCCACAGCTAGCGCCAACCAGTGTTCACCGGGTAAATGGACAGGATGAGTGTTTACCACAAAGTAGGCCGGTAGTCGAATGTTTTTTGGGACGGTAGACAGCTGATCAGACGCGTACACGCCACCAAAATAATCTCCCAGCAGGTTCGATAATATGCCGTCCAATTCGTGATTATCCATTAATAATAATCCACCAATACCTCTCTCTTTGAGTTTATCTCCAGAATGGAGTCGTAACACGCATACACAATGAGTGTAGCCGTGGCTCTCAGAGGTTCTCCAAAGCGCATCTCCATCCTCAGGTTGCCGGTGGAAACGGTTGAAAGCGCCTCCGAGTCATCCGCTGTGTTCAGATTAAAGGCAAAGAGTGTATACCCCTGTTGATATTCCAACCTATTAATCGATAGAGGCAAATCTTTCAATTGTCTTGAAGTGGCTGTAAACAGATTATAAAATTCTCTGACCGATGTTCCCTGGTAAAAAGTAGGTTGGAAGGCTTTCGATGGAATCTGTTTTCCGTCTCTGGACAACGCCAGATATTCCACATTCATGTGACGAAAATTAAAAGGCGAAAGATCTCGACGTCCTGTGTAAGCTTCGTGATCCACTAATCCTAAGACGATATATTTAGGAATGGCGCCGAGAAAGAGGTTCTCCAGATTACATATCCTCGAATTTTGTGGAATGGAATAAGTTTTGACGGTCACGCGTGAGAGCGGGTACATGGCGTTTGCTTTTAGTAAAGCAGACTCGTGACCCAAACGTACGGCGGGTGAAATATTAACTTTCTTCACAAAAAGCGATGCACCTAGCAGTTTCAGCTTGTAGGTGGAATCACGCGCCCCCATCAGGCAAAAAGCATCACACGCGCGTGTCAGTTTAATTCTGAGATCGACGGAATTTAAAAGAAGTCTTTCACAGAAAAATATATCAGAATGCAGGGGTCCTATCAGATCCACTTCTCTGGAGTTTTCTGTAAAAGTCGCTCGTTGATTAAGGCCTAAATTGCGTCCGTTAATTACAACGGTGGAATCGTGCGCGCCTGCGGTGTCTTTGAAGAACAATCCCGCGCTGAATTGAGAATTCAAACTCGCTTCAGAAAAGTTCAGCAGGGTTTCGATGATCGCTCTGTAGGGGTGCGTGGCGCTGGATTGTGAAATCAGACGATCGCCGAGAACCACGTCACATTGTGAGAAAATCGTGTTTATCGGGTAATTAATCAGACCGGTGGCAGCACCATCATCTAGCGGGCTGCCGTCATCGTTTGTAATTTTCACCCGCAAAAATAGAAGAGTGTCGTTTAAATCCAAATATTTTTCTCCATCTCCGGGGACAAAAAATTCTACAGGCCCGCCGTCCGTCAGGGCCGCTATGGGTAAAATTTCGCTGTAGATCTTATCTTCGATAGACAACTGCGTCATGGGTACGGTGAAGAGATCCAGTTCACTCAGCGTACATTCTGACGATTTGTTGTGGAGCAGTGACATGATTAAAAAATATCAGAGCCTGTCTGACGAGACTTCTTCCTCTTTTGCTTGCGTTTTGTAACTGGAGCTTTGATGCGTCGGTCGCTTCGTGATGTAGATGTCTTTAAACGCCTGCCGGGGGGTCTTTTGCGAACACGCCTCGACAGAACCATGAGGCCTGACCCCTCTTGGGCATTAGGGTCATTGATTTTACCGACGGCTCTCGTCAACACATCTGACACGATTCCTGTAGCGGCCTTTTTGAGATGCGGTTTAGCCAAAGCAAATCCTTTTTTAACAAAAGGTGATATGAATCGAAACAGTCTTGAAAATATCGATCCAAAGCCACGTCCGTACATATAAGGAACACCGCTAAAACCTGGTAAACCATGACCGGCCTGAGTGACGTAATAATTGATAAAACGGTTGGGATCGTTTCTCTGCAGGTGATAAATCATGTCTGCAAGACGTGCGAGTGTAACTGACTCTCTCACCCTGTTTCACGAGCGTTATATTATTGTATTTCTCTGATGTGCGGGCCTGAAATGAAGCCTCACCGTTGTTTTTCCGTATAAGAAGTGAATCGGCTCATTCTGATCAGATTTTATTTCGATATGAATGCTTTCTATATGATTCGTAGAAACGCTGATGTAATCCACAGGATTAAACACATGAGTGACCGTGTGACCGAAGGTCCCTTCAACTTTCACCGTACGTAATAAAGGCGCAAAGACGTCCCCGACCAACTGCTCGGTCACGACATCCGTGTAGCAGTAAAATTGATATAGACCGCCTGTTAAATCGGGTGGGTGAGGCGCCGATTTGATAGGTTCATCGATGCCTGAAGTACCTTCAGGCGTCAACCACTCACCCACGTTGAAACCTAACAGATAGGCCAGAGGCGCTAAAAATCTAAATTCTATTTCATCACCGATCTGATATTTGAGAATGGGGTCGGGGAATCTGTGAATGAGATAGAAATCAGGATCAATCTTTCTCATAGCAGTCTCACATTCCATTCTAAGTGTTTGGATAGCTTTATAATATCCGGGAGTAATCGGAGCTCTGTTGATTTTCTTAGGTTCTTTCACTCGTCGCCATTCAACAAACGCACGATCGTTCGGTAAATTAAACCACGAGTGTACGTAATTGATTTCAGACAGTCCCACTTGCCACCTGCCATTGAGATTGATGTGACGGGCTAGATCGGTTCTGTAACTGGCAATCGTGTTATTTTTAAACACCTCGTTACTGGCGTTAGAGGGCAATGTGATATAAAAACCCTCCTCTTGTCTCAGATCCATTTTTTTATTGTATCTGTTTTTTAAACGTCGTGCAGGTCTGAGGCTTTAATCCAACTGGAAAATTTTTGAGGCCATCCAAGCCATTTAACAAACACTTGCTTCTGGCCTCTGTAAGTTCTGCGCTTTAAAATTTTTTCAACGTGGAAGGATCGTTCGGTCGATAAGTTTACTTTCTGCAATTCGGGTTCATAAAATGACCCTTCAATTTTTTCCCCATCAAAATCTTTGAGTTTATAAACCGGCGGTGCTCGATGAAGACACTGGTCTACTGTGAACAGCTCGTGCGTGAAACTCTGCTCATATTTTTTATCAAAA
Source organism: Nothobranchius furzeri (assembly GCF_043380555.1). NCBI lineage: Eukaryota > Metazoa > Chordata > Actinopteri > Cyprinodontiformes > Nothobranchiidae > Nothobranchius > Nothobranchius furzeri. The sequence goes on from NC_091756.1 coordinate 13,462,244, forward strand.
ACATGCAGACAGACGAGTTGGCCTGTGCTGTAGCCAGCAGGGAGGAATTCCGCCACGCTTTCCGTCTCCTGCTTGTTGTAAACCGGTTCTAAACCTTTCCACACCACCGTAACTACCCTGATTTTTTCACACCAGGCTTCGAAAGGTACAACCTGTAGAAGGCGGTAAATTCCGCATACAGAATGCACATTCTCCAGCACAAAAAAGAGCTCAAATCCTCTCACACGGACCGAGGCCTTGAACATCCACTCTCCATCAGCATCCTCTTCCCCCTCCCATGAAGCGCTGAATGCTGTCACAGCGTTCTGGATTTCATCCAACGTTGGAAGAGCTTGCGGCCCGCTGCGATTGACAGGCGGACGAGGTCTCTCAGGATCATCTCTGTGCACCTTGCGTGGAACAGCCAGCCTGAGCACAGCCCAATCGTTGTAGGAGAGAACCGCTGGTGAGTTTGATAAATAGGATTTAAGAGGTTCGCCCTCAGCCACATCTTGGATTAAACACAGTTCCTTAGTGTCGTAGCTGAACCGGTATCCAAAACTACCGGTATAACCGTAAGGTTCCAACTGCCATATTTGCTCCAAGATCTCTTTACCGCCGAAAGGAGGAACCTGCACTCTGCAGATGTAAAATGTAGATTTGCGGGGGGCACCAATTCCAGCCGGCATCTGATGTATAGCGATGGATTTTTCACAAAGCATGGTTTTTGACAGCGGCATATCCACGCTCTCTTCTTTCACTTTTTGAGTTGAAGTTGAAGCGTCGGATGTAGTAGACACTTCTTCAGCGCGGCCTGGTGCTTCATTCAGCTCCTCGTGGTTCATCATTTTTTCTTAGAGCTCGGCTTTTCACCATTCGGACAGATCTGAGCTTTTAAAGAGTTAAACACAATAGGATTACACTCAGAAGGGAGGGGCTGTGGGAACCGATGGGCTATCACAAAAAAGAAACCACACACCATTACACACATTAGCCTATGACGTGGGGGATCATGGACGCTCAACAATACGCCATTGATGATGCGGCGTGGGGGGTCTAGCCCATCTGGACGCTCAACAATACGCCATTGATGATGCGGCGTGGGGGGTCTAGGCCATCTGGACGATCAACAATACACATGTCCATTTGATTAATGATACGGAAGGGGGGGCAAAGATTGAACAATACACCTGTCCATTTGATTAATGATAGGAAAGGGGGGCAAGGTCAAGGGTCAAATGAACAATAGGAATGAAAGGTCAAAGAACAATAGACCTGTCAAAATGTTTGACGAAAGGTGTCTTATAATCCTCTCTCGCGAGAGCAGTCCCAATCTCCTCAACAGGGGAAGGGGGGTGCTAATCGGCCGCCTAGGTCTGGACAATCAGACAGGAAGTGGCCCAACCAAAACCAATGGCAGGTAGGTTGGAACAATGGAAGGTTTAAGGAGCGCTGCCCACAGGTAGGTCCCGAACATAAGTCCGCAGGTGAGTACTTGACCAAAGCCGACCTCCAGGAGATGTTTCAGCAGTTCCTAGCTAAACAGAAGGAACAGCTGAGATCTGCAGATGAGACCCCTGCACCAAAGTCTTCTTCTAAGAAGCCAGACCCAGAGCCAACGTCCGCATGACTAGGCGTGGCTCAACCCCCTAGCGTGGCCAGGACCTACCTGATCAGCTGGGGGAACACTACGGGTAGATCACAGGAGTCTCCTGAAATCTACCCCCCAGAGAAACCTGATACAAAATTTCTGAAGTTCCTTGGTGACTTAACAAACCATGATCATGCTCGCCGTTTGTACTGTAGCACCAACGTAGGTGGATGCATACAGGTTGATGCTCTGCTGGATACCGGCTCAGAAATCACCCTGATGTGCTCCACACTGTTCCATCGCGTGTCTGACACCATGCGGTCGCTCGGGAAACCAGTCCAGGTAGAACCCTGTGACCTGAAAATAACCAGCTACACCCAGACCCGGGAGTGTATCACTCACCGGGCGTGGCTGGACATCACCTTCCAAGACATGACTCTGGTTCACCCGTTTTATGTCTGCCAGCTAGACACTGAACCACTTCTCATTGGTCAGGACCTGCTTGAACGTCTAGCTCCCCTCATCGACTGCCAGAAGGGTCAACTGTGGGCCCAGGTGGACACACCTAAGCCCTGGAACCCGGATAGCAGCCGACCGTCCTCCATTCTTGAAGTCAGCATAAGTGAGCCGCAAAACCCTTGTTCCAAGGTCATGCCCCTCCCTACGGCTCCCACAGACGATGACCGCCTGCAAAGGCACGAAACCGCTCCTGGAACTCCGCTCCGCACACATTCATCTTTTCTCTGCTCGCTGAAGAACGTCAGCCTGCAGCCATATGCACCACACATAGTTGGTGGTCTTACCATCAACTGCACCCACATCTCAGATGCTCGCCTTGCTCTTTGGTCAGAGAAGTCAGCCATCAGCCAGCAGACGTTTGAACACCTGCGTCAGAAGGACCCCCTTCTGGTCAATGTGACACGTAGCCATCGGCTCTTGTCACCTACTTGGCCGCAGAGGCTCCTGAAAGCGCCAGAGGTCTGCTCTCTGACTATCCAGCTTGGAGCAAGACAGCTCACACATACATTCAGCATCATACCACAGCTTGATCCACCTGCACTCATCGGAGCAGATCTGCTGGTTCGACTAGGTGCCCAGCTGGACACTTGCAATCAAGTCCTTTGGGCCCGAGCCACACCATCCTCTGAGCCTCGCTCAGAAGGCCCTGAACACTTGCTGTCCGGACAGACCATTCCACAGGCCTGCCGTGCAGTGGTTGAGGCCAACACGGTTCTGCCCCCACTGGTCAAAGGAGTGCCCGTTCGTCTGACTCTGATGAAGCATCAGAAGCTGCCAGGCACACAGGCCTTCTTCCAGCCATCACCACACTTCTTGGAGCTCAACTTAGCCGTCTGTGGCACGCCACTCTTGGAGCTGAACAATCGTTCTGCGTACTTGTTGGTCGAAAATCCGACCCGGAGTCCTATCCACATGCCGGCAGGAAAGCCCTTGGGCATGCTGATAGATAGCTCATTCCATGACTTCGAACTTTCAGTCCCCGTGATCGGACAACTTCCGTTGTTCTTGAACGACAGACAGGTTGGTGCAGACACATTCAGTACTTTCCCCTCACAAATGATTACCATCAAGCGGCATGAAGCCCTTCCTGAGGAACCCATTTGCAGTGCAACCTTAGATACTGACGGCGGTCAGTGTCTAACGGTTTTTGCAATAAATACTCAACCCTTTGAGTCACCGGTTGAAAGCCCGGAACACCAGAGACCCTCCTCCTCTGAACCTTATGACGGCTTTGAGGCCGAAGTCAGCCAGCAGCTTGACAAAGCGGATGCGCTGGAGTCAGAGGAGCAGAGAGCAGCGCTTAGAAGCCTTTTCTATGAGTTTCAGTCCATCTTATCCAGGGACTCCCTGGACTGTGGACTCACAAACCTGCACACGGTTCGCATTCCGACGAACCCGAATGCCCCTCCTACTTTTGTACGTCAGTACAAGATTCCCCTCGCTGCTTATGAGTCGATCCAGGAGATCCTCGATCAGCTGAAGGAGAAAAACATCATCAGAGAGTGTAACTCTACTTACAACTCTCCCATCTGGCCGGTTCTGAAACCGACTGGGAAATGGCGTCTCACCATAGACTATCGTGCACTGAACAAACAAGTACCTCTCTCCAGGTGGCCTATGATCCATTTAGATCAAGAGCTAGCCAGAGTCAGAGATGCTCGTTTCTTCTCTACGGTTGATGTAGCCAACGGCTTCTGGACCGTGAAGGTTGAGCCGTCGGATCAGTATAAACTGGCTTTCTCCTTTGGAAATCGCCAATACACTTGGAACTGCTGCCCCTTTGGCTACTCTAACTCACCTGCAGAGTTCAACATCTTCCTCCACAAAGCCATGTCAGATGCTGCTTCCAGAGGGAACCTCATATATGTCGATGACATCTTGATGAGGAGTCGAGCCTTCGAGGAGCACCTGGCCGAACTCCGTCACGTGCTGCAACAGCTCGCTGACGCCGGAGCTAAATTGGCGATACTCAAGGGACAGTGGTGTCGAACCAAAGTGGAGTATGTTGGACTGCTGGTTGGCCCTAATGGAGTCGAGCCCCAAGCGGGACGCATTAGAGCCATTCAGGACATCAAAGCCCCAGCTAATCTGACTGAACTCAGGAGCTTCCTCGGAGTCTGCAACTACTCCAGACAGTTCATTGAGGAGTACGCTGAAACAGCGAGGCCCCTCACTGAGCTGCTTCGGAACGACACACCTTTCGTGTGGGACAGACCCCAAGAACTCTCCTTCCAGTTCCTAAAACAGAAGTTGGCGTCCGCACCCTGCCTGGCTTACCCAGACAAGGATAAAGAGTTCTACATAGAGGCTACTTTCTCCTCTCACTGCCTGAGCGCTGCTTTGAAGCAGAAACACGACCAGGACATGAGAGTTGTGGCATACGCCAGCAAGCCTCTGAGCAAGGTGGAACTCCAGTTCTCAGACTGCGAGAGAGCTCTCCTCTCTACAGTCTGGGCCGTCGAACACTTTCGTAGTTACATCGGTGGACAGAAAGTGATCATTGAAACGTGTCATCAGCCTGTCACCTTCCTAAACAGCCAGCGTCTGCGCGAAGGAAGAGTGTCAAACAGCCGCATTGCGACGTGGATGATGGTGCTCCAAGGATACAACATTGAGGTCAAGTATGGTCAGAACACCAAGCTAGCGCTAGGACAAGGGCTAGCAGGCTGCCAGTACTGTGAATCTGACTCCGTCAGGGGCCCCCTGGACACACCTGCCGCAGTCTTCCCGACCGCATCCAATCATCGCTACTTTGATGAGAATGTTTGCCAAGGGCTTCCGAAAGTTTACACTGACGGATGTGCCTACCTTCACGAAGGCCAGCTCCGTGCTGGGGTTGGAGTCGTTTGGGTGGACTGTGACACCAAGCAACCAAATCACTACCGGTTGGGCCAAAAGTCTAGTCAGCACGCCGAAATTGCTGCAGTGTTGATAACCCTCCAGCAGGCGGCAGCCTTGGACATCACTCAAATCGTCCTTTGCTCAGATTCAAACTACGCTAGACACAGCTTCATTTCTCACTTCCCCATGTGGAAGGAGAACCACATGAAAAACGCCAGGAACAGAGATGTGAAACACTCGGAGTTATTCCTAGCGTGTGATCTGCTCACCACTGAGAAAGGCATAATGGTCTACTGGAAAAAGGTCAAAGGTCACTCCAGGACCATAGGTCCGGTGAAAGATGGTAATGACGAAGCGGACCGCCTTGCTAAGCTCGGTGCTGACCAGGGAACCTGTTGGGAATTCAAAGACGAGTGGCTTCCACCCAAGGCCGTTCACGAGGTCTGCGCGATTACTCGTCGCCATGCTAAACAGGCAGACGAACCTCGGACCGTTGGGGTACCCGTGTTTCTAGGCAGACAACCACAGGACGCGGACCTAGTCACCATGCAGGAACAAGATCCTGACCTGAAGCTCATGCGCGAGCTTCTCCAAAAGGGCCCGATGCCTGAACAACCATCACCACCTATGGGCGCAAGCAGAGATTTGGTAAACCTGCATCGTCAACTCGCGCATCTGAAACTACAAAACGATTTGTTAGTTTACATGCGTGACGACCACAGCCCGCCGCGCTGGGTTGTTCCACTCGACCACAGAGGAGTGATGCTTGCCTACGCCCACGACACTCCGGTTGGAGGTCACCGCGGAGCAAAAGCTACGCTCGCATCACTGACAGAAGTAGCATATTGGCCGTCGATGTCCAAGGACGTACACAGCTATGTCCAAGGATGCCTCATCTGTGCCCAGTTTCAACCCTCCCAGCCTCTTGCTAGAGCACCACTGCAACGCAGGGGAATAACCTTCCCCTGGTCCCACCTGCAGATCGACTGGGTTGGACCGGTTCCCAAATCGGCAAGAGGAAACAAATATATGCCAACTGTAACTTGCAGTTTCACAAAGTGGGTTGAGTGCCTTCCAGCGCCAAACGATACAGCCGTCACAACCGCTGTACTGCTGATTAACCACGTTTTCAGTCGATGGGGACTTCCACTCTGCATTGACTCTGACCGAGGAACTCATTTCACATCCAGTGTAATGACGTCCCTGTTTGAACTTCTGGGAGTGGAAGTAAGATTCCACCTTCCCTATAACCCACAGTCATCCGGACAGGTCGAACGGATGAACCGCACGGTCGTCTCCATGCTCAAAAAGTACGTCTGCTCCACTGGGAAGGACTGGGACGTCAAGCTCCCTCTGGTCCTGATGGCCATACGGTCCACTCCCCAGCGATCCACGGGGGTTACGCCCTTTGAGATGATGACCGGCAGACTGATGACTCTACCACTGCACCTCCTGTATCACCCAGAGGATGTCAGTGTTGCCACTGCCTATACCGCTCATCAGTATGTGGCAGACTTGAAAACACACCTCAGAGCTACGTTCGCGCATGCTCAGAAGAAACTGGAGACCAACGTAGAAGGCGCTAAAGCCTACTATGACCAAAAGACAACCAGCCGTGAATACGAGGTGGGTGACAAAGTATTCTACTTTCGGTTCGCCCAACCGGCACGCAAAGCTAAGAAGTTCCTGTCCTGCTGGTCAGGACCCTTTGAGATCGTGGCAAAACTCTCTCCAGTTGCATACAGGTTACGCATCACCAAAGCAAGACAGGAGCCTGTCTACAAATGGGTGCATGCGAACCAAATCAAACCCTACGTCAAACCATCCCCGCGGGTACAGAGACCAGACTCCCCGCAGGAGGTAGACGTAGTCTCTACATAGTTCTATGCATGGAAATGGAAAGGGGGGAAGTGCACTTTTAACCCACTAAAATGTACTAACCGACAAAGAACCAGCCCCCCCCCCCCCCCCCCCCCCCCGTCACTTTCACTAACCAAGAGAAACTCCTTCCTAGACCGTTAACAGGATGTACCTACTAAAACCTTACAGGGTACTCTGGTACCTACACTAGGCTCTGATTAATGAATCTCTACGTGCAATCAAGACTTTGTCTGAAACCATACATCAGGATATTGTGTACACACGAGTGGTGAGAGATTTGATGCAGGACCTGCTCAGGGAAGTAAGTTCCACGCTGGACAGCTTGGGTGAAAGTCGTATTTCCCCGTACTTACCCCTCTACTGTGCACCTTTCACAAATCCACCTAGCGTACAGCCTAGGTAGTGCAATTCCCATTCACGTTGATGCAGAAAATTAGAACTCGGTTTCCTGTTAAACGTTCCCATGATTGTGACACCTCACATCTATAGGCTTAAGTCTATGCTAAACTTTGGTATTGGAAAGGACGGTAGGCATTTCCACTTTGAACTAGAAACCTGGCACTCCATCATCTCAACCTCGAACAGCATGACTCAGAGATTGAGATCATGGACGCTTTCCAGGGTTATAACTTTGCCTTCGATTTAGAAATTGATCGACAATTACTGATTGAAGGAACCAAATTTGTTAAGTTCACACAAACCCCGCGTGAACTTACTTTGACGCCCAAGACGCTACATTGACACAGATTATACCACCTTAATCTGCACATTGGTCGCCCTGGGGATGGGATGGCTCATCACGGCCGTGATTGCTTATCCCGCCTACAGGCGTGTTAAGAAACTCCAAGATAAGATACACTTGCTCACCTACGGTGTGCCTCTTGACCGCGTTCGGGGAGACTCCAAGCGTGAATGTACCACACCTGTCTAAAGGGGGTGAGCAACATTTTCTTGTTATTCTGTAACCCTAAGAGTAGTTCTCATTTTAGTCTACCTCACATATTTATCTGAGTGTTGCAGTATGTCACATTCTTTATAAGCTACACACTGAATGTATGACCTAAGAATGTATTTTATGAGACCTCAAGGTTGCTATGAATTTTCTTGGATGTTATGTTTTTTTTTTTGGGTTTTCTGTATTTTTGTTTCTTACTTGGTCACATATTAACTAGTGGTTATGTGCCGGCCCAGCTCAGTCTGTCATTGACTCTGTCTGACGCACCAGCGCATTGTAGTACCTCTTAGTTTTATGGTCCTTGTTTTAGCCCAAAGACTGTCCTGATCCACCCTTTGGACCAAAAAGGGGGGAATCTTGGGACCACATAGGTCAATGCGCGTTTGCGAACTATGGACCTCGTACATCACCGCGTGCTCCATAAACTGAACTGTATGGCCGGCGGTGAGATGCCTTTGTGTCCCCTCGTGGAGTTAACCGCCCACCGACCTTCCTCCTTCTACACTACTACCTCTCGCATGGACGACATCATCATTGCGTACCACCTGCGTGAGTGGCTTCTTCTCGTTATGCGCGTTGGGGACTATCCCGTTTCCTATCCTCTTTTGTTTTGTGCCTGACCAGGATCCAAGACAAAGACAAAGACCAAAGACAAAGGCGTCCAAGGAGACCAACGTCCTAAGGGACAAACCCACCTGTGCTTCCGACAATCAAGTCGACCTACGTTCATGAGGAACAAACCCATCTGTGCTTCCGACGATCGAGCTTTGGGCGCGATCCCCGAAACCAAAAGGGGGAATGTTGAGGGTCTGACCTCATGAGGAAATTACTATGCAGTGATTTTCTCCAAAATGACTGTGCTTAAATTGCTCTGAAAAGCAAATAATCACATCAGCGCCAAGAAACTTCATTTCCCATGATGCTTTGCACACGGAAGCATTGTGATGACGTCACCGCCTAATACCAGAAACACGATCTGCGGGAGGCGGGAGCTTGGACAGCTTTCCCGCGACTTCAAAGACTATAAATCATGAATGAGACAAAGGAACCTCGTTCTTTTGCCCAGGATACCTGGCGGTAAGGACACGCTTGTCGAACGCTCCGACAACTTGAGCACGCGGAAGCTCTAAGTGCCCAAGTTGAGCCACGCAACCGCTGGAAACCACTCCACCATCATCGGGACCTGACTGGGAACGAGCGGAGCTCCATTCAGCTCTCAGAGACGCTGTAAGTTGTCAAACTCAGCACAAAAGAAACTTCGTTCTCTTTGTGTCCAGCCCGTGGAGAAACACTCGTGGAGGCAAAACAGCGGAGAAAGCCATCAAATCGAAGGACGACGCCAAACTGCGAAGAAACACGGAGAACCGTCAAATCAAACAGCTGGGGACGCCTTGCTGCTCATCTGGTGATCAGAAAACTCATTTCTCTCTCTCCTTTTCTTCTCCCGTTTCCTCTATTGTCCAGAATAAGCAATAAAACCGCGCTATTGCTTAAAAAGTAGCTTCGTGTTTTCCTCTTTCGCTCCCAATTCGTCCTTCGAGTCATTTTGAAAGAATAAACTGCTTATTGATCATTGTTTGGTATCTTTAAATGTTTTCTGCTTGGCCACGTGGTTAAACTAAAAGATATTATTCGTGATTAATCCTTTGTGTTGTTTCATGGTCCTTTGAAATGTTTTGAGTGATTTAAGGTTAAGTTACTGATGATTCTAAGTGCCTTGGAAGTTAAAGTGCAAGTTGCCACTCACACTTTAGCCAGACAAAGGGGTCAGCCATCTTGCATACAGACTCCATTTTAGAAACACACACACACATACATACACACAAAACACCTTGAACATTATTTTGAATATACATCCTTTTATTATATCACATGGTTATTATTCATTTATGCCACTGTTTATTCATTTGACAAATTGTTAATTAAACGTTATAAAATTCAGATTTTCGTCTCCAGTAGCTTTGTTGTGTCGAAGAGAAGTCTCTGCTCCAAGGACTCTACGAACTTCAAGAAAGACTGATAAGAGATTTGGATTCAATTTTTCCCCGGTTAAAGGGGAATGGTGCCCCGTATATCTAAGAATATGTTAATTAATTAATAAATCAGTAAATATTTACATATTTACAGAATTTATTGAAGAATCCAAAAGTAAGTTAAAGCTTACGAATTGTTCGCTCCTAATAACCCCAACAGTGCGATCATCATGAAACGTTCATATGACTTACAACTCAATAGATTCTACCTTCTTGTAATGTTTCAGCCTGATTGGACCTTGTTTTCACACAAATGGACCCAGAATGATGTGAAATTGTGCTTTGTGCAACATAATTCTGGGTGCCATTTAAAAACCATAAGTGCTAATGACTCCATTCCTTTTTGGGGTAATGGGGGCTGTTAATTGGAGTACTCTAAAACAAACCTGACCTCTTTAGGATATTCAGAAGCCAAGTTATAAGCCCACAAAGGTGTAACTGGACTACTTCTTTAAAGTGACACCAGGCCCGGTGACCTTTGGGACATGGTTTGACCCCCTATAGGAATGTGCGATCATCATGAAACGTTCAGATCACTTACAACTCAATAGATTCTACCTTCTTGTAACGTTTTAGCCTGATTGGACCTTGTTTTCACACAAATGGACCCAGAATGATTTGAAATTGTGCTTCGTGCAATATAATTCTGGGTGCCATTTACAAACGATAAGTGCTAATGACTCCATTCCTTTTTGTGGTTGTAGGGGCTGTTGATTGGAGTACACTAAAAAAAACTGATCTCTCTAGGACATTCAGAAGCCAAGTTATAAGCCTACAAATGTGTAACTGGACTACTTCTTTAAAGTGACACCAGATCCGGTGACCTGTGGGACATGGTTTGACCCCCTTAGGAATGTGCGATCATCATGAAACGTTCAGATCACTTACAACTCAATAGATTCTACCTTCTTGTAACGTTTCAGCCTGATTGGACCTTGTTTTCACACAAATGGACCCAGAATGATGTGAAATTGTGCTTCGTGTAACATAATTCTGGGTGCCATTTACAAACCATAAGTGCTAATGACTCCATTCCTTTTTGTGGTTGTAGGGGCTGTTGATTGGAGTACACTAAAACAAACCTGACCTCTCTAGGACATTCAGAAGCCAAGTTATAAGCCCACAAAGGTGTAACTGGACTACTTCTTTAAAGTGACACCAGGCCCGGTGACCTTTGGGACATGGTTTGACCCCCTATAGGAATGTGCGATCATCATGAAACGTTCAGATCACTTACAACTCAATAGATTCTACCTTCTTGTAACGTTTCAGCCTGATTGGACCTTGTTTTCACACAAATGGACCCAGAATGATGTGAAATTGTGCTTCGTGCAACATAATTCTGGGTGCCATTTACAAACCATAAGTGCTAATGACTCCATTCCTTTTTGTGGTTGTAGGGGCTGTTGATTGGAGTACACTAAAACAAACCTGATCTCTCTAGGACATTCAGAAGCCAAGTTATAAGCCCACATATGTGAGTATACTAAAACAAACCTGATCTCTCTAGGACTTCAGAAGCCAAGTTATAAGCCCACAAATGTGTAACTGGACTACTTCTTTAAAGTGACACCAGGCCCGGTGACCTTTGGGACATGGTTTTACCCCCTATAGGAATGTGCAATCATCTTGAAATGTTCAGATCACTTACAACTCAATAGATTCTACCTTCTTGTAACGTTTCAGCCTGATTGGACCTTGTTTTCACACAAATGGACCCAGAATGATGTGAAATTGTGCTTCGTGCAACATAATTCTGGGTGCCATTTACAAACCATAAGTGCTAATGACTCCATTGCTTTTTGTGGTTGTAGGGGCTGTTGATTGGAGTATACTAAAACAAACCGGATCTCTCTAGGACATTCAGAAGCCAAGTTATAAGCCCACAAATGTGTAACTGGACTACTTCTTTAAATTGACACCAGATCCGGTGACATTTGGGACATGGTTTGACCCCCTTAGGAAAGTGCTATCATCATGAAACGTTCAGATCACTTACAACTCAATAGATTCTACCTTCCTGTAACGTTTCAGCCTGATTGGACCTTGTTTTCACACAAATGAACCCAGAATGATGTGAAATTGTGCTTCGTGCAACATAATTCTGGGTGCCATTTAAAAACCATACGTGCTAATGACTCCATTCCTTTTTGTGGTTGTAGGGGCTGTTGATTGGAGTATACTAAAACAAACCTGATCTCTCTAGGACATTCAGAAGCCAAGTTATAAGCCCACAAATGTGTAACTGGACTACTTCTTTAAATTGACACCAGATCCGGTGACCTTTGGGACATGGTTTGACCCCTTAGGAAAGTGCTATCATCATGAAACGTTCAGATCACTTACAACTCATTAGATTCTACCTTCCTGTAACGTTTCAGCCTGATTGGACCTTGTTTTCACACAAATGAACCCAGAATGATGTGAAATTATAATTCGTGCAACATAATTCTGGGTGCCATTTAAAAACCATAAGTGCTAATGACTCCATTCCTTTTAGTGGTAATGGGGGCTGTTAATTGGAGTACTCTAAAAAAACCTGACCTCTCTAGGATATTCAGAAGCCAAGTTATAAGCCCACAAATGTGTAACTGGACTACTTCTTTAAATTGACACCAGATCCGGTGACCTTTGGGACATGGTTTTACCCCCTATAGGAATGTGCGATCATCTTGAAATGTTCAGATCACTTACAACTCAATAGATTCTACCTTCTTGTAACGTTTCAGCCTGATTGGACATTGTTTTCACACAAATGGACCCAGAATGATGTGAAATTGTGCTTCGTGCAACATGATTCTGGGTGCCATTTACAAACCATAAGTGCTAATGACGCCATTCCTTTTTGTGGTTGTAGGGGCTGTTGATTGGAGTATACTAAAATAAACCTGATCTCTCTAGGACATTCAGAAGCCAAGTTATAAGCCCACAAATGTGTAACTGGACTACTTTTTTAAATTGACACCAGATCCGGTGACCTTTAGGACATGGTTTGACCCCCTTAGGAAAGTGGTATCATCATGAAACGTTCAGCTCACTTACAACTCAATAGATTCTACCTTCCTGTAACGTTTCAGCCTGATTGTACCTTGTTTTCACACAAATGAACCCAGAATTATGTGAAATTGTGCTTCGTGCAACATAATTCTGGGTGCCATTTACAAACCATAAGTGCTAATGACTCCATTCCTTGTTGTGGTTGTAGGGGCTGTTGATTGGAGTATACTAAAACAAACCTGATCTCTCTAGGACTTCAGAAGCCAAGTTATAAGCCCACAAATGTGTAACTGGACTACTTCTTTAAAGTGACACCAGGCCCGGTGACCTTTGGGACATGGTTTCACCCCCTATAGGAATGTGCGATCATCATAAAACGTTCAGATCACTTACAACTCAATAGATTCTACCTTCTTGTAACGTTTCAGCCTGATTGGACCTTGTTTTCACACAAATGGACCCAGAATGATGTGAAATTGTGCTTCGTGCAACATAATTCTGGGTGCCATTTACAAACCATAAGTGCTAATGACTCCATTCCTTTTTGTGGTTGTAGGGGCTGTTGATTGGAGTACATTAAAACAAACCTGATCTCTCTAGGAAATTCAGAAGCCAAGTTATAAGCCCACAAATGTGTAACTGGACTACTTCTTTAAATTGACACCAGATCCGGTGACCTTTGGGACATGGTTTGACCCCCTGAGGGATTGCTTCATTTTGGGCATTCTAAAATGCGCTTTTTGGCACACTTTGCGTCAAAAGTGGCCCCAATGGAATTGGGCTCCTTAAATTTGGGTTACTTTTTACATTTTGGCACACCCCTGGACTCAGAATGGGTTACTTTTGCTTCACTTTGGGACTTGGACACTAGGGGAGCCCTTGGACAAGAAATTTAAAAGTGACCCGTATCGCGCCCAAACTCACCCCATCTGAATCCATTGGCGGAGAACACCCCACACCTTCCCCCTCCCCAAAGTAACCCGTTTTGAGGTCGCCGCCCCAGAGACCTCCCCCTGGTCCGCTGACCGGCCCACCTCAGCCCCCCCACCCCACCCCCCACCCCCATCTGTCCCAAAATGGAGGAAAAGTAGCCCGTGGAGTCCGTTGCCCATCCCCCACCCGTTCTGACCTGACCTTTTGACTGGGTGGCAGACGCTATACACTTTATTTCGGGCTACTTTCAAAAGTTTGCCCAAAACGGAGACGTGCTGCTCACCAAAACAGCTGTGGGCTTATAACTTGGCTTCTGAATGTCCTAGAGAGGTCAGGTCTGTTGTAAAATACTCCAATTAATGGTCTGTATCTAGAACAGAAGGAATTGAGTCGATAGGATGTACAGTTTTTAAATGGCACCCATAATTATGTCACACAAAGCACTGTTTCACATGTTTCTAGGTCTCCACCCATCCCCCGTGCGTCCCAAAATGAAGACAAGTAGCCCGTTCTGAACCAAAGGGTCAAGTGGAGTCCGTCACCCATCCCCCACCCGTTCTGACCTGAACTTTGGATTTGGTGGCAGACACTATGCACTTTATTTCGGGCTACTTTCAAAAAACACCCAAAACGGAGACGTCCTGCTCACCAAAAAAGCAGCTGTTGGTCTTATAACTTGGCTTCTGAATGTCCTAGAGAGGTCAGGTCTGTTTTAAAATACTCCAATTAACAGCCCCTACTACCAGAAAAAGGACTTAAGTCAATAGCACTTATGGGTTTTAAATGGGACCCAGAACTATGTTGCACCAAGCACAATTTCACATTATTATGGGTCCAGTTCACTGAAAAAAGCTTCAATCAGGCTGAAACACCACAGGAAAGTAGAATCTTTTAGTTATAAGTGATTCCAACGTTTCATAATGATAGCTCATTCCTAAGATGGTCAAATGGTGTCACAAAGGTCATCGGATCACTTGTTCTTTAAAGGAGTGGTTCGTATCACACATTTGTGGGCTTATAACTTTTCTTCTGAATGTCCTAGAGAGATCAGGTCTGTTTTAAAATACTCCAATTAACAGCCCCTACTACCAGAAAAAGGAATCAAGTCAATAGCACTTACGGGGTTTAAATGGGACCCAGACCCCAGACCTATGTTGCACCAAGCACAATTTCACATTATTATGGGTCCAGTTCTCTGAAAAAAGCTTCAATCAGGCTGAAACACCACAGAAAGGTAGAATCTATTGAGTTGTAAGTGATCTGAACTTTTCATGATGATAGCACCTTCCTAAGGGGGTCAAACCATGGCCCAAAGGTCACCGAGCATGGTGTCACCTAAAGAAAAATGTCCGGATACACCTTTGGAGGCTCATAACTTGGCTTATGAATGTCCTAAAGAGGTCAAATTTGTTTTAAGATACTCCAATTAATGGTCTGCGACCGGCACGAACTCGACGTATGTGTTTCGGGCCAGTGCTGGGATGCACCAGAAGAGTTTTCGGGCGCCTCGGATCAACGATGGCCGAACGGCAGCCAAAAAGGGTCTAAAAATCGTGGTTTCGGGCCTAGGGTTTTGCCGGTCTCTTTTAATTCATTAAAAATAGTTAAATTCCACATAGGGACATGAAATTCACATATGTTGTAAAGAAGGACATGCCGAATCATAATATTTCAGTTGCGTCACGCTACGTCGCTCACTGACCAAGTTCGGCCACTAGGGGGCGCAGTCGAAAATTGTTTACACTCTCTGGTTCGGAAGTTCGGTACGAGCGCAAAAATCTACTCGTCTTTTTGATAGCCCTCACGGCGCTAGAATTGCCCATTGTAAACTTGCAAAAATCGCGCACTTTGGGGGGCTATATCTCTGGAACCACAAAATATTTTGCCACCAAACCACCTCGGATGGACTCGTGCTTGGCCCCCGAACAACATATCCGAAGATGGCATCGCTGGCGCCAGCAGAACTTTTTCTTTCCACTTTCTACCAGGAAAACACAAGTCCTCTTTGAGGCGATGGGTCTAAGAGGGCATTTTTTTGGCCAAACTCAGACACAACTTTTTTTTTTTTTTTCAATTTTGACAGCGGATTATGATTGCTTGGTACCACGGGGACCACCTCTCCAAAAACGGGACGGATCGGGCGTTCCCTTGAGGAGCTGTGGCCAAAAAGAGCGTGACCTCTGGCGACCTGGGGTTCGGAAAAGCACCGAAACAAAGAGCTACGGCAACCAAACTGCCTGGGCTAGCTCGGGGTGACGGCGGCATGCCAAATCAACGTTTGTTTTGGTGAAAATCGGTTGAGAAACGCCACTTTGCCGAGCACATGGCAAAATGGAGGGAAAACTGCCCTCAGGCCCCAAACGGACGCTTAGCACGTTGCGACCGGCACGAGCTCGACGTATGTGGTAGCTGTCAGCTATCTAAAGGAAATGTGCAAGTGTCAACTCTCTAGGTTGAGCAGAACCCTGTTTTTCAGCTCCAAAACAGCCCAAATCCATCATTTTCTCTGCTTTTACCAAGAGGCTGTGAACCTTGACCCTTCTGAATAAGCCAGCAACTTGAAAACTGCATATGTTGTAGCTGTCAGCTATTTAAAGAAACATTCTCAGTTTCAAGTCTCTAGGTTGAGGAGAACCCTGTTTTTCAGCACTTTTAGCACTTATGGTTTGTAAATGGCACCCAGAATTATTTTGCATGAAGCACAATTTCACATCATTCTGGGTTCATTTGTGTGAAAACAAGGTACAATCAGGCTGAAACGTTACAGGAAGGTAGAATCTATTGAGTTGTAAGTGATCTGAATGTTTCATGATGATAGCACTTTCCTAAGGGGGTCAAACCATGTCCCAAAGGTCACCGGATCTGGTGTCAATTTAAAGAAGTAGTCCAGTTACACATTTGTGGGCTTATAACTTGGCTTCTGAATGTCCTAGAGAGATCAGGTTTGTTTTAATGTACTCCAACCAACAGCCCCTACAACCACAAAAAGGAATGGAGTCATTAGCACTTATAGTTTGTAAATGGCACCCAGAATTATGTTGCACGAAGCACAATTTCACATCATTCTGGGTCCATTTGTGTGAAAACAAGGTTCAATCAGGCTGAAACGTTACAAGAAGGTAGAATCTATTGAGTTGTAAGTGATCTGAACGTTTCATGATGATCGCACATTCCTATAGGGGGTCAAACCATGTCCCAAAGGTCACCGGGCCTGGTGTCACTTTAAAGAAGTAGTCCAATTACACCTTTGAGGGCTTATAACTTGGCTTCTGAATGTCCTAGAGAGATCAGGTTTGTTTTAGTGTACTCCAATCAACAGCCCCTACAACCTCAAAAAGGAATGGAGTCATTAGCACTTATGGTTTTTAAATGGCACCCAGAATTATGTTGCACGAAGCACAATTTCACATCATTCTGGGTCCATTTGTGTGAAAACAAGGTCCAATCAGGCTGAAACGTTACAAGAAGGTAGAATCTATTGAGTTGTAATTGATCTGAACATTTCATGATGATCGCACATTCCTATAGGGGGTCAAACCATGTCCCAAAGGTCACCGGGCCTGGTGTCACTTTAAAGAAGTAGTCCAGTTACACCTTTGTGGGCTTATAACTTGGCTTCTGAATATCCTAGAGAGGTCAGGTTTGTTTTAGAGTACTCCAAGTAACAGCCCCCATTACCACAAAAAGGAATGGAGTCATTAGCACTTATGGTTTGTAAATGGCACCCAGAATTATGTTGCACGAAGCACAATTTCACATCATTCTGGGTCCATTTGTGTGAAAACAAGGTCCAATCAGGCTGAAACGTTACAAGAAGGTAGAATCTATTGAGTTGTAAGTGATCTGAACGTTTCAAGATGATCGCACATTCCTATAGGGGGTCAAACCATGTCCCAAAGGTCACCGGGCCTGGTGTCACTTTAAAGAAGTAGTCCAGTTACACCTTTGTGGGCTTATAACTTGGCTTCTGAATATCCTAGAGAGGTCAGGTTTGTTTTAGAGTACTCCAATTAACAGCCCCCATTACCACTAAAAGGAATGGAGTCATTAGCACTTATGGTTTTTAAATGGCACCCAGAATTATGTTGCACAAAGCACAATTTCACATCATTCTGGGTCCATTTGTGTGAAAACAAGGTCCAATCAGGCTGAAACGTTACAGGAAGGTAGAATCTATTGAGTTGTAAGTGATCTGAACGTTTCATGATGATCGCACATTCCTATAGGGGGTCAAACCATGTCCCAAACGTCACCAGATCTGGTGTAAATTTAAAGAAGTAGTCCAGTTACACATTTGTGGGCTTATAACTTGGCTTCTGAATGTCCTAGAGAGATCAGGTTTGTTTTAATGTACTCCAATCAACAGCCCCTACAACTACAAAAAGGAATGGAGTCAATAGCACTTATGGTTTGTAAATGGCACCCAGAATCATGTTGCACGAAGCACAATTTCACATCATTCTGGGTCCATTTGTGTGAAAACAAGGTCCAATCAGGCTGAAACGTTACAAGAAGGTAGAATCTATTGAGTTGTAATTGATCTGAACGTTTCAAGATGATCGCAATTTCCTAAGGGGGTCAAACCATGTCCCAAAGGTCACCGGATCTGGTGTCAATTTAAAGAAGTAGTCCAGTTACACATTTGTGGGCTTATAACTTGGCTTCTGAATGTCCTAGAGAGATCAGGTTTGTTTTAATGTACTCCAACCAACAGCCCCTACAACCACAAAAAGGAATGGAGTCATTAGCACTTATGGTTTGTAAATGGCACCCAGAATTATGTTGCACGAAGCACAATTTCACATCATTCTGGGTCCATTTGTGTGAAAACAAGGTCCAATCAGGCTGAAACATTACAAGAAGGTAGAATCTATTGAGTTGTAAGTGATCTGAACGTTTCATGATGATCGCACATTCCTATAGGGGGTCAGATGATGTCACAAAGGTCACCGGATCACTTCTGCCTTAAAGAAAAATGTCCGGATACACCTTTGGAGGCTCATAACTTGGCTTCTGAATGTCCTAGAGAGGTCAGGTTGGGTTTAACTGACTCCAATTAACAGCCCCTATCACCAGCAGAAGGAATGGAGTCATTAGCACTTACGGTTTTTAAACAGCACCCTGAAATATGTCGCACAAAGCACATTTTCACATAATGTTGGTTCCTTTTATGTGAAAACAAGGTCCAATCTGGCTGAAACACAACAGGAAGGTAGAATCTATTGAGTTGTAAGTTATCTGTACATTTCATGATGATAGCACATTCCTAAGGGGGTCAGATGATGTCCCAAAGGTCACCGGATCACTTCTGCCTTAAAGACAAATGTCCGGATACACCTTTGGAGGCTCAGAACTTGGCTTCTGAATGTCCTAGAGAGGTTAGGTTGGGTTTAAATGACTCCAATTAATAGCCCCTATCACCAGCAGAAGGAATGGAGTCGTCAGCACTTATGGTTTTTAAATGGCACCCAGAAATATGTTGCACCAAGCACAATTTCACATATTTCTCGTTGAAAAACCTGTGATACAAGCTCCAATCTGTCTGAAATTAACACATGATGGACCTGTGAGGTCGAGGAGCACACAGTATCAGTGTCAAGTCTGGAGGTTGAAGAGAACCCCGTTTTTAGCTGAAATCCATCTTTTTTCTGACCTCTGACCCAGAACAGCACCAGAACAACGAGCTACGGCTACCAAACTGCCTGAGCTAGCTCTGGGTGATGGCGGCATGCCAAATCGACGTTTGTTTGGTGAAAATCGGTTGAGAAATGCCACTTTGCCAAGCACATGGCAGAAAAGGCGGGAAAAGTGCCGTACGGCCCCAAACGGACGCTTAACACGATGCGACCGGCACGAACTCGACGTATGTGTTTCGGGCCAGTGCTGGGATGCACCAGAAGAGTTTTCGGGCGCCTCGGATCAACGATGGCCGAACGGCAGCCAAAAAGGGTCTAAAAATCGTGGTTTCGGGCCTAGGGTTTTGCCGGTCTCTTTTAATTCATTAAAAATAGTTAAATTCCACGTAGGGACATGAAATTCACATATGTTGTAAAGAAGGACATGCCGAATCATAATAGTTCAGTTGCGTCACGCTATGTCGCTCACTGACCAAGTTCGGCCACTAGGGGGCGCAGTCGAAAATTGTTTACACTCTCTGGTTCGGAAGTCCGGTACGAGCGCAAAAATCTACTCGTCTTTTTGATAGCCCTCACGGCGCTAGAATTGCCCATTGTAAACTTGCAAAAATCGCGCACTTTGGGGGGCTATATCTCTGGAACCACAAAATATTTTGCCACCAAACCACCTCGGATGGACTCGTGCTTGGCCCCCGAACAACATATCCGAAGATGGCATCGCTGGCGCCAGCAGAACTTTTTCTTTCCACTTTCTACCAGGAAAACACAAGTCCTCTTTGAGGCGATGGGTCTAAGAGGGCATTTTTTTGGCCAAACTCAGACACGACTTTTTTTTTTTTTTTTCAATTTTGACAGCGGATTATGATTGCTTGGCACCACGGGGACCACCTCTCCAAAAACGGGACGGATCGGGCGTTCCCTTGAGGAGCTGTGGCCAAAAAGAGCGTGACCTCTGGCGACCTGGGGTTCGGAAAAGCACCGAAACAAAGAGCTACGGCAACCAAACTGCCTGGGCTAGCTCGGGGTGACGGCGGCATGCCAAATCAACGTTTGTTTTGGTGAAAATCGGTTGAGAAACGCCACTTTGCCGAGCACATGGCAAAATGGAGGGAAAACTGCCCTCAGGCCCCAAACGGACGCTTAGCACGTTGCGACCGGCACAAGCTCGACGTATGTGGTAGCTGTCAGCTATCTAAAGGAAATGTGCAAGTGTCAACTCTCTAGGTTGAGCAGAACCCTGTTTTTCAGCTCCAAAACAGCCCAAATCCATCATTTTCTCTGCTTGTACCAAGAGGCTGTGAACCTTGACCCTTCTGAATAAGCCAGCAACTTGAAAACTGCATATGTTGTAGCTGTCAGCTATTTAAAGAAACATTCTCAGTTTCAAGTCTCTAGGTTGAGGAGAACCCTGTTTTTCAGCACTTTTAGCACTTATGGTTTGTAAATGGCACCCAGAATTATTTTGCACGAAGCACAATTTCACATCATTCTGGGTTCATTTGTTTGAAAACAAGGTACAATCAGGCTGAAACGTTACAGGAAGGTAGAATCTATTGAGTTGTAAGTGATCTGAACGTTTCATGATGATAGCACTTTCCTAAGGGGGTCAAACCATGTCCCAAAGGTCACCGGATCTGGTGTCAATTTAAAGAAGTAGTCCAGTTACACATTTGTGGGCTTATAACTTGGCTTCTGAATGTCCTAGAGAGATCAGGTTTGTTTTAATGTACTCCAACCAACAGCCCCTACAACCACAAAAAGGAATGGAGTCATTAGCACTTATAGTTTGTAAATGGCACCCAGAATTATGTTGCACGAAGCACAATTTCACATCATTCTGGGTCCATTTGTGTGAAAACAAGGTTCAATCAGGCTGAAATGTTACAAGAAGGTAGAATCTATTGAGTTGTAAGTGATCTGAACGTTTCATGATGATTGCACATTCTTATAGGGGGTCAAACCATGTCCCAAAGGTCACCGGGCCTGGTGTCACTTTAAAGAAGTAGTCCAATTACACCTTTGAGGGCTTATAACTTGGCTTCTGAATGTCCTAGAGAGATCAGGTTTGTTTTAGTGTACTCCAATCAACAGCCCCTACAACTTCAAAAAGGAATGGAGTCATTAGCACTTATGGTTTTTAAATGGCACCCAGAATTATGTTGCACGAAGCACAATTTCACATCATTCTGGGTCCATTTGTGTGAAAACAAGGTCCAATCAGGCTGAAACGTTACAAGAAGGTAGAATCTATTGAGTTGTAATTGATCTGAACATTTCATGATGATCGCACATTCCTATAGGGGGTCAAACCATGTCCCAAAGGTCACCGGGCCTGGTGTCACTTTAAAGAAGTAGTCCAGTTACACCTTTGTGGGCTTATAACTTGGCTTCTGAATATCCTAGAGAGGTCAGGTTTGTTTTAGAGTACTCCAAGTAACAGCCCCCATTACCACAAAAAGGAATGGAGTCATTAGCACTTATGGTTTGTAAATGGCACCCAGAATTATGTTGCACGAAGCACAATTTCACATCATTCTGGGTCCATTTGTGTGAAAACAAGGTCCAATCAGGCTGAAACGTTACAAGAAGGTAGAATCTATTGAGTTGTAAGTGATCTGAACGTTTCAAGATGATCGCACATTCCTATAGGGGGTCAAACGATGTCCCAAAGGTCACCGGGCCTGGTGTCACTTTAAAGAAGTAGTCCAGTTACACATTTGTGGGCTTATAACTTGGCTTCTGAATATCCTAGAGAGGTCAGGTTTGTTTTAGAGTACTCCAATTAACAGCCCCCATTACCACTAAAAGGAATGGAGTCATTAGCACTTATGGTTTTTAAATGGCACCCAGAATTATGTTGCACAAAGCACAATTTCACATCATTCTGGGTCCATTTGTGTGAAAACAAGGTCCAATCAGGCTGAAACGTTACAGGAAGGTAGAATCTATTGAGTTGTAAGTGATCTGAACATTTCATGATGATCGCACATTCCTATAGGGGGTCAAACCATGTCCCAAAGGTCACCAGATCTGGTGTAAATTTAAAGAAGTAGTCCAGTTACACATTTGTGGGCTTATAACTTGGCTTCTGAATGTCCTAGAGAGATCAGGTTTGTTTTAATGTACTCCAATCAACAGCCCCTACAACTACAAAAAGGAATGGAGTCAATAGCACTTATGGTTTGTAAATGGCACCCAGAATTATGTTGCACGAAGCACAATTTCACATCATTCTGGGTCCATTTGTGTGAAAACAAGGTCCAATCAGGCTGAAACGTTACAAGAAGGTAGAATCTATTGAGTTGTAATTGATCTGAACGTTTCAAGATGATCGCAATTTCCTAAGGGGGTCAAACCATGTCCCAAAGGTCACCGGATCTGGTGTCAATTTAAAGAAGTAGTCCAGTTACACATTTGTGGGCTTATAACTTGGCTTCTGAATGTCCTAGAGAGATCAGGTTTGTTTTAATGTACTCCAACCAACAGCCCCTACAACCACAAAAAGGAATGGAGTCATTAGCACTTATGGTTTGTAAATGGCACCCAGAATTATGTTGCACGAAGCACAATGTCACATCATTCTGGGTCCATTTGTGTGAAAACAAGGTCCAATCAGGCTGAAACATTACAAGAAGGTAGAATCTATTGAGTTGTAAGTGATCTGAACGTTTCATGATGATCGCACATTCCTATAGGGGGTCAAACCATGTCCCAAAGGTCAACGGGCCTGGTGTCACTTTAAAGAAGTAGTCCAGTTACACCTTTGTGGGCTTATAACTTGGCTTCTGAATATCCTAGAGAGGTCAGGTTTGTTTTAGAGTACTCCAATTAAGAGCCCCCATTACCCCAAAAAGGAATGGAGTCATTAGCACTTATGGTTTTTAAATGGCACCCAGAATTATGTTGCACGAAGCACAATTTCACATCATTCTGGGTTCATTTGTATGAAAACAAGGTCCAATCAGGCTGAAACGTTACAGGAAGGTAGAATCTATTGAGTTGTAAGTGATCTGAACGTTTCATGATGATAGCACTTTCCTAAGGGGGTCAAACCATGTCCCAAAGGTCACCGGATCTGGTGTCAATTTAAAGAAGTAGTCCAGTTACACATTTGTGGGCTTATAACTTGGCTTCTGAATGTCCTAGAGAGATCAGGTTTGTTTTAATGTACTCCAATCAAAAGCCCCTACAACCACAAAAAGGAATGGAGTCATTAGCACTTATGGTTTGTAAATGGCACCCAGAATTATGTTGCACGAAGCACAATTTCACATCATTCTGGGTCCATTTGTGTGAAAACAAGGTCCAATCAGGCTGAAACGTTACAAGAAGGTAGAATCTATTGAGTTGTAAGTGATCTGAACGTTTCAAGATGATCGCAATTTCCTAAGGGGGTCAAACCATGTCCCAAAGGTCACCGGATCTGGTGTCAATTTAAAGAAGTAGTCCAGTTACACATTTGTGGGCTTATAACTTGGCTTCTGAATGTCCTAGAGAGATCAGGTTTGTTTTAATGTACTCCAACCAACAGCCCCTACAACCACAAAAAGGAATGGAGTCATTAGCACTTATGGTTTGTAAATTGCACCCAGAATTATGTTGCACGAAGCACAATTTCACATCATTCTGGGTCCATTTGTGTGAAAACAAGGTCCAATCAGGCTGAAACGTTACAAGAAGGTAGAATCTATTGAGTTGTAAGTGATCTGAACGTTTCATGATGATCGCACATTCCTATAGGGGGTCAAACCATGTCCCAAAGGTCACCGGGCCTGGTGTCACTTTAAAGAAGTAGTCCAGTTACACATTTGTGGGCTTATAACTTGGCTTCTGAATATCCTAGAGAGGCCAGGTTTGTTTTAGAGTACTCCAATCAACAGCCCCTACAACCACAAAAAGGAATGGAGTCATTAGCACTTATGGTTTGTAAATGGCACCCAGAATTATGTTGCACGAAGCACAATTTCACATCATTCTGGGTCCATTTGTGTGAAAACAAGGTCCAATCAGGCTGAAACGTTACAAGAAGGTAAAATCTATTGAGTTGTAAGTGATCTGAACGTTTCATGATGATCGCACATTCCTATAGGGGGTCAAACCAGGTCCCAAAGGTCACCGGGCCTGGTGTCACTTTAAAGAAGTAGTCCAGTTACACATTTGTGGGCTTATAACTTGGCTTCTGAATATCCTAGAGAGGTCAGGTTTGTTTTAGAGTACTCCAATTAACAGCCCCCATTACCACTAAAAGGAATGGAGTCATTAGCACTTATGGTTTTTAAATGGCACCCAGAATTATGTTGCACAAAGCACAATTTCACATCATTCTGGGTCCATTTGTGTGAAAACAAGGTCCAATCAGGCTGAAACGTTACAGGAAGGTAGAATCTATTGAGTTGTAAGTGATCTGAACGTTTCATGATGATCGCACATTCCTATAGGGGGTCAAACCATGTCCCAAAGGTCACCAGATCTGGTGTAAATTTAAAGAAGTAGTCCAGTTACACATTTGTGGGCTTATAACTTGGCTTCTGAATGTCCTAGAGAGATCAGGTTTGTTTTAATGTACTCCAATCAACAGCCACTACAACTACAAAAAGGAATGGAGTCAATAGCACTTATGGTTTGTAAATGGCACCCAGAATTATGTTGCACGAAGCACAATTTCACATCATTCTGGGTCCATTTGTGTGAAAACAAGGTCCAATCAGGCTGAAACGTTACAAGAAGGTAGAATCTATTGAGTTGTAATTGATCTGAACGTTTCAAGATGATCGCAATTTCCTAAGGGGGTCAAACCATGTCCCAAAGGTCACCGGATCTGGTGTCAATTTAAAGAAGTAGTCCAGTTACACATTTGTGGGCTTATAACTTGGCTTCTGAATGTCCTAGAGAGATCAGGTTTGTTTTAATGTACTCCAACCAACAGCCCCTACAACCACAAAAAGGAATGGAGTCATTAGCACTTATGGTTTGTAAATGGCACCCAGAATTATGTTGCACGAAGCACAATTTCACATCATTCTGGGTCCATTTGTGTGAAAACAAGGTCCAATCAGGCTGAAACATTACAAGAAGGTAGAATCTATTGAGTTGTAAGTGATCTGAACGTTTCATGATGATCGCACATTCCTATAGGGGGTCAAACCATGTCCCAAAGGTCAACGGGCCTGGTGTCACTTTAAAGAAGTAGTCCAGTTACACCTTTGTGGGCTTATAACTTGGCTTCTGAATATCCTAGAGAGGTCAGGTTTGTTTTAGAGTACTCCAATTAAGAGCCCCCATTACCCCAAAAAGGAATGGAGTCATTAGCACTTATGGTTTTTAAATGGCACCCAGAATTATGTTGCACGAAGCACAATTTCACATCATTCTGGGTTCATTTGTATGAAAACAAGGTCCAATCAGGCTGAAACGTTACAGGAAGGTAGAATCTATTGAGTTGTAAGTGATCTGAACGTTTCATGATGATAGCACTTTCCTAAGGGGGTCAAACCATGTCCCAAAGGTCACCGGATCTGGTGTCAATTTAAAGAAGTAGTCCAGTTACACATTTGTGGGCTTATAACTTGGCTTCTGAATGTCCTAGAGAGATCAGGTTTGTTTTAATGTACTCCAATCAAAAGCCCCTACAACCACAAAAAGGAATGGAGTCATTAGCACTTATGGTTTGTAAATGGCACCCAGAATTATGTTGCACGAAGCACAATTTCACATCATTCTGGGTCCATTTGTGTGAAAACAAGGTCCAATCAGGCTGAAACGTTACAAGAAGGTAGAATCTATTGAGTTGTAAGTGATCTGAACGTTTCAAGATGATCGCAATTTCCTAAGGGGGTCAAACCATGTCCCAAAGGTCACCGGATCTGGTGTCAATTTAAAGAAGTAGTCCAGTTACACATTTGTGGGCTTATAACTTGGCTTCTGAATGTCCTAGAGAGATCAGGTTTGTTTTAATGTACTCCAACCAACAGCCCCTACAACCACAAAAAGGAATGGAGTCATTAGCACTTATGGTTTGTAAATTGCACCCAGAATTATGTTGCACGAAGCACAATTTCACATCATTCTGGGTCCATTTGTGTGAAAACAAGGTCCAATCAGGCTGAAACGTTACAAGAAGGTAGAATCTATTGAGTTGTAAGTGATCTGAACGTTTCATGATGATCGCACATTCCTATAGGGGGTCAAACCATGTCCCAAAGGTCACCGGGCCTGGTGTCACTTTAAAGAAGTAGTCCAGTTACACATTTGTGGGCTTATAACTTGGCTTCTGAATATCCTAGAGAGGCCAGGTTTGTTTTAGAGTACTCCAATCAACAGCCCCTACAACCACAAAAAGGAATGGAGTCATTAGCACTTATGGTTTGTAAATGGCACCCAGAATTATGTTGCACGAAGCTTAATTTCACATCATTCTGGGTCCATTTGTGTGAAAACAAGGTCCAATCAGGCTGAAACGTTACAAGAAGGTAAAATCTATTGAGTTGTAAGTGATCTGAACGTTTCATGATGATCGCACATTCCTATAGGGGGTCAAACCAGGTCCCAAAGGTCACCGGGCCTGGTGTCACTTTAAAGAAGTAGTCCAGTTACACC
Source organism: Nothobranchius furzeri (assembly GCF_043380555.1). Classification (NCBI taxonomy): domain Eukaryota; kingdom Metazoa; phylum Chordata; class Actinopteri; order Cyprinodontiformes; family Nothobranchiidae; genus Nothobranchius; species Nothobranchius furzeri. The sequence continues at coordinate 13,489,205 of NC_091756.1, forward strand.
TTTGTGGGCTTATAACTTGGCTTCTGAATGTCCTAGAGAGGTCAGGTTTGTTTTAGTGTACTCCAATCAACAGTCCCTACAACCACAAAAAGGAATGGAGTCATTAGCACTTATGGTTTGTAAATGGCACCCAGAATTATGTTGCACAAAGCACAATTTCACATCATTCTGGGTCCATTTGTGTGAAAACAAGGTCCAATCAGGCTGAAACGTTACAAGAAGGTAGAATCTACTGAGTTGTAAGTGATCTGAACGTTTCATGATGATCGCACATTACTATAGGGGGTAAAATCATGTCCCAAAGGTCACCGGGGCCTGGTGTCACTTTAAAGAAGTAGTCCAGTTACACATTTGTGGGCTTATAACTTGGCTTCTGAATATCCTAGAGAGGTCAGGTTTGTTTTAGAGTACTCCAATTAAAAGCCCCCATTACCACAAAAAGGAATGGAGTCATTAGCGCTTATGGTTTTTAAATGGCACCCAGAATTATGTTGCACGAAGCACAATTTCACATCATTCTGGGTCCATTTGTGTGAAAACAAGGTCCAATCAGGCTGAAACGTTACAAGAAAGTAGAATCTATTGAGTTGTAAGTGATCTGAACGTTTCATGATGATCGCACATTCCTATAGGGGGTCAAACCATGTCCCAAAGGTCACCGGGCCTGGTGTCACTTTAAAGAAATAGTCCAGTTACACATTTGTGGGCTTATAACTTGGCTTCTCAATATCCTAGAGAGATCAGGTTTGTTTTAGTGTACTCCAATCAACAGCCCCTACAACCACAAAAAGGAATGGAGTCATTAGCACTTATGGTTTGTAAATGGCACCCAGAATTATGTTGCATGAAGCACAATTTCACATCATTCTGGGTTCATTTGTTCATTTGGAAAAAGTCCCAAAATGTCCCAAAATGGAGGCCTCCATTTCGGGCTTCTTTTGCATGTAGTTGAAAGTAACCCAGATTGAAGGCGTCCTTAATTGAAAAATTCAGTTCGGGTTACTTTAGAAGAAGACCCAAAATGGAGGCCTCCATTTTGGGTTACTTTACAAGAAACCCCAAAATGGAGTCTCCATTTTGGGTTACTTTGGAAAAAGTCCCAAAATGGAGGCCTCCATTTCGGGTTACTTTACAAGAAGCCCCAAAATGGAGTCTCCATTTTGGGTTACTTTGGAAAAAGTCCCAAAATTGAGGCCTCCATTTCGGGCTTCTTTTGCATGTAGTTGAAAGTAACCCAAATTGAAGGCTTCCTTAATTGAAAAATTCAGTTCTGGTTACTTTAGAAGAAGACCCAAAATGGAGACTCCATTTTGGGTTACTTTAGAAGAAACCCCAAAATTGCGGCCTCCATTTTGGGTTACTTTAGAAGAAGCACCAAAAATGAGCCTACATTTTGGGTTACTTTAGAAGAAGCACCAAAAATGAGCCTACATTTCGGGTTACTTTAGAAGAAACCCCAAAATGTAGGCCTCCATTTTGGGTTACTTTAGAAGAAGCCCCAAAATGGAGACTCCGGTTTCCCCCCCAAGAGGGACACACACACACACACACACACACACACACAAACACACACACACACACACACACACACACACACACACACACACACACACACACACACACACACACACACACACAAATCCAATCCTCCAAACAGGAGTGGTTAACCAAAGCAGGAGAATATTTAAAGAGGTTTTTTGAGGAGTTCAGACATCTAGGAGGAACTGGCAGTGGAGCTGCTCCACTGAGGAGGTTCAGGCACTTGGTAAGAATGCCTTCCGGAGGAGGAGTTTCAGGTGTGCCCTGCCAACAGGAGGCCCCTGGGTCGCAGAACAAAGGACCCCCTATGATCTTCTGCATAATCACATGAGCCCAGGTGTGGAACCTATTCAGCCATAGTTACGGGTGAGCTCATTGTGAAACCTGGCCCCACCCTATCATGTGATTTCCTGAGGTCAGATGGGCCAAGATGTGAGTGGGCGTTAAGTCATCTGGGAAGGCATCTCAAAACTGGATTATAGATGGCAGACAGTTGGTGTCGTAAACCACCGCCTCTTTTCAAAGATGGTTGCTTACAGTGGATGTAAATGGCTTCTTTCACTCCTCTTTCAAACCATCTGTCCTCTCTGTCCAAACTGTGAATATTGTCATCCTGGAGTGACCTTTGTCCTTTTGATGCAGATGAACTGCTGAGTGCTGTCCCGTGGAGGTGGCTCTTCTATGTTGTTCCTATGTTGTGCTACTTCATTTTCTATTAAGACAAGAAGCCCAAATTGGAGACTCCATTTCGGGCTTCTTTTGCATGTAGTTGAAAGTAACCCAAATTGAATGCTTCATTAATTGAAGAATTACGTTTGGGCTACTTTTGCATGTATGGAAAAGTAGCCCAAAATGAATGGCTCATTTTAGGCTATTTTTGAATGTTGTAAAAGTAGCCCAAAATGAATTCCTTTTGGGCTACTTTTACAACATTCAAAAGTAGCCCAAAATGAATGCTTTATTAGTTGAAGAATTCAGTTTGGGTTACTTTAGAAGAAGACCCAAATTGGAGGCCTCCATTTTGGGTTACTTTTGAAGAAGCCCCAAAATGGAGGCCTCCATTTCCTCCATTTCGGGTTACTTTAGAAGAAAACCCAAATTGGAGGCCTCCGGCGGTTTCCGGGAAGATGGCGGTCTGTTAGGACGTGCTGACGAGCTCGGATACTACAGCCCATGAAAAATTACTGATTTAAACTGAAAAGCTCCGTGAAAACTCATGATTCCTGTTTATATGTAACCCACAAAATGATGAAGCCAAAGAAAATTCAGCCTGCAAAGACTCTTTTTCCAGCAACGGAGGAGGAGGAACACAGCTACGCTTCACCCATGGATGTTGCTAGCATAGGGAAGCGAGGCAGAGAAACGCCGGAAAAAACCCTGAATGAAAAGAAGACTAAAGGTACGACCGAAGAGAGTAAAAATGAGATGCCGTTAGATGCTATTTTAAAAGCCATTGACTCGCTTGGTAGACGGTTAGATGACCGCATGGAGGACATGCACTCACAAATGCAACAGCACAGCACCATGCTAACAGCTATCGCTAAGACAGTGCAACTCAACTCAGAAGATCTAAAAGAATGCAAAGATAAAATCAAAGATCTGGAGAAACACGTGGAAACACTCAAAAATGAAAATGAAGACATAAAGAGTCGTCTTCTGGAAGCAGAAAGGTACAGAAGAAGGTGGTCTCTTCTACTGATTGGGAGGAAAGAAAAATCAAATGAAAACGTAAGACAGGATATTGTCAAAATTCTGGGGAGAATTATGCCAGAAATGCTGCAGAAGATGGATGATGTAGTAGACGTGGTGCATAGGATGGGAAAACCCATGGAAGGAAAACATCGGCATATCATCATCCTCTTTGCAAAAAGACACATCAGAGACGACATCTGGAGGAGAACCAAAGCATCAACAGTCTGCAAAGAGGAAGGAATCCGCTTCGCTGAGCATCTGACCCGGGAGGACTGGCAGTCCAGGCAGGCGCTGTGGCCCAAGATTGACCAGGCTAGAAAGGAGGGGAAGACGGCGGGCTTCAGAGGTCCACACGGCTTCATCAACGGAAAACGGATAACAGGATAATGAACTACAAAGGTGAAAATGACATTTTGTTCGGAGCACTCTGAATAAGGGCTTTCAAAAGTTTAAGCTCCTACCTCTTAGCAATTTTTGGGTGGTTTTAAACCCATTTATTTTTCGGTTGTGTTGTGTGTTTTATGGTTCAACTTAAGACAAATATTTCTTTTTCTTCTTTAAATGTAAGGGGACTCAAAGACTCAATTAAACGCAAGGCTATCTTTTTATTCTGCAAGGGGCAAAAATCTAACTTCTTTTTTCTTCAAGAAACTCATTCGGACAAAACTGATGAAAAGTTCTGGTCTCAACAGTGGGGAGACAAAATCCTCTTCAGTCACGGGTCCAATCGCTCAGCTGGGACAGCAATATGTTTCAACAAGCTTGAAGGGGATGTGTTAATAGTCAAAGCTGACTCTGATGGACACTGGATTGCATGCATAACGAAAGTAGACGGGGTACTTGTGATGTTAATTAACATTTATGGATACAATAATGAACAGAAAAACAAATGTCTTCTCTTTCAAATCTCCAACATTATCGAAGAACTTAAAAATAAATATGCCACAGACCATATCATAATGGGAGGGGATTTTAATCTAACTCAGGATGAATGGTTAGATAGATGGCCAAGCAAATACTCTTATCATCATCCAAATCAAATAATGAGTGACTTTATGAACCAGAATAATCTAGTGGATATTTGGAGAGAGCAAAATAAATATGCTAAATCCTTCACTTGGAGAAAACCTAATGGTCAGGCATCCTCAAGAATTGACTATTGGCTAATATCTAATGCTATGGCAGACTATAAGTGTTCTTCAACAATATCAAGTAGTCCTTTAACAGATCACTGTGTAGTTAATTTAAACATAACATGTTTACAAGAAGAAGAAAAAAATACCAGAGATTACTGGAAATTGAATCATAGTCTACTAGAAAATAGGGAATATTGTGACGGCATAAAGAAAATTATAAGAGACACTAAAAAAGATAATGATCTTCAAACAGCTGTACAAAAATGGGAATTTCTTAAATTTTCTATAAGGAAACACTCTATTTTCTTTAGCAAAAAACTAAAAAGACAAAAAAATGAGAAGGAGTCGAATCTCATTCAAATCATTCTTGATATATATGGTAAAACTGATTGGTGTGAAGAAGACAGAATAAACTTAGCCAAATCACAAAACGAATTGGATGAAATTTATTTACAGAAAGCTCAAGGAGCTTATATTCGGTCAAGAGCCAGATGGATGGAGGAGGGGGAAAGAAGTACAGCGTACTTCTGCAGGTTAGAAAAACAAAGACAAGGTAAAAATTCTATCTCATCCCTCATAATTGAGGACAAAGAATGTACAGACTCTAAAAAAATTGCTAAAGAAGTATTTCAATTTTACAGCAAAATCTATGAAGCCTCATTTGATGAAGGAAATGCGGAAACCTTTTTTAACTTAATTCAACATGATATCCCCAAAATTGAAAACAGTTTTAAAAATGATTGTGAGGTAGACTTGAAATTAGTAGAGCTGGATGAGGCAATAAAAAAGATGCGCTTAAATCGTTCACCTGGTCCTGATGGTCTGACGTCAAACTTCTATAAACATTTTTGGGATGAAATTAAATGTTTACTTTATAATGCTATAAAGGAATGTATTAATTCAAATGAACTAATGGTAACAATGAAACAAGGAATAATTAAATTAATACCCAAACCTGGTAAAGACAAACGATTCCTAAATAATCTAAGACCAATAACTTTATTAAACACAGATTATAAAATCCTGACAACTGCATTGGCTACTAGACTGAAAAAGGGTTTATTAAAAGTTATTAGTCCAACTCAATCAGGTTTTTTAAAAGGAAGATCAATACACAATAATATTCGTATGGTTCTTGATATTATGGATTATAAAGCTTTGTTCCCAGATGACGGTTTGATCTTATTCTTGGATTTTTCTAAAGCATTTGACTCTGTGGAACACAGGTTTATACTTAAAACCCTACAATTCTTTGGCTTTGGTGAAAAATTCCTCAATGTAATCGCTATGTTACATAAAGATATTAATAGTTCCGTTTCACTCTCTAATGGAACCTGCCCTAGATTTCAAATTTCAAGAGGAATCAGACAAGGATGCAGTCTTTCCCCCCTCTTATTCATTTTAGTCACTGAGCTGCTCACTATTCATCTAAAGTCATCTAAAGTCCAAGGTCTAAATATAAATGATAATTCTATCCTAGTTAGTCAATTAGCGGATGATACAACCCTGTTCTTAAAAGACAGAAGCCAAATCCCAACAGCGTTAAAAACAATTAAATTATTTTCAGAGGCATCAGGACTAAATCTCAATATTGATAAATGTGAATTAATAAAAATACATGAAGGCCCGGAGACCTCCTTGTTTAACATCCCTGTTAAAAAAGAAGTCTGCTATCTAGGAATTTATATTACAAATGTTCCAAGTGATAGAAACCAGAAGAACTTTCTGAACACAGTAGAAAAAAACAAAAAAATTTTAAATAGTTGGCTTCAAAGAGATCTGACAGTATTTGGAAGAACTCTTCTAACAAAGATGGAATCCATTTCTAGACTGATATACCCTGCTCAGTCATTGGCCATATCTCCTAAAATTATTAAAGAAATAAATAAAATGAATCTTGATTTTATATGGAAGAACAAAAATCACTACATTCGAAAAAGCGATTTAATTAAGAATTATGAAGATGGTGGTATAAAAGCTATAGATTTTGAAATTTTGAATGGAGTATTAAAAATTAAATGGCTTAAATCCTTCTTAATAAATAGAGAGGAAATTTGGCATACAATTCCGAAATTTATATTTGAAAAAGTTGGAGGAATGGAATTCCTATTAAGATGTGATTTTGAAATCCCGAAGTTGCCTCTCAAACTTTCTGAATTCCACAGACAAGTCCTCTTTTTTGGAAAAATGGTTTTCAAACATAACTTCAGCCCACATGATGTTCCGATATGGAATAATAGAACTATTTTGGATAGAAACAAAACCATATTTGTAAAAAGTTGGATGGACAGAGGAATTTGGTCAGTGACACATATTTTAGACGAAAATGGAAATACCCTTTCACTTAAGAATTTCAATCTCAAATATGATGTTGACATTTCTGAAAATGAATATAATAAGGTGATTAAAAATATCCCAAGTGCTCTGGTTCATCTAGTTAAAGCTTCTATCGGTTATATATTTAACCCTAGACTCAAAATATTAGCAGTTGATGGGATAGAAATTTTCAATAAAAAATGTAATAATATTTTCCTGAGAAACAAATTAAACAAAACCTTTTATCCAAACCCAATACTCCGGTTCTCGTTACTACACAACTTTTCAAAAGGAGAAATTAAAGTTTTGAGAACCAACTATCTAAAATTCTCTTTACCCCCAAAGTATAAAGAAGTCCATTTTAAAATCTTGAACGATATTTACCCATCTAACCATTTTATACAAACTAGATTTAAATTCAATGTGGAAAAATGTTACTTATGCAAACAAAACGATGAATCGACTAAACATCTTTTCTATGAATGTGATCAAATTTTAATGATGTGGAAATCACTCCATGATTGGCTGAACTCCAATCAAATTTATATAAACAATTTCAAAGTTGAAGATATCTTATTTGGCATTATACTAAAAGATAAAAATAATGAATTTCTAATTAATAATCTCATAATCTTAACAAAATTTTTCATACACAAATGCCGATATCTCAAAAATCCACCTACGTGGAATAATCTCAAAAATGAAATTAAACTGCTGTTGAGATCCATAGGTAAAATGTCCACCCCCAATGCTATAAAGCTTTATGATTTCATTATGAACACTAATCTCCAACTGCTTTTTGGATGATATACACAATTGACCTTGTTTGCTCTTTAACTTCCCCCTTGTAAAACTTTATTTATATTCACATAATTTGTTTTTTCATGCTGTCTTATTTGTATCCTTTTATGTTCTATTTTTTTTTTTTTGTTTGTTTATTGTCTTTTTACTATACCAAATTGAATTGTAGGTACAAAATGAAAGTTAAGATGAACACGAACTTTGGAGCTACTCTGTAATGTCATTCTGCTAACAATTTCTGAAATGTAGTCGTTTTTGTTCGTTTCACAAAGGTTCAATAAAAGTTCTTAAAAAAAAAAAAAAAAAAAAAAAAAAAAATTGGAGGCCTCCATTTTGGGTTACTTTTGAAGAAGCCCCAAAATGGAGGCCTCCATTTCCTCCATTTTGGGTTACTTTAGAAGAAGACCCAAATTGGAGGCCTCCATTTTGGGTTACTTTTGAAGAAGCCCCAAAATGGAGGCCTCCATTTCCTCCATTTTGGGTTACTTTAGAAGAAGACCCAAATTGGAGGCCTCCATTTTGGGTTACTTTTGAAGAAGCCCCAAAATGGAGGCCTCCATTTCCTCCATTTTGGGTTACTTTAGAAGAAGACCCAAATTGGAGGCCTCCATTTTGGGTTACTTTTGAAGAAGCCCCAAAATGGAGGCCTCCATTTCCTCCATTTTGGGTTACTTTAGAAGAAGACCCAAATTGGAGGCCTCCATTTTGGGTTACTTTTGAAGAAGCCCCAAAATGGAGGCCTCCATTTCCTCCATTTTGGGTTACTTTAGAAGAAGACCCAAATTGGAGGCCTCCATTTTGGGTTACTTTTGAAGAAGCCCCAAAATGGAGGCCTCCATTTCCTCCATTTTGGGTTACTTTAGAAGAAGACCCAAATTGGAGGCCTCCATTTTGGGTTACTTTTGAAGAAGCACCAAAATGGAGGCCTACATTTCGGGCTTCTTTTGCATGTAGTTGAAAGTAACCCAAATTGAAGGCTTCCTTAATTGAAAAATTCAGTTTGGGTTACTTTAGAAGAAGACCCAAATTGGAGGCCTCCATTTTGGGTTACTTTTGAAGAAGCACCAAAATTGTGTCTCCATTTCGGGTCTGGTGACCTTTGTGACTTCATTTGACCCTGTTAGGGTAACGTTCAGATCACTTACAACTCCATAGACTATACGTTCATGTGATGTTTCAGCCTTATTGGACCTTGTTTTCGCACAAATGGACCCAGAAATATGTGAAATTGTGCTTTGTGCAACATAATTCTGGGTGCCATTTAAAGACCATAAGTGCTTATGACTCCATTCCTTTTTGTGGTAGTAGGGGCTGTTAATTGGAGCATTTTAAAACCAACATGACCTCTCTAGGATATTCAGAAGCCAAGTTATAAGCCCACAAAGGTGTGTTACGAACCACACCTTTAAAGAAGAAGTGATCCAATGACCTTTGTGACAACATTTGACCCCCTAAGGAATGTGCTATCATCATGAAACACATGATTCATTTACATCTCAATAGATTGTACCTTCCTGTGATGTTTCAGCCTGATTGAAGTTTTTTTCAGAGAACTGGACCCATAATAATGTGAACTTGTCTTGGTGCAACATAGGTCTGGGTGCCATTGAAAAACTGTACATCCTATCCACTCCATTCATTCTGTTCTAGATACAGACCATTCATTGGAGTATTTTAAAACCAGCCTGACCTCTCTAGGATATTCAGAAGCCAAGTTATAAGCCCACAAAGGTGTAACCAGACACCTGACTATCTCTGCTTGGACAAGCGTCCCGTAAGGGCGCTCGAAAAGGTCAGACGGCATCGATTTCGACGTGCGTCGATGAGATGGTAGCCGGGATGCACCACCCCAAATTTCGTGCGGCTACGCCAAACCGAATTCAAACGGCGGCCCAAAAGTGTGAAAATTTAGCTCAGGCTTCATTAGCGGCCTTCTGCCACTTGAGCCCCTTTTTGGCCGCCGTTCAGCCCACGTTGGTCCGAGGCGCACGAAAATTTTTTTGGTGCATCCCAGCACTGGTCCGAACCACAGATTTCAAAATCGTGCCGGTCGCATCTTGTTAAGCGTCCGTTTGGGGCCTGAGGGCGGTTTTCCCTCCATTTTTCCATGTGCTCGGCAAATTGGCATTTCTCAACCGATTTTCACCAAACAAACATCGATTTGGCATGCCGCCGTCACCCCGATCTAGCCCAGGCAGTTTGGTAGCCGTAGCTCGTTGTTCCGGTGCTGTTCTGGGTCAGAGGTCAGAGAAAATGATGGATTTGGGCTGTTTTGGGGCTGAAAAACAGGGTTCTCCTCAACCTAGAGACTTGAAACTGAGAATGTTTCTTTAAATAGCTGACAGCTACAACATATGCAGTTTTCAAGTTGCTGGCTTATTCAGAAGGGTCAAGGTTCACAGCCTCTTGGTACAAGCAGAGAAAATGATGGATTTGGGCTGTTTTGGAGCTGAAAAACAGGGTTCTGCTCAACCTAGAGAGTTGACACTTGCACATTTCCTTTAGATAGCTGACAGCTACCACATACGTCGAGCTTGTGCCGGTCGCAACGTGCTAAGCGTTCGTTTGGGGCCTGAGGGCAGTTTTCCCTCCATTTTGCCATGTGCTCGGCAAAGTGGCGTTTCTCAACCGATTTTCACCAAAACAAACGTTGATTTGGCATGCCGCCGTCACCCCGAGCTAGCCCAGGCAGTTTGGTTGCCGTAGCTCTTTGTTTCGGTGCTTTTCCGAACCCCAGGTCGCCAGAGGTCACGCTCTTTTTGGCCACAGCTCCTCAAGGGAACGCCCGATCCGTTCCGTTTTTGGAGAGGTGGTCCCCGTGGTGCCAAGCAATCATAATCCGCTGTCAAAATTGAAAAAAAAAAAAAAGTCGTGTCTGAGTTTGGCCAAAAAAAATGCCCTCTTAGACCCATCGCCTCAAAGAGGACTTGTGTTTTCCTGGTAGAAAGTGGAAAGAAAAAGTTCTGCTGGCGCCAGCGATGCCATCTTCGGATATGTTGTTCGGGGGCCAAGCACGAGTCCATCCGAGGTGGTTTGGTGGCAAAATATTTTGTGGTTCCAGAGATATAGCCCCCAGAAGTGCGCGATTTTTGCAAGTTTACAATGGGCAATTCTAGCGCCGTGAGGGCTATCAAAAAGACGAGTAGATTTTTGCGCTCGTACCGGACTTCCGAACCAGAGAGTGTAAACAATTTTCAACTGCGCCCCCTAGTGGCCGAACTTGGTCAGCGAGCGACTTAGCGTGACGCAACTGAAATATTATGATTCGGCATGTCCTTCTTTACAACCTATGTGAATTTCATGTCCATACGTGGAATTTAACTATTTTTAATGAATTAAAAGAGACCGGCAAAACCCTAGGCCCGAAACCACGATTTTTAGACCCTTTTTGGCAGCCGTTCGGCCATCGTTGATCCGAGGCGCCCGAAAACTCTTCTGGTGCATCCCAGCACTGGCCCGAAACACATACGTCGAGTTCGTGCCGGTCGCATCGTGTTAAGCGTCCGTTTGGGGCCGTACGGCACTTTTCCCACCTTTTCTGCCATGTGCTTGGCAAAGTGGCATTTCTCAACCGATTTTCACCAAACAAACGTCGATTTGGCATGCCACCATCACCCAGAGCTAGCTCAGGCAGTTTGATAGCCGTAGCTCGTTGTTCTGGTGCTGTTCTGGGTCAGAGGTCAGAAAAAAGATGGATTTCAGCTAAAAACGGGGTTCTCTTCACCTCCAGACTTGACACTGATACTGTGTGCTCCTTGACCTCACAGGTCCATCATGTGTTAATTTCAGACAGATTGGAGCTTGTATCACAGGTTTTTACACCAGAAATATGTGAAATTGTGCTTGGTGCGACATATTTCTGGGTGCCATTTAAAAACCATAAGTGCTGACGACTACATTCCTTCTGCTGGTGATAGGGGCTGTTAATTGGAGTCATTTAAACCCAACCTGACCTCTCTAGGACATTCAGAAGCCAAGTTCTGAGCCTCCAAAGGTGTATCCGGACATTTGTCTTTAAGGCAGAAGTGATCCGGTGACCTTTGGGACATCATCTGACCCCCTTAGGAATGTGCTATCATCATGAAATGTACAGATAACTTACAACTCAATAGATTCTACCTTCATGTTGTGTTTCAGCCAGATTGGACCTTGTTTTCACACAAAAGGAACCAACATTATGTGAAAATGTGCTTTGTGCGACATATTTCAGGGTGCTGTTTAAAAACTGTAAGTGCTAATGACTCCATTCCTTCTGCTGGTGATAGGGGCTGTTAATTAGAGTCATTTAAACCCAACCTGACCTCTCTAGGACATTCAGAAGCCAAGTTATGAGCCTCCAAAGGTGTATCCGGACATTTTTCTTTAAGGCAGAAGTGATCCGGTGACCTTTGTGACATCATCTGACCCCCTTAGGAATGTGCTGTCATCATGAAACGTGCAGATCACTTACAACTCAATAGATTCTACCTTCCTGTGGTGTTTCAGCCAGATTGGACCTTGTTTGAGGGAACTGGAACCAAAATTATGTGAAATTGTGCTTGGTGCAACATAATTCTGTGTGTGCCATTTAAAAACTGTACATCCTATCCACTCCACTCCTTCTGTTATCGATACAGACCATTAATTGGAGTATCTTAAAACAAATTTGACCTCTCTAGGACATTCATAAGCCAAGTTATGAGCCTCCAAAGGTGTATCCGGACATTTTTCTTCAGGTGACACCATGCTCGGTGACCTTTGGGCCATGGTTTGACCCCCTTAGGAAGGTGCTATCATCATGAAAAGTTCAGATCACTTACAACTCAATAGATTCTACCTTTCTGTGGTGTTTCAGCCTGATTGAAGCTTTTTTCAGAGAACTGGACCCATAATAATGTGAAATTGTGCTTGGTGCAACATAGGTCTGGGGTCTGGGTCCCATTTAAACCCCGTAAGTGCTATTGACTTGATTCCTTTTTCTGGTAGTAGGGGCTGTTAATTGGAGTATTTTAAAACAGACCTGATCTCTCTAGGACATTCAGAAGAAAAGTTATAAGCCCACAAATGTGTGATACGAACCACTCCTTTAAAGAACAAGTGATCCGATGACCTTTGTGACACCATTTGACCATCTTAGGAATGAGCTATCATTATGAAACGTTGGAATCACTTATAACTAAAAAGATTCTACTTTCCTGTGGTGTTTCAGCCTGATTGAAGCTTTTTTCAGTGAACTGGACCCATAATAATGTGAAATTGTGCTTGGTGCAACATAGTTCTGGGTCCCATTTAAAACCCATAAGTGCTATTGACTTAAGTCCTTTTTCTGGTAGTAGGGGCTGTTAATTGGAGTATTTTAAAACAGACCTGACCTCTCTAGGACATTCAGAAGCCAAGTTATAAGACCAACAGCTGCTTTTTTGGTGAGCAGGACGTCTCCGTTTTGGGTGTTTTTTGAAAGTAGCCCGAAATAAAGTGCATAGTGTCTGCCACAAAATCCAAAGTTCAGGTCAGAACGGGTGGGGGATGGGTGACGGACTCCACTTGACCCTTTGGTTCAGAACGGGCTACTTGTCTTCATTTTGGGACGCACGGGGGATGGGTGGAGACCCAGAAACATGTGAAACAGTGCTTTGTGTGACATAATTATGGGTGCCATTTAAAAACTGTACATCCTATCGACTCAATTCCTTCTATTCTAGATACAGACCATTAATTGGAGTATTTTACAACAGACCTGACCTCTCTAGGACATTCAGAAGCCAAGTTATAAGCCCACAGCTGTTTTGGTGAGCAGCACGTCTCCGTTTTGGGCTAACTTTTGAAAGTAGCCCGAAATAAAGTGTATAGCGTCTGCCACCCAGTCAAAAGGTCAGGTCAGAACGGGTGGGGGATGGGCAACGGACTCCACGGGCTACTTTTCCTCCATTTTGGGACAGATGGGGGTGGGGGGGGGCTGAGGTGGGCCGGTCAGCGGACCAGGGGGAGGTCTCTGGGGCGGCGACCTCAAAACGGGTTACTTTGGGGAGGGGGAAGGTGTGGGGTGTTCTCCGCCAATGGATTCAGAAGGGGTGAGTTTGGGCGCGATACGGGTCACTTTTAAATTTCTTGTCCAAGGGCTCCCCTAGTGTCCAAGTCCCAAAGTGAAGCAAAAGTAACCCATTCTGAGTCCAGGGGTGTGCCAAAATGTAAAAAGTAACCCAAATTTAAGGAGCCCAATTCCATTGGGGCCACTTTTGACGCAAAGTGTGCCAAAAAGCGCATTTTAGAATGCCCAAAATGAAGCAATCCCTCAGGGGGTCAAACCATGTCCCAAAGGTCACCGGATCTGGTGTCAATTTAAAGAAGTAGTCCAGTTACACATTTGTGGGCTTATAACTTGGCTTCTGAATTTCCTAGAGAGATCAGGTTTGTTTTAATGTACTCCAATCAACGGCCCCTACAACCACAAAAAGGAATGGAGTCATTAGCACTTATGGTTTGTAAATGGCACCCAGAATTATGTTGCACGAAGCACAATTTCACATCATTCTGGGTCCATTTGTGTGAAAACAAGGTCCAATCAGGCTGAAACGTTACAAGAAGGTAGAATCTATTGAGTTGTAAGTGATCTGAACGTTTCATGATGATCGCACATTCCTATAGGGGGTCAAACCATGTCCCAAAGGTCACCGGGCCTGGTGTCACTTTAAAGAAGTAGTCCAGTTACACCTTTGTGGGCTTATAACTTGGCTTCTGAATATCCTAGAGAGGTCAGGTTTTTTTAGAGTACTCCAATTAACAGCCCCCATTACCACTAAAAGGAATGGAGTCATTAGCACTTATGGTTTTTAAATGGCACCCAGAATTATGTTGCACGAAGCACAATTTCACATCATTCTGGGTTCATTTGTGTGAAAACAAGGTCCAATCAGGCTGAAACGTTACAGGAAGATAGAATCTATTGAGTTGTAAGTGATCTGAATGTTTCATGATGATAGCACTTTCCTAAGGGGTCAAACCATGTCCCAAAGGTCACCGGATCTGGTGTCAATTTAAAGAAGTAGTCCAGTTACACATTTGTGGGCTTATAACTTGGCTTCTGAATTTCCTAGAGAGATCAGGTTTGTTTTAATGTACTCCAATCAACAGCCCCTACAACCACAAAAAGTAATGGAGTCATTAGCACTTATGGTTTGTAAATGGCACCCAGAATTATGTTGCACGAAGCACAATTTCACATAATTCTGGGTTCATTTGTGTGAAAACAAGGTACAATCAGGCTGAAACGTTACAGGAAGGTAGAATCTATTGAGTTGTAAGTGATCTGAATGTTTCATGATGATAGCACTTTCCTAAGGGGTCAAACCATGTCCCAAAGGTCACCGGATCTGGTGTCAATTTAAAGAAGTAGTCCAGTTACACATTTGTGGGCTTATAACTTGGCTTCTGAATTTCCTAGAGAGATCAGGTTTGTTTTAATGTACTCCAATCAACAGCCCCTACAACCACAAAAAGTAATGGAGTCATTAGCACTTATGGTTTGTAAATGGCACCCAGAATTATGTTGCACGAAGCACAATTTCACATCATTCTGGGTCCATTTGTGTGAAAACAAGGTCCAATCAGGCTGAAACGTTACAAGAAGGTAGAATCTATTGAGTTGTAAGTGATCTGAACGTTTCATGATGATCGCACATTCCTATAGGGGGTCAAACCATGTCCCAAAGGTCACCGGGCCTGGTGTCACTTTAAAGAAGTAGTCCAGTTACACCTTTGTGGGATTATAACTTGGCTTCTGAATATCCTAGAGAGGTCAGGTTTTTTTAGAGTACTCCAATTAACAGCCCCCATTACCACTAAAAGGAATGGAGTCATTAGCACTTATGGTTTTTAAATGGCACCCAGAATTATGTTGCACGAAGCACAATTTCACATCATTCTGGGTTCATTTGTGTGAAAACAAGGTCCAATCAGGCTGAAACGTTACAGGAAGGTAGAATCTATTGAGTTGTAAGTGATCTGAACGTTTCATGATGATAGCACTTTCCTAAGGGGTCAAACCATGTCCCAAAGGTCACCGGATCTGGTGTCAATTTAAAGAAGTAGTCCAGTTACACATTTGTGGGCTTATAACTTGGCTTCTGAATGTCCTAGAGAGATCAGGTTTGTTTTAGTATACTCCAAACAACAGCCCCTACAACCACAAAAAGGAATGGAGTCATTAGCACTTATGGTTTTAAATGGCACCCAGAATTATGTTGCACGAAGCACAAATTCACATCATTCTGGGTTCATTTGTTTGAAAACAAGGTCCAATCAGGCTGAAACGTTACAGGAAGGTAGAATCTATTGAGTTGTAAGTGATCTGAACGTTTCATTATGATAGCACTTTCCTAAGGGGGTCAAACCATGTCCCAAAGGTCACCGGATCTGGTGTCAATTTAAAGAAGTAGTCCAGTTACACATTTGTGGGCTTATATCTTGGCTTCTGAATGTCCTAGAGAGATCAGGTTTGTTTTAGTATACTCCAATCAACAGCCCCTACAACCACAAAAAGGAATGGAGTCATTAGCAATTATGGTTTGTAAATGGCACCCAGAATTATGTTGCACGAAGCACAATTTCACATCATTCTGGGTCCATTTGTGTGAAAACAAGGTCCAATCAGGCTGAAACGTTACAAGAAGGTAGAATCTATTGAGTTGTAAGTGATCTGAACATTTCAAGATGATTGCACATTCCTATAGGGGGTAAAACCATGTCCCAAAGGTCACCGGGCCTGGTGTCACTTTAAAGAAGTAGTCCAGTTACACCTTTGTGGGCTTATAACTTGGCTTCTGAATATCCTAGAGAGGTCAGGTTTGTTTTAGAGTACTCCAATTAACAGCCCCTATTACCACTAAAAGGAATGGAGTCATTAGCACTTATGGATTTTAAATGGCACCCAGAATTATGTTGCACGAAGCACAATTTCACATCATTCTGGGTTCATTTGTGTGAAAACAAGGTCCAATCAGGCTGAAACGTTACAGGAAGGTAGAATCTATTGAGTTGTAAGTGATCTGAACGTTTCATGATGATAGCCCTTTCCTAAGGGGGTCAAACCATGTCCCAAAGGTCACCGGATCTGGTGTCAATTTAAAGAAGTAGTCCAGTTACACATTTGTGGGCTTATAACTTGGCTTCTGAAGTCCTAGAGAAATCAGGTTTGTTTTAGTATACTCCAATCAACAGCCCCTACAACCACAAAAAGGAATGGAGTCATTAGCACTTATGGTTTGTAAATGGCACCCAGAATTATGTTGCACGAAGCACAATTTCACATAATTCTGGGTTCATTTGTGTGAAAACAAGGTACAATCAGGCTGAAACGTTACAGGAAGGTAGAATCTATTGAGTTGTAAGTGAGCTGAACGTTTCATGATGATAGCACTTTCCTAAGGGGGTCAAACCATGTCCCAAAGGTCACCGGATCTGGTGTCAATTTAAAGAAGTAGTCCAGTTACACATTTGTGGGCTTATAACTTGGCTTCTGAATGTCCTAGAGAGATCAGGTTTGTTTTAGTATACTCCAATCAACAGCCCCTACAACCACAAAAAGGAATGGAGTCATTAGCACTTATGGTTTGTAAATGGCACCCAGAATCATGTTGCACGAAGCACAATTTCACATCATTCTGGGTCCATTTGTGTGAAAACAAGGTCCAATCAGGCTGAAACGTTACAAGAAGGTAGAATCTATTGAGTTGTAAGTGATCTGAACATTTCAAGATGATCGCACATTCCTATAGGGGGTAAAACCATGTCCCAAAGGTCACCGGGCCTGGTGTCACTTTAAAGAAGTAGTCCAGTTACACCTTTGTGGGCTTATAACTTGGCTTCTGATTATCCTAGAGAGGTCAGGTTTGTTTTAGAGTACTCCAATTAACAGCCCCCATTACCACTAAAAGGAATGGAGTCATTAGCACTTATGGTTTTTAAATGGCACCCAGAATTATGTTGCACGAAGCACAATTTCACATCATTCTGGGTTCATTTGTGTGAAAACAAGGTCCAATCAGGCTGAAACGTTACAGGAAGGTAGAATCTATTGAGTTGTAAGTGATCTGAACGTTTCATGATGATAGCCCTTTCCTAAGGGGGTCAAACCATGTCCCAAAGGTCACCGGATCTGGTGTCAATTTAAAGAAGTAGTCCCTTTACACATTTGTGGGCTTATAACTTGGCTTCTGAATGTCCTAGAGAGATCAGGTTTGTTTTAGTATACTCCAATCAACAGCCCCTACAACCACAAAAAGGAATGGAGTCATTAGCACTTATGGTTTTTAAATGGCACCCAGAATTATGTTGCACGAAGCACAATTTCACATCATTCTGGGTTCATTTGTGTGAAAACAAGGTCCAATCAGGCTGAAACGTTACAGGAAGGTAGAATCTATTGAGTTGTAAGTGATCTGAACGTTTCATGATGATAGCCCTTTCCTAAGGGGGTCAAACCATGTCCCAAAGGTCACCGGATCTGGTGTCAATTTAAAAAAGTAGTCCTGTTACACATTTGTGGGCTTATAACTTGGCTTCTGAATGTCCTAGAGAGATCAGGTTTGTTTTAATGTACTCCAACCAACAGTCCCTACAACCACAAAAAGGAATGGAGTCATTAGCACTTATAGTTTGTAAATGGCACCCAGAATTATGTTGCACGAAGCACAATTTCACATCATTCTGGGTCCATTTGTGTGAAAACAAGGTCCAATCAGGCTGAAACGTTACAAGAAGGTAGAATCTATTGAGTTGTAAGTGATCTGAACGTTTCATGATGATCACACATTCCTATAGGGGGTCAAACCATGTCCCAAAGGTCACCGGGCCTGGTGTCACTTTAAAGAAGTAGTCCAATTACACCTTTGAGGGCTTATAACTTGGCTTCTGAATGTCCTAGAGAGATCAGGTTTGTTTTAGTGTACTCCAATCAACAGCCCCTACAACCTCAAAAAGGAATGGAGTCATTGGCACTTATGGTTTTTAAATGGCACCCAGAATTATGTTGCACGAAGCACAATTTCACATCATTCTGGGTCCATTTGTGTGAAAACAAGGTCCAATCAGGCTGAAACGTTACAAGAAGGTAGAATCTATTGAGTTGTAAGTGATCTGAACATTTCAAGATGATCGCACATTCCTATAGGGGGTAAAACCATGTCCCAAAGGTCACCGGGCCTGGTGTCACTTTAAAGAAGTAGTCCAGTTACACCTTTGTGGGCTTATAACTTGGCTTCTGAATGTCCTAGAGAGATCAGGTATGTTTTAGTATACTCCAATCAACAGCCCCAAGAACCACAAAAAGGAATGGAGTCATTAGCACTTATGGTTTGTAAATGGCACCCAGAATTATTTTGCACGAAGCACAATTTCACATCATTCTGGGTTCATTTGTGTGAAAACAAGGTACAATCAGGCTGAAACGTTACAGGAAGGTAGAATCTATTGAGTTGTAAGTGATCTGAACGTTTCATGATGATAGCACTTTCCTAAGGGGGTCAAACCATGTCCCAAAGGTCACCGGATCTGGTGTCAATTTAAAGAAGTAGTCCAGTTACACATTTGTGGGCTTATAACTTGGCTTCTGAATGTCCAAGAGAGATCAGGTTTGTTTTAGTGTACTCCAATCAACAGCCCCTACAACCTCAAAAAGGAATGGAGTCATTAGCACTTATGGTTTTTAAATGGCACCCAGAATTATGTTGCACGAAGCACAATTTCACATCATTCTGGGTCCATTTGTGTGAAAACAAGGTCCAATCAGGCTGAAACGTTACAAGAAGGTAGAATCTATTGAGTTGTAATTGATCTGAACATTTCATGATGATCGCACATTCCTATAGGGGGTCAAACCATGTCCCAAAGGTCACCGGGCCTGGTGTCACTTTAAAGAAGTAGTCCAGTTACACCTTTGTGGGCTTATAACTTGGCTTCTGAATATCCTAGAGAGGTCAGGTTTGTTTTAGAGTACTCCAAGTAACAGCCCCCATTACCACTAAAAGGAATGGAGTCATTAGCACTTATGGTTTGTAAATGGCACCCAGAATTATGTTGCACGAAGCACAATTTCACATCATTCTGGGTCCATTTGTGTGAAAACAAGGTCCAATCAGGCTGAAACGTTACAAAAAGGTAGATTCTATTGAGTTGTAAGTGATCTGAACGTTTCAAGATGATTGCACATTCCTATAGGGGGTCAAACCATGTCCCAAAGGTCACCGGGCCTGGTGTCACTTTAAAGAAGTAGTCCAGTTACACCTTTGTGGGCTTATAACTTGGCTTCTGAATATCCTAGAGAGGTCAGGTTTTTTTAGAGTACTCCAATTAACAGCCCCCATTACCACTAAAAGGAATGGAGTCATTAGCACTTATGGTTTTTAAATGGCACCCAGAATTATGTTGCACGTAGCACAATTTCACATCATTCTGGGTTCATTTGTGTGAAAACAAGGTCCAATCAGGCTGAAACGTTACAGGAAGGTAGAATCTATTGAGTTGTAAGTGATCTGAACGTTTCATGATGATAGCACTTTCCTAAGGGGTCAAACCATGTCCCAAAGGTCACCGGATCTGGTGTCAATTTAAAGAAGTAGTCCAGTTACACATTTGTGGGCTTATAACTTGGCTTCTGAATTTCCTAGAGAGATCAGGTTTGTTTTAATGTACTCCAATCAACAGCCCCTACAACCACAAAAAGTAATGGAGTCATTAGCACTTATGGTTTGTAAATGGCACCCAGAATTATGTTGCACGAAGCACAATTTCACATCATTCTGGGTCCATTTGTGTGAAAACAAGGTCCAATCAGGCTGAAACGTTACAAGAAGGTAGAATCTATTGAGTTGTAAGTGATCTGAACGTTTCATGATGATCGCACATTCCTATAGGGGGTCAAACCATGTCCCAAAGGTCACCGGGCCTGGTGTCACTTTAAAGAAGTAGTCCAGTTACACCTTTGTGGGCTTATAACTTGGCTTCTGAATATCCTAGAGAGGTCAGGTTTTTTTAGAGTACTCCAATTAACAGCCCCCATTACCACTAAAAGGAATGGAGTCATTAGCACTTATGGTTTTTAAATGGCACCCAGAATTATGTTGCACGAAGCACAATTTCACATCATTCTGGGTTCATTTGTGTGAAAACAAGGTCCAATCAGGCTGAAACGTTACAGGAAGGTAGAATCTATTGAGTTGTAAGTGATTTGAACGTTTCATGATGATAGCACTTTCCTAAGGGGTCAAACCATGTCCCAAAGGTCACCGGATCTGGTGTCAATTTAAAGAAGTAGTCCAGTTACACATTTGTGGGCTTATAACTTGACTTCTGAATGTCCTAGAGAGATCAGGTTTGTTTTAGTATACTCCAATCAACAGCCCCTACAACCACAAAAAGGAATGGAGTCATTAGCACTTATGGTTTTTAAATGGCACCCAGAATTATGTTGCACGAAGCACAATTTCACATCATTCTGGGTTCATTTGTGTGAAAACAAGGTCCAATCAGGCTGAAACGTTACAGGAAGGTAGAATCTATTGAGTTGTAAGTGATCTGAACGTTTCATGATGATAGCCCTTTCCTAAGGGGGTCAAACCATGTCCCAAAGGTCACCGGATCTGGTGTCAGTTTAAAAAAGTAGTCCTGTTACACATTTGTGGGCTTATAACTTGGCTTCTGAATGTCCTAGAGAGATCAGGTTTGTTTTAATGTACTCCAACCAACAGTCCCTACAACCACAAAAAGGAATGGAGTCATTAGCACTTATAGTTTGTAAATGGCACCCAGAATTATGTTGCACGAAGCACAATTTCACATCATTCTGGGTCCATTTGTGTGAAAACAAGGTCCAATCAGGCTGAAACGTTACAAGAAGGTAGAATCTATTGAGTTGTAAGTGATCTGAACGTTTCATGATGATCACACATTCCTATAGGGGGTCAAACCATGTCCCAAAGGTCACCGGGCCTGGTGTCACTTTAAAGAAGTAGTCCAATTACACCTTTGAGGGCTTATAACTTGCCTTCTGAATGTCCTAGAGAGATCAGGTTTGTTTTAGTGTACTACAATCAACAGCCCCTACAACCTCAAAAAGGAATGGAGTCATTGGCACTTATGGTTTTTAAATGGCACCCAGAATTATGTTGCACGAAGCACAATTTCACATCATTCTGGGTCCATTTGTGTGAAAACAAGGTCCAATCAGGCTGAAACGTTACAAGAAGGTAGAATCTATTGAGTTGTAAGTGATCTGAACATTTCAAGATGATCGCACATTCCTATAGGGGGTAAAACCATGTCCCAAAGGTCACCGGGCCTGGTGTCACTTTAAAGAAGTAGTCCAGTTACACCTTTGTGGGCTTATAACTTGGCTTCTGAATGTCCTAGAGAGATCAGGTATGTTTTAGTATACTCCAATCAACAGCCCCAAGAACCACAAAAAGGAATGGAGTCATTAGCACTTATGGTTTGTAAATGGCACCCAGAATTATTTTGCACGAAGCACAATTTCACATCATTCTGGGTTCATTTGTGTGAAAACAAGGTACAATCAGGCTGAAACGTTACAGGAAGGTAGAATCTATTGAGTTGTAAGTGATCTGAACGTTTCATGATGATAGCACTTTCCTAAGGGGGTCAAACCATGTCCCAAAGGTCACCGGATCTGGTGTCAATTTAAAGAAGTAGTCCAGTTACACATTTGTGGGCTTATAACTTGGCTTCTGAATGTCCAAGAGAGATCAGGTTTGTTTTAGTGTACTCCAATCAACAGCCCCTACAACCTCAAAAAGGAATGGAGTCATTAGCACTTATGGTTTTTAAATGGCACCCAGAATTATGTTGCACGAAGCACAATTTCACATCATTCTGGGTCCATTTGTGTGAAAACAAGGTCCAATCAGGCTGAAACGTTACAAGAAGGTAGAATCTATTGAGTTGTAATTGATCTGAACATTTCATGATGATCGCACATTCCTATAGGGGGTCAAACCATGTCCCAAAGGTCACCGGGCCTGGTGTCACTTTAAAGAAGTAGTCCATTTACACCTTTGTGGGCTTATAACTTGGCTTCTGAATATCCTAGAGAGGTCAGGTTTGTTTTAGAGTACTCCAAGTAACAGCCCCCATTACCACTAAAAGGAATGGAGTCATTAGCACTTATGGTTTGTAAATGGCACCCAGAATTATGTTGCACGAAGCACAATTTCACATCATTCTGGGTCCATTTGTGTGAAAACAAGGTCCAATCAGGCTGAAACGTTGCAAAAAGGTAGATTCTATTGAGTTGTAAGTGATCTGAACGTTTCAAGATGATTGCACATTCCTATAGGGGGTCAAACCATGTCCCAAAGGTCACCGGGCCTGGTGTCACTTTAAAGAAGTAGTCCAGTTACACCTTTGTGGGCTTATAACTTGGCTTCTGAATATCCTAGAGAGGTCAGGTTTTTTTAGAGTACTCCAATTAACAGCCCCCATTACCACTAAAAGGAATGGAGTCATTAGCACTTATGGTTTTTAAATGGCACCCAGAATTATGTTGCACGAAGCACAATTTCACATCATTCTGGGTCCATTTGTGTGAAAACAAGGTCCAATCAGGCTGAAACGTTACAAGAAGGTAGAATCTATTGAGTTGTAAGTGATCTGAACGTTTCATGATGATCACACATTCCTATAGGGGGTCAAACCATGTCCCAAAGGTCACCGGGCCTGGTGTCACTTTAAAGAAGTAGTCCAATTACACCTTTGAGGGCTTATAACTTGCCTTCTGAATGTCCTAGAGAGATCAGGTTTGTTTTAGTGTACTACAATCAACAGCCCCTACAACCTCAAAAAGGAATGGAGTCATTGGCACTTATGGTTTTTAAATGGCACCCAGAATTATGTTGCACGAAGCACAATTTCACATCATTCTGGGTCCATTTGTGTGAAAACAAGGTCCAATCAGGCTGAAACGTTACAAGAAGGTAGAATCTATTGAGTTGTAAGTGATCTGAACATTTCAAGATGATCGCACATTCCTATAGGGGGTAAAACCATGTCCCAAAGGTCACCGGGCCTGGTGTCACTTTAAAGAAGTAGTCCAGTTACACCTTTGTGGGCTTATAACTTGGCTTCTGAATGTCCTAGAGAGATCAGGTATGTTTTAGTATACTCCAATCAACAGCCCCAAGAACCACAAAAAGGAATGGAGTCATTAGCACTTATGGTTTGTAAATGGCACCCAGAATTATTTTGCACGAAGCACAATTTCACATCATTCTGGGTTCATTTGTGTGAAAACAAGGTACAATCAGGCTGAAACGTTACAGGAAGGTAGAATCTATTGAGTTGTAAGTGATCTGAACGTTTCATGATGATAGCACTTTCCTAAGGGGGTCAAACCATGTCCCAAAGGTCACCGGATCTGGTGTCAATTTAAAGAAGTAGTCCAGTTACACATTTGTGGGCTTATAACTTGGCTTCTGAATGTCCAAGAGAGATCAGGTTTGTTTTAGTGTACTCCAATCAACAGCCCCTACAACCTCAAAAAGGAATGGAGTCATTAGCACTTATGGTTTTTAAATGGCACCCAGAATTATGTTGCACGAAGCACAATTTCACATCATTCTGGGTCCATTTGTGTGAAAACAAGGTCCAATCAGGCTGAAACGTTACAAGAAGGTAGAATCTATTGAGTTGTAATTGATCTGAACATTTCATGATGATCGCACATTCCTATAGGGGGTCAAACCATGTCCCAAAGGTCACCGGGCCTGGTGTCACTTTAAAGAAGTAGTCCATTTACACCTTTGTGGGCTTATAACTTGGCTTCTGAATATCCTAGAGAGGTCAGGTTTGTTTTAGAGTACTCCAAGTAACAGCCCCCATTACCACTAAAAGGAATGGAGTCATTAGCACTTATGGTTTGTAAATGGCACCCAGAATTATGTTGCACGAAGCACAATTTCACATCATTCTGGGTCCATTTGTGTGAAAACAAGGTCCAATCAGGCTGAAACGTTACAAAAAGGTAGATTCTATTGAGTTGTAAGTGATCTGAACGTTTCAAGATGATTGCACATTCCTATAGGGGGTCAAACCATGTCCCAAAGGTCACCGGGCCTGGTGTCACTTTAAAGAAGTAGTCCAGTTACACCTTTGTGGGCTTATAACTTGGCTTCTGAATATCCTAGAGAGGTCAGGTTTTTTTAGAGTACTCCAATTAACAGCCCCCATTACCACTAAAAGGAATGGAGTCATTAGCACTTATGGTTTTTAAATGGCACCCAGAATTATGTTGCACGAAGCACAATTTCACATCATTCTGGGTTCATTTGTGTGAAAACAAGGTCCAATCAGGCTGAAACGTTACAGGAAGGTAGAATCTATTGAGTTGTAAGTGATCTGAACGTTTCATGATGATAGCACTTTCCTAAGGGGTCAAACCATGTCCCAAAGGTCACCGGATCTGGTGTCAATTTAAAGAAGTAGTCCAGTTACACATTTGTGGGCTTATAACTTGGCTTCTGAATTTCCTAGAGAGATCAGGTTTGTTTTAATGTACTCCAATCAACAGCCCCTACAACCAAAAAAAGTAATGGAGTCATTAGCACTTATGGTTTGTAAATGGCACCCAGAATTATGTCGCACGAAGCACAATTTCACATCATTCTGGGTCCATTTGTGTGAAAACAAGGTCCAATCAGGCTGAAACGTTACAAGAAGGTAGAATCTATTGAGTTGTAAGTGATCTGAACGTTTCATGATGATCGCACATTCCTATAGGGGGTCAAACCATGTCCCAAAGGTCACCGGGCCTGGTGTCACTTTAAAGAAGTAGTCCAGTTACACCTTTGTGGGCTTATAACTTGGCTTCTGAATATCCTAGAGAGGTCAGGTTTTTTTAGAGTACTCCAATTAACAGCCCCCATTACCACTAAAAGGAATGGAGTCATTAGCACTTATGGTTTTTAAATGGCACCCAGAATTATGTTGCACGAAGCACAATTTCACATCATTCTGGGTTCATTTGTGTGAAAACAAGGTCCAATCAGGCTGAAACGTTACAGGAAGGTAGAATCTATTGAGTTGTAAGTGATTTGAACGTTTCATGATGATAGCACTTTCCTAAGGGGTCAAACCATGTCCCAAAGGTCACCGGATCTGGTGTCAATTTAAAGAAGTAGTCCAGTTACACATTTGTGGGCTTATAACTTGACTTCTGAATGTCCTAGAGAGATCAGGTTTGTTTTAGTATACTCCAATCAACAGCCCCTGCAACCACAAAAAGGAATGGAGTCATTAGCACTTATGGTTTTTAAATGGCACCCAGAATTATGTTGCACGAAGCACAAATTCACATCATTCTGGGTTCATTTGTGTGAAAACAAGGTCCAATCAGGCTGAAACGTTACAGGAAGGTAGAATCTATTGAGTTGTAAGTGATCTGAACGTTTCATTATGATAGCACTTTCCTAAGGGGGTCAAACCATGTCCCAAAGGTCACCGGATCTGGTGTCAATTTAAAGAAGTAGTCCAGTTACACATTTGTGGGCTTATAATTTGGCTTCTGAATGTCCTAGAGAGATCAGGTTTGTTTTAGTATACTCCAATCAACAGCCCCTACAACCACAAAAAGGAATGGAGTCATTAGCACTTATGGTTTGTAAATGGCACCCAGAATTATGTTGCACGAAGCACAATTTCACATCATTCTGGGTCCATTTGTGTGAAAACAAGGTCCAATCAGGCTGAAACGTTACAAGAAGGTAGAATCTATTGAGTTGTAAGTGATCTGAACATTTCAAGATGATTGCACATTCCTATAGGGGGTAAAACCATGTCCCAAAGGTCACCGGGCCTGGTGTCACTTTAAAGAAGTAGTCCAGTTACACCTTTGTGGGCTTATAACTTGGCTTCTGAATATCCTAGAGAGGTCAGGTTTGTTTTAGAGTACTCCAATTAACAGCCCCTATTACCACTAAAAGGAATGGAGTCATTAGCACTTATGGATTTTAAATGGCACCCAGAATTATGTTGCACGAAGCACAATTTCACATCATTCTGGGTTCATTTGTGTGAAAACAAGGTCCAATCAGGCTGAAACGTTACAGGAAGGTAGAATCTATTGAGTTGTAAGTGATCTGAACGTTTCATGATGATAGCCCTTTCCTAAGGGGGTCAAACCATGTCCCAAAGGTCACCGGATCTGGTGTCAATTTAAAGAAGTAGTCCAGTTACACATTTGTGGGCTTATAACTTGGCTTCTGAAGTCCTAGAGAAATCAGGTTTGTTTTAGTATACTCCAATCAACAGCCCCTACAACCACAAAAAGGAATGGAGTCATTAGCACTTATGGTTTGTAAATGGCACCCAGAATTATGTTGCACGAAGCACAATTTCACATAATTCTGGGTTCATTTGTGTGAAAACAAGGTACAATCAGGCTGAAACGTTACAGGAAGGTAGAATCTATTGAGTTGTAAGTGAGCTGAACGTTTCATGATGATAGCACTTTCCTAAGGGGGTCAAACCATGTCCCAAAGGTCACCGGATCTGGTGTCAATTTAAAGAAGTAGTCCAGTTACACATTTGTGGGCTTATAACTTGGCTTCTGAATGTCCAAGAGAGATCAGGTTTGTTTTAGTGTACTCCAATCAACAGCCCCTACAACCTCAAAAAGGAATGGAGTCATTAGCACTTATGGTTTTTAAATGGCACCCAGAATTATGTTGCACGAAGCACAATTTCACATCATTCTGGGTCCATTTGTGTGAAAACAAGGTCCAATCAGGCTGAAACGTTACAAGAAGGTAGAATCTATTGAGTTGTAATTGATCTGAACATTTCATGATGATCGCACATTCCTATAGGGGGTCAAACCATGTCCCAAAGGTCACCGGGCCTGGTGTCACTTTAAAGAAGTAGTCCAGTTACACCTTTGTGGGCTTATAACTTGGCTTCTGAATATCCTAGAGAGGTCAGGTTTGTTTTAGAGTACTCCAAGTAACAGCCCCCATTACGACTAAAAGGAATGGAGTCATTAGCACTTATGGTTTGTAAATGGCACCCAGAATTATGTTGCACGAAGCACAATTTCACATCATTCTGGGTCCATTTGTGTGAAAACAAGGTCCAATCAGGCTGAAACGTTACAAAAAGGTAGATTCTATTGAGTTGTAAGTGATCTGAACGTTTCAAGATGATCGCACATTCCTATAGGGGGTCAAACCATGTCCCAAAGGTCACCGGGCCTGGTGTCACTTTAAAGAAGTAGTCCAGTTAAACCTTTGTGGGCTTATAACTTGGCTTCTGAATATCCTAGAGAGGTCAGGTTTGTTTTAGAGTACTCCAATTAACAGCCCCCATTACCACTAAAAGGAATGGAGTAATTAGCACTTATGGTTTTTAAATGGAACCCAGAATTATGTTGCACAAAGCACAATTTCACATCATTCTGGGTCCATTTGTGTGAAAACAAGGTCCAATCAGGCTGAAACGTTACAGGAAGGTAGAATCTATTGAGTTGTAAGTGATCTGAACATTTCATGATGATCGCACATTCCTATAGGGGGTCAAACCATGTCCCAAAGGTCACCGGGCCTGGTGTCACTTTAAAGAAGTAGTCCAGTTACACCTTTGTGGGCTTATAACTTGGCTTCTGAATATCCTAGAGAGGTCAGGTTTTTTTAGAGTACTCCAATTAACAGCCCCCATTACCACTAAAAGGAATGGAGTCATTAGCACTTATGGTTTTTAAATGGCACCCAGAATTATGTTGCACGAAGCACAATTTCACATCATTCTGGGTTCATTTGTGTGAAAACAAGGTCCAATCAGGCTGAAACGTTACAGGAAGGTAGAATCTATTGAGTTGTAAGTGATCTGAACGTTTCATGATGATAGCACTTTCCTAAGGGGTCAAACCATGTCCCAAAGGTCACCGGATCTGGTGTCAATTTAAAGAAGTAGTCCAGTTACACATTTGTGGGCTTATAACTTGGCTTCTGAATGTCCTAGAGAGATCAGGTTTGTTTTAGTATACTCCAATCAACAGCCCCTACAACCACAAAAAGGAATGGAGTCATTAGCACTTATGGTTTTTAAATGGCACTCAGAATTAAGTTGCACGAAGCACAATTTCACATCATTCTGGGTTCATTTGTGTGAAAACAAGGTCCAATCAGGCTGAAACGTTACAGGAAGGTAGAATCTATTGAGTTGTAAGTGATCTGAACGTTTCATTATGATAGCACTTTCCTAAGGGGGTCAAACCATGTCCCAAAGGTCACCGGATCTGGTGTCAATTTAAAGAAGTAGTCCAGTTACACATTTGTGGGCTTATAACTTGGCTTCTGAATGTCCTAGAGAGATCAGGTTTGTTTTAGTATACTCCAATCAACAGCCCCTACAACCACAAAAAGGAATGGAGTCATTAGCACTTATGGTTTGTAAATGGCACCCAGAATTATGTTGCACGAAGCACAATTTCACATCACTCTGGGTCCATTTGTGTGAAAACAAGGTCCAATCAGGCTGAAATGTTACAAGAAGGTAGAATCTATTGAGTTGTAAGTGATCTGAACATTTCAAGATGATTGCACATTCCTATAGGGGGTAAAACCATGTCCCAAAGGTCACCGGGCCTGGTGTCACTTTAAAGAAGTAGTCCAGTTACACCTTTGTGGGCTTATAACTTGGCTTCTGAATATCCTAGAGAGGTCAGGTTTGTTTTAGAGTACTCCAATTAACAGCCCCTATTACCACTAAAAGGAATGGAGTCATTAGCACTTATGGATTTTAAATGGCACCCAGAATTATGTTGCACGAAGCACAATTTCACATCATTCTGGGTTCATTTGTGTGAAAACAAGGTCCAATCAGGCTGAAACGTTACAGGAAGGTAGAATCTATTGAGTTGAAAGTGATCTGAACGTTTCATGATGATAGCCCTTTCCTAAGGGGGTCAAACCATGTCCCAAAGGTCACCGGATCTGGTGTCAATTTAAAGAAGTAGTCCAGTTACACATTTGTGGGCTTATAACTTGGCTTCTGAAGTCCTAGAGAAATCAGGTTTGTTTTAGTATACTCCAATCAACAGCCCCTACAACCACAAAAAGGAATGGAGTCATTAGCACTTATGGTTTGTAAATGGCACCCAGAATTATGTTGCACGAAGCACAATTTCACATAATTCTGGGTTCATTTGTGTGAAAACAAGGTACAATCAGGCTGAAACGTTACAGGAAGGTAGAATCTATTGAGTTGTAAGTGAGCTGAACGTTTCATGATGATAGCACTTTCCTAAGGGGGTCAAACCATGTCCCAAAGGTCACCGGATCTGGTGTCAATTTAAAGAAGTAGTCCAGTTACACCTTTGAGGGCTTATAACTTGGCTTCTGAATGTCCTAGAGAGATCAGGTTTGTTTTAGTGTACTCCAATCAACAGCCCCTACAACCTCAAAAAGGAATGGAGTCATTGGCACTTATGGTTTTTAAATGGCACCCAGAATTATGTTGCACGAAGCACAATTTCACATCATTCTGGGTCCATTTGTGTGAAAACAAGGTCCAATCAGGCTGAAACGTTACAAGAAGGTAGAATCTATTGAGTTGTAAGTGATCTGAACATTTCAAGATGATCGCACATTCCTATAGGGGGTAAAACCATGTCCCAAAGGTCACCGGGCCTGGTGTCACTTTAAAGAAGTAGTCCAGTTACACCTTTGTGGGCTTATAACTTGGCTTCTGAATATCCTAGAGAGGTCAGGTTTGTTTTAGAGTACTCCAATTAACAGCCCCCATTACCACTAAAAGGAATGGAGTCATTAGCACTTATGGTTTTTAAAGGGCACCCTGAATTATGTTGCACGAAGCACAATTTCACATCATTCTGGGTTCATTTGTGTAAAAACAAGGTCCAATCAGGCTGAAACGTTACAGGAAGGTAGAATCTATTGAGTTGTAAGTGATCTGAACGTTTCATGATGATAGCCCTTTCCTAAGGGGGTCAAACCATGTCCCAAAGGTCACCGGATCTGGTGTCAATTTAAACAAGTAGTCCAGTTACACATTTGTGGGCTTATAACTTGGCTTCTGAATGTCCTAGAGAGATCAGGTATGTTTTAGTATACTCCAATCAACAGCCCCAAGAGTTACAAAAAGGAATGGAGTCATTAGCACTTATGGTTTGTAAATGGCACCCAGAATTATTTTGCACGAAGCACAATTTCACATCATTCTGGGTTCATTTGTGTGAAAACAAGGTCCAATCAGGCTGAAACGTTACAAAAAGGTAGATTCTATTGAGTTGTAAGTGATCTGAACGTTTCAAGATGATCGCACATTCCTATAGGGGGTCAAACCATGTCCCAAAGGTCACCGGGCCTGGTGTCACTTTAAAGAAGTAGTCCAGTTACACCTTTGTGGGCTTATAACTTGGCTTCTGAATATCCTAGAGAGGTCAGGTTTGTTTTAGAGTACTCCAATTAACAGCCCCCATTACCACTAAAAGGAATGGAGTCATTAGCACTTATGGTTTTTAAATGGCACCCAGAATTATGTTGCACAAAGCACAATTTCACATCATTCTGGGTCCATTTGTGTGAAAACAAGGTCCATTCAGGCTGAAACGTTACAGGAAGGTAGAATCTATTGAGTTGTAAGTGATCTGAACGTTTCATGATGATCGCACATTCCTATAGGGGGTCAAACCATGTCCCAAAGGTCACCAGATCTGGTGTAAATTTAAAGAAGTAGTCCAGTTACACATTTGTGGGCTTATAACTTGGCTTCTGAATGTCCTAGAGAGATCAGGATTGTTTTAGTGTACTCCAATCAACAGCCCCTACAACCACAAAAAGGAATGGAGTCAATAGCACTTATGGTTTGTAAATGGCACCCAGAATTATGTTGCACGAAGCACAATTTCACATCATTCTGGGTCCATTTGTGTGAAAACAAGGTCCAATCAGGCTGAAACGTTACAAGAAGGTAGAATCTATTGAGTTGTATTTGATCTGAACGTTTCAAGATGATCGCAATTTCCTAAGGGGGGTCAAACCATGTCCCAAAGGTCACCGGATCTGGTGTCAATTTAAAGAAGTAGTCCAGTTACACATTTGTGGGCTTATAACTTGGCTTCTGAATGTCCTAGAGAGATCAGGTTTGTTTTAATGTACTCCAACCACCAGCCCCTACAACCACAAAAAGGAATGGAGTCATTAGCACTTATGGTTTGTAAATGGCACCCAGAATTATGTTGCACGAAGCACAATTTCACATCATTCTGGGTCCATTTGTGTGAAAACAAGGTCCAATCAGGCTGAAACATTACAAGAAGGTAGAATCTATTGAGTTGTAAGTGATCTGAACGTTTCATGATGATCGCACATTCCTATAGGGGGTCAAACCATGTCCCAAAGGTCAACGGGCCTGGTGTCACTTTAAAGAAGTAGTCCAGTTACACCTTTGTGGGCTTATAACTTGGCTTCTGAATATCCTAGAGAGGTCAGGTTTGTTTTAGAGTACTCCAATTAGAGCCCCCATTACCCCAAAAAGGAATGGAGTCATTAGCACTTATGGTTTTTAAATGGCACCCAGAATTATGTTGCACGAAGCACAATTTCACATCATTCTGGGTTCATTTGTATGAAAACAAGGTCCAATCAGGCTGAAACGTTACAGGAAGGTAGAATCTATTGAGTTGTAAGTGATCTGAACGTTTCATGATGATAGCACTTTCCTAAGGGGGTCAAACCATGTCCCAAAGGTCACCGGATCTGGTGTCAATTTAAAGAAGTAGTCCAGTTACACATTTGTGGGCTTATAACTTGGCTTCTGAATGTCCTAGAGAGATCAGGTTTGTTTTAATGTACTCCAATCAACAGCCCCTACAACCACAAAAAGGAATGGAGTCATTAGCACTTATAGTTTGTAAATGGCACCCAGAATTATGTTGCACGAAGCACAATTTCACATCATTCTGGGTCCATTTGTGTGAAAACAAGGTCCAATCAGGCTGAAACGTTACAAGAAGGTAGAATCTACTGAGTTGTAAGTGATCCGAACGTTTCATGATGATCGCACATTCCTATAGGGGGTCAAACCAGGTCCCAAAGGTCACCGGGCCTGGTGTCACTTTAAAGAAGTAGTCCAGTTACACCTTTGTGGGCTTATAACTTGGCTTCTGAATGTCCTAGAGAGGTCAGGTTTGTTTTAGTGTACTCCAATCAACAGTCCCTACAACCACAAAAAGGAATGGAGTCATTAGCACTTATGGTTTGTAAATGGCACCCAGAATTATGTTGCACGAAGCACAATTTCACATCATTCTGGGTCCATTTGTGTGAAAACAAGGTCCAATCATGCTGAAACGTTACAAGAAGGTAGAATCTACTTAGTTGTAAGTGATCTGAACGTTTCATGATGATCGCACATTACTATAGGGGGTAAAATCATGTCCCAAAGGTCACCGGGCCTGGTGTCACTTTAAAGAAGTAGTCCAGTTACACATTTGTGGGCTTATAACTTGGCTTCTGAATATCCTAGAGAGGCCAGGTTTGTTTTAGAGTACTCCAATCAACAGCCCCTACAACCACAAAAAGGAATGGAGTCATTAGCACTTATGGTTTGTAAATGGCACCCAGAATTATGTTGCACGAAGCACAATTTCACATCATTCTGGGTCCATTTGTGTGAAAACAAGGTCCAATCAGGCTGAAACGTTACAAGAAGGTAGAATCTACTGAGTTGTAAGTGATCCGAACGTTTCATGATGATCGCACATTCCTATAGGGGGTCAAACCAGGTCCCAAAGGTCACCGGGCCTGGTGTCACTTTAAAGAAGTAGTCCAGTTACACCTTTGTGGGCTTATAACTTGGCTTCTGAATGTCCTAGAGAGGTCAGGTTTGTTTTAGTGTACTCCAATCAACAGTCCCTACAACCACAAAAAGGAATGGAGTCATTAGCACTTATGGTTTGTAAATGGCACCCAGAATTATGTTGCACGAAGCACAATTTCACATCATTCTGGGTCCATTTGTGTGAAAACAAGGTCCAATCATGCTGAAACGTTACAAGAAGGTAGAATCTACTTAGTTGTAAGTGATCTGAACGTTTCATGATGATCGCACATTACTATAGGGGGTAAAATCATGTCCCAAAGGTCACCGGGCCTGGTGTCACTTTAAAGAAGTAGTCCAGTTACACATTTGTGGGCTTATAACTTGGCTTCTGAATATCCTAGAGAGGCCAGGTTTGTTTTAGAGTACTCCAATCAACAGCCCCTACAACCACAAAAATGAATGGAGTCATTAGCACTTATGGTTTGTAAATGGCACCCAGAATTATGTTGCACGAAGCACAATTTCACATCATTCTGGGTCCATTTGTGTGAAAACAAGGTCCAATCAGGCTGAAACGTTACAAGAAGGTAGAATCTATTGAGTTGTAAGTGATCTGAACGTTTCATGATGATCGCACATTCCTATAGGGGGTCAAACCAGGTCCCAAAGGTCACCGGGTCTGGTGTCACTTTAAAGAAGTAGTCCAGTTACACCTTTGTGGGCTTATAACTTGGCTTCTGAATGTCCTAGAGAGGTCAGGTTTGTTTTAGTGTACTCCAATAAACAGTCCCTACAACCACAAAAAGGAATGGAGTCATTAGCACTTATGGTTTGTAAATGGCACCCAGAATTATGTTGCACGAAGCACAATTTCACATCATTCTGGGTCCATTTGTGTGAAAACAAGGTCCAATCAGGCTGAAACGTTACAAGAAGGTAGAATCTACTGAGTTGTAAGTGATCTGAACGTTTAATGATGATCGCACATTCCTATAGGGGGTAAAATCATGTCCCAAAGGTCACCGGGCCTGGTGTCACTTTAAAGAAGTAGTCCAGTTACACATTTGTGGGCTTATAACTTGGCTTCTGAATATCCTAGAGAGGTCAGGTTTGTTTTAGAGTACTCCAATTAACAGCCCCCATTACCACAAAAAGGAATGGAGTCATTAGCGCTTATGGTTTTTAAATGGCACCCAGAATTATGTTGCACGAAGCACAATTTCACATCATTCTGGGTTCATTTGTGTGAAAACAAGGTCCAATCAGGCTGAAACGTTACAAGAAGGTAGAATCTACTGAGTTGTAAGTGATCTGAACGTTTCATGATGATCGCACATTCCTATAGGGGGTAAAACCATGTCCCAAAGGTCACTGGGCCTGGTGTCACTTTAAAGAAGTAGTCCAGTTACACATTTGTGGGCTTATAACTTGGCTTCTGAATGTCCTAGAGAGATCAGGTTTGTTTTAGTGTACTCCAATCAACAGCCCCTACAACCACAAAAAGGAATGGAGTCATTAGCACTTATGGTTTGTAAATGGCACCCAGAATTATGTTGCACGAAGAACAATTTCACATCATTCTGGGTTCATTTGTGTGAAAACAAGGTCCAATCAGGCTGAATTCGTTACAAGAAGGTAGAATCTATTGAGTTGTAAGTGATCTGAACGTTTCATGATGATCGCACATTCCTATAGGGGGTCAAACCATGTCCCAAAGGTCACCGGGCCTGGTGTCACTTTAAAGAAGTAGTCCAGTTACACATTTGTGGGCTTATAACTTGGCTTCTCAATATCCTAGAGAGATCAGGTTTGTTTTAGTGTAGTCCAATCAACAGCCCCTACAACCACAAAAAGGAATGGAGTCATTAGCACTTATGGTTTGTAAATGGCACCCAGAATTATGTTGCATGAAGCACAATTTCACATCATTCTGGGTTCATTTGTGTGAAAACAAGGTCCAATCAGGCTGAAACGTTACAGGAAGGTAGAATCTATTGAGTTGTAAGTGATCTGAACGTTTCATGATGACAGCACTTTCCTAAGGGGGTCAAACCATGTCCCAAACGTCACCGGATCTGGTGTCAATTTAAAGAAGTAGTCCAGTTACACATTTGTGGGCTTATAACTTGGATTCTGAATGTCATAGAGAGATCAGGTTTGTTTTAGTGTACTCCAGTCAACAGCCCCTACAACCACAAAAAGGAATGGAGTCATTAGCACTTATGGTTTGTAAATGGCACCCAGAATTATGTTGCACGAAGCACAATTTCACATCATTCTGGGTCCATTTGTGTGAAAACAAGGTCCAATCAGGCTGAAACGTTACAAGAAGGTAGAATCTATTGAGTTGTAAGTGATCTGAACGTTTCATGATGATCGCACATTCCTATAGGGGGTAAAACCAAATCCCAAAGGTCACCGGGCCTGGTGTCACTTTAAAGAAGTAGTCCAGTTACACATTTGTGGGCTTATAACTTGGCTTCTGAATGTCCTAGAGAGATCAGGTTTGTTTTAGTGTACTCCAATCAACAGACCCTACAAACACAAAAAGGAATGGAGTCATTAGCACTTATGGTTTGTAAATGGCACCCAGAATTATGTTGCACGAAGCACAATTTCACATCATTCTGGGTCCATTTGTGTGAAAACAAGGTCCAATCAGGCTGAAACGTTACAAGAAGGTAGAATCTATTGAGTTGTAAGTGATCTGAACGTTTCATGATGATCGCACATTCCTACAGGGGGTCAAACCAGGTCCCAAAGGTCACCGGGCCTGGTGTCACTTTAAAGAAGTAGTCCAGTTACACCTTTGTGGGCTTATAACTTGGCTTCTGAATGTCCCAGAGAGTTCAGATTTGTTTTAGTGTACTCCAATCAACAGTCCCTACAACCACAAAAAGGAATGGAGTCATTAGCACTTATGGTTTGTAAATGGCACCCAGAATTATGTTGCACGAAGCACAATTTCACATCATTCTCGTTCCATTTGTGTGAAAACAAGGTCCAATCAGGCTGAAACGTTACAAGAAGGTAGAATCTACTGAGTTGTAAGTGATCTGAACATTTCATGATGATCGCACATTACTATAGGGGGTAAAATCATGTCCCAAAGGTCACCGGGCCTGGTGTCACTTTAAAGAAGTAGTCCAGTTACACCTTTTTGGGCTTATAACTTGGCTTCTGAATATCCTAGAGAGGTCAGGTTTGTTTTAGAGTACTCCAATTAAGAGCCCCCATTACCACAAAAAGGAATGGAGTCATTAGCACTTATGGCTTGTAAATGGCACCCAGAATTATGTTGCACGAAGCACAATTTCACATCATTCTGGGTCCATTTGTGTGAAAACAAGGTCCAATCAGGCTGAAACGTTACAAGAAGGTAGAATCTATTGAGTTGTAAGTGATCTGAACATTTCATGATGATCGCACATTCCTATAGGGGGTCAAACCAGGTCCCAAAGGTCACCGCGCCTGGTGTCACTTTAAAGAAGTAGTCCAGTTACACCTTTGTGGGCTTATAACTTGGCTTCTGAATATCCTAGAGAGGTCAGGTTTGTTTTAGAGTACTCCAATTAACAGCCCCCATTACCCCCAAAAGGACTGGAGTCATTAGCACTTATGGTTTTTAAATGGCACCCAGAATTATGTTGCACGAAGCACAATTTCACATCATTCTGGGTCCATTTGTGTGAAAACAAGGTCCAATCAGGCTGAAACGTTACAAGAAGGTAGAATCTATTGAGTTGTAAGTGATCTGAACGTTTCAAGATGATCGCACATTCCTATAGGGGGTAAAACCATGTCCCAAAGGTCACCGGGCCTGGTGTCACTTTAGAGAAGTAGTCCAGTTACACCTTTGTGGGCTTATAACTTGGCTTCTGACTGTCCTAGAGAGGTCAGGTTTGTTTTAGTGTACACCAATCAACAGCCCCTACAACCACAAACAGGAATGGAGTCATTAGCACTTATGGTTTGTAAATGGCACCCAGAATTATGTTGCACGAAGCACAAATTCACATCATTCTGGGTCCATTTGTGTGAAAACAAGGTCCAATCAGGCTGAAACGTTACAGGAAGGTACAATCTATTGAGTTGTAAGTGATCTGAACGTTTCATGATGATAGCACTTTCCTAAGGGGGTCAAACCATGTCCCAAAGGTCACCGGATCTGGTGTCAATTTAAAGAAGTAGTCCAGTTACAAATTTGTGGGCTTATAACTTGGCTTCTGAATTTCCTAGAGAGATCAGGTTTGTTTTAGTGTACTCCAATCAACAGCCCCTACAACCACAAAAAGGAATGGAGTCATTAGCACTTATGGTTTGTAAATGGCACCCAGAATTATGTTGCACGAAGCACAATTTCACATCATTCTGGGTCCATTTGTGTGAAAACAAGGTCCAATCATGCTGAAACGTTACAAGAAGGTAGAATCTACTTAGTTGTAAGTGATCTGAACGTTTCATGATGATCGCACATTTCTATAGGGGGTAAAATCATGTCCCAAAGGTCACCGGGCCTGGTGTCACTTTAAAGAAGTAGTCCAGTTACACATTTGTGGGCTTATAACTTGGCTTCTGAATATCCTAGAGAGGCCAGGTTTGTTTTAGAGTACTCCAATCAACAGCCCCTACAACCACAAAAAGGAATGGAGTCATTAGCGCTTATGGTTTTTAAATGGCACCCAGAATTATATTGCACGAAGCACAATTTCACATCATTCTGGGTTCTTTTGTGTGAAAACAAGGTCCAATCAGGCTGAAACGTTACAAGAAGGTAGAATCTACTGAGTTGTAAGTGATCTGAACGTTTCATGATGATCGCACATTCCTATAGGGGGTAAAACCATGTCCCAAAGGTCACTGGGCCTGGTGTCACTTTAAAGAAGTAGTCCAGTTACACCTTTGTGGGCTTATAACTT
Source organism: Nothobranchius furzeri (assembly GCF_043380555.1). Taxonomy (NCBI): domain Eukaryota; kingdom Metazoa; phylum Chordata; class Actinopteri; order Cyprinodontiformes; family Nothobranchiidae; genus Nothobranchius; species Nothobranchius furzeri. The sequence continues at coordinate 13,527,432 of NC_091756.1, forward strand.
GGCTTCTGAATGTCCTAGAGAGATCAGGTTTGTTTTAGTGTACTCCAATCAACAGCCCCTACAACCACATAAAGGAATGGAGTCATTAGCACTTATGGTTTGTAAATGGCACCCAGAATTATGTTGCACGAAGCACAATTTCACATCATTCTGGGTTCATTTGTGTGAAAACAAGGTCCAATCAGGCTGAATTCGTTACAAGAAGGTAGAATCTATTGAGTTGTAAGTGATCTGAACGTTTCATGATGATCGCACATTCCTATAGGGGGTCAAACCATGTCCCAAAGGTCACCGGGCCTGGTGTCACTTTAAAGAAGTAGTCCAGTTACACATTTGTGGGCTTATAACTTGGCTTCTCAATTTCCTAGAGAGATCAGGTTTGTTTTAGTGTAGTCCAATCAACAGCCCCTACAACCACAAAAAGGAATGGAGTCATTAGCACTTATGGTTTGTAAATGGCACCCAGAATTATGTTGCATGAAGCACAATTTCACATCATTCTGGGTTCATTTGTGTGAAAACAAGGTCCAATCAGGCTGAAACGTTACAGGAAGGTAGAATCTATTGAGTTGTAAGTGATCTGAACGTTTCATGATGATCGCACATTCCTATAGGGGGTCAAACCATGTCCCAAAGGTCACCGGGCCTGGTGTCACTTTAAAGAAGTAGTCCAGTTACACATTTGTGGGCTTATAACTTGGATTCTGAATGTCATAGAGAGATCAGGTTTGTTTTAGTGTACTCCAGTCAACAGCCCCTACAACCACAAAAAGGAATGGAGTCATTAGCACTTATGGTTTGTAAATGGCACCCAGAATTATGTTGTACGAAGCACAATTTCACATCATTCTGGGTCCATTTGTGTGAAAACAAGGTCCAATCAGGCTGAAACGTTACAAGAAGGTAGAATCTATTGAGTTGTAAGTGATCTGAACGTTTCATGATGATCGCACATTCCTATAGGGGGTAAAACCAAATCCCAAAGGTCACCGGGCCTGGTGTCACTTTAAAGAAGTAGTCCAGTTACACATTTGTGGGCTTATAACTTGGCTTCTGAATGTCCTAGAGAGATCAGGTTTGTTTTAGTGTACTCCAATCAACAGACCCTACAAACAGAAAAAGGAATGGAGTCATTAGCACTTATGGTTTGTAAATGGCACCCAGAATTATGTTGCACGAAGCACAATTTCACATCATTCTGGGTCCATTTGTGTGAAAACAAGGTCCAATCAGGCTGAAACGTTACAAGAAGGTAGAATCTATTGAGTTGTAAGTGATCTGAACGTTTCATGATGATCGCACATTCCTACAGGGGGTCAAACCAGGTCCCAAAGGTCACCGGGCCTGGTGTCACTTTAAAGAAGTAGTCCAGTTACACCTTTGTGGGCTTATAACTTGGCTTCTGAATGTCCTAGAGAGTTCAGGTTTGTTTTAGTGTACTCCAATCAATAGTCCCTACAACCACAAAAAGGAATGGAGTCATTAGCACTTATGGTTTGTAAATGGCACCCAGAATTATGTTGCACGAAGCACAATTTCACATCATTCTGGTTCCATTTGTGTGAAAACAAGGTCCAATCAGGCTGAAACGTTACAAGAAGGTAGAATCTATTGAGTTGTAAATGATCTGAACGTTTCATGATGATCGCACATTACTATAGGGGGTAAAATCATGTCCCAAAGGTCACCGGGCCTGGTGTCACTTTAAAGAAGTAGTCCAGTTACACATTTGTGGGCTTATAACTTGGCTTCTGAATATCCTAGAGAGGTCAGGTTTGTTTTAGAGTACTCCAATTAAGAGCCCCCATTACCACAAAAAGGAATGGAGTCATTAGCACTTATGGCTTGTAAATGGCACCCAGAATTATGTTGCACAAAGCACAATTTCACATCATTCTGGGTCCATTTGTGTGAAAACAAGGTCCAATCAGGCTGAAACGTTACAAGAAGGTAGAATCTATTGAGTTGTAAGTGATCTGAACATTTCATGATGATCGCACATTCCTATAGGGGGTCAAACCAGGTCCCAAAGGTCACCGCGCCTGGTGTCACTTTAAAGAAGTAGTCCAGTTACACCTTTGTGGGCTTATAACTTGGCTTCTGAATATCCTAGAGAGGTCAGGTTTGTTTTAGAGTACTCCAAATAACAGCCCCCATTACCCCCAAAAGGACTGGAGTCATTAGCACTTATGGTTTTTAAATGGCACCCAGAATTATGTTGCACGAAGCACAATTTCACATCATTCTGGGTCCATTTGTGTGAAAACAAGGTCCAATCAGGCTGAAACGTTACAAGAAGGTAGAATCTATTGAGTTGTAAGTGATCTGAACGTTTCAAGATGATCGCACATTCCTATAGGGGGTAAAACCATGTCCCAAAGGTCACCGGGCCTGGTGTCACTTTAGAGAAGTAGTCCAGTTACACCTTTGTGGGCTTATAACTTGGCTTCTGAATGTCCTAGAGAGGTCAGGTTTGTTTTAGTGTACACCAATCAACAGCCCCTACAACCACAAACAGGAATGGAGTCATTAGCACTTATGGTTTGTAAATGGCACCCAGAATTATGTTGCACGAAGCACAAATTCACATCATTCTGGGTCCATTTGTGTGAAAACAAGGTCCAATCAGGCTGAAACGTTACAGGAAGGTACAATCTATTGAGTTGTAAGTGATCTGAACGTTTCATGATGATAGCACTTTCCTAAGGGGGTCAAACCATGTCCCAAAGGTCACCGGATCTGGTGTCAATTTAAAGAAGTAGTCCAGTTACAAATTTGTGGGCTCATAACTTGGCTTCTGAATTTCCTAGAGAGATCAGGTTTGTTTTAGTGTACTCCAATCAACAGCCCCTACAACCACAAAAAGGAATGGAGTCATTAGCACTTATGGTTTGTAAATGGCACCCAGAATTATGTTGCACGAAGCACAATTTCACATCATTCTGGGTCCATTTGTGTGAAAACAAGGTCCAATCATGCTGAAACGTTACAAGAAGGTAGAATCTACTTAGTTGTAAGTGATCTGAACGTTTCATGATGATCGCACATTTCTATAGGGGGTAAAATCATGTCCCAAAGGTCACCGGGCCTGGTATCACTTTAAAGAAGTAGTCCAGTTACACATTTCTGGGCTTATAACTTGGCTTCTGAATATCCTAGAGAGGCCAGGTTTGTTTTAGAGTACTCCAATCAACAGCCCCTACAACCACAAAAAGGAATGGAGTCATTAGCACTTATGGTTTGTAAATGGCACCCAGAATTATGTTGCACGAAGCACAATTTCACATCATTCTGGGTCCATTTGTGTGAAAACAAGGTCCAACCAGGCTGAAACGTTACAAAAAGGTAGAATCTATTGAGTTGTAAGTGATCTGAACGTTTCAAGATGATCGCACATTCCTATAGGGGGTCAAACCATGTCCCAAAGGTCACCGGGCCTGGTGTCACTTTAAAGAAGTAGTCCAGTTACACCTTTGTGGGCTTATAACTTGGCTTCTGAATATCCTAGAGAGGTCAGTTTTGATTCCTTTTGTGGTTGTAGGGGCTGTTGATTGGAGTACACTAAAACAAACTTGATCTCTCAAGGACATTCAGAAGCCAAGTTATAAGCCCACAAATGTGTAACTGGACTACATCTTTAAAGTGACACCAGGCCCGGTGACCTTTGGGACATGGTTTGACCCCCTTAGGAAATTGCTATCATCATGAAACGTTCAGATCACTTACAATTCAATAGATTCTACCTTTCTGTAACGTTTCAGCCTGATTGGACCTTGTTTTCACACAAATGGACCCAGAATGATGTGAAATTGTGCTTCGTGCAACATAATTCTGGGTGCCATTTACAAACCATAAGTGCTAATTACTCCATTCCTTTTTGTGGTTGTAGGGGCTGTTGATTGGAGTACACTAAAACAAACCTAACCTCTCTAGGACATTCAGAAGCCAAGTCATAAGCCCACAAAGGTGTAACTGGACTACTTCTTTAAAGTGACACCAGGCCCGGTGACCTTTGGGACATGGTTTTACCCCCTATAGGAATGTGCGATCATCTTGAAACGTTCAGATCACTTACAACTCAATAGATTCTACCTTCTTGTAGCGTTTCAGCCTGATTGGACCTTGTTTTCACACAAATGGACCCAGAATGATGTGAAATTGTGCTTCGTGACACATAATTCTGGGTGCCATTTACAAACCATAAGTGCTAATAACTCCATTCCTTTTTGTGGTTGTAGGGGCTGTTGATTGGAGTACACTAAAACAAACCTGATCTCTCTAGGACATTCAGAAGCCAAGTTATAAGCCCACAAATGTGTAACTGGACTACTTCTTTAAATTGACACCAGATCCGGTGATCTTTGGGACATCGTTTAACCCCCTTAGGAAAGTGCTATCATCATGAAACGTTCAGATCACTTACAACTCAGTAGATTCTACCTTCCTGTAACGTTTCAGCCTGATTGGACCTTGTTTTCACACAAATGAACCCAGAATGATGTGAAATTGTGCTTCGTTCAACATAATTCTGGGTGCCATTTACAAACCATAAATGCTAATGACTCCATTCCTTTTTGTGGTTGTAGGGGCTGTTGATTGGAGTACATTAAAACAAACCTGATCTCTCTAGGACATTCAGAAGCCAAGTTATAAGTCCACAAATGTGTAACTGGACTACTACTTTAAATTGACACCAGATCCGGTGACCTTTGGGACATGGTTTGACCCCCTTAGGAAAGTGCTATCATCATGAAACGTTCAGATCACTTACAATTCAATAGATTCTACCTTTCTGTAACGTTTCAGCCTGATTGGACCTTGTTTTCACACAAATGGACCCAGAATGATGTGAAATTGTGCTTCGTGCAACATAATTCTGGGTGCCATTTACAAACCATAAGTGCTAATTACTCCATTCCTTTTTGTGGTTGTAGGGGCTGTTGATTGGAGTACACTAAAACAAACCTAACCTCTCTAGGACATTCAGAAGCCAAGTTATAAGCCCACAAAGGTGTAACTGGACTACTTCTTTAAAGTGACACCAGGCCCGGTGACCTTTGGGACATGGTTTTACCCCCTATAGGAATGTGCGATCATCTTGAAACGTTCAGATCACTTACAACTCAATAGATTCTACCTTCTTGTAGCGTTTCAGCCTGATTGGACCTTGTTTTCACACAAATGGACCCAGAATGATGTGAAATTGTGCTTCGTGACACATAATTCTGGGTGCCATTTACAAACCATAAGTGCTAATAACTCCATTCCTTTTTGTGGTTGTAGGGGCTGTTGATTGGAGTACACTAAAACAAACCTGATCTCTCTAGGACATTCAGAAGCCAAGTTATAAGCCCACAAATGTGTAACTGGACTACTTCTTTAAATTGACACCAAATCCGGTGATCTTTGGGACATCGTTTAACCCCCTTAGGAAAGTGCTATCATCATGAAACGTTCAGATCACTTACAACTCAGTAGATTCTACCTTCCTGTAACGTTTCAGCCTGATTGGACCTTGTTTTCACACAAATGAACCCAGAATGATGTGAAATTGTGCTTTGTGCAACATAATTCTGGGTGCCATTTAAAAACCATAAGTGCTAATGACTCCATTCCTTTTTGTGGTTGTAGGGGCTGTTGATTGGAGTACACTAAAACAACCCTGACCTCTCTAGGACATTCAGAAGCCAAGTTATAAGCCCACAAATGTGTAACTGGACTACTTCTTTAAAGTGACACCAGATCCGGTGACCTTTGGGACATGGTTTGACCCCCTTAGGAAAGTGCGATCATCATGAAATGTTCAGATCACTTACAACTCAATAGATTCTACCTTCCTGTATTGTTTCAGCCTGATTGGACCTTGTTTTCACACAAATGAACCCAGAATGATGTGAAATTGTGCTTCGTGCAACATAATTCTGGGTGCCATTTAAAAACTATAAGTGCTAATGTCTCCATTCCTTTTTGTGGTTGTAGGGGCTGTTGATTGGAGTACACTAAAGCAAACCTGATCGCTCTAGGACATTCAGAAGCCAAGTTATAAGCCCACAAATGTGTAACTGGACTACTTCTTTAAATTGACACCAGATCCGGTGACCTTTGGGACATGGTTTGACCCCCTTAGGAAAGTGCTATCATCATGAAACGTTCAGATCACTTACAACTCAATAGATTCTACCTTCCTGTAACGTTTCAGCCGGATTGGACCTTGTTTTCACACAAATGAACCCAGAATGATGTGAAATTGTGCTTTGTTCAACATAATTCTGGGTGCCATTGACAAACCATAAATGCTAATGACTCCATTCCTTTTTGTGGTTGTAGGGGCTGTTGATTGGAGTACATTAAAACAAACCTGATCTCTCTAGGACATTCAGAAGCCAAGTTATAAGTCCACAAATGTGTAACTGGACTACTACTTTAAATTGACACCAGATCCGGTGACCTTTGGGACATGGTTTGACCCCCTTAGGAAAGTGCTATCATCATGAAACGTTCAGATCACTTACAACTCAATAGATTCTACCTTCCTGTAACGTTTCAGCCTGATTGGACCTTGTTTTCACACAAATGGACCCAGAATGATGTGAAATTGTGCTTCGTGCAACATAATTCTGGGTGCCATTTACAAACCATAAGTGCTAATGACTCCATTCCTTTTTGTGGTTGTAGGGGCTGTTGATTGGAGTACACTAAAACAAACCTGACCTCTCTAGGACATTCAGAAGCCAAGTTATAAGCCCACAAAGGTGTAACTGGACTACTTCTTTAAAGTGACACCAGGCCCGGTGACCTTTGGGACATGGTTTGACCCCCTATGGGAATGTGAGATAATCATGAAACGTTCAGATCACTTACAACTCAATAGATTCTACCTTCTTGTAACGTTTCAGCCTGATTGGACCTTGTTTTCACACAAATGGACCCAGAATGATGTGAAATTGTGCTTCGTGCAACATAATTCTGGGTGCCATTTACAAACCATAAGTGCTAATGACTCCATTCCTTTTGTGGTTGTAGGGGCTTTTGATTGGAGTACACTAAAACAAACTTGATCTCTCTAGGACATTCAGAAGCCAAGTTATAAGCCCACAAATGTGTAACTGGACTACTTCTTTAAATTGACACCAGATCCGGTGACCTTTGGGACATGGTTTGATCCCCTTAGGAAAGCGCTATCATCATGAAACGTTCAGATAACTTACAACTAAATAGATTCTACCTTCCTGTAACGTTGCAGCCTGATTGGACCTTGTTTTCACACAAATGAACCCAGAATGATGTGAAATTGTGCTTCGTTCAACATAATTCTGGGTGCCATTTACAAACCATAAATGCTAATGACTCCATTCCTTTTTGTGGTTGTAGGGGCTGTTGATTGGAGTACATTAAAACAAACCTGATCTCTCTAGGACATTCAGAAGCCAAGTTATAAGTCCACAAATGTGTAACTGGACTACTACTTTAAATTGACACCAGATCCGGTGACCTTTGGGACATGGTTTGACCCCCTTAGGAAAGTGCTATCATCATGAAACGTTCAGATCACTTACAACTCAATAGATTCTACCTTCCTGTAACGTTTCAGCCTGATTGGACCTTGTTTTCACACAAATGGACCCAGAATGATGTGAAATTGTGCTTCGTGCAACATAATTCTGGGTGCCATTTACAAACCATAAGTGCTAATGACTCCATTCCTTTTTGTGGTTGTAGGGGCTGTTGATTGGAGTACACTAAAACAAACCTGACCTCTCTAGGATATTCAGAAGCCAAGTTATAAGCCCACAAAGGTGTAACTGGACTACTTCTTTAAAGTGACACCAGGCCCGGTGACCTTTGGGACATGGTTTGACCCCCTATGGGAATGTGAGATCATCATGAAACGTTCAGATCACTTACAACTCAATAGATTCTACCTTCTTGTAACGTTTCATTCTGATTGGACCTTGTTTTCACACAAATGGACCCAGAATGATGTGAAATTGTGCTTCGTGCAACATAATTCTGGGTGCCATTTACAAACCATAAGTGCTAATGACTCCATTCCTTTTGTGGTTGTAGGGGCTGTTGATTGGAGTACACTAAAACAATCTTGATCTCTCTAGGACATTCAGAAGCCAAGTTATAAGCCCACAAATGTGTAACTGGACTACTTCTTTAGACACCAGATCCGGTGACCTTTGGGACATGGTTTGACCCCCTTAGGGAAGTGCTATCATCACTAAACGTTCAGATCACTTACAACTTAATATATTCTACCTTCCTGTAATGTTTCAGCCTGATTGGACCTTGTTTTCACACAAATGGACCCAGAATGATGTGAAATTGTGCTTCGTGCAACATAATTCTGGGTGCCATTTACAAACCATAAGTGCTAATGACTCCATTCCTTTTTGTGGTTGTAGGGGCTGTTGATTGGAGTACACTAAAACAAACCTGATCTCTCTAGGACATTCAGAAGCCAAGTTATAAGCCCACAAATGTGTAACTGGACTACTTCTTTAAATTGACACCAGATCCGGTGACCTTTGGGACATGGTTTGACCCCCTTAGGAAAGTGCTATCATCATGAAACGTTCAGGTCACTTACAACTCAATAGATTCTACCTTCCTGTAACGTTTCAGCCTGATTGGACCTTGTTTTCACACAAATGAACCCAGAATGATGTGAAATTGTGCTTCGTGCAACATAATTCTGGGTGCCATTTAAAAACCATAAGTGCTAATGACTCCATTCCTTTTTGTGGTTGTAGGGGCTGTTGATTGGAGTACACTAAAACAAACCTGATCGCTCTAGGACATTCAGAAGCCAAGTTATAAGCCCACAAATGTGTAACTGGACTACTTCTTTAAATTGACACCAGATCCGGTGACCTTTGGGACATGGTTTGACCCCCTTAGGAAAGTGCTATCATCATGAAACGTTCAGATCACTTACAACTCAATAGATTCTACCTTCCTGTAACATTTCAGCCTTATTGGACCTTGTTTTCATACAAATGAACCCAGAATGATGTGAAATTGTGCTTCGTGCAACGTAATTCTGGGTGCCATTTACAAACCATAAGTGCTAATGACTCCATTCCTTTTTGTGGTTGTAGGGGCTTTTGATTAGAGTACACTAAAACAAACCTAACCTCTCTAGGACATTCAGAAGCCAAGTTATAAGCCCACAAAGGCGTAACTGGACTACTTCTTTAAAGTGACACCAGGCCCGGTGACATTTGGGACATGGTTTGACCCCCATAGGCATGTGCGATCATCTTGAAACGTTCAGATCACTTACAACTCAATAGATTCTACCTTCCTGTATTGTTTCAGCCTGATTGGACCTTGTTTTTACACAAATGAACCCAGAATGATGTGAAATTGTGCTTCGTGCAACATAATTCTGGGTGCCATTTAAAAACCATAAGTGCTAATGTCTCCATTCCTTTTTGTGGTTGTAGGGGCTGTTTATTGGAGTACACTAAAACAAACCTGATCTCTCTAGGACATTCAGAAGCCAAGTTATAAGCCCACAAATGTGTAACTGGACTACTTCTTTAAATTGACACCAGATCCGGTGATCTTTGGGACATGGTTTGACCCCCTTAGGAAAGTGCTATCATCATGAAACGTTCAGATCACTTACAACTCAGTAGATTCTACCTTCCTGTAACGTTTCAGCCTGATTGGACCTTGTTTTCACACAAATGAACCCAGAATGATGTGAAATTGTGCTTCGTGCAACATAATTCTGGGTGCCATTTAAAAACCATAAGAGCTAATGACTCCATTCCTTTTTGTGGTTGTAGGGGCTGTTGATTGGAGTACACTAAAACAACCCTGACCTCTCTAGGACATTCAGAAGCCAAGTTATAAGCCCACAAATGTGTAACTGGACTACTTCTTTAAAGTGACACCAGATCCGGTGACCTTTGGGACATGGTTTGACCCCCTTAGGAAAGTGCGATCATCATGAAACGTTCAGATCACTTACAACTCAATAGATTCTACCTTCCTGTATTGTTTCAGCCTGATTGGACCTTGTTTTCACACAAATGAACCCAGAATGATGTGAAATTGTGCTTCGTGCAACATAATTCTGGGTGCCATTTAAAAACCATAAGTGCTAATGTCTCCATTCCTTTTTGTGGTTGTAGGGGCTGTTTATTGGAGTACACTAAAACAAACCTGATCTCTCTAGGACATTCAGAAGCCAAGTTATAAGCCCACAAATGTGTAACTGGACTACTTCTTTAAATTGACACCAGATCCGGTGATCTTTGGGACATGGTTTGACCCCCTTAGGAAAGTGCTATCATCATGAAAGGTTCAGATCACTTACAACTCAGTAGATTCTACCTTCCTGTAACGTTTCAGCCTGATTGGACCTTGTTTTCACACAAATGAACCCAGAATGATGTGAAATTGTGCTTCGTGCAACATAATTCTGGGTGCCATTTACAAACCATAAGTGCTAATGACTCCATTCCTTTTTGTGGTTGTAGGGGCTGTTGATTGGAGTATACTAAAACAAACCTGATCTCTCTAGGACATTCAGAAGCCAAGTTATAAGCCCACAAAGGTGTAACTGGACTACTTCTTTAAAGTGACACTTGGCCCGGTGACCTTTGGGACATGGTTTGACCCCCTATAGGAATGTGCGATCATCTTGAAACGTTCAGATCACTTACAACTCAATAGATTCTACCTTCTTGTAGCGTTTCAGCCGGATTGGACCTTGTTTTCACACAAATTGACCCAGAATGATGTGAAATTGTGCTTCGTGCAACATAATTCTGGGTGCCATTTACAAACCATAAATGCTAATGACTTCATTCCTTTTAGTGGTAATGGGGGCTGCTAATTGGAGTACTCTAAAACAACCCTGACCTCTCTAGGATATTCAGAAGCCAAGTTATAAGCCCACAAAGGTGTAACTGGACTACTTCTTTAAAGTGACACCAGGCCCGGTGACCTTTGGGACATGGTTTGACCCCCTTAGGAAAGTGCTATCATCATGAAACGTTCAGATCACTTACAATTCAATAGATTCTACCTTCCTGTAACGTTTCAGCCTGATTGGACCTTGTTTTCACACAAATGGACCCAGAATGATGTGAAATTGTGCTTCGTGCAACATAATTCTGGGTGCCATTTACAAACCATAAGTGCTAATTACTCCATTCCTTTTGTGGTTGTAGGGGCTGTTGATTGGAGTACACTAAAACAAACCTAACCTCTCTAGGACATTCAGAAGCCAAGTTATAAGCCCACAAAGGTGTAACTGGACTACTTCTTTAAAGTGACACCAGGCCCGGTGACCTTTGGGACATGGTTTTACCCCCTATAGGAATGTGCGATCATCTTGAAACGTTCAGATCACTTACAACTCAATAGATTCTACCTTCTTGTAGCGTTTCAGCCTGATTGGACCTTGTTTTTACACAAATGGACCCAGAATGATGTGAAATTGTGCTTCGTGCAACATAATTCTGGGTGCCATTTACAAACCATAATTGCTAATAACTCCATTCCTTTTTGTGGTTATAGGGGCTGTTGATTGGAGTACACTAAAACAAACCTGTTCTCTCTAGGACATTCAGAAGCCAAGTTATAAGCCCACAAATGTGTAACTGGACTACTTCTTTAAATTGACACCAGATCCGGTGATCTTTGGGACATCGTTTAACCCCCTTAGGAAAGTGCTATCATCATGAAACGTTCAGATCACTTACAACTCAGTAGATTCTACCTTCCTGTAACGTTTCAGCCTGATTGGACCTTGTTTTCACACAAATGAACCCAGAATGATGTGAAATTGTGCTTCGTGCAACATAATTCTGGGTGCCATTTAAAAACCATAAGTGCTAATGACTCCATTCCTTTTTGTGGTTGTAGGGGCTGTTGATTGGAGTACACTAAAACAACCCTGACCTCTCTAGGACATTCAGAAGCCAAGTTATAAGCCCACAAATGTGTAACTGGACTACTTCTTTAAAGTGACACCAGATCCGGTGACCTTTGGGACATGGTTTGACCCCCTTAGGAAAGTGTGATCATCATGAAATGTTCAGATCACTTACAACTCAATAGATTCTACCTTCCTGTATTGTTTCAGCCTGATTGGACCTTGTTTTCACACAAATGAACCCAGAATGATGTGAAATTGTGCTTCGTGCAACATAATTCTGGGTGCCATTTAAAAACCATAAGTGCTAATGTCTCCATTCCTTTTTGTGGTTGTAGGGGCTGTTGATTGGAGTACACTAAAGCAAACCTGATCGCTCTAGGACATTCAGAAGCCAAGTTATAAGCCCACAAATGTGTAACTGGACTACTTCTTTAAATTGACACCAGATCCGGTGACCTTTGGGACATGGTTTGACCCCCTTAGGAAAGTGCTATCATCATGAAACGTTCAGATCACTTACAACTCAATAGATTCTACCTTCCTGTAACGTTTCAGCCGGATTGGACCTTGTTTTCACACAAATGAACCCAGAATGATGTGAAATTGTGCTTCGTTCAACATAATTCTGGGTGCCATTTACAAACCATAAATGCTAATGACTCCATTCCTTTTTGTGGTTGTAGGGGCTGTTGATTGGAGTACATTAAAACAAACCTGATCTCTCTAGGACATTCAGAAGCCAAGTTATAAGTCCACAAATGTGTAACTGGACTACTACTTTAAATTGACACCAGATCCGGTGACCTTTGGGACATGGTTTGACCCCCTTAGGAAAGTGCTATCATCATGAAACGTTCAGATCACTTACAACTCAATAGATTCTACCTTCCTGTAACGTTTCAGCCTGATTGGACCTTGTTTTCACACAAATGGACCCAGAATGATGTGAAATTGTGCTTCGTGCAACGTAATTCTGGGTGCCATTTACAAACCATAAGTGCTAATGACTCCATTCCTTTTTGTGGTTGTAGGGGCTTTTGATTAGAGTACACTAAAACAAACCTAACCTCTCTAGGACATTCAGAAGCCAAGTTATAAGCCCACAAAGGCGTAACTGGACTACTTCTTTAAAGTGACACCAGGCCCGGTGACATTTGGGACATGGTTTGACCCCCATAGGCATGTGCGATCATCTTGAAACGTTCAGATCACTTACAACTCAATAGATTCTACCTTCCTGTATTGTTTCAGCCTGATTGGACCTTGTTTTTACACAAATGAACCCAGAATGATGTGAAATTGTGCTTCGTGCAACATAATTCTGGGTGCCATTTAAAAACCATAATTGCTAATGTCTCCATTCCTTTTTGTGGTTGTAGGGGCTGTTTATTGGAGTACACTAAAACAAACCTGATCTCTCTAGGACATTCAGAAGCCAAGTTATAAGCCCACAAATGTGTAACTGGACTACTTCTTTAAATTGACACCAGATCCGGTGATCTTTGGGACATGGTTTGACCCCCTTAGGAAAGTGCTATCATCATGAAACGTTCAGATCACTTACAACTCAGTAGATTCTACCTTCCTGTAACGTTTCAGCCTGATTGGACCTTGTTTTCACACAAATGAACCCAGAATGATGTGAAATTGTGCTTCGTGCAACATAATTCTGGGTGCCATTTAAAAACCATAAGAGCTAATGACTCCATTCCTTTTTGTGGTTGTAGGGGCTGTTGATTGGAGTACACTAAAACAACCCTGACCTCTCTAGGACATTCAGAAGCCAAGTTTCAAGCCCACAAATGTGTAACTGGACTACTTCTTTAAAGTGACACCAGATCCGGTGACCTTTGGGACATGGTTTGACCCCCTTAGGAAAGTGCGATCATCATGAAACGTTCAGATTACTTACAACTCAATAGATTCTACCTTCCTGTATTGTTTCAGCCTGATTGGACCTTGTTTTCACACAAATGAACCCAGAATGATGTGAAATTGTGCTTCGTGCAACATAATTCTGGGTGCCATTTAAAAACCATAAGTGCTAATGTCTCCATTCCTTTTTGTGGTTGTAGGGGCTGTTGATTGGAGTACACTAAAGCAAACCTGATCGCTCTAGGACATTCAGAAGCCAAGTTATAAGCCCACAAATGTGTAACTGGACTACTTCTTTAAATTGACACCAGATCCGGTGACCTTTGGGACATGGTTTGACCCCCTTAGGAAAGTGCGATCATCATGAAACGTTCAGATCACTTACAACTCAATAGATTCTACCTTCCTGTATTGTTTCAGCCTGATTGGACCTTGTTTTCACACAAATGAACCCAGAATGATGTGAAATTGTGCTTCGTGCAACATAATTCTGGGTGCCATTTAAAAACCATAAGTGCTAATGTCTCCATTCCTTTTTGTGGTTGTAGGGGCTGTTGATTGGAGTACACTGAAGCAAACCTGATCGCTCTAGGACATTCAGAAGCCAAGTTATAAGCCCACAAATGTGTAACTGGACTACTTCTTTAAATTGACACCAGATCCGGTGACCTTTGGGACATGGTTTGACCCCCTTAGGAAAGTGCTATCATCATGAAACGTTCAGATCACTTACAACTCATTAGATTCTACCTTCCTGTAACGTTTCAGCCTGATTGGACCTTGTTTTCACACAAATGAACCCAGAATGATGTGAAATTGTGCTTCGTGCAACATAATTCTGGGTGCCATTTACAAACCATAAGTGCTAATGACTCCATTCCTTTTTGTGGTTGTAGGGGCTGTTGATTGGAGTACATTAAAACAAACCTGATCTCTCTAGGACATTCAGAAGCCAAGTTATAAGCCCACAAAGGTGTAACTGGACTACTTCTTTAAAGTGACACTTGGCCCGGTGACCTTTGGGACATGGTCTGACCCCCTATAGGAATGTGCGATCATCATGAAATGTTCAGATCACTTACAACTCAATAGATTCTACCTTCTTGTAACGTTTCAGCCTGATTGGACCTTGTTTTCACACAAATGGACCTAGAATTATGTGAAATTTTGCTTCGTGCAACATAATTCTGGGTGCCATTTACAAACCATAAGTGCTAATGACTCCATTCCTTTTTGTGGTTGTAGGGGCTGTTGAATGGAGTACATTAAAACAAACCTGATCTCTCTAGGACATTCAGAAGCCAAGTTATAAGCCCACAAATGTGTAACTGGACTACTTCTTTAAATTGACACCAGATCCGGTGACCTTTGGGACATGGTTTGACCCCCTTAGGAAAGTGCTATCATCATGAAACGTTCAGATCTTTTACAACTCAATAGATTCTACCTTCCTGTAACGTTTCAGCCTGATTGGACCTTGTTTTCACACAAATGGACCCAGAACGATGTGAAATTGTGCTTCGTGCAACATATTTCTGGGTGCCATTTACAAACCATAAGTGCTAATGACTCCATTCCTTTTTGTGGTTGTAGGGGCTGTTGATTGGAGCATATTAAAACAAACCTGATCTCTCTAGGACATTCAGAAGCCAAGTTATAAGCCCACAAATGTGTAACTGGACTACTTCTTTAAATTGACACCAGATCCGGTGACCTTTGGGACATGGTTTGACCCCCTATAGGAATGTGCGATCATCTTGAAACGTTCAGATCACTTACAACTCAATAGATTCTACCTTCCTGTAACGTTTCAGCCTGATTGGACCTTGTTTTCACACAAATGGACCCAGAATGATGTGAAATTGTGCTTCGTGCAACATAATTCTGGGTGCCATTTAAAAACCATAAGTGCTAATGACTCAATTCCTTTTTGTGGTTGTAGGGGCTGTTGGTTGGAGTACATTAAAAAAAACCTGATCTCTCTAGGACATTCAGAAGCCAAGTTATAAGCCCACAGATGTGTAACTGGACTACTTCTTTAAATTGACACCAGATCCGGTGACCTTTGGGACATGGTTTGACCCCCTTAGGAAAGTATTATCATCATGAAACGTTCAGATCACTTACAACTCAATAGATTCTACCTTCCTGTAACGTTTCAGCCTGATTGGACCTTGTTTTCACACAAATGGACCCAGAATGATGTGAAATTGTGTTTCGTGCAACATAATTCTGGGTGCCATTTACAAACCATAAGTGCTAATGACTCCATTCCTTTTTGTGGTTGTAGGGGCTGTTGATTGGAGAACACTAAAACAAACCTAACCTCTCTAGGACATTCAGAAGCCAAGTTATAAGCCCACAAAGGTGTAACTGGACTACTTCTTTAAAGTGACACCGGGCCCGGTGACCTTTGGGACATGGTTTTACCCCCTATAGGAATGAGCAATAATCTTGAAACGTTCAGATCACTTACAACTCAAGAGATTCTACCTTCTTGTAGCGTTTCAGCCTGATTGGACCTTGTTTTCACACAAATGGACCCAGAATGATGTGAAATTGTGCTTCGTGCAACATAATTCTGGGTGCCATTTACAAACCTTAAGTGATAATGACTCCATTCCTTTTTGTGGTTGTAGGGGCTGTTGATTGGAGTACACTAAAACAAACCTGATCTCTCTAGGACATTCAGAAGCCAAGTTATAAGCCCACAAATGTGTAACTGGACTACTTCTTTAAATTGACACCAGATCCGGTGACCTTTGGGACATGGTTTGACCCCCTTAGGAAAGTGCTATCATCATGAAACGTTCAGATCACTTACAACTCAATAGATTCTACCTTCCTGTAACGTTTCAGCCTGATTGGACCTTGTTTTCACACAAATGAACCCAGAATGATGTGAAATTGTGCTTCGTGCAACATAATTCTGGGTGCCATTTACAAACCATAAGTGCTAATGACTCCATTTCTTTTTGTGGTTTTAGGGGCTGTTGATTGGAGTACACTAAAACAAACTAACCTCTCTAGGACATTCAGAAGCCAAGTTATAAGCCCACAAATGTGTAACTGGACTACTACTTTAAATTGACACCAGGCCCGTTGACCTTTGGGACATGGTCTGACCCCCTATAGGAATGTGCGATCATCATGAAATGTTCAGATCACTTACAACTCAATAGATTCTACCTTCTTGTAACGTTTCAGCCTGATTGGACCTTGTTTTCACACAAATGGACCTAGAATTATGTGAAATTTTGCTTCGTGCAACATAATTCTGGGTGCCATTTACAAACCATAAGTGCTAATGACTCCATTTCTTTTTGTGGTTTTAGGGGCTGTTGATTGGAGTACACTAAAACAAACTAACCTCTCTAGGACATTCAGAAGCCAAGTTATAAGCCCACAAATGTGTAACTGGACTACTTCTTTAAAGTGACACTTGGCCCGGTGACCTTTGGGACATGGTTTGACCCCCTATAGGAATGTGCGATCATCATGAAATGTTCAGATCACTTACAACTCAATAGATTCTACCTTCTTGTAACGTTTCAGCCTGATTGGACCTTGTTTTCACACAAATGGACCTAGAATTATGTGAAATTTTGCTTCGTGCAACATAATTCTGGGTGCCATTTACAAACCATAAGTGCTAATGACTCCATTCCTTTTTGTGGTTGTAGGGGCTGTTGAATGGAGTACATTAAAACAAACCTGATCTCTCTAGGACATTCAGAAGCCAAGTTATAAGCCCACAAATGTGTAACTGGACTACTTCTTTAAATTGACACCAGATCCGGTGACCTTTGGGACATGGTTTGACCCCCTTAGGAAAGTGCTATCATCATGAAACGTTCAGATCTTTTACAACTCAATAGATTCTACCTTCCTGTAACGTTTCAGCCTGATTGGACCTTGTTTTCACACAAATGGACCCAGAACGATGTGAAATTGTGCTTCGTGCAACATATTTCTGGGTGCCATTTACAAACCATAAGTGCTAATGACTCCATTCCTTTTTGTGGTTGTAGGGGCTGTTGATTGGAGCATATTAAAACAAACCTGATCTCTCTAGGACATTCAGAAGCCAAGTTATAAGCCCACAAATGTGTAACTGGACTACTTCTTTAAATTGACACCAGATCCGGTGACCTTTGGGACATGGTTTGACCCCCTATAGGAATGTGCGATCATCTTGAAACGTTCAGATCACTTACAACTCAATAGATTCTACCTTCCTGTAACGTTTCAGCCTGATTGGACCTTGTTTTCACACAAATGGACCCAGAATGATGTGAAATTGTGCTTCGTGCAACATAATTCTGGGTGCCATTTAAAAACCATAAGTGCTAATGACTCAATTCCTTTTTGTGGTTGTAGGGGCTGTTGGTTGGAGTACATTAAAAAAAACCTGATCTCTCTAGGACATTCAGAAGCCAAGTTATAAGCCCACAGATGTGTAACTGGACTACTTCTTTAAATTGACACCAGATCCGGTGACCTTTGGGACATGGTTTGACCCCCTTAGGAAAGTATTATCATCATGAAACGTTCAGATCACTTACAACTCAATAGATTCTACCTTCCTGTAACGTTTCAGCCTGATTGGACCTTGTTTTCACACAAATGGACCCAGAATGATGTGAAATTGTGTTTCGTGCAACATAATTCTGGGTGCCATTTACAAACCATAAGTGCTAATGACTCCATTCCTTTTTGTGGTTGTAGGGGCTGTTGATTGGAGAACACTAAAACAAACCTAACCTCTCTAGGACATTCAGAAGCCAAGTTATAAGCCCACAAAGGTGTAACTGGACTACTTCTTTAAAGTGACACCGGGCCCGGTGACCTTTGGGACATGGTTTTACCCCCTATAGGAATGAGCAATAATCTTGAAACGTTCAGATCACTTACAACTCAAGAGATTCTACCTTCTTGTAGCGTTTCAGCCTGATTGGACCTTGTTTTCACACAAATGGACCCAGAATGATGTGAAATTGTGCTTCGTGCAACATAATTCTGGGTGCCATTTACAAACCTTAAGTGATAATGACTCCATTCCTTTTTGTGGTTGTAGGGGCTGTTGATTGGAGTACACTAAAACAAACCTGATCTCTCTAGGACATTCAGAAGCCAAGTTATAAGCCCACAAATGTGTAACTGGACTACTTCTTTAAATTGACACCAGATCCGGTGACCTTTGGGACATGGTTTGACCCCCTTAGGAAAGTGCTATCATCATGAAACGTTCAGATCACTTACAACTCAATAGATTCTACCTTCCTGTAACGTTTCAGCCTGATTGGACCTTGTTTTCACACAAATGAACCCAGAATGATGTGAAATTGTGCTTCGTGCAACATAATTCTGGGTGCCATTTACAAACCATAAGTGCTAATGACTCCATTTCTTTTTGTGGTTTTAGGGGCTGTTGATTGGAGTACACTAAAACAAACTAACCTCTCTAGGACATTCAGAAGCCAAGTTATAAGCCCACAAATGTGTAACTGGACTACTACTTTAAATTGACACCAGGCCCGTTGACCTTTGGGACATGGTCTGACCCCCTATAGGAATGTGCGATCATCATGAAATGTTCAGATCACTTACAACTCAATAGATTCTACCTTCTTGTAACGTTTCAGCCTGATTGGACCTTGTTTTCACACAAATGGACCTAGAATTATGTGAAATTTTGCTTCGTGCAACATAATTCTGGGTGCCATTTACAAACCATAAGTGCTAATGACTCCATTTCTTTTTGTGGTTTTAGGGGCTGTTGATTGGAGTACACTAAAACAAACTAACCTCTCTAGGACATTCAGAAGCCAAGTTATAAGCCCACAAATGTGTAACTGGACTACTTCTTTAAATTGACACCAGATCCGGTGACCTTTGGGACATGGTTTGTCCCCCTTAGGAAAGTGCTATCATCATGAAACGTTCAGATCTTTTACAACTCAATAGATTCTACCTTCCTGTAACGTTTCAGCCTGATTGGACCTTGTTTTCACACAAATGGACCCAGAATGATGTGAAATTGTGCTTCGTGCAACATAATTCTGGGTGCCATTTACAAACCATAAGTGCTAATGACTCCATTCCTTTTTGTGGTTGTAGGGGCTGTTGATTGGAGTATATTAAAACAAACCTGATCTCTCTAGGACATTCAGAAGCCAAGTTATAAGCCCACAAATGTGTAACTGGACTACTTCTTTAAATTGACACCAGATCCGGTGACCTTTGGGACATGGTTTGACCCCCTATAGGAATGTGCGATCATCTTGAAACGTTCAGATCACTTAAAACTCAATAGATTCTACCTTCCTGTAACGTTTCAGCCTGATTGGACCTTGTTTTCACACAAATGGACCCAGAATGATGTGAAATTGTGCTTCGTGCAACATAATTCTGGGTGCCATTTAAAAACCATAAGTGCTAATGACTCAATTACTTTTTGTGGTTGTAGGGGCTGTTGGTTGGAGTACATTAAAACAAACCTGATCTCTCTAGGACATTCAGAAGCCAAGTTATAAGCCCACAGATGTGTAACTGGACTACTTCTTTAAATTGACACAAGATCCGGTGACCTTTGGGACATGGTTTGACCCCCTTAGGAAAGTATTATCATCATGAAACGTTCAGATCACTTACAACTCAATAGATTCTACCTTCCTGTAACGTTTCAGCCTGATTGGACCTTGTTTTCACACAAATGGACCCAGAATGATGTGAAATTGTGCTTCGTGCAACATAATTCTGGGTGCCATTTACAAACCATAAGTGCTAATGACTCCATTCCTTTTTGTGGTTGTAGGGGCTGTTGATTGGAGAACACTAACACAAACCTAACCTCTCTAGGACATTCAGAAGCCAAGTTATAAGCCCACAAAGGTGTAACTGGACTACTTCTTTAAAGTGACACCAGGCCCGGTGACCTTTGGGACATGGTTTTACCCCCTATAGGAATGAGCAATCATCTTGAAACGTTCAGATCACTTACAACTCAAGAGATTCTACCTTCTTGTAGCGTTTCAGCCTCATTGGACCTTGTTTTCACACAAATGGACCCAGAAGGATGTGAAATTGTGCTTCGTGCAACATAATTCTGGGTGCCATTTACAAACCTTAAGTGATAATGACTCCATTCCTTTTTGTGGTTGTAGGGGCTGTTGATTGGAGTACACTAAAACAAACCTGATCTCTCTAGGACATTCAGAAGCCAAGTTATAAGCCCACAAATGTGTAACTGGACTACTTCTTTAAATTGACACCAGATCCGGTGACCTTTGGGACATGGTTTGAGCCCCTTAGGAAAGTGCTATCATCATGAAACGTTCAGATCACTTACAACTCAATAGATTCTACCTTCTTGTAACGTTTCAGCCTGATTGGACCTTGTTTTCACACAAATGGACCTAGAATTATGTGAAATTTTGCTTCGTGCAACATAATTCTGGGTGCCATTTACAAACCATAAGTGCTAATGACTCCATTTCTTTTTGTGGTTTTAGGGGCTGTTGATTGGAGTACACTAAAACAAACTAACCTCTCTAGGACATTCAGAAGCCAAGTTATAAGCCCACAAATGTGTAACTGGACTACTTCTTTAAATTGACACCAGATCCGGTGACCTTTGGGAAATGGTTTGACCCCCTTAGGAAAGTGCTATCATCATGAAACGTTCAGATCTTTTACAACTCAATAGATTCTACCTTCCTGTAACGTTTCAGCCTGATTGGACCTTGTTTTCACACAAATGGACCCAGAATGATGTGAAATTGTGCTTCGTGCAACATATTTCTGGGTGCCATTTACAAACCATAAGTGCTAATGACTCCATTCCTTTTTGTGGTTGTAGGGGCTGTTGATTGGAGTATATTAAAACAAACCTGATCTCTCTAGGACATTCAGAAGCCAAGTTATAAGCCCACAAATGTGTAACTGGACTACTTCTTTAAATTGACACCAGATCCGGTGACCTTTGGGACATGGTTTGACCCCCTATAGGAATGTGCGATCATCTTGAAACGTTCAGATCACTTAAAACTCAATAGATTCTACCTTCCTGTAACGTTTCAGCCTGATTGGACCTTGTTTTCACACAAATGGACCCAGAATGATGTGAAATTGTGCTTCGTGCAACATAATTCTGGGTGCCATTTAAAAACCATAAGTGCTAATGACTCAATTACTTTTTGTGGTTGTAGGGGCTGTTGGTTGGAGTACATTAAAACAAACCTGATCTCTCTAGGACATTCAGAAGCCAAGTTATAAGCCCACAGATGTGTAACTGGACTACTTCTTTAAATTGACACAAGATCCGGTGACCTTTGGGACATGGTTTGACCCCCTTAGGAAAGTATTATCATCATGAAACGTTCAGATCACTTACAACTCAATAGATTCTACCTTCCTGTAACGTTTCAGCCTGATTGGACCTTGTTTTCACACAAATGGACCCAGAATGATGTGAAATTGTGCTTCGTGCAACATAATTCTGGGTGCCATTTACAAACCATAAGTGCTAATGACTCCATTCCTTTTTGTGGTTGTAGGGGCTGTTGATTGGAGAACACTAACACAAACCTAACCTCTCTAGGACATTCAGAAGCCAAGTTATAAGCCCACAAAGGTGTAACTGGACTACTTCTTTAAAGTGACACCAGGCCCGGTGACCTTTGGGACATGGTTTTACCCCCTATAGGAATGAGCAATCATCTTGAAACGTTCAGATCACTTACAACTCAAGAGATTCTACCTTCTTGTAGCGTTTCAGCCTCATTGGACCTTGTTTTCACACAAATGGACCCAGAAGGATGTGAAATTGTGCTTCGTGCAACATAATTCTGGGTGCCATTTACAAACCTTAAGTGATAATGACTCCATTCCTTTTTGTGGTTGTAGGGGCTGTTGATTGGAGTACACTAAAACAAACCTGATCTCTCTAGGACATTCAGAAGCCAAGTTATAAGCCCACAAATGTGTAACTGGACTACTTCTTTAAATTGACACCAGATCCGGTGACCTTTGGGACATGGTTTGAGCCCCTTAGGAAAGTGCTATCATCATGAAACGTTCAGATCACTTACAACTCAATAGATTCTACCTTCTTGTAACGTTTCAGCCTGATTGGACCTTGTTTTCACACAAATGGACCTAGAATTATGTGAAATTTTGCTTCGTGCAACATAATTCTGGGTGCCATTTACAAACCATAAGTGCTAATGACTCCATTTCTTTTTGTGGTTTTAGGGGCTGTTGATTGGAGTACACTAAAACAAACTAACCTCTCTAGGACATTCAGAAGCCAAGTTATAAGCCCACAAATGTGTAACTGGACTACTTCTTTAAATTGACACCAGATCCGGTGACCTTTGGGAAATGGTTTGACCCCCTTAGGAAAGTGCTATCATCATGAAACGTTCAGATCTTTTACAACTCAATAGATTCTACCTTCCTGTAACGTTTCAGCCTGATTGGACCTTGTTTTCACACAAATGGACCCAGAATGATGTGAAATTGTGCTTCGTGCAACATATTTCTGGGTGCCATTTACAAACCATAAGTGCTAATGACTCCATTCCTTTTTGTGGTTGTAGGGGCTGTTGATTGGAGTATATTAAAACAAACCTGATCTCTCTAGGACATTCAGAAGCCAAGTTATAAGCCCACAAATGTGTAACTGGACTACTTCTTTAAATTGACACCAGATCCGGTGACCTTTGGGACATGGTTTGACCCCCTATAGGAATGTGCGATCATCTTGAAACGTTCAGATCACTTACAACTCAATAGATTCTACCTTCCTGTAACGTTTCAGCCTGATTGGACCTTGTTTTCACACAAATGGACCCAGAATGATGTGAAATTGTGCTTCGTGCAACATAATTCTGGGTGCCATTTACAAACCATAAGTGCTAATATCTCCATTCCTTTTTGTGGTTGTAGGGGCTGTTGATTGGAGTACACTAAAACAAACTAACCTCTCTAGGACATTCAGAAGCCAAGTTATAAGCCCACAAATGTGTAACTGGACTACTACTTTAAATTGACACCAGGCCCGGTGACCTTTGGGACATGGTTTTACCCCCTATAGGAATGTGCGATCATCTTGAAACGTTCAGATCACTTACAACTCAATAGATTCTACCTTCTTGTAGCGTTTCAGCCTGATTGGACCTTGTTTTCACACAAATGGACCCAGAATGAAGTGAAATTGTGCTTCGTGCAACATAATTCTGGGTGCCATTTACAAACCATAAGTGCTAATGACTCCATTCCTTTTTGTGGTTGTAGGGGCTGTTGATTGGAGTACACTAAAACAAACCTGATCTCTCTAGGACATTCAGAAGCCAAGTTATAAGCCCACAAATGTGTAACTGGACTACTTCTTTAAATTGACACCAGATCCGATGACTTTTGGGACATGGTTTGACCCCCTTAGGAAAGTGCTATCATCATGAAACGTTCAGATCACTTGCAACTCAATTGATTCTACCTTCCTGTAACGTTTCAGCCTGATTGGACCTTGTTTTCACACAAATGAACCCAGAATGATGTGAAATTGTGCTTCGTGCAACATAATTCTGGGTGCCATTTAAAAACCATAAGTGCTAATGACTCCATTCCTTTTTGTGGTTGTAGGGGCTGTTGATTGGAGTACACTAAAACAACCCTGACCTCTCTAGGACATTCAGAAGCCAAGTTATAAGCCCACAAATGTGTAACTGGACTACTTCTTTAAATTGACACCAGATCCGGTGACCTTTGGGACATGGTTTGACCCCCTTAGGAAAGTGTTATCATCATGAAACGTTCAGATCACTTACAACTCAATAGATTCTACCTTCCTGTAACGTTTCAGCCTGATTGGACCTTGTTTTCACACAAATGGACCCAGAATGATGTGAAATTGTGCTTCGTGCAACATAATTCTGGGTGCCATTTACAAACCATAAGTGCTAATGACTCCATTCCTTTTTGTGGTTGTAGGGGCTGTTGATTGGAGAACACTAAAACAAACCTAACCTCTCTAGGACATTCAGAAGCCAAGTTATACGCCCACAAAGGTGTAACTGGACTACATCTTTAAAGTGACACCAGGCCCGGTGACCTTTGGGACATGGTTTTACCCCCTATAGGAATGAGCGATCATCTTGAAACGTTCAGATCACTTACAACTCAAGAGACTCTACCTTCTTGTAGCGTTTCAGCCTGATTGGACCTTGTTTTCACACAAATGGACCCAGAATGATGTGAAATTGTGCTTCGTGCAACATAATTCTGGGTGCCATTTACAAACCTTAAGTGCTAATGACTCCATTCCTTTTTGTGGTTGTAGGGGCTGTTGATTGGAGTACACTAAAACAAACCTGATCTCTCTAGGACATTCAGAAGCCAAGTTATAAGCCCACAAATGTGTAACTGGACTACTTCTTTAAATTGACACCAGATCCGGTGACCTTTGGGACATGGTTTGACCCCCTTAGGAAAGTGCTATCATCATGAAACGTTCAGATCACTTACAACTCAATAGATTCTACCTTCCTGTAACGTTTCAGCCTGATTGGACCTTGTTTTCACACAAATGAACCCAGAATGATGTGAAATTGTGCTTCGTGCAACATAATTCTGGGTGCCATTTACAAACCATAAGTGCTAATGACTCCATTCCTTTTTGTGGTTTTAGGGGCTGTTGATTGGAGTACACTAAAACAACCCTGACCTCTCTAGGACATTCAGAAGCCAAGTTATAAGCCCACAAATGTGTAACTGGACTACTTCTTTAAATTGACACCAGATCCGGTGACCTTTGGGACATGGTTTGACCCCCTTAGGAAAGTGTTATTATCATGAAACGTTCAGATCACTTACAACTCAATAGATTCTACCTTCCTGTAACGTTTCAGCCTGATTGGACCTTGTTTTCACACAAATGGACCCAGAATGATGTGAAATTGTGCTTCGTGCAACATAATTCTGGGTGCCATTTACAAACCATAAGTGCTAATGACTCCATTCCTTTTTGTGGTTGTAGGGGCTGTTGATTGGAGAACACTAAAACAAACCTAACCTCTCTAGGACATTCAGAAGCCAAGTTACAAGCCCACAAAGGTGTAACTGGACTACATCTTTAAAGTGACACCAGGCCCGGTGACCTTTGGGACATGGTTTTACCCCCTATAGGAATGAGCGATCATCTTGAAACGTTCAGATCACTTACAACTCAAGAGACTCTACCTTCTTGTAGCGTTTCAGCCTGATTGGACCTTGTTTTCACACAAATGGACCCAGAATGATGTGAAATTGTGCTTCGTGCAACATAATTCTGGGTGCCATTTACAAACCTTAAGTGCTAATGACTCCATTCCTTTTTGTGGTTGTAGGGGCTGTTGATTGGAGTACACTAAAACAAACCTGATCTCTCTAGGACATTCAGAAGCCAAGTTATAAGCCCACAAATGTGTAACTGGACTACTTCTTTAAATTGACACCAGATCCGGTGACCTTTGGGACATGGTTTGACCCCCTTAGGAAAGTGCTATCATCATGAAACGTTCAGATCACTTACAACTCAATAGATTCTACCTTCCTGTAACGTTTCAGCCTGATTGGACCTTGTTTTCACACAAATGAACCCAGAATGATGTGAAATTGTGCTTCGTGCAACATAATTCTGGGTGCCATTTACAAACCATAAGTGCTAATGACTCCATTCCTTTTTGTGGTTTTAGGGGCTGTTGATTGGAGTACACTAAAACAAACTAACCTCTCTAGGACATTCAGAAGCCAAGTTATAAGCCCACAAATGTGTAACTGGACTACTACTTTAAATTGACACCAGGCCCGGTGACCTTTGGGACATGGTTTTACCCCCTATAGGAATGTGCGGTCATCTTGAAACGTTCAGATCACTTACAACTCAATAGATTCTACCTTCTTGTAGCGTTTCAGCCTGATTGGACCTTGTTTTCACACAAATGGACCCAGAATGATGTGAAATTGTGCTTCGTGCAACATAATTCTGGGTGCCATTTACAAACCATAAGTGCTAATGACTCCATTCCTTTTTGTGGTTGTAGGGGCTGTTGATTGGAGTACACTAAAACAAACCTGATCTCTCTAGGACATTCAGACGCCAAGTTATAAGCCCACAAATGTGTAACTGGACTACTTCTTTAAATTGACACCAGATCCGGTGACTTTTGGGACATGGTTTGACCCCCTTAGGAAAGTGCTATCATCATGAAACATTCAGATCACTTGCAACTCAATTGATTCTACCTTCCTGTAACGTTTCAGCCTGATTGGACCTTGTTTTCACACAAATGAACCCAGAATGATGTGAAATTGTGCTTCGTGCAACATAATTCTGGGTGCCATTTAAAAACCATAAGTGCTAATGACTCCATTCCTTTTTTGGGATAATGGGGGCTGTTAATTGGAGTACGCTAAAACAAACCTGATCTCTCTAGAGCCCTTTTCAGACTGACATTCTGGAACATTTGTGGACAATTCAATCCGGTTTTTAACTGGAACTGTGTTTTCAGACACACCACTTTTGTACCGGAACTTGTCCTTTCGGCTGCGTTCACACAGCAGGGAAAAGTTCCAGATGTCTGACGGCGGCGGGGTGGTGGTGGGGGGAGAGAGAATTGGACTCATGTTAAGAAGAAGAAGAAGAAGAAAACATCATTTCTATAGCGCCTCTCGAGATAAAAATCACGAGGCGCTTAAGCATAATTCTGCGCACACGAAGACGCATAAGAGACCTGGATGATGAAGCTCAATGGTTAAAGGAATCACTGAAGCGGTGTGAAGCGCTCCGTCGCGCGTCTAGGCGGTACCGTAGGAGGCGAGCTGCCGTGGTTCGCCGCATGCTACAGCAGCGAGCTATAGGTGCGCACGGCATCCCCCGGTCCCCTCCTCCTCCCCCTCCCTCTTGTCCGGAACTTTACCTCACCAGTCTGAAACAGCCACCCTGTCCGTAACAAGTCCGGACCTGTTACTAGGGGCTTCGTCCGGATAAATTCCGGAACACATTATCCGGATGTTTGTATTCAGACAGAAAGGTCTTACGGACAGATTCTGGAACATTTCCGTTTTTCATGGCCTGTCTGAAGGGGGCTTCTGACATTCAGAAGCCAAGTTATAAGCCCACAAATGTGTAACTGGACTACTTCTTTAAATTGACACCAGTTCCGGTGACCTTTGGGACATGGTTTGACCCCATTAGGAAAGTGCTATCATCATGAAACGTTCAGATCACTTACAACTCAGTAGATTCTACCTTCCTGTAACGTTTCAGCCTGATTGGACCTTGTTTTCACACAAATGAACTCAGAATGATGTGAAATTGTGCTTCGTGCAACATAATTCTGGGTGCCATTTACAAACCATAAGTGCTAATATCTCCATTCCTTTTTGTGGTTGTAGGGGCTGTTGATTGGAGTACATTAAAACAAACCTGATCTCTCTAGGACATTCAGAAGCCAAGTTATAAGCCCACAAAGGTGTAACTGGACTACTTCTTTAAAGTGACACCAGGCCCGGTGACCTTTGGGAAATGGTTTTACCCCCTATAGGAATGTGCGATCATCTTGAAAAGTTCAGATCACTTACAACTCAATAGATTCTACCTTCTTGTAGCGTTTCAGCCTGATTGGACCTTGTTTTCACACAAATGGACCCAGAATGATGTGAAATTGTGCATCGTGCAACATAATTCTGGGTGCCATTTACAAACCATAAGTGCTAATGACTCCATTCCTTTTTGTGTTTGTAGGGGCTCTTGATTGGAGTACATTAAAACAAACCTGATCTCTCTAGGACATTCAGAAGCCAAGTTATAAGCCCACAAATGTGTAACTGGACTACTTCTTTAAATTGACACCAGATCCGGTGACCTTTGGGACATGGTTTGACCCCCTTAGGAAAGTGCTATCATCATGAAACATTCAGATCACTTACAACTCAATACATTCTACCTTCCTGTAACGTTTCAGCCTGATTGGACCTTGTTTTCACACAAATGAACCCAGAATGATGTGAAATTGTGCTTCGTGCAACATAATTCTGGGTGCCATTTACATACCATAAGTGCTAATGACTCCATTCCTTTTTGTGGTTGTAGGGGCTGTTGATTGGAGTACATTAAAACAAACCTGATATCTCTAGGACATTCAGAAGCCAAGTTATAAGCCCACAAATGTGTAACTGGACTACTTCTTTAAATTGACACCAGATCCGGTGACATTTGCGACATGGTTTGACCCCCTTAGGAAAGTGCTATCATCATGAAACGTTCAGATCACTTACTACTAAATAGATTCTACCTTCCTGTAACGTTTCAGCCTGATTGGACCTTGTTTTCACACAAATGAACCCAGAATGATGTGAAATTGTGCTTCGTGCAACATAATTCTGGGTGCCATTTACAAACCATAAATGCTAATGACTCCATTCCTTTTTGTGGGTGTAGGGGCTGTTGGTTGGAGTACATTAAAACAAACCTGATCTCTCTAGGACATTCAGAAGCCAAGTTATAAGCCCACAAATGTGTAACTGGACTACTTCTTTAAATTGACACCAGATCCGGTGACCTTTGGGACATGGTTTGACCCCCTTAGGAAAGTGCTATCATCATGAAACGTTCAGATCTCTTACAACTCAATATGATTCTACCTTCCTGTAACGTTTCAGCCTGATTGGACCTTGTTTTCACACAAATGAACTCAGAATGATGTGAAATTGTGCTTCGTGCAACATAATTCTGGGTGCCATTTACAAACCATAAGTGCTAATATCTCCATTCCTTTTTGTGGTTGTAGGGGCTGTTGATTGGAGTACATTAAAACAAACCTGATCTCTCTAGGACATTCAGAAGCCAAGTTATAAGCCCACAAAGGTTTAACTGGACTACTTCTTTAAAGTGACACCAGGCCCGGTGACCTTTGGGAAATGGTTTTACCCCCTATAGGAATGTGCGATCATCTTGAAAAGTTCAGATCACTTACAACTCAATAGATTCTACCTTCTTGTAGCGTTTCAGCCTGATTGGACCTTGTTTTCACACAAATGGACCCAGAATGATGTGAAATTGTGCTTCGTGCAACATAATTCTGGGTGCCATTTAAAAACCATAAGTGCTAATGACTCAATTACTTTTTTTGGTTGTAGGGGCTGTTGGTTGGAGTACATTAAAACAAACCTGATCTCTCTAGGACATTCAGAAGCCAAGTTATAAGCCCACAGATGTGTAACTGGACTACTTCTTTAAATTGACACAAGATCCGGTGACCTTTGGGACATGGTTTGACCCCCTTAGGAAAGTATTATCATCATGAAACGTTCAGATCACTTACAACTCAATAGATTCTACCTTCCTGTAACGTTTCAGCCTGATTGGACCTTGTTTTCACACAAATGGACCCAGAATGATGTGAAATTGTGCTTCGTGCAACATAATTCTGGGTGCCATTTACAAACCATAAGTGCTAATGACTCCATTCCTTTTTGTGGTTGTAGGGGCTGTTGATTGGAGAACACTAACACAAACCTAACCTCTCTAGGACATTCAGAAGCCAAGTTATAAGCCCACAAAGGTGTAACTGGACTACTTCTTTAAAGTGACACCAGGCCCAGTGACCTTTGGGACATGGTTTTACCCCCTATAGGAATGAGCAATCATCTTGAAACGTTCAGATCACTTACAACTCAAGAGATTCTACCTTCTTGTAGCGTTTCAGCCTCATTGGACCTTGTTTTCACACAAATGGACCCAGAAGGATGTGAAATTGTGCTTCGTGCAACATAATTCTGGGTGCCATTTACAAACCTTAAGTGATAATGACTCCATTCCTTTTTGTGGTTGTAGGGGCTGTTGATTGGAGTACACTAAAACAAACCTGATCTCTCTAGGACATTCAGAAGCCAAGTTATAAGCCCACAAA
Source organism: Nothobranchius furzeri (assembly GCF_043380555.1). Taxonomy (NCBI): domain Eukaryota; kingdom Metazoa; phylum Chordata; class Actinopteri; order Cyprinodontiformes; family Nothobranchiidae; genus Nothobranchius; species Nothobranchius furzeri. The sequence continues at coordinate 13,558,167 of NC_091756.1, forward strand.
TGTGTAACTGGACTACTTCTTTAAATTGACACCAGATCCGGTGACCTTTGGGACATGGTTTGAGCCCCTTAGGAAAGTGCTATCATCATGAAACGTTCAGATCACTTACAACTCAATAGATTCTACCTTCTTGTAACGTTTCAGCCTGATTGGACCTTGTTTTCACACAAATGGACCTAGAATTATGTGAAATTTTGCTTCGTGCAACATAATTCTGGGTGCCATTTACAAACCATAAGTGCTAATGACTCCATTTCTTTTTGTGGTTTTAGGGGCTGTTGATTGGAGTACACTAAAACAAACTAACCTCTCTAGGACATTCAGAAGCCAAGTTATAAGCCCACAAATGTGTAACTGGACTACTTCTTTAAATTGACACCAGATCCGGTGACCTTTGGGACATGGTTTGACCCCCTTAGGAAAGTGCTATCATCATGAAACGTTCAGATCTTTTACAACTCAATAGATTCTACCTTCCTGTAACGTTTCAGCCTGATTGGACCTTGTTTTCACACAAATGGACCCAGAATGATGTGAAATTGTGCTTCGTGCAACATATTTCTGGGTGCCATTTACAAACCATAAGTGCTAATTACTCCATTCCTTTTTGTGGTTGTAGGGGCTGTTGATTGGAGTATATTAAAACAAACCTGATCTCTCTAGGACATTCAGAAGCCAAGTTATAAGCCCACAAATGTGTAACTGGACTACTTCTTTAAATTGACACCAGATCCGGTGACCTTTGGGACATGGTTTGACCCCCTATAGGAATGTGCGATCATCTTGAAACGTTCAGATCACTTACAACTCAATAGATTCTACCTTCCTGTAACGTTTCAGCCTGATTGGACCTTGTTTTCACACAAATGGACCCAGAATGATGTGAAATTGTGCTTCGTGCAACATAATTCTGGGTGCCATTTAAAAACCATAAGTGCTAATGACTCAATTACTTTTTGTGGTTGTAGGGGCTGTTGGTTGGAGTACATTAAAACAAACCTGATCTCTCTAGGACATTCAGAAGCCAAGTTATAAGCCCACAGATGTGTAACTGGAGTCATTAGCACTTATGGTTCTTAAATGGCACCCAGAATTATGCTGCACTAAGCACAATTTCACATGATTCTGGGTCAATTTGTGTGAAAACAAGGTCCAATCCGGCTGAAACGCTACAAGAAGGTAGAATCTATTGAGTTGTAAGTGATCTGAACGTTTCAAGATGATCACACATTCCTATAGGGGGTCAAACCATGTCCCAAAGGTCACCGGGCCAAGTGTCACTTTAAAGAAGTAGTCCAGTTACATCTTTGTGTGTGGGCTTATAACTTGGCTTCTGAATGTCCTAGAGAGATCAGGTTTGTTTTAGTGTACTCCAATCAACAGCCCCTAGAACCACAAAAAGGAATGGAGACATTAGCACTTATGGTTTTTAAATGGCACCCAGAATTATGTTGCACGAAGCACAATTTCACATCATTCTGGGTTCATTTGTGTGAAAACAAGGTCCAATCAGGCTGAAACGTTACAGGAAGGTAGAATCTATTGTTGTAAGTGATCTGAACGTTTCATGATGATAGCACTTTCCTAAGGGGGTCAAACCATGTCCCAAAGGTCACCGGGTCTGGTGTCTAAAGAAGTAGTCCAGTTACAAATTTGTGGGCTTATAACTTGGCTTCTGAATGTCCTAGAGAGATCAGGTTTGTTTTAGTATACTCCAATCAACAGCCCCTATATCCACAAAAAGGAATGGAGTCATTAGACTTATGGTTTTTAAATGGCACCCAGAATTATGTTGCACGAAGCACAATTTCACATCATTCTGGGTTCATTTGTGTGAAAACAAGGTCCAATCAGGCTGAAACGTTACAGGAAGGTAGAATCTATTAAAATGTAAGTGATCTGAACGTTTCATGATGATAGCACTTCCCTAAGGGGGTCAAACAATGTCCCAAAGGTCACCGGATCTGGTGTCTAAAGAAGTAGTCCAGTTACACATTTGTGGGCTTATAACTTGGCTTCTGAATGTCCTAGAGAGATCAGGTTTGTTTTAGTATACTCCAATCAACAGCCCCTACAACCACAAAAAGGAATGGAGTCATTAGCACTTATGGTTTTTAAATGGCACCCAGAATTATGTTGCACGAAGCACAATTTCACATCATTCTGGGTTCATTTGTGTGAAAACAAGGTCCAATCAGGCTGAAACGTTACAGAAAGGTAGAATCTATTGAGTTGTAAGTGATCTGAACGTTTTATGATGATAGCACTTTCCTAAGGGGGTCAAACCATGTCCCAAATGTCACCGGATCTGGTGTCAATTTAAAGTAGTAGTCCAGTTACACATTTGTGGGCTTATAACTTGGCTTCTGAATGTCCTGGAGAGGTCAGGTTTGTTTTAATGTACTCCAATCAACAGCCCCTACAACCACAAAAAGGAATGGAGTCATTAGCACTTATGGTTTGTAAATGGCACCCAGAATTATGTTGCACGAAGCAAAATTTCACATCATTCTGGGTTCATTTGTGTGAAAACAAGGTCCAATCAGGCAGAAACGTTACAGGAAGGTAGAATCTATTGAGTTGTAAGTGATCTGAACGTTTCATGATGATAGCACTTTCCTATAGGGGGTCAAACCATGTCCCAAAGGTCACCGGGCCTGGTGTCACTTTAAAGAAGTAGTCCAGTTACACCTTTGTGGGCTTATAACTTGGCTTCTGAATGTCCTAGAGAGATTAGGGTTGTTTTAGTGTACTCCAATCAACAGCCCCCACAACCACAAAAAGGAATGGAGTCATTAGCACTTATGGTTCTTAAATGGCACCCAGAATTATGTTGCACGAAGCACAATTTCACATCATTCTGGGTCCATTTGTGTGAAAACAAGGTCCAATCAGGCTGAAACGTTACAGGAAGGTAGAATCTATTGAGTTTTAAGTGATCTGAACGTTTCAAGATGATCGCACATTCCTATAGGGGGTAAAACCATGTCCCAAAGGTCACCGGGCCTGGTTTCACTTTAAAGAAGTAGTCCAGTTACATCTTTGTAGGCTTATAACTCGGCTTCTGAATGTCCTAGAGAGATCAGGTTTGTTTTAATGTACTCCAATCAACAGCCCCTACAACCACAAAAAGGAATGGAGTCATTAGCACTTATGGTTTGTAAATGGCACACAGAATTATGTTGCACGAAGCACAATTTCACATCATTCTGGGTCCATTTGTGTGAAAACAAGGTCCAATCAGGCTGAAACGTTACAAGAAGGTAGAATCTATTGAGTTGTAAGTGATCCGAACGTTTCATGATGATAGCACTTTCCTAAGGGGGTCAAACCATGTCCCAAAGGTCACCGGATCTGGTGTCAATTTAAAGAAGTAGTCCAGTTACACATTTGTGGGCTTATAACTTGGCTTCTGAATGTCCTAGAGAGGTTAGGTTTGTTTTCGTGTACTCCAATCAACAGCCCCTACAACCACAAAAAGGAATGGAGTCATTAGCACTTATGGTTTGTAAATGGCACCCAGAATTATTTTGCACGAAGCACAATTTCACTTCATTCTGGGTTCATTTGTGTGAAAACAAGGTCCAATCAGGCTGAAACGTTACAGGAAGGTAGAATCTATTGAGGTGTAAGTGATCTGAACATTTCATGATGATAGAGCTTTCCTAAGGGGGTCAAACCATGTCCCAAAGGTCACCGGATCTGGTGTCAATTTAAAGAAGTAGTCCAGTTACACATTTGTGGGCTTATAACTTGGCTTCTGAATGTCCTAGAGAGATCAGGTTTATTTTAGTGTACTCCAATCAACAGCCCCTACAACCACAAAAAGGAATGGAGTCATTAGCACTTATGGTTCTTAAATGGCACCCAGAATTATGCTGCACTAAGCACAATTTCACATGATTCTGGGTCAATTTGTGTGAAAACAAGGTCCAATCCGGCTGAAACGCTACAAGAAGGTAGAATCTATTGAGTTGTAAGTGATCTGAACGTTTCAAGATGATCGCACATTCCTATAGGGGGTCAAACCATGTCCCAAAGGTCACCGGGCCAAGTGTCACTTTAAAGAAGTAGTCCAGTTACATCTTTGTGTGTGGGCTTATAACTTGGCTTCTTAATGCCCTAGAGAGATCAGGTTTGTTTTAGTGTACTCCAATCAACAGCCCCTAGAACCACAAAAAGGAATGGAGACATTAGCACTTATGGTTTTTAAATGGCACCCAGAATTATGTTGCACAAAGCACAATTTCAAATCATTCTGGGTTCATTTGTGTGAAAACAAGGTCATATCAGGCTGAAACGTTACAGGAAGGTAGAATCTATTGTTGTAAGTGATCTGAACGTTTCATGATGATAGCACTTTCCTAAGGGGGTCAAACCATGTCCCAAAGGTCACCGGATCTGGTGTCTAAAGAAGTAGTCCAGTTACAAATTTGTGGGCTTATAACTTGGCTTCTGAATGTCCTAGAGAGATCAGGTTTGTTTTAGTATACTCCAATCAACAGCCCCTACAACCACAAAAAGGAATGGAGTCATTAGACTTATGGTTTTTAAATGGCACCCAGAATTATGTTGCACGAAGCACAATTTCACATCATTCTGGGTTCATTTGTGTGAAAACAAAGTCCAATCAGGCTGAAACGTTATAGGAAGTTAGAATCTATTGCGTTGTAAGTGATCTGAACGTTTCATGATGATAGCACTTTCCTAAGGGGGTCAAACCATGTCCCAAAGGTCACCGGATCTGGTGTCAATTTAAAGAAGTAGTCCAGTTACACATTTGTGGGCTTATAACTTGGCTTCTGAATGTCCTAGAGCGATCAGGTTTGTTTTAGTGTACTCCAATCAACAGCCCCTACAACCACAAAAAGGAATGGAGTCATTAGCACTCATGGTTTTTAAATGGCACCCAGAATTATGTTGCACGAAGCACAATTTCACATCATTCTGGGTTCATTTGTGTGAAAACAAGGTCCAATCAGGCTGAAACGTTACAGGAAGGTAGAATCTATTGAGTTGTAAGTGATCTGAACGTTTCATAATGATAGCACTTTCCTAAGGGGGTCAAACCATGTCCCAAAGGTCACCGGATCTGGTGTCAATTTAAAGAAGTAGTCCAGTTACACATTTGTGGGCTTATAACTTGGCTTCTGAATGTCCTAGAGAGATCAGGTTTGTTTTAGTGTACTCCAATCAACAGCCCCTACAACCACAAAAAGGATTGGAGTCATTAGCACTTATGGTTTGTAAATGGCACCCAGAATTATGTTGCACGAAGCACAATTTCACATCATTCTGGGTCCATTTGTGTGAAAACAAGGTCCAGTCAGGCTGAAACGTTACAGGAAGGTAGAATCTATTAAAATGTAAGTGATCTGAAGGTTTCATGATGATAGCACTTCCCTAAGGGGTCAAACCATGTCCCAAAGGTCACCGGATCTGGTGTCTAAAGAAGTAGTCCAGTTACACATTTGTGGGCTTATAACTTGGCTTCTGAATGTCCTAGAGAGATCAGGTTTGTTTTAGTATACTCCAATCAACAGCCCCTACAACCACAAAAAGGAATGGAGTCATTAGCACTTATGGTTTTTAAATGGCACCCAGAATTATGTTGCACGAAGCTCAATTTCACATCATTCTGGGTTCATTTGTGTGAAAACAAGGTCCAATCAGGCTGAAACGTTACAGAAAGGTAGAATCTATTGAGTTGTAAGTGATCTGAACGTTTCATGATGATAGCACTTTCCTAAGGGGGTCAAACCATGTCCCAAATGTCACCGGATCTGGTGTCAATTTAAAGTAGTAGTCCAGTTACACATTTGTGGGCTTATAACTTGGCTTCTGAATGTCCTGGAGAGGTCAGGTTTGTTTTAATGTACTCCAATCAACAGCCCCTACAACCACAAAAAGGAATGGAGTCATTAGCACTTATGGTTTGTAAATGGCACCCAGAATTATGTTGCACGAAGCAAAATTTCACATCATTCTGGGTTCATTTGTGTGAAAACAAGGTCCAATCAGGCAGAAACGTTACTGGAAGGTAGAATCTATTGAGTTATAAGTGATCTGAACGTTTCATGATGATAGCACTTTCCTATAGGGGGTCAAACCATGTCCCAAAGGTCACCGGGCCTGGTGTCACTTTAAAGAAGTAGTCCAGTTACACCTTTGTGGGCTTATAACTTGGCTTCTGAATGTCCTAGAGAGATCAGGGTTGTTTTAGTGTACTCCAATCAACAGCCCCCACAACCACAAAAAGGAATGGAGTCATTAGCACTTATGGTTCTTAAATGGCACCCAGAATTATGTTGCACGAAGCACAATTTCACATCATTCTGGGTCCATTTGTGTGAAAACAAGGTCCAATCAGGCTGAAACGTTACAGGAAGGTAGAATCTATTGAGTTGTAAGTGATCTGAACGTTTCATGATGATAGCACTTTCCTAAGGGGGTCAAACCATGTCCCAAAGGTCACCGGATCTGGTGTCAATTTAAAGAAGTAGTCCAGTTACACATTTGTGGGCTTATAACTTGGCTTCTGAATGTCCTAGAGAGATCAGGTTTGTTTTAATGTACTCCAATCAACAGCCCCTACAACCACAAAAAGGAATGGAGACATTAGCACTTATGGTTTTTAAATGGCACCCAGAATTATGTTGCACGAAGCACAATTTCACATCATTCTGGGTTCATTTGTGTGAAAACAAGGTCCAATCAGGCTGAAACAATACAGGAAGGTAGAATCTATTGAGTTGTAAGTGATCTGAACGTTTCATGATGATAGCACTTTCCTAAGGGGGTCAAACCATGTCCCAAAGGTCACCGGATCTGGTGTCAATTTAAAGAAGTAGTCCAGTTTTACATGTGTGGGTTTATAACTTGGCTTCTGAATGTCCTAGAGAGATCAAGTTTATTTTAGTGTACTCCAGTCAACAGCCCCTACAACCACAAAAAGGAATGGAGTCATTAGCACTTATGGTTTGTAAATGGCACCCAGAATTATGTTGCACGAAGCACTATTTCACATCATTCTGGGTCCATTTGTGTGAAAACAAGGTCCAATCAGGCTGAAACGTTACAAGAAGGTAGAATCTATTGAGTTGTAAGTGATCTGAACATTTCATGATGATAGCACTTTCCTAAGGGGGTCAAACCATGTCCCAAAGGTCACCGGATCTGGTGTCAATTTAAAGAAGTAGTCCAGTTACACCTTTGTGGGCTTATAACTTGGCTTCTGAATGTCCTAGAGAGGTTAGGTTTGTTTTAGTGTACTCCAATCTACAGCCCCTACAACCACAAAAAGGAATGGAGTCATTAGCACTTATGGTTTGTAAATGGCACCCAGAATTATGTTGCACGAAGCACAATTTCACATCATTCTGGGTTCATTTGTGTGAAAACAAGGTCCAATCAGGCTGAAACGTTACAGGAAGGTAGAATCTATTGAGTTGTAAGTGATCTGAACGTTTAATGATGATAGCACTTTCCTAAGGGGGTCAAACCATGTCCCAAAGGTCACCGGATCTGGTGTCAATTTAAATAAGTAGTCCAGTTACACATTTGTGGGCTTATAACTTGGCTTCTGAATGTCCTAGAGAGATCAGGTTTATTGTAGTGTACTCCAATCAACAGCCCCTACAACCACAAAAAGGAATGGAGTCATTAGCACTTATGGTTTGTAAATGGCACCCAGAATTATGTTGCACGAAGCACTATTTCACATCATTCTGGGTCCATTTGTGTGAAAACAAGGTCCAATCAGGCTGAAACGTTACAGGAAGGTAGAATCTATTGAGTCGTAAGTGATCTGAACGTTTAATGATGATAGCACTTTCCTAAGGGGGTCAAACCATGTCCCAAAGGTCACTGGATCTGGTGTCAATTTAAAGAAGTAGTCCAGTTACACATTTATGGGCTTATAACTTGGCTTCTGAAGGTCCTAGAGCGGTCAGGTTTGTTTTAGTGTACTCCAGTCAACAGCCCCTACAACCACAAAAAGGAATGGAGTCATTAGCACTTATGGCTTTTAAATGGCACCCAGAATTATGTTGCACGAAGCACAATTTCACATCATTCTGGGTTCATTTGTGTGAAAACAAGGTCCAATCAGGCCTAAACGTTACATGAAGGTAGAATCTATTGAGTTGTATGTGATCTGAAGGTTTCATGATGATAGCACTTTCCTAAGGGGGTCAAACCATGTCTCAAAGGTCACCGGATCTGGTGTCAATTTAAAGAAGTAGTCCAGTTACACATTTGTGGGCTTATAACTTGGCTTCTGAATGTCCTAGAGCGATCAGGTTTGTTTTAGTGTACTCCAATCAACAGCCCCTAGAACCACAAAAAGGAATGGAGACATTAGCACTTATGGTTTTTAAATGGCACCCAGAATTATGTTGCACGAAGCACAATTTCACATCATTCTGGGTTCATTTGTGTGAAAACAAGGTCCAATCAGGCTGAATCGTTACAGGAAGGTAGAATCTATTGAGTTGTAAGTGATCTGAATGTTTCATGATGATAGCACTTTCCTAAGGGGGTCAAACCATGTCCCAAAGGTCACCGGATCTGGTGTCTAAAGAAGTAGTCCAGTTACACATTTGTGGGCTTATAACTTGGCTTCTGAATGTCCTAGAGAGATCAGGTTTGTTTTAGTATACTCCAATCAACAGCCCCTACAACCACAAAAAGGAATGGAGTCATAAGCACTTATGGTTTTTAAATGGCACCCAGAATTATGTTGCACGAAGCACAATTTCACATCTTTCTGGGTTCATTTGTGTGAAAACAAGGTCCAATCAGGCTGAAACAATACAGGAAGGTAGAATCTATTGAGTTGTAAGTGATCTGAACGTTTCATGATGATCGCACTTTCCTAAGGGGGTCAAACCATGTCCCAAAGGTCACCGGATCTGGTGTCACTTTAAAGAAGTAGTCCAGTTACACATTTGTGGGCTTATAACTTGGCTTCTGAATGTCCTAGAGAGGTCAGGGTTGTTTTAGTGTACTCCAATCAACAGCCCCTACAACCACAAAAAGGAATGGAGTCATTAGCACTTATGGTTTGTAAATGGCACCCAGAATTATGTTGCACGAAGCACAATTTCACATCATTCTGGGTCCATTTGTGTGAAAACAAGGTCCAATCAGGCTGAAACGCTACAAGAAGGTAGAATCTATTGAGTTGTAAGTGATCTGAACGTTTCAAGATGATCGCACATTCCTATAGGGGGTAAAACCATGTCCCAAAGGTCACCGGGCCTGGTGTCACTTTAAAGAAGTAGTCCAGTTACACATTTGTGGGCTTATAACTTGGCTTCTGAATGTCCTAGAGAGATCAGGTTTATTTTAGTGTACTCCAATCAACAGCCCCTACAACCACAAAAAAGGAATGGAGTCATTAGCACTTATGGTTTTTAATGGCACCCAGAATTATGTTGCACGAAGCACAATTTCACATCATTCTGGGTCCATTTGTGTGAAAACAAGGTCCAATCAGGCTGAAACGTTACAGGAAGGTAGAATCTATTGAGTTGTAAGTGATCTGAACGTTTCATGATGATAGCACTTTCCTAAGGGGGTCAAACCATGTCCCAAAGGTCACCGGATCAGGTGTCACTTTAAAGAAGTAGTCCAGTTACACCTTTGTGGGCTTATAACTTTTCTTCTGAATGTCCTAGAGAGGTTAGGTTTGTTTTAGTGTACTCCAATCAACAGCCCCTACAACCACAAAAAGGAATGGAGTCATTAGCACTTATGGTTTGTAAATGGCACCCAGAATTATGTTGCACGAAGCAAAATTTCACATCATTCTGGGTTCATTTGTGTGAAAACAAGGTCCAATCAGGCAGAAACGTTACTGGAAGGTAGAATCTATTGAGTTATAAGTGATCTGAACGTTTCATGATGATAGCACTTTCCTATAGGGGGTCAAACCATGTCCCAAAGGTCACCGGGCCTGGTGTCACTTTAAAGAAGTAGTCCAGTTACACCTTTGTGGGCTTATAACTTGGCTTCTGAATGTCCTAGAGAGATCAGGGTTGTTTTAGTGTACTCCAATCAACAGCCCCCACAACCACAAAAAGGAATGGAGTCATTAGCACTTATGGTTCTTAAATGGCACCCAGAATTATGTTGCACGAAGCACAATTTCACATCATTCTGGGTCCATTTGTGTGAAAACAAGGTCCAATCAGGCTGAAACGTTACAGGAAGGTAGAATCTATTGAGTTGTAAGTGATCTGAACGTTTCATGATGATAGCACTTTCCTAAGGGGGTCAAACCATGTCCCAAAGGTCACCGGATCTGGTGTCAATTTAAAGAAGTAGTCCAGTTACACATTTGTGGGCTTATAACTTGGCTTCTGAATGTCCTAGAGAGATCAGGTTTGTTTTAATGTACTCCAATCAACAGCCCCTACAACCACAAAAAGGAATGGAGACATTAGCACTTATGGTTTTTAAATGGCACCCAGAATTATGTTGCACGAAGCACAATTTCACATCATTCTGGGTTCATTTGTGTGAAAACAAGGTCCAATCAGGCTGAAACAATACAGGAAGGTAGAATCTATTGAGTTGTAAGTGATCTGAACGTTTCATGATGATAGCACTTTCCTAAGGGGGTCAAACCATGTCCCAAAGGTCACCGGATCTGGTGTCAATTTAAAGAAGTAGTCCAGTTACACCTTTGTGGGCTTATAACTTGGCTTCTGAATGTCCTAGAGAGGTTAGGTTTGTTTTAGTGTACTCCAATCTACAGCCCCTACAACCACAAAAAGGAATGGAGTCATTAGCACTTATGGTTTGTAAATGGCACCCAGAATTATGTTGCACGAAGCACAATTTCACATCATTCTGGGTTCATTTGTGTGAAAACAAGGTCCAATCAGGCTGAAACGTTACAGGAAGGTAGAATCTATTGAGTTGTAAGTGATCTGAACGTTTAATGATGATAGCACTTTCCTAAGGGGGTCAAACCATGTCCCAAAGGTCACCGGATCTGGTGTCAATTTAAATAAGTAGTCCAGTTACACATTTGTGGGCTTATAACTTGGCTTCTGAATGTCCTAGAGAGATCAGGTTTATTGTAGTGTACTCCAATCAACAGCCCCTACAACCACAAAAAGGAATGGAGTCATTAGCACTTATGGTTTGTAAATGGCACCCAGAATTATGTTGCACGAAGCACTATTTCACATCATTCTGGGTCCATTTGTGTGAAAACAAGGTCCAATCAGGCTGAAACGTTACAGGAAGGTAGAATCTATTGAGTTGTAAGTGATCTGAACGTTTAATGATGATAGCACTTTCCTAAGGGGGTCAAACCATGTCCCAAAGGTCACTGGATCTGGTGTCAATTTAAAGAAGTAGTCCAGTTACACATTTATGGGCTTATAACTTGGCTTCTGAAGGTCCTAGAGCGATCAGGTTTGTTTTAGTGTACTCCAATCAACAGCCCCTACAACCACAAAAAGGAATGGAGTCATTAGCACTTATGGCTTTTAAATGGCACCCAGAATTATGTTGCACGAAGCACAATTTCACATCATTCTGGGTTCATTTGTGTGAAAACAAGGTCCAATCAGGCTGAAACGTTACATGAAGGTAGAATCTATTGAGTTGTATGTGATCTGAAGGTTTCATGATGATAGCACTTTCCTAAGGGGGTCAAACCATGTCTCAAAGGTCACCGGATCTGGTGTCAATTTAAAGAAGTAGTCCAGTTACACATTTGTGGGCTTATAACTTGGCTTCTGAATGTCCTAGAGCGATCAGGTTTGTTTTAGTGTACTCCAATCAACAGCCCCTAGAACCACAAAAAGGAATGGAGACATTAGCACTTATGGTTTTTAAATGGCACCCAGAATTATGTTGCACGAAGCACAATTTCACATCATTCTGGGTTCATTTGTGTGAAAACAAGGTCCAATCAGGCTGAATCGTTACAGGAAGGTAGAATCTATTGAGTTGTAAGTGATCTGAATGTTTCATGATGATAGCACTTTCCTAAGGGGGTCAAACCATGTCCCAAAGGTCACCGGATCTGGTGTCTAAAGAAGTAGTCCAGTTACACATTTGTGGGCTTATAACTTGGCTTCTGAATGTCCTAGAGAGATCAGGTTTGTTTTAGTATACTCCAATCAACAGCCCCTACAACCACAAAAAGGAATGGAGTCATTAGCACTCATGGTTCTTAAATGGCACCCAGAATTATGTTGCACGAAGCACAATTTCACATCATTCTGGGTTCATTTGTGTGAAAACAAGGTCCAATCAGGCAGAAACGTTACTGGAAGGTAGAATCTATTGAGTTATAAGTGATCTGAACGTTTCATGATGATAGCACTTTCCTATAGGGGGTCAAACCATGTCCCAAAGGTCACCGGGCCTGGTGTCACTTTAAAGAAGTAGTCCAGTTACACCTTTGTGGGCTTATAACTTGGCTTCTGAATGTCCTAGAGAGATCAGGGTTGTTTTAGTGTACTCCAATCAATAGCCCCCACAACCACAAAAAGGAATGGAGTCATTAGCACTTATGGTTCTTAAATGGCACCCAGAATTATGTTGCACGAAGCACAATTTCACATCATTCTGGGTCCATTTGTGTGAAAACAAGGTCCAATCAGGCTGAAACGTTACAGGAAGGTAGAATCTATTGAGTTGTAAGTGATCTGAACGTTTCATGATGATAGCACTTTCCTAAGGGGGTCAAACCATGTCCCAAAGGTCACCGGATCTGGTGTCAATTTAAAGAAGTAGTCCAGTTACACATTTGTGGGCTTATAACTTGGCTTCTGAATGTCCTAGAGAGATCAGGTTTGTTTTAATGTACTCCAATCAACAGCCCCTACAACCACAAAAAGGAATGGAGACATTAGCACTTATGGTTTTTAAATGGCACCCAGAATTATGTTGCACGAAGCACAATTTCACATCATTCTGGGTTCATTTGTGTGAAAACAAGGTCCAATCAGGCTGAAACAATACAGGAAGGTAGAATCTATTGAGTTGTAAGTGATCTGAACGTTTCATGATGATAGCACTTTCCTAAGGGGGTCAAACCATGTCCCAAAGGTCACCGGATCTGGTGTCAATTTAAAGAAGTAGTCCAGTTTTACATGTGTGGGTTTATAACTTGGCTTCTGAATGTCCTAGAGAGATCAAGTTTATTTTAGTGTACTCCAATCAACAGCCCCTACAACCACAAAAAGGAATGGAGTCATTAGCACTTATGGTTTGTAAATGGCACCCAGAATTATGTTGCACGAAGCACTATTTCACATCATTCTGGGTCCATTTGTGTGAAAACAAGGTCCAATCAGGCTGAAACGTTACAAGAAGGTAGAATCTATTGAGTTGTAAGTGATCTGAACATTTCATGATGATAGCACTTTCCTAAGGGGGTCAAACCATGTCCCAAAGGTCACCGGATCTGGTGTCAATTTAAAGAAGTAGTCCAGTTACACCTTTGTGGGCTTATAACTTGGCTTCTGAATGTCCTAGAGAGGTTAGGTTTGTTTTAGTGTACTCCAATCTACAGCCCCTACAACCACAAAAAGGAATGGAGTCATTAGCACTTATGGTTTGTAAATGGCACCCAGAATTATGTTGCACGAAGCACAATTTCACATCATTCTGGGTTCATTTGTGTGAAAACAAGGTCCAATCAGGCTGAAACGTTACAGGAAGGTAGAATCTATTGAGTTGTAAGTGATCTGAACGTTTAATGATGATAGCACTTTCCTAAGGGGGTCAAACCATGTCCCAAAGGTCACCGGATCTGGTGTCAATTTAAATAAGTAGTCCAGTTACACATTTGTGGGCTTATAACTTGGCTTCTGAATGTCCTAGAGAGATCAGGTTTATTGTAGTGTACTCCAATCAACAGCCCCTACAACCACAAAAAGGAATGGAGTCATTAGCACTTATGGTTTGTAAATGGCACCCAGAATTATGTTGCACGAAGCACTATTTCACATCATTCTGGGTCCATTTGTGTGAAAACAAGGTCCAATCAGGCTGAAACGTTACAGGAAGGTAGAATCTATTGAGTTGTAAGTGATCTGAACGTTTAATGATGATAGCACTTTCCTAAGGGGGTCAAACCATGTCCCAAAGGTCACTGGATCTGGTGTCAATTTAAAGAAGTAGTCCAGTTACACATTTATGGGCTTATAACTTGGCTTCTGAAGGTCCTAGAGCGATCAGGTTTGTTTTAGTGTACTCCAATCAACAGCCCCTACAACCACAAAAAGGAATGGAGTCATTAGCACTTATGGCTTTTAAATGGCACCCAGAATTATGTTGCACGAAGCACAATTTCACATCATTCTGGGTTCATTTGTGTGAAAACAAGGTCCAATCAGGCTGAAACGTTACATGAAGGTAGAATCTATTGAGTTGTATGTGATCTGAAGGTTTCATGATGATAGCACTTTCCTAAGGGGGTCAAACCATGTCTCAAAGGTCACCGGATCTGGTGTCAATTTAAAGAAGTAGTCCAGTTACACATTTGTGGGCTTATAACTTGGCTTCTGAATGTCCTAGAGCGATCAGGTTTGTTTTAGTGTACTCCAATCAACAGCCCCTAGAACCACAAAAAGGAATGGAGACATTAGCACTTATGGTTTTTAAATGGCACCCAGAATTATGTTGCACGAAGCACAATTTCACATCATTCTGGGTTCATTTGTGTGAAAACAAGGTCCAATCAGGCTGAATCGTTACAGGAAGGTAGAATCTATTGAGTTGTAAGTGATCTGAATGTTTCATGATGATAGCACTTTCCTAAGGGGGTCAAACCATGTCCCAAAGGTCACCGGATCTGGTGTCTAAAGAAGTAGTCCAGTTACACATTTGTGGGCTTATAACTTGGCTTCTGAATGTCCTAGAGAGATCAGGTTTGTTTTAGTATACTCCAATCAACAGCCCCTACAACCACACAAAGGAATGGAGTCATTAGCACTTATGGTTTTTAAATGGCACCCAGAATTATGTTGCACGAAGCACAATTTCACATCTTTCTGGGTTCATTTGTGTGAAAACAAGGTCCAATCAGGCTGAAACAATACAGGAAGGTAGAATCTATTGAGTTGTAAGTGATCTGAACGTTTCATGATGATCGCACTTTCCTAAGGGGGTCAAACCATGTCCCAAAGGTCACCGGATCTGGTGTCACTTTAAAGAAGTAGTCCAGTTACACATTTGTGGGCTTATAACTTGGCTTCTGAATGTCCTAGAGAGGTCAGGGTTGTTTTAGTGTACTCCAATCAACAGCCCCTACAACCACAAAAAGGAATGGAGTCATTAGCACTTATGGTTTGTAAATGGCACCCAGAATTATGTTGCACGAAGCACAATTTCACATCATTCTGGGTCCATTTGTGTGAAAACAAGGTCCAATCAGGCTGAAACGCTACAAGAAGGTAGAATCTATTGAGTTGTAAGTGATCTGAACGTTTCAAGATGATCGCACATTCCTATAGGGGGTAAAACCATGTCCCAAAGGTCACCGGGCCTGGTGTCACTTTAAAGAAGTAGTCCAGTTACACATTTGTGGGCTTATAACTTGGCTTCTGAATGTCCTAGAGAGATCAGGTTTATTTTAGTGTACTCCAATCAACAGCCCCTACAACCACAAAAAAGGAATGGAGTCATTAGCACTTATGGTTTTTAATGGCACCCAGAATTATGTTGCACGAAGCACAATTTCACATCATTCTGGGTCCATTTGTGTGAAAACAAGGTCCAATCAGGCTGAAACGTTACAGGAAGGTAGAATCTATTGAGTTGTAAGTGATCTGAACGTTTCATGATGATAGCACTTTCCTAAGGGGGTCAAACCATGTCCCAAAGGTCACCGGATCAGGTGTCACTTTAAAGAAGTAGTCCAGTTACACCTTTGTGGGCTTATAACTTTTCTTCTGAATGTCCTAGAGAGGTTAGGTTTGTTTTAGTGTACTCCAATCAACAGCCCCTACAACCACAAAAAGGAATGGAGTCATTAGCACTTATGGTTTTTAAATGGCACCCAGAATTATGTTGCACGAAGCACAATTTCACATGATTCTGGGTCCATTTGTGCAAAAACAAGGTCCAATCAGGCTGAAACGTTACAGGAAGGTAGAATCTATTGAGTTGTAAGTGATCTGAACGTTTCATGATGATAGCACTTTCCTAAGGGGGTCAAACCATGTCCCAAAGGTCACCGGATCTGGTGTCACTTTAAAGAAGTAGTCCAGTTACACATTTGTGGGCTTATAACTTGGCTTCTGAATGTCCTAGAGAGGTCAGGTTTGTTTTAGTGTACTCCAATCAACAGCCCCTACAACCACAAAAAGGAATGGAGTCATTAACACTTATGGTTTGTAAATGGCACCCAGAATTATGTTGCACGAAGCACAATTTCACATCATTCTGGGTCCATTTGTGTTAAAACAAGGTCCAATCAGCCTGAAACATTACAGGAAGGTAGAATCTATTAAGTTGTAAGTGATCTGAACGTTTCATGATGATAGCACTTCCCTAAGGGGGTCAAACCATGTCCCAAAGGTCACCGGATCTGGTGTCTAAAGAAGTAGTCCAGTTACAAATTTGTGGGCTTATAACTTGGCTTCTGAATGTCCTAGAGAGATCAGGTTTGTTTTAGTATACTCCAATAAACAGCCCCTACAACCACAAAAAGGAATGGAGTCATTAGACTTATGGTTTTTAAATGGCACCCAGAATTATGTTGCACGAAGCACAATTTCACATCATTCTGGGTTCATTTGTGTGAAAACAAGGTCCAATCAGGCTGAAACGTTACAGGAAGGTAGAATCTATTGCGTTGTAAGTGATCTGAACGTTTCATGATGATAGCACTTTCCTAAGGGGGTCAAACCATGTCCCAAAGGTCACCGGATCTGGTGTCAATTTAAAGTAGTAGTCCAGTTACACATTTGTGGGCTTAAACCTTGGCTTCTGAATGTCCTAGAGCGATCAGGTTTGTTTTAGTGTACTCCAATCAACAGCCCCTACAACCACAAAAAGGAATGGAGACATTAGCACTTATGGTTTTTAAATGGCACCCAGAATTATGTTGCACGAAGCACAATTTCACATCATTCTGGGTTCATTTGTGTAAAAACAAGGTCCAATCAGGCTGAAACAATACAGGAAGGTAGAATCTATTGAGTTGTAAGTGATCTGAACGTTTCAAGATGATCGCACATGCCTATAGGGGGTCAAACCATGTCCCAAATGTCACCGGGCCTGGTGTCACTTTAAAGAAGTAGTCCAGTTACACCTTTGTGGGCTTATAACTTGGCTTCTGAATGTCCTAGAGAGGTTAGGTTTTTTTAGTGTACTCTAATCAAAAGCCCCTTCAACCACAAAAAGGAATGGAGTCATTAGCACTTATGGTTTGTAAATGGCACCCAGAATTACGTTGCACGAAGCACAATTTCACATCATTCTGGGTTCATTTGTATGAAAACAAGGTCCAATCAGGCTGAAATGTTACAGGAAGGTAGAATCTATTGAGTTGTAAGTGATCTGAACGTTTCATGATGATAGCACTTTCCTAAGGGGGTCAAACCATGTCCCAAAGGTCACCGGATCTGGTGTCAATTTAAAGAAGTAGTCCAGTTACACATTTGTGGGCTTATAACTTGGCTTCTGAATGTCCTAGAGCGATCAGGTTTGTTTTAGTGTACTCCAATCAACAGCCCCTACAACCACAAAAAGGAATGGAGTCATTAGCACTTATGGTTTTTAAATGGCACCCAGAATTATGTTGCACGAAGCACAATTTCACATCATTCTGGGTTCATTTGTGTGAAAACAAGGTCCAATCAGGCTTAAGCGTTACAGGAAGGTAGAATCTATTAAGTTGTAAGTGATCTGAACGTTTCATGATGATAGCACTTCCCTAAGGGGGTCAAACCATGTCCCAAAGGTCACCGGATCTGGTGTCTAAAGAAGTAGTCCAGTTACACCTTTGTGGGCTTATAACTTGGCTTCTGAATGTCCTAGAGAGATCAGGTTTGTTTTAGTGTACTCCAATCAACAGCCCCTACAACCACAAAAAGGAATGGAGTCATTAGCACTTATGGTTTGTAAATGGCACCCAGAATTATGTTGCACGAAGCACAAATTCACATCATTCTGGGTCCATTTGTGTGAAAACAAGGTCCAATCAGGCTGAAACATTACAGGAAGGTAGAATCTATTTAGTTGTAAGTGATCTGAACGTTTCATGATGATAGCGCTTTCCTAAGGGGATCAAACCATGTCCCAAAGGTCACCGGATCTGGTGTCAATTTAAAGAAGTAGTCCAGTTACACATTTGTGGGCTTATAACTTGGCTTCTGAATGTCCTAGAGAGATCAGGTTTGTTTTAGTGTACTCCAATCAACAGCCCCTACAACCACAAAAAGGAATGGAGTCATTAGCACTTATGGTTTTTAAATGGCACCCAGAATTTTGTTGCACGAAGCACAATTTCACATCATTCTGGGTTCATTTGTGTGAAAACAAGGTCCAATCAGGCTGAAACGTTACAGGAAGGTAGAATCTATTGAGTTGTAAGTGATCTGAACGTTTCATGATGATAGCACTTTCCTAAGGGGGTCAAACCATGTCCCAAAGGTCACCGGATCTGGTGTCAATTTAAAGAAGTAGTCCAGTTACACATTTGTGGGCTTATAACTTGGCTTCTGAATGTCCTAGAGCGATCAGGTTTGCTTTAGTGTACTCCAATCAACAGCCCCTACAACCACAAAAAGGAATGGAGACATTAGCACTTATGGTTTTTAAATGGCACCCAGAATTATGTTGCACGAAGCACAATTTCACATCATTCTGGGTTCATTTGTGTGAAAACAAGGTCCAATCAGGCTGAAACGTTACAGGAAGGTAGAATCTACTGAGTTGTAAGTGATCTGAACGTTTCATGATGATAGCACTTTCCTAAGGGGGTCAAACCATGTCCCAAAGATCACCGGATCTGGTGTCAATTTAAAGAAGTAGTCCAGTTACACATTTGTGGGCTTATAACTTGGCTTCTGAATGTCCTAGAGAGATCAGGTTTGTTTTAGTGTACTCCAATCAACAGCCCCTACAACCACAAAAAGGAATGGAGTCATTAGCACTTATGGATTGTAAGTGGCACCCAGAATTATGTTGCACGAAGCACAATTTCACATCATTCTGGGTCAATTTGTGTGAAAACAAGGTCCAATCCGGCTGAAACGCTACAAGAAGGTAGAATCTATTGAGTTGTAAGTGATCTGAACGTTTCAAGATGATTGCACATTCCTATAGGGGGTCAAACCATGTCCCAAAGGTCACCGGGCCAAGTGTCACTTTAAAGAAGTAGTCCAGTTACACCTTTGTGGGCTTATAACTTGGCTTCTGAATGTCCTAGAGAGATCAGGTTTGTTTTAGTATACTCCAATCAACAGCCCCTACAACTACAAAAAAGGAATGGAGTCATTAGCACTTATGGTTTGTAAATGGCACCCAGAATTATGTTGCACGAAGCACAATTTCACATCATTCTGGGTCCATTTGTGTGAAAACAAGGTCCAATCAGGCTGATACGTTACAGGAAGGTAGAATCTATTGAGTTGTAAGTGATCTGAACGTTTCATGATGATAGCACTTTCCTAAGGGGGTCAAACCATGTCCCAAAGGTCACCGGATCTGGTGTCAATTTAAAGAAGTAGTCCAGTTACACATTTGTGGGCTTATAACTTGGCTTCTGAATGTCCTAGAGAGATCAGGTTTGTTTTAATGTACTCCAATCAACAGCCCCTACAACCACAAAAAGGAATGGAGTCATTAGCATTTATGGTTTGTAAATGGCACCCAGAATTATGTTGCACGAAGCACAATTTCACATCATTCTGGGTTCATTTGTGTGAAAACAAGGTCCAATCAGGCTGAAACGTTACAGGAAGGTAGAATCTATTTAGTTGTAAGTGATCTGAACGTTTCATGATGATAGCGCTTTCCTAAGGGGATCAAACCATGTCCCAAAGGTCACCGGATCTGGTGTCAATTTAAAGAAGTAGTCCAGTTACACATTTGTGGGCTTATAACTTGGCTTCTGAATGTCCTAGAGAGATCAGGTTTGTTTTAGTGTACTCCAATCAACAGCCCCTACAATCACAAAAGGAATGGAGTCATTAGCACTTATGGTTTGTAAATGGCACCCAGAATTATGTTGCACGAAGCACAATTTCACATCATTCTGGGTCCATTTGTGTGAAAACAAGGTCCAATCAGGCTGAAACGTTACAAGAAGGTAGAATCTATTGAGTTGTAAGTGATCTGAACGTTTCATGATTATCTCACATTCCCATAGGGGGTCAAACCATGTCCTAAAGGTCACCGGGCCTGGTGTCACTTTAAAGAAGTAGTCCAGTTACACCTTTGTGGGCTTATAACTTGGCTTCTGAATGTCCTAGAGAGGTCAGGTTTGTTTTAGTGCACTCCAGTCAACAGCCCCTACAACCACAAAACGGAATGGAGTCATTAGCACTTATGGTTTGTAAATGGCACAGAGAATTATGTTGCACGAAGCACAATTTCACATCATTCTGGGTCCATTTGTGTGAAAACAAGGTCCAATCAGGCTGAAACGTTACAGGAAGGTAGAATCTATTGAGTTGTAAGTGATCTGAACGTTTCATGATGATAGCACTTTCCTAAGGGGGTCAAACCATGTCCCAAAGGTCACCGGATCTGGTGTCAATTTAAAGTAGTCCAGTTACACATTTGTGGACTTATAACTTGGCTTCTGAATGTCCTAGAGAGATCAGGTTTGTTTTAATGTACTCCAATCAACAGCCCCTACAACCACAAAAAGGAATGGAGTCATTAGCATTTATGGTTTGTAAATGGCACCCAGAAATATGTTTCACGAAGCACAATTTCACATCATTCTGGGTTCATTTGTGTGAAAACAAGGTCCAATCAGGCTGAAACGTTACAGGAAGGTAGAATCTATTGAGTTGTAAGTGATCTGAACGTTTCATGATGATAGCACTTTCCTAAGGGGGTCAAACCATGTCCCAAAGGTCACCGGATCTGGTGTCAATTTAAAGAAGTAGTCCAGTTACACATTTGTGGGCTTATAACTTGGCTTCTGAATGTCCTAGAGAGATCAGGTTTGTTTTAGTGTACTCCAATCAACAGCCCCTACAACCACAAAAAGGAATGGAGACATTAGCACTTATGGTTTTTAAATGGCACCCAGAATTATGTTGCACGAAGCACAATTTCACATCATTCTGGGTTCATTTGTGTGAAAACAAGGTCCAATCAGGCTGAAACGTTACAGGAAGGTAGAATCTACTGAGTTGTAAGTGATCTGAACGTTTCATGATGATAGCACTTTCCTAAGGGGGTCAAACCATGTCCCAAAGATCACCGGATCTGGTGTCAATTTAAAGAAGTAGTCCAGTTACACATTTGTGGGCTTATAACTTGGCTTCTGAATGTCCTAGAGAGATCAGGTTTGTTTTAGTGAACTCCAATCAACAGCCCCTACAACCACAAAAAGGAATGGAGTCATTAGCACTTATGGTTTGTAAATGGCACCCAGAATTATGTTGCACGAAGCACAATTTCACATCATTCTGGGTCCATTTGTGTGAAAACAAGGTCCAATCAGGCTGAAACGCTACAAGAAGGTAGAATCTATTGAGTTGTAAGTGATCTGAACGTTTCAAGATGATCGCACATTCCTATAGGGGGTAAAACCATGTCCCAAAGGTCACCGGGCCTGGTGTCACTTTAAAGAAGTAGTCCAGTTACACCTTTGTGGGCTTATAACTTGGCTTCTGAATGTCCTAGAGAGATCAGGTTTGTTTTAATGTACTCCAATCAACAGCCCCTACAACCACAAAAAGGAATGGAGTCATTAGCACTTATAGTTTGTATGTGGCACCCAGAATTATGTTGCACGAAGCACAATTTCACATCATTCTGGGTCAATTTGTGTGAATACAAGGTCCAATCCGGCTGAAACGCTACAAGAAGGTAGAATCTATTGAGTTGTAAGTGATCTGAACGTTTCAAGATGATAGCACATTCCTATAGGGGGTCAAACCATGTCCCAAAGGTCACCGGGCCAAGTGTCACTTTAAAGAAGTAGTCCAGTTACACCTTTGTGGGCTTATAACTTGGCTCCTGAATGTCCTAGAGAGGTTAGGTTTGTTTTAGTGTACTCCAATCAACACTCCCTACAACCACAAAAAGGAATGGAGTCATTAGCACTTATGGTTTGTAAATGGCACCCAGAATTATTTTGCACGAAGCACAATTTCACATCATTCTGGGTTCATTTGTGTGAGAACAAGGTCCAATCAGGCTGAAAGGTTACTGGAAGCTAGAATCTATTGAGTTGTAAGTGATCTGAACGTTTCATGATGATAGCGCTTTCCTAAGTGGATCAAACCATGTCCCAAAGGTCACCGGATCTGGTGTCAATTTAAAGAAGTAGTCCAGTTACACATTTGTGGGCTTATAACTTGGCTTCTGAATGTCCTAGAGAGATCAGGTTTGTTTTAGTGTACTCCAATCAACAGCCCCTACAACCACAAAAGGAATGGAGTCATTAGCCTTATGGTTTGTAAATGGCACCCAGAATTATGTTGCACGAAGCACAATTTCACATCATTCTGGGTCCATTTGTGTGAAAACAAGGTCCAATCAGGCTGAAACATTACAAGAAGGTAGAATCTATTGAGTTGTAAGTGATCTGAACGTTTCATGATGATCTCACATTCCCATAGGGGGTCAAACCATGTCCCAAAGGTCACCGGGCCTGGTGTCACTTTAAAGAAGTAGTCCAGTTACACCTTTGTGGGCTTATAACTTGGCTTCTGAATGTCCTAGAGAGGTCAGGTTTGTTTTAGTGTACTCCAATCAACAGCCCCTACAACCACAAAAAGGAATGGAGTCATTAGCACTTATGGTTTGTAAATGGCACCCAGAATTATGTTGCACGAAGCACAATTTCACATCATTCTGGGTCCATTTGTGTGAAAACAAGGTCCAATCAGGCTGAAACGTTACAGGAAGGTAGAATCTATTGAGTTGTAAGTGATCTGAACGTTTCATGATGATAGCACTTTCCTAAGGGGGTCAAACCATGTCCCAAAGGTCACCAGATCTGGTGTCAATTTAAAGAAGTAGTCCAGTTACACATTTGTGGGCTTATAACTTGGCTTCTGAATGTCCTAGAGCGATCAGGTTTGCTTTAGTGTACTCCAATCAACAGCCCATACAACCACAAAAAGGAATGGAGACATTAGCACTTATGGTTTTTAAATGGCACCCAAAATTATGTTGCACGAAGCACAATTTCACATCATTCTGGGTCCATTTGTGTGAAAACAAGGTCCAATCAGGCTGAAACGCTACAAGAAGGTAGAATCTATTGAGTTGTAAGTGATCTGAACATTTCAAGATGATCGCACATTCCTATAGGGGGTAAAACCATGTCCCAAAGGTCACCGGGCCTGGTGTCACTTTAAAGAAGTAGTCCAGTTACACCTTTGTGGGCTTATAACTTGGCTTCTGAATGTCCTAGAGAGGTTAGGTTTGTTTTAGTGTACTCCAATCAACAGCCCCTACAACCACAAAAAGGAATGGAGTCATTAGCACTTATGGTTTGTAAATGGCACCCAGAATTATGTTGCACGAAGCACAATTTCACATCATTCTGGGTCCATTTGTGTGAAAACAAGGTCCAATCAGGCTGAAACGTCACAGGAAGGTAGAATCTATTGAGTTGTAAGTGATCTGAACTTTTCATGATGATAGCACTTTCCTAAGGGGGTCAAACCATGTCCCAAAGGTCACCGGATCTGGTGTCAATTTAAAGAAGTAGTCCAGTTACACATTTGTGGGCTTATAACTTGGCTTCTGAATGTCCTAGAGAGATCAGGTTTGTTTTAGTGTACTCCAATCTACAGCCCCTACAATCACAAAAGGAATGGAGTCATTAGCACTTATGGTTTGTAAATGGCACCCAGAATTATGTTGCACGAAGCACAATTTCACATCATTCTGGGTCCATTTGTGTGAAAACAAGGTCCAATCAGGCTGAAACGTTACAAGAAGGTAGAATCTATTGAGTTGTAAGTGATCTGAACGTTTCATGATGATCTCACATTCCCATAGGGGGTCAAACCATGTCCCAAAGGTCACCGGGCCTGGTGTCACTTTAAAGAAGTAGTCCATTTACACCTTTGTGGGCTTATAACTTGGCTTCTGAATGTCCTAGAGAGGTCAGGTTTGTTTT
Organism: Nothobranchius furzeri; assembly: GCF_043380555.1. Lineage (NCBI taxonomy): Eukaryota > Metazoa > Chordata > Actinopteri > Cyprinodontiformes > Nothobranchiidae > Nothobranchius > Nothobranchius furzeri. The sequence continues at coordinate 13,582,468 of NC_091756.1, forward strand.
AGTGTACTCCAATAAACAGCCCCTACAACCACAAAAACGAATGGAGTCATTAGCACTTATGGTTTGTAAATGGCACCCAGAATTATGTTGCACGAAGCACAATTTCACATCATTCTGAGTCCATTTGTGTGAAAACAAGGTCCAATCAGGCTGAAACGTTACAGGAAGGTAGAATCTATTGAGTTGTAAGTGATCTGAACGTTTCATGATGATAGCACTTTCCTAAGGGGTCAAACCATGTCCCAAAGGTCAACGGATCTGGTGTCAATTTAAAGAAGTAGTCCAGTTACACATTTGTGGGCTTATAACTTGGCTTCTGAATGTCCTAGAGCGATCAGGTTTGCTTTAGTGTACTCCAATCAACAGCCCCTACAACCACAAAAAGGAATGGAGACATTAGCACTTATGGTTTTTAAATGGCACCCAGAATTATGTTGCACGAAGCACAATTTCACATCATTCTGGGTTCATTTGTGTGAAAACAAGGTCCAATCAGGCTGAAACAATACAGGAAGGTAGAATCTATTGAGTTGTAAGTGATCTGAACGTTTCATGATGATCGCACTTTCCTAAGGGGGTCAAACCATGTCCCAAAGGTCACCGGATCTGGTGTCACTTTAAAGAAGTAGTCCAGTTACACATTTGTGGGCTTATAACTTGGCTTCTGAATGTCCTAGAGAGGTCAGGGTTGTTTTAGTGTACGCCAATCAACAGCCCCTACAACCACAAAAAGGAATGGAGTCATTAGCACTTATGGTTTTTAAATGGCACCCAGAATTATGTTGCACGAAGCACAATTTCACAACATTCTGGGTTCATTTGTGTGAAAACAAGGTCCAATCAGGCTGAAACGTTACAGGAAGGTAGAATCTACTGAGTTGTAAGTGATCTGAACGTTTCATGATGATAGCACTTTCCTAAGGGGGTCAAACCATGTCCCAAAGATCGCCGGATCTGGTGTCAATTCAAAGAAGTAGTCCAGTTACACATTTGTGGGCTTATAACTTGGCTTCTGAATGTCCTAGAGAGATCAGGTTTGTTTTAGTGTACTCCAATCAACAGCCCCTACAACCACAAAAAGGAATGGAGTCATTAGCACTTATGGTTTGTAAATGACATCCAGAATTATGTTGCACGAAGCACAATTTCACATCATTCTGGGTCCATTTGTGTGAAAACAAGGTCCAATCAGGCTGAAACGCTACAAGAAGGTAGAATCTATTGAGTTGTAAGTGATCTGAACGTTTCAAGATAATCGCACATTCCTATAGGGGGTAAAACCATGTCCCAAAGGTCACCAGGCCTGGTGTCACTTTAAAGAAGTAGTCCAGTTACACCTTTGTGGGCTTATAACTTGGCTTCTGAATGTCCTAGAGAGGTTAGGTTTGTTTTAGTGTACTCCAATCAACAGCCCCTTCAACCACAAAAAGGAATGGAGTCATTAGCCCTTATGGTTTGTAAATGGCACCCAGAATTATGTTACACGAAGCACAATTTCACATCATTCTGAGTCCATTTGTGTGAAAACAAGGTCCAATCAGGCTGAAACGTTACAGGAAGGTAGAATCTATTGAGTTGTAAGTGATCTGAACGTTTCATGATGATAGCACTTTCCTAAGGGGGTCAAACCATGTCCCAAAGGTCACCGGATCTGGTGTCAATTTAAAGAAGTAGTCCAGTTACACATTTGTGGACTTATAACTTGGCTTCTGGATGTCCTAGAGAGATCAGGTTTGTTTTAATGTACTCCAATCAACAGCCCCTACAACCACAAAAAGGAATGGAGTCATTAGCATTTATGGTTTGTAAATGGCACCCAGAATTATGTTGCACGAAGCACAATTTCACATCATTCTGGGTTCATTTGTGTGAAAACAAGGTCCAATCAGGCTGAAACGTTACAGGAAGGTAGAATCTATTGAGTTGTAAGTGATCTGAACGTTTCATGATGATAGCACTTTCCTAAGGGGTCAAACCATGTCCCAAAGGTCAACGGATCTGGTGTCAATTTAAAGAAGTAGTCCAGTTACACATTTGTGGGCTTATAACTTGGCTTCTGAATGTCCTAGAGCGATCAGGTTTGCTTTAGTGTACTCCAATCAACAGCCCCTACAACCACAAAAAGGAATGGAGACATTAGCACTTATGGTTTTTAAATGGCACCCAGAATTATGTTGCACGAAGCACAATTTCACATCATTCTGGGTTCATTTGTGTGAAAACAAGGTCCAATCAGGCTGAAACAATACAGGAAGGTAGAATCTATTGAGTTGTAAGTGATCTGAACGTTTCATGATGATCGCACTTTCCTAAGGGGGTCAAACCATGTCCCAAAGGTCACCGGATCTGGTGTCACTTTAAAGAAGTAGTCCAGTTACACATTTGTGGGCTTATAACTTGGCTTCTGAATGTCCTAGAGAGGTCAGGGTTGTTTTAGTGTACTCCAATCAACAGCCCCTACAACCACAAAAAGGAATGGAGTCATTAGCACTTATGGTTTTTAAATGGCACCCAGAATTATGTTGCACGAAGCACAATTTCACAACATTCTGGGTTCATTTGTGTGAAAACAAGGTCCAATCAGGCTGAAACGTTACAGGAAGGTAGAATCTACTGAGTTGTAAGTGATCTGAACGTTTCATGATGATAGCACTTTCCTAAGGGGGTCAAACCATGTCCCAAAGATCACCGGATCTGGTGTCAATTTAAAGAAGTAGTCCAGTTACACATTTGTGGGCTTATAACTTGGCTTCTGAATGTCCTAGAGAGATCAGGTTTGTTTTAGTGTACTCCAATCAACAGCCCCTACAACCACAAAAAGGAATGGAGTCATTAGCACTTATGGTTTGTAAATGACATCCAGAATTATGTTGCACGAAGCACAATTTCACATCATTCTGGGTCCATTTGTGTGAAAACAAGGTCCAATCAGGCTGAAACGCTACAAGAAGGTAGAATCTATTGAGTTGTAAGTGATCTGAACGTTTCAAGATAATCGCACATTCCTATAGGGGGTAAAACCATGTCCCAAAGGTCACCGGGCCTGGTGTCACTTTAAAGAAGTAGTCCAGTTACACCTTTGTGGGCTTATAACTTGGCTTCTCAATGTCCTAGAGAGGTTAGGTTTGTTTTAGTGTACTCCAATCAACAGCCCCTTCAACCACAAAAAGGAATGGAGTCATTAGCACTTATGGTTTGTAAATGGCACCCAGAATTATGTTGCACGAAGCACCATTTCACATCATTCTGGGTCCATTTGTGTGAAAACAAGGTCCAATCAGGCTGAAACGTTACAGGAAGGTAGAATCTATTGAGTTGTAAGTGATCTGAACGTTTCATGATGATAGCACTTTCCTAAGGGGGTCAAACCATGTCCCAAAGGTCACTGGATCTGGTGTCAATTTAAAGTAGTCCAGTTACACATTTGTGGGCTTATAACTTGGCTTCTGAATGTCCTAGAGAGATCAGGTTTGTTTTAATGTACTCCAATCAACAGCCCCTACAACCACAAAAAGGAATGGAGTCATTAGCACTTATAGTTTGTAAGTGGCACCCAGAATTATGTTGCACGAAACACAATTTCACATCATTCTGGGTCAATTTGTGTGAAAACAAGGTCCAATCCAGCTGAAACGCTACAAGAAGGTAGAATCTATTGAGTTGTAAGTGATCTGAACGTTTCAAGATGATCACACATTCCTATAGGGGGTCAAACCATGTCCCAAAGGTCACCGGGCCAAGTGTCAATTTAAAGAAGTAGTCCAGTTACACATTTGTGGGCTTATAACTTGGCTTCTGAATGTCCTAGAGAGATCAGGTTTGTTTTAATGTACTCCAATCAACAGCCCCTACAACCACAAAAAGGAATGGAGTCATTAGCATTTATGGTTTGTAAATGGCACCCAGAATTATGTTGCACGAAGCACAATTTCACATCATTCTGGGTTCATTTTTGTGAAAACAAGGTCCAATCAGGCTGAAACGTTACAGGAAGGTAGAATCTATTTAGTTGTAAGTGATCTGAACGTTTCATGATGATAGCGCTTTCCTAAGGGGATCAAACCATGTCCCAAAGGTCACCGGATCTGGTGTCAATTTAAAGAAGTAGTCCAGTTACACATTTGTGGGCTTATAACTTGGCTTCTGAATGTCCTAGAGAGATCAGGTTTGTTTTAGTGTACTCCAATCAACAGCCCCTACAACCACAAAAGGAATGGAGTCATTAGGACTTATGGTTTGTAAATGGCACCCAGAATTATGTTGCACGAAGCACAATTTCACATCATTCTGGGTCCATTTGTGTGAAAACAAGGTCCAATCAGGCTGAAACGTTACAAGAAGGTAGAATCTATTGAGTTGTAAGTGATCTGAACGTTTCATGATTATCTCACATTCCCATAGGGGGTCAAACCATGTCCTAAAGGTCACCGGGCCTGGTGTCACTTTAAAGAAGTAGTCAAGTTACACCTTTGTGGGCTTATAACTTGGCTTCTGAATGTCCTAGAGAGGTCAGGTTTGTTTTAGTGTACTCCAGTCAACAGCCCCTACAACCACAAAAAGGAATGGAGTCATTAGCACTTATGGTTTGTAAATGGCACCCAGAATTATGTTGCACGAAGCACAATTTCACATCATTCTGGGTTCATTTGTGTGAAAACAAGGTCCAATCAGGCTGAAACGTTACAGGAAGGTAGAATCTATTGAGTTGTAAGTGATCTGAACATTTCATGATGATAGCACTTTCCTAAGGGGGTCAAACCATGTCCTAAAGGTCACCGGGCCTGGTGTCACTTTAAAGAAGTAGTCCAGTTACACCTTTGTGGGCTTATAACTTGGCTTCTGAATGTCCTAGAGCGATCAGGTTTGCTTTAGTGTACTGCAATCAACAGGCCCTACAACCACAAAAAGGAATGGAGACATTAGCACTTATGGTTTTTAAAAGGCACCCAGAATTATGTTGCACGAAGCACAATTTCACATCATTCTGGGTTCATTTGTGTGAAAACAAGGTCCAATCAGGCTGAAACAATACAGGAAGGTAGAATCTATTGAGTTGTAAGTGATCTGAACATTTCATGATGATCGCACTTTTCCTAAGGGGGTCAAACTATGCCATGTGTCAATCAGACAGAAAGGTCTTACGGACAGATTCCGGCAAATTTCCGTTTTTCATGGCCTGTCTGAAAGGGGCTTAGGACATTCAGAAGTCAAATTATAAGCCCACAAATGTGTAACTGGACTACTACTTTAAATTGACACCAGATCCGGTGACCTTTGGGACATGGTTTGACCCCCTTAGGAAAGTGCTATCATCATGAAACATTCAGATCACTTACAACTCAATAGATTCTACCTTCCTGTAACGTTTCAGCCTGATTGGACCTTGTTTTCACACAAATGAACCCAGAATGATGTGAAATTGTGCTTTGTGCAACATAATTCTGGGTGCCATTTACAAACCATAAGTGCTAATGACTCCATTCCTTTTTAGGGTTGTAGGGGCTGTTGATTGGAGAACACTAAAACAATTCTAACCTCTCTAGGACATTCAGAAGCCAAGTTATAAGCCCACAAAGGTGTAACTGGACTACTTCTTTAAAGTGACACCAGGCCCGGTGACCTTTGGGACATGGTTTTACCCCCTATAGGAATGAGCGATCAGCTTGAAACGTTGAGATCACTTACAACTCAATAGATTCTACCTTCTTGTAGCGTTTCAGCCTGATTGGACCTTGTTTTCACACAAATGGACCCAGAATGATGTGAAATTGTGCTTCGTGCAACATAATTCTGGGTGTCATTTACAAACCTTAAGTGCTAATGACTCCATTCCTTTTTGTGGTTGTAGGGGCTGTTGATTGGAGTACACTAAACTAAACCTGATCTCTCTAGGACATTCAGAAGCCAAATTATAAGCCCACAAATGTGTAACTGGACTACTTCTTTAAATTGACACCAGATCCGGTGACCTTTGGGACATGGTTTGACCCCCTTAGGAAAGTGCTATCATCATGAAACGTTCAGATCACTTACAACTCAGTAGATTCTACCTTCCTGTAACGTTTCAGCCTGATTGGACCTTGTTTTCACACAAATGAACCCAGAATGACGTGAAATTGTGCTTCGTGCAACATAATTCTGGGTGCCATTTACAAACCATAAGTGCTAATATCTCCATTCCTTTTTGTGGTTTTAGGGGCTGTTGATTGGAGTACATTAAAACAAACCTGATCTCTCTAGGACATTCAGAAGCCATGTTATAAGCCCACAAAGGTGTAACTGGACTACTTCTTTAAAGTGACACCAGGCCTGGTGACCTTTGGGAAATGGTTTTACCCCCTATAGGAATGTGCGATCATCTTGAAACGTTCAGATCACTTACAACTCAATAGATTCTACCTTCTTGTAGCGTTTCAGCCTGATTGGACCTTGTTTTCACACAAATGGACCCAGAATGATGTGAAATTGTGCATCGTGCAACATAATTCTGGGTGCCATTTACAAACCATAAGTGCTAATGACTCCATTCCTTTTTGTGTTTGTAGGGTCTCTTGATTGGAGTACATTAAAACAAACCTGATCTCTCTAGGACATTCAGAAGCCAAGTTATAAGCCCACAAATGTGTAACTGGACTACTTCTTTAAATTAACACCAGATCCGGTGACCTTTGGGACATGGTTTGACCCCCTTAGGAAAGCGCTATCATCATGAAACGTTCAGATCACTTACAACTCAATAGATTCTACCTTCCTGTAACGTTTCAGCCTGATTGGACCTTGTTTTCACACAAATGAACCCAGAATGAAGTGAAATTGTGCTTCGTGCAACATAATTCTGGGTGCCATTTACAAACCATAAGTGCTAATGACTCCATTCCTTTTTGTGGTTGTAGGGGCTGTTGATTGGAGTACACTAAAACAAACCTGATCTCTCTAGGACATTCAGAAGCCAAGTTATAAGCCCACAAATGTGTAACTGTACTACTTCTTTAAATTGACACCAGATCCGGTGACCTTTGGGACATGGTTTGACCCCCTTAGGAAAGTGCTATCATCATGAAGCGTTCAGATCACTTACAACTCAATAGATTCTACCTTCTTGTAACGTTTCAGCCTGATTGGACCTTGTTTTCACACAAATGGACCCAGAAAGATGTGAAAGTGTGCTTCGTGCAACATAATTCTGGGTGCCATTTACAAACCATAAGTGCTAATGACTCCATTCCTTTTTGTGGTTGTAGGAGCTGTTGATTGGAGTACACTAAAACAAACCTGATCTCTCCAGGACATTCAGAAGCCAAGTTATAAGCCCACAAATGTGTAACTGGACTACTTCTTTAAAGTGACACCAGGCCCGGTGACCTTTGGGACATGGTTTGACCCCCTATAGGAATGTGCGATCATCATGAAACGTTCAGATCACTTACAACTCAATAGATTCTACCTTCTTGTAACGTTTCAGCCTGATTGGACCTTGTTTTCACACAAATTAACCCAGAATGATGTGAAATTGTGCTTCGTGCAACATAATTCTGGGTGCCATTTACAAACCATAAGTGCTAATGACTCCATTCCTTTTTGTGGTTGTAGGGGCTGTTGATTGGAGTACACTAAAACAAACCTAACCTCTCTAGGACATTCAGAAGCCAAGTTATAAGCCCACAAAGATGTAACTGGACTACTACTTTAAAGTGACACCAGGCCCGGTGACCTTTGGGACATGGTTTTACCCCCTATAGGAATGTGCGATCATCTTGAAACGTTCAGATCACTTACAACTCAATAGATTCTACCTTCTTATAGCGTTTCAGCCTGATTGGACCTTGTTTTCACACAAATGGACCCAGAATGAAGTGAAATTGTGCTTCGTGCAACATAATTCTGGGTGCCATTTACAAACCATAAGTGCTAATGACTCCATTCCTTTTTGTGGTTGTAGGGGCTGTTGATTGGAGTACACTAAAACAAACCTGACCTCTCTAGGACATTCAGAAGCCAAGTTATAAGCCCACAATGGTGTAAATGGACTACTTCTTTAAAGTGACACCAGGCCCGGTGACCTTTGGGACATGGTTTGACCCCCTATAGGAATGTGCGATCATCATGAAACGTTCAGATCACTTACAACTCAATAGATTCTACCTTCTTGTAACGTTTCAGCCTGATTGGACCTTGTTTTCACACAAATGAACCCAGAATGATGTGAAATTGTGCTTCGTGCAACATAATTCTGGGTGCCATTTACATACCATAAGTGCTAATGACTCCATTCCTTTTTGTGGTTGTAGGGGCTGTTGATTGGAGTACATTAAAACAAACCTGACATCTCTAGGACATTCAGAAGCCAAGTTATAAGCCCACAAATGTGTAACTGGACTACTTTAAATTGACACAAGATCCGGTGACCTTTGCGACATGGATTGACCCCCTTAGGAAAGTGCTATCATCATGAAACGTTCAGATCACTTACAACTCAATAGATTATACCTTCCTGTAACGTTTCAGCCTGATTGGACCTTGTTTTCACACAAATGAACCCAGAATGATGTGAAATTGTGCTTCGTGCAACATAATTCTGGGTGCCATTTAAAAACCATAAGTGCTAATGACTCCATTCCTTTTTGTGGTTGTAGGGTATGTTGATTGGAGTACACTAAAGCAAACCTGATCGCTCTAGGACATTCAGAAGCCAAGTTATAAGCCCACAAATGAGTAACTGGACTACTTCTTTAAATTGACACCAGATCCGGTGACCTTTGGGACATGGTTAGACCCCCTTAGGAAAGTGCTATCATCATGAAACGTTCAGATCACTTACAACTCAATAGATTCTACCTTCCTGTAAGGTGTCAGCCTGATTGGACCTTGTTTTCACACAAATGAACCCAGAATGATGTGAAATTGTGCTTCGTGCAACATAACTCTGGGTGCCATTTACAAACCATAAGTGCTAATGACTCCATTCCTTTTTGTGGTTGTAGGGGCTGTTGATTGGAGTACACTAAAACAAACCTGACCTCTCTAGGACATTCAGAAGCCAAGTTATAAGCCCACAATGGTGTAACTGGACTACTTCTTTAAAGTGACACCAGGCCCGGTGACCTTTGGGACATGGTTTGACCCCCTATAGGAATGTGCGATCATCATGAAACGTTCAGATCACTTACAACTCAATAGATTCTACCTTCTTGTAACGTTTCAGCCTGATTGAACCTTGTTTTCACACAAATGGACCCAGAATGATGTGAAATTGTTCTTCGTGCAACATAATTCTGGGTGCCATTTACAAACCATAAGTGCTAATGACTCCATTCCTTTTGTGGTTGTAGGGGCTGTTGATTGGAGTACACTAAAACAAACCTGATCTCTCTAGGACATTCAGAAGCCAAGTTATAAGCCCACAAATGTGTAACTGGACTACTTCTTTAAATTGACACCAGATCCGGTGACCTTTGGGACATGGTTTGATCCCCTTAGGAAAGCGCTATCATCATGAAACGTTCAGATCACTAACAACTAAATAGATTCTACCTTCCTGTAACGTTTCAGCCTGATTGGACCTTGTTTTCACACAAATGGACCCAGAATGATGTGAAATTGTGCTTCGTGCAACATAATTCTGGGTGCCATTTACAAACCATAAGTGCTAATGACTCCATTCCTTTTTGTGGTTGTAGGGGCTGTTGATTGGAGTACACTAAAACACACCTAACCTCTCTAGGACATTCAGAAGCCAAGTTATAAGCCCACAAAGGTGTAACTGGACTACTTCTTTAAAGTGACACCAGGCCCGGTGACCTTTGGGACATGGTTTTACCCCCTATAGGAATGTGCGATCATCTTGAAATGTTCAGATCACTTACAACTCAATAGATTCTACCTTCTTGTCGCGTTTCAGCCTGATTGGACCTTGTTTTCACACAAATGGACCCAGAATGATGTGAAATTGTGCTTCGTGCAACATAATTCTGGGTGCCATTTACAAACCATAAGTGCTAATGACTCCATTCCTTTTTGTGGTTGTAGGGGCTGTTGATTGGAGTACACTAAAACAAACCTGATCTCTCTAGGACATTCAGAAGCCAAGTTATAAGCCCACAAATGTGTAACTGGACTACTTCTTTAAATTGACACCAGATCCGGTGATCTTTGGGACATGGTTTGACCCCCTTAGGAAAGTGCTATCATCATGAAACGTTCAGATCACTTACAACTCAGTAGATTATACCTTCCTGTAACGTTTCAGCCTGATTGGACCTTGTTTTCACACAAATGAACCCAGAATGATGTGAAATTGTGCTTCGTGCAACATAATTCTGGGTGCCATTTAAAAAACCATAAGTGCTAATGTCTCCATTCCTTTTTGTGGTTGTAGGGGCTGTTGATTGGAGTACACTAAAGCAAACCTGATCGCTCTAGGACATTCAGAAGCCAAGTTTTAAGCCCACAAATGTGTAACTGGACTACTTCTTTAAATTGACACCAGGCCCGGTGACCTTTGGGACATGGTTTGACCCCCTATAGGAATGTGCGATCATCATGAAACGTTCAGATCACTTACAACTCAATAGATTCTACCTTCTTGTAACGTTTCAGCCTGATTGGACCTTGTTTTCACACAAATTAACCCAGAATGATGTGAAATTGTGCTTCGTGCAACATAATTCTGGGTGCCATTTACAAACCATAAGTGCTAATGACTCCATTCCTTTTTGTGGTTGTAGGGGCTGTTGATTGGAGTACACTAAAACAAACCTAACCTCTCTAGGACATTCAGAAGCCAAGTTATAAGCCCACAAAGATGTAACTGGACTACTTCTTTAAAGTGACACCAGGCCCGGTGACCTTTGGGACATGGTTTTACCCCCTATAGGAATGTGCGATCATCTTGAAACGTTCAGATCACTTACAACTCAATAGATTCTACCTTCTTATAGCGTTTCAGCCTGATTGGACCTTGTTTTCACACAAATGGACCCAGAATGAAGTGAAATTGTGCTTCGTGCAACATAATTCTGGGTGCCATTTACAAACCATAAGTGCTAATGACTCCATTCCTTTTTGTGGTTGTAGGGGCTGTTGATTGGAGTACACTAAAACAAACCTGACCTCTCTAGGACATTCAGAAGCCAAGTTATAAGCCCACAATGGTGTAACTGGACTACTTCTTTAAAGTGACACCAGGCCCGGTGACCTTTGGGACATGGTTTGACCCCCTATAGGAATGTGCGATCATCATGAAACGTTCAGATCACTTACAACTCAATAGATTCTACCTTCTTGTAACGTTTCAGCCTAATTGAACCTTGTTTTCACACAAATGAACCCAGAATGATGTGAAATTGTGCTTCGTGCAACATAATTCTGGGTGCCATTTAAAAACCATAAGTGCTAATGACTCCATTCCTTTTTGGGGTAATGGGGGCTGTTAATTGGAGTATGCTAAAACAAACCTGATCTCTCTAGGACATTCATAAGCCAAGTTATAAGCCCACAAATGTGTAACTGGACTACTTCTTTAAATTGACACCAGTTCCGGTGACCTTTGGGACATGGTTTGACCCCATTAGGAAAGTGCTATCATCTTGAAACGTTCAGATCACTTACAACTCAATAGATTCTACCTTCTTATAGCGTTTCAGCCTGATTGGACCTTGTTTTCACACAAATGGACCCAGAATGAAGTGAAATTGTGCTTCGTGCAACATAATTCTGGGTGCCATTTACAAACCATAAGTGCTAATGACTCCATTCCTTTTTGTGGTTGTAGGGGCTGTTGATTGGAGTACACTAAAACAAACCTGACCTCTCTAGGACATTCAGAAGCCAAGTTATAAGCCCACAATGGTGTAACTGGACTACTTCTTTAAAGTGACACCAGGCCCGGTGACCTTTGGGACATGGTTTGACCCCCTATAGGAATGTGCGATCATCATGAAACGTTCAGATCACTTACAACTCAATAGATTCTACCTTCTTGTAACGTTTCAGCCTAATTGAACCTTGTTTTCACACAAATGAACCCAGAATGATGTGAAATTGTGCTTCGTGCAACATAATTCTGGGTGCCATTTAAAAACCATAAGTGCTAATGACTCCATTCCTTTTTGGGGTAATGGGGGCTGTTAATTGGAGTATGCTAAAACAAACCTGATCTCTCTAGGACATTCATAAGCCAAGTTATAAGCCCACAAATGTGTAACTGGACTACTTCTTTAAATTGACACCAGTTCCGGTGACCTTTGGGACATGGTTTGACCCCATTAGGAAAGTGCTATCATCATGAAACGTTCAGATCACTTACAACTCAGTAGATTCTACCTTCCTGTAACGTTTCAGCCTGATTGGACCTTGTTTTCACACAAATGAACCCAGAATGATGTGACATTGTGCTTCGTGCAACATAATTCTGGGTGCCATTTACAAACCATAAGTGCTAATATCTCCATTCCTTTTTGTGGTTTTAGGGGCTGTTGATTGGAGTACATTAAAACAAACCTGATCTCTCTAGGACATTCAGAAGCCATGTTATAAGCCCACAAAGGTGTAACTGGACTACTTCTTTAAAGTGACACCAGGCCTGGTGACCTTTGGGAAATGGTTTTACCCCCTATAGGAATGTGCGATCATCTTGAAACGTTCAGATCACTTACAACTCAATAGATTCTACCTTCTTGTAGCGTTTCAGCCTGATTGGACCTTGTTTTCACACAAATGGACCGAGAATGATGTGAAATTGTGCATCGTGCAACATAATTCTGGGTGCCATTTACAAACCATAAGTGCTAATGACTCCATTCCTTTTTGTGTTTGTAGGGTCTCTTGATTGGAGTACATTAAAACAAACCTGATCTCTCTAGGACATTCAGAAGCCAAGTTATAAGCCCACAAATGTGTAACTGGACTACTTCTTTAAATTAACACCAGATCCGGTGACCTTTGGGACATGGTTTGACCCCCTTAGGAAAGCGCTATCATCATGAAACGTTCAGATCACTTACAACTCAATAGATTCTACCTTCCTGTAACGTTTCAGCCTGATTGGACCTTGTTTTCACACAAATGAACCCAGAATGATGTGAAATTGTGCTTCGTGCAACATAATTCTGGGTGCCATTTAAAAACCATAAGTGCTAATGACTCCATTCCTTTTTGTGGTTGTAGGGGCTGTTGATTGGAGTACATTAAAACAAACCTGACATCTCTAGGACATTCAGAAGCCAAGTTATAAGCCCACAAATGTGTAACTGGACTACTTTAAATTGACACAAGATCCGGTGACCTTTGCGACATGGATTGACCCCCTTAGGAAAGTGCTATCATCATGAAACGTTCAGATCACTTACAACTCAATAGATTATACCTTCCTGTAACGTTTCAGCCTGATTGGACCTTGTTTTCACACAAATGAACCCAGAATGATGTGAAATTGTGCTTCGTGCAACATAATTCTGGGTGCCATTTAAAAACCATAAGTGCTAATGACTCCATTCCTTTTTGTGGTTGTAGGGTATGTTGATTGGAGTACACTAAAGCAAACCTGATCGCTCTAGGACATTCAGAAGCCAAGTTATAAGCCCACAAATGAGTAACTGGACTACTTCTTTAAATTGACACCAGATCCGGTGACCTTTGGGACATGGTTAGACCCCCTTAGGAAAGTGCTATCATCATGAAACGTTCAGATCACTTACAACTCAATAGATTCTACCTTCCTGTAAGGTGTCAGCCTGATTGGACCTTGTTTTCACACAAATGAACCCAGAATGATGTGAAATTGTGCTTCGTGCAACATAATTCTGGGTGCCATTTACAAACCATAAGTGCTAATGACTCCATTCCTTTTTGTGGTTGTAGGGGCTGTTGATTGGAGTACACTAAAACAAACCTGACCTCTCTAGGACATTCAGAAGCCAAGTTATAAGCCCACAATGGTGTAACTGGACTACTTCTTTAAAGTGACACCAGGCCCGGTGACCTTTGGGACATGGTTTGACCCCCTATAGGAATGTGCGATCATCATGAAACGTTCAGATCACTTACAACTCAATAGATTCTACCTTCTTGTAACGTTTCAGCCTGATTGAACCTTGTTTTCACACAAATGGACCCAGAATGATGTGAAATTGTTCTTCGTGCAACATAATTCTGGGTGCCATTTACAAACCATAAGTGCTAATGACTCCATTCCTTTTGTGGTTGTAGGGGCTGTTGATTGGAGTACACTAAAACAAACCTGATCTCTCTAGGACATTCAGAAGCCAAGTTATAAGCCCACAAATGTGTAACTGGACTACTTCTTTAAATTGACACCAGATCCGGTGACCTTTGGGACATGGTTTGATCCCCTTAGGAAAGCGCTATCATCATGAAACGTTCAGATCACTAACAACTAAATAGATTCTACCTTCCTGTAACGTTTCAGCCTGATTGGACCTTGTTTTCACACAAATGGACCCAGAATGATGTGAAATTGTGCTTCGTGCAACATAATTCTGGGTGCCATTTACAAACCATAAGTGCTAATGACTCCATTCCTTTTTGTGGTTGTAGGGGCTGTTGATTGGAGTACACTAAAACACACCTAACCTCTCTAGGACATTCAGAAGCCAAGTTATAAGCCCACAAAGGTGTAACTGGACTACTTCTTTAAAGTGACACCAGGCCCGGTGACCTTTGGGACATGGTTTTACCCCCTATAGGAATGTGCGATCATCTTGAAATGTTCAGATCACTTACAACTCAATAGATTCTACCTTCTTGTCGCGTTTCAGCCTGATTGGACCTTGTTTTCACACAAATGGACCCAGAATGATGTGAAATTGTGCTTCGTGCAACATAATTCTGGGTGCCATTTACAAACCATAAGTGCTAATGACTCCATTCCTTTTTGTGGTTGTAGGGGCTGTTGATTGGAGTACACTAAAACAAACCTGATCTCTCTAGGACATTCAGAAGCCAAGTTATAAGCCCACAAATGTGTAACTGGACTACTTCTTTAAATTGACACCAGATCCGGTGATCTTTGGGACATGGTTTGACCCCCTTAGGAAAGTGCTATCATCATGAAACGTTCAGATCACTTACAACTCAGTAGATTATACCTTCCTGTAACGTTTCAGCCTGATTGGACCTTGTTTTCACACAAATGAACCCAGAATGATGTGAAATTGTGCTTCGTGCAACATAATTCTGGGTGCCATTTAAAAAACCATAAGTGCTAATGTCTCCATTCCTTTTTGTGGTTGTAGGGGCTGTTGATTGGAGTACACTAAAGCAAACCTGATCGCTCTAGGACATTCAGAAGCCAAGTTTTAAGCCCACAAATGTGTAACTGGACTACTTCTTTAAATTGACACCAGATCCGGTGACCTTTGGGACATGGTTTGATCCCCTTAGGAAAGCGCTATCATCATGAAACGTTCAGATCACTTACAACTAAATAGATTCTACCTTCCTGTAACGTTTCAGCCTGATTGGACCTTGTTTTCACACAAATGAACCCAGAATGATGTGAAATTGTGCTTCGTGCAACATAATTCTGGGTGCCATTTACAAACCATAAATGCTAATGACTCCATTCCTTTTTGTGGTTGTAGGGTCTGTTGATTGGAGTACATTAAAACAAACCTGATCTCTCTAGGACATTCAGAAGCCAAGTTATAAGCCCACAAATGTGTAACTGGACTACTTCTTTAAATTGACACCAGATCCGGTGACCTTTGGGACATGGTTTGATCCCCTTAGGAAAGTGCTATCATCATGAAACATTCAGATCACTTACAACTCAATAGATTCTAACTTCCTGTAACGTTTCAGCCTGATTGGACCTTGTTTTCACACATATGAACCCAGAATGATGTGAAAGTGTGCTTCGTGCAACATAATTCTGGGTGCCATTTAAAAACCATAAGTGCTAATGACTCCATTCCTCTTTGGGGTAATGGGGGCTGTTAACTGGAGTACTCTAAAACAAACCTGACCTCTCTAGGATATTCAGAAGCCAAGTTATAAGCCCACAAATGTGTAACTGGACTACTTCTTTAAAGTGACACCAGGCCCGGTGACCTTTGGGACATGGTTTGACCCCCTATAGGAATGTGCGATCATCATGAAACGTTCAGATCACTTACAACTCAATAGATTCTACCTTCTTGTAACGTTTCAGCCTGATTGGACCTTGTTTTCACACAAATGAACACAGAATGAAGTGAAATTGTGCTTCGTGCAACATAATTCTGGGTGCCATTTACAAACCATAAGTGCTAATGACTCCATTCCTTTTTGTGGTTGTAGGGGCTGTTGATTGGAGTACACTAAAACAAACCTGATCTCTCTAGGACATTCAGAAGCCAAGTTATAAGCCCACAAATGTGTAACTGTACTACTTCTTTAAATTGACACCAGATCCGGTGACCTTTGGGACATGGTTTGACCCCCTTAGGAAAGTGCTATCATCATGAAACGTTCAGATCACTTACAACTCAATAGATTCTACCTTCTTGTAACGTTTCAGCCTGATTGGCCCTTGTTTTCACACAAATGGACCCAGAATGATGTGAAATTGTGCTTCGTGCAACATAATTCTGGGTGCCATTTACAAACCATAAGTGCTAATGACTCCATTCCTTTTTGTGGTTGTAGGAGCTGTTGATTGGAGTACACTAAAACAAACCTGATCTCTCCAGGACATTCAGAAGCCAAGTTATAAGCCCACAAATGTGTAACTGGACTACTTCTTTAAAGTGACACCAGGCCCGGTGACCTTTGGGACATGGTTTGACCACCTATAGGAATGTGCGATCATCATGACACGTTCAGATCACTTACAACTCAATAGATTCTACCTTCTTGTAACGTTTCAGCCTGATTGGACCTTGTTTTCACACAAATTAACCCAGAATGATGTGAAATTGTGCTTCGTGCAACATAATTCTGGGTGCCATTTACAAACCATAAGTGCTAATGACTCCATTCCTTTTTGTGGTTGTAGGGGCTGTTGATTGGAGTACACTAAAACAAACCTAACCTCTCTAGGACATTCAGAAGACAAGTTATAAGCACACAAAGATGTAACTGGACTACTTCTTTAAAGTGACACCAGGCCCGGTGACCTTTGGGACATGGTTTTACCCCCTATAGGAATGTGCGATCATCTTGAAACGTTCAGATCACTTACAACTCAATAGATTCTACCTTCCTGTAACGTTTCTGCCTGATTGGACCTTGTTTTCACACAAATGAACCCAGAATGATGTGAAATTGTGCTTCGTGCAACATAATTCTGGGTGCCATTTACAAACCATAAGTGCTAATGACTCCATTCCTTTTTGTGGTTGTAGGGGCTGTTGATTGGAGTACATTAAAACAAAACTGATCTCTCTAGGACATTCAGAAGCCAAGTTATAAGCCTACAAAGATGTAACTGGACTACTTCTTTAAAGTGACACCAGGCCCGGTGACCTTTGGGACATGGTTTTACCCCCTATAGGAATGTGCGATCATCTTGAAACGTTCAGATCACTTACAACTCAATAGATTCTACCTTCCTGTAACGTTTCAGCCTGATTGGACCTTGTTTTCACACAAATGGACCCAGAATTATGTGAAATTGTGCTTCGTGCAACATAATTCTGGGTGCCATTTAAGAACCATAAGTGCTAATGACTCCATTCCTTTTTGTGGTTGTAGGGGCTGTTGATTGGAGTACACTAAAACAACCCTGATCTCTCTAGGACATTCAGAAGCCAAGTTATAAGCCCACAAAGGTGTAACTGGCCTACTTCTTTAAAGTGACACCAGGCCCGGTGACCTTTGGGACATGGTTTGACCCCCTATAGGAAAGTGCTATCATCATGAAACGTTCAGATCACTTACAACTCAATAGATTCTACCTTCCTGTAACGTTTCAGCCTGATTGGACCTTGTTTTCACACAAATGAACCCAGAATGAAGTGAAATTGTGCTTCGTGCAACATAATTCTGGGTGCCATTTACAAACCATAAGTGCTAATGACTCCATTCCTTTTTGTGGTTGTAGGGGCTGTTGATTGGAGTACACTAAAACAAACCTGATCTCTCTAGGACATTCAGAAGCCAAGTTATAAGCCCACAAATGTGTAACTGTACCACTTCTTTAAATTGACACCAGATCCGGTGACCTTTGGGACATGGTTTGACCCCCTTAGGAAAGTGCTATCATCATGAAACGTTCAGATCACTTACAACTCAAAAGATTCTACCTTCTTGTAACGTTTCAGCCTGATTGGACTTTGTTTTCACACAAATGGACCCAGAATGGTGTGAAATTGTGCTTCGTGCAACATAATTCTGGGTGCCATTTACAAACCATAAGTGCTAATGACTCCATTCCTTTTTGTGGTTGTAGGAGCTGTTGATTGGAGTACACTAAAACAAACCTGATCTCTCCAGGACATTCAGAAGCCAAGTTATAAGCCCACAAATGTGTAACTGGACTACTTCTTTAAAGTGACACCAGGCCCGGTGACCTTTGGGACATGGTTTGACCCCCTATAGGAATGTGCGATCATCATGAAACGTTCAGATCACTTACAACTCAATAGATTCTACCTTCTTGTAACGTTTCAGCCTGACTGGACCTTGTTTTCACACAAATTAACCCAGAATGATGTGAAATTGTGCTTCGTGCAACATAATTCTGGGTGCCATTTACAAACCATAAGTGCTAATGACTCCATTCCTTTTTGTGGTTGTAGGGGCTGTTGATTGGAGTACACTAAAACAAACCTAACCTCTCTAGGACATTCAGAAGCCAAGTTATAAGCCCACAAAGATGTAACTGGACTACTTCTTTAAAGTGACACCAGGCCCGGTGACCTTTGGGACATGGTTTTACCCCCTATAGGAATGTGCGATCATCTTGAAACGTTCAGATCACTTACAACTCAATAGATTCTACCTTCTTATAGCGTTTCAGCCTGATTGGACCTTGTTTTCACACAAATGGACCCAGAATGAAGTGAAATTGTGCTTCGTGCAACATAATTCTGGGTGCCATTTACAAACCATAAGTGCTAATGACTCCATTCCTTTTTGTGGTTGTAGGGGCTGTTGATTGGAGTACACTAAAACAAACCTGATCTCTCTAGGACATTCAGAAGCCAAGTTATAAGCCCACAAATGTGTAACTGGACTACTTTAAATTGACACCAGATCCGGTGACCTTTGGGACATGGTTTGACCCCCTTAGGAAAGTGCTATCATCATGAAACGTTCAGATCACTTACAACTCAATAGATTCTACCTTCTTGTAACGTTTCAGCCTGATTGGACCTTGTTTTCACACAAATGGACCCAGAATGATGTGAAATTGTGCTTCGTGCAACATAATTCTGGGTGCCATTTACAAACCATAAGTGCTAATGACTCCATTCCTTTTTGTGGTTGTAGGGGCTGTTGATTGGAGTACACTAAAACAAACCTGATCTCTCTAGGACATTCAGAAGCCAAGTTATAAGCCCACAAATGTGTAACTGGACTAATTCTTTAAAGTGACACCAGATCCGGTGACCTTTGCGACATGGTTTGACCCCCTTAGGAAAGTGCTATCATCATGAAACGTTCAGATCACTTACAACTCAATAGATTCTACCTTCCTGTAACGTTTATGCCTGATTGGACCTTGTTTTCACACAAATGAACCCAGAATGATGTGAAATTGTGCTTCGTGCAACATAATTCTGGGTGCCATTTAAAAACCTGGTTGTAGGGGCCTTTGATTGGAGTACATTAAAACAAACCTGATCTCTCTAGGACATTCAGAAGCCAAGTTATAAGCCTACAAAGATGTAACTGGACTACTTCTTTAAAGTGACACCAGGCCCGGTGACCTTTGGGACATGGTTTTACCCCCTATAGGGAATGTGCGATCATCTTGAAACGTTCAGATCACTTACAACTCAATAGATTCTACCTTCCTGTAAGGTGTCAGCCTGATTGGACCTTGTTTTCACACAAAAGAACCCAGAATGATGTGAAATTGTGCTTCGTGCAACATAATTCTGGGTGCCATTTACAAACCATAAGTGCTAATGACTCCATTCCTTTTTGTGGTTGTAGGGGCTGTTGATTGGAGTACACTAAAACAAACCTGACCTCTCTAGGACATTCAGAAGCCAAGTTATAAGCCCACAATGGTGTAACTCGACTACTTCTTTAAAGTGACACCAGGCCCGGTGACCTTTGGGACATGGTTTGACCCCCTATAGGAATGTGCGATCATCATGAAACGTTCAGATCACTTACAACTCAATAGATTCTACCTTCTTGTAACGTTTCAGCCTGATTGAACCTTGTTTTCACACAAATGAACCCAGAATGATGTGAAATTGTGCTTCGTGCAACATAATTCTGGGTGCCATTTAAAAACCATAAGTGCTAATGACTCCATTCCTTTTTGGGGTAATGGGGGCTGTTAATTGGAGTATGCTAAAACAAACCTGATCTCTCTAGGACATTCATAAGCCAAGTTATAAGCCCACAAATGTGTAACTGGACTACTTCTTTAAATTGACACCAGTTCCGGTGACCTTTGGGACATGGTTTTACCCCATTAGGAAAGTGCTATCATCATGAAACGTTCAGATCAGTTACAACTCAGTAGATTCTACCTTCCTGTAACGTTTCAGCCTGATTGGACCTTGTTTTCACACAAATGAACCCAGAATGACGTGAAATTGTGCTTCGTGCAACATAATTCTGGGTGCCATTTACAAACCATAAGTGCTAATATCTCCATTCCTTTTTTTGGTTGTAGGGGCTGTTGATTGGAGTACATTAAAACAAACCTGATCTCTCTAGGACATTCAGAAGCCATGTTATAAGCCCACAAATGTGTAACTGGACTGCTTCTTTAAATTAACACCAGATCCGGTGACCTTTGGGACATGGTTTAACCCCATTAGGAAAGTGCTATCATCATGAAACGTTCAGATCACTTACAACTCAGTAGATTCTACCTTCCTGTAACGTTTCAGCCAGATTGGACCTTGTTTTCACACAAATGAACCCAGAATGATGTGAAATTGTGCGTCGTGCAACATAATTCTGGGTGCCATTTACAAACCATAAGTGCTAATATCTCCATTCCTTTTTGTGGTTGTAGGGGCTGTTGATTGGAGTACATTAATACAAACCTGATCTCTCTAGGACATTCAGAAGCCATGTTATAAGCCCAAAAATGTGTAACTGGACTGCTTCTTTAAATTTACACCAGATCCGGTGACCTTTGGGACATGGTTTGACCCCATTAGGAAAGTGCTATCATCATGAAACGTTCAGATCACTTACAACTCAATAGATTCTACCTTCTTGTAGCGTTTCAGCCTGATTGGACCTTGTTTTCACACAAATGGACCAAGAATGATGTGAAATTGTGAATCGTGCAACATAATTCTGGGTGCCATTTAAAAACCATAAGTGCTAATGACTCCATTCCTTTTTGTGTTTGTAGGGTCTCTTGATTGGAGTACATTAAAACAAACCTGATCTCTCTAGGACATTCAGAAGCCAAGTTATAAGCCCACAAATGTGTAACTGGACTACTTCTTTAAATTGACACCAGATCCGGTGACCTTTGGGACATGGTTTGACCCCCTTAGGAAAGTGCTATCATCATGAAACGTTCAGATCACTTACAACTCAATAGAGTCTACCTTTCTGTAACGTTTCAGCCTGATTGGACCTTGTTTTCACACAAATGAACCCAGAATGATGTGAAATTATGCTTCGTGCAACATAATTCTGGGTGCTATTTAAAAACCATAAGTGCTAATGACTCCATTCCTTTTTGTGGTTGTAGGGTATGTTGATTGGAGTATACTAAAACAACCCTGATCTCTCTAGGACATTCCGAAGCCAAGTTATAAGCCCACAAATGAGTAACTGGACTACTTCTTTAAATTGACACCAGATCCGGTGACCTTTGGGACATGGTTAGACCCCCTTAGGAAAGTGCTATCATCATGAAACGTTCAGATCACTTACAACTCAATAGATTCTACCTTCCTGTAAGGTGTCAGCCTGATTGGACCTTGTTTTCACACAAATGAACCCAGAATGATGTGAAATTGTGCTTCGTGCAACATAATTCTGGGTGCCATTTACAAACCATAAGTGCTAATGACTCCATTCCTTTTAGAGGTTGTAGGGGCTGTTGATTGGAGTACACTAAAACAAACCTGACCTCTCTAGGACATTCAGAAGCCAAGTTATAAGCCCACAATGGAGTAACTGGACTACTTCTTTAAAGTGACACCAGGCCCGGTGACCTTTGGGACATGGTTTGACCCCCTATAGGAATGTGCTATCATCATGAAACGTTCAGATCACTTACAACTCAATAGATTCTACCTTCTTGTAACGTTTCAGCCTGATTGAACCTTGTTTTCACACAAATGAACCCAGAATGATGTGAAATTGTGCTTCGTGCAACATAATTCTGGGTGCCATTTACATACCATAAGTGCTAATGACTCCTTTCCTTTTTGGGGTAATGGGGGCTGTTAATTGGAGTATGCTAAAACAAACCTGATCTCTCTAGGACATTCATAAGCCAAGTTATAAGCCCACAAATGAGTAACTGGACTACTTCTTTAAATTGACACCAGATCCGGTGACCTTTGCGACATGGATTGACCCCCTTAGGAAAGTGCTATTATCATGAAACGTTCAGATCACTTACAACTCAATAGATTCTACCTTCCTGTAACGTTTCAGCCTGATTGGACCTTGTTTTCACACAAATGAACCCAGAATGATGTGAAATTGTGCTTCGTGCAACATAATTCTGGGTGCCATTTAAAAACCATAAGTGCTAATGACTCCATTCCTTTTTGTGGTTGTAGGGTATGTTGATTGGAGTATACTAAAACAACCCTGATCTCTCTAGGACATTCAGAAGCCAAGTTATAAGCCCACAAATGAGTAACTGGACTACTTCTTTAAATTGACACCAGATCCGGTGACCTTTGGGACATGGTTAGACCCCCTTAGGAAAGTGCTATCATCATGAAACGTTCAGATCACTTACAACTCAATAGATTCTACCTTCCTGTAAGGTGTCAGCCTGATTGGACCTTGTTTTCACACAAATGAACCCAGAATGATGTGAAATTGTGCTTCGTGCAACATAATTCTGGGTGCCATTTACAAACCATAAGTGCTAATGACTCCATTCCTTTTTGTGGTTGTTGGGGCTGTTGATTGGAGTACCCTAAAACAAACCTGACCTCTCTAGGACATTCAGAAGCCAAGTTATAAGCCCACAATGGTGTAACTGGACTACTTCTTTAAAGTGACACCAGGCCCGGTGACCTTTGGGACATGGTTTGACCCCCTATAGGAATGTGCGATCATCATGAAACGTTCAGATCACTTACAACTCAATAGATTCTACCTTCTTGTAACGTTTCAGCCTGATTGAACCTTGTTTTCACACAAATGGACCCAGAATGATGTGAAATTGTGCTTCGTGCAACATAATTCTGGGTGCCATTTACAAACCATAAGTGCTAATGACTCCATTCCTTTTGTGGTTGTAGGGGCTGTTGATTGGAGTACACTAAAACAAACCTGATCTCTCTAGGACATTCAGAAGCCAAGTTATAAGCCCACAAATGTGTAACTGGACTACTTCTTTAAATTGACACCAGATCCGGTGACCTTTGGGACATGGTTTGATCCCCTTAGGAAAGCGCTATCATCATGAAACGTTCAGATCACTTACAACTAAATAGATTCTACCTTCCTGTAACGTTTCAGCCTGATTGGACCTTGTTTTCACACAAATGGACCCAGAATGATGTGAAATTGTGCTTCGTGCAACATAATTCTGGGTGCCATTTACAAACCATAAGTGCTAATGACTCCATTCCTTTTTGTGGTTGTAGGGGCTGTTGATTGGAGTACACTAAAAAACACCTAACCTCTCTAGGACATTCAGAAGCCAAGTTATAAGCCCACAAAGGTGTAACTGGACTACTTCTTTAAAGTGACACCAGGCCCGGTGACCTTTGGGACATGGTTTTACCCCCTATAGGAATGTGCGATCATCTTGAAATGTTCAGATCACTTACAACTCAATAGATTCTACCTTCTTGTAGCGTTTCAGCCTGATTGGACCTTGTTTTCACACAAATGGACCCAGAATGATGTAAAATTGTGCTTCGTGCAACATAATTCTGGGTGCCATTTACAAACCATAAGTGCTAATGACTCCATTCCTTTTTGTGGTTGTAGGGGCTGTTGATTGGAGTATTCTAAAACAAACCTGATCTCTCTAGGACATTCAGAAGCCAAGTTATAAGCCCACAAATGTGTAACTGGACTACTTCTTTAAATTGACACCAGATCCGGTGATCTTTGGGACATGGTTTGACCCCCTTAGGAAAGTGCTATCATCATGAAACGTTCAGATCACTTACAACTCAGTAGATTCTACCTTCCTGTAACGTTTCAGCCTGATTGGACCTTGTTTTCACACAAATGAACCCAGAATGATGTGAAATTGTGCTTCGTGCAACATAATTCTGGGTGCCATTTACAAACCATAAGGCTGATGACTCCATTCCTTTTGTGGTTGTAGGGGCTGTTGATTGGAGTACACTAAAACAAACCTGATCTCTCTAGGACATTCAGAAGCCAAGTTATAAGCCCACAAATGTGTAACTGGACTACTTATTTAAATTGACACCAGATCCGGTGACCTTTGGGACATGGTTTGATCCCCTTAGGAAAGCGCTATCATCATGAAACGTTCAGATCACTTACAACTAAATAGATTCTACCTTCCTGTAACATTTCAGCCTGATTGGACCTTGTTTTCACACAAATGAACCCAGAATGATGTGAAATTGTGCTTCGTGCAACATAATTCTGGGTGCCATTTACAAACCATAAATGCTAATGTTTCCATTCCTTTTTGTGGTTGTAGGGGCTGTTGATTGGAGTACACTAAAACAAACCTGATCTCTCTAGGACATTCAGAAGCCAAGTTATAAGCCCACAAATGTGTAACTGGACTACTTCTTTAAATTGACACCAGATCCGGTGACCTTTGGGACATGGTTTGATCCCCTTAGGAAAGCGCTATCATCATGAAACGTTCAGATCACTTACAACTAAATAGATTCTACCTTCCTGTAACGTTTCAGCCTGATTGGACCTTGTTTTCACACAAATGAACCCAGAATGATGTGAAATTGTGCTTCGTGCAACATAATTCTGGGTGCCATTTACAAACCATAAATGCTAATGACTCCATTCCTTTTTGTGGTTGTAGGGGCTGTTGATTGGAGTACATTAAAACAAACCTGATCTCTCTAGGACATTCAGAAGCCAAGTTATAAGCCCACAAATGTGTAACTGGACTACTTCTTTAAATTGACACCAGATCCGGTGACCTTTGGGACATGGTTTGATCCCCTTAGGAAAGTGCTATCATCATGAAACATTCAGATCACTTACAACTCAATAGATTCTAACTTCCTGTAACGTTTCAGCCTGATTGGACCTTGTTTTCACACAAATGGACCCAGAATCATGTGAAATTGTGCTTCGTGCAACATAATTCTGGGTGCCATTTAAAAACCATAAGTGCTAATGACTCAATTCCTTTTTTTGGTTGTAGGGGCTGTTGATTGGAGTATACTAAAACAAACCTGATCTCTCTAGGACATTCAGAAGCCACGTTATAAGCCCACAAATGTGTAACTGGACTACTTCTTTAATTTGACACCAGATCCGGTGACCTTTGGGACATGGTTTGACCCCCTTAGGAAAGTGCTATCATCATGAAACGTTCAGATCACTTAAAACTCAATAGATTCTAACTTCCTGTAATGTTTCAGCCTGATTGGACCTTGTTTTCACACAAATGAACCCAGAATGATGTGAAAGTGTGCTTCGTGCAACATAATTCTGGGTGCCATTTAAAAACCATAAGTGCTAATGACTCCATTCCTCTTTGGGGTAATGGGGGCTGTTAACTGGAGTACTCTAAAACAAACCTGACCTCTCTAGGATATTCAGAAGCCAAGTTATAAGCCCACAAATGTGTAACTGGACTACTTCTTTAAAGTGACACCAGGCCCGGTGACCTTTGGGACATGGTTTGACCCCCTATAGGAATGTGCGATCATCATGAAACGTTCAGATCACTTACAACTCAATAGATTCTACCTTCTTGTAACGTTTCAGCCTGATTGGACCTTGTTTTCACACAAATGAACCCAGAACGAAGTGAAATTGTGCTTCGTGCAACATAATTCTGGGTGCCATTTACAAACCATAAGTGCTAATGACTCAATTCCTTTTTGTGGTTGTAGGGGCTGTTGATTGGAGTACACTAAAACAAACCTGATCTCTCTAGGACATTCAGAAGCCAAGTTATAAGCCCACAAATGTGTAACTGTACTACTTCTTTAAATTGACACCAGATCCGGTGACCTTTGGGACATGGTTTGACCCCCTTAGGAAAGTGCTATCATCATGAAACATTCAGATCACTTACAACTCAATAGATTCTACCTTCTTGTAACGTTTCAGCCTGATTGGACCTTGTTTTCACACAAATGGACCCAGAAAGATGTGAAAGTGTGCTTCGTGCAACATAATTCTGGGTGCCATTTACAAACCATAAGTGCTAATGACTCCATTCCTTTTTGTGGTTGTAGGAGCTGTTGATTGGAGTACACTAAAACAAACCTGATCTCTCCAGGACATTCAGAAGCCAAGTTATAAGCCCACAAATGTGTAACTGGACTACTTCTTTAAAGTGACACCAGGCCCGGTGACCTTTGGGACATGGTTTGACCCCCTATAGGAATGTGCGATCATCATGAAACGTTCAGATCACTTACAACTCAATAGATTCTACCTTCTTGTAACGTTTCAGCCTGATTGGACCTAGTTTTCACACAAATTAACCCAGAATGATGTGAAATTGTGCTTCGTGCAACATAATTCTGGGTGCCATTTACAAACCATAAGTGCTAATGACTCCATTCCTTTTTGTGGTTGTAGGGGCTGTTGATTGGAGTACACTAAAACAAACCTAACCTCTCTAGGACATTCAGAAGCCAAGTTATAAGCCCACAAAGATGTAACTGGACTACTTCTTTAAAGTGACACCAGGCCCGGTGACCTTTGGGACATGGTTTTATCCCCTATAGGAATGTGCGATCATCTTGAAACGTTCAGATCACTTACAACTCAATAGATTCTACCTTCTTATAGCGTTTCAGCCTGATTGGACCTTGTTTTCACACAAATGGACCCAGAATGAAGTGAAATTGTGCTTCGTGCAACATAATTCTGGGTGCCATTTACAAACCATAAGTGCTAATGACTCCATTCCTTTTTGTGGTTGTAGGGGCTGTTGATTGGAGTACACTAAAACAAACCTGATCTCTCTAGGACATTCAGAAGCCAAGTTATAAGCCTACAAAGATGTAACTGGACTACTTCTTTAAAGTGACACCAGGCCCGGTGACCTTTGGGACATGGTTTTACCCCCTATAGGAATGTGCGATCATCTTGAAACGTTCAGATCACTTACAACTCAATAGATTCTACCTTCCTGTAACGTTTCAGCCTGATTGGACCTTGTTTTCACACAAATGGACCCAGAATGATGTGAAATTGTGCTTCGTGCAACATAATTCTGGGTGCCATTTACAAAACATAAGTGCTAATGACTCCATTCCTTTTTGTGGTTGTAGGGGCTGTTGATTGGAGTACACTAAAACAAACCTGACCTCTCTAGGACATTCAGAAGCCAAGTTATAAGCCCACAATGGTGTAACTGGACTACTTCTTTAAAGTGACACCAGGCCCGGTGACCTTTGGGACATGGTTTGACCCCCTATAGGAATGTGCGATCATCATGAAACGTTCAGATCACTTACAACTCAATAGATTCTACCTTCTTGTAACGTTTCAGCCTAATTGAACCTTGTTTTCACACAAATGAACCCAGAATGATGTGAAATTGTGCTTCGTGCAACATAATTCTGGGTGCCATTTAAAAACCATAAGTGCTAATGACTCCATTCCTTTTTGGGGTAATGGGGGCTGTTAATTGGAGTATGCTAAAACAAACCTGATCTCTCTAGGACATTCATAAGCCAAGTTATAAGCCCACAAATGTGTAACTGGACTACTTCTTTAAATTGACACAAGTTCCGGTGACCTTTGGGACATGGTTTGACCCCATTAGGAAAGTGCTATCATCATGAAACGTTCAGATCACTTACAACTCAGTAGATTCTACCTTCCTGTAACGTTTCAGCCTGATTGGACCTTGTTTTCACACAAATGAACCCAGAATGATGTGAAATTGTGCTTCGTGCAACATAATTCTGGGTGCCATTTACAAACCATAAGTGCTAATATCTCCATTCCTTTTTGTGGTTGTAGGGGCTGTTGATTGGAGTACATTAAAACAAACCTGATCTCTCTAGGACATTCAGAAGCCATGTTATAAGCCCACAAATGTGTAACTGGACTGCTTCTTTAAATTAACACCAGATCCGGTGACCTTTGGGACATTGTTTGACCCCATTAGGAAAGTGCTATCATCATGAAACGTTCAGATCACTTACAACTCAGTAGATTCAACCTTCCTGTAACGTTTCAGCCTGATTGGACCTTGTTTTCACACAAATGAACCCAGAATGATGTGAAATTGTGCTTCGTGCAACATAATTCTGGGTGCCATTTACAAACCATAAGTGCTAATATCTCCATTCCTTTTTGTGGTTGTAGGGGCTGTTTATTGGAGTACATTAAAACAAACCTGATCTCTCTAGGACATTCAGAAGCCATGTTATAAGCCCACAAAGGTGTAACTGGATTACTTCTTTAAAGTGACACCAGGCCTGGTGACCTTTGGGAAATGGTTTTACCCCCTATAGGAATGTGCGATCATCTTGAAACGTTCAGATCACTTACAACTCAATAGATTCTACCTTCTTGTAGCGTTTCAGCCTGATTGGACCTTGTTTTCACACAAATGGACCCAGAATGATGTGAAATTGTGCATCGTGCAACATAATTCTGGGTGCCATTTACAAACCATAAGTGCTAATGACTCCATTCCTTTTTGTGTTTGTAGGGTCTCTTGATTGGAGTACATTAAAACAAACCTGATCTCTCTAGGACATTCAGAAGCCAAGTTATAAGCCCACAAATGTGTAACTGGACTACTTCTTTAAATTAACACCAGATCCGGTGACCTTTGGGACATAGTTTGACCCCCTTAGGAAAGCGCTATCATCATGAAACGTTCAGATCACTTACAACTCAATAGATTCTACCTTCCTGTAACGTTTCAGCCTGATTGGACCTTGTTTTCACACAAATGAACCCAGAATGATGTGAAATTGTGCTTCGTGCAACATAATTCTGGGTGCCATTTACATACCATAAGTGCTAATGACTCCATTCCTTTTTGTGGTTGTAGGGGCTGTTGATTGGAGTACATTAAAACAAACCTGACATCTCTTGGACATTCAGAAGCCAAGTTATAAGCCCACAAATGTGTAACTGGACTACTTTAAATTGACACCAGATCCGGTGACCTTTGCGACATGGATTGACCCCCTTAGGAAAGTGCTATCATCATGAAACGTTCAGATCACTTACAACTCAATAGATTCTACCTTCCTGTAACGTTTCAGCCTGATTGGACCTTGTTTTCACACAAATGAACCCAGAATGATGTGAAATTGTGCTTCGTGCAACATAATTCTGGGTGCCATTTAAAAACCATAAGTGCTAATGACTCCATTCCTTTTTGTGGTTGTAGGGTATGTTGATTGGAGTACACTAAAGCAAACCTGATCGCTCTAGGACATTCAGAAGCCAAGTTATAAGCCCACAAATGAGTAACTGGACTACTTCTTTAAATTGACACCAGATCCGGTGACCTTTGGGACATGGTTAGACCCCCTTAGGAAAGTGCTATCATCATGAAACGTTCAGATCACTTACAACTCAATAGATTCTACCTTCCTGTAAGGTGTCAGCCTGATTGGACCTTGTTTTCACACAAATGAACCCAGAATGATGTGAAATTGTGCTTCGTGCAACATAATTCTGGGTGCCATTTACAAACCATAAGTGCTAATGACTCCATTCCTTTTTGTGGTTGTAGGGGCTGTTGATTGGAGTACACTAAAACAAACCTGACCTCTCTAGGACATTCAGAAGCCAAGTTATAAGCCCACAATGGTGTAACTGGACTACTTCTTTAAAGTGACACCAGGCCCGGTGACCTTTGGGACATGGTTTGACCCCCTATAGGAATGTGCGATCATCATGAAACGTTCAGATCACTTACAACTCAATAGATTCTACCTTCTTGTAACGTTTCAGCCTGATTGAACCTTGTTTTCACACAAATGGACCCAGAATGATGTGAAATTGTGCTTCGTGCAACATAATTCTGGGTGCCATTTACAAACCATAAGTGCTAATGACTCCATTCCTTTTGTGGTTGTAGGGGCTGTTGATTGGAGTACACTAAAACAAACCTGATCTCTCTAGGACATTCAGAAGCCAAGTTATAAGCCCACAAATGTGTAACTGGACTACTTCTTTAAACTGACACCAGATCCGGTGACCTTTGGGACATGGTTTGATCCCCTTAGGAAAGCGCTATCATCATGAAACGTTCAGATCACTTACAACTAAATAGATTCTACCTTCCTGTAACGTTTCAGCCTGATTGGACCTTGTTTTCACACAAATGGACCCAGAATGATGTGAAATTGTGCTTCGTGCAACATAATTCTGGGTGCCATTTACAAACCATAAGTGCTAATGACTCCATTCCTTTTTGTGGTTGTAGGGGCTGTTGATTGGAGTACACTAAAACACACCTAACCTCTCTAGGACATTCAGAAGCCAAGTTATAAGCCCACAAAGGTGTAACTGGACTACTTCTTTAAAGTGACACCAGGCCCGGTGACCTTTGGGACATGGTTTTACCCCCTATAGGAATGTGCGATCATCTTGAAATGTTCAGATCACTTACAACTCAATAGATTCTACCTTCTTGTCGCGTTTCAGCCTGATTGGACCTTGTTTTCACACAAATGGACCCAGAATGATGTGAAATTGTGCTTCGTGCAACAGAATTCTGGGTGCCATTTACAAACCATAAGTGCTAATGACTCCATTCCTTTTTGTGGTTGTAGGGGCTGTTGATTGGAGTACACTAAAACAAACCTGATCTCTCTAGGACATTCAGAAGCCAAGTTATAAGCCCACAAATGTGTAACTGGACTACTTCTTTAAATTGACACCAGATCCGGTGATCTTTGGGACATGGTTTGACCCCCATAGGAAAGTGCTATCATCATGAAACGTTCAGATCACTTACAACTCAGTAGATTCTACCTTCCTGTAACGTTTCAGCCTGATTGGACCTTGTTTTCACACAAATGATCCCAGAATGATGTGAAATTGTGCTTCGTGCAACATAATTCTGGGTGCCATTTAAAAAACCATAAGTGCTAATGTCTCCATTCCTTTTTGTGGTTGTAGGGGCTGTTGATTGGAGTACACTAAAGAAAACCTGATCGCTCTAGGACATTCAGAAGCCAAGTTTTAAGCCCACAAATGTGTAACTGGACTACTTCTTTAAATTGACACCAGATCCGGTGACCTTTGGGACATGGTTTGACCCCCTTAGGAAAGTGCTATCATCATGAAACATTCAGATCACTTACAACTCAATAGATTCTACCTTCTTGTAATGTTTCAGCCTGATTGGACCTTGTTTTCACACAAATGGACCCAGAATGATGTGAAATTGTGCTTTGTGCAACATAATTCTGGGTGCCATTTACAAACCATAAGGCTAATGACTCCATTCCTTTTGTGGTTGTAGGGGCTGTTGATTGGAGTACACTAAAACAAACCTGATCTCTCTAGGACATTCAGAAGCCAAGTTATAAGCCCACAAATGTGTAACTGGACTACTTCTTTAAATTGACACCAGATCCGGTGACCTTTGGGACATGGTTTGATCCCCTTAGGAAAGCGCTATCAACATGAAACGTTCAGATCACTTACAACTAAATAGATTCTACCTTCCTGTAACGTTTCAGCCTGATTGGACCTTGTTTTCACACAAATGAACCCAGAATGATGTGAAATTGTGCTTCGTGCAACATAATTCTGGGTGCCATTTACAAACCATAAATGCTAATGACTCCATTCCTTTTTGTGGTTGTAGGGGCTGTTGATTGGAGTACATTAAAACAAACCTGATCTCTCTAGGACATTCAGAAGCCAAGTTATAAGCCCACAAATGTGTAACTGGACTACTTCTTTAAATTGACACCAGATCCGGTGACCTTTGGGACATGGTTTGATCCCCTTAGGAAAGTGCTATCATCATGAAACATTCAGATCACTTACAACTCAATAGATTCTAACTTCCTGTAACGTTTCAGCCTGATTGGACCTTGTTTTCACACAAATGGACCCAGAATCATGTGAAATTGTGCTTCGTGCAACATAATTCTGGGTGCCATTTAAAAACCATAAGTGCTAATGACTCCATTCCTTTTTGTGGTTGTAGGGGCTGTTGATTGGAGTATACTAAAACAAACCTGATCTCTCTAGGACATTCAGAAGCCACGTTATAAGCCCACAAATGTGTAACTGGACTACTTCTTTAAATTGACACCAGATCTGGTGACCTTTGGG
Source organism: Nothobranchius furzeri (assembly GCF_043380555.1). NCBI lineage: Eukaryota > Metazoa > Chordata > Actinopteri > Cyprinodontiformes > Nothobranchiidae > Nothobranchius > Nothobranchius furzeri. Next base: position 13,615,228 of record NC_091756.1, read on the forward strand.
ACATGGTTTGACCCCTTTAGGAAAGTGCTATCATCATGAAACGTTCAGATCACTTACAACTCAATAGATTCTACCTTCCTGTAACGTTTCAGCCTGATTGGACCTTGTTTTCACACAAATGAACCCAGAATGATGTGAAATTGTGCTTCGTGCAACATAATTCTGGGTGCCATTTACATACCATAAGTGCTAATGACTCCATTCCTTTTTGTGGTTGTAGGGGCTGTTGATTGGAGTACATTAAAACAAACCTGACATCTCTTGGACATTCAGAAGCCAAGTTATAAGCCCACAAATGTGTAAATGGACTACTTTAAATTGACACCAGATCCGGTGACCTTTGCGACATGGATTGACCCCCTTAGGAAAGTGCTATCATCATGAAACGTTCAGATCACTTACAACTCAATAGATTCTACCTTCCTGTAACGTTTCAGCCTGATTGGACCTTGTTTTCACACAAATGAACCCAGAATGATGTGAAATTGTGCTTCGTGCAACATAATTCTGGGTGCCATTTAAAAACCATAAGTGCTAATGACTCCATTCCTTTTTGTGGTTGTAGGGTATGTTGATTGGAGTACACTAAAGCAAACCTGATCGCTCTAGGACATTCAGAAGCCAAGTTATAAGCCCACAAATGAGTAACTGGACTACTTCTTTAAATTGACACCAGATCCGGTGACCTTTGGGACATGGTTAGACCCCCTTAGGAAAGTGCTATCATCATGAAACGTTCAGATCACTTACAACTCAATAGATTCTACCTTCCTGTAAGGTGTCAGCCTGATTGGACCTTGTTTTCACACAAATGAACCCAGAATGATGTGAAATTGTGCTTCGTGCAACATAATTCTGGGTGCCATTTACAAACCATAAGTGCTAATGACTCCATTCCTTTTTGTGGTTGTAGGGGCTGTTGATTGGAGTACACTAAAACAAATCTGACCTCTCTAGGACATTCAGAAGCCAAGTTATAAGCCCACAATGGTGTAACTGGACTACTTCTTTAAAGTGACACCAGGCCCGGTGACCTTTGGGACATGGTTTGACCCCCTATAGGAATATGCGATCATCATGAAACGTTCAGATCACTTACAACTCAATAGATTCTACCTTCTTGTAACGTTTCAGCCTGATTGAACCTTGTTTTCACACAAATGGACCCAGAATGATGTGAAATTGTGCTTCGTGCAACATAATTCTGGGTGCCATTTACAAACCATAAGTGCTAATGACTCCATTCCTTTTGTGGTTGTAGGGGCTGTTGATTGGAGTACACTAAAACAAACCTGATCTCTATAGGACATTCAGAAGCCAAGTTATAAGCCCACAAATGTGTAACTGGACTACTTCTTTAAACTGACACCAGATCCGGTGACCTTTGGGACATGGTTTGATCCCCTTAGGAAAGCGCTATCATCATGAAACGTTCAGATCACTTACAACTAAATAGATTCTACCTTCCTGTAACGTTTCAGCCTGATTGGACCTTGTTTTCACACAAATGGACCCAGAATGATGTGAAATTGTGCTTCGTGCAACATAATTCTGGGTGCCATTTACAAACCATAAGTGCTAATGACTCCATTCCTTTTTGTGGTTGTAGGGGCTGTTGATTGGAGTACACTAAAACACACCTAACCTCTCTAGGACATTCAGAAGCCAAGTTATAAGCCCACAAAGGTGTAACTGGACTACTTCTTTAAAGTGACACCAGGCCCGGTGACCTTTGGGACATGGTTTTACCCCCTATAGGAATGTGCGATCATCTTGAAATGTTCAGATCACTTACAACTCAATAGATTCTACCTTCTTGTCGCGTTTCAGCCTGATTGGACCTTGTTTTCACACAAATGGACCCAGAATGATGTGAAATTGTGCTTCGTGCAACAGAATTCTGGGTGCCATTTACAAACCATAAGTGCTAATGACTCCATTCCTTTTTGTGGTTGTAGGGGCTGTTGATTGGAGTACACTAAAACAAACCTGATCTCTCTAGGACATTCAGAAGCCAAGTTATAAGCCCACAAATGTGTAACTGGACTACTTCTTTAAATTGACACCAGATCCGGTGATCTTTGGGACATGGTTTGACCCCCATAGGAAAGTGCTATCATCATGAAACGTTCAGATCACTTACAACTCAGTAGATTCTACCTTCCTGTAACGTTTCAGCCTGATTGGACCTTGTTTTCACACAAATGAACCCAGAATGATGTGAAATTGTGCTTCGTGCAACATAATTCTGGGTGCCATTTAAAAAACCATAAGTGCTAATGTCTCCATTCCTTTTTGTGGTTGTAGGGGCTGTTGATTGGAGTACACTAAAGAAAACCTGATCGCTCTAGGACATTCAGAAGCCAAGTTTTAAGCCCACAAATGTGTAACTGGACTACTTCTTTAAATTGACACCAGATCCGGTGACCTTTGGGACATGGTTTGACCCCCTTAGGAAAGTGCTATCATCATGAAACATTCAGATCACTTACAACTCAATAGATTCTACCTTCTTGTAATGTTTCAGCCTGATTGGACCTTGTTTTCACACAAATGGACCCAGAATGATGTGAAATTGTGCTTTGTGCAACATAATTCTGGGTGCCATTTACAAACCATAAGGCTAATGACTCCATTCCTTTTGTGGTTGTAGGGGCTGTTGATTGGAGTACACTAAAACAAACCTGATCTCTCTAGGACATTCAGAAGCCAAGTTATAAGCCCACAAATGTGTAACTGGACTACTTCTTTAAATTGACACCAGATCCGGTGACCTTTGGGACATGGTTTGATCCCCTTAGGAAAGCGCTATCATCATGAAACGTTCAGATCACTTACAACTAAATAGATTCTACCTTCCTGTAACGTTTCAGCCTGATTGGACCTTGTTTTCACACAAATGAACCCAGAATGATGTGAAATTGTGCTTCGTGCAACATAATTCTGGGTGCCATTTACAAACCATAAATGCTAATGACTCCATTCCTTTTTGTGGTTGTAGGGGCTGTTGATTGGAGTACATTAAAACAAACCTGATCTCTCTAGGACATTCAGAAGCCAAGTTATAAGCCCACAAATGTGTAACTGGACTACTTCTTTAAATTGACACCAGATCCGGTGACCTTTGGGACATGGTTTGATCCCCTTAGGAAAGTGCTATCATCATGAAACATTCAGATCACTTACAACTCAATAGATTCTAACTTCCTGTAACGTTTCAGCCTGATTGGACCTTGTTTTCACACAAATGGACCCAGAATCATGTGAAATTGTGCTTCGTGCAACATAATTCTGGGTGCCATTTAAAAACCATAAGTGCTAATGACTCCATTCCTTTTTGTGGTTGTAGGGGCTGTTGATTGGAGTATACTAAAACAAACCTGATCTCTCTAGGACATTCAGAAGCCACGTTATAAGCCCACAAATGTGTAACTGGACTACTTCTTTAAATTGACACCAGATCTGGTGACCTTTGGGACATGGTTTGACCCCCTTAGGAAAGTGCTATCATCATGAAACGTTCAGATCACTTACAACTCAATAGATTCTAACTTCCTGTAACGTTTCAGCCTGATTGGACCTTGTTTTCACACAAATGAACCCAGAATGAAGTGAAAGTGTGCTTCGTGCAACATAATTCTGGGTGCCATTTACAAACCATAAGTGCTAATGACTCCATTCCTTTTTGTGGTTGTAGGGGCTGTTGATTGGAGTACACTAAAACAAACCTGATCTCTCTAGGACATTCAGAAGCCAAGTTATAAGCCCACAAATGTGTAACTGTACTACTTCTTTAAATTGACACCAGATCCGGTGACATTTGGGACATGGTTTGACCCCCTTAGGAAAGTGCTATCATCATGAAACATTCAGATCACTTACAACTCAATAGATTCTACCTTCTTGTAACGTTTCAGCCTGATTGGACCTTGTTTTCACACAAATGGACCCAGAATGGTGTGAAATTGTGCTTCGTGCAACATAATTCTGGGTGCCATTTACAAACCATAAGTGCTAATGACTCCATTCCTTTTTGTGGTTGTAGGAGCTGTTGATTGGAGTACACTAAAACAAACCTGATCTCTCCAGGACATTCAGAAGCCAAGTTATAAGCCCACAAATGTGTAACTGGACTACTTCTTTAAAGTGACACCAGGCCCGGTGACCTTTGGGACATGGTTTGACCCCCTATAGGAATGTGTGATCATCATGAAACGTTCAGATCACTTACAACTCAATAGATTCTACCTTCTTGTAACGTTTCAGCCTGACTGGACCTTGTTTTCACACAAATTAACCCAGAATGATGTGAAATTGTGCTTCGTGCAACATAATTCTGGGTGCCATTTACAAACCATAAGTGCTAATGACTCCATTCCTTTTTGTGGTTGTAGGGGCTGTTGATTGGAGTACACTAAAACAAACCTAACCTCTCTAGGACATTCAGAAGCCAAGTTATAAGCCCACAAAGATGTAACTGGACTACTTCTTTAAAGTGACACCAGGCCCGGTGACCTTTGGGACATGGTTTTACCCCCTATAGGAATGTGCGATCATCTTGAAACGTTCAGATCACTTACAACTCAATAGATTCTACCTTCTTATAGCGTTTCAGCCTGATTGGACCTTGTTTTTACACAAATGGACCCAGAATGAAGTGAAATTGTGCTTCGTGCAACATAATTCTGGGTGCCATTTACAAACTATAAGTGCTAATGACTCCATTCCTTTTTGTGGTTGTAGGGGCTGTTGATTGGAGTACACTAAAACAAACCTGATCTCTCTAGGACATTCAGAAGCCAAGTTATAAGCCCACAAATGTTTAACTGGACTACTTTAAATTGACACCAGATCCGGTGACCTTTGGGACATGGTTTGACCCCCTTAGGAAAGTGCTATCATCATGAAACGTTCAGATCACTTACAACTCAATAGATTCTACCTTCTTGTAACGTTTCAGCCTGATTGGACCTTGTTTTCACACAAATGGACCCAGAATGATGTGAAATTGTGCTTCGTGCAACATAATTCTGGGTGCCATTTACAAACCATAAGTGCTAATGACTCCATTCCTTTTTGTGGTTGTAGGGGCTGTTGATTGGAGTACACTAAAACAAACCTGATCTCTCTAGGACATTCAGAAGCCAAGTTATAAGCCCACAAATGTGTAACTGGACTAATTCTTTAAAGTGACACCAGATCCGGTGACCTTTGCGACATGGTTTGACCCCCTTAGGAAAATGCTATCATCATGAAACGTTCAGATCACTTACAACTCAATAGATTCTACCTTCCTGTAACGTTTCTGCCTGATTGGACCTTGTTTTCACACAAATGAACCCAGAATGATGTGAAATTGTGCTTCGTGCAACATAATTCTGGGTGCCATTTAAAAACCATAAGTGCTAATGTCTCCATTCCTTTTTGTGGTTGTAGGGGCTGTTGATTGGAGTACATTAAAACCAACCTGATCTCTCTAGGACATTCAGAAGCCAAGTTATAAGCCTACAAAGATGTAACTGGACTACTTCTTTAAAGTGACACCAGGCCCGGTGACCTTTGGGACATGGTTTTACCCCCTATAGGGAATGTGCGATCATCTTGAAACGTTCAGATCACTTACACCTCAATAGATTCTACCTTCCTGTAACGTTTCAGCCTGATTGGACCTTGTTTTCACACACATGGACCCAGAATGATGTGAAATTGTGCTTCGTGCAACATAATTCTGGGTGCCATTTATGAACCATAAGTGCTAATGACTCCATTCCTTTTTGTGGTTGTAGGGGCTGTTGATTGGAGTACACTAAAACAAACCTGATCTCTCTAGGACATTCAGAAGCCAAGTTATAAGCCCACAAATGTGTAACTGGACTACTTCTTTAAATTGACACCAGATCCGGTGACCTTTGGGACATGGTTTGACCCCCTTAGGAAAGTGCTATCATCATGAAACGTTCAGATCACTTACAACTCAATAGATTCTACCTTCCTGTAACGTTTCAGCCTGATTGGACCTTGTTTTCACACAAATGAACCCAGAATGATGTGAAATTGTGCTTCGTGCAACATAATTCTGGGTGCCATTTACAAACCATAAGTGCTAATGACTCCATTCCTTTTTGTGGTTTTAGGGGCTGTTGATTGGACTACACTAAAACAAACTAACCTCTCTAGGACATTCAGAAGCCAAGTTATAAGCCCAAAAGGTGTAACTGGACTTCTACTTTAAAGTGACACCAGGCCCGGTGACCTTTGGGACATGGTTTGACCCCCTATAGGAATGTGCGATCATCTTGAAATGTTCAGATCACTTACAACTCAATAGATTCTACCTTTTTGTAGCGTTTCAGCCTGATTGGACCTTGTTTTCACACAAATGGACCCAGAATGATGTGAAATTGTGCTTCGTGCAACATAATTCTGGGTGCCATTTACAAACCATAAGTGCTAATGACTCCATTCCTTTTTGTGGTTGTAGGGGCTGTTGATTGGAGTACACTAAACAAACCTGATCTCTCTAGGACATTCAGAAGCCAAGTTATAAGCCCACAAATGTGTAACTGGACTACTTCTTTAAATTGACACCAGATCCGGTGACTTTTGGGACATGGTTTGACCCCCTTAGGAAAGTGCTATCATCATGAAACGTTCAGATCACTTACAACTCAATAGATTCTACCTTCCTGTAAGGTGTCAGCCTGATTGGACCTTGTTTTCACACAAATGAACCCAGAATGATGTGAAATTGTGCTTCGTGCAACATAATTCTGGGTGCCATTTACAAACCATAAGTGCTAATGACTCCATTCCTTTTTGTGGTTGTAGGGGCTGTTGATTGGAGTACACTAAAACAAACCTGACCTCTCTAGGACATTCAGAAGCCAAGTTATAAGCCCACAATGGTGTAACTGGACTACTTCTTTAAAGTGACACCAGGCCCGGTGACCTATGGGACATGGTTTGACCCCCTATAGGAATGTGCGATCATCATGAAACGTTCAGATCACTTACAACTCAATAGATTCTACCTTCTTGTAACGTTTCAGCCTGATTGAACCTTGTTTTCACACAAATGGACCCAGAATGATGTGAAATTGTGCTTCGTGCAACATAATTCTGGGTGCCATTTACAAACCATAAGTGCTAATGACTCCATTCCTTTTGTGGTTGTAGGGGCTGTTGATTGGAGTACACTAAAACAAACCTGATCTCTCTAGGACATTCAGAAGCCAAGTTATAAGCCCACAAATGTGTAACTGGACTACTTCTTTAAACTGACACCAGATCCGGTGACCTTTGGGACATGGTTTGATCCCCTTAGGAAAGCGCTATCATCATGAAACGTTCAGATCACTTACAACTAAATAGATTCTACCTTCCTGTAACGTTTCAGCCTGATTGGACCTTGTTTTCACACAAATGGACCCAGAATGATGTGAAATTGTGCTTCGTGCAACATAATTCTGGGTGCCATTTACAAACCATAAGTGCTAATGACTCCATTCCTTTTTGTGGTTGTAGGGGCTGTTGATTGGAGTACACTAAAACACACCTAACCTCTCTAGGACATTCAGAAGCCAAGTTATAAGCCCACAAAGGTGTAACTGGACTACTTCTTTAAAGTGACACCAGGCCCGGTGACCTTTGGGACATGGTTTTACCCCCTATAGGAATGTGCGATCATCTTGAAATGTTCAGATCACTTACAACTCAATAGATTCTACCTTCTTGTCGCGTTTCAGCCTGATTGGACCTTGTTTTCACACAAATGGACCCAGAATGATGTGAAATTGTGCTTCGTGCAACAGAATTCTGGGTGCCATTTACAAACCATAAGTGCTAATGACTCCATTCCTTTTTGTGGTTGTAGGGGCTGTTGATTGGAGTACACTAAAACAAACCTGATCTCTCTAGGACATTCAGAAGCCAAGTTATAAGCCCACAAATGTGTAACTGGACTACTTCTTTAAATTGACACCAGATCCGGTGATCTTTGGGACATGGTTTGACCCCCATAGGAAAGTGCTATCATCATGAAACGTTCAGATCACTTACAACTCAGTAGATTCTACCTTCCTGTAACGTTTCAGCCTGATTGGACCTTGTTTTCACACAAATGAACCCAGAATGATGTGAAATTGTGCTTCGTGCAACATAATTCTGGGTGCCATTTAAAAAACCATAAGTGCTAATGTCTCCATTCCTTTTTGTGGTTGTAGGGGCTGTTGATTCTAGTACACTAAAGAAAACCTGATCGCTCTAGGACATTCAGAAGCCAAGTTTTAAGCCCACAAATGTGTAACTGGACTACTTCTTTAAATTGACACCAGATCCGGTGACCTTTGGGACATGGTTTGACCCCCTTAGGAAAGTGCTATCATCATGAAACATTCAGATCACTTACAACTCAATAGATTCTACCTTCTTGTAATGTTTCAGCCTGATTGGACCTTGTTTTCACACAAATGGACCCAGAATGATGTGAAATTGTGCTTTGTGCAACATAATTCTGGGTGCCATTTACAAACCATAAGGCTAATGACTCCATTCCTTTTGTGGTTGTAGGGGCTGTTGATTGGAGTACTCTAAAACAAACCTGATCTCTCTAGGACATTCAGAAGCCAAGTTATAAGCCCACAAATGTGTAACTGGACTACTTCTTTAAATTGACACCAGATCCGGTGACCTTTGGGACATGGTTTGATCCCCTTAGGAAAGCGCTATCATCATGAAACGTTCAGATCACTTACAACTAAATAGATTCTACCTTCCTGTAACGTTTCAGCCTGATTGGACCTTGTTTTCACACAAATGAACCCAGAATGATGTGAAATTGTGCTTCGTGCAACATAATTCTGGGTGCCATTTACAAACCATAAATGCTAATGACTCCATTCCTTTTTGTGGTTGTAGGGGCTGTTGATTGGAGTACATTAAAACAAACCTGATCTCTCTAGGACATTCAGAAGCCAAGTTATAAGCCCACAAATGTGTAACTGGACTACTTCTTTAAATTGACACCAGATCCGGTGACCTTTGGGACATGGTTTGATCCCCTTAGGAAAGTGCTATCATCATGAAACATTCAGATCACTTACAACTCAATAGATTCTAACTTCCTGTAACGTTTCAGCCTGATTGGACCTTGTTTTCACACAAATGGACCCAGAATCATGTGAAATTGTGCTTCGTGCAACATAATTCTGGGTGCCATTTAAAAACCATAAGTGCTAATGACTCCATTCCTTTTTGTGGTTGTAGGGGCTGTTGATTGGAGTATACTAAAACAAACCTGATCTCTCTAGGACATTCAGAAGCCACGTTATAAGCCCACAAATGTGTAACTGGACTACTTCTTTAAATTGACACCAGATCTGGTGACCTTTGGGACATGGTTTGACCCCCTTAGGAAAGTGCTATCATCATGAAACGTTCAGATCACTTACAACTCAATAGATTCTAACTTCCTGTAACGTTTCAGCCTGATTGGACCTTGTTTTCACACAAATGAACCCAGAATGAAGTGAAAGTGTGCTTCGTGCAACATAATTCTGGGTGCCATTTACAAACCATAAGTGCTAATGACTCCATTCCTTTTTGTGGTTGTAGGGGCTGTTGATTGGAGTACACTAAAACAAACCTGATCTCTCTAGGACATTCAGAAGCCAAGTTATAAGCCCACAAATGTGTAACTGTACTACTTCTTTAAATTGACACCAGATCCGGTGACCTTTGGGACATGGTTTGACCCCCTTAGGAAAGTGCTATCATCATGAAACATTCAGATCACTTACAACTCAATAGATTCTACCTTCTTGTAACGTTTCAGCCTGATTGGACCTTGTTTTCACACAAATGGACCCAGAATGGTGTGAAATTGTGCTTCGTGCAACATAATTCTGGGTGCCATTTACAAACCATAAGTGCTAATGACTCCATTCTTTTTTGTGGTTGTAGGAGCTGTTGATTGGAGTACACTAAAACAAACCTGATCTCTCCAGGACATTCAGAAGCCAAGTTATAAGCCCACAAATGTGTAACTGGACTACTTCTTTAAAGTGACACCAGGCCCGGGTACCTTTGGGACATGGTTTGACCCCCTATAGGAATGTGCGATCATCATGAAACGTTCAGATCACTTACAACTCAATAGATTCTACCTTCTTGTAACGTTTCAGCCTGACTGGACCTTGTTTTCACACAAATTAACCCAGAATGATGTGAAATTGTGCTTCGTGCAACATAATTCTGGGTGCCATTTACAAACCATAAGTGCTAATGACTCCATTCCTTTTTGTGGTTGTAGGGGCTGTTGATTGGAGTACACTAAAACAAACCTAACCTCTCTAGGACATTCAGAAGCCAAGTTATAAGCCCACAAAGATGTAACTGGACTACTTCTTTAAAGTGACACCAGGCCCGGTGACCTTTGGGACATGGTTTTACCCCCTATAGGAATGTGCGATCATCTTGAAACGTTCAGATCACTTACAACTCAATAGATTCTACCTTCTTATAGCGTTTCAGCCTGATTGGACCTTGTTTTTACACAAATGGACCCAGAATGAAGTGAAATTGTGCTTCGTGCAACATAATTCTGGGTGCCATTTACAAACTATAAGTGCTAATGACTCCATTCCTTTTTGTGGTTGTAGGGGCTGTTGATTGGAGTACACTAAAACAAACCTGATCTCTCTAGGACATTCAGAAGCCAAGTTATAAGCCCACAAATGTTTAACTGGACTACTTTAAATTGACACCAGATCCGGTGACCTTTGGGACATGGTTTGACCCCCTTAGGAAAGTGCTATCATCATGAAACGTTCAGATCACTTACAACTCAATAGATTCTACCTTCTTGTAACGTTTCAGCCTGATTGGACCTTGTTTTCACACAAATGGACCCAGAATGATGTGAAATTGTGCTTCGTGCAACATAATTCTGGGTGCCATTTACAAACCATAAGTGCTAATGACTCCATTCCTTTTTGTGGTTGTAGGGGCTGTTGATTGGAGTACACTAAAACAAACCTGATCTCTCTAGGACATTCAGAAGCCAAGTTATAAGCCCACAAATGTGTAACTGGACTAATTCTTTAAAGTGACACCAGATCCGGTGACCTTTGCGACATGGTTTGACCCCCTTAGGAAAGTGCTATCATCATGAAACGTTCAGATCACTTACAACTCAATAGATTCTACCTTCCTGTAACGTTTCTGCCTGATTGGACCTTGTTTTCACACAAATGAACCCAGAATGATGTGAAATTGTGCTTCGTGCAACATAATTCTGGGTGCCATTTAAAAACCATAAGTGCTAATGTCTCCATTCCTTTTTGTGGTTGTAGGGGCTGTTGATTGGAGTACATTAAAACAAACCTGATCTCTCTAGGACATTCAGAAGCCAAGTTATAAGCCTACAAAGATGTAACTGGACTACTTCTTTAAAGTGACACCAGGCCCGGTGACCTTTGGGACATGGTTTTACCCCCTATAGGGAATGTGCGATCATCTTGAAACGTTCAGATCACTTACACCTCAATAGATTCTACCTTCCTGTAACGTTTCAGCCTGATTGGACCTTGTTTTCACACAAATGGACCCAGAATGATGTGAAATTGTGCTTCGTGCAACATAATTCTGGGTGCCATTTATGAACCATAAGTGCTAATGACTCCATTCCTTTTTGTGGTTGTAGGGGCTGTTGATTGGAGTACACTAAAACAAACCTGATCTCTCTAGGACATTCAGAAGCCAAGTTATAAGCCCACAAATGTGTAACTGGACTACTTCTTTAAATTGACACCAGATCCGGTGACCTTTGGGACATGGTTTGACCCCCTTAGGAAAGTGCTATCATCATGAAACGTTCAGATCACTTACAACTCAATAGATTCTACCTTCCTGTAACGTTTCAGCCTGATTGGACCTTGTTTTCACACAAATGAACCCAGAATGATGTGAAATTGTGCTTCGTGCAACATAATTCTGGGTGCCATTTACAAACCATAAGTGCTAATGACTCCATTCCTTTTTGTGGTTTTAGGGGCTGTTGATTGGACTTCACTAAAACAAACTAACCTCTCTAGGACATTCAGAAGCCAAGTTATAAGCCCAAAAGGTGTAACTGGACTTCTACTTTAAAGTGACACCAGGCCCGGTGACCTTTGGGACATGGTTTTACCCCCTATAGGAATGTGCGATCATCTTGAAATGTTCAGATCACTTACAACTCAATAGATTCTACCTTCTTGTAGCGTTTCAGCCTGATTGGACCTTGTTTTCACACAAATGGACCCAGAATGATGTGAAATTGTGCTTCGTGCAACATAATTCTGGGTGCCATTTACAAACCATAAGTGCTAATGACTCCATTCCTTTTTGTGGTTGTAGGGGCTGTTGATTGGAGTACACTAAACAAACCTGATCTCTCTAGGACATTCAGAAGCCAAGTTATAAGCCCACAAATGTGTAACTGGACTAGTTCTTTAAATTGACACCAGATCCGGTGATCTTTGGGACATCGTTTGACCCCCTTAGGAAAGTGCTATCATCATGAAACGTTCAGATCACTTACAACTCAGTAGATTCTACCTTCCTGTAACGTTTCAGCCTGATTGGACCTTGTTTTCACACAAATGAACCCAGAATGATGTGAAATTGTGCTTCGTGCAACATAATTCTGGGTGCCATTTAAAAACCATAAGTGCTAATGACTCCATTCCTTTTTGTGGTTGTAGGGGCTGTTGATTGGAGTACATTAAAACCAACCTGATCTCTCTAGGACATTCAGAAGCCAAGTTATAAGCCTACAAAGATGTAACTGGACTACTTCTTTAAAGTGACACCAGGCCCGGTGACCTTTAGTACATGGTTTTACCCCCTATAGGGAATGTGCGATCATCTTGAAACGTTCAGATCACTTACAACTCAATAGATTCTACCTTCCTGTAACGTTTCAGCCTGATTGGACCTTGTTTTCACACAAATGGACCCAGAATGATGTGAAATTGTGCTTCGTGCAACATAATTCTGGGTGCCATTTAAGAACCATAAGTGCTAATGACTCCATTCCTTTTTGTGGTTGTAGGGGCTGTTGATTGGAGTACACTAAAACAAACCTGATCTCTCTAGGACATTCAGAAGCCAAGTTATAAGCCCACAAATGTGTAACTGGACTACTTCTTTAAATTGACACCAGATCCGGTGACCTTTGGGACATGGTTTGACCCCCTTAGCAAAGTGCTATCATCATGAAACGTTCAGATCACTTACAACTCAATAGATTCTACCTTCCTGTAACGTTTCAGCCTGATTGGACCTTGTTTTCACACAAATGAACCCAGAATGATGTGAAATTGTGCTTCGTGCAACATAATTCTGGGTGCCATTTACAAACCATAAGTGCTAATGACTCCATTCCTTTTTGTGGTTTTAGGGGCTGTTGATTGGACTACACTAAAACAAACTAACCTCTCTAGGACATTCAGAAGCCAAGTTATAAGCCCACAAATGTGTAACTGGACTACTTCTTTAAATTGACACCAGATCCGGTGACCTTTGGGACATGGTTTGATCCCCTTAGGAAAGCGCTATCATCATGAAACGTTCAGATCACTTACAACTAAATAGATTCTACCTTCCTGTAACGTTTCAGCCTGATTGGACCTTGTTTTCACACAAATGAACCCAGAATGATGTGAAATTGTGCTTCGTGCAACATAATTCTGGGTGCCATTTACAAACCATAAATGCTAATGACTCCATTCCTTTTTGTGGTTGTAGGGGCTGTTGATTGGAGTACATTAAAACAAACCTGATCTCTCTAGGACATTCAGAAGCCAAGTTATAAGCCCACAAATGTGTAACTGGACTACTTCTTTAAATTGACACCAGATCCGGTGACCTTTGGGACATGGTTTGATCCCCTTAGGAAAGTGCTATCATCATGAAACATTCAGATCACTTACAACTCAATAGATTCTAACTTCCTGTAACGTTTCAGCCTGATTGGACCTTGTTTTCACACAAATGGACCCAGAATCATGTGAAATTGTGCTTCGTGCAACATAATTCTGGGTGCCATTTAAAAACCATAAGTGCTAATGACTCCATTCCTTTTTGTGGTTGTAGGGGCTGTTGATTGGAGTATACTAAAACAAACCTGATCTCTCTAGGACATTCAGAAGCCACGTTATAAGCCCACAAATGTGTAACTGGACTACTTCTTTAAATTGACACCAGATCTGGTGACCTTTGGGACATGGTTTGACCCCCTTAGGAAAGTGCTATCATCATGAAACGTTCAGATCACTTACAACTCAATAGATTCTAACTTCCTGTAACGTTTCAGCCTGATTGGACCTTGTTTTCACACAAATGAACCCAGAATGAAGTGAAAGTGTGCTTCGTGCAACATAATTCTGGGTGCCATTTACAAACCATAAGTGCTAATGACTCCATTCCTTTTTGTGGTTGTAGGGGCTGTTGATTGGAGTACACTAAAACAAACCTGATCTCTCTAGGACATTCAGAAGCCAAGTTATAAGCCCACAAATGTGTAACTGTACTACTTCTTTAAATTGACACCAGATCCGGTGACCTTTGGGACATGGTTTGACCCCCTTAGGAAAGTGCTATCATCATGAAACATTCAGATCACTTACAACTCAATAGATTCTACCTTCTTGTAACGTTTCAGCCTGATTGGACCTTGTTTTCACACAAATGGACCCAGAATGGTGTGAAATTGTGCTTCGTGCAACATAATTCTGGGTGCCATTTACAAACCATAAGTGCTAATGACTCCATTCTTTTTTGTGGTTGTAGGAGCTGTTGATTGGAGTACACTAAAACAAACCTGATCTCTCCAGGACATTCAGAAGCCAAGTTATAAGCCCACAAATGTGTAACTGGACTACTTCTTTAAAGTGACACCAGGCCCGGGTACCTTTGGGACATGGTTTGACCCCCTATAGGAATGTGCGATCATCATGAAACGTTCAGATCACTTACAACTCAATAGATTCTACCTTCTTGTAACGTTTCAGCCTGACTGGACCTTGTTTTCACACAAATTAACCCAGAATGATGTGAAATTGTGCTTCGTGCAACATAATTCTGGGTGCCATTTACAAACCATAAGTGCTAATGACTCCATTCCTTTTTGTGGTTGTAGGGGCTGTTGATTGGAGTACACTAAAACAAACCTAACCTCTCTAGGACATTCAGAAGCCAAGTTATAAGCCCACAAAGATGTAACTGGACTACTTCTTTAAAGTGACACCAGGCCCGGTGACCTTTGGGACATGGTTTTACCCCCTATAGGAATGTGCGATCATCTTGAAACGTTCAGATCACTTACAACTCAATAGATTCTACCTTCTTATAGCGTTTCAGCCTGATTGGACCTTGTTTTTACACAAATGGACCCAGAATGAAGTGAAATTGTGCTTCGTGCAACATAATTCTGGGTGCCATTTACAAACTATAAGTGCTAATGACTCCATTCCTTTTTGTGGTTGTAGGGGCTGTTGATTGGAGTACACTAAAACAAACCTGATCTCTCTAGGACATTCAGAAGCCAAGTTATAAGCCCACAAATGTTTAACTGGACTACTTTAAATTGACACCAGATCCGGTGACCTTTGGGACATGGTTTGACCCCCTTAGGAAAGTGCTATCATCATGAAACGTTCAGATCACTTACAACTCAATAGATTCTACCTTCTTGTAACGTTTCAGCCTGATTGGACCTTGTTTTCACACAAATGGACCCAGAATGATGTGAAATTGTGCTTCGTGCAACATAATTCTGGGTGCCATTTACAAACCATAAGTGCTAATGACTCCATTCCTTTTTGTGGTTGTAGGGGCTGTTGATTGGAGTACACTAAAACAAACCTGATCTCTCTAGGACATTCAGAAGCCAAGTTATAAGCCCACAAATGTGTAACTGGACTAATTCTTTAAAGTGACACCAGATCCGGTGACCTTTGCGACATGGTTTGACCCCCTTAGGAAAGTGCTATCATCATGAAACGTTCAGATCACTTACAACTCAATAGATTCTACCTTCCTGTAACGTTTCTGCCTGATTGGACCTTGTTTTCACACAAATGAACCCAGAATGATGTGAAATTGTGCTTCGTGCAACATAATTCTGGGTGCCATTTAAAAACCATAAGTGCTAATGTCTCCATTCCTTTTTGTGGTTGTAGGGGCTGTTGATTGGAGTACATTAAAACCAACCTGATCTCTCTAGGACATTCAGAAGCCAAGTTATAAGCCTACAAAGATGTAACTGGACTACTTCTTTAAAGTGACACCAGGCCCGGTGACCTTTGGGACATGGTTTTACCCCCTATAGGGAATGTGCAATCATCTTGAAACGTTCAGATCACTTACACCTCAATAGATTCTACCTTCCTGTAACGTTTCAGCCTGATTGGACCTTGTTTTCACACAAATGGACCCAGAATGATGTGAAATTGTGCTTCGTGCAACATAATTCTGGGTGCCATTTATGAACCATAAGTGCTAATGACTCCATTCCTTTTTGTGGTTGTAGGGGCTGTTGATTGGAGTACACTAAAACAAACCTGATCTCTCTAGGACATTCAGAAGCCAAGTTATAAGCCCACAAATGTGTAACTGGACTACTTCTTTAAATTGACACCAGATCCGGTGACCTTTGGGACATGGTTTGACCCCCTTAGGAAAGTGCTATCATCATGAAACGTTCAGATCACTTACAACTCAATAGATTCTACCTTCCTGTAACGTTTCAGCCTGATTGGACCTTGTTTTCACACAAATGAACCCAGAATGATGTGAAATTGTGCTTCGTGCAACATAATTCTGGGTGCCATTTAAAAACCATAAGTGCTAATGACTCCATTCCTTTTTGTGGTTTTAGGGGCTGTTGATTGGACTTCACTAAAACAAACTAACCTCTCTAGGACATTCAGAAGCCAAGTTATAAGCCCAAAAGGTGTAACTGGACTTCTACTTTAAAGTGACACCAGGCCCGGTGACCTTTGGGACATGGTTTTACCCCCTATAGGAATGTGCGATCATCTTGAAATGTTCAGATCACTTACAACTCAATAGATTCTACCTTCTTGTAGCGTTTCAGCCTGATTGGACCTTGTTTTCACACAAATGGACCCAGAATGATGTGAAATTGTGCTTCGTGCAACATAATTCTGGGTGCCATTTACAAACCATAAGTGCTAATGACTCCATTCCTTTTTGTGGTTGTAGGGGCTGTTGATTGGAGTACACTAAACAAACCTGATCTCTCTAGGACATTCAGAAGCCAAGTTATAAGCCCACAAATGTGTAACTGGACTAGTTCTTTAAATTGACACCAGATCCGGTGATCTTTGGGACATCGTTTGACCCCCTTAGGAAAGTGCTATCATCATGAAACGTTCAGATCACTTACAACTCAGTAGATTCTACCTTCCTGTAACGTTTCAGCCTGATTGGACCTTGTTTTCACACAAATGAACCCAGAATGATGTGAAATTGTGCTTCGTGCAACATAATTCTGGGTGCCATTTAAAAACCATAAGTGCTAATGACTCCATTCCTTTTTGTGGTTGTAGGGGCTGTTGATTGGAGTACATTAAAACCAACCTGATCTCTCTAGGACATTCAGAAGCCAAGTTATAAGCCTACAAAGATGTAACTGGACTACTTCTTTAAAGTGACACCAGGCCCGGTGACCTTTAGTACATGGTTTTACCCCCTATAGGGAATGTGCGATCATCTTGAAACGTTCAGATCACTTACAACTCAATAGATTCTACCTTCCTGTAACGTTTCAGCCTGATTGGACCTTGTTTTCACACAAATGGACCCAGAATGATGTGAAATTGTGCTTCGTGCAACATAATTCTGGGTGCCATTTAAGAACCATAAGTGCTAATGACTCCATTCCTTTTTGTGGTTGTAGGGGCTGTTGATTGGAGTACACTAAAACAAACCTGATCTCTCTAGGACATTCAGAAGCCAAGTTATAAGCCCACAAATGTGTAACTGGACTACTTCTTTAAATTGACACCAGATCCGGTGACCTTTGGGACATGGTTTGACCCCCTTAGCAAAGTGCTATCATCATGAAACGTTCAGATCACTTACAACTCAATAGATTCTACCTTCCTGTAACGTTTCAGCCTGATTGGACCTTGTTTTCACACAAATGAACCCAGAATGATGTGAAATTGTGCTTCGTGCAACATAATTCTGGGTGCCATTTACAAACCATAAGTGCTAATGACTCCATTCCTTTTTGTGGTTTTAGGGGCTGTTGATTGGACTACACTAAAACAAACTAACCTCTCTAGGACATTCAGAAGCCAAGTTATAAGCCCAAAAGGTGTAACTGGACTTCTACTTTAAAGTGACACCAGGCCCGGTGACCTTTGGGACATGGTTTTACCCCCTATAGGAATGTGCGATCATCTTGAAATGTTCAGATCACTTACAACTCAATAGATTCTACCTTCTTGTAGCGTTTCAGCCTGATTGGACCTTGTTTTCACACAAATGGACCCAGAATGATGTGAAATTGTGCTTCGTGCAACATAATTCTGGGTGCCATTTACAAACCATAAGTGCTAATGACTCCATTCCTTTTTGTGGTTGTAGGGGCTGTTGATTGGAGTACACTAAACAAACCTGATCTCAGTAGGACATTCAGAAGCCAAGTTATAAGCCCACAAATGTGTAACTGGACTACTTCTTTAAATTGACACCAGATCCGGTGACTTTTGGGACATGGTTTGACCCCCTTAGGAAAGTGCTATCATCATGAAACGTTCAGATCACTTGCAACTCAATAGATTCTACCTTCCTGTAACGTTTCAGCCTGATTGGACCTTGTTTTCACACAAATGAACCCAGAATGATGTGAAATTGTGCTTCGTGCAACATAATTCTGGGTGCCATTTACAAACCATAAGTGCTAATATCTCCATTCCTTTTTGTGGTTGTAGGGGCTGTTGATTGGAGTACATTAACCCTCTGATGCATGAATTATGAAATCTTCAACCATGATTTTTTAAACAATTTTTTTCATTCATCTTTAGGTGTGAATGAAACAAATTTCAACAAAAAATTTTTGTACCATTTTGTTAATTTACAAATACTTTATTACATGTCCATCTCAGTGGACAATGTGCATTCTGAACATGAAATATGTTGGCTTGACTTACTGAAGTCCAAATGGAGGGGCTCACATGCAATAAAGTCTTCAACAGCTGTGCTTAATAGCAAAAATAAATAAATAACAATTTTGAGTACCTGTCCACTGTAGTGACCATTATGCATCAAAGGGTTAAAACAAACCTGATCTCTCTAGGACATTCAGAAGCCAAGTTATAAGCCCACAAATGTGTAACTGGACTACTTCTTTAAATTGACACCAGATCCGGTGACCTTTGGGACATGGTTTGATCCCCTTAGGAAAGCGCTATCATCATGAAACGTTCAGATCACTTACAACTAAATAGATTCTACCTTCCTGTAACGTTTCAGCCTGATTGGACCTTGTTTTCACACAAATGGACCCAGAATGATGTGAAATTGTGCTTCGTGCAACATAATTCTGGGTGCCATTTACAAACCATAAATGCTAATGACTCCATTCCTTTTTGTGGTTGTAGGGGCTGTTGATTGGAGTACATTAAAACAAACCTGATCTCTCTAGGATATTCAGAAGCCAAGTTATAAGCCCACGAATGTGTAACTGGACTACTTCTTTAAAGTGACACCAGGCCCGGTGACCTTTGGGACATGGTTTGACCCCCTTAGGAAAGTGCTACCATCATGAAACGTTCAGATCACTTACAACTAAATAGATTCTACCTTCCTGTAACGTTTCAGCCTAATTGGACCTTGTTTTCACACATATGAACCCAGAATGATGTGAAATTGTGCTTCGTGCAACATATTTCTGGGTGCCATTTACAAACCATGAATGCTAATGACTTCATTCCTTTTAGTGGTAATGGGGGCTGCTAATTGGAGTACTCTAAAACAAACCTGACCTCTCTAGGATATTCAGAAGCCAAGTTATAAGCCCACAAAGGTGTAACTGGACTACTTCTTTAAAGTGACACCAGGCCCGGTGACCTTTGGGACATGGTTTGACCCCCTTAGGAAAGTGCTATCATCATGAAACGTTCAGATCACTTACAACTCAATAGATTCTACCTTCCTGTAACGTTTCAGCCTGATTGGACCTTGTTTTCACACAAATGGACCCAGAATGATGTGAAATTGTGCTTCGTGCAACATAATTCTGGGGGCCATTTACAAACCATAAGTGCTAATGACTCCATTCCTTTTTGTGGTTGTAGGGGCTGTTGATTGGAGTACACTAAAACAAACCTAACCTCTCTAGGACATTCAGAAGCCAAGTTATAAGCCCACAAAGGTGTAACTGGACTACTTCTTTAAAGTGACACCAGGCCCGGTGACCTTTGGGACATGGTTTTACCCCCTATAGGAATGTGCGATCATCTTGAAACGTTCAGATCACTTACAACTCAATAGATTCTACCTTCTTGTAGCGTTTCAGCCTGATTGGACCTTGTTTTCACATAAATGGACCCAGAATGATGTGAAATTGTGCTTCGTGCAACATAATTCCGGGTGCCATTTACAAACCATAAGTGCTAATGACTCCATTCCTTTTTGTGGTTGTAGGGGCTGTTGATTGGAGTACACTAAAACAAACCTGATCTCTCTAGGACATTCAGAAGCCAAGTTATAAGCCCACAAATGTGTAACTGGACTAGTTCTTTAAATTGACACCAGATCCGGTGATCTTTGGGACATCGTTTGACCCCCTTAGGAAAGTGCTATCATCATGAAACGTTCAGATCACTTACAACTCAGTAGATTCTACCTTCCTGTAACGTTTCACCCTGATTGGACCTTGTTTTCACACAAATGAACCCAGAATGATGTGAAATTGTGCTTCGTGCAACATAATTTTGGGTGCCATTTAAAAACCATAAGTGCTAATGACTCCATTCCTTTTTGTGGTTGTAGGGGCTGTTGATTGGAGTACACTAAAACAACCCTGACCTCTCTAGGACATTCAGAAGCCAAGTTATAAGCCCACAAATGTGTAACTGGACTACTTCTTTAAAGTGACACCAGATCCAGTGACCTTTGGGACATGGTTTGACCCCCTTAGGAAAGTGCGATCATCATGAAACGTTCAGATCACTTACAACTCAATAGATTCTACCTTCCTGTATTGTTTCAGCCTGATTGGACCTTGTTTTCACACAAATGAACCAAGAATGATGTGAAATTGTGCTTCGTGCAACATAATTCTGGGTGCCATTTAAAAACCATAAGTGCTTATGTCTCCATTCCTTTTTGTGGTTGTAGGGGCTGTTGATTGGAGTACACTAAAGCAAACCTGATCGCTCTAGGACATTCAGAAGCCAAGTTATAAGCCCACAAATGTGTAACTGGACTACTTCTTTAAATTGACACCAGATCCGGTGACCTTTGGGACATGGTTTGACCCCCTTAGGAAAGTGCTATCATCATGAAACGTTCAGATCACTTACAACTCAATAGATTCTACCTTCCTGTAACGTTTCAGCCGGATTGGACCTTGTTTTCACACAAATGAACCCAGAATGATGTGAAATTGTGCTTCGTGCAACATAATTCTGGGTGCCATTTACAAACCATAAATGCTAATGACTCCATTACTTTTTGTGGTTGTAGGGGCTGTTGATTGGAGTACATTAAAGCAACCCTGATCTCTCTAGGACATTCAAAAGCCAAGTTATAAGTCCACAAATGTGTAACTGGACTACTACTTTAAATTGACACCAGATCCGGTGACCTTTGGGACATGGTTTGACCCCCTTAGGAAAGTGCTATCATCATGAAACGTTCAGATCACTTACAACTCAATAGATTCTACCTTCCTGTAACGTTTCAGCCTGATTGGACCTTGTTTTCACACAAATGGACCCAGAATGATGTGAAATTGTGCTTCGTGCAACATAATTCTGGGTGCCATTTACAAACCATAAGTGCTAATGACTCCATTCCTTTTTGTGGTTGTAGGGGCTGTTGATTGGAGTACACTAAAACAAACCTGACCTCTCTAGGACATTCAGAAGCCAAGTTATAAGCCCACAAAGGTGTAACTGGACTACTTCTTTAAAGTGACACCAGGCCCGGTGACCTTTGGGACATGGTTTGACCCCCTATGGGAATGTGAGATCATCATGAAACGTTCAGATCACTTACAACTCAATAGATTCTACCTTCTTGTAACGTTTCAGCCTGATTGGACCTTGTTTTCACACAAATGGACCCAGAATGATGTGAAATTGTGCTTCGTGCAACATAATTCTGGGTGCCATTTACAAACCATAAGTGCTAATGACTCCATTCCTTTTGTGGTTGTAGGGGCTGTTGATTGGAGTACACTAAAACAAACTTGATCTCTCTAGGACATTCAGAAGCCAAGTTATAAGCCCACAAATGTGTAACTGGACTACTTCTTTAAATTGACACCAGATCCGGTGACCTTTGGGACATGGATTGATCCCCTTAGGAAAGCGCTATCATCATGAAACGTTCAGATCACTTACAACTAAATAGATTCTACCTTCCTGTAACGTTGCAGCCTGATTGGACCTTGTTTTCACACAAATGAACCCAGAATGATGTGAAATTGTGCTTCGTGCAACATAATTCTGGGTGCCATTTACAAACCATAAGTGCTAATGACTCCATTCCTTTTTGTGGTTGTAGGGGCTGTTGATTGGAGTATACTAAAACAAACCTGATCTCTCTAGGACATTCAGAAGCCAAGTTATAAGCCCACAAAGGTGTAACTGGACTACTTCTTTAAAGTGACACTTGGCCCGGTGACCTTTGGGACATGGTTTGACCCCCTATAGGAATGTGCGATCATCTTGAAACGTTCAGATCACTTACAACTCAATAGATTCTACCTTCTTATAGCGTTTCAGCCGGATTGGACCTTGTTTTCACACAAATTGACCCAGAATGATGTGAAATTGTGCTTCGTGCAACATAATTCTGGGTGCCATTTACAAACCATAAATGCTAATGACTTCATTCCTTTTAGTGGTAATGGGGGCTGCTAATTGGAGTACTCTAAAACAAACCTGACCTCTCTAGGATATTCAGAAGCCAAGTTATAAGCCCACAAAGGTGTAACTGGACTACTTCTTTAAATTGACACCAGATCCGGTGACCTTTGGGACATGGTTTGATCCCCTTAGGAAAGCGCTATCATCATGAAACGTTCAGATCAATTACAACTAAATAGATTCTACCTTCCTGTAACGTTTCAGCCTGATTGGACCTTGTTTTCACACAAATGAACCCAGAATGATGTGAAAATGTGCTTCGTGCAACATAATTCTGGGTGCCATTTACAAACCATAAATGCTAATGACTCCATTCCTTTTTGTGGTTGTAGGGGCTGTTGATTGGAGTACATTAAAACAAACCTGATCTCTCTAGGACATTCAGAAGCCAAGTTATAAGCCCACGAATGTGTAACTGGACTACTTCTTTAAAGTGACACCAGGCCCGGTGACCTTTGGGACATGGTTTGACCCCCTTAGGAAAGTGCTATCATCATGAAACGTTCAGATCACTTACAACTAAATAGATTCTACCTTCCTGTAACGTTTCAGCCTGATTGGACCTTGTTTTCACACAAATGAACCCAGAATGATGTGAAATTGTGCTTCGTGCAACATAATTCTGGGTGCCATTTACAAACCATAAATGCTAATGACAACATTCCTTTTAGTGGTAATGGGGGCTGTTGATTGGAGTACATTAAAACAAACCTGATCTCTCTAGGACATTCAGAAGCCAAGTTATAAGCCCACGAATGTGTAACTGGACTACTTCTTTAAAGTGACACCAGGCCCGGTGACCTTTGGGACATGGTTTGACCCCCTTAGGAAAGTGCTATCATCATGAAACGTTCAGATCACTTACAATTCAATAGATTCTACCTTCCTGTAACGTTTCAGCCTGATTGTACCTTGTTTTCACACAAATGAACCCAGAATGATGTGAAATTGTGCTTCGTGCAACATAATTCTGGGTGCCATTTAAAAACCATAAGTGCTAATGACTCCATTCCTTATTGTGGTTGTAGGGGCTGTTGATTGGAGTATACTAAAACAAACCTGATGTCTCTAGGACATTCAGAAGCCAAGTTATAAGCCCACAAATGTGTAACTGGACTACTTCTTTAAATTGACACCAGATCCGGTGACCTTTGGGACATGGTTTGACCCCCTTAGGAAAGTGCTATCATCATGAAACGTTCAGATCACTTACAACTCAATAGATTCTACCTTCCTGTAACGTTTCAGCCTGATTGGACCTTGTTTTCACACAAATGGACCCAGAATGATGTGAAATTGTGCTTCGTGCAACATAATTCTGGGGGCCATTTACAAACCATAAGTGCTAATTACTCCATTCCTTTTTGTGGTTGTAGGGGCTGTTGATTGGAGTACACTAAAACAAACCTAACCTCTCTAGGACATTCAGAAGCCAAGTTATAAGCCCACAAAGGTGTAACTGGACTACTTCTTTAAAGTGACACCAGGCCCGGTGACCTTTGGGACATGGTTTTACCCCCTATAGGAATGTGCGATCATCTTGAAACGTTCAGATCACTTACAACTCAATAGATTCTACCTTCTTGTAGCGTTTCAGCCTGATTGGACCTTGTTTTCACATAAATGGACCCAGAATGATGTGAAATTGTGCTCCGTGCAACATAATTCCGGGTGCCATTTACAAACCATAAGTGCTAATGACTCCATTCCTTTTTGTGGTTGTAGGGGCTGTTGATTGGAGTACACTAAAAAAAACCTGATCTCTCTAGGACATTCAGAAGCCAAGTTATAAGCCCACAAATGTGTAACTGGACTAGTTCTTTAAATTGACACCAGATCCGGTGATCTTTGGGACATCGTTTGACCCCCTTAGGAAAGTGCTATCATCATGAAACGTTCAGATCACTTACAACTCAGTAGATTCTACCTTCCTGTAACGTTTCAGCCTGATTGGACCTTGTTTTCACACAAATGAACCCAGAATGATGTGAAATTGTGCTTCGTGCAACATAATTCTGGGTGCCATTTAAAAACCATAAGTGCTAATGACTCCATTCCTTTTTGTGGTTGTAGGGGCTGTTGATTGGAGTACACTAAAACAACCCTGACCTCTCTAGGACATTCAGAAGCCAAGTTATAAGCCCACAAATGTGTAACTGGACTACTTCTTTAAAGTGACACCAGATCCAGTGACCTTTGGGACATGGTTTGACCCCCTTAGGAAAGTGCGATCATCATGAAACGTTCAGATCACTTACAACTCAATAGATTCTACCTTCCTGTATTGTTTCAGCCTGATTGGACCTTGTTTTCACACAAATGAACCCAGAATGATGTGAAATTGTGCTTCGTGCAACATAATTCTGGGTGCCATTTAAAAACCATAAGTGCTAATGTCTCCATTCCTTTTTGTGGTTGTAGGGGCTGTTGATTGGAGTACACTAAAGCAAACCTGATCGCTCTAGGACATTCAGAAGCCAAGTTATAAGCCCACAAATGTGTAACTGGACTACTTCTTTAAATTGACACCAGATCCGGTGACCTTTGGGACATGGTTTGACCCCCTTAGGAAAGTGCTATCATCATGAAACGTTCAGATCACTTACAACTCAATAGATTCTACCTTCCTGTAACGTTTCAGCCGGATTGGACCTTGTTTTCACACAAATGAACCCAGAATGATGTGAAATTGTGCTTCGTGCAACATAATTCTGGGTGCCATTTACAAACCATAAATGCTAATGACTCCATTCCTTTTTGTGGTTGTAGGGGCTGTTGATTGGAGTACATTAAAGCAAACCTGACCTCTCTAGGACATTCAGAAGCCAAGTTATAAGTCCACAAATGTGTAACTGGACTACTACTTTAAATTGACACCAGATCCGGTGACCTTTGGGACATGGTTTGACCCCCTATGGGAATGTGAGATCATCATGAAACGTTCAGATCACTTACAACTCAATAGATTCTACCTTCTTGTAACATTTCAGCCTGATTGGACCTTGTTTTCACACAAATGGACCCAGAATGATGTGAAATTGTGCTTCGTGCAACATAATTCTGGGTGCCATTTACAAACCATAAGTGCTAATGACTCCATTCCTTTTGTGGTTGTAGGGGCTGTTGATTGGAGTACACTAAAACAAACTTGATCTCTCTAGGACATTCAGAAGCCAAGTTATAAGCCCACAAATGTGTAACTGGACTACTTCTTTAAATTGACACCAGATCCGGTGACCTTTGGGACATGGTTTGATCCCCTTAGGAAAGCGCTATCATCATGAAACGTTCAGATCACTTACAACTAAATAGATTCTACCTTCCTGTAACGTTGCAGCCTGATTGGACCTTGTTTTCACACAAATGAACCCAGAATGATGTGAAATTGTGCTTCGTGCAACATAATTCTGGGTGCCATTTACAAAGCATAAGTGCTAATGACTCCATTCCTTTTTGTGGTTGTAGGGGCTGTTGATTGGAGTATACTAAAACAAACCTGATCTCTCTAGGACATTCAGAAGCCAAGTTATAAGCCCACAAAGGTGTAACTGGACTACTTCTTTAAAGTGACACTTGGCCCGGTGACCTTTGGGACATGGTTTGACCCCCTATAGGAATGTGCGATCATCTTGAAACGTTCAGATCACTTACAACTCAATAGATTCTACCTTCTTGTAGCGTTTCAGCCGGATTGGACCTTGTTTTCACACAAATTGACCCAGAATGATGTGAAATTGTGCTTCGTGCAACATAATTCTGGGTGCCATTTACAAACCATAAATGCTAATGACTTCATTCCTTTTAGTGGTAATGGGGGCTGCTAATTGGAGTACTCTAAAACAAACCTGACCTCTCTAGGATATTCAGAAGCCAAGTTATAAGCCCACAAAGGTGTAACTGGACTACTTCTTTAAATTGACACCAGATCCGGTGACCTTTGGGACATGGTTTGATCCCCTTAGGAAAGCGCTATCATCATGAAACGTTCAGATCAATTACAACTAAATAGATTCTACCTTCCTGTAACGTTTCAGCCTGATTGGACCTTGTTTTCACACAAATGAACCCAGAATGATGTGAAATTGTGCTTCGTGCAACATAATTCTGGGTGCCATTTACAAACCATAAATGCTAATGACTCCATTCCTTTTTGTGGTTGTAGGGGCTGTTGATTGGAGTACATTAAAACAAACCTGATCTCTCTAGGACATTCAGAAGCCAAGTTATAAGCCCACGAATGTGTAACTGGACTACTTCTTTAAAGTGACACCAGGCCCGGTGACCTTTGGGACATGGTTTGACCCCCTTAGGAAAGTGCTATCATCATGAAACGTTCAGATCACTTACAACTAAATAGATTCTACCTTCCTGTAACGTTTCAGCCTGATTGGACCTTGTTTTCACACAAATGAACCCAGAATGATGTGAAATTGTGCTTCGTGCAACATAATTCTGGGTGCCATTTACAAACCATAAGTGCTAATGACTCCATTCCTTTTTGTGGTTGTAGGGGCTGTTGATTGGAGTATACTAAAACAAACCTGATCTCTCTAGGACATTCAGAAGCCAAGTTATAAGCCCACAAAGGTGTAACTGGACTACTTCTTTAAAGTGACACTTGGCCCGGTGACCTTTGGGACATGGTTTGACCCCCTATAGGAATGTGCGATCATCTTGAAACGTTCAGATCACTTACAACTCAATAGATTCTACCTTCTTGTAGCGTTTCAGCCGGATTGGACCTTGTTTTCACACAAATTGACCCAGAATGATGTGAAATTGTGCTTCGTGCAACATAATTCTGGGTGCCATTTACAAACCATAAATGCTAATGACTTCATTCCTTTTAGTGGTAATGGGGGCTGCTAATTGGAGTACTCTAAAACAAACCTGACCTCTCTAGGATATTCAGAAGCCAAGTTATAAGCCCACAAAGGTGTAACTGGACTACTTCTTTAAATTGACACCAGATCCGGTGACCTTTGGGACATGGTTTGATCCCCTTAGGAAAGCGCTATCATCATGAAACGTTCAGATCAATTACAACTCAATAGATTCTACCTTCCTGTAACGTTTCAGCCTGATTGGACCTTGTTTTCACACAAATGGACCCAGAATGATGTGAAATTGTGCTTCGTGCAACATAATTCTGGGGGCCATTTACAAACCATAAGTGCTACTTACTCCATTCCTTTTTGTGGTTGTAGGGGCTGTTGATTGGAGTACACTAAAACAAACCTAACCTCTCTAGGACATTCAGAAGCCAAGTTATAAGCCCACAAAGGTGTAACTGGACTACTTCTTTAAAGTGACACCAGGCCCGGTGACCTTTGGGACATGGTTTTACCCCCTATAGGAATGTGCGATCATCTTGAAACGTTCAGATCACTTACAACTCAATAGATTCTACCTTCTTGTAGCGTTTCAGCCTGATTGGACCTTGTTTTCACACAAATGGACCCAGAATGATGTGAAATTGTGCTTCGTGCAACATAATTCTGGGTGCCATTTACAAACCATAAGTGCTAATGACTCCATTCCTTTTTGTGGTTGTAGGGGCTGTTGATTGGAGTACACTAAAACAAACCTGATCTCTCTAGGACATTCAGAAGCCAAGTTATAAGCACACAAATGTGTAACTGGACTAGTTCTTTAAATTGACACCAGATCCGGTGATCTTTGGGACATCGTTTGACCCCCTTAGGAAAGTGCTATCATCATGAAACGTTCAGATCACTTACAACTCAGTAGATTCTACCTTCCTGTAACGTTTCAGCCTGATTGGACCTTGTTTTCACACAAATGAACCCAGAATGATGTGAAATTGTGCTTCGTGCAACATAATTCTGGGTGCCATTTAAAAACCATAAGTGCTAATGACTCCATTCCTTTTTGTGGTTGTAGGGGCTGTTGATTGGAGTACACTAAAACAACCCTGACCTCTCTAGGACATTCAGAAGCCAAGTTATAAGCCCACAAATGTGTAACTGGACTACTTCTTTAAAGTGACACCAGATCCAGTGACCTTTGGGACATGGTTTGACCCCCTTAGGAAAGTGCGATCATCATGAAACGTTCAGATCACTTACAACTCAATAGATTCTACCTTCCTGTATTGTTTCAGCCTGATTGGACCTTGTTTTCACACAAATGAACCCAGAATGATGTGAAATTGTGCTTCGTGCAACATAATTCTGGGTGCCATTTAAAAACCATAAGTGCTAATGTCTCCATTCCTTTTTGTGGTTGTAGGGGCTGTTGATTGGAGTACACTAAAGCAAACCTGATCGCTCTAGGACATTCAGAAGCCAAGTTATAAGCCCACAAAGGTGTAACTGGACTACTTCTTTAAATTTGACACCAGATCCGGTGACCTTTGGGACATGGTTTGACCCCCTTAGGAAAGTGCTATCATCATGAAACGTTCAGATCACTTACAACTCAATAGATTCTACCTTCCTGTAACGTTTCAGCCGGATTGGACCTTGTTTTCACACAAATGAACCCAGAATGATGTGAAATTGTGCTTCGTGCAACATAATTCTGGGTGCCATTTACAAACCATAAATGCTAATGACTCCATTCCTTTTTGTGGTTGTAGGGGCTGTTGATTGGAGTACATTAAAGCAAACCTGATCTCTCTAGGACATTCAGAAGCCAAGTTATAAGTCCACAAATGTGTAACTGGACTACTACTTTAAATTGACACCAGATCCGGTGACCTTTGGGACATGGTTTGACCCCCTTAGGAAAGTGCTATCATCATGAAACGTTCAGATCACTTACAACTCAATAGATTCTACCTTCCTGTAACGTTTCAGCCTGATTGGACCTTGTTTTCACACAAATGGACCCAGAATGATGTGAAATTGTGCTTCGTGCAACATAATTCTGGGTGCCATTTACAAACCATAAGTGCTAATGACTCCATTCCTTTTTGTGGTTGTAGGGGCTGTTGATTGGAGTACACTAAAACAAACCTGACCTCTCTAGGACATTCAGAAGCCAAGTTATAAGACCACAAAGGTGTAACTGGACTACTTCTTTAAAGTGACACCAGGCCCGGTGACCTTTGGGACATGGTTTGACCCCCTATGGGAATGTGAGATCATCATGAAACGTTCAGATCACTTACAACTCAATAGATTCTACCTTCTTGTAACGTTTCAGCCTGATTGGACCTTGTTTTCACACAAATGGACCCAGAATGATGTGAAATTGTGCTTCGTGCAACATAATTCTGGGTGCCATTTACAAACCATAAGTGCTAATGACTCCATTCCTTTTGTGGTTGTAGGGGCTGTTGATTGGAGTACACTAAAACAAACTTGATCTCTCTAGGACATTCAGAAGCCAAGTTATAAGCCCACAAAGGTGTAACTGGACTACTTCTTTAAATTGACACCAGATCCGGTGACCTTTGGGACATGGTTTGATCCCCTTAGGAAAACGCTATCATCATGAAACGTTCAGATCACTTACAACTAAATAGATTCTACCTTCCTGTAACGTTGCAGCCTGATTGGACCTTGTTTTCACACAAATGAACCCAGAATGATGTGAAATTGTGCTTCGTGCAACATAATTCTGGGTGCCATTTACAAACCATAAGTGCTAATGACTCCATTCCTTTTTGTGGTTCTAGGGGCTGTTGATTGGAGTATACTAAAACAAACCTGATCTCTCTAGGACATTCAGAAGCCAAGTTATAAGCCCACAAAGGTGTAACTGGACTACTTCTTTAAAGTGACACCAGATCCGGTGACCTTTGGGACATGGTTTGACCCCCTTAGGAAAGTGCTATCATCATGAAACGTTCAGATCACTTACAACTCAATAGATTCTACCTTCCTGTAACGTTTCAGCCGGATTGGACCTTGTTTTCACACAAATGAACCCAGAATGATGTGAAATTGTGCTTCGTGCAACATAATTCTGGGTGCCATTTACAAACCATAAATGCTAATGACTCCATTCCTTTTTGTGGTTGTAGGGGCTGTTGATTGGAGTACATTAAAGCAAACCTGATCTCTCTAGGACATTCAGAAGCCAAGTTATAAGTCCACAAATGTGTAACTGGACTACTACTTTAAATTGACACCAGATCCGGTGACCTTTGGGACATGGTTTGACCCCCTTAGGAAAGTGCTATCATCATGAAACGTTCAGATCACTTACAACTCAATAGATTCTACCTTCCTGTAACGTTTCAGCCTGATTGGACCTTGTTTTCACACAAATGGACCCAGAATGATGTGAAATTGTGCTTCGTGCAACATAATTCTGGGTGCCATTTACAAACCATAAGTGCTAATGACTCCATTCCTTTTTGTGGTTGTAGGGGCTGTTGATTGGAGTACACTAAAACAAACCTGACCTCTCTAGGACATTCAGAAGCCAAGTTATAAGACCACAAAGGTGTAACTGGACTACTTCTTTAAAGTGACACCAGGCCCGGTGACCTTTGGGACATGGTTTGACCCCCTATGGGAATGTGAGATCATCATGAAACGTTCAGATCACTTACAACTCAATAGATTCTACCTTCTTGTAACGTTTCAGCCTGATTGGACCTTGTTTTCACACAAATGGACCCAGAATGATGTGAAATTGTGCTTCGTGCAACATAATTCTGGGTGCCATTTACAAACCATAAGTGCTAATGACTCCATTCCTTTTGTGGTTGTAGG
Source organism: Nothobranchius furzeri (assembly GCF_043380555.1). NCBI lineage: Eukaryota > Metazoa > Chordata > Actinopteri > Cyprinodontiformes > Nothobranchiidae > Nothobranchius > Nothobranchius furzeri. The sequence goes on from NC_091756.1 coordinate 13,647,092, forward strand.
GGCTGTTGATTGGAGTACACTAAAACAAACTTGATCTCTCTAGGACATTCAGAAGCCAAGTTATAAGCCCACAAAGGTGTAACTGGACTACTTCTTTAAATTGACACCAGATCCGGTGACCTTTGGGACATGGTTTGATCCCCTTAGGAAAACGCTATCATCATGAAACGTTCAGATCACTTACAACTAAATAGATTCTACCTTCCTGTAACGTTGCAGCCTGATTGGACCTTGTTTTCACACAAATGAACCCAGAATGATGTGAAATTGTGCTTCGTGCAACATAATTCTGGGTGCCATTTACAAACCATAAGTGCTAATGACTCCATTCCTTTTTGTGGTTCTAGGGGCTGTTGATTGGAGTATACTAAAACAAACCTGATCTCTCTAGGACATTCAGAAGCCAAGTTATAAGCCCACAAAGGTGTAACTGGACTACTTCTTTAAAGTGACACTTGGCCCGGTGACCTTTGGGACATGGTTTGACCCCCTATAGGAATGTGCGATCATCTTGAAACGTTCAGATCACTTACAACTCAATAGATTCTACCTTCTTGTAGCGTTTCAGCCGGATTGGACCTTGTTTTCACACAAATTGACCCAGAATGATGTGAAATTGTGCTTCGTGCAACATAATTCTGGGTGCCATTTACAAACCATAAATGCTAATGACTTCATTCCTTTTAGTGGTAATGGGGGCTGCTAATTGGAGTACTCTAAAACAAACCTGACCTCTCTAGGATATTCAGAAGCCAAGTTATAAGCCCACAAAGGTGTAACTGGACTACTTCTTTAAATTGACACCAGATCCGGTGACCTTTGGGACATGGTTTGATCCCCTTAGGAAAGCGCTATCATCATGAAACGTTCAGATCAATTACAACTAAATAGATTCTACCTTCCTGTAACGTTTCAGCCTGATTGGACCTTGTTTTCACACAAATGAACCCAGAATGATGTGAAATTGTGCTTCGTGCAACATAATTCTGGGTGCCATTTACAAACCATAAATGCTAATGACTCCATTCCTTTTTGTGGTTGTAGGGGCTGTTGATTGGAGTACATTAAAACAAACCTGATCTCTCTAGGACATTCAGAAGCCAAGTTATAAGCCCACGAATGTGTAACTGGACTACTTCTTTAAAGTGACACCAGGCCCGGTGACCTTTGGGACATGGTTTGACCCCCTTAGGAAAGTGCTATCATCATGAAACGTTCAGATCACTTACAACTAAATAGATTCTACCTTCCTGTAACGTTTCAGCCTGATTGGACCTTGTTTTCACACAAATGAACCCAGAATGATGTGAAATTGTGCTTCGTGCAACATAATTCTGGGTGCCATTTACAAACCATAAATGCTAATGACAACATTCCTTTTAGTGGTAATGGGGGCTGCTAATTGGAGTACTCTAAAACAAACCTGACCTCTCTAGGATATTCAGAAGCCAAGTTATAAGCCCACAAAGGTGTAACTGGACTACTTCTTTAAAGTGACACCAGGCCCGGTGACCTTTGGGACATGGTTTGACCCCCTTAGGAAAGTGCTATCATCATGAAACGTTCAGATCACTAACAATTCAATAGATTCTACCTTCCTGTAACGTTTCAGCCTGATTGTACCTTGTTTTCACACAAATGAACCCAGAATGATGTGAAATTGTGCTTCGTGCAACATAATTCTGGGTGCCATTTAAAAACCATAAGTGCTAATGACTCCATTCCTTATTGTGGTTGTAGGGGCTGTTGATTGGAGTATACTAAAACAAACCTGATGTCTCTAGGACATTCAGAAGCCAAGTTATAAGCCCACAAATGTGTAACTGGACTACTTCTTTAAATTGACACCAGATCCGGTGACCTTTGGGACATGGTTTGACCCCCTTAGGAAAGTGCTATCATCATGAAACGTTCAGATCACTTACAACTCAATAGATTCTACCTTCCTGTAACGTTTCAGCCTGATTGGACCTTGTTTTCACACAAATGGACCCAGAATGATGTGAAATTGTGCTTCGTGCAACATAATTCTGGGGGCCATTTACAAACCATAAGTGCTAATTACTCCATTCCTTTTTGTGGTTGTAGGGGCTGTTGATTGGAGTACACTAAAACAAACCTAACCTCTCTAGGACATTCAGAAGCCAAGTTATAAGCCCACAAAGGTGTAACTGGACTACTTCTTTAAAGTGACACCAGGCCCGGTGACCTTTGGGACATGGTTTTACCCCCTATAGGAATGTGCGATCATCTTGAAACGTTCAGATCACTTACAACTCAATAGATTCTACCTTCTTGTAGCGTTTCAGCCTGATTGGACCTTGTTTTCACATAAATGGACCCAGAATGATGTGAAATTGTGCTTCGTGCAACATAATTCTGGGTGCCATTTACAAACCATAAGTGCTAATGACTCCATTCCTTTTTGTGGTTGTAGGGGCTGTTGATTGGAGTACACTAAAACAAACCTGATCTCTCTAGGACATTCAGAAGCCAAGTTATAAGCCCACAAATGTGTAACTGGACTAGTTCTTTAAATTGACACCAGATCCGGTGATCTTTGGGACATCGTTTGACCCCCTTAGGAAAGTGCTATCATCATGAAACGTTCAGATCACTTACAACTCAGTAGATTCTACCTTCCTGTAACGTTTCAGCCTGATTGGACCTTGTTTTCACACAAATGAACCCAGAATGATGTGAAATTGTGCTTCGTGCAACATAATTCTGGGTGCCATTTAAAAACCATAAGTGCTAATGACTCCATTCCTTTTTGTGGTTGTAGGGGCTGTTGATTGGAGTACACTAAAACAACCCTGACCTCTCTAGGACATTCAGAAGCCAAGTTATAAGCCCACAAATGTGTAACTGGACTACTTCTTTAAAGTGACACCAGATCCAGTGACCTTTGGGACATGGTTTGACCCCCTTAGGAAAGTGCGATCATCATGAAACGTTCAGATCACTTACAACTCAATAGATTCTACCTTCCTGTATTGTTTCAGCCTGATTGGACCTTGTTTTCACACAAATGAACCCAGAATGATGTGAAATTGTGCTTCGTGCAACATAATTCTGGGTGCCATTTAAAAACCATAAGTGCTAATGTCTCCATTCCTTTTTGTGGTTGTAGGGGCTGTTGATTGGAGTACACTAAAGCAAACCTGATCGCTCTAGGACATTCAGAAGCCAAGTTATAAGCCCACAAATGTGTAACTGGACTACTTCTTTAAATTGACACCAGATCCGGTGACCTTTGGGACATGGTTTGACCCCCTTAGGAAAGTGCTATCATCATGAAACGTTCAGATCACTTACAACTCAATAGATTCTACCTTCCTGTAACGTTTCAGCCTGATTGGACCTTGTTTTCACACAAATGGACCCAGAATGATGTGAAATTGTGCTTCGTGCAACATAATTCTGGGTGCCATTTACAAACCATAAGTGCTAATGACTCCATTCCTTTTTGTGGTTGTAGGGGCTGTTGATTGGAGTACACTAAAACAAACCTGACCTCTCTAGGACATTCAGAAGCCAAGTTATAAGACCACAAAGGTGTAACTGGACTACTTCTTTAAAGTGACACCAGGCCCGGTGACCTTTGGGACATGGTTTGACCCCCTATGGGAATGTGAGATCATCATGAAACGTTCAGATCACTTACAACTCAATAGATTCTACCTTCTTGTAACGTTTCAGCCTGATTGGACCTTGTTTTCACACAAATGGACCCAGAATGATGTGAAATTGTGCTTCGTGCAACATAATTCTGGGTGCCATTTACAAACCATAAGTGCTAATGACTCCATTCCTTTTGTGGTTGTAGGGGCTGTTGATTGGAGTACACTAAAACAAACTTGATCTCTCTAGGACATTCAGAAGCCAAGTTATAAGCCCACAAAGGTGTAACTGGACTACTTCTTTAAATTGACACCAGATCCGGTGACCTTTGGGACATGGTTTGATCCCCTTAGGAAAACGCTATCATCATGAAACGTTCAGATCACTTACAACTAAATAGATTCTACCTTCCTGTAACGTTGCAGCCTGATTGGACCTTGTTTTCACACAAATGAACCCAGAATGATGTGAAATTGTGCTTCGTGCAACATAATTCTGGGTGCCATTTACAAACCATAAGTGCTAATGACTCCATTCCTTTTTGTGGTTCTAGGGGCTGTTGATTGGAGTATACTAAAACAAACCTGATCTCTCTAGGACATTCAGAAGCCAAGTTATAAGCCCACAAAGGTGTAACTGGACTACTTCTTTAAAGTGACACTTGGCCCGGTGACCTTTGGGACATGGTTTGACCCCCTATAGGAATGTGCGATCATCTTGAAACGTTCAGATCACTTACAACTCAATAGATTCTACCTTCTTGTAGCGTTTCAGCCGGATTGGACCTTGTTTTCACACAAATTGACCCAGAATGATGTGAAATTGTGCTTCGTGCAACATAATTCTGGGTGCCATTTACAAACCATAAATGCTAATGACTTCATTCCTTTTAGTGGTATGGGGGGCTGCTAATTGGAGTACTCTAAAACAAACCTGACGTCTCTAGGATATTCAGAAGCCAAGTTATAAGCCCACAAAGGTGTAACTGGACTACTTCTTTAAAGTGACACCAGGCCCGGTGACCTTTGGGACATGGTTTGACCCCCTTAGGAAAGTGCTATCATCATGAAACGTTCATATCACTTACAATTCAATAGATTCTACCTTCCTGTAACGTTTCAGCCTGATTGGACCTTGTTTTCACACAAATGGACCCAGAATGATGTGAAATTGTGCTTCGTGCAACATAATTCTGGGTGCCATTTACAAACCATAAGTGCTAATTACTCCATTCCTTTTTGTGGTTGTAGTGGCTGTTGATTGGAGTACACTAAAACAAACCTAACCTCTCTAGGACATTCAGAAGCCAAGTTATAAGCCCACAAAGGTGTAACTGGACTACTTCTTTAAAGTGACACCAGGCCCGGTGACCTTTGGGACATGGTTTTACCCCCTATAGGAATGTGCGATCATCTTGAAACGTTCAGATCACTTACAACTCAATAGATTCTACCTTCTTGTAGCGTTTCAGCCTGATTGGACCTTGTTTTCACACAAATGGACCCAGAATGATGTGAAATTGTGCTTCGTGCAACATAATTCTGGGTGCCATTTACAAACCATTAGTGCTAATAACTCCATTCCTTTTTGTGGTTGTAGGGGCTGTTGATTGGAGTACACTAAAACAAACCTGATCTCTCTAGGACATTCAGAAGCCAAGTTATACGTCCACAAATGTGTAACTGGACTACTACTTTAAATTGACACCAGATCCGGTGACCTTTGGGACATGGTTTGACCCCCTTAGGAAAGTGCTATCATCATGAAACGTTCAGATCACTTACAACTCAATAGATTCTACCTTCCTGTAACGTTTCAGCCTGATTGGACCTTGTTTTCACACAAATGGGCCCAGAATGATGTGAAATTGTGCTTCGTGCAACATAATTCTGGGTGCCATTTACAAACCATAAGTGCTAATGACTCCATTCCTTTTTGTGGTTGTAGGGGCTGTTGATTGGAGTACACTAAAACAAACCTGACCTCTCTAGGACATTCAGAAGCAAAGTTATAAGCCCACAAAGGTGTAACTGGACAACTTCTTTAAAGTGACACCAGGCCCGGTGACCTTTGGGACATGGTTTGACCCCCTATGGGAATGTGAGATCATCATGAAACGTTCAGATCACTTACAACTCAATAGATTCTACCTTCTTGTAACGTTTCAGCCTGATTGGACCTTGTTTTCACACAAATGGAACCAGAATGATGTGAAATTGTGCTTCGTGCAACATAATTCTGGGTGCCATTTACAAACCATAAGTGCTAATGACTCCATTCATTTTTTGGTTGTAGGGGCTGTTGATTGGAGTACACTAAAACAAACTTGATCTCTCTAGGACATTCAGAAGCCAAGTTATAAGCCCACAAATGTGTAACTGGACTACTTCTTTAGACACCAGATCCGGTGACCTTTGGGACATGGTTTGACCCCCTTAGGGAAGTGCTATCATCATGAAACGTTCAGATCACTTACAACTTAATAGATTCTACCTTCCTGTAATGTTTCAGCCTGATTGGACCTTGTTTTCACACAAATGGACCCAGAATGATGTGAAATTGTGCTTCGTGCAACATAATTCTGGGTGCCATTTACAAACCATAAGTGCTAATGACTCCATTCCTTTTTGTGGTTGTAGGGGCTGTTGATTGGAGTACACTAAAACAAACCTGATCTCTCTAGGACATTCAGAAGCCAAGTTATAAGCCCACAAATGTGTAACTGGACTACTTCTTTAAATTGACACCAGATCCGGTGACCTTTGGGACATGGTTTGACCCCCTTAGGAAAGTGCTATCATCATGAAACGTTCAGATCACTTACAACTCAATAGATTCTACCTTCCTGTAACGTTTCAGCCTGATTGGACCTTGTTTTCACACAAATGATGAATGATGTGAAATTGTGCTTCGTGCAACATAATTCTGGGTGCCATTTAAAAACCATAAGTGCTAATGACTCCATTCCTTTTTGTGGTTGTAGGGGCTGTTGATTGGAGTACACTAAAACAAACCTAACCTCTCTAGGACATTCAGAAGCCAAGTTATAAGCCCACAAAGGTGTAACTGGACTACTTCTTTAAAGTGACACCAGGCCCGGTGACATTTGGGACATGTGTTTGACCCCCTATAGGCATGTGCGATCATCTTGAAACATTCAGATCACTTACAACTCAATAGATTCTACCTTCCTGTATTGTTTCAGCCTGACTGGACCTTGTTTTTACACAAATGAACCCAGAATGATGTGAAATTGTGCTTCGTGCAACATAATTCTGGGTGCCATTTAAAAACCATAAGTGCTAATGTCTCCATTCCTTTTTGTGGTTGTAGGGGCTGTTGATTGGAGTACACTAAAACAAACCTGATCGCTCTAGGACATTCAGAAGCCAAGGTTTAAGCCCACAAATGTGTAACTGGACTACTACTTTAAATTGACACCAGATCCGGTGACCTTTGGGACATGGTTTGACCCCCTTAGGAAAGTGCTATCATCATGAAACGTTCAGATCACTTACAACGCAATAGATTCTACCTTCCTGTAACGTTTCAGCCTGATTGGACCTTGTTTTCACACAAATGAACCCAGAATGATGTGAAATTGTGCTTCGTGCAACATAATTCTGGGTGCCATTTAAAAACCATAAGTCTAATGACTCCATTCCTTTTTGTGGTTGTAGGGGCTGTTGATTGGAGTATACTAAAACAAACCTGATCTCTCTAGGACATTCAGAAGCCAAGTTATAAGCCCACAAATTTGTAACTGGACTACTTCTTTAGACACCAGATCCGGTGACCTTTGGGACATGGTTTGACCCCCTTAGGGAAGTGCTATCATCATGAAACGTTCAGATCACTTACAACTTAATAGATTCTAACTTCCTGTAATGTTTCAGCCTGATTGGACCTTGTTTTAACACAAATGGACCCAGAATGATGTGAAATTGTGCTTCGTGCAACATAATTCTGGGTGATATTTACAAACCATAAGTGCTAATGACTCCATTCCTTTTTGTGGTTGTAGGGGCTGTTGATTGGAGTACACTAAAACAAACCTGACCTCTCTAGGACATTCAGAAGCCAAGTTATAAGCCCACAAATGTGTAACTGGACTACTTCTTTAAATTGACACCAGATCCGGTGACCTTTGGGACATGGTTTGACCCCCTTAGGAAAGGGCTATCATCATGAAACGTTCAGATCACCTACAACTCAATAGATTCTACCTTCCTGTAACGTTTCAGCCTGATTGGACCTTGTTTTCACACAAATGAACCCAGAATGATGTGAAATTGTGCTTCGTGCAACATAATTCTGGGTGCCATTTACAAACCATAAGTGCTAATGACTCCATTCCTTTTTGTGGTTGTAGGGGCTGTTGATTGGAGTACACTAAAACAAACCTGACCTCTCTAGGACATTCAGAAGCCAAGTTATAAGCCCACAAAGGTGTAACTGGACTACTTCTTTAAAGTGACACCAGGCCCGGTGACCTTTGGGACATGGTTTGACCCCCTATAGGAATGTGCGATCATCATGAAATGTTCAGATCACTTACAACTCAATAGATTCTACCTTCTTGTAACGTTTCAGCCTGATTGGACCTCGTTTTCACACAAATGGACCCAGAATGATGTGAAATTGTGCTTCGTGCAACATAATTCTGGGTGCCATTTACAAACCATAAGTGCTAATGACTCCATTCCTTTTTGTGGTTGTAGGGGCTGTTGATTGGAGTACACTAAAACAAAGCTGATATCTCTAGGACATTCAGAAGCCAAGTTATAAGCCCACAAATGTGTAACTGGACTACTTCTTTAAATTGACACCAGATCCGGTGACCTTTGGGACATTGTTTGACCCCCTTAGGAAAGTGCTATCATCATGAAACGTTCAGATCACTTACAACTCAATAGATTCTACCTTCCTGTAACGTTTCAGCCTGATTGGACCTTGTTTTCACACAAATGAACCCAGAATGATGTGAAATTGTGCTTCGTGCAACATAAATCTGGGTGCCATTTAAAAACCATAAGTGCTAATAACTCCATTCCTTTTTGTGGTTGTAGGGGCTGTTGATTGGAGTACACTAAAACAAACCTGATCGCTCTAGGACATTCAGAAGCCAAGTTATAAGCCCACAAATGTGTAACTGGACTACTTCTTTAAAGTAGTTTGGTTAACAATGATCATCGTCGTGTCCCATTGTAAACGGGCGCGCCATCGCACACATCGTACATGTGTGTTAACCCACCTGTATGCGACAGACTTTGTGTGTTGCTTGACATCGAGATGTATTGACGTCTGTGTCAATACAGGACTCTCTATAAGCCGGGAGCTGAACGCTAACGACCCGTGCATGCGCCACACAAAAGGTATCGTACATGTGTTAACCCACCTGTATACGACAGACTTTGTGTGTTGCATGACATCGAGATGTATTGACGTCTGTGTCAATACAGGACTCTATAAGCTGGGAGCTGGACGCTAACGACCCGTGCATGTGCCACACAAAAGGTAACTCGACTAACTACAAAACGCATATTGTGATGTAGAAAGTTGGCTCGACTGTTTGAATCAGCTGCAGCTGCGGTTTACTCATGAAGTGAATCGCACGCTTGTTAGAAATACATTCGGAGCACTTAAAAAATACATCGCTCTCATCGAGTTCCGTCTCAGCGTTCACCGGCTGATGGGCAAGAGCGTGACATGGGATCGCCAGGAACTTACTTAAGGACTATCATCTCATTTGGCATTTACTCACGGACCCAAGAAACCAGTTCCGAAAAATGGTCGAGAATTATAACTTGTCTAATAGCAACTGGAAGATATGTTGCGTCATAAGCCTCTGATGGTTCACAAAGTGCACGGTCCACTCGAAATCCTAATGCTGTATTTGTAGTACATACACTAAGTCTTCTCAGTTGATGTCAGACTAGAGTTTTATTAGAGTTTTACTTTGCAACAATGGGATTCGAGCAATTGATGTGTATATTTTTAATAGTGCACAATGCTACTATTCCTAGGCTGAATGTATGACATGGCTCTTATGTATCATTATGTATCGTTTCCATTAAGTACTAATTTAAATAAAGTCCCTCTGTCCTCAGTGCTAGGTTGTGGGTTTAATACACATTATTATGATCAACCTGTTGAATAGTATAATAACAATATTCCTGTAAAAGTCATTTAGTAATGAACAACCTCAGTTCTGTGAAAGAACATCATGTCTCTGATGTGTACACTGCAGGCCTGACCGGGGTTTGCACGCAAGGGCCTGTGTGTGTGTGTGTGTGTGTGTGTGTGTGTGTGTGTGTGTGTGTGTGTGAAACAAATAAAGATAAATATAGCTAGTGCGGCCACGAGCGGTCGTGCAGGGTAGAGGCTGCGCGAAAACGCCTCTAAAACAAGCGCGTGCCCACGCCCGATCCGTGGAAGGACGTAGAACTAGCAAACGTACTAGCAGAAATCAACGATCGCACACGGGTCATTGAGTGTGTACAGGGTTCGTCTGCGTGTGTGGCATTGGGCAATCTAGCGGCAACCGAGTGGCCTGAAGGCGGAACCGGCCAACCCGTCGCCCTCACCATCGTTGCGCTTCGAGATGAACTATTGCTTAAGATGATCGTCCTCGTCAACCACGGCGCTACCAGAGTTACCACGACATGCGCCTTAAAAGCGTTCTCGTTTGGGTCAGCGCCACCAGAATTGAATCGGCAAGTCAGCGGATATTACACAACTCGTAAAGAAAACCCTCTCCGCGACCTCGCGGCCATTGTGCGCAGTGTACAGCAAATGACAAACGATGTTGCGAGCGATATATCGGAAAAACTTTGCACTGACGCGATGGTCGCCACTGCAGGTTGTGTGAGTCTCGCACAAAGTGCCATATCAAACGTGCGCAAGCTAGTGACAAGCAACTTCACCAGATCCGTAGATTCTGCATACGCTCGGATACAATGAAAGTATCGAGAGATAACACCGACACGAGTTGCGCGACGGCGCTGGCTGCAGTCGCTACAACACTGGATTTATTAATCAACGTAATTGTGATCTTAATGGCGTATCGAGTGTGCACCAGAAACTACAACCAGTACTACAGAAAACTGGCATGAGGGTCACGGTCTAACGTTATGTTGGTGTCTCGCATCGACCGTCGACGGCCGTTTGCCAGCGGCTGAAAATGGCACAGTTGACGAAATGGAAACGCCGACCGTCGATAGTGCACTCTTGCAAGTTCCAACCGCACCATCTCAGGAGACAGACCACAGAGTCATATTAGCGTAGGGTAGATAGAAAATGCGCAAATCGGCGCAACCGCCCATATACATACTATACGAGTTCAACATAGAGTAGAGTAAGAAGTTACTACCGATTGTATTTCCAACGTGCAAGCAGCTGGTGTGTGACGCTTTACTTGAGTATCACAGAGGTTGCGATGTCCTGTGTTCCGCGAGCGCATGCAAACAAGTGAACGAACTTCTACGGACCGTACTGTTGGGGTATAAGCGAGCTGTAAAATCAATACAAGCTAGACACGCGGACTTTGCCGCGTTACTGGACACGCATATCGCCACAACAAAACCGGGTCAAGTGTTCGGGGCATCACCGCGCTCGACTATACACGTCTTGGCCTACCACGAGTACATGAGCCCACAGATCCTAAGCGAGGTCGAAGCCATTGTGTCTACTCAACGCAAATTCAGCACAGCCGTAGCGCTAAGACAAGTCCCTCTAGACTGCTGGAAACTTTGGAAACGTGGAAGGCTGGCGTGTACGCGCTTTCTACACATCTCAACGGTATGATCGCGATACTCTCTGCCGCACAACAACTAATGGTCATGTGTTCGGAAGGTCTGATCAGGTCTGACATGACCGGTTGTCAATCGACGTCGAGCGTGCACTCACACACGGATATCCTGGCGTACATTAAAGCGACGGCGACCTCTACGCTCACGTTGATCGCCGATGTTTCGAAGGCCAATCGAGTGTGTTGGCTGACGAAAGCTATGGTGACCGACGGTCGCGTCGACTACAATGTGCCTCATTGCGACTGGAGAGGCGTATGTGATCCTTTGCAAATCGACAACACCACCGCGGTCGAGTGCGAAGTCACGGTCGGCGGCGTGTTGTCCTTACTTTGCCCCATACAATGTGACGGTCCGTGACACGGACCGGTGTGTTACGACCCGACTAACGAAACGTACCAGGTGATAACATTGCATCCGCCCATTACAGCGGAGCGAGCGTTTCGCCACACTCCCAAACCAAGGTTAATAGTTGTAGCGCACGCCCTTTCGGACCTCGGTGCACGCGAAACTCTGGTGTACGCTCACAACATCACGCTCGAGACAGCTCAAGCGTTACGCGAAACAAAGGACGTGTTCAAATCCATAGAGAATATACGGTCTTTAGCGTATGCGTATATAAAGAAGGTCGATGACATTTACAGACCCGGCGGCATGGGCACCACAGTAGAACAACAAGGTGCTCTCAAGCGCACACAGATACTGGCCGCATTATCACTCGTGATGTCTATCCTGACATGCCCGTTTCTGATTTCTATGTATATTAAATTATGACAAGAGCTACTTTAGGTGGTTACGATTACACTATGACCACGTGCCTTAGTTTCTGCTAGTGACCTATAAATACATATACCCACTTGCTCTCACTGCCATTAAAGCGGCTGTACCCACACGTACAACACCCAAGAAAAAAAATGATCTTGCTGTATGTACTGGGTGTACTCTCAGTAGTCGCAGTTGCTCCGGCCATGGTGATACGCTCACATAACGCCTCTGAGATACGTCCCATCACACCACCTCCTAGACTACTCGCGAAGGAGTATTCAACACCCCCTTTGTACGAAGACAACCATTATAACGAGCACAGCACAACGCTTGCCGCACGCGAAGACAACATGCAGGAGACTACGCTACCACCTGGCGTGAGAACAACGGATTCGAGTGACAACGATCGCGACTATGGCGAGCACATTACAACACCCTCTGTGCACGAAGACCAGGTGCAGGAGACAACGCTACCACCTGTCGTGAGAAACAAGAATTTGGTTAACAATGATCATCGTCGTGTCCCATTGTAAACGGGCGCGCCATCGCACACATCGTACATGTGTGTTAACCCACCTGTATGCGACAGACTTTGTGTGTTGCATGACATCGAGATGTATTGACGTCTGTGTCAATACAGGACTCTCTATAAGCCGGGAGCTGGACGCTAACGACCCATGCATGCGCCACACAAAAGGTATCGTACATGTGTTAACCCACCTGTATACGACAGACTTTGTGTGTTGCATGACATCGAGATGTATTGACGTCTGTGTCAATACAGGACTCTATAAGCTGGGAGCTGGACGCTAACGACCCGTGCATGCGCCACACAAAAGGTAACTCGACTAACTACAAAACGCATATTGTGATGTAGAAAGTTGGCTCGACTGTTTGAATCAGCTGCAGCTGCTGTTTACTCACGAAGTGAATCGCACGCTTGTTAGAAGTACATTCGGAGCACTTAAAAAATACATCGCTCTCATCGAGTTCCGTCTCAGCGTTCACCGGCTGATGGGCAAGAGCGTGACATGGGATCGCCAGGAACTTACTTAAGGACTATCATCTCATTTGGCATTTACTCACGGACCCAAGAAACCAGTTCCGAAAAATGGTCGAGAATTATAACTTGTCTAATAGCAACTGGAAGATATGCTGCATCATAAGCCTCTGATGGTTCACAAGGTGCACGGTCCATTCGAAATCCTAATGCTGTATTTGTAGTACATACACTAAGTCTTCTCTGTTGATGTCAGACTAGAGTTTTATTAGAGTTTTACTTTGCAACAATGGGATTCGAGCAATTGATGTGTATATTTTTAATAGTGCACAATGCTACTATTCCTAGGCTGAATGTATGACATGGCTCTTATGTATCATTATGTATCGTTTCCATTAAGTACTAATTTAAATAAAGTCCCTCTGTCCTCAGTGCTAGGTTGTGGGTTTAATACACATCATTATGATCAACCTGTTGAATATAACAATATTCCTGTAAAAGTCATTTAGTAATGAACAACCTCAGTTCTGTGAAAGAACATCATGTCTCTGATGTGTACACTGCAGGCCTGACCGGGGTTTGCACGCAAGGGCCTGTGTGTGTGTGTGTGTGTGTGTGTGTGTGTGTGTGTGTGTGTGTGTGTGTGTGTGTGTGTGTGTGTGTGTGTGTGTGTGTGTGTGTGTGTGTGTGTGTGTGTGTGTGTGTGTGTGTGTGTGTGTGTGTGTGTGTGTGAACCAAATAAAGATAAATATAGCTAGTGTGGCCACGAGCGGTCGTGCAGGGTAGAGGCTGCACGAAAACGCCTCTAAAACAAGCGCGTGCCCACGCCCGATCCGTGGAAGCATGTAGAACTAGCAAACGTACTACTAATGACTGATAATGACTCCATTCCTTTTTGTGGTTGTAGGGGCTGTTGATTGGAGTACACTAAAATAAACCTGATCTCTCTAGGACATTCAGAAGCCAAGTTATAAGCCCACAAATGTGTAACTGGACTACTTCTTTAAATTGACACCAGATCCGGTGACCTTCGGGACATGGTTTGACCCCCTTAGGAAAGTGCTAGCATCATGAAACGTTCAGATCACTTACAACTCAATAGATTCTACCTTCCTGTAACGTTTCAGCCTGATTGGACCTTGTTTTCACACAAATGGACCCAGATTCATGTGAAATTGTGCTTCGTGCAACATAATTCTGGGTGCCATTTAAAAACCATAAGTGCTAATGACTCCATTCCTTTTTGTGGTTGTAGGGGCTGTTGATTGGAGTATACTAAAACAAACCTGATCTCTCTAGGACATTCAGAAGCCACGTTATAAGCCCACAAATGTGTAACTGGACTACTTCTTTAAATTTACACCAGATCCGGTGACCTTTGGGACATGGTTTGACCCCCTTAGGAAAGTGCTATCATCATGAAACGTTCAGATCACTTACAACTCAATAGATTCTAACTTCCTGTAACGTTTCAGCCTGATTGGACCTTGTTTTCACACAAATGAACCCAGAATGATGTGAAAGTGTGCTTCGTGCAACATAATTCTGGGTGCCATTTAAAAACCATAAGTGCTAATGACTCCATTCCTCTTTGGGGTAATGGGGGCTGTTAACTGGAGTACTCTAAAACAAACCTGACCTCTCTAGGATATTCAGAAGCCAAGTTATAAGCCCACAAATGTGTAACTGGACTACTTCTTTAAAGTGACACCAGGTCCGGTGACCTTTGGGACATGGTTTGACCCCCTATAGGAATGTGCGATCATCATGAAACGTTCAGATCACTTACAACTCAATAGATTCTACCTTCTTGTAACGTTTCAGCCTGATTGGACCTTGTTTTCACACAAATGGACCCAGAATGAAGTGAAATTGTGCTTCGTGCAACATAATTCTGTGTGCCATTTACAAACCATAAGTGCTAATGACTCCATTCCTTTTTGTGGTTGTAGGGGCTGTTGATTGGAGTACACTAAAACAAACCTGATCTCTCTAGGACATTCAGAAGCCAAGTTATAAGCCCACAAATGTGTAACTGGACTACTTCTTTAAATTGACACCAGATCCGGTGACCTTTGGGACATGGTTTGACCCCCTTAGGAAAGTGCTATCATCATGAAACGTTCAGATCACTTACAACTCAATAGATTCTACCTTCTTGTAACGTTTCAGCCTGATTGGACCTTGTTTTCACAGAAATGAACCCAGAATGATGTGAAATTGTGCTTCGTGCAACATAATTCTGGGTGCCATTTACAAACCATAAGTGCTAATGACTCCATTCCGTTTTGTGGTTGTAGGGG
This sequence comes from Nothobranchius furzeri, assembly GCF_043380555.1. Classification (NCBI taxonomy): domain Eukaryota; kingdom Metazoa; phylum Chordata; class Actinopteri; order Cyprinodontiformes; family Nothobranchiidae; genus Nothobranchius; species Nothobranchius furzeri. Next base: position 13,662,592 of record NC_091756.1, read on the forward strand.
CTGTTGATTGGAGTACACTAAAACAAACCTAACCTCTCTAGGACATTCAGAAGCCAAGTTATAAGCCCACAAAGATGTAACTGGACTACTTCTTTAAAGTGACACCAGGCCCGGTGACCTTTGGGACATGGTTTTACCCCCTATAGGAATGTGCGATCATCTTGAAACATTCAGATCACTTACAACTCAATAGATTCTACCTTCTTATAGCGTTTCAGCCTGATTGGACCTTGTTTTCACACAAATGGACCCAGAATGAAGTGAAATTGTGCTTCGTGCAACATAATTCTGGGTGCCATTTACAAACCAAAAGTGCTAATGACTCCATTCCTTTTTGTGGTTGTAGGGGCTGTTGATTGGAGTACACTAAAACAAACCTGATCTCTCTAGGACATTCAGAAGCCAAGTTATAAGCCCACAAATGTGTAACTGGACTACTTCTTTAAATTGACACCAGATCCGGTGACCTTTGGGACATGGTTTGACCCCCTTAGGAAAGTGCTATCATCATGAAACGTTCAGATCACTTACAACTCAATAGATTCTACCTTCTTGTAACGTTTCAGCCTGATTGGACCTTGTTTTCACACAAATGGACCCAGAATGATGTGAAATTGTGCTTCGTGCAACATAATTCTGGGTGCCATTTACAAACCATAAGTGCTAATGACTCCATTCCTTTTTGTGGTTGTAGGGGCTGTTGATTGGAGTACACTAAAACAAACCTGACCGCTCTAGGACATTCAGAAGCCAAGTTATAAGCCCACAAATGTGTAACTGGACTAATTCTTTAAAGTGACACCAGATCCGGTGACCTTTGCGACATGGTTTGACCCCCTTAGGAAAGTGCTATCATCATGAAACGTTCAGATCACTTACAACTCAATAGATTCTACCTTCCTGTAACGTTTCTGCCTGATTGGACCTTGTTTTCACACAAATGAACCCAGAATGATGTGAAATTGTGCTTCGTGCAACATAATTCTGTGTGCCATTTACAAACCATAAGTGCTAATGACTCCATTCCTTTTTGTGGTTGTAGGGGCTGTTGATTGGAGTACATTAAAACAAACCTGATCTCTCTAGGACATTCAGAAGCCAAGTTATAAGCCTACAAAGATGTAACTGGACTACTTCTTTAAAGTGACACCAGGCCCGGTGACCTTTGGGACATGGTTTTACCCCCTATAGGAATGTGCGATCATCTTGAAACGTTCAGATCACTTACAACTCAATAGATTCTACCTTCCTGTAACGTTTCTGCCTGATTGGACCTTGTTTTCACACAAATGAACCCAGAATGATGTGAAATTTTGCTTCGTGCAACATAATTCTGGGTGCCATTTACAAACCATAAGTGCTAATGACTCCATTCCTTTTTGTGGTTGTAGGGGCTGTTGATTGGAGTATACTAAAACAAACCTGATCTCTCTAGGACATTCAGAAGCCAAGTTATAAGCCCACAAATGTGTAACTGGACTACTTCTTTAGACACCAGATCCGGTGACCTTTGGGACATGGTTTGACCCCCTTAGGGAAGTGCTATCATCATGAAACCTTCAGATCACTTACATTTTAATAGATTCTACCTTCCTGTAATGTTTCAGCCTGATTGGACCTTGTTTTCACACAAATGGACCCAGAATGATGTGAAATTGTGCTTCGTGCAACAATATTCTGGGTGCCATTTAAAAACCATAAGTGCTAATGACTCCATTCCTTTTTGTGGTTGTAGGGGCTGTTGATTGGAGTACACTAAAACAAACCTGATCTCTCTAGGACATTCAGAAGCCAAGTTATAAGCCCACAAATGTGTAACTGGACTACTTCTTTAAATTGACACCAGATCCGGTGACCTTTGGGACATGGTTTGACCCCCTTAGGAAAGTGCTATCATCATGAAACGTTCAGATCACTTACAACTCAATAGATTCTACCTTCCTGTAACGTTTCAGCCTGATTGGACCTTGTTTTCACACAAATGAACCCAGAATGATGTGAAATTGTGCTTCGTGCAACATAATTCTGGGTGCCATTTAAAAACCATAAGTGCTAATGACTCCATTCCTTTTTGTGGTTGTAGGGGCTGTTGATTGGAGTACACTAAAACAAACCTGATCGCTCTAGGACATTCAGAAGCCAAGTTATAAGCCCACAAATGTGTAACTGGACTACTTCTTTAAATTGACACCAGATCCGGTGACCTTTGGGACATGGTTTGACCCCCTTAGGAAAGTGCTATCATCATGAAATGTTCAGATCACTTACAACGCAATAGATTCTACCTTCCTGTAACGTTTCAGCCTGATTGGACCTTGTTTTCACACAAATGAACCCAGAATGATGTGAAATTGTGCTTCGTGCAAAATAATTCTGGGTGCCATTTAAAAACCATAAGTGCTAATGACTCCATTCCTTTTTGTGGTTGTAGGGGCTGTTGATTGGAGTACACTAAAATAAACCTGATCTCTCTAGGACATTCAGAAGCCAAGTTATAAGCCCACAAATGTGTAACTGGACTACTTCTTTAAATTGACACCAGATCCGGTGACCTTCGGGACATGGTTTGACCCCCTTAGGAAAGTGCTAGCATCATGAAACGTTCAGATCACTTACAACTCAATAGATTCTACCTTCCTGTAACGTTTCAGCCTGATTGGACCTTGTTTTCACACAAATGGACCCAGATTCATGTGAAATTGTGCTTCGTGCAACATAATTCTGGGTGCCATTTAAAAACCATAAGTGCTAATGACTCCATTCCTTTTTGTGGTTGTAGGGGCTGTTGATTGGAGTATACTAAAACAAACCTGATCTCTCTAGGACATTCAGAAGCCACGTTATAAGCCCACAAATGTGTAACTGGACTACTTCTTTAAATTTACACCAGATCCGGTGACCTTTGGGACATGGTTTGACCCCCTTAGGAAAGTGCTATCATCATGAAACGTTCAGATCACTTACAACTCAATAGATTCTAACTTCCTGTAACGTTTCAGCCTGATTGGACCTTGTTTTCACACAAATGAACCCAGAATGATGTGAAAGTGTGCTTCGTGCAACATAATTCTGGGTGCCATTTAAAAACCATAAGTGCTAATGACTCCATTCCTCTTTGGGGTAATGGGGGCTGTTAACTGGAGTACTCTAAAACAAACCTGACCTCTCTAGGATATTCAGAAGCCAAGTTATAAGCCCACAAATGTGTAACTGGACTACTTCTTTAAAGTGACACCAGGTCCGGTGACCTTTGGGACATGGTTTGACCCCCTATAGGAATGTGCGATCATCATGAAACGTTCAGATCACTTACAACTCAATAGATTCTACCTTCTTGTAACGTTTCAGCCTGATTGGACCTTGTTTTCACACAAATGGACCCAGAATGAAGTGAAATTGTGCTTCGTGCAACATAATTCTGTGTGCCATTTACAAACCATAAGTGCTAATGACTCCATTCCTTTTTGTGGTTGTAGGGGCTGTTGATTGGAGTACACTAAAACAAACCTGATCTCTCTAGGACATTCAGAAGCCAAGTTATAAGCCCACAAATGTGTAACTGGACTACTTCTTTAAATTGACACCAGATCCGGTGACCTTTGGGACATGGTTTGACCCCCTTAGGAAAGTGCTATCATCATGAAACGTTCAGATCACTTACAACTCAATAGAATCTACCTTCTTGTAACGTTTCAGCCTGATTGGACCTTGTTTTCACAGAAATGAACCCAGAATGATGTGAAATTGTGCTTCGTGCAACATAATTCTGGGTGCCATTTACAAACCATAAGTGCTAATGACTCCATTCCGTTTTGTGGTTGTAGGGGCTGTTGATTGGAGTACACTAAAACAAACCTAACCTCTCTAGGACATTCAGAAGCCAAGTTATAAGCCCACAAAGATGTAACTGGACTACTTCTTTAAAGTGACACCAGGCCCGGTGACCTTTGGGACATGGTTTTACCCCCTATAGGAATGTGCGATCATCTTGAAACATTCAGATCACTTACAACTCAATAGATTCTACCTTCTTATAGCGTTTCAGCCTGATTGGACCTTGTTTTCACACAAATGGACCCAGAATGAAGTGAAATTGTGCTTCGTGCAACATAATTCTGGGTGCCATTTACAAACCAAAAGTGCTAATGACTCCATTCCTTTTTGTGGTTGTAGGGGCTGTTGATTGGAGTACACTAAAACAAACCTGATCTCTCTAGGACATTCAGAAGCCAAGTTATAAGCCCACAAATGTGTAACTGGACTACTTCTTTAAATTGACACCAGATCCGGTGACCTTTGGGACATGGTTTGACCCCCTTAGGAAAGTGCTATCATCATGAAACGTTCAGATCACTTACAACTCAATAGATTCTACCTTCTTGTAACGTTTCAGCCTGATTGGACCTTGTTTTCACACAAATGGACCCAGAATGATGTGAAATTGTGCTTCGTGCAACATAATTCTGGGTGCCATTTACAAACCATAAGTGCTAATGACTCCATTCCTTTTTGTGGTTGTAGGGGCTGTTGATTGGAGTACACTAAAACAAACCTGACCGCTCTAGGACATTCAGAAGCCAAGTTATAAGCCCACAAATGTGTAACTGGACTAATTCTTTAAAGTGACACCAGATCCGGTGACCTTTGCGACATGGTTTGACCCCCTTAGGAAAGTGCTATCATCATGAAACGTTCAGATCACTTACAACTCAATAGATTCTACCTTCCTGTAACGTTTCTGCCTGATTGGACCTTGTTTTCACACAAATGAACCCAGAATGATGTGAAATTGTGCTTCGTGCAACATAATTCTGTGTGCCATTTACAAACCATAAGTGCTAATGACTCCATTCCTTTTTGTGGTTGTAGGGGCTGTTGATTGGAGTACATTAAAACAAACCTGATCTCTCTAGGACATTCAGAAGCCAAGTTATAAGCCTACAAAGATGTAACTGGACTACTTCTTTAAAGTGACACCAGGCCCGGTGACCTTTGGGACATGGTTTTACCCCCTATAGGAATGTGCGATCATCTTGAAACGTTCAGATCACTTACAACTCAATAGATTCTACCTTCCTGTAACGTTTCTGCCTGATTGGACCTTGTTTTCACACAAATGAACCCAGAATGATGTGAAATTTTGCTTCGTGCAACATAATTCTGGGTGCCATTTACAAACCATAAGTGCTAATGACTCCATTCCTTTTTGTGGTTGTAGGGGCTGTTGATTGGAGTACATTAAAACAAACCTGACCTCTCCAGGACATTCAGAAGCCAAGTTATAAGCCCACAAATGTGTAACTGGACTACTACTTTAAATTGACACCAGATCCAGTGACATTTGGGACATGGTTTGACCCCCTTAGGAAAGTGCTATCATCATGAAACGTTCAGATCACTTACAACTCAATAGATTCTACCTTTCTGTAACGTTTCAGCCTGATTGGACCTTGTTTTCACACAAATGAACCCAGAATGATGTGAAATTGTGCTTCGTGCAACATAATTCTGGGTGCCATTTAAAAACCATAAGTGCTAATGACTCCATTCCTTTTTGTGGTTGTAGGGGCTGTTGATTGGAGTATACTAAAACAAACCTGATCTCTCTAGGACATTCAGAAGCCAAGTTATAAGCCCACAAATGTGTAACTGGACTACTTCTTTAGACACCAGATCCGGTGACCTTTGGGACATGGTTTGACCCCCTTAGGGAAGTGCTATCATCATGAAACCTTCAGATCACTTACATTTTAATAGATTCTACCTTCCTGTAATGTTTCAGCCTGATTGGACCTTGTTTTCACACAAATGGACCCAGAATGATGTGAAATTGTGCTTCGTGCAACAATATTCTGGGTGCCATTTAAAAACCATAAGTGCTAATGACTCCATTCCTTTTTGTGGTTGTAGGGGCTGTTGATTGGAGTACACTAAAACAAACCTGATCTCTCTAGGACATTCAGAAGCCAAGTTATAAGCCCACAAATGTGTAACTGGACTACTTCTTTAAATTGACACCAGATCCGGTGACCTTTGGGACATGGTTTGACCCCCTTAGGAAAGTGCTATCATCATGAAACGTTCAGATCACTTACAACTCAATAGATTCTACCTTCCTGTAACGTTTCAGCCTGATTGGACCTTGTTTTCACACAAATGAACCCAGAATGATGTGAAATTGTGCTTCGTGCAACATAATTCTGGGTGCCATTTAAAAACCATAAGTGCTAATGACTCCATTCCTTTTTGTGGTTGTAGGGGCTGTTGATTGGAGTACACTAAAACAAACCTGATCGCTCTAGGACATTCAGAAGCCAAGTTATAAGCCCACAAATGTGTAACTGGACTACTTCTTTAAATTGACACCAGATCCGGTGACCTTTGGGACATGGTTTGACCCCCTTAGGAAAGTGCTATCATCATGAAATGTTCAGATCACTTACAACGCAATAGATTCTACCTTCCTGTAACGTTTCAGCCTGATTGGACCTTGTTTTCACACAAATGAACCCAGAATGATGTGAAATTGTGCTTCGTGCAAAATAATTCTGGGTGCCATTTACAAACCATAAGTGCTAATGACTCCATTCCTTTTTGTGGTTGTAGGGGCTGTTGATTGGAGTACACTAAAACAAACCTAACCTCTCTAGGACATTCAGAAGCCAAGTTATAAGCCCACAAATGTGTAACTGGACTACTTCTTTAAATTGACACCAGATCCGGTGACCTTTGGGACATGGTTTGACCCCCTTAGGAAAGTGCTATCTTCATGAAACGTTCAGATCACTTACAACTCAATAGATTCTACCTTCTTGTAACGTTTCAGCCTGATTGGACCTTGTTTTCACACAAATGGACCCAGAATGATGTGAAATTGTGCTTCGTGCAACATAATTCTGTGTGCCATTTACAAACCATAAGTGCTAATGACTCCATTCCTTTTTGTGGTTGTAGGGGCTGTTGATTGGAGTACATTAAAACAAACCTGATCTCGCTAGGACATTCAGAAGCCAAGTTATAAGCCTACAAAGATGTAACTGGACTACTTCTTTAAAGTGACACCAGGCCCGGTGACCTTTGGGACATGGTTTTACCCCCTATAGGAATGTGCGATCATCTTGAAACGTTCAGATCACTTACAACTCAATAGATTCTACCTTCCTGTAACGTTTCAGCCTGATTGGACCTTGTTTTCACACAAATGGACCCAGATTCATGTGAAATTGTGCTTCGTGCAACATAATTCTGGGTGCCATTTAAAAACCATAAGTGCTAATGACTCCATTCCTTTTTGTGGTTGTAGGGGCTGTTGATTGGAGTATACTAAAACAAACCTGATCTCTCTAGGACATTCAGAAGCCACGTTATAAGCCCACAAATGTGTAACTGGACTACTTCTTTAAATTTACACCAGATCCGGTGACCTTTGGGACATGGTTTGACCCCCTTAGGAAAGTGCTATCATCATGAAACGTTCAGATCACTTACAACTCAATAGATTCTAACTTCCTGTAACGTTTCAGCCTGATTGGACCTTGTTTTCACACAAATGAACCCAGAATGATGTGAAAGTGTGCTTCGTGCAACATAATTCTGGGTGCCATTTAAAAACCATAAGTGCTAATGACTCCATTCCTCTTTGGGGTAATGGGGGCTGTTAACTGGAGTACTCTAAAACAAACCTGACCTCTCTAGGATATTCAGAAGCCAAGTTATAAGCCCACAAATGTGTAACTGGACTACTTCTTTAAAGTGACACCAGGTCCGGTGACCTTTGGGACATGGTTTGACCCCCTATAGGAATGTGCGATCATCATGAAACGTTCAGATCACTTACAACTCAATAGATTCTACCTTCTTGTAACGTTTCAGCCTGATTGGACCTTGTTTTCACACAAATGGACCCAGAATGAAGTGAAATTGTGCTTCGTGCAACATAATTCTGTGTGCCATTTACAAACCATAAGTGCTAATGACTCCATTCCTTTTTGTGGTTGTAGGGGCTGTTGATTGGAGTACACTAAAACAAACCTGATCTCTCTAGGACATTCAGAAGCCAAGTTATAAGCCCACAAATGTGTAACTGGACTACTTCTTTAAATTGACACCAGATCCGGTGACCTTTGGGACATGGTTTGACCCCCTTAGGAAAGTGCTATCATCATGAAACGTTCAGATCACTTACAACTCAATAGAATCTACCTTCTTGTAACGTTTCAGCCTGATTGGACCTTGTTTTCACAGAAATGAACCCAGAATGATGTGAAATTGTGCTTCGTGCAACATAATTCTGGGTGCCATTTACAAACCATAAGTGCTAATGACTCCATTCCGTTTTGTGGTTGTAGGGGCTGTTGATTGGAGTACACTAAAACAAACCTAACCTCTCTAGGACATTCAGAAGCCAAGTTATAAGCCCACAAAGATGTAACTGGACTACTTCTTTAAAGTGACACCAGGCCCGGTGACCTTTGGGACATGGTTTTACCCCCTATAGGAATGTGCGATCATCTTGAAACATTCAGATCACTTACAACTCAATAGATTCTACCTTCTTATAGCGTTTCAGCCTGATTGGACCTTGTTTTCACACAAATGGACCCAGAATGAAGTGAAATTGTGCTTCGTGCAACATAATTCTGGGTGCCATTTACAAACCAAAAGTGCTAATGACTCCATTCCTTTTTGTGGTTGTAGGGGCTGTTGATTGGAGTACACTAAAACAAACCTGATCTCTCTAGGACATTCAGAAGCCAAGTTATAAGCCCACAAATGTGTAACTGGACTACTTCTTTAAATTGACACCAGATCCGGTGACCTTTGGGACATGGTTTGACCCCCTTAGGAAAGTGCTATCATCATGAAACGTTCAGATCACTTACAACTCAATAGATTCTACCTTCTTGTAACGTTTCAGCCTGATTGGACCTTGTTTTCACACAAATGGACCCAGAATGATGTGAAATTGTGCTTCGTGCAACATAATTCTGGGTGCCATTTACAAACCATAAGTGCTAATGACTCCATTCCTTTTTGTGGTTGTAGGGGCTGTTGATTGGAGTACACTAAAACAAACCTGACCGCTCTAGGACATTCAGAAGCCAAGTTATAAGCCCACAAATGTGTAACTGGACTAATTCTTTAAAGTGACACCAGATCCGGTGACCTTTGCGACATGGTTTGACCCCCTTAGGAAAGTGCTATCATCATGAAACGTTCAGATCACTTACAACTCAATAGATTCTACCTTCCTGTAACGTTTCTGCCTGATTGGACCTTGTTTTCACACAAATGAACCCAGAATGATGTGAAATTGTGCTTCGTGCAACATAATTCTGTGTGCCATTTACAAACCATAAGTGCTAATGACTCCATTCCTTTTTGTGGTTGTAGGGGCTGTTGATTGGAGTACATTAAAACAAACCTGATCTCTCTAGGACATTCAGAAGCCAAGTTATAAGCCTACAAAGATGTAACTGGACTACTTCTTTAAAGTGACACCAGGCCCGGTGACCTTTGGGACATGGTTTTACCCCCTATAGGAATGTGCGATCATCTTGAAACGTTCAGATCACTTACAACTCAATAGATTCTACCTTCCTGTAACGTTTCTGCCTGATTGGACCTTGTTTTCACACAAATGAACCCAGAATGATGTGAAATTTTGCTTCGTGCAACATAATTCTGGGTGCCATTTACAAACCATAAGTGCTAATGACTCCATTCCTTTTTGTGGTTGTAGGGGCTGTTGATTGGAGTACATTAAAACAAACCTGACCTCTCCAGGACATTCAGAAGCCAAGTTATAAGCCCACAAATGTGTAACTGGACTACTACTTTAAATTGACACCAGATCCAGTGACATTTGGGACATGGTTTGACCCCCTTAGGAAAGTGCTATCATCATGAAACGTTCAGATCACTTACAACTCAATAGATTCTACCTTTCTGTAACGTTTCAGCCTGATTGGACCTTGTTTTCACACAAATGAACCCAGAATGATGTGAAATTGTGCTTCGTGCAACATAATTCTGGGTGCCATTTAAAAACCATAAGTGCTAATGACTCCATTCCTTTTTGTGGTTGTAGGGGCTGTTGATTGGAGTATACTAAAACAAACCTGATCTCTCTAGGACATTCAGAAGCCAAGTTATAAGCCCACAAATGTGTAACTGGACTACTTCTTTAGACACCAGATCCGGTGACCTTTGGGACATGGTTTGACCCCCTTAGGGAAGTGCTATCATCATGAAACCTTCAGATCACTTACATTTTAATAGATTCTACCTTCCTGTAATGTTTCAGCCTGATTGGACCTTGTTTTCACACAAATGGACCCAGAATGATGTGAAATTGTGCTTCGTGCAACAATATTCTGGGTGCCATTTAAAAACCATAAGTGCTAATGACTCCATTCCTTTTTGTGGTTGTAGGGGCTGTTGATTGGAGTACACTAAAACAAACCTGATCTCTCTAGGACATTCAGAAGCCAAGTTATAAGCCCACAAATGTGTAACTGGACTACTTCTTTAAATTGACACCAGATCCGGTGACCTTTGGGACATGGTTTGACCCCCTTAGGAAAGTGCTATCATCATGAAACGTTCAGATCACTTACAACTCAATAGATTCTACCTTCCTGTAACGTTTCAGCCTGATTGGACCTTGTTTTCACACAAATGAACCCAGAATGATGTGAAATTGTGCTTCGTGCAACATAATTCTGGGTGCCATTTAAAAACCATAAGTGCTAATGACTCCATTCCTTTTTGTGGTTGTAGGGGCTGTTGATTGGAGTACACTAAAACAAACCTGATCGCTCTAGGACATTCAGAAGCCAAGTTATAAGCCCACAAATGTGTAACTGGACTACTTCTTTAAATTGACACCAGATCCGGTGACCTTTGGGACATGGTTTGACCCCCTTAGGAAAGTGCTATCATCATGAAATGTTCAGATCACTTACAACTCAATAGATTCTACCTTCCTGTAACGTTTCAGCCTGATTGGACCTTGTTTTCACACAAATGAACCCAGAATGATGTGAAATTGTGCTTCGTGCAAAATAATTCTGGGTGCCATTTACAAACCATAAGTGCTAATGACTCCATTCCTTTTTGTGGTTGTAGGGGCTGTTGATTGGAGTACACTAAAACAAACCTAACCTCTCTAGGACATTCAGAAGCCAAGTTATAAGCCCACAAATGTGTAACTGGACTACTTCTTTAAATTGACACCAGATCCGGTGACCTTTGGGACATGGTTTGACCCCCTTAGGAAAGTGCTATCTTCATGAAACGTTCAGATCACTTACAACTCAATAGATTCTACCTTCTTGTAACGTTTCAGCCTGATTGGACCTTGTTTTCACACAAATGGACCCAGAATGATGTGAAATTGTGCTTCGTGCAACATAATTCTGTGTGCCATTTACAAACCATAAGTGCTAATGACTCCATTCCTTTTTGTGGTTGTAGGGGCTGTTGATTGGAGTACATTAAAACAAACCTGATCTCGCTAGGACATTCAGAAGCCAAGTTATAAGCCTACAAAGATGTAACTGGACTACTTCTTTAAAGTGACACCAGGCCCGGTGACCTTTGGGACATGGTTTTACCCCCTATAGGAATGTGCGATCATCTTGAAACGTTCAGATCACTTACAACTCAATAGATTCTACCTTCCTGTAACGTTTCAGCCTGATTGGACCTTGTTTTCACACAAATGGACCCAGAATGATGTGAAATTGTGCTTCGTGCAACATAATTCTGGGTGCCATTTAAGAACCATAAGTGCTAATGACTCCATTCCTTTTTGTGGTTGTGGGGGCTGTTGATTGGAGTACACTAAAACAACCCTGATCTCCCTAGGACATTCAGAAGCCAAGTTATAAGCCCACAAAGGTGTAACTGGACTACTTCTTTAAAGTGACACCAGGCCCGGTGACCTTTGGGACATGTTTGACCCCCTATAGGAAAATGCTATCATCATGAAACGTTCAGATCACTTACAACTCAATAGATTCTACCTTCCTGTAACGTTTCTGCCTGATTGGACCTTGTTTTCACACAAATGAACCCAGAATGATGTGAAATTTTGCTTCGTGCAACATAATTCTGGGTGCCATTTACAAACCATAAGTGCTAATGACTCCATTCCTTTTTGTGGTTGTAGGGGCTGTTGATTAGAGTACATTAAAACAAACCTGACCTCTCCAGGACATTCAGAAGCCAAGTTATAAGCCCACAAATGTGTAACTGGACTACTACTTCAAATTGACACCAGATCCGGTGACATTTGGGACATGGTTTGACCCCCTTAGGAAAGTGCTATCATCATGAAACCTTCAGATCACTTACATTTTAATAGATTCTACCTTCCTGTAATGTTTCAGCCTGATTGGACCTTGTTTTAACACAAATGGACCCAGAATGATGTGAAATTGTGCTTCGTGCAACATAATTCTGGGTGCCATTTACAAACCATAAGTGCTAATGACTCCATTCCTTTTTGTGGTTGTAGGGGCTGTTGATTGGAGTACACTAAAACAAACCTGATCTCTCTAGGACATTCAGAAGCCAAGTTATAAGCCCACAAATGTGTAACTGGACTACTTCTTTAAATTGACACCAGATCCGGTGACCTTTGGGACATGGTTTGACCCCCTTAGGAAAGTGCTATCATCATGAAACGTTCAGATCACTTACAACTCAATAGATTCTACCTTCCTGTAACGTTTCAGCCTGATTGGACCTTGTTTTCACACAAATGAACCCAGAATGATGTGAAATTGTGCTTCGTGCAACATAATTCTGGGTGCCATTTAAAAACCATAAGTGCTAATGACTCCATTCCTTTTTGTGGTTGTAGGGGCTGTTGATTGGAGTACACTAAAACAAACCTGATCGCTCTAGGACATTCAGAAGCCAAGTTATAAGCCCACAAATGTGTAACTGGACTACTTCTTTAAATTGACACCAGATCCGGTGACCTTTGGGACATGGTTTGACCCCCTTAGGAAAGTGCTATCATCATGAAACGTTCAGATCACTTACAACGCAATAGATTCTACCTTCCTGTAACGTTTCAGCCTGATTGGACCTTGTTTTCACACAAATGAACCCAGAATGATGTGAAATTGTGCTTCGTGCAACATAATTCTGGGTGCCATTTAAAAACCATAAGTGCTAATGACTCCATTCCTTTTTGTGGTTGTAGGGGCTGTTGATTGGAGTATACTAAAACAAACCTGATCTCTCTAGGACATTCAGAAGCCAAGTTATAAGCCCACAAATTTGTAACTGGACTACTTCTTTAGACACCAGATCCGGTGACCTTTGGGACATGGTTTGACCCCCTTAGGAAAGTGCTATCATCATGAAACGTTCAGATCACTTACAACAATAGATTCTACCTTCCTGTAACGTTTCAGCCTGATTGGACCTTGTTTTCACACAAATGAACCCAGAATGATGTGAAATTGTGCTTCGTGCAACGTAATTCTGGGTGCCATTTAAAAACCATAAGTGCTAATGTCTCCATTCCTTTTTGTGGTTCTAGGGGCTGTTGATTGGAGTACACTAAAACAAACCTGATCTCTCTAGGCCATTCAGAAGACAAGTTATAAGACCACACACAAAGATGTAACTGGACTACTTCTTTAAAGTGACACTTGGCCCGGTGACCTTTGGGACATGGTTTGACCCCCTATAGGAATGTGCGATCATCTTGAAACGTTCAGATCACTTACAACTCAATAGATTCTACCTTCCTGTAACGTTTCTGCCTGATTGGACCTTGTTTTCACACAAATGAACCCAGAATGATGTGAAATTTTGCTTCGTGCAACATAATTCTGGGTGCCATTTACAAACCATAAGTGCTAATGACTCCATTCCTTTTTGTGGTTGTAGGGGCTGTTGATTGGAGTACATTAAAACAAACCTGACCTCTCCAGGACATTCAGAAGCCAAGTTATAAGCCCACAAATGTGTAACTGGACTACTACTTTAAATTGACACCAGATCCAGTGACATTTGGGACATGGTTTGACCCCCTTAGGAAAGTGCTATCATCATGAAACGTTCAGATCACTTACAACTCAATAGATTCTACCTTTCTGTAACGTTTCAGCCTGATTGGACCTTGTTTTCACACAAATGAACCCAGAATGATGTGAAATTGTGCTTCGTGCAACATAATTCTGGGTGCCATTTAAAAACCATAAGTGCTAATGACTCCATTCCTTTTTGTGGTTGTAGGGGCTGTTGATTGGAGTATACTAAAACAAACCTGATCTCTCTAGGACATTCAGAAGCCAAGTTATAAGCCCACAAATGTGTAACTGGACTACTTCTTTAGACACCAGATCCGGTGACCTTTGGGACATGGTTTGACCCCCTTAGGGAAGTGCTATCATCATGAAACCTTCAGATCACTTACATTTTAATAGATTCTACCTTCCTGTAATGTTTCAGCCTGATTGGACCTTGTTTTCACACAAATGGACCCAGAATGATGTGAAATTGTGCTTCGTGCAACAATATTCTGGGTGCCATTTAAAAACCATAAGTGCTAATGACTCCATTCCTTTTTGTGGTTGTAGGGGCTGTTGATTGGAGTACACTAAAACAAACCTGATCTCTCTAGGACATTCAGAAGCCAAGTTATAAGCCCACAAATGTGTAACTGGACTACTTCTTTAAATTGACACCAGATCCGGTGACCTTTGGGACATGGTTTGACCCCCTTAGGAAAGTGCTATCATCATGAAACGTTCAGATCACTTACAACTCAATAGATTCTACCTTCCTGTAACGTTTCAGCCTGATTGGACCTTGTTTTCACACAAATGAACCCAGAATGATGTGAAATTGTGCTTCGTGCAACATAATTCTGGGTGCCATTTAAAAACCATAAGTGCTAATGACTCCATTCCTTTTTGTGGTTGTAGGGGCTGTTGATTGGAGTACACTAAAACAAACCTGATCGCTCTAGGACATTCAGAAGCCAAGTTATAAGCCCACAAATGTGTAACTGGACTACTTCTTTAAATTGACACCAGATCCGGTGACCTTTGGGACATGGTTTGACCCCCTTAGGAAAGTGCTATCATCATGAAATGTTCAGATTACTTACAACGCAATAGATTCTACCTTCCTGTAACGTTTCAGCCTGATTGGACCTTGTTTTCACACAAATGAACCCAGAATGATGTGAAATTGTGCTTCGTGCAAAATAATTCTGGGTGCCATTTACAAACCATAAGTGCTAATGACTCCATTCCTTTTTGTGGTTGTAGGGGCTGTTGATTGGAGTACACTAAAACAAACCTAACCTCTCTAGGACATTCAGAAGCCAAGTTATAAGCCCACAAATGTGTAACTGGACTACTTCTTTAAATTGACACCAGATCCGGTGACCTTTGGGACATGGTTTGACCCCCTTAGGAAAGTGCTATCTTCATGAAACGTTCAGATCACTTACAACTCAATAGATTCTACCTTCTTGTAACGTTTCAGCCTGATTGGACCTTGTTTTCACACAAATGGACCCAGAATGATGTGAAATTGTGCTTCGTGCAACATAATTCTGTGTGCCATTTACAAACCATAAGTGCTAATGACTCCATTCCTTTTTGTGGTTGTAGGGGCTGTTGATTGGAGTACATTAAAACAAACCTGATCTCGCTAGGACATTCAGAAGCCAAGTTATAAGCCTACAAAGATGTAACTGGACTACTTCTTTAAAGTGACACCAGGCCCGGTGACCTTTGGGACATGGTTTTACCCCCTATAGGAATGTGCGATCATCTTGAAACGTTCAGATCACTTACAACTCAATAGATTCTACCTTCCTGTAACGTTTCAGCCTGATTGGACCTTGTTTTCACACAAATGGACCCAGAATGATGTGAAATTGTGCTTCGTGCAACATAATTCTGGGTGCCATTTAAGAACCATAAGTGCTAATGACTCCATTCCTTTTTGTGGTTGTGGGGGCTGTTGATTGGAGTACACTAAAACAACCCTGATATCCCTAGGACATTCAGAAGCCAAGTTATAAGCCCACAAAGGTGTAACTGGACTACTTCTTTAAAGTGACACCAGGCCCGGTGACCTTTGGGACATGTTTGACCCCCTATAGGAAAGTGCTATCATCATGAAACGTTCAGATCACTTACAACTCAATAGATTCTACCTTCCTGTAACGTTTCTGCCTGATTGGACCTTGTTTTCACACAAATGAACCCAGAATGATGTGAAATTTTGCTTCGTGCAACATAATTCTGGGTGCCATTTACAAACCATAAGTGCTAATGACTCCATTCCTTTTTGTGGTTGTAGGGGCTGTTGATTAGAGTACATTAAAACAAACCTGACCTCTCCAGGACATTCAGAAGCCAAGTTATAAGCCCACAAATGTGTAACTGGACTACTACTTCAAATTGACACCAGATCCGGTGACATTTGGGACATGGTTTGACCCCCTTAGGAAAGTGCTATCATCATGAAACCTTCAGATCACTTACATTTTAATAGATTCTACCTTCCTGTAATGTTTCAGCCTGATTGGACCTTGTTTTAACACAAATGGACCCAGAATGATGTGAAATTGTGCTTCGTGCAACATAATTCTGGGTGCCATTTACAAACCATAAGTGCTAATGACTCCATTCCTTTTTGTGGTTGTAGGGGCTGTTGATTGGAGTACACTAAAACAAACCTGATCTCTCTAGGACATTCAGAAGCCAAGTTATAAGCCCACAAATGTGTAACTGGACTACTTCTTTAAATTGACACCAGATCCGGTGACCTTTGGGACATGGTTTGACCCCCTTAGGAAAGTGCTATCATCATGAAACGTTCAGATCACTTACAACTCAATAGATTCTACCTTCCTGTAACGTTTCAGCCTGATTGGACCTTGTTTTCACACAAATGAACCCAGAATGATGTGAAATTGTGCTTCGTGCAACATAATTCTGGGTGCCATTTAAAAACCATAAGTGCTAATGACTCCATTCCTTTTTGTGGTTGTAGGGGCTGTTGATTGGAGTACACTAAAACAAACCTGATCGCTCTAGGACATTCAGAAGCCAAGTTATAAGCCCACAAATGTGTAACTGGACTACTTCTTTAAATTGACACCAGATCCGGTGACCTTTGGGACATGGTTTGACCCCCTTAGGAAAGTGCTATCATCATGAAACGTTCAGATCACTTACAACGCAATAGATTCTACCTTCCTGTAACGTTTCAGCCTGATTGGACCTTGTTTTCACACAAATGAACCCAGAATGATGTGAAATTGTGCTTCGTGCAACATAATTCTGGGTGCCATTTAAAAACCATAAGTGCTAATGACTCCATTCCTTTTTGTGGTTGTAGGGGCTGTTGATTGGAGTATACTAAAACAAACCTGATCTCTCTAGGACATTCAGAAGCCAAGTTATAAGCCCACAAATTTGTAACTGGACTACTTCTTTAGACACCAGATCCGGTGACCTTTGGGACATGGTTTGACCCCCTTAGGAAAGTGCTATCATCATGAAACGTTCAGATCACTTACAACAATAGATTCTACCTTCCTGTAACGTTTCAGCCTGATTGGACCTTGTTTTCACACAAATGAACCCAGAATGATGTGAAATTGTGCTTCGTGCAACGTAATTCTGGGTGCCATTTAAAAACCATAAGTGCTAATGTCTCCATTCCTTTTTGTGGTTCTAGGGGCTGTTGATTGGAGTACACTAAAACAAACCTGATCTCTCTAGGCCATTCAGAAGACAAGTTATAAGACCACACACAAAGATGTAACTGGACTACTTCTTTAAAGTGACACTTGGCCCGGTGACCTTTGGGACATGGTTTGACCCCCTATAGGAATGTGCGATCATCTTGAAACGTTCAGATCACTTACAACTCAATAGATTCTACCTTCTTGTAGTGTTTCAGCCGGATTGGACCTTGTTTTCACACAAATGGACCCAGAATCATGTGAAATTGTGCTTAGTGCAGCATAATTCTGGGTGCCATTTACAAACCATAAGTGCTAATGACTCCATTCCTTTTTGTGGTTGTAGGGGCTGTTGATTGGAGTACATTAAAACAAACCTGACCTCTCCAGGACATTCAGAAGCCAAGTTATAAGCCCACAAATGTGTAACTGGACTACTACTTCAAATTGACACCAGATCCGGTGACATTTGGGACATGGTTTGACCCCCTTAGGAAAGTGCTATCATCATGAAACCTTCAGATCACTTACATTTTAATAGATTCTACCTTCCTGTAATGTTTCAGCCTGATTGGACCTTGTTTTAACACAAATGGACCCAGAATGATGTGAAATTGTGCTTCGTGCAACATAATTCTGGGTGCCATTTACAAACCATAAGTGCTAATGACTCCATTCCTTTTTGTGGTTGTAGGGGCTGTTGATTGGAGTACACTAAAACAAACCTGATCTCTCTAGGACATTCAGAAGCCAAGTTATAAGCCCACAAATGTGTAACTGGACTACTTCTTTAAATTGACACCAGATCCGGTGACCTTTGGGACATGGTTTGACCCCCTTAGGAAAGTGCTATCATCATGAAACGTTCAGATCACTTACAACTCAATAGATTCTACCTTCCTGTAACGTTTCAGCCTGATTGGACCTTGTTTTCACACAAATGAACCCAGAATGATGTGAAATTGTGCTTCGTGCAACATAATTCTGGGTGCCATTTAAAAACCATAAGTGCTAATGACTCCATTCCTTTTTGTGGTTGTAGGGGCTGTTGATTGGAGTACACTAAAACAAACCTGATCGCTCTAGGACATTCAGAAGCCAAGTTATAAGCCCACAAATGTGTAACTGGACTACTTCTTTAAATTGACACCAGATCCGGTGACCTTTGGGACATGGTTTGACCCCCTTAGGAAAGTGCTATCATCATGAAACGTTCAGATCACTTACAACGCAATAGATTCTACCTTCCTGTAACGTTTCAGCCTGATTGGACCTTGTTTTCACACAAATGAACCCAGAATGATGTGAAATTGTGCTTCGTGCAACATAATTCTGGGTGACACTTACAAACCATAAGTGCTAATGACTCCATTCATTTTTGTGGTTGTAGGGGCTGTTGATTCGAGTACATTAAAACAAATCTGATCTCTCTAGGACATTCAGAAGCCAAGTTATAAGCCCACAAATGTGTAACTGGACTACTTCTTTAAATTGACACCAGATCCAGTGACCTTTGGGACATGGTTTGACCCCCTTAGGAAAGTGCTATCATCATGAAACGTTCAGATCACTTACAACTCAATAGATTCTACCTTCCTGTAACGTTTCAGCCTGATTGGACCTTGTTTTCACACAAATGGACCCAGAATGATGTGAAATTGTGCTTTGTGCAACATAATTCTGGGTGCCATTTAAAAACCATAAGTGCTAACGACTCAATTCCTTTTTGTGGTTGTAGGGGCTGTTGATTGGAGTACACTAAAATAAACCTGATCTCTCTAGGACATTCAGAAGCCAAGTTATAAGCCCACAAATGTGTAACTGGACTACTTCATTAAATTGACACCAGATCCGGTGACCTTTGGGACATGGTTTTACCCCCTATAAGAATGTGCGATCATCTTGAAACCTTCAGATCACTTACAACTCAATAGATTCTACCTTCTTGTAGCGTTTCAGCCTGATTGGACCTTGTTTTCACACAAATGGACCCAGAATGATGTGAAATTGTGCTTCGTGCAACATAATTCTGGGTGCCATTTACAAACCATGAATGCTAATGACTCCATTCCTTTTTGTGGTTGTAGGTGCTGTTGATTGGAGTACATTAAAACAAACCTGATCTCTCTAGGACATTCAGAAGTCAAGTTATAAGCCCACAAATGTGTAACTGGACTACTACTTTAAATTGACACCAGATCCGGTGACCTTTGGGACATGGTTTGACCCCCTATAGGAAAGTGCTATCATCATGAAACGTTCAGATCACTTACAACTCAATAGATTCTACCTTCCTGTAACGTTTCTGCCTGATTGGACCTTGTTTTCACACAAATGAACCCAGAATGATGTGAAATTTTGCTTCGTGCAACATAATTCTGGGTGCCATTTACAAACCATAAGTGCTAATGACTCCATTCCTTTTTGTGGTTGTAGGGGCTGTTGATTGGAGTACATTAAAACAAACCTGACCTCTCCAGGACATTCAGAAGCCAAGTTATAGGCCCACAAATGTGTAACTGGACTACTACTCTAAATTGACAC
Source organism: Nothobranchius furzeri (assembly GCF_043380555.1). Classification (NCBI taxonomy): domain Eukaryota; kingdom Metazoa; phylum Chordata; class Actinopteri; order Cyprinodontiformes; family Nothobranchiidae; genus Nothobranchius; species Nothobranchius furzeri. The sequence goes on from NC_091756.1 coordinate 13,682,876, forward strand.
CAGATCCGGTGACATTTGGGACATGGTTTGACCCCCTTAGGAAAGTGCTATCATCATGAAACGTTCAGATCACTTACAACTCAATAGATTCTACCTTTCTGTAACGTTTCAGCCTGATTGGACCTTGTTTTCACACAAATGAACCCAGAATTATGTGAAATTGTGCTTCGTGCAACATAATTCTGGGTGCCATTTAAAAACCATAAGTGCTAATGACTCCATTCCTTTTTGTGGTTGTAGGGGCTGTTGATTGGAGTATACTAAAACAAACCTGATCTCTCTAGGACATTCAGAAGCCAAGTTATAAGCCCACAAATGTGTAACTGGACTACTTCTTTAGACACCAGATCCGGTGACCTTTGGGACATGGTTTGACCCCCTTAGGGAAGTGCTATCATCATGAAACCTTCAGATCACTTACATTTTACCAGATTCTACCTTCCTGTAATGTTTCAGCCTGATTGGACCTTGTTTTAACACAAATGGACCCAGAATGATGTGAAATTGTGCTTCGTGCAACATAATTCTGGGTGCCATTTACAAACCATAAGTGCTAATGACTCCATTCCTTTTTGTGGTTGTAGGGGCTGTTGATTGGAGTACACTAATACAAACCTGATCTCTCTAGGACATTCAGAAGCCAAGTTATAAGCCCACAAATGTGTAACTGGACTACTTCTTTAAATTGACACCAGATCCGGTGACCTTTGGGACATGGTTTGACCCCCTTAGGAAAGTGCTATCATCATGAAATGTTCAGATTACTTACAACTCAATAGATTCTACCTTCCTGTAACGTTTCAGCCTGATTGGACCTTGTTTTCACACAAATGAACCCAGAATGATGTGAAATTGTGCTTCGTGCAACATAATTCTGGGTGCCATTTAAAAACCATAAGTGCTAATGACTCCATTCCTTTTTGTGGTTGTAGGGGCTGTTGATTGGAGTACACTAAAACAAACCTGATTGCTCTAGGACATTCAGAAGCCAAGTTATAAGCCCACAAATGTGTAACTGGACTACTTCTTTAAATTGACACCAGATCCGGTGACCTTTGGGACATGGTTTGACCCCCTTAGGAAAGTGCTATCATCATGAAACGTTCAGATCACTTACAACGCAATAGATTCTACCTTCCTGTAACGTTTCAGCCTGATTGGACCTTGTTTTAACACAAATGAACCCAGAATGATGTGAAATTGTGCTTCGTGCAACATAATTCTGGGTGCCATTTAAAAACCATAAGTCTAATGACTCCATTCCTTTTTGTGGTTGTAGGGGCTGTTGATTGGAGTATACTAAAACAAACCTGATCTCTCTAGGACATTCAGAAGCCAAGTTATAAGCCCACAAATTTGTAACTGGACAACTTCTTTAGACACCAGATCCGGTGAACTTTGGGACATGGTTTGACCCCCTTAGGAAAGTGCTATCATCATGAAACATTCAGATCACTTACAACAATAGATTCTACCTTCCTGTAACGTTTCAGCCTGATTGGACCTTGTTTTCACACAAATGAACCCAGAATGATGTGAAATTGTGCTTCGTGCAACATAATTCTGGGTGCCATTTAAAAACCATAAGTGCTAATGTCTCCATTCCTTTTTGTGGTTCTAGGGGCTGTTGATTGGAGTACACTAAAACAAACCTGATCTCTCTAGGACATTCAGAAGCCAAGTTATAAGCCCACAAACAAAGATGTAACTGGACTACTTCTTTCAAGTGACACTTGGCCCGGTGACCTTTGGGACATGGTTTGACCCCCTATAGGAATGTGCGATCATCTTGAAACGTTCAGATCACTTACAACTCAATAGATTCTACCTTCTTGTAGCGTTTCAGCCGGATTGGACCTTGTTTTCACACAAATTGACCCAGAATCATGTGAAATTGTGCTTAGTGCAGCATAATTCTGGGTGCCATTTAAGAACCATAAGTGCTAATGACTCCATTCCTTTTTGTGGTTGTAGGGGCTGTTGATTGGAGTACACTAAAATAAACCTGATCTCTCTAGGACATTCAGAAGCCAAGTTATAAGCCCACAAATGTGTAACTGGACTAGTTCTTTAAATTGACACCAGATCCGGTGACGTTTGGGACATGGTTTGACACCCTTAGGAAAGCGCTATCATCATGAAACGCTCAGATCACTTACAACTCAATAGATTCTAGCTTCCAGTAACGTTTCAGCCTGATTGGACCTTGTTTTCACACAAATGAACCCAGAATGATGTGAAATTGTGCTTCGTGCAAAATAATTCTGGGTGCCATTTACAAACCATAAGTGCTAATGACTCCATTCCTTTTTGTGGTTGTAGGGGCTGTTGATTGGAGTACACTAAAACAAACCTAACCTCTCTAGGACATTCAGAAGCCAAGTTATAAGCCCACAAAGGTGTAACTGGACTACTTCTTTAAAGTGACACTTGGCCCGGTGACCTTTGGGACATGGTTTGACCCCCTATCGGAATGTGCGATCATCTTGAAACGTTCAGATCACTTACAACTCAATAGATTCTACCTTCTTGTAGCGTTTCAGCCGGATTGGACCTTGTTTTCACACAAATTGACCCAGAATGATGTGAAATTGTGCTTCGTGCAACATAATTCTGGGTGCCACTTACAAACCATAAGTGCTAATGACTCCATTCATTTTTGTGGTTGTAGGGGCTGTTGATTGGAGTACATTAAAACAAACCTGATCTCTCTAGGACATTCAGAAGCCAAGTTATAAGCCCACAAATGTGTAACTGGACTACTTCTTTAAATTGACACCAGATCCAGTGACCTTTGGGACATGGTTTGACCCCCTTAGGAAAGTGCTATCATCATGAAACGTTCAGATCACTTACAACTCAATAGATTCTACCTTCCTGTAACGTTTCAGCCTGATTGGACCTTGTTTTCACACAAATGGACCCAGAATGATGTGAAATTGTGCTTTGTGCAACATAATTCTGGGTGCCATTTAAAAACCATAAGTGCTAATGACTCCATTCCTTTTTGTGGTTGTAGGGGCTGTTGATTGGAGTACACTAAATTAAACCTGATCTCTCTAGGACATTCAGAAGCCAAGTTATAAGCCCACAAATGTGTAACTGGACTACTTCTTTAAATTGACACCAGATCCGGTGACCTTTTGGACATGGTTTGACCCCCTTAGGAAAGTGCTATCATCATGAAACATTCAGATCACTTACAACTCAATAGATTCTACCTTCCTGTAACGTTTCAGCCTGATTGGACCTTGTTTTCACACAAATTAACCCAGAATGATGTGAAATTGTGCTTCGTGCAACATAATTCTGGGTGCCATTTACAAACCATAAGTGCTAATGACTCCATTCCTTTTTGTGGTTGTAGGGGCTGTTGATTGGAGTACACTAAAACAAACCTGATCTCTCTAGGACATTCAGAAGCCAAGTTAAAAGCCCACAAAGGTGTAACTGGACAACTTCTTTAAAGTGACACCAGGCCCGGTGACCTTTGGGACATGGTTTTACCCCCTATAAGAATGTGTGATCATCTTGAAACCTTCAGATCACTTACAACTCAATAGATTCTACCTTCTTGTAGCGTTTCAGCCTGATTGGACCTTGTTTTCACACAAATGGACCCAGAATGATGTGAAATTGTGCTTCGTGCAACATAATTCTGAGTGCCATTTACAAACCATAAGTGCTAATGACTCCATTCCTTTTTGTGGTTGTAGGGGCTGTTGATTGGAGTACATTAAAACAAACCTGATCTCTCTAGGACATTCAGAAGTCAAGTTATAAGCCCACAAATGTGTAACTGGACTACTACTTTAAATTGACACCAGATCCGGTGACCTTTGGGACATGGTTTGACCCCCTTAGGAAAGTGCTATCATCATGAAACATTCAGATCACTTACAACTCAATAGATTCTACCTTCCTGTAACGTTTCAGCCTGATTGGACCTTGTTTTCACACAAATGAACCCAGAATGATGTGAAATTGTGCTTCGTGCAAAATAATTCTGGGTGCCATTTACAAACCATAAGTGCTAATGACTCCATTCCTTTTTGTGGTTGTAGGGGCTGTTGATTGGAGAACACTAAAACAAACCTAACCTCTCTAGGACATTCAGAAGCCAAGTTATAAGCCCACAAAGGTGTAACTGGACTACTTCTTTAAAGTGACACCAGGCCCTGTGACCTTTGGGACATGGTTTTACCCCCTATAGGAATGAGCGATAATCTTGAAACGTTCAGATCACTTACAACTCAATAGATTCTACCTTCTTGTAGCGTTTCAGCCTGATCGGACCTTGTTTTCACACAAATGGACCCAGAATGATGTGAAATTGTTCTTCCTGCAACATAATTCTGGGTGCCATTTACAAACCTTAAGTGCTAATGACTCCATTCCTTTTTGTGGTTGTAGGGGCTGTTGATTTGAGTACACTAAAACAAACCTGATCTCTCTAGGACATTCAGAAGCCAAGTTATAAGCCCACAAATGTGTAACTGGACTACTTTTTTAAATTTACACCAGATCCGGTGACCTTTGGGACATGGTTTGACCCCCTTAGGAAAGTGCTATCATCATGAAACGTTCAGATCACTTACAACTCAATAGATTCTACCTTCCTGTAACGTTTCAGCCTGATTGGACCTTGTTTCCACACAAATGAACCCAGAATGATGTGAAATTGTGCTTCGTGCAACATAATTCTGGGTGCCATTTACAAACCATAAGTGCTAATGACTCCATTCCTTTTTGTGGTTGTAGGGGCTGTTGATTGGAGTACACTAAAACAAACCTGATCTCTCTAGGACATTCAGAAGCCAAGTTATAAGCCCACAAATAAGTAACTGGACTACTTCTTTAAATTGACACCAGATCCGGTGACTTTTGGGACATGGTTTGACCCCCTTAGGATAGTGCTATCATCATGAAACGTTCAGATCACTTGCAACTCAATAGATTCTACCTTCTTGTAACGTTTCAGCCTGATTGGACCTTGTTTTCACACAAATGAACCCAGAATGATGTGAAATTGTGCTTCGTGCAACATAATTCTGGGTGCCATTTACAAACCATAAGTGCTAATGACTCCATTCCTTTTTGTTGTTGTAGGGGCTTTGATTGGAGTACACTAAAACAAACCTAACCTCTCTAGGACATTCAGAAGCCAAGTTATAAGCCCACAAAGGTGTAACTGGACTACTTCTTTAAAGTGACACCAGGCCCGGTGACCTTTGGGAAATGGTTTTACCCCCAATAGGAATGTGCGATCATCTTGAAACGTTCAGATCACTTACAACTCAATAGATTCTACCTTCTTGTAGCGTTTCAGCCTGATTGGACCTTGTTTTCACACAAATGGACCCAGAATGATGTGAAATTGTGCATCGTGCAACATAATTCTGGGTGCCATTTACAAACCATAAGTGCTAATGACTACATTCCCTTTTGTGTTTGTAGGGGCTCTTGATTGGAGTACATTAAAACAAACCTGATCTCTCTAGGACATTCAGAAGCCAAGTTATAAGCCCACAAATGTGTAACTGGACTACTTCTTTAAATTGACACCAGATCCGGTGACCTTTGGGACATGGTTTGACCCCCTTAGGAAAGCGCTATCATCATGAAACGTTCAGATCACTTACAACTCAATACATTCTACCTTCCTGTAACATTTCAGCCTGATTGGACCTTGTTTTCACACAAATGAACCCAGAATGATGTGAAATTGTGCTTCATGCAACATAATTCTGGGTGCCATTTACATACCATAAGTGCTAATGACTCCATTCCTTTTTGTGGTTGTAGGGGCTGTTGATTGGAGTACATTAAAACAAACCTGATATCTCTAGGACATTCAGAAGCCAAGTTATAAGCCCACAAATGTGTAACTGGACTACTTCTTTAAATTGACACCAGATCCGGTGACCTTTGCGACATGGTTTGACCCCCTTAGGAAAGTGCTATCATCATGAAACGTTCAGATCACTTACAACTAAATAGATTCTACCTTCCTGTAACGTTTCAGCCTGATTGGACCTTGTTTTCACACAAATGAACCCAGAATGATGTGAAATTGTGCTTCGTGCAACAAACATCCGGATAACGTGCTCCGGAATTTCTCCGGACGAAGCCCCTAGTAACAGGTCCGGACTTGTTACGGACAGGGTGGCTGCTTTCAGACTCGTGAGATAAATTTCCGGACAAGGGGGAGGGGGGAGGAGGGGACCGGGGGACGCTGTGCGCACCTAGATAACGTATATGTCACGTGACCGGGAAGGTATACCACATGATGTCCCGAGTCCTGAGCACAAACACACAGAGGAAAGAAGGCGAACATCTGAACAGCATCTCCAACATGTCGACCAATTGGACAGATTCAGAGATTCGAGACCTACTCACGGTGAGGGGAGACATGGTCATTATGAAAAGTATTCAAGGTACAGCGCGAGACTCTGTCACCTACGACCGCCTAATATCGAAGTTGCGTGATCTGGGAACGCACCGGAGCAAACAACAGGCCATATCGAAGCTCAAGGCCTTAAAGCGTCGATACCACGAGGTATGTGACCACAATAGGAGAAGTGGTAACGACCGGATGGAGTGGGGCTACTTCGACTTATGTGAAGCTATATGGGGTGCTCAAAAAACCACAAACCCTGTTGTGGTGTGTGGAAGCATGGCGGCGGCTTCCAACCGACCAGAGGACTGCTCTGAGGCCAGCTGCAGCTCCCTTGAGAGGGCCCAAGAAGACGCAACGGACGGCAGCGAGAACCACAGGCCCCAAGTCGCGTCGGACAGTGACTGCTCTTCCATAGCAGGTAAATATTCATGTTAGCAATCAGATGCTGTTGTAAGACTGGGTGTGCAGATGTACAGCTTATAGCTATAAAAACGTTAATTGCAGACAACTGCGACCTAAACAGCAGGCTTTTAACTTCTGGTATATAAACTGCTCCAACTGAGCACGTGATGAGAAAAGCGCTGGGTGACGTGTTTGAATTACGTGCACATTGGGGGTTACAGTTATTGGAAAACTCACCAAAAAATGGAGGACATACATTACGTGTCCCATTTTGAACATGTATTTTGTTACTATATCTGAGTTGAGTTTAAATGTTTGTCTTTGTGGTAAACCTGTAGTGCACCATATTCAGATAATCACCCCACTGCACAAAATACATTGAAACACTACAGCATATATGTGACACTAATGTCTGCCTTTTTCAATAGGGCCATCATGCAGCACCCCATCGCAGGCGGCATCCAGCACTTCAAGGCAAAGAAAGAGGAAGAGAGACAAGTCTTCCTACACAGAATGGAGCGAGGCTTTGGAACGCATGGATGAGAGAAGCCATCAGCGTGACAGAGAATTAATGCAGGAGCAGAGGGAGTTTGAACAGCAATATATGCGTGAATACTTAGCGGTCAGGCGACAAGAAGTGGCTACATTCCAGGATATAACATCTTTGATGCGTCAACTTGTTAACAGGTTGACTCAGCCACAGCAGGAATGGATGCCGGGTCCAAACTACCACAATTTGTAGTTCATTGTCCCTCCACCTTCACTGGCTGATGTAACATTCTGACCTGCAGAGCTCCATCAGTGCAGACTGCTGCACCCCACATTCTCCATCTGTAGACAGTTTCATTTCAGTATTAATTTTCAGTTTTTATTTGTTACACTTTATTTAAACTTTTGCCATTTATACAATCTACTAAAATAAGTTGTTTTTTGTGTTTTTTTTTTATACAAGCCTTTCATGGCAAACCTTTAGTCTCGATTAAATTGTGGGGGGGGGGGGGGGGGGGGTATTGAGTTTAATTTTTTTGGACAAGTTTTGCACATTTTAATTAAATGTCTTTTACTTGAAGTGACAGATTTTGCACAACACAACTTATACCTCTGTTTGCAGTGTCTATTTTACTTTTTTTGCTTGGCAAATAAAAACCTTTTTGGGTGAAACTATGAATACATTCTCATCTATGTGAAGAATGCTTAACACTGTTAAAAGTTTTCTTTTTAATTAGGGGAAGCAGACATAGTTACAGTCCCAAAATGTACAACGCAGTTTTGGACAAGAAGCACAATCAATTTGAAATGCAGTTAAAGTACTGACATGATTGCCCCTCGAATTTGCTGTGCCCCTCCAACTGGAGGGGCATACACAGCTTCTGCATTAAGTTCAGGTAGTTCAGTGGCATCAGTATTCCATTCAGCAAGGTAATTGTCTTTGTTGATCTCGCAGACATTGTGAAGAATGCAACAAGCAATCACAATGTCCGGCATAATGTGAATGTCCACATCACAACGCTTGGCCAGACACTTCCAGCGGCCCTTAAGCCGCCCAAATGCATTTTCAACAACCATCCGAGCAGAGCTTAAACGATAGTTGAAGGTGCTTTGTTCAGGCGTCAGACGATGGTGTTGTGTGAACCCCTTCATCAGCCACTTCTTCAGTGGATATGCCGCATCCCCAATCAGATGAACGGGAACCTCTACACCATTGATGTCTCTGGACATCTAGAAGGACAGAAAACCAAGATTAGAGGTGTAGGGGTGTGTGTGTGTGTGTGTGTGCGCGCGCAGATTTAGATGTTAAGGCATACCTCACGGGGGAACAGGTAGCCATCTTGTTGTTTGGCTTTGATGAAGATGGTAGAGTTGCTGAGTACTCTGGCGTCATGCGTTCGACCAGGCCAACCAACATAAACATCTGTGAAACTGAACAAAGCATTTCGTTAGTGCTGCAACATAACAGCCCCAAACAACAAAGGGATGCATAAAATGTAAATTTGCTCTTGACAACAACATAGAAATTCATGCTCTCACAAAACCAGTCTTACTAGAAACGGTGGTCAACAACAGCCTGCAGAACAATGGAATGCCAGCCTTTTCTGTTGTGATATGAAGCTGGATCGTCCTTCGGAGCAATGATTGGAATGTGGCTTCATCTATAGCTCCACCACACATTGGGTAGCCGCGTGCAGCAAATCCATCCATTGTGACCTGTAGCTGGTCCAGCTTTGGTAATGAAATGAAACATTCTAGCAAACGGTCCTTCAGAGCACTTGTCACCTCTCGCAAAAAAACACAGACAGTGGATATACCAACACCAAACAGGCAGCTTATGGTTCTGTATTCGCTCGGTGTGGCATACCACCAGATAACAACGGCTAGCCTGAGGGAAGGTTCGTAAGGCCTGCGCCTGTTTGTAGTTTTCCATGCCAAAACAGGCCTAACCAAGCTTAACAGGTAGTTGAAGGTCCTGCGAGACATTCGAAAATGTTGATACCGCTCCTCATCTCCAAAGTTTTTCAACGCGTTTGACCAGAAAACTTCGCCACTTGGTCGTGAATGTTTCCATATACGCCGGGTCGCGGTCTCCTGAAGCATGCGGCGAGCCATGGCAGCTCGCCTCCTACGGTACCGTCTCCTACACGCGCGACGGAGCGTTTCACACTGCTCCCGTGATTCCTTTATTACCAATTGAGCTTCATCATCCAGGTCTCTAATGCGTTTTCGTGTGCGCAGGATTACGCTTAACATAAGTCCGATCAGTGAGAGGAATTCTAGCTCTTCGCCGGCCATGTTGGACTGAATAGCTTTGTTTGGGGAAATGACGCATGTACGCCCGCCGCACTTTGTTTACGCAATATCCGGGTACAGCCTCCCCACCCCCTCCCCCCAGACATCTGGAACTTTTCCCTGCTGTCTGAACGCAGCCGAAAGTACAAGTTCCGGTACAAAAGTGGTGTGTCTGAAAACACAGTTCCGGTTAAAAACCGGATTGAATTTTCCACAAATGTTCCAGAATGTCTGTCTGAAAAGGGCTCTAGAGAGATCAGGTTTGTTTTAATGTACTCCAATCAACAGCCCCTACAACCACAAAAAGGAATGGAGTCATTAGCACTTATGGTTTGTAAATGGCACCCAGAATTATGTTGCACGAAGCACAATTTCACATCATTCAGGGTTCATTTGTGTGAAAACAAGGTCCAATCAGGCTGAAACAATACAGGAAGGTAGAATCTATTGAGTTGTAAGTGATCTGAACGTTTCAAGATGATCGCACATTCCTATTTGGGGTAAAACCATTTCCCAAAGGTCACCGGGCCTGGTGTCACTTTAAAGAAGTAGTCCAGCTACACCTTTGTGGGCTTATAACTTGGCTTCTGAATGTCCTAGAGAGGTTAGGTTTGTTTTAGTGTACTCCAATCAAAGCCCCTACAACCACAAAAAGGAATGGAGTCATTAGCACTTATGGTTTGTAAATGGCACCCAGAATTATGTTGCACGAAGCACAATTTCACATCATTCTGGGTTCATTTGTGTGAAAACAAGGTCCAATCAGGCTGAAACGTTACAGGAAGGTAGAATCTATTGAGTTGTAAGTTATCTGAACGTTTCATGATGATAGCACTTTCCTAAGGGGGTCAAACCATGTCCCAAAGGTCACCGGATCTGGTGTCAATTTAAAGAAGCAGTCCAGTTACACATTTGTGGGCTTATAACTTGGCTTCTGAATGACCTAGAGAGATCAGGTTTGTTTTAATGTACTCCAATCAACAGCCCCTACAACCACAAAAAGGAATGGAGATATTAGCACGTATGGTTTGTAAATGGCACCCAGAATTATGTTGCACGAAGCACAATTTCACATCATTCTGGGTTCATTTGTGTGAAAACAAGGTCCAATCAGGCTGAAACGTTACAGGAAGGTAGAATCTATTGAGTTGCAAGTGATCTGAACGTTTCATGATGATAGCACTTTCCTAAGGGGGTCAAACCATGTCCCAAAAGTCACCGGATCTGGTGTCAATTTAAAGAAGTAGTCCAGTTACACATTTGTGGGCTTATAACTTGGCTTCTGAATGTCCTAGAGAGATCAGGTTTGTTTTAGTGTACTCCAATCAACAGCCCCTACAACCACAAAAAGGAATGGAGTCATTAGCACTTATGGTTTGTAAATGGCACCCAGAATTATGTTGCACGAAGCACAATTTCACATCATTCTGGGTCCATTTGTGTGAAAACAAGGTCCAATCAGGCTGAAACGCTACAAGAAGGTAGAATCTATTGAGTTGTAAGTGATCTGAAGGTTTCAAGATGATCGCACATTCTTATAGGGGGTAAAACCATGTCCCAAAGGTCACCGGGCCTGCTGTCACTTTAAAGTAGTAGTCCAGTTACACCTTTTGGGCTTATAACTTGGCTTCTGAATGTCCTAGAGAGGTTAGTTTGTTTTAGTGTACTCCAATCAACAGCCCCTAAAACCACAAAAAGGAATGGAGTCATTAGCACTTATGGTTTGTAAATGGCACCCAGAATTATGTTGCACAAAGCACAATTTCACATCATTCTGGGTTCATTTGTGTGAAAACAAGGTCCAATCAGGCTGAAACGTTACAGGAAGGTAGAATCTATTGAGTTGTAAGTGATCTGAACGTTTCATGATGATAGCACTTTCCTAAGGGGGTCAAACCATGTCCCAAAGGTCACCGGATCTGGTGTCAATTTAAAGAAGTAGTCCAGTTACACATTTGTGGGCTTATAACTTGGCTTCTGAATGTCCTAGAGAGATCAGGTTTGTTTTAGTGTACTCCAATCAACAGCCCCTACAACCACAAAAAGGAATGGAGTCATTAGCACTTAATGTTTGTAAATGGCACCCAGAATTATGTTGCAGGAAGAACAATTTCACATCATTCTGGGTCCATTTGTGTTAAAACAAGGTCCAATCAGGCTGAAACGCTACAAGAAGGTAGAATCTATTGAGTTGTAAGTGATCTGAACGTTTCAAGATGATCGCTCATTCCTATAGGGGGTAAAACCATGTCCCAAAGGTCACCGGGCCTGGTGTCACTTTAAAGAAGTAGTCCAGTTACACCTTTGTGGGCTTATAACTTGGCTTCTGAATGTCCTAGAGAGGTTAGGTTTGTTTTAGTGTTCTCCAATCAACAGCCCCTACAACCACAAAAAGGAATGGAGTCATTAGCACTTATGGTTTGTAAATGGCACCCAGAATTATGTTGCACGAAGCACAATTTCACATCATTCTGGGTTCATTTGTGTGAAAACAAGGTCCAATCAGGCTGAAACGTTACAGGAAGGTAGAATCTATTGAGTTGTAAGTGATCTGAATGTTTCATGATGATAGCACTTTCCTAAGGGGGTCAAACCATGTCCCAAAGGTCACCGGATCTGGTGTCAATTTAAAGTAGTAGTCCAGTTACACATTTGTGGGCTTATAACTTGGCTTCTGAATGTCATAGAGAGGTCAGGTTTGTTTTAGTGTACTCCAATCAACAGCCCCTACAACCACAAAAAGGAATGGAGTCATTAGCACTTATGGTTTGTAAATGGCACCCAGAATTATGTTGCACGAAGCACAATTTCACATCATTCTGGGTTCATTTGTGTGAAAACAAGGTCCAATCAGGCTGAAACGTTACAGGAAGGTAGAATCTATTGAGTTGTAAGTGATCTGATTGTTTCATGATGATAGCACTTTCCTAAGGGGGTCAAACCATGTCCCAAAGGTCACCGGATCTGGTGTCAATTTAAAGAAGTAGTCCATTTACACATTTGTGGGCTTATAACTTGGCTTCTGAATGTCCTAGAGAGATCAGGTTTATTTTAGTGTACTCCAATCAACAGCCCCTACAACCACAAAAAGGAATGGAGTCATTAGCACTTATGGTTTTTAAATGGCACCCAGAATTATGTTGCACAAAGCACAATTTCACATGATTCTGGGTCCATTTGTGTGAAAACAAGGTCCAATCAGGCTGAAACGTTACAGGAAGGTAGAATCTATTGAGTTGTAAGTGATCTGAACGTTTCATGATGATAGCACTTTCCTAAGGGGGTCAAACCATGTCCCAAAGGTCACCGGATCTGGTGTCACTTTAAAGTAGTCCAGTTACACATTTGTGGGCTTATAACTTGGCTTCTGAATGTCCTAGAGAGGTCAGGTTTGTTTTAGTGTACTCCAATCAACAGCCCCTACAACCACAAAAAGGAATGGAGTCATTAGCACTTATGGTTTGTAAATGGCACCCAGAATTATGTTGCACGAAGCACAATTTCACATCATTCTGGGTCCATTTGTGTTAAAACAAGGTCCAATCAGGCTGAAACATTACAGGAAGGTAGAATCTATTAAGTTGTAAGTGATCTGAACGTTTCATGATGATAGCACTTCCCTAAGGGGGTCAAACCATGTCCCAAAGGTCACCGGATCTGGTGTCTAAAGAAGTAGTCCAGTTACAAATTTGTGGGCTTATAACTTGGCTTCTGAATGTCCTAGAGAGATCAGGTTTGTTTTAGTATACTCCAATCAACATACCCTACAACCACAAAAAGGAATGGAGATATTAGCACTTATGGTTTGTAAATGGCACCCAGAATTATTTTGCACGAAGCACAATTTCACAACATTCTGGGTTCATTTGTGTGAAAACAAGGTCCAATCAGGCTGAAACGTTACTGGAAGCTAGAATCTATTGAGTTGTAAGTGATCTGAACGTTTCATGATGATAGCGCTTTCCTAAGGGGGTCAAACCATGTCCCAAAGGTCACCGGATCTGGTGTCAATTTAAAGAAGTAGTCCAGTTACACATTTGTGGGCTTATAACTTGGCTTCTGAATGTCCTAGAGAGATCAGGTTTGTTTTAGTATACTCCAATCAACAGCCCCTACAACCACAAAAAGGAATGGAGTCATTAGCACTTATGGTTTGTAAATGGCACCCAGAATTATGTTGCACGAAGCACAATTTCACATCATTCTGGGTCCATTTGTGTGAAAACAAGGTCCAATCAGGCTGATACGTTACAAGAAGGTAGAATCTATTGAGTTGTAAGTGATCTGAACGTTTCATGATGATAGCACTTTCCTAAGGGGGTCAAACCATGTCCCAAAGGTCACCGGATCTGGTGTCTAAAGAAGTAGTCCAGTTACAAATTTGTGGGCTTATAACTTGGCTTCTGAATGTCCTAGAGAGATCAGGTTTGTTTTAGTATACTCCAATCAACATACCCTACAACCACAAAAAGGAATGGAGATATTAGCACTTATGGTTTGTAAATGGCACCCAGAATTATTTTGCACGAAGCACAATTTCACATCATTCTGGGTTCATTTGTGTGAAAACAAGGTCCAATCAGGCTGAAACGTTACTGGAAGCTAGAATCTATTGAGTTGTAAGTGATCTGAACGTTTCATGATGATAGCGCTTTCCTAAGGGGGTCAAACCATGTCCCAAAGGTCACCGGATCTGGTGTCAATTTAAAGAAGTAGTCCAGTTACACATTTGTGGGCTTATAACTTGGCTTCTGAATGTCCTAGAGAGATCAGGTTTGTTTTAGTATACTCCAATCAACAGCCCCTACAACCACAAAAAGGAATGGAGTCATTAGCACTTATGGTTTGTAAATGGCACCCAGAATTATGTTGCACGAAGCACAATTTCACATCATTCTGGGTCCATTTGTGTGAAAACAAGGTCCAATCAGGCTGATACGTTACAAGAAGGTAGAATCTATTGAGTTGTAAGTGATCTGAACGTTTCATGATGATAGCACTTTCCTAAGGGGGTCAAACCATGTCCCAAAGGTCACCGGATCTGGTGTCAATTTAAAGAAGTAGTCCAGTTACACATTTGTGGGCTTATAACTTGGCTTCTGAATGTCCTAGAGAGATCAGGTTTGTTTTAATGTACTCCAATCAACAGCCCCTACAACCACAAAAAGGAATGGAGTCATTAGCATTTATGGTTTGTAAATGGCACCCAGAATTATGTTGCACGAAGCACAATTTCACATCATTCTGGGTTCATTTGTGTGAAAACAAGGTCCAATCAGGCTGAAACGTTACAGGAAGGTAGAATCTATTTAGTTGTAAGTGATCTGAACGTTTCATGATTATAGCGCTTTCCTAAGCGGATCAAACCATGTCCCAAAGGTCACCGGATCATGTGTCAATTTAAAGAAGTAGTCCAGTTACACATTTGTGGGCTTATAACTTGGCTTCTGAATGTCCTAGAGAGATCAGGTTTGTTTTAGTGTACTCCAATCAACAGCCCCTACAACCACAAAAGGAATGGAGTCATTAGCCTTATGGTTTGTAAATGGCACCCAGAATTATGTTGCACGAAGCACAATTTCACATCATTCTGGGTCCATTTGTGTGAAAACAAGGTCCAATCAGGCTGAAACATTACAAGAAGGTAGAATCTATTGAGTTGTAAGTGATCTGAACGTTTCATGATGATCTCACATTCCCATAGGGGGTCAAACCATGTCCCAAAGGTCACCGGGCCTGGTGTCACTTTAAAGAAGTAGTCCAGTTACACCTTTGTGGGCTTATAACTTGGCTTCTGAATGTCCTAGAGAGGTCAGGTTTGTTTTAGTGTACTCCAATCAACAGCCCCTACAACCACAAAAAGGAATGGAGTCATTAGCACTTATGGTTTGTAAATGGCACCCAGAATTATATTGCACGAAGCACAATTTCACATCATTCTGGGTCCATTTGTGTGAAAACAAGGTCCAATCAGGCTGAAACGTTACAGGAAGGTACAATCTATTGAGTTGTAAGTGATCTGAACGTTTCATGATGATAGCACTTTCCTAAGGGGGTCAAACCATGTCCCAAAGGTCACCGGATCTGGTGTCAATTTAAAGAAGTAGTCCAGTTACACATTTGTGGGCTTATAACTTGGCTTCTGAATGTCCTAGAGTTATCAGGTTTGCTTTAGTGTACTCCAATCAACAGCCCCTACAACCACAAAAAGGAATGGAGACATTAGCACTTATGGTTTGTAAATGGCACCCAGAATTATGTTGCACGAAGCACAATTTCACATCATTCTGGGTCCATTTGTGTGAAAACAAGGTCCAGTCAGGCTGAAACGCTACAAGAAGGTAGAATCTATTGAGTTGTAAGTGATCTGAACATTTCAAGATGATCGCACATTCCGATAGGGGGTAAAACCATGTCCCAAAGGTCACCGGGCCTGGTGTCACTTTAAAGAAGTACAATAGTCCAGTTACACCTTTGTGGGCTTATAACTTGGCTTCTGAATGTCCTAGAGAGGTTAGGTTTGTTTTAGTGTACTCCAATCAACAGCCCCTACAACCACAAAAAGGAATGGAGTCATTAGCACTTATGGTTTGTAAATGGCACCCAGAATTATGTTGCACGAAGCACAATTTCACATCATTCTGGGTCCATTTGTGTGAAAACAAGGTCCAATCAGGCTGAAACGTTACAGGATGGTAGAATCTATTTAGTTGTAAGTGATCTGAACGTTTCATGATGATAGCGCTTTCCTAAGGGGATCAAACCATGTCCCAAAGGTCACCGGATCTGGTGTAAATTTAAAGAAGTAGTCCAGTTACACATTTGTGGGCTTATAACTTGGCTTCTGAATGTCCTAGAGAGATCAGGTTTGTTTTAGTGTACTCCAATCAACAGCCCCTACAACCACAAAAGGAATGGAGTCATTAGCCTTATGGTTTGTAAATGGCACCCAGAATTATGTTGCACGAAGCACAATTTCACATCATTCTGGGTCCATTTGTGTGAAAACAAGGTCCAATCAGGCTGAAACATTACAAGAAGGTAGAATCTATTGAGTTGTAAGTTATCTGAACGTTTCATGATGATCTCACATTCCCATAGGGGGTCAAACCATGTCCCAAAGGTCACCGGGCCTGGTGTCACTTTAAAGAAGTAGTCCAGTTACACCTTTGTGGGCTTATAACTTGGCTTCTGAATGTCCTAGAGAGGTCAGGTTTGTTTTAGTGTACTCCAATCAACAGCCCCTACAACCACAAAAAGGAATGGAGTCATTAGCACTTATGGTTTGTAAATGGCACCCAGAATTATGTTGCACGAAGCACAATTTCACATCATTCTGGGTCCATTTGTGTGAAAACAAGGTCCAATCAGGCTGAAACGTTACAGGAAGGTAGAATCTATTTAGTTGTAAGTGATCTGAACGTTTCATGATGATAGCGCTTTCCTAAGGGGATCAAACCATGTCCCAAAGGTCACCGGATCTGGTGTAAATTTAAAGAAGTAGTCCAGTTACACATTTGTGGGCTTATAACTTGGCTTCTGAATGTCCTAGAGAGATCAGGTTTGTTTTAGTGTACTCCAATCAACAGCCCCTACAACCACAAAAAGGAATGGAGTCATTAGCACTTAAGGTTTGTAAATGGCACCCAGAATTATGTTGCAGGAAGAACAATTTCACATCATTCTGGGTCCATTTGTGTTAAAACAAGGTCCAATCAGGCTGAAACGCTACAAGAAGGTAGAATCTATTGAGTTGTAAGTTATCTGAACGTTTCAAGATGATCGCTCATTCCTATAGGGGGTAAAACCATGTCCCAAAGGTCACCGGGCCTGGTGTCACTTTAAAGAAGTAGTCCAGTTACACCTTTGTGGGCTTATAACTTGGCTTCTGAATGTCCTAGAGAGGTTAGGTTTGTTTTAGTGTTCTCCAATCAACAGCCCCTACAACCACAAAAAGGAATGGAGTCATTAGCACTTATGGTTTGTAAATGGCACCCAGAATTATGTTGCACGAAGCACAATTTCACATCATTCTGGGTTCATTTGTGTGAAAACAAGGTCCAATCAGGCTGAAACGTTACAGGAAGGTAGAATCTATTGAGTTGTAAGTGATCTGAATGTTTCATGATGATAGCACTTTCCTAAGGGGGTCAAACCATGTCCCAAAGGTCACCGGATCTGGTGTCAATTTAAAGTAGTAGTCCAGTTACACATTTGTGGGCTTATAACTTGACTTCTGAATGTCCTAGAGAGATCAGGTTTGTTTTAATGTACTCCAATCAACAGCCCCTACAACCACAAAAAGGAATGGAGTCATTAGCACTTATGGTTTGTAAATGGCACCCAGAATTATGTTGCACGAAGCACAATTTCACATCATTCTGGGTCCATTTGTGTGAAAACAAGGTCCAATCAGGCTGAAACGCTACAAGAAGGTAGAATCTATTGAGTTGTAAGTGATCTGAAGGTTTCAAGATGATCGCACATTCTTATAGGGGGTAAAACCATGTCCCAAAGGTCACCGGGCCTGGTGTCACTTTAAAGAAGTTGTCCAGTTACACCTTTGTGGGCTTATAACTTGGCTTCTGAATGTCATAGAGAGGTCAGGTTTGTTTTAGTGTACTCCAATCAACAGCCCCTACAACCACAAAAAGGAATGGAGTCATTAGCACTTATGGTTTGTAAATGGCACCCAGAATTATGTTGCACGAAGCACAATTTCACATCATTCTGGGTTCATTTGTGTGAAAACAAGGTCCAATCAGGCTGAAACGTTACAGGAAGGTAGAATCTATTGAGTTGTAAGTGATCTGATTGTTTCATGATGATAGCACTTTCCTAAGGGGGTCAAACCATGTCCCAAAGGTCACCGGATCTGATGTCAATTTAAAGAAGTAGTCCATTTACACATTTGTGGGCTTATAACTTGGCTTCTGAATGTCCTAGAGAGATCAGGTTTATTTTAGTGTACTCCAATCAACAGCCCCTACAACCACAAAAAGGAATGGAGTCATTAGCACTTATGGTTTTTAAATGGCACCCAGAATTATGTTGCACAAAGCACAATTTCACATGATTCTGGGTCCATTTGTGTGAAAACAAGGTCCAATCAGGCTGAAACGTTACAGGAAGGTAGAATCTATTGAGTTGTAAGTGATCTGAACGTTTCATGATGATAGCACTTTCCTAAGGGGGTCAAACCATGTCCCAAAGGTCACCGGATCTGGTGTCACTTTAAAGTAGTCCAGTTACACATTTGTGGGCTTATAACTTGGCTTCTGAATGTCCTAGAGAGGTCAGGTTTGTTTTAGTGTACTCCAATCAACAGCCCCTACAACCACAAAAAGGAATGGAGTCATTAGCACTTATGGTTTGTAAATGGCACCCAGAATTATGTTGCACGAAGCACAATTTCACATCATTCTGGGTCCATTTGTGTTAAAACAAGGTCCAATCAGGCTGAAACATTACAGGAAGGTAGAATCTATTAAGTTGTAAGTGATCTGAACGTTTCATGATGATAGCACTTCCCTAAGGGGGTCAAACCATGTCCCAAATGTCACCGGATCTGGTGTCTAAAGAAGTAGTCCAGTTACAAATTTGTGGGCTTATAACTTGGCTTCTGAATGTCCTAGAGAGATCAGGTTTGTTTTAGTATACTCCAATCAACATACCCTACAACCACAAAAAGGAATGGAGATATTAGCACTTATGGTTTGTAAATGGCACCCAGAATTATTTTGCACGAAGCACAATTTCACATCATTCTGGGTTCATTTGTGTGAAAACAAGGTCCAATCAGGCTGAAACGTTACTGGAAGCTAGAATCTATTGAGTTGTAAGTGATCTGAACGTTTCATGATGATAGCGCTTTCCTAAGGGGGTCAAACCATGTCCCAAAGGTCACCGGATCTGGTGTCAATTTAAAGAAGTAGTCCAGTTACACATTTGTGGGCTTATAACTTGGCTTCTGAATGTCCTAGAGAGATCAGGTTTGTTTTAGTATACTCCAATCAACAGCCCCTACAACCACAAAAAGGAATGGAGTCATTAGCACTTATGGTTTGTAAATGGCACCCAGAATTATGTTGCACGAAGCACAATTTCACATCATTCTGGGTCCATTTGTGTGAAAACAAGGTCCAATCAGGCTGATACGTTACAAGAAGGTAGAATCTATTGAGTTGTAAGTGATCTGAACGTTTCATGATGATAGCACTTTCCTAAAGGGGTCAAACCATGTCCCAAAGGTCACCGGATCTGGTGTCTAAAGAAGTAGTCCAGTTACAAATTTGTGGGCTTATAACTTGGCTTCTGAATGTCCTAGAGAGATCAGGTTTGTTTTAGTATACTCCAATCAACATACCCTACAACCACAAAAAGGAATGGAGATATTAGCACTTATGGTTTGTAAATGGCACCCAGAATTATTTTGCACGAAGCACAATTTCACATCATTCTGGGTTCATTTGTGTGAAAACAAGGTCCAATCAGGCTGAAACGTTACTGGAAGCTAGAATCTATTGAGTTGTAAGTGATCTGAACGTTTCATGATGATAGCGCTTTCCTAAGGGGGTCAAACCATGTCCCAAAGGTCACCGGATCTGGTGTCAATTTAAAGAAGTAGTCCAGTTACACATTTGTGGGCTTATAACTTGGCTTCTGAATGTCCTAGAGAGATCAGGTTTGTTTTAGTATACTCCAATCAACAGCCCCTACAACCACAAAAAGGAATGGAGTCATTAGCACTTATGGTTTGTAAATGGCACCCAGAATTATGTTGCACGAAGCACAATTTCACATCATTCTGGGTCCATTTGTGTGAAAACAAGGTCCAATCAGGCTGATACGTTACAAGAAGGTAGAATCTATTGAGTTGTAAGTGATCTGAACGTTTCATGATGATAGCACTTTCCTAAGGGGGTCAAACCATGTCCCAAAGGTCACCGGATCTGGTGTCAATTTAAAGAAGTAGTCCAGTTACACATTTGTAGGCTTATAACTTGGCTTCTGAATGTCCTAGAGAGATCAGGTTTGTTTTAATGTACTCCAATCAACAGCCCCTACAACCACAAAAAGGAATGGAGTCATTAGCATTTATGGTTTGTAAATGGCACCCAGAATTATGTTGCACGAAGCACAATTTCACATCATTCTGGGTTCATTTGTGTGAAAACAAGGTCCAATCAGGCTGAAACGTTACAGGAAGGTAGAATCTATTTAGTTGTAAGTGATCTGAACGTTTCATGATTATAGCGCTTTCCTAAGCGGATCAAACCATGTCCCAAAGGTCACCGGATCATGTGTCAATTTAAAGAAGTAGTCCAGTTACACATTTGTGGGCTTATAACTTGGCTTCTGAATGTCCTAGAGAGATCAGGTTTGTTTTAGTGTACTCCAATCAACAGCCCCTACAACCACAAAAGGAATGGAGTCATTAGCCTTATGGTTTGTAAATGGCACCCAGAATTATGTTGCACGAAGCACAATTTCACATCATTCTGGGTCCATTTGTGTGAAAACAAGGTCCAATCAGGCTGAAACATTACAAGAAGGTAGAATCTATTGAGTTGTAAGTGATCTGAACGTTTCATGATGATCTCACATTCCCATAGGGGGTCAAACCATGTCCCAAAGGTCACCGGGCCTGGTGTCACTTTAAAGAAGTAGTCCAGTTACACCTTTGTGGGCTTATAACTTGGCTTCTGAATGTCCTAGAGAGGTCAGGTTTGTTTTAGTGTACTCCAATCAACAGCCCCTACAACCACAAAAAGGAATGGAGTCATTAGCACTTATGGTTTGTAAATGGCACCCAGAATTATATTGCACGAAGCACAATTTCACATCATTCTGGGTCCATTTGTGTGAAAACAAGGTCCAATCAGGCTGAAACGTTACAGGAAGGTACAATCTATTGAGTTGAAAGTGATCTGAACGTTTCATGATGATAGCACTTTCCTAAGGGGGTCAAACCATGTCCCAAAGGTCACCGGATCTGGTGTCAATTTAAAGAAGTAGTCCAGTTACACATTTGTGGGCTTATAACTTGGCTTCTGAATGTCCTAGAGTTATCAGGTTTGCTTTAGTGTACTCCAATCAACAGCCCCTACAACCACAAAAAGGAATGGAGACATTAGCACTTATGGTTTGTAAATGGCACCCAGAATTATGTTGCACGAAGCACAATTTCACATCATTCTGGGTCCATTTGTGTGAAAACAAGGTCCAGTCAGGCTGAAACGCTACAAGAAGGTAGAATCTATTGAGTTGTAAGTGATCTGAACATTTCAAGATGATCGCACATTCCGATAGGGGGTAAAACCATGTCCCAAAGGTCACCGGGCCTGGTGTCACTTTAAAGAAGTACAATAGTCCAGTTACACCTTTGTGGGCTTATAACTTGGCTTCTGAATGTCCTAGAGAGGTTAGGTTTGTTTTAGTGTACTCCAATCAACAGCCCCTACAACCACAAAAAGGAATGGAGTCATTAGCACTTATGGTTTGTAAATGGCACCCAGAATTATGTTGCACGAAGCACAATTTCACATCATTCTGGGTCCATTTGTGTGAAAACAAGGTCCAATCAGGCTGAAACGTTACAGGAAGGTAGAATCTATTGAGTTGTAAGTGATCTGAACGTTTCATGATGATAGCACTTTCCTAAGGGGGTCAAACCATGTCCCAAAGGTCACCGGATCTGGTGTCAATTTAAAGAAGTAGTCCAGTTACACATTTGCTGGCTTATAACTTGGCTTCTGAATGTCCTAGAGAGATCAGGTTTATTTTAGTGTACTCCAATAAACAGTCCCTACAACTACAAAAAGGAATGGAGTCATTAGCACTTATGGTTTTTAAATGGCACCCAGAATTATAATGCACGAAGCACAATTTCACATCATTCTGGGTTCATTTGTGTGAAAACAAGGTCCAATCAGGCTGAAACGTTACAGGATGGTAGAATCTATTTAGTTGTAAGTGATCTGAACGTTTCATGATGATAGCGCTTTCCTAAGGGGATCAAACCATGTCCCAAAGGTCACCGGATCTGGTGTAAATTTAAAGAAGTAGTCCAGTTACACATTTGTGGGCTTATAACTTGGCTTCTGAATGTCCTAGAGAGATCAGGTTTGTTTTAGTGTACTCCAATCAACAGCCCCTACAACCACAAAAGGAATGGAGTCATTAGCCTTATGGTTTGTAAATGGCACCCAGAATTATGTTGCACGAAGCACAATTTCACATCATTCTGGGTCCATTTGTGTGAAAACAAGGTCCAATCAGGCTGAAACATTACAAGAAGGTAGAATCTATTGAGTTGTAAGTTATCTGAACGTTTCATGATGATCTCACATTCCCATAGGGGGTCAAACCATGTCCCAAAGGTCACCGGGCCTGGTGTCACTTTAAAGAAGTAGTCCAGTTACACCTTTGTGGGCTTATAACTTGGCTTCTGAATGTCCTAGAGAGGTCAGGTTTGTTTTAGTGTACTCCAATCAACAGCCCCTACAACCACAAAAAGGAATGGAGTCATTAGCACTTATGGTTTGTAAATGGCACCCAGAATTATGTTGCACGAAGCACAATTTCACATCATTCTGGGTCCATTTGTGTGAAAACAAGGTCCAATCAGGCTGAAACGTTACAGGAAGGTAGAATCTATTGAGTTGTAAGTGATCTGAACGTTTCATGATGATAGCACTTTCCTAAGGGGGTCAAACCATGTCCCAAAGGTCACCGGATCTGGTGTCAATTTAAAGAAGTAGTCCAGTTACACATTTGTGGGCTTATAACTTGGCTTCTGAATGTCCTAGAGCGATCAGGTTTGCTTTAGTGTACTCCAATCAACAGCCCCTACAACCACAAAAAGGAATGGAGACATTAGCACTTATGGTTTGTAAATGGCACCCAGAATTATGTTGCACGAAGCACAATTTCACATCATTCTGGGTCCATTTGAGTGAAAACAAGGTCCAGTCAGGCTGAAACGCTACAAGAAGGTAGAATCTATTGAGTTGTAAGTGATCTGAACATTTCAAGATGATCGCACATTCCTATAGGGGGTAAAACCATGTCCCAAAGGTCACCGGGCCTGGTGTCACTTTAAAGAAGTACAATAGTCCAGTTACACCTTTGTGGGCTTATAACTTGGCTTCTGAATGTCCTAGAGAGGTTAGGTTTGTTTTAGTGTACTGCAATCAACAGCCCCTACAACCACAAAAAGGAATGGAGTCATTAGCACTTATGGTTTGTAAATGGCACCCAGAATTATGTTGCACGAAGCACAATTTCACATCATTCTGGGTCCATTTGTGTGAAAACAAGGTCCAATCAGGCTGAAACGTTACAGGAAGGTAGAATCTATTGAGTTGTAAGTGATCTGAACGTTTCATGATGATAGCACTTTCCTAAGGGGGTCAAACCATGTCCCAAAGGTCACCGGATCTGGTGTCAATTTAAAGAAGTAGTCCAGTTACACCTTTGTGGGCTTATAACTTGGCTTCTGAATGTCCTAGAGAGATCAGGTTTGTTTTAGTGTACTCCAATCAACAGCCCCTACAACCACAAAAAGGAATGGAGTCATTAGCTCTTATGGTTTGTAAATGGCACCCAGAATTATGTTGCACGAAGCACAATTTCACATCATTCTGAGTCCATTTGTGTGAAAACAAGGTCCAATCAGGCTGAAACGTTACAGGAAGTAGAATCTATTGAGTTGTAAGTGATCTGAACGTTTCATGATGATAGCACTTTCCTAAGGGGGTCAAACCATGTCCCAAAGGTCACCGGATCTGGTGTCAATTTAAAGAAGTAGTCCAGTTACACATTTGTGGACTTATAACTTGGCTTCTGAATGTCCTAGAGAGATCAGGTTTGTTTTAATGTACTCCAATCAACAGCCCCTACAACCACAAAAATGAATGGAGTCATTAGCATTTATGGTTTGTAAATGGCACCCAGAATTATGTTGCACGAAGCACAATTTCACATCATTCTGGGTTCATTTGTGTGAAAACAAGGTCCAATCAGGCTGAAACGTTACAGGAAGGTAGAATCTATTGAGTTGTAAGTGATCTGAACGTTTCATGATGATAGCACTTTCCTAAGGGGGTCAAACCATGTCCCAAAGGTCACCGGATCTGGTGTCAATTTAAAGAAGTAGTCCAGTTACACATTTGTGGGCTTATAACTTGGCTTCTGAATGTCCTAGAGCGATCAGGTTTGCTTTAGTGTACTCCAATCAACAGCCCCTATAACCACAAAAAGGAATGGAGACATTAGCACTTATGGTTTTTAAATGGCACCCAGAATTATGTTGCACGAAGCACAATTTCACATCATTCTGAGTCCATTTGTGTGAAAACAAGGTCCAATCAGGCTGAAACGTTACAGGAAGTAGAATCTATTGAGTTGTAAGTGATCTGAACGTTTCATGATGATAGCACTTTCCTAAGGGGGTCAAACCATGTCCCAAAGGTCACCGGATCTGGTGTCAATTTAAAGAAGTAGTCCAGTTACACATTTGTGGACTTATAACTTGGCTTCTGTATGTCCTAGAGAGATCAGGTTTGTTTTAATGTACTCCAATCAACAGCCCCTACAACCACAAAAAGGAATGGAGTCATTAGCATTTATGGTTTGTAAATGGCACCCATAATTATGTTGCACGAAGCACAATTTCACATCATTCTGGGTTCATTTGTGTGAAAACAAGGTCCAATCAGGCTGAAACGTTACAGGAAGGTAGAATCTATTGAGTTGTAAGTGATCTGAACGTTTCATGATGATAGCACTTTCCTAAGGGGGTCAAACCATGTCCCAAAGGTCACCGGATCTGGTGTCAATTTAAAGAAGTAGTCCAGTTACACATTTGTGGGCTTATAACTTGGCTTCTGAATGTCCTAGAGCGATCAGGTTTGCTTTAGTGTACTCCAATCAACAGCCCCTACAACCACAAAAAGGAATGGAGACATTAGCACTTATGGTTTTTAAATGGCACCCAGAATTATGTTGCACAAAGCACAATTTCACATCATTCTGGGTTCATTTGTGTGAAAACAAGGTCCAATTAGGCTGAAACAATACAGGAAGGTAGAATCTATTGAGTTGTAAGTGATCTGAACGTTTCATGATGATCGCACTTTCCTAAGGGGGTCAAACCATGTCCCAAAGGTCACCGGATCTGGTGTCACTTTAAAGAAGTAGTCCAGTTACACATTTGTGGGCTTATAACTTGGCTTCTGAATGTCCTAGAGAGGTCAGGGTTGTTTTAGTGTACTCCAATCAACAGCCCCTACAACCACAAAAAGGAATGGAGTCATTAGCACTTATGGTTTTTAAATGGCACCCAGAATTATGTTGCACGAAGCACAATTTCACATCATTCTGGGTTCATTTGTGTGAAAACAAGGTCCAATCAGGCTGAAACGTTACAGGAAGGTAGAATCTACTGAGTTGTAAGTGATCTGAACGTTTCATGATGATAGCACTTTCCTAAGGGGGTCAAACCATGTCCCAAAGATCACCGGATCTGGTGTCAATTTAAAGAAGTAGTCCAGTTACACATTTGTGGGCTTATAACTTGGCTTCTGAATGTCCTAGAGAGATCAGGTTTGTTTTAGTGTACTCCAATCAACAGCCCCTACAACCACAAAAAGGAATTGAGTCATTAGCACTTATGGTTTGTAAATGGCACCCATAATTATGTTGCACGAAGCACATTTTCACATCATTCTGGGTCCATTTGTGTGAAAACAAGGTCCAATCAGGCTGAAATGCTACAAGAAGGTAGAATCTATTGAGTTGTAAGTGATCTGAACGTTTCATGATGATAGCACTTTCCTAAGGGGGTCAAACCATGTCCCAAAGGTCACCGGATCTGGTGTCAATTTAAAGAAGTAGTCCAGTTACACATTTGTGGACTTATAACTTGGCTTCTGAATGTCCTAGAGAGATCAGGTTTGTTTTAATGTACTCCAATCAACAGCCCCTACAACCACAAAAATGAATGGAGTCATTAGCATTTATGGTTTGTAAATGGCACCCAGAATTATGTTGCACGAAGCACAATTTCACATCATTCTGGGTTCATTTGTGTGAAAACAAGGTCCAATCAGGCTGAAACGTTACAGGAAGGTAGAATCTATTGAGTTGTAAGTGATCTGAACGTTTCATGATGATAGCACTTTCCTAAGGGGGTCAAACCATGTCCCAAAGGTCACCGGATCTGGTGTCAATTTAAAGAAGTAGTCCAGTTACACATTTGTGGGCTTATAACTTGGCTTCTGAATGTCCTAGAGCGATCAGGTTTGCTTTAGTGTACTCCAATCAACAGCCCCTATAACCACAAAAAGGAATGGAGACATTAGCACTTATGGTTTTTAAATGGCACCCAGAATTATGTTGCACGAAGCACAATTTCACATCATTCTGAGTCCATTTGTGTGAAAACAAGGTCCAATCAGGCTGAAACGTTACAGGAAGTAGAATCTATTGAGTTGTAAGTGATCTGAACGTTTCATGATGATAGCACTTTCCTAAGGGGGTCAAACCATGTCCCAAAGGTCACCGGATCTGGTGTCAATTTAAAGAAGTAGTCCAGTTACACATTTGTGGACTTATAACTTGGCTTCTGTATGTCCTAGAGAGATCAGGTTTGTTTTAATGTACTCCAATCAACAGCCCCTACAACCACAAAAAGGAATGGAGTCATTAGCATTTATGGTTTGTAAATGGCACCCATAATTATGTTGCACGAAGCACAATTTCACATCATTCTGGGTTCATTTGTGTGAAAACAAGGTCCAATCAGGCTGAAACGTTACAGGAAGGTAGAATCTATTGAGTTGTAAGTGATCTGAACGTTTCATGATGATAGCACTTTCCTAAGGGGGTCAAACCATGTCCCAAAGGTCACCGGATCTGGTGTCAATTTAAAGAAGTAGTCCAGTTACACATTTGTGGGCTTATAACTTGGCTTCTGAATGTCCTAGAGCGATCAGGTTTGCTTTAGTGTACTCCAATCAACAGCCCCTACAACCACAAAAAGGAATGGAGACATTAGCACTTATGGTTTTTAAATGGCACCCAGAATTATGTTGCACAAAGCACAATTTCACATCATTCTGGGTTCATTTGTGTGAAAACAAGGTCCAATTAGGCTGAAACAATACAGGAAGGTAGAATCTATTGAGTTGTAAGTGATCTGAACGTTTCATGATGATCGCACTTTCCTAAGGGGGTCAAACCATGTCCCAAAGGTCACCGGATCTGGTGTCACTTTAAAGAAGTAGTCCAGTTACACATTTGTGGGCTTATAACTTGGCTTCTGAATGTCCTAGAGAGGTCAGGGTTGTTTTAGTGTACTCCAATCAACAGCCCCTACAACCACAAAAAGGAATGGAGTCATTAGCACTTATGGTTTTTAAATGGCACCCAGAATTATGTTGCACGAAGCACAATTTCACATCATTCTGGGTTCATTTGTGTGAAAACAAGGTCCAATCAGGCTGAAACGTTACAGGAAGGTAGAATCTACTGAGTTGTAAGTGATCTGAACGTTTCATGATGATAGCACTTTCCTAAGGGGGTCAAACCATGTCCCAAAGATCACCGGATCTGGTGTCAATTTAAAGAAGTAGTCCAGTTACACATTTGTGGGCTTATAACTTGGCTTCTGAATGTCCTAGAGAGATCAGGTTTGTTTTAGTGTACTCCAATCAACAGCCCCTACAACCACAAAAAGGAATTGAGTCATTAGCACTTATGGTTTGTAAATGGCACCCATAATTATGTTGCACGAAGCACATTTTCACATCATTCTGGGTCCATTTGTGTGAAAACAAGGTCCAATCAGGCTGAAATGCTACAAGAAGGTAGAATCTATTGAGTTGTAAGTGATCTGAACGTTTCAAGATGATCGCACATTCCTATAGGGGGTCAAACCATGTCCCAAAGGTCACCGGGCCTGGTGTCACTTTAAAGAAGTAGTCCAGTTACACCTTTGTGGGCTTATAACTTGGCTTCTGAATGTCCTAGAGAGGTTAGGTTTGTTTTAGTGTACTCCAATCAAAGCCCCTACAACCACAAAAAGGAATGGAGTCATTAGCACTTATGGTTTGTAAATGGCACCCAGAATTATGTTGCACGAAGCACAATTTCACATCATTGTGGGTTCATTTGTGTGAAAACAAGGTCCAATCAGGCTGAAACGTTACAGGAAGGTAGAATCTATTGAGTTGTAAGTGATCTGAACGTTTCATGATGATAGCACTTTCCTAAGGGGGTCAAACCATGTCCCAAAGGTCACCGGATCTGGTGTCAATTTAAAGAAGTTGTCCAGTTACACATTTGTGGGCTTATAACTTGGCTTCTGAATGTCCTAGAGAGATCAGGTTTGTTTTAATGTACTCCAATCAACAGCCCCTACAACCACAAAAAGGAATGGAGTCATTAGCACTTATAGTTTGTAAGTGGCACCCAGAATTATGTTGCACGAAGCACAATTTCACATCATTCTGGGTCCATTTGTGTGAAAACAAGGTCCAATCCAGCTGAAACGCTACAAGAAGGTAGAATCTATTGAGTTGTAAGTGATCTGAACGTTTCAAGATGATCGCACATTCCTATAGGGGGTCAAACCATGTCCCAAAGGTCACCGGGCCAAGTGTCAATTTAAAGAAGTAGTCCAGTTACACATTTGTGTGCTTATAACTTGGCTTCTGAATGTCCTAGAGAGATCAGGTTTGTTTTAATGTACTCCAATCAACAGCCCCTACAACCACAAAAAGGAATGGAGTCATTAGCATTTATGGTTTGTAAATGGCACCCAGAATTATGTTGCACGAAGCACAATTTCACATCATTCTGGGTTCATTTGTGTGAAAACAAGGTCCAATCAGGCTGAAACGTTACAGGAAGGTAGAATCTATTTAGTTGTAAGTGATCTGAACGTTTCATGATGATAGCGCTTTCCTAAGGGGATCAAACCATGTCCCAAAGGTCACCGGATCTGGTGTCAATTTAAAGAAGTAGTCCAGTTACACATTTGTGGGCTTATAACTTGGCTTCTGAATGTCCTAGAGATATCAGGTTTGTTTTAGTGTACTCCAATCAACAGCCCCTACAACCACAAAAGGAATGGAGTCATTAGCACTTATGGTTTGTAAATGGCACCCAGAATTATGTTGCACGAAGCACAATTTCACATCATTCTGGGTCCATTTGTGTGAAAACAAGGTCCAATCAGGCTGAAACGTTACAAGAAGGTAGAATCTATTGAGTTGTAAGTGATCTGAACGTTTCATGATGATCTCACATTCCCATAGGGGGTCAAACAATGTCCCAAAGGTCACCGGGCCTGGTGTCACTTTAAAGAAGTAGTCCAGTTACACCTTTGTGGGCTTATAACTTGGCTTCTGAATGTCCTAGAGAGGTCAGGTTTGTTTTAGTGTACTCCAATCAACAGCCCCTACAACCACAAAAAGGAATGGAGTCATTAGCATTTATGGTTTGTAAATGGCACCCAGAATTATGTTGCACGAAGCACAATTTCACATCATTCTGGGTTCATTTGTGTGAAAACAAGGTCCAATCAGGCTGAAACATTACAGGAAGGTAGAATCTATTGAGTTGTAAGTGATCTGAACGTTTCATGATGATAGAACTTTCCTAAGGGGGTCAAACCATGTCCCAAAGGTCACCGGATCTGGTGTCAATTTAAAGAAGTAGTCCAGTTACACATTTGTGGGCTTATAACTTGGCTTCTGAATGTCCTAGAGCGATCAGGTTTGCTTTAGTGTACTCCAATCAACAGCCCCTACAACCACAAAAAGGAATGGAGACATTAGCACTTATGGTTTTTAAATGGCACCCAGAATTATGTTGCACGAAGCACAATTTCACATCATTCTGGGTTCATTTGTGTGAAAACAAGGTCCAATCAGGCTGAAACAATACAGGAAGGTAGAATCTATTGAGTTGTAAGTGATCTGAACATTTCATGATGATCGCACTTTTCCTAAGGGGGTCAAACCATGCCATGTGTCAATCAGACAGAAAGGTCTTACGGACAGATTCCGGCAAATTTCCGTTTTTCATGGCCTGTCTGAAAGGGGCTTAGGACATTCCGAAGTCAAGTTATAAGCCCACAAATGTGTAACTGGACTACTACTTTAAATTGACACCAGATCCGGTGACCTTTGGGACATGGTTTGACCCCCTTAGGAAAGTGCTATCATCATGAAACAGTCAGATCACTTACAACTCAATAGATTCTACCTTCCTGTAACGTTTCAGCCTGATTGGACCTTGTTTTCACACAAATGAACCCAGAATGATGTGAAATTGTGCTTCGTGCAACATAATTCTGGGTGCCACTTACAAACCATAAGTGCTAATGACTCCATTCCTTTTTGTGGTTGTAGGGGCTGTTGATTGGAGAACACTAAAACAAACCTAACCTCTCTAGGACATTCAGAAGCCAAGTTATAAGCCCACAAATGTGTAACTGGACTACTTCTTTAAAGTGACACCAGGCCCGGTGACCTTTGGGACATGGTTTTACCCCCTTAGGAAAGTGCTATCATCATGAAACGTTCAGATCACTTACAACTCAATAGATTCTACCTTCTTGTAGCGTTTCAGCCTGATTGGACCTTGTTTTCACACAAATGGACCCAGAATGATGTGAAATTGTGCTTCGTGCAACATAATTCTGGGTGTCATTTACAAACCTTAAGTGCTAATGACTCCATTCCTTTTTGTGGTTGTAGGGGCTGTTGATTGGAGTACACTAAAACAAACCTGATCTCTCTAGGACATTCAGAAGCCAAATTATAAGCCCACAAATGTGTAACTGGACTACTTCTTTAAATTGACACCAGATCCGGTGACCTTTGGGACATGGTTTGACCCCCTTAGGAAAGTGCTATCATCATGAAACGTTCAGATCACTTACAACTCAATAGATTCTACCTTCCTGTAACGTTTCAGCCTGATTGGACCTTGTTTTCACACAAATGGACCCAGAATGATGTGAAATTGTGCTTCGTGCAACATAATTCTAGGTGCCATTTACAAACCATAAGTGCTAATGACTCCATTCCTTTTTGTGGTTGTAGGGGCTGTTGATTGGAGTATACTAAAACAAACCTGACCTCTCTAGGACATTCAGAAGCCAAGTTATAAGCCCACAAATGTGTAACTGGACTACTTCTTTAAAGTGACACCAGATCCGGTGACATTTGGGACATGGTTTGACCCTCTTAGGAAAGTGCTATCATCATGAAACGTTCAGATCACTTACAACTCAATAGATTCTACCTTCCTGTAACGTTTCAGCCTGATTGGACCTTGTTTTCACACAAATGAACCCAGAATGATGTGAAATTGTGCTTCGTGCAACATAATTAT
The DNA here is from genome assembly GCF_043380555.1 of Nothobranchius furzeri. Taxonomy (NCBI): domain Eukaryota; kingdom Metazoa; phylum Chordata; class Actinopteri; order Cyprinodontiformes; family Nothobranchiidae; genus Nothobranchius; species Nothobranchius furzeri. The sequence goes on from NC_091756.1 coordinate 13,714,872, forward strand.
GGGTGCCATTTACAAACCATAAGTGCTAATGACTCCATTCCTTTTTGTGGTTTTAGGGGCTGTTGATTGGAGTACACTAAAACAAACTAACCTCTCTAGGACATTCAGAAGCCAAGTTATAAGCCCACAAAGGTGTAACTGGACTACTACTTTAAAGTGACACCAGGCCCGGTGACCTTTGGGACATGGTTTTACCCCCTATAGGAATGTGCGATCATCTTGAAACATTCAGATCACTTACAACTCAATAGAATCTACCTTCTTGTAGCGTTTCAGCCTGATTGGACCTTGTTTTCACACAAATGGACCCAGAATGATGTGAAATTGTGCTTCGTGCAACATAATTCTGGGTGCCATTTACAAACCATAAGTTCTAATGACTCCATTCCTTTTTGTGGTTGTAGGGGCTGTTGATTGGAGTACACTAAAACAAACCTGATCTCTCTAGGACATTCAGAAGCCAAGTTATAAGCCCACAAATGTGTAACTGTACTACTTCTTTAAAATGACACCAGATCCGGTGACTTTTGGGACATGGTTTGACCCCCTTAGGAAAGTGCTATCATCATGAAACGTTCAGATCACTTGCAACTCAATAGATTCTACCTTCCTGTAACGTTTCAGCCTGATTGGACCTTGTTTTCACACAAATGAACCCAGAATGATGTGAAATTGTGCTTCGTGCAACATAATTCTGGGTGCCATTTAAAAACCATAAGTGCTAATGACTCCATTCCTTTTTGGGGTAATGGGGGCTGTTAATTGGAGTACGCTAAAACAAACCTGATCTCTCTAGGACATTCATAAGCCAAGTTATAAGCCCACAAATGTGTAACTGGACTACTTCTTTAAATTGACACCAGTTCCGGTGACCTTTGGGACATGGTTTGACCCCATTAGGAAAGTGCTATCATCATGAAACGTTCAGATCACTTACAACTCAGTAGATTCTACCTTCCTGTAACGTTTCAGCCTGATTGGACCTTGTTTTCACACAAATGAACCCAGAATGATGTGAAATTGTGCTTCGTGCAACATAATTCTGGGTGCCATTTACAAACCATAAGTGCTAATATCTCCATTCCTTTTTGTGGTTGTAGGGGCTGTTGATTGGAGTACATTAAAACAAACCTGATCTCTCTAGGACATTCAGAAGCCATGTTATAAGCCCACAAATGTGTAACTGGACTGCTTCTTTAAATTAACACCAGATCCGGTGACCTTTGGGACATGGTTTGACCCCCTTAGGAAAGTGCTATAATCATGAAACGTTCAGATCACTTACAACTCAATAGATTGTACCTTCCTGTAACGTTTCAGCCTGATTGGACCTTGTTTTCACACAAATGGACCCAGAATAATGTGAAATTGTGCTTCGTGCAATATAATTCTGGGTGCCATTTACAAACCATAAGTGCTAATGACTCCATTCCTTTTTGTGGTTGTAGGGGCTGTTGATTGGAGTACACTAAAACAAACCTGACCTCTCTAGGACATTCAGAAGCCAAGTTATAAGCCCACAAATGTGTAACTGGACTACTTCTTTAAATTGACACCAGATCCGGTGACCTTTGGGACATGGTTTGACCCCCTTAGGAAAGTGCTATCATCATGAAACGTTCAGATCACTTACAACTCAATAGATTCTACCTTCCTGTAACGTTTCAGCCTGATTGGACCTTGTTTTCACACAAATGAACCCAGATTGATGTGAAAGTGTGCTTCGTGCAACATAATTCTGGGTGCCATTTACATACCATAAGTGCTAATGACTCCATTCCTTTTTGTGGTTGTAGGGGCTGTTGATTGGAGTACATTAAAACAAACCTGACATCTCTAGGACATTCAGAAGCCAAATTATAAGCCCACAAATGTGTAACTGGACTACTTCTTTAAATTGACACCAGATCCGGTGACCTTTGCGACATGGATTGACCCCCTTAGGAAAGTGCTATCATCATGAAACGTTCAGATCACTTACAATTCAATAGATTCTACCTTCCTGTAACGTTTCAGCCTGATTGGACCTTGTTTTCACACAAATGAACCCAGAATGATGTGAAATCTTGCTTCGTGCAACATAATTCTGGGTGCCATTTAAAAACCATAAGTGCTAATGACTCCATTCCTTTTTGTGGTTGTAGGGTATGTTGATTGGAGTATACTAAAACAACCCTGATCTCTCTAGGACATTCAGAAGCCAAGTTATAAGCCCACAAATGAGTAACTGGACTACTTCTTTAAATTGACACCAGATCCGGTGACATTTGGGACATGGGTAGACCCCCTTAGGAAAGTGCTATCATCATGAAACGTTCAGATCACTTACAACTCAATAGATTCTACCTTCCTGTAAGGTGTCAGCCTGATTGGACCTTGTTTTCACACAAATGAACCCAGAATGATGTGAAATTGTGCTTCGTGCAACATAATTCTGGGTGCCATTTACAAACCATAAGTGCTAATGACTCCATTCCTTTTTGTGGTTGTAGGGGCTGTTGATTGGAGTACACTAAAACAAACCTGACCTCTCTAGGACATTCAGAAGCCAAGTTATAAGCCCACAATGGTGTAACTGGACTACTTCTTTAAAGTGACACCAGGCCCGGTGACCTTTGGGACATGGTTTGACCCCCTATAGGAATGTGCGATCATCATGAAACGTTCAGATCACTTACAACTCAATAGATTCTACCTTCTTGTAACGTTTCAGCCTGATTGAACCTTGTTTTCACACAAATGGACCCAGAATGATGTGAAATTGTGCTTCGTGCAACATAATTCTGGGTGCCATTTACAAACCATAAGTGCTAATGACTCCATTCCTTTTGTGGTTTTAGGGGCTGTTGATTGGAGTACACTAAAACAAACCTGATCTCTGTAGGACATTCAAAAGCCAAGTTATAAGCCCACAAATGTGTAACTGGACTACTTCTTTAAATTGACACCAGATCCGGTGACCTTTGGGACATGGTTTGATCCCCTTAGGAAAGCGCTATCATCATGAAACGTTCAGATCACTTACAACTAAATAGATTCTACCTTCCTGTAACGTTTCAGCCTGATTGGACCTTGTTTTCACACAAATGAACCCAGAATGATGTGAAATTGTGCTTCGTGCAACATAATTCTGGGTGCCATTTACAAACCATAAGTGCTAATGACTCCATTCCTTTTTGTGGTTGTAGGGGCTGTTGATTGGAGTACACTAAAACACACCTAACCTCTCTAGGACATTCAGAAGCCAAGTTATAAGCCCACAAAGGTGTAACTGGACTACTTCTTTAAAGTGACACCAGGCCCGGTGACCTTTGGGACATGGTTTTACCCCCTATAGGAATGTGCGATCATCTTGAAATGTTCAGATCACTTACAACTCAATAGATTCTACCTTCTTGTAGCGTTTCAGCCTGATTGGACCTTGTTTTCACACAAATGGACCCAGAATGATGTGAAATTGTGCTTCGTGCAACATAATTCTGGGTGCCATTTACAAACCATAAGTGCTAATGACTCCATTCCTTTTTGTGGTTGTAGGGGCTGTTGATTGGAGTACACTAAAACAAACCTGATCTCTCTAGGACATTCAGAAGCCAAGTTATAAGCCCACAAATGTGTAACTGGACTACTTCTTTAAATTGACACCAGATCCGGTGATCTTTGGGACATGGTTTGACCCCCTTAGGAAAGTGCTATCAACATGAAACGTTCAGATCACTTACAACTCAGTAGATTCTACCTTCGTGTAACGTTTCAGCCTGATTGGACCTTGTTTTCACACAAATGAACCCAGAATGATGTGAAATTGTGCTTCGTGCAACATAATTCTGGGTGCCATTTAAAAAACCATAAGTGCTAATGTCTCCATTCCTTTTTGTGGTTGTAGGGGCTGTTGATTGGAGTACACTAAAGCAAACCTGATCGCTCTAGGACATTCAGAAGCCAAGTTTTAAGCCCACAAATGTGTAACTGGACTACTTCTTTAAATTGACACCAGATCCGGTGACCTTTGGGACATGGTTTGACCCCCTTAGGAAAGTGCTATCATCATGAAACGTTCAGATCACTTACAACTCAATAGATTCTACCTTCCTGTAACGTTTCAGCCTGATTGGACCTTGTTTTCACACAAATGGACCCAGAATGATGTGAAATTGTGCTTCGTGCAACATAATTCTGGGTGCCATTTACAAACCATAAGTGCTAATGACTCCATTCCTTTTTGTGGTTGTAGGGGCTGTTGGTTGGAGTACACTAAAACAAACCTGACCTCTCTAAGACATTCAGAAGCCAAGTTATAAGCCCACAAAGGTGTAACTGGACTACTTCTTTAAAGTGACACCAGGCCCGGTGACCTTTGGGACATGGTTTGACCCCCTTAGGAAAGTGCTATCATCATGAAACGTTCAGATCACTTACAACTCAATAGATTCTACCTTCCTGTAACGTTTCAGCCTGATTGGACCTTGTTTTCACACAAATGGACCCAGAATGATGTGAAATTGTGCTTCGTGCAACATAATTCTGGGTGCCATTTACAAACCATAAGTGCTAATGACTCCATTCCTTTTTGTGGTTGTAGGGGCTGTTGATTGGAGTACACTAAAACAAACCTGATCTCTCTAGGACATTCAGAAGCCAAGTTATAAGCCCACAAATGTGTAACTGGACTACTTCTTTAAATTGACACCAGATCCGGTGATCTTTGGGACATGGTTTGACCCCCTTAGGAAAGTGCTATCAACATGAAACGTTCAGATCACTTACAACTCAGTAGATTCTACCTTCCTGTAACGTTTCAGCCTGATTGGACCTTGTTTTCACACAAATGAACCCAGAATGATGTGAAATTGTGCTTCGTGCAACATAATTCTGGGTGCCATTTAAAAAACCATAAGTGCTAATGTCTCCATTCCTTTTTGTGGTTGTAGGGGCTGTTGATTGGAGTACACTAAAGCAAACCTGATCGCTCTAGGACATTCAGAAGCCAAGTTTTAAGCCCACAAATGTGTAACTGGACTACTTCTTTAAATTGACACCAGATCCGGTGACCTTTGGGACATGGTTTGACCCCCTTAGGAAAGTGCTATCATCATGAAACGTTCAGATCACTTACAACTCAATAGATTCTACCTTCCTGTAACGTTTCAGCCTGATTGGACCTTGTTTTCACACAAATGGACCCAGAATGATGTGAAATTGTGCTTCGTGCAACATAATTCTGGGTGCCATTTACAAACCATAAGTGCTAATGACTCCATTCCTTTTTGTGGTTGTAGGGGCTGTTGGTTGGAGTACACTAAAACAAACCTGACCTCTCTAAGACATTCAGAAGCCAAGTTATAAGCCCACAAAGGTGTAACTGGACTACTTCTTTAAAGTGACACCAGGCCCGGTGACCTTTGGGACATGGTTTGACCCCCTTAGGAAAGTGCTATCATCATGAAACGTTCAGATCACTTACAACTCAATAGATTCTACCTTCCTGTAACGTTTCAGCCTGATTGGACCTTGTTTTCACACAAATGAACCCAGAATGATGTGAAATTGTGCTTCGTGCAACATAATTCTGGGTGCCATTTAAAAACCATAAGTGCTAATGACTCCATTCCTTTTTGTGGTTGTAGGGGCTGTTGATTGGAGTACACTAAAATAAACCTGATCTCTCTAGGACATTCAGAAGCCAAGTTATAAGCCCACAAATGTGTAACTGGACTACTTCTTTAAATTGACACCAGATCCGGTGACCTTTGGGACATGGGTAGACCCCCTTAGGAAAGTGCTATCATCATGAAACGTTCAGATAACTTACAACTCAATAGATTCTACCTTCCTGTAAGGTGTCAGCCTGATTGGACCTTGTTTTCACACAAATGAACCCAGAATGATGTGAAATTGTGCTTCGTGCAACATAATTCTGGGTGCCATTTACAAACCATAAGTGCTAATGACTCCATTCCTTTTTGTGGTTGTAGTGGCTGTTGATTGGAGTACACTAAAACAAACCTGACCTCTCTAGGACATTCAGAAGCCAAGTTATAAGCCCACAATGGTGTAACTGGACTACTTCTTTAAAGTGACACCAGGCCCGGTGACCTTTGGGACATGGTTTGACCCCCTATAGGAATGTGCGATCATCATGAAACGTTCAGATCACTTACAATTCAATAGATTCTACCTTCCTGTAACGTTTCAGCCTGATTGGACCTTGTTTTCACACAAATGAACCCAGAATGATGTGAAATTGTGCTTCGTGCAACATAATTCTGGGTGCCATTTAAAAACCATAAGTGCTAATGACTCCATTCCTTTTTGTGGTTGTAGGGTATGTTGATTGGAGTACACTAAAACAACCCTGATCTCTCTAGGACATTCAGAAGCCAAGTTATAAGCCCACAAATGAGTAACTGGACTACTTCTTTAAATTGACACCAGATCCGGTGACCTTTGGGACATGGGTAGACCCCCTTAGGAAAGTGCTATCATCATGAAACGTTCAGATCACTTACAACTCAATAGATTCTACCTTCCTGTAAGGTGTCAGCCTGATTGGACCTTGTTTTCACACAAATGAACCCAGAATGATGTGAAATTGTGCTTCGTGCAACATAATTCTGGGTGCCATTTACAAACCATAAGTGCTAATGACTCCATTCCTTTTTGTGGTTGTAGGGGCTTTTGATTGGAGTACACTAAAACAAACCTGACCTCTCTAGGACATTCAGAAGCCAAGTTATAAGCCCACAATGGTGTAACTGGACTACTTCTTTAAAGTGACACCAGGCCCGGTGACCTTTGGGACATGGTTTGACCCCCTATAGGAATGTGCGATCATCATGAAACGTTCAGATCACTTACAACTCAATAGATTCTACCTTCTTGTAACGTTTCAGCCTGATTGAACCTTGTTTTCACACAAATGGACCCAGAATGATGTGAAATTGTGCTTCGTGCAACATAATTCTGGGTGCCATTTACAAACCATAAGTGCTAATGACTCCATTCCTTTTGTGGTTGTAGGGGCTGTTGATTGGAGTACACTAAAACAAACCTGATCTCTGTAGGACATTCAGAAGCCAAGTTATAAGCCAACAAATGTGTAACTGGACTACTTCTTTAAATTGACACCAGATCCGGTGACCTTTGGGACATGGTTTGATCCCCTTAGGAAAGCGCTATCATCATGAAACGTTCAGATCACTTACAACTAAATAGATTCTACCTTCCTGTAACGTTTCAGCCTGATTGGACCTTGTTTTCACACAAATGAACCCAGAATGATGTGAAATTGTGCTTCGTGCAACATAATTCTGGGTGCCATTTACAAACCATAAGTGCTAATGACTCCATTCCTTTTTGTGGTTGTAGGGGCTGTTGATTGGAGTACACTAAAACACACCTAACCTCTCTAGGACATTCAGAAGCCAAGTTATAAGCCCACAAAGGTGTAACTGGACTACTTCTTTAAAGTGACACCAGGCCCGGTGACCTTTGGGACATGGTTTTACCCCCTATAGGAATGTGCGATCATCTTGAAATGTTCAGATCACTTACAACTCAATAGATTCTACCTTCTTGTAGCGTTTCAGCCTGATTGGACCTTGTTTTCACACAAATGGACCCAGAATGATGTGAAATTGTGCTTCGTGCAACATAATTCTGGGTGCCATTTACAAACCATAAGTGCTAATGACTCCATTCCTTTTTGTGGTTGTAGGGGCTGTTGATTGGAGTACACTAAAACAAACCTGATCTCTCTAGGACATTCAGAAGCCAAGTTATAAGCCCACAAATGTGTAACTGGACTACTTCTTTAAATTGACACCAGATCCGGTGATCTTTGGGACATGGTTTGACCCCCTTAGGAAAGTGCTATCAACATGAAACGTTCAGATCACTTACAACTCAGTAGATTCTACCTTCCTGTAACGTTTCAGCCTGATTGGACCTTGTTTTCACACAAATGAACCCAGAATGATGTGAAATTGTGCTTCGTGCAACATAATTCTGGGTGCCATTTAAAAAACCATAAGTGCTAATGTCTCCATTCCTTTTTGTGGTTGTAGGGGCTGTTGATTGGAGTACACTAAAGCAAACCTGATCGCTCTAGGACATTCAGAAGCCAAGTTTTAAGCCCACAAATGTGTAACTGGACTACTTCTTTAAATTGACACCAGATCCGGTGACCTTTGGGACATGGTTTGACCCCCTTAGGAAAGTGCTATCATCATGAAACGTTCAGATCACTTACAACTCAATAGATTCTACCTTCCTGTAACGTTTCAGCCTGATTGGACCTTGTTTTCACACAAATGGACCCAGAATGATGTGAAATTGTGCTTCGTGCAACATAATTCTGGGTGCCATTTACAAACCATAAGTGCTAATGACTCCATTCCTTTTTGTGGTTGTAGGGGCTGTTGGTTGGAGTACACTAAAACAAACCTGACCTCTCTAGGACATTCAGAAGCCAAGTTATAAGCCCACAAAGGTGTAACTGGACTACTTCTTTAAAGTGACACCAGGCCCGGTGACCTTTGGGACATGGTTTGACCCCCTATGGGAATGTGAGATCATCATGAAACGTTCAGATCACTTACAACTCAATAGATTCTACCTTCTTGTAATGTTTCAGCCTGATTGGACCTTGTTTTCACACAAATGGACCCAGAATGATGTGAAATTGTGCTTCGTGCAACATAATTCTGGGTGCCATTTACAAACCATAAGGCTAATGACTCCATTCCTTTTGTGGTTGTAGGGGCTGTTGATTGGAGTACACTAAAACAAACCTGATCTCTCTAGGACATTCAGAAGCCAAGTTATAAGCCCACAAATGTGTAACTGGACTACTTCTTTAAATTGACACCAGATCCGGTGACCTTTGGGACATGGTTTGATCCCCTTAGGAAAGTGCTATCATCATGAAACGTTCAGATCACTTACAACTAAATAGATTCTACCTTCCTGTAACGTTTCAGCCTGATTGGACCTTGTTTTCACACAAATGGACCCAGAATCATGTGAAATTGTGCTTCGTGCAACATAATTCTGGGTGCCATTTAAAAACCATAAGTGCTAATGACTCCATTCCTTTTTGTGGTTGTAGGGGCTGTTAATTGGAGTATACTAAAACAAACCTGATCTCTCTAGGACATTCAGAAGCCACGTTATAAGCCCACAAATGTGTAACTGGACTACTTCTTTAAATTGACACCAGATCCGGTGACCTTTGGGACATGGTTTGACCCCCTTAGGAAAGTGCTATCATCATGAAACGTTCAGATCACTTACAACTCAATAGATTCTAACTTCCTGTAACGTTTCAGCCTGATTGGACCTTGTTTTCACACAAATGAACCCAGAATGATGTGAAATTGTGCTTCGTGCAACATAATTCTGGGTGCCATTTACAAACCATAAGTGCTAATGACTCCATTCCTTTTTGTGGTTGTAGGGGCTGTTGGTTGGAGTACACTAAAACAAACCTGACCTCTCTAGGACATTCAGAAGCCAAGTTATAAGCCCACAAAGGTGTAACTGGACTACTTCTTTAAAGTGACACCAGGCCCGGTGACCTTTGGGACATGGTTTGACCCCCTATGGGAATGTGAGATCATCATGAAACGTTCAGATCACTTACAACTCAATAGATTCTACCTTCTTGTAATGTTTCAGCCTGATTGGACCTTGTTTTCACACAAATGGACCCAGAATGATGTGAAATTGTGCTTCGTGCAACATAATTCTGGGTGCCATTTACAAACCATAAGGCTAATGACTCCATTCCTTTTGTGGTTGTAGGGGCTGTTGATTGGAGTACACTAAAACAAACCTGATCTCTCTAGGACATTCAGAAGCCAAGTTATAAGCCCACAAATGTGTAACTGGACTACTTCTTTAAATTGACACCAGATCCGGTGACCTTTGGGACATGGTTTGATCCCCTTAGGAAAGTGCTATCATCATGAAACGTTCAGATCACTTACAACTAAATAGATTCTACCTTCCTGTAACGTTTCAGCCTGATTGGACCTTGTTTTCACACAAATGGACCCAGAATCATGTGAAATTGTGCTTCGTGCAACATAATTCTGGGTGCCATTTAAAAACCATAAGTGCTAATGACTCCATTCCTTTTTGTGGTTGTAGGGGCTGTTAATTGGAGTATACTAAAACAAACCTGATCTCTCTAGGACATTCAGAAGCCACGTTATAAGCCCACAAATGTGTAACTGGACTACTTCTTTAAATTGACACCAGATCCGGTGACCTTTGGGACATGGTTTGACCCCCTTAGGAAAGTGCTATCATCATGAAACGTTCAGATCACTTACAACTCAATAGATTCTAACTTCCTGTAACGTTTCAGCCTGATTGGACCTTGTTTTCACACAAATGAACCCAGAATGATGTGAAAGTGTGCTTTGTGCAACATAATTCTGGGTGCCATTTTAAAACCATAAGTGCTAATGACTCCATTCCTCTTTGGGGTAATGGGGGCTGTTAACTGGAGTACTCTAAAACAAACCTGACCTCTCTAGGATATTCAGAAGCCAAGTTATAAGCCCACAAATGTGTAACTGGACTACTTCTTTAAAGTGACACCAGGCCCGGTGACCTTTGGGACATGGTTTGACCCCCTATAGGAATGTGCGATCATCATGAAACGTTCAGATCACTTACAACTCAATAGATTCTACCTTCTTGTAACGTTTCAGCCTGATTGGACCTTGTTTTCACACAAATGAACCCAGAATGAAGTGAAATTGTGCTTCGTGCAACATAATTCTGGGTGCCATTTACAAACCACAAGTGCTAATGACTCCATTCCTTTTTGTGGTTGTAGGGGCTGTTGATTGGAGTACACTAAAACAAACCTGATCTCTCTAGGACATTCAGAAGCAAAGTTATAAGCCCACAAATGTGTAACTGTACTACTTCTTTAAATTGACACCAGATCCGGTGACCTTTGGGACATGGTTTGACCCCCTTAGGAAAGTGCTATCATCATGAAACGATCAGATCACTTACAACTCAATAGATTCTACCTTCTTGTAACGTTTCAGCCTGATTGGACCTTGTTTTCACACAAATGGACCCAGAATGATGTGAAATTGTGCTTCGTGCAACATAATTCTGGGTGCCATTTACAAACCATAAGTGCTAATGACTCCATTCCTTTTTGTGGTTGTAGGGGCTGTGGATTGGAGTACACTAAAACAAACCTGATCTCTCCAGGACATTCAGAAGCCAAGTTATAAGCCCACAAATGTGTAACTGGACTACTTCTTTAAAGTGACACCAGGCCCGGTGACCTTTGGGACATGGTTTGACCCCCTATAGGAATGTGCGATCATCATGAAACGTTCAGATCACTTACAACTCAATAGATTCTACCTTCTTGTAACGTTTCAGCCTGATTGGACCTTGTTTTCACACAAATTAACCCAGTATGATGTGAAATTGTGCTTCGTGCAACATAATTCTGGGTGCCATTTACAAACCATAAGTGCTAATGACTCCATTCCTTTTTGTGGTTGTAGGGGCTGTTGATTGGAGTACACTAAAACAAACCTAACCTCTCTAGGACATTCAGAAGCCAAGTTATAAGCCCACAAAGATGTGACTGGACTACTTCTTTAAAGTGACACCAGGCCCGGTGACCTTTGGGACATGGTTTTACCCCCTATAGGAATGTGCGATCATCATGAAACGTTCAAATCACTTACAACTCAATAGATTCTACCTTCTTATAGCGTTTCAGCCTGATTGGACCTTGTTTTCACACAAATGGACCCAGAATGAAGTGAAATTGTGCTTCGTGCAACATAATTCTGGGTGCCATTTACAAACCATAAGTGCTAATGACTCCATTCCTTTTTGTGGTTGTAGGGGCTGTTGATTGGAGTACACTAAAACAAACCTGATCTCTCTAGGACATTCAGAAGCCAAGTTATAAGCCCACAAATGTGTAACTGGACTACTTTAAATTGACACCAGATCCGGTGACCTTTGGGACATGGTTTGACCCCCTTAGGAAAGTGCTATCATCATGAAACGTTCAGATCACTTACAACTCAATAGATTCTACCTTCTTGTAACGTTTCAGCCTGATTGGACCTTGTTTTCACACAAATGGACCCAGAATGATGTGAAATTGTGCTTCGTGCAACATAATTCTGGGTGCCATTTACAAACCATAAGTGCTAATGACTCCATTCCTTTTTGTGGTTGTAGGGGCTGTTGATTGGAGTACACTAAAACAAACCTGATCTCTCTAGGACATTCAGAAGCCAAGTTATAAGCCCACAAATGTGTAACTGGACTAATTCTTTAAAGTAACACCAGATCCGGTGACCTTTGCAACATGGTTTGACCCCCTTAGGAAAGTGCTATCATCATGAAACGTTCAGATCACTTACAACTCAATAGATTCTACCTTCCTGTAACGTTTCTGCCTGATTGGACCTTGTTTTCACACAAATGAACCCAGAATGATGTGAAATTGTGCTTCGTGCAACATAATTCTGGGTGCCATTTACAAACCATAAGTGCTAATGACTCCATTCCTTTTTGTGGTTGTAGGGGCTGTTGATTGGAGTACATTAAAACAAACCTGATCTCTCTAGGACATTCAGAAGTCAAGTTATAAGCCTACAAAGATGTAACTGGACTACTTCTTTAAAGTGACACCAGGCCCGGTGACCTTTGGGACATGGTTTTACCCCCTATAGGAATGTGCGATCATCTTGAAACGTTCAGATCACTTACAACTCAATAGATTCTACCTTCCTGTAACGTTTCAGCCTGATTGGACCTTGTTTTCACACAAATGGACCCAGAATGATGTGAAATTGTGCTTCGTGCAACATAATTCTGGGTGCCATTTAAGAACCATAAGTGCTAATGACTCCATTCCTTTTTGTGGTTGTAGGGGCTGTTGATTGGAGTACACTAAAACAACCCTGATCTCTCTAGGACATTCAGAAGCCAAGTTATAAGCCCACAAAGGTGTAACTGGACTACTTCTTTAAAGTGACACCAGGCCCGGTGACCTTTGGGACATGGTTTGTCCCCCTATAGGAAAGTGCTATCATCATGAAACGTTCAGATCACTTACAACTCAATAGATTTTACCTTCCTGTAACGTTTCTGCCTGATTGGACCTTGTTTTCACACAAATGAACCCAGAATGATGTGAAATTGTGCTTCGTGCAACATAATTCTGGGTGCCATTTACAAACCATAAGTGCTAATGACTCCATTCCTTTTTGTGGTTGTAGGGGCTGTTGATTGGAGTACACTAAAACACACCTAACCTCTCTAGGACATTCAGAAGCCAAGTTATAAGCCCACAAAGGTGTAACTGGACTACTTCTTTAAAGTGACACCAGGCCCGGTGACCTTTGGGACATGGTTTTACCCCCTATAGGAATGTGCGATCATCTTGAAATGTTCAGATCACTTACAACTCAATAGATTCTACCTTCTTGTAGCGTTTCAGCCTGATTGGACCTTGTTTTCACACAAATGGACCCAGAATGATGTGAAATTGTGCTTCGTGCAACATAATTCTGGGTGCCATTTACAAACCATAAGTGCTAATGACTCCATTCCCTTTTGTGGTTGTAGGGGCTGTTGATAGGAGTACACTAAAACAAACCTGATCTCTCTAGGACTTTCAGAAGCCAAGTTATAAGCCCACAAATGTGTAACTGGACTACTTCTTTAAATTGACACCAGATCCGGTGATCTTTGGGACATGGTTTGACCCCCTTAGGAAAGTGCTATCAACATGAAACGTTCAGATCACTTACAACTCAGTAGATTCTACCTTCCTGTAACGTTTCAGCCTGATTGGACCTTGTTTTCACACAAATGAACCCAGAATGATGTGAAATTGTGCTTCGTGCAACATAATTCTGGGTGCCATTTAAAAAACCATAAGTGCTAATGTCTCCATTCCTTTTTGTGGTTGTAGGGGCTGTTGATTGGAGTACACTAAAGCAAACCTGATCACTCTAGGACATTCAGAAGCCAAGTTTTAAGCCCACAAATGTGTAACTGGACTACTTCTTTAAATTGACACCAGATCCGGTGACCTTTGGGACATGGTTTGACCCCCTTAGGAAAGTGCTATCATCATGAAACGTTCAGATCACTTACAACTCAATAGATTCTACCTTCCTGTAACGTTTCAGCCTGATTGGACCTTGTTTTCACACAAATGGACCCAGAATGATGTGAAATTGTGCTTCGTGCAACATAATTCTGGGTGCCATTTACAAACCATAAGTGCTAATGACTCCATTCCTTTTTGTGGTTGTAGGGGCTGTTGGTTGGAGTACACTAAAACAAACCTGACCTCTCTAGGACATTCAGAAGCCAAGTTATAAGCCCACAAAGGTGTAACTGGACTACTTCTTTAAAGTGACACCAGGCCCGGTGACCTTTGGGACATGGTTTGACCCCCCATGGGAATGTGAGATCATCATGAAACGTTCAGATCACTTACAACTCAATAGATTCTACCTTCTTGTAATGTTTCAGCCTGATTGGACCTTGTTTTCACACAAATGGACCCAGAATGATGTGAAATTGTGCTTCGTGCAACATAATTCTGGGTGCCATTTACAAACCATAAGGCTAATGACTCCATTCCTTTTGTGGTTGTAGGGGCTGTTGATTGGAGTACACTAAAACAAACCTGATCTCTCTAGGACATTCAGAAGCCAAGTTATAAGCCCACAAATGTGTAACTGGACTACTTCTTTAAATTGACACCAGATCCGGTGACCTTTGGGACATGGTTTGATCCCCTTAGGAAAGTGCTATCATCATGAAACGTTCAGATCACTTACAACTAAATAGATTCTACCTTCCTGTAACGTTTCAGCCTGATTGGACCTTGTTTTCACACAAATGGACCCAGAATCATGTGAAATTGTGCTTCGTGCAACATAATTCTGGGTGCCATTTAAAAACCATAAGTGCTAATGACTCCATTCCTTTTTGTGGTTGTAGGGGCTGTTAATTGGAGTATACTAAAACAAACCTGATCTCTCTAGGACATTCAGAAGCCACGTTATAAGCCCACAAATGTGTAACTGGACTACTTCTTTAAATTGACACCAGATCCGGTGACCTTTGGGACATGGTTTGACCCCCTTAGGAAAGTGCTATCATCATGAAACGTTCAGATCACTTACAACTCAATAGATTCTAACTTCCTGTAACGTTTCAGCCTGATTGGACCTTGTTTTCACACAAATGAACCCAGAATGATGTGAAAGTGTGCTTTGTGCAACATAATTCTGGGTGCCATTTAAAAACCATAAGTGCTAATGACTCCATTCCTCTTTGGGGTAATGGGGGCTGTTAACTGGAGTACTCTAAAACAAACCTGACCTCTCTAGGATATTCAGAAGCCAAGTTATAAGCCCACAAATGTGTAACTGGACTACTTCTTTAAAGTGACACCAGGCCCGGTGACCTTTGGGACATGGTTTGACCCCCTATAGGAATGTGCGATCATCATGAAACGTTCAGATCACTTACAACTCAATAGATTCTACCTTCTTGTAACGTTTCAGCCTGATTGGACCTTGTTTTCACACAAATGAACCCAGAATGAAGTGAAATTGTGCTTCGTGCAACATAATTCTGGGTGCCATTTACAAACCACAAGTGCTAATGACTCCATTCCTTTTTGTGGTTGTAGGGGCTGTTGATTGGAGTACACTAAAACAAACCTGATCTCTCTAGGACATTCAGAAGCCAAGTTATAAGCCCACAAATGTGTAACTGTACTACTTCTTAAAATTGACACCAGATCCGGTGACCTTTGGGACATGGTTTGACCCCCTTAGGAAAGTGCTATCATCATGAAACGTTCAGATCACTTACAACTCAATAGATTCTACCTTCTTGTAACGTTTCAGCCTGATTGGACCTTGTTTTCACACAAATGGACCCAGAATGATGTGAAATTGTGCTTCGTGCAACATAATTCTGGGTGCCATTTACAAACCATAAGTGCTAATGACTCCATTCCTTTTTGTGGTTGTAGGGGCTGTTGATTGGAGTACACTAAAACAAACCTGATCTCTCCAGGACATTCAGAAGCCAAGTTATAAGCCCACAAATGTGTAACTGGACTACTTCTTTAAAGTGACACCAGGCCCGGTGACCTTTGGGACATGGTTTGACCCCCTATAGGAATGTGCGATCATCATGAAACGTTCAGATCACTTACAACTCAATAGATTCTACCTTCTTGTAACGTTTCAGCCTGATTGGACCTTGTTTTCACACAAATTAACCCAGAATGATGTGAAATTGTGCTTCGTGCAACATAATTCTGGGTGCCATTTACAAACCATAAGTGCTAATGACTCCATTCCTTTTTGTGGTTGTAGGGGCTGTTGATTGGAGTACACTAAAACAAACCTAACTTCTCTAGGACATTCAGAAGCCAAGTTATAAGCCCACAAAGATGTAACTGGACTACTTCTTTAAAGTGACACCAGGCCCGGTGACCTTTGGGACATGGTTTTACCCCCTATAGGAATGTGCGATCATCTTGAAACGTTCAAATCACTTACAACTCAATAGATTCTACCTTCTTATAGCGTTTCAGCCTGATTGGACCTTGTTTTCACACAAATGGACCCAGAATGAAGTGAAATTGTGCTTCGTGCAACATAATTCTGGGTGCCATTTACAAACCATAAGTGCTAATGACTCCATTCCTTTTTGTGGTTGTAGGGGCTGTTGATTGGAGTACACTAAAACAAACCTGATCTCTCTAGGACATTCAGAAGCCAAGTTATAAGCCCACAAATGTGTAACTGGACTACTTTAAATTGACACCAGATCCGGTGACCTTTGGGACATTGTTTGACCCCCTTAGGAAAGTGCTATCATCATGAAACGTTCAGATCACTTACAACTCAATAGATTCTACCTTCTTGTAACGTTTCAGCCTGATTGGACCTTGTTTTCACACAAATGGACCCAGAATGATGTGAAATTGTGCTTCGTGCAACATAATTCTGGGTGCCATTTACAAACCATAAGTGCTAATGACTCCATTCCTTTTTGTGGTTGTAGGGGCTGTTGATTGGAGTACACTAAAACAAACCTGATCTCTCTAGGACATTCAGAAGCCAAGTTATAAGCCCACAAATGTGTAACTGGACTAATTCTTTAAAGTAACACCAGATCCGGTGACCTTTGCAACATGGTTTGACCCCCTTAGGAAAGTGCTATCATCATGAAACGTTCAGATCACTTACAACTCAATAGATTCTACCTTCCTGTAACGTTTCTGCCTGATTGGACCTTGTTTTCACACAAATGAACCCAGAATGATGTGAAATTGTGCTTCGTGCAACATAATTCTGGGTGCCATTTACAAACCATAAGTGCTAATGACTCCATTCCTTTTTGTGGTTGTAGGGGCTGTTGATTGGAGTACATTAAAACAAACCTGATCTCTCTAGGACATTCAGAAGTCAAGTTATAAGCCTACAAAGATGTAACTGGACTACTTCTTTAAAGTGACACCAGGCCCGGTGACCTTTGGGACATGGTTTTACCCCCTATAGGAATGTGCGATCATCTTGAAACGTTCAGATCACTTACAACTCAATAGATTCTACCTTCCTGTAACATTTCAGCCTGGTTGGACCTTGTTTTCACACAAATGGACCCAGAATGATGTGAAATTGTGCTTCGTGCAACATAATTCTGGGTGCCATTTAAGAACCATAAGTGCTAATGACTCCATTCCTTTTTGTGGTTGTAGGGGCTGTTGATTGGAGTACACTAAAACAACCCTGATCTCTCTAGGACATTCAGAAGCCAAGTTATAAGCCCACAAAGGTGTAACTGGACTACTTCTTTAAAGTGACACCAGGCCCGGTGACCTTTGGGACATGGTTTGTCCCCCTATAGAAAGTGCTATCATCATGAAACGTTCAGATCACTTACAACTCAATAGATTTTACCTTCCTGTAACGTTTCTGCCTGATTGGACCTTGTTTTCACACAAATGAACCCAGAATGATGTGAAATTGTGCTTCGTGCAACATAATTCTGGGTGCCATTTACAAACCATAAGTGCTAATGACTCCATTCCTTTTTGTGGTTGTAGGGGCTGTTGATTGGAGTACACTAAAACAAACCTGATCTCTCTAGGACATTCAGAAGCCAAGTTATAAGCCCACAAATGTGTAACTGGACTACTTTAAATTGACACCAGATCCGGTGACCTTTGGGACATTGTTTGACCCCCTTAGGAAAGTGCTATCATCATGAAACGTTCAGATCACTTACAACTCAATAGATTCTACCTTCTTGTAACGTTTCAGCCTGATTGGACCTTGTTTTCACACAAATGGACCCAGAATGATGTGAAATTGTGCTTCGTGCAACATAATTCTGGGTGCCATTTACAAACCATAAGTGCTAATGACTCCATTCCTTTTTGTGGTTGTAGGGGCTGTTGATTGGAGTACACTAAAACAAACCTGATCTCTCTAGGACATTCAGAAGCCAAGTTATAAGCCCACAAATGTGTAACTGGACTAATTCTTTAAAGTAACACCAGATCCGGTGACCTTTGCAACATGGTTTGACCCCCTTAGGAAAGTGCTATCATCATGAAACGTTCAGATCACTTACAACTCAATAGATTCTACCTTCCTGTAACGTTTCTGCCTGATTGGACCTTGTTTTCACACAAATGAACCCAGAATGATGTGAAATTGTGCTTCGTGCAACATAATTCTGGGTGCCATTTACAAACCATAAGTGCTAATGACTCCATTCCTTTTTGTGGTTGTAGGGGCTGTTGATTGGAGTACATTAAAACAAACCTGATCTCTCTAGGACATTCAGAAGTCAAGTTATAAGCCTACAAAGATGTAACTAGACTACTTCTTTAAAGTGACACCAGGCCCGGTGACCTTTGGGACATGGTTTTACCCCCTATAGGAATGTGCGATCATCTTGAAACGTTCAGATCACTTACAACTCAATAGATTCTACCTTCCTGTAACATTTCAGCCTGATTGGACCTTGTTTTCACACAAATGGACCCAGAATGATGTGAAATTGTGCTTCGTGCAACATAATTCTGGGTGCCATTTAAGAACCATAAGTGCTAATGACTCCATTCCTTTTTGTGGTTGTAGGGGCTGTTGATTGGAGTACACTAAAACAACCCTGATCTCTCTAGGACATTCAGAAGCCAAGTTATAAGCCCACAAAGGTGTAACTGGACTACTTCTTTAAAGTGACACCAGGCCCGGTGACCTTTGGGACATGGTTTGTCCCCCTATAGGAAAGTGCTATCATCATGAAACGTTCAGATCACTTACAACTCAATAGATTTTACCTTCCTGTAACGTTTCTGCCTGATTGGACCTTGTTTTCACACAAATGAACCCAGAATGATGTGAAATTGTGCTTCGTGCAACATAATTCTGGGTGCCATTTACAAACCATAAGTGCTAATGACTCCATTCCTTTTTGTGGTTGTAGGGGCTGTTGATTGGAGTACACTAAAACACACCTAACCTCTCTAGGACATTCAGAAGCCAAGTTATAAGCCCACAAAGGTGTAACTGGACTACTTCTTTAAAGTGACACCAGGCCCGGTGACCTTTGGGACATGGTTTTACCCCCTATAGGAATGTGCGATCATCTTGAAATGTTCAGATCACTTACAACTCAATAGATTCTACCTTCTTGTAGCGTTTCAGCCTGATTGGACCTTGTTTTCACACAAATGGACCCAGAATGATGTGAAATTGTGCTTCGTGCAACATAATTCTGGGTGCCATTTACAAACCATAAGTGCTAATGACTCCATTCCTTTTTGTGGTTGTAGGGGCTGTTGATTGGAGTACACTAAAACAAACCTGATCTCTCTAGGACATTCAGAAGCCAAGTTATAAGCCCACAAATGTGTAACTGGACTACTTCTTTAAATTGACACCAGATCCGGTGATCTTTGGGACATGGTTTGACCCCCTTAGGAAAGTGCTATCAACATGAAACGTTCAGATCACTTACAACTCAGTAGATTCTACCTTCCTGTAACGTTTCAGCCTGATCTGACCTTGTTTTCACACAAATGAACCCAGAATGATGTGAAATTGTGCTTCGTGCAACATAATTCTGGGTGCCATTTAAAAAACCATAAGTGCTAATGTCTCCATTCCTTTTTGTGGTTGTAGGGGCTGTTGATTGGAGTACACTAAAGCAAACCTGATCGCTCTAGGACATTCAGAAGCCAAGTTTTAAGCCCACAAATGTGTAACTGGACTACTTCTTTAAATTGACACCAGATCCGGTGACCTTTGGGACATGGTTTGACCCCCTTAGGAAAGTGCTATCATCATGAAACGTTCAGATCACTTACAACTCAATAGATTCTACCTTCCTGTAACGTTTCAGCCTGATTGGACCTTGTTTTCACACAAATGGACCCAGAATGATGTGAAATTGTGCTTCGTGCAACATAATTCTGGGTGCCATTTACAAACCATAAGTGCTAATGACTCCATTCCTTTTTGTGGTTGTAGGGGCTGTTGGTTGGAGTACACTAAAACAAACCTGACCTCTCTAGGACATTCAGAAGCCAAGTTATAAGCCCACAAAGGTGTAACTGGACTACTTCTTTAAAGTGACACCAGGCCCGGTGACCTTTGGGACATGGTTTGACCCCCCATGGGAATGTGAGATCATCATGAAACGTTCAGATCACTTACAACTCAATAGATTCTACCTTCTTGTAATGTTTCAGCCTGATTGGACCTTGTTTTCACACAAATGGACCCAGAATGATGTGAAATTGTGCTTCGTGCAACATAATTCTGGGTGCCATTTACAAACCATAAGGCTAATGACTCCATTCCTTTTGTGGTTGTAGGGGCTGTTGATTGGAGTACACTAAAACAAACCTGATCTCTCTAGGACATTCAGAAGACAAGTTATAAGCCCACAAATGTGTAACTGGACTACTTCTTTAAATTGACACCAGATCCGGTGACCTTTGGGACATGGTTTGATCCCCTTAGGAAAGCGCTATCATCATGAAACGTTCAGATCACTTACAACTAAATAGATTATACCTTCCTGTAACGTTTCAGCCTGATTGGACCTTGTTTTCACACAAATGGACCCAGAATCATGTGAAATTGTGCTTCGTGCAACATAATTCTGGGTGCCATTTAAAAACCATAAGTGCTAATGACTCCATTCCTTTTTGTGGTTGTAGGGGCTGTTAATTGGAGTATACTAAAACAAACCTGATCTCTCTAGGACATTCAGAAGCCACGTTATAAGCCCACAAATGTGTAACTGGACTACTTCTTTAAATTGACACCAGATCCGGTGACCTTTGGGACATGGTTTGACCCCCATAGGAAAGTGCTATCATCATGAAACGTTCAGATCACTTACAACTCAATAGATTCTAACTTCCTGTAACGTTTCAGCCTGATTGGACCTTGTTTTCACACAAATGAACCCAGAATGATGTGAAAGTGTGCTTTGTGCAACATAATTCTGGGTGCCATTTAAAAACCATAAGTGCTAATGACTCCATTCCTCTTTGGGGTAATGGGGGCTGTTAACTGGAGTACTCTAAAACAAACCTGACCTCTCTAGGATATTCAGAAGCCAAGTTATAAGCCCACAAATGTGTAACTGGACTACTTCTTTAAAGTGACACCAGGCCCGGTGACCTTTGGGACATGGTTTGACCCCCTATAGGAATGTGCGATCATCATGAAACGTTCAGATCACTTACAACTCAATAGATTCTACCTTCTTGTAACGTTTCAGCCTGATTGGACCTTGTTTTCACACAAATGAACCCAGAATGAAGTGAAATTGTGCTTCGTGCAACATAATTCTGGGTGCCATTTACAAACCACAAGTGCTAATGACTCCATTCCTTTTTGTGGTTGTAGGGGCTGTTGATTGGAGTACACTAAAACAAACCTGATCTCTCTAGGACATTCAGAAGCCAAGTTATAAGCCCACAAATGTGTAACTGTACTACTTCTTTAAATTGACACCAGATCCGGTGACCTTTGGGACATGGTTTTACCCCCTATAGGAATGTGCGATCATCTTGAAACGTTCAAATCACTTACAACTCAATAGATTCTACCTTCTTATAGCGTTTCAGCCTGATTGGACCTTGTTTTCACACAAATGGACCCAGAATGAAGTGAAATTGTGCTTCGTGCAACATAATTCTGGGTGCCATTTACAAACCATAAGTGCTAATGACTCCATTCCTTTTTGTGGTTGTAGGGGCTGTTGATTGGAGTACACTAAAACAAACCTGATCTCTCTAGGACATTCAGAAGCCAAGTTATAAGCCCACAAATGTGTAACTGGACTACATTAAATTGACACCAGATCCGGTGACCTTTGGGACATGGTTTGACCCCCTTAGGAAAGTGCTATCATCATGAAACGTTCAGATCACTTACAACTCAATAGATTCTACCTTCTTGTAAGGTTTCAGCCTGATTGGACCTTGTTTTCACACAAATGGACCCAGAATGATGTGAAATTGTGCTTCGTGCAACATAATTCTGGGTGCCATTTACAAACCATAAGTGCTAATGACTCCATTCCTTTTTGTGGTTGTAGGGGCTGTTGATTGGAGTACACTAAAACAAACCTGATCTCTCTAGGACATTCAGAAGCCAAGTTATAAGCCCACAAATGTGTAACTGGACTAATTCTTTAAAGTAACACCAGATCCGGTGACCTTTGCGACATGGTTTGACCCCCTTAGGAAAGTGCTATCATCATGAAACGTTCAGATCACTTACAACTCAATAGATTCTACCTTCCTGTAACGTTTCTGCCTGATTGGACCTTGTTTTCACACAAATGAACCCAGAATGATGTGAAATTGTGCTTTTTGCAACATAATTCTGGGTGCCATTTACAAACCATAAGTGCTAATGACTCCATTCCTTTTTGTGGTTGTAGGGGCTGTTGATTGGAGTACATTAAAACAAACCTGATCTCTCTAGGACATTCAGAAGTCAAGTTATAAGCCTACAAAGATGTAACTGGACTACTTCTTTAAAGTGACACCAGGCCCGGTGACCTTTGGGACATGGTTTTACCCCCTATAGGAATGTGCGATCATCTTGAAACGTTCAGATCACTTACAACTCAATAGATTCTACCTTCCTGTAACGTTTCAGCCTGATTGGACCTTGTTTTCACACAAATGGACCCAGAATGATGTGAAATTGTGCTTCGTGCAACATAATTCTGGTTGCCATTTAAGAACCATAAGTGCTAATGACTCCATTCCTTTTTGTGGTTGTAGGGGCTGTTGATTGGAGTACACTAAAACAACCCTGATCTCTCTAGGACATTCAGAAGCCAAGTTATAAGCCCACAAATGTGTAACTGGACTACTTCTTTAAAGTGACACCAGGCCCGGTGACCTTTGGGACATGGTTTGTCCCCCTATAGGAAAGTGCTATCATCATGAAACGTTCAGATCACTTACAACTCAATAGATTTTACCTTCCTGTAACGTTTCTGCGTGATTGGACCTTGTTTTCACACAAATGAACCCAGAATGATGTGAAATTTTGCTTCGTGCAACATAATTCTGGGTGCCATTTACAAACCATAAGTGCTAATGACTCCATTCCTTTTTGTGGTTGTAGGGGCTGTTGATTGGAGTACATTAAAACAAACCTGACCTCTCCAGGACATTCAGAAGCCAAGTTATAAGCCCACAAATGTGTAACTGGACTACTACTTTAAATTGACACCAGATCCGGTGACATTTGGGACAATGTTTGACCCCCTTAGGAAAGTGCTATCATCATGAAACGTTCAGATCACTTACAACTCAATAGATTCTACCTGCCTGTAACGTTTCAGCCTGATTGGACCTTGTTTTCACACAAATGAACCCAGAATGATGTGAATATGTGCTTCGTGCAACATAATTCTGGGTGCCATTTAAAAACCATAAGTGATAATGACTCCATTCCTTTTTGTGGTTGTAGGGGCTGTTGATTGGAGTATACTAAAACAAACCTGATCTCTCTAGGACATTCAGAAGCCAAGTTATAAGCCCACAAATGTGTAACTGGACTACTTCTTTAGACACCAGATCCGGTGACCTTTGGGACATGGTTTGACCCCCTTAGGGAAGTGCTATCATCAAGAAACGTTCAGATCACTTACAATTTAATAGATTCTACCTTCCTGTAATGTTTCAGCCTGATTGGACCTTGTTTTCACACAAATGGACCCAGAATGATGTGAAATTGTGCTTCGTGCAACATAATTCTGGGTGCCATTTACAAACCATAAGTGCTAATGACTCCATTCCTTTTTGTGGTTGTAGGGGCTGTTGATTGGAGTACACTAAAACAAACCTGATCTCTCTAGGACATTCAGAAGCCAAGTTATAAGCCCACAAATGTGTAACTGGACTACTTCTTTAAATTGACACCAGATCCGGTGACCTTTGGGACATGGTTTGACCCCCTTAGGAAAGTGCTATCATCATGAAACGTTCAGATCACTTACAACTCAATAGATTCTACCTTCCTGTAACGTTTCAGCCTGATTGGACCTTGTTTTCACACAAATGAACCCAGAATGATTTGAAATTGTGCTTCGTGCAACATAATTCTGGGTGCCATTTAAAAACCATAAGTGCTAATGACTCCATTCCTTTTTGTGGTTGTAGGGGCTGTTGATTGGAGTACACTAAAACAAAACTGATCGCTCTAGGACATTCAGAAGCCAAGTTATAAGCCCACAAATGTGTAAATGGACTACTTCTTTAAATTGACACCATATCCGGTGACCTTTGGGACATGGTTTGACCCCCTTAGGAAAGTGCCATCATCATGAAACGTTCAGATCACTTACAACGCAATAGATTCTACCTTCCTGTAACGTTTCAGCCTGATTGGACCTTGTTTTCACACAAATGAAGCCAGAATGATGTGAAATTGTGCTTCGTGCAAAATAATTCTGGGTGCCATTTACAAACCATAAGTGCTAATGACTCCATTCCTTTTTGTGGTTGTAGGGGCTGTTGATTGGAGTACACTAAAACAAACCTAACCTCTCTAGGACATTCAGAAGCCAAGTTATAAGCCCACAAAGGTGTAACTGGACTACTTCCTTAAAGTGACACTTGGCCCGGTGACCTTTGGGACATGGTTTGACCCCCTATAGGAATGTGCGATCATCTTTAAACGTTCAGATCACTTACAACTCAATAGATTCTACCTTCTTGTAGCGTTTCAGCCGGATTGGACCTTGTTTTCACACAAATTGACCCAGAATGATGTGAAATTGTGCTTCGTGCAACATAATTCTGGGTGCCACTTACAAACCATAAGTGCTAATGACTCCATTCCTTTTTGTGGTTGTAGGGGCTGTTGATTGGAGTACATTAAAACAAACCTGATCTCTCTAGGACATTCAGAAGCCAAGTTATAAGCCCACAAATGTGTAACTGGACTACTTCTTTAAATTGACACGAGATCCAGTGACCTTTGGGACATGGTTTGACCCCCTTAGGAAAGTGCTATCATCATGAAACGTTCAGATCACTTACAACTCAATAGATTCTACCTTCCTGTAACGTTTCAGCCTGATTGGACCTTGTTTTCACACAAATGGACCCAGAATGATGTGAAATTGTGCTTCGTGCAACATAATTCTGGGTGCCATTTAAAAACCATAAGTGCTAATGACTCCATTCCTTTTTGTGGTTGTAGGGGCTGTTGATTGGAGTACACTAAAATAAACCTGATCTCTCTAGGACATTCAGAAGCCAAGTTATAAGCCCACAAATGTGTAACTGGACTACTTCTTTAGACACCAGATCCGGTGACCTTTGGGACATGGTTTGACCCCCTTAGGAAAGTGCTATCATCATGAAACGTTCAGATCACTTACAATTTAATAGATTCTACGTTCCTGTAATGTTTCAGCCTGATTGGACCTTGTTTTCACACAAATGGACCCAGAATGATGTGAAATTGTGCTTCGTGCAACATAATTCTGGGTGCCATTTACAAACCATAAGTGCTAATGACTCCATTCCTTTTTGTGGTTGTAGGGGCTGTTGATTGGAGTACACTAAAACAAACCTGATCTCTCTAGGACATTCAGAAGCCAAGTTATAAGCCCACAAATGTGTAACTGGACTACTTCTTTAAATTGACACCAGATCCGGTGACCTTTGGGACATGGTTTGACCCCCTTAGGAAAGTGCTATCATCATGAAACGTTCAGATAACTTACAACTCAATAGATTCTACCTTCCTGTAACGTTTCAGCCTGATTGGACCTTGTTTTCACACAAATGAACCCAGAATGATGTGAAATTGTGCTTCGTGCAACATAATTCTGGGTGCCATTTACAAACCATAAGTGCTAATGACTCCATTCCTTTTTGTGGTTGTAGGGGCTGTTGATTGAAGTACACTAAAACAAAACTGATCGCTCTAGGACATTCAGAAGCCAAGTTATAAGCCCACAAATGTGTAACTGGACTACTTCTTTAAATTGACACCATATCCGGTGACCTTTGGGACATGGTTTGACCCCCTTAGGAAAGTGCTATCATCATGAAACGTTCAGATCACTTACACCGCAATAGATTCTACCTTCCTGTAACGTTTCAGCCTGATTGGACCTTGTTTTCACACAAATGAAGCCAGAATGATGTGAAATTGTGCTTCGTGCAAAATAATTCTGGGTGCCATTTACAAACCATAAGTGCTAATGACTCCATTCCTTTTTGTGGTTGTAGGGGCTGTTGATTGGAGTACACTAAAACAAACCTAACCTCTCTAGGACATTCAGAAGCCAAGTTATAAGCCCACAAAGGTGTAACTGGACTACTTCTTTAAAGTGACACTTGGCCCGGTGACCTTTGGGACATGGTTTGACCCCCTATAGGAATGTGCGATCATCTTGAAACGTTCAGATCACTTACAACTCAATAGATTCTACCTTCTTGTAGCGTTTCAGCCGGATTGGACCTTGTTTTCACACAAATTGACCCAGAATGATGTGAAATTGTGCTTCGTGCAACATAATTCTGGGTGCCACTTACAAACCATAAGTGCTAATGACTCCATTCCTTTTTGTGGTTGTAGGGGCTGTTGATTGGAGTACATTAAAACAAACCTGATCTCTCTAGGACATTCAGAAGCCAAGTTATAAGCCCACAAATGTGTAACTGGACTACTTCTTTAAATTGACACCAGATCCAGTGACCTTTGGGACATGGTTTGACCCCCTTAGGAAAGTGCTATCATCATGAAACGTTCAGATCACTTACAACTCAATAGATTCTACCTTCCTGTAACGTTTCAGCCTGATTGGACCTTGTTTTCACACAAATGGACCCAGAATGATGTGAAATTGTGCTTCGTGCAACATAATTCTGGGTGCCATTTAAAAACCATAAGTGCTAATGACTCCATTCCTTTTTGTGGTTGTAGGGGCTGTTGATTGGAGTACACTAAAATAAACCTGATCTCTCTAGGACATTCAGAAGCCAAGTTATAAGCCCACAAATGTGTAACTGGACTACTTCTTTAAATTGACACCAGATCCGGTGACCTTTGGGACATTGTTTGACCCCCTTAGGAAAGTGCTATCATCATGAAACGTTCAGATCACTTACAACTCAATAGATTCTACCTTCCTGTAACGTTTCAGCCTGATTGGACCTTGTTTTCACACAAATGAACTCAGAATGATGTGAAATTGTGCTTCGTGCAACATAATTCTGGGTGCCATTTACAAACCATAAGTGCTAATGACTCCATTCCTTTTTGTGGTTTTAGGGGCTGTTGATTGGAGTACACTAAAACAAAACTGATCGCTCTAGGACATTCAGAAGCCAAGTTATAAGCCCACAAATGTGTAACTGGACTACTTCTTTAAATTGACACCATATCCGGTGACCTTTGGGACATGGTTTGACCCCCTTAGGAAAGTGCTATCATCATGAAACGTTCAGATCACTTACAACGCAATAGATTCTACCTTCCTGTAACGTTTCAGCCTGATTGGACCTTGTTTTCACACAAATGAAGCCAGAATGATGTGAAATTGTGCTTCGTGCAAAATAATTCTGGGTGCCATTTACAAACCATAAGTGCTAATGACTCCATTCCTTTTTGTGGTTGTAGGGGCTGTTGATTGGAGTACACTAAAACAAACCTAACTTCTCTAGGACATTCAGAAGCCAAGTTATAAGCCCACAAAGGTGTAACTGGACTACTTCTTTAAAGTGACACTTGGCCCGGTGACTTTTGGGACATGGTTTGACCCCCTATAGGAATGTGCGATCATCTTGAAACGTTCAGATCACTTACAACTCAATAGATTCTACCTTCTTGTAGCGTTTCAGCCGGATTGGACCTTGTTTTCACACAAATTGACCCAGAATGATGTGAAATTGTGCTTCGTGCAACATAATTCTGGGTGCCACTTACAAACCATAAGTGCTAATGACTCCATTCCTTTTTGTGGTTGTAGGGGCTGTTGATTGGAGTACATTAAAACAAACCTGATCTCACTAGGACATTCAGAAGCCAAGTTATAAGCCCACAAATGTGTAACTGTACTACTTCTTTAAATTGACACCAATTCCGGTGACCTTTGGGACATGGTTTGACCCCCTTAGGAAAGTGCTATCATCATGAAACGTTCAGATCACTTACAACTCAATAGATTCTACCTTCTTGTAACGTTTCAGCCTGATTGGACCTTGTTTTCACACAAATGGACCCAGAATGATGTGAAATTGTGCTTTGTGCAACATAATTCTGGGTGCCATTTACAAACCATAAGTGCTAATGACTCCATTCCTTTTTGTGGTTGTAGGGGCTGTTGATTGGAGTACACTAAAACAAACCTGATCTCTCCAGGACATTCAGAAGCCAAGTTATAAGCCCACAAATGTGTAACTGGACTACTTCTTTAAAGTGACACCAGGCCCGGTGACCTTTGGGACATGGTTTTACCCCCTATAGGAATGTGCGATCATCTTGAAACGTTCAAATCACTTACAACTCAATAGATTCTACCTTCTTATAGCGTTTCAGCCTGATTGGACCTTGTTTTCACACAAATGGACCCAGAATGAAGTGAAATTGTGCTTCGTGCAACATAATTCTGGGTGCCATTTACAAACCATAAGTGCTAATGACTCCATTCCTTTTTGTGGTTGTAGGGGCTGTTGATTGGAGTACACTAAAACAAACCTGATCTCTCTAGGACATTCAGAAGCCAAGTTATAAGCCCACAAATGTGTAACTGGACTACATTAAATTGACACCAGATCCGGTGACCTTTGGGACATGGTTTGACCCCCTTAGGAAAGTGCTATCATCATGAAACGTTCAGATCACTTACAACTCAATAGATTCTACCTTCTTGTAAGGTTTCAGCCTGATTGGACCTTGTTTTCACACAAATGGACCCAGAATGATGTGAAATTGTGCTTCGTGCAACATAATTCTGGGTGCCATTTACAAACCATAAGTGCTAATGACTCCATTCCTTTTTGTGGTTGTAGGGGCTGTTGATTGGAGTACACTAAAACAAACCTGATCTCTCTAGGACATTCAGAAGCCAAGTTATAAGCCCACAAATGTGTAACTGGACTAATTCTTTAAAGTAACACCAGATCCGGTGACCTTTGCGACATGGTTTGACCCCCTTAGGAAAGTGCTATCATCATGAAACGTTCAGATCACTTACAACTCAATAGATTCTACCTTCCTGTAACGTTTCTGCCTGATTGGACCTTGTTTTCACACAAATGAACCCAGAATGATGTGAAATTGTGCTTCGTGCAACATAATTCTGGGTGCCATTTACAAACCATAAGTGCTAATGACTCCATTCCTTTTTGTGGTTGTAGGGGCTGTTGATTGGAGTACATTAAAACAAACCTGATCTCTCTAGGACATTCAGAAGTCAAGTTATAAGCCTACAAAGATGTAACTGGACTACTTCTTTAAAGTGACACCAGGCCCGGTGACCTTTGGGACATGGTTTTACCCCCTATAGGAATGTGCGATCATCTTGAAACGTTCAGATCACTTACAACTCAATAGATTCTACCTTCCTGTAACGTTTCAGCCTGATTGGACCTTGTTTTCACACAAATGGACCCAGAATGATGTGAAATTGTGCTTCGTGCAACATAATTCTGGGTGCCATTTAAGAACCATAAGTGCTAATGACTCCATTCCTTTTTGTGGTTGTAGGGGCTGTTGATTGGAGTACACTAAAACAACCCTGATCTCTCTAGGACATTCAGAAGCCAAGTTATAAGCCCACAAATGTGTAACTGGACTACTTCTTTAAAGTGACACCAGGCCCGGTGACCTTTGGGACATGGTTTGTCCCCCTATAGGAAAGTGCTATCATCATGAAACGTTCAGATCACTTACAACTCAATAGATTTTACCTTCCTGTAACGTTTCTGCGTGATTGGACCTTGTTTTCACACAAATGAACCCAGAATGATGTGAAATTTTGCTTCGTGCAACATAATTCTGGGTGCCATTTACAAACCATAAGTGCTAATGACTCCATTCCTTTTTGTGGTTGTAGGGGCTGTTGATTGGAGTACATTAAAACAAACCTGACCTCTCCAGGACATTCAGAAGCCAAGTTATAAGCCCACAAATGTGTAACTGGACTACTACTTTAAATTGACACCAGATCCGGTGACATTTGGGACAATGTTTGACCCCCTTAGGAAAGTGCTATCATCATGAAACGTTCAGATCACTTACAACTCAATAGATTCTACCTGCCTGTAACGTTTTAGCCTGATTGGACCTTGTTTTCACACAAATGAACCCAGAATGATGTGAATATGTGCTTCGTGCAACATAATTCTGGGTGCCATTTAAAAACCATAAGTGATAATGACTCCATTCCTTTTTGTGGTTGTAGGGGCTGTTGATTGGAGTATACTAAAACAAACCTGATCTCTCTAGGACATTCAGAAGCCAAGTTATAAGCCCACAAATGTGTAACTGGACTACTTCTTTAGACACCAGATCCGGTGACCTTTGGGACATGGTTTGACCCCCTTAGGGAAGTGCTATCATCATGAAACGTTCAGATCACTTACAATTTAATAGATTCTACCTTCCTGTAATGTTTCAGCCTGATTGGACCTTGTTTTCACACAAATGGACCCAGAATGATGTGAAATTGTGCTTCGTGCAACATAATTCTGGGTGCCATTTA
The DNA here is from genome assembly GCF_043380555.1 of Nothobranchius furzeri. Classification (NCBI taxonomy): domain Eukaryota; kingdom Metazoa; phylum Chordata; class Actinopteri; order Cyprinodontiformes; family Nothobranchiidae; genus Nothobranchius; species Nothobranchius furzeri. Next base: position 13,746,204 of record NC_091756.1, read on the forward strand.
CAAACCATAAGTGCTAATGACTCCATTCCTTTTTGTGGTTGTAGGGGCTGTTGATTGGAGTACACTAAAACAAACCTGATCTCTCTAGGACATTCAGAAGCCAAGTTATAAGCCCACAAATGTGTAACTGGACTACTTCTTTAAATTGACACCAGATCCGGTGACCTTTGGGACATGGTTTGACCCCCTTAGGAAAGTGCTATCATCATGAAACGTTCAGATCACTTACAACTCAATAGATTCTACCTTCCTGTAACGTTTCAGCCTGATTGGACCTTGTTTTCACACAAATGAACCCAGAATGATTTGAAATTGTGCTTCGTGCAACATAATTCTGGGTGCCATTTAAAAACCATAAGTGCTAATGACTCCATTCCTTTTTGTGGTTGTAGGGGCTGTTGATTGGAGTACACTAAAACAAAACTGATCGCTCTAGGACATTCAGAAGCCAAGTTATAAGCCCACAAATGTGTAAATGGACTACTTCTTTAAATTGACACCATATCCGGTGACCTTTGGGACATGGTTTGACCCCCTTAGGAAAGTGCCATCATCATGAAACGTTCAGATCACTTACAACGCAATAGATTCTACCTTCCTGTAACGTTTCAGCCTGATTGGACCTTGTTTTCACACAAATGAAGCCAGAATGATGTGAAATTGTGCTTCGTGCAAAATAATTCTGGGTGCCATTTACAAACCATAAGTGCTAATGACTCCATTCCTTTTTGTGGTTGTAGGGGCTGTTGATTGGAGTACACTAAAACAAACCTAACCTCTCTAGGACATTCAGAAGCCAAGTTATAAGCCCACAAAGGTGTAACTGGACTACTTCCTTAAAGTGACACTTGGCCCGGTGACCTTTGGGACATGGTTTGACCCCCTATAGGAATGTGCGATCATCTTTAAACGTTCAGATCACTTACAACTCAATAGATTCTACCTTCTTGTAGCGTTTCAGCCGGATTGGACCTTGTTTTCACACAAATTGACCCAGAATGATGTGAAATTGTGCTTCGTGCAACATAATTCTGGGTGCCACTTACAAACCATAAGTGCTAATGACTCCATTTCTTTTTGTGGTTGTAGGGGCTGTTGATTGGAGTACATTAAAACAAACCTGATCTCTCTAGGACATTCAGAAGCCAAGTTATAAGCCCACAAATGTGTAACTGGACTACTTCTTTAAATTGACACGAGATCCAGTGACCTTTGGGACATGGTTTGACCCCCTTAGGAAAGTGCTATCATCATGAAACGTTCAGATCACTTACAACTCAATAGATTCTACCTTCCTGTAACGTTTCAGCCTGATTGGACCTTGTTTTCACACAAATGGACCCAGAATGATGTGAAATTGTGCTTCGTGCAACATAATTCTGGGTGCCATTTAAAAACCATAAGTGCTAATGACTCCATTCCTTTTTGTGGTTGTAGGGGCTGTTGATTGGAGTACACTAAAATAAACCTGATCTCTCTAGGACATTCAGAAGCCAAGTTATAAGCCCACAAATGTGTAACTGGACTACTTCTTTAGACACCAGATCCGGTGACCTTTGGGACATGGTTTGACCCCCTTAGGAAAGTGCTATCATCATGAAACGTTCAGATCACTTACAATTTAATAGATTCTACCTTCCTGTAATGTTTCAGCCTGATTGGACCTTGTTTTCACACAAATGGACCCAGAATGATGTGAAATTGTGCTTCGTGCAACATAATTCTGGGTGCCATTTACAAACCATAAGTGCTAATGACTCCATTCCTTTTTGTGGTTGTAGGGGCTGTTGATTGGAGTACACTAAAACAAACCTGATCTCTCTAGGACATTCAGAAGCCAAGTTATAAGCCCACAAATGTGTAACTGGACTACTTCTTTAAATTGACACCAGATCCGGTGACCTTTGGGACATGGTTTGACCCCCTTAGGAAAGTGCTATCATCATGAAACGTTCAGATAACTTACAACTCAATAGATTCTACCTTCCTGTAACGTTTCAGCCTGATTGGACCTTGTTTTCACACAAATGAACCCAGAATGATGTGAAATTGTGCTTCGTGCAACATAATTCTGGGTGCCATTTACAAACCATAAGTGCTAATGACTCCATTCCTTTTTGTGGTTGTAGGGGCTGTTGATTGGAGTACACTAAAACAAAACTGATCGCTCTAGGACATTCAGAAGCCAAGTTATAAGCCCACAAATGTGTAACTGGACTACTTCTTTAAATTGACACCATATCCGGTGACCTTTGGGACATGGTTTGACCCCCTTAGGAAAGTGCTATCATCATGAAACGTTCAGATCACTTACACCGCAATTGATTCTACCTTCCTGTAACGTTTCAGCCTGATTGGACCTTGTTTTCACACAAATGAAGCCAGAATGATGTGAAATTGTGCTTCGTGCAAAATAATTCTGGGTGCCATTTACAAACCATAAGTGCTAATGACTCCATTCCTTTTTGTGGTTGTAGGGGCTGTTGATTGGAGTACACTAAAACAAACCTAACCTCTCTAGGACATTCAGAAGCCAAGTTATAAGCCCACAAAGGTGTAACTGGACTACTTCTTTAAAGTGACACTTGGCCCGGTGACCTTTGGGACATGGTTTGACCCCCTATAGGAATGTGCGATCATCTTGAAACGTTCAGATCACTTACAACTCAATAGATTCTACCTTCTTGTAGCGTTTCAGCCGGATTGGACCTTGTTTTCACACAAATTGACCCAGAATGATGTGAAATTGTGCTTCGTGCAACATAATTCTGGGTGCCACTTACAAACCATAAGTGCTAATGACTCCATTCCTTTTTGTGGTTGTAGGGGCTGTTGATTGGAGTACATTAAAACAAACCTGATCTCTCTAGGACATTCAGAAGCCAAGTTATAAGCCCACAAATGTGTAACTGGACTACTTCTTTAAATTGACACCAGATCCAGTGACCTTTGGGACATGGTTTGACCCCCTTAGGAAAGTGCTATCATCATGAAACGTTCAGATCACTTACAACTCAATAGATTCTACCTTCCTGTAACGTTTCAGCCTGATTGGACCTTGTTTTCACACAAATGGACCCAGAATGATGTGAAATTGTGCTTCGTGCAACATAATTCTGGGTGCCATTTAAAAACCATAAGTGCTAATGACTCCATTCCTTTTTGTGGTTGTAGGGGCTGTTGATTGGAGTACACTAAAATAAACCTGATCTCTCTAGGACATTCAGAAGCCAAGTTATAAGCCCACAAATGTGTAACTGGACTACTTCTTTAAATTGACACCAGATCCGGTGACCTTTGGGACATTGTTTGACCCCCTTAGGAAAGTGCTATCATCATGAAACGTTCAGATCACTTACAACTCAATAGATTCTACCTTCCTGTAACGTTTCAGCCTGATTGGACCTTGTTTTCACACAAATGAACCCAGAATGATGTGAAATTGTGCTTCGTGCAACATAATTCTGGGTGCCATTTACAAACCATAAGTGCTAATGACTCCATTCCTTTTTGTGGTTTTAGGGGCTGTTGATTGGAGTACACTAAAACAAAACTGATCGCTCTAGGACATTCAGAAGCCAAGTTATAAGCCCACAAATGTGTAACTGGACTACTTCTTTAAATTGACACCATATCCGGTGACCTTTGGGACATGGTTTGACCCCCTTAGGAAAGTGCTATCATCATGAAACGTTCAGATCACTTACAACGCAATAGATTCTACCTTCCTGTAACGTTTCAGCCTGATTGGACCTTGTTTTCACACAAATGAAGCCAGAATGATGTGAAATTGTGCTTCGTGCAAAATAATTCTGGGTGCCATTTACAAATCATAAGTGCTAATGACTCCATTCCTTTTTGTGGTTGTAGGGGCTGTTGATTGGAGTACACTAAAACAAACCTAACTTCTCTAGGACATTCAGAAGCCAAGTTATAAGCCCACAAAGGTGTAACTGGACTACTTCTTTAAAGTGACACTTGGCCCGGTGACTTTTGGGACATGGTTTGACCCCCTATAGGAATGTGCGATCATCTTGAAACGTTCAGATCACTTACAACTCAATAGATTCTACCTTCTTGTAGCGTTTCAGCCGGATTGGACCTTGTTTTCACACAAATTGACCCAGAATGATGTGAAATTGTGCTTCGTGCAACATAATTCTGGGTGCCACTTACAAACCATAAGTGCTAATGACTCCATTCCTTTTTGTGGTTGTAGGGGCTGTTGATTGGAGTACATTAAAACAAACCTGATCTCACTAGGACATTCAGAAGCCAAGTTATAAGCCCACAAATGTGTAACTGGACTACTTCTTTAAATTGACACCAGATCCAGTGACCTTTGGGACATGGTTTGACCCCCTTAGGAAAGTGCTATCATCATGAAACGTTCAGATCACTTACAACTCAATAGATTCTACCTTCCTGTAACGTTTCAGCCTGATTGGACCTTGTTTTCACACAAATGGACCCAGAATGATGTGAAATTGTGCTTCGTGCAACATAATTCTGGGTGCCATTTAAAAACCATAAGTGCTAATGACTCCATTCCTTTTTGTGGTTGTAGGGGCTGTTGATTGGAGTACACTAAAATAAACCTGATCTCTCTAGGGCATTCAGAAGCCAAGTTATAAGCCCACAAATGTGTAACTGGACTACTTCTTTAAATTGACACCAGATCCGGTGACCTTTGGGACATGGTTTGACCCCCTTAGGAAAGTGCTATCATCATGAAACGTTCAGATCACTTACAACTCAATAGATTCTACCTTCCTGTAACGTTTCAGCCTGATTGGACCTTGTTTTCACACAAATGAACCCAGAATGATGTGAAATTGTGCTTCGTGCAACATAATTCTGGGTGCCATTTACAAACCATAAGTGCTAATGACTCCATTCCTTTTTGTGGTTGTAGGGGCTGTTGATTGGAGTACACTAAAATAAACCTGATCTCTCTAGGACATTCAGAAGCCAAGTTATAAGCCCACAAATGTGTAACTGGACTACTTCTTTAAATTGACACCAAATCCGGTGACCTTTGGGACATGGTTTGACCCCCTTAGGAAAGTGCTATCATCATGAAACGTTCAGATCACTTACAACTCAATAGATTCTACCTTCCTGTAACGTTTCAGCCTGATTGGACCTTGTTTTCACACAAATGAACCCAGAATGATGTGAAATTGTGCTTCTTGCAACATAATTCTGGGTGCCATTTACAAACCATAAGTGCTATTGACTCCATTCCTTTTTGTGGTTTTAGGGGCTGTTGATTGGAGAACACTAAAACAAAACTGATCGCTCTAGGACATTCAGAAGCCAAGTTATAAGCCCACAAATGTGTAACTGGACTACTTCTTTAAATTGACACCATATCCGGTGACCTTTGGGACATGGTTTGACCCCCTTAGGAAAGTGCTATCATCATGAAACGTTCAGATCACTTACAACGCAATAGATTCTACCTTCCTGTAACGTTTCAGCCTGATTGGACCTTGTTTTCACACAAATGAAGCCAGAATGATGTGAAATTGTGCTTCGTGCAAAATAATTCTGGGTGCCATTTACAAACCATAAGTGCTAATGACTCCATTCCTTTTTGTGGTTGTAGGGGCTGTTGATTGGAGTACACTAAAAAAACCTAACTTCTCTAGGACATTCAGAAGCCAAGTTATAAGCCCACAAAGGTGTAACTGAACTACTTCTTTAAAGTGACACTTGGCCCGGTGACCTTTGGGACATGGTTTGACCCCCTATAGGAATGTGCGATCATCTTGAAACGTTCAGATCACTTACAACTCAATAGATTCTACCTTCTTGTAGCGTTTCAGCCGGATTGGACCTTGTTTTCACACAAATTGACCCAGAATGATGTGAAATTGTGCTTCGTGCAACATAATTCTGGGTGCCACTTACAAATCATAAGTGCTAATGACTCCATTCCTTTTTGTGGTTGTAGGGGCTGTTGATTGGAGTACATTAAAACAAACCTGATCTCTCTAAGACATTCAGAAGCCAAGTTATAAGCCCACAAATGTGTAACTGGACTACTTCTTTAAATTGACACCAGATCCAGTGACTTTTGGGACATGGTTTGACCCCCTTAGGAAAGTGCTATCATCATGAAACGTTCAGATCACTTACAACTCAATAGATTCTACCTTCCTGTAACGTTTCAGCCTGATTGGACCTTGTTTTCACACAAATGGACCCAGAATGATGTGAAATTGTGCTTCGTGCAACATAATTCTGGGTGCCATTTAAAAACCATAAGTGCTAATGACTCCATTCCTTTTTGTGGTTGTAGGGGCTGTTGATTGGAGTACACTAAAATAAACCTGATCTCTCTAGGACATTCAGAAGCCAAGTTATAAGCCCACAAATGTGTAACTGGACTACTTCTTTAAATTGACACCAGATCCGGTGACCTTTGGGACATGGTTTGACCCCCTTAGGAAAGTGCTATCATCATGAAACGTTCAGATCACTTACAACTCAATAGATTCTACCTTCCTGTAACGTTTCAGCCTGATTGGACCTTGTTTTCACACAAATGAACCCAGAATGATGTGAAATTGTGCTTCGTGCAACATAATTCTGGGTGCCATTTACAAACCATAAGTGCTAATGACTCCATTCCTTTTTGTGGTTGTAGGGGCTGTTGATTGGAGTACACTAAAACAAACTTGACCTCTCTAGGACATTCAGAAGCCAAGTTATAAGCCCACAAAGGTGTAACTGGACAACTTCTTTAAAGTGACACCAGGCCCGGTGACCTTTGGGACATGGTTTTACCCCCTATAAGAATGTGCGATCATCTTGAAACATTCAGATCACTTACAACTCAATAGATTCTACCTTCTTGTAGAGTTTCAGCCTGATTGGACCTTGTTTTCACACAAATGGACCCAGAATGATGTGAAATTGTGCTTCGTGCAACATAATTCTGGGTGCCATTTACAAACCATAAGTGCTAATGACTCCATTCCTTTTTGTGGTTGTAGGGGCTGTTGATTGGAGTACATTAAAACAAACCTGATCTCTCTAGGACATTCAGAAGTCAAGTTATAAGCCCACAAATGTGTAACTGGACTACTACTTTAAATTGACACCAGATCCGGTGACCTTTGGGACATGGTTTGACCCCCTTAGGAAAGTGCTATCATCATGAAACATTCAGATCACTTACAACTCAATAGATTCTACCTTCCTGTAACGTTTCAGCCTGATTGGACCTTGTTTTCACACAAATGAACCCAGAATGATGTGAAATTGTGCTTCGTGCAACATAATTCTGGGTGCCATTTACAAACCATAAGTGCTAATGACTCCATTCCTTTTTGTGGTTTTAGGGGCTGTTGATTGGACTACACTAAAACAAACTAACCTCTCTAGGACATTCAGAAGCCAAGTTATAAGCCCAAAAGGTGTAACAGGACTACTACTTTAAAGTGACACCAGGCCCGGTGACCTTTGGGACATGGTTTTACCCCCTATAGGAATGTGCGATCATCTTGAAATGTTCAGATCACTTACAACTCAATAGATTCTACCTTCTTGTAGCGTTTCAGCCTGATTGGACCTTGTTTTCACACAAATGGACCCAGAATGATGTGAAATTGTGCTTCGTGCAACATAATTCTGGGTGCCATTTACAAACCATAAGTGCTAATGACTCCATTCCTTTTTGTGGTTGTAGGGGCTGTTGATTGGAGTACACTAAAACAAACCTGATCTCTCTAGGACATTCAGAAGCCAAGTTATAAGCCCACAAATGTGTAACTGGACTACTTCTTTAAATTGACACCAGATCCGGTGACTTTTGGGACATGGTTTGACCCCCTTAGGAAAGTGCTATCATCATGAAACGTTCAGATCACTTGCAACTCAATAGATTCTACCTTCCTGTAACGTTTCAGCCTGATTGGACCTTGTTTTCACACAAATGAACCCAGAATGATGTGAAATTGTGCTTCGTCTAACATAATTCTGGGTGCCATTTACAAACCATAAGTGCTAATATCTCCATTCCTTTTTGTGGTTGTAGGGGCTGTTGATTGGAGTACATTAAAACAAACCTGATCTCTCTAGGACATTCAGAAGCCAAGTTATAAGCCCACGAATGTGTAACTGGACTACTTCTTTAAAGTGACACCAGGCCCGGTGACCTTTGGGACATGGTTTGACCCCCTTAGGAAAGTGCTATCATCATGAAACGTTCAGATCACTTACAACTAAATAGATTCTACCTTCCTGTAACGTTTCAGCCTGATTGGACCTTGTTTTCACACAAATGAACCCAGAATGATGTGAAATTGTGCTTCGTGCAACATAATTCTGGGTGCCATTTACAAACCATAAATGCTAATGACTTCATTCCTTTTAGTGGTAATGGGGCTGCTAATTGGAGTACTCTAAAACAAACCTGACCTCTCTAGGACATTCAGAAGCCAAGTTATAAGCCCACAAATGTGTAACTGGACTACTTCTTTAAATTGACACCAGATCCAGTGACCTTTGGGACATGGTTTGACCCCCTTAGGAAAGTGCTATCATCATGAAACGTTCAGATCACTTACAACTCAATAGATTCTACCTTCCTGTAACGTTTCAGCCTGATTGGACCTTGTTTTCACACAAATGGACCCAGAATGATGTGAAATTGTGCTTCGTGCAACATAATTCTGGGTGCCATTTAAAAACCATAAGTGCTAATGACTCCATTCCTTTTTGTGGTTGTAGGGGCTGTTGATTGGAGTACACTAAAATAAACCTGATCTCTCTAGGACATTCAGAAGCCAAGTTATAAGCCCACAAATGTGTAACTGGACTACTTCTTTAAATTGACACCAGATCCGGTGACCTTTGGGACATGGTTTGACCCCCTTAGGAAAGTGCTATCATCATGAAACGTTCAGATCACTTACAACTCAATAGATTCTACCTTCCTGTAACGTTTCAGCCTGATTGGACCTTGTTTTCACACAAATGAACCCAGAATGATGTGAAATTGTGCTTCGTGCAACATAATTCTGGGTGCCATTTACAAACCATAAGTGCTAATGACTCCATTCCTTTTTGTGGTTGTAGGGGCTGTTGATTGGAGTACACTAAAACAAACTTGACCTCTCTAGGACATTCAGAAGCCAAGTTATAAGCACACAAAGGGGTAACTGGACAACTTCTTTAAAGTGACACCAGGCCCGGTGACCTTTGGGACATGGTTTTACCCCCTATAAGAATGTGCGATCATCTTGAAACATTCAGATCACTTACAACTCAATAGATTCTACCTTCTTGTAGAGTTTCAGCCTGACTGGACCTTGTTTTCACACAAATGGACCCAGAATGATGTGAAATTGTGCTTCGTGCAACATAATTCTGGGTGCCATTTACAAACCATAAGTGCTAATGACTCCATTCCTTTTTGTGGTTGTAGGGGCTGTTGATTGGAGTACATTAAAACAAACCTGATCTCTCTAGGACATTCAGAAGTCAAGTTATAAGCCCACAAATGTGTAACTGGACTACTACTTTAAATTGACACCAGATCCGGTGACCTTTGGGACATGGTTTGACCCCCTTAGGAAAGTGCTATCATCATGAAACATTCAGATTGCTTACAACTCAATAGATTCTACCTTCCTGTAACGTTTCAGCCTGATTGGACCTTGTTTTCACACAAATGAACCCAGAATGATGTGAAATTGTGCTTCGTGCAAAATAATTCTGGGTGCCATTTACAAACCTTAAGTGCTAATGACTCCATTCCTTTTTGTGGTTGTAGGGGCTGTTGATTGGAGTACACTAAAACAAACCTGATCTCTCTAGGACATTCAGAAGCCAAGTTATAAGCCCACAAATGTGTAACTGGACTACTTCTTTAAATTGACACCAGATCCGGTGACCTTTGGGACACGGTTTGACCCCCTCAGGAAAGTGCTATCATCATGAAACGTTCAGATCACTTACAACTCAATAGATTCTACCTTCCTGTAACGTTTCAGCCTGATTGGACCTTGTTTTCACACAAATGAACCCAGAATGATGTGAAATTGTGCTTCGTGCAACATAATTCTGGGTGCCATTTACAAACCATAAGTGCTAATGACTCCATTCCTTTTTGTGGTTTTAGGGGCTGTTGATTGGACTACACTAAAACAAACTAACCTCTCTAGGACATTCAGAAGCCAAGTTATAAGCGCAAAAGGTGTAACAGGACTACTACTTTAAAGTGACACCAGGCCCGGTGACCTTTGGGACATGGTTTGACCCCCTATAGGAATGTGCGATCATCTTGAAATGTTCAGATCACTTACAACTCAATATATTCTACCTTCTTGTAGCGTTTCAGCCTGATTGGACCTTGTTTTCACACAAATGGACCCAGAATGATGTGAAATTGTGCTTCGTGCAACATAATTCTGGGTGCCATTTACAAACCATAAGTGCTAATGACTCCATTCCTTTTTGTGGTTGTAGGGGCTGTTGATTGGAGTACACTAAAACAAACCTGATCTCTCTAGGACATTCAGAAGCCAAGTTATAAGCCCACAAATATGTAACTGGACTACTTCTTTAAATTGACACCAGATCCGGTGACTTTTGGGACATGGTTTGACCCCCTTAGGAAAGTGCTATCATCATGAAACGTTCAGATCACTTGCAACTCAATAGATTCTACCTTCCTGTAACGTTTCAGCCTGATTGGACCTTGTTTTCACACAAATGAACCCAGAATGATGTGAAATTGTGCTTCGTGCAACATAATTCTGGGTGCCATTTACAAACCATAAGTGCTAATATCTCCATTCCTTTTTGTGGTTGTAGAGGCTGTTGATTGGAGTACATTAAAACAAACCTGATCTCTCTAGGACATTCAGAAGCCAAGTTATAAGCCCACAAATGTGTAACTGGACTACTTCTTTAAATTGACACCAGATCCGGTGACCTTTGGGACATGGTTTGATCCCCTTAGGAAAGCGCTATCATCATGAAACGTTCAGATCACTTACAACTAAATAGATTCTACCTTCCTGTAACGTTTCAGCCTGATTGGACCTTGTTTTCACACAAATGAACCCAGAATGATGTGAAATTGTGCTTCGTGCAACATAATTCTGGGTGCCATTTACAAACCATAAATGCTAATGACTCCATTCCTTTTTGTGGTTGTAGGGGCTGTTGATTGGAGTACATTAAAACAAACCTGATCTCTCTAGGACATTCAGAAGCCAAGTTATAAGCCCACGAATGTGTAACTGGACTACTTCTTTAAAGTGACACCAGGCCCGGTGACCTTTGGGACATGGTTTGACCCCCTTAGGAAAGTGCTATCATCATGAAACGTTCAGATCACTTACAACTAAATAGATTCTACCTTCCTGTAATGTTTCAGCCTGATTGGACCTTGTTTTCACACAAATGAACCCAGAATGATGTGAAATTGTGCTTCGTGCAACATAATTCTGGGTGCCATTTACAAACCATAAATGCTAATGACTTCATTCCTTTTAGTGGTAATGGGGCTGCTAATTGGAGTACTCTAAAACAAACCTGACCTCTCTAGGATATTCAGAAGCCAAGTTATAAGCCCACAAAGGTGTAACTGGACTACTTCTTTAAAGTGACACCAGGCCCGGTGACCTTTGGGACATGACGCGCCCCGAGGAGCGTCTTGCCACATGTCAGCACTGGGTCTGACTGAGCGCCTCCAGGAGAGAGGCCCCAGCAAGACGCACCCCGAGGAGCGTCTTGCCTTATGTCAGCACTCGGTCTGACTGAGCGCCTCCAGGAGAGAGGCCCAAGCAAGACGCGCCCCGAGGAGCGTCTTGCCACATGTCAACAATGGGTCTGACTGAGGGCCTCCAGGAGAGAGGCCCAAGCAAGATGCGCCCGGAGGAGCGTCTTGCCACATGTCACCTCTGGTTCTGACTGAGCGCCTCCAGGAGAGAGGCCCAAGCAAGACGCGCCCCGAGGAGCGTCTTGTCACATGTCAACACTGGGTCTTTCTGAGCGCCTCCAGGAGAGAAGCCCAAGCAAGACGCGCCCCGAGGAGCGTCTTGCCACATGTCAGCACTCGGTCTGACTGAGCACCTCCAGGAGAGAGGCCCAAGCAAGACGCGCCCCGAGGAGCGTCTTGCCACATGTCAACAATGGGTCTGACTGAGGGCCTCCAGGAGAGAAGCCCAAGCAACACGCGGCCCGAGGAGCGTCTTGCCACATGTCAGCACTCGGTCTGACTGAGCGCCTCCAGGAGAGAGGCCCAAGCAAGACGCGCCCCGAGGAGCGTCTTGACACATGTCAACAATGGGTCTGACTGAGGGCCTCCAGGAGAGAAGCCCAAGCAAGACGCGCCCCGAGGAGCGTCTTGACACATGTCAACACTGGGTCTGACAGAGGGCCTCCAGGAGAGAGGCCCAAGCAAGACGCGCCCCGAGGAGTGTCTTGCCACATGTCACCACTTGGTCTGACTGAGCGCCTCCAGGAGAGAGGCCCAAGCAAGACGCGCCCCGAGGAGCGTCAGGCCACATGTCACTACTCAGTCTGACTGAGCGCCTCCAGGAGAGAGGCCCAAGCAAGACGCGCCCCGAGGAGCGTCTTGCCACATGTCAACAATGGGTCTTACTGAGGGCCTCCAGGAGAGAAGCCCAAGCAAGACGCGCCCCGAGGAGCTTCTTGCCACATGTCAGCACTCGGTCTGACTGAGCGCCTCCAGGAGAGAGGCCAAAGCAAGACGCGCCCCGAGGAGCGTCTTGACACATTTCAACACTGGGTTTGACAGAGGGCCTCCATGAGAGAGGCCCAGGCAAGACGCGCCCCGAGGAGCGTCTTGCCACATGTCAACACTGGGTCTGACAGAGGGCCTCCAGGAGAGAGGCCCAAGCAAGACGCGCCCCGAGGAGTGTCTTGCCACATGTCACCACTTGGTCTGACTGAGCGCCTCCAGGAGAGAGGCCCAAGCAACACGCGCCCCGAGGAGCGTCAGGCCACATGTCACTACTCAGTCTGACTGAGCGCCTCCAGGAGAGAGGCCCAAGCAAGACGCGCCCCGAGCAGCGTCTTGCCACGTGTCAACACTGGGTGTGATTGAGGGCCTTCTGGAGAGAGGCCCAAGCAAGACGCGCCCCAAGGAGCGTCTTGCCACATGTCAACAATGGTTCTTACTGAGGGCCTCCGGGAGAGAAGCCCAAGCAAGACGCGCCCCGAGGAGCTTCTTGCCACATGTCAGCAGTCGGTCTGACTGAGCGCCTCCAGGAGAGAGGCCAAAGCAAGACGCCCCCCGAGGAGCGTCTTGAAACATGTCAACACTGGGTCTGACAGAGGGCCTCCATGAGAGAGGCCCAAGCAAGACGCGCCCCGAGGAGCGTCTTGCCACATGTCACTACTCGGTCTGACTGAGCGCCTCAGGGAGAGAGGTCCAAGCAAGACACGCCCCGAGGAGCGTCTTGCCACATGTCACTACTCGGTCTGTTTGAGCGCCTCCAGGAGAGAGGCCCAAGCAAGATGTGCCCCGAGGAGCGTCTTGCCACATGTCAACAATGGGTCTGACTGAGGGCCTCCAGGAGAGAAGCCCAAGCAAGATGCACCCCGAGGAGCGTCTTGCCACATGTCAACACTGGGTCTGACTGAGCGCCTCCAGGAGAGAGGCCCAAGCAAGACGCGCCCCGAGGAGAGTCTTGCCACATGTCAACACTCGGTCTGACAGAGGGCATCCAGGAGAGAGGCCCAAGCAATACGCGCCCCGAGGTGCGTCTTGCCACATGTCACCACTGGGTCTGACTGAGCGCCTCCAGGAGAAGCCCCAGCAATACGCGCCCTGAGGAGCGTCTTGCCACATGCCAACACTGGGTCTGACAGAGGGCCTCCAGGAGAGAGGCCCAAGCAAGACGCGCCCCGAGGAGTGTCTTGCCACTTGTCACCACTGGGTCTGACTGAGCGCCTCCAGGAGAGAGGCCCAAGCAAGACGCGCCCCGAGGAGCGTCTTGTCACATGTGAACACTGGGTCTGACTGAGCGCCTCCAGGAGAGAGGCCCAAGCAAGACGCGCCCGGAGGAGCGTCTTGCCACATGTCAGCACTCGGTGTGACTGAGCGCCTCCAGGAGAGTGGCCCAAGCAAGACGCGCCCCGAGGAGCGTCTTGCCACATGTAAACACTGGGTCTGACTGAGTGCCTCCATGAGAGAAGCCCCAGCAAGACGCGCCCCGAGGAGCGTCTTGCCACATGTCAACACTGGGTCTGACTGAGCACCTCCAGGAGAGAGGCCCAAGCAAGACGCGCCCCGAGGAGCGTCTTGCCACATGTCAACACTGGGTCTGACTGAGCGCCTCCAGGAGAGAGGCCCAAGCAAGACGCGCCCCGAGGAGCGTCTTGTCACATGTCAACACTGGGTCTGACTGAGCGCCTCCAGGAGCGAGGCCCAAGCAAGAAACGCCCGAGGAGCGTCTTGACAACTGTCAACACTGGGTCTGACTGAGCGCCTCCAGGAGAGAGGTCCAAGCAACACGCGCCCCGAGGAGCGTCTTGCCACATGTCAACACTGGGTCTGACCAAGTGCCTCCATGAGAGAGGCCCAAGCAAGACGTGCCCCGAGGAGCGTCTTGCCACATGTCAACAATGGGTCTGACTGAGGGCCTCCAGGAGAGAAGCCCAAGCAAGAAGCGCCCCGAGGAGCGTCTTGCCACATGTCAACACTGGGTCTGACTGAGGCTCTCCAGGAGAGAGGCCCAAGCAAGACACGCCCCGAGGAGCGTCTTGACACATGTTAACACTGGGTCTGACTGAGGGCCTCCATGTGAGAAGCCCAAGCAAGACGCGCCCCGAGGAGAGTCTTGCCACATGTCAACACTGGGTCTGACAGAGGGCATCCAGGAGAGAGGCCCAAGCAATACGCGCCCCGAGGAGCGTCTTGCCACATGTCAACAATGGGTCTGACTGAGGGCCTCCAGGAGAGAAGCCCAAGGAAGACGCGCCCCGAGGAGCTTCTTGCCACATGTCAGCACTCGGTCTGACTGAGCGCCTCCAGGAGAGAGGCCCAAGCAAGACGCGCCCCGAGGAGTGTCTTGCCACATGTCAACACTGGGTCTGACTGAGCGCCTCCAGGAGAGAGGCCCAAGCAAGATGCGCCCCGAGGAGCGTCTTGCCACGTGTCAACACTGCGTCTGACTTAGCGCCTCCAGGAGAGAGGCCCAAGCAAGATGCGCCCCGAGGAGCGTCTTGACAACTGTCAACACTGGGTCTGACTGAGCGCCTCCAGGAGAGAGGTCCAAGCAACACGCGCCCCGAGGAGCGTCTTGCCACATGTCAACACTGGGTCTGACCAAGTGCCTCCATGAGAGAGGCCCAAGCAAGACGTGCCCCGAGGAGCGTCTTGCCACATGTAAGCACTGGGTCTGACTGAGGCTCTCCAGGAGAGAGGCCCAAGCAAGACACGCCCCGAGGAGCGTCTTGACACATGTTAACACTGGGTCTGACTGAGGGCCTCCATGTGAGAAGCCCAAGCAAGACGCGCCCCGAGGAGAGTCTTGCCACATGTCAACACTGGGTCTGACAGAGGGCATCCAGGAGAGAGGCCCAAGCAATACGCGCCCCGAGGAGCGTCTTGCCACATGTCAACAATGGGTCTGACTGAGGGCCTCCAGGAGAGAAGCCCAAGGAAGACGCGCCCCGAGGAGCTTCTTGCCACATGTCAGCACTCGGTCTGACTGAGCGCCTCCAGGAGAGAGGCCAAAGCAAGATGCGCCCCAAGGAGCGTCTTGACACATGTCAACACTGGGTCTGACAGAGGGCCTCCATGAGAGAGGCCCAAGCTTGACGTGCCCCGAGGAGTGTCTTGCCACATGTCAACACTGGGTCTGACTGAGCGCCTCCAGGAGAGAGGCCCAAGCAAGATGCGCCCCGAGGAGCGTCTTGCCACGTGTCAACACTGCGTCTGACTTAGCGCCTCCAGGAGAGAGGCCCAAGCAAGATGCGCCCCGAGGAGCGTCTTGACAACTGTCAACACTGGGTCTGACTGAGCGCCTCCAGGAGAGAGGTCCAAGCAACACGCGCCCCGAGGAGCGTCTTGCCACATGTCAACACTGGGTCTGACCAAGTGCCTCCATGAGAGAGGCCCAAGCAAGACGTGCCCCGAGGAGCGTCTTGCCACATGTCAACAATGGGTCTGACTGAGGGCCTCCAGGAGAGAAGCCCAAGCAAGAAGCGCCCCGAGGAGCGTCTTGCCACATGTCAACACTGGGTCTGACTGAGGCTCTCCAGGAGAGAGGCCCAAGCAAGACACGCCCCGAGGAGCGTCTTGACACATGTTAACACTGGGTCTGACTGAGGGCCTCCATGTGAGAAGCCCAAGCAAGACGCGCCCCGAGGAGAGTCTTGCCACATGTCAACACTGGGTCTGACAGAGGGCATCCAGGAGAGAGGCCCAAGCAATACGCGCCCCGAGGAGCGTCTTGCCACATGTCAACAATGGGTCTGACTGAGGGCCTCCAGGAGAGAAGCCCAAGGAAGACGCGCCCCGAGGAGCTTCTTGCCACATGTCAGCACTCGGTCTGACTGAGCGCCTCCAGGAGAGAGGCCAAAGCAAGATGCGCCCCAAGGAGCGTCTTGACACATGTCAACACTGGGTCTGACTGAGCGCCTCCAGGAGAGAGGCCCAAGCAAGATGCGCCCCGAGGAGCGTCTTGCCACGTGTCAACACTGCGTCTGACTTAGCGCCTCCAGGAGAGAGGCCCAAGCAAGATGCGCCCCAAGGAGCGTCTTGACAACTGTCAACACTGGGTCTGACTGAGCGCCTCCAGGAGAGAGGTCCAAGCAACACGCGCCCCGAGGAGCGTCTTGCCACATGTCAACACTGGGTCTGACCAAGTGCCTCCATGAGAGAGGCCCAAGCAAGACGTGCCCCGAGGAGCGTCTTGCCACATGTCAACAATGGGTCTGACTGAGGGCCTCCAGGAGAGAAGCCCAAGCAAGAAGCGCCCCGAGGAGCGTCTTGCCACATGTCAACACTGGGTCTGACTGAGGCTCTCCAGGAGAGAGGCCCAAGCAAGACACGCCCCGAGGAGCGTCTTGACACATGTTAACACTGGGTCTGACTGAGGGCCTCCATGTGAGAAGCCCAAGCAAGACGCGCCCCGAGGAGAGTCTTGCCACATGTCAACACTGGGTCTGACAGAGGGCATCCAGGAGAGAGGCCCAAGCAATACGCGCCCCGAGGAGCGTCTTGCCACATGTCAACAATGGGTCTGACTGAGGGCCTCCAGGAGAGAAGCCCAAGGAAGACGCGCCCCGAGGAGCTTCTTGCCACATGTCAGCACTCGGTCTGACTGAGCGCCTCCAGGAGAGAGGCCAAAGCAAGATGCGCCCCAAGGAGCGTCTTGACACATGTCAACACTGGGTCTGACAGAGGGCCTCCATGAGAGAGGCCCAAGCAAGACGCGCCCCGAGGAGTGTCTTGCCACATGTCAACACTGGGTCTGACTGAGCGCCTCCAGGAGAGAGGCCCAAGCAAGATGCGCCCCGAGGAGCGTCTTGCCACGTGTCAACACTGCGTCTGACTTAGCGCCTCCAGGAGAGAGGCCCAAGCAAGATGCGCCCCGAGGAGCGTCTTGCCACGTGTCACCACTGGGTCTGACTGAGCTCCTCCAAGAGAGAGGCCCAAGCAAGACGCGCCCCGAGGAGCGTCTTGCCACGTGTCACCACTGGTTCTGATTGAGCACCTCCAGGAGAGAGGCCCCAGCAAGACGCGCCCCGAGGAGCATCTTGCCTTATGTCAGCACTCGGTCCTAGAGAGATCAGGTTTGTTTTAATGTACTCCAATCAACAGCCCCTACAACCACAAAAAGGAATGGAGTCATTAGCATTTATGGTTTGTAAATGGCACCCAGAATTATGTTGCACGAAGCACAATTTCACATCATTCTGGGTTCATTTGTGTGAAAACAAGGTCCAATAGGGCTGAAACGTTACAGGAAGGTAGAATCTATTGAGTTGTAAAAGATCTGAACGTTTCATGATGATAGCGCTTTCCTAAGGGGGTCAAACCATGTCCCAAAGGTCACCGGATCTGGTGTCAATTTAAAGAAGTAGTCAAGTTACACATTTGTGGGCTTATAACTTGGCTTCTGAATGTCCTAGAGAGATCAGGTTTGTTTTAATGTACTCCAATCAACAGCCCCTACAACCACAAAAAGGAATGGAGTCATTAGCACTTATGGTTTGTAAATGGCACCCAGAATTATGTTGCACGAAGCAAAATTTCACATCATTCTGGGTCCATTTGTGTGAAAACAAGGTCCAATCAGGCTGAAACGTTACAGGAAGGTAGAATCTATTGAGTTGTAAGTGATCTGAATGTTTCATTAACGATAGCACTTTCCTAAGGGGGTCAAACCATGTCCCAAAGGTCACCGGATCTTGTGTCACTTTAAAGAAGTAGTCCAGTTACACATTTGTGGGCTTATAACTTGGCTTCTGAATGTCCTAGAGAGGTCAGGTTTGTTTTAGTGTACTCCAATCAACAGCCCCTACAACCACAAAAAGGAATGGAGTCATTAGCACTTATGGTTTGTAAATGGCACCCAGAATTATGTTGCACGAAGCACAATTTCACATCATTCTGGGTCCATTTGTGTGAAAACAAGGTCCAATCAGGCTGAAACATTACAGGAAGGTAGAATCTATTAGGTTGTAAGTGATCTGAACGTTTCATGATGATAGCACTTCCCTAAGGGGGTCAAACCATGTCCCAAAGGTCACCGGATCTGGTGTCTAAAGAAGTAGTCCAGTTACAAATTTGTGGGCTTATAACTTGGCTTCTGAATGTCCTAGAGAGATCAGGTTTGTTTTAGTATACTCCAATTAACAGCCCCTACAACCACAAAAAGGAATGGAGTCAATAGACTTATGGTTTTTAAATGGCACCCAGAATTATGTTGCACAAAGCACAATTTCACATCATTCTGGGTTCATTTGTGTGAAAACAAGGTCCAATCAGGCTGAAACGTTACAGGAAGGTAGAATCTATTGCGTTGTAAGTGATCTGAACGTTTCATGATGATAGCACATTCCTAAGGGGGTCAAACCATGTCCCAAAGGTCACCGGATCTGGTGTCAATTTAAAGAAGTAGTCCAGTTACACATTTGTGGGCTTAAACCTTGGCTTCTGAATGTCCTAGAGCGATCAGGTTTGTTTTAGTGTACTCCAATCAACAGCCCCTACAACCACAAAAAGGAATGGAGTCATTAGCACTTATGGTTTGTAAATGGCACCCAGAATTATGTTGCACGAAGCACAATTTCACATCATTCTGGGTCCATTTGTGTGAAAACAAGGTCCAATCAGGCTGAAACATTACAGGAAGGCAGAATCTATTAAGTTGTAAGTGATCTGAACGTTTCATGATGATAGCACTTCCCTAAGGGGGTCAAACCATGTCCCAAAGGTCACCGGATCTGGTGTCTAAAGAAGTAGTCCAGTTACACATTTGTGGGCTTATAACTTGGCTTCTGAATGTCCTAGAGAGATCAGGTTTGTTTTAGTATACTCCAATCAACAGCCCCTACAACCACAAAAAGGAATGGAGTCATTAGCACTTATGGTTTTTAAATGGCACCCAGAATTATGTTGCACGAAGCACAATTTCACATCATTCTGGGTTCATTTGTGTGAAAACAAGGTCCAATCAGGCTGAAACGTTACAGGAAGGTAGAATCTATTGAGTTGTAAGTGATCTGAACGTTTCATGATGATAGCACTTTCCTAAGGGGGTCAAACCATGTCCCAAATGTCACCGGATCTGGTGTCAATTTAAAGTAGTAGTCCAGTTACACATTTGTGGGCTTATAACTTGGCTTCTGAATGTCCTAGAGAGGTCAGGTTTGTTTTAATGTACTCCAATCAACAGCCCCTACAACCACAAAAGGAATGGAGTCATTAGCACTTATGGTTTGTAAATGGCACCCAGAATTATGTTGCACGAAGCAAAATTTCACATCATTCTGGGTTCATTTGTGTGAAAACAAGGTCCAATCAGGCAGAAACGTTACAGGAAGGTAGAATCTATTGAGTTGTAAGTGATCTGAATGTTTCATTAACGATAGCACTTTCCTAAGGGGGTCAAACCATGTCCCAAAGGTCACCGGATCTTGTGTCACTTTAAAGAAGTAGTCCAGTTACACATTTGTGGGCTTATAACTTGGCTTCTGAATGTCCTAGAAAGGTCAGGTTTGTTTTAGTGTACTCCAATCAACAGCCCCTACAACCACAAAAAGGAATGGAGTCATTAGCACTTATGGTTTGTAAATGGCACCCAGAATTATGTTGCACGAAGCACAATTTCACATCATTCTGGGTCCATTTGTGTGAAAACAAGGTCCAATCAGGCTGAAACATTACAGGAAGGTAGAATCTATTAAGTTGTAAGTGATCTGAACGTTTCATGATGATAGCACTTCCCTAAGGGGGTCAAACCATGTCCCAAAGGTCACCGGATCTGGTGTCTAAAGAAGTAGTCCAGTTACAAATTTGTGGGCTTATAACTTGGCTTCTGAATGTCCTAGAGAGATCAGGTTTGTTTTAGTATACTCCAGTCAACAGCCCCTACAACCACAAAAAGGAATGGAGTCATTAGCACTTATGGTTTGTAAATGGCACCCAGAATTATGTTGCACGAAGCACAATTTCACATCATTCTGGGTCCATTTGTGTGAAAACAAGGTCCAATCAGGCTGAAACGTTACAGGAAGGTAGAATCTATTGCGTTGTAAGTGATCTGAATGTTTCATGATGATAGCACATTCCTAAGGGGGTCAAACCATGTCCCAAAGGTCACCGGATCTGGTGTCAATTTAAAGAAGTAGTCCAGTTACACATTTGTGGGCTTAAACCTTGGCTTCTGAATGTCCTAGAGCGATCAGGTTTGTTTTAGTGTACTCCAATCAACAGCCCCTAAAACCACAAAAAGGAATGGACACATTAGCACTTATGGTTTTTAAATGGCACCCAGAATTATGTTGCACGAAGCACAATTTTACATCATTCTGGGTTCATTTGTGTAAAAACAAGGTCCAATCAGGCTGAAACAATACAGGAAGGTAGAATCTATTGAGTTGTAAGTGATCTGAACGTTTCAAGATGATCGCACATTCCTATAGGGGGTCAAACCATGTCCCAAATGTCACCGGGCCTGGTGTCACTTTAAAGAAGTAGTCCAGTTACACCTTTGTGGGCTTATAACTTGGCTTCTGAATGTCCTAGAGAGGTTAGGTTTGTTTTAGTGTACTCCAATCAAAAGCCCCTACAACCACAAAAAGGAATGGAGTCATTAGCTCTTATGGTTTGTAAATGGCACCCAGAATTACGTTGCACGAAGCACAATTTCACATCATTCTGGGTTCATTTGTATGAAAACAAGGTCCAATCAGGCTGAAATGTTACAGGAAGGTAGAATCTATTGAGTTGTAAGTGATCTGAACGTTTCATGATGATAGCACTTTCCTAAGGGGGTCAAACCATGTCCCAAAGGTCACCGGATCTGGTGTCAATTTAAAGAAGTAGTCCAGTTACACATTTGTGGGCATATAACTTGGCTTCTGAATGTCCTAGAGCAATCAGGTTTGTTTTAGTGTACTCCAATCAACAGCCCCTAAAACCACAAAAAGGAATGGAGTCATTAGCACTTATGGTTTTTAAATGGCACCCAGAATTATGTTGCACGAAGCACAATTTCACATCATTCTGGGTTCATTTGTGTGAAAACAAGGTCCAATCAGGCTGAAACGTTACAGGAAGGTAGAATCTATTGAGTTGTAAGTGATCTGAACGTTTCATGATGATAGCACTTTCCTAAGGGGGTCAAACCATGTCCCAAAGGTCACCGGATCTGGTGTCAATTTAAAGAAGTAGTCCAGTTACACATTTGTGGGCTTATAATTTGGCTTCTGAATGTCCTAGAGAGATCAGGTTTGTTTTAGTGTACTCCAATCAACAGCCCCTACAACCACAAAAAGGAATGGAGTCATTAGCACTTATGGTTTGTAAATGGCACCCAGAATTATGTTGCACGAAGCACAATTTCACATCATTCTGGGTCCATTTGTGTGAAAACAAGGTCCAATCAGGCTGAAACATTACAGGAAGGCAGAATCTATTAAGTTGTAAGTGATCTGAACATTTCATGATGATAGCACTTCCCTAAGGGGGTCAAACCATGTCCCAAAGGTCACCGGATCTGGTGTCTAAAGAAGTAGTCCAGTTACACATTTGTGGGCTTATAACTTGGATTCTGAATGTCCTAGAGAGATCAGGTTTGTTTTAGTATACTCCAATCAACAGCCCCTACAACCACAAAAAGGAATGGAGTCATTAGCACTTATGGTTTTTAAATGGCACCCAGAATTATGTTGCACGAAGCACAATTTCACATCATTCTGGGTTCATTTGTGTGAAAACAAGGTCCAATCAGGCTGAAACGTTACAGGAAGGTAGAATCTATTGAGTTGTAAGTGATCTGAACGTTTCATGATGATAGCACTTTCCTAAGGGGGTCAAACCATGTCCCAAATGTCACCGGATCTGGTGTCAATTTAAAGTAGTAGTCCAGTTACACATTTGTGGGCTTATAACTTGGCTTCTGAATGTCCTAGAGAGGTCAGGTTTGTTTTAATGTACTCCAATCAACAGCCCCTACAACCACAAAAAGGAATGGAGTCATTAGCACTTATGGTTTGTAAATGGCACCCAGAATTATGTTGCACGAAGCAAAATTTCACATCATTCTGGGTTCATTTGTGTGAAAACAAGGTCCAATCAGGCTGAAACGTTACAGGAAGGTAGAATCTATTGAGTTGTAAGTGATCTGAACGTTTCATGATGATAGCACTTTCCTAAGGGGGTCAAACCATGTCCCAAAGGTCACCGGGCCTGGTGTCACTTTAAAGATCTGTGGTTCGGACCAGTGCTGGGATGCACCAAAAAATTTTTCGTGCGCCTCGGACCAACGTGGGCCGAACGGCGGCCAAAAAGGGGCTCAAGTGGCAGAAGGCCGCAAATGAAGCCTGAGCTAAATTTTCACACTTTTGGGCCGCCGTTTGAATTCGGTTTGGCGTAGCCGCACGAAATTTGGGTTGGTGCATCCCGGCTATTATCTCATCAACGCACGTCGAAATCGATGCCGTCGGACCTTTTCGAGCGCCCTTACGGGACGCTTGTCCAAGCAGATATAGTCAGGTGTCTGGTTACACCTTTGTGGGCTTATAACTTGGCTTCTGAATATCCTAGAGAGGTCAGGCTGGTTTTAAAATACTCCAATGGATGGTTTGTATCTAGAACAGAATGAATGGAGTGGATAGGATGTACAGTTTTTAAATGGCACCCAGACCTATGTTGCACCAAGCACTAGTTCACATTATTATGGGTCCAGTTCTCTGAAAAAAGCTTCAATCAGGCTGAAACATCACAGGAAGGTACAATCTTTTGAGTTGTAAATGAATCATGAAAACAAGAGACAATCAGGCTGAAATGTTACAGGAAGGTAGAATCTATTGAATTGTAAGTGATCTGAACGTTTCATGATGATAGCACTTTCCTAAGGGGGTCAAACCATGTCCCAAAGGTCACCGGATCTGGTGTCAATTTAAAGAAGTAGTCCAGTTACACATTTGTGGGCTTATAACTTGGCTTCTGAATGTCCTAGAGAGATCAGGTTTGTTTTAATGTACTCCAATCAACAGCCCCTACAACCAGAAAATGTAATGGAGTCATTAGCACTTATGGTTTGTAAATGGCACCCAGAATTATGTTGCACGAAGCACAATTTCACATCATTCTGGGTCCATTTGTGTGAAAACAAGGTCCAATCAGGCTGAAACGTTACAAGACGGTAGAATCTATTGAATTGTAAGTGATCTGAACGTTTCATGATGATCGCACATTCCTATAGGGGGTCAAACCATGTCCCAAAGGTCACCGGGCCTGGTGTCACTTTAAAGAAGTAGTCCAATTACACCTTTGAGGGCTTATAACTTGGTTTCTGAATGTCCTAGAGAGATCAGGTTTGTTTTAGTGTACTCCAATCAACAGCCCCTACAACCTAAAAAAGGAATGGAGTCATTAGCACTTATGGTTTTTAAATGGCACCCAGAATTATGTTGCACGAAGCACAATTTCCCATCATTCTGGGTCCATTTGTGTGAAAACAAGGTTCAATCAGGCTGAAACGTTACAAGAAGGTAGAATCTATTGAGTTGTAAGTGATCTGAACGTTTCATGATGATCGCACATTCCTATTGGGGGTCAAACCATGTCCCAAAGGTCACCGGGCCTGGTGTCACTTTAAAGAAGTAGTCCAGTTACACCTTTGTGGGCTTATAACTTGGCTTCTGAATATCCTAGAGAGGTCAGGTTTGTTTTAGAGTACTCCAATTAGCAGCCCCCATTACCACTAAAAGGAATGGAGTCATTAGCACTTATGGTTTTTAAATGACACCCAGAATTATGTTGCATGAAGCACAATTTCACATCATTCTGGGTCCATTTGTGTGAAAACAAGGTCCAATCAGGCTGAAACGTTACAAGAAGGTAGAATCTATTGAGTTGTAAGTGATCTGAACGTTTCAAGATGATCACACTTTCCAAAGATCGTCAAACCATGTCCCAAAGGTCACCGGATCTGGTGTCAATTTAAAGAAGTAGTCCAGTTACAAATTTGTGGGCTTTTAACTTGGCTTCTGAATGTCCTAGAGAGATCAGGTTTGTTTTAGTGTACTCCAATCAACAGCCCCTACAACCACAAAAAGGAATGGAGTCATTAGCACTTATGGTTTGTAAATGGCACCCAGAATTATGTTGCACGAAGCACAATTTCACATCATTCTGGGTCCATTTGTGTGAAAACAAGGTCCAATCAGGCTGAAACGTTACAGGAAGGTAGAATCTATTGAGTTGTAAGTGATCTGAACGTTTCATGATGATAGCACTTTCCTAAGGGGGTCAAACCATGTCCCAAAGGTCACCGGATCTGGTGTCAATTTAAAGTAGTCCAGTTACACATTTGTGGACTTATAACTTGGCTTCTGAATGTCCTAGAGAGATCAGGTTTGTTTTAATGTACTCCAATCAACAGCCCCTACAACCACAAAAAGGAATGGAGTCATTAGCATTTATGGTTTGTAAATGGCACCCAGAATTATGTTGCACAAAGCACAATTTCACATCATTCTGGGTTCATTTGTGTGAAAACAAGGTCCAATCAGGCTGAAACGTTACAGGAAGGTAGAATCTATTGAGTTGTAAGTGATCTGAACGTTTCATGATGATAGCACTTTCCTAAGGGGGTCAAACCATGTCCCAAAGGTCACCGGATCTGGTGTCAATTTAAAGAAGTAGTCCAGTTACACATTTGTGGGCTTATAACTTGGCTTCTGAATGTCCTAGAGCGATCAGGTTTGCTTTAGTGTACTCCAATCAACAGCCCCTACAACCACAGAAAGGAATGGAGACATTAGCACTTATGGTTTTTAAATGGCACCCAGAATTATGTTGCACGAAGCACAATTTCACATCATTCTGGGTTCATTTGTGTGAAAACAAGGTCCAATCAGGCTGAAACAATACAGGAAGGTAGAATCTATTGAGTTGTAAGTGATCTGAACGTTTCATGATGATCGCACTTTCCTAAGGGGGTCAAACCATGTCCCAAATGTCACCGGATCTGGTGTCACTTTAAAGAAGTAGTCCAGTTACACATTTGTGGGCTTATAACTTGGCTTCTGAATGTCCTAGAGAGGTCAGGGTTGTTTTAGTGTACTCCAATCAACAGCCCCTACAACCACAAAAAGGAATGGAGTCATTAGCACTTATGGTTTTTAAATGGCACCCAGAATTATGTTGCACGAAGCACAATTTCACATCATTCTGGGTTCATTTGTGTGAAAACAAGGTCCAATCAGGCTGAAACGTTACAGGAAGGTAGAATCTACTGAGTTGTAAGTGATCTGAACGTTTCATGATGATAGCACTTTCCTAAGGGGGTCAAACCATGTCCCAAAGATCACCGGATCTGGTGTCAATTTAAAGAAGTAGTCCAGTTACACATTTGTGGGGTAATAACTTGGCTTCTGAATGTCCTAGAGAGATCAGGTTTGTTTTAGTGTACTCCAATCAACAGCCCCTACAACCACAAAAAGGAATGGAGTCATTAGCACTTATGGTTTGTAAATGGCACCCAGAATTATGTTGCACGAAGCACAATTTCACATCATTCTGGGTCCATTTGTGTGAAAACAAGGTCCAATCAGGCTGAAACGCTACAAGAAGGTAGAATCTATTGAGTTGTAAGTGATCTGAACGTTTCAAGATGATCGCACATTCCTATAGGGGGTAAAACCATGTCCCAAAGGTCACCGGGCCTGGTGTCACTTTAAAGAAGTAGTCCAGTTACACCTTTGTGGGCTTATAACTTGGCTTCTGAATGTCCTAGAGAGATCAGGTTTGTTTTAATGTACTCCAATCAACAGCCCCTACAACCACAAAAAGGAATGGAGTCATTAGCACTTATAGTTTGTATGTGGCACCCAGAATTATGTTGCACGAAGCACAATTTCACATCATTCTGGGTCAATTTGTGTGAAAACAAGGTCCAATCCGGCTGAAACGCTACAAGAAGGTAGAATCTATTGAGTTGTAAGTGATCTGAACGTTTCAAGATGATCGCACATTCCTATAGGGGGTCAAACCATGTCCCAAAGGTCACCGGGCCAAGTGTCACTTTAAAGAAGTAGTCCAGTTACACCTTTGTGGGCTTATAACTTGGCTTCTGAATGTCCTAGAGAGGTTAGGTTTGTTTTAGTGTACTCCAATCAACACTCCCTACAACCACAAAAAGGAATGGAGTCATTAGCACTTATGGTTTGTAAATGGCACCCAGAATTATTTTGCACGAAGCACAATTTCACATCATTCTGGGTTCATTTGTGTGAAAACAAGGTCCAATCAGGCTGAAACGTTACTGGAAGCTAGAATCTCTTGAGTTGTAAGTGATCTGAACGTTTCATGATGATAGCACTTTCCTAAGGGGGTCAAACCATGTCCCAAAGGTCACCGGATCTGGTGTCAATTTAAAGAAGTAGTCCAGTTACACATTTGTGGGCTTATAACTTGGCTTCTGAATGTCCTAGAGAGATCAGGTTTGTTTTAGTATACTCCAATCAACAGCCCCTACAACCACAAAAAGGAATGGAGTCATTAGCACTTATGGTTTGTAAATAGCACCCAGAATTATGTTGCACAAAGCACAATTTCACATCATTCTTGGTCCATTTGTGTGAAAACAAGGTCCAATCAGGCTGATACGTTACAAGAAGGTAGAATCTATGGAGTTGTAAGTGATCTGAACGTTTCATGATGATAGCACTTTCCTAAGGGGGTCAAACCATGTCCCAAAGGTCACCGGATCTGGTGTCAATTTAAAGAAGTAGTCCAGTTACACATTTGTGGGCTTATAACTTGGCTTCTGAATGTCCTAGAGAGATCAGGTTTGTTTTAATGTACTCCAATCAACAGCCCCTACAACCACAAAAAGGAATGGAGTCATTAGCATTTATGGTTTGTAAATGGCACCCAGAATTATGTTGCACGAAGCACAATTTCACATCATTCTGGGTTCATTTGTGTGAAAACAAGGTCCAATCAGGCTGAAACGTTACAGGAATGTAGAATCTATTTAGTTGTAAGTGATCTGATCGTTTCATGATTATAGCGCTTTCCTAAGCGGATCAAACCATGTCCCAAAGGTCACTGGGATCATGTGTCAATTTAAAGAAGTAGTCCTGTTACACATTTGTGGGCTTATAACTTGGCTTCTGAATGTCCTAGAGAGATCAGGTTTGTTTTAGTGTACTCCAATCAACAGCCCCTACAACCACAAAAGGAATGGAGTCATTAGCCTTATGGTTTGTAAATGGCACCCAGAATTATGTTGCACGAAGCACAATTTCACATCATTCTGGGTCCATTTGTGTGAAAACAAGGTCCAATCAGGCTGAAACATTACAAGAAGGTAGAATCTATTGAGTTGTAAGTGATCTGAACGTTTCATGATGATCTCACATTCCCATAGGGGGTCAAACCATGTCCCAAAGGTCACCGGGCCTGGTGTCACTTTAAAGAAGTAGTCCAGTTACACCTTTGTGGGCTTATAACTTGGCTTCTGAATGTCCTAGAGAGGTCAGGTTTGTTTTAGTGTACTCCAATCAACAGCCCCTACAACCACAAAAAGGAATGGAGTCATTAGCACTTATGGTTTGTAAATGGCACCCAGAATTATGTTGCACGAAGCACAATTTCACATCATTCTGGGTCCATTTGTGTGAAAACAAGGTCCAATCAGGCTGAAACGTTACAGGAAGGTAGAATCTATTGAGTTGTAAGTGATCTGAACGTTTCATGATGATAGCACTTTCCTAAGGGGGTCAAACCATGTCCCAAAGGTCACCGGATCTGGTGTCAATTTAAAGAAGTAGTCCAGTTACACATTTGTGGGCTTATAACTTGGCTTCTGAATGTCCTAGAGCGATCAGGTTTGCTTTAGTGTACTCCAATCAACAGCCCCTACAACCACAAAAAGGAATGGAGACATTAGCACTTATGGTTTTTAAATGGCACCCAGAATTATGTTGCACGAAGCACAATTTCACATCATTCTGGGTCCATTTGTGTGAAAACAAGGTCCAATCAGGCGGAAACGCTACAAGAAGGTAGAATCTATTGAGTTGTAAGTGATCTGAACATTTCAAGATGATCGCACATTCCTATAGGGGGTAAAACCATGTCCCAAAGGTCACCGGGCCTGGTGTCACTTTAAAGAAGTAGTCCAGTTACACCTTTGTGGGCTTATAACTTGGCTTCTGAATGTCCTAGAGAGGTTAGGTTTGTTTTAGTGTACTCCAATCAACAGCCCCTACAACCACAAAAAGGAATGGAGTCATTAGCACTTATGGTTTGTAAATGGCACCCAGAATTATGTTGCACGAAGCACAATTTCACATCATTCTGGGTCCATTTGTGTGAAAACAAGGTCCAATCAGGCTGAAACGTTACAGGAAGGTAGAATCTATTGAGTTGTAAGTGATCTGAACGTTTCATGATGATAGCACTTTCCTAAGGGGGTCAAACCATGTCCCAAAGGTCACCGGATCTGGTGTCAATTTAAAGAAGTAGTCCAGTTACACATTTGTGGGCTTATAACTTGGCTTCTGAATGTCCTAGAGAGATCAGGTTTATTTTAGTGTACTCCAATAAACAGTCCCTACAACTACAAAAAGGAATGGAGTCATTAGCACTTATGGTTTTTAAATGGCACCCAGAATTATGTTGCACGAAGCACAATTTCACATCATTCTGGGTTCATTTGTGTGAAAACAAGGTCCAATCAGGCTGAAACGTTACAGGAAGGTAGAATCTATTTAGTTGTAAGTGATCTGAACGTTTCATGATGATAGCGCTTTCCTAAGGGGATCAAACCATGTCCCAAAGGTCACCGGATCTGGTGTAAATTTAAAGAAGTAGTCCAGTTACACATTTGTGGGCTTATAACTTGGCTTCTGAATGTCCTAGAGAGATCAGGTTTGTTTTAGTGTACTCCAATCAACAGCCCCTACAACCACAAAAGGAATGGAGTCATTAGCACTTATGGTTTGTAAATGGCACCCAGAATTATGTTGCACGAAGCACAATTTCACACCATTCTGGGTCCATTTGTGTGAAAACAAGGTCCAATCAGGCTGAAACGTTACAAGAAGGTAGAATCTATTGAGTTGTAAGTGATCTGAACGTTTCATGATGATCTCACATTCCCATAGGGGGTCAAACCATGTCCCAAAGGTCACCGGGCCTGGTGTCACTTTAAAGAAGTAGTCCATTTACACCTTTGTGGGCTCATAACTTGGCTTCTGAATGTCCTAGAGAGGTCAGGTTTGTTTTAGTGT
Organism: Nothobranchius furzeri; assembly: GCF_043380555.1. Lineage (NCBI taxonomy): Eukaryota > Metazoa > Chordata > Actinopteri > Cyprinodontiformes > Nothobranchiidae > Nothobranchius > Nothobranchius furzeri. The sequence continues at coordinate 13,776,183 of NC_091756.1, forward strand.
ACTCCAATCAACAGCCCCTACAACCACAAAAAGGAATGCAGTCATTAGCACTTATGGTTTGTAAATGGCACCCAGAATTATGTTGCACGAAGCACAATTTCACATCATTCTGAGTCCATTTGTGTGAAAACAAGGTCCAATCAGGCTGAAACGTACTGGAAGGTAGAATCTATTGAGTTGTAAGTGATCTGAACGTTTCATGATGATAGCACTTTCCTAAGGGGGTCAAACCATGTCCCAAAGGTCACCGGATCTGGTGTCAATTTAAAGAAGTAGTCCAGTTACACATTTGTGGACTTATAACTTGGCTTCTGAATGTCCTAGAGAGATCAGGTTTGTTTTAATGTACTCCAATCAACAGCCCCTACAACCACAAAAAGGAATGGAGTCATTAGCATTTATGGTTTGTAAATGGCACCCAGAATTATGTTGCACGAAGCACAATTTCACATCATTCTGGGTTCATTTGTGTGAAAACAAGGTCCAATCAGGCTGAAACAATACAGGAAGGTAGAATCTATTGAGTTGTAAGTGATCTGAACGTTTCATGATGATCACACTTTCCTAAGGGGGTCAAACCATGTCCCAAAGGTCACCGGATCTGGTGTCAATTTAAAGTAGTCCAGTTACACATTTGTGGACTTATAACTTGGCTTCTGAATGTCCTAGAGAGATCAGGTTTGTTTTAATGTACTCCAATCAACAGCCCCTACAACCACAAAAAGGAATGGAGTCATTAGCATTTATGGTTTGTAAATGGCACCCAGAATTATGTTGCACGAAGCACAATTTCACATCATTCTGGGTTCATTTGTGTGAAAACAAGGTCCAATCAGGCTGAAACGTTACAGGAAGGTAGAATCTATTGAGTTGTAAGTGATCTGAACGTTTCATGATGATAGCACTTTCCTAAGGGGGTCAAACCATGTCCCAAAGGTCACCGGATCTGGTGTCAATTTAAAGAAGTAGTCCAGTTACACATTTGTGGGCTTATAACTTGGCTTCTGAATGTCCTAGAGCGATCAGGTTTGCTTTAGTGTACTCCAATCAACAGCCCCTACAACCACAGAAAGGAATGGAGACATTAGCACTTATGGTTTTTAAATGGCACCCAGAATTATGTTGCACGAAGCACAATTTCACATCATTCTGGGTTCATTTGTGTGAAAACAAGGTCCAATCAGGCTGAAACAATACAGGAAGGTAGAATCTATTGAGTTGTAAGTGATCTGAACGTTTCATGATGATCGCACTTTCCTAAGGGGGTCAAACCATGTCCCAAATGTCACCGGATCTGGTGTCACTTTAAAGAAGTAGTCCAGTTACACATTTGTGGGCTTATAACTTGGCTTCTGAATGTCCTAGAGAGGTCAGGGTTGTTTTAGTGTACTCCAATCAACAGCCCCTACAACCACAAAAAGGAATGGAGTCATTAGCACTTATGGTTTTTAAATGGCACCCAGAATTATGTTGCACGAAGCACAATTTCACATCATTCTGGGTTCATTTGTGTGAAAACAAGGTCCAATCAGGCTGAAACGTTACAGGAAGGTAGAATCTACTGAGTTGTAAGTGATCTGAACGTTTCATGATGATAGCACTTTCCTAAGGGGGTCAAACCATGTCCCAAAGATCACCGGATCTGGTGTCAATTTAAAGAAGTAGTCCAGTTACACATTTGTGGGGTAATAACTTGGCTTCTGAATGTCCTAGAGAGATCAGGTTTGTTTTAGTGTACTCCAATCAACAGCCCCTACAACCACAAAAAGGAATGGAGTCATTAGCACTTATGGTTTGTAAATGGCACCCAGAATTATGTTGCACGAAGCACAATTTCACATCATTCTGGGTCCATTTGTGTGAAAACAAGGTCCAATCAGGCTGAAACGCTACAAGAAGGTAGAATCTATTGAGTTGTAAGTGATCTGAACGTTTCAAGATGATCGCACATTCCTATAGGGGGTAAAACCATGTCCCAAAGGTCACCGGGCCTGGTGTCACTTTAAAGAAGTAGTCCAGTTACACCTTTGTGGGCTTATAACTTGGCTTCTGAATGTCCTAGAGAGATCAGGTTTGTTTTAATGTACTCCAATCAACAGCCCCTACAACCACAAAAAGGAATGGAGTCATTAGCACTTATAGTTTGTATGTGGCACCCAGAATTATGTTGCACGAAGCACAATTTCACATCATTCTGGGTCAATTTGTGTGAAAACAAGGTCCAATCCGGCTGAAACGCTACAAGAAGGTAGAATCTATTGAGTTGTAAGTGATCTGAACGTTTCAAGATGATCGCACATTCCTATAGGGGGTCAAACCATGTCCCAAAGGTCACCGGGCCAAGTGTCACTTTAAAGAAGTAGTCCAGTTACACCTTTGTGGGCTTATAACTTGGCTTCTGAATGTCCTAGAGAGGTTAGGTTTGTTTTAGTGTACTCCAATCAACACTCCCTACAACCACAAAAAGGAATGGAGTCATTAGCACTTATGGTTTGTAAATGGCACCCAGAATTATTTTGCACGAAGCACAATTTCACATCATTCTGGGTTCATTTGTGTGAAAACAAGGTCCAATCAGGCTGAAACGTTACTGGAAGCTAGAATCTCTTGAGTTGTAAGTGATCTGAACGTTTCATGATGATAGCACTTTCCTAAGGGGGTCAAACCATGTCCCAAAGGTCACCGGATCTGGTGTCAATTTAAAGAAGTAGTCCAGTTACACATTTGTGGGCTTATAACTTGGCTTCTGAATGTCCTAGAGAGATCAGGTTTGTTTTAGTATACTCCAATCAACAGCCCCTACAACCACAAAAAGGAATGGAGTCATTAGCACTTATGGTTTGTAAATAGCACCCAGAATTATGTTGCACAAAGCACAATTTCACATCATTCTTGGTCCATTTGTGTGAAAACAAGGTCCAATCAGGCTGATACGTTACAAGAAGGTAGAATCTATGGAGTTGTAAGTGATCTGAACGTTTCATGATGATAGCACTTTCCTAAGGGGGTCAAACCATGTCCCAAAGGTCACCGGATCTGGTGTCAATTTAAAGAAGTAGTCCAGTTACACATTTGTGGGCTTATAACTTGGCTTCTGAATGTCCTAGAGAGATCAGGTTTGTTTTAATGTACTCCAATCAACAGCCCCTACAACCACAAAAAGGAATGGAGTCATTAGCATTTATGGTTTGTAAATGGCACCCAGAATTATGTTGCACGAAGCACAATTTCACATCATTCTGGGTTCATTTGTGTGAAAACAAGGTCCAATCAGGCTGAAACGTTACAGGAATGTAGAATCTATTTAGTTGTAAGTGATCTGATCGTTTCATGATTATAGCGCTTTCCTAAGCGGATCAAACCATGTCCCAAAGGTCACTGGGATCATGTGTCAATTTAAAGAAGTAGTCCTGTTACACATTTGTGGGCTTATAACTTGGCTTCTGAATGTCCTAGAGAGATCAGGTTTGTTTTAGTGTACTCCAATCAACAGCCCCTACAACCACAAAAGGAATGGAGTCATTAGCCTTATGGTTTGTAAATGGCACCCAGAATTATGTTGCACGAAGCACAATTTCACATCATTCTGGGTCCATTTGTGTGAAAACAAGGTCCAATCAGGCTGAAACATTACAAGAAGGTAGAATCTATTGAGTTGTAAGTGATCTGAACGTTTCATGATGATCTCACATTCCCATAGGGGGTCAAACCATGTCCCAAAGGTCACCGGGCCTGGTGTCACTTTAAAGAAGTAGTCCAGTTACACCTTTGTGGGCTTATAACTTGGCTTCTGAATGTCCTAGAGAGGTCAGGTTTGTTTTAGTGTACTCCAATCAACAGCCCCTACAACCACAAAAAGGAATGGAGTCATTAGCACTTATGGTTTGTAAATGGCACCCAGAATTATGTTGCACGAAGCACAATTTCACATCATTCTGGGTCCATTTGTGTGAAAACAAGGTCCAATCAGGCTGAAACGTTACAGGAAGGTAGAATCTATTGAGTTGTAAGTGATCTGAACGTTTCATGATGATAGCACTTTCCTAAGGGGGTCAAACCATGTCCCAAAGGTCACCGGATCTGGTGTCAATTTAAAGAAGTAGTCCAGTTACACATTTGTGGGCTTATAACTTGGCTTCTGAATGTCCTAGAGCGATCAGGTTTGCTTTAGTGTACTCCAATCAACAGCCCCTACAACCACAAAAAGGAATGGAGACATTAGCACTTATGGTTTTTAAATGGCACCCAGAATTATGTTGCACGAAGCACAATTTCACATCATTCTGGGTCCATTTGTGTGAAAACAAGGTCCAATCAGGCGGAAACGCTACAAGAAGGTAGAATCTATTGAGTTGTAAGTGATCTGAACATTTCAAGATGATCGCACATTCCTATAGGGGGTAAAACCATGTCCCAAAGGTCACCGGGCCTGGTGTCACTTTAAAGAAGTAGTCCAGTTACACCTTTGTGGGCTTATAACTTGGCTTCTGAATGTCCTAGAGAGGTTAGGTTTGTTTTAGTGTACTCCAATCAACAGCCCCTACAACCACAAAAAGGAATGGAGTCATTAGCACTTATGGTTTGTAAATGGCACCCAGAATTATGTTGCACGAAGCACAATTTCACATCATTCTGGGTCCATTTGTGTGAAAACAAGGTCCAATCAGGCTGAAACGTTACAGGAAGGTAGAATCTATTGAGTTGTAAGTGATCTGAACGTTTCATGATGATAGCACTTTCCTAAGGGGGTCAAACCATGTCCCAAAGGTCACCGGATCTGGTGTCAATTTAAAGAAGTAGTCCAGTTACACATTTGTGGGCTTATAACTTGGCTTCTGAATGTCCTAGAGAGATCAGGTTTATTTTAGTGTACTCCAATAAACAGTCCCTACAACTACAAAAAGGAATTGAGTCATTAGCACTTATGGTTTTTAAATGGCACCCAGAATTATGTTGCACGAAGCACAATTTCACATCATTCTGGGTTCATTTGTGTGAAAACAAGGTCCAATCAGGCTGAAACGTTACAGGAAGGTAGAATCTATTTAGTTGTAAGTGATCTGAACGTTTCATGATGATAGCGCTTTCCTAAGGGGATCAAACCATGTCCCAAAGGTCACCGGATCTGGTGTAAATTTAAAGAAGTAGTCCAGTTACACATTTGTGGGCTTATAACTTGGCTTCTGAATGTCCTAGAGAGATCAGGTTTGTTTTAGTGTACTCCAATCAACAGCCCCTACAACCACAAAAGGAATGGAGTCATTAGCACTTATGGTTTGTAAATGGCACCCAGAATTATGTTGCACGAAGCACAATTTCACACCATTCTGGGTCCATTTGTGTGAAAACAAGGTCCAATCAGGCTGAAACGTTACAAGAAGGTAGAATCTATTGAGTTGTAAGTGATCTGAACGTTTCATGATGATCTCACATTCCCATAGGGGGTCAAACCATGTCCCAAAGGTCACCGGGCCTGGTGTCACTTTAAAGAAGTAGTCCATTTACACCTTTGTGGGCTCATAACTTGGCTTCTGAATGTCCTAGAGAGGTCAGGTTTGTTTTAGTGTACTCCAATCAACAGCCCCTACAACCACAAAAAGGAATGCAGTCATTAGCACTTATGGTTTGTAAATGGCACCCAGAATTATGTTGCACGAAGCACAATTTCACATCATTCTGAGTCCATTTGTGTGAAAACAAGGTCCAATCAGGCTGAAACGTACTGGAAGGTAGAATCTATTGAGTTGTAAGTGATCTGAACGTTTCATGATGATAGCACTTTCCTAAGGGGGTCAAACCATGTCCCAAAGGTCACCGGATCTGGTGTCAATTTAAAGAAGTAGTCCAGTTACACATTTGTGGACTTATAACTTGGCTTCTGAATGTCCTAGAGAGATCAGGTTTGTTTTAATGTACTCCAATCAACAGCCCCTACAACCACAAAAAGGAATGGAGTCATTAGCATTTATGGTTTGTAAATGGCACCCAGAATTATGTTGCACGAAGCACAATTTCACATCATTCTGGGTTCATTTGTGTGAAAACAAGGTCCAATCAGGCTGAAACAATACAGGAAGGTAGAATCTATTGAGTTGTAAGTGATCTGAACGTTTCATGATGATCACACTTTCCTAAGGGGGTCAAACCATGTCCCAAAGGTCACCGGATCTGGTGTCACTTTAAAGAAGTAGTCCAGTTACACATTTGTGGGCTTATAACTTGGCTTCTGAATGTCCTAGAGAGGTCAGGGTTGTTTTAGTGTACTCCAATCAACAACCCCTACAACCACAAAAAGGAATGGAGTCATTAGCACTTATGGTTTTTAAATGGCACCCAGAATTATGTTGCACGAAGCACAATTTCACAACATTCTGGGTTCATTTGTGTGAAAACAAGGTCCAATCAGGCTGAAACGTTACAAGAAGGTAGAATCTACTGAGTTGTAAGTGATCTGAACGTTTCATGATGATAGCACTTTCCTAAGGGGGTCAAACCATGTCCCAAAGATCACCGGATCTGGTGTCAATTTAAAGAAGTAGTCCAGTTACACATTTGTGGGCTTATAACTTGGCTTCTGAATGTCCTAGAGAGATCAGGTTTGTTTTAGTGTACTCCAATCAACAGCCCCTACAACCACAAAAAGGAATGGAGTCATTAGCACTTATGGTTTGTAAATGGCACCCAGAATTATGTTGCACGAAGCACCATTTCACATCATTCTGGGTCCATTTGTGTGAAAACAAGGTCCAATCAGGCTGAAACGTTACAGGAAGGTAGAATCTATTGAGTTGTAAGTGATCTGAACGTTTCATGATGATAGCACTTTCCTAAGGGGGTCAAACCATGTCCCAAAGGTCACCGGATCTGGTGTCAATTTAAAGAAGTAGTCCAGTTACACATTTGTGGGCTTATAACTTGGCTTCTGAATGTCCTAGAGAGATCAGGTTTGTTTTAGTGTACTCCAATCAACAGCCCCTACAACCACAAAAAGGAATGGAGTCATTAGCACTTATAGTTTGTAAGTGGCACCCAGAATTATGTTGCACGAAACACAATTTCACATCATTCTGGGTCAATTTGTGTGAAAACAAGGTCCAATCCAGCTGAAACGCTACAAGAAGGTAGAATCTATTGAGTTGTAAGTGATCTGAACGTTTCAAGATGATCGCACATTCCTATAGGGGGTCAAACCATGTCCCAAAGGTCACCGGGCCAAGTGTCAATTTAAAGAAGTAGTCCAGTTACACATTTGTGGGCTTATAACTTGGCTTCTGAATGTCCTAGAGAGATCAGGTTTGTTTTAATGTACTCCAATCAACAGCCCCTACAACCACAAAAAGGAATGGAGTCATAAGCATTTATGGTTTGTAAATGGCACCCAGAATTATGTTGCACGAAGCACAATTTCACATCATTCTGGGTTCATTTGTGTGAAAACAAGGTCCAGTCAGGCTGAAACGTTACAGGAAGGTAGAATCTATTTAGTTGTAAGTGATCTGAACGTTTCATGATGATAGCACTTTCCTAAGGGGATCAAACCATGTCCCAAAGGTCACCGGATCTGGTGTCAATTTAAAGACGTAGTCCAGTTACACATTTGTGTGCTTATAACTTGGCTTCTGAATGTCCTAGAGAGATCAGGTTTGTTTTAGTGTACTCCAATCAACAGCCCCTACAACCACAAAAGGAATGGAGTCATTAGGACTTATGGTTTGTAAATGGCACCCAGAATTATGTTGCACGAAGCACAATTTCACATCATTCTGGGTCCATTTGTGTGAAAACAAGGTCCAATCAGGCTGAAACGTTACAAGAAGGTAGAATCTATTGAGTTGTAAGTGATCTGAACGTTTCATGATTATCTCACATTCCCATAGGGGGTCAAACCATGTCCTAAAGGTCACCGGGCCTGGTGTCAATTTAAAGAAGTAGTCCAGTTACACCTTTGTGGGCTTATAACTTGGCTTCTGAATGTCCTAGAGAGGTCAGGTTTGTTTTAGTGTACTCCAGTCAACAGCCCCTACAACCACAAAAAGGAATGGAGTCATTAGCACTTATGGTTTGTAAATGGCACCCAGAATTATGTTGCACGAAGCACAATTTCACATCATTCTGGGTTCATTTGTGTGAAAACAAGGTCCAATCAGGCTGAAACGTTACAGGAAGGTAGAATCTATTGAGTTGTAAGTGATCTGAACGTTTCATGATGATAGCACTTTCCTAAGGGGGTCAAACCATGTCCCAAAGGTCACCGGATCTGGTGTCAATTTAAAGAAGTAGTCAAGTTACACATTTGTGGGCTTATAACTTGGCTTCTGAATGTCCAAGAGCGATCAGGTTTGCTTTAGTGTAAGGGGGTCAAACCATGCCATGTGTCAATCAGACAGAAAGGTCTTACGGACAGATTCCGGCAAATTTCCGTTTTTCATGGCCTGTCTGAAAGGGGCTTAGGACATTCAGAAGTCAAGTTACAAGCCCACAAATGTGTAACTGGACTACTACTTTAAATTGACACCAGATCCGGTGACCTTTGGGACATGGTTTGACCCCCTTAGGAAAGTGCTATCATCATGAAACATTCAGATCACTTACAACTCAATAGATTCTACCTTCCTGTAACGTTTCAGCCTGATTGGACCTTGTTTTCACACAAATGAACCCAGAATGATGTGAAATTGTGCTTCGTGCAACATAATTCTGGGTGCCATTTACAAACCATAAGTGCTAATGACTCCATTCCTTTTTAGGGTTGTAGGGGCTGTTGATTGGAGAACACTAAAACAAACCTAACCTCTCTAGGACATTCAGAAGCCAAGTTATAAGCCCACAAAGGTGTAACTGGACTACTTCTTTAAAGTGACACCAGGCCCGGTGACCTTTGGGACATGGTTTTACCCCCTATAGGAATGAGCGATCAGCTTGAAACGTTCAGATCACTTACAACTCAATAGATTCTACCTTCTTGTAGCGTTTCAGCCTGATTGGACCTTGTTTTCACACAAATGGACCCAGAATGATGTGAAATTGTGCTTCGTGCAACATAATTATGGGTGTCATTTACAAACCTTAAGTGCTAATGACTCCATTCCTTTTTGTGGTTGTAGGGGCTGTTGATTGGAGTACACTAAAACAAACCTGATCTCTCTAGGACATTCAGAAGCCAAATTATAAGCCCACAAATGTGTAACTGGACTACTTCTTTAAATTGACACCAGATCCGGTGACCTTTGGGACATGGTTTGACCCCCTTAGGAAAGTGCTATCATCATGAAACGTTCAGATCACTTACAACTCAATAGATTCTACCTTCCTGTAACGTTTCAGCCTGATTGGACCTTGTTTTCACACAAATGGACCCAGAATGATGTGAAATTGTGCTTCGTGCAACATAATTCTAGGTGCCATTTACAAACCATAAGTGCTAATGACTCCATTCCTTTTTGTGGTTGTAGGGGCTGTTGATTGGAGTACACTAAAACAAACCTGACCTCTCTAGGACATTCAGAAGCCAAGTTATAAGCCCACAAATGTGTAACTGGACTACTTCTTTAAAGTGACACCAGATCCGGTGACATTTGGGACATGGTTTGACCCTCTTAGGAAAGTGCTATCATCATGAAACGTTCAGATCACTTACAACTCAATAGATTCTACCTTCCTGTAACGTTTCAGCCTGATTGGACCTTGTTTTCACACAAATGAAGCCAGAATGATGTGAAATTGTGCTTCGTGCAACATAATTCTGGGTGCCATTTACAAACCATAAGTGCTAATGACTCCATTCCTTTTTGTGGTTTTAGGGGCTGTTGATTGGAGTACACTAAAACAAACTAACCTCTCTAGGACATTCAGAAGCCAAGTTATAAGCCCACAAAGGTGTAACTGGACTACTACTTTAAAGTGACACCAGGCCCGGTGACCTTTGGGACATGGTTTTACCCTCTATAGGAATGTGCGATCATCTTGAAACATTCAGATCACTTACAACTCAATAGAATCTACCTTCTTGTAGCGTTTCAGCCTGATTGGACCTTGTTTTCACACAAATGGACCCAGAATGATGTGAAATTGTGCTTCGTGCAACATAATTCTGGGTGCCATTTACAAACCATGAGGGCTAAAGACTCCATTCCTTTTTGTGGTTGTAGGGGCTGTTGATTGGAGTACACTAAAACAAACCTGATCTCTCTAGGACATTCAGAAGCCAAGTTATAAGCCCACAAATGTGTAACTGGACTACTTATTTAAAATGACACCAGATCCGGTGACTTTTGGGACATGGTTTGACCCCCTTAGGAAAGTGCTATCATCATGAAACGTTCAGATCACTTGCAACTCAATAGATTCTACCTTCCTGTAACGTTTCAGCCTGATTGGACCTTGTTTTCACACAAATGAACCCAGAATGATGTGAAATTGTGCTTCGTGCAACATAATTCTGGGTGCCATTTAAAAACCATAAGTGCTAATGACTCCATTCCTTTTTGGGGTAATGGAGGCTGTTAATTGGAGTACGCTAAAACAAACCTGATCTCTCTAGGACATTCATAAGCCAAGTTATAAGCCCACAAATGTGTAACTGGACTACTTCTTTAAATTGACACCAGTTCCGGTGACCTTTGGGACATGGTTTGACCCCATTAGGAAAGTGCTATCATCATGAAACGTTCAGATCACTTACAACTCAGTAGATTCTACCTTCCTGTAACGTTTCAGCCTGATTGGACCTTGTTTTCACACAAATGAACCCAGAATGATGTGAAATTGTGCTTCGTGCAACATAATTCTGGGTGCCATTTACAAACCATAAGTGCTAATATCTCCATTCCTTTTTGTGGTTGTAGGGGCTGTTGATTGGAGTACATTAAAACAAACCTGATCTCTCTAGGACATTCAGAAGCCATGTTATAAGCCCACAAAGGTGTAACTGGACTACTTCTTTAAAGTGACACCAGGCCCGGTGACCTTTGGGAAATGGTTTTACCCCCTATAGGAATGTGCGATCATCTTGAAACGTTCAGATCACTTACAACTCAATAGATTCTACCTTCTTGTAGCGTTTCAGCCTGATTGGACCTTGTTTTCACACAAATGGACCCAGAATGATGTGAAATTGTGCTTCGTGCAACATAATTCTGGGTGCCATTTACAAACCATAAGTGCTAATGACTCCATTCCTTTTTGTGGTTGTAGGGTATGTTGATTGGAGTATACTAAAGCAACCCTGATCTCTCTAGGACATTCAGAAGCCAAGTTATAAGCCCACAAATGAGTAACTGGACTACTTCTTTAAATTGACACCAGATCCGGTGACATTTGGGACATGGTTAGACCCCCTTAGGAAAGTGCTATCATCATGAAACGTTCAGATCACTTACAACTCAATAGATTCTACCTTCCTGTAAGGTGTCAGCCTGATTGGACCTTGTTTTCACACAAATGAACCCAGAATGATGTGAAATTGTGCTTCGTGCAACACAATTCTGGGTGCCATTTACAAACCATAAGTGCTAATGACTCCATTCCTTTTTGTGGTTGTAGGGGCTGTTGATTGGAGTACACTGAAACAAACCTGACCTCTCTATGACATTCAGAAAGCAAGTTATAAGCCCACAATGGTGTAACTGGACTACTTCTTTAAAGTGACACCAGGCCCGGTGACCTTTGGGACATGGTTTGACCCCCTATAGGAATGTGCGATCATCATGAAATGTTCAGATCACTTACAACTCAATAGATTCTACCTTCTTGTAACGTTTCAGCCTGAATGAACCTTGTTTTCACACAAATGAACCCAGAATGATGTGAAATTGTGCTTCGTGCAACATAATTCTGGGTGCCATTTAAAAACCATAAGTGCTAATGACTCCATTCCTTTTTGGGGTAATGGGGACTGTTAATTGGAGTATGCTAAAACAAACCTGATCTCTCTAGGACATTCATAAGCCAAGTTATAAGCCCACAAATGTGTAACTGGACTACTTCTTTAAATTGACACCAGTTCCGGTGACCTTTGGGACATGGTTTGACCCCATTAGGAAAGTGCTATCATCATGAAATGTTCAGATCACTTATAACTCAGTAGATTCTACCTTCCTGTAGCGTTTCAGCCTGATTGGACCTTGTTTTCACACAAATGAACCCAGAATGACGTGAAATTGTGCTTCGTGCAACATAATTCTGGGTGCCATTTACAAACCATAAGTGCTAATATCTCCATTCCTTTTTGTGGTTGTAGGGGCTGTTGATTGGAGTACATTAAAACAAACCTGATCTCTCTAGGACATTCAGAAGCCATGTTATAAGCCCACAAATGTGTAACTGGACTGCTTCTTTAAATTAACACCAGATCCGGTGACCTTTGGGACATGGTTTGACCCCATTAGGAAAGTGCTATCATCATGAAACGTTCAGATCACTTACAACTCAGTAGATTCTACCTTCCTGTAACGTTTCAGCCTGATTGGACCTTGTTTTCACACAAATGAACCCAGAATGATGTGAAATTGTGCTTCGTGCAACATAATTCTGGGTGCCATTTACAAACCATAAGTGCTAATATCTCCATTCCTTTTTGTGGTTGTAGGGGCTGTTGATTGGAGTACATTAAAACAAACCTGATCTCTCTAGGACATTCAGAAGCCATGTTATAAGCCCACAAAGGTGTAACTGGACTACTTCTTTAAAGTGACACCAGGCCCGGTGACCTTTGGGAAATGGTTTTACCCCCTATAGGAATGTGCGATCATCTTGAAACGTTCAGATCACTTACAACTCAATAGATTCTACCTTCTTGTAGCGTTTCAGCCTGATTGGACCTTGTTTTCACACAAATGGACCCAGAATGATGTGAAATTGTGAATCGTGCAACATAATTCTGGGTGCCATTTACAAACCATAAGTGCTAATGACTCCATTCCTTTTTGTGTTTGTAGGGTCTCTTGATTGGAGTACATTAAAACAAACCTGATCTCTCTAGGACATTCAGAAGCCAAGTTATAAGCCCACAAATGTGTAACTGGACTACTTCTTTAAATTGACACCAGATCCGGTGACCTTTGGGACATGGTTTGACCCCCTTAGGAAAGTGCTATCATCATGAAACGTTCAGATCACTTACAACTCAATAGATTCTACCTTCCTGTAACGTTTCAGCCTGATTGGACCTTGTTTTCACACAAATGAACCCAGAATGATGTGAAATTGTGCTTCGTGCAACATAATTCTGGGTGCTATTTAAAAACCATAAGTGCTAATGACTCCATTCCTTTTTGTGGTTGTAGGGTATGTTGATTGGAGTATACTAAAACAACCCTGATCTCTCTAGGACATTCAGAAGCCAAGTTATAAGCCCACAAATGAGTAACTGGACTACTTCTTTAAATTGACACCAGATCCGGTGACCTTTGGGACATGGTTTGACCCCCTTAGGAAAGTGCTATCATCATGAAACGTTCAGATCACTTACAACTCAATAGATTCTACCTTCCTGTAAGGTGTCAGCCTGATTGGACCTTGTTTTCACACAAATGAACCCAGAATGATGTGAAATTGTGCTTCATGCAACATAATTCTGGGTGCCATTTACAAACCATAAGTGCTAATTACTCCATTCCTTTTTGTGGTTGTAGGGGCTGTTGATTGGAGTACACTAAAACAAACCTGACCTCTCTAGGACATTCAGAAGCCAAGTTATAAGCCCACAATGGTGTAACTGGACTACTTCTTTAAAGTGACACCAGGCCCGGTGACCTTTGGGACATGGTTTGACCCCCTATAGGAATGTGCGATCATCATGAAACGTTCAGATCACTTACAACTCAATAGATTCTACCTTCTTGTAACGTTTCAGCCTGATTGAACCTTGTTTTCACACAAATGAACCCAGAATGATGTGAAATTGTGCTTCGTGCAACATAATTCTGGGTGCCATTTAAAAACCATAAGTGCTAATGACTCCATTCCTTTTTGGGGTAATGGGGGCTGTTAATTGGAGTATGCTAAAACAAACCTGATCTCTCTAGGACATTCATAAGCCAAGTTATAAGCCCACAAATGTGTAACTGGACTACTTCTTTAAATTGACACCAGTTCCGGTGACCTTTGGGACATGGTTTGACCCCATTAGGAAAGTGCTATCATCATGAAACGTTCAGATCACTTACAACTCAGTAGATTCTACCTTCCTGTAACGTTTCAGCCTGATTGGACCTTGTTTTCACACAAATGAACCCAGAATGATGTGAAATTGTGCTTCGTGCAACATAATTCTGGGTGCCATTTACAAACCATAAGTGCTAATATCTCCATTCCTTTTTGTGGATGTAGGGGCTGTTGATTGGAGTACATTAAAACAAACCTGATCTCTCTAGGACATTCAGAAGCCATGTTATAAGCCCACAAATGTGTAATTGGACTGCTTCTTTAAATTAACACCAGATCCGGTGACCTTTGGGACATGGTTTGACCCCATTAGGAAAGTGCTATCATCATGAAACGTTCAGATCACTTACAACTCAGTAGATTCTACCTTCCTGTAACGTTTCAGCCTGATTGGACCTTGTTTTCACACAAATGAACCCAGAATGATGTGAAATTGTGCTTCGTGCAACATAATTCTGGGTGCCATTAACAAACCATAAGTGCTAATATCTCCATTCCTTTTTGTGGTTGTAGGGGCTGTTTATTGGAGTACATTAAAACAAACCTGATCTCTCTAGGACATTCAGAAGCCATGTTATAAGCCCACAAAGGTGTAACTGGACTACTTCTTTAAAATGACACCAGGCCTGGTGACCTTTGGGAAATGGTTTTACCCCCTATAGGAATGTGCGATCATCTTGAAACGTTCAGATCACTTACAACTCAATAGATTCTACCTTCTTGTAGCGTTTCAGCCTGATTGGACCTTGTTTTCACACAAATGGACCCAGAATGATGTGAAATTGTGCATCGTGCAACATAATTCTGGGTGCCATTTACAAACCATAAGTGCTAATGACTCCATTCCTTTTTGTGTTTGTAGGGTCTCTTGTTTGGAGTACATTAAAACAAACCTGATCTCTCTAGGACATTCAGAAGCCAAGTTATAAGCCCACAAATGTGTAACTGGACTACTTCTTTAAATTGACACCAGATCCGGTGACCTTTGGGACATGGTTTGACCCCCTTAGGAAAGTGCTATCATCATGAAACGTTCAGATCACTTACAACTCAATAGATTCTACCTTCCTGTAACGTTTCAGCCTGATTGGACCTTGTTTTCACACAAATGAACCCAGAATGATGTGAAATTGTGCTTCGTGCAACATAATTCTGGGTGCCATTTACATACCATAAGTGCTAATGACTCCATTCCTTTTTGTGGTTGTAGGGGCTGTTGATTGGAGTACATTAAAACAAACCTGACATCTCTAGGACCTTCAGAAGCCAAGTTATAAGCCCACAAATGTGTAACTGGACTACTTCTTTAAATTGACACCAGATCCGGTGACCTTTGCGACATGGATTGACCCCCTTAGGAAAGTGCTATCATCATGAAACGTTCAGATCACTTACAACTCAATAGATTCTACCTTCCTGTAACGTTTCAGCCTGATTGGACCTTGTTTTCACACAAATGAACCCAGAATGATGTGAAATTGTGCTTCGTGCAACATAATTCTGGGTGCCATTTAAAAACCATAAGTGCTAATGACTCCATTCCTTTTTGTGGTTGTAGGGTATGTTGATTGGAGTATACTAAAACAACCCTGATCTCTCTAGGACATTCAGAAGCCAAGTTATAAGCCCACAAATGAGTAACTGGACTACTTCTTTAAATTGACACCAGATCCGGTGACCTTTGGGACATGGTTAGACCCCCTTAGGAAAGTGCTATCATCATGAAACGTTCAGATCACTTACAACTCAATAGATTCTACCTTCCTGTAAGGTGTCAGCCTGATTGGACCTTGTTTTCACACAAATGAACCCAGAATGATGTGAAATTGTGCTTCGTGCAACATAATTCTGGGTGCCATTTACAAACCATAAGAGCTAATGACTCCATTCCTTTTTGTGGTTGTTGGGGCTGTTGATTGGAGTACACTAAAACAAACCTGACCTCTCTAGGACATTCAGAAGCCAAGTTATAAGCCCACAATGGTGTAACTGGACTACTTCTTTAAAGTGACACCAGGCCCGGTGACCTTTGGGACATGGTTTGACCCCCTATAGGAATGTGCGATCATCATGAAACGTTCAGATCACTTACAACTCAATAGATTCTACCTTCTTGTAACGTTTCAGCCTGATTGAACCTTGTTTTCACACAAATGGACCCAGAATGATGTGAAATTGTGCTTCGTGCAACATAATTCTGGGTGCCATTTACAAACCATAAGTGCTAATGACTCCATTCCTTTTGTGGTTGTAGGGGCTGTTGATTGGAGTACACTAAAACAAACCTGATCTCTCTAGGACATTCAGAAGCCAAGTTATAAGCCCACAAATGTGTAACTGGACTACTTCTTAAAATTGACACCAGATCCGGTGACCTTTGGTACATGGTTTGATCCACTTAGGAAAGCGCTATCATCATGAAACGTTCAGATCACTTACAACTAAATAGATTCTACCTTCCTGTAACGTTTCAGCCTGATTGGACCTTGTTTTCACACAAATGGACCCAGAATGATGTGAAATTGTGCTTCGTGCAACATAATTCTGGGTGCCATTTACAAACCATAAGTGCTAATGACTCCATTCCTTTTAGTGGTTGTAGGGGCTGTTGATTGGAGTACACTAAAACACACCTAACCTCTCTAGGACATTCAGAAGCCAAGTTATAAGCCCACAAAGGTGTAACTGGACTACTTCTTTAAAGTGACACCAGGCCCGGTGACCTTTGGGACATGGTTTTACCCCCTATAGGAATGTGCGATCATCTTGAAATTATCAGATCACTTACAACTCAATAGATTCTACCTTCCTGTAACGTTTCAGCCTGATTGGACCTTGTTTTCACACAAATGAACCCAGAATGATGTGAAATTGTGCTTCGTGCAACATAATTCTGGGTGCCATTTACAAACCATAAATGCTAATGACTCCATTCCTTTTTGTGGTTGTAGGGGCTGTTGATTGGAGTACATTAAAACAAACCTGATCTCTCTAGGACATTCAGAAGCCAAGTTATAAGCCCACAAATGTGTAACTGGACTACTTCTTTAAATTGACACCAGATCCGGTGACCTTTGGGACATGGTTTGATCCGCTTAGGAAAGTGCTATCATCATGAAACATTCAGATCACTTACAACTCAATAGATTCTAACTTCCTGTAACGTTTCAGCCTGATTGGACCTTGTTTTCACACAAATGGACCCAGAATCATGTGAAATTGTGCTTCGTGCAACATAATTCTGGGTGCCATTTAAAAACCATAAGTGCTAATGACTCCATTCCTTTTTGTGGTTGTAGGGGCTGTTGATTGGAGTATACTAAAACAAACCTGATCTCTCTAGGACATTCAGCAGCCACGTTATAAGCCCACAAATGTGTAACTGGACTACTTCTTTAAATTGACACCAGATCCGGTGACCTTTGGGACATGGTTTGACCCCCTTAGGAAAGTGCTATCATCATGAAACGTTCAGATCACTTACAACTCAATAGATTCTAACTTCCTGTAACGTTTCAGCCTGATTGGACCTTGTTTTCACACATATGAACCCAGAATGATGTGAAAGTGTGCTTCGTGCAACATAATTCTGGGTGCCATTTAAAAACCATAAGTGCTAATGACTCCATTCCTCTTTGGGGTAATGGGGGCTGTTAACTGGAGTACTCTAAAACAAACCTGACCTCTCTAGGATATTCAGAAGCCAAGTTATAAGCCCACAAATGTGTAACTGGACTACTTCTTTAAAGTGACACCAGGCCCGGTGACCTTTGGGACATGGTTTGACCCCCTATAGGAATGTGCGATCATCATGAAACGTTCAGATCACTTACAACTCAATAGATTCTACCTTCTTGTAACGTTTCAGCCTGATTGGACCTTGTTTTCACACAAATGAACCCAGAATGATGTGAAATTGTGCTTCGTGCAACATAATTCTGGGTGCCATTTACAAACCATAAGTGCTAATGACTCCATTCCTTTTTGTGGTTGTAGGGGCTGTTGATTGGAGTACACTAAAACAAACCTGATCTCTCTAGGACATTCAGAAGCCAAGTTATAAGCCAACAAATGTGTAACTGTACTACTTCTTTAAATTGACACCAGATCCGGTGACCTTTGGGACATGGTTTGACCCCCTTAGGAAAGTGCTATCATCATGAAACGTTCAGATCACTTACAACTCAATAGATTCTACCTTCTTGTAACGTTTCAGCCTGATTGGACCTTGTTTTCACACAAATGGACCCAGAAAGATGTGAAATTGTGCTTCGTGCAACATAATTTTGGGTGCCATTTACAAACCATAAGTGCTAATGACTCCATTCCTTTTTGTGGTTGTAGGAGCTGTTGATTGGAGTACACTAAAACAAACCTGATCTCTCCAGGACATTCAGAAGCCAAGTTATAAGCCCACAAATGTGTAACTGGACTACTTCTTTAAAGTGACACCAGGCCCGGTGACCTTTGGGACATGGTTTGACCCCCTATAGGAATGTGCGATCATCATGAAACGTTCAGATCACTTACAACTCAATAGATTCTACCTTCTTGTAACGTTTCAGCCTGATTGGACCTTGTTTTCACACAAATTAACCCAGAATGATGTGAAATTGTGCTTCGTGCAACATAATTCTGGGTGCCATTTACAAACCATAAGTGCTAATGACTCCATTCCTTTTTGTGGTTGTAGGGGCTGTTGATTGGAGTACACTAAAACAAACCTAACCTCTCTAGGACATTCAGAAGCCAAGTTATAAGCCCACAACGATGTAACTGGACTACTTCTTTAAAGTGACACCAGGCCCGGTGACCTTTGGGACATGGTTTTACCCCCTATAGGAATGTGCGATCATCTTGAAACGTTCAGATCACTTACAACTCAATAGATTCTACCTTCTTATAGCGTTTCAGCCTGATTGGACCTTGTTTTCACACAAATGGACCCAGAATGAAGTGAAATTGTGCTTCGTGCAACATAATTCTGGGTGCCATTTACAAACCATAAGTACTAATGACTCCATTCCTTTTTGTGGTTGTAGGGGCTGTTGATTGGAGTACAGTAAAACAAACTTGATCTCTCTAGGACATTCAGAAGCCAAGTTATAAGCCCACAAATGTGTAACTGGACTACTTTAAATTGACACCAGATCCGGTGACCTTTGGGACATGGTTTGACCCCCTTAGGAAAGTGCTATCATCATGAAACGTTCAGATCACTTACAACTCAATAGATTCTACCTTCTTGTAACGTTTCAGCCTGATTGGACCTTGTTTTCACACAAATGGACCCAGAATGATGTGAAATTGTGCTTCGTGCAACATAATTCTGGGTGCCATTTACAAACCATAAGTGCTAATGACTCCATTCCTTTTTGTGGTTGTAGGGGCTGTTGATTGGAGTACACTAAAACAAACCTGATCTCTGTAGGACATTCAGAAGCCAAGTTATAAGCCCACAAATGTGTAACTGGACTAATTCTTTAAAGTGACACCAGATCCGGTGACCTTTGCGACATGGTTTGACCCCCTTAGGAAAGTGCTATCATCATGAAACGTTCAGATCACTTACAACTCAATAGATTCTACCTTCCTGTAACGTTTCTGCCTGATTGGACCTTGTTTTCACAAAAATGAACCCAGAATGATGTGAAATTGTGCTTCGTGCAACATAATTCTGGGTGCCATTTACAAACCATAAGTGCTAATGACTCCATTCCTTTTTGTGGTTGTAGGGGCTGTTGATTGGAGTACATTAAAACAAACCTGATCTCTCTAGGACATTCAGAAGCCAAGTTATAAGCCTACAAAGATGTAACTGGACTACTTATTTAAAGTGACACCAGGCCCGGTGACCTTTGGGACATGGTTTTACCCCCTATAGGAATGTGCGATCATCTTGAAACGTTCAGATCACTTACAACTCAATAGATTCTAACTTCCTGTAACGTTTCAGCCTGATTGGACCTTGTTTTCACACAAATGGACCCAGAATGATGTGAAATTGTGCTTCGTGCAACATAATTCTGGGTGCCATTTACAAACCATAAGTGCTAATGACTCCATTCCTTTTTGTGGTTGTAGGGGCTGTTGATTGGAGTACACTAAAACAAACCTGACCTCTCTAGGACATTCAGAAGCCAAGTTATAAGCCCACAATGGTGTAACTGGACTACTTCTTTAAAGTGACACCAGGCCCGGTGACCTTTGGGACATGGTTTGACCCCCTATAGGAATGTGCGATCATCATGAAACGTTCAGATCACTTACAACTCAATAGATTCTACCTTCTTGTAACGTTTCAGCCTGATTGAACCTTGTTTTCACACAAATGAACCCAGAATGATGTGAAATTGTGCTTCGTGCAACATAATTCTGGGTGCCATTTAAAAACCATCAGTGCTAATGACTCCATTCCTTTTTGGGGTAATGGGGGCTGTTAATTGGAGTATGCTAAAACAAACCTGATCTCTCTAGGACATTCATAAGCCAAGTTATAAGCCCACAAATGTGTAACTGGACTACTTCTTTAAATTGACACCAGTTCCGGTGACCTTTGGGACATGGTTTGACCCCATTAGGAAAGTGCTATCATCATGAAACGTTCAGATCACTTACAACTCAGTAGATTCTACCTTCCTGTAACGTTTCAGCCTGATTGGACCTTGTTTTCACACAAATGAACCCAGAATGATGTGAAATTGTGCTTCGTGCAACATAATTCTGGGTGCCATTTACAAACCATAAGTGCTAATGACTCCATTCCTTTTTGTGTTTGTAGGGTCTCTTGTTTGGAGTACATTTAAACAAACCTGATCTCTCTAGGACATTCAGAAGCCAAGTTATAAGCCCACAAATGTCTAACTGGACTACTTCTTTAAATTGACACCAGATCCGGTGACCTTTGGGACATGGTTTGACCCCCTTAGGAAAGTGCTATCATTATGAAACGTTCAGATCACTTACAACTCAATAGATTCTACCTTCCTGTAACGTTTCAGCCTGATTGGACCTTGTTTTCACACAAATGAACCCAGAATGATGTGAAATTGTGCTTCGTGCAACATAATTCTGGGTGCCATTTACATACCATGAGTGCTAATTACTCCATTCCTTTTTGTGGTTGTAGGGGCTGTTGATTGGAGTACATTAAAACAAACCTGACATCTCTAGGACATTCAGAAGCCAAGTTATAAGCCCACAAATGTGTAACTGGACTACTTCTTTAAATTGACACCAGATCCGGTGACCTTTGCGACATGGATTGACCCCCTTAGGAAAGTGCTATCATCATGAAACGTTCAGATCACTTACAACTCAATAGATTCTACCTTCCTGTAACGTTTCAGCCTGATTGGACCTTGTTTTCACACAAATGAACCCAGAATGATGTGAAATTGTGCTTCGTGCAACATAATTCTGGGTGCCATTTAAAAACCATAAGTGCTAATGACTCCATTCCTTTTTGTGGTTGTAGGGTATGTTGATTGGAGTATACTAAAACAACCCTGATCTCTCTAGGACATTCAGAAGCCAAGTTATAAGCCCACAAATGAGTAACTGGACTACTTCTTTAAATTGACACCAGATCCGGTGACCTTTGGGACATGGTTAGACCCCCTTAGGAAAGTGCTATCATCATGAAACGTTCAGATCACTTACAACTCAATAGATTATACCTTCCTGTAAGGTGTCAGCCTGATTGGACCTTGTTTTCACACAAATGAACCCAGAATGATGTGAAATTGTGCTTCGTGCAACATATTTCTGGGTGCCATTTACAAACCATAAGAGCTAATGACTCCATTCCTTTTTGTGGTTGTTGGGGCTGTTGATTGGAGTACACTAAAACAAACCTGACCTCTCTAGGACATTCAGAAGCCAAGTTATAAGCCCACAATGGTGTAACTGGACTACTTCTTTAAAGTGACACCAGGCCCGGTGACCTTTGGGACATGGTTTGACCCCCTATAGGAATGTGCGATCATCATGAAAAGTTCAGATCACTTACAACTCAATAGATTCTACCTTCTTGTAACGTTTCAGTCTGATTGAACCTTGTTTTCACACAAATGGACCCAGAATGATGTGAAATTGTGCTTCGTGCAACATAATTCTGGGTGCCATTTACAAACCATAAGTGCTAATGACTCCATTCCTTTTGTGGTTGTAGGGGCTGTTGATTGGAGTACACTAAAACAAACCTGATCTCTCTAGGACATTCAGAAGCCAAGTTATAAGCCCACAAATGTGTAACTGGACTACTTCTTAAAATTGACACCAGATCCGGTGACCTTTGGGACATGGTTTGATCCCCTTAGGAAAGCGCTATCATCATGAAACGTTCAGATCACTTACAACTAAATAGATTCTACCTTCCTGTAACGTTTCAGCCTGATTGGACCTTGTTTTCACACAAATGGACCCAGAATGATGTGAAATTGTGCTTCGTGCAACATAATTCTGGGTGCCATTTACAAACCATAAGTGCTAATGACTCCATTCCTTTTTGTGGTTGTAGGGGCTGTTGATTGGAGTACACTAAAACACACCTAACCTCTCTAGGACATTCAGAAGCCAAGTTATAAGCCCACAAAGGTGTAACTGGACTACTTCTTTAAAGTGACACCAGGCCCGGTGACCTTTGGGACATGGTTTTACCCCCTATAGGAATGTGCGATCATCTTGAAATGTTCAGATCACTTACAACTCAATAGATTCTACCTTCTTGTAGCGTTTCAGCCTGATTGGACCTTGTTTTCACACAAATGGACCCAGAATGATGTGAAATTGTGCTTCGTGCAACATAATTCTGGGTGCCATTTACAAACCATAAGTGCTAATGACTCCATTCCTTTTTGTGGTTGTAGGGGCTGTTGATTGGAGTACACTAAAACAAACCTGATCTCTCTAGGACATTCAGAAGCCAAGTTATAAGCCAACAAATGTGTAACTGGACTACTTCTTTAAATTGACACCAGATCCGGTGATCTTTGGGACATGGTTTGACCCCCTTAGGAAAGTGCTATCATCATGCTACGTTCAGATCACTTACAACTCAGTAGATTCTACCTTCCTGTAACGTTTCAGCCTGATTGGACCTTGTTTTCACACAAATGAACCCAGAATGATGTGAAATTGTGCTTCGTGCAACATAATTCTGGGTGCCATTTAAAAAACCATAAGTGCTAATGTCTCCAATCCTTTTTGTGGTTGTAGGGGCTGTTGATTGGAGTACACTAAAGCAAACCTGATCGCTCTAGGACATTCAGAAGCCAAGTTTTAAGCCCACAAATGTGTAACTGGACTACTTCTTTAAATTGACACCAGATCCGGTGACCTTTGGGACATGGTTTGACCCCCTTAGGAAAGTGCTATCATCATGAAACATTCAGATCACTTACAACTCAATAGATTCTACCTTCTTGTAATGTTTCAGCCTGATTGGACCTTGTTTTCACACAAATGGACCCAGAATGATGTGAAATTGTGCTTCGTGCAACATAATTCTGGGTGCCATTTACAAACCATAAGGCTAATGACTCCATTCCTTTTGTGGTTGTAGGGGCTGTTGATTGGAGTACACTAAAACAAACCTGATCCCTCTAGGACATTCAGAAGCCAAGTTATAAGCCCACAAATGTGTAACTGGACTACTTCTTTAAATTGACACCAGATCCGGTGACCTTTGGGACATGGTTTGATCCCCTTAGGAAAGCGCTATCATCATGAAACGTTCAGATCACTTACAACTAAATAGATTCTACCTTCCTGTAACGTTTCAGCCTGATTGGACCTTGTTTTCACACAAATGAACCCAGAATGATGTGAAATTGTGCTTCGTGCAACATAATTCTGGGTGCCATTTAAAAACCATAAGTGCTAATGACTCCATTCCTTTTTGTGGTTGTAGGGTATGTTGATTGGAGTATACTAAAACAACCCTGATCTCTCTAGGACATTCAGAAGCCAAGTTATAAGCCCACAAATGAGTAACTGGACTACTTCTTTAAATTGACACCAGATCCGGTGACCTTTGGGACATGGTTAGACCCCCTTAGGAAAGTGCTATCATCATGAAACGTTCAGATCACTTACAACTCAATAGATTCTACCTTCCTGTAAGGTGTCAGCCTGATTGGACCTTGTTTTCACACAAATGAACCCAGAATGATGTGAAATTGTGCTTCGTGCAACATAATTCTGGGTGCCATTTACAAACCATAAGATCTAATGACTCCATTCCTTTTTTTGGTTGTTGGGGCTGTTGATTGGAGTACACTAAAACAAACCTGACCTCTCTAGGACATTCAGAAGCCAAGTTATAAGCCCACAATGGTGTAACTGGACTACTTCTTTAAAGTGACACCAGGCCCGGTGACCTTTGGGACATGGTTTGACCCCCTATAGGAATGTGCGATCATCATGAAACGTTCAGATCACTTACAACTCAATAGATTCTACCTTCTTGTAACGTTTCAGCCTGATTGAACCTTGTTTTCACACAAATGGACCCAGAATGATGTGAAATTGTGCTTCGTGCAACATAATTCTGGGTGCCATTTACAAACCATAAGTGCTAATGACTCCATTCCTTTTGTGGTTGTAGGGGCTGTTGATTGGAGTACACTAAAACAAACCTGATCTCTCTAGGACATTCAGAAGCCAAGTTATAAGCCCACAAATGTGTAACTGGACTACTTCTTAAAATTGACACCAGATCCGGTGACCTTTGGGACATGGTTTGATCCCCTTAGGAAAGCGCTATCATCATGAAACGTTCAGATCACTTACAACTAAATAGATTCTACCTTCCTGTAACGTTTCAGCCTGATTGGACCTTGTTTTCACACAAATGGACCCAGAATGATGTGAAATTGTGCTTCGTGCAACATAATTCTGGGTGCCATTTAAAAACCATAAGTGCTAATGACTCCATTCCTTTTTGTGGTTGTAGGGTATGTTGATTGGAGTATACTAAAACAACCCTGGTCTCTCTAGGACATTCAGAAGCCAAGTTATAAGCCCACAAATGAGTAACTGGACTACTTCTTTAAATTGACACCAGATCCGGTGACCTTTGGGACATGGTTAGACCCCCTTAGGAAAGTGCTATCATCATGAAACGTTCAGATCACTTACAACTCAATAGATTCTACCTTCCTGTAAGGTGTCAGCCTGGTTGGACCTTGTTTTCACACAAATGAACCCAGAATGATGTGAAATTGTGCTTCGTGCAACATAATTCTGGGTGCCATTTACAAACCATAAGAGCTAATGACTCCATTCCTTTTTTTGGTTGTTGGGGCTGTTGATTGGAGTACACTAAAACAAACCTGACCTCTCTAGGACATTCAGAAGCCAAGTTATAAGCCCACAATGGTGTAACTGGACTACTTCTTTAAAGTGACACCAGGCCCGGTGACCTTTGGGACATGGTTTGACCCCCTATAGGAATGTGCGATCATCATGAAACGTTCAGATCACTTACAACTCAATAGATTCTACCTTCTTGTAACGTTTCAGCCTGATTGAACCTTGTTTTCACACAAATGGACCCAGAATGATGTGAAATTGTGCTTCGTGCAACATAATTCTGGGTGCCATTTACAAACCATAAGTGCTAATGACTCCATTCCTTTTGTGGTTGTAGGGGCTGTTGATTGGAGTACACTAAAACAAACCTGATCGCTCTAGGACATTCAGAAGCCAAGTTATAAGCCCACAAATGTGTAACTGGACTACTTCTTAAAATTGACACCAGATCCGGTGACCTTTGGGACATGGTTTGATCCCCTTAGGAAAGCGCTATCATCATGAAACGTTCAGATCACTTACAACTAAATAGATTCTACCTTCCTGTAACGTTTCAGCCTGATTGGACCTTGTTTTCACACAAATGGACCCAGAATAATGTGAAATTGTGCTTCGTGCAACATAATTCTGGGTGCCATTTACAAACCATAAGTGCTAATGACTCCATTCCTTTTTGTGGTTGTAGGGGCTGTTGATTGGAGTACACTAAAACACACCTAACCTCTCTAGGACATTCAGAAGCCAAGTTATAAGCCCACAAAGGTGTAACTGGACTACTTCTTTAAAGTGACACCAGGCCCGGTGACCTTTGGGACATGGTTTGACCCCCTATAGGAATGTGCGATCATCATGAAACGTTCAGATCACTTACAACTCAATAGATTCTACCTTCTTGTAACGTTTCAGCCTGATTGAACCTTGTTTTCACACAAATGGACCCAGAATGATGTGAAATTGTGCTTCGTGCAACATAATTCTGGGTGCCATTTACAAACCATAAGTGCTAATGACTCCATTCCTTTTGTGGTTGTAGGGGCTGTTGATTGGAGTACACTAAAACAAACCTGATCTCTCTAGGACATTCAGAAGCCAAGTTATAAGCCCACAAATGTGTAACTGGACTACTTCTTAAAATTGACACCAGATCCGGTGACCTTTGGGACATGGTTTGATCCCCTTAGGAAAGCGCTATCATCATGAAACGTTCAGATCACTTACAACTAAATAGATTTTACCTTCCTGTAATGTTTCAGCCTGATTGGACCTTGTTTTCACACAAATGGACCCAGAATGATGTGAAATTGTGCTTCGTGCAACATAATTCTGGGTGCCATTTACAAACCATAAGTGCTAATGACTCCATTCCTTTTTGTGGTTGTAGGGGCTGTTGATTGGAGTACACTAAAACACACCTAACCTCTCTAGGACATTCAGAAGCCAAGTTATAAGCCCACAAAGGTGTAACTGGACTACTTCTTTAAAGTGACACCAGGCCCGGTGACCTTTGGGACATGGTTTTACCCCCTATAGGAATGTGCGATCATCTTGAAATGTTCAGATCACTTACAACTCAATAGATTCTACCTTCTTGTAGCGTTTCAGCCTGATTGGACCTTGTTTTCACACAAATGGACCCAGAATGATGTGAAATTGTGCTTCGTGCAACATAATTCTGGGTGCCATTTACAAACCATAAGTGCTAATGACTCCATTCCTTTTTGTGGTTGTAGGGGCTGTTGATTGGAGTACACTAAAACAAACCTGATCTCTCTAGGACATTCAGAAGCCAAGTTATAAGCCCACAAATGTGTAACTGGACTACTTCTTTAAATTGACACCAGATCCGGTGATCTTTGGGACATGGTTTGACCCCCTTAGGAAAGTGCTATCATCATGAAACGTTCAGATCACTTACAACTCAGTAGATTCTACCTTCCTGTAACGTTTCAGCCTGATTGGACCTTGTTTTCACACAAATGAACCCAGAATGATGTGAAATTGTGCTTCGTGCAACATAATTCTGGGTGCCATTTAAAAAACCATAAGTGCTAATGTCTCCATTCCTTTTTGTGGTTGTAGGGGCCGTTGATTGGAGTACACTAAAGCAAACCTGATCGCTCTAGGACATTCAGAAGCCAAGTTTTAAGCCCACAAATGTGTAACTGGACTACTTCTTTAAATTGACACCAGATCCGGTGACCTTTGGGACATGGTTTGACCCCCTTAGGAAAGTGCTATCATCATGAAACATTCAGATCACTTACAACTCAATAGATTCTACCTTCTTGTAATGTTTCAGCCTGATTGGACCTTGTTTTCACACAAATGGACCCAGAATGATGTGAAATTGTGCTTCGTGCAACATAATTCTGGGTGCCATTTACAAACCATAAGGCTAATGACTCCATTCCTTTTGTGGTTGTAGGGGCTGTTGATTGGAGTACACTAAAACAAACCTGATCTCTCTAGGACATTCAGAAGCCAAGTTATAAGCCCACAAATATGTAACTGGACTACTTCTTTAAATTGACACCAGATCCGGTGACCTTTGGGACATGGTTTGATCCCCTTAGGAAAGCGCTATCATCATGAAACGTTCAGATCACTTACAACTAAATAGATTCTACCTTCCTGTAACGTTTCAGCCTGATTGGACCTTGTTTTCACACAAATGAACCCAGAATGATGTGAAATTGTGCTTCGTGCAACATAATTCTGGGTGCCATTTACAAACCATAAATGCTAATGACTCCATTCCTTTTTGTGGTTGTAGGGGCTGTTGATTGGAGTACATTAAAACAAACCTGATCTCTCTAGGACATTCAGAAGCCAAGTTATAAGCCCACAAATGTGTAACTGGACTACTTCTTTAAATTGACACCAGATCCGGTGACCTTTGGGACATGGTTTGATCCCCTTAGGAAAGTGCTATCATCATGAAACATTCAGATCACTTACAACTCAATAGATTCTAACTTCCTGTAACGTTTCAGCCTGATTGGACCTTGTTTTCACACAAATGGACCCAGAATCATGTGAAATTGTGCTTCGTGCAACATAATTCTGGGTGCCATTTAAAAACCATAAGTGCTAATGACTCCATTCCTTTTTGTGGTTGTAGGGGCTGTTGATTGGAGTATACTAAAACAAACCTGATCTCTCTAGGACATTCAGAAGCCACGTTATAAGCCCACAAATGTGTAACTGGACTACTTCTTTAAAGTGACACCAGATCCGGTGACCTTTGGGACATGGTTTGACCCCCTTAGGAAAGTGCTATCATCATGAAACGTTCAGATCACTTACAACTCAATAGACTCTAACTTCCTGTAACGTTTCAGCCTGATTGGACCTTGTTGTCACACAAATGAACCCAGAATGATGTGAAAGTGTGCTTCGTGCAGCATAATTCTGGGTGCCATTTAAAAACCATAAGTGCTAATGACTCCATTCCTCTTTGGGGTAATGGGGGCTGTTAACTGGAGTACTCTAAAACAAACCTGACCTCTCTAGGATATTCAGAAGCCAAGTTATAAGCCCACAAATGGGTAACTGGACTACTTCTTTAAAGTGACACCAGGCCCGGTGACCTTTGGGACATGGTTTGACCCCCTATAGGAATGTGCGATCATCATGAAACGTTCAGATCACTTACAACTCAATAGATTCTACCTTCTTGTAACGTTTCAGCCTGATTGGACCTTGTTTTCACACAAATGAACCCAGAATGAAGTGAAATTGTGCTTCGTGCAACATAATTCTGGGTGCCATTTACAAACCATAAGTGCTAATGACTCCATTCCTTTTTGTGGTTGTAGGGGCTGTTGATTTGAGTACACTAAAACAAACCTGATCTCTCTAGGACATTCAGAAGCCAAGTTATAAGCCCACAAATGTGTAACTGGACTACTTCTTAAAATTGACACCAGATCCGGTGACCTTTGGGACATGGTTTGATCCCCTTAGGAAAGCGCTATCATCATGAAACGTTCAGATCACTTACAACTAAATAGATTTTACCTTCCTGTAATGTTTCAGCCTGATTGGACCTTGTTTTCACACAAATGGACCCAGAATGATGTGAAATTGTGCTTCGTGCAACATAATTCTGGGTGCCATTTACAAACCATAAGTGCTAATGACTCCATTCCTTTTTGTGGTTGTAGGGGCTGTTGATTGGAGTACACTAAAACACACCTAACCTCTCTAGGACATTCAGAAGCCAAGTTATAAGCCCACAAAGGTGTAACTGGACTACTTCTTTAAAGTGACACCAGGCCCGGTGACCTTTGGGACATGGTTTTACCCCCTATAGGAATGTGCGATCATCTTGAAATGTTCAGATCACTTACAACTCAATAGATTCTACCTTCTTGTAGCGTTTCAGCCTGATTGGACCTTGTTTTCACACAAATGGACCCAGAATGATGTGAAATTGTGCTTCGTGCAACATAATTCTGGGTGCCATTTACAAACCATAAGTGCTAATGACTCCATTCCTTTTTGTGGTTGTAGGGGCTGTTGATTGGAGTACACTAAAACAAACCTGATCTCTCTAGGACATTCAGAAGCCAAGTTATAAGCCCACAAATGTGTAACTGGACTACTTCTTTAAATTGACACCAGATCCGGTGATCTTTGGGACATGGTTTGACCCCCTTAGGAAAGTGCTATCATCATGAAACGTTCAGATCACTTACAACTCAGTAGATTCTACCTTCCTGTAACGTTTCAGCCTGATTGGACCTTGTTTTCACACAAATGAACCCAGAATGATGTGAAATTGTGCTTCGTGCAACATAATTCTGGGTGCCATTTAAAAAACCATAAGTGCTAATGTCTCCATTCCTTTTTGTGGTTGTAGGGGCCGTTGATTGGAGTACACTAAAGCAAACCTGATCGCTCTAGGACATTCAGAAGCCAAGTTTTAAGCCCACAAATGTGTAACTGGACTACTTCTTTAAATTGACACCAGATCCGGTGACCTTTGGGACATGGTTTGACCCCCTTAGGAAAGTGCTATCATCATGAAACATTCAGATCACTTACAACTCAATAGATTCTACCTTCTTGTAATGTTTCAGCCTGATTGGACCTTGTTTTCACACAAATGGACCCAGAATGATGTGAAATTGTGCTTCGTGCAACATAATTCTGGGTGCCATTTACAAACCATAAGGCTAATGACTCCATTCCTTTTGTGGTTGTAGGGGCTGTTGATTGGAGTACACTAAAACAAACCTGATCTCTCTAGGACATTCAGAAGCCAAGTTATAAGCCCACAAATATGTAACTGGACTACTTCTTTAAATTGACACCAGATCCGGTGACCTTTGGGACATGGTTTGATCCCCTTAGGAAAGCGCTATCATCATGAAACGTTCAGATCACTTACAACTAAATAGATTCTACCTTCCTGTAACGTTTCAGCCTGATTGGACCTTGTTTTCACACAAATGAACCCAGAATGATGTGAAATTGTGCTTCGTGCAACATAATTCTGGGTGCCATTTACAAACCATAAATGCTAATGACTCCATTCCTTTTTGTGGTTGTAGGGGCTGTTGATTGGAGTACATTAAAACAAACCTGATCTCTCTAGGACATTCAGAAGCCAAGTTATAAGCCCACAAATGTGTAACTGGACTACTTCTTTAAATTGACACCAGATCCGGTGACCTTTGGGACATGGTTTGATCCCCTTAGGAAAGTGCTATCATCATGAAACATTCAGATCACTTACAACTCAATAGATTCTAACTTCCTGTAACGTTTCAGCCTGATTGGACCTTGTTTTCACACAAATGGACCCAGAATCATGTGAAATTGTGCTTCGTGCAACATAATTCTGGGTGCCATTTAAAAACCATAAGTGCTAATGACTCCATTCCTTTTTGTGGTTGTAGGGGCTGTTGATTGGAGTATACTAAAACAAACCTGATCTCTCTAGGACATTCAGAAGCCACGTTATAAGCCCACAAATGTGTAACTGGACTACTTCTTTAAAGTGACACCAGATCCGGTGACCTTTGGGACATGGTTTGACCCCCTTAGGAAAGTGCTATCATCATGAAACGTTCAGATCACTTACAACTCAATAGACTCTAACTTCCTGTAACGTTTCAGCCTGATTGGACCTTGTTGTCACACAAATGAACCCAGAATGATGTGAAAGTGTGCTTCGTGCAGCATAATTCTGGGTGCCATTTAAAAACCATAAGTGCTAATGACTCCATTCCTCTTTGGGGTAATGGGGGCTGTTAACTGGAGTACTCTAAAACAAACCTGACCTCTCTAGGATATTCAGAAGCCAAGTTATAAGCCCACAAATGTGTAACTGGACTACTTCTTTAAAGTGACACCAGGCCCGGTGACCTTTGGGACATGGTTTGACCCCCTATAGGAATGTGCGATCATCATGAAACGTTCAGATCACTTACAACTCAATAGATTCTACCTTCTTGTAACGTTTCAGCCTGATTGGACCTTGTTTTCACACAAATGAACCCAGAATGAAGTGAAATTGTGCTTCGTGCAACATAATTCTGGGTGCCATTTACAAACCATAAGTGCTAATGACTCCATTCCTTTTTGTGGTTGTAGGGGCTGTTGATTTGAGTACACTAAAACAAACCTGATCTCTCTAGGACATTCAGAAGCCAAGTTATAAGCCCACAAATGTGTAACTGTACTACTTCTTTAAATTGACACCAGATCCGGTGACCTTTGGGACATGGTTTGACCACCTTAGGAAAGTGCTATCATCATGAAACGTTCAGATCACTTACAACTCAATAGATTCTACCTTCTTGTAACGTTTCAGCCTGATTGGACCTTGTTTTCACACAAATGGACCCAGAAAGATGTGAAATTGTGCTTCGTGCAACATAATTCTGGGTGCCATTTACAAACCATAAGTGCTAATGACTCCATTCCTTTTTGTGGTTGTAGGAGCTGTTGATTGGAGTACACTAAAACAAACCTGATCTCTCCAGGACATTCAGAAGCCAAGTTATAAGCCCACAAATGTGTAACTGGACTACTTCTTTAAAGTGACACCAGGCCCGGTGACCTTTGGGACATGGTTTGACCCCCTATAGGAATGTGCGATCATCATGAAACGTTCAGATCACTTACAACTCAATAGATTCTACCTTCTTGTAACGTTTCAGCCTGATTGGACCTTGTTTTCACACAAATTAACCCAGAATGATGTGAAATTGTGCTTCGTGCAACATAATTCTGGGTGCCATTTACAAACCATAAGTGCTAATGACTCCATTCCTTTTTGTGGTTGTAGGGGCTGTTGATTGGAGTACACTAAAACAAACCTAACCTCTCTAGGACATTCAGAAGCCAAGTTATAAGCCCACAAAGATGTAACTGGACTACTTCTTTAAAGTGACACCAGGCCCGGTGACCTTTGGGACATGGTTTTACCCCCTATAGGAATGTGCGATCATCTTGAAACGTTCAGATCACTTACAACTCAATAGATTCTACCTTCTTATAGCGTTTCAGCCTGATTGGACCTTGTTTTCACACAAATGGACCCAGAATGAAGTGAAATTGTGCTTCGTGCAACATAATTCTGGGTGCCATTTACAAACCATAAGTACTAATGACTCCATTCCTTTTTGTGGTTGTAGGGGCTGTTGATTGGAGTACACTAAAACAAACCTGATCTCTCTAGGACATTCAGAAGCCAAGTTATAAGCCCACAAATGTGTAACTGGACTACTTTAAATTGACACCAGATCCGGTGACCTTTGGGACATCGTTTGACCCCCTTAGGAAAGTGCTATCATCATGAAACGTTCAGATCACTTACAACTCAATAGATTCTACCTTCTTGTAACGTTTCAGCCTGATTGGACCTTGTTTTCACACAAATGGACCCAGAATGATGTGAAATTGTGCTTCGTGCAACATAATTCTGGGTGCCATTTACAAACCATAAGTGCTAATGACTCCATTCCTTTTTGTGGTTGTAGGGGCTGTTGATTGGAGTACACTAAAACAAACCTGATCTCTCTAGGACATTCAGAAGCCAAGTTATAAGCCCACAAATGTGAAACTGGACTAATTCTTTAAAGTGACACCAGATCCGGTGACCTTTGCGACATGGTTTGACCCCCTTAGGAAAGTGCTATCATCATGAAACGTTCAGATCACTTACAACTCAATAGATTCTACCTTCCTGTAACGTTTCTGCCTGATTGGACCTTGTTTTCACAAAAATGAACCCAGAATGATGTGAAATTGTGCTTCGTGCAACATAATTCTGGGTGCCATTTAGAAACCATAAGTGCTAATGACTCCATTCCTTTTTGTGGTTGTAGGGGCTGTTGATTGGAGTACATTAAAACAAACCTGATCTCTCTAAGACATTCAGAAGCCAAGTTATAAGCCTACAAAGATGTAACTGGACTACTTCTTTAAAGTGACACCAGGCCCGGTGACCTTTGGGACATGGTTTTACCCCCTATAGGAATGTGCGATCATCTTGAAACGTTCAGATCACTTACAACTCAATAGATTCTACCTTCCTGTAACGTTTCAGCCTGATTGGACCTTGTTTTCACACAAATGGACCCAGAATGATGTGAAATTGTGCTTCGTGCAACATAATTCTGGGTGCCATTTACAAACCATAAGTGCTAATGACTCCATTCCTTTTTGTGGTTGTAGGGGCTGTTGATTGGAGTACACTAAAACAAACCTGATCTCTCTAGGACATTCAGAAGCCAAGTTATAAGCCCACAATGGTGTAACTGGACTACTTCTTTAAAGTGACACCAGGCACGGTGACCTTTGGGACATGGTTTGACCCCCTATAGGAATGTGCGATCATCATGAAACGTTCAGATCACTTACAACTCAATAGATTCTACCTTCTTGTAACGTTTCAGCCTGATTGAACCTTGTTTTCACACAAATGAACCCAGAATGATGTGAAATTGTGCTTCGTGCAACATAATTCTGGGTGCCATTTAAAAACCATAAGTGCTAAAGATTCCATTCCTTTTTGGGGTAATGGGGGCTGTTAATTGGAGTATGCTAAAACAAACCTGATCTCTCTAGGACATTCATAAGCCAAGTTATAAGCCCACAAATGTGTAACTGGACTACTTCTTTAAATTGACACCACTTCCGGTGACCTTTGGGACATGGTTTGACCCCATTAGGAAAGTGCTATCATCATGAAACGTTCAGATCACTTACAACTCAGTAGATTCTACCTTCCTATAACGTTTCAGCCTGATTGGACCT
Organism: Nothobranchius furzeri; assembly: GCF_043380555.1. Lineage (NCBI taxonomy): Eukaryota > Metazoa > Chordata > Actinopteri > Cyprinodontiformes > Nothobranchiidae > Nothobranchius > Nothobranchius furzeri. The sequence goes on from NC_091756.1 coordinate 13,810,935, forward strand.
TGTTTTCACACAAATGAACCCAGAATGATGTGAAATTGTGCTTCGTGCAACATAATTCTGGGTGCCACTTACAAACCATAAGTGCTAATATCTCCATTCCTTTTTGTGGTTGTAGGGGCTGTTGATTGGAGTACATTAAAACAAACCTGATCTCTCTAGGACATTCATAAGCCAAGTTATAAGCCCACAAATGAGTAACTGGACTACTTCTTTAAATTCACACCAGATCCGGTGACTTTTGGGACATGGTTAGACCCCCCTTAGGAAAGTGCTATCATCATGAAACGTTCAGATCACTTACAACTCAATAGATTCTACCTTCCTGTAAGGTGTCAGCCTGATTGGACCTTGTTTTCACACAAATGAACCCAGAATGATGTGAAATTGTGCTTCGTGCAACATAATTCTGGGTGCCATTTACAAACCATAAGTGCTAATATCTCCATTCCTTTTTGTGGTTGTAGGGGCTGTTGATTGGAGTACATTAAAACAAACCTGATCTCTCTAGGACATTCAGAAGCCATGTTATAAGCCCACAAAGGTGTAACTGGACTACTTCTTTAAAGTGACACCAGGCCTGGTGACCTTTGGGAAATGGTTTTACCCCCTATAGGAATGTGCGATCATCTTGAAACGTTCAGATCACTTACAACTCAATAGATTCTACCTTCTTGTAGCGTTTCAGCCTGATTGGACCTTGTTTTCACACAAATGGACCCAGAATGATGTGAAATTGTGCATCGTGCAACATAATTCTGGGTGCCATTTACAAACCATAAGTGCTAATGACTCCATTCCTTTTTGTGTTTGTAGGGTCTCTTGATTGGAGTACATTAAAACAAACCTGATCTCTCTAGGACATTCAGAAGCCAAGTTATAAGCCCACAAATGTGTAACTGGACTACTTCTTTAAATTGACACCAGATCCGGTGACCTTTGGGACATGGTTTGACCCCCTTAGGAAAGTGCTATCATCATGAAACGTTCAGATCACTTACAACTCAATAGATTCTACCTTCCTGTAACGTTTCAGCCTGATTGGACCTTGTTTTCACACAAATGAACCCAGAATGATGTGAAATTGTGCTTCGTGCAACATAATTCTGGGTGCCATTTACATACCATAAGTGCTAATGACTCCATTCCTTTTTGTGGTTGTAGGGGCTGTTGATTGGAGTACATTAAAACAAACCTGACATCTCTAGGACATTCAGAAGCCAAGTTATAAGCCCACAAATGTGTAACTGGACTACTTCTTTAAATTGACACCAGATCCGGTGACCTTTGCGACATGGATTGACCCCCTTAGGAAAGTGCTATCATCATGAAACGTTCAGATCACTTACAACTCAATAGATTCTACCTTCCTGTAACGTTTCAGCCTGATTGGACCTTGTTTTCACACAAATGAACCCAGAATGATGTGAAATTGTGCTTCGTGCAACATAATTCTGGGTGCCATTTAAAAACCATAAGTGCTAATGACTCCATTCCTTTTTGTGGTTGTAGGGTATGTTGATTGGAGTATACTAAAACAACCCTGATCTCTCTAGGACATTCAGAAGCCAAGTTATAAGCCCACAAATGAGTAACTGGACTACTTCTTTAAATTCACACCAGATCCGGTGACCTTTGGGACATGGTTAGACCCCCCTTAGGAAAGTGCTATCATCATGAAACGTTCAGATCACTTACAACTCAATAGATTCTACCTTCCTGTAAGGTGTCAGCCTGATTGGACGTTTTCACACAAATGAACCCAGAATGATGTGAAGTTGTGCTTCGTGCAACATAATTCTGGGTGCCATTTACAAACCATAAGTGCTAATGACTCCATTCCTTTTTGTGGTTGTGGGGGCTGTTGATTGGAGTACACTAAAACAAACCTGACCTCTCTAGGACATTCAGAAGCCAAGTTATAAGCCCACAATGGTGTAACTGGACTACTTCTTTAAAGTGACACCAGGCCCGGTGACCTTTGGGACATGCTTTGACCCCCTATAGGAATGTGCGATCATCATGAAACGTTCAGATCACTTACAACTCAATAGATTCTACCTTCTTGTAACGTTTCAGCCTGATTGAACCTTGTTTTCACACAAATGGACCCAGAATGATGTGAAATTGTGCTTCGTGCAACATAATTCTGGGTGCCATTTACAAACCATAAGTGCTAATGACTCCATTCCTTTTGTGGTTGTAGGGGCTGTTGATTGGAGTACACTAAAACAAACCTGATCTCTCTAGGACATTCAGAAGCCAAGTTATAAGCCCACAAATGTGTAACTGGACTACTTCTTTAAATTGACACCAGATCCGGTGACCTTTGGGACATGGTTTGATCCCCTTAGGAAAGCGCTATCATCATGAAACATTCAGATCACTTACAACTAAATAGATTCTACCTTCCTGTAACGTTTCAGCCTGATTGGACCTTGTTTTCACACAAATGGACCCAGAATGATGTGAAATTGTGCTTCGTGCAACATAATTCTGGGTGCCATTTACAAACCATAAGTGCTAATGACTCCATTCCTTTTTGTGGTTGTAGGGGCTGTTGATTGGAGTACACTAAAACACACCTAACCTCTCTAGGACATTCAGAAGCCAAGTTATAAGCCCACAAAGGTGTAACTGGACTACTTCTTTAAAGTGACACCAGGCCCGGTGACCTTTGGGACATGGTTTTACCCCCTATAGGAATGTGCGATCATCTTGAAATGTTCAGATCACTTACAACTCAATAGATTCTACCTTCTTGTAGCGTTTCAGCCTGATTGGACCTTGTTTTCACACAAATGGACCCAGAATGATGTGAAATTGTGCTTCGTGCAACATAATTCTGGGTGCCATTTACAAACCATAAGTGCTAATGACTCCATTCCTTTTTGTGGTTGTAGGGGCTGTTGATTGGAGTACACTAAAACAAACCTGATCTCTCTAGGACATTCAGAAGCCAAGTTATAAGCCCACAAATGTGTAACTGGACTACTTCTTTAAATTGACACCAGATCCGGTGATCTTTGGGACATGGTTTGACCCCCTTAGGAAAGTGCTATCATCATGAAACGTTCAGATCACTTACAACTCAGTAGATTCTACCTTCCTGTAACGTTTCAGCCTGATTGGACCTTGTTTTCACACAAATGAACCCAGAATGATGTGAAATTGTGCTTCGTGCAACATAATTCTGGGTGCCATTTAAAAAACCATAAGTGCTAATGTCTCCATTCCTTTTTGTGGTTGTAGGGGCTGTTGATTGGAGTACACTAAAGCAAACCTGATCGCTCTAGGACATTCAGAAGCCAAGTTTTAAGCCCACAAATGTGTAACTGGACTACTTCTTTAAATTGACACCAGATCCGGTGACCTTTGGGACATGGTTTGACCCCCTTAGGAAAGTGCTATCATCATGAAACATTCAGATCACTTACAACTCAATAGATTCTACCTTCTTGTAATGTTTCAGCCTGATTGGACCTTGTTTTCACACAAATGGACGCAGAATGATGTGAAATTGTGCTTCGTGCAACATAATTCTGGGTGCCATTTACAAACCATAAGGCTAAAGACTCCATTCCTTTTGTGGTTGTAGGGCCTGTTGATTGGAGTACACTAAAACAAACCTGATCTCTCTAGGACATTCAGAAGCCAAGTTATAAGCCCACAAATGTGTAACTGGACTACTTCTTTAAATTGACACCAGATCCGGTGACCTTTGGGACATGGTTTGATCCCCTTAGGAAAGCGCTATCATCATGAAACGTTCAGATCACTTACAACTAAATAGATTCTACCTTCCTGTAACGTTTCAGCCTGATTGGACCTTGTTTTCACACAAATGAACCCAGAATGATGTGAAATTGTGCTTCGTGCAACATAATTCTGAGTGCCATTTACAAACCATAAATGCTAATGACTCCATTCCTTTTTGTGGTTGTAGGGGCTGTTGATTGGAGTACATTAAAACAAACCTGATCTCTCTAGGACATTCAGAAGCCAAGTTATAAGCCCACAAATGTGTAACTGGACTACTTCTTTAAATTGACACCAGATCCGGTGACCTTTGGGACATGGTTTGATCCCCTTAGGAAAGTGCTATCATCATGAAACATTCAGATCACTTACAACTCAATAGATTCTAACTTCCTGTAACGTTTCAGCCTGATTGGACCTTGTTTTCACACAAATGGACCCAGAATCATGTGAAATTGTGCTTCGTGCAACATAATTCTGGGTGCCATTTAAAAACCATAAGTGCTAATGACTCCATTCCTTTTTGTGGTTGTAGGGGCTGTTGATTGGAGTATACTAAAACAAACCTGATCTCTCTAGGACATTCAGAAGCCACGTTATAAGCCCACAAATGTGTAACTGGACTACTTCTTTAAATTGACACCAGATCCGGTGACCTTTGGGACATGGTTTGACCCCCTTAGGAAAGTGCTATCATCATGAAACGTTCAGATCACTTACAACTCAATAGATTCTAACTTCCTGTAACGTTTCAGCCTGATTGGACCTTGTTTTCACACAAATGAACCCAGAATGATGTGAAAGTGTGCTTCGTGCAACATAATTCTGGGTGCGATTTAAAAACCATAAGTGCTAATGACTCCATTCCTCTTTGGGGTAATGGGGGCTGTTAACTGGAGTACTCTAAAACAAACCTGACCTCTCTAGGATATTCAGAAGCCAAGTTATAAGCCCACAAATGTGTAACTGGACTACTTCTTTAAAGTGACACCAGGCCCGGTGACCTTTGGGACATGGTTTGACCCCCTATAGGAATGTGCGATCATCATGAAACGTTCAGATCACTTACAACTCAATAGATTCTACCTTCTTGTAACGTTTCAGCCTGATTGGACCTTGTTTTCACACAAATGAACCCAGAATGAAGTGAAATTGTGCTTCGTGCAACATAATTCTGGGTGCCATTTACAAACCATAAGTGCTAATGACTCCATTCCTTTTTGTGGTTGTAGGGGCTGTTGATTGGAGTACACTAAAACAAACCTGATCTCTCTAGGACATTCAGAAGCCAAGTTATAAGCCCACAAATGTGTAACTGTACTACTTCTTTAAATTGACACCAGATCCGGTGACCTTTGGGACATGGTTTGACCCCCTTAGGAAAGTGCTATCATCATGAAACGTTCAGATCACTTACAACTCAATAGATTCTACCTTCTTGTAACGTTTCAGCCTGATTGGACCTTGTTTTCACACAAATGGACCCAGAATGATGTGAAATTGTGCTTCGTGCAACATAATTCTGAGTGCCATTTACAAACCATAAGTGCTAATGACTCCATTCCTTTTTGTGGTTGTAGGAGCTGTTGATTGGAGTACACTAAAACAAACCTGATCTCTCCAGGACATTCAGAAGCCAAGTTATAAGCCCACAAAGGTGTAACTGGACTACTTCTTTAAAGTGACACCAGGCCCGGTGACCTTTGGGACATGGTTTGACCCCCTATAGGAATGTGCGATCATCATGAAACGTTCAGGTCACTTACAACTCAATAGATTCTACCTTCTTGTAACGTTTCAGCCTGATTGGACCTTGTTTTCACACAAATTAACCCAGAATGATGTGAAATTGTGCTTCGTGCAACATAATTCTGGGTGCCATTTACAAACCATAAGTGCTAATGACTCCATTCCTTTTTGTGGTTGTAGGGGCTGTTGATTGGAGTACACTAAAACAAACCTAACCTCTCTAGGACATTCAGAAGCCAAGTTATAAGCCCACAAAGATGTAACTGGACTACTTCTTTAAAGTGACACCAGGCCCGGTGACCTTTGGGACATGGTTTTACCCCCTATAGGAATGTGCGATCATCTTGAAACGTTCAGATCACTTACAACTCAATAGATTCTACCTTCTTATAGCGTTTCAGCCTGATTGGACCTTGTTTTCACACAAATGGACCCAGAATGAAGTGAAATTGTGCTTCGTGCAACATAATTCTGGGTGCCATTTACAAACCATAAGTGCTAATGACTCCATTCCTTTTTGTGGTTGTAGGGGCTGTTGATTGGAGTACACTAAAACAAACCTGATCTCTCTAGGACATTCAGAAGCCAAGTTATAAGCCCACAAATGTGTAACTGGACTAATTCTTTAAAGTGACACCAGATCCGGTGACCTTTGCGACATGGTTTGACCCCCTTAGGAAAGTGCTATCATCATGAAACGTTCAGATCACTTACAACTCAATAGATTCTACCTTCCTGTAACGTTTCTGCCTGATTGGACCTTGTTTTCACAAAAATGAACCCAGAATGATGTGAAATTGTGCTTCGTGCAACATAATTCTGGGTGCCATTTACAAACCATAAGTGCTAATTACTCCATTCCTTTTTGTGGTTGTAGGGGCTGTTGATTGGAGTACATTAAAACAAACCTGATCTCTCTAGGACATTCAGAAGCCAAGTTATAAGCCTACAAAGATGTAACTGGACTACTTCTTTAAAGTGACACCAGGCCCGGTGACCTTTGGGACATGGTTTTACCCCCTATAGGAATGTGCGATCATCTTGAAACGTTCAGATCACTTACAACTCAATAGATTCTACCTTCCTGTAACGTTTCAGCCTGATTGGACCTTGTTTTCACACAAATGGACCCAGAATGATGTGAAATTGTGCTTCGTGCAACATAATTCTGGGTGCCATTTACAAACCATAAGTGCTAATTACTCCTTTCCTTTTTGTGGTTGTAGGGGCTGTTGATTGGAGTACACTAAAACAAACCTGACCTCTCTAGGACATTCAGAAGCCAAGTTATAAGCCCACAATGGTGTAACTGGACTACTTCTTTAAAGTGACAACAGGCCCGGTGACCGTTGGGACATGGTTTGACCCCCTATAGGAATGTGCGATCATCATGAAACGTTCAGATCACTTACAAATCAATAGATTCTACCTTCTTGTAACGTTTCAGCCTGATTGAACCTTGTTTTCACACAAATGAACCCAGAATGATGTGAAATTGTGCTTCGTGCAACATAATTCTGGGTGCCATTTAAAAACCATAAGTGCTAAAGACTCCATTCCTTTTTGGGGTAATGGGGGCTTTTAATTGGAGTATGCTAAAACAAACCTGATCTCTCTAGGACATTCATAAGCCAAGTTATAAGCCCACAAATGTGTAACTGGACTACTTCTTTAAATTGACACCAGTTCCGGTGACCTTTGGGACATGGTTTGACCCCATTAGGAAAGTGCTATCATCATGAAACGTTCAGATCACTTACAACTCAGTAGATTCTACCTTCCTGTAACGTTTCAGCCTGATTGGACCTTGTTTTCACACAAATGAACCCAGAATGATGTGAAATTGTGCTTCGTGCAACATAATTCTGGGTGCCATTTACAAACCATAAGTGCTAATATCTCCATTCCTTTTTGTGGTTGTAGGGGCTGTTGATTGGAGTACATTAAAACAAACCTGATCTCTCTAGGACATTCAGAAGCCATGTTATAAGCCCACAAAGGTGTAACTGGACTACTTCTTTAAAGTGACACCAGGCCTGGTGACCTTTGGGAAATGGTTTTACCCCCTATAGGAATGTGCTATCATCTTGAAACGTTCAGATCACTTACAACTCAATAGATTCTACCTTCTTGTAGCGTTTCAGCCTGATTGGACCTTGTTTTCACACAAATGGACCCAGAATGATGTGAAATTGTGCATCGTGCAACATAATTCTGGGTGCCATTTACAAACCATAAGTGCTAATGACTCCATTCCTTTTTGCGTTTGTAGGGTCTCTTGATTGGAGTACATTAAAACAAACCTGATCTCTCTAGGACATTCAGAAGCCAAGTTATAAGCCCACAAATGTGTAACTGGACTACTTCTTTAAATTGACACCAGATCCGGTGACCTTTGGGACATGGTTTGACCCCCTTAGGAAAGTGCTATCATCATGAAACGTTCAGATCACTTACAACTCAATAGATTCTACCTTCCTGTAACGTTTCAGCCTGATTGGACCTTGTTTTCACACAAATGAACCCAGAATGATGTGAAATTGTGCTTCGTGCAACATAATTCTGGGTGCCATTTACATACCATAAGTGCTAATGACTCCATTCCTTTTTGTGGTTGTAGGGGCTGTTGATTGGAGTACATTAAAACAAACCTGACATCTCTAGGACATTCAGAAGCCAAGTTATAAGCCCACAAATGTGTAACTGGACTACTTCTTTAAATTGACACCAGATCCGGTGACCTTTGCGACATGGATTGACCCCCTTAGGAAAGTGCTATCATCATGAAACGTTCAGATCACTTACAACTCAATAGATTCTACCTTCCTGTAACGTTTCAGCCTGATTGGACCTTGTTTTCACACAAATGAACCCAGAATGATGTGAAATTGTGCTCCGTGCAACATAATTCTGGGTGCCATTTAAAAACCATAAGTGCTAATGACTCCATTCCTTTTTGTGGTTGTAGGGTATGTTGATTGGAGTATACTAAAACAACCCTGATCTCTCTAGGACATTCAGAAGCCAAGTTATAAGCCCACAAATGAGTAACTGGACTACTTCTTTAAATTGACACCAGATCCGGTGACCTTTGGGACATGGTTAGACCCCCTTAGGAAAGTGCTATCATCATGAAACGTTCAGATCACTTACAACTCAATAGATTCTACCTTCCTGTAAGGTGTAAGCCTGATTGGACCTTGTTTTCACACAAATGAACCCAGAATGATGTGAAATTGTGCTTCGTGCAACATAATTCTGGGTGCCATTTACAAACCATAAGTGCTAATGACTCCATTCCTTTTTGTGGTTGTAGGGGCTGTTGATTGGAGTACACTAAAACAAACCTGACCTCTCTAGGACATTCAGAAGCCAAGTTATAAGCCCACAATGGTGTAACTGGACTACTTCTTTAAAGTGACACCAGGCCCGGTGACCTTTGGGACATGGTTTTACCCCCTATAGGAATGTGCGATCATCTTGAAATGTTCAGATCACTTACAACTCAATAGATTCTACCTTCTTGTAGCGTTTCAGCCTGATTGGACCTTGTTTTCACACAAATGGACCCAGAATGATGTGAAATTGTGCTTCGTGCAACATAATTCTGGGTGCCATTTACAAACCATAAGTGCTAATGACTCCATTCCTTTTTGTGGTTGTAGGGGCTGTTGATTGGAGTACACTAAAACAAACCTGATCTCTGTAGGACATTCAGAAGCCAAGTTATAAGCCCACAAATATGTAACTGGACTACTTCTTTAAATTGACACCAGATCCGGTGATCTTTGGGACATGGTTTGACCCCCTTAGGAAAGTGCTATCATCATGAAACGTTCAGATCACTTACAACTCAGTAGATTCTACCTTCCTGTAACGTTTCAGCCTGATTGGACCTTGTTTTCACACAAATGAACCCAGAATGATGTGAAATTGTGCTTCGTGCAACATAATTCTGGGTGCCATTTAAAAAACCATAAGTGCTAATGTCTCCATTCCTTTTTGTGGTTGTAGGGGCTGTTGATTGGAGTACACTAAAGCAAACTTGATCGCTCTAGGACATTCAGAAGCCAAGTTTTAAGCCCACAAATGTGTAACTGGACTACTTCTTTAAATTGACACCAGATCCGGTGACCTTTGGGACATGGTTTGACCCCCTTAGGAAAGTGCTATCATCATGAAACATTCAGATCACTTACAACTCAATAGATTCTACCTTCTTGTAATGTTTCAGCCTGATTGGACCTTGTTTTCACACAAATGGACCCAGAATGATGTGAAATTGTGCTTCGTGCAACATAATTCTGGGTGCCATTTACAAACCATAAGGCTAATGACTCCATTCCTTTTGTGGTTGTAGGGGCTGTTGATTGGAGTACACTAAAACAAACCTGATCTCTCTAGGACATTCAGAAGCCAAGTTATAAGCCCACAAATGTGTAACGACTACTTCTTTAAATTGACACCAGATCCGGTGACCTTTGGGACATGGTTTGATCCCCTTAGGAAAGCGCTATCATCATGAAACGTTCAGATCACTTACAACTAAATAGATTCTACCTTCCTGTAACGTTTCAGCCTGATTGGACCTTGTTTTCACACAAATGAACCCAGAATGATGTGAAATTGTGCTTCGTGCAACATAATTCTGAGTGCCATTTACAAACCATAAATGCTAATGACTCCATTCCTTTTTGTGGTTGTAGGGGCTGTTGATTGGAGTACATTAAAACAAACCTGATCTCTCTAGGACATTCAGAAGCCAAGTTATAAGCCCACAAATGTGTAACTGGACTACTTCTTTAAATTGACACCAGATCCGGTGACCTTTGGGACATGGTTTGATCCCCTTAGGAAAGTGCTATCATCATGAAACATTCAGATCACTTACAACTCAATAGATTCTAACTTCCTGTAACGTTTCAGCCTGATTGGACCTTGTTTTCACACAAATGGACCCAGAATCATGTGAAATTGTGCTTCGTGCAACATAATTCTGGGTGCCATTTAAAAACCATAAGTGCTAATGACTCCATTCCTTTTTGTGGTTGTAGGGGCTGTTGATTGGAGTACACTAAAACAAACCTGATCTCTCTAGGACATTCAGAAGCCACGTTATAAGCCCACAAATGTGTAACTGGACTACTTCTTTAAATTGACACCAGATCCGGTGACCTTTGGGACATGGTTTGACCCCCTTAGGAAAGTGCTATCATCATGAAACGTTCAGATCACTTACAACTCAATAGATTCTAACTTCCTGTAACGTTTCAGCCTGATTGGACCTTGTTTTCACACAAATGAACCCAGAATGATGTGAAAGTGTGCTTCGTGCAACATAATTCTGGGTGCCATTTAAAAACCATAAGTGCTAATGACTCCATTCCTCTTTGGGGTAATGGGGGCTGTTAACTGGAGTACTCTAAAACAAACCTGACCTCTCTAGGACATTCAGAAGCCAAGTTATAAGCCCACAAAGATGTAACTGGACTACTTCTTTAAAGTGACACCAGGCCCGGTGACCTTTGGGACATGGTTTTACCCCCTATAGGAATGTGTGATCATCTTGAAACGTTCAGATCACTTACAACTCAATAGATTCTACCTTCTTATAGCGTTTCAGCCTGATTGGACCTTGTTTTCACACAAATGGACCCAGAATGAAGTGAAATTGTGCTTCGTGCAACATAATTCTGGGTGCCATTTACAAACCATAAGTGCTAATGACTCCATTCCTTTTTGTGGTTGTAGGGGCTGTTGATTGGAGTACACTAAAACAAACCTGATCTCTCTAGGACATTCAGAAGCCAAGTTATAAGCCCACAAATGTGTAACTGGACTACTTTAAATTGACACCAGATCCGGTGACCTTTGGGACATGGTTTGACCCCCTTAGGAAAGTGCTATCATCATGAAACGTTCAGATCACTTACAACTCAGTAGATTCTACCTTCCTGTAACGTTTCAGCCTGATTGGACCTTGTTTTCACACAAATGAACCCAGAATGATGTGAAATTGTGCTTCGTACAACATAATTCTGGGTGCCATTTACAAACCATAAGTGCTAATATCTCCATTCCTTTTTGTGGTTGTAGGGGCTGTTGATTGGAGTACATTAAAACAAACCTGATCTCTCTAGGACATTCAGAAGCCAAGTTATAAGCCCACAAATGTGTAACTGGACTACTTCTTTAAATTGACACCAGATCTGGTGACCTTTGGGACATGGTTTGATCCCCTTAGGAAAGTGCTATCATCATGAAACATTCAGATCACTTACAACTCAATAGATTCTAACTTCCTGTAACGTTTCAGCCTGATTGGACCTTGTTTTCACACAAATGGACCCAGAATCATGTGAAATTGTGCTTCGTGCAACATAATTCTGGGTGCCATTTAAAAACCATAAGTGCTAATGACTCCATTCCTTTTTGTGGTTGTAGGGGCTGTTGATTGGAGTACACTAAAACAAACCTGATCTCTCTAGGACATTCAGAAGACACGTTATAAGCCCACAAATGTGTAACTGGACTACTTCTTTAAATTGACACCAGATCCGGTGACCTTTGGGACATGGTTTGACCCCCTTAGGAAAGTGCTATCATCATGAAACGTTCAGATCACTTACAACTCAATAGATTCTAACTTCCTGTAACGTTTCAGCCTGATTGTACCTTGTTTTCACACAAATGAACCCAGAATGATGTGAAAGTGTGCTTCGTGCAACATAATTCTGGGTGCCATTTAAAAACCATAAGTGCTAATGACTCCATTCCTCTTTGGGGTAATGGGGGATGTTAACTGGAGTACTCTAAAACAAACCTGACCTCTCTAGGACATTCAGAAGCCAAGTTATAAGCCCACAAAGATGTAACTGGACTACTTCTTTAAAGTGACACCAGGCCCGGTGACCTTTGGGACATGGTTTTATCCCCTATAGGAATGTGTGATCATCTTGAAACGTTCAGATCACTTACAACTCAATAGATTCTACCTTCTTATAGCGTTTCAGCCTGATTGGACCTTGTTTTCACACAAATGGACCCAGAATGAAGTGAAATTGTGCTTCGTGCAACATAATTCTGGGTGCCATTTACAAACCATAAGTGCTAATGACTCCATTCCTTTTTGTGGTTGTAGGGGCTGTTGATTGGAGTACACTAAAACAAACCTGATCTCTCTAGGACATTCAGAAGCCAAGTTATAAGCCCACAAATGTGTAACTGGACTACTTTAAATTGACACCAGATCCGGTGACCTTTGGGACATGGTTTGACCCCCTTAGGAAAGTGCTATCATCATGAAACGTTCAGATCACTTACAACTCAGTAGATTCTACCTTCCTGTAACGTTTCAGCCTGATTGGACCTTGTTTTCACACAAATGAACCCAGAATGATGTGAAATTGTGCTTCGTGCAACATAATTCTGGGTGCCATTTACAAACCATAAGTGCTAATATCTCCATTCCTTTTTGTGGTTGTAGGGGCTGTTGATTGGAGTAAATTAAAACAAACCTGATCTCTCTAGGACATTCAGAAGCCATGTTATAAGCCCACAAAGGTGTAACTGGACTACTTCTTTAAAGTGACACCAGGCCTGGTGACCTTTGGGAAATGGTTTTACCCCCTATAGGAATGTGCGATCATCTTGAAACGTTCAGATCACTTACAACTCAATAGATTCTACCTTCTTGTAGCGTTTCAGCCTGATTGGACCTTGTTTTCACACAAATGGACCCAGAATGATGTGAAATTGTGCATCGTGCAACATAATTCTGGGTGCCATTTACAAACCATAAGTGCTAATGACTCCATTCCTTTTTGTGTTTGTAGGGTCTCTTGATTGGAGTACATTAAAACAAACCTGATCTCTCTAGGACATTCAGAAGCCAAGTTATAAGCCCACAAATGTGTAACTGGACTACTTCTTTAAATTGACACCAGATCCGGTGACCTTTGGGACATGGTTTGACCCCCTTAGGAAAGTGCTATCATCATGAAACGTTCAGATCACTTACAACTCAATAGATTCTACCTTCCTGTAACGTTTCAGCCTGATTGGACCTTGTTTTCACACAAATGAACCCAGAATGATGTGAAATTGTGCTTCGTGCAACATAATTCTGGGTGCCATTTACATACCATAAGTGCTAATGACTCCATTCCTTTTTGTGGTTGTAGGGGCTGTTGATTGGAGTACATTAAAACAAACCTGACATCTCTAGGACATTCAGAAGCCAAGTTATAAGCCCACAAATGTGTAACTGGACTACTTCTTTAAATTGACACCAGATCCGGTGACCTTTGCGACATGGATTGACCCCCTTAGGAAAGTGCTATCATCATGAAACGTTCAGATCACTTACAACTCAATAGATTCTACCTTCCTGTAACGTTTCAGCCTGATTGGACCTTGTTTTCACACAAATGAACCCAGAATGATGTGAAATTGTGCTTCGTGCAACATAATTCTGGGTGCCATTTAAAAACCATAAGTGCTAATGACTCCATTCCTTTTTGTGGTTGTAGGGTATGTTGATTGGAGTATACTAAAACAACCCTGATCTCTCTAGGACATTCAGAAGCCAAGTTATAAGCCCACAAATGAGTAACTGGACTACTTCTTTAAATTGACACCAGATCCGGTGACCTTTGGGACATGGTTAGACCCCCTTAGGAAAGTGCTATCATCATGAAACGTTCAGATCACTTACAACTCAATAGATTCTACCTTCCTGTAAGGTGTAAGCCTGATTGGACCTTGTTTTCACACAAATGAACCCAGAATGATATGAAATTGTGCTTCGTGCAACATAATTCTGGGTGCCATTTACAAACCATAAGTGCTAATGACTCCATTCCTTTTTGTGGTTGTAGGGGCTGTTGATTGGAGTACACTAAAACAAACCTGACTTCTCTAGGACATTCAGAAGCCAAGTTATAAGCCCACAATGGTGTAACTGGACTACTTCTTTAAAGTGACACCAGGCCCGGTGACCTTTGGGACATGGTTTTACCCCCTATAGGAATGTGCGATCATCTTGAAATGTTCAGATCACTTACAACTCAATAGATTCTACCTTCTTGTAGCGTTTCAGCCTGATTGGACCTTGTTTTCACACAAATGGACCCAGAATGATGTGAAATTGTGCTTCGTGCAACATAATTCTGGGTGCCATTTACAAACCATAAGTGGTAATGACTCCATTCCTTTTTGTGGTTGTAGGGGCTGTTGATTGGAGTACACTAAAACAAACCTGATCTCTGTAGGACATTCAGAAGCCAAGTTATAAGCCCACAAATATGTAACTGGACTACTTCTTTAAATTGACACCAGATCCGGTGATCTTTGGGACATGGTTTGACCCCCTTAGGAAAGTGCTATCATCATGAAACGTTCAGATCACTTACAACTCAGTAGATTCTACCTTCCTGTAACGTTTCAGCCTGATTGGACCTTGTTTTCACACAAATGAACCCAGAATGATGTGAAATTGTGCTTCGTGCAACATAATTCTGGGTGCCATTTAAAAAACCATAAGTGCTAATGTCTCCATTCCTTTTTGTGGTTGTAGGGGCTGTTGATTGGAGTACACTAAAGCAAACCTGATCGCTCTAGGACATTCAGAAGCCAAGTTTTAAGCCCACAAATGTGTAACTGGACTACTTCTTTAAATTGACACCAGATCCGGTGACCTTTGGGACATGGTTTGACCCCCTTAGGAAAGTGCTATCATCATGAAACATTCAGATCACTTACAACTCAATAGATTCTACCTTCTTGTAATGTTTCAGCCTGATTGGACCTTGTTTTCACACAAATGGACCCAGAATGATGTGAAATTGTGCTTCGTGCAACATAATTCTGGGTGCCATTTACAAACCATAAGGCTAATGACTCCATTCCTTTTGTGGTTGTAGGGGCTGTTGATTGGAGTACACTAAAACAAACCTGATCTCTCTAGGACATTCAGAAGCCAAGTTATAAGCCCACAAATGTGTAACGACTACTTCTTTAAATTGACACCAGATCCGGTGACCTTTGGGACATGGTTTGATCCCCTTAGGAAAGCGCTATCATCATGAAACGTTCAGATCACTTACAACTAAATAGATTCTACCTTCCTGTAACGTTTCAGCCTGATTGGACCTTGTTTTCACACAAATGAACCCAGAATGATGTGAAATTGTGCTTCGTGCAACATAATTCTGAGTGCCATTTACAAACCATAAATGCTAATGACTCCATTCCTTTTTGTAGTTGTAGGGGCTGTTGATTGGAGTACATTAAAACAAACCTGATCTCTCTAGGACATTCAGAAGCCAAGTTATAAGCCCACAAATGTGTAACTGGACTACTTCTTTAAATTGACACCAGATCCGGTGACCTTTGGGACATGGTTTGATCCCCTTAGGAAAGTGCTATCATCATGAAACATTCAGATCACTTACAACTCAATAGATTCTAACTTCCTGTAACGTTTCAGCCTGATTGGACCTTGTTTTCACACAAATGGACCCAGAATCATGTGAAATTGTGCTTCGTGCAACATAATTCTGGGTGCCATTTAAAAACCATAAGTGCTAATGACTCCATTCCTTTTTGTGGTTGTAGGGGCTGTTGATTGGAGTACACTAAAACAAACCTGATCTCTCTAGGACATTCAGAAGCCACGTTATAAGCCCACAAATGTGTAACTGGACTACTTCTTTAAATTGACACCAGATCCGGTGACCTTTGGGACATGGTTTGACCCCCTTAGGAAAGTGCTATCATCATGAAACGTTCAGATCACTTACAACTCAATAGATTCTAACTTCCTGTAACGTTTCAGCCTGATTGGACCTTGTTTTCACACAAATGAACCCAGAATGATGTGAAAGTGTGCTTCGTGCAACATAATTCTGGGTGCCATTTAAAAACCATAAGTGCTAATGACTCCATTCCTCTTTGGGGTAATGGGGGCTGTTAACTGGAGTACTCTAAAACAAACCTGACCTATCTAGGACATTCAGAAGCCAAGTTATAAGCCCACAAAGATGAAACTGGACTACTTCTTTAAAGTGACACCAGGCCCGGTGACCTTTGGGACATGGTTTTACCCCCTATAGGAATGTGTGATCATCTTGAAACGTTCAGATCACTTACAACTCAATAGATTCTACCTTCTTGTAACGTTTCAGCCTGATTGGACCTTGTTTTCACACAAATGGACCCAGAATGAAGTGAAATTGTGCTTCGTGCAACATAATTCTGGGTGCCATTTAAAAACCATAACTGCTAATGTCTCCATTCCTTTTTGTGGTTCCAGGGGCTGTTGATTGGAGTACATTAAAACAAACCTGATCTCTCTAGGACATTCAGAAGCCAAGTTATAAGCCTACAAAGATGTAACTGGACTACTTCTTTAAAGTGACACCAGGCCCGGTGACCTTTGGGACATGGTTTTACCCCCTATAGGAATGTGCGATCATCTTGAAACGTTCAGATCACTTACAACTCAATAGATTCTACCTTCCTGTAACGTTTCAGCCTGATTGGACCTTGTTTTCACACAAATGGACCCAGAATGATGTGAAATTGTGCTTCGTGCAACATAATTCTGGGTGCCATTTAAGAACCATAAGTGCTAATGACTCCATTCCTTTTTGTGGTTGTAGGGGCTGTTGATTGGAGTACACTAAAACAACCCTGATCTCTCTAGGACATTCAGAAGCCACGTTATAAGCCCACAAATGTGTAACTGGACTACTACTTTAAATTGACACCAGATCCGGTGACATTTGGGACATGGTTTGACCCCCTTAGGAAAGTGCTATCATCATTAAACGTTCAGATCACTTACAACTCAATAGATTCTACCTTCCTGTAACGTTTCAGCCTGATTGGACCTTGTTTTCACACAAATGAACCCAGAATGAAGTGAAATTGTGCTTCGTGCAACATAATTCTGGGTGCCATTTACAAACCATAAGTGCTAATGACTCCATTCCTTTTTGTGGTTGTAGGGGCTGTTGAATGGAGTACACTAAAACAAACCTGATCTCTCTAGGACATTCAGAAGCCAAGTTATAAGCCTACAAAGATGTAACTGGACTACTTCTTTAAAGTGACACCAGGCCCGGTGACCTTTGGGACATGGTTTTACCCCCTATAGGAATGTGCGATCATCTTGAAACGTTCAGATCACTTACAACTCAATAGATTCTACCTTCCTGTAACGTTTCAGCCTGATTGGACCTTGTTTTCACACAAATGGACCCAGAATGATGTGAAATTGTGCTTCGTGCAACATAATTCTGGGTGCCATTTAAGAACCATAAGTGCTAATGACTCCATTCCTTTTTGTGGTTGTAGGGGCTGTTGATTGGAGTACACTAAAACAACCCTGATCGCTCTAGGACATTCAGAAGCCAAGTTATAAGCCCACAAAGGTGTAACTGGACTACTTCTTTAAAGTGACACCAGGCCCGGTGACCTTTGGGACATGGTTTGACCCCCTATAGGAAAGTGCTATCATCATGAAACGTTCAGATCACTTACAACTCAATAGATTCTACCTTCCTGTAACGTTTCTGCCTGATTGGACCTTGTTTTCACACAAATGAACCCAGAATGATGTGAAATTTTGCTTCGTGCAACATAATTCTGGGTGCCTTTTACAAACCATAAGTGCTAATGACTCCATTCCTTTTTGTGGTTGTAGGGGCTGTTGATTGGAGTACATTAAAACAAATCTGACCTCTCCAGAACATTCAGAAGCCAAGTTATAAGCCCACAAATGTGTAACTGGACTACTACTTTAAATTGACACCAGATCCGGTGACATTTGGGACATGGTTTGACCCCCTTAGGAAAGTGCTATCATCATGAAACGTTCAGATCACTTACAACTCAATAGATTCTACCTTCCTGTAACGTTTCAGCCTGATTGGACCTTGTTTTCACACAAATGAACCCAGAATGATGTGAAATTGTGCTTCGTGCAACATAATTCTGGGTGCCATTTAAAAACCATAAGTGCTAATGACTCCATTCCTTTTTGTGGTTGTAGGGGCTGTTGATTGGAGTATACTAAAACAAACCTGATCTCTCTAGGACATTCAGAAGCCAAGTTATAAGCCCACAAATGTGTAACTGGACTACTTCTTTAGACACCAGATCCGGTGACCTTTGGGACATGGTTTGACCCCCTTAGGGAAGTGCTATCATCATGAAACGTTCAGATCACTTACAATTTAATAGATTCTACCTTCCTGTAATGTTTCAGCCTGATTGGACCTTGTTTTCACACAAATGGACCCAGAATGATGTGAAATTGTGCTTCGTGCAACATAATTCTGGGTGCCATTTACAAACCATAAGTGCTAATGACTCCATTCCTTTTTGTGGTTGTAGGGGCTGTTGATTGGAGTACACTAAAACAAACCTGATCTCTCTAGGACATTCAGAAGCCAAGTTATAAGCCCACAAATGTGTAACTGGACTACTTCTTTAAATTGACACCAGATCCGGTGACCTTTGGGACATGGTTTGACCCCCTTAGGAAAGTGTTATCATCATGAAACGTTCAGATCACTTACAACTCAATAGATTCTACCTTCCTGTAACGTTTCAGCCTGATTGGACCTTGTTTTCACACAAATGAACCCAGAATGATGTGAAATTGTGCTTCGTGCAACATAATTCTGGGTGCCATTTAAAAACCATAAGTGCTAATGACTCCATTCCTTTTTGTGGTTGTAGGGGCTGTTGATTGGTGTACACTAAAACAAACCTGATCGCTCTAGGACATTCAGAAGCCAAGTTATAAGCCCACAAATGTGTAACTGGACTACTTCTTTAAATTGACACCAGATCCGGTGACCTTTGGGACATGGTTTGACCCCCTTAGGAAAGTGCTATCATCATGAAACGTTCAGATCACTTACAACTCAATAGATTCTACCTTCTTGTAACGTTTCAGCCTGATTGGACCTTGTTTTCACACAAATGGACCCAGAATGATGTGAAATTGTGCTTCGTGCAACATAATTCTGGGTGCCATTTACAAACCATAAGTGCTAATGACTCCATTCAGTTTTGTGGTTGTAGGGGCTGTTGATTGGAGTACACTAAAACAAACCTGATCTCTCTAGGACATTCAGAAGCCAAGTTATAAGCCCACAAATGTGTAACTGGACTAATTCTTTAAAGTGACACCAGATCCGGTGACCTTTGCGACATGGTTTGACCCCCTTAGGAAAGTGCTGTCATCATGAAACGTTCAGATCACTTACAACTCAATAGATTCTACCTTCCTGTAACGTTTCAGCCTGATTGGACCTTGTTTTCACACAAATGAACCCAGAATGATGTGAAATTGTGCTTCGTGCAACATAATTCTGGGTGCCATTTACAAACCATAAGTGCTAATGACTCCATTCCTTTTTGTGGTTGTAGGGGCTGTTGATTGGAGTACATTAAAACAAACCTGATCTCTCTAGGACATTCAGAAGCCAAGTTATAAGCCTACAAAGATGTAACTGGACTACTTCTTTAAAGTGACACCAGGCCCGGTGACCTTTGGGACATGGTTTTACCCCCTATAGGAATGTGCGATCATCTTGAAACGTTCAGATCACTTACAACTCAATAGATTCTACCTTCCTGTAACGTTTCAGCCTGATTGGACCTTGTTTTCACACAAATGGACCCAGAATGATGTGAAATTGTGCTTCGTGCAACATAATTCTGGGTGCCATTTAAGAACCATAAGTGCTAATGACTCCATTCCTTTTTGTGGTTGTAGGGGCTGTTGATTGGAGTACACTAAAACAACCCTGATCTCTCTAGGACATTCAGAAGCCAAGTTATAAGCCCACAAAGGTGTAACTGGACTACTTCTTTAAAGTGACACCAGGCCCGGTGACCTTTGGGACATGGTTTGACCCCCTATAGGAAAGTGCTATCATCATGAAACGTTCAGATCACTTACAACTCAATAGATTCTACCTTCCTGTAACGTTTCTGCCTGATTGGACCTTGTTTTCACACAAATGAACCCAGAATGATGTGAAATTTTGCTTCGTGCAACATAATTCTGGGTGCCATTTACAAACCATAAGTGCTAATGACTCCATTCCTTTTTGTGGTTGTAGGGGCTGTTGATTGGAGTACATTAAAACAAATCTGACCTCTCCAGGACATTCAGAAGCCAAGTTATAAGCCCACAAATGTGTAACTGGACTACTACTTTAAATTGAGACCAGATCCGGTGACATTTGTGACATGGTTTGACCCCCTTAGGAAAGTGCTATCATCATGAAACGTTCAGATCACTTACAACTCAATAGATTCTACCTTCCTGTAACGTTTCAGCCTGATTGGACCTTGTTTTCACACAAATGAACCCAGAATGATGTGAAATTGTGCTTCGTGCAACATAATTCTGGGTGCCATTTAAAAACCATAAGTGCTAATGACTCCATTCCTTTTTGTGGTTGTAGGGGCTGTTGATTGGAGTATACTAAAACAAACCTGATCTCTCTAGGACATTCAGAAGCCAAGTTATAAGCCCACAAATGTGTAACTGGACTACTTCTTTAGACACCAGATCCGGTGACCTTTGGGACATGGTTTGACCCCCTTAGGGAAGTGCTATCATCATGAAACGTTCAGATCACTTACAATTTAATAGATTCTACCTTCCTGTAATGTTTCAGCCTGATTGGACCTTGTTTTCACACAAATGGACCCAGAATGATGTGAAATTGTGCTTCGTGCAACATAATTCTGGGTGCCATTTACAAACCATAAGTGCTAATGACTCCATTCCTTTTTGTGGTTGTAGGGGCTGTTGATTGGAGTACACTAAAACAAACCTGATCTCTCTAGGACATTCAGAAGCCAAGTTATAAGCCCACAAATGTGTAACTGGACTACTTCTTTAAATTGACACCAGATCCGGTGACCTTTGGGACATGGTTTGACCCCCTTAGGAAAGTGTTATCATCATGAAACGTTCAGATCACTTACAACTCAATAGATTCTACCTTCCTGTAAAGTTTCAGCCTGATTGGACCTTGTTTTCACACAAATGAACCCAGAATGATGTGAAATTGTGCTTCGTGCAACATAATTCTGGGTGCCATTTAAAAACCATAAGTGCTAATGACTCCATTCCTTTTTGTGGTTGTAGGGGCTGTTGATTGGTGTACACTAAAACAAACCTGATCGCTCTAGGACATTCAGAAGCCAAGTTATAAGCCCACAAATGTGTAACTGGACTACTTCTTTAAATTGACACCAGATCCGGTGACCTTTGGGACATGGTTTGACCCCCTTAGGAAAGTGCTATCATCATGAAATGTTCAGATCACTTACAACGCAATAGATTCTACCTTCCTGTAACGTTTCAGCCTGATTGGACCTTGTTTTCACACAAATGAACCCAGAATGATGTGAAATTGTGCTTCGTGCAACATAATTCTGGGTGCCATTTAAAAACCATAAGTGCTAATGTCTCCATTCCTTTTTGTGGTTCCAGGGGCTGTTGATTGGAGTACACTAAAACAAACCTGATCTCTCTAGGACATTCAGAAGCCAAGTTATAAGCCCACAAAGGTGTAACTGGACTACTTCTTTAAAGTGACACCAGGCCCGGTGACCTTTGGGACATGGTTTGACCCCCTATAGGAAAGTGCTATCATCATGAAACGTTCAGATCACTTACAACTCAATAGATTCTACCTTCCTGTAACGTTTCTGCCTGATTGGACCTTGTTTTCACACAAATGAACCCAGAATGATGTGAAATTTTGCTTCGTGCAACATAATTCTGGGTGCCATTTACAAACCATAAGTGCTAATGACTCCATTCCTTTTTGTGGTTGTAGGGGCTGTTGATTGGAGTACATTAAAACAAATCTGACCTCTCCAGGACATTCAGAAGCCAAGTTATAAGCCCACAAATGTGTAACTGGACTACTACTTTAAATTGAGACCAGATCCGGTGACATTTGTGACATGGTTTGACCCCCTTAGGAAAGTGCTATCATCATGAAACGTTCAGATCACTTACAACTCAATAGATTCTACCTTCCTGTAACGTTTCAGCCTGATTGGACCTTGTTTTCACACAAATGAACCCAGAATGATGTGAAATTGTGCTTCGTGCAACATAATTCTGGGTGCCATTTAAAAACCATAAGTGCTAATGACTCCATTCCTTTTTGTGGTTGTAGGGGCTGTTGATTGGAGTATACTAAAACAAACCTGATCTCTCTAGGACATTCAGAAGCCAAGTTATAAGCCCACAAATGTGTAACTGGACTACTTCTTTAGACACCAGATCCGGTGACCTTTGGGACATGGTTTGACCCCCTTAGGGAAGTGCTATCATCATGAAACGTTCAGATCACTTACAATTTAATAGATTCTACCTTCCTGTAATGTTTCAGCCTGATTGGACCTTGTTTTCACACAAATGGACCCAGAATGATGTGAAATTGTGCTTCGTGCAACATAATTCTGGGTGCCATTTACAAACCATAAGTGCTAATGACTCCATTCCTTTTTGTGGTTGTAGGGGCTGTTGATTGGAGTACACTAAAACAAACCTGATCTCTCTAGGACATTCAGAAGCCAAGTTATAAGCCCACAAATGTGTAACTGGACTACTTCTTTAAATTGACACCAGATCCGGTGACCTTTGGGACATGGTTTGACCCCCTTAGGAAAGTGTTATCATCATGAAACGTTCAGATCACTTACAACTCAATAGATTCTACCTTCCTGTAAAGTTTCAGCCTGATTGGACCTTGTTTTCACACAAATGAACCCAGAATGATGTGAAATTGTGCTTCGTGCAACATAATTCTGGGTGCCATTTAAAAACCATAAGTGCTAATGACTCCATTCCTTTTTGTGGTTGTAGGGGCTGTTGATTGGTGTACACTAAAACAAACCTGATCGCTCTAGGACATTCAGAAGCCAAGTTATAAGCCCACAAATGTGTAACTGGACTACTTCTTTAAATTGACACCAGATCCGGTGACCTTTGGGACATGGTTTGACCCCCTTAGGAAAGTGCTATCATCATGAAATGTTCAGATCACTTACAACGCAATAGATTCTACCTTCCTGTAACGTTTCAGCCTGATTGGACCTTGTTTTCACACAAATGAACCCAGAATGATGTGAAATTGTGCTTCGTGCAACATAATTCTGGGTGCCATTTAAAAACCATAAGTGCTAATGTCTCCATTCCTTTTTGTGGTTCCAGGGGCTGTTGATTGGAGTACACTAAAACAAACCTGATCTCTCTAGGACATTCAGAAGCCAAGTTATAAGCCCACACACAAAGATGTAACTGGACTACTTCTTTAAAGTGACACTTGGCCCGGTGACCTTTGGGACATGGTTTGACCCCCTATAGGAATGTGCGATCATCTTGAAACGTTCAGATCACTTACAACTCAATAGATTCTACCTTCTTGTAGCGTTTCAGCCGGATTGGACCTTGTTTTCACACAAATTGACCCAGAATCATGTGAAATTGTGCTTAGTGCAGCATAATTCTGGGTGCCATTTAAGAACCATAAGTGCTAATGACTCCATTCCTTTTTGTGGTTGTAGGGGCTGTTGATTGGAGTACACTAAAATAAACCTGATCTCTCTAGGACATTCAGAAGCCAAGTTATAAGCCCACAAATGTGTAAATGGACTACTTCTTTAAATTGACACCAGATCCGGTGACCTTTGGGACATGGTTTGACCCCCTTAGGAAAGCGCTATCATCATGAAACGTTCAGATCACTTACAACTCAATAGATTCTAGCTTCCAGTAACGTTTCAGCCTGATTGGACCTTGTTTTCACACAAATGAACCCAGAATGATGTGAAATTGTGCTTCGTGCAAAATAATTCTGGGTGCCATTTACAAACCATAAGTGCTAATGACTCCATTCCTTTTTGTGGTTGTAGGGGCTGTTGATTGGAGTACACTAAAACAAACCTAACCTCTCTAGGACATTCAGAAGCCAAGTTATAAGCCCACAAAGGTGTAACTGGACTACTTCTTTAAAGTGACACTTGGCCCGGTGACCTTTGGGACATGGTTTGACCCCCTATAGGAATGTGCGATCATCTTGAAACGTTCAGATCACTTACAACTCAATAAATTCTACCTTCCAGTAACGTTTCAGCCGGATTGGACCTTGTTTTCACACAAATTGACCCAGAATGATGTGAAATTGTGCTTCGTGCAACATAGTTCTGGGTGCCACTTACAAACCATAAGTGCTAATGACTCCATTCCTTTTTGTGGTTGTAGGGGCTGTTGATTGGAGTACATTAAAACAAACCTGATCTCTCTAGGACATTCAGAAGCCAAGTTATAAGCCCACAAATGTGTAACTGGACTACTTCTTTAATTTGACACCAGGCCCGGTGACCTTTGGGACATGGTTTTACCCCCTATAGGAATGTGCGATCATCTTGAAACGTTCAGATCACTTACAACTCAATAGATTCTACATTCTTATAGCGTTTCAGCCTGATTGGACCTTGTTTTCACACAAATGGACCAAGAATGAAGTGAAATTGTGCTTCGTGCAACATAATTCTGGGTGCCATTTACAAACCATAAGTGCTAATGACTCCATTCCTTTTTGTGGTTGTAGGGGCTGTTGATTGGAGTACACTAAAACAAACCTGATCTCTCTAGGACATTCAGAAGCCAAGTTATAAGCCCACAAATGTGTAACTGGACTACTTTAAATTGACACCAGATCCGGTGACCTTTGGGACATGGTTTGACCCCCTTAGGAAAGTGCTATCATCATGAAACGTTCAGATCACTTACAACTCAATAGATTCTACCTTCTTGTAACGTTTCAGCCTGATTGGACCTTGTTTTCACACAAATGGACCCAGAATGATGTGAAATTGTGCTTCGTGCAACATAATTCTGGGTGCCATTTACAAACCATAAGTGCTAATGACTCCATTCCTTTTTGTGGTTTTAGGGGCTGTTGATTGGAGTATACTAAAACAAACCTGATCTCTCTAGGACATTTAGAAGCCAAGTTATAAGCCCACAAATGTGTAACTGGACTAATTCTTTAAAGTGACACCAGATCCGGTGACCTTTGCGACATGGTTTGACCCCCTTAGGAAAGTGCTATCATCATGAAACGTTCAGATCACTTACAACTCAATAGATTCTACCTTCCTGTAACGTTTCTGCCTGATTGGACCTTGTTTTCACACAAATGAACCCAGAATAATGTGAAATTGTGCTTCGTGCAACAAAATTCTGGGTGCCATTTACAAACCATAAGTGCTAATGACTCCATTCCTTTTTGTGGTAGTAGGGGCTGTTGATTGGAGTACATTAAAACAAACCTGATCTCTCTAGGACATTCAGAAGCCAAGTTATAAGCCTACAAAGTTGTAACTGGACTACTTCTTTAAAGTGACACCAGGCCCGGTGACCTTTGGGACATGGTTTTACCCCCTATAGGAATGTGCGATCATCTTGAAACGTTCAGATCACTTACAACTCAATAGATTCTACCTTCCTGTAACGTTTCAGCCTGATTGGACCTTGTTTTCACACAAATGGACCCAGAATGATGTGAAATTGTGCTTCGTGCAACATAATTCTGGGTGCCATTTAAGAACCATAAGTGCTAATGACTCCATTCCTTTTTGTGGTTGTAGGGGCTGTTGATTGGAGTACACTAAAACAACCCTGATCTCTCTAGGACATTCAGAAGCCACGTTATAAGCCCACAAATGTGTAACTGGACTACTTCTTTAAATTGACACCAGATCCGGTGACCTTTGGGACATGGTTTGACCCCCTTAGGAAAGTGCTATCATCATGAAACGTTCAGATCACTTACAACTCAATAGATTCTACCTTCTTGTAACGTTTCAGCCTGATTGGACCTTGTTTTCACACAAATGGACCCAGAATGATGTGAAATTGTGCTTCGTGCAACATAATTCTGGGTGCCATTTACAAACCATAAGTGCTAATGACTCCATTCCTTTTTGTGGTTGTAGGAGCTGTTGATTGGAGTACACTAAAACAAACCTGATCTCTCCAGGACATTCAGAAGCCAAGTTATAAGCCCACAAATGTGTAACTGGACTACTTCTTTAAATTGACACCAGATCCGGTGACCTTTGGGACATGGTTTGACCCCCTTAGGAAAATGCTATCATCATGAAACGTTCAGATCACTTACAACTCAATAGATTCTAACTTCCTGTAACGTTTCAGCCTGATTGGACCTTGTTTTCACACAAATGAACCCAGAATGATGTGAAAGTGTGCTTCGTGCAACATAATTCTGGGTGCCATTTAAAAACCATAAGTGCTAATGACTCCATTCCTCTTTGGGGTAATGGGGGCTGTTAACTGGAGTACTCTAAAACAAACCTGACCTCTCTAGGACATTCAGAAGCCAAGTTATAAGCCCACAAAGATGTAACTGGACTACTTCTTTAAAGTGACACCAGGCCCGGTGACCTTTGGGACATGGTTTTACCCCCTATAGGAATGTGTGATCATCTTGAAACGTTCAGATCACTTACAACTCAATAGATTCTACCTTCTTATAGCGTTTCAGCCTGATTGGACCTTGTTTTCACACAAATGGACCCAGAATGAAGTGAAATTGTGCTTCGTGCAACATAATTCTGGGTGCCATTTACAAACCATAAGTGCTAATGACTCCATTCCTTTTTGTGGTTGTAGGGGCTGTTGATTGGAGTACACTAAAACAAACCTGATCTCTCTAGGACATTCAGAAGCCAAGTTATAAGCCCACAAATGTGTAACTGGACTACTTTAAATTGACACCAGATCCGGTGACCTTTGGGACATGGTTTGACCCCCTTAGGAAAGTGCTATCATCATGAAACGTTCAGATCACTTACAACTCAATAGATTCTACCTTCTTGTAACGTTTCAGCCTGATTGGACCTTGTTTTCACACAAATGGACCCAGAATGATGTGAAATTGTGCTTCGTGCAACATAATTCTGGGTGCCATTTACAAACCATAAGTGCTAATGACTCCATTCCTTTTTGTGGTTGTAGGGGCTGTTGATTGGAGTACACTAAAACAAACCTGATCTCTCTAGGACATTCAGAAGCCAAGTTATAAGCCCACAAATGTGTAACTGGACTAATTCTTTAAAGTGACACCAGATCCGGTGACCTTTGCGACATGGTTTGACCCCCTTAGGAAAGTGCTATCATCATGAAACGTTCAGATCACTTACAACTCAATAGATTCTACCTTCCTGTAACGTTTCTGCCTGATTGGACCTTGTTTTCACACAAATGAACCCAGAATGATGTGAAATTGTGCTTCGTGCAACATAATTCTGGGTGCCATTTACAAACCATAAGTGCTAATGACTCCATTCCTTTTTGTGGTAGTAGGGGCTGTTGATTGGAGTACATTAAAACAAACCTGATCTCTCTAGGACATTCAGAAGCCAAGTTATAAGCCTACAAAGATGTAACTGGACTACTTCTTTAAAGTGACACCAGGCCCGGTGACCTTTGGGACATGGTTTTACCCCCTATAGGAATGTGCGATCATCTTGAAACGTTCAGATCACTTACAACTCAATAGATTCTACCTTCCTGTAACGTTTCAGCCTGATTGGACCTTGTTTTCACACAAATGGACCCAGAATGATGTGAAATTGTGCTTCGTGCAACATAATTCTGGGTGCCATTTAAGAACCATAAGTGCTAATGACTCCATTCCTTTTTGTGGTTGTAGGGGCTGTTGATTGGAGTACACTAAAACAACCCTGATCTCTCTAGGACATTCAGAAGCCACGTTATAAGCCCACAAATGTGTAACTGGACTACTACTTTAAATTGACACCAGATCCGGTGACATTTGGGACATGGTTTGACCCCCTTAGGAAAGTGCTATCATCATGAAACGTTCAGATCACTTACAACTCAATAGATTCTACCTTCCTGTAACGTTTCAGCCTGATTGGACCTTGTTTTCACACAAATGAACCCAGAATGAAGTGAAATTGTGCTTCGTGCAACATAATTCTGGGTGCCATTTACAAACCATAAGTGCTAATGACTCCATTCCTTTTTGTGGTTGTAGGGGCTGTTGATTGGAGTACACTAAAACAAACCTGATCTCTCTAGGACATTCAGAAGCCAAGTTATAAGCCTACAAAGATGTAACTGGACTACTTCTTTAAAGTGACACCAGGCCCGGTGACCTTTGGGACATGGTTTTACCCCCTATAGGAATGTGCGATCATCTTGAAACGTTCAGATCACTTACAACTCAATAGATTCTACCTTCCTGTAACGTTTCAGCCTGATTGGACCTTGTTTTCACACAAATGGACCCAGAATGATGTGAAATTGTGCTTCGTGCAACATAATTCTGGGTGCCATTTAAGAACCATAAGTGCTAATGACTCCATTCCTTTTTGTGGTTGTAGGGGCTGTTGATTGGAGTACACTAAAACAACCCTGATCGCTCTAGGACATTCAGAAGCCAAGTTATAAGCCCACAAAGGTGTAACTGGACTACTTCTTTAAAGTGACACCAGGCCCGGTGACCTTTGGGACATGGTTTGACCCCCTATAGGAAAGTGCTATCATCATGAAACGTTCAGATCACTTACAACTCAATAGATTCTACCTTCCTGTAACGTTTCAGCCTGATTGGACCTTGTTTTCACACAAATGAACCCAGAATGATGTGAAATTTTGCTTCGTGCAACATAATTCTGGGTGCCATTTACAAACCATAAGTGCTAATGACTCCATTCCTTTTTGTGGTTGTAGGGGCTGTTGATTGGAGTACATTAAAACAAATCTGACCTCTCCAGGACATTCAGAAGCCAAGTTATAAGCCCACAAATGTGTAACTGGACTACTACTTTAAATTGACACCAGATCCGGTGACATTTGGGACATGGTTTGACCCCCTTAGGAAAGTGCTATCATCATGAAACATTCAGATCACTTACAACTCAATAGATTCTACCTTCCTGTAACGTTTCAGCCTGATTGGACCTTGTTTTCACACAAATGAACCCAGAATGATGTGAAATTGTTCTTCGTGCAACATAATTCTGGGTGCCATTTAAAAACCATAAGTGCTAATGACTCCATTCCTTTTTGTGGTTGTAGGGGCTGTTGATTGGAGTATACTAAAACAAACCTGATCTCTCTAGGACATTCAGAAGCCAAGTTATAAGCCCACAAATGTGTAACTGGACTACTTCTTTAGACACCAGATCCGGTGACCTTTGGGACATGGTTTGACCCCCTTAGGGAAGTGCTATCATCATGAAACGTTCAGATCACTTACAATTTAATAGATTCTACCTTCCTGTAATGTTTCAGCCTGATTGGACCTTGTTTTCACACAAATGGACCCAGAATGATGTGAAATTGTGCTTCGTGCAACATAATTCTGGGTGCCATTTACAAACCATAAGTGCTAATGACTCCATTCCTTTTTGTGGTTGTAGGGGCTGTTGATTGGAGTACACTAAAACAAACCTGATCTCTCTAGGACATTCAGAAGCCAAGTTATAAGCCCACAAATGTGTAACTGGACTACTTCTTTAAATTGACACCAGATCCGGTGACCTTTGGGACATGGTTTGACCCCCTTAGGAAAGTGTTATCATCATGAAACGTTCAGATCACTTACAACTCAATAGATTCTACCTTCCTGTAACGTTTCAGCCTGATTGGACCTTGTTTTCACACAAATGAACCCAGAATGATGTGAAATTGTGCTTCGTGCAACATAATTCTGGGTGCCATTTAAAAACCATAAGTGCTTATGTCTCCATTCCTTTTTGTGGTTCCAGGGGCTGTTGATTGGAGTACACTAAAACAAACCTGATCTCTCTAGGACATTCAGAAGCCAAGTTATAAGCCCACACACAAAGATGTAACTGGACTACTTCTTTAAAGTGACACTTGGCCCGGTGACCTTTGGGACATGGTTTGACCCCCTATAGGAATGTGCGATCATCTTGAAACGTTCAGATCACTTACAACTCAATAGATTCTACCTTCTTGTAGCGTTTCAGCCGGATTGGACCTTGTTTTCACACAAATTGACCCAGAATCATGTGAAATTGTGCTTAGTGCAGCATAATTCTGGGTGCCATTTAAGAACCATAAGTGCTAATGACTCCATTCCTTTTTGTGGTTGTAGGGGCTGTTGATTGGAGTACACTAAAATAAACCTGATCTCTCTAGGACATTCAGAAGCCAAGTTATAAGCCCACAAATGTGTAACTGGACTACTTCTTTAATTTGACACCAGGCCCGGTGACCTTTGGGACATGGTTTTACCCCCTATAGGAATGTGCGATCATCTTGAAACGTTCAGATCACTTACAACTCAATAGATTCTACCTTCTTATAGCGTTTCAGCCTGATTGGACCTTGTTTTCACACAAATGGACCAAGAATGAAGTGAAATTGTGCTTCGTGCAACATAATTCTGGGTGCCATTTACAAACCATAAGTGCTAATGACTCCATTCCTTTTTGTGGTTGTAGGGGCTGTTGATTGGAGTACACTAAAACAAACCTGATCTCTCTAGGACATTCAGAAGCCAAGTTATAAGCCCACAAATGTGTAACTGGACTACTTTAAATTGACACCAGATCCGGTGACCTTTGGGACATGGTTTGACCCCCTTAGGAAAGTGCTATCATCATGAAACGTTCAGATCACTTACAACTCAATAGATTCTACCTTCTTGTAACGTTTCAGCCTGATTGGACCTTGTTTTCACACAAATGGACCCAGAATGATGTGAAATTGTGCTTCGTGCAACATAATTCTGGGTGCCATTTACAAACCATAAGTGCTAATGACTCCATTCCTTTTTGTGGTTTTAGGGGCTGTTGATTGGAGTATACTAAAACAAACCTGATCTCTCTAGGACATTTAGAAGCCAAGTTATAAGCCCACAAATGTGTAACTGGACTAATTCTTTAAAGTGACACCAGATCCGGTGACCTTTGCGACATGGTTTGACCCCCTTAGGAAAGTGCTATCATCATGAAACGTTCAGATCACTTACAACTCAATAGATTCTACCTTCCTGTAACGTTTCTGCCTGATTGGACCTTGTTTTCACACAAATGAACCCAGAATAATGTGAAATTGTGCTTCGTGCAACAAAATTCTGGGTGCCATTTACAAACCATAAGTGCTAATGACTCCATTCCTTTTTGTGGTAGTAGGGGCTGATGATTGGAGTACATTAAAACAAA
This sequence comes from Nothobranchius furzeri, assembly GCF_043380555.1. Lineage (NCBI taxonomy): Eukaryota > Metazoa > Chordata > Actinopteri > Cyprinodontiformes > Nothobranchiidae > Nothobranchius > Nothobranchius furzeri. Next base: position 13,842,747 of record NC_091756.1, read on the forward strand.
CCTGATCTCTCTAGGACATTCAGAAGCCAAGTTATAAGCCTACAAAGTTGTAACTGGACTACTTCTTTAAAGTGACACCAGGCCCAGTGACCTTTGGGACATGGTTTTACCCCCTATAGGAATGTGCGATCATCTTGAAACGTTCAGATCACTTACAACTCAATAGATTCTACCTTCCTGTAACGTTTCAGCCTGATTGGACCTTGTTTTCACACAAATGGACCCAGAATGATGTGAAATTGTGCTTCGTGCAACATAATTCTGGGTGCCATTTAAGAACCATAAGTGCTAATGACTCCATTCCTTTTTGTGGTTGTAGGGGCTGTTGATTGGAGTACACTAAAACAACCCTGATCTCTCTAGGACATTCAGAAGCCACGTTATAAGCCCACAAATGTGTAACTGGACTACTTCTTTAAATTGACACCAGATCCGGTGACCTTTGGGACATGGTTTGACCCCCTTAGGAAAGTGCTATCATCATGAAACGTTCAGATCACTTACAACTCAATAGATTCTACCTTCTTGTAACGTTTCAGCCTGATTGGACCTTGTTTTCACACAAATGGACCCAGAATGATGTGAAATTGTGCTTCGTGCAACATAATTCTGGGTGCCATTTACAAACCATAAGTGCTAATGACTCCATTCCTTTTTGTGGTTGTAGGGGCTGTTGATTGGAGTACACTAAAACAAACCTGATCTCTCTAGGACATTCAGAAGCCAAGTTATAAGCCCACAAATGTGTAACTGGACTACTTCTTTAAATTGACACCAGATCCGGTGACCTTTGGGACATGGTTTGACCCCCTTAGGAAAGTGTTATCATCATGAAACGTTCAGATCACTTACAACTCAATAGATTCTACCTTCCTGTAACGTTTCAGCCTGATTGGACCTTGTTTTCACACAAATGAACCCAGAATGATGTGAAATTGTGCTTCGTGCAACATAATTCTGGGTGCCATTTAAAAACCATAAGTGCTAATGTCTCCATTCCTTTTTGTGGTTCCAGGGGCTGTTGATTGGAGTACACTAAAACAAACCTGATCTCTCTAGGACATTCAGAAGCCAAGTTATAAGCCCACACACAAAGATGTAACTGGACTACTTCTTTAAAGTGACACTTGGCCCGGTGACCTTTGGGACATGGTTTGACCCCCTATAGGAATGTGCGATCATCTTGAAACGTTCAGATCACTTACAACTCAATAGATTCTACCTTCTTGTAGCGTTTCAGCCGGATTGGACCTTGTTTTCACACAAATTGACCCAGAATCATGTGAAATTGTGCTTAGTGCAGCATAATTCTGGGTGCCATTTAAGAACCATAAGTGCTAATGACTCCATTCCTTTTTGTGGTTGTAGGGGCTGTTGATTGGAGTACACTAAAATAAACCTGATCTCTCTAGGACATTCAGAAGCCAAGTTATAAGCCCACAAATGTGTAACTGGACTACTTCTTTAATTTGACACCAGGCCCGGTGACCTTTGGGACATGGTTTTACCCCCTATAGGAATGTGCGATCATCTTGAAACGTTCAGATCACTTACAACTCAATAGATTCTACCTTCTTATAGCGTTTCAGCCTGATTGGACCTTGTTTTCACACAAATGGACCAAGAATGAAGTGAAATTGTGCTTCGTGCAACATAATTCTGGGTGCCATTTACAAACCATAAGTGCTAATGACTCCATTCCTTTTTGTGGTTGTAGGGGCTGTTGATTGGAGTACACTAAAACAAACCTGATCTCTCTAGGACATTCAGAAGCCAAGTTATAAGCCCACAAATGTGTAACTGGACTACTTTAAATTGACACCAGATCCGGTGACCTTTGGGACATGGTTTGACCCCCTTAGGAAAGTGCTATCATCATGAAACGTTCAGATCACTTACAACTCAATAGATTCTACCTTCTTGTAACGTTTCAGCCTGATTGGACCTTGTTTTCACACAAATGGACCCAGAATGATGTGAAATTGTGCTTCGTGCAACATAATTCTGGGTGCCATTTACAAACCATAAGTGCTAATGACTCCATTCCTTTTTGTGGTTTTAGGGGCTGTTGATTGGAGTATACTAAAACAAACCTGATCTCTCTAGGACATTTAGAAGCCAAGTTATAAGCCCACAAATGTGTAACTGGACTAATTCTTTAAAGTGACACCAGATCCGGTGACCTTTGCGACATGGTTTGACCCCCTTAGGAAAGTGCTATCATCATGAAACGTTCAGATCACTTACAACTCAATAGATTCTACCTTCCTGTAACGTTTCTGCCTGATTGGACCTTGTTTTCACACAAATGAACCCAGAATAATGTGAAATTGTGCTTCGTGCAACAAAATTCTGGGTGCCATTTACAAACCATAAGTGCTAATGACTCCATTCCTTTTTGTGGTAGTAGGGGCTGATGATTGGAGTACATTAAAACAAACCTGATCTCTCTAGGACATTCAGAAGCCAAGTTATAAGCCTACAAAGTTGTAACTGGACTACTTCTTTAAAGTGACACCAGGCCCAGTGACCTTTGGGACATGGTTTTACCCCCTATAGGAATGTGCGATCATCTTGAAACGTTCAGATCACTTACAACTCAATAGATTCTACCTTCCTGTAACGTTTCAGCCTGATTGGACCTTGTTTTCACACAAATGGACCCAGAATGATGTGAAATTGTGCTTCGTGCAACATAATTCTGGGTGCCATTTAAGAACCATAAGTGCTAATGACTCCATTCCTTTTTGTGGTTGTAGGGGCTGTTGATTGGAGTACACTAAAACAACCCTGATCTCTCTAGGACATTCAGAAGCCACGTTATAAGCCCACAAATGTGTAACTGGACTACTTCTTTAAATTGACACCAGATCCGGTGACCTTTGGGACATGGTTTGACCCCCTTAGGAAAGTGCTATCATCATGAAACGTTCAGATCACTTACAACTCAATAGATTCTACCTTCTTGTAACGTTTCAGCCTGATTGGACCTTGTTTTCACACAAATGGACCCAGAATGATGTGAAATTGTGCTTCGTGCAACATAATTCTGGGTGCCATTTACAAACCATAAGTGCTAATGACTCCATTCCTTTTTGTGGTTGTAGGGGCTGTTGATTGGAGTACACTAAAACAAACCTGATCTCTCTAGGACATTCAGAAGCCAAGTTATAAGCCCACAAATGTGTAACTGGACTACTTCTTTAAATTGACACCAGATCCGGTGACCTTTGGGACATGGTTTGACCCCCTTAGGAAAGTGTTATCATCATGAAACGTTCAGATCACTTACAACTCAATAGATTCTACCTTCCTGTAACGTTTCAGCCTGATTGGACCTTGTTTTCACACAAATGAACCCAGAATGATGTGAAATTGTGCTTCGTGCAACATAATTCTGGGTGCCATTTAAAAACCATAAGTGCTAATGTCTCCATTCCTTTTTGTGGTTCCAGGGGCTGTTGATTGGAGTACACTAAAACAAACCTGATCTCTCTAGGACATTCAGAAGCCAAGTTATAAGCCCACACACAAAGATGTAACTGGACTACTTCTTTAAAGTGACACTTGGCCCGGTGACCTTTGGGACATGGTTTGACCCCCTATAGGAATGTGCGATCATCTTGAAACGTTCAGATCACTTACAACTCAATAGATTCTACCTTCTTGTAGCGTTTCAGCCGGATTGGACCTTGTTTTCACACAAATTGACCCAGAATCATGTGAAATTGTGCTTAGTGCAGCATAATTCTGGGTGCCTTTAAGAACCATAAGTGCTAATGACTCCATTCCTTTTTGTGGTTGTAGGGGCTGTTGATTGGAGTACACTAAAATAAACCTGATCTCTCTAGGACATTCAGAAGCCAAGTTATAAGCCCACAAATGTGTAACTGGACTACTTCTTTAATTTGACACCAGGCCCGGTGACCTTTGGGACATGGTTTTACCCCCTATAGGAATGTGCGATCATCTTGAAACGTTCAGATCACTTACAACTCAATAGATTCTACCTTCTTATAGCGTTTCAGCCTGATTGGACCTTGTTTTCACACAAATGGACCAAGAATGAAGTGAAATTGTGCTTCGTGCAACATAATTCTGGGTGCCATTTACAAACCATAAGTGCTAATGACTCCATTCCTTTTTGTGGTTGTAGGGGCTGTTTATTGGAGTACACTAAAACAAACCTGATCTCTCTAGGACATTCAGAAGCCAAGTTATAAGCCCACAAATGTGTAACTGGACTACTTTAAATTGACACCAGATCCGGTGACCTTTGGGACATGGTTTGACCCCCTTAGGAAAGTGCTATCATCATGAAACGTTCAGATCACTTACAACTCAATAGATTCTACCTTCTTGTAACGTTTCAGCCTGATTGGACCTTGTTTTCACACAAATGGACCCAGAATGATGTGAAATTGTGCTTCGTGCAACATAATTCTGGGTGCCATTTACAAACCATAAGTGCTAATGACTCCATTCCTTTTTGTGGTTTTAGGGGCTGTTGATTGGAGTATACTAAAACAAACCTGATCTCTCTAGGACATTTAGAAGCCAAGTTATAAGCCCACAAATGTGTAACTGGACTAATTCTTTAAAGTGACACCAGATCCGGTGACCTTTGCGACATGGTTTGACCCCCTTAGGAAAGTGCTATCATCATGAAACGTTCAGATCACTTACAACTCAATAGATTCTACCTTCCTGTAACGTTTCTGCCTGATTGGACCTTGTTTTCACACAAATGAACCCAGAATAATGTGAAATTGTGCTTCGTGCAACAAAATTCTGGGTGCCATTTACAAACCATAAGTGCTAATGACTCCATTCCTTTTTGTGGTAGTAGGGGCTGATGATTGGAGTACATTAAAACAAACCTGATCTCTCTAGGACATTCAGAAGCCAAGTTATAAGCCTACAAAGTTGTAACTGGACTACTTCTTTAAAGTGACACCAGGCCCAGTGACCTTTGGGACATGGTTTTACCCCCTATAGGAATGTGCGATCATCTTGAAACGTTCAGATCACTTACAACTCAATAGATTCTACCTTCCTGTAACGTTTCAGCCTGATTGGACCTTGTTTTCACACAAATGGACCCAGAATGATGTGAAATTGTGCTTCGTGCAACATAATTCTGGGTGCCATTTAAGAACCATAAGTGCTAATGACTCCATTCCTTTTTGTGGTTGTAGGGGCTGTTGATTGGAGTACACTAAAACAACCCTGATCTCTCTAGGACATTCAGAAGCCACGTTATAAGCCCACAAATGTGTAACTGGACTACTTCTTTAAATTGACACCAGATCTGGTGACCTTTGGGACATGGTTTGACCCCCTTAGGAAAGTGCTATCATCATGAAACGTTCAGATCACTTACAACTCAATAGATTCTACCTTCTTGTAACGTTTCAGCCTGATTGGACCTTGTTTTCACACAAATGGACCCAGAATGATGTGAAATTGTGCTTCGTGCAACATAATTCTGGGTGCCATTTACAAACCATAAGTGCTAATGACTCCATTCCTTTTTGTGGTTGTAGGAGCTGTTGATTGGAGTACACTAAAACAAACCTGATCTCTCCAGGACATTCAGAAGCCAAGTTATAAGCCCACAAATGTGTAACTGGACTACTTCTTTAAATTGACACCAGATCCGGTGACCTTTGGGACATGGTTTGACCCCCTTAGGAAAGTGCTATCATCATGAAACGTTCAGATCACTTACAACTCAATAGATTCTAACTTCCTGTAACGTTTCAGCCTGATTGGACCTTGTTTTCACACAAATGAACCCAGAATGATGTGAAAGTGTGCTTCGTGCAACATAATTCTGGGTGCCATTTAAAAACCATAAGTGCTAATGACTCCATTCCTCTTTGGGGTAATGGGGGCTGTTAACTGGAGTACTCTAAAACAAACCTGACCTCTCTAGGACATTCAGAAGCCAAGTTATAAGCCCACAAAGATGTAACTGGACTACTTCTTTAAAGTGACACCAGGCCCGGTGACCTTTGGGACATGGTTTTACCCCCTATAGGAATGTGTGATCATCTTGAAACGTTCAGATCACTTACAACTCAATAGATTCTACCTTCTTATAGCGTTTCAGCCTGATTGGACCTTGTTTTCACACAAATGGACCCAGAATGAAGTGAAATTGTGCTTCGTGCAACATAATTCTGGGTGCCATTTACAAACCATAAGTGCTAATGACTCCATTCCTTTTTGTGGTTGTAGGGGCTGTTGATTGGAGTACACTAAAACAAACCTGATCTCTCTAGGACATTCAGAAGCCAAGTTATAAGCCCACAAATGTGTAACTGGACTACTTTAAATTGACACCAGATCCGGTGACCTTTGGGACATGGTTTGACCCCCTTAGGAAAGTGCTATCATCATGAAACGTTCAGATCACTTACAACTCAATAGATTCTAACTTCCTGTAACGTTTCAGCCTGATTGGACCTTGTTTTCACACAAATGAACCCAGAACGATGTGAAAGTGTGCTTCGTGCAACATAATTCTGGGTGCCATTTAAAAACCATAAGTGCTAATGACTCCATTCCTCTTTGGGGTAATGGGGGCTGTTAACTGGAGTACTCTAAAACAAACCTGACCTCTCTAGGACATTCAGAAGCCAAGTTATATGCCCACAAAGATGTAACTGGACTACTTCTTTAAAGTGACACCAGGCCCGGTGACCTTTGGGACATGGTTTTACCCCCTATAGGAATCTGTGATCATCTTGAAACGTTCAGATCACTTACAACTCAATAGATTCTACCTTCTTATAGCGTTTCAGCCTGATTGGACCTTGTTTTCACACAAATGGACCCAGAATGAAGTGAAATTGTGCTTCGTGCAACATAATTCTGGGTGCCATTTACAAATAATAAGTGCTAATGACTCCATTCCTTTTTGTGGTTGTAGGGGCTGTTGATTGGAGTACACTAAAACAAACCTGATCTCTCTAGGACATTCAGAAGCCAAGTTATAAGCCCACAAATGTGTAACTGGACTACTTTAAATTGACACCAGATCCGGTGACCTTTGGGACATGGTTTGACCCCCTTAGGAAAGTGCTATCATCATGAAACGTTCAGATCACTTACAACTCAATAGATTCTACCTTCTTGTAACGTTTCAGCCTGATTGGACCTTGTTTTCACACAAATGGACCCAGAATGATGTGAAATTGTGCTTCGTGCAACATAATTCTGGGTGCCATTTACAAACCATAAGTGCTAATGACTCCATTCCTTTTTGTGGTTGTAGGGGCTATTGATTGGAGTACACTAAAACAAACCTGATCTCTCTAGGACATTCAGAAGCCAAGTTATAAGCCCACAAATGTGTAACTGGACTAATTCTTTAAAGTGACACCAGATCCGGTGACCTTTGCGACATGGTTTGACCCCCTTAGGAAAGTGCTATCATCATGAAACGTTCAGATCACTTACAACTCAATAGATTCTACCTTCCTGTAACGTTTCTGCCTGATTGGACCTTGTTTTCACACAAATGAACCCAGAATGATGTGAAATTGTGCTTCGTGCAACATAATTCTGGGTGCCATTTACAAACCATAAGTGCTAATGACTCCATTCCTTTTTGTGGTAGTAGGGGCTGTTGATTGGAGTACATTAAAACAAACCTGATCTCTCTAGGACATTCAGAAGCCAAGTTATAAGCCTACAAAGATGTAACTGGACTACTTCTTTAAAGTGACACCAGGCCCGGTGACCTTTGGGACATGGTTTTACCCCCTATAGGAATGTGCGATCATCTTGAAACGTTCAGATCACTTACAACTCAATAGATTCTACCTTCCTGTAACGTTTCAGCCTGATTGGACCTTGTTTTCACACAAATGGACCCAGAATGATGTGAAATTGTGCTTCGTGCAACATAATTCTGGGTGCCATTTAAGAACCATAAGTGCTAATGACTCCATTCCTTTTTGTGGTTGTAGGGGCTGTTGATTGGAGTACACTAAAACAACCCTGATCTCTCTAGGACATTCAGAAGCCACGTTATAAGCCCACAAATGTGTAACTTGGCTACTACTTTAAATTGACACCAGATCCGGTGACATTTGGGACATGGTTTGACCCCCTTAGGAAAGTGCTATCATCATGAAACGTTCAGATCACTTACAACTCAACAGATTCTACCTTCCTGTAACGTTTCAGCCTGATTGGACCTTGTTTTCACACAAATGAACCCAGAATGAAGTGAAATTGTGCTTCGTGCAACATAATTCTGGGTGCCATTTACAAACCATAAGTGCTAATGACTCCATTCCTTTTTGTGGTTGTAGGGGCTGTTGATTGGAGTACACTAAAACAAACCTGATCTCTCTAGGACATTCAGAAGCCAAGTTATAAGCCTACAAAGATGTAACTGGACTACTTCTTTAAAGTGACACCAGGCCCGGTGACCTTTGGGACATGGTTTTACCCCCTATAGGAATGTGCGATCATCTTGAAACGTTCAGATCACTTACAACTCAATAGATTCTACCTTCCTGTAACGTTTCAGCCTGATTGGACCTTGTTTTCACACAAATGGACCCAGAATGATGTGAAATTGTGCTTCGTGCAACATAATTCTGGGTGCCATTTAAGAACCATAAGTGCTAATGACTCCATTCCTTTTTGTGGTTGTAGGGGCTGTTGATTGGAGTACACTAAAACAACCCTGATCGCTCTAGGACATTCAGAAGCCAAGTTATAAGCCCACAAAGGTGTAACTGGACTACTTCTTTAAAGTGACACCAGGCCCGGTGACCTTTGGGACATGGTTTGACCCCCTATAGGAAAGTGCTATCATCATGAAACGTTCAGATCACTTACAACTCAATAGATTCTACCTTCCTGTAACGTTTCTGCCTGATTGGACCTTGTTTTCACACAAATGAACCCAGAATGATGTGAAATTTTGCTTCGTGCAACATAATTCTGGGTGCCATTTACAAACCATAAGTGCTGATGACTCCATTCCTTTTTGTGGCTGTAGGGGCTGTTGATTGGAGTACATTAAAACAAATCTGACCTCTCCAGGACATTCAGAAGCCAAGTTATAAGCCCACAAATGTGTAACTGGACTACTACTTTAAATTGACACCAGATCCGGTGACATTTGGGACATGGTTTGACCCCCTTAGGAAAGTGCTATCATCATGAAACGTTCAGATCACTTACAACTCAATAGATTCTACCTTCCTGTAACGTTTCAGCCTGATTGGACCTTGTTTTCACACAAATGAACCCAGAATGATGTGAAATTGTGCTTCGTGCAACATAATTCTGGGTGCCATTTAAAAACCATAAGTGCTAATGACTCCATTCCTTTTTGTGGTTGTAGGGGCTGTTGATTGGAGTATACTAAAACAAACCTGATCTCTCTAGGACATTCAGAAGCCAAGTTATAAGCCCACAAATGTGTAACTGGACTACTTCTTTAGACACCAGATCCGGTGACCTTTGGGACATGGTTTGACCCCCTTAGGGAAGTGCTATCATCATGAAACGTTCAGATCACTTACAATTTAATAGATTCTACCTTCCTGTAATGTTTCAGCCTGATTGGACCTTGTTTTCACACAAATGGACCCAGAATGATGTGAAATTGTGCTTCGTGCAACATAATTCTGGGTGCCATTTACAAACCATAAGTGCTAATGACTCCATTCCTTTTTGTGGTTGTAGGGGCTGTTGATTGGAGTACACTAAAACAAACCTGATCTCTCTAGGACATTCAGAAGCCAAGTTATAAGCCCACAAATGTGTAACTGGACTACTTCTTTAAATTGACACCAGATCCGGTGACCTTTGGGACATGGTTTGACCCCCTTAGGAAAGTGTTATCATCATGAAACATTCAGATCACTTACAACTCAATAGATTCTACCTTCCTGTAACGTTTCAGCCTGATTGGACCTTGTTTTCACACAAATGAACCCAGAATGATGTGAAATTGTGCTTCGTGCAACATAATTCTGGGTGCCATTTAAAAACCATAAGTGCTAATGACTCCATTCCTTTTTGTGGTTGTAGGGGCTGTTGATTGGTGTACACTAAAACAAACCTGATCGCTCTAGGACATTCAGAAGCCAAGTTATAAGCCTACAAAGATGTAACTGGACTACTTCTTTAAAGTGACACCAGGCCCGGTGACCTTTGGGACATGGTTTTACCCCCTATAGGAATGTGCGATCATCTTGAAACGTTCAGATCACTTACAACTCAATAGATTCTACCTTCCTGTAACGTTTCAGCCTGATTGGACCTTGTTTTCACACAAATGGACCCAGAATGATGTGAAATTGTGCTTCGTGCAACATAATTCTGGGTGCCATTTAAGAACCATAAGTGCTAATGACTCCATTCCTTTTTGTGGTTGTAGGGGCTGTTGATTGGAGTACACTAAAACAACCCTGATCTCTCTAGGACATTCAGAAGCCAAGTTATAAGCCCACAAAGGTGTAACTGGACTACTTCTTTAAAGTGACACCAGGCCCGGTGACCTTTGGGACATGGTTTGACCCCCTATAGGAAAGTGCTATCATCATGAAACGTTCAGATCACTTACAACTCAATAGATTCTACCTTCCTGTAACGTTTCTGCCTGATTGGACCTTGTTTTCACACAAATGAACCCAGAATGATGTGAAATTTTGCTTCGTGCAACATAATTCTGGGTGCCATTTACAAACCATAAGTGCTAATGACTCCATTCCTTTTTGTGGTTGTAGGGGCTGTTGATTGGAGTACATTAAAACAAATCTGACCTCTCCAGGACATTCAGAAGCCAAGTTATAAGCCCACAAATGTGTAACTTGACTAATTCTTTAAAGTGACACCAGATCCGGTGACCTTTGCGACATGGTTTGACCCCCTTAGGAAAGTGCTGTCATCATGAAACGTTCAGATCACTTACAACTCAATAGATTCTACCTTCCTGTAACGTTTCTGCCTGATTGGACCTTGTTTTCACACAAATGAACCCAGAATGATGTGAAATTGTGCTTCGTGCAACATAATTCTGGGTGCCATTTACAAACCATAAGTGCTAATGACTCCATTCCTTTTTGTGGTTGTAGGGGCTGTTGATTGGAGTACATTAAAACAAACCTGATCTCTCTAGGACATTCAGAAGCCAAGTTATAAGCGTACAAAGATGTAACTGGACTACTTCTTTAAAGTGACACCAGGCCCGGTGACCTTTGGGACATGGTTTTACCCCCTATAGGAATGTGCGATCATCTTGAAACGTTCAGATCACTTACAACTCAATAGATTCTACCTTCCTGTAACGTTTCAGCCTGATTGGACCTTGTTTTCACACAAATGGACCCAGAATGATGTGAAATTGTGCTTCGTGCAACATAATTCTGGGTGCCATTTAAGAACCATAAGTGCTAATGACTCCATTCCTTTTTGTGGTTGTAGGGGCTGTTGATTGGAGTACACTAAAACAACCCTGATCTCTCTAGGACATTCAGAAGCCAAGTTATAAGCCCACAAAGGTGTAACTGGACTACTTCTTTAAAGTGACACCAGGCCCGGTGACCTTTGGGACATGGTTTGACCCCCTATAGGAAAGTGCTATCATCATGAAACGTTCAGATCACTTACAACTCAATAGATTCTACCTTCCTGTAACGTTTCTGCCTGATTGGACCTTGTTTTCACACAAATGAACCCAGAATGATGTGAAATTTTGCTTCGTGCAACATAATTCTGGGTGCCATTTACAAACCATAAGTGCTAATGACTCCATTCCTTTTTGTGGTTGTAGGGGCTGTTGATTGGAGTACATTAAAACAAATCTGACCTCTCCAGGACATTCAGAAGCCAAGTTATAAGCCCACAAATGTGTAACTGGACTACTACTTTAAATTGACACCAGATCCGGTGACATTTGGGACATGGTTTGACCCCCTTAGGAAAGTGCTATCATCATGAAACGTTCAGATCACTTACAACTCAATAGATTGTACCTTCCTGTAACGTTTCAGCCTGATTGGACCTTGTTTTCACACAAATGAACCCAGAATGATGTGAAATTGTGCTTCGTGCAACATAATTCTGGGTGCCATTTAAAAACCATAAGTGCTAATGACTCCATTCCTTTTTGTGGTTGTAGGGGCTGTTGATTGGAGTATACTAAAACAAACCTGATCTCTCTAGGACATTCAGAAGCCAAGTTATAAGCCCACAAATGTGTAACTGTACTACTTCTTTAGACACCAGATCCGGTGACCTTTGGGACATGGTTTGACCCCCTTAGGGAAGTGCTATCATCATGAAACGTTCAGATCACTTACAATTTAATAGATTCTACCTTCCTGTAATGGTTCAGCCTGATTGGACCTTGTTTTCACACAAATGGACCCAGAATGATGTGAAATTGTGCTTCGTGCAACATAATTCTGGGTGCCATTTACAAACCATAAGTGCTAATGACTCCATTCCTTTTTGTGGTTGTAGGGGCTGTTGATTGGAGTACACTAAAACAAACCTGATCTCTCTAGGACATTCAGAAGCCAAGTTATAAGCCCACAAATGTGTAACTGGACTACTTCTTTAAATTGACACCAGATCCGGTGACCTTTGGGACATGGTTTGACCCCCTTAGGAAAGTGCTATCATCATGAAACGTTCAGATCACTTACAACTCAATAGATTCTACCTTCCTGTAACGTTTCAGCCTGATTGGACCTTGTTTTCACACAAATGAACCCAGAATGATGTGAAATTGTGCTTCGTGCAACATAATTCTGGGTGCCATTTAAAAACCATAAGTGCTAATGACTCCATTCCTTTTTGTGGTTGTAGGGGCTGTTGATTGGTGTACACTAAAACAAACCTGATCGCTCTAGGACATTCAGAAGCCAAGTTATAAGCCCACAAATGTGTAACTGGACTACTTCTTTAAATTGACACCAGTTCCGGTGACCTTTGGGACATGGTTTGACCCCCTTAGGAAAGTGCTATCATCATGAAACGTTCAGATCACTTACAACGCAATAGATTCTACCTTCCTGTAACGTTTCAGCCTGATTGGACCTTGTTTTCACACAAATGAACCCAGAATGATGTGAAATTGTGCTTCGTGCAACATAATTCTGGGTGCCATTTAAAAACCATAAGTGCTAATGTCTCCATTCCTTTTTGTGGTTCCAGGGGCTGTTGATTGGAGTACACTAAAACAAACCTGATCTCTCTAGGACATTCAGAAGCCAAGTTATAAGCCCACACACAAAGATGTAACTGGACTACTTCTTTAAAGTGACACTTGGCCCGGTGACCTTTGGGACATGGTTTGACCCCCTATAGGAATGTGCGATCATCTTGAAACGTTCAGATCACTTACAACTCAATAGATTCTACCTTCTTGTAGCGTTTCAGCCGGATTGGACCTTGTTTTCACACAAATTGACCCAGAATGATGTGAAATTGTGCTTCGTGCAACATAATTCTGGGTGCCACTTACAAACCATAAGTGCTAATGACTCCATTCCTTTTTGTGGTTTTAGGGGCTGTTGATTGGAGTACATTAAAACAAACCTGATCTCTCTAGGACATTCAGAAGCCAAGTTATAAGCCCACAAATGTGTAACTTGACTACTTCTTTAAATTGACACCAGATCCAGTGACCTTTGGGACATGGTTTGACCCCCTTAGGAAAGGGCTATCATCATGAAACGTTCAGATCACTTACAACTCAATAGATTCTACCTTCCTGTAACGTTTCAGCCTGATTGGACCTTGTTTTCACACAAATGGACCCAGAATGATGTGAAATTGTGCTTCGTGCAACATAATTCTGGGTGCCATTTAAAAACCATAAGTGCTAATGACTCCATTCCTTTTTGTGGTTGTAGGGGCTGTTGATTGGAGTACACTAAAATAAACCTGATCTCTCTAGGACATTCAGAAGCCAAGTTATAAGCCCACAAATGTGTAACTGGACTACTTCTTTAAATTGACACCAGATCCGGTGACCTTTGGGACATGGTTTGACCCCCTTAGGAAAGTGCTATCATCATGAAACGTTCAGATCACTTACAACTCAATAGATTCTACCTTCCTGTAACGTTTCAGCCTGATTGGACCTTGTTTTCACACAAATGAACCCAGAATGATGTGAAATTGTGCTTCGTGCAACATAATTCTGGGTGCCATTTACAAACCATAAGTGCTAATGACTCCATTACTTTTTGTGGTTGTAGGGGCTGTTGATTGGAGTACACTAAAACAAACTTGACCTCTCTAGGACATTCAGAAGCCAAGTTATAAGCCCACAAAGGTGTAACTGGACAACTTCTTTAAAGTGACACCAGATCCGGTGACCTTTGGGACATGGTTTGACCCCCTTAGGAAAGTGCTATCATCATGAAACGTTCAGATCACTTACAACTCAATAGATTCTACCTTCCTGTAACGTTTCAGCCTGATTGGACCTTGTTTTCACACAAATGAACCCAGAATGATGTGAAATTGTGCTTCGTGCAACATAATTCTGGGTGCCATTTAAAAACCATAAGTGCTAATGACTCCATTCCTTTTTGTGGTTGTAGGGGCTGTTGATTGGTGTACACTAAAACAAACCTGATCGCTCTAGGACATTCAGAAGCCAAGTTATAAGCCCACAAATGTGTAACTGGACTACTTCTTTAAATTGACACCAGATCCGGTGACCTTTGGGACATGGTTTGACCCCCTTAGGAAAGTGCTATCATCATGAAACGTTCAGATCACTTACAACGCAATAGATTCTACCTTCCTGTAACGTTTCAGCCTGATTGGACCTTGTTTTCACACAAATGAACCCAGAATGATGTGAAATTGTGCTTCGTGCAACATAATTCTGGGTGCCATTTAAAAACCATAAGTGCTAATGTCTCCATTCCTTTGTGTGGTTCCAGGGGCTGTTGATTGGAGTACACTAAAACAAACCTGATCTCTCTAGGACATTCAGAAGCCAAGTTATAAGCCCACACACAAAGATGTAACTGGACTACTTCTTTAAAGTGACACTTGGCCAGGTGACCTTTGGGACATGGTTTGACCCCCTATAGGAATGTGCGATCATCTTGAAACGTTCAGATCACTTACAACTCAATAGATTCTACCTTCTTGTAGCGTTTCAGCCGGATTGGACCTTGTTTTCACACAAATTGACCCAGAATCATGTGAAATTGTGCTTAGTGCAGCATAATTCTGGGTGCCATTTAAGAACCATAAGTGCTAATGACTCCATTCCTTTTTGTGGTTGTAGGGGCTGTTGATTGGAGTACACTAAAATAAACCTGATCTCTCTAGGACATTCAGAAGCCAAGTTATAAGCCCACAAATGTGTAAATGGACTACTTCTTTAAATTGACACCAGATCCGGTGACCTTTGGGACATGGTTTGACCCCCTTAGGAAAGCGCTATCATCATGAAACGTTCAGATCACTTACAACTCAATAGATTCTAGCTTCCAGTAACGTTTCAGCCTGATTGGACCTTGTTTTCACACAAATGAACCCAGAATGATGTGAAATTGTGCTTCGTGCAAAATAATTCTGGGTGCCATTTACAAACCATAAGTGCTAATGACTCCATTCCTTTTTGTGGTTGTAGGGGCTGTTGATTGGAGTACACTAAAACAAACCTAACCTCTCTAGGACATTCAGAAGCCAAGTTATAAGCCCACAAAGGTGTAACTGGACTACTTCTTTAAAGTGACACTTGGCCCGGTGACCTTTGGGACATGGTTTGACCCCCTATAGGAATGTGCGATCATCTTGAAACGTTCAGATCACTTACAACTCAATAGATTCTACCTTCCAGTAACGTTTCAGCCGGATTGGACCTTGTTTTCACACAAATTGACCCAGAATGATGTGAAATTGTACTTCGTGCAACATAATTCTGGGTGCCACTTACAAACCATAAGTGCTAATGACTCCATTCCTTTTTGTGGTTGTAGGGGCTGTTGATTGGAGTACATTAAAACAAACCTGATCTCTCTAGGACATTCAGAAGCCAAGTTATAAGCCCACAAATGTGTAACTGGACTACTTCTTTAAATTGACACCAGATCCAGTGACCTTTGGGACATGGTTTGACCCCCTTAGGAAAGTGCTATCATCATGAAACGTTCAGATCACTTACAACTCAATAGATTCTACCTTCCTGTAACGTTTCAGCCTGATTGGACCTTGTTTTCACACAAATGGACCCAGAATGATGTGAAATTGTGCTTCGTGCAACATAATTCTGGGTGCGATTTAAAAACAATAAGTGCTAATGACTCCATTCCTTTTTGTGGTTGTAGGGGCTGTTTATTGGAGTACACTCAAATAAACCTGATCTCTCTAGGACATTCAGAAGCCAAGTTATAAGCCCACAAATGTGTAACTGGACTACTTCTTTAAATTGACACCAGATCGGGTGACCTTTGGGACATGGTTTGACCCCCTTAGGAAAGTGCTATCATCATGAAACGTTCAGATCACTTACAACTCAATAGATTCTACCTTCCTGTAACGTTTCAGCCTGATTGGACCTTGTTTTCACACAAATGAACCCAGAATGATGTGAAATTGTGCTTCGTGCAACATAATTCTGGGTGCCATTTACAAACCATAAGTGCTAATGACTCCATTCCTTTTTGTGGTTGTAGGGGCTGTTGATTGGAGTACACTAAAACAAACTTGACCTCTCTAGGACATTCAGAAGCCAAGTTATAAGCCCACAAAGGTGTAACTGGACAACTTCTTTAAAGTGACACCAGATCCGGTGACCTTTGGGACATGGTTTGACCCCCTTAGGAAAGTGCTATCATCATGAAACATTCAGATCACTTACAACTCAATAGATTCTACCTTCCTGTAACGTTTCAGCCTGATTGGACCTTGTTTCCACACAAATGAACCCAGAATGATGTGAAATTGTGCTTCGTGCAACATAATTCTGGGTGCCATTTACAAACCTTAAGTGCTAATGACTCCATTCCTTTTTGTGGTTGTAGGGGCTGTTGATTGGAGTACACTAAAACAAACCTGATCTCTCTAGGACATTCAGAAGCCAAGTTATAAGCCCACAAATGTGTAACTGGACTACTTCTTTAAATTGACACCAGATCCGGTGACCTTTGGGACATGGTTTGACCCCCTTAGGAAAGTGCTATCATCATGAAACGTTCAGATCACTTACAACTCAATAGATTCTACCTTCCTGTAACGTTTCTGCCTGATTGGACCTTGTTTTCACACAAATGAACCCAGAATGATGTGAAATTGTGCTTCGTGCAACATAATTCTGGGTGCCATTTACAAACCATAAGTGCTAATGACTCCATTCCTTTTTGTGGTTTTAGGGGCTGTTGATTGGACTACACTAAAACAAACTAACCTCTCTAGGACATTCAGAAGCCAAGTTATAAGCCCAAAAGGTGTAACTGGACTACTACTTTAAAGTGACACCAGGCCATGTGACCTTTGGGACATGGTTTTACCCCCTATAGGAATGTGCGATCATCTTGAAATGTTCAGATCACTTACAACTCAATAGATTCTACCTTCTTGTAGCGTTTCAGCCTGATTGGACCTTGTTTTCACACAAATGGACCCAGAATGATGTGAAATTGTGCTTCGTGCAACATAATTCTGGGTGCCATTTACAAACCATAAGTGCTAATGACTCCATTCCTTTTTGTGGTTGTAGGGGCTGTTGATTGGAGTACACTAAACAAACCTGATCTCTCTAGGACATTCAGAAGCCAAGTTATAAGCCCACAAATGTGTAACTGGACTACTTCTTTAAATTGACACCAGATCCGGTGACTTTTGGGACATGGTTTGACCCCCTTAGGAAAGTGCTATCATCATGAAACGTTCAGATCACTTGCAACTCAATAGATTCTACCTTCCTGTAACGTTTCCGCCTGATTGGACCTTGTTTTCACACAAATGAACCCAGAATGATGTGAAATTGTGCTTCGTGCAACATAATTCTGGGTGCCATTTACAAACCATAAGTGCTAATATCTCCATTCCTTTTTGTGGTTGTAGGGGCTGTTGATTGGAGTACATTAAAACAAACCTGATCTCTCTAGGACATTCAGAAGCCAAGTTATAAGCCCACAAATGTGTAACTGGACTACTTCTTTAAATTGACACCAGATCCGGTGACCTTTGGGACATGGTTTGATCCCCTTAGGAAAGCGCTATCATCATGAAACGTTCAGATCACTTACAACTAAATAGATTCTACCTTCCTGTAACGTTTCAGCCTGATTGGACCTTGTTTTCACACAAATGAACCCAGAATGATGTGAAATTGTGCTTCGTGCAACATAATTCTGGGTGCCATTTACAAACCATAAATGCTAATGACTCCATTCCTTTTTGTGGTTGTAGGGGCTGTTGATTGGAGTACATTAAAACAAACCTGATTTCTCTAGGACATTCAGAAGCCAAGTTATAAGCCCACGAATGTGTAACTGGACTACTTCTTTAAAGTGACACCAGGCCCGTTGACCTTTGGGACATGGTTTGACCCCCTTAGGAAAGTGCTATCATCATGAAACGTTCAGATCACTTACAACTAAATAGATTCTACCTTCCTGTAACGTTTCAGCCTGATTGGACCTTGTTTTCACACAAAGGAACCCAGAATGATGTGAAATTGTGCTTCGTGCAACATAATTCTGGGTGCCATTTACAAACCATAAATGCTAATGACTTCATTCCTTTTAGTGGTAATTGGGGCTGCTAATTGGAGTACTCTAAAACAAACCTGACCTCTCTAGGATATTCAGAAGCCAAGTTATAAGCCCACAAAGGTGTAACTGGACTACTTCTTTAAAGAGACACCAGGCCCGGTGACCTTTGGGACATGGTTTGACCCCCTTAGGAAAGTGCTATCATCATGAAACGTTCAGATCACTTACAATTCAATAGATTCTACCTTCCTGTAACGTTTCAGCCTGATTGTACCTTGTTTTCACACAAATGAACCCAGAATGATGTGAAATTGTGCTTCGTGCAACATAATTCTGGGTGCCATTTAAAAACCATAAGTGCTAATGACTCCATTCCTTATTGTGGTTGTAGGGGCTGTTGATTGGAGTATACTAAAACAAACCTGATGTCTCTAGGACATTCAGAAGCCAAGTTATAAGCCCACAAATGTGTAACTGGACTACTTCTTTAAATTGACACCAGATCCGGTGACCTTTGGGACATGGTTTGACCCCCTTAGGAAAGTGCTATCATCATGAAACGTTCAGATCACTTACAACTCAATAGATTCTACCTTCCTGTAACGTTTCAGCCTGATTGGACCTTGTTTTCACACAAATGGACCCAGAATGATGTGAAATTGTGCTTCGTGCAACATAATTCTGGGGGCCATTTACAAACCATAAGTGCTAATTACTCCATTCCTTTTTGTGGTTGTAGGGGCTGTTGATTGGAGTACACTAAAACAAACCTAACCTCTCTAGGACATTCAGAAGCCAAGTTATAAGCCCACAAAGGTGTAACTGGACTACTTCTTTAAAGTGACACCAGGCCCGGTGACCTTTGGGACATGGTTTTACCCCCTATAGGAATGTGCGATCATCTTGAAACGTTCAGATCACTTACAACTCAATAGATTCTACCTTCTTGTAGCGTTTCAGCCTGATTGGACCTTGTTTTCACATAAATGGACCCAGAATGATGTGAAATTGTGCTTCGTGCAACATAATTCTGGGTGCCATTTACAAACCATAAGTGCTAATGACTCCATTCCTTTTTGTGGTTGTAGGGGCTGTTGATTGGAGTACACTAAAACAAACCTGATCTCTCTAGGACATTCATAAGCCAAGTTATAAGCCCACAAATGTGTAACTGGACTAGTTCTTTAAATTGACACCAGATCCGGTGATCTTTGGGACATCGTTTGACCCCCTTAGGAAAGGTCTATCATCATGAAACGTTCAGATCACTTACAACTCAGTAGATTCTACCTTCCTGTAACGTTTCAGCCTGATTGGACCTTGTTTTCACACAAATGAACCCAGAATGATGTGAAATTGTGCTTCGTGCAACATAATTCTGGGTGCCATTTAAAAACCATAAGTGCTAATGTCTCCATTCCTTTTTGTGGTTGTAGGGGCTGTTGATTGGAGTACACTAAAGCAAACCTGATCGCTCTAGGACATTCAGAAGCCAAGTTATAAGCCCACAAATGTGTAACTGGACTACTTCTTTAAATTGACACCAGATCCGGTGACCTTTGGGACATGGTTTGACCCCCTTAGGAAAGTGCTATCATCATGAAACGTTCAGATCACTTACAACTCAATAGATTCTACCTTCCTGTAACGTTTCAGCCGGATTGGACCTTGTTTTCACACAAATGAACCCAGAATGATGTGAAATTGTGCTTCGTGCAACATAATTCTGGGTGCCATTTACAAACCATAAATGCTAATGACTCCATTCCTTTTTGTGGTTGTAGGGGCTGTTGATTGGAGTACATTAAAGCAAACCTGATCTCTCTAGGACATTCAGAAGCCAAGTTATAAGTCCACAAATGTGTAACTGGACTACTACTTTAAATTGACACCAGATCCGGTGACCTTTGGGACATGGTTTGACCCCCTTAGGAAAGTGCTATCATCATGAAACGTTCAGATCACTTACAACTGAATAGATTCTACCTTCCTGTAACGTTTCAGCCTGATTGGACCTTGTTTTCACACAAATGGACCCAGAATGATGTGAAATTGTGCTTCGTGCAACATAATTCTGGGTGCCATTTACAAACCATAAGTGCTAATGACTCCATTCCTTTTTGTGGTTGTAGGGGCTGTTGATTGGAGTACACTAAAACAAACCTGACCTCTCTAGGACATTCAGAAGCCAAGTTATAAGCCCACAAAGGTGTAACTGGACTACTTCTTTAAAGTGACACCAGGCCCGGTGACCTTTGGGACATGGTTTGACCCCCTATGGGAATGTGAGATCATCATGAAACGTTCAGATCACTTACAACTCAATAGATTCTACCTTCTTGTAACGTTTCAGCCGGATTGGACCTTGTTTTCACACAAATGGACCCAGAATGATGTGAAGTTGTGCTTCGTGCAACATAATTCTGGGTGCCATTTACAAACCATAAGTGCTAATGACTCCATTCCTTTTGTGGTTGTAGGGGCTGTTGATTGGAGTACACTAAAACAAACTTGATCTCTCTAGGACATTCAGAAGCCAAGTTATAAGCCCACAAATGTGTAACTGGACTACTTCTTTAAATTGACACCAGATCCGGTGATCTTTGGGACATCGTTTGACCCCTTAGCAAAGTGCTATCATCATGAAACGTTCAGATACCTTACAACTCAGTAGATTCTACCTTCCTGTAACGTTTCAGCCTGATTGGACCTTGTTTTCACACAAATGAACCCAGAATGATGTGAAATTGTGCTTCGTGCAACATAATTCTGGGTGCCATTTAAAAACCATAAGTGCTAATGACTCCATTCCTTTTCGTGGTTGTAGGGGCTGTTGATTGGAGTACACTAAAACAACCCTGACCTCTCTAGGACATTCAGAAGCCAAGTTATAAGCCCACAAATGTGTAACTGGACTACTTCTTTAAAGTGACACCAGATCCAGTGACCTTTGGGACATGGTTTGACCCCCTTAGGAAAGTGCGATCATCATGAAACGTTCAGATCACTTACAACTCAATAGAATCTACCTTCCTGTATTGTTTCAGCCTGATTGGGCCTTGTTTTCACACAAATGAACCCAGAATGATGTGAAATTGTGCTTCGTGCAACATAATTCTGGGTGCCATTTAAAAACCATAAGTGCTAATGTCTCCATTCCTTTTTGTGGTTGTAGGGGCTGTTGATTGGAGTACACTAAAGCAAACCTGATCGCTCTAGGACATTCAGAAGCCAAGTTATAAGCCCACAAATGTGTAACTGGACTACTTCTTTAAATTGACACCAGATCCGGTGACCTTTGGGACATGGTTTGACCCCCTTAGGAAAGTGCTATCATCATGAAACGTTCAGATCACTTACAACTCAATAGATTCTACCTTCCTGTAACGTTTCAGCCGGATTGGACCTTGTTTTCACACAAATGAACCCAGAATGATGTGAAATTGTGCTTCGTGCAACATAATTCTGGGTGCCATTTACAAACCATAAATGCTAATGACTCCATTCCTTTTTGTGGTTGTAGGGGCTGTTGATTGGAGTACATTAAAGCAAACCTGATCTCTCTAGGACATTCAGAAGCCAAGTTATAAGTCCACAAATGTGTAACTGGACTACTACTTTAAATTGACACCAGATCCGGTGACCTTTGGGACATGGTTTGACCCCCTTAGGAAAGTGCTATCATCATGAAACGTTCAGATCACTTACAACTCAATAGATTCTACCTTCCTGTAACATTTCAGCCTGATTGGACCTTGTTTTCACACACATGGACCCAGAATGATGTGAAATTGTGCTTCGTGCAACATAATTCTGGGTGCCATTTACAAACCATAAGTGCTAATGACTCCATTCCTTTTTGTGGTTGTAGGGGCTGTTGATTGGAGTACACTAAAACAAACCTGACCTCTCTAGGACATTCAGAAGCCAAGTTATAAGCCCACAAAGGTGTAACTGGACTACTTCTTTAAAGTGACACCAGGCCCGGTGACCTTTGGGACATGGTTTGACCCCCTATGGGAATGTGAGATCATCATGAAACGTTCAGATCACTTACAACTCAATAGATTCTACCTTCTTGTAACGTTTCAGCCGGATTGGACCTTGTTTTCACACAAATGGACCCAGAATGATGTGAAGTTGTGCTTCGTGCAACATAATTCTGGGTGCCATTTACAAACCATAAGTGCTAATGACTCCATTCCTTTTGTGGTTGTAGGGGCTGTTGATTGGAGTACACTAAAACAAACTTGATCTCTCTAGGACATTCAGAAGCCAAGTTATAAGCCCACAAATGTGTAACTGGACTACTTCTTTAAATTGACACCAGATCCGGTGATCTTTGGGACATCGTTTGACCCCTTAGCAAAGTGCTATCATCATGAAACGTTCAGATACCTTACAACTCAGTAGATTCTACCTTCCTGTAACGTTTCAGCCTGACTGGACCTTGTTTTCACACAAATGAACCCAGAATGATGTGAAATTGTGCTTCGTGCAACATAATTCTGGGTGCCATTTAAAAACCATAAGTGCTAATGACTCCATTCCTTTTCGTGGTTGTAGGGGCTGTTGATTGGAGTACACTAAAACAACCCTGACCTCTCTAGGACATTCAGAAGCCAAGTTATAAGCCCACAAATGTGTAACTGGACTACTTCTTTAAAGTGACACCAGATCCAGTGACCTTTGGGACATGGTTTGACCCCCTTAGGAAAGTGCGATCATCATGAAACGTTCAGATCACTTACAACTCAATAGAATCTACCTTCCTGTATTGTTTCAGCCTGATTGGGCCTTGTTTTCACACAAATGAACCCAGAATGATGTGAAATTGTGCTTCGTGCAACATAATTCTGGGTGCCATTTAAAAACCATAAGTGCTAATGTCTCCATTCCTTTTTGTGGTTGTAGGGGCTGTTGATAGGAGTACACTAAAGCAAACCTGATCGCTCTAGGACATTCAGAAGCCAAGTTATAAGCCCACAAATGTGTAACTGGACTACTTCTTTAAATTGACACCAGATCCGGTGACCTTTGGGACATGGTTTGACCCCCTTAGGAAAGTGCTATCATCATGAAACATTCAGATCACTTACAACTCAATAGATTCTACCTTCCTGTAACGTTTCAGCCGGATTGGACCTTGTTTTCACACAAATGAACCCAGAATGATGTGAAATTGTGCTTCGTGCAACATAATTCTGGGTGCCATTTACAAACCATAAATGCTAATGACTCCATTCCTTTTTGTGGTTGTAGGGGCTGTTGATTGGAGTACATTAAAGCAAACCTGATCTCTCTAGGACATTCAGAAGCCAAGTTATAAGTCCACAAATGTGTAACTGGACTACTACTTTAAATTGACACCAGATCCGGTGACCTTTGGGACATGGTTTGACCCCCTTAGGAAAGTGCTATCATCATGAAACGTTCAGATCACTTACAACTCAATAGATTCTACCTTCCTGTAACATTTCAGCCTGATTGGACCTTGTTTTCACACACATGGACCCAGAATGATGTGAAATTGTGCTTCGTGCAACATAATTCTGGGTGCCATTTACAAACCATAAGTGCTAATGACTCCATTCCTTTTTGTGGTTGTAGGGGCTGTTGATTGGAGTACACTAAAACAAACCTGACCTCTCTAGGACATTCAGAAGCCAAGTTATAAGCCCACAAAGGTGTAACTGGACTACTTCTTTAAAGTGACACCAGGCCCGGTGACCTTTGGGACATGGTTTGACCCCCTATGGGAATGTGAGATCATCATGAAACGTTCAGATCACTTACAACTCAATAGATTCTACCTTCTTGTAACGTTTCAGCCTGATTGGACCTTGTTTTCACACAAATGGACCCAGAATGATGTGAAATTGTGCTTCGTGCAACATAATTCTGGGTGCCATTTACAAACCATAAGTGCTAATGACTCCATTCCTTTTGTGGTTGTAGGGGCTGTTGATTGGAGTACACTAAAACAATTTTGATCTCTCTAGGACATTCAGAAGCCAAGTTATAAGCCCACAAATGTGTAACTGGACTACTTCTTTAAATTGACACCAGATCCGGTGACCTTTGGGACATGGTTTGATCCCCTTAGGAAAGCGCTATCATCATGAAACGTTCAGATCACTTACAACTAAATAGATTCTACCTTCCTGTAACGTTGCAGCCTGATTGGACCTTGTTTTCACACAAATGAACCCAGAATGATGTGAAATTATGCTTCGTGCAACATAATTCTGGGTGCCATTTACAAACCATAAGTGCTAATGACTCCATTCCTTTTTGTGGTTGTAGGGGCTGTTGATTGCAGTATACTAAAACAAACCTGATCTCTCTAGGACATTCAGAAGCCAAGTTATAAGCCCACAAAGGTGTAACTGGACTACTTCTTTAAAGTGACACTTGGCCCGGTGACCTTTGGGACATGGTTTGACCCCCTAAAGGAATGTGCGATCATCTTGAAACGTTCAGATCACTTACAACTCAATAGATTCTACCTTCTTGTAGCGTTTCAGCCGGATTGGACCTTGTTTTCACACAAATTGACCCAGAATGATGTGAAATTGTGCTTCGTGCAACATAATTCTGGGTGCCATTTACAAACCATAAAAGCTAATGACTTCATTCCTTTTAGTGGTAATGGGGGCTGCTAATTGGAGTACTCTAAAACAAACCTGACCTCTCTAGGATATTCAGAAGCCAAGTTATAAGCCCACAAAGGTGTAACTGGACTACTTCTTTAAATTGACACCAGATCCGGTGACCTTTGGGACATGGTTTGATCCCCTTAGGAAAGCGCTATCATCATGAAACGTTCAGATCACTTACAACTAAATAGATTCTACCTTCCTGTAACGTTTCAGCCTGATTGGACCTTGTTTTCACACAAATGAACCCAGAATGTTGTGAAATTGTGCTTCGTGCAACATAATTCTGGGTGCCATTTACAAACCATAAATGCTAATGACTCCATTCCTTTTTGTGGTTGTAGGGGCTGTTGATTGGAGTACATTAAAACAAACCTGATCTCTCTAGGACATTCAGAAGCCAAGTTATAAGCCCACGAATGTGTAACTGGACTACTTCTTTAAAGTGACACCAGGCCCGGTGACCTTTGGGACATGGTTTGACCCCCTTAGGAAAGTGCTATCATCATGAAACGTTCATATCACTTACAACTAAATAGATTCTACCTTCCTGTAACGTTTCAGCCTGATTGGACCTTGTTTTCACACAAATGAACCCAGAATGATGTGAAATTGTGCTTCGTGCAACATAATTCTGGGTGCCATTTAAAAACCATAAGTGCTAATGACTCCATTCCTTTTTGTGGTTGTAGGGGCTGTTGATTGGAGTACACTAAAACAACCCTGACCTATCTAGGACATTCAGAAGCCAAGTTATAAGCCCACAAATGTGTAACTGGACTACTTCTTTAAAGTGACACCAGATCCAGTGACCTTTGGGACATGGTTTGACCCCCTTAGGAAAGTGCGATCATCATGAAATGTTCAGATCACTTACAACTCAATAGATTCTACCTTCCTGTATTGTTTCAGCCTGATTGGACCTTGTTTTCACACAAATGAACCCAGAATGATGTGAAATTGTGCTTCGTGCAACATAATTCTGGGTGCCATTTAAAAACCATAAGTGCTAATGTCTCCATTCCTTTTTGTGGTTGTAGGGGCTGTTGATTGGAGTACACTAAAGCAAACCTGATCGCTCTAGGACATTCAGAAGCCAAGTTATAAGCCCACAAATGTGTAACTGGACTACTTCTTTAAATTGACACCAGATCCGGTGACCTTTGGGACATGGTTTGACCCCCTTAGGAAAGTGCTATCATCATGAAACGTTCAGATCACTTACAACTCAATAGATTCTACCTTCCTGTAACGTTTCAGCCGGATTGGACCTTGTTTTCACACAAATGAACCCAGAATGATGTGAAATTGTGCTTCGTGCAACATAATTCTGGGTGCCATTTACAAACCATAAATGCTAATGACTCCATTCCTTTTTGTGGTTGTAGGGGCTGTTGATTGGAGTACATTAAAGCAAACCTGATCTCTCTAGGACATTCAGAAGCCAAGTTATACAAGTGCTGGCCAGTAAATTAGAATATCATCAAAAGGTTGAAAATATTTCAGTAATTCCATTCAAAACGTGAAACTTGTACATTATATCCATGCAATGCACACAGACCAATGTATTTCCAATGTTCATTACATTTAAATTTGATATTCATAAGTGACAACTAATGAAAACTCCAAATTTGGTATCTCAAAAAATTAGAATATTCTGAAAAGGCTGAATATAGAAGACACCTGCTGCCACTCTAATCAGCTGATTTACTCAAAACACCTGCAAAGGCCTTTAAAAGGTCCCTCAGTCTTGTTTTGAAGGCACCACAATCATGGGGAAGACTTCTGACTTAACAGCTGTCCAAAAGACAATCATTGACACCTTGCACAAGGAGGGCAAGACACAAAAGGTGATTGCTAAAGAAGCTGGCTGTTCGCAGAGCTCTGTGTCCAAGCACATTAACAGACAGGCGAAGGGACGGAAAAAATGTGGTAGAAAAAAGTGTACAAGCTCTAGGGATAACCGCACCCTGCAGAGAATTGTGACGACAAACCCATTCAAAAATGTGGGGGAGATCCACAAAGAGTGGACTGCAGCTGGAGTCAGCGCTTCAAGAACCACCACGAGGAGACTCATGAAAGACATGGGATTCAGGTGTCGCATTCCGTGTGTCAAGCCACTCTTGAACAAGAAACAGCGCAAGAAGCGTCTCGCCTGGGCCAAGGACAAAAAGGACTGGACTGATGCTGAGTGGTCCAAAGTTATGTTTTCTGATGAAAGCAAGTTCTGCATTTCCTTTGGAAATCAAGGACCCAGAGTCTGGAGGAAGAGCGGAGAAGCACAGAATCCACGTTGCATGAGGTCCAGTGTAAAGTTTCCACCGTCAGTGATGGTGTGGGGTGCCATGTCATCTGCCGGTGTTGGCCCACTCTGTTTCCTGAGGTCCAGGGTCAATGCAGCCGTCTACCAGGAAGTTTTAGAGCACTTCATGCTTCCTGCTGCTGACCAACTTTATGGGGATGCAGACTTCACCTTTCAACAGGACTTGGCACCTGCACACAGTGCCAAAACCACCAGCACCTGGTTCAAGGACCATGGTATCCCTGTCCTTGATTGGCCAGCAAACTCGCCTGACCTTAACCCCATAGAAAATCTATGGGGTATTGTGAAGCGGAGGATGCAATACGCTAGACCCAACAATGCAGAGGAGCTGAAGACGACTATCAGAGCAACCTGGGCTCTCATAACACCTGAGCAGTGCCACAGACTGATCGAGTCCATGCCACGCCGCATTACTGCAGTTATTGAGGCAAAAGGAGCCCCGACTAAGTATTGAGTGCTATACATGCACATTCTTTTCATGTTCATTCTTTTCAGTTGGCCAACATTAGAGAAACAAACATTTTTTTCATTGGCCTTTAGAATATTCTAATTTTCTGAGATACCAGATTTGATGTTTTCATTGGTTGTCACCTATAAATATCAAAATTAAACGTAATAAACATCGGAAATACATTGGTCTGTGTGCATTGCATGAATATAATGTACAAGTTTCACGTTCTGAATGGAATTACTGAAATATTTTCAACCTTTTGATGATATTCTAATTTACTGGCCAGCACTTGTAAGTCCACAAATGTGTAACTGGACTACTACTTTAAATTGACACCAGATCCGGTGACCTTTGGGACATGGTTTGACCCCCTTAGGAAAGTGCTATCATCATGAAACGTTCAGATCACTTACAACTCAATAGATTCTACCTTCCTGTAACGTTTCAGCCTGATTGGACCTTGTTTTCACACAAATGGACCCAGAATGATGTGAAATTGTTTTTCGTGCAACATAATTCTGGGTGCCATTTACAAACCATAAGTGCTAATGACTCCATTCCTTTTTGTGGTTGTAGGGGCTGTTGATTGGAGTACACTAAAACAAACCTGACCTCTCTAGGACATTCAGAAGCCAAGTTATAAGCCCACAAAGGTGTAACTGGACTACTTCTTTAAAGTGACACCAGGCCCGGTGACCTTTGGGACATGGTTTGACCCCCTTAGGAAAGTGCTATCATCATGAAACGTTCAGATCACTTACAACCAAATAGATTCTACCTTCCTGTAACGTTTCAGCCTGATTGGACCTTGTTTTCACACAAATGAACCCAGAATGATGTGAAATTGTGCTTCGTGCAACATAATTCTGGGTGCCATTTAAAAACCATAAGTGCTAATGACTCCATTCCTTTTTGTGGTTGTAGGGGCTGTTGATTGGAGTACACTAAAACAACCCTGACCTATCTAGGACATTCAGAAGCCAAGTTATAAGCCCACAAATGTGTAACTGGACTACTTCTTTAAAGTGACACCAGATCCAGTGACCTTTGGGACATGGTTTGACCCCCTTAGGAAAGTGCGATCATCATGAAATGTTCAGATCACTTACAACTCAATAGATTCTACCTTCCTGTATTGTTTCAGCCTGATTGGACCTTGTTTTCACACAAATGAACCCAGAATGATGTGAAATTGTGCTTCGTGCAACATAATTCTGGGTGCCATTTAAAAACCATAAGTGCTAATGTCTCCATTCCTTTTTGTGGTTGTAGGGGCTGTTGATTGGAGTACACTAAAGCAAACCTGATCGCTCTAGGACATTCAGAAGCCAAGTTATAAGCCCACAAATGTGTAACTGGACTACTACTTTAAATTGACACCAGATCCGGTGACCTTTGGGACATGGTTTGACCCCCTTAGGAAAGTGCTATCATCATGAAACGTTCAGATCACTTACAACTCAATAGATTCTACCTTCCTGTAACGTTTCAGCCGGATTGGACCTTGTTTTCACACAAATGAACCCAGAATGATGTGAAATTGTGCTTCGTGCAACATAATTCTGGGTGCCATTTACAAACCATAAATGCTAATGACTCCATTCCTTTTTGTGGTTGTAGGGGCTGTTGATTGGAGTACATTAAAGCAAACCTGATCTCTCTAGGACATTCAGAAGCCAAGTTATAAGTCCACAAATGTGTAACTGGACTACTACTTTAAATTGACACCAGATCCGGTGACCTTTGGGACATGGTTTGACCCCCTTAGGAAAGTGCTATCATCATGAAACGTTCAGATCACTTACAACTCAATAGATTCTACCTTCCTGTAACGTTTCAGCCTGATTGGACCTTGTTTTCACACAAATGGACCCAGAATGATGTGAAATTGTTTTTCGTGCAACATAATTCTGGGTGCCATTTACAAACCATAAGTGCTAATGACTCCATTCCTTTTTGTGGTTGTAGGGGCTGTTGATTGGAGTACACTAAAACAAACCTGACCTCTCTAGGACATTCAGAAGCCAAGTTATAAGCCCACAAAGGTGTAACTGGACTACTTCTTTAAAGTGACACTTGGCCCGGTGACCTTTGGGACATGGTTTGACCCCCTATAGGAATGTGCGATCATCTTGAAACGTTCAGATCACTTACAACTCAATAGATTCTACCTTCTTGTAGCATTTCAGCCGGATTGGACCTTGTTTTCACACAAATTGACCCAGAATGATGTGAAATTGTGCTTCGTGCAACATAATTCTGGGTGCCATTTACAAACCATAAATGCTAATGACTTCATTCCTTTTAGTGGTAATGGGGGCTGCTAATTGGAGTACTCTAAAACAAACCTGACCTCTCTAGGATATTCAGAAGCCAAGTTATAAGCCCACAAAGGTGTAACTGGACTACTTCTTTAAAGTGACACCAGGCCCGGTGACCTTTGGGACATGGTTTGACCCCCTTAGGAAAGTGCTATCATCATGAAACGTTCAGATCACTTACAATTCAATAGATTCTACCTTCCTGTAACGTTTCAGCCTGATTGGACCTTGTTTTCACACAAATGGACCCAGAATGATGTGAAATTGTGCTTCGTGCAACATAATTCTGGGTGCCATTTACAAACCATAAGTGCTAATTACTCCATTCCTTTTTGTGTTTGTAGGGGCTGTTGATTGGAGTACACTAAAACAAACCTAACCTCTCTAGGACATTCAGAAGCCAAGTTATAAGCCCACAAAGGTGTAACTGGACTACTTCTTTAAAGTGACACCAGGCCCGGTGACCTTTGGGACATGGTTTTACCCCCTATAGGAATGTGCGATCATCTTGAAACGTTCAGATCACTTACAACTCAATAGATTCTATCTTCTTGTAGCGTTTCAGCCTGATTGGACCTTGTTTTCACACAAATGGACCCAGAATGATGTGAAATTGTGCTTTGTGTAACATAATTCTGGGTGCCATTTACAAACCATAAGTGCTAATAACTCCATTCCTTTTTGTGGTTGTAGGGGCTGTTGATTGGAGTACACTAAAACAAACCTGATCTCTCTAGGACATTCAGAAGCCAAGTTATAAGCCCACAAATGTGTAACTGGACTACTTCTTTAAATTGACACCAGATCCGGTGATCTTTGGGACATCGTTTAACCCCCTGAGGTAAGTGCTATCATCATGAAACGTTCAGATCACTTACAACTCAGTAGATTCTACCTTCCTGTAACGTTTCAGCCTGATTGGACCTTGTTTTCACACAAATGAACCCAGAATGATGTGAAATTGTGCTTCGTGCAACATAATTCTGGGTGCCATTTAAAAACCATAAGTGCTAATGACTCCATTCCTTTTTGTGGTTGTAGGGGCTGTTGATTGGAGTACACTAAAACAACCCTGACCTCTCTAGGACATTCAGAAGCCAAGTTATAAGCCCACAAATGTGTAACTGGACTACTTCTTTAAAGTGACACCAGATCCGGTGACCTTTGGGACATGGTTTGTCCCCCTTAGGAAAGTGCGATCATCATGAAACGTTCAGATCACTTACAACTCAATAGATTCTACCTTCCTGTATTGTTTCAGCCTGATTGGACCTTGTTTTCACACAAATGAACCCAGAATGATGTGAAATTGTGCTTCGTGCAACATAATTCTGGGTGCCATTTAAAAACCATAAGTGCTAATGTCTCCATTCCTTTTTGTGGTTGTAGGGGCTGTTGATTGGAGTACACTAAAGCAAACCTGATCGCTCTAGGACATTCAGAAGCCAAGTTATAAGCCCACAAATGTGTAACTGGACTACTTCTTTAAATTGACACCAGATCCGGTGACCTTTGGGACATGGTTTGACCCCCTTAGGAAAGTGCTATCATCATCAAACGTTCAGATCACTTACAACTCAAATAGATTCTACCTTCCTGTAACGTTTCAGCCGGATTGGACCTTGTTTTCACACAAATGAACCCAGAATGATGTGAAATTGTGCTTCGTGCAACAAAATTCTGGGTGCCATTTACAAACCATAAATGCTAATGACTCCATTCCTTTTTGTGGTTGTAGGGGCTGTTGACTGGAGTACATTAAAACAAACCTGATCTCTCTAGGACATTCAGAAGCCAAGTTATAAGTCCACAAATGTGTAACTGGACTACTACTTTAAATTGACACCAGATCCGGTGACCTTTGGGACATGGTTTGACCCCCTTAGGAAAGTGCTATCATCATGAAACGTTCAGATCACTTACAACTCAATAGATTCTACCTTCCTGTAACGTTTCAGCCTGATTGGACCTTGTTTTCACACAAATGGACCCAGAATGATGTGAAATTGTGCTTCGTGCAACATAATTCTGGGTGCCATTTACAAACCATAAGTGCTAATGACTCCATTCCTTTTTGTGGTTGTAGGGGCTGTTGATTGGAGTACACTAAAACAAACCTGACCTCTCTAGGACATTCAGAAGCCAAGTTATAAGCCCACAAAGGTGTAACTGGACAACTTCTTTAAAGTGACACCAGGCCCGGTGACCTTTGGGACATGGTTTGACCCCCTTTGGGAATGTGAGATCATCATGAAACGTTCAGATCACTTACAACTCAATAGATTCTACCTTCTTGTAACGTTTCAGCCTGATTGGACCTTGTTTTCACACAAATGGACCCAGAATGATGTGAAATTGTGCTTCGTGCAACATAATTCTGGGTGCCATTTACAAACCATAAGTGCTAATGACTCCATTCATTTTGTGGTTGTAGGGGCTGTTGATTGGAGTACACTAAAACAAACTTGATCTCTCTAGGACATTCAGAAGCCAAGTTATAAGCCCACAAATGTGTAACTGGACTACTTCTTTAGACACCAGATCCGGTGACCTTTGGGACATGGTTTGACCTCCTTAGGGAAGTGCTATCATCATGAAACGTTCAGATCACTTACAACTTAATAGATTCTACCTTCCTGTAATGTTTCAGCCTGATTGGACCTTGTTTTCACACAAATGGACCTAGAATGATGTGAAATTGTGCTTCGTGCAACATAATTCTGGGTGCCATTTACAAACCATAAGTGCTAATGACTCCATTCCTTTTTGTGGTTGTAGGGGCTGTTGATTGGAGTACACTAAAACAAACCTGAACTCTCTAGGACATTCAGAAGCCAAGTTATAAGCCCACAAATGTGTAACTGGACTACTTCTTTAAATTGACACCAGATCCGGTGACCTTTGGGACATGATTTGACCCCCTTAGGAAAGTGCTATCATCATGAATTGTTCAGATCACTTACAACTCAATAGATTCTACCTTCCTGTAACGTTTCAGCCTGATTGGACCTTGTTTTCACACAAATGAACCCAGAATGATGTGAAATTGTGCTTCGTGCAACATAATTCTGGGTGCCATTTAAAAACCATAAGTGCTAATGACTCCATTCCTTTTTGTGGTTGTAGGGGCTGTTGATTGGAGTACACTAAAACAAACCTAACCTCTCTAGGACATTCAGAAGCCAAGTTATAAGCCCACAAAGGTGTAACTGGACTACTTCTTTAAAGTGACACCAGGCCCGGTGACATTTGGGACATGGTTTGACCCCCTATAGGCATGTGCGATCATCTTGAAACGTTCAGATCACTTACAACTCAATAGATTCTACCTTCCTGTATTGTTTCAGCCTGATTTGACCTTGTTTTTACACAAATGAACCCAGAATGATGTGAAATTGTGCTTCGTGCAACATAATTCTGGGTGCCATTTAAAAACCATAAGTGCTAATGTCTCCATTCCTTTTTGTGGTTGTAGGGGCTGTTGATTGGAGTACACTAAAACAAACCTGATCGCTCTAGGACATTCAGAAGCCAAGGTTTAAGCCCACAAATGTGTAACTGGACTACTTCTTTAAATTGACACCAGATCCGGTGACCTTTGGGACATGGTTTGACCCCCTTAGGAAAGTGCTATCATCATGAAACGTTCAGATCACTTACAACGCAATAGATTCTACCTTCCTGTAACGTTTCAGCCTGATTGGACCTTGTTTTCACACAAATGAACCCAGAATGATGTGAAATTGTGCTTCGTGCAACATAATTCTGGGTGCCATTTAAAAACCATAAGTCTAATGACTCCATTCCTTTTTGTGGTTGTAGGGGCTGTTGATTGGAGTATACTAAAACAAACCTGATCTCTCTAGGACATTCAGAAGCCAAGTTATAAGCCCACAAATTTGTAACTGGACTACTTCTTTAGACACCAGATCCGGTGACCTTTGGGACATGGTTTGACCCCCTTAGGGAAGTGCTGTCATCATGAAACGTTCAGATCAATTACAACTTAATAGATTCTACCTTCCTGTAATGTTTCAGCCTGATTGGACCTTGTTTTAACACAAATGGACCCAGAATGATGTGAAATTGTGCTTCGTGCAACATAATTCTGGGTGATATTTACAAACCATAAGTGCTAATGACTCCATTCCTTTTTGTGGTTGTAGGGGCTGTTGATTGGAGTACACTAAAACAAACCTGACCTCTCTAGGACATTCAGAAGCCAAGTTATAAGCCCACAAATGTGTAACTGGACTACTTCTTTAAATTGACACCAGATCCGGTGACCTTTGGGACATGGTTTGACCCCCTTTGGAAAGGGCTATCATCATGAAACGTTCAGATCACTTACAACTCAATAGATTCTACCTTCCTGTAACGTTTCTGCCTGATTGGACCTTGTTTTCACACAAATGAACCCAGAATGATGTGAAATTGTGCTTCGTGCAACATAATTCTGGGTGCCATTTACAAACCATAAGTGCTAATGACTCCATTCCTTTTTGTTTTTGTAGGGGCTGTTGATTGGAGTACATTAAAACAAACCTGATCTCTCTAGGACATTCAGAAGCCAAGTTATAAGCCTACAAAGATGTAACTGGACTACTTCTTTAAAGTGACACCAGGCCCGGTGACCTTTGGGACATGGTTTTACCCCCTTTAGGAATGTACGATCATCTTGAAACGTTCAGATCACTTACAACTCAATAGATTCTACCTTCCTGTAACGTTTCTGCCTGATTGGACCTCGTTTTCACACAAATGAACCCAGAATGATGTGAAATTTTGCTTCGTGCAACATAATTCTGGGTGCCATTTACAAACCATAAGTGCTAATGACTCCATTCCTTTTTGTGGTTGTAGGGGCTGTTGATTGGAGTACATTAAAACAAACCTGACCTCTCCAGGACATTCAGAAGCCAAGTTATAAGCCCACAAATGTGTAACTGGACTACTACTTTAAATTGACACCAGATCCGGTGACATTTGGGACATGGTTTGTCCCCCTTAGGAAAGTGCTATCATCATGAAACGTTCAGATCACTTACAACTCAATAGATTCTACCTTTCTGTAACGTTTCAGCCTGATTGGACCTTGTTTTCACACAAATGAACCCAGAATGATGTGAAATTGTGCTTCGTGCAACATAATTCTGGGTGCCATTTACAAACCATAAGTGCTAATGACTCCATTCCTTTTGTGGTTGTAGGGGCTGTTGATTGGAGTACACTAAAACAAACTTGATCTCTCTAGGACATTCAGAAGCCAAGTTATAAGCCCACAAATGTGTAACTGGACTACTTCTTTAAATTGACACCAGATCCGGTGATCTTTGGGACATCGTTTGACCCCTTAGCAAAGTGCTATCATCATGAAACGTTCAGATACCTTACAACTCAGTAGATTCTACCTTCCTGTAACGTTTCAGCCTGATTGGACCTTGTTTTCACACAAATGAACCCAGAATGATGTGAAATTGTGCTTCGTGCAACATAATTCTGGGTGCCATTTAAAAACCATAAGTGCTAATGACTCCATTCCTTTTCGTGGTTGTAGGGGCTGTTGATTGGAGTACACTAAAACAACCCTGACCTCTCTAGGACATTCAGAAGCCAAGTTATAAGCCCACAAATGTGTAACTGGACTACTTCTTTAAAGTGACACCAGATCCAGTGACCTTTGGGACATGGTTTGACCCCCTTAGGAAAGTGCGATCATCATGAAACGTTCAGATCACTTACAACTCAATAGAATCTACCTTCCTGTATTGTTTCAGCCTGATTGGGCCTTGTTTTCACACAAATGAACCCAGAATGATGTGAAATTGTGCTTCGTGCAACATAATTCTGGGTGCCATTTAAAAACCATAAGTGCTAATGTCTCCATTCCTTTTTGTGGTTGTAGGGGCTGTTGATAGGAGTACACTAAAGCAAACCTGATCGCTCTAGGACATTCAGAAGCCAAGTTATAAGCCCACAAATGTGTAACTGGACTACTTCTTTAAATTGACACCAGATCCGGTGACCTTTGGGACATGGTTTGACCCCCTTAGGAAAGTGCTATCATCATGAAACGTTCAGATCACTTACAACTCAATAGATTCTACCTTCCTGTAACGTTTCAGCCGGATTGGACCTTGTTTTCACACAAATGAACCCAGAATGATGTGAAATTGTGCTTCGTGCAACATAATTCTGGGTGCCATTTACAAACCATAAATGCTAATGACTCCATTCCTTTTTGTGGTTGTAGGGGCTGTTGATTGGAGTACATTAAAGCAAACCTGATCTCTCTAGGACATTCAGAAGCCAAGTTATAAGTCCACAAATGTGTAACTGGACTACTACTTTAAATTGACACCAGATCCGGTGACCTTTGGGACATGGTTTGACCCCCTTAGGAAAGTGCTATCATCATGAAACGTTCAGATCACTTACAACTCAATAGATTCTACCTTCCTGTAACATTTCAGCCTGATTGGACCTTGTTTTCACACACATGGACCCAGAATGATGTGAAATTGTGCTTCGTGCAACATAATTCTGGGTGCCATTTACAAACCATAAGTGCTAATGACTCCATTCCTTTTTGTGGTTGTAGGGGCTGTTGATTGGAGTACACTAAAACAAACCTGACCTCTCTAGGACATTCAGAAGCCAAGTTATAAGCCCACAAAGGTGTAACTGGACTACTTCTTTAAAGTGACACCAGGCCCGGTGACCTTTGGGACATGGTTTGACCCCCTATGGGAATGTGAGATCATCATGAAACGTTCAGATCACTTACAACTCAATAGATTCTACCTTCTTGTAACGTTTCAGCCTGATTGGACCTTGTTTTCACACAAATGGACCCAGAATGATGTGAAATTGTGCTTCGTGCAACATAATTCTGGGTGCCATTTACAAACCATAAGTGCTAATGACTCCATTCCTTTTGTGGTTGTAGGGGCTGTTGATTGGAGTACACTAAAACAATTTTGATCTCTCTAGGACATTCAGAAGCCAAGTTATAAGCCCACAAATGTGTAACTGGACTACTTCTTTAAATTGACACCAGATCCGGTGACCTTTGGGACATGGTTTGATCCCCTTAGGAAAGCGCTATCATCATGAAACGTTCAGATCACTTACAACTAAATAGATTCTACCTTCCTGTAACGTTGCAGCCTGATTGGACCTTGTTTTCACACAAATGAACCCAGAATGATGTGAAATTGTGCTTCGTGCAACATAATTCTGGGTGCCATTTACAAACCATAAGTGCTAATGACTCCATTCCTTTTTGTGGTTGTAGGGGCTGTTGATTGCAGTATACTAAAACAAACCTGATCTCTCTAGGACATTCAGAAGCCAAGTTATAAGCCCACAAAGGTGTAACTGGACTACTTCTTTAAAGTGACACTTGGCCCGGTGACCTTTGGGACATGGTTTGACCCCCTAAAGGAATGTGCGATCATCTTGAAACGTTCAGATCACTTACAACTCAATAGATTCTACCTTCTTGTAGCGTTTCAGCCGGATTGGACCTTGTTTTCACACAAATTGACCCAGAATGATGTGAAATTGTGCTTCGTGCAACATAATTCTGGGTGCCATTTACAAACCATAAAAGCTAATGACTTCATTCCTTTTAGTGGTAATGGGGGCTGCTAATTGGAGTACTCTAAAACAAACCTGACCTCTCTAGGATATTCAGAAGCCAAGTTATAAGCCCACAAAGGTGTAACTGGACTACTTCTTTAAATTGACACCAGATCCGGTGACCTTTGGGACATGGTTTGATCCCCTTAGGAAAGCGCTATCATCATGAAACGTTCAGATCACTTACAACTAAATAGATTCTACCTTCCTGTAACGTTTCAGCCTGATTGGACCTTGTTTTCACACAAATGAACCCAGAATGATGTGAAATTGTGCTTCGTGCAACATAATTCTGGGTGCCATTTACAAACCATAAATGCTAATGACTCCATTCCTTTTTGTGGTTGTAGGGGCTGTTGATTGGAGTACATTAAAACAAACCTGATCTCTCTAGGACATTCAGAAGCCAAGTTATAAGCCCACGAATGTGTAACTGGACTACTTCTTTAAAGTGACACCAGGCCCGGTGACCTTTGGGACATGGTTTGACCCCCTTAGGAAAGTGCTATCATCATGAAACGTTCATATCACTTACAACTAAATAGATTCTACCTTCCTGTAACGTTTCAGCCTGATTGGACCTTGTTTTCACACAAATGAACCCAGAATGATGTGAAATTGTGCTTCGTGCAACATAATTCTGGGTGCCATTTAAAAACCATAAGTGCTAATGACTCCATTCCTTTTTGTGGTTGTAGGGGCTGTTGATTGGAGTACACTAAAACAACCCTGACCTATCTAGGACATTCAGAAGCCAAGTTATAAGCCCACAAATGTGTAACTGGACTACTTCTTTAAAGTGACACCAGATCCAGTGACCTTTGGGACATGGTTTGACCCCCTTAGGAAAGTGCGATCATCATGAAATGTTCAGATCACTTACAACTCAATAGATTCTACCTTCCTGTATTGTTTCAGCCTGATTGGACCTTGTTTTCACACAAATGAACCCAGAATGATGTGAAATTGTGCTTCGTGCAACATAATTCTGGGTGCCATTTAAAAACCATAAGTGCTAATGTCTCCATTCCTTTTTGTGGTTGTAGGGGCTGTTGATTGGAGTACACTAAAGCAAACCTGATCGCTCTAGGACATTCAGAAGCCAAGTTATAAGCCCACAAATGTGTAACTGGACTACTTCTTTAAATTGACACCAGATCCGGTGACCTTTGGGACATGGTTTGACCCCCTTAGGAAAGTGCTATCATCATGAAACGTTCAGATCACTTACAACTCAATAGATTCTACCTTCCTGTAACGTTTCAGCCGGATTGGACCTTGTTTTCACACAAATGAACCCAGAATGATGTGAAATTGTGCTTCGTGCAACATAATTCTGGGTGCCATTTACAAACCATAAATGCTAATGACTCCATTCCTTTTTGTGGTTGTAGGGGCTGTTGATTGGAGTACATTAAAGCAAACCTGATCTCTCTAGGACATTCAGAAGCCAAGTTATACAAGTGCTGGCCAGTAAATTAGAATATCATCAAAAGGTTGAAAATATTTCAGTAATTCCATTCAAAACGTGAAACTTGTACATTATATCCATGCAATGCACACAGACCAATGTATTTCCAATGTTCATTACATTTAAATTTGATATTCATAAGTGACAACTAATGAAAACTCCAAATTTGGTATCTCAAAAAATTAGAATATTCTGAAAAGGCTGAATATAGAAGACACCTGCTGCCACTCTAATCAGCTGATTTACTCAAAACACCTGCAAAGGCCTTTAAAAGGTCCCTCAGTCTTGTTTTGAAGGCACCACAATCATGGGGAAGACTTCTGACTTAACAGCTGTCCAAAAGACAATCATTGACACCTTGCACAAGGAGGGCAAGACACAAAAGGTGATTGCTAAAGAAGCTGGCTGTTCGCAGAGCTCTGTGTCCAAGCACATTAACAGACAGGCGAAGGGACGGAAAAAATGTGGTAGAAAAAAGTGTACAAGCTCTAGGGATAACCGCACCCTGCAGAGAATTGTGACGACAAACCCATTCAAAAATGTGGGGGAGATCCACAAAGAGTGGACTGCAGCTGGAGTCAGCGCTTCAAGAACCACCACGAGGAGACTCATGAAAGACATGGGATTCAGGTGTCGCATTCCGTGTGTCAAGCCACTCTTGAACAAGAAACAGCGCAAGAAGCGTCTCGCCTGGGCCAAGGACAAAAAGGACTGGACTGATGCTGAGTGGTCCAAAGTTATGTTTTCTGATGAAAGCAAGTTCTGCATTTCCTTTGGAAATCAAGGACCCAGAGTCTGGAGGAAGAGCGGAGAAGCACAGAATCCACGTTGCATGAGGTCCAGTGTAAAGTTTCCACCGTCAGTGATGGTGTGGGGTGCCATGTCATCTGCCGGTGTTGGCCCACTCTGTTTCCTGAGGTCCAGGGTCAATGCAGCCGTCTACCAGGAAGTTTTAGAGCACTTCATGCTTCCTGCTGCTGACCAACTTTATGGGGATGCAGACTTCACCTTTCAACAGGACTTGGCACCTGCACACAGTGCCAAAACCACCAGCACCTGGTTCAAGGACCATGGTATCCCTGTCCTTGATTGGCCAGCAAACTCGCCTGACCTTAACCCCATAGAAAATCTATGGGGTATTGTGAAGCGGAGGATGCAATACGCTAGACCCAACAATGCAGAGGAGCTGAAGACGACTATCAGAGCAACCTGGGCTCTCATAACACCTGAGCAGTGCCACAGACTGATCGAGTCCATGCCACGCCGCATTACTGCAGTTATTGAGGCAAAAGGAGCCCCGACTAAGTATTGAGTGCTATACATGCACATTCTTTTCATGTTCATTCTTTTCAGTTGGCCAACATTAGAGAAACAAACATTTTTTTCATTGGCCTTTAGAATATTCTAATTTTCTGAGATACCAGATTTGATGTTTTCATTGGTTGTCACCTATAAATATCAAAATTAAACGTAATAAACATCGGAAATACATTGGTCTGTGTGCATTGCATGAATATAATGTACAAGTTTCACGTTCTGAATGGAATTACTGAAATATTTTCAACCTTTTGATGATATTCTAATTTACTGGCCAGCACTTGTAAGTCCACAAATGTGTAACTGGACTACTACTTTAAATTGACACCAGATCCGGTGACCTTTGGGACATGGTTTGACCCCCTTAGGAAAGTGCTATCATCATGAAACGTTCAGATCACTTACAACTCAATAGATTCTACCTTCCTGTAACGTTTCAGCCTGAT
Source organism: Nothobranchius furzeri (assembly GCF_043380555.1). Taxonomy (NCBI): domain Eukaryota; kingdom Metazoa; phylum Chordata; class Actinopteri; order Cyprinodontiformes; family Nothobranchiidae; genus Nothobranchius; species Nothobranchius furzeri. Next base: position 13,884,110 of record NC_091756.1, read on the forward strand.
TGGACCTTGTTTTCACACAAATGGACCCAGAATGATGTGAAATTGTTTTTCGTGCAACATAATTCTGGGTGCCATTTACAAACCATAAGTGCTAATGACTCCATTCCTTTTTGTGGTTGTAGGGGCTGTTGATTGGAGTACACTAAAACAAACCTGACCTCTCTAGGACATTCAGAAGCCAAGTTATAAGCCCACAAAGGTGTAACTGGACTACTTCTTTAAAGTGACACTTGGCCCGGTGACCTTTGGGACATGGTTTGACCCCCTATAGGAATGTGCGATCATCTTGAAACGTTCAGATCACTTACAACTCAATAGATTCTACCTTCTTGTAGCGTTTCAGCCGGATTGGACCTTGTTTTCACACAAATTGACCCAGAATGATGTGAAATTGTGCTTCGTGCAACATAATTCTGGGTGCCATTTACAAACCATAAATGCTAATGACTCCATTCCTTTTTGTGGTTGTAGGGGCTGTTGATTGGAGTACATTAAAACAAACCTGATCTCTCTAGGACATTCAGAAGCCAAGTTATAAGCCCACGAATGTGTAACTGGACTACTTCTTTAAAGTGACACCAGGCCCGGTGACCTTTGGGACATGGTTTGACCCCCTTAGGAAAGTGCTATCATCATGAAACGTTCAGATCACTTACAACCAAATAGATTCTACCTTCCTGTAACGTTTCAGCCTGATTGGACCTTGTTTTCACACAAATGAACCCAGAATGATGTGAAATTGTGCTTCGTGCAACATAATTCTGGGTGCCATTTAAAAACCATAAGTGCTAATGACTCCATTCCTTTTTGTGGTTGTAGGGGCTGTTGATTGGAGTACACTAAAACAACCCTGACCTATCTAGGACATTCAGAAGCCAAGTTATAAGCCCACAAATGTGTAACTGGACTACTTCTTTAAAGTGACACCAGATCCAGTGACCTTTGGGACATGGTTTGACCCCCTTAGGAAAGTGCGATCATCATGAAATGTTCAGATCACTTACAACTCAATAGATTCTACCTTCCTGTATTGTTTCAGCCTGATTGGACCTTGTTTTCACACAAATGAACCCAGAATGATGTGAAATTGTGCTTCGTGCAACATAATTCTGGGTGCCATTTAAAAACCATAAGTGCTAATGTCTCCATTCCTTTTTGTGGTTGTAGGGGCTGTTGATTGGAGTACACTAAAGCAAACCTGATCGCTCTAGGACATTCAGAAGCCAAGTTATAAGCCCACAAATGTGTAACTGGACTACTTCTTTAAATTGACACCAGATCCGGTGACCTTTGGGACATGGTTTGACCCCCTTAGGAAAGTGCTATCATCATGAAACGTTCAGATCACTTACAACTCAATAGATTCTACCTTCCTGTAACGTTTCAGCCGGATTGGACCTTGTTTTCACACAAATGAACCCAGAATGATGTGAAATTGTGCTTCGTGCAACATAATTCTGGGTGCCATTTACAAACCATAAATGCTAATGACTCCATTCCTTTTTGTGGTTGTAGGGGCTGTTGATTGGAGTACATTAAAGCAAACCTGATCTCTCTAGGACATTCAGAAGCCAAGTTATAAGTCCACAAATGTGTAACTGGACTACTACTTTAAATTGACACCAGATCCGGTGACCTTTGGGACATGGTTTGACCCCCTTAGGAAAGTGCTATCATCATGAAACGTTCAGATCACTTACAACTCAATAGATTCTACCTTCCTGTAACGTTTCAGCCTGATTGGACCTTGTTTTCACACAAATGGACCCAGAATGATGTGAAATTGTTTTTCGTGCAACATAATTCTGGGTGCCATTTACAAACCATAAGTGCTAATGACTCCATTCCTTTTTGTGGTTGTAGGGGCTGTTGATTGGAGTACACTAAAACAAACCTGACCTCTCTAGGACATTCAGAAGCCAAGTTATAAGCCCACAAAGGTGTAACTGGACTACTTCTTTAAAGTGACACTTGGCCCGGTGACCTTTGGGACATGGTTTGACCCCCTATAGGAATGTGCGATCATCTTGAAACGTTCAGATCAATTACAACTCAATAGATTCTACCTTCTTGTAGCATTTCAGCCTCATTGGACCTTGTTTTCACACAAATTGACCCAGAATGATGTGAAATTGTGCTTCGTGCAACATAATTCTGGGTGCCATTTACAAACCATAAATGCTAATGACTTCATTCCTTTTAGTGGTAATGGGGGCTGCTAATTGGAGTACTCTAAAACAAACCTGACCTCTCTAGGATATTCAGAAGCCAAGTTATAAGCCCACAAAGGTGTAACTGGACTACTTCTTTAAAGTGACACCAGGCCCGGTGACCTTTGGGACATGGTTTGACCCCCTTAGGAAAGTGCTATCATCATGAAACGTTCAGATCACTTACAATTCAATAGATTCTACCTTCCTGTAACGTTTCAGCCTGATTGGACCTTGTTTTCACACAAATGGACCCAGAATGATGTGAAATTGTGCTTCGTGCAACATAATTCTGGGTGCCATTTACAAACCATAAGTGCTAATTACTCCATTCCTTTTTGTGTTTGTAGGGGCTGTTGATTGGAGTACACTAAAACAAACCTAACCTCTCTAGGACATTCAGAAGCCAAGTTATAAGCCCACAAAGGTGTAACTGGACTACTTCTTTAAAGTGACACCAGGCCCGGTGACCTTTGGGACATGGTTTTACCCCCTATAGGAATGTGCGATCATCTTGAAACGTTCAGATCACTTACAACTCAATAGATTCTATCTTCTTGTAGCGTTTCAGCCTGATTGGACCTTGTTTTCACACAAATGGACCCAGAATGATGTGAAATTGTGCTTTGTGTAACATAATTCTGGGTGCCATTTACAAACCATAAGTGCTAATAACTCCATTCCTTTTTGTGGTTGTAGGGGCTGTTGATTGGAGTACACTAAAACAAACCTGATCTCTCTAGGACATTCAGAAGCCAAGTTATAAGCCCACAAATGTGTAACTGGACTACTTCTTTAAATTGACACCAGATCCGGTGATCTTTGGGACATCGTTTAACCCCCTGAGGTAAGTGCTATCATCATCAAACGTTCAGATCACTTACAACTCAGTAGATTCTACCTTCCTGTAACGTTTCAGCCTGATTGGACCTTGTTTTCACACAAATGAACCCAGAATGATGTGAAATTGTGCTTCGTGCAACATAATTCTGGGTGCCATTTAAAAACCATAAGTGCTAATGACTCCATTCCTTTTTGTGGTTGTAGGGGCTGTTGATTGGAGTACACTAAAACAACCCTGACCTCTCTAGGACATTCAGAAGCCAAGTTATAAGCCCACAAATGTGTAACTGGACTACTTCTTTAAAGTGACACCAGATCCGGTGACCTTTGGGACATGGTTTGTCCCCCTTAGGAAAGTGCGATCATCATGAAACGTTCAGATCACTTACAACTCAATAGATTCTACCTTCCTGTATTGTTTCAGCCTGATTGGACCTTGTTTTCACACAAATGAACCCAGAATGATGTGAAATTGTGCTTCGTGCAACATAATTCTGGGTGCCATTTAAAAACCATAAGTGCTAATGTCTCCATTCCTTTTTGTGGTTGTAGGGGCTGTTGATTGGAGTACACTAAAGCAAACCTGATCGCTCTAGGACATTCAGAAGCCAAGTTATAAGCCCACAAATGTGTAACTGGACTACTTCTTTAAATTGACACCAGATCCGGTGACCTTTGGGACATGGTTTGACCCCCTTAGGAAAGTGCTATCATCATCAAACGTTCAGATCACTTACAACTCAAATAGATTCTACCTTCCTGTAACGTTTCAGCCGGATTGGACCTTGTTTTCACACAAATGAACCCAGAATGATGTGAAATTGTGCTTCGTGCAACAAAATTCTGGGTGCCATTTACAAACCATAAATGCTAATGACTCCATTCCTTTTTGTGGTTGTAGGGGCTGTTGATTGGAGTACATTAAAACAAACCTGATCTCTCTAGGACATTCAGAAGCCAAGTTATAAGTCCACAAATGTGTAACTGGACTACTACTTTAAATTGACACCAGATCCGGTGACCTTTGGGACATGGTTTGACCCCCTTAGGAAAGTGCTATCATCATGAAACGTTCAGATCACTTACAACTCAATAGATTCTACCTTCCTGTAACGTTTCAGCCTGATTGGACCTTGTTTTCACACAAATGGACCCAGAATGATGTGAAATTGTGCTTCGTGCAACATAATTCTGGGTGCCATTTACAAACCATAAGTGCTAATGACTCCATTCCTTTTTGTGGTTGTAGGGGCTGTTGATTGGAGTACACTAAAACAAACCTGACATCTCTAGGACATTCAGAAGCCAAGTTATAAGCCCACAAAGGTGTAACTGGACAACTTCTTTAAAGTGACACCAGGCCCGGTGACCTTTGGGACATGGTTTGACCCCCTTTGGGAATGTGAGATCATCATGAAACGTTCAGATCACTTACAACTCAATAGATTCTACCTTCTTGTAACGTTTCAGCCTGATTGGACCTTGTTTTCACACAAATGGACCCAGAATGATGTGAAATTGTGCTTCGTGCAACATAATTCTGGGTGCCATTTACAAACCATAAGTGCTAATGACTCCATTCATTTTGTGGTTGTAGGGGCTGTTGATTGGAGTACACTAAAACAAACTTGATCTCTCTAGGACATTCAGAAGCCAAGTTATAAGCCCACAAATGTGTAACTGGACTACTTCTTTAGACACCAGATCCGGTGACCTTTGGGACATGGTTTGACCTCCTTAGGGAAGTGCTATCATCATGAAACGTTCAGATCACTTACAACTTAATAGATTCTACCTTCCTGTAATGTTTCAGCCTGATTGGACCTTGTTTTCACACAAATGGACCCAGAATGATGTGAAATTGTGCTTCGTGCAACATAATTCTGGGTGCCATTTACAAACCATAAGTGCTAATGACTCCATTCCTTTTTGTGGTTGTAGGGGCTGTTGATTGGAGTACACTAAAACAAACCTGAACTCTCTAGGACATTCAGAAGCCAAGTTATAAGCCCACAAATGTGTAACTGGACTACTTCTTTAAATTGACACCAGATCCGGTGACCTTTGGGACATGATTTGACCCCCTTAGGAAAGTGCTATCATCATGAATTGTTCAGATCACTTACAACTCAATAGATTCTACCTTCCTGTAACGTTTCAGCCTGATTGGACCTTGTTTTCACACAAATGAACCCAGAATGATGTGAAATTGTGCTTCGTGCAACATAATTCTGGGTGCCATTTAAAAACCATAAGTGCTAATGACTCCATTCCTTTTTGTGGTTGTAGGGGCTGTTGATTGGAGTACACTAAAACAAACCTAACCTCTCTAGGACATTCAGAAGCCAAGTTATAAGCCCACAAAGGTGTAACTGGACTACTTCTTTAAAGTGACACCAGGCCCGGTGACATTTGGGACATGGTTTGACCCCCTATAGGCATGTGCGATCATCTTGAAACGTTCAGATCACTTACAACTCAATAGATTCTACCTTCCTGTATTGTTTCAGCCTGATTTGACCTTGTTTTTACACAAATGAACCCAGAATGATGTGAAATTGTGCTTCGTGCAACATAATTCTGGGTGCCATTTAAAAACCATAAGTGCTAATGTCTCCATTCCTTTTTGTGGTTGTAGGGGCTGTTGATTAGAGTACACTAAAACAAACCTGATCGCTCTAGGACATTCAGAAGCCAAGGTTTAAGCCCACAAATGTGTAACTGGACTACTTCTTTAAATTGACACCAGATCCGGTGACCTTTGGGACATGGTTTGACCCCCTTAGGAAAGTGCTATCATCATGAAACGTTCAGATCACTTACAACGCAATAGATTCTACCTTCCTGTAACGTTTCAGCCTGATTGGACCTTGTTTTCACACAAATGAACCCAGAATGATGTGAAATTGTGCTTCGTGCAACATAATTCTGGGTGCCATTTAAAAACCATAAGTCTAATGACTCCATTCCTTTTTGTGGTTGTAGGGGCTGTTGATTGGAGTATACTAAAACAAACCTGATCTCTCTAGGACATTCAGAAGCCAAGTTATAAGCCCACAAATTTGTAACTGGACTACTTCTTTAGACACCAGATCCGGTGACCTTTGGGACATGGTTTGACCCCCTTAGGGAAGTGCTATCATCATGAAACGTTCAGATCAATTACAACTTAATAGATTCTACCTTCCTGTAATGTTTCAGCCTGATTGGACCTTGTTTTAACACAAATGGACCCAGAATGATGTGAAATTGTGCTTCGTGCAACATAATTCTGGGTGATATTTACAAACCATAAGTGCTAATGACTCCATTCCTTTTTGTGGTTGTAGGGGCTGTTGATTGGAGTACACTAAAACAAACCTGACCTCTCTAGGACATTCAGAAGCCAAGTTATAAGCCCACAAATGTGTAACTGGACTACTTCTTTAAATTGACACCAGATCCGGTGACCTTTGGGACACCGTTTGACCCCCTTAGGAAAGGGCTATCATCATGAAACGTTCAGATCACTTACAACTCAATAGATTCTACCTTCCTGTAACGTTTCTGCCTGATTGGACCTTGTTTTCACACAAATGAACCCAGAATGATGTGAAATTGTGCTTCGTGCAACATAATTCTGGGTGCCATTTACAAACCATAAGTGCTAATGACTCCATTCCTTTTTGTTGTTGTAGGGGCTGTTGATTGGAGTACATTAAAACAAACCTGATCTCTCTAGGACATTCAGAAGCCAAGTTATAAGCCTACAAAGATGTAACTGGACTACTTCTTTAAAGTGACACCAGGCCCGGTGACCTTTGGGACATGGTTTTACCCCCTTTAGGAATGTACGATCATCTTGAAACGTTCAGATCACTTACAACTCAATAGATTCTACCTTCCTGTAACGTTTCTGCCTGATTGGACCTCGTTTTCACACAAATGAACCCAGAATGATGTGAAATTTTGCTTCGTGCAACATAATTCTGGGTGCCATTTACAAACCATAAGTGCTAATGACTCCATTCCTTTTTGTGGTTGTAGGGGCTGTTGATTGGAGTACATTAAAACAAACCTGACCTCTCCAGGACATTCAGAAGCCAAGTTATAAGCCCACAAATGTGTAACTGGACTACTACTTTAAATTGACACCAGATCCGGTGACATTTGGGACATGGTTTGTCCCCCTTAGGAAAGTGCTATCATCATGAAACGTTCAGATCACTTACAACTCAATAGATTCTACCTTTCTGTAACGTTTCAGCCTGATTGGACCTTGTTTTCACACAAATGAACCCAGAATGATGTGAAATTGTGCTTCGTGCAACATAATTCTGGGTGCCATTTAAAAACCATAAGTGCTAATGACTCCATTCCTTTTTGTGGTTGTAGGGGCTGTTGATTGGAGTATACTAAAACAAACCTGATCTCTCTAGGACATTCAGAAGCCAAGTTATAAGCCCACAAATGTGTAACTGGACTACTTCTTTAGACACCAGATCCGGTGACCTTTGGGACATGGTTTGACCCCCTTAGGGAAGTGCTATCATCATGAAACCTTCAGATCACTTACATTTTAATAGATTCTACCTTCCTGTAATGTTTCAGCCTGATTGGACCTTGTTTTCACACAAATGGACCCAGAATGATGTGAAATTGTGCTTCGTGCAACATAATTCTGGGTGCCATTTAAAAACCATAAGTGCTAATGACTCCATTCCTTTTTGTGGTTGTAGGGGCTGTTGATCGGAGTACACTAAAACAAACCTGATCTCTCTAGGACATTCAGAAGCCAAGTTATAAGCCCACAAATGTGTAACTGGACTACTTCTTTAAATTGACACCAGATCCGGTGACCTTTGGGACATGGTTTGACCCCCTTAGGAAAGTGCTATCATCATGAAACGTTCAGATCACTTACAACGCAATAGATTCTACCTTCCTGTAACGTTTCAGCCTGATTGGACCTTGTTTTCACACAAATGAACCCAGAATGATGTGAAATTGTGCTTCGTGCAACATAATTCTGGGTGCCATTTAAAAACCATACGTCTAATGACTCCATTCCTTTTTGTGGTTGTAGGGGCTGTTGATTGGAGTATACTAAAACAAACCTGATCTCTCTAGGACATTCAGAAGCCAAGATATAAGCCCACAAATTTGTAACTGGACTACTTCTTTAGACACCAGATCCGGTGACCTTTGGGACATGGTTTGACCCCCTTAGGAAAGTGCTATCATCATGAAACGTTCAGATCACTTACAACAATAGATTATACCTTCCTGTAACGTTTCAGCCTGATTGGACCTTGTTTTCACACAAATGAACCCAGAATGATGTGAAATTGTGCTTCGTGCAACATAATTCTGGGTGCCATTTAAAAACCATAAGTGCTAATGTCTCCATTCCTTTTTGTGGTTCTAGGGGCTGTTGATTGGAGTACATTAAAACAAACCTGATCTCTCTAGGACATTCAGAAGCCAAGTTATAAGCCCACACACAAAGATGTAACTGGACTACTTCTTTAAAGTGACACTTGGCCCGGTGACCTTTGGGACATGGTTTGACCCCCTATAGGAATGTGCGATCATCTTGAAACGTTCAGATCACTTACAACTCAATAGATTCTACCTTCTTGTAGCGTTTCAGCCGGATTGGACCTTGTTTTCACACAAATTTTCCCAGAATCATGTGAAATTGTGCTTAGTGCAGCATAATTCTGGGTGCCATTTAAGAACCATAAGTGCTAATGACTCCATTCCTTTTTGTGGTTGTAGGGGCTGTTGATTCGAGTACACTAAAATAAACCTGATCTCTCTAGGACATTCAGAGGCCAAGTTATAAGGCCACAAATGTGTAACTGGACTACTTCTTTAAATTGACACCAGATCCGGTGACCTTTGGGACATGGTTTGACCCCCTTAGGAAAGCGCTATCATCATGAAATGTTCAGATCACTTACAACTCAATAGATTCTAGCTTCCAGTAACATTTCAGCCTGATTGGACCTTGTTTTCACACAAATGAACCCAGAATGATGTGAAATTGTGCTTCGTGCAAAATAATTCTGGGTGCCATTTACAAACCATAAGTGTTAATGACTCCATTCCTTTTTGTGGTTGTAGGGGCTGTTGATTGGAGTACACTAAAACAAACCTGATCTCTCTAGGACATTCAGAAGCCAAGTTATAAGCCCACAAATGTGTAACTGGACTACTTCTTTAAATTGACACCAGATCCGGTGACCTTTGCGACATGGTTTGACCCCCTTAGGAAAGTGCTATCATCATGAAACGTTCAGATCACTTACAATTCAATAGATTCTACCTTCTTGTAACGTTTCAGCCTGATTGGACCTTGTTTTCACACAAATGGACCCAGAATGATGTGAAATTGTGCTTCGTGCAACATAATTCTGTGTGCCATTTACAAACCATAAGTGCTAATGACTCCATTCCTTTTTGTGGTTGTAGGGGCTGTTGATTGGAGTACATTAAAACAAACCTGATCTCTCTAGGACATTCAGAAGCCAAGTTATAAGCCTACAAAGATGTAACTGGACTACTTCTTTAAAGTGACACCAGGCCCGGTGACCTTTGGGACATGGTTTTACCCCCTATAGGAATGTGCGATCATCTTGAAACGTTCAGATCACTTACAACTCAATAGATTCTACCTTCCTGTAACGTTTCAGCCTGATTGGACCTTGTATTCACACAAATGGACCCAGAATGATGTGAAATTGTGCTTCGTGCAACATAATTCTGGGTGCCATTTAAGAACCATAAGTGCTAATGACTCCATTCCTTTTTGTGGTTGTGGGGGCTGTTGATTGGAGTACACTAAAACAACCCTGATCTCTCTAGGACATTCAGAAGCCAAGTTATAAGCCCACAAAGGTGTAACTGGACTACTTCTTTAAAGTGACACCAGGCCCGGTGACCTTTGGGACATGGTTTGACCCCCTATAGGAAAGTGCTATCATCATGAAACGTTCAGATCACTTACAACTCAATAGATTCTACCTTCCTGTAACGTTTCTGCCTGATTGGACCTTGTTTTCACACAAATGAACCCAGAATGATGTGAAATTTTGCTTCGTGCAACATAATTCTGGGTGCCATTTACAAACCATAAGTGCTAATGACTCCATTCCTTTTTGTGGTTGTAGGGGCTGTTGATTGGAGTACATTAAAACAAACCTGACCTCTCCAGGACATTCAGAAGCCAAGTTATAAGCCCACAAATGTGTAACTGGACTACTACTTTAAATTGACACCAGATCCGGTGACATTTGGGACATGGTTTGACCCCCTTAGGAAAGTCCTATCATCATGAAACCTTCAGATCACTTACATTTTAATAGATTCTACCTTCCTGTAATGTTTCAGCCTGATTGGACCTTGTTTTCACACAAATGGACCCAGAATGATGTGAAATTGTGCTTCGTGCAACATAATTCTGGGTGCCATTTACAAACCATAAGTGCTAATGACTCCATTCCTTTTTGTGGTTGTAGGGGCTGTTGATTGGAGTACACTAAAACAAACCTGATCTCTCTAGGACATTCAGAAGCCAAGTTATAAGCCCACAAATGTGTAACTGGACTACTTCTTTAAATTGACACCAGATCCGGTGACCTTTGGGACATGGTTTTACCCCCTATAGGAATGTGCGATCATCTTGAAACGTTCAGATCACTTACAACTCAATAGATTCTACCTTCTTGTAGCGTTTCAGCCTGATTGGACCTTGTTTTCACACAAATGGACCCAGAATGATGTGAAATTGTGCTTCGTGCAACATAATTCTGGGTGCCATTTACAAACCATAAGTGCTAATGACTCCATTCCTTTTTGTGGTTGTAGGGGCTGTTGATTGGAGTACACTAAAACAAACCTGATCTCTCTAGGACATTCAGAAGCCAAGTTATAAGCCCACAAATGTGTAACTGGACTACTTCTTTAAATTGACACCAGATCCGGTGACCTTTGGGACATGGTTTTACCCCCTATAGGAATGTGCGATCATCTTGAAACGTTCAGATCACTTACAACTCAATAGATTCTACCTTCTTGTAGCGTTTCAGCCTGATTGGACCTTGTTTTCACACAAATGGACCCAGAATGATGTGAAATTGTGCATCGTGCAACATAATTCTGGGTGCCATTTAAAAACCATAAGTGCTAATGACTCCATTCCTTTTTGTGGTTGTAGGGGCTGTTGATTGGAGTACACTAAAACAAACCTGATCTCTCTAGGACATTCAGAAGCCAAGTTATAAGCCCACAAATGTGTAACTGGACTACTTCTTTAAATTGACACCAGTTCCGGTGACCTTTGGGACATGGTTTGACCCCCTTAGGAAAGCGCTATCATCATGAAATGTTCAGATCACTTACAACTCAATAGATTCTACCTTCTTGTAGCGTTTCAGCCTGATTGGACCTTGTTTTCACACAAATGAACCCAGAATGATGTGAAATTGTGCTTCGTGCAAAATAATTCTGGGTGCCATTTACAAACCATAAGTGCTAATGACTCCATTCCTTTTTGTGGTTGTAGGGGCTGTTGATTGGAGTACACTAAAACAAACCTAAAATCTCTAGGACATTCAGAAGCCAAGTTATAAGCCCACAAAGGTGTAACTGGACTACTTCTTTAAAGTGACACTTGGCCCGGTGACCTTTGGGACATAGTTTTACCCCCTATAGGAATGTGCGATCATCTTGAAACGTTCAGATCACTTACAACTCAATAGATTCTACCTTCCTGTAACGTTTCAGCCTGATTGGACCTTGTATTCACACAAATGGACCCAGAATGATGTGAAATTGTGCTTCGTGCAACATAATTCTGGGTGCCATTTAAGAACCATAAGTGCTAATGACTCCATTCCTTTTTGTGGTTGTGGGGGCTGTTGATTGGAGTACACTAAAACAACCCTGATCTCTCTAGGACATTCAGAAGCCAAGTTATAAGCCCACAAAGGTGTAACTGGACTACTTCTTTAAAGTGACACCAGGCCCGGTGACCTTTGGGACATGGTTTGACCCCCTATAGGAAAGTGCTATCATCATGAAACGTTCAGATCACTTACAACTCAATAGATTCTACCTTCCTGTAACGTTTCTGCCTGATTGGACCTTGTTTTCACACAAATGAACCCAGAATGATGTGAAATTTTGCTTCGTGCAACATAATTCTGGGTGCCATTTACAAACCATAAGTGCTAATGACTCCATTCCTTTTTGTGGTTGTAGGGGCTGTTGATTGGAGTACATTAAAACAAACCTGACCTCTCCAGGACATTCAGAAGCCAAGTTATAAGCCCACAAATGTGTAACTGGACTACTACTTTAAATTGACACCAGATCCGGTGACATTTGGGACATGGTTTGACCCCCTTAGGAAAGTCCTATCATCATGAAACCTTCAGATCACTTACATTTTAATAGATTCTACCTTCCTGTAATGTTTCAGCCTGATTGGACCTTGTTTTCACACAAATGGACCCAGAATGATGTGAAATTGTGCTTCGTGCAACATAATTCTGGGTGCCATTTACAAACCATAAGTGCTAATGACTCCATTCCTTTTTGTGGTTGTAGGGGCTGTTGATTGGAGTACACTAAAACAAACCTGATCTCTCTAGGACATTCAGAAGCCAAGTTATAAGCCCACAAATGTGTAACTGGACTACTTCTTTAAATTGACACCAGATCCGGTGACCTTTGGGACATGGTTTGACCCCCTTAGGAAAGTGCTATCATCATGAAACGTTCAGATCACTTACAACTCAATAGATTCTACCTTCCTGTAACGTTTCAGCCTGATTGGACCTTGTTTTCACACAAATGAACCCAGAATGATGTGAAATTGTGCTTCGTGCAACATAATTCTGGGTGCCATTTAAAAACCATAAGTGCTAATGACTCCATTCCTTTTTGTGGTTGTAGGGGCTGTTGATTGGAGTACACTAAAACAAACCTGATCGCTCTAGGACATTCAGAAGCCAAGTTATAAGCCCACAAATGTGTAACTGGACTACTTCTTTAAATTGACACCAGATCCGGTGACCTTTGGGACATGGTTTGACCCCCTTAGGAAAGTGCTATCATCATGAAACGTTCAGATCACTTACAACGCAATAGATTCTACCTTCCTGTAACGTTTCAGCCTGATTGGACCTTGTTTTCACACAAATGAACCCAGAATGATGTGAAATTGTGCTTCGTGCAACATAATTCTGGGTGCCATTTAAAAACCATAAGTCTAATGACTCCATTCCTTTTTGTGGTTGTAGGGGCTGTTGATTGGAGTATACTAAAAAAAACCTGATCTCTCTAGGACATTCAGAAGCCAAGTTATAAGCCCACAAATTTGTAACTGGACTACTTCTTTAGACACCAGATCCGGTGACCTTTGGGACATGGTTTGACCCCCTTAGGAAAGTGCAATCATCATGAAACGTTCAGATCACTTACAACAATAGATTCTACCTTCCTGTAACGTTTCAGCCTGATTGGACCTTGTTTTCACACAAATGAACCCAGAATGATGTGAAATTGTGCTTCGTGCAACGTAATTCTGGGTGCCATTTAAAAACCATAAGTGCTAATGTCTCCATTCCTTTTTGTGGTTCTAGGGGCTGTTGATATGAGTACACTAAAACAAACCTGATCTCTCTAGGACATTCAGAAGCCAAGTTATAAGCCCACACACAAAGATGTAACTGGACTACTTCTTTAAAGTGACACTTGGCCCGGTGACCTTTGGGACATGGTTTGACCCCCTATAGGAATGTGCGATAATCTTGAAACGTTCAGATCACTTACAACTCAATAGATTCTACCTTCTTGTAGCGTTTCAGCCGGATTGGACCTTGTTTTCACACAAATTGACCCAGAATCATGTGAAATTGTGCTAAGTGCAGCATAATTCTGGGTGCCATTTAAGAACCATAAGTGCTAATGACTGCATTCCTTTTTGTGGTTGTAGGGGCTGTTGATTGGAGTACACTAAAACAAACCTGATCTCTCTAGGACATTCAGAAGCCAAGTTATAAGCCCACAAATGTGTAACTGGACTACTTCTTTAAATTGACACCAGTTCCGGTGACCTTTGGGACATGGTTTGACCCCCTTAGGAAAGCGCTATCATCATGAAATGTTCAGATCACTTACAACTCAATAGATTCTACCTTCTTGTAGCGTTTCAGCCTGATTGGACCTTGTTTTCACACAAATGAACCCAGAATGATGTGAAATTGTGCTTCGTGCAAAATAATTCTGGGTGCCATTTACAAACCATAAGTGCTAATGACTCCATTCCTTTTTGTGGTTGTAGGGGCTGTTGATTGGAGTACACTAAAACAAACCTAAAATCTCTAGGACATTCAGAAGCCAAGTTATAAGCCCACAAAGGTGTAACTGGACTACTTCTTTAAAGTGACACTTGGCCCGGTGACCTTTGGGACATGGTTTGACCCCCTATAGGAATGTGCGATCATCTTGAAACGTTCAGATCACTTACAACTCAATAGATTCTACCTTCTTGTAGCGTTTCAGCCGGATTGGACCTTGTTTTCACACAAATTGACCCAGAATGCTGTGAAATTGTGCTTCGTGCAACATAATTCTGGGTGCCACTTACAAACCATAAGTGCTAATGACTCCATTCATTTTTGTGGTTGTAGGGGCTGTTGATTGGAGTACATTAAAACAAACCTGATCTCTCTAGGACATTCAGAAGCCAAGTTATAAGCCCTCAAATGTGTAACTGGACTACTTCTTTCAATTGACACCAGATCCAGTGACCTTTGGGACATGGTTTGACCCCCTTAGGAAAGTGCTATCATCATGAAACGTTCAGATCACTTACAACTCAATAGATTCTACCTTCCTGTAACGTTTCAGCCTGATTGGACCTTGTTTTCACACAAATGGACCCAGAATGATGTGAAATTGTGCTTTGTGCAACATAATTCTGGGTGCCATTTAAAAACCATAAGTGCTAATGACTCCATTCCTTTTTGTGGTTGTAGGGGCTGTTGATTGGAGTACACTAAAATAAACCTGATCTCTCTAGGACATTCAGAAGCCAAGTTATAAGCCCACACACAAAGATGTAACTGGACTACTTCTTTAAAGTGACACTTGGCCCAGTGACCTTTGGGACATGGTTTGACCCCCTATAGGAATGTGCGATAATCTTGAAACGTTCAGATCACTTACAACTCAATAGATTCTACCTTCTTGTAGCGTTTCAGCCGGATTGGACCTTGTTTTCACACAAATTGACCCAGAATCATGTGAAATTGTGCTTAGTGCAGCATAATTCTGGGTGCCATTTAAGAACCATAAGTGCTAATGACTCCATTCCTTTTTGTGGTTGTAGGGGCTGTTGATTGGAGTACACTAAAACAAACCTGATCTCTCTAGGACATTCAGAAGCCAAGTTATAAGCCCACAAATGTGTAACTGGACTACTTCTTTAAATTGACACCAGTTCCGGTGACCTTTGGGACATGGTTTGACCCCCTTAGGAAAGCGCTATCATCATGAAATGTTCAGATCACTTACAACTCAATAGATTCTACCTTCTTGTAGCGTTTCAGCCTGATTGGACCTTGTTTTCACACAAATGAACCCAGAATGATGTGAAATTGTGCTTCGTGCAAAATAATTCTGGGTGCCATTTACAAACCATAAGTGCTAATGACTCCATTCCTTTTTGTGGTTGTAGGGGCTGTTGATTGGAGTACACTAAAACAAACCTAAAATCTCTAGGACATTCAGAAGCCAAGTTATAAGCCCACAAAGGTGTAACTGGACTACTTCTTTAAAGTGACACTTGGCCCGGTGACCTTTGGGACATGGTTTGACCCCCTATAGGAATGTGCGATCATCTTGAAACGTTCAGATCACTTACAACTCAATAGATTCTACCTTCTTGTAGCGTTTCAGCCGGATTGGACCTTGTTTTCACACAAATTGACCCAGAATGATGTGAAATTGTGCTTCGTGCAACATAATTCTGGGTGCCACTTACAAACCATAAGTGCTAATGACTCCATTCATTTTTGTGGTTGTAGGGGCTGTTGATTGGAGTACATTAAAACAAACCTGATCTCTCTAGGACATTCAGAAGCCAAGTTATAAGCCCTCAAATGTGTAACTGGACTACTTCTTTCAATTGACACCAGATCCAGTGACCTTTGGGACATGGTTTGACCCCCTTAGGAAAGTGCTATCATCATGAAACGTTCAGATCACTTACAACTCAATAGATTCTACCTTCCTGTAACGTTTCAGCCTGATTGGACCTTGTTTTCACACAAATGGACCCAGAATGATGTGAAATTGTGCTTTGTGCAACATAATTCTGGGTGTCATTTAAAAACCATAAGTGCTAATGACTCCATTCCTTTTTGTGGTTGTAGGGGCTGTTGATTGGAGTACACTAAAATAAACCTGATCTCTCTAGGACATTCAGAAGCCAAGTTATAAGCCCACAAATGTGTAACTGGACTACTTCTTTAAATTGACACCAGATCCGGTGACCTTTGGGACATAGTTTGACCCCCTTAGGAAAGTGCTATCATCATGAAACATTCAGATCACTTACAACTCAATAGATTCTACCTTCCTGTAACGTTTCAGCCTGATTGGACCTTGTTTTCACACAAATGAACCCAGAATGATGTGAAATTGTGCTTCGTGCAACATAATTCTGGGTGCCATTTACAAACCATAAGTGCTAATGACTCCATTCCTTGTTGTGGTTGTAGGGGCTGTTGATTGGAGTACACTAAAACAAACCTGATCTCTCTAGGACATTCAGAAGCCAAGTTATAAGCCCACAAAGGTGTAACTGGACAACTTCTTAAAAGTGACACCAGGCCCGGTGACCTTTGGGACATGGTTTTACCCCCTATAAGAATGTGTTATCATCTTGAAACCTTCAGATCACTTACAACTCAATAGATTCTACCTTCTTGTAGCGTTTCAGCCTGATTGGACCTTGTTTTCACACAAATGGGCCCAGAATGATGTGAAATTGTGCTTCGTGCAACATAATTCTGGGTGCCATTTACAAACCATAAGTGCTAATGACTCCATTCCTTTTTGTGGTTGTAGGGGCTGTTGATTGGAGTACATCAAAACAAACCTGATCTCTCTAGGACATTCAGAAGTCAAGTTATAAGCCCACAAATGTGTAACTGGACTACTACTTTAAATTGACACCAGATCCGGTGACCTTTGGGACATGGTTTGACCCCCTTAGGAAAGTGCTATCATCATGAAACATTCAGATCACTTACAACTCAATAGATTCTACATTCCTGTAACGTTTCAGCCTGATTGGACCTTGTTTTCACACAAATGAACCCAGAATGATGTGAAATTTTGCTTCGTGCAACATAATTCTGGGTGCCATTTACAAACCATAAGTGCTAATGACTCCATTCCTTTTTGTGGTTGTAGGGGCTGTTGATTGGAGAACACTAAAACAAACCTAACCTCTCTAGGACATTCAGAAGCCAAGTTATAAGCCCACAAAGGTGTAACTGGACTACTTCTTTAAAGTGACACCAGGCCCTGTGACCTTTGGGACATGGTTTTACCCCCTATAGGAATGAGCGATAATCTTGAAACGTTCAGATCACTTACAACTCAATAGATTCTACCTTCTTGTAGCGTTTCAGCCTGATTGGACCTTGTTTTCACACAAATGGACCCAGAATGATGTGAAATTGTTCTTCCTGCAACATAATTCTGGGTGCCATTTACAAACCTTAAGTGCTAATGACTCCATTCCTTTTTGTGGTTGTAGGGGCTGTTGATTGGAGTACACTAAAACAAACCTGATCTCTCTAGGACATTCAGAAGCCAAGTTATAAGCCCACAAATGTGTAACTGGACTACTTCTTTAAATTGACACCAGATCCGGTGACCTTTGGGACATGGTTTGACCCCCTTAGGAAAGTGCTATCATCATGAAACGTTCAGATCACTTACAACTCAATAGATTCTACCTTCCTGTAACGTTTCAGCCTGATTGGACCTTGTTTCCACACAAATGAACCCAGAATGATGTGAAATTGTGCTTCGTGCAACATAATTCTGGGTGCCATTTACAAACCATAAGTGCTAATGACTCCATTCCTTTTTGTGGTTGTAGGGGCTGTTGATTGGAGTACACTAAAACAAACCTGATCTCTCTAGGACATTCAGAAGCCAAGTTATAAGCCCACAAATGTGTAACTGGACTACTTCTTTAAATTGACACCAGATCCGGTGACCTTTGGGATATGGTTTGACCCCCTTAGGAAAGTGCTATCATCATGAAACGTTCAGATCACTTACAACTCAATAGATTCTACCTTCCTGTAACGTTTCAGCCTGATTGGACCTTGTTTCCACACAAATAATCCCAGAATGATGTGAAATTGTGCTTCGTGCAACATAATTCTGGGTGCCATTTACAAACCATAAGTGCTAATGACTCCATTCCTTTTTGTGGTTGTAGGGGCTGTTGATTGGAGTACACTAAAACAAACCTGATCTCTCTAGCACAATCAGAAGCCAAGTTATAAGCCCACAAATGTGTAACTGGACTACTTCTTTAAATTGACACCAGATCCGGTGACTTTTGGGACATGGTTTGACCCCCTTAGGAAAGTGCTATCATCATGAAACGTTCAGATCACTTGCAACTCAATAGATTCTACCTTCCTGTAACGTTTCAGCCTGATTGGACCTTGTTTTCACACAAATAAACCCAGAATGATGTGAAATTGTGCTTCGTGCAACATAATTCTGGGTGCCATTTACAAACCATAAGTGCTAATATCTCCATTCCTTTTTGTGGTTGTAGGGGCTGTTGATTGGAGTACATTAAAACAAACCTGATCTCTCTAGGTCATTCAGAAGCCAAGTTATAAGCCCACAAATGTGTAACTGGACTGCTTCTTTAAATTGACACCAAATCCGGTGACCTTTGGGACATGGTTTGACCCCCTTAGGAAAGTGCTATCATCATGAAACGTTCAGATAACTTACAACTCAATAGATTCTACCTTCCTGTAACGTTTCAGCCTGATTGGACCTTGTTTTCACACAAATGAACCCAGAATGATGTGAAATTGTGCTTCGTGCAACATAATTCTGGGTGCCATTTACAAACCATAAGTGCTAATGACTCCATTCCTTTTTGTGGTTGTAGGGGCTTTGATTGGAGTACACTAAAACAAACCTAACCTCTCTAGGACATTCAGAAGCCAAGTTATAAGCCCACAAAGGTGTAACTGGACTACTTCTTTAAAGTGACACCAGGCCCGGTGACCTTTGGGAAATGGTTTTACCCCCAAAAGGAATGTGCGATCCTCTTGAAACGTTCAGATCACTTACAACTCAATAGATTCTACCTTCTTGTAGCGTTTCAGCCTGATTGGACCTTGTTTTCACACAAATGGACCCAGAATGATGTGAAATTGTGCATCGTGCAACATAATTCTGGGTGCCATTTAAAAACCATAAGTGCTAATGACTCCATTCCTTTTTGTGGTTGTAGGGGCTGTTGATTGGAGTACACTAAAACAAACCTGATCTCTCTAGGACATTCAGAAGCCAAGTTATAAGCCCACAAATGTGTAACTGGACTACTTCTTTAAATTGACACCAGTTCCGGTGACCTTTGGGACATGGTTTGACCCCCTTAGGAAAGCGCTATCATCATGAAATGTTCAGATCACTTACAACTCAATAGATTCTACCTTCTTGTAGCGTTTCAGCCTGATTGGACCTTGTTTTCACACAAATGAACCCAGAATGATGTGAAATTGTGCTTCGTGCAAAATAATTCTGGGTGCCATTTACAAACCATAAGTGCTAATGACTCCATTCCTTTTTGTGGTTGTAGGGGCTGTTGATTGGAGTACACTAAAACAAACCTAAAATCTCTAGGACATTCAGAAGCCAAGTTATAAGCCCACAAAGGTGTAACTGGACTACTTCTTTAAAGTGACACTTGGCCCGGTGACCTTTGGGACATGGTTTGACCCCCTATAGGAATGTGCGATCATCTTGAAACGTTCAGATCACTTACAACTCAATAGATTCTACCTTCTTGTAGCGTTTCAGCCGGATTGGACCTTGTTTTCACACAAATTGACCCAGAATGATGTGAAATTGTGCTTCGTGCAACATAATTCTGGGTGCCACTTACAAACCATAAGTGCTAATGACTCCATTCATTTTTGTGGTTGTAGGGGCTGTTGATTGGAGTACATTAAAACAAACCTGATCTCTCTAGGACATTCAGAAGCCAAGTTATAAGCCCTCAAATGTGTAACTGGACTACTTCTTTCAATTGACACCAGATCCAGTGACCTTTGGGACATGGTTTGACCCCCTTAGGAAAGTGCTATCATCATGAAACGTTCAGATCACTTACAACTCAATAGATTCTACCTTCCTGTAATGTTTCAGCCTGATTGGACCTTGTTTTCACACAAATGGACCCAGAATGATGTGAAATTGTGCTTTGTGCAACATAATTCTGGGTGTCATTTAAAAACCATAAGTGCTAATGACTCCATTCCTTTTTGTGGTTGTAGGGGCTGTTGATTGGAGTACACTAAAATAAACCTGATCTCTCTAGGACATTCAGAAGCCAAGTTATAAGCCCACAAATGTGTAACTGGACTACTTCTTTAAATTGACACCAGATCCGGTGACCTTTGGGACATAGTTTGACCCCCTTAGGAAAGTGCTATCATCATGAAACATTCAGATCACTTACAACTCAATAGATTCTACCTTCCTGTAACGTTTCAGCCTGATTGGACCTTGTTTTCACACAAATGAACCCAGAATGATGTGAAATTGTGCTTCGTGCAACATAATTCTGGGTGCCATTTACAAACCATAAGTGCTAATGACTCCATTCCTTGTTGTGGTTGTAGGGGCTGTTGATTGGAGTACACTAAAACAAACCTGATCTCTCTAGGACATTCAGAAGCCAAGTTATAAGCCCACAAAGGTGTAACTGGACAACTTCTTAAAAGTGACACCAGGCCCGGTGACCTTTGGGACATGGTTTTACCCCCTATAAGAATGTGTTATCATCTTGAAACCTTCAGATCACTTACAACTCAATAGATTCTACCTTCTTGTAGCGTTTCAGCCTGATTGGACCTTGTTTTCACACAAATGGGCCCAGAATGATGTGAAATTGTGCTTCGTGCAACATAATTCTGGGTGCCATTTACAAACCATAAGTGCTAATGACTCCATTCCTTTTTGTGGTTGTAGGGGCTGTTGATTGGAGTACATCAAAACAAACCTGATCTCTCTAGGACATTCAGAAGTCAAGTTATAAGCCCACAAATGTGTAACTGGACTACTACTTTAAATTGACACCAGATCCGGTGACCTTTGGGACATGGTTTGACCCCCTTAGGAAAGTGCTATCATCATGAAACATTCAGATCACTTACAACTCAATAGATTCTACATTCCTGTAACGTTTCAGCCTGATTGGACCTTGTTTTCACACAAATGAACCCAGAATGATGTGAAATTTTGCTTCGTGCAACATAATTCTGGGTGCCATTTACAAACCATAAGTGCTAATGACTCCATTCCTTTTTGTGGTTGTAGGGGCTGTTGATTGGAGAACACTAAAACAAACCTAACCTCTCTAGGACATTCAGAAGCCAAGTTATAAGCCCACAAAGGTGTAACTGGACTACTTCTTTAAAGTGACACCAGGCCCTGTGACCTTTGGGACATGGTTTTACCCCCTATAGGAATGAGCGATAATCTTGAAACGTTCAGATCACTTACAACTCAATAGATTCTACCTTCTTGTAGCGTTTCAGCCTGATTGGACCTTGTTTTCACACAAATGGACCCAGAATGATGTGAAATTGTTCTTCCTGCAACATAATTCTGGGTGCCATTTACAAACCTTAAGTGCTAATGACTCCATTCCTTTTTGTGGTTGTAGGGGCTGTTGATTGGAGTACACTAAAACAAACCTGATCTCTCTAGGACATTCAGAAGCCAAGTTATAAGCCCACAAATGTGTAACTGGACTACTTCTTTAAATTGACACCAGATCCGGTGACCTTTGGGACATGGTTTGACCCCCTTAGGAAAGTGCTATCATCATGAAACGTTCAGATCACTTACAACTCAATAGATTCTACCTTCCTGTAACGTTTCAGCCTGATTGGACCTTGTTTCCACACAAATGAACCCAGAATGATGTGAAATTGTGCTTCGTGCAACATAATTCTGGGTGCCATTTACAAACCATAAGTGCTAATGACTCCATTCCTTTTTGTGGTTGTAGGGGCTGTTGATTGGAGTACACTAAAACAAACCTGATCTCTCTAGGACATTCAGAAGCCAAGTTATAAGCCCACAAATGTGTAACTGGACTACTTCTTTAAATTGACACCAGATCCGGTGACCTTTGGGATATGGTTTGACCCCCTTAGGAAAGTGCTATCATCATGAAACGTTCAGATCACTTACAACTCAATAGATTCTACCTTCCTGTAACGTTTCAGCCTGATTGGACCTTGTTTCCACACAAATAATCCCAGAATGATGTGAAATTGTGCTTCGTGCAACATAATTCTGGGTGCCATTTACAAACCATAAGTGCTAATGACTCCATTCCTTTTTGTGGTTGTAGGGGCTGTTGATTGGAGTACACTAAAACAAACCTGATCTCTCTAGCACAATCAGAAGCCAAGTTATAAGCCCACAAATGTGTAACTGGACTACTTCTTTAAATTGACACCAGATCCGGTGACTTTTGGGACATGGTTTGACCCCCTTAGGAAAGTGCTATCATCATGAAACGTTCAGATCACTTGCAACTCAATAGATTCTACCTTCCTGTAACGTTTCAGCCTGATTGGACCTTGTTTTCACACAAATAAACCCAGAATGATGTGAAATTGTGCTTCGTGCAACATAATTCTGGGTGCCATTTACAAACCATAAGTGCTAATATCTCCATTCCTTTTTGTGGTTGTAGGGGCTGTTGATTGGAGTACATTAAAACAAACCTGATCTCTCTAGGTCATTCAGAAGCCAAGTTATAAGCCCACAAATGTGTAACTGGACTGCTTCTTTAAATTGACACCAGATCCGGTGACCTTTGGGACATGGTTTGACCCCCTTAGGAAAGTGCTATCATCATGAAACGTTCAGATAACTTACAACTCAATAGATTCTACCTTCCTGTAACGTTTCAGCCTGATTGGACCTTGTTTTCACACAAATGAACCCAGAATGATGTGAAATTGTGCTTCGTGCAACATAATTCTGGGTGCCATTTACAAACCATAAGTGCTAATGACTCCATTCCTTTTTGTGGTTGTAGGGGCTTTGATTGGAGTACACTAAAACAAACCTAACCTCTCTAGGACATTCAGAAGCCAAGTTATAAGCCCACAAAGGTGTAACTGGACTACTTCTTTAAAGTGACACCAGGCCCGGTGACCTTTGGGAAATGGTTTTACCCCCAAAAGGAATGTGCGATCCTCTTGAAACGTTCAGATCACTTACAACTCAATAGATTCTACCTTCTTGTAGCGTTTCAGCCTGATTGGACCTTGTTTTCACACAAATGGACCCAGAATGATGTGAAATTGTGCATCGTGCAACATAATTCTGGGTGCCATTTACAAACCATAAGTGCTAATGACTACATTCCCTTTTGTGTTTGTAGGGGCTCTTGATTGGAGTACATTAAAACAAACCTGATCTCTCTAGGACATTCAGAAGCCAAGTTATAAGCCCACAAATGTGTAACTGGACTACTTCTTTAAATTGACACCAGATCCGGTGACCTTTGGGACATGGTTTGACCCCCTTAGGAAAGTGCTATCATCATGAAACGTTCAGATCACTTACAACTCAATACATTCTACCTTCCTGTAACATTTCAGCCTGATTGGACCTTGTTTTCACACAAATGAACCCAGAATGATGTGAAATTGTGCTTCGTGCAACATAATTCTGGGTGCCATTTACATACCATAAGTGCTAATGACTCCATTCCTTTTTGTGGTTGTAGGGGCTGTTGATTGGAGTACATTAAAACAAACCTGATATCTCTAGGACATTCAGAAGCCAAGTTATAAGCCCACAAATGTGTAACTGGACTACTTCTTTAAATTGACACCAGATCCGGTGACCTTTGCGACATGGTTTGACCCCCTTAGGAAAGTGCTATCATCATGAAACGTTCAGATCACTTACAACTAAATAGATTCTACCTTCCTGTAACGTTTCAGCCTGATTGGACCTTGTTTTCACACAAATGAACCCAGAATGATGTGAAATTGTGCTTCGTGCAACAAACATCCGGATAACGTGCTCCGGAATTTCTCCGGACGAAGCCCCTAGTAACAGGTCCGGACTTGTTACGGACAGGGTGGCTGCTTTCAGACTCGTGAGATAAATTTCCGGACAAGGGGGAGGGGGGAGGAGGGGACCGGGGGACGCTGTGCGCACCTAGATAACGTATATGTCACGTGACCGGGAAGGTATACCACATGATGTCCCGAGTCCTGAGCACAAACACACAGAGGAACGAAGGCGAACATCTGAACAGCATCTCCAACATGTCGACCAATTGGACAGATTCAGAGATTCGAGACCTACTCACGGTGAGGGGAGACATGGTCATTATGAAAAGTATTCAAGGTACAGCGCGAGACTCTGTCACCTACGACCGCCTAATATCGAAGTTGCGTGATCTGGGAACGCACCGGAGCAAACAACAGGCCATATCGAAGCTCAAGGCCTTAAAGCGTCGATACCACGAGGTATGTGACCACAATAGGAGAAGTGGTAACGACCGGATGGAGTGGGGCTACTTCGACTTATGTGAAGCTATATGGGGTGCTCAAAAAACCACAAACCCTGTTGTGGTGTGTGGAAGCATGGCGGCGGCTTCCAACCGACCAGAGGACTGCTCTGAGGCCAGCTGCAGCTCCCTTGAGAGGGCCCAAGAAGACGCAACGGACGGCAGCGAGAACCACAGGCCCCAAGTCGCGTCGGACAGTGACTGCTCTTCCATAGCAGGTAAATATTCACGTTAGCAAGCAGATGCTGTTGTAAGACTGGGTGTGCAGATGTACAGCTTATAGCTATAAAAACGTTAATTGCAGACAACTGCGACCTAAACAGCAGGCTTTTAACTTCTGGTATCTAAACTGCTCCAACTGAGCACGTGATGAGAAAAGCGCTGGGTGACGTGTTTGAATTACGTGCTCATTGGGGGTTACAGTTATTGGAAAACTCACCAAAAAATGGAGGACATACATTACGTGTCCCATTTTGAACATGTATTTTGTTACTATATCTGAGTTGAGTTTAAATGTTTGTCTTTGTGGTAAACCTGTAGTGCACCATATTCAGATAATCACCCCACTGCACAAAATACATTGAAACACTACAGCATATATGTGACACTAATGTCTGCCTTTTTCAATAGGGCCATCATGCAGCACCCCATCGCAGGCGGCATCCAGCACTCCAAGGCAAAGAAAGAGGAAGAGAGACAAGTCTTCCTACACAGAATGGAGCGAGGCTTTGGAACGCATGGATGAGAGAAGCCATCAGCGTGACAGAGAATTAATGCAGGAGCAGAGGGAGTTTGAACAGCAATATATGCGTGAATACTTAGCGGTCAGGCGACAAGAAGTGGCTACATTCCAGGATATAACATCTTTGATGCGTCAACTTGTTAACAGGTTGACTCAGCCACAGCAGGAATGGATGCCGGGTCCAAACTACCACAATTTGTAGTTCATTGTCCCTCCACCTTCACTGGCTGATGTAACATTCTGACCTGCAGAGCTCCATCAGTGCAGACTGCTGCACCCCACATTCTCCATCTGTAGACAGTTTCATTTCAGTATTAATTTTCAGTTTTTATTTGTTACACTTTATTTAAACTTTTGCCATTTATACAATCTACTAAAATAAGTTGTTTTTTGTGTTTTTTTTTATACAAGCCTTTTATGGCAAACCTTTAGTCTCGATTAAATTGGGGGGGGGGGGGGGGGGGTATTGAGTTTAATTTTTTTGGACAAGTTTTGCACATTTTAATTAAATGTCTTTTACTTGAAGTGACAGATTTTGCACAACACAACTTATACCTCTGTTTGCAGTGTCTATTTTACTTTTTTTGCTTGGCAAATAAAAACCTTTTTGGGTGAAACTATGAATACATTCTCATCTATGTGAAGAATGGTTAACACTGTTAAAAGTTTTCTTTTTAATTAGGGGAAGCAGACATAGTTACAGTCCCAAAATGTACAACGCAGTTTTGGACAAGAAGCACAATCAATTTGAAATGCAGTTAAAGTACTGACATGATTGCCCCTCGAATTTGCTGTGCCCCTCCAACTGGAGGGGCATACACAGCTTCTGCATTAGGTTCAGGTAGTTCAGTGGCATCAGTATTCCATTCAGCAAGGTAATTGTCTTTGTTGATCTCGCAGACATTGTGAAGAATGCAACAAGCAATCACAATGTCCGGCATAATGTGAATGTCCACATCACAACGCTTGGCCAGACACTTCCAGCGGCCCTTAAGCCGCCCAAATGCATTTTCAACAACCATCCGAGCAGAGCTTAAACGATAG
Source organism: Nothobranchius furzeri (assembly GCF_043380555.1). Classification (NCBI taxonomy): domain Eukaryota; kingdom Metazoa; phylum Chordata; class Actinopteri; order Cyprinodontiformes; family Nothobranchiidae; genus Nothobranchius; species Nothobranchius furzeri. Next base: position 13,910,832 of record NC_091756.1, read on the forward strand.
TTGAAGGTGCTTTGTTCAGGCGTCAGACGATGGTGTTGTGTGAACCCCTTCATCAGCCACTTCTTAGGTGGATATGCCGCATCCCCAATCAGATGAACGGGAACCTCTACACCATTGATGTCTCTGGACATCTAGAAGGACAGAAAACCAAGATTAGAGGTGTAGGGGTGTGTGTGTGTGTGTGTGTGCGCGCGCAGATTTAGATGTTAAGGCATACCTCACGGGGGAACAGGTAGCCATCTTGTTGTTTGGCTTTGATGAAGATGGTAGAGTTGCTGAGTACTCTGGCGTCATGCGTTCGACCAGGCCAACCAACATAAACATCTGTGAAACTGAACAAAGCATTTCGTTAGTGCTGCAACATAACAGCCCCAAACAACAAAGGGATGCATAAAATGTAAATTTGCTCTTGACAACAACATAGAAATTCATGCTCTCACAAAACCAGTCTTACTAGAAACGGTGGTCAACAACAGCCTGCAGAACAATGGAATGCCAGCCTTTTCTGTTGTGATATGAAGCTGGATCGTCCTTCAGAGCAATGATTGGAATGTGGCTTCATCTATAGCTCCACCACACATTGGGTAGCCGCGTGCAGCAAATCCATCCATTGTGACCTGTAGCTGGTCCAGCTTTGGTAATGAAATGAAACATTCTAGCCACCGGTCCTTCAGAGCACTTGTCACCTCTCGCAAAAAAACACAGACAGTGGATATACCAACACCAAACAGGCAGCTTATGGTTCTGTATTCGCTCGGTGTGGCATACCACCAGATAACAACGGCTAGCCTGAGGGAAGGTTCGTAAGGCCTGCGCCTGTTTGTAGTTTTCCGTGCCAAAACAGGCCTAACCAAGCTTAACAGGTAGTTGAAGGTCCTGCGAGACATTCGAAAATGTTGATACCGCTCCTCATCTCCAAAGTTTTTCAACGCGTTTGACCAGAAAACTTCGCCACTTGGTCGTGAATGTTTCCATATACGCCGGGTCGCGGTCTCCTGAAGCATGCGGCGAACCATGGCAGCTCGCCTCCTACGGTACCGTCTCCTACACGCGCGACGGAGCGTTTCACACTGCTCCCGTGATTCCTTTATTACCAATTGAGCTTCATCATCCAGGTCTCTAATGCGTTTTCGTGTGCGCAGGATTACGCTTAACATAAGTCCGATCAGTTAGAGGAATTCTAGCTCTTCGCCGGCCATGTTGGACTGAATAGCTTTGTTTGGGGAAATGACGCATGTACGCCCGCCACACTTTGTTTACGCAATATCCGGGTACAGCCTCCCCACCCCCTCCCCCCAGACATCTGGAACTTTTCCCTGCTGTCTGAACGCAGCCGAAAGGACAAGTTCCGGTACAAAAGTGGTGTCTCTGAAAACACAGTTCCGGTTAAAAACTGGATTGAATTTTCCACAAATGTTCCAGAATGTCTGTCTGAAAAGGGCTCTAGAGAGATCAGGTTTGTTTTAATGTACTCCAATCAACAGCCCTTACAACCACAAAAAGGAATGGAGTCATTAGCACTTATGGTTTGTAAATGGCACCCAGAATTATGTTGCACGAAGCACAATTTCACATCATTCTGGGTTCATTTGTGTGAAAACAAGGTCCAATCAGGCTGAAACGTTACAGGAAGGTAGAATCTATTGAGTTGTAAGTTATCTGAACGTTTCATGATGATAGCACTTTCCTAAGGGGGTCAAACCATGTCAAAAGGTCACCGGATCTGGTGTTAATTTAAAGAAGCAGTCCAGTTACACATTTGTGGGCTTATAACTTGGCTTCTGAATGACCTAGAGAGATCAGGTTTGTTTTAATGTACTCCAATCAACAGCCCCTACAACCACAAAAAGGAATGGAGATATTAGCACTTATGGTTTGTAAATGGCACCCAGAATTATGTTGCACGAAGCACAATTTCACATCATTCTGGGTTCATTTGTGTGAAAACAAGGTCCAGTCAGGCTGAAACGTTACAGGAAGGTAGAATCTATTGAGTTGCAAGTGATCTGAACATTTCATGATGATAGCACTTTCCTAAGGGGGTCAAACCATGTCCCAAAAGTCACCGGATCTGGTGTCAATTTAAAGAAGTAGTCCAGTTACACATTTGTGGGCTTATAACTTGGCTTCTGAATGTCCTAGAGAGATCAGGTTTGTTTTAGTGTACTCCAATCAACAGCCCCTACAACCACAAAAAGGAATGGAGTCATTAGCACTTATGGTTTGTAAATGGCACCCAGAATTATGTTGCACGAAGCACAATTTCACATCATTCTGGGTCCATTTGTGTGAAAACAAGGTCCAATCAGGCTGAAACGCTACAAGAAGGTAGAATCTATTGAGTTGTAAGTGATCTGAACATTTCAAGATGATCGCACATTCCTATAGGGGGGAAACCATGTCCCAAAGGTCACCGGGCCTGGTGTCACTTTAAATTAGTAGTCCAGTTACACCTTTTGGGCTTATAACTTGGCTTCTGAATGTCCTAGAGAGGTTAGTTTGTTTTAGTGTACTCCAATCAACAGCCCCTACAACCACAAAAAGGAATGGAGTCATTAGCACTTATGGTTTGTAAATGGCACCCAGAATTATGTTGCACAAAGCACAATTTCACATCATTCTGGGTTCATTTGTGTGAAAACAAGGTCCAATCAGGCTGAAACGTTACAGGAAGGTAGAATCTATTGAGTTGTAAGTGATCTGAACGTTTCATGATGATAGCACTTTCCTAAGGGGGTCAAACCATGTCCCAAAGGTCACCGGATCTGGTGTCAATTTAAAGAAGTAGTCCAGTTACACATTTGTGGGCTTATAACTTGGCTTCTGAATGTCCTAGAGAGATCAGGTTTGTTTTAGTGTACTCCAATCAACAGCCCCTACAACCACAAAAAGGAATGGAGTCATTAGCACTTAAGGTTTGTAAATGGCACCCAGAATTATGTTGCAGGAAGAACAATTTCACATCATTCTGGGTCCATTTGTGTGAAATCAAGGTCCAATCAGGCTGAAACGCTACAAGAAGGTAGAATCTATTGAGTTGTAAGGTATCTGAACGTTTCAAGATGATCGCTCATTCCTATAGGGGGTAAAACCATGTCCCAAAGGTCACCGGGCCTGGTGTCACTTTAAAGAAGTAGTCCAGTTACACCTTTGTGGGCTTATAACTTGGCTTCTGAATGTCCTAGAGAGGTTAGGTTTGTTTTAGTGTTCTCCAATCAACAGCCCCTACAACCACAAAAAGGAATGGAGTCGTTAGCACTTATGGTTTGTAAATGGCACCCAGAATTATGTTGCACGAAGCACAATTTCACATCATTCTGGGTTCATTTGTGTGAAAACAAGGTCCATTCAGGCTGAAACGTTACAGGAAGGTAGAATCTACTGAGTTGTAAGTGATCTGAATGTTTCATGATGATAGCACTTTCCTAAGGGGGTCAAACCATGTCCCAAAGGTCACCGGATCTGGTGTCAATTTAAAGTAGTAGTCCAGTTACACATTTGTGGGCTTATAACTTGACTTCTGAATGGCCTAGAGAGATCAGGTTTGTTTTAATGTACTCCAATCAACAGCCCCTACAACCACAAAAAGGAATGGAGTCATTAGCACTTATGGTTTGTAAATGGCACCCAGAATTATGTTGCACGAAGCACAATTTCACATCATTCTGGGTCCATTTGTGTGAAAACAAGGTCCAATCAGGCTGAAACGCTACAAGAAGGTAGAATCTATTGAGTTGTAAGTGATCTGAAGGTTTCAAGATGATCGCACATTCTTATAGGGGGTAAAACCATGTCCCAAAGGTCACCGGGCCTGGTGTCACTTTAAAGAAGTTGTCCAGTTACACCTTTGTGGGCTTATAACTTGACTTCTGAATGTCCTAGAGAGGTCAGGTTTGTTTTAGTGTACTCCAATCAACAGCCCCTACAACCACAAAAAGGAATGGAGTCATTAGCACTTATGGTTTGTAAATGGCACCCAGAATTATGTTGCACGAAGCACAATTTCACATCATTCTGGGTCCATTTGTGTGAAAACAAGGTCCAATCAGGCTGAAACGCTACAAGAAGGTAGAATCTATTGAGTTGTAAGTGATCTGAACATTTCAAGATGATCGCACATTCCTATAGGGGGTAAAACCATGTCCCAAAGGTCACCGGGCCTGGTGTCACTTTAAAGTAGTAGTCCAGTTACACCTTTTGGGCTTATAACTTGGCTTCTGAATGTCCTAGAGAGGTTAGTTTGTTTTAGTGTACTCCAATCAACAGCCCCTAAAACCACAAAAAGGAATGGAGTCATTAGCACTTATGGTTTGTAAATGGCACCCAGAATTATGTTGCACAAAGCACAATTTCACATCATTCTGGGTTCATTTGTGTGAAAACAAGGTCCAATCAGGCTGAAACGTTACAGGAAGGTAGAATCTATTGAGTTGTAAGTGATCTGAACGTTTCATGATGATAGCACTTTCCTAAGGGGGTCAAACCATGTCCCAAAGGTCACCGGATCTGGTGTCAATTTAAAGAAGTAGTCAAGTTACACATTTGTGGGCTTATAACTTGGCTTCTGAATGTCCTAGAGAGATCAGGTTTGTTTTAGTGTACTCCAATCAACAGCCCCTACAACCACAAAAAGGAATGGAGTCATTAGCACTTAAGGTTTGTAAATGGCACCCAGAATTATGTTGCAGGAAGAACAATTTCACATCATTCTGGGTCCATTTGTGTGAAATCAAGGTCCAATCAGGCTGAAACGCTACAAGAAGGTAGAATCTATTGAGTTGTAAGGGATCTGAACGTTTCAAGATGATCGCTCATTCCTATAGGGGGTAAAACCATGTCCCAAAGGTCACCGGGCCTGGTGTCACTTTAAAGAAGTAGTCCAGTTACACCTTTGTGGGCTTATAACTTGGCTTCTGAATGTCCTAGAGAGGTTAGGTTTGTTTTAGTGTTCTCCAATCAACAGCCCCTACAACCCCAAAAAGGAATGGAGTCGTTAGCACTTATGGTTTGTAAATGGCACCCAGAATTATGTTGCACGAAGCACAATTTCACATCATTCTGGGTTCATTTGTGTGAAAACAAGGTCCAATCAGGCTGAAACGTTACAGGAAGGTAGAATCTATTGAGTTGTAAGTGATCTGAATGTTTCATGATGATAGCACTTTCCTAGGGGGGTCAAACCATGTCCCAAAGGTCACCGGATATGGTGTCAATTTAAAGTAGTAGTCCAGTTACACATTTGTGGGCTTATAACTTGACTTCTGAATGGCCTAGAGAGATCAGGTTTGTTTTAATGTACTCCAATCAACAGCCCCTACAACCACAAAAAGGAATGGAGTCATTAGCACTTATGGTTTGTAAATGGCACCCAGAATTATGTTGCACGAAGCACAATTTCACATCATTCTGGGTCCATTTGTGTGAAAACAAGGTCCAATCAGGCTGAAACGCTACAAGAAGGTAGAATCTATTGAGTTGTAAGTGATCTGAAGGTTTCAAGATGATCGCACATTCTTATAGGGGGTAAAACCATGTCCCAAAGGTCACCGGGCCTGGTGTCACTTTAAAGAAGTTGTCCAGTTACACCTTTGTGGGCTTATAACTTGGCTTCTGAATGTCCTAGAGAGGTCAGGTTTGTTTTAGTGTACTCCAATCAACAGCCCCTACAACCACAAAAAGGAATGGAGTCATTAGCACTTATGGTTTGTAAATGGCACCCAGATTTATGTTGCACGAAGCACAATTTCACATCATTCTGGGTTCATTTGTGTGAAAACAAGGTCCAATCAGGCTGAAACGTTACAGGAAGGTAGAATCTATTGAGTTGTAAGTGATCTGAATGTTTCATGATGATAGCACTTTCCAAAGGGGGTCAAACCATGTCCCAAAGGTCACCGGATCTGGTGTCAATTTAAAGAAGTAGTCCAGTTACACATTTGTGGGCTTATAACTTGGCTTCTGAATGTCCTAGAGAGATCATTTTTATTTTAGTGTACTCCAATCAACAGCACCTACAACCACAAAAAGGAATGGAGTCATTAGCACTTATGGTTCTTAAATGGCACCCAGAATTATGCTGCACTAAGCACAATTTCACATGATTCTGGGTCAATTTGTGTGAAAACAAGGTCCAATCCGGCTGAAACGCTACAAGAAGGTAGAATCTATTGAGTTGTAAGTGATCTGAACGTTTCAGGATGATCGCACATTCCTATAGGGGGTCAAACCATGTCCCAAAGGTCACCGGGCCAAGTGTCACTTTAAAGAAGTAGTCCAGTTACATCTTTGTGTGTGGGCTTATAACTTGGCTTCTGAATGTCCTAGAGAGATCAGGTTTGTTTTAGTGTACTCCAATCAACAGCCCCTAGAACCACAAAAAGGAATGGAGACATTAGCACTTATGGTTTTTAAATGTTACCCAGAATTATGTTGCACGAAGCACAATTTCACATCATTCTGGGTTCATTTGTGTGAAAACAAGGTCCAATCAGGCTGAAACGTTACAGGAAGGTAGAATCTATTGTTGTAAGTGATCTGAACGTTTCATGATGATAGCACTTTCCTAAGGGGGTCAAACCATGTCCCAAAGGTCACCGGATCTGGTGTCTAAAGAAGTAGTCCAGTTACAAATTTGTGGGCTTATAACTTGGCTTCTGAATGTCCTAGAGAGATCAGGTTTGTTTTAGTATACTCCAATCAACAGCCCCTACAACCACAAAAAGGAATGGAGTCATTAGACTTATGGTTTTTAAATGGCACCCAGAATTATGTTGCACGAAGCACAATTTCACATCATTCTGGGTTCATTTGTGTGAAAACAAGGTCCAATCAGGCTGAAACGTTACAGGAAGGTAGAATCTATTGCGTTGTAAGTGATCTGAACGTTTCATGATGATAGCACTTTCCTAAGGGGGTCAAACCATGTCCCAAAGGTCACCGGGCCTGGTGTCAATTTAAAGTAGTAGTCCAGTTACACATTTGTGGGCTTATAACTTGGCTTCTGAATGTCCTGGAGAGGTCAGGTTTGTTTTAATGTACTCCAATCAACAGCCCCTACAACCACAAAAAGGAATGGAGTCATTAGCACTTATGGTTTGTAAATGGCACCCAGAATTATGTTGCACGAAGCAAAATTTCACATCATTCTGGGTTCATTTGTGTGAAAACAAGGTCCAATCAGGCAGAAACGTTACAGGAAGGTAGAATCTATTGAGTTGTAAGTGATCTGAACGTTTCATGATGATAGCACTTTCCTATAGGGGGTCAAACCATGTCCCAAAGGTCACCGGGCCTGGTGTCACTTTAAAGAAGTAGTCCAGTTACACCTTTGTGGGCTTATAACTTGGCTTCTGAATGTCCTAGAGAGATCAGGGTTGTTTTAGTGTACTCCAATCAACAGCCCCCACAACCACAAAAAGGAATGGAGTCATTAGCACTTATGGTTCTTAAATGGCACCCAGAATTATGTTGCACGAAGCACAATTTCACATCATTCTGGGTCCATTTGTGTGAAAACAAGGTCCAATCAGGCTGAAACGCTACAAGAAGGTAGAATCTATTGAGTTGTAAGTGATCTGAATGTTTCATGATGATAGCACTTTCCTAAGGGGGTCAAACCATGTCCCAAAGGTCACCGGATCTGGTGTCAATTTAAAGAAGTAGTCCAGTTACACATTTGTGGGCTTATAACTTGGCTTCTGAATGTCCTAGAGAGATCATTTTTATTTTAGTGTACTCCAATCAACAGCCCCTACAACCACAAAAAGGAATGGAGTCATTAGCACTTATGGTTCTTAAATGGCACCCAGAATTATGCTGCACTAAGCACAATTTCACATGATTCTGGGTCAATTTGTGTGAAAACAAGGTCCAATCCGGCTGAAACGCTACAAGAAGGTAGAATCTATTGAGTTGTAAGTGATCTGAACGTTTCAAGATGATCGCACATTCCTATAGGGGGTCAAACCATGTCCCAAAGGTCACCGGGCCAAGTGTCACTTTAAAGAAGTAGTCCAGTTACATCTTTGTGTGTGGGCTTATAACTTGGCTTCTGAATGTCCTAGAGAGATCAGGTTTGTTTTAGTGTACTCCAATCAACAGCCCCTAGAACCACAAAAAGGAATGGAGACATTAGCACTTATGGTTTTTAAATGGCACCCAGAATTATGTTGCACGAAGCACAATTTCACATCATTCTGGGTTCATTTGTGTGAAAACAAGGTCCAATCAGGCTGAAACGTTACAGGAAGGTAGAATCTATTGTTGTAAGTGATCTGAACGTTTCATGATGATAGCACTTTCCTAAGGGGGTCAAACCATGTCCCAAAGGTCACCGGATCTGGTGTCTAAAGAAGTAGTCCAGTTACAAATTTGTGGGCTTATAACTTGGCTTCTGAATGTCCTAGAGAGATCAGGTTTGTTTTAGTATACTCCAATCAACAGCCCCTACAACCACAAAAAGGAATGGAGTCATTAGACTTATGGTTTTTAAATGGCACCCAGAATTATGTTGCACGAAGCACAATTTCACATCATTCTGGGTTCATTTGTGTGAAAACAAGGTCCAATCAGGCTGAAACGTTACAGGAAGGTAGAATCTATTGCGTTGTAAGTGATCTGAACGTTTCATGATGATAGCACTTTCCTAAGGGGGTCAAACCATGTCCCAAAGGTCACCGGGCCTGGTGTCAATTTAAAGTAGTAGTCCAGTTACACATTTGTGGGCTTATAACTTGGCTTCTGAATGTCCTGGAGAGGTCAGGTTTGTTTTAATGTACTCCAATCAACAGCCCCTACAACCACAAAAAGGAATGGAGTCATTAGCACTTAAGGTTTGTAAATGGCACCCAGAATTATGTTGCACGAAGCAAAATTTCACATCATTCTGGGTTCATTTGTGTGAAAACAAGGTCCAATCAGGCAGAAACGTTACAGGAAGGTAGAATCTATTGAGTTGTAAGTGATCTGAACGTTTCATGATGATAGCACTTTCCTATAGGGGGTCAAACCATGTCCCAAAGGTCACCGGGCCTGGTCTCACTTTAAAGAAGTAGTCCAGTTACACCTTTGTGGGCTTATAACTTGGCTTCTGAATGTCCTAGAGAGATCAGGGTTGTTTTAGTGTACTCCAATCAACAGCCCCCACAACCACAAAAAGGAATGGAGTCATTAGCACTTATGGTTTGTAAATGGCACCCAGAATTATGTTGCACGAAGCACAATTTCACATCATTCTGGGTCCATTTGTGTGAAAACAAGGTCCAATCAGGCTGAAACGCTACAAGAAGGTAGAATCTATTGAGTTGTAAGTGATCTGAACATTTCAAGATGATCGCACATTCCTATAGGGGGTAAAACCATGTCCCAAAGGTCACCGGGCCTGGTGTCACTTTAAAGAAGTTGTCCAGTTACACCTTTGTGGGCTTATAACTTGACTTCTGAATGTCCTAGAGAGGTCAGGTTTGTTTTAGTGTACTCCAATCAACAGCCCCTACAACCACAAAAAGGAATGGAGTCATTAGCACTTATGGTTTGTAAATGGCACCCAGAATTATGTTGCACGAAGCACAATTTCACATCATTCTGGGTCCATTTGTGTGAAAACAAGGTCCAATCAGGCTGAAACGCTACAAGTAGGTAGAATCTATTGAGTTGTAAGTGATCTGAACATTTCAAGATGATCGCACATTCCTATAGGAGGTAAAACCATGTCCCAAAGGTCACCGGGCCTGGTGTCACTTTAAAGTAGTAGTCCAGTTACACCTTTTGGGCTTATAACTTGGCTTCTGAATGTCCTAGAGAGGTTAGTTTGTTTTAGTGTACTCCAATCAACAGCCCCTAAAACCACAAAAAGGAATGGAGTCATTAGCACTTATGGTTTGTAAATGGCACCCAGAATTATGTTGCACAAAGCACAATTTCACATCATTCTGGGTTCATTTGTGTGAAAACAAGGTCCAATCAGGCTGAAACGTTACAGGAAGGTAGAATCTATTGAGTTGTAAGTGATCTGAACGTTTCATGATGATAGCACTTTCCTAAGGGGGTCAAACCATGTCCCAAAGGTCACCGGATCTGGTGTCAATTTAAAGAAGTAGTCAAGTTACACATTTGTGGGCTTATAACTTGGCTTCTGAATGTCCTAGAGAGATCAGGTTTGTTTTAGTGTACTCCAATCAACAGCCCCTACAACCACAAAAAGGAATGGAGTCATTAGCACTTATGGTTTGTAAATGGCACCCAGAATTATGTTGCACGAAGCACAATTTCACATCATTCTGGGTCCATTTGTGTGAAAACAAGGTCCAATCAGGCTGAAACGCTACAAGAAGGTAGAATCTATTGAGTTGTAAGTGATCTGAAGGTTTCAAGATGATCGCACATTCTTATAGGGGGTAAAACCATGTCCCAAAGGTCACCGGGCCTGGTGTCACTTTAAAGAAGTTGTCCAGTTACACCTTTGTGGGCTTATAACTTGGCTTCTGAATGTCCTAGAGAGGTCAGGTTTGTTTTAGTGTACTCCAATCAACAGCCCCTACAACCACAAAAAGGAATGGAGTCATTAGCACTTATGGTTTGTAAATGGCACCCAGATTTATGTTGCACGAAGCACAATTTCACATCATTCTGGGTTCATTTGTGTGAAAACAAGGTCCAATCAGGCTGAAACGTTACAGGAAGGTAGAATCTATTGAGTTGTAAGTGATCTGAATGTTTCATGATGATAGCACTTTCCAAAGGGGGTCAAACCATGTCCCAAAGGTCACCGGATCAGGTGTCAATTTAAAGAAGTAGTCCAGTTACACATTTGTGGGCTTATAACTTGGCTTCTGAATGTCCTAGAGAGATCATTTTTATTTTAGTGTACTCCAATCAACAGCACCTACAACCACAAAAAGGAATGGAGTCATTAGCACTTATGGTTCTTAAATGGCACCCAGAATTATGCTGCACTAAGCACAATTTCACATGATTCTGGGTCAATTTGTGTGAAAACAAGGTCCAATCCGGCTGAAACGCTACAAGAAGGTAGAATCTATTGAGTTGTAAGTGATCTGAACGTTTCAAGATGATCGCACATTCCTATAGGGGGTCAAACCATGTCCCAAAGGTCACCGGGCCAAGTGTCACTTTAAAGAAGTAGTCCAGTTACATCTTTGTGTGTGGGCTTATAACTTGGCTTCTGAATGTCCTAGAGAGATCAGGTTTGTTTTAGTGTACTCCAATCAACAGCCCCTAGAACCACAAAAAGGAATGGAGACATTAGCACTTATGGTTTTTAAATGTTACCCAGAATTATGTTGCACGAAGCACAATTTCACATCATTCTGGGTTCATTTGTGTGAAAACAAGGTCCAATCAGGCTGAAACGTTACAGGAAGGTAGAATCTATTGTTGTAAGTGATCTGAACCTTTCATGATGATAGCACTTTCCTAAGGGGGTCAAACCATGTCCCAAAGGTCACCGGATCTGGTGTCTAAAGAAGTAGTCCAGTTACAAATTTGTGGGCTTATAACTTGGCTTCTGAATGTCCTAGAGAGATCAGGTTTGTTTTAGTATACTCCAATCAACAGCCCCTACAACCACAAAAAGGAATGGAGTCATTAGACTTATGGTTTTTAAATGGCACCCAGAATTATGTTGCACGAAGCACAATTTCACATCATTCTGGGTTCATTTGTGTGAAAACAAGGTCCAATCAGGCTGAAACGTTACAGGAAGGTAGAATCTATTGCGTTGTAAGTGATCTGAACGTTTCATGATGATAGCACTTTCCTAAGGGGGTCAAACCATGTCCCAAAGGTCACCGGGCCTGGTGTCAATTTAAAGTAGTAGTCCAGTTACACATTTGTGGGCTTATAACTTGGCTTCTGAATGTCCTGGAGAGGTCAGGTTTGTTTTAATGTACTCCAATCAACAGCCCCTACAACCACAAAAAGGAATGGAGTCATTAGCACTTATGGTTTGTAAATGGCACCCAGAATTATGTTGCACGAAGCAAAATTTCACATCATTCTGGGTTCATTTGTGTGAAAACAAGGTCCAATCAGGCAGAAACGTTACAGGAAGGTAGAATCTATTGAGTTGTAAGTGATCTGAACGTTTCATGATGATAGCACTTTCCTATAGGGGGTCAAACCATGTCCCAAAGGTCACCGGGCCTGGTGTCACTTTAAAGAAGTAGTCCAGTTACACCTTTGTGGGCTTATAACTTGGCTTCTGAATGTCCTAGAGAGATCAGGGTTGTTTTAGTGTACTCCAATCAACAGCCCCCACAACCACAAAAAGGAATGGAGTCATTAGCACTTATGGTTCTTAAATGGCACCCAGAATTATGTTGCACGAAGCACAATTTCACATCATTCTGGGTCCATTTGTGTGAAAACAAGGTCCAATCAGGCTGAAACGCTACAAGAAGGTAGAATCTATTGAGTTGTAAGTGATCTGAAGGTTTCAAGATGATCGCACATTCTTATAGGGGGTAAAACCATGTCCCAAAGGTCACCGGGCCTGGTGTCACTTTAAAGAAGTAGTCCAGTTACATCTTTGTAGGCTTATAACTTGGCTTCTGAATGTCCTAGAGAGATCAGGTTTGTTTTAATGTACTCCAATCAACAGCCCCTACAACCAAAAAAAGGAATGGAGTCATTAGCACTTATGGTTTGTAAATGGCACCCAGAATTATGTTGCAGGATTCACAATTTCACATCATCCTGGGTTCATTTGTGTGAAAACAAGGTCCAATCAGGCAGAAACGTTACAGGAAGGTAGAATCTATTGAGTTGTAAGTGATCTGAACGTTTCATGATGATAGCACTTTCCTAAGGGGGTCAAACCATGTCGCAAAGGTCACCGGATCTGGTGTCACTTTAAAGAATTAGTCCAGTTACACATTTGTGGGCTTATAACTTGGCTTCTGAATGTCCTAGAGCGGGCAGGTTTGTTTTAGTGTACTCCAATCAACAGCCCCTACAACCACAAAAAGGAATGGAGTCATTAGCACTTATGGTTCTTAAATGGCACCCAGAATTATGTTGCACGAAGCACAATTTCACATCATTCTGGGTCCATTTGTGTGAAAACAAGGTCCAATCAGGCTGAAACGTTACAGGAAGGTAGAATCTATTGAGTTGTAAGTGATCTGAACGTTTCAAGATGATCGCACATTCCTATAGGGGGTAAAACCATGTCCCAAAGGTCACCGGGCCTGGTGTCACTTTAAAGAAGTAGTCCAGTTACATCTTTGTAGGCTTATAACTTGGCTTCTGAATGTCCTAGAGAGATCAGGTTTGTTTTAATGTACTCCAATCAACAGCCCCTACAACCACAAAAAGGAATGGAGTCATTAGCACTTATGGTTTGTAAATGGCACACAGAATTATGTTGCACGAAGCACAATTTCACATCATTCTGGGTTCATTTGTGTGAAAACAAGGTCCAATCAGGCAGAAACGTTACAGGAAGGTAGAATCTATTGAGTTGTAAGTGATCTGAACGTTTCATGATGATAGCACTTTCCTAAGGGGGTCAAACCATGTCGCAAAGGTCACCGGATCTGGTGTCACTTTAAAGAATTAGTCCAGTTACACATTTGTGGGCTTATAACTTGGCTTCTGAATGTCCTAGAGCGGTCAGGTTTGTTTTAGTGTACTCCAATCAACAGCCCCTACAACCACAAAAAGGAATGGAGTCATTAGCACTTATGGTTTGTAAATGGCACCCAGAATTATGTTGCACGAAGCACAATTTCACATCATTCTGGGTCCATTTGTGTGAAAACAAGGTCCAGTCAGGCTGAAACATTACAGGAAGGTAGAATCTATTAAAATGTAAGTGATCTGAAGGTTTCATGATGATAGCACTTCCCTAAGGGGGTCAAACCATGTCCCAAAGGTCACCGGATCTGGTGTCTAAAGAAGTAGTCCAGTTACACATTTGTGGGCTTATAACTTGGCTTCTGAATGTCCTAGAGAGATCAGGTTTGTTTTAGTATACTCCAATCAACAGCCCCTACAACCACAAAAAGGAATGGAGTCATTAGCACTTATGGTTTTTAAATGGCACCCAGAATTATGTTGCACGAAGCACAATTTCACATCATTCTGGGTTCATTTGTGTGAAAACAAGGTCCAATCAGGCTGAAACGTTACAGAAAGGTAGAATCTATTGAGTTGTAAGTGATCTGAACGTTTCATGATGATAGCACTTTCCTAAGGGGGTCAAACCATGTCCCAAATGTCACCGGATCTGGTGTCAATTTAAAGTAGTAGTCCAGTTACACATTTGTGGGCTTATAACTTGGCTTCTGAATGTCCTGGAGAGGTCAGGTTTGTTTTAATGTACTCCAATCAACAGCCCCTACCACCACAAAAAGGAATGGAGTCATTAGCACTTAAGGTTTGTAAATGGCACCCAGAATTATGTTGCACGAAGCAAAATTTCACATCATTCTGGGTTCATTTGTGTGAAAACAAGGTCCAATCAGGCAGAAACGTTACAGGAAGGTAGAATCTATTGAGTTGTAAGTGATCTGAACGTTTCATGATGATAGCACTTTCCTATAGGGGGTCAAACCATGTCCCAAAGGTCACCGGGCCTGGTGTCACTTTAAAGAAGTAGTCCAGTTACACCTTTGTGGGCTTATAACTTGGCTTCTGAATGTCCTAGAGAGATCAGGGTTGTTTTAGTGTACTCCAATCAACAGCCCCCACAACCACAAAAAGGAATGGAGTCATTAGCACTTATGGTTCTTAAATGGCACCCAGATTTATGTTGCACGAAGCACAATTTCACATCATTCTGGGTCCATTTGTGTGAAAACAAGGTCCAATCAGGCTGAAACGTTACAGGAAGGTAGAATCTATTGAGTTGTAAGTGATCTGAACGTTTCAAGATGATCGCACATTCCTATAGGGGGTAAAACCATGTCCCAAAGGTCACCGGGTCTGGTGTCACTTTAAAGAAGTAGTCCAGTTACATCTTTGTAGGCTTATAACTTGGCTTCTGAATGTCCTAGAGCGGTCAGGTTTGTTTTAGTGTACTCCAATCAACAGCCCCTACAACCACAAAAAGGAATGGAGTCATTAGCACTTATGGTTTGTAAATGGCACCCAGAATTATGTTGCACGAAGCACAATTTCACATCATTCTGGGTCCATTTGTGTGAAAACAAGGTCCAATCAGGCTGAAACATTACAGGAAGGTAGAATCTATTAAAATGTAAGTGATCTGAAGGTTTCATGATGATAGCACTTCCCTAAGGGGGTCAAACCATGTCCCAAAGGTCACCGGATCTGGTGTCTAAAGAAGTAGTCCAGTTACACATTTGTGGGCTTATAACTTGGCTTCTGAATGTCCTAGAGAGATCAGGTTTGTTTTAGTACACTCCAATCAACAGCCCCTACAACCACAAAAAGGAATGGAGTCATTAGCACTTATGGTTTGTAAATGGCACCCAGAATTATGTTGCACGAAGCACAATTTCACATCATTCTGGGTTCATTTGTGTGAAAACAAGGTCCAATCAGGCTGAAACGTTACAGGAAGGTAGAATCTATTGAGTTGTAAGTGATCTGAACGTTTCATGATGATAGCACTTTCCTAAGGGGGTCAAACCATGTCGCAAAGGTCACCGGATCTGGTGTCACTTTAAAGAATTAGTCCAGTTACACATTTGTGGGCTTATAACTTGGCTTCTGAATGTCCTAGAGCGGTCAGGTTTGTTTTAGTGTACTCCAATCAACAGCCCCTACAACCACAAAAAGGAATGGAGTCATTAGCACTTATGGTTTGTAAATGGCACCCAGAATTATGTTGCACGAAGCACAATTTCACATCATTCTGGGTCCATTTGTGTGAAAACAAGGTCCAATCAGGCTGAAACATTACAGGAAGGTAGAATCTATTAAAATGTAAGTGATCTGAAGGTTTCATGATGATAGCACTTCCCTAAGGGGGTCAAACCATGTCCCAAAGGTCACCGGATCTGGTGTCTAAAGAAGTAGTCCAGTTACACATTTGTGGGCTTATAACTTGGCTTCTGAATGTCCTAGAGAGATCAGGTTTGTTTTAGTACACTCCAATCAACAGCCCCTACAACCACAAAAAGGAATGGAGTCATTAGCACTTATGGTTTGTAAATGGCACCCAGAATTATGTTGCACGAAGCACAATTTCACATCATTCTGGGTTCATTTGTGTGAAAACAAGGTCCAATCAGGCTGAAACGTTACAGAAAGGTAGAATCTATTGAGTTGTAAGTGATCTGAACGTTTCATGATGATAGCACTTTCCTAAGGGGGTCAAACCATGTCCCAAATGTCACCGGATCTGGTGTCAATTTAAAGTAGTAGTCCAGTTACACATTTTTGGGCTTATAACTTGGCTTCTGAATGTCCTGGAGAGGTCAGGTTTGTTTTAATGTACTCCAATCAACAGCCCCTACAACCACAAAAAGGAATGGAGTCATTAGCACTTATGGTTTGTAAATGGCACCCAGAATTATGTTGCACGAAGCAAAATTTCACATCATTCTGGGTTCATTTGTGTGAAAACAAGGTCCAATCAGGCTGAAACGTTACAGGAAGGTAGAATCTATTGACTTGTAAGTGATCTGAACGTTTCATGATGATAGCACTTTCCTATAGGGGGTCAAACCATGTCCCAAAGGTCACCGGGCCTGGTGTCACTTTAAAGAAGTAGTCCAGTTACACCTTTGTGGGCTTATAACTTGGCTTCTGAATGTCCTAGAGAGATCAGGGTTGTTTTAGTGTACTCCAATCAACAGCCCCCACAACCACAAAAAGGAATGGAGTCATTAGCACTTATGGTTCTTAAATGGCACCCAGAATTATGTTGCACGAAGCACAATTTCACATCATTCTGGGTCCATTTGTGTGAAAACAAGGTCCAATCAGGCTGAAACGTTACAGGAAGGTAGAATCTATTGAGTTGTAAGTGATCTGAACGTTTCAAGATGATCGCACATTCCTATAGGGGGTAAAACCATGTCCCAAAGGTCACCGGGCCTGGTGTCACTTTAAAGAAGTAGTCCAGTTACACATTTGTGGGCTTATAACTTGGCTTCTGAATGTCCTAGAGCGGTCAGGTTTGTTTTAGTGTACTCCAATCAACAGCCCCTACAACCACAAAAAGGAATGGAGTCATTAGCACTTATGGTTTGTAAATGGCACCCAGAATTATGTTGCACGAAGCACAATTTCACATCATTCTGGGTCCATTTGTGTCAAAACAAGGTCCATTCAGGCTGAAACGTTACAAGAAGGTAGAATCTATTGAGTTGTAAGTGATCTGAACGTTTCATGATGATAGCACTTTCCTAAGGGGGTCAAACCATGTCCCAAAGGTCACCGGATCTGGTGTCAATTTAAAGAAGTAGTCCAGTTACACATTTGTGGGCTTATAACTTGGCTTCTGAATGTCCTAGAGAGATCAGCTTTGTTTTAGTGTACTCCAATCAACAGCCCCTACAACCACAAAAAGGAATGGAGTCATTAGCACTTTTGGTTTGTAAATGGCACCCAGAATTATGTTGCACGAAGCACAATTTCACATCATTCTGGGTCCATTTGTGTGAAAACAAGGTCCAATCAGGCTGAAACGTTACAGGAAGGTAGAATCTATTGAGTTGTAAGTGATCTGAACGTTTCAAGATGATCGCACATTCCTATAGGGGGTAAAACCATGTCCCAAAGGTCACCGGGCCTGGTGTCACTTTAAAGAAGTAGTCCAGTTACATCTTTGTAGGCTTATAACTTGGCTTCTGAATGTCCTAGAGAGATCAGGTTTGTTTTAATGTACTCCAATCAACAGCCCCTACAACCACAAAAAGGAATGGAGTCATTAGCACTTATGGTTTGTAAATGGCACACAGAATTATGTTGCACGAAGCACAATTTCACATCATTCTGGGTTCATTTGTGTGAAAACAAGGTCCAATCAGGCAGAAACGTTACAGGAAGGTAGAATCTATTGAGTTGTAAGTGATCTGAACGTTTCATGATGATAGCACTTTCCTAAGGGGGTCAAACCATGTCCCAAAGGTCACCGGATCTGGTGTCAATTTAAAGAAGTAGTCCAGTTACACATTTGTGGGCTTATAACTTGGCTTCTGAATGTCCTAGAGAGATCAGGTTTGTTTTAGTGTACTCCAATCAACAGCCCCTACAACCACAAAAAGGAATGGAGTCATTAGCACTTTTGGTTTGTAAATGGCACCCAGAATTATGTTGCACGAAGCACAATTTCACATCATTCTGGGTCCATTTGTGTGAAAACAAGGTCCAATCAGGCTGAAACGCTATAAGAAGGTAGAATCTATTGAGTTGTAAGTGATCTGAATGTTTCAAAATGATCGCACATTCCTATAGGGGGTAAAACCATGTCCCAAAGGTCACCGGGCCTGGTGTCACTTTAAAGAAGTAGTCCAGTTACATGTTTGTGGGCTTATAACTTGGCTTCTGAATGTCCTAGAGAGGTTAGGTTTGTTTTAGTGTACTCCAATCAACAGCCCCTACAACCACAAAACGGAATGGAGTCATTAGCACTTATGGTTTGTAAATGGCACCCAGAATTATGTTGCACGAAGCACAATTTCACATCATTCTGGGTTCATTTGTGTGAAAACAAGGTCCAATCAGGCTGAAACGTTACAAGAAGGTAGAATCTATTGAGTTGTAAGTGATCTGAACGTTTCATGATGATCGCACATTCCTATAGGGGGTCAAACCATGTCCCAAAGGTCACCGGGCCTGGTGTCACTTTAAAGAAGTAGTCCAGTTACACATTTGTGGGCTTATAACTTGGCTTCTGAATGTCCTGGAGAGATCAGGTTTGTTTTAGTGTACTCCAATCAACAGCCCCTACAACCACAAAAAGGAATGGAGTCATTAGCACTTATGGTTTGTAAATGGCACCCAGAATTATGTTGCATGAAGCACAATTTCACATCATTCTGGGTCCATTTGTGTGAAAACAAGGTCCAATCAGGCTGAAACGTTACAGGAAGGTAGAATCTATTGAGTTGTAAGTGATCTGAACGTTTCATGATGATCGCACATTCCTATAGGGGGTCAAACCATGTCCCAAAGGTCACCGGACCTGGTGTCACTTTAAAGAAGTAGTCCAGTTACACATTTGTGGGCTTATAACTTGGCTTCTAAATATCCTAGAGAGGTCAGGTTTGTTTTAGAGTACTCCAGTTAACAGCCCCCATTACCCCAAAGAGGAATGGAGTCATTAGCACTTATGGTTTTTAAATGGCACCCAGAATTATGTTGCATGAAGCACACTTTCACATCATTCTGGGTTCATTTGTGTGAAAACAAGGTCCAATCAGACTGAAACGTTACAGGAAGTTAGAATCTATTGAGTTGTAAGTGATCTGAACGTTTCATGATGATAGCACTTTCCTAAGGGGGTCAAACCATGTCCCAAAGGTCACCGGATCTGGTGTCAATTTAAAGAAGTAGTCCAGTTACACATTTGTGGGCTTATAACGTGGCTTCTGAATGTCCTAGAGAGATCAGGTTTGTTTTAGTATACTCCAATCAACAGCCCCTACAACCACAAAAAGGAATGGAGTCATTAGCACTTATGGTTTTTAAATGGCACCCAGAATTATGTTGCACGAAGCACAATTTCACATGATTCTGGGTCCATTTGTGTGAAAACAAGGTCCAATCAGGCTGAAACGTTACAGGAAGGTAGAATCTATTGAGTTGTAAGTGATCTGAACGTTTCAAGATGATCGCACATTCCTATAGGGGGTAAAACCATGTCCCAAAGGTCACCGGGCCTGGTGTCACTTTAAAGAAGTAGTCCAGTTACATCTTTGTAGGCTTATAACTTGGCTTCTGAATGTCCTAGAGAGATCAGGTTTGTTTTAATGTACTCCAATCAACAGCCCCTACAACCACAAAAAGGAATGGAGTCATTAGCACTTATGGTTTGTAAATGGCACCCAGAATTATGTTGCACGAAGCACAATTTCACATCATTCTGGGTTCATTTGTGTGAAAACAAGGTCCAATCAGGCTGAAACGTTACAAGAAGGTAGAATCTATTGAGTTGTAAGTGATCTGAACGTTTCATGATGATCGCACATTCCTATAGGGGGTCAAACCATGTCCCAAAGGTCACCGGGCCTGGTGTCACTTTAAAGAAGTAGTCCAGTTACACATTTGTGGGCTTATAACTTGGCTTCTGAATGTCCTAGAGAGATCAGGTTTGTTTTAGTGTACTCCAATCAACAGCCCCTACAACCACAAAAAGGAATGGAGTCATTAGCACTTATGGTTTGTAAATGGCACCCAGAATTATGTTGCACGATTCACAATTTCACATCATTCTGGGTTCATTTGTGTGAAAACAAGGTCCAATCAGGCTGAAACGTTACAAGAAGGTAGAATCTATTGAGTTGTAAGTGATCTGAACGTTTCATGATGATCGCACATTCCTATAGGGGGTCAAACCATGTCCCAAAGGTCACCGGGCCTGGTGTCACTTTAAAGAAGTAGTCCAGTTACACATTTGTGGGCTTATAACTTGGCTTCTGAATGTCCTGGAGAGATCAGGTTTGTTTTAGTGTACTCCAATCAACAGCCCCTACAACCACAAAAAGGAATGGAGTCATTAGCACTTATGGTTTGTAAATGGCACCCAGAATTATGTTGCATGAAGCACAATTTCACATCATTCTGGGTCCATTTGTGTGAAAACAAGGTCCAATCAGGCTGAAACGTTACAGGAAGGTAGAATCTATTGAGTTGTAAGTGATCTGAACGTTTCATGATGATCGCACATTCCTATAGGGGGTCAAACCATGTCCCAAAGGTCACCGGACCTGGTGTCACTTTAAAGAAGTAGTCCAGTTACACATTTGTGGGCTTATAACTTGGCTTCTAAATATCCTAGAGAGGTCAGGTTTGTTTTAGAGTACTCCAGTTAACAGCCCCCATTACCCCAAAGAGGAATGGAGTCATTAGCACTTATGGTTTTTAAATGGCACCCAGAATTATGTTGCATGAAGCACACTTTCACATCATTCTGGGTTCATTTGTGTGAAAACAAGGTCCAATCAGACTGAAACGTTACAGGAAGTTAGAATCTATTGAGTTGTAAGTGATCTGAACGTTTCATGATGATAGCACTTTCCTAAGGGGGTCAAACCATGTCCCAAAGGTCACCGGATCTGGTGTCAATTTAAAGAAGTAGTCCAGTTACACATTTGTGGGCTTATAACGTGGCTTCTGAATGTCCTAGAGAGATCAGGTTTGTTTTAGTATACTCCAATCAACAGCCCCTACAACCACAAAAAGGAATGGAGTCATTAGCACTTATGGTTTTTAAATGGCACCCAGAATTATGTTGCACGAAGCACAATTTCACATGATTCTGGGTCCATTTGTGTGAAAACAAGGTCCAATCAGGCTGAAACGTTACAGGAAGGTAGAATCTATTGAGTTGTAAGTGATCTGAACGTTTCAAGATGATCGCACATTCCTATAGGGGGTAAAACCATGTCCCAAAGGTCACCGGGCCTGGTGTCACTTTAAAGAAGTAGTCCAGTTACATCTTTGTAGGCTTATAACTTGGCTTCTGAATGTCCTAGAGAGATCAGGTTTGTTTTAATGTACTCCAATCAACAGCCCCTACAACCACAAAAAGGAATGGAGTCATTAGCACTTATGGTTTGTAAATGGCACCCAGAATTATGTTGCACGAAGCACAATTTCACATCATTCTGGGTTCATTTGTGTGAAAACAAGGTCCAATCAGGCTGAAACGTTACAAGAAGGTAGAATCTATTGAGTTGTAAGTGATCTGAACGTTTCATGATGATCGCACATTCCTATAGGGGGTCAAACCATGTCCCAAAGGTCACCGGGCCTGGTGTCACTTTAAAGAAGTAGTCCAGTTACACATTTGTGGGCTTATAACTTGGCTTCTGAATGTCCTAGAGAGATCAGGTTTGTTTTAGTGTACTCCAATCAACAGCCCCTACAACCACAAAAAGGAATGGAGTCATTAGCACTTATGGTTTGTAAATGGCACCCAGAATTATGTTGCACGATTCACAATTTCACATCATCCTGGGTTCATTTGTGTGAAAACAAGGTCCAATCAGGCAGAAACGTTACAGGAAGGTAGAATCTATTGAGTTGTAAGTGATCTGAACGTTTCATGATGATAGCACTTTCCTAAGGGGGTCAAACCATGTCGCAAAGGTCACCGGATCTGGTGTCACTTTAAAGAATTAGTCCAGTTACACATTTGTGGGCTTATAACTTGGCTTCTGAATGTCCTAGAGCGGGCAGGTTTGTTTTAGTGTACTCCAATCAACAGCCCCTACAACCACAAAAAGGAATGGAGTCATTAGCACTTATGGTTCTTAAATGGCACCCAGAATTATGTTGCACGAAGCACAATTTCACATCATTCTGGGTCCATTTGTGTGAAAACAAGGTCCAATCAGGCTGAAACGTTACAGGAAGGTAGAATCTATTGAGTTGTAAGTGATCTGAACGTTTCAAGATGATCGCACATTCCTATAGGGGGTAAAACCATGTCCCAAAGGTCACCGGGCCTGGTGTCACTTTAAAGAAGTAGTCCAGTTACATCTTTGTAGGCTTATAACTTGGCTTCTGAATGTCCTAGAGAGATCAGGTTTGTTTTAATGTACTCCAATCAACAGCCCCTACAACCACAAAAAGGAATGGAGTCATTAGCACTTATGGTTTGTAAATGGCACACAGAATTATGTTGCACGAAGCACAATTTCACATCATTCTGGGTTCATTTGTGTGAAAACAAGGTCCAATCAGGCAGAAACGTTACAGGAAGGTAGAATCTATTGAGTTGTAAGTGATCTGAACGTTTCATGATGATAGCACTTTCCTAAGGGGGTCAAACCATGTCGCAAAGGTCACCGGATCTGGTGTCACTTTAAAGAATTAGTCCAGTTACACATTTGTGGGCTTATAACTTGGCTTCTGAATGTCCTAGAGCGGTCAGGTTTGTTTTAGTGTACTCCAATCAACAGCCCCTACAACCACAAAAAGGAATGGAGTCATTAGCACTTATGGTTTGTAAATGGCACCCAGAATTATGTTGCACGAAGCACAATTTCACATCATTCTGGGTCCATTTGTGTGAAAACAAGGTCCAGTCAGGCTGAAACATTACAGGAAGGTAGAATCTATTAAAATGTAAGTGATCTGAAGGTTTCATGATGATAGCACTTCCCTAAGGGGGTCAAACCATGTCCCAAAGGTCACCGGATCTGGTGTCTAAAGAAGTAGTCCAGTTACACATTTGTGGGCTTATAACTTGGCTTCTGAATGTCCTAGAGAGATCAGGTTTGTTTTAGTATACTCCAATCAACAGCCCCTACAACCACAAAAAGGAATGGAGTCATTAGCACTTATGGTTTTTAAATGGCACCCAGAATTATGTTGCACGAAGCACAATTTCACATCATTCTGGGTTCATTTGTGTGAAAACAAGGTCCAATCAGGCTGAAACGTTACAGAAAGGTAGAATCTATTGAGTTGTAAGTGATCTGAACGTTTCATGATGATAGCACTTTCCTAAGGGGGTCAAACCATGTCCCAAATGTCACCGGATCTGGTGTCAATTTAAAGTAGTAGTCCAGTTACACATTTGTGGGCTTATAACTTGGCTTCTGAATGTCCTGGAGAGGTCAGGTTTGTTTTAATGTACTCCAATCAACAGCCCCTACCACCACAAAAAGGAATGGAGTCATTAGCACTTAAGGTTTGTAAATGGCACCCAGAATTATGTTGCACGAAGCAAAATTTCACATCATTCTGGGTTCATTTGTGTGAAAACAAGGTCCAATCAGGCAGAAACGTTACAGGAAGGTAGAATCTATTGAGTTGTAAGTGATCTGAACGTTTCATGATGATAGCACTTTCCTATAGGGGGTCAAACCATGTCCCAAAGGTCACCGGGCCTGGTGTCACTTTAAAGAAGTAGTCCAGTTACACCTTTGTGGGCTTATAACTTGGCTTCTGAATGTCCTAGAGAGATCAGGGTTGTTTTAGTGTACTCCAATCAACAGCCCCCACAACCACAAAAAGGAATGGAGTCATT
Organism: Nothobranchius furzeri; assembly: GCF_043380555.1. NCBI lineage: Eukaryota > Metazoa > Chordata > Actinopteri > Cyprinodontiformes > Nothobranchiidae > Nothobranchius > Nothobranchius furzeri. The sequence goes on from NC_091756.1 coordinate 13,934,968, forward strand.
AGCACTTATGGTTCTTAAATGGCACCCAGATTTATGTTGCACGAAGCACAATTTCACATCATTCTGGGTCCATTTGTGTGAAAACAAGGTCCAATCAGGCTGAAACGTTACAGGAAGGTAGAATCTATTGAGTTGTAAGTGATCTGAACGTTTCAAGATGATCGCACATTCCTATAGGGGGTAAAACCATGTCCCAAAGGTCACCGGGTCTGGTGTCACTTTAAAGAAGTAGTCCAGTTACATCTTTGTAGGCTTATAACTTGGCTTCTGAATGTCCTAGAGCGGTCAGGTTTGTTTTAGTGTACTCCAATCAACAGCCCCTACAACCACAAAAAGGAATGGAGTCATTAGCACTTATGGTTTGTAAATGGCACCCAGAATTATGTTGCACGAAGCACAATTTCACATCATTCTGGGTCCATTTGTGTGAAAACAAGGTCCAATCAGGCTGAAACATTACAGGAAGGTAGAATCTATTAAAATGTAAGTGATCTGAAGGTTTCATGATGATAGCACTTCCCTAAGGGGGTCAAACCATGTCCCAAAGGTCACCGGATCTGGTGTCTAAAGAAGTAGTCCAGTTACACATTTGTGGGCTTATAACTTGGCTTCTGAATGTCCTAGAGAGATCAGGTTTGTTTTAGTACACTCCAATCAACAGCCCCTACAACCACAAAAAGGAATGGAGTCATTAGCACTTATGGTTTGTAAATGGCACCCAGAATTATGTTGCACGAAGCACAATTTCACATCATTCTGGGTTCATTTGTGTGAAAACAAGGTCCAATCAGGCTGAAACGTTACAGGAAGGTAGAATCTATTGAGTTGTAAGTGATCTGAACGTTTCATGATGATAGCACTTTCCTAAGGGGGTCAAACCATGTCGCAAAGGTCACCGGATCTGGTGTCACTTTAAAGAATTAGTCCAGTTACACATTTGTGGGCTTATAACTTGGCTTCTGAATGTCCTAGAGCGGTCAGGTTTGTTTTAGTGTACTCCAATCAACAGCCCCTACAACCACAAAAAGGAATGGAGTCATTAGCACTTATGGTTTGTAAATGGCACCCAGAATTATGTTGCACGAAGCACAATTTCACATCATTCTGGGTCCATTTGTGTGAAAACAAGGTCCAATCAGGCTGAAACATTACAGGAAGGTAGAATCTATTAAAATGTAAGTGATCTGAAGGTTTCATGATGATAGCACTTCCCTAAGGGGGTCAAACCATGTCCCAAAGGTCACCGGATCTGGTGTCTAAAGAAGTAGTCCAGTTACACATTTGTGGGCTTATAACTTGGCTTCTGAATGTCCTAGAGAGATCAGGTTTGTTTTAGTACACTCCAATCAACAGCCCCTACAACCACAAAAAGGAATGGAGTCATTAGCACTTATGGTTTGTAAATGGCACCCAGAATTATGTTGCACGAAGCACAATTTCACATCATTCTGGGTTCATTTGTGTGAAAACAAGGTCCAATCAGGCTGAAACGTTACAGAAAGGTAGAATCTATTGAGTTGTAAGTGATCTGAACGTTTCATGATGATAGCACTTTCCTAAGGGGGTCAAACCATGTCCCAAATGTCACCGGATCTGGTGTCAATTTAAAGTAGTAGTCCAGTTACACATTTTTGGGCTTATAACTTGGCTTCTGAATGTCCTGGAGAGGTCAGGTTTGTTTTAATGTACTCCAATCAACAGCCCCTACAACCACAAAAAGGAATGGAGTCATTAGCACTTATGGTTTGTAAATGGCACCCAGAATTATGTTGCACGAAGCAAAATTTCACATCATTCTGGGTTCATTTGTGTGAAAACAAGGTCCAATCAGGCTGAAACGTTACAGGAAGGTAGAATCTATTGACTTGTAAGTGATCTGAACGTTTCATGATGATAGCACTTTCCTATAGGGGGTCAAACCATGTCCCAAAGGTCACCGGGCCTGGTGTCACTTTAAAGAAGTAGTCCAGTTACACCTTTGTGGGCTTATAACTTGGCTTCTGAATGTCCTAGAGAGATCAGGGTTGTTTTAGTGTACTCCAATCAACAGCCCCCACAACCACAAAAAGGAATGGAGTCATTAGCACTTATGGTTCTTAAATGGCACCCAGAATTATGTTGCACGAAGCACAATTTCACATCATTCTGGGTCCATTTGTGTGAAAACAAGGTCCAATCAGGCTGAAACGTTACAGGAAGGTAGAATCTATTGAGTTGTAAGTGATCTGAACGTTTCAAGATGATCGCACATTCCTATAGGGGGTAAAACCATGTCCCAAAGGTCACCGGGCCTGGTGTCACTTTAAAGAAGTAGTCCAGTTACACATTTGTGGGCTTATAACTTGGCTTCTGAATGTCCTAGAGCGGTCAGGTTTGTTTTAGTGTACTCCAATCAACAGCCCCTACAACCACAAAAAGGAATGGAGTCATTAGCACTTATGGTTTGTAAATGGCACCCAGAATTATGTTGCACGAAGCACAATTTCACATCATTCTGGGTCCATTTGTGTCAAAACAAGGTCCATTCAGGCTGAAACGTTACAAGAAGGTAGAATCTATTGAGTTGTAAGTGATCTGAACGTTTCATGATGATAGCACTTTCCTAAGGGGGTCAAACCATGTCCCAAAGGTCACCGGATCTGGTGTCAATTTAAAGAAGTAGTCCAGTTACACATTTGTGGGCTTATAACTTGGCTTCTGAATGTCCTAGAGAGATCAGCTTTGTTTTAGTGTACTCCAATCAACAGCCCCTACAACCACAAAAAGGAATGGAGTCATTAGCACTTTTGGTTTGTAAATGGCACCCAGAATTATGTTGCACGAAGCACAATTTCACATCATTCTGGGTCCATTTGTGTGAAAACAAGGTCCAATCAGGCTGAAACGTTACAGGAAGGTAGAATCTATTGAGTTGTAAGTGATCTGAACGTTTCAAGATGATCGCACATTCCTATAGGGGGTAAAACCATGTCCCAAAGGTCACCGGGCCTGGTGTCACTTTAAAGAAGTAGTCCAGTTACATCTTTGTAGGCTTATAACTTGGCTTCTGAATGTCCTAGAGAGATCAGGTTTGTTTTAATGTACTCCAATCAACAGCCCCTACAACCACAAAAAGGAATGGAGTCATTAGCACTTATGGTTTGTAAATGGCACACAGAATTATGTTGCACGAAGCACAATTTCACATCATTCTGGGTTCATTTGTGTGAAAACAAGGTCCAATCAGGCAGAAACGTTACAGGAAGGTAGAATCTATTGAGTTGTAAGTGATCTGAACGTTTCATGATGATAGCACTTTCCTAAGGGGGTCAAACCATGTCCCAAAGGTCACCGGATCTGGTGTCAATTTAAAGAAGTAGTCCAGTTACACATTTGTGGGCTTATAACTTGGCTTCTGAATGTCCTAGAGAGATCAGGTTTGTTTTAGTGTACTCCAATCAACAGCCCCTACAACCACAAAAAGGAATGGAGTCATTAGCACTTTTGGTTTGTAAATGGCACCCAGAATTATGTTGCACGAAGCACAATTTCACATCATTCTGGGTCCATTTGTGTGAAAACAAGGTCCAATCAGGCTGAAACGCTATAAGAAGGTAGAATCTATTGAGTTGTAAGTGATCTGAATGTTTCAAAATGATCGCACATTCCTATAGGGGGTAAAACCATGTCCCAAAGGTCACCGGGCCTGGTGTCACTTTAAAGAAGTAGTCCAGTTACATGTTTGTGGGCTTATAACTTGGCTTCTGAATGTCCTAGAGAGGTTAGGTTTGTTTTAGTGTACTCCAATCAACAGCCCCTACAACCACAAAACGGAATGGAGTCATTAGCACTTATGGTTTGTAAATGGCACCCAGAATTATGTTGCACGAAGCACAATTTCACATCATTCTGGGTTCATTTGTGTGAAAACAAGGTCCAATCAGGCTGAAACGTTACAAGAAGGTAGAATCTATTGAGTTGTAAGTGATCTGAACGTTTCATGATGATCGCACATTCCTATAGGGGGTCAAACCATGTCCCAAAGGTCACCGGGCCTGGTGTCACTTTAAAGAAGTAGTCCAGTTACACATTTGTGGGCTTATAACTTGGCTTCTGAATGTCCTGGAGAGATCAGGTTTGTTTTAGTGTACTCCAATCAACAGCCCCTACAACCACAAAAAGGAATGGAGTCATTAGCACTTATGGTTTGTAAATGGCACCCAGAATTATGTTGCATGAAGCACAATTTCACATCATTCTGGGTCCATTTGTGTGAAAACAAGGTCCAATCAGGCTGAAACGTTACAGGAAGGTAGAATCTATTGAGTTGTAAGTGATCTGAACGTTTCATGATGATCGCACATTCCTATAGGGGGTCAAACCATGTCCCAAAGGTCACCGGACCTGGTGTCACTTTAAAGAAGTAGTCCAGTTACACATTTGTGGGCTTATAACTTGGCTTCTAAATATCCTAGAGAGGTCAGGTTTGTTTTAGAGTACTCCAGTTAACAGCCCCCATTACCCCAAAGAGGAATGGAGTCATTAGCACTTATGGTTTTTAAATGGCACCCAGAATTATGTTGCACGAAGCACACTTTCACATCATTCTGGGTTCATTTGTGTGAAAACAAGGTCCAATCAGACTGAAACGTTACAGGAAGTTAGAATCTATTGAGTTGTAAGTGATCTGAACGTTTCATGATGATAGCACTTTCCTAAGGGGGTCAAACCATGTCCCAAAGGTCACCGGATCTGGTGTCAATTTAAAGAAGTAGTCCAGTTACACATTTGTGGGCTTATAACGTGGCTTCTGAATGTCCTAGAGAGATCAGGTTTGTTTTAGTATACTCCAATCAACAGCCCCTACAACCACAAAAAGGAATGGAGTCATTAGCACTTATGGTTTTTAAATGGCACCCAGAATTATGTTGCACGAAGCACAATTTCACATGATTCTGGGTCCATTTGTGTGAAAACAAGGTCCAATCAGGCTGAAACGTTACAGGAAGGTAGAATCTATTGAGTTGTAAGTGATCTGAACGTTTCAAGATGATCGCACATTCCTATAGGGGGTAAAACCATGTCCCAAAGGTCACCGGGCCTGGTGTCACTTTAAAGAAGTAGTCCAGTTACATCTTTGTAGGCTTATAACTTGGCTTCTGAATGTCCTAGAGAGATCAGGTTTGTTTTAATGTACTCCAATCAACAGCCCCTACAACCACAAAAAGGAATGGAGTCATTAGCACTTATGGTTTGTAAATGGCACCCAGAATTATGTTGCACGAAGCACAATTTCACATCATTCTGGGTTCATTTGTGTGAAAACAAGGTCCAATCAGGCTGAAACGTTACAAGAAGGTAGAATCTATTGAGTTGTAAGTGATCTGAACGTTTCATGATGATCGCACATTCCTATAGGGGGTCAAACCATGTCCCAAAGGTCACCGGGCCTGGTGTCACTTTAAAGAAGTAGTCCAGTTACACATTTGTGGGCTTATAACTTGGCTTCTGAATGTCCTAGAGAGATCAGGTTTGTTTTAGTGTACTCCAATCAACAGCCCCTACAACCACAAAAAGGAATGGAGTCATTAGCACTTATGGTTTGTAAATGGCACCCAGAATTATGTTGCATGAAGCACAATTTCACATCATTCTGGGTCCATTTGTGTGAAAACAAGGTCCAATCAGGCTGAAACGTTACAGGAAGGTAGAATCTATTGAGTTGTAAGTGATCTGAACGTTTCATGATGATCGCACATTCCTATAGGGGGTCAAACCATGTCCCAAAGGTCACCGGACCTGGTGTCACTTTAAAGAAGTAGTCCAGTTACACATTTGTGGGCTTATAACTTGGCTTCTAAATATCCTAGAGAGGTCAGGTTTGTTTTAGAGTACTCCAGTTAACAGCCCCCATTACCCCAAAGAGGAATGGAGTCATTAGCACTTATGGTTTTTAAATGGCACCCAGAATTATGTTGCACGAAGCACACTTTCACATCATTCTGGGTTCATTTGTGTGAAAACAAGGTCCAATCAGACTGAAACGTTACAGGAAGTTAGAATCTATTGAGTTGTAAGTGATCTGAACGTTTCATGATGATAGCACTTTCCTAAGGGGGTCAAACCATGTCCCAAAGGTCACCGGATCTGGTGTCAATTTAAAGAAGTAGTCCAGTTACACATTTGTGGGCTTATAACGTGGCTTCTGAATGTCCTAGAGAGATCAGGTTTGTTTTAGTATACTCCAATCAACAGCCCCTACAACCACAAAAAGGAATGGAGTCATTAGCACTTATGGTTTTTAAATGGCACCCAGAATTATGTTGCACGAAGCACAATTTCACATGATTCTGGGTCCATTTGTGTGAAAACAAGGTCCAATCAGGCTGAAACGTTACAGGAAGGTAGAATCTATTGAGTTGTAAGTGATCTGAACGTTTCAAGATGATCGCACATTCCTATAGGGGGTAAAACCATGTCCCAAAGGTCACCGGGCCTGGTGTCACTTTAAAGAAGTAGTCCAGTTACATCTTTGTAGGCTTATAACTTGGCTTCTGAATGTCCTAGAGAGATCAGGTTTGTTTTAATGTACTCCAATCAACAGCCCCTACAACCACAAAAAGGAATGGAGTCATTAGCACTTATGGTTTGTAAATGGCACACAGAATTATGTTGCACGAAGCACAATTTCACATCATTCTGGGTTCATTTGTGTGAAAACAAGGTCCAATCAGGCAGAAACGTTACAGGAAGGTAGAATCTATTGAGTTGTAAGTGATCTGAACGTTTCATGATGATAGCACTTTCCTAAGGGGGTCAAACTATGTCGCAAAGGTCACCGGATCTGGTGTCACTTTAAAGAATTAGTCCAGTTACACATTTGTGGGCTTATAACTTGGCTTCTGAATGTCCTAGAGCGGTCAGGTTTGTTTTAGTGTACTCCAATCAACAGCCCCTACAACCACAAAAAGGAATGGAGTCATTAGCACTTATGGTTTGTAAATGGCACCCAGAATTATGTTGCACGAAGCACAATTTCACATCATTCTGGGTCCATTTGTGTGAAAACAAGGTCCAGTCAGGCTGAAACATTACAGGAAGGTAGAATCTATTAAAATGTAAGTGATCTGAAGGTTTCATGATGATAGCACTTCCCTAAGGGGGTCAAACCATGTCCCAAAGGTCACCGGATCTGGTGTCTAAAGAAGTAGTCCAGTTACACATTTGTGGGCTTATAACTTGGCTTCTGAATGTCCTAGAGAGATCAGGTTTGTTTTAGTATACTCCAATCAACAGCCCCTACAACCACAAAAAGGAATGGAGTCATTAGCACTTATGGTTTTTAAATGGCACCCAGAATTATGTTGCACGAAGCACTATTTCACATCATTCTGGGTTCATTTGTGTGAAAACAAGGTCCAATCAGGCTGAAACGTTACAGAAAGGTAGAATCTATTGAGTTGTAAGTGATCTGAACGTTTCACGATGATAGCACTTTCCTAAGGGGGTCAAACCATGTCCCAAATGTCAGCGGATCTGGTGTCAATTTAAAGTAGTAGTCCAGTTACACATTTGTGGGCTTATAACTTGGCTTCTGAATGTCCTGGAGAGGTCAGGTTTGTTTTAATGTACTCCAATCAACAGCCCCTACCACCACAAAAAGGAATGGAGTCATTAGCACTTAAGGTTTGTAAATGGCACCCAGAATTATGTTGCACGAAGCAAAATTTCACATCATTCTGGGTTCATTTGTGTGAAAACAAGGTCCAATCAGGCAGAAACGTTACAGGAAGGTAGAATCTATTGAGTTGTAAGTGATCTGAACGTTTCATGATGATAGCACTTTCCTATAGGGGGTCAAACCATGTCCCAAAGGTCACCGGGCCTGGTGTCACTTTAAAAAAGTAGTCCAGTTACACCTTTGTGGGCTTATAACTTGGCTTCTGAATGTCCTAGAGAGATCAGGGTTGTTTTAGTGTACTCCAATCAACAGCCCCCACAACCACAAAAAGGAATGGAGTCATTAGCACTTATGGTTCTTACATGGCACCCAGAATTATGTTGCACGAAGCACAATTTCACATCATTCTGGGTCCATTTGTGTGAAAACAAGGTCCAATCAGGCTGAAACGTTACAGGAAGGTAGAATCTATTGAGTTGTAAGTGATCTGAACGTTTCAAGATGATCGCACATTCCTATAGGGGGTAAAACCATGTCCCAAAGGTCACCGGGTCTGGTGTCACTTTAAAGAAGTAGTCCAGTTACATCTTTGTAGGCTTATAACTTGGCTTCTGAATGTCCTAGAGAGATCAGGTTTGTTTTAATGTACTCCAATCAACAGCCCCTACAACCACAAAAAGGAATGGAGTCATTAGCACTTATGGTTTGTAAATGGCACACAGAATTATGTTGCACGAAGCACAATTTCACATCATTCTGGGTTCATTTGTGTGAAAACAAGGTCCAATCAGGCAGAAACATTACAGGAAGGTAGAATCTATTGAGTTGTAAGTGATCTGAACGTTTCATGATGATAGCACTTTCCTAAGGGGGTCAAACCATGTCGCAAAGGTCACCGGGCCTGGTGTCACTTTAAAGAATTAGTCCAGTTACACATTTGTGGGCTTATAACTTGGCTTCTGAATGTCCTAGAGCGGTCAGGTTTGTTTTAGTGTACTCCAATCAACAGCCCCTACAGCCACAAAAAGGAATGGAGTCATTAGCACTTATGGTTTGTAAATGGCACCCAGAATTATGTTGCACGAAGCACAATTTCACATCATTCTGGGTCCATTTGTGTGAAAACAAGGTCCAATCAGGCTGAAACATTACAGGAAGGTAGAATCTATTAAAATGTAAGTTATCTGAAGGTTTCATGATGATAGCACTTCCCTAAGGGGGTCAAACCATGTCCCAAAGGTCACCGGATCTGGTGTCTAAAGAAGTAGTCCAGTTACACATTTGTGGGCTTATAACTTGGCTTCTGAATGTCCTAGAGAGATCAGGTTTGTTTTAGTACACTCCAATCAACAGCCCCTACAACCACAAAAAGGAATGGAGTCATTAGCACTTATGGTTTGTAAATGGCACCCAGAATTATGTTGCACGAAGCACAATTTCACATCATTCTGGGTTCATTTGTGTGAAAACAAGGTCCAATCAGGCTGAAACGTTACAGAAAGGTAGAATCTATTGAGTTGTAAGTGATCTGAACGTTTCATGATGATAGCACTTTCCTAACGGGGTCAAACCATGTCCCAAATGTCACCGGATCTGGTGTCAATTTAAAGTAGTAGTCCAGTTACACATTTTTGGGCTTATAACTTGGCTTCTGAATGTCCTGGAGAGGTCAGGTTTGTTTTAATGTACTCCAATCAACAGCCCCTACAACCACAAAAAGGAATGGAGTCATTAGCACTTATGGTTTGTAAATGGCACCCAGAATTATGTTGCACGAAGCAAAATTTCACATCATTCTGGGTTCATTTGTGTGAAAACAAGGTCCAATCAGGCAGAAACGTTACAGGAAGGTAGAATCTATTGAGTTGTAAGTGATCTGAACGTTTCATGATGATAGCACTTTCCTATAGGGGGTCAAACCATGTCCCAAAGGTCACCGGGCCTGGTGTCACTTTAAAGAAGTAGTCCAGTTACACCTTTGTGGGCTTATAACTTGGCTTCTGAATGTCCTAGAGAGATCAGGGTTGTTTTAGTGTACTCCAATCAACAGCCCCCACAACCACAAAAAGGAATGGAGTCATTAGCACTTATGGTTCTTAAATGGCACCCAGAATTATGTTGCACGAAGCACAATTTCACATCATTCTGGGTCCATTTGTGTGAAAACAAGGTCCAATCAGGCTGAAACGTTACAGGAAGGTAGAATCTATTGAGTTGTAAGTGATCTGAACGTTTCAAGATGATCGCACATTCCTATAGGGGGTAAAACCATGTCCCAAAGGTCACCGGGCCTGGTGTCACTTTAAAGAAGTAGTCCAGTTACACATTTGTGGGCTTATAACTTGGCTTCTGAATGTCCTAGAGCGGTCAGGTTTGTTTTAGTGTACTCCAATCAACAGCCCCTACAACCACAAAAAGGAATGGAGTCATTAGCACTTATGGTTTGTAAATGGCACCCAGAATTATGTTGCACGAAGCACAATTTCACATCATTCTGGGTCCATTTGTGTGAAAACAAGGTCCAATCAGGCTGAAACGGTACAAGAAGGTAGAATCTATTGAGTTGTAAGTGATCTGAACGTTTCATGATGATAGCACTTTCCTAAGGGGGTCAAACCATGTCCCAAAGGTCACCGGATCTGGTGTCAATTTAAAGAAGTAGTCCAGTTACACATTTGTGGGCTTATAACTTGGCTTCTGAATGTCCTAGAGAGATCAGGTTTGTTTTAGTGTACTCCAATCAACAGCCCCTACAACCACAAAAAGGAATGGAGTCATTAGCACTTTTGGTTTGTAAATGGCACCCAGAATTATGTTGCACGAAGCACAATTTCACATCATTCTGGGTCCATTTGTGTGAAAACAAGGTCCAATCAGGCTGAAACGTTACAGGAAGGTAGAATCTATTGAGTTGTAAGTGATCTGAACGTTTCAAGATGATCGCACATTCCTATAGGGGGTAAAACCATGTCCCAAAGGTCACCGGGCCTGGTGTCACTTTAAAGAAGTAGTCCAGTTACACATTTGTGGGCTTATAACTTGGCTTCTGAATGTCCTGGAGAGGTCAGGTTTGTTTTAATGTACTCCAATCAACAGCCCCTACAACCACAAAAAGGAATGGAGTCATTAGCACTTATGGTTTGTAAATGGCACCCAGAATTATGTTGCACGAAGCAAAATTTCACATCATTCTGGGTTCATTTGTGTGAAAACAAGGTCCAATCAGGCAGAAACGTTACAGGAAGGTAGAATCTATTGAGTTGTAAGTGATCTGAACGTTTCATGATGATAGCACTTTCCTATAGGGGGTAAAACCATGTCCCAAAGGTCACCGGGCCTGGTGTCACTTTAAAGAAGTAGTCCAGTTACACATTTGTGGGCTTATAACTTGGCTTCTGAATGTCCTAGAGCGGTCAGGTTTGTTTTAGTGTACTCCAATCAACAGCCCCTACAACCACAAAAAGGAATGGAGTCATTAGCACTTATGGTTTGTAAATGGCACCCAGAATTATGTTGCACGAAGCACAATTTCACATCATTCTGGGTCCATTTGTGTGAAAACAAGGTCCAATCAGGCTGAAACGGTACAAGAAGGTAGAATCTATTGAGTTGTAAGTGATCTGAACGTTTCATGATGATAGCACTTTCCTAAGGGGGTCAAACCATGTCCCAAAGGTCACCGGATCTGGTGTCAATTTAAAGAAGTAGTCCAGTTACACATTTGTGGGCTTATAACTTGGCTTCTGAATGTCCTAGAGAGATCAGGTTTGTTTTAGTGTACTCCAATCAACAGCCCCTACAACCACAAAAAGGAATGGAGTCATTAGCACTTTTGGTTTGTAAATGGCACCCAGAATTATGTTGCACGAAGCACAATTTCACATCATTCTGGGTCCATTTGTGTGAAAACAAGGTCCAATCAGGCTGAAACGTTACAGGAAGGTAGAATCTATTGAGTTGTAAGTGATCTGAACGTTTCAAGATGATCGCACATTCCTATAGGGGGTAAAACCATGTCCCAAAGGTCACCGGGCCTGGTGTCACTTTAAAGAAGTAGTCCAGTTACACATTTGTGGGCTTATAACTTGGCTTCTGAATGTCCTAGAGCGGTCAGGTTTATTTTCGTGTACTCCAATCAACAGCCCCTACAACCACAAAAAGGAATGGAGTCATTAGCACTTATGGTTTGTAAATGGCACCCAGAATTATGTTGCACGAAGCACAATTTCACATCATTCTGGGTCCATTTGTGTGAAAACAAGGTCCAATCAGGCTGAAACGTTACAAGAAGGTAGAATCTATTGAGTTGTAAGTGATCTGAACGTTTCATGATGATAGCACTTTCCTAAGGGGGTCAAACCATGTCCCAAAGGTCACCGGATCTGGTGTCAATTTAAAGAAGTAGTCCAGTTACACATTTGTGGGCTTATAACTTGGCTTCTGAATGTCCTAGAGAGATCAGGTTTGTTTTAGTGTACTCCAATCAACAGCCCCTACAACCACAAAAAGGAATGGAGTCATTAGCACTTTTGGTTTGTAAATGGCACCCAGAATTATGTTGCACGAAGCACAATTTCACATCATTCTGGGTCCATTTGTGTGAAAACAAGGTCCAATCAGGCTGAAACGCTATAAGAAGGTAGAATCTATTGAGTTGTAAGTGATCTGAATGTTTCAAGATGATCGCACATTCCTATAGGGGGTAAAACCATGTCCCAAAGGTCACCGGGCCTGGTGTCACTTTAAAGAAGTAGTCCAGTTACATGTTTGTGGGCATATAACTTGGCTTCTGAATGTCCTAGAGAGGTTAGGTTTGTTTTAGTGTACTCCAATCAACAGCCCCTACAACCACAAAACGGAATGGAGTCATTAGCACTTATGGTTTGTAAATGGCACCCAGAATTATGTTGCACGAAGCACAATTTCACATCATTCTGGGTTCATTTGTGTGAAAACAAGGTCCAATCAGGCTGAAACGTTACAAGAAGGTAGAATCTATTGAGTTGTAAGTGATCTGAACGTTTCATGATGATCGCACATTCCTATAGGGGGTCAAACCATGTCCCAAAGGTCACCGGGCCTGGTGTCACTTTAAAGAAGTAGTCCAGTTACACATTTGTGGGCTTATAACTTGGCTTCTGAATGTCCTGGAGAGATCAGGTTTGTTTTAGTGTACTCCAATCAACAGCCCCTACAACCACAAAAAGGAATGGAGTCATTAGCACTTATGGTTTGTAAATGGCACCCAGAATTATGTTGCATGAAGCACAATTTCACATCATTCTGGGTCCATTTGTGTGAAAACAAGGTCCAATCAGGCTGAAACGTTACAGGAAGGTAGAATCTATTGAGTTGTAAGTGATCTGAACGTTTCATGATGATCGCACATTCCTATAGGGGGTCAAACCATGTCCCAAAGGTCACCGGACCTGGTGTCACTTTAAAGAAGTAGTCCAGTTACACATTTGTGGGCTTATAACTTGGCTTCTAAATATCCTAGAGAGGTCAGGTTTGTTTTAGAGTACTCCAGTTAACAGCCCCCATTACCCCAAAGAGGAATGGAGTCATTAGCACTTATGGTTTTTAAATGGCACCCAGAATTATGTTGCACGAAGCACACTTTCACATCATTCTGGGTTCATTTGTGTGAAAACAAGGTCCAATCAGACTGAAACGTTACAGGAAGTTAGAATCTATTGAGTTGTAAGTGATCTGAACGTTTCATGATGATAGCACTTTCCTAAGGGGGTCAAACCATGTCCCAAAGGTCACCGGATCTGGTGTCAATTTAAAGAAGTAGTCCAGTTACACATTTGTGGGCTTATAACGTGGCTTCTGAATGTCCTAGAGAGATCAGGTTTGTTTTAGTATACTCCAATCAGCAGCCCCTACAACCACAAAAAGGAATGGAGTCATTAGCACTTATGGTTTTTAAATGGCACCCAGAATTATGTTGCACGAAGCACAATTTCACATGATTCTGGGTCCATTTGTGTGAAAACAAGGTCCAATCAGGCTGAAACGTTACAGGACGGTAGAATCTATTGAGTTGTAAGTGATCTGAACGTTTCATGATGATAGCACTTTCCTAAGGGGGTCAAACCATGTCCCAAAGGTCACCGGATCTGGTGTCAATTTAAAGAAGTAGTCCAGTTACACATTTGTGGGCTTATAACTTGGCTTCTGAATGTCCTAGAGAGATCAGGTTTATTTTAGTGTACTCCAATCAACAGCCCCTACAACCACAAAAAGGAATGGAGTCATTATCACTTATGGTTTGTAAATGGCACCCAGAATTATGTTGCACGAAGCACTATTTCACATCATTCTGGGTCCATTTGTGTGAAAACAAGGTCCAATCAGGCTGAAACGTTACAGGAAGGTAGAATCTATTGAGTTGTAAGTGATCTGAACGTTTCATGATGATAGCACTTTCCTAAGGGGGTCAAACCATGTCCCAAAGGTCACCGGATCTGGTGTCAATTTAAAGAAGTAGTCCAGTTACACATGTGTGGGCTTATAACTTGGCTTCTGAATGTCCTAGAGAGATCAGGTTTGTTTTAGTGTACTCCAATAAACAGCCCCTACAACCACAAAAAGGAATGGAGTCATTAGCACTTATGGTTTGTAAATGGCACCCAGAATTATGTTGCATGAAGCACAATTTCACATCATTCTGGGACCATTTGTGTGAAAACAAGGTCCAATCAGGTTGAAACGTTACAAGAAGGTAGAATCTATTGAGTTGTAAGTGATCTGAACGTTTCATGATGATCGCACATTCCTATAGGGGGTCAAACCATGTCCCAAAGGTCACCGGACCTGGTGTCACTTTAAAGAAGTAGTCCAGTTACACATTTGTGGGCTTATAACTTGGCTTCTGAATATCCTAGAGAGGTCAGGTTTGTTTTAGGGTACTCCAGTTAACAGCCCCCATTACCCCAAAGAGGAATGGAGTCATTAGCACTTATGGTTTTTAAATGGCACCCAGAATTATGTTGCACGAAGCACACTTTCACATCATTCTGGGTTCATTTGTGTGAAAACAAGGTCCAATCAGACTGAAACGTTACAGGAAGTTAGAATCTATTGAGTTGTAAGTGATCTGAACGTTTCATGATGATAGCACTTTCCTAAGGGGGTCAAACCATGTCCCAAAGGTCACCGGATCTGGTGTCAATTTAAAGAAGTAGTCCAGTTACACATTTGTGGGCTTATAACGTGGCTTCTGAATGTCCTAGAGAGATCAGGTTTGTTTTAGTATACTCCAATCAACAGCCTCTACAACCACAAAAAGGAATGGAGTCATTAGCACTTATGGTTTTTAAATGGCACCCAGAATTATGTTGCACGAAGCACAATTTCACATGATTCTGGGTCCATTTGTGTGAAAACAAGGTCCAATCAGGCTGAAACGTTACAGGAAGGTAGAATCTATTGAGTTGTAAGTGATCTGAACATTTCATGATAATAGCACTTTCCTAAGGGGGTCAAACCATGTCCCAAAGGTCACCGGATCTGGTGTCAATTTAAAGAAGTAGTCCAGGTACACCTTTGTGGGCTTATAACTTGGCTTCTGAATGTCCTAGAGAGGTTAGGTTTGTTTTAGTGTACTCCAATCTACAGCCCCTACAACCACAAAAAGGAATGGAGTCATTAGCACTTATGGTTTGTAAATGGCACCCAGAATCATGTTGCACGAAGCACAATTTCACATCATTCTGGGTTCATTTGTGTGAAAACAAGGTCCAATCAGGCTGAAACGTTACAGGAAGGTAGAATCTATTGAGTTGTAAGTGATCTGAACGTTTAATGATGATAGCACTTTCCTAAGGGGGTCAAACCATGTCCCAAAGGTCACCGGATCTGGTGTCAATTTAAATAAGTAGTCCAGTTACACATTTGTGGGCTTATAACTTGGCTTCTGAATGTCCTAGAGAGATCAGGTTTATTGTAGTGTACTCCAATCAACAGCCCCTACAACCACAAAAAGGAATGGAGTCATTAGCACTTATGGTTTGTAAATGGCACCCAGAATTATGTTGCACGAAGCACTATTTCACATCATTCTGGGTCCATTTGTGTGTAAACAAGGTCCAATCAGGCTGAAACGTTACAGGAAGGTAGAATCTATTGAGTTGTAAGTGATCTGAACGTTTAATGATGATAGCACTTTCCTAAGGGGGTCAAACCATGTCCCAAAGGTCACCGGATCTGGTGTCAATTTAAAGAAGTAGTCCAGTTACACATTTATGGGCTTATAACTTGGCTTCTGAAGGTCCTAGAGCGATCAGGTTTGTTTTAGTGTACTCCAATCAACAGCCCCTACAACCACAAAAAGGAATGGAGTCATTAGCACTTATGGCTTTTAAATGGCACCCAGAATTATGTTGCACGAAGCACAATTTCACATCATTCTGGGTTCATTTGTGTGAAAACAAGGTCCAATCAGGCTGAAACGTTACATGAAGGTAGAATCTATTGAGTTGTATGTGATCTGAAGGTTTCATGATGATAGTACTTTCCTAAGGGGGTCAAACCATGTCTCAAAGGTCAGCGGATCTGGCGTCAATTTAAAGAAGTAGTCCAGTTACACATTTGTGGGCTTATAACTTGGCTTCTGAATGTCCTAGAGCGATCAGGTTTGTTTTAGTGTACTCCAATCAACAGCCCCTAGAACCACAAAAAGGAATTGAGACATTAGCACTTATGGTTTTTAAATGGCACCCAGAATTATGTTGCACAAAGCACAATTTCACATCATTCTGGGTTCATTTGTGTGAAAACAAGGTCCAATCAGGCTGAATCGTTACAGGAAGGTAGAATCTATTGAGTTGTAAGTGATCTGAACGTTTCATGATGATAGCACTTTCCTAAGGGGGTCAAACCATGTCCCAAAGGTCACCGGATCTGGTGTCTAAAGAAGTAGTCCAGTTACACATTTGTGGGCTTATAACTTGGCTTCTGAATGTCCTAGAGAGATCAGGTTTGTTTTAGTATACTCCAATCAACAGCCCCTACAACCACAAAAAGGAATGGAGTCATTAGCACTTATGGTTTTTAAATGGCACCCAGAATTATGTTGCACAAAGCACAATTTCACATCATTCTGGGTTCATTTGTGTGAAAACAAGGTCCAATCAGGCTGAAACGTTACAGAAAGGTAGAATCTATTGAGTTGTAAGTGATCTGAACGTTTCATGATGATAGCACTTTCCTAAGGGGGTCAAACAATGTCCCAAAGGTCACCGGATCTGGTGTCAATTTAAAGAAGTAGTCCAGTTACACATTTGTGGGCTTATAACTTGGCTTCTGAATGTCCTAGAGAGGTCAGGGTTGTTTTAGTGTACTCCAATCAACAGCCCCTACAACCACAAAAAGGAATGGAGTCATTAGCACTTATGGTTTGTAAATGGCACCCAGAATTATGTTGCACGAAGCACAATTTCACATCATTCTGGGTCCATTTGTGTGAAAACAAGATCCAATCAGGCTGAAACGTTACAGGAAGGTAGAATCTATTGAGTTGTAAGTGATCTGAACGTTTCATGATGATAGCACTTTCCTAAGGGGGTCACACCATGTCCCAAAGGTCACCGGATCTGGTGTCAATTTAAAGAAGTAGTCCAGTTACACATGTGTGGGCTTATAACTTGGCTTCTGAATGTCCTAGAGAGATCAGGTTTGTTTTAGTGTACTCCAATCAACAGCCCCTACAACCACAAAAAGGAATGGAGTCATTAGCACTTATGGTTTTTAAATGGCACCCAGAATTATGTTGCACGAAGCACAATTTCACATCATTCTGGGTCCATTTGTGTGAAAACAAGGTCCAATCAGGCTGAAACGCTACAAGAAGGTGGAATCTCTTGAGTTGTAAGTGATCTGAACGTTTCATGATGATAGCACTTTCCTAAGGGGGTCAAACCATGTCCCAAAGGTCACCGGATCTGGTGTCAATTTAAAGAAGTAGTCCAGTTACACATTTGTGGGCTTATAACTTGGCTTCTGAATGTCCTAGAGAGATCAGGTTTATTTTAGTGTACTCCAATCAACAGCCCCTACAACCACAAAAAGGAATGGAGTCATTAGCACTTATGGTTTTTAAATGGCACCCAGAATTATGTTGCACGAAGCACAATTTCACATCATTCTGGGTCCATTTGTGTGAAAACAAGGTCCAATCAGGCTGAAATGCTACAAGAAGGTAGAATCTATTGAGTTGTAAGTGATCTGAACGTTTCAAGATGATCGCACATTCCTATAGGGGGTAAAACTATGTCCCAAAGGTCACCGGGCCTGGTGTCACTTTAAAGAAGTAGTCCAGTTACACATTTGTGGGCTTATAACTTGGCTTCTGAATGTCCTAGAGAGGTCAGGTTTGTTTTAGTGTACTCCAATCAACAGCCCCTACAACCACAAAAAGGAATGGAGTCATTAGCACTTATGGTTTTTAAATGGCACCCAGAATTATGTTGCACGAAGCACAATTTCACATCATTCTGGGTCCATTTGTGTGAAAACAAGGTCCAATCAGGCTGAAACGTTACAGGAAGGTAGAATCTATTGAGTTGTAAGTGATCTGAACGTTTCATGATGATAGCACTTTCCTAAGGGGGTCAAACCATGTCCCAAAGGTCACCGGATCAGGTGTCACTTTAAAGAAGTAGTCCAGTTACACCTTTGTGGGCTTATAACTTGGCTTCTGAATGTCCTAGAGAGGTTAGGTTTGTTTTAGTGTACTCCAATCAACAGCCCCTACAACCACAAAAAGGAATGGAGTCATTAGCACTTATGGTTTTTAAATGGCACCCAGAATTATGTTGCACGAAGCACAATTTCACATGATTCTGGGTCCATTTGTGTGAAAACAAGGTCCAATCAGGCTGAAACGTTACAGGAAGGTAGAATCTATTGAGTTGTAAGTGATCTGAACGTTTCATGATGATAGCACTTTCCTAAGGGGGTCAAACCATGTCCCAAAGGTCACCGGATCTGGTGTCACTTTAAAGAAGTAGTCCAGTTACACATTTGTGGGCTTATAACTTGGCTTCTGAATGTCCTAGAGAGGTCAGGTTTGTTTTAGTGTACTCCAATCAACAGCCCCTACAACCACAAAAAGGAATGGAGTCATTAGCACTTATGGTTTGTAAATGGCACCCAGAATTATGTTGCACGAAGCACAATTTCACATCATTCTGGGTCCATTTGTGTTAAAACAAGGTCCAATCAGGCTGAAACATTACAGGAAGGTAGAATCTATTAAGTTGTAAGTGATCTGAACGTTTCATGATGATAGCACTTCCCTAAGGGGGTCAAACCATGTCCCAAAGGTCACCGGATCTGGTGTCTAAAGAAGTAGTCCAGTTACAAATTTGTGGGCTTATAACTTGGCTTCTGAATGTCCTAGAGAGATCAGGTTTGTTTTAGTATACTCCAATCAACATACCCTACAACCACAAAAAGGAATGGAGATATTAGCACTTATGGTTTGTAAATGGCACCCAGAATTATTTTGCACGAAGCACAATTTCACATCATTCTGGGTTCATTTGTGTGAAAACAAGGTCCAATCAGGCTGAAACGTTACTGGAAGCTAGAATCTATTGAGTTGTAAGTGATCTGAACGTTTCATGATGATAGCGCTTTCCTAAGGGGGTCAAACCATGTCCCAAAGGTCACCGGATCTGGTGTCAATTTAAAGAAGTAGTCCAGTTACACATTTGTGGGCTTATAACTTGGCTTCTGAATGTCCTAGAGAGATCAGGTTTGTTTTAGTATACTCCAATCAACAGCCCCTACAACCACAAAAAGGAATGGAGTCATTAGCACTTATGGTTTGTAAATGGCACCCAGAATTATGTTGCACGAAGCACAATTTCACATCATTCTGGGTCCATTTGTGTGAAAACAAGGTCCAATCAGGCTGATACGTTACAAGAAGGTAGAATCTATTGAGTTGTAAGTGATCTGAACGTTTCATGATGATAGCACTTTCCTAAGGGGGTCAAACCATGTCCCAAAGGTCACCGGATCTGGTGTCAATTTAAAGAAGTAGTCCAGTTACACATTTGTGGGCTTATAACTTGGCTTCTGAATGTCCTAGAGAGATCAGGTTTGTTTTAATGTACTCCAATCAACAGCCCCTACAACCACAAAAAGGAATGGAGTCATTAGCATTTATGGTTTGTAAATGGCACCCAGAATTATGTTGCACGAAGCACAATTTCACATCATTCTGGGTCCATTTGTGTGAAAACAAGGTCCAATCAGGCTGAAACGTTACAGGAAGGTAGAATCTATTGAGTTGTAAGTGATCTGAACGTTTCAAGATGATCGCACATTCCTATAGGGGGTAAAACCATGTCCCAAAGGTCACCGGGCCTGGTGTCACTTTAAAGAAGTAGTCCAGTTACACATTTGTGGGCTTATAACTTGGCTTCTGAATGTCCTAGAGCGGTCAGGTTTGTTTTAGTGTACTCCAATCAACAGCCCCTACAACCACAAAAAGGAATGGAGTCATTAGCACTTATGGTTTGTAAATGGCACCCAGAATTATGTTGCACGAAGCACAATTTCACATCATTCTGGGTCCATTTGTGTGAAAACAAGGTCCAATCAGGCTGAAACGTTACAAGAAGGTAGAATCTATTGAGTTGTAAGTGATCTGAACGTTTCATGATGATAGCACTTTCCTAAGGGGGTCAAACCATGTCCCAAAGGTCACCGGATCTGGTGTCAATTTAAAGAAGTAGTCCAGTTACACATTTGTGGGCTTATAACTTGGCTTCTGAATGTCCTAGAGAGATCAGGTTTGTTTTAGTGTACTCCAATCAACAGCCCCTACAACCACAAAAAGGAATGGAGTCATTAGCACTTTTGGTTTGTAAATGGCACCCAGAATTATGTTGCACGAAGCACAATTTCACATCATTCTGGGTCCATTTGTGTGAAAACAAGGTCCAATCAGGCTGAAACGCTATAAGAAGGTAGAATCTATTGAGTTGTAAGTGATCTGAATGTTTCAAGATGATCGCACATTCCTATAGGGGGTAAAACCATGTCCCAAAGGTCACCGGGCCTGGTGTCACTTTAAAGAAGTAGTCCAGTTACATGTTTGTGGGCTTATAACTTGGCTTCTGAATGTCCTAGAGAGGTTAGGTTTGTTTTAGTGTACTCCAATCAACAGCCCCTACAACCACAAAACGGAATGGAGTCATTAGCACTTATGGTTTGTAAATGGCACCCAGAATTATGTTGCACGAAGCACAATTTCACATCATTCTGGGTTCATTTGTGTGAAAACAAGGTCCAATCAGGCTGAAACGTTACAAGAAGGTAGAATCTATTGAGTTGTAAGTGATCTGAACGTTTCATGATGATCGCACATTCCTATAGGGGGTCAAACCATGTCCCAAAGGTCACCGGGCCTGGTGTCACTTTAAAGAAGTAGTCCAGTTACACATTTGTGGGCTTATAACTTGGCTTCTGAATGTCCTGGAGAGATCAGGTTTGTTTTAGTGTACTCCAATCAACAGCCCCTACAACCACAAAAAGGAATGGAGTCATTAGCACTTATGGTTTGTAAATGGCACACAGAATTATGTTGCATGAAGCACAATTTCACATCATTCTGGGTCCATTTGTGTGAAAACAAGGTCCAATCAGGCTGAAACGTTACAAGAAGGTAGAATCTATTGAGTTGTAAGTGATCTGAACGTTTCATGATGATCGCACATTCCTATAGGGGGTCAAACCATGTCCCAAAGGTCACCGGACCTGGTGTCACTTTAAAGAAGTAGTCCAGTTACACATTTGTGGGCTTATAACTTGGCTTCTGAATATCCTAGAGAGGTCAGGTTTGTTTTAGAGTACTCCAGTTAACAGCCCCCATTACCCCAAAGAGGAATGGAGTCATTAGCACTTATGGTTTTTAAATGGCACCCAGAATTATGTTGCACGAAGCACACTTTCACATCATTCTGGGTTCATTTGTGTGAAAACAAGGTCCAAAATGACTGAAACGTTACAGGAAGTTAGAATCTATTGAGTTGTAAGTGATCTGAACGTTTCATGATGATAGCACTTTCCTAAGGGGGTCAAACCATGTCCCAAAGGTCACCGGATCTGGTGTCAATTTAAAGAAGTAGTCCAGTTACACATTTGTGGGCTTATAACGTGGCTTCTGAATGTCCTAGAGAGATCAGGTTTGTTTTAGTATACTCCAATCAACAGCCCCTACAACCACAAAAAGGAATGGAGTCATTATCACTTATGGTTTGTAAATGGCACCCAGAATTATGTTGCACGAAGCACTATTTCACATCATTCTGGGTCCATTTGTGTGAAAACAAGGTCCAATCAGGCTGAAACGTTACAGGAAGGTAGAATCTATTGAGTTGTAAGTGATCTGAACGTTTCATGATGATAGCACTTTCCTAAGGGGGTCAAACCATGTCCCAAAGGTCACCGGATCTGGTGTCAATTTAAAGAAGTAGTCCAGTTACACATGTGTGGGCTTATAACTTGGCTTCTGAATGTCCTAGAGAGATCAGGTTTGTTTTAGTGTACTCCAATAAACAGCCCCTACAACCACAAAAAGGAATGGAGTCATTAGCACTTATGGTTTGTAAATGGCACCCAGAATTATGTTGCATGAAGCACAATTTCACATCATTCTGGGTCCATTTGTGTGAAAACAAGGTCCAATCAGGTTGAAACGTTACAAGAAGGTAGAATCTATTGAGTTGTAAGTGATCTGAACGTTTCATGATGATCGCACATTCCTATAGGGGGTCAAACCATGTCCCAAAGGTCACCGGACCTGGTGTCACTTTAAAGAAGTAGTCCAGTTACACATTTGTGGGCTTATAACTTGGCTTCTGAATATCCTAGAGAGGTCAGGTTTGTTTTAGGGTACTCCAGTTAACAGCCCTCATTACCCCAAAGAGGAATGGAGTCATTAGCACTTATGGTTTTTAAATGGCACCCAGAATTATGTTGCACGAAGCACAATTTCACATCATTCTGGGTTCATTTGTGTGAAAACAAGGTCCAATCAGACTGAAACGTTACAGGAAGTTAGAATCTATTGAGTTGTAAGTGATCTGAACGTTTCATGATGATAGCACTTTCCTAAGGGGGTCAAACCATGTCCCAAAGGTCACCGGATCTGGTGTCAATTTAAAGAAGTAGTCCAGTTACACATTTGTGGGCTTATAACGTGGCTTCTGAATGTCCTAGAGAGATCAGGTTTGTTTTAGTATACTCCAATCAACAGCCCCTACAACCACAAAAAGGAATGGAGTCATTAGCACTTATGGTTTTTAAATGGCACCCAGAATTATGTTGCACGAAGCACAATTTCACATGATTATGGGTCCATTTGTGTGAAAACAAGGTCCAATCAGGCTGAAACGTTACAGGAAGGTAGAATCTATTGAGTTGTAAGTGATCTGAACGTTTCATGATGATAGCACTTTCCTAAGGGGGTCAAACCATGTCCCAAAGGTCACCGGATCTGGTGTCAGTTTAAAGAAGTAGTCCAGTTACACATTTGTGGGCTTATAACTTGGCTTCTGAATGTCCTAGAGAGATCAGGTTTATTTTAGTGTACTCCAATCAACAGCCCCTACAACCACAAAAAGGAATGGAGTCATTATCACTTATGGTTTGTAAATGGCACCCAGAATTATGTTGCACGAAGCACTATTTCACATCATTCTGGGTCCATTTGTGTGAAAACAAGGTCCAATCAGGCTGAAACGTTACAGGAAGGTAGAATCTATTGAGTTGTAAGTGATCTGAACGTTTCATGATGATAGCACTTTCCTAAGGGGGTCAAACCATGTCCCAAAGGTCACCGGATCTGGTGTCAATTTAAAGAAGTAGTCCAGTTACACATGTGTGGGCTTATAACTTGGCTTCTGAATGTCCTAGAGAGATCAAGTTTATTTTAGTGTACTACAATCAACAGCCCCTACAACCACAAAAAGGAATGGAGTCATTAGCACTTATGGTTTGTAAATGGCACCCAGTATTATGTTGCACGAAGCACTATTTCACATCATTCTGGGTCCATTTGTGTGAAAACAAGGTCCAATCAGGCTGAAACGTTACAAGAAGGTAGAATCTATTGAGTTGTAAGTGATCTGAACATTTCATGATAATAGCACTTTCCTAAGGGGGTCAAACCATGTCCCAAAGGTCACCGGATCTGGTGTCAATTTAAAGAAGTAGTCCAGGTACACCTTTGTGGGCTTATAACTTGGCTTCTGAATGTCCTAGAGAGGTTAGGTTTGTTTTAGTGTACTCCAATCTACAGCCCCTACAACCACAAAAAGGAATGGAGTCATTAGCACTTATGGTTTGTAAATGGCACCCAGAATCATGTTGCACGAAGCACAATTTCACATCATTCTGGGTTCATTTGTGTGAAAACAAGGTCCAATCAGGCTGAAACGTTACAGGAAGGTAGAATCTATTGAGTTGTAAGTGATCTGAACGTTTCATGATGATAGCACTTTCCTAAGGGGGTCAAACCATGTCCCAAAGGTCACC
The DNA here is from genome assembly GCF_043380555.1 of Nothobranchius furzeri. Taxonomy (NCBI): domain Eukaryota; kingdom Metazoa; phylum Chordata; class Actinopteri; order Cyprinodontiformes; family Nothobranchiidae; genus Nothobranchius; species Nothobranchius furzeri. The sequence goes on from NC_091756.1 coordinate 13,959,188, forward strand.
GGATCTGGTGTCAATTTAAATAAGTAGTCCAGTTACACATTTGTGGGCTTATAACTTGGCTTCTGAATGTCCTAGAGAGATCAGGTTTATTGTAGTGTACTCCAATCAACAGCCCCTACAACCACAAAAAGGAATGGAGTCGTTAGCACTTATGGTTTGTAAATGGCACCCAGAATTATGTTGCACGAAGCACTATTTCACATCATTCTGGGTCCATTTGTGTGTAAACAAGGTCCAATCAGGCTGAAACGTTACAGGAAGGTAGAATCTATTGAGTTGTAAGTGATCTGAACGTTTAATGATGATAGCACTTTCCTAAGGGGGTCAAACCATGTCCCAAAGGTCACCGGATCTGGTGTCAATTTAAAGAAGTAGTCCAGTTACACATTTATGGGCTTATAACTTGGCTTCTGAAGGTCCTAGAGCGATCAGGTTTGTTTTAGTGTACTCCAATCAACAGCCCCTACAACCACAAAAAGGAATGGAGTCATTAGCACTTATGGCTTTTAAATGGCACCCAGAATTATGTTGCACGAAGCACAATTTCACATCATTCTGGGTTCATTTGTGTGAAAACAAGGTCCAATCAGGCTGAAACGTTACATGAAGGTAGAATCTATTGAGTTGTATGTGATCTGAAGGTTTCATGATGATAGTACTTTCCTAAGGGGGTCAAACCATGTCTCAAAGGTCAGCGGATCTGGCGTCAATTTAAAGAAGTAGTCCAGTTACACATTTGTGGGCTTATAACTTGGCTTCTGAATGTCCTAGAGCGATCAGGTTTGTTTTAGTGTACTCCAATCAACAGCCCCTAGAACCACAAAAAGGAATGGAGACATTAGCACTTATGGTTTTTAAATGGCACCCAGAATTATGTTGCACAAAGCACAATTTCACATCATTCTGGGTTCATTTGTGTGAAAACAAGGTCCAATCAGGCTGAATCGTTACAGGAAGGTAGAATCTATTGAGTTGTAAGTGATCTGAACGTTTCATGATGATAGCACTTTCCTAAGGGGGTCAAACCATGTCCCAAAGGTCACCGGATCTGGTGTCTAAAGAAGTAGTCCAGTTACACATTTGTGGGCTTATAACTTGGCTTCTGAATGTCCTAGAGAGATCAGGTTTGTTTTAGTATACTCCAATCAACAGCCCCTACAACCACAAAAAGGAATGGAGTCATTAGCACTTATGGTTTTTAAATGGCACCCAGAATTATGTTGCACAAAGCACAATTTCACATCATTCTGGGTTCATTTGTGTGAAAACAAGGTCCAATCAGGCTGAAACGTTACAGGAAGGTAGAATCTATTGAGTTGTAAGTGATCTGAACGTTTCATGATGATAGCACTTTCCTAAGGGGGTCAAACAATGTCCCAAAGGTCACCGGATCTGGTGTCAATTTAAAGAAGTAGTCCAGTTACACATTTGTGGGCTTATAACTTGGCTTCTGAATGTCCTAGAGAGGTCAGGGTTGTTTTAGTGTACTCCAATCAACAGCCCCTACAACCACAAAAAGGAATGGAGTCATTAGCACTTATGGTTTGTAAATGGCACCCAGAATTATGTTGCACGAAGCACAATTTCACATCATTCTGGGTCCATTTGTGTGAAAACAAGGTCCAATCAGGCTGAAATGCTACAAGAAGGTGGAATCTCTTGAGTTGTAAGTGATCTGAACGTTTCATGATGATAGCACTTTCCTAAGGGGGTCAAACCATGTCCCAAAGGTCACCGGATCTGGTGTCAATTTAAAGAAGTAGTCCAGTTACACATTTGTGGGCTTATAACTTGGCTTCTGAATGTCCTAGAGAGATCAGGGTTATTTTAGTGTACTCCAATCAACAGCCCCTACAACCACAAAAAGGAATGGAGTCATTATCACTTATGGTTTGTAAATGGCACCCAGAATTATGTTGCACGAAGCACTATTTCACATCATTCTGGGTCCATTTGTGTGAAAACAAGGTCCAATCAGGCTGAAACGTTACAGGAAGGTAGAATCTATTGAGTTGTAAGTGATCTGAACGTTTCATGATGATAGCACTTTCCTAAGGGGGTCAAACCATGTCCCAAAGGTCACCGGATCTGGTGTCAATTTAAAGAAGTAGTCCAGTTACACATGTGTGGGCTTATAACTTGGCTTCTGAATGTCCTAGAGAGATCAAGTTTATTTTAGTGTACTTCAATCAACAGCCCCTACAACCACAAAAAGGAATGGAGTCATTAGCACTTATGGTTTGTAAATGGCACCCAGAATTATGTTGCACGAAGCACTATTTCACATCATTCTGGGTCCATTTGTGTGAAAACAAGGTCCAATCAGGCTGAACCGTTACAAGAAGGTAGAATCTATTGAGTTGTAAGTGATCTGAACATTTCATTATGATAGCACTTTCCTAAGGGGGTCAAACCATGTCCCAAAGGTCACCGGATCTGGTGTCAATTTAAAGAAGTAGTCCAGTTACACCTTTGTGGGCTTATAACTTGGCTTCTGAATGTCCTAGAGAGGTTAGGTTTGTTTTAGTGTACTCCAATCTACAGCCCCTACAACCACAAAAAGGAATGGAGTCATTAGCACTTATGGTTTGTAAATGGCACCCAGAATGCTGTTGCACGAAGCACAATTTCACATCATTCTGGGTTCATTTGTGTGAAAACAAGGTCCAATCAGGCTGAAACGTTACAGGAAGGTAGAATCTATTGAGTTGTAAGTGATCTGAACGTTTAATGATGATAGCACTTTCCTAAGGGGGTCAAACCATGTCCCAAAGGTCACCGGATCTGGTGTCAATTTAAATAAGTAGTCCAGTTACACATTTGTGGGCTTATAACTTGGCTCCTGAATGTCCTAGAGAGATCAGGTTTATTGTAGTGTACTCCAATCAACAGCCCCTACAACCACAAAAAGGAATGGAGTCATTAGCACTTATGGTTTGTAAATGGCACCCAGAATTATGTTGCACGAAGCACTATTTCACATCATTCTGGGTCCATTTGTATGAAAACAAGGTCCAATCAGGCTGAAACGTTACAGGAAGGTAGAATCTATTGAGTTGTAAGTGATCTGAACGTTTAATGATGATAGCACTTTCCTAAGGGGGTCAAACCATGTCCCAAAGGTCACCGGATCTGGTGTCAATTTAAAGAAGTAGTCCAGTTACACATTTATGGGCTTATAACTTGGCTTCTGAAGGTCCTAGAGCGATCAGGTTTGTTTTAGTGTACTCCAATCAACAGCCCCTACAACCACAAAAAGGAATGGAGTCATTAGCACTTATGGCTTTTAAATGGCACCCAGAATTATGTTGCACGAAGCACAATTTCACATCATTCTGGGTTCATTTGTGTGAAAACAAGGTCCAATCAGGCTGAAACGTTACATGAAGGTAGAATCTATTGAGTTGTATGTGATCTGAAGGTTTCATGATGATAGCACTTTCCTAAGGGGGTCAAACCATGTCTCAAAGGTCAGCGGATCTGGCGTCAATTTAAAGAAGTAGTCCAGTTACACATTTGTGGGCTTATAACTTGGCTTCTGAATGTCCTAGAACGATCAGGTTTGTTTTAGTGTACTCCAATCAACAGCCCCTAGAACCACAAAAAGGAATGGAGACATTAGCACTTATGGTTTTTAAATGGCACCCAGAATTATGTTGCACGAAGCACAATTTCACATCATTCTGGGTTCATTTGTGTGAAAACAAGGTCCAATCAGGCTGAAACGTTACAGGAAGGTAGAATCTATTGAGTTGTAAGTGATCTGAACGTTTCATGATGATAGCACTTTCCTAAGGGGGTCAAACAATGTCCCAAAGGTCACCGGATCTGGTGTCAATTTAAAGAAGTAGTCCAGTTACACATTTGTGGGCTTATAACTTGGCTTCTGAATGTCCTAGAGCGATCAGGTTTGCTTTAGTGTACTCCAATCAGCAGCCCCTACAACCACAAACAGGAATGGAGACATTAGCACTTATGGTTTTTAAATGGCACCCAGAATTATGTTGCACGAAGCACAATTTCACATCATTCTGGGTTCATTTTTGTGAAAACAAGGTCCAATCAGGCTGAAACAATACAGGAAGGTAGAATCTATTGAGTTGTAAGTGATCTGAACTTTTCATGATGATCGCACTTTCCTAAGGGGGTCAAACCATGTCCCAAAGGTCACCGGATCTGGTGTCACTTTAAAGAAGTAGTCCAGTTACACATTTGTGGGCTTATAACTTGGCTTCTGAATGTCCTAGAGAGGTCAGGCTTGTTTTAGTGTACTCCAATCAACAGCCCCTACAACCACAAAAAGGAATGGAGTCATTATCACTTATGGTTTGTAAATGGCACCCAGAATTATGTTGCACGAAGCACAATTTCACATCATTCTGGGTCCATTTGTGTGAAAACAAGGTCCAATCAGGCTGAAACGTTACAGGAAGGTAGAATCTATTGAGTTGTAAGTGATCTGAACGTTTCATGATGATAGCACTTTCCTAAGGGGGTCACACCATGTCCCAAAGGTCACCGGATCTGGTGTCAATTTAAAGAAGTAGTCCAGTTACACATGTGTGGGCTTATAACTTGGCTTCTGAATGTCCTAGAGAGATCAGGTTTGTTTTAGTGTACTCCAATCAACAGCCCCTACAACCACAAAAAGGAATGGAGTCATTAGCACTTATGGTTTTTAAATGGCACCCAGAATTATGTTGCACGAAGCACAATTTCACATCATTCTGGGTCCATTTGTGTGAAAACAAGGTCCAATCAGGCTGAAACGCTACAAGAAGGTAGAATCTATTGAGTTGTAAGTGATCTGAACGTTTCAAGATGATCGCACATTCCTATAGGGGGTAAAACTATGTCCCAAAGGTCACCGGGCCTGGTGTCACTTTAAAGAAGTAGTCCAGTTACACATTTGTGGGCTTATAACTTGGCTTCTGAATGTCCTAGAGAGGTTAGGTTTGTTTTAGTGTACTCCAATCAACAGCCCCTACAACCACAAAAAGGAATGGAGTCATTAGCACTTATGGTTTGTAAATGGCACCCAGAATAATGTTGCACGAAGCACAATTTCACATCATTCTGGGTCCATTTGTGTGAAAACAAGGTCCAATCAGGCTGAAACGTTACAGGAAGGTAGAATCTATTGAGTTGTAAGTGATCTGAACGTTTCATGATGATAGCACTTTCCTAAGGGGGTCAAACCATGTCCCAAAGGTCACCGGATCTGGTGTCAATTTAAAGAAGTAGTCCAGTTACATATTTGTGGGCTTATAACTTGGCTTCTGAATGTCCTAGAGAGATCAGGTTTATTTTAGTGTACTCCAATCAACAGCCCCTACAACCACAAAAAGGAATGGAGTCATTAGCACTTATGGTTTTTAAATGGCACCCAGAATTATGTTGCACGAAGCACAATTTCACATCATTCTGGGTCCATTTGTGTGAAAACAAGGTCCAATCAGGCTGAAACGTTACAGGAAGGTAGAATCTATTGAGTTGTAAGTGATCTGAACGTTTCATGATGATAGCACTTTCCTAAGGGGGTCAAACCATGTCCCAAAGGTCACCGGATCAGGTGTCACTTTAAAGAAGTAGTCCAGTTACACCTTTGTGGGCTTATAACTTGGCTTCTGAATGTCCTAGAGAGGTTAGGTTTGTTTTAGTGTACTCCAATCAACAGCCCCTACAACCACAAAAAGGAATGGAGTCATTAGCACTTATGGTTTTTAAATGGCACCCAGAATTATGTTGCACGAAGCACAATTTCACATGATTCTGGGTCCATTTGTGTGAAAACAAGGTCCAATCAGGCTGAAACGTTACAGGAAGGTAGAATCTATTGAGTTGTAAGTGATCTGAACGTTTCATGATGATAGCACTTTCCTAAGGGGGTCAAACCATGTCCCAAAGGTCACCGGATCTGGTGTCACTTTAAAGAAGTAGTCCAGTTACACATTTGTGGGCTTATAACTTGGCTTCTGAATGTCCTAGAGAGGTCAGGTTTGTTTTAGTGTACTCCAATCAACAGCCCCTACAACCACAAAAAGGAATGGAGTCATTAGCACTTATGGTTTGTAAATGGCACCCAGAATTATGTTGCACGAAGCACAATTTCACATCATTCTGGGTCCATTTGTGTTAAAACAAGGTCCAATCAGGCTGAAACATTACAGGAAGGTAGAATCTATTAAGTTGTAAGTGATCTGAACATTTCATGATGATAGCACTTCCCTAAGGGGGTCAAACCATGTCCCAAAGGTCACCGGATCTGGTGTCTAAAGAAGTAGTCCAGTTACAAATTTGTGGGCTTATAACTTGGCTTCTGGATGTCCTAGAGAGATCAGGTTTGTTTTAGTATACTCCAATCAACATACCCTACAACCACAAAAAGGAATGGAGATATTAGCACTTATGGTTTGTAAATGGCACCCAGAATTATTTTGCACGAAGCACAATTTCACATCATTCTGCGTTCATTTGTGTGAAAACAAGGTCCAATCAGGCTGAAACGTTACTGGAAGCTAGAATCTATTGAGTTGTAAGTGATCTGAACGTTTCATGATGATAGCGCTTTCCTAAGGGGGTCAAACCATGTCCCAAAGGTCACCGGATCTGGTGTCAATTTAAAGAAGTAGTCCAGTTACACATTTGTGGGCTTATAACTTGGCTTCTGAATGTCCTAGAGAGATCAGGTTTGTTTTAGTATACTCCAATCAACAGCCCCTACAACCACAAAAAGGAATGGAGTCATTAGCACTTATGGTTTGTAAATGGCACCCAGAATTATGTTGCACGAAGCACAATTTCACATCATTCTGGGTCCATTTGTGTGAAAACAAGGTCCAATAAGGCTGATACGTTACAAGAAGGTAGAATCTATTGAGTTGTAAGTGATCTGAACGTTTCATGATGATAGCACTTTCCTAAGGGGGTCAAACCATGTCCCAAAGGTCACCGGATCTGGTGTCAATTTAAAGAAGTAGTCCAGTTACACATTTGTGGGCTTATAACTTGGCTTCTGAATGTCCTAGAGAGATCAGGTTTGTTTTAATGTACTCCAATCAACAGCCCCTACAACCACAAAAAGGAATGGAGTCATTAGCATTTATGGTTTGTAAATGGCACCCAGAATTATGTTGCACGAAGCACAATTTCACATCATTCTGGGTTCTTTTGTGTGAAAACAAGGTCCAATCAGGCTGAAACGTTACAGGAAGGTAGAATCTATTTAGTTGTAAGTGATCTGAACGTTTCATGATTATAGCACTTTCCTAAGCGGATCAAACCATGTCCCAAAGGTCACCGGATCATGTGTCAATTTAAAGAAGTAGTCCAGTTACACATTTGTGGGCTTATAACTTGGCTTCTGAATGTCCTAGAGCGATCAGGTTTGTTTTAGTGTACTCCAATCAACAGCCCCTACAACCACAAAAGGAATGGAGTCATTAGCCTTATGGTTTGTAAATGGCACCCAGAATTATGTTGCACGAAGCACAATTTCACATCATTCTGGGTCCATTTGTGTGAAAACAAGGTCCAATCAGGCTGAAACATTACAAGAAGGTAGAATCTATTGAGTTGTAAGTGATCTGAACGTTTCATGATGATCTCACATTCCCATAGGGGGTCAAACCATGTCCCAAAGGTCACTGGGCCTGGTGTCACTTTAAAGAAGTAGTCCAGTTACACCTTTGTGGGCTTATAACTTGGCTTCTGAATGTCCTAGAGAGGTCAGGTTTGTTTTAGTGTACTCCAATCAACAGCCCCTACAACCACAAAAAGGAATGGAGTCATTAGCACTTATGGTTTGTAAATGGCACCCAGAATAATGTTGCACGAAGCACAATTTCACATCATTCTGGGTCCATTTGTGTGAAAACAAGGTCCAATCCGGCTGAAACGTTACAGGAAGGTAGAATCTATTGAGTTGTAAGTGATCTGAACGTTTCATGATGATAGCACTTTCCTAAGGGGGCCAAACCATGTCCCAAAGGTCACCGGATCTGGTGTCAATTTAAAGAAGTAGTCCAGTTACACATTTGTGGGCTTATAACTTGGCTTCTGAATGTCCTAGAGCGATCAGGTTTGCTTTAGTGTACTCCAATCAACAGCCCCTACAACCACAAAAAGGAATGGAGACATTAGCACTTATGGTTTGTAAATGGCACCCAGAATTATGTTGCACGAAGCACAATTTCACATCATTCTGGGTCCATTTGTGTGAAAACAAGGTCCAGTCAGGCTGAAACGCTACAAGAAGGTAGAATCTATTGAGTTGTAAGTGATCTGAACATTTCAAGATGATCGCACATTCCTATAGGATGTAAAACCATGTCCCAAAGGTCACCGGGCCTGGTGTCACTTTAAAGAAGTAGTCCAGTTACACCTTTGTGGGCTTATAACTTGGCTTCTGAATGTCCTAGAGAGGTTAGGTTTGTTTTAGTGTACTCCAATCAACAGCCCCTACAACCACAAAAAGGAATGGAGTCATTAGCACTTATGGTTTGTAAATGGCACCCAGAATTATGTTGCACGAAGCACAATTTCACATCATTCTGGGTCCATTTGTGTGAAAACAAGGTCCAATCAGGCTGAAACGTTACAGGAAGGTAGAATCTATTGAGTTGTAAGTGATCTGAACGTTTCATGATGATAGCACTTTCCTAAGGGGGTCAAACCATGTCCCAAAGGTCACCGGATCTGGTGTCAATTTAAAGAAGTAGTCCAGTTACACATTTGCTGGCTTATAACTTGGCTTCTGAATGTCCTAGAGAGATCAGGTTTATTTTAGTGTACTCCAATAAACAGTCCCTACAACTACAAAAAGGAATGGAGTCATTAGCACTTATGGTTTTTAAATGGCACCCAGAATTATGTTGCACGAAGCACAATTTCACATCATTCTGGGTTCATTTGTGTGAAAACAAGGTCCAATCAGGCTGAAACGTTACAGGAATGTAGAATCTATTTAGTTGTAAGTGATCTGAACGTTTCATGATGATAGCGCTTTCCTAAGGGGATCAAACCATGTACCAAAGGTCACCGGATCTGGTGTAAATTTAAAGAAGTAGTCCAGTTACACATTTGTGGGCTTATAACTTGGCTTCTGAATGTCCTAGAGAGATCAGGTTATTTTTAGTGTACTCCAATCAACAGCCCCTACAACCACAAAAGGAATGGAGTCATTAGCACTTATGGTTTGTAAATGGCACCCAGAATTATGTTGCACGAAGCACAATTTCACATCATTCTGGGTCCATTTGTGTGAAAACAAAGTCCAATCAGGCTGGAACATTACAAGAAGGTAGAATCTATTGAGTTGTAAGTGATCTGAACGTTTCATGATGATCTCACATTCCCATAGGGGGTCAAACCATGTCCCAAAGGTCACCGGGCCTGGTGTCACTTTAAAGAAGTAGTCCATTTACACCTTTGTGGGCTTATAACTTGGCTTCTGAATGTCCTAGAGAGGTCAGGTTTGTTTTAGTGTACTCCAATCAACAGCCCCTACAACCACAAAAAGGAATGGAGTCATTAGCTCTTATGGTTTGTAAATGGCACCCAGAATTATGTTGCACGAAGCACAATTTCACATCATTCTGAGTCCATTTGTGTGAAAACAAGGTCCAATCAGGCTGAAACGTTACAGGAAGTAGAATCTATTGAGTTGTAAGTGATCTGAACGTTTCATGATGATAGCACTTTCCTAAGGGGGTCAAACCATGTCCCAAAGGTCACCGGATCTGGTGTCAATTTAAAGAAGTAGTCCAGTTACACATTTGTGGACTTATAACTTGGCTTCTGAATGTCCTAGAGAGATCAGGTTTGTTTTAATGTACTCCAATCAACAGCCCCTACAACCACAAAGAGGAATGGAGTCATTAGCATTTATGGTTTGTAAATGGCACCCAGAATTATGTTGCACGAAGCACAATTTCACATCATTCTGGGTTCATTTGTGTGAAAACAAGGTCCAATCAGGCTGAAACGTTACAGGAAGGTAGAATCTATTGAGTTGTAAGTGATCTGAACGTTTCATGATGATAGCACTTTCCTAAGGGGGTCAAACCATGTCCCAAAGGTCACCGGATCTGGTGTCAATTTAAAGAAGTAGTCCAGTTACACATTTGTGGGCTTATAACTTGGCTTCTGAATGTCCTAGAGCGATCAGGTTTGCTTTAGTGTACTCCAATCAACAGCCCCTACAACCACAAAAAGGAATGGAGACATTAGCACTTATGGTTTTTAAATGGCACCCAGAATTATGTTGCACGAAGCACAATTTCACATCATTCTGGGTTCATTTGTGTGAAAACAAGGTCCAATCAGGCTGAAACAATACAGGAAGGTAGAATCTATTGAGTTGTAAGTGATCTGAACGTTTCATGATGATCGCACTTTCCTAAGGGGGTCAAACCATGTCCCAAAGGTCACCGGATCTGGTGTCACTTTAAAGAAGTAGTCCAGTTACACATTTGTGGGCTTATAACTTGGCTTCTGAATGTCCGAGAGAGGTCAGGGTTGTTTTAGTGTACTCCAATCAACAGCCCCTACAACCACAAAAAGGAATGGAGTCATTAGCACTTATGGTTTTTAAATGGCACCCAGAATTATGTTGCACGAAGCACAATTTCACATCATTCTGGGTTCATTTGTGTGAAAACAAGGTCCAATCAGGCTGAAACGTTACAGGAAGGTAGAATCTACTGAGTTGTAAGTGATCTGAACGTTTCATGATGATAGCACTTTCCTAAGGGGGTCAAACCATGTCCCAAAGATCACCGGATCTGGTGTCAATTTAAAGAAGTAGTCCAGTTACACATTTGTGGGCTTATAACTTGGCTTCTGAATGTCCTACAGAGATCAGGTTTGTTTTAGTGTACTCCAATCAACAGCCCCTACAACCACAAAAAGGAATGGAGTCATTAGCACTTATGGTTTGTAAATGGCACCCAGAATTATGTTGCACGAAGCACAATTTCACATCATTCTGGGTCCATTTGTGTGAAAACAAAGTCCAATCAGGCTGAAACATTACAAGAAGGTAGAATCTATTGAGTTGTAAGTGATCTGAACGTTTCATGATGATCTCACATTCCCATAGGGGGTCAAACCATGTCCCAAAGGTCACCGGGCCTGGTGTCACTTTAAAGAAGTAGTCCATTTACACCTTTGTGGGCTTATAACTTGGCTTCTGAATGTCCTAGAGAGGTCAGGTTTGTTTTAGTGTACTCCAAGCAACAGCCCCTACAACCACAAAAAGGAATGGAGTCATTAGCACTTATGGTTTGTAAATGGCACCCAGAATTATGTTGCACGAAGCACAATTTCACATCATTCTGAGTCCATTTGTGTGAAAACAAGGTCCAATCAGGCTGAAACGTTACAGGAAGTAGAATCTATTGAGTTGTAAGTGATCTGAACGTTTCATGATGATAGCACTTTCCTAAGGGGGTCAAACCATGTCCCAAAGGTCACCGGATCTGGTGTCAATTTAAAGAAGTAGTCCAGTTACACATTTGTGGACTTATAACTTGGCTTCTGAATGTCCTAGAGAGATCAGGTTTGTTTTAATGTACTCCAATCAACAGCCCCTACAACCACAAAAAGGAATGGAGTCATTAGCATTTATGGTTTGTAAATGGCACCCAGAATTATGTTGCACGAAGCACAATTTCACATCATTCTGGGTTCATTTGTGTGAAAACAAGGTCCAATCAGGCTGAAACGTTACAGGAAGGTAGAATCTATTGAGTTGTAAGTGATCTGAACGTTTCATGATGATAGCACTTTCCCATAGGGGGTCAAACCATGTCCCAAAGGTCACCGGGCCTGGTGTCACTTTAAAGAAGTAGTCCAGTTACACCTTTGTGGGCTTATAACTTGGCTTCTGAATGTCCTAGAGAGGTCAGGTTTGTTTTAGTGTACTCCAATCAACAGCCCCTACAACCGCAAAAAGGAATGGAGTCATTAGCACTTATGGTTTGTAAATGGCACCCAGAATTATGTTGCACGAAGCACAATTTCACATCATTCTGGGTCCATTTGTGTGAAAACAAGGTCCAATCCGGCTGAAACGTTACAGGAAGGTAGAATCTATTGAGTTGTAAGTGATCTGAACGTTTCATGATGATAGCACTTTCCTAAGGGGGTCAAACCATGTCCCAAAGGTCACCGGATCTGGTGTCAATTTAAAGAAGTAGTCCAGTTACACATTTGTGGGCTTATAACTTGGCTTCTGAATGTCCTAGAGCGATCAGGTTTGCTTTAGTGTACTCCAATCAACAGCCCCTACAACCACAAAAAGGAATGGAGACATTAGCACTTATGGTTTGTAAATGGCACCCAGAATTATGTTGCACGAAGCACAATTTCACATCATTCTGGGTCCATTTGTGTGAAAACAAGGTCCAGTCAGGCTGAAACGCTACAAGAAGGTAGAATCTATTGAGTTGTAAGTGATCTGAACATTTCAAGATGATCGCACATTCCTATAGGGGGTTAAACCATGTCCCAAAGGTCACCGGGCCTGGTGTCACTTTAAAGAAGTAGTCCAGTTACACCTTTGTGGGCTTATAACTTGGCTTCTGAATGTCCTAGAGAGGTTAGGTTTGTTTTAGTGTACTCCAATCAACAGCCCCTACAACCACAAAAAGGAATGGAGTCATTAGCACTTATGGTTTGTAAATGGCACCCAGAATTATGTTGCACGAAGCACAATTTCACATCATTCTGGGTCCATTTGTGTGAAAACAAGGTCCAATCAGGCATAAACGTTACAGGAAGGTAGAATCTATTGAGTTGTAAGTGATCTGAACGTTTCATGATGATAGCACTTTCCTAAGGGGGTCAAACCATGTCCCAAAGGTCACCGGATCTGGTGTCAATTTAAAGAAGTAGTCCAGTTACACATTTGCTGGCTTATAACTTGGCTTCTGAATGTCCTAGAGAGATCAGGTTTATTTTAGTGTACTCCAATAAACAGTCCCTACAACTACAAAAAGGAATGGAGTCATTAGCACTTATGGTTTTTAAATGGCACCCAGAATTATGTTGCACGAAGCACAATTTCACATCATTCTGGGTTCATTTGTGTGAAAACAAGGTCCAATCAGGCTGAAACGTTACAGGAATGTAGAATCTATTTAGTTGTAAGTGATCTGAACGTTTCATGATGATAGCGCTTTCCTAAGGGGATCAAACCATGTACCAAAGGTCACCGGATCTGGTGTAAATTTAAAGAAGTAGTCCAGTTACACATTTGTGGGCTTATAACTTGGCTTCTGAATGTCCTAGAGAGATCAGGTTTTTTTTAGTGTACTCCAATCAACAGCCCCTACAACCACAAAAGGAATGGAGTCATTAGCACTTATGGTTTGTAAATGGCACCCAGAATTATGTTGCACGAAGCACAATTTCACATCATTCTGGGTCCATTTGTGTGAAAACAAAGTCCAATCAGGCTGGAACATTACAAGAAGGTAGAATCTATTGAGTTGTAAGTGATCTGAACGTTTCATGATGATCTCACATTCCCATAGGGGGTAAAACCATGTCCCAAAGGTCACCGGGCCTGGTGTCACTTTAAAGAAGTAGTCCATTTACACCTTTGTGGGCTTATAACTTGGCTTCTGAATGTCCTAGAGAGGTCAGGTTTGTTTTAGTGTACTCCAATCAAGAGCCCCTACAACCACAAAAAGGAATGGAGTCATTAGCTCTTATGGTTTGTAAATGGCACCCAGAATTATGTTGCACGAAGCACAATTTCACATCATTCTGAGTCCATTTGTGTGAAAACAAGGTCCAATCAGGCTGAAACGTTACAGGAAGGTAGAATCTACTGAGTTGTAAGTGATCTGAACGTTTCATGATGATAGCACTTTCCTAAGGGGGTCAAACCATGTCCCAAAGATCACCGGATCTGGTGTCAATTTAAAGAAGTAGTCCAGTTACACATTTGTGGGCTTATAACTTGGCTTCTGAATGTCCTAGAGAGATCAGGTTTGTTTTAGTGTACTCCAATCAACAGCCCCTACAACCACAAAAAGGAATGGAGTCATTAGCACTTATGGTTTGTAAATGGCACCCAGAATTATGTTGCACGAAGCACAATTTCACATCATTCTGGGTCCATTTGTGTGAAAACAAAGTCCAATCAGGCTGAAACATTACAAGAAGGTAGAATCTATTGAGTTGTAAGTGATCTGAACGTTTCATGATGATCTCACATTCCCATAGGGGGTCAAACCATGTCCCAAAGGTCACCGGGCCTGGTGTCACTTTAAAGAAGTAGTCCATTTACACCTTTGTGGGCTTATAACTTGGCTTCTGAATGTCCTAGAGAGGTCAGGTTTGTTTTAGTGTACTCCAATCAACAGCCCCTACAACCACAAAAAGGAATGGAGTCATTAGCACTTATGGTTTGTAAATGGCACCCAGAATTATGTTGCACGAAGCACAATTTCACATCATTCTGAGTCCATTTGTGTGAAAACAAGGTCCAATCAGGCTGAAACGTTACAGGAAGTAGAATCTATTGAGTTGTAAGTGATCTGAACATTTCATGATGATAGCACTTTCCTAAGGGGGTCAAACCATGTCCCAAAGGTCACCGGATCTGGTGTCAATTTAAAGAAGTAGTCCAGTTACACATTTGTGGACTTATAACTTGGCTTCTGAATGTCCTAGAGAGATCAGGTTTGTTTTAATGTACTCCAATCAACAGCCCCTACAACCACAAAAAGGAATGGAGTCATTAGCATTTATGGTTTGTAAATGGCACCCAGAATTATGTTGCACGAAGCACAATTTCACATCATTCTGGGTTCATTTGTGTGAAAACAAGGTCCAATCAGGCTGAAACGTTACAGGAAGGTAGAATCTATTGAGTTGTAAGTGATCTGAACGTTTCATGATGATAGCACTTTCCTAAGGGGGTCAAACCATGTCCCAAAGGTCACCGGATCTGGTGTCAATTTAAAGAAGTAGTCCAGTTACACATTTGTGGGCTTATAACTTGGCTTCTGAATGTCCTAGAGCAATCAGGTTTGCTTTAGTGTACTCCAATCAACAGCCCCTACAACCACAAAAAGGAATGGAGTCATTAGCACTTATGGTTTGTAAATGGCACCCAGAATTATGTTGCACGAAGCACAATTTCACATCATTCTGGGTCCATTTGTGTGAAAACAAGGTCCAATCAGGCTGAAACGCTACAAGAAGGTAGAATCTATTGAGTTGTAAGTGATCTGAACGTTTCAAGATGATCGCACATTCCTATAGGGGGTAAAACCATGTCCCAAAGGTCACCGGGCCTGGTGTCACTTTAAAGAAGTAGTCCAGTTACACCTTTGTGGGCTTATAACTTGGCTTCTGAATGTCCTAGAGAGGTTAGGTTTGTTTTAGTGTACTCCAATCAAAGCCCCTACAACCACAAAAAGGAATGGAGTCATTAGCACTTATGGTTTGTAAATGGCACCCAGAATTATGTTGCACGAAGCACAATTTCACATCATTGTGGGTTCATTTGTGTGAAAACAAGGTCCAATCAGGCTAAAACGTTACAGGAAGGTAGAATCTATTGAGTTGTAAGTGATCTGAACGTTTCATGATGATAGCACTTTCCTAAGGGGGTCAAACCATGTCCCAAAGGTCACCGGATCTGGTGTCAATTTAAAGAAGTAGTCCAGTTACACATTTGTGGGCTTATAACTTGGCTTCTGAATGTCCTAGAGAGATCAGGTTTGTTTTAATGTACTCCAATCAACAGCCCCTACAACCACAAAAAGGAATGGAGTCATTAGCACTTATAGTTTGTAAGTGGCACCCAGAATTATGTTGCACGAAGCACAATTTCACATCATTCTGGGTCAATTTGTGTGAAAACAAGGTCCAATCCAGCTGAAACGCTACAAGAAGGTAGAATCTATTGAGTTGTAAGTGATCTGAACGTTTCAAGATGATCGCACATTCCTATAGGGGGTCAAACCATGTCCCAAAGGTCACCGGGCCAAGTGTCAATTTAAAGAAGTAGTCCAGTTACACATTTGTGGGCTTATAACTTGGCTTCTGAATGTCCTAGAGCGATCAGGTTTGCTTTAGTGTACTCCAATCAACAGCCCCTACAACCACAAAAAGGAATGGAGACATTAGCACTTATGGTTTTTAAATGGCACCCAGAATTATGTTGCACGAAGCACAATTTCACATCATTCTGGGTTCATTTGTGTGAAAACAAGGTCCAATCAGGCTGAAACAATACAGGAAGGTAGAATCTATTGAGTTGTAAGTGATCTGAACGTTTCATGATGATCGCACTTTCCTAAGGGGGTCAAACCATGTCCCAAAGGTCACCGGATCTGGTGTCACTTTAAAGAAGTAGTCCAGTTACACATTTGTGGGCTTATAACTTGGCTTCTGAATGTCCTAGAGAGGTCAGGGTTGTTTTAGTGTACTCCAATCAACAGCCCCTACAACCACAAAAAGGAATGGAGTCATTAGCACTTATGGTTTTTAAATGGCACCCAGAATTATGTTGCACGAAGCACAATTTCACATCATTCTGGGTTCATTTGTGTGAAAACAAGGTCCAATCAGGCTGAAACGTTACAGGAAGGTAGAATCTACTGAGTTGTAAGTGATCTGAACGTTTCATGATGATAGCACTTTCCTAAGGGGGTCAAACCATGTCCCAAAGATCACCGGATCTGGTGTCAATTTAAAGAAGTAGTCCAGTTACACATTTGTGGGCTTATAACTTGGCTTCTGAATGTCCTAGAGAGATCAAGTTTGTTTTAGTGTACTCCAATCAACAGCCCCTACAACCACAAAAAGGAATGGAGTCATTAGCACTTATGGTTTGTAAATGGCACCCAGAATTATGTTGCACGAAGCACAATTTCACATCATTCTGGGTCCATTTGTGTGAAAACAAAGTCCAATCAGGCTGAAACATTACAAGAAGGTAGAATCTATTGAGTTGTAAGTGATCTGAACGTTTCATGATGATCTCACATTCCCATAGGGGGTCAAACCATGTCCCAAAGGTCACCGGGCCTGGTGTCACTTTAAAGAAGTAGTCCATTTACACCTTTGTGGGCTTATAACTTGGCTTCTGAATGTCCTAGAGAGGTCAGGTTTGTTTTAGTGTACTCCAATCAACAGCCCCTACAACCACAAAAAGGAATGGAGTCATTAGCACTTATGGTTTGTAAATGGCACCCATAATTATGTTGCACGAAGCACAATTTCACATCATTCTGAGTCCATTTGTGTGAAAACAAGGTCCAATCAGGCTGAAACGTTACAGGAAGTAGAATCTATTGAGTTGTAAGTGATCTGAACGTTTCATGATGATAGCACTTTCCTAAGGGGGTCAAACCATGTCCCAAAGGTCACCGGATCTGGTGTCAATTTAAAGAAGTAGTCCAGTTACACATTTGTGGACTTATAACTTGGCTTCTGAATGTCCTAGAGAGATCAGGTTTGTTTTAATGTACTCCAATCAACAGCCCCTACAACCACAAAAAGGAATGGAGTCATTAGCATTTATGGTTTGTAAATGGCACCCAGAATTATGTTGCACGAAGCACAATTTCACATCATTCTGGGTTCATTTGTGTGAAAACAAGGTCCAATCAGGCTGAAACGTTACAGGAAGGTAGAATCTATTGAGTTGTAAGTGATCTGAACGTTTCATGATGATAGCACTTTCTTAAGGGGGTCAAACCATGTCCCAAAGGTCACCGGATCTGGTGTCAATTTAAAGAAGTAGTCCAGTTACACATTTGTGGGCTTATAACTTGGCTTCTGAATGTCCTAGAGCGATCAGGTTTGCTTTAGTGTACTCCAATCAACAGCCCCTACAACCACAAAAAGGAATGGAGTCATTAGCACTTATGGTTTGTAAATGGCACCCAGAATTATGTTGCACGAAGCACAATTTCACATCATTCTGGGTCCATTTGTGTGAAAACAAGGTCCAATCAGGCTGAAACGCTACAAGAAGGTAGAATCTATTGAGTTGTAAGTGATCTGAACGTTTCAAGATGATCGCACATTCCTATAGGGGGTAAAACCATGTCCCAAAGGTCACCGGGCCTGGTGTCACTTTAAAGAAGTAGTCCAGTTACACCTTTGTGGGCTTATAACTTGGCTTCTGAATGTCCTAGAGAGGTTAGGTTTGTTTTAGTGTACTCCAATCAAAGCCCCTACAACCACAAAAAGGAATGGAGTCATTAGCACTTATGGTTTGTAAATGGCACCCAGAATTATGTTGCACGAAGCACAATTTCACATCATTGTGGGTTCATTTGTGTGAAAACAAGGTCCAATCAGGCTAAAACGTTACAGGAAGGTAGAATCTATTGAGTTGTAAGTGATCTGAACGTTTCATGATGATAGCACTTTCCTAAGGGGGTCAAACCATGTCCCAAAGGTCACCGGATCTGGTGTCAATTTAAAGAAGTAGTCCAGTTACACATTTGTGGGCTTATAACTTGGCTTCTGAATGTCCTAGAGAGATCAGGTTTGTTTTAATGTACTCCAATCAACAGCCCCTACCCCACAAAAAGGAATGGAGTCATTAGCACTTATAGTTTGTAAGTGGCACCCAGAATTATGTTGCACGAAGCACAATTTCACATCATTCTGGGTCAATTTGTGTGAAAACAAGGTCCAATCCAGCTGAAACGCTACAAGAAGGTAGAATCTATTGAGTTGTAAGTGATCTGAACGTTTCAAGATGATCGCACATTCCTATAGGGGGGCAAACCATGTCCCAAAGGTCACCGGGCCAAGTGTCAATTTAAAGAAGTAGTCCAGTTACACATTTGTGGGCTTATAACTTGGCTTCTGAATGTCCTAGAGAGATCAGGTTTGTTTTAATGTACTCCAATCAACAGCCCCTACAACCACAAAAAGGAATGGAGTCATTAGCATTTATGGTTTGTAAATGGCACCCAGAATTATGTTGCACGAAGCACAATTTCACATCATTCTGGGTTCATTTGTGTGAAAACAAGGTCCAATCAGGCTGAAACGTTACAGGAAGGTAGAATCTATTTAGTTGTAAGTGATCTGAACGTTTCATGATGATAGCGCTTTCCTAAGGGGATCAAACCATGTCCCAAAGGTCACCGGATCTGGTGTCAATTTAAAGAAGTAGTCCAGTTACACATTTGTGGGCTTATAACTTGGCTTCTGAATGTCCTAGAGAGATCAGGTTTGTTTTAGTGTACTCCAATCAACAGCCCCTACAACCACAAAAGGAATGGAGTCATTAGCACTTATGGTTTGTAAATGGCACCCAGAATTATGTTGCACGAAGCACAATTTCACATCATTCTGGGTCCATTTGTGTGAAAACAAGGTCCAATCAGGCTGAAACGTTACAAGAAGGTAGAATCTATTGAGTTGTAAGTGATCTGAACGTTTCATGATGATCTCACATTCCCATAGGGGGTCAAACCATGTCCCAAAGGTCACCGGGCCTGGTGTCACTTTAAAGAAGTAGTCCAGTTACACCTTTGTGGGCTTATAACTTGGCTTCTGAATGTCCTAGAGAGGTCAGGTTTGTTTTAGTGTACTCCAGTCAACAGCCCCTACAACCACAAAAAGGAATGGAGTCATTAGCATTTATGGTTTGTAAATGGCACCCAGAATTATGTTGCACGAAGCACAATTTCACATCATTCTGGGTTCATTTGTGTGAAAACAAGGTCCAATCAGGCTGAAACAATACAGGAAGGTAGAATCTATTGAGTTGTAAGTGATCTGAACGTTTCATGATGATCGCACTTTCCTAAGGGGGTCAAACCATGTCCCAAAGGTCACCGGATCTGGTGTCACTTTAAAGAAGTAGTCCAGTTACACATTTGTGGGCTTATAACTTGGCTTCTGAATGTCCTAGAGAGGTCAGGGTTGTTTTAGTGTACTCCAATCAACAGCCCCTACAACCACAAAAAGGAATGGAGTCATTAGCACTTATGGTTTTTAAATGGCACCCAGAATTATGTTGCACGAAGCACAATTTCACATCATTCTGGGTTCATTTGTGTGAAAACAAGGTCCAATCAGGCTGAAACGTTACAGGAAGGTAGAATCTACTGAGTTGTAAGTGATCTGAACGTTTCATGATGATAGCACTTTCCTAAGGGGGTCAAACCATGTCCCAAAGATCACCGGATCTGGTGTCAATTTAAAGAAGTAGTCCAGTTACACATTTGTGGGCTTATAACTTGGCTTCTGAATGTCCTAGAGAGATCAGGTTTGTTTTAGTGTACTCCAATCAACAGCCCCTACAACCACAAAAAGGAATGGAGTCATTAGCACTTATGGTTTGTAAATGGCACCCAGAATTATGTTGCATGAAGCACAATTTCACATCATTCTGGGTCCATTTGTGTGAAAACAAGGTCCAATCAGGCTGAAACGCTACAAGAAGGTAGAATCTATTGAGTTGTAAGTGATCTGAACGTTTCAAGATGATCGCACATTCCTATAGGGGGTAAAACCATGTCCCAAAGGTCACCGGGCCTGGTGTCACTTTAAAGAAGTAGTAAAGTTACACCTTTGTGGGCTTAGAACTTGGCTTCTGAATGTCCTAGAGAGGTTAGGTTTGTTTTAGTGTACTCCAATCAAAGCCCCTACAACCACAAAAAGGAATGGAGTCATTAGCACTTATGGTTTGTAAATGGCACCCAGAATTATGTTGCACGAAGCACAATTTCACATCATTGTGGGTTCATTTGTGTGAAAACAAGGTCCAATCAGGCTGAAACGTTACAGGAAGGTAGAATCTATTGAGTTGTAAGTGATCTGAACGTTTCATGATGATAGCACTTTCCTAAGGGGGTCAAACCATGTCCCAAAGGTCACCGGATCTGGTGTCAATTTAAAGAAGTAGTCCAGTTACACATTTGTGGGCTTATAACTTGGCTTCTGAATGTCCTAGAGAGATCAGGTTTGTTTTAATGTACTCCAATCAACAGCCCCTACAACCACAAAAAGGAATGGAGTCATTAGCACTTATAGTTTGTAAGTGGCACCCAGAATTATGTTGCACGAAGCACAATTTCACATCATTCTGGGTCAATTTGTGTGAAAACAAGGTCCAATCCAGCTGAAACGCTACAAGAAGGTAGAATCTATTGAGTTGTAAGTGATCTGAACGTTTCAAGATGATCGCACATTCCTATAGGGGGTCAAACCATGTCCCAAAGGTCACCGGGCCAAAGGTCAATTTAAAGAAGTAGTCCAGTTACACATTTGTGGGCTTATAACTTGGCTTCTGAATGTCCTAGAGAGATCAGGTTTGTTTTAATGTACTCCAATCAACAGCCTCTACAACCACAAAAAGGAATGGAGTCATTAGCATTTATGGTTTGTAAATGGCACCCAGAATTATGTTGCACGAAGCACAATTTCACATCATTCTGGGTTCATTTGTGTGAAAACAAGGTCCAATCAGGCTGAAACGTTACAGGAAGGTAGAATCTATTTAGTTGTAAGTGATCTGAACGTTTCATGATGATAGCGCTTTCCTAAGGGGATCAAACCATGTCCCAAAGGTCACCGGATCTGGTGTCAATTTAAAGAAGTAGTCCAGTTACACATTTGTGGGCTTATAACTTGGCTTCTGAATGTCCTAGAGAGATCAGGTTTGTTTTAGTGTACTCCAATCAACAGCCCCTACAACCACAAAAGGAATGGAGTCATTAGCACTTATGGTTTGTAAATGGCACCCAGAATTATGTTGCACGAAGCACAATTTCACATCATTCTGGGTCCATTTGTGTGAAAACAAGGTCCAATCAGGCTGAAACGTTACAAGAAGGTAGAATCTATTGAGTTGTAAGTGATCTGAACGTTTCATGATGATCTCACATTCCCATAGGGGGTCAAACCATGTCCCAAAGGTCACCGGGCCTGGTGTCACTTTAAAGAAGTAGTCCAGTTACACCTTTGTGGGCTTATAACTTGGCTTCTGAATGTCCTAGAGAGGTCAGGTTTGTTTTAGTGTACTCCAATCAACAGCCCCTACAACCACAAAAAGGAATGGAGTCATTAGCATTTATGGTTTGTAAATGGCACCCAGAATTATGTTGCACGAAGCACAATTTCACATCATTCTGGGTTCATTTGTGTGAAAACAAGGTCCAATCAGGCTGAAACGTTACAGGAATGTAGAATCTATTTAGTTGTAAGTGATCTGAACGTTTCATGATGATAGCGCTTTCCTAAGGGGATCAAACCATGTACCAAAGGTCACCGGATCTGGTGTAAATTTAAAGAAGTAGTCCAGTTACACATTTGTGGGCTTATAACTTGGCTTCTGAATGTCCTAGAGAGATCAGGTTTTTTTTAGTGTACTCCAATCAACAGCCCCTACAACCACAAAAGGAATGGAGTCATTAGCACTTATGGTTTGTAAATGGCACCCAGAATTATGTTGCACGAAGCACAATTTCACATCATTCTGGGTCCATTTGTGTGAAAACAAAGTCCAATCAGGCTGGAACATTACAAGAAGGTAGAATCTATTGAGTTGTAAGTGATCTGAACGTTTCATGATGATCGCACTTTTCCTAAGGGGGTCAAACCATGCCATGTGTCAATCAGACAGAAAGGTCTTACGGACAGATTCCGGCAAATTTCCGTTTTTCATGGCCTGTCTAAAAGGGGCTTAGGACATTCAGAAGTCAAGTTATAAGCCCACAAATGTGTAACTGGACTACTACTTTAAATTGACACCAGATCCGGTGACCTTTGGGACATGGTTTGACCCCCTTAGGAAAGTGCTATCATCATGAAACATTCAGATCACTTACAACTCAATAGATTCTACCTTCCTGTAACGTTTCAGCCTTATTGGACCTTGTTTTCACACAAATGAACCCAGAATGATGTGAAATTGTGCTTCGTGCAACATAATTCTGGGTGCCATTTACAAACCATAAGTGCTAATGACTCCATTCCTTTTTGTGGTTGTAGGGGCTGTTGATTGGAGAACTCTAAAACAAACCTAACCTCTCTAGGACATTCAGAAGCCAAGTTATAAGCCCACAAATGTGTAACTGGACTACTTCTTTAAAGTGACACCAGGCCCGGTGACCTTTGGGACATGGTTTTACCCCCTTAGGAAAGTGCTATCATCATGAAACGTTCAGATCACTTACAACTCAATAGATTCTACCTTCTTGTAGCGTTTCAGCCTGATTGGACCTTGTTTTCACACAAATGGACCCAGAATGATGTGAAATTGTGCTTCGTGCAACATAATGCTGGGGGTCATTTACAAACCTTAAGTGCTAATGACTCCATTCCTTTTTGTGGTTGTAGGGGCTGTTGATTGGAGTACACTAAAACAAACCTGATCTCTCTAGGACATTAAGAAGCCAAATTATAAGCCCACAAATGTGTAACTGGACTACTTCTTTAAATTGACACCAGATCCGGTGACCTTTGGGACATGGTTTGACCCCCTTAGGAAAGTGCTATCATCATGAAACGTTCAGATCACTTACAACTCAATAGATTCTACCTTCCTGTAACGTTTCAGCCTGATTGGACCTTGTTTTCACACAAATGAACCCAGAATGATGTGAAATTGTGCTTCGTGCAACATAATTATGGGTGCCATTTACAAACCATAAGTGCTAATGACTCCATTCCTTTTTGTGGTTTTAGGGGCTGTTGATTGGAGTACACTAAAACAAACTAACCTCTCTAGGACATTCAGAAGCCAAGTTATAAGCCCACAAAGGTGTAACTGGACTACTACTTTAAAGTGACACCAGGCCCGGTGACCTTTGGGACATGGTTTTACCCCCTATAGGAATGTGCGATCATCTTGAAACATTCAGATCACTTACAACTCAATAGAATCTACCTTCTTGTAGCGTTTCAGCCTGATTGGACCTTGTTTTCACACAAATGGACCCAGAATGATGTGAAATTGTGCTTCGTGCAACATAATTCTGGGTGCCATTTAGAAACCATAAGTGCTAATGACTCCATTCCTTTTTGTGGTTGTAGGGGCTGTTGATTGGAGTACACTAAAACAAACCTGATCTCTCTAGGACATTCAGAAGCCAAGTTATAAGCCCACAAATGTGTAACTGGACTACTTCTTTAAAATGACACCAGATCCGGTGACTTTTGGGACATGGTTTGACCCCCTTAGGAAAGTGCTATCATCATGAAACGTTCAGATCACTTGCAACTCAATAGATTCTACCTTCCTGTAACGTTTCAGCCTGATTGGACCTTGTTTTCACACAAATGAACCCAGAATGATGTGAAATTGTGCTTCGTGCAACATAATTCTGGGTGCCATTTAAAAACCATAAGTGCTAATGACTCCATTCCTTTTTGGGGTAATGGGGGCTGTTAATTGGAGTACGCTAAAACAAACCTGATCTCTCTAGGACATTCATAAGCCAAGTTATAAGCCCACAAATGTGTAACTGGACTACTTCTTTAAATTGACACCAGTTCCGGTGACCTTTGGGACATGGTTTGACCCCCTTAGGAAAGTGCTATCATCATGAAACGTTCAGATCACTTACAACTCAGTAGATTCTACCTTCCTGTAACGTTTCAGCCTGATTGGACCTTGTTTTCACACAAATGAACCCAGAATGATGTGAAATTGTGCTTCGTGCAACATAATTCTGGGTGCCATTTACAAACCATAAGTGCTAATATCTCCATTCCTTTTTGTGGTTGTAGGGGCTGTTGATTGGAGTACATTAAAACAAACCTGATCTCTCTAGGACATTCAGAAGCCATGTTATAAGCCCACAAATGTGTAACTGGACTGCTTCTTTAAATTAACACCAGATCCGGTGACCTTTGGGACATGGTTTGACCCCATTAGGAAAGTGCTATCATCATGAAACGTTCAGATCACTTACAACTCAGTAGATTCTACCTTCCTGTAACGTTTCAGCCTGATTGGACCTTGTTTTCACACAAATGAACCCAGAATGATGTGAAATTGTGCTTCGTGCAACATAATTCTGGGTGCCATTTACAAACCATAAGTGCTAATATCTCCATTCCTTTTTGTGGTTGTAGGGGCTGTTGATTGGAGTACATTAAAACAAACCTGATCTCTCTAGGACATTCAGAAGCCATGTTATAAGCCCACAAAGGTGTAACTGGACTACTTCTTTAAAGTGACACCAGGCCCGGTGACCTTTGGGAAATGGTTTTACCCCCTATAGGAATGTGCGATCATCTTGAAACGTTCAGATCACTTACAACTCAATAGATTCTACCTTCTTGTAGCGTTTCAGCCTGATTGGACCTTGTTTTCACACAAATTGACCCAGAATGATGTGAAATTGTGAATCGTGCAACATAATTCTGGGTGCCATTTACAAACCATAAGTGCTAATGACTCCATTCCTTTTTGTGTTTGTAGGGTCTCTTGATTGGAGTACATTAAAACAAACCTGATCTCTCTAGGACATTCAGAAGCCAAGTTATAAGCCCACAAATGTGTAACTGGACTACTTCTTTAAATTGACACCAGATCCGGTGACCTTTGGGACATGGTTTGACCCCCTTAGGAAAGTGCTATCATCATGAAACGTTCAGATCACTTACAACTCAATAGATTCTACCTTCCTGTAACGTTTCAGCCAGATTGGACCTTGTTTTCACACAAATGAACCCAGAATGATGTGAAATTGTGCTTCGTGCAACATAATTCTGGGTGCCATTTACATACCATAAGTGCTAATGACTACATTCCTTTTTGTGGTTGTAGGGGCTGTTGATTGGAGTACATTAAAACAAACCTGACATCTCTAGGACATTCAGAAGCCAAGTTATAAGCCCACAAATGTGTAACTGGACTACTTCTTTAAATTGACACCAGATCCGGTGACCTTTGCGACATGGATTGACCCCCTTAGGAAAGTGCTATCATCATGAAACGTTCAGATCACTTACAATTCAATAGATTCTACCTTCCTGTAACGTTTCAGCCTGATTGGACCTTGTTTTCACACAAATGAACCCAGAATGATGTGAAATTGTGCTTTGTGCAACATAATTCTGGGTGCCATTTAAAAACCATAAGTGCTAATGACTCCATTCCTTTTTGTGGTTGTAGGGTATGTTGATTGGAGTATACTAAAACAACCCTGATCTCTCTAGGACATTCAGAAGCCAAGTTATAAGCCCACAAATGAGTAACTGGACTACTTCTTTAAATTGACACCAGATCCGGTGACCTTTGGGACATGGGTAGACCCCCTTAGGAAAGTGCTATCATCATGAAACGTTCAGATCACTTACAACTCAATAGATTCTACCTTCATGTAAGGTGTCAGCCTGATTGGACCTTGTTTTCACACAAATGAACCCAGAATGATGTGAAATTGTGCTTCGTGCAACATAATTCTGGGTGCCATTTACAAACCATAAGTGCTAATGACTCCATTCCTTTTTGTGGTTGTAGGGGCTGTTGATTGGAGTACACTAAAACAAACCTGACCTCTCTAGGACATTCAGAAGCCAAGTTATAAGCCCACAATGGTGTAACTGGACTACTTCTTTAAAGTGACACCAGGCCCGGTGACCTTTGGGACATGGTTTGACCCCCTATAGGAATGTGCGATCATCATGAAACGTTCAGATCACTTACAACTCAATAGATTCTACCTTCTTGTAACGTTTCAGCCTGATTGAACCTTGTTTTCACACAAATGGACCCAGAATGATGTGAAATTGTGCTTCGTGCAACATAATTCTGGGTGCCATTTACAAACCATAAGTGCTAATGACTCCATTCCTTTTGTGGTTCTAGGGGCTGTTGATTGGAGTACACTAAAACAAACCTGATCTCTGTAGGACATTCAGAAGCCAAGTTATAAGCCCACAAATGTGTAACTGGACTACTTCTTTAAATTGACACCAGATCCGGTGACCTTTGGGACATGGTTTGATCCCCTTAGGAAAGCGCTATCATCATGAAACGTTCAGATCACTTACAACTAAATAGATTTTACCTTCCTGTAACGTTTCAGCCTGATTGGACCTTGTTTTCACACAAATGAACCCAGAATGATGTGAAATTGTGCTTCGTGCAACATAATTCTGGGTGCCATTTACAAACCATAAGTGCTAATGACTCCATTCCTTTTTGTGGTTGTAGGGGCTGTTGATTGGAGTACACTAAAACACACCTAACCTCTCTAGGACATTCAGAAGCCAAGTTATAAGCCCACAAAGGTGTAACTGGACTACTTCTTTAAAGTGACACCAGGCCCGGTGACCTTTGGGACATGGTTTTACCCCCTATAGGAATGTGCGATCATCTTGAAATGTTCAGATCACTTACAACTCAATAGATTCTACCTTCTTGTAGCGTTTCAGCCTGATTGGACCTTGTTTTCACACAAATTGACCCAGAATGATGTGAAATTGTGCTTCGTGCAACATAATTCTGGGTGCCATTTACAAACCATAAGTGCTAATATCTCCATTCCTTTTTGTGGTTGTAGGGGCTGTTGATTGGAGTACATTAAAACAAACCTGATCTCTCTAGGACATTCAGAAGCCATGTTATAAGCCCACAAATGTGTAACTGGACTGCTTCTTTAAATTAACACCAGATCCGGTGACCTTTGGGACATGGTTTGACCCCATTAGGAAAGTGCTATCATCATGAAACGTTCAGATCACTTACAACTCAGTAGATTCTACCTTCCTGTAACGTTTCAGCCTGATTGGACCTTGTTTTCACACAAATGAACCCAGAATGATGTGAAATTGTGCTTCGTGCAACATAATTCTGGGTGCCATTTACAAACCATAAGTGCTAATATCTCCATTCCTTTTTGTGGTTGTAGGGGCTGTTGATTGGAGTACATTAAAACAAACCTGATCTCTCTAGGACATTCAGAAGCCATGTTATAAGCCCACAAAGGTGTAACTGGACTACTTCTTTAAAGTGACACCAGGCCCGGTGACCTTTGGGAAATGGTTTTACCCCCTATAGGAATGTGCGATCATCTTGAAACGTTCAGATCACTTACAACTCAATAGATTCTACCTTCTTGTAGCGTTTCAGCCTGATTGGACCTTGTTTTCACACAAATTGACCCAGAATGATGTGAAATTGTGAATCTTGCAACATAATTCTGGGTGCCATTTACAAACCATAAGTGCTAATGACTCCATTCCTTTTTGTGTTTGTAGGGTCTCTTGATTGGAGTACATTAAAACAAACCTGATCTCTCTAGGACATTCAGAAGCCAAGTTATAAGCCCACAAATGTGTAACTGGACTACTTCTTTAAATTGACACCAGATCCGGTGACCTTTGGGACATGGTTTGACCCCCTTAGGAAAGTGCTATCATCATGAAACGTTCAGATCACTTACAACTCAATAGATTCTACCTTCCTGTAACGTTTCAGCCAGATTGGACCTTGTTTTCACACAAATGAACCCAGAATGATGTGAAATTGTGCTTCGTGCAACATAATTCTGGGTGCCATTTACATACCATAAGTGCTAATGACTACATTCCTTTTTGTGGTTGTAGGGGCTGTTGATTGGAGTACATTAAAACAAACCTGACATCTCTAGGACATTCAGAAGCCAAGTTATAAGCCCACAAATGTGTAACTGGACTACTTCTTTAAATTGACACCAGATCCGGTGACCTTTGCGACATGGATTGACCCCCTTAGGAAAGTGCTATCATCATGAAACGTTCAGATCACTTACAATTCAATAGATTCTACCTTCCTGTAACGTTTCAGCCTGATTGGACCTTGTTTTCACACAAATGAACCCAGAATGATGTGAAATTGTGCTTCGTGCAACATAATTCTGGGTGCCATTTAAAAACCATAAGTGCTAATGACTCCATTCCTTTTTGTGGTTGTAGGGTATGTTGATTGGAGTATACTAAAACAACCCTGATCTCTCTAGGACATTCAGAAGCCAAGTTATAAGCCCACAAATGAGTAACTGGACTACTTCTTTAAAGTGACACCAGATCCGGTGACCTTTGGGACATGGGTAGACCCCCTTAGGAAAGTGCGATCATCATGAAACGTTCAGATCACTTACAACTCAATAGATTCTACCTTCCTGTAAGGTGTCAGCCTGATTGGACCTTGTTTTCACACAAATGAACCCAGAATGATGTGAAATTGTGCTTCGTGCAACATAATTCTGGGTGCCATTTACAAACCATAAGTGCTAATGACTCCATTCCTTTTTGTGGTTGTAGGGGCTGTTGATTGGAGTACACTAAAACAAACCTGACCTCTCTAGGACATTCAGAAGCCAAGTTATAAGCCCACAATGGTGTAACTGGACTACTTCTTTAAAGTGACACCAGGCCCGGTGACCTTTGGGACATGGTTTGACCCCCTATAGGAATGTGCGATCATCATGAAACGTTCAGATCACTTACAACTCAATAGATTCTACCTTCTTGTAACGTTTCAGCCTGATTGAACCTTGTTTTCACACAAATGGACCCAGAATGATGTGAAATTGTGCTTCGTGCAACATAATTCTGGGTGCCATTTACAAACCATAAGTGCTAATGACTCCATTCCTTTTGTGGTTGTAGGGGCTGTTGATTGGAGTACACTAAAACAAACCTGATCTCTGTAGGACATTCAGAAGCCAAGTTATAAGCCCACAAATGTGTAACTGGACTACTTCTTTAAATTGACACCAGATCCGGTGACCTTTGGGACATGGTTTGATCCCCTTAGGAAAGCGCTATCATCATGAAACGTTCAGATCACTTACAACTAAATAGATTCTACCTTCCTGTAACGTTTCAGCCTGATTGGACCTTGTTTTCACACAAATGAACCCAGAATGATGTGAAATTGTGCTTCGTGCAACATAATTCTGGGTGCCATTTACAAACCATAAGTGCTAATGACTCCATTCCTTTTTGTGGTTGTAGGGGCTGTTGATTGGAGTACACTAAAACACACCTAACCTCTCTAGGACATTCAGAAGCCAAGTTATAAGCCCACAAAGGTGTAACTGGACTACTTCTTTAAAGTGACACCAGGCCCGGTGACCTTTGGGACATGGTTTTACCCCCTATAGGAATGTGCGATCATCTTGAAATGTTCAGATCACTTACAACTCAATAGATTCTACCTTATTGTAGCGTTTCAGCCTGATTGGACCTTGTTTTCACACAAATGGACCCAGAATGATGTGAAATTGTGCTTCGTGCAACATAATTCTGGGTGCCATTTACAAACCATAAGTGCTAATGACTCCATTCCTTTTTGTGGTTGTAGGGGCTGTTGATTGGAGTACACTAAAACAAACCTGATCTCTCTAGGACATTCAGAAGCCAAGTTATAAGCCCACAAATGTGTAACTGGACTACTTCTTTAAATTGACACCAGATCCGGTGATCTTTGGGACATGGTTTGACCCCCTTAGGAAAGTGCTATCAACAAGAAACGTTCAGATCACTTACAACTCAGTAGATTCTACCTTCCTGTAACGTTTCAGCCTGATTGGACCTTGTTTTCACACAAATGAACCCAGAATGATGTGAAATTGTGCTTCGTGCAACATAATTCTGGGTGCCATTTAAAAAACCATAAGTGCTAATGTCTCC
This sequence comes from Nothobranchius furzeri, assembly GCF_043380555.1. Classification (NCBI taxonomy): domain Eukaryota; kingdom Metazoa; phylum Chordata; class Actinopteri; order Cyprinodontiformes; family Nothobranchiidae; genus Nothobranchius; species Nothobranchius furzeri. Next base: position 13,989,818 of record NC_091756.1, read on the forward strand.
ATTCCTTTTTGTGGTTGTAGGGGCTGTTGATTGGAGTACACTAAAGCAAACCTGATCGCTCTAGGACATTCAGAAGCCAAGTTTTAAGCCCACAAATGTGTAACTGGACTACTTCTTTAAATTGACACCAGATCCGGTGACCTTTGGGACATGGTTTGACCCCCTTAGGAAAGTGCTATCATCATGAAACGTTCAGATCACTTACAACTCAATAGATTCTACCTTCCTGTAACGTTTCAGCCTGATTGGACCTTGTTTTCACACAAATTGACCCAGAATGATGTGAAATTGTGCTTCGTGCAACATAATTCTGGGTGCCATTTACAAACCATAAGTGCTAATGACTCCATTCCTTTTTGTGGTTGTAGGGGCTGTTGGTTGGAGTACACTAAAACAAACCTGACCTCTCTAGGACATTCAGAAGCCAAGTTATAAGCCCACAAAGGTGTAACTGGACTACTTCTTTAAAGTGACACCAGGCCCGGTGACCTTTGGGACATGGTTTGACCCCCTATGGGAATGTGAGATCATCATGAAACGTTCAGATCACTTACAACTCAATAGATTCTACCTTCTTGTAATGTTTCAGCCTGATTGGACCTTGTTTTCACACAAATGAACCCAGAATGAAGTGAAATTGTGCTTCGTGCAACATAATTCTGGGTGCCATTTACAAACCACAAGTGCTAATGACTCCATTCCTTTTTGTGGTTGTAGGGGCTGTTGATTGGAGTACACTAAAACAAACCTGATCTCTCTAGGACATTCAGAAGCCAAGTTATAAGCCCACAAATGTGTAACTGTACTACTTCTTTAAATTGACACCAGATCCGGTGACCTTTGGGACATGGTTTGACCCCCTTAGGAAAGTGCTATCATCATGAAACGTTCAGATCACTTACAACTCAATAGATTCTACCTTCTTGTAACGTTTCAGCCTGATTGGACCTTGTTTTCACACAAATGGACCCAGAATGATGTGAAATTGTGCTTCGTGCAACATAATTCTGGGTGCCATTTACAAACCATAAGTGCTAATGACTCCATTCCTTTTTGTGGTTGTAGGGGCTGTTGATTGGAGTACACTAAAACAAACCTGATCTCTCCAGGACATTCAGAAGCCAAGTTATAAGCCCACAAATGTGTAATTGGACTACTTCTTTAAAGTAACACCAGGCCCGGTGACCTTTGGGACATGGTTTGACCCCCTATAGGAATGTGCGATCATCATGAAACGTTCAGATCACTTACAACTCAATAGATTCTACCTTCTTGTAACGTTTCAGCCTGATTGGACCTTGTTTTCACACAAATTAACCCAGAATGATGTGAAATTGTGCTTCGTGCAACATAATTCTGGGTGCCATTTACAAACCATAAGTGCTAATGACTCCATTCCTTTTTGTGGTTGTAGGGGCTGTTGATTGGAGTACACTAAAACAAACCTAACCTCTCTAGGAAATTCAGAAGCCAAGTTATAAGCCCACAAAGATGTAACTGGACTACTTCTTTAAAGTGACACCAGGCCCGGTGACCTTTGGGACATGGTTTTACCCCCTATAGGAATGTGCGATCATCTTGAAACGTTCAAATCACTTACAACTCACTAGATTCTACCTTCTTATAGCGTTTCAGCCTGATTGGACCTTGTTTTCACACAAATGGACCCAGAATGAAGTGAAATTGTGCTTCGTGCAACATAATCCTGGGTGCCATTTATAAACCATAAGTGCTAATGACTCCATTCCTTTTTGTGGTTGTAGGGGCTGTTGATTGGAGTACACTAAAACAAACCTGATCTCTCTAGGACATTCAGAAGCCAAGTTATAAGCCCACAAATGTGTAACTGGACTACTTTAAATTAACACCAGATCCGGTAACCTTTGGGACATGGTTTGACCCCTTAGGAAAGTGCTATCATCATGAAACGTTCAGATCACTTACAACTCAATAGATTCTACCTTCTTGTAACGTTTCAGCCTGATTGGACCTTGTTTTCACACAAATGGACCCAGAATGATGTGAAATTGTGCTTCGTGCAACATAATTCTGGGTGCCATTTACAAACCATAAGTGCTAATGACTCCATTCCTTTTTGTGGTTGTAGGGGCTGTTGATTGGAGTACACTAAAACAAACCTGATCTCTCTAGGACATTCAGAAGCCATGTTATAAGCCCACAAAGGTGTAACTGGACTACTTCTTTAAAGTGACACCAGGCCCGGTGACCTTTGGGAAATGGTTTTACCCCCTATAGGAATGTGCGATCATCTTGAAACGTTCAGATCACTTACAACTCAATAGATTCTACCTTCTTGTAGCGTTTCAGCCTGATTGGACCTTGTTTTCACACAAATTGACCCAGAATGATGTGAAATTGTGAATCGTGCAACATAATTCTGGGTGCAATTTACAAACCATAAGTGCTAATGACTCCATTCCTTTTTGTGTTTGTAGGGTCTCTTGATTGGAGTACATTAAAACAAACCTGATCTCTCTAGGACATTCAGAAGCCAAGTTATAAGCCCACAAATGTGTAACTGGACTACTTCTTTAAATTGACACCAGATCCGGTGACCTTTGGGACATGGTTTGACCCCCTTAGGAAAGTGCTATCATCATGAAACGTTCAGATCACTTACAACTCAATAGATTCTACCTTCCTGTAACGTTTCAGCCAGATTGGACCTTGTTTTCACACAAATGAACCCAGAATGATGTGAAATTGTGCTTCGTGCAACATAATTCTGGGTGCCATTTACATACCATAAGTGCTAATGACTACATTCCTTTTTGTGGTTGTAGGGGCTGTTGATTGGAGTACATTAAAACAAACCTGACATCTCTAGGACATTCAGAAGCCAAGTTATAAGCCCACAAATGTGTAACTGGACTACTTCTTTAAATTGACACCAGATCCGGTGACCTTTGCGACATGGATTGACCCCCTTAGGAAAGTGCTATCATCATGAAACATTCAGATCACTTACAATTCAATAGATTCTACCTTCCTGTAACGTTTCAGCCTGATTGGACCTTGTTTTCACACAAATGAACCCAGAATGATGTGAAATTGTGCTTCGTGCAACATAATTCTGGGTGCCATTTAAAAACCATAAGTGCTAATGACTCCATTCCTTTTTGTGGTTGTAGGGTATGTTGATTGGAGTATACTAAAACAACCCTGATCTCTCTAGGACATTCAGAAGCCAAGTTATAAGCCCACAAATGAGTAACTGGACTACTTCTTTAAAGTGACACCAGATCCGGTGACCTTTGGGACATGGGTAGACCCCCTTAGGAAAGTGCTATCATCATGAAACGTTCAGATCACTTACAACTCAATATATTCTACCTTCCTGTAAGGTGTCAGCCTGATTGGACCTTGTTTTCACACAAATGAACCCAGAATGATGTGAAATTGTGCTTCGTGCAACATAATTCTGGGTGCCATTTACAAACCATAAGTGCTAATGACTCCATTCCTTTTTGTGGTTGTAGGGGCTGTTGATTGGAGTACACTAAAACAAACCTGACCTCTCTAGGACATTCAGAAGCCAAGTTATAAGCCCACAATGGTGTAACTGGACTACTTCTTTAAAGTGACACCAGGCCCGGTGACCTTTGGGACATGGTTTGACCCCCTATAGGAATGTGCGATCATCATGAAACGTTCAGATCACTTACAACTCAATAGATTCTACCTTCTTGTAACGTTTCAGCCTGATTGAACCTTGTTTTCACACAAATGGACCCAGAATGATGTGAAATTGTGCTTCGTGCAACATAATTCTGGGTGCCATTTACAAACCATAAGTGCTAATGACTCCATTCCTTTTGTGGTTGTAGGGGCTGTTGATTGGAGTACACTAAAACAAACCTGATCTCTGTAGGACATTCAGAAGCCAAGTTATAAGCCCACAAATGTGTAACTGGACTACTTCTTTAAATTGACACCAGATCCGGTGACCTTTGGGACATGGTTTGATCCCCTTAGGAAAGCGCTATCATCATGAAACGTTCAGATCAATTACAACTAAATAGATTCTACCTTCCTGTAACGTTTCAGCCTGATTGGACCTTGTTTTCACACAAATGAACCCAGAATGATGTGAAATTGTGCTTCGTGCAACATAATTCTGGGTGCCATTTACAAACCATAAGTGCTAATGACTCCATTCCTTTTTGTGGTTGTAGGGGCTGTTGATTGGAGTACAATAAAACACACCTAACCTCTCTAGGACATTCAGAAGCCAAGTTATAAGCCCACAAAGGTGTAACTGGACTACTTCTTTAAAGTGACACCAGGCCCGGTGACCTTTGGGACATGGTTTTACCCCCTATAGGAATGTGCGATCATCTTGAAATGTTCAGATCACTTACAACTCAATAGATTCTACCTTATTGTAGCGTTTCAGCCTGATTGGACCTTGTTTTCACACAAATGGACCCAGAATGATGTGAAATTGTGCTTCGTGCAACATAATTCTGGGTGCCATTTACAAACCATAAGTGCTAATGACTCCATTCCTTTTTGTGGTTGTAGGGGCTGTTGATTGGAGTACACTAAAACAAACCTGATCTCTCTAGGACATTCAGAAGCCAAGTTATAAGCCCACAAATGTGTAACTGTACTACTTCTTTAAATTGACACCAGATCCGGTGACCTTTGGGACATGGTTTGACCCCCTTAGGAAAGTGCTATCATCATGAAACGTTCAGATCACTTACAACTCAATAGATTCTACCTTCTTGTAACGTTTCAGCCTGATTGGACCTTGTTTTCACACAAATGGACCCAGAATGATGTGAAATTGTGCTTCGTGCAACATAATTCTGGGTGCCATTTACAAACCATAAGTGCTAATGACTCCATTCCTTTTTGTGGTTGTAGGGGCTGTTGATTGGAGTACACTAAAACAAACCTGATCTCTCCAGGACATTCAGAAGCCAAGTTATAAGCCCACAAATGTGTAATTGGACTACTTCTTTAAAGTGACACCAGGCCCGGTGACCTTTGGGACATGGTTTGACCCCCTATAGGAATGTGCGATCATCATGAAACGTTCAGATCACTTACAACTCAATAGATTCTACCTTCTTGTAACGTTTCAGCCTGATTGGACCTTGTTTTCACACAAATTAACCCAGAATGATGTGAAATTGTGCTTCGTGCAACATAATTCTGGGTGCCATTTACAAACCATAAGTGCTAATGACTCCATTCCTTTTTGTGGTTGTAGGGGCTGTTGATTGGAGTACACTAAAACAAACCTAACCTCTCTAGGACATTCAGAAGCCAAGTTATAAGCCCACAAAGATGTAACTGGACTACTTCTTTAAAGTGACACCAGGCCCGGTGACCTTTGGGACATGGTTTTACCCCCTATAGGAATGTGCGATCATCTTGAAACGTTCAAATCACTTACAACTCACTAGATTCTACCTTCTTATAGCGTTTCAGCCTGATTGGACCTTGTTTTCACACAAATGGACCCAGAATGAAGTGAAATTGTGCTTCGTGCAACATAATCCTGGGTGCCATTTACAAACCATAAGTGCTAATGACTCCATTCCTTTTTGTGGTTGTAGGGGCTGTTGATTGGAGTACACTAAAACAAACCTGATCTCTCTAGGACATTCAGAAGCCAAGTTATAAGCCCACAAATGTGTAACTGGACTACTTTAAATTGACACCAGATCCGGTGACCTTTGGGACATGGTTTGACCCCTTAGAAAAGTGCTATCATCATGAAACGTTCAGATCACTTACAACTCAATAGATTCTACCTTCTTGTAACGTTTCAGCCTGATTGGACCTTGTTTTCACACAAATGGACCCAGAATGATGTGAAATTGTGCTTCGTGCAACATAATTCTGGGTGCCATTTACAAACCATAAGTGCTAATGACTCCATTCCTTTTTGTGGTTGTAGGGGCTGTTGATTGGAGTACACTAAAACAAACCTGATCTCTCTAGGACATTCAGAAGCCATGTTATAAGCCCACAAAGGTGTAACTGGACTACTTCTTTAAAGTGACACCAGGCCAGGTGACCTTTGGGAAATGGTTTTACCCCCTATAGGAATGTGCGATCATCTTGAAACGTTCAGATCACTTACAACTCAATAGATTCTACCTTCTTGTAGCGTTTCAGCCTGATTGGACCTTGTTTTCACACAAATTGACCCAGAATGATGTGAAATTGTGAATCGTGCAACATAATTCTGGGTGCCATTTACAAACCATAAGTGCTAATGACTCCATTCCTTTTTGTGTTTGTAGGGTCTCTTGATTGGAGTACATTAAAACAAACCTGATCTCTCTAGGACATTCAGAAGCCAAGTTATAAGCCCACAAATGTGTAACTGGACTACTTCTTTAAATTGACACCAGATCCGGTGACCTTTGGGACATGGTTTGACCCCCTTAGGAAAGTGCTATCATCATGAAACGTTCAGATCACTTACAACTCAATAGATTCTACCTTCCTGTAACGTTTCAGCCAGATTGGACCTTGTTTTCACACAAATGAACCCAGAATGATGTGAAATTGTGCTTCGTGCAACATAATTCTGGGTGCCATTTACATACCATAAGTGCTAATGACTACATTCCTTTTTGTGGTTGTAGGGGCTGTTGATTGGAGTACATTAAAACAAACCTGACATCTCTAGGACATTCAGAAGCCAAGTTATAAGCCCACAAATGTGTAACTGGACTACTTCTTTAAATTGACACCAGATCCGGTGACCTTTGCGACATGGATTGACCCCCTTAGGAAAGTGCTATCATCATGAAACGTTCAGATCACTTACAATTCAATAGATTCTACCTTCCTGTAACGTTTCAGCCTGATTGGACCTTGTTTTCACACAAATGAACCCAGAATGATGTGAAATTGTGCTTCGTGCAACATAATTCTGGGTGCCATTTAAAAACCATAAGTGCTAATGACTCCATTCCTTTTTGTGGTTGTAGGGTATGTTGATTGGAGTATACTAAAACAACCCTGATCTCTCTAGGACATTCAGAAGCCAAGTTATAAGCCCACAAATGAGTAACTGGACTACTTCTTTAAAGTGACACCAGATCCGGTGACCTTTGGGACATGGGTAGACCCCCTTAGGAAAGTGCTATCATCATGAAACGTTCAGATCACTTACAACTCAATAGATTCTACCTTCCTGTAAGGTGTCAGCCTGATTGGACCTTGTTTTCACACAAATGAACCCAGAATGATGTGAAATTGTGCTTCGTGCAACATAATTCTGGGTGCCATTTACAAACCATAAGTGCTAATGACTCCATTCCTTTTTGTGGTTGTAGGGGCTGTTGATTGGAGTACACTAAAACAAACCTGACCTCTCTAGGACATTCAGAAGCCAAGTTATAAGCCCACAATGGTGTAACTGGACTACTTCTTTAAAGTGACACCAGGCCCGGTGACCTTTGGGACATGGTTTGACCCCCTATAGGAATATGCGATCATCATGAAACGTTCAGATCACTTACAACTCAATAGATTCTACCTTCTTGTAACGTTTCAGCCTGATTGAACCTTGTTTTCACACAAATGGACCCAGAATGATGTGAAATTGTGCTTCGTGCAACATAATTCTGGGTGCCATTTACAAACCATAAGTGCTAATGACTCCATTCCTTTTGTGGTTGTAGGGGCTGTTGATTGGAGTACACTAAAACAAACCTGATCTCTGTAGGACATTCAGAAGCCAAGTTATAAGCCCACAAATGTGTAACTGGACTACTTCTTTAAATTGACACCAGATCCGGTGACCTTTGGGACATGGTTTGATCCCCTTAGGAAAGCGCTATCATCATGAAACGTTCAGATCACTTACAACTAAATAGATTCTACCTTCCTGTAACGTTTCAGCCTGATTGGACCTTGTTTTCACACAAATGAACCCAGAATGATGTGAAATTGTGCTTCGTGCAACATAATTCTGGGTGCCATTTACAAACCATAAGTGCTAATGACTCCATTCCTTTTTGTGGTTGTAGGGGCTGTTGATTGGAGTACACTAAAACACACCTAACCTCTCTAGGACATTCAGAAGCCAAGTTATAAGCCCACAAAGGTGTAACTGGACTACTTCTTTAAAGTGACACCAGGCCCGGTGACCTTTGGGACATGGTTTTACCCCCTATAGGAATGTGCGATCATCTTGAAATGTTCAGATCACTTACAACTCAATAGATTCTACCTTATTGTAGCGTTTCAGCCTGATTGGACCTTGTTTTCACACAAATGGACCCAGAATGATGTGAAATTGTGCTTCGTGCAACATAATTCTGGGTGCCATTTACAAACCATAAGTGCTAATGACTCCATTCCTTTTTGTGGTTGTAGGGGCTGTTGATTGGAGTACACTAAAACAAACCTGATCTCTCTAGGACATTCAGAAGCCAAGTTATAAGCCCACAAATGTGTAACTGGACTACTTCTTTAAATTGACACCAGATCCGGTGATCTTTGGGACATGGTTTGACCCCCTTAGGAAAGTGCTATCAACAAGAAACGTTCAGATCACTTACAACTCAGTAGATTCTACCTTCCTGTAACGTTTCAGCCTGATTGGACCTTGTTTTCACACAAATGAACCCAGAATGATGTGAAATTGTGCTTCGTGCAACATAATTCTGGGTGCCATTTAAAAAACCATAAGTGCTAATGTCTCCATTCCTTTTTGTGGTTGTAGGGGCTGTTGATTGGAGTACACTAAAGCAAACCTGATCGCTCTAGGACATTCAGAAGCCAAGTTTTAAGCCCACAAATGTGTAACTGGACTACTTCTTTAAATTGACACCAGATCCGGTGACCTTTGGGACATGGTTTGACCCCCTTAGGAAAGTGCTATCATCATGAAACGTTCAGATCACTTACAACTCAATAGATTCTACCTTCCTGTAACGTTTCAGCCTGATTGGACCTTGTTTTCACACAAATTGACCCAGAATGATGTGAAATTGTGCTTCGTGCAACATAATTCTGGGTGCCATTTACAAACCATAAGTGCTAATGACTCCATTCCTTTTTGTGGTTGTAGGGGCTGTTGGTTGGAGTACACTAAAACAAACCTGACCTCTCTAGGACATTCAGAAGCCAAGTTATAAGCCCACAAAGGTGTAACTGGACTACTTCTTTAAAGTGACACCAGGCCTGGTGACCTTTGGGACATGGTTTGACCCCCTATGGGAATGTGAGATCATCATGAAACGTTCAGATCACTTACAACTCAATAGATTCTACCTTCTTGTAATGTTTCAGCCTGATTGGACCTTGTTTTCACACAAATGAACCCAGAATGAAGTGAAATTGTGCTTCGTGCAACATAATTCTGGGTGCCATTTACAAACCACAAGTGCTAATGACTCCATTCCTTTTTGTGGTTGTAGGGGCTGTTGATTGGAGTACACTAAAACAAACCTGATCTCTCTAGGACATTCAGAAGCCAAGTTATAAGCCCACAAATGTGTAACTGTACTACTTCTTTAAATTGACACCAGATCCGGTGACCTTTGGGACATGGTTTGACCCCCTTAGGAAAGTGCTATCATCATGAAACGTTCAGATCACTTACAACTCAATAGATTCTACCTTCTTGTAACGTTTCAGCCTGATTGGACCTTGTTTTCACACAAATGGACCCAGAATGATGTGAAATTGTGCTTCGTGCAACATAATTCTGGGTGCCATTTACAAACCATAAGTGCTAATGACTCCATTCCTTTTTGTGGTTGTAGGGGCTGTTGATTGGAGTACACTAAAACAAACCTGATCTCTCCAGGACATTCAGAAGCCAAGTTATAAGCCCACAAATGTGTAATTGGACTACTTCTTTAAAGTGACACCAGGCCCGGTGACCTTTGGGACATGGTTTGACCCCCTATAGGAATGTGCGATCATCATGAAACGTTCAGATCACTTACAACTCAATAGATTCTACCTTCTTGTAACGTTTCAGCCTGATTGGACCTTGTTTTCACACAAATTAACCCAGAATGATGTGAAATTGTGCTTCGTGCAACATAATTCTGGGTGCCATTTACAAACCATAAGTGCTAATGACTCCATTCCTTTTTGTGGTTGTAGGGGCTGTTGATTGGAGTACACTAAAACAAACCTAACCTCTCTAGGACATTCAGAAGCCAAGTTATAAGCCCACAAAGATGTAACTGGACTACTTCTTTAAAGTGACACCAGGCCCGGTGACCTTTGGGACATGGTTTTACCCCCTATAGGAATGTGCGATCATCTTGAAACGTTCAAATCACTTACAACTCACTAGATTCTACCTTCTTATAGCGTTTCAGCCTGATTGGACCTTGTTTTCACACAAATGGACCCAGAATGAAGTGAAATTGTGCTTCGTGCAACATAATCCTGGGTGCCATTTACAAACCATAAGTGCTAATGACTCCATTCCTTTTTGTGGTTGTAGGGGCTGTTGATTGGAGTACACTAAAACAAACCTGATCTCTCTAGGACATTCAGAAGCCAAGTTATAAGCCCACAAATGTGTAACTGGACTACTTTAAATTGACACCAGATCCGGTGACCTTTGGGACATGGTTTGACCCCTTAGGAAAGTGCTATCATCATGAAACGTTCAGATCACTTACAACTCAATAGATTCTACCTTCTTGTAACGTTTCAGCCTGATTGGACCTTGTTTTCACACAAATGGACCCAGAATGATGTGAAATTGTGCTTCGTGCAACATAATTCTGGGTGCCATTTACAAACCATAAGTGCTAATGACTCCATTCCTTTTTGTGGTTGTAGGGGCTGTTGATTGGAGTACACTAAAACAAACCTGATCTCTCTAGGACATTCAGAAGCCAAGTTATAAGCCCACAAATGTGTAACTGGACTAATTCTTTAAAGTGACACCAGATCCGGTGACCTTTGCGACATGGTTTGACCCCCTTAGGAAAGTGCTATCATCATGAAACGTTCAGATCACTTACAACTCAATAGATTCTACCTTCCTGTAACGTTTCAGCCTGATTGGACCTTGTTTTCACACAAATGGACCCAGAATGATGTGAAATTGTGCTTCGTGCAACATAATTCTGGGTGCCATTTAAGAACCATAAGTGCTAATGACTCCATTCCTTTTTGTGGTTGTAGGGGCTGTTGATTGGAGTACACTAAAACAACCCTGATCTCTCTAGGACATTCAGAAGCCAAGTTATAAGCCCACAAAGGTGTAACTGGACTACTTCTTTAAAGTGACACCAGGCCCGGTGACCTTTGGGACATGGTTTGACCCCCTAAAGGAAAGTGCTATCATCATGAAACGTTCAGATCACTTACAACTCAATAGATTCTACCTTCCTGTAACGTTTCTGCCTGATTGGACCTTGTTTTCACACAAATGAACCCAGAATGATGTGAAATTTTGCTTCGTGCAACATAATTCTGGGTGCCATTTACAAACCATAAGTGCTAATGACTCCATTCCTTTTTGTGGTTGTAGGGGCTGTTGATTGGAGTACATTAAAACAAACCTGACCTCTCCAGGACATTCAGAAGCCAAGTTATAAGCCCACAAATGTGTAACTGGACTACTACTTTAAATTGACACCAGATCCGGTGACATTTGGGACATAGTTTGACCCCCTTAGGAAAGTGCTATCATCAGGAAACGTTCAGATCACTTACAACTCAATAGATTCTACCTTCCTGTAACGTTTCAGCCTGATTGGACCTTGTTTTCACACAAATGAACCCAGAATGATGTGAAATTGTGCTTCGTGCAACATAATTCTGGGTGCCATTTAAAAACCATAAGTGCTAATGGCTCCATTCCTTTTTGTGGTTGTAGGGGCTGTTGATTGGAGTATACTAAAACAAACCTGATCTCTCTAGGACATTCAGAAGCCAAGTTATAAGCCCACAAATGTGTAACTGGACTACTTCTTTAGACACCAGATCCGGTGACCTTTGGGACATGGTTTGACCCCCTTAGGGAAGTGCTATCATCATGAAACGTTCAGATCACTTACAATTTAATAGATTCTACCTTCCTGTAATGTTTCAGCCTGATTGGACCTTGTTTTCACACAAATGGACCCAGAATGATGTGAAATTGTGCTTCGTGCAACATAATTCTGGGTGCCATTTACAAACCATAAGTGCTAATGACTCCATTCCTTTTTGTGGTTGTAGGGGCTGTTGATTGGAGTACACTAAAACAAACCTGATCTCTCTAGGACATTCAGAAGCCAAGTTATAAGCCCACAAATGTGTAACTGGACTACTTCTTTAAATTGACACCAGATCCGGTGACCTTTGGGACATGGTTTGACCCCCTTAGGAAAGTGCTATCATCATGAAACGTTCAGATCACTTACAACTCAATAGATTCTACCTTCCTGTAACGTTTCAGCCTGATTGGACCTTGTTTTCACACAAATGAACCCAAAATGATGTGAAATTGTGCTTCGTGCAACATAATTCTGGGTGCCATTTAAAAACCATAAGTGCTAATGACTCCATTCCTTTTTGTGGTTGTAGGGGCTGTTGATTGGAGTACACTAAAACAAACCTGATCTCTCTAGGACATTCAGAAGCCAAGTTATAAGCCCACAAATGTGTAACTGGACTACTTCTTTAAATTGACACCATATCCGGTGACCTTTGGGACATGGTTTGACCCCCTTAGGAAAGTGCTATCATCATGAAACATTCAGATCACTTACAACGCAATAGATTCTACCTTCCTGTAACGTTTCAGCCTGATTGGACCTTGTTTTCACACAAATGAAGCCAGAATGATGTGAAATTGTGCTTCGTGCAAAATAATTCTGGGTGCCATTTACAAACCATAAGTGCTAATGACTCCATTCCTTTTTGTGGTTGTAGGGGCTGTTGATTGGAGTACACTAAAACAAACCTAACCTCTCTAGGACATTCAGAAGCCAAGTTATAAGCCCACAAAGGTGTAACTGGACTACTTCTTTAAAGTGACACTTGGCCCGGTGACCTTTGGGACATGGTTTGACCCCCTATAGGAATGTGCGATCATCTTGAAACGTTCAGATCACTTACAACTCAATAGATTCTACCTTCTTGTAGCGTTTCAGCCGGATTGGACCTTGTTTTCACACAAATTGACCCAGAATGATGTGAAATTGTTCTTCGTGCAACATAATTCTGGGTGCCACTTACAAACCATAAGTGCTAATGACTCCATTCCTTTTTGTGGTTGTAGGGGCTGTTGATTGGAGTACATTAAAACAAACCTGATCTCTCTAGGACATTCAGAAGCCAAGTTATAAGCCCACAAATGTGTAACTGGACTACTTCTTTAAATTGACACCAGATCCAGTGACCTTTGGGACATGGTTTGACCCCCTTAGGAAAGTGCTATCATCATGAAACGTTCAGATCACTTACAACTCAATAGATTCTACCTTCCTGTAACGTTTCAGCCTGATTGGACCTTGTTTTCACACAAATGGACCCAGAATGATGAGAAATTGTGCTTCGTGCAACATAATTCTGGGTGCCATTTAAAAACCATAAGTGCTAATGACTCCATTCCTTTTTGTGGTTGTAGGGGCTGTTGATTGGAGTACACTAAAATAAACCTGATCTCTCTAGGACATTCAGAAGCCAAGTTATAAGCCCACAAATGTGTAACTGGACTACTTCTTTAAATTGACACCAGATCCGGTGACCTTTGGGACATGGTTTGACCCCCTTAGGAAAGTGCTATCATCATGAAACGTTCAGATCACTTACAACTCAATAGATTCTACCTTCCTGTAACGTTTCAGCCTGATTGGACCTTGTTTTCACACAAATGAACCCAGAATGATGTGAAATTGTGCTTCGTGCAACATAATTCTGGGTGCCATTTACAAACCATAAGTGCTAATGACTCGATTCCTTTTTGTGGTTGTAGGGGCTGTTGATTGGAGTACACTAAAACAAACTTGACCTCTCTAGGACATTCAGAAGCCAAGTTATAAGCCCACAAAGGTGTAACTGGACAACTTCTTTAAAGTGACACCAGGCCCGGTGACCTTTGGGACATGGTTTTACCCCCTATAAGAATGTGCGATCATCTTGAAACATTCAGATCACTTACAACTCAATAGATTCTACCTTCTTGTAGAGTTTCAGCCTGATTGGACTTTGTTTTCACACAAATGGACCCAGAATGATGTGAAATTGTGCTTCGTGCAACATAATTCTGGGTGCCATTTACAAACCATAAGTGCTAATGACTCCATTCCTTTTTGTGGTTGTAGGGGCTGTTGATTGGAGTACATTAAAACAAACCTGATCTCTCTAGGACATTCAGAAGTCAAGTTATAAGCCCACAAATGTGTAACTGGACTACTACTTTAAATTGACACCAGATCCGGTGACCTTTGGGACATGGTTTGACCCCCTTAGGAAAGTGCTATCATCATGAAACATTCAGATCACTTACAACTCAATAGATTCTACCTTCCTGTAACGTTTCAGCCTGATTGGACCTTGTTTTCACACAAATGAACCCAGAATGATGTGAAATTGTGCTTCGTGCAACATAATTCTGGGTGCCATTTACAAACCTTAAGTGCTAATGACTCCATTCCTTTTTGTGGTTGTAGGGGCTGTTGATTGGAGTACACTAAAACAAACCTGATCTCTCTAGGACATTCAGAAGCCAAGTTATAAGCCCACAAATGTGTAACTGGACTACTTCTTTAAATTGACACCAGATCCGGTGACCTTTGGGACACGGTTTGACCCCCTTAGGAAAGTGCTATCATCATGAAACGTTCAGATCACTTACAACTCAATAGATTCTACCTTCCTGTAACGTTTCAGCCTGATTGGACCTTGTTTTCACACAAATGAACCCAGAATGATGTGAAATTGTGCTTCGTGCAACATAATTCTGGGTGCCATTTACAAACCATAAGTGCTAATGACTCCATTCCTTTTTGTGGTTTTAGGGGCTGTTGATTGGACTACACTAAAACAAACTAACCTCTCTAGGACATTCAGAAGCCAAGTTATAAGCCCAAAAGGTGTAACAGGACTACTACTTTAAAGTGACACCAGGCCCGGTGACCTTTGGGACATGGTTTTACCCCCTATAGGAATGTGCGATCATCTTGAAATGTTCAGATCACTTACAACTCAATAGATTCTACCTTCTTGTAGCGTTTCAGCCTGATTGGACCTTGTTTTCACACAAATGGACCCAGAATGATGTGAAATTGTGCTTCGTGCAACATAATTCTGGGTGCCATTTACAAACCATAAGTGCTAATGACTCCATTCCTTTTTGTGGTTGTAGGGGCTGTTGATTGGAGTACACTAAAACAAACCTGATCTCTCTAGGACATTCAGAAGCCAAGTTATAAGCCCACAAATGTGTAACTGGACTACTTCTTTAAATTGACACCAGATCTGGTGACTTTTGGGACATGGTTTGACCCCCCTTAGGAAAGTGCTATCATCATGAAACGTTCAGATCACTTGCAACTCAATAGATTCTACCTTCCTGTAACGTTTCAGCCTGATTGGACCTTGTTTTCCCCCAAATGAACCCAGAATGATGTGAAATTGTGCTTCGTGCAACATAATTCTGGGTGCCATTTACAAACCATAAGTGCTAATATCTCCATTCCTTTTTGTGGTTGTAGGGGCTGTTGATTGGAGTACATTAAAACAAACCTGATCTCTCTAGGACATTCAGAAGCCAAGTTATAAGCCCACAAATGTGTAACTGGACTACTTCTTTAAATTGACACCAGATCCGGTGACCTTTGGGACATGGTTTGATCCCCTTAGGAAAGCGCTATCATCATGAAACGTTCAGATCACTTACAACTAAATAGATTCTACCTTTCTGTAACGTTTCAGCCTGATTGGACCTTGTTTTCACACAAATGAACCCAGAATGATGTGAAATTGTGCTTCGTGCAACATAATTCTGGGTGCCATTTACAAACCATAAATGCTAATGACTCCATTCCTTTTTGTGGTTGTAGGGGCTGTTGATTGGAGTACATTAAAACAAACCTGATCTCTCTAGGACATTCAGAAGCCAAGTTATAAGCCCACGAATGTGTAACTGGACTACTTCTTTAAAGTGACACCAGGCCCGGTGACCTTTGGGACATGGTTTGACCCCCTTAGGAAAGTGCTATCATCATGAAACGTTCAGATCACTTACAACTAAATAGATTCTACCTTCCTGTAACGTTTCAGCCTGAATGGACCTTGTTTTCACACAAATGAACCCAGAATGATGTGAAATTGTGCTTCGTGCAACATAATTCTGGGTGCCATTTACAAACCATAAATGCTAATGACTTCATTCCTTTTAGTGGTAATGGGGCTGCTAATTGGAGTACTCTAAAACAAACCTGACCTCTCTAGGATATTCAGAAGCCAAGTTATAAGCCCACAAAGGTGTAACTGGACTACTTCTTTAAAGTGACACCAGGCCCGGTGACCTTTGGGACATGACGCGCCCCGAGGAGCGTCTTGCCACATGTCAGCACTGGGTCTGACTGAGCGCCTCCAGGAGAGAGGCCCCAGCAAGACGCGCCCCGAGGAGCGTCTTGCCTTATGTCAGCACTCGGTCTGACTGAGCGCCTCCAGGAGAGAGGCCCAAGCAAGACGCGCCCCGAGGAGCGTCTTGCCACATGTCAACAATGGGTCTGACTGAGGGCCTCCAGGAGAGAGGCCCAAGCAAGATGCGCCCGGAGGAGCGTCTTGCCACATGTCACCTCTGGTTCTGACTGAGCGCCTCCAGGAGAGAGGCCCAAGCAAGACGCGCCCCGAGGAGCGTCTTGTCACATGTCAACACTGGGTCTTTCTGAGCACCTCCAGGAGAGAAGCCCAAGCAAGACGCGCCCCGAGGAGCGTCTTGCCACATGTCAACAATGGGTCTGACTGAGGGCCTCCAGGAGAGAAGCCCAAGCAAGACGCGCCCCGAGGAGCGTCTTGACACATGTCAACACTGGGTCTGACAGAGGGCCTCCAGGAGAGAGGCCCAAGCAAGACGCGCCCCGAGGAGTGTCTTGCCACATGTCACCACTTGGTCTGACTGAGCGCCTCCAGGAGAGAGGCCCAAGCAAGACGCGCCCCGAGGAGCGTCAGGCCACATGTCACTACTCAGTCTGACTGAGCGCCTCCAGGAGAGAGGCCCAAGCAAGACGCGCCCCGAGGAGCGTCTTGCCACATGTCAACAATGGGTCTTACTGAGGGCCTCCAGGAGAGAAGCCCAAGCAAGACGCGCCCCGAGGAGCTTCTTGCCACATGTCAGCACTCGGTCTGACTGAGTGCCTCCAGGAGAGAGGCCAAAGCAAGACGCGCCCCGAGGAGCGTCTTGACACATGTCAACACTGGGTCTGACAGAGGGCCTCCATGAGAGGGGCCCAGGCAAGACGCGCCCCGAGGAGTGTCTTGCCACATGTCAACACTGGGTCTGACAGAGGGCCTCCAGGAGAGAGGCCCAAGCAAGACGCGCCCCGAGGAGTGTCTTGCCACATGTCACCACCTGGTCTGACTGAGCGCCTCCAGGAGAGAGGCCCAAGCAACACGCGCCCCGAGGAGCGTCAGGCCACATGTCACTACTCAGTCTGACTGAGCGCCTCCAGGAGAGAGGCCCAAGCAAGACGCGCCCCGAGGAGCGTCTTGCCACGTGTCAACACTGGGTCTGATTGAGGGCCTTCTGGAGAGAGGCCCAAGCAAGACGCGCCCCAAGGAGCGTCTTGCCACATGTCAACAATGGTTCTTACTGAGGGCCTCCGGGAGAGAAGCCCAAGCAAGACGCGCCCCGAGGAGCTTCTTGCCACATGTCAGCAGTCGGTCTGACTGAGCGCCTCCAGGAGAGAGGCCAAAGCAAGACGCCCCCCGAGGAGCGTCTTGAAACATGTCAACACTGGGTCTGACAGAGGGCCTCCATGAGAGAGGCCCAAGCAAGACGCGCCCCGAGGAGTGTCTTGCCAAATGTCAACACTGGGTCTGACTGAGCGCCTCAGGGAGAGAGGTCCAAGCAAGACGCGCCCCGAGGAGCGTCTTGCCACATGTCACTACTCGGTCTGACTGAGCGCCTCAGGGAGAGAGGTCCAAGCAAGACACGCCCCGAGGAGCGTCTTGCCACATGTCACTACTCGGTCTGTTTGAGCGCCTCCAGGAGAGAGGCCCAAGCAAGATGTGCCCCGAGGAGCGTCTTGCCACATGTCAACAATGGGTCTGACTGAGGTCCTCCAGGAGAGAAGCCCAAGCAAGATGCGCCCCGAGGAGCGTCTTGCCACATGTCAACACTGGGTCTGACTGAGCGCCTCCAGGAGAGAGGCCCAAGCAAGACGCGCCCCGAGGAGAGTCTTGCCACATGTCAACACTCGGTCTGACAGAGGGCATCCAGGAGAGAGGCCCAAGCAATACGCGCCCCGAGGAGCGTCTTGCCACATGTCACCACTGGGTCTGACTGAGCGCCTCCAGGAGAGAGACCCAACCAAGACGCGCCCTGAGGAGCGTCTTGCCACATGCCAACACTGGGTCTGACAGAGGGCCTCCAGGAGAGAGGCCCAAGCAAGACGCGCCCCGAGGAGTGTCTTGCCACTTGTCACCACTGGGTCTGACTGAGCGCCTCCAGGAGAGAGGCCCAAGCAAGACGCTCCCCGAGGAGCGTCTTGTCACATGTCAACACTGGGTCTTTCTGAGCGCCTCCAGGAGAGAAGCCCAAGCAAGACGCGCCCCGAGGAGCGTCTTGCCACATGTCAACACTGGGTCTGACTGAGGGCCTCCAGGAGAGAAGCCCAAGCAAGACGCGCCCCGAGGAGCGTCTTGCCACATGTAAACACTGGGTCTGACTGAGTGCCTCCATGAGAGAAGCCCCAGCAAGACGCGCCCCGAGGAGCGTCTTGCCACATGTCAACACTGGGTCTGACTGAGCACCTCCAGGAGAGAGGCCTAAGCAAGACGCGCCCCGAGGAGCGTCTTGCCACATGTCAACACTGGGTCTGACTGAGCGCCTCCAGGAGAGAGGCCCGAGGAGCGTCTTGCCACATGTGACCTCTGGGTCTGACTGAGCTCCTCCAGGAGAGAGGCCCAAGCAAGACGCGCCCCGAGGAGCGTCTTGTCACATGTCAACACTGGGTCTGACTGAGCGCCTCCAGGAGCGAGGCCCAAGCAAGAAACGCCCGAGGAGCGTCTTGACAACTGTCAACACTGGGTCTGACTGAGCGCCTCCAGGAGAGAGGTCCAAGCAACACGCGCCCCGAGGAGCGTCTTGCCACATGTCAACACTGGGTCTGACCGAGTGCCTCCATGAGAGAGGCCCAAGCAAGACGTGCCCCGAGGAGCGTCTTGCCACATGTCAACAATGGGTCTGACTGAGGGCCTCCAGGAGAGAAGCCCAAGCAAGAAGCGCCCCGAGGAGCGTCTTGCCACATGTCAACACTGGGTCTGACTGAGCGCCTCCAGGAGAGAGGCCCAAGCAAGACACGCCCCGAGGAGCGTCTTGACACATGTTAACACTGGGTCTGACTGAGGGCCTCCATGTGAGAAGCCCAAGCAAGATGCGCCCCGAGGAGCGTCTTGCCACGTGTCACCACTGGGTCTGACTGAGCTCCTCCAGGAGAGAGGCCCAAGCAAGACGCGCCCCGAGGAGCGTCTTGCCACGTGTCAACACTGCGTCTGACTTAGCGCCTCCAGGAGAGAGGCCCAAGCAAGATGCGCCCCGAGGAGCGTCTTGCCACGTGTCACCACTGGGTCTGACTGAGCTCCTCCAGGAGAGAGGCCCAAGCAAGACGCGCCCCGAGGAGCGTCTTGCCACGTGTCACCACTGGGTCTGATTGAGCACCTCCAGGAGAGAGGCCCCAGCAAGACGCGCCCCGAGGAGCATCTTGCCTTATGTCAGCACTCGGTCCTAGAGAGATCAGGTTTGTTTTAATGTACTCCAATCAACAGCCCCTATAACCACAAAAAGGAATGGAGTCATTAGCATTTATGGTTTGTAAATGGCACCCAGAATTATGTTGCACGAAGCACAATTTCACATCATTCTGGGTTCATTTGTGTGAAAACAAGGTCCAATCAGGCTGAAACGTTACAGGAAGGTAGAATCTATTTAGTTGTAAGTGATCTGAATGTTTCATGATGATAGCGCTTTCCTAAGGGGATCAAACCATGTCCCAAAGGTCACCGGATCTGGTGTCAATTTAAAGAAGTAGTCCAGTTACACATTTGTGGGCTTATAACTTGGCTTCTGAATGTCCTAGAGAGATCAGGTTTGTTTTAATGTACTCCAATCAAGAGCCCCTACAAACACAAAAAGGAATGGAGTCATTAGCACTTATGGTTTGTAAATGGCACCCAGAATTATGTTGCACGATGCACAATTTCACATCATTCTGGGTCCATTTGTGTGAAAACAAGGTCCAATCAGGCTGAAACGTTACAGGAAAGTAGAATCTACTGAGTTGTAAGTGATCTGAACGTTTCATGATGATAGCACTTTCCTAATGGGGTCAAACCATGTCCCAAAGGTCACCGGAACTGGTGTCAATTTAAAGAAGTAGTCCAGTTACACATTTGTGGGCTTATAACTTGGCTTCTGAATGTCAGAAGCCCCCTTCAGACAGGCCATGAAAAACGGAAATGTTCCGGAATCTGTCTCTTAAGACCTTTCTGTCTGAATACAAACATCCGGATAATGTGTTCCGGAATTTATCTGGACGAAGCCCCTAGTAACAGGTCCGGACTTGTTACAGACAGGGTGGCTGCTTCAGACTGGTGAGGTAAAGTTCCGGACAAGAGGGAGGGGGAGGAGGAGGGGACCGGGGGATGCCGTGCGCACCTATAGCTCGCTGCTGTAGCATGCGGCGAACCACGGCAGCTCGCCTCCTACGGTACCGCCTAGACGCGCGACGGAGCGCTTCACACCGCTTCAGTGATTCCTTTAACCATTGAGCTTCATCATCCAGGTCTCTTATGCATCTTCGTGTGCGCAGAATTATGCTTAAGCGCCTCGTGATTTTTATCTTGAGAGGCGCTATAGAAATGATGTTTTCTTCTTCTTCTTCTTCTTAACATGAGTCCAATTCTCTCTCCCCCCACCACCACCCCACCGCCGTCAGACATCTGGAACTTTTCCCTGCTGTGTGAACGCAGCCGAAAGGACAAGTTCCGGTACAAAAGTGGTGTGTCTGAAAACACAGTTCCAGTTAAAAACCGGATTGAATTGTCCACAAATGTTCCAGAATGTCAGTCTTAAAAGGGCTGTAGAGAGATCAGGTTTGTTTTAGCGTACTCCAATTAACAGCCCCCATTACCCCAAAAAAGGAATGGAGTCATTAGCACTTATGGTTTTTAAATGGCACCCAGAATTATGTTGCACGAAGCACAATTTCACATCATTCTGGGTCCATTTGTGTGAAAACAAGGTCCAATCAGGCTGAAACGCTACAAGAAGGTAGAATCTATTGAGTTGTAAGTGATCTGAACGTTTCAAGATGATCGCACATTCCTATAGGGGGTAAAACCATGTCCCAAAGGTCACCGGGCCTGGTGTCAATTTAAAGTAGTAGTCCAGTTACACATTTGTGGGCTTATAACTTGGCTTCTGAATGTCCTTGAGAGTTTAGTTTGTTTTAGTGTACTCCAATCAACAGCCCCTAAAACCACAAAATGGAATGGAGTCATTAGCACTTATGGTTTGTAAATGGCACCCAGAATTATGTTGCACGAAGCACAATTTCACATCATTCTGTGTTCATTTGTGTGAAAACAAGGTCCAATCAGGCTGAAACGTTAGAGGAAGGTAGAATCTATTGAGTTGTAAGGGATCTGAACGTTTCATGATGATAGCACTTTCCTAAGGGGGTCAAACCATGTCCCAAAGGTCACCGGATCTGGTGTCAATTTAAAGAAGTAGTCCAGTTACACATTTGTGGGCTTATAACTTGGCTTCTGAATGTCCTAGAGAGATCAGGTTTGTTTTAGTGTACTCCAATCAACAGCCCCTACAACCACAAAAAGGAATGGAGTCATTAGCACTTAAGGTTTGTAAATGGCACCCAGAATTATGTTGCACGAAGCACAATTTCACATCATTCTGGGTCCATTTCTGTGAAAACAAGGTCCAATCAGGCTGAAACGCTACAAGAAGGTAGAATCTCTTGAGTTGTAAGTGATCTGAACGTTTCAAGATGATCGCTCATTCCTATAGGGGGTAAAACCATGTCCCAAAGGTCACCGGGCCTGGTGTCACTTTAAAGAAGTAGTCCAGTTACACCTTTGTGGGCTTATAACTTGGCTTCTGAATGTCCTAGAGAGGTTAGGTTTGTTTTAGTGTTCTCCAATCAACAGCCCCTACAACCACAAAAAGGAATGGAGTCATTAGCACTTATGGTTTGTAAATGGCACCCAGAATTATGTTGCACGAAGCACAATTTCACATCATTCTGGGTCCATTTGTGTGAAAACAAGGTCCAATCTTGCTGAAACGTTACAGGAAGGTAGAATCTATTGAGTTGTAAGTGATCTGAACGTTTCATGATGATAACACTTTCCTAAGGGGGTCAAACCATGTCCCAAAGGTCACCGGATCTGGTGTCAATTTAAAGAAGTAGTCCAGTTACACATTTGTGGGCTTATAACTTGGCTTCTGAATGTCCTATAGAGATCAGGTTTGTTTTAATGTACTCCAACCAACAGCCCCTACAACCACAAAAAGGAATTGAGTCATTAGCACTTATGGTTTTTAAATGGCACCCAGAATTATGTTGCACGAAGCACAATTTCACATCATTCTGGGTCCATTTGTGTGAAAACAAGGTCCAATCAGGCTGAAACGTTACAGGAAGGTAGAATCTATTGAGTTGTAAGTGATCTGAACGTTTCAAGATGATCGCACATTCCTATAGGGGGTCAAACCATGTCCCAAAGGTCACCGGATCTGGTGTCAATTTAAAGAAGTAGTCCAGTTACACCTTTGTGGGCTTATAACTTGGCTTCTGAATGTCCTAGAGAGGTTAGGTTTGTTTTAGTGTTCTCCAATCAACAGCCCCTACAACCACAAAAAGGAATGGAGTCATTAGCACTTATGGTTTGTAAATGGCACCCAGAATTATGTTGCACGAAGCACAATTTCACATCATTCTGGGTCCATTTGTGTGAAAACAAGGTCCAATCTTGCTGAAACGTTACAGGAAGGTAGAATCTATTGAGTTGTAAGTGATCTGAACGTTTCATGATGATAACACTTTCCTAAGGGGGTCAAACCATGTCCCAAAGGTCACCGGATCTGGTGTCAATTTAAAGAAGTAGTCCAGTTACACATTTGTGGGCTTATAACTTGGCTTCTGAATGTCCTAGAGAGATCAGGTTTGTTTTAATGTACTCCAACCAACAGCCCCTACAACCACAAAAAGGAATTGAGTCATTAGCACTTATAGTTTTTAAATGGCACCCAGAATTATGTTGCACGAAGCACAATTTCACATCGTTCTGGGTCCATTTGTGTGAAAACAAGGTCCAATCAGGCTGAAACGTTACAGGAAGGTAGAATCTATTGAGTTGTAAGTGATCTGAACGTTTCAAGATGATCGCACATTCCTATAGGGGGTCAAACCATGTCCCAAAGGTCACCGGATCTGGTGTCAATTTAAAGAAGTAGTCCAGTTACACATTTGTGGGCTTATAACTTGGCTTCTGAATGTCCTAGAGAGATCAGGTTTGTTTTAATGTACTCCATTCAACAGCCCCTACAACCACAAAAAGGAATGGAGTCATTAGCACTTATGATTTGTAAATGGCACCCAGAATTATGTTGCACGAAGCAAAATTTCACATCATTCTGGGTCCATTTGTGTGAAAACAAGGTCCAATCAGGCTGAAACGTTACAGGAAGGTAGAATCTATTGAGTTGTAAGTGATCTGAATGTTTCATGATGATAGCACTTTCCTAAGGGGGTCAAACCATGTCCCAAAGGTCACCGGATCTTGTGTCACTTTAAAGAAGTAGTCCAGTTACACATTTGTGGGCTTATAACTTGGCTTCTGAATGTCCTAGAGAGGTCAGGTTTGTTTTAGTGTACTCCAATCAACAGCCCCTACAACCACAAAAAGGAATGGAGTCATTAGCACTTATGGTTTGTAAATGGCACCCAGAATTATGTTGCACGAAGCACAATTTCACATCATTCTGGGTCCATTTGTGTGAAAACAAGGTCCAATCAGGCTGAAACATTACAGGAAGGTAGAATCTATTAAGTTGTAAGTGATCTGAACGTTTCATGATGATAGCACTTCCCTAAGGGGGTCAAACCATGTCCCAAAGGTCACCGGATCTGGTGTCTAAAGAAGTAGTCCAGTTACAAATTTGTGGGCTTATAACTTGGCTTCTGAATGTCCTAGAGAGATCAGGTTTGTTTTAGTATACTCCAATCAACAGCCCCTACAACCACAAAAAGGAATGGAGTCAATAGACTTATGGTTTTTAAATGGCACCCAGAATTATGTTGCACAAAGCACAATTTCACATCATTCTGGGTTCATTTGTTTGAAAACAAGGTCCAATCAGGCTGAAACGTTACAGGAAGGTAGAATCTATTGAGTTGTAAAAGATCTGAACGTTTCATGATGATAGCACTTTCCTAAGGGGGTCAAACCATGTCCCAAAGGTCACCGGATCTGGTGTCAGTTTAAAGAAGTAGTCAAGTTACACATTTGTGGGCTTATAACTTGGCTTCTGAATGTCCTAGAGAGATCAGGTTTGTTTTAATGTACTCCATTCAACAGCCCCTACAACCACAAAAAGGAATGGAGTCATTAGCACTTATGATTTGTAAATGGCACCCAGAATTATGTTGCACGAAGCAAAATTTCACATCATTCTGGGTCCATTTGTGTGAAAACAAGGTCCAATCAGGCTGAAACGTTACAGGAAGGTAGAATCTATTGAGTTGTAAGTGATCTGAATGTTTCATGATGATAGCACTTTCCTAAGGGGGTCAAACCATGTCCCAAAGGTCACCGGATCTTGTGTCACTTTAAAGAAGTAGTCCAGTTACACATTTGTGGGCTTATAACTTGGCTTCTGAATGTCCTAGAGAGGTCAGGTTTGTTTTAGTGTACTCCAATCAACAGCCCCTACAACCACAAAAAGGAATGGAGTCATTAGCACTTATGGTTTGTAAATGGCACCCAGAATTATGTTGCACGAAGCACAATTTCACATCATTCTGGGTCCATTTGTGTGAAAACAAGGTCCAATCAGGCTGAAACATTACAGGAAGGTAGAATCTATTAAGTTGTAAGTGATCTGAACGTTTCATGATGATAGCACTTCCCTAAGGGGGTCAAACCATGTCCCAAAGGTCACCGGATCTGGTGTCTAAAGAAGTAGTCCAGTTACAAATTTGTGGGCTTATAACTTGGCTTCTGAATGTCCTAGAGAGATCAGGTTTGTTTTAGTATACTCCAATCAACAGCCCCTACAACCACAAAAAGGAATGGAGTCAATAGACTTATGGTTTTTAAATGGCACCCAGAATTATGTTGCACAAAGCACAATTTCACATCATTCTGGGTTCATTTGTTTGAAAACAAGGTCCAATCAGGCTGAAACGTTACAGGAAGGTAGAATCTATTGCGTTGTAAGTGATCTGAACGTTTCATGATGATAGCACATTCCTAAGGGGGTCAAACCATGTCCCAAAGGTCACCGGATCTGGTGTCAATTTAAAGAAGTAGTCCAGTTACACATTTGTGGGCTTAAACCTTGGCTTCTGAATGTCCTAGAGCGATCAGGTTTTTTTAGTGTACTCCAATCAACAGCCCCTACAACCACAAAAAGGAATGGACACATTAGCACTTATGGTTTTTAAATGGCACCCAGAATTATGTTGCACGAAGCACAATTTTACATCATTCTGGATTCATTTGTGTAAAAACAAGGTCCAATCAGGCTGAAACGTTACAGGAAGGTAGAATCTATTGAGTTGTAAGTGATCTGAACGTTTCATGATGATAGCACTTTCCTAAGGGGGTCAAACCATGTCCCAAATGTCATCGGATCTGGTGTCAATTTAAAGTAGTAGTCCAGTTACACATTTGTGGGCTTATAACTTGGCTTCTGAATGTCCTAGAGAGGTCAGGTTTGTTTTAATGTACTCATATCAACAGCCCCTACAACCACAAAAAGGAATGGAGTCATTAGCACTTATGGTTTGTAAATGGCACCCAGAATTATGTTGCACGAAGCAAAATTTCACATCATTCTGGGTTCATTTGTGTGAAAACAAGGTCCAATCAGGCAGAAACGTTACAGGAAGGTAGAATCTATTGAGTTGTAAGTGATCTGAACGTTTCATGATGATAGCACTTTCCTATAGGGGGTCAAACCATGTCCCAAAGGTCACCGGGCCTGGTGTCACTTTAAAGATCTGTGGTTCGGACCAGTGCTGGGATGCACCAAAAAATTTTTCGTGCGCCTCGGACCAACGTGGGCCGAACGGCGGCCAAAAAGGGGCTCAAGTGGCAGAAGGCCGCAAATGAAGCCTGAGCTAAATTTTCACACTTTTGGGCCGCCGTTTGAATTCGGTTTGGCGTAGCCGCACGAAATTTGGGTTGGTGCATCCCGGCTACCATCTCATCGACGCACGTCGAAATCGATGCCGTCGGACCTTTTCGAGCGCCCTTACGGGACGCTTGTCCAGGCAGATATAGTCAGGTGTCTGGTTACACCTTTGTGGGCTTATAACTTGGCTTCTGAATATCCTAGAGAGGTCAGGCTGGTTTTAAAATACTCCAATGGATGGTTTGTATCTAGAACAGAATGAATGGAGTGGATCGGATGTACAGTTTTTAAATGGCACCCAGACCTATGTTGCACCAAGAACAAGTTCACATTATTATGGGTCCAGTTCTCTGAAAAAAGCTTCAATCAGGCTGAAATGTTACAGGAAGTTAGAATCTATTGAATTGTAAGTGATCTGAACGTTTCATGATGATAGCACTTTCCTAAGGGGGTCAAACCATGTCCCAAAGGTCACCGGATCTGGTGTCAATTTAAAGAAGTAGTCCAGTTACACATTTGTGGGCTTATAACTTGGCTTCTGAATGTCCTAGAGAGATCAGGTTTGTTTTAATGTACTCCAATCAACAGCCCCTACAACCAGAAAATGTAATGGAGTCATTAGCACTTATGGTTTGTAAATGGCACCCAGAATTATGTTGCACGAAGCACAATTTCACATCATTCTGGGTCCATTTGTGTGAAAACAAGGTCCAATCAGGCTGAAACGTTACAAGACGGTAGAATCTATTGAATTGTAAGTGATCTGAACGTTTCATGATGATCGCACATTCCTATAGGGGGTCAAACCATGTCCCAAAGGTCACCGGGCCTGGTGTCACTTTAAAGAAGTAGTCCAATTACACCTTTGAGGGCTTATAACTTGGTTTCTGAATGTCCTAGAGAGATCAGGTTTGTTTTAGTGTACTCCAATCAACAGCCCCTACAACCTAAAAAAGGAATGGAGTCATTAGCACTTATGGTTTTTAAATGGCACCCAGAATTATGTTGCACGAAGCACAATTTCCCATCATTCTGGGTCCATTTGTGTGAAAACAAGGTCCAATCAGGCTGAAACGTTACAAGAAGGTAGAATCTATTGAGTTGTAAGTGATCTGAACGTTTCATGATGATCGCACATTCCTATTGGGGGTCAAACCATGTCCCAAAGGTCACCGGGCCTGGTGTCACTTTAAAGAAGTAGTCCAGTTACACCTTTGTGGGCTTATAACTTGGCTTCTGAATATCCTAGAGAGGTCAGGTTTGTTTTAGAGTACTCCAATTAGCAGCCCCCATTACCACTAAAAGGAATGGAGTCATTAGCACTTATGGTTTTTAAATGACACCCAGAATTATGTTGCATGAAGCACAATTTCACATCATTCTGGGTCCATTTGTGTGAAAACAAGGTCCAATCAGGCTGAAACGTTACAAGAAGGTAGAATCTATTGAGTTGTAAGTGATCTGAACGTTTCAAGATGATCACACTTTCCAAAGATCGTCAAACCATGTCCCAAAGGTCACCGGATCTGGTGTCAATTTAAAGAAGTAGTCCAGTTACACATTTCTGGGCTTATAACTTGGCTTCTGAATGTCCTAGAGCGATCAGGTTTGCTTTAGTGTACTCCAATCAACAGCCCCTACAACCACAAAAAGGAATGGAGACATTAGCACTTATGTTTTTTAAATGGCACCCAGAATTATGTTGCACGAAGCACAATTTCACATCATTCTGGGTTCATTTGTGTGAAAACAAGGTCCAATCAGGCTGAAACAATACAGGAAGGTAGAATCTATTGAATTGTAAGTGGTCTGAACGTTTCATGATGATAGCACGTTCCTAAGGGGGTCAAACCATGTCCCAAAGGTCACCGGATCTGGTGTCAATTTAAAGTAGTCCAGTTACACATTTGTGGGCTTATAACATGGCTTCTGAATGTCCTAGAGAGATCAGGTTTGTTTTAGTGTACTCCAATAAACAGCCCCTACAATCCTCAAAAAGGAATGGAGTCATTAGCACTTATGGTTTTTAAATGGCACCCAGAATTATGTTGCACGAAGCACAATTTCACATCATTCTGGGTCCATTTGTGTGAAAACAAGGTCCAATCTGGCTGAAACGTTACAAGAAGGTAGAATCTATTGAGTTGTAAGTGATCTGAACGTTTCATGATGATAGTACTTTCCTAAGGGGGTCAAACCATGTCCCAAAGGTCACCGGATCTGGTGTCAATTTAAAGAAGTAGTCCAGTTACACATTTGTTGGCTCATAACTTAGCTTCTGAATGTCCTAGAGAGATCAGGTTTGTTTTAGTATACTCCAATCAACACCCCCTACAACCACAAAAAGGAATGGAGTCATTAGCACTTATGGTTTTTAAATGGCACCCAGAATTATGTTTCACGAAGCACAATTTCACATCATTCTGGGTTCATTTGTGTGAAAACAAGGTCCAATCAGGCTGAAACGTTACAAGAAGGTAGAATCTATTGAGTTGTAAGTGATCTGAACGTTTCATGATGATCGCACATTCCTATAGGGGGTCAAACCAATTCCCAAAGGTCACCGGGCCTGGTGTCACTTTAAAAAAGTAGTCCAGTTACACCTTTGTGGGCTTATAACTTGGCTTCTGAATATCCTAGAGAGGTCAGGTTTGTTTTAGAGTACTCCAATTAACAGCCCCCATTACCACTAAGAGGAATGGAGTCATTATCACTTATGGTTTTTAAATGGCACCCAGAATTATGTTGCACGAAGCACAATTTCACATCATTCTGGGTCCATTTGTGTGAAAACAAGGTCCAATCAGGCTGAAACGTTACAAGAAGGTAGAATCTATTGAGTTGTAAGTGATCTGAACGTTTCATGATGATAGCAAATTCCTATAGGGGGTCAAACCATGTCCCAAAGGTCACCGGGCCTGGTGTCACTTTAAAGAAGTAGTCCAATTACACCTTTGAGGGCTTATAACTTGGTTTCTGAGTCCTAGAGAGATCAGTTTTTTTTTGTGTACTCCAATCAACAGCCCCTACAACCTCAAAAAGGAATGGAGTCATTAGCACTTATGGTTTTTAAATGGCACCCAGAATTATGTTGCACGAAGCACAATTTCACATCATTCTGGGTCCATTTGTGTGAAAACAAGGTCCAATCAGGCTGAAACGTTACAAGAAGGTAGAGTCTATTGAGTTGTAAGTGATCTGAACGTTTCATGATGATCGCACATTCCTATTGGGGGTCAAACCATGTCCCAAAGGTCACCGGGCCTGGTGTCACTTTAAAGAAGTAGTCCAGTTACACCTTTGTGGGCTTATAACTTGGCTTCTGAATATCCTAGAGAGGTCAGGTTTGTTTTAGAGTACTCCAATTAGCAGCCCCCATTACCACTAAAAGGAATGGAGTCATTAGCACTTATGGTTTTTAAATGGCACCCAGAATTATGTTGCATGAAGCACAATTTCACATACTTCTGGGTTCATTTGTGTGAAAACAAGGTCCAATCAGGCTGAAACGTTACAGGAAGGTAGAATCTATTGAGTTGTAAGTGATCTGAACGTTTCATGATGATAGCACTTTCCTAAGGGGCTCAATCCATGTCCCAAAGGTCACCGGATCTGGTGTCAATTTAAAGTAGTAGTCCAGTTACACATTTGTGGGCTTATAACTTGGCATCCGAATGTCCTAGAGAGGTCAGGTTTGTTTTAATGTACTCATATCAACAGCCCCTACAACCACAAAAAGGAATGGAGTCATTAGCACTTATGGTTTGTAAATGGCACCCAGAATTATGTTGCACGAAGCAAAATTTCACATCATTCTGGGTTCATTTGTGTGAAAACAAGGTCCAATCAGGCAGAAACGTTACAGAAAGGTAGAATCTATTGAGTTGTAAGTGATCTGAACGTTTCATGATGATAGCACTTTCCTATAGGGGGTCAAACCATGTCCCAAAGGTCACCGGGCCTGGTGTCACTTTAAAGATCTGTGGTTCGGACCAGTGCTGGGATGCACCAAAAAATTTTTCGTGCGCCTCGGACCAACGTGGGCTGAACGGCGGCCAAAAAGGGGCTCAAGTGGCAGAAGGCCGCAAATGAAGCCTGAGCTAAATTTTCACACTTTTGGGCCGCCGTTTGAATTCGGTTTGGCGTAGCCGCACGAAATTTGAGTTGGTGCATCCCGGCTACCATCTCATCGACGCACGTCGAAATCGATGCCGTCGGACCTTTTCGAGCGCCCTTACGGGACGCTTGTCCAAGCAGATATAGTCAGGTGTCTGGTTACACCTTTGTGGGCTTATAACTTGGCTT
This sequence comes from Nothobranchius furzeri, assembly GCF_043380555.1. Taxonomy (NCBI): domain Eukaryota; kingdom Metazoa; phylum Chordata; class Actinopteri; order Cyprinodontiformes; family Nothobranchiidae; genus Nothobranchius; species Nothobranchius furzeri. The sequence continues at coordinate 14,020,698 of NC_091756.1, forward strand.
CTGAATATCCTAGAGAGGTCAGGCTGGTTTTAAAATACTCCAATGGATGGTTTGTATCTAGAACAGAATGAATGGAGTGGATAGGATGTACAGTTTTTAAATGGCACCCAGACCTATGTTGCACCAAGAACAAGTTCACATTATTATGGGTCCAGTTCTCTGAAAAAAGCTTCAATCAGGCTGAAACATCATAGGAAGGTACAATCTATTGAGTTGTAAATGAAGTGTGAAAACAAGAGACAATCAGGCTGAAATGTTACAGGAAGGTAGAATCTATTGAATTGTAAGTGATCTGAACGTTTCATGATGATAGCACTTTCCTAAGGGGGTCAAACCATGTCCCAAAGGTCACCGGATCTGGTGTCAATTTAAAGAAGTAGTCCAGTTACACATTTGTGGGCTTATAACTTGGCTTCTGAATGTCCTAGAGAGATCAGGTTTGTTTTAATGTACTCCAATCAACAGCCCCTACAACCAGAAAATGTAATGGAGTCATTAGCACTTATGGTTTGTAAATGGCACCCAGAATTATGTTGCACGAAGCACAATTTCACATCATTCTGGGTCCATTTGTGTGAAAACAAGGTCCAATCAGGCTGAAACGTTACAAGACGGTAGAATCTATTGAATTGTAAGTGATCTGAACGTTTCATGATGATCGCACATTCCTATAGGGGGTCAAACCATGTCCCAAAGGTCACCGGGCCTGGTGTCACTTTAAAGAAGTAGTCCAATTACACCTTTGAGGGCTTATAACTTGGTTTCTGAATGTCCTAGAGAGATCAGGTTTGTTTTAGTGTACTCCAATCAACAGCCCCTACAAACTAAAAAAGGAATGGAGTCATTAGCACTTATGGTTTTTAAATGGCACCCAGAATTATGTTGCACGAAGCACAATTTCCCATCATTCTGGGTCCATTTGTGTGAAAACAAGGTCCAATCAGGCTGAAACGTTACAAGAAGGTAGAATCTATTGAGTTGTAAGTGATCTGAACGTTTCATGATGATCGCACATTCCTATTGGGGGTCAAACCATGTCCCAAAGGTCACCGGACCTGGTGTCACTTTAAAGAAGTAGTCCAGTTACACCTTTGTGGGCTTATAACTTGGCTTCTGAATATCCTAGAGAGGTCAGGTTTGTTTTAGAGTACTCCAATTAGCAGCCCCCATTACCACTAAAAGGAATGGAGTCATTAGCACTTATGGTTTTTAAATGACACCCAGAATTATGTTGCATGAAGCACAATTTCACATCATTCTGGGTCCATTTGTGTGAAAACAAGGTCCAATCAGGCTGAAACGTTACAAGAAGGTAGAATCTATTGAGTTGTAAGTGATCTGAACGTTTCAAGATGATCACACTTTCCAAAGATCGTCAAACCATGTCCCAAAGGTCACCGGATCTGGTGTCAATTTAAAGAAGTAGTCCAGTTACACATTTCTGGGCTTATAACTTGGCTTCTGAATGTCCTAGAGCAATCAGGTTTGCTTTAGTGTACTCCAATCAACAGCCCCTACAACCACAAAAAGGAATGGAGACATTAGCACTTATGGTTTTTAAATGGCACCCAGAATTATGTTGCACGAAGCACAATTTCACAACATTCTGGGTTCATTTGTGTGAAAACAAGGTCCAATCAGGCTGAAACAATACAGGAAGGTAGAATCTATTGAATTGTAAGTGGTCTGAACGTTTCATGATGATAGCACTTTCCTAAGGGGGTCAAACCATGTCCCAAAGGTCACCGGATCTGGTGTCAATTTAAAGAAGTAGTCCAGTTACACATTTGTGGGCTTATAACTTGGCTTCTGAATGTCCTAGAGAGATCAGGTTTGTTTTAATTTACTCCAATCAACAGCCCCTACAACCACAAAAAGGAATGGAGTCATTAGCACTTATGGTTTGTAAATGGCACCCAGAATTATGTTGCACGAAGCACAATTTCACATCATTCTGGGTCCATTTGTGTGAAAACAAGGTCCAATCAGGCTGAAACGTTACAAGAAGGTAGAATCTATTGAGTTGTAAGTGATCTGAACGTTTCATGATGATCGCACATTCCTATTGGGGGTCAAACCATGTCCCAAAGGTCACCGGGCCTGGTGTCACTTTAAAGAAGTAGTCCAGTTACACCTTTGTGGGCTTATAACTTGGCTTCTGAATATCCTAGAGAGGTCAGGTTTGTTTTAGAGTACTCCAATTAGCAGCCCCCATTACCACTAAAAGGAATGGAGTCATTAGCACTTATGGTTTTTAAATGGCACCCAGAATTATGTTGCATGAAGCACAATTTCACATACTTCTGGGTTCATTTGTGTGAAAACAAGGTCCAATCAGGCTGAAACGTTACAGGAAGGTAGAATCTATTGAGTTGTAAGTGATCTGAACGTTTCATGATGATAGCACTTTCCTAAGGGGGTCAAACCATGTCCCAAAGGTCACCGGATCTGGTGTCAATTTAAAGAAGTAGTCCAGTTACACATTTGTGGGCTTATAACTTGGCTTCTGAATGTCCTAGAGAGATCAGGTTTGTTTTAATTTACCCCAATCAACAGCCCCTACAACCACAAAAAGGAATGGAGTCATTAGCACTTATGGTTTGTAAATGGCACCCAGAATTATGTTGCACGAAGCACAATTTCACATCATTCTGGGTCCATTTGTGTGAAAACAAGGTCCAATCAGGCTGAAGCGTTACAAGAAGGTAGAATCTATTGAGTTGTAAGTGATCTGAACGTTTCATGATGATCGCACATTCCTATAGGGGGTAAAACCATGTCCCAAAGGTCACCGCGCCTGGTGTCACTTTAAAGAAGTAGTCCAGTTACACATTTGTGGGCTTATAACTTGGCTTCTGAATGTCCTAGAGAGATCAGGTTTGTTTTAATGTACTCCAATCAACAGCCCCTACAACCACAAAAAGGAATGGAGTCATTAGCACTTATGGTTTGTAAATGGCACCCAGAATTATGTTGCATGAAGCACAATTTCACATCATTCTGGGTCCATTTGTGTGAAAACAAGGTCCAATCAGGCTGAAACGTTACAAGAAGGTAGAATCTATTGAGTTGTAAGTGATCTGAACGTTTCAAGATGATCGTACTTTCCTAAGGGGGTCAAACCATGTCCCAAAGGTCACCGGATCTGGTGTCAATTTAAAGAAGTAGTCCAGTTACACATTTGTGGGCTTATAACTTGGCTTCTGAATGTCCTAGAGCGATCAGGTTTGCTTTAGTGTACTCCAATCAACAGCCCCTACAACCACAAAAAGGAATGGAGACATTAGCACTTATGGTTTTTAAATGGCACCCAGAATTATGTTGCACGAAGCACAATTTCACATCATTCTGGGTTCATTTGTGTGAAAACAAGGTCCAATCAGGCTGAAACAATACAGGAAGGTAGAATCTATTGAGTTGTAAGTGATCTGAACGTTTCATGATGATCGCACTTTCCTAAGGGGGTCAAACCATGTCCCAAAGGTCACCGGATCTGGTGTCACTTTAAAGAAGTAGTCCAGTTACACATTTGTGGGCTTATAACTTGGCTTCTGAATGTCCTAGAGAGGTCAGGGTTGTTTTAGTGTACTCCAATCAACAGCCCCTACAACCACAAAAAGGAATGGAGTCATTAGCACTTATGGTTTTTAAATGGCACCCAGAATTATGTTGCACGAAGCACAATTTCACATCATTCTGGGTTCATTTGTGTGAAAACAAGGTCCAATCAGGCTGAAACGTTACAGGAAGGTAGAATCTACTGAGTTGTAAGTGATCTGAACGTTTCATGATGATAGCACTTTCCTAAGGTGGTCAAACCATGTCCCAAAGATCACCGGATCTGGTGTCAATTTAAAGAAGTAGTCCAGTTACACATTTGTGGGCTTATAACTTGGCTACTGAATGTCCTAGAGAGATAAGGTTTGTTTTAGTGTACTCCAATCAACAGCACCTACAACCACAAAAAGGAATGGAGTCATTAGCACTTATGGTTTGTAAATGGCACCCAGAATTATGTTGCACGAAGCACAATTTCACATCATTCTGGGTCCATTTGTGTGAAAACAAGGTCCAATCAGGCTGAAATGCTACAAGAAGGTAGAATCTATTGAGTTGTAAGTGATCTGAACGTTTCAAGATGATCGCACATTCCTATAGGGGGTAAAACCATGTCCCAAAGGTCACCGGGCCTGGTGTCACTTTAAAGAAGTAGTCCAGTTACACCTTTGTGGGCTTATAACTTGGCTTCTGAATGTCCTAGAGAGGTTAGGTTTGTTTTAGTGTACTCCAATCAAAGCCCCTACAACCACAAAAAGGAATGGAGTCATTAGCACTTATGGTTTGTAAATGGCACCCAGAACTATGTTGCACGAAGCACAATTTCACATCATTGTGGGTTCATTTGTGTGAAAACAAGGTCCAATCAGGCTGAAACGTTACCGGAAGGTAGAATCTATTGAGTTGTAAGTGATCTGAACGTTTCATGATGATAGCACTTTCCTAAGGGGGTCAAACCATGTCCCAAAGGTCACCGGATCTGGTGTCAATTTAAAGAAGTAGTCCAGTTACACATTTGTGGGCTTATAACTTGGCTTCTGAATGTCCTAGAGAGATCAGGTTTGTTTTAATGTACTCCAATCAACAGCCCCTACAACCACAAAAAGGAATGGAGTCATTAGCACTTATAGTTTGTAAGTGGCACCCAGAATTATGTTGCACGAAGCACAATTTCACATCATTCTGGGTCAATTTGTGTGAAAACAAGGTCCAATCCAGCTGAAACGCTACAAGAAGGTAGAATCTATTGAGTTGTAAGTGATCTGAACGTTTCAAGATGATCGCACATTCCTATAGGGTGTCAAACCATGTCCCAAAGGTCACCGGGCCAAGTGTCAATTTAAAGAAGTAGTCCAGTTACACATTTGTGGGCTTATAACTTGGCTTCTGAATGTCCTAGAGAGATCAGGTTTGTTTTAATGTACTCCAATCAACAGCCCCTACAACCACAAAAAGGAATGGAGTCATTAGCATTTATGGTTTGTAAATGGCACCCAGAATTATGTTGCACGAAGCACAATTTCACATCATTCTGGGTCCATTTGTGTGAAAACAAGGTCCAATCAGGCTGAAACGTTACAAGACGGTAGAATCTATTGAATTGTAAGTGATCTGAACGTTTCATGATGATCGCACATTCCTATAGGGGGTCAAACCATGTCCCAAAGGTCACCGGGCCTGGTGTCACTTTAAAGAAGTAGTCCAATTACACCTTTGAGGGCTTATAACTTGGTTTCTGAATGTCCTAGAGAGATCAGGTTTGTTTTAGTGTACTCCAATCAACAGCCCCTACAAACTAAAAAAGGAATGGAGTCATTAGCACTTATGGTTTTTAAATGGCACCCAGAATTATGTTGCACGAAGCACAATTTCCCATCATTCTGGGTCCATTTGTGTGAAAACAAGGTCCAATCAGGCTGAAACGTTACAAGAAGGTAGAATCTATTGAGTTGTAAGTGATCTGAACGTTTCATGATGATCGCACATTCCTATTGGGGGTCAAACCATGTCCCAAAGGTCACCGGACCTGGTGTCACTTTAAAGAAGTAGTCCAGTTACACCTTTGTGGGCTTATAACTTGGCTTCTGAATATCCTAGAGAGGTCAGGTTTGTTTTAGAGTACTCCAATTAGCAGCCCCCATTACCACTAAAAGGAATGGAGTCATTAGCACTTATGGTTTTTAAATGACACCCAGAATTATGTTGCATGAAGCACAATTTCACATCATTCTGGGTCCATTTGTGTGAAAACAAGGTCCAATCAGGCTGAAACGTTACAAGAAGGTAGAATCTATTGAGTTGTAAGTGATCTGAACGTTTCAAGATGATCACACTTTCCAAAGATCGTCAAACCATGTCCCAAAGGTCACCGGATCTGGTGTCAATTTAAAGAAGTAGTCCAGTTACACATTTCTGGGCTTATAACTTGGCTTCTGAATGTCCTAGAGCAATCAGGTTTGCTTTAGTGTACTCCAATCAACAGCCCCTACAACCACAAAAAGGAATGGAGACATTAGCACTTATGGTTTTTAAATGGCACCCAGAATTATGTTGCACGAAGCACAATTTCACAACATTCTGGGTTCATTTGTGTGAAAACAAGGTCCAATCAGGCTGAAACAATACAGGAAGGTAGAATCTATTGAATTGTAAGTGGTCTGAACGTTTCATGATGATAGCACTTTCCTAAGGGGGTCAAACCATGTCCCAAAGGTCACCGGATCTGGTGTCAATTTAAAGAAGTAGTCCAGTTACACATTTGTGGGCTTATAACTTGGCTTCTGAATGTCCTAGAGAGATCAGGTTTGTTTTAATTTACTCCAATCAACAGCCCCTACAACCACAAAAAGGAATGGAGTCATTAGCACTTATGGTTTGTAAATGGCACCCAGAATTATGTTGCACGAAGCACAATTTCACATCATTCTGGGTCCATTTGTGTGAAAACAAGGTCCAATCAGGCTGAAACGTTACAAGAAGGTAGAATCTATTGAGTTGTAAGTGATCTGAACGTTTCATGATGATCGCACATTCCTATTGGGGGTCAAACCATGTCCCAAAGGTCACCGGGCCTGGTGTCACTTTAAAGAAGTAGTCCAGTTACACCTTTGTGGGCTTATAACTTGGCTTCTGAATATCCTAGAGAGGTCAGGTTTGTTTTAGAGTACTCCAATTAGCAGCCCCCATTACCACTAAAAGGAATGGAGTCATTAGCACTTATGGTTTTTAAATGGCACCCAGAATTATGTTGCATGAAGCACAATTTCACATACTTCTGGGTTCATTTGTGTGAAAACAAGGTCCAATCAGGCTGAAACGTTACAGGAAGGTAGAATCTATTGAGTTGTAAGTGATCTGAACGTTTCATGATGATAGCACTTTCCTAAGGGGGTCAAACCATGTCCCAAAGGTCACCGGATCTGGTGTCAATTTAAAGAAGTAGTCCAGTTACACATTTGTGGGCTTATAACTTGGCTTCTGAATGTCCTAGAGAGATCAGGTTTGTTTTAATTTACTCCAATCAACAGCCCCTACAACCACAAAAAGGAATGGAGTCATTAGCACTTATGGTTTGTAAATGGCACCCAGAATTATGTTGCACGAAGCACAATTTCACATCATTCTGGGTCCATTTGTGTGAAAACAAGGTCCAATCAGGCTGAAGCGTTACAAGAAGGTAGAATCTATTGAGTTGTAAGTGATCTGAACGTTTCATGATGATCGCACATTCCTATAGGGGGTAAAACCATGTCCCAAAGGTCACCGCGCCTGGTGTCACTTTAAAGAAGTAGTCCAGTTACACATTTGTGGGCTTATAACTTGGCTTCTGAATGTCCTAGAGAGATCAGGTTTGTTTTAATGTACTCCAATCAACAGCCCCTACAACCACAAAAAGGAATGGAGTCATTAGCACTTATGGTTTGTAAATGGCACCCAGAATTATGTTGCATGAAGCACAATTTCACATCATTCTGGGTCCATTTGTGTGAAAACAAGGTCCAATCAGGCTGAAACGTTACAAGAAGGTAGAATCTATTGAGTTGTAAGTGATCTGAACGTTTCAAGATGATCGTACTTTCCTAAGGGGGTCAAACCATGTCCCAAAGGTCACCGGATCTGGTGTCAATTTAAAGAAGTAGTCCAGTTACACATTTGTGGGCTTATAACTTGGCTTCTGAATGTCCTAGAGCGATCAGGTTTGCTTTAGTGTACTCCAATCAACAGCCCCTACAACCACAAAAAGGAATGGAGACATTAGCACTTATGGTTTTTAAATGGCACCCAGAATTATGTTGCACGAAGCACAATTTCACATCATTCTGGGTTCATTTGTGTGAAAACAAGGTCCAATCAGGCTGAAACAATACAGGAAGGTAGAATCTATTGAGTTGTAAGTGATCTGAACGTTTCATGATGATCGCACTTTCCTAAGGGGGTCAAACCATGTCCCAAAGGTCACCGGATCTGGTGTCACTTTAAAGAAGTAGTCCAGTTACACATTTGTGGGCTTATAACTTGGCTTCTGAATGTCCTAGAGAGGTCAGGGTTGTTTTAGTGTACTCCAATCAACAGCCCCTACAACCACAAAAAGGAATGGAGTCATTAGCACTTATGGTTTTTAAATGGCACCCAGAATTATGTTGCACGAAGCACAATTTCACATCATTCTGGGTTCATTTGTGTGAAAACAAGGTCCAATCAGGCTGAAACGTTACAGGAAGGTAGAATCTACTGAGTTGTAAGTGATCTGAACGTTTCATGATGATAGCACTTTCCTAAGGTGGTCAAACCATGTCCCAAAGATCACCGGATCTGGTGTCAATTTAAAGAAGTAGTCCAGTTACACATTTGTGGGCTTATAACTTGGCTACTGAATGTCCTAGAGAGATAAGGTTTGTTTTAGTGTACTCCAATCAACAGCACCTACAACCACAAAAAGGAATGGAGTCATTAGCACTTATGGTTTGTAAATGGCACCCAGAATTATGTTGCACGAAGCACAATTTCACATCATTCTGGGTCAATTTGTGTGAAAACAAGGTCCAATCCAGCTGAAACGCTACAAGAAGGTAGAATCTATTGAGTTGTAAGTGATCTGAACGTTTCAAGATGATCGCACATTCCTATAGGGTGTCAAACCATGTCCCAAAGGTCACCGGGCCAAGTGTCAATTTAAAGAAGTAGTCCAGTTACACATTTGTGGGCTTATAACTTGGCTTCTGAATGTCCTAGAGAGATCAGGTTTGTTTTAATGTACTCCAATCAACAGCCCCTACAACCACAAAAAGGAATGGAGTCATTAGCATTTATGGTTTGTAAATGGCACCCAGAATTATGTTGCACGAAGCACAATTTCACATCAATCTGGGTTCATTTGTGTGAAAACAAGGTCCAATCAGGCTGAAACGTTACAGGAAGGTAGAATCTATTGAGTTGTAAGTGATCTGAACGTTTCATGATGATAGCGCTTTCCTAAGGGGATCAAACCATGTCCCAAAGGTCACCGGATCTGGTGTCAATTTAAAGAAGTAGTCCAGTTACACATTTGTGGGCTTATAACTTGGCTTCTGAATGTCCTAGAGAGATCAGGTTTGTTTTAGTGTACTCCAATCAACAGCCCCTACAACCACAAAAGGAATGGAGTCATTAGCACTTATGGTTTGTAAATGGCACCCAGAATTATGTTGCACGAAGCACAATTTCACATCATTCTGGGTCCATTTGTGTGAAAACAAGGTCCAATCAGGCTGAAACGTTACAAGAAGGTAGAATCTATTGAGTTGTAAGTGATCTGAACGTTTCATGATGATCTCACATTCCCATAGGGGGTCAAACCATGTCCCAAACGTCACCGGGCCTGGTGTCACTTTAAAGAAGTAGTCCAGTTACACCTTTGTGGGCTTATAACTTGGCTTCTGAATGTCCTAGAGAGGTCAGGTTTGTTTTAGTGCACTCCAATCAACAGCCCCTACAACCACAAAAAGGAATGGAGTCATTAGCATTTATGGTTTGTAAATGGCACCCAGAATTATGTTGCACGAAGCACAATTTCACATCATTCTGGGTTCATTTGTGTGAAAACAAGGTCCAATCAGGCTGAAACGTTACAGGAAGGTAGAATCTATTGAGTTGTAAGTGATCTGAACGTTTCATGATGATAGCACTTTCCTAAGGGGGTCAATCCATGTCCCAAAGGTCACCGGATCTGGTGTCAATTTAAAGAAGTAGTCCAGTTACACATTTCTGGGCTTATAACTTGGCTTCTGAATGTCCTAGAGCGATCAGGTTTGCTTTAGTGTACTCCAATCAACAGCCCCTACAACCACAAAAAGGAATGGAGACATTAGCACTTATGGTTTTTAAATGGCACCCAGAATTATGTTGCACGAAGCACAATTTCACATCATTCTGGGTTCATTTGTGTGAAAACAAGGTCCAATCAGGCTGAAACAATACAGGAAGGTAGAATCTATTGAGTTGTAAGTGATCTGAACATTTCATGATGATCGCACTTTTCCTAAGGGGGTCAAACCATGCCATGTGTCAATCAGACAGAAAGGTCTTACGGACAGATTCCGGCAAATTTCCGTTTTTCATGGCCTGTCTGAAAGGGGCTTAGGACATTCAGAAGTCAAGTTATAAGCCCACAAATGTGTAACTGGACTACTACTTTAAATTGACACCAGATCCGGTGACCTTTGGGACATGGTTTGACCCCCTTAGGAAAGTGCTATCATCATGAAACATTCAGATCACTTACAACTGAATAGATTCTACCTTCCTGTAACGTTTCAGCCTGATTGGACCTTGTTTTCACACAAATGAACCCAGAATGATGTGAAATTGTGCTTCGTGCAACATAATTCTGGGTGCCATTTACAAACCATAAGTGCTAATGACTCCATTCCTTTTTGTGGTTGTAGGGGCTGTTGATTGGAGAACACTCAAACAAACCTAACCTCTCTAGGACATTCAGAAGCCAAGTTATAAGCCAACAAAGGTGTAACTGGACTACTTCTTTAAAGTGACACCAGGCCCGGTGACCTTTGGGACATGGTTTTACCCCCTTAGGAAAGTGCTATCATCATGAAACGTTCAGATCACTTACAACTCAATAGATTCTACCTTCTTGTAGCGTTTCAGCCTGATTGGACCTTGTTTTCACACAAATGGACCCAGAATGATGTGAAATTGTGCTTCGTGCAACATAATTCTAGGTGCCATTTACAAACCATAAGTGCTAATGACTCCATTCCTTTTTGTGGTTGTAGGGGCTGTTGATTGGAGTACACTAAAACAAACCTGACCTCTCTAGGACATTCAGAAGCCAAGTTATAAGCCCACAAATGTGTAACTGGACTACTTCTTTAAAGTGACACCAGATCCGGTGACATTTGGGACATGGTTTGACCCTCTTAGGAAAGTGCTATCATCATGAAACGTTCAGATCACTTACAACTCAATAGATTCTACCTTCCTGTAACGTTTCAGCCTGATTGGACCTTGGTTTCACACAAATGAACCCAGAATGATGTGAAATTGTGCTTCGTGCAACATAATTATGGGTGCCATTTACAAACCATAAGTGCTAATGACTCCATTCCTTTTTGTGGTTTTAGGGGCTGTTGATTGGAGTACACTAAAACAAACTAACCTCTCTAGGACATTAAGAAGCCAAGTTATAAGCCCACAAAGGTGTAACTGGACTACTACTTTAAAGTGACACCAGGCCCGGTGACCTTTGGGACATGGTTTTACCCCCTATAGGAATGTGCGATCATCTTGAAACGTTCAGATCACTTACAACTCAATAGAATCTACCTTCCTGTAACGTTTCAGCCTGATTGGACCTTGGTTTCACACAAATGAACCCAGAATGATGTGAAATTGTGCTTCGTGCAACATAATTATGGGTGCCATTTACAAACCATAAGTGCTAATGACTCCATTCCTTTTTGTGGTTTTAGGGGCTGTTGATTGGAGTACACTAAAACAAACTAACCTCTCTAGGACATTAAGAAGCCAAGTTATAAGCCCACAAAGGTGTAACTGGACTACTACTTTAAAGTGACACCAGGCCCGGTGACCTTTGGGACATGGTTTTACCCCCTATAGGAATGTGCGATCATCTTGAAACATTCAGATCACTTACAACTCAATAGAATCTACCTTCCTGTAACGTTTCAGCCTGATTGGACCTTGTTTTCACACAAATGAACCCAGAATGATGTGAAATTGTGCTTCGTGCAACATAATTCTGGGTGCCATTTACATACCATAAGTGCTAATGACTCCATTCCTTTTTGTGGTTGTAGGGGCTGTTGATTGGAGTACATTAAAACAAACCTGACATCTCTAGGACATTCAGAAGCCAAGTTATAAGCCCACAAATGTGTAACTGGACTACTTCTTTAAATTGACACCAGATCCGGTGACCTTTGCGACATGGATTGACCCCCTTAGGAAAGTGCTATCATCATGAAACGTTCAGATCACTTACAATTCAATAGATTCTACCTTCCTGTAACGTTTCAGCCTGATTGGACCTTGTTTTCACACAAATGAACCCAGAATGATGTGAAATTGTGCTTCGTGCAACATAATTCTGGGTGCCATTTAAAAACCATAAGTGCTAATGACTCCATTCCTTTTTGTGGTTGTAGGGTATGTTGATTGGAGTATACTAAAACAACCCTGATCTCTCTAGGACATTCAGAAGCCAAGTTATAAGCCCACAAATGAGTAACTGGACTACTTCTTTAAATTGACACCAGATCCGGTGACCTTTGGGACATGGGTAGACCCCCTTAGGAAAGTGCTATCATCATGAAACGTTCAGATCACTTACAACTCAATAGATTCTACCTTCCTGTAAGGTGTCAGCCTGATTGGACCTTGTTTTCACACAAATGAACCCAGAATGATGTGAAATTGTGCTTCGTGCAACATAATTCTGGGTGCCATTTACAAACCATAAGTGCTAATGACTCCATTCCTTTTTGTGGTTGTAGGGGCTGTTGATTGGAGTACACTAAAACAAACCTGACCTCTCTAGGACATTCAGAAGCCAAGTTATAAGCCCACAATGGTGTAACTGGACTACTTCTTTAAAGTGACACCAGGCCCGGTGACCTTTGGGACATGGTTTGACCCCCTATAGGAATGTGCGATCATCATGAAACGTTCAGATCACTTACAACTCAATAGATTCTACCTTCTTGTAACGTTTCAGCCTGATTGAACCTTGTTTTCACACAAATGGACCCAGAATGATGTGAAATTGTGCTTCGTGCAACATAATTCTAGGTGCCATTTACAAACCATAAGTGCTAATGACTCCATTCCTTTTGTGGTTGTAGGGGCTGTTGATTAGAGTACACTAAAACACACCTAACCTCTCTAGGACATTCAGAAGCCAAGTTATAAGCCCACAAAGGTGTAACTGGACTACTTCTTTAAAGTGACACCAGGCCCGGTGACCTTTGGGACATGGTTTTACCCCCTATAGGAATGTGCGATCATCTTGAAATGTTCAGATCACTTACAACTCAATAGATTCTACCTTCTTGTAGCGTTTCAGCCTGATTGGACCTTGTTTTCACACAAATGGACCCAGAATGATGTGAAATTGTGCTTCGTGCAACATAATTCTGGGTGCCATTTACAAACCATAAGTGCTAATGACTCCATTCCTTTTTGTGGTTGTAGGGGCTGTTGATTGGAGTACACTAAAACAAACCTGATCTCTCTAGGACATTCAGAAGCCAAGTTATAAGCCCACAAATGTGTAACTGGACTACTTCTTTAAATTGACACCAGATCCGGTGATCTTTGGGACATGGTTTGACCCCCTTAGGAAAGTGCTATCATCATGAAACGTTCAGATCACTTACAACTCAGTAGATTCTACCTTCCTGTAACGTTTCAGCCTGATTGGACCTTGTTTTCACACAAATGAACCCAGAATGATGTGAAATTGTGCTTCGTGCAACATAATTCTGGGTGCCATTTAAAAAACCATAAGTGCTAATGTCTCCATTCCTTTTTGTGGTTGTAGGGGCTGTTGATTGGAGTACACTAAAGCAAACCTGATCGCTCTAGGACATTCAGAAGCCAAGTTTTAAGCCCACAAATGTGTAACTGGACTACTTCTTTAAATTGACACCAGATCCGGTGACCTTTGGGACATGGTTTGACCCCCTTAGGAAAGTGCTATCATCATGAAACGTTCAGATCACTTACAACTCAATAGATTCTACCTTCCTGTAACGTTTCAGCCTGATTGGACCTTGTTTTCACACAAATGGTCCCAGAATGATGTGAAATTGTGCTTCGTGCAACATAATTCTGGGTGCCATTTAAAAACCATAAGTGCTAATGACTCCATTCCTTTTTGAGGTTGTAGGGGCTGTTGATTGGAGTACACAAAAAAAACTGATCTCTCTAGGACTCAGAAACTAAGTTATAAGCCCTCAAAGGTGTAATTGGACTACTTCTTTAAAGTGACACCAGGCCCGGTGACCTTTGGGACATGGTTTGACCCCCTATAGGAATTTGCTATCATCATGAAACGTTCAGATCACTTACAACTCAATAGATTCTACATTCTTGTAACGTTTCAGCCTGATTGGACCTTGTTTTCACACAAATGAACCCAGAATGATGTGAAATTGTGCTTCGTGCAACATAATTCTGGGTGCCATTTAAAAACCATAAGTGCTAATGACTCCATTCCTTTTTGGGGTAATGGGGGCTGTTAATTGGAGTACGCTAAAACAAACCTGATCTCTCTAGGACATTCATAAGCCAAGTTATAAGCCCACAAATGTGTAACTGGACTACTTCTTTAAATTGACACCAGTTCCGGTGACCTTTGGGACATGGTTTGACCCCATTAGGAAAGTGCTATCATCATGAAACGTTCAGATCACTTACAACTCAGTAGATTCTACCTTCCTGTAACGTTTCAGCCTGATTGGACCTTGTTTTCACACAAATGAACCCAGAATGATGTGAAATTGTGCTTCGTGCAACATAATTCTGGGTGCCATTTACAAACCATAAGTGCTAATATCTCCATTCCTTTTTGTGGTTGTAGGGGCTGTTGATTGGAGTACATTAAAACAAACCTGATCTCTCTAGGACATTCAGAAGCCATGTTATAAGCCCACAAATGTGTAACTGGACTCCTTCTTTAAATTAACACCAGATCCGGTGACCTTTGGGACATGGTTTGACCCCATTAGGAAAGTGCTATCATCATGAAACGTTCAGATCACTTACAACTCAGTAGATTCTACCTTCCTGTAACATTTCAGCCTGATTGGACCTTGTTTTCACACAAATGAACCCAGAATGATGTGAAATTGTGCTTCGTGCAACATAATTCTGGGTGCCATTTACAAACCATAAGTGCTAATATCTCCATTCCTTTTTGTGGTTGTAGGGGCTGTTGATTGGAGTACATTAAAACAAACCTGATCTCTCTAGGACATTCAGAAGCCAAGTTATAAGCCCACAAATGTGTAACTGGATTACTTCTTTAAAATGACACCAGATCCGGTGACTTTTGGGACATGGTTTGACCCCCTTAGGAAAGTGCTATCATCATGAAACGTTCAGATCACTTGCAACTCAATAGATTCTACCTTCCTGTAACGTTTCAGCCTGATTGGACCTTGTTTTCACACAAATGAACCCAGAATGATGTGAAATTGTGCTTCGTGCAACATAATTCTGGGTGCCATTTAAAAACCATAAGTGCTAATGACTCCATTCCTTTTTGGGGTAATGGGGGCTGTTAATTGGAGTACGCTAAAACAAACCTGATCTCGAAGGATCTTTCATGGCGGTGAAAACGAAGAGTCGGAGTACCCGGCCCGGAGGGTTACCGGGGTCCCACCCTGGAGCCAGGCCTGGGGTTGGGGCCCGTGAGCGAGTGCCTGGTGGCCGGGCTTTCGCCCATGGGGCCCGGCCGGGCCCAGCCCGAACCGGATACATGGGCTCGTACTACTGTGGACCCACCACCTGCAGGAGGAACATGAAGGGTCCGGTGCAATGTGAATCGGGTGGCAGACCAAGGCGGGAGCCTTGGCGGTCCAATCCCCGGACAAGAAAACTAGTTTTTGGGACATGGAACGTCACCTCGCTGGCGGGGAAGGAGCCGGAGCTTGTGGCAGAGGTTGAGCGGTACCGGCTAGATATAGTCGGACTCACCTCGACACATTGCATTGGCTCTGGAACCCGAGACCTGGAGAGGGGTTGGACACTCTACTTTGCTGGAGTTGCTCCGGGTGAGAGGCGGAGGGCTGGGGTTGGCTTTTTGTTAGCCCCGAGACTCTCTGCCTGTGTGTTGGGGTTTACCCCGGGGGACAAGAGGGTAGCTTCCTTGCGCCTTCGGGTCGGGGAACGGGTCCTGACTGTTGTTTGTGCTTATGGGCCAAATATCAGTTCAGAGTACCCACCCTTTTTGGAGTCCCTGGGACGAGTGCTAGATAGTGCTCCATCAGGGGACTCCATTGTCCTGCTGGGGGACTTCAATGCTCACGTGGGCAATGACAGCTTGACCTGGAGGGGTGTGATTGGGAGGAACGGCCCACCTGATCAGAACTCGAGTGGTGTTTTGTTATTGGACTTCTGTGCAAGCCGCAGTTTGGCCATAACGAACACCATGTTCGAACATAAGGATGCCCACCGGTACACTTGGTACCAGGGCAGCCTAGGTCACAGGTCGATGATAGATTTTGTAGTCGTATCATCTGACCTGCGGCCGTATGTTTTGGACACCCGAGTGAAGAGAGGGGCGGAGCTGTCAACTGATCACCACCTGGTGGTGAGTTGGATCAGATGGCAAGGGAACATGCCGCGTAGACCTGGCAGACCCAAACGCATAGTGAGGGTCTGCTGGGAACGCCTGGCAGAAGAACCTGTCAAGACGGTCTTCAACTCCCACCTCCGGCAGAGCTTTGACCACGTCCCGAGAGCAGTGGGGGACATTGAGTCCGAGTGGGCCTTGTTCCACTCTGCGATTGTCGAGGCGGCTGTTGCTAGCTGTGGTCGTAAGGTGGCCGGTGCCAGTCGTGGTGGCAACCCCCGTACCCGCTGGTGGACACCAGAGGTTCGGGGAGCCGTCAGGCTGAAGAAGGAGGCCTACAGGGCGTGGCTGGTCTGTGGGTCTCCGGAGGCAGCAGACAGGTACCGGATAGCCAAGCGGGGTGCAGCAGTGGCAGTTGCCGAGGCAAAATCTCGGGCGTGGGAGGAGTTTGGTGAGGCCATGGAGAAAGACTATCGATCGGCTCCAAAGAGGTTCTGGCAAACTGTCCGGCGCCTCAGGAGAGGAAGGCAGCAACTCGCTCACACTGTTTACAGTGGGGATGGGGAGCTGCTGATGTCAACTGAGGCTATAGTCGGACGGTGGAAGGAATACTTTGAGGAGCTCCTCAATCCCACCAATGCGCATTCCGAGGAGGAACCAGAGCTGGGAGGCCTGGGGATGGACTGTCCGATCTCGGGGGCAGAAGTTGCTGAGGTAGTCAAACAACTACACAGCGGCGGAGCCCCGGGGGCGGATGAGGTTCGTCCTGGGTATCTCAAGGCTATGGATGTTGTAGGGCTGTCATGGTTGACACGTCTCTACAACATTGCGTGGTCATCGGGGGCAGTTCCTAGGGAGTGGCAGACCGGGGTGGTGGTCCCCATCTTTAAGAAGGGTGACCTGAGGGTGTGTTCCAACTATAGGGGGATCACACTCCTCAGCCTCCCTGGAAAGGTCTACGCCAAGGTACTGGAGAGGAGGGTCCGATCGATAGTTGAATCTCAGATAGAGGAGGAGCAATGTGGTTTTCGTCCTGGCCGTGGAACTGTGGACCAGCTCTATACCCTTGCAAGGGTGATGGAGGGGGCATGGGAGTTTGCCCAACCAATCCACATGTGCTTTGTGGATTTGGAGAAGGCTTATGACCGTGTCCCCAGGGGCACCCTGTGGGGGACGCTCCAGGAGTATGGGGTGGGTGGCTTTCTGTTAAGGGCCATTCAGTCCCTTTACCAGAGGAGCGTGAGTTTGGTCCGCATAGCCGGTAGTAAGTCGGACCTGTTCCCAGTGAGGGTTGGACTCCGCCAGGGCTGCCCTTTGTCACCGGTTCTGTTCATCACTTTTATGGACAGAATTTCTAGACGCAGCCGTGGTGTGGAGTGTGTCGAGTTTGGTGGCAGGAGAATCTCGTCTCTGCTTTTTGCGGATGATGTGGTCCTCCTAGCTTCATCCAGCTCTGACCTTCAGCTCTTGCTGGGTAGGTTCGCGGCCGAATGTGAAGCGGCTGGGATGAGGATCAGCACCTCCAAATCTGAGACCATGGTTCTCGACCGGAAAAGGGTGGCTTGCCACCTCCGGGTCGGGGGAGAGGTCCTACCTCAAGTGGAGGAGTTTAAGTATCTCGGGGTCTTGTTCACGAGTGAGGGTAGGAGGGATCGGGAGATCGACAGGCGGATTGGTTCGGCGTCTGCAGTGATGCGGACGCTGAGCCGATCTGTCGTGGGGAAGAGGGAGCTGAGCCAGAAAGCCAGGCTCTCGATTTACCGGTCGATCTACGTCCCAATCCTCACCTATGGTCATGAGCTTTGGGTAATGACCGAAAGAACGAGATCGCGGATACAAGCGGCCGAAATGAGTTTCCTCCGTAGGGTGGCCGGGCTCAGCCTTAGAGATAGGGTGAGGAGCTCGGACATTCGGGAGGGACTCGGAGTAGAACCGCTGCTCCTCCGGATCGAAAGGAGCCAGTTGAGGTGGTTTGGGCATCTAGTCAGGATGCCTCCTGGACGCCTCCCCGGGGAGGTGTTTCGGGCATGTCCTGCCGGCAGAAGGCCCCCGGGTCGACCCAGGACACGTTGGAGAAGTTACATCTCCAATCTGGTCCGGGAACGCCTTGGGGTCCTGCCGGAGGAGCTGGTGGACAAGGCCGGGGAGAGGACGGCCTGGAGCTCCCTAGTTGGGATGCTGCCCCCGCGACCCGGACCCGGATAAGCGGAGGAAGACGACGACGACGACGACGACGACGACGACGACGACGAAAATGACACCAGATCCGGTGACTTTTGGGACATGGTTTGACCCCCTTAGGAAAGTGCTATCATCATGAAACGTTCAGATCACTTGCAACTCAATAGATTCTACCATCCTGTAACGTTTCAGCCTGATTGGACCTTGTTTTCACACAAATGAACCCAGAATGATGTGAAATTGTGCTTCGTGCAACATAATTCTGGGTGCCATTTAAAAACCATAAGTGCTAATGACTCCATTCCTTTTTGGGGTAATGGGGGCTGTTAATTGGAGTACGCTAAAACAAACCTGATCTCTCTAGGACATTCATAAGCCAAGTTATAAGCCCACAAATGTGTAACTGGACTACTTCTTTAAATTGACACCAGTTCCGGTGACCTTTGGGACATGGTTTGACCCCATTAGGAAAGTGCTATCATCATGAAACGTTCAGATCACTTACAACTCAGTAGATTCTACCTTCCTGTAACGTTTCAGCCTGATTGGACCTTGTTTTCACACAAATGAACCCAGAATGATGTGAAATTGTGCTTCGTGCAACATAATTCTGGGTGCCATTTACAAACCATAAGTGCTAATATCTCCATTCCTTTTTGTGGTTGTAGGGGCTGTTGATTGGAGTACATTAAAACAAACCTGATCTCTCTAGGACATTCAGAAGCCATGTTATAAGCCCACAAATGTGTAACTGGACTGCTTCTTTAAATTAACACCAGATCCGGTGACCTTTGGGACATGGTTTGACCCCATTAGGAAAGTGCTATCATCATGAAACGTTCAGATCACTTACAACTCAGTAGATTCTACCTTCCTGTAACGTTTCAGCCTGATTGGACCTTGTTTTCACACAAATGAACCCAGAATGATGTCAAATTGTGCTTCGTGCAACATAGTTCTGGGTGTCATTTACAAACCATAAGTGCTAATATCTCCATTCCTTTTTGTGGTTGTAGGGGCTGTTGATTGGAGTACATTAAAACAAACCTGATCTCTCTAGGACATTCAGAAGCCATGTTATAAGCCCACAAAGGTGTAACTGGACTACTTCTTTAAAGTGACACCAGGCCCGGTGACCTTTGGGAAATGGTTTTACCCCCTATAGGAATGTGCGATCATCTTGAAACGTTCAGATCACTTACAACTCAATAGATTCTACCTTCTTGTAGCGTTTCAGCCTGATTGGACCTTGTTTTCACACAAATGGACCCAGAATGATGTGAAATTGTGAATCGTGCAACATAATTCTGGGTGCCATTTACAAACCATAAGTGCTAATGACTCCATTCCTTTTTGTGTTTGTAGGGTCTCTTGATTGGAGTATATTAAAACAAACCTGATCTCTCTAGGACATTCAGAAGCCAAGTTATAAGCCCACAAATGTGTAACTGGACTACTTCTTTAAATTGACACCAGATCCGGTGACCTTTGGGACATGGTTTGACCCCCTTAGGAAAGTGCTATCATCATGAAACGTTCAGATCACTTACAACTCAATAGATTCTACCTTCCTGTAACGTTTCAGCCTGATTGGACCTTGTTTTCACACAAATGAACCCAGAATTATGTGAAATTGTGCTTCGTGCAACATAATTCTGGGTGCCATTTACATACCATAAGTGCTAATGACTCCATTCCTTTTTGTGGTTGTAGGGGCTGTTGATTGGAGTACATTAAAACAAACCTGACATCTCTAGGACATTCAGAAGCCAAGTTATAAGCCCACAAATGTGTAACTGGACTACTTCTTTAAATTGACACCAGATCCGGTGACCTTTGCGACATGGATTGACCCCCTTAGGAAAGTGCTATCATCATGAAACGTTCAGATCACTTACAATTCAATAGATTCTACCTTCCTGTAACGTTTCAGCCTGATTGGACCTTGTTTTCACACAAATGAACCCAGAATGATGTGAAATTGTGCTTCGTGCAACATAATTCTGGGTGCCATTTAAAAACCATAAGTGCTAATGACTCCATTCCTTTTTGTGGTTGTAGGGTATGTTGATTGGAGTATACTAAAACAACCCTGATCTCTCTAGGACATTCAGAAGCCAAGTTATAAGCCCACAAATGAGTAACTGGACTACTTCTTTAAATTGACACCAGATCCGGTGACCTTTGGGACATGGGTAGACCCCCTTAGGAAAGTGCTATCATCATGAAACGTTCAGATCACTTACAACTCAGTAGATTCTACCTTCCTGTAACGTTTCAGCCTGATTGGACCTTGTTTTCACACAAATGAACCCAGAATGATGTGAAATTGTGCTTCGTGCAACATAATTCTGGGTGCCATTTACAAACCATAAGTGCTAATATCTCCATTCCTTTTTGTGGTTGTAGGGGCTGTTGATTGGAGTACATTAAAACAAACCTGATCTCTCTAGGACATTCAGAAGCCATGTTATAAGCCCACAAAGGTGTAACTGGACTACTTCTTTAAAGTGACACAAGGCCCGGTGACCTTTGGGACATGGTTTTACCCCCTATAGGAATGTGCGATCATCTTGAAATGTTCAGATCACTTACAACTCAATAGATTCTACCTTCTTGTAGCGTTTCAGCCTGATTGGACCTTGTTTTCACACAAATGGACCCAGAATGATGTGAAATTGTGCTTCGTGCAACATAATTCTGGGTGCCATTTACAAACCATAAGTGCTAATGACTCCATTCCTTTTTGTGGTTGTAGGGGCTGTTGATTGGAGTACACTAAAACAAACCTGATCTCTCTAGGACATTCAGAAGCCAAGTTATAAGCCCACAAATGTGTAACTGGACTACTTCTTTAAATTGACACCAGATCCGGTGATCTTTGGGACATGGTTTGACCCCCTTAGGAAAGTGCTATCATCATGAAACGTTCAGATCACTTACAACTCAGTAGATTCTACCTTCCTGTAACGTTTCAGCCTGATTGGACCTTGTTTTCACACAAATGAACCCAGAATGATGTGAAATTGTGCTTCGTGCAACATAATTCTGGGTGCCATTTAAAAACCATAAGTGCTAATGTCTCCATTCCTTTTTGTGGTTGTAGGGGCTGTTGATTGGAGTACACTAAAGCAAACCTGATCGCTCTAGGACATTCAGAAGCCAAGTTTTAAGCCCACAAATGTGTAACTGGACTACTTCTTTAAATTGACACCAGATCCGGTGACCTTTGGGACATGGTTTGACCCCCTTAGGAAAGTGCTATCATCATGAAATGTTCAGATCACTTACAACTCAATAGATTCTACCTTCCTGTAACGTTTCAGCCTGATTGGACCTTGTTTTCACACAAATGGTCCCAGAATGATGTGAAATTGTGCTTCGTGCAACATAATTCTGGGTGCCATTTACAAACCATAAGTGCTAATGACTCCATTCCTTTTTGTGGTTGTATGGGCTGTTGGTTGGAGTACACTAAAACAAACCTGACCTCTCTAGGACATTCAGAAGCCAAGTTATAAGCCCACAAAGGTGTAACTGGACTACTTCTTTAAAGTGACACCAGGCCTGGTGACCTTTGGGACATGGTTTGACCCCCTATGGGAATGTGAGATCATCATGAAACGTTCAGATCACTTACAACTCAATAGATTCTACCTTCTTGTAATGTTTCAGCCTGATTGGACCTTGTTTTCACACAAATGGACCCAGAATGATGTGAAATTGTGCTTCGTGCAACATAATTCTGGGTGCCATTTACAAACCATAAGGCTAATGACTCCATTCCTTTTGTGGTTGTAGGGGCTGTTGATTGGAGTACACTAAAACAAACCTGATCTCTCTAGGACATTCAGAAGCCAAGTTATAAGCCCACAAATGTGTACCTGGACTACTTCTTTAAATTGACACCAGATCCGGTGACCTTTGGGACATGGTTTGATGCCCTTAGGAAAGTGCTATCATCATGAAACGTTCAGATCACTTACAACTAAATAAATTCTACCTTCCTGTAACGTTTCAGCCTGATTGGACCTTGTTTTCACACAAATGAACCCAGAATGATGTGAAATTGTGCTTCGTGCAACATAATTCTGGGTGCCATTTACAAACCATAAAGGCTAATGACTCCATTCCTTTTTGTGGTTGTAGGGGCTGTTGATTGGAGTACATTAAAACAAACCTGATCTCTCTAGCACATTCAGAAGCCAAGTTATAAGCCCACAAATGTGTAACTGGACTACTTCTTTAAATTGACACCAGATCCGGTGACCTTTGGGACATGGTTTGATCCACTTAAGAAAGTGCTATCATCATGAAACGTTCAGATCACTTACAACTCAATAGATTCTACCTTCCTGTAACGTTTCAGCCTGATTGGACCTTGTTTTCACACAAATTGTCCCAGAATGATGTGAAATTGTGCTTCGTGCAACATAATTCTGGGTGCCATTTACAAACCATAAGTGCTAATGACTCCATTCCTTTTTGTGGTTGTATGGGCTGTTGGTTGGAGTACACTAAAACAAACCTGACCTCTCTAGGACATTCAGAAGCCAAGTTATAAGCCCACAAAGGTGTAACTGGACTACTTCTTTAAAGTGACACCAGGCCTGGTGACCTTTGGGACATGGTTTGACCCCCTATGGGAATGTGAGATCATCATGAAACGTTCAGATCACTTACAACTCAATAGATTCTACCTTCTTGTAATGTTTCAGCCTGATTGGACCTTGTTTTCACACAAATGGACCCAGAATGATGTGAAATTGTGCTTCGTGCAACATAATTCTGGGTGCCATTTACAAACCATAAGGGTAATGAATCCATTCCTTTTGTGGTTGTAGGGGCTGTTGATTGGAGTACACTAAAACAAACCTGATCTCTCTAGGACATTCAGAAGCCAAGTTATAAGCCCACAAATGTGTAACTGGACTACTTCTTTAAATTGACACCAGATCCGGTGACCTTTGGGACATGGTTTGATCCCCTTAGGAAAGCGCTATCATCATGAAACGTTCAGATCACTTACAACTAAATAAATTCTACCTTCCTGTAACGTTTCAGCCTGATTGGACCTTGTTTTCACACAAATGAACCCAGAATGATGTGAAATTGTGCTTCGTGCAACATAATTCTGGGTGCCATTTACAAACCATAAATGCTAATGACTCCATTCCTTTTTGTGGTTGTAGGGGCTGTTGATTGGAGTACATTAAAACAAACCTGATCTCTCTAGGACATTCAGAAGCCAAGTTATAAGCCCACAAATGTGTAACTGGACTACTTCTTTAAATTGACACCAGATCCGGTGACCTTTGGGACATGGTTTGATCCCCTTAGGAAAGTGCTATCATCATGAAACGTTCAGATCACTTACAACTCAATAGATTCTAACTTCCTGTAACGTTTCAGCCTGATTGGACCTGGTTTTCACACAAATGGACCCAGAATCATGTGAAATTGTGCTTCGTGCAACATAATTCTGGGTGCCATTTAAAAACCATAAGTGCTAATGACTCCATTCCTTTTTGTGGTTGTAGGGGCTGTTAATTGGAGTATACTAAAACAAACCTGATCTCTCTAGGACATTCAGAAGCCACGTTATAAGCCCACAAATGTGTAACTGGACTACTTCTTTAAATTGACACCAGATCCGGTGACCTTTGGGACATGGTTTGACCCCCTTAGGAAAGTGCTATCATCATGAAACGTTCAGATCACTTACAACTCAATAGATTCTAACTTCCTGTAACGTTTCAGCCTGATTGGACCTTGTTTTCACACAAATGAACCCAGAATGATGTGAAAGTGTGCTTCGTGCAACATAATTCTGGGTGCCATTTAAAAACCATAAGTGCTAATGACTCCATTCCTCTTTGGGGTAATGGGGGCTGTTAACTGGAGTACTCTAAAACAAACCTGACCTCTCTAGGATATTCAGAAGCCAAGTTATAAGCCCACAAATCTGTAACTGGACTACTTCTTTAAAGTGACACCAGGCCCGGTGACCTTTGGGACATGGTTTGACCCCCTATAGGAATGTGCGATCATCATGAAACGTTCAGATCACTTACAACTCAGTAGATTCTACCTTCTTGTAACGTTTCAGCCTGATTGGACCTTGTTTTCACACAAATTAACCCAGAATGATGTGAAATTGTGCTTCGTGCAACATAATTCTTGGTGCCATTTACAAACCATAAGTGCTAATGACTCCATTCCTTTTTGTGGTTGTATGGGCTGTTGGTTGGAGTACACTAAAACAAACCTGACCTCTCTAGGACATTCAGAAGCCAAGTTATAAGCCCACAAAGGTGTAACTGGACTACTTCTTTAAAGTGACACCAGGCCTGGTGACCTTTGGGACATGGTTTGACCCCCTATGGGAATGTGAGATCATCATGAAACGTTCAGATCACTTACAACTCAATAGATTCTACCTTCTTGTAATGTTTCAGCCTGATTGGACCTTGTTTTCACACAAATTAACCCAGAATGATGTGAAATTGTGCTTCGTGCAACATAATTCTTGGTGCCATTTACAAACCATAAGTGCTAATGACTCCATTCCTTTTTGTGGTTGTATGGGCTGTTGGTTGGAGTACACTAAAACAAACCTGACCTCTCTAGGACATTCAGAAGCCAAGTTATAAGCCCACAAAGGTGTAACTGGACTACTTCTTTAAAGTGACACCAGGCCTGGTGACCTTTGGGACATGGTTTGACCCCCTATGGGAATGTGAGATCATCATGAAACGTTCAGATCACTTACAACTCAATAGATTCTACCTTCTTGTAATGTTTCAGCCTGATTGGACCTTGTTTTCACACAAATGGACCCAGAATGATGTGAAATTGTGCTTCGTGCAACATAATTCTGGGTGCCATTTACAAACCATAAGGGTAATGAATCCATTCCTTTTGTGGTTGTAGGGGCTGTTGATTGGAGTACACTAAAACAAACCTGATCTCTCTAGGACATTCAGAAGCCAAGTTATAAGCCCACAAATGTGTAACTGGACTACTTCTTTAAATTGACACCAGATCCGGTGACCTTTGGGACATGGTTTGATCCCCTTAGGAAAGCGCTATCATCATGAAACGTTCAGATCACTTACAACTAAATAAATTCTACCTTCCTGTAACGTTTCAGCCTGATTGGACCTTGTTTTCACACAAATGAACCCAGAATGATGTGAAATTGTGCTTCGTGCAACATAATTCTGGGTGCCATTTACAAACCATAAATGCTAATGACTCCATTCCTTTTTGTGGTTGTAGGGGCTGTTGATTGGAGTACATTAAAACAAACCTGATCTCTCTAGGACATTCAGAAGCCAAGTTATAAGCCCACAAATGTGTAACTGGACTACTTCTTTAAATTGACACCAGATCCGGTGACCTTTGGGACATGGTTTGATCCCCTTAGGAAAGTGCTATCATCATGAAACGTTCAGATCACTTACAACTCAATAGATTCTAACTTCCTGTAACGTTTCAGCCTGATTGGACCTGGTTTTCACACAAATGGACCCAGAATCATGTGAAATTGTGCTTCGTGCAACATAATTCTGGGTGCCATTTAAAAACCATAAGTGCTAATGACTCCATTCCTTTTTGTGGTTGTAGGGGCTGTTAATTGGAGTATACTAAAACAAACCTGATCTCTCTAGGACATTCAGAAGCCACGTTATAAGCCCACAAATGTGTAACTGGACTACTTCTTTAAATTGACACCAGATCCGGTGACCTTTGGGACATGGTTTGACCCCCTTAGGAAAGTGCTATCATCATGAAACGTTCAGATCACTTACAACTCAATAGATTCTAACTTCCTGTAACGTTTCAGCCTGATTGGACCTTGTTTTCACACAAATGAACCCAGAATGATGTGAAAGTGTGCTTCGTGCAACATAATTCTGGGTGCCATTTAAAAACCATAAGTGCTAATGACTCCATTCCTCTTTGGGGTAATGGGGGCTGTTAACTGGAGTACTCTAAAACAAACCTGACCTCTCTAGGATATTCAGAAGCCAAGTTATAAGCCCACAAATCTGTAACTGGACTACTTCTTTAAAGTGACACCAGGCCCGGTGACCTTTGGGACATGGTTTGACCCCCTATAGGAATGTGCGATCATCATGAAACGTTCAGATCACTTACAACTCAGTAGATTCTACCTTCTTGTAACGTTTCAGCCTGATTGGACCTTGTTTTCACACAAATTAACCCAGAATGATGTGAAATTGTGCTTCGTGCAACATAATTCTTGGTGCCATTTACAAACCATAAGTGCTAATGACTCCATTCCTTTTTGTGGTTGTAGGGGCTGTTGATTGGAGTACACTAAAACAAACCTAACCTCTCTAGGACATTCAGAAGCCAAGTTATAAGCCCACAAAGATGTAACTGGACTACTTCTTTAAAGTGACACCAGGCCCGGTGACCTTTGGGACATGGTTTTACCCCCTATAGGAATGTGCGATCATCTTGAAACGTTCAAATCACTTACAACTCAATAGATTCTACCTTCTTATAGCGTTTCAGCCTGATTGGACCTTGTTTTCACACAAATGGACCCAGAATGAAGTGAAATTGTGCTTCGTGCAACATAATTCTGGGTGCCATTTACAAACCATAAGTGCTAATGACTCCATTCCTTTTTGTGGTTGTAGGGGCTGTTGATTGGAGTACACTAAAACAAACCTGATCTCTCTAGGACATTCAGAAGCCAAGTTATAAGCCCACAAATGTGTAACTGGACTACTTTAAATTGACACCAGATCCGGTGACCTTTGGGACATGGTTTGACCCCCTTAGGAAAGTGCTATCATCATGAAACGTTCAGATCACTTACAACTCAATAGATTCTACCTTCTTGTAACGTTTCAGACTGATTGGACCTTGTTTTCACACAAATGGTCCCAGAATGATGTGAAATTGTGCTTCGTGCAACATAATTCTGGGTGCCATTTACAAACCATAAGTTCTAATGACTCCATTCCTTTTTGTGGTTGTAGGGGCTGTTGATTGGAGTACACTAAAACAAACCTGATCTCTCTAGGACATTCAGAAGCCAAGTTATAAGCCCACAAATGTGTAACTGGACTAATTCTTTAAAGTGACACCAGATCCGGTGACCTTTGCGACATGGTTTGACCCCCTTAGGAAAGTGCTATCATCATGAAACGTTCAGATCACTTACAACTCAATAGATTCTACCTTCCTGTAACGTTTCTGCCTGATTGGACCTTGTTTTCACACAAATGAACCCAGAATGATGTGAAATTGTGCTTCGTGCAACATAATTCTGGGTGCCATTTACAAACCATAAGTGCTAATGACTCCATTCCTTTTTGTGGTTGTAGGGGCTGTTGATTGGAGTACATTAAAACAAACCTGATCTCTCTAGGACATTCAGAAGTCAAGTTATAAGCCTACAAAGATGTAACTGGACTACTTCTTTAAAGTGACACCAGGCCCGGTGACCTTTGGGACATGGTTTTACCCCCTATAGGAACGTGCAATCATCTTGAAACGTTCAGATCACTTACAACTCAATAGATTCTAGCTTCCTGTAACGTTTCAGCCTGATTGGACCTTGTTTTCACACAAATGGACCCAGAATGATGTGAAATTGTGCTTCGTGCAACATAATTCTGGGTGCCATTTACAAACCATAAGTGCTAATGACTCCATTCCTTTTTGTGGTTGTAGGGGCTGTTGATTGGAGTACACTAAAACAAACCTGATCTCTCTAGGGCATTCAGAAGCCAAGTTATAAGCCCACAAATGTGTAACTGGACTACTTCTTTAAATTGACACCAGATCCGGTGACCTTTGGGACATGGTTTGACCCCCTTAGGAAAGTGCTATCATCATGAAACGTTCAGATCACTTACAACTCAATAGATTCTACCTTCCTGTAACGTTTCAGCCTGATTGGACCTTGTTTTCACACAAATGAACCCAGAATGATGTGAAATTGTGCTTCGTGCAACATAATTCTGGGTGCCATTTAAAAACCATAAGTGCTAATGACTCCATTCCTTTTTGTGGTTGTAGGGGCTGTTGATTGGAGTACACTGAAACAAAACTGATCGCTCTCGGACATTCAGAAGCCAAGTTATAAGCCCACAAATGTGTAACTGGACTACTTCTTTAAATTGACACCATATCCGGTGACCTTTGGGACATGGTTTGACCCCCTTAGGAAAGTGCTATCATCATGAAACGTTCAGATCACTTACAACGCAATAGATTCTACCTTCCTGTAACGTTTCAGCCTGATTGGACCTTGTTTTCACACAAATGAACCCAGAATGATGTGAAATTGTGCTTCGTGCAACATAATTCTGGGTGCCATTTAAAAACCATAAGTGCTAATGACTCCATTCCTTTTTGTGGTTGTAGGGGCAGTTGATTGGAGTACACTAAAACAAACCTAACCTCTCTAGGACATTCAGAAGCCAAGTTATAAGCCCACAAAGGTGTAACTGGACTACTTCTTTAAAGTGACACTTGGCCCGGTGACCTTTGGGACATGGTTTGACCCCCTATAGGAATGTGCGATCATCTTGAAACGTTCAGATCACTTACAACTCAATAGATTCTAGCTTCTTGTAGCGTTTCAGCCGGATTGGACCTTGTTTTCACACAAATTGACCCAGAATGATGTGAAATTGTGCTTCGTGCAACATAATTCTGGGTGCCACTTACAAACCATTAAGTGCTAATGACTCCATTCCTTTTTGTGGTTGTAGGGGCTGTTGATTGGAGTACATTAAAACAAACCTGATCTCTCTAGGACATTCAGAAGCCAAGTTATAAGCCCACAAATGTGTAACTGGACTAATTCTTTAAATTGACACCAGATCCAGTGACCTTTGGGACATGGTTTGACCCCCTTAGGAAAGTGCTATCATCATGAAACGTTCAGATCACTTACAACTCATTAGATTCTACCTTCCTGTAACGTTTCAGCCTGATTGGACCTTGTTTTCACACAAATGTTGACCCAGAATGATGTGAAATTGTGCTTCGTGCAACATAATTCTGGGTGCCATTTAAAAACCATAAGTGCTAATGACTCCATTCCTTTTTGTGGTTGTAGGGGCTGTTGATTGGAGTACACTAAAATAAACCTGATCTCTCTAGGACATTCAGAAGCCAAGTTATAAGCCCACAAATGTGTAACTGGACTACTTCTTTAAATTGACACCAGATCCGGTGACCTTTGGGACATGGTTTGACCCCCTTAGGAAAGTGCTATCATCATGAAACGTTCAGATCACTTACAACTCAATAGATTCTACCTTCCTGTAACGTTTCAGCCTGATTGGACCTTGTTTTCACACAAATGAACCCAGAATGATGTGAAATTGTGCTTCGTGCAACATAATTCTGGGTGCCATTTACAAACCATAAGTGCTAATGACTCCATTCCTTTTTGTGGTTGTAGGGGCTGTTGATTGGAGTACACTAAAACAAACTTGACCTCTCTAGGACATTCAGAAGCCAAGTTATAAGCCCACAAAGGTGTAACTGGACTACTTCTTTAAAGTGACACCAGGCCCGGTGACCTTTGGGACATGGTTTTACCCCCTATAAGAAGGTGCGATCATCTTGAAACATTCAGATCACTTACAACTCAATAGATTCTACCTTCTTGTAGAGTTTCAGCCTGATTGGACCTTGTTTTCACACAAATGGACCCAGAATGATGTGAAATTGTGCTTCGTGCAACATAATTCTGGGTGCCATTTACAAACCATAAGTGCTAATGACTCCATTCCTTTTTGTGGTTGTAGGGGCTGTTGATTGGAGTACATTAAAACAAACCTGATCTCTCTAGGACATTCAGAAGTCAAGTTATAAGCCCACAAATGTGTAACTGGACTACTACTTTAAATTGACACCAGATCCGGTGACCTTTGGGACATGGATTGACCCCCTTAGGAAAGTGCTATCATCATGAAACATTCAGATCACTTACAACTCAATAGATTCTACCTTCCTGTTACGTTTCAGCCTGATTGGACCTTGTTTTCACACAAATGAACCCAGAATGATGTGAAATTGTGCTTCGTGCAACATAATTCTGGGTGCCATTTACAAACCTTAAGTGCTAATGACTCCATTCCTTTTTGTGGTTGTAGGGGCTGTTGATTGGAGTACACTAAAACAAACCTGATCTCTCTAGGACATTCAGAAGCCAAGTTATAAGCCCACAAATGTGTAACTGGACTACTTCTTTAAATTGACACCAGATCCGCTGACCTTTGGGACATGGTTTGACCCCCTTAGGAAAGTGCTATCATCATGAAACGTTCAGATCACTTACAACTCAATAGATTCTACCTTCCTGTAACGTTTCAGCCTGATTGGACCTTGTTTTCACACAAATGAACCCAGAATGATGTGAAATTGTGCTTCGTGCAACATAATTCTGGGTGCCATTTACAAACCATAAGTGCTAATGACTCCATTCCTTTTTGTGGTTGTAGGGGCTGTTGATTGGAGTACACTAAAACAAACTTGACCTCTCTAGGACATTCAGAAGCCAAGTTATAAGCCCACAAAGGTGTAACTGGACTACTACTTTAAATTGACACCAGATCCGGTGACATTTGGGACATGGTTTGACCCCCTTAGGAAAGTGCTATCATCATGAAACGTTCAGATCACTTACAACTCAATAGATTCTACCTTCCTGTAACGTTTCAGCCTGATTGGACCTTGTTTTCACACAAATGAACCCAGAATGATGTGAAATTGTGCTTCGTGCAACATAATTCTGGGTGCCATTTAAAAACCATAAGTGCTAATGACTCCATTCCTTTTTGTGGTTGTAGGGGCTGTTGATTGGAGTATACTAAAGCAAACCTGATCTCTCTAGGACATTCAGAAGCCAAGTTATAAGCCCACACATGTGTAACTGGACTACTTCTTTAGACACCAGATCCGGTGACCTTTGGGACATGGTTTGACCCCCTTAGGGAAGTGCTATCATCATGAAACGTTCAGATCACTTACAATTTAATAGATTCTACCTTCCTGTAATGTTTCAGCCTGATTGGACCTTGTTTTCACACAAATGGACCCAGAATGATGTGAAATTGTGCTTCGTGCAACATAATTCTGGGTGCCATTTACAAACCATAAGTGCTAATGACTCCATTCCTTTTTGTGGTTGTAGGGGCTGTTGATTGGAGTACACTAAAACAAACCTGATCTCTCTAGGGCATTCAGAAGCCAAGTTATAAGCCCACAAATGTGTAACTGGACTACTTCTTTAAATTGACACCAGATCCGGTGACCTTTGGGACATGGTTTGACCCCCTTAGGAAAGTGCTATCATCATGAAACGTTCAGATCACTTACAACTCAATAGATTCTACCTTCCTGTAACGTTTCAGCCTGATTGGACCTTGTTTTCACACAAATTAACCCAGAATGATGTGATATTGTGCTTCGTGCAACATAATTCTGGGTGCCATTTAAAAACCATAAGTGCTAATGACTCCATTCCTTTTTGTGGTTGTAGGGGCTGTTGATTGGAGTACACTAAAACAAACCTAACCTCTCTAGGACATTCAGAAGCCAAGTTATAAGCCCACAAAGATGTAACTGGACTACTTCTTTAAAGTGACACCAGGCCCGGTGACCTTTGGGACATGGTTTTACCCCCTATAGGAATGTGCGATCATCTTGAAACGTTCAAATCACTTACAACTCAATAGATTCTACCTTCTTATAGCGTTTCAGCCTGATTGGACCTTGTTTTCACACAAATGGACCCAGAATGAAGTGAAATTGTGCTTCGTGCAACATAATTCTGGGTGCCATTTACAAACCATAAGTGCTAATGACTCCATTCCTTTTTGTGGTTGTAGGGGCTGTTGATTGGAGTACACTAAAACAAACCTGATCTCTCTAGGACATTCAGAAGCCAAGTTATAAGCCCACAAATGTGTAACTGGACTACTTTAAATTGACACCAGATCCGGTGACCTTTGGGACATGGTTTGACCCCCTTAGGAAAGTGCTATCATCATGAAACGTTCAGATCACTTACAACTCAATAGATTCTACCTTCTTGTAACGTTTCAGACTGATTGGACCTTGTTTTCACACAAATGGTCCCAGAATGATGTGAAATTGTGCTTCGTGCAACATAATTCTGGGTGCCATTTACAAACCATAAGTGCTAATGACTCCATTCCTTTTTGTGGTTGTAGGGGCTGTTGATTGGAGTACACTAAAACAAACCTGATCTCTCTAGGACATTCAGAAGCCAAGTTATAAGCCCACAAATGTGTAACTGGACTAATTCTTTAAAGTGACACCAGATCCGGTGACCTTTGCGACATGGTTTGACCCCCTTAGGAAAGTGCTATCATCATGAAACGTTCAGATCACTTACAACTCAATAGATTCTACCTTCCTGTAACGTTTCTGCCTGATTGGACCTTGTTTTCACACAAATGAACCCAGAATGATGTGAAATTGTGCTTCGTGCAACATAATTCTGGGTGCCATTTACAAACCATAAGTGCTAATGACTCCATTCCTTTTTGTGGTTGTAGGGGCTGTTGATTGGAGTACATTAAAACAAACCTGATCTCTCTAGGACATTCAGAAGTCAAGTTATAAGCCTACAAAGATGTAACTGGACTACTTCTTTAAAGTGACACCAGGCCCGGTGACCTTTGGGACATGGTTTTACCCCCTATAGGAACGTGCAATCATCTTGAAACGTTCAGATCACTTACAACTCAATAGATTCTAGCTTCCTGTAACGTTTCAGCCTGATTGGACCTTGTTTTCACACAAATGGACCCAGAATGATGTGAAATTGTGCTTCGTGCAACATAATTCTGGGTGCCATTTACAAACCATAAGTGCTAATGACTCCATTCCTTTTTGTGGTTGTAGGGGCTGTTGATTGGAGTACACTAAAACAAACCTGATCTCTCTAGGGCATTCAGAAGCCAAGTTATAAGCCCACAAATGTGTAACTGGACTACTTCTTTAAATTGACACCAGATCCGGTGACCTTTGGGACATGGTTTGACCCCCTTAGGAAAGTGCTATCATCATGAAACGTTCAGATCACTTACAACTCAATAGATTCTACCTTCCTGTAACGTTTCAGCCTGATTGGACCTTGTTTTCACACAAATGAACCCAGAATGATGTGAAATTGTGCTTCGTGCAACATAATTCTGGGTGCCATTTAAAAACCATAAGTGCTAATGACTCCATTCCTTTTTGTGGTTGTAGGGGCTGTTGATTGGAGTACACTGAAACAAAACTGATCGCTCTCGGACATTCAGAAGCCAAGTTATAAGCCCACAAATGTGTAACTGGACTACTTCTTTAAATTGACACCATATCCGGTGACCTTTGGGACATGGTTTGACCCCCTTAGGAAAGTGCTATCATCATGAAACGTTCAGATCACTTACAACGCAATAGATTCTACCTTCCTGTAACGTTTCAGCCTGATTGGACCTTGTTTTCACACAAATGAACCCAGAATGATGTGAAATTGTGCTTCGTGCAACATAATTCTGGGTGCCATTTAAAAACCATAAGTGCTAATGACTCCATTCCTTTTTGTGGTTGTAGGGGCAGTTGATTGGAGTACACTAAAACAAACCTAACCTCTCTAGGACATTCAGAAGCCAAGTTATAAGCCCACAAAGGTGTAACTGGACTACTTCTTTAAAGTGACACTTGGCCCGGTGACCTTTGGGACATGGTTTGACCCCCTATAGGAATGTGCGATCATCTTGAAACGTTCAGATCACTTACAACTCAATAGATTCTAGCTTCTTGTAGCGTTTCAGCCGGATTGGACCTTGTTTTCACACAAATTGACCCAGAATGATGTGAAATTGTGCTTCGTGCAACATAATTCTGGGTGCCACTTACAAACCATTAAGTGCTAATGACTCCATTCCTTTTTGTGGTTGTAGGGGCTGTTGATTGGAGTACATTAAAACAAACCTGATCTCTCTAGGACATTCAGAAGCCAAGTTATAAGCCCACAAATGTGTAACTGGACTAATTCTTTAAATTGACACCAGATCCAGTGACCTTTGGGACATGGTTTGACCCCCTTAGGAAAGTGCTATCATCATGAAACGTTCAGATCACTTACAACTCATTAGATTCTACCTTCCTGTAACGTTTCAGCCTGATTGGACCTTGTTTTCACACAAATGTTGACCCAGAATGATGTGAAATTGTGCTTCGTGCAACATAATTCTGGGTGCCATTTAAAAACCATAAGTGCTAATGACTCCATTCCTTTTTGTGGTTGTAGGGGCTGTTGATTGGAGTACACTAAAATAAACCTGATCTCTCTAGGACATTCAGAAGCCAAGTTATAAGCCCACAAATGTGTAACTGGACTACTTCTTTAAATTGACACCAGATCCGGTGACCTTTGGGACATGGTTTGACCCCCTTAGGAAAGTGCTATCATCATGAAACGTTCAGATCACTTACAACTCAATAGATTCTACCTTCCTGTAACGTTTCAGCCTGATTGGACCTTGTTTTCACACAAATGAACCCAGAATGATGTGAAATTGTGCTTCGTGCAACATCATTCTGGGTGCCATTTACAAACCATAAGTGCTAATGACTCCATTCCTTTTTGTGGTTGTAGGGGCTGTTGATTGGAGTACACTAAAACAAACTTGACCTCTCTAGGACATTCAGAAGCCAAGTTATAAGCCCACAAAGGTGTAACTGGACTACTTCTTTAAAGTGACACCAGGCCCGGTGACCTTTGGGACATGGTTTTACCCCCTATAAGAAGGTGCGATCATCTTGAAACATTCAGATCACTTACAACTCAATAGATTCTACCTTCTTGTAGAGTTTCAGCCTGATTGGACCTTGTTTTCACACAAATGGACCCAGAATGATGTGAAATTGTGCTTCGTGCAACATAATTCTGGGTGCCATTTACAAACCATAAGTGCTAATGACTCCATTCCTTTTTGTGGTTGTAGGGGCTGTTGATTGGAGTACATTAAAACAAACCTGATCTCTCTAGGACATTCAGAAGTCAAGTTATAAGCCCACAAATGTGTAACTGGACTACTACTTTAAATTGACACCAGATCCGGTGACCTTTGGGACATGGATTGACCCCCTTAGGAAAGTGCTATCATCATGAAACATTCAGATCACTTACAACTCAATAGATTCTACCTTCCTGTTACGTTTCAGCCTGATTGGACCTTGTTTTCACACAAATGAACCCAGAATGATGTGAAATTGTGCTTCGTGCAACATAATTCTGGGTGCCATTTACAAACCTTAAGTGCTAATGACTCCATTCCTTTTTGTGGTTGTAGGGGCTGTTGATTGGAGTACATTAAAACAAACCTGATCTCTCTAGGACATTCAGAAGCCAAGTTATAAGCCCACAAATGTGTAACTGGACTACTTCTTTAAATTGACACCAGATCCGCTGACCTTTGGGACAAGGTTTGACCCCCTTAGGAAAGTGCTATCATCATGAAACGTTCAGATCACTTACAACTCAATAGATTCTACCTTCCTGTAACGTTTCAGCCTGATTGGACCTTGTTTTCACACAAATGAACCCAGAATGATGTGAAATTGTGCTTCGTGCAACATAATTCTGGGTGCCATTTACAAACCATAAGTGCTAATGACTCCATTCCTTTTTGTGGTTGTAGGGGCTGTTGATTGGAGTACACTAAAACAAACTTGACCTCTCTAGGACATTCAGAAGCCAAGTTATAAGCCCACAAAGGTGTAACTGGACTACTACTTTAAATTGACACCAGATCCGGTGACATTTGGGACATGGTTTGACCCCCTTAGGAAAGTGCTATCATCATGAAACGTTCAGATCACTTACAACTCAATAGATTCTACCTTCCTGTAACGTTTCAGCCTGATTGGACCTTGTTTTCACACAAATGAACCCAGAATGATGTGAAATTGTGCTTCGTGCAACATAATTCTGGGTGCCATTTAAAAACCATAAGTGCTAATGACTCCATTCCTTTTTGTGGTTGTAGGGGCTGTTGATTGGAGTATACTAAAGCAAACCTGATCTCTCTAGGACATTCAGAAGCCAAGTTATAAGCCCACACATGTGTAACTGGACTACTTCTTTAGACACCAGATCCGGTGACCTTTGGGACATGGTTTGACCCCCTTAGGGAAGTGCTATCATCATGAAACGTTCAGATCACTTACAATTTAATATATTCTACCTTCCTGTAATGTTTCAGCCTGATTGGACCTTGTTTTCACACAAATGGACCCAGAATGATGTGAAATTGTGCTTCGTGCAACATAATTCTGGGTGCCATTTACAAACCATAAGTGCTAATGACTCCATTCCTTTTTGTGGTTGTAGGGGCTGTTGATTGGAGTACACTAAAACAAACCTGATCTCTCTAGGGCATTCAGAAGCCAAGTTATAAGCCCACAAATGTGTAACTGGACTACTTCTTTAAATTGACACCAGATCCGGTGACCTTTGGGACATGGTTTGACCCCCTTAGGAAAGTGCTATCATCATGAAACGTTCAGATCACTTACAACTCAATAGATTCTACCTTCCTGTAACGTTTCAGCCTGATTGGACCTTGTTTTCACACTAATTAACCCAGAATGATGTGAAATTGTGCTTCGTGCAACATAATTCTGGGTGCCATTTAAAAACCATAAGTGCTAATGACTCCATTCCTTTTTGTGGTTGTAGGGGCTGTTGATTGGAGTACACTAAAACAAAACTGATCGCTCTCGCACATTCAGAAGCCAAGTTATAAGCCCACAAATGTGTAACTGGACTACTTCTTTAAATTGACACCATATCCGGTGACCTTTGGGACATGGTTTGACCCCCTTAGGAAAGTGCTATCATCATGAAACGTTCAGATCACTTACAACGCAATAGATTCTACCTTCCTGTAACGTTTCAGCCTGATTGGACCTTGTTTTCACACAAATGAACCCAGAATGATGTGAAATTGTGCTTCGTGCAACATAATTCTGGGTGCCATTTAAAAACCATAAGTGCTAATGACTCCATTCCTTTTTGTGGTTGTAGGGGCTGTTGATTGGAGTACACAAAAACAAACCTAACCTCTCTAGGACATTCAGAAGCCAAGTTATAAGCCCACAAAGGTGTAACTGGACTACTTCTTTAAAGTGACACTTGGCCCGGTGACCTTTGGGACATGGTTTGACCCCCTATAGGAATGTGCGATCATCTTGAAACGTTCAGATCACTTACAACTCAATAGATTCTACCTTCTTGTAGCGTTTCAGCCGGATTGGACCTTGTTTTCACACAAATTGACCCAGAATGATGTGAAATTGTGCTTCGTGCAACATAATTCTGGGTGCCACTTACAAACCATAAGTGCTAATGACTCCATTCCTTTTTGTGGTTGTAGGGGCTGTTGATTGGAGTACATTAAAACAAACCTGATCTCTCTAGGACATTCAGAAGCCAAGTTATAAGCCCACAAATGTGTAACTGGACTACTTCTTTAAATTGACACCAGATCCAGTGACCTTTGGGACATGGTTTGACCCCCTTAGGAAAGTGCTATCATCATGAAACGTTCAGATCACTTACAACTCAATAGATTCTACCTTCCTGTAACGTTTCAGCCTGATTGGACCTTGTTTTCACACAAATGTTGACCCAGAATGATGTGAAATTGTGCTTCGTGCAACATAATTCTGGGTGACATTTACAAACATAAGTGCTAATGACTCCATTCCTTTTTGTGGTTGTAGGGGCTGTTGATTGGAGTACATTAAAACAAACCTGATCTCTCTAGGACATTCAGAAGTCAAGTTATAAGCCCACAAATGTGTAACTGGACTACTACTTTAAATTGACACCAGATCCGGTGACCTTTGGGACATGGATTGACCCCCTTAGGAAAGTGTTATCATCATGAAACATTCAGATCACTTACAACTCAATAGATTCTACCTTCCTGTAACGTTTCAGCCTGATTGGACCTTGTTTTCACACAAATGAACCCAGAATGATGTGAAATTGTGCTTCGTGCAACATAATTCTGGGTGCCATTTACAAACCTTAAGTGCTAATGACTCCATTCCTTTTTGTGGTTGTAGGGGCTGTTGATTGGAGTACACTAAAACAAACCTGATCTCTCTAGGACATTCAGAAGCCAAGTTATAAGCCCACAAATGTGTAACTGGACTACTTCTTTAAATTGACACCAGATCCGGTGACCTTTGGGACATGGTTTGACCCCCTTAGGAAAGTGCTATCATCATGAAACGTTCAGATCACTTACAACTCAATACATTCTAACTTCCTGTAACGTTTCAGCCTGATTGGACCTTGTTTTCACACAAATGAACCCAGAATGATGTGAAATTGTGCTTCGTGCAACATAATTCTGGGTGCCATTTACAAACCATAAGTGCTAATGACTCCATTCCTTTTTGTGGTTGTAGGGGCTGTTGATTGGAGTACACTAAAACAAACTTGACCTCTCTAGGACATTCAGAAGCCAAGTTATAAGCCCACAAAGGTGTAACTGGACAACTTCTTTAAAGTGACACCAGGCCCGGTGACCTTTGGGACATGGTTTTACCCCCTATAAGAATGTGCGATCATCTTGAAACATTCAGATCACTTACAACTCAATAGATTCTACCTTCTTGTAGAGTTTCAGCCTGATTGGACCTTGTTTTCACACAAATGGACCCAGAATGATGTGAAATTGTGCTTCGTGCAACATAATTCTGGGTGCCATTTACAAACCATAAGTGCTAATGACTCCATTCCTTTTTGTGGTTGTAGGGGCTGTTGATTGGAGTACATTAAAACAAACCTGATCTCTCTAGGACATTCAGAAGTCAAGTTATAAGCCCACAAATGTGTAACTGGACTACTACTTTAAATTGACACCAGATCCGGTGACCTTTGGGACATGGTTTGACCCCCTTAGGAAAGTGCTATCATCATGAAACATTCAGATCACTTACAACTCAATAGATTCTACCTTCCTGTAACGTTTCAGCCTGATTGGACCTTGTTTTCACACAAATGAACCCAGAATGATGTGAAATTGTGCTTCGTGCAACATAACTCTGGGTGCCATTTACAAACCTTAAGTGCTAATGACTCCATTCCTTTTTGTGGTTGTAGGGGCTGTTGATTGGAGTACACTAAAACAAACCTGA
This sequence comes from Nothobranchius furzeri, assembly GCF_043380555.1. Classification (NCBI taxonomy): domain Eukaryota; kingdom Metazoa; phylum Chordata; class Actinopteri; order Cyprinodontiformes; family Nothobranchiidae; genus Nothobranchius; species Nothobranchius furzeri. Next base: position 14,060,491 of record NC_091756.1, read on the forward strand.
TCTCTCTAGGACATTCAGAAGCCAAGTTATAAGCCCACAAATGTGTAACTGGACTACTTCTTTAAATTGACACCAGATCCGGTGACCTTTGGGACATGGTTTGACCCCCTTAGGAAAGTGCTATCATCATGAAACGTTCAGATCACTTACAACTCAATAGATTCTACCTTCCTGTAACGTTTCAGCCTGATTGGACCTTGTTTTCACACAAATGAACCCAGAAAGATGTGAAATTGTGCTTCGTGCAACATAATTCTGGGTGCCATTTACAAACCATAAGTGCTAATGACTCCATTCCTTTTTGTGGTTTTAGGGGCTGTTGATTGGACTTCACTAAAACAAACTAACCTCTCTAGGACATTCAGAAGCCAAGTTATAATCCCAAAAGGTGTAACAGGACTACTACTTTAAAGTGACACCAGGCCCGGTGACCTTTGGGACATGGTTTTACCCCCTATAGGAATGTGCGATCATCTTGAAACATTCAGATCACTTACAACTCAATAGATTCTACCTTCTTGTAGAGTTTCAGCCTGATTGGACCTTGTTTTCACACAAATGGACCCAGAATGATGTGAAATTGTGCTTCGTGCAACATAATTCTGGGTGCCATTTACAAACCATAAGTGCTAATGACTCCATTCCTTTTTGTGGTTGTAGGGGCTGTTGATTGGAGTACACTAAAACAAACCTGATCTCTCTAGGACATTCAGAAGCCAAGTTATAAGCCCACAAATGTGTAACTGGATTACTTCTTTAAAATGACACCAGATCCGGTGACTTTTGGGACATGGTTTGACCCCCTTAGGAAAGTGCTATCATCATGAAACGTTCAGATCACTTACAACTCAATAGATTCTACCTTCCTGTAACGTTTCAGCCTGATTGGACCTTGTTTTCACACAAATGAACCCAGAATGATGTGAAATTGTGCTTCGTGCAACATAATTCTGGGTGCCATTTAAAAACCATAAGTGCTAATGACTCCATTCCTTTTTGTGGTTGTAGGGGCTGTTGATTGGAGTATACTAAAACAAACCTGATCTCTCTAGGACATTCAGAAGCCAAGTTATAAGCCCACACATGTGTAACTGGACTACTTCTTTAGACACCAGATCCGGTGACCTTTGGGACATGGTTTGACCCCCTTAGGGAAGTGCTATCATCATGAAACGTTCAGATCACTTACAATTTAATAGATTCTACCTTCCTGTAATGTTTCAGCCTGATTGGACCTTGTTTTCACACAAATGGACCCAGAATGATGTGAAATTGTGCTTCGTGCAACATAATTCTGGGTGCCATTTACAAACCATAAGTGCTAATGACTCCATTCCTTTTTGTGGTTGTAGGGGCTGTTGATTGGAGTACACTAAAACAAACCTGATCTCTCTAGGGCATTCAGAAGCCAAGTTATAAGCCCACAAATGTGTAACTGGACTACTTCTTTAAATTGACACCAGATCCGGTGACCTTTGGGACATGGTTTGACCCCCTTAGGAAAGTGCTATCATCATGAAACGTTCAGATCACTTACAACTCAATAGATTCTACCTTCCTGTAACGTTTCAGCCTGATTGGACCTTGTTTTCACACAAATTAACCCAGAATGATGTGAAATTGTGCTTCGTGCAACATAATTCTGGGTGCCATTTAAAAACCATAAGTGCTAATGACTCCATTCCTTTTTGTGGTTGTAGGGGCTGTTGATTGGAGTACACTAAAACAAAACTGATCGCTCTCGGACATTCAGAAGCCAAGTTATAAGCCCACAAATGTGTAACTGGACTACTTCTTTAAATTGACACCATATCCGGTGACCTTTGGGACATGGTTTGACCCCCTTAGGAAAGTGCTATCATCATGAAACGTTCAGATCACTTACACCGCAATAGATTCTACCTTCCTGTAACGTTTCAGCCTGATTGGACCTTGTTTTCACACAAATGAACCCAGAATGATGTGAAATTGTGCTTCGTGCAACATAATTCTGGGTGCCATTTAAAAACCATAAGTGCTAATGACTCCATTCCTTTTTGTGGTTGTAGGGGCTGTTGATTGGAGTACACTAAAACAAACTTGACCTCTCTAGGACATTCAGAAGCCAAGTTATAAGCCCACAAAGGTGTAACTGGACTACTACTTTAAATTGACACCAGATCCGGTGACATTTGGGACATGGTTTGACCCCCTTAGGAAAGTGCTATCATCATGAAACGTTCAGATCACTTACAACTCAATAGATTCTACCTTCCTGTAACGTTTCAGCCTGATTGGACCTTGTTTTCACACAAATGAACCCAGAATGATGTGAAATTGTGCTTCGTGCAACATAATTCTGGGTGCCATTTAAAAACCATAAGTGCTAATGACTCCATTCCTTTTTGTGGTTGTAGGGGCTGTTGATTGGAGTATACTAAAGCAAACCTGATCTCTCTAGGACATTCAGAAGCCAAGTTATAAGCCCACACATGTGTAACTGGACTACTTCTTTAGACACCAGATCCGGTGACCTTTGGGACATGGTTTGACCCCCTTAGGGAAGTGCTATCATCATGAAACGTTCAGATCACTTACAATTTAATATATTCTACCTTCCTGTAATGTTTCAGCCTGATTGGACCTTGTTTTCACACAAATGGACCCAGAATGATGTGAAATTGTGCTTCGTGCAACATAATTCTGGGTGCCATTTACAAACCATAAGTGCTAATGACTCCATTCCTTTTTGTGGTTGTAGGGGCTGTTGATTGGAGTACACTAAAACAAACCTGATCTCTCTAGGGCATTCAGAAGCCAAGTTATAAGCCCACAAATGTGTAACTGGACTACTTCTTTAAATTGACACCAGATCCGGTGACCTTTGGGACATGGTTTGACCCCCTTAGGAAAGTGCTATCATCATGAAACGTTCAGATCACTTACAACTCAATAGATTCTACCTTCCTGTAACGTTTCAGCCTGATTGGACCTTGTTTTCACACTAATTAACCCAGAATGATGTGAAATTGTGCTTCGTGCAACATAATTCTGGGTGCCATTTAAAAACCATAAGTGCTAATGACTCCATTCCTTTTTGTGGTTGTAGGGGCTGTTGATTGGAGTACACTAAAACAAAACTGATCGCTCTCGCACATTCAGAAGCCAAGTTATAAGCCCACAAATGTGTAACTGGACTACTTCTTTAAATTGACACCATATCCGGTGACCTTTGGGACATGGTTTGACCCCCTTAGGAAAGTGCTATCATCATGAAACGTTCAGATCACTTACAACGCAATAGATTCTACCTTCCTGTAACGTTTCAGCCTGATTGGACCTTGTTTTCACACAAATGAACCCAGAATGATGTGAAATTGTGCTTCGTGCAACATAATTCTGGGTGCCATTTAAAAACCATAAGTGCTAATGACTCCATTCCTTTTTGTGGTTGTAGGGGCTGTTGATTGGAGTACACAAAAACAAACCTAACCTCTCTAGGACATTCAGAAGCCAAGTTATAAGCCCACAAAGGTGTAACTGGACTACTTCTTTAAAGTGACACTTGGCCCGGTGACCTTTGGGACATGGTTTGACCCCCTATAGGAATGTGCGATCATCTTGAAACGTTCAGATCACTTACAACTCAATAGATTCTACCTTCTTGTAGCGTTTCAGCCGGATTGGACCTTGTTTTCACACAAATTGACCCAGAATGATGTGAAATTGTGCTTCGTGCAACATAATTCTGGGTGCCACTTACAAACCATAAGTGCTAATGACTCCATTCCTTTTTGTGGTTGTAGGGGCTGTTGATTGGAGTACATTAAAACAAACCTGATCTCTCTAGGACATTCAGAAGCCAAGTTATAAGCCCACAAATGTGTAACTGGACTACTTCTTTAAATTGACACCAGATCCAGTGACCTTTGGGACATGGTTTGACCCCCTTAGGAAAGTGCTATCATCATGAAACGTTCAGATCACTTACAACTCAATAGATTCTACCTTCCTGTAACGTTTCAGCCTGATTGGACCTTGTTTTCACACAAATGTTGACCCAGAATGATGTGAAATTGTGCTTCGTGCAACATAATTCTGGGTGACATTTACAAACATAAGTGCTAATGACTCCATTCCTTTTTGTGGTTGTAGGGGCTGTTGATTGGAGTACATTAAAACAAACCTGATCTCTCTAGGACATTCAGAAGTCAAGTTATAAGCCCACAAATGTGTAACTGGACTACTACTTTAAATTGACACCAGATCCGGTGACCTTTGGGACATGGATTGACCCCCTTAGGAAAGTGTTATCATCATGAAACATTCAGATCACTTACAACTCAATAGATTCTACCTTCCTGTAACGTTTCAGCCTGATTGGACCTTGTTTTCACACAAATGAACCCAGAATGATGTGAAATTGTGCTTCGTGCAACATAATTCTGGGTGCCATTTACAAACCTTAAGTGCTAATGACTCCATTCCTTTTTGTGGTTGTAGGGGCTGTTGATTGGAGTACACTAAAACAAACCTGATCTCTCTAGGACATTCAGAAGCCAAGTTATAAGCCCACAAATGTGTAACTGGACTACTTCTTTAAATTGACACCAGATCCGGTGACCTTTGGGACATGGTTTGACCCCCTTAGGAAAGTGCTATCATCATGAAACGTTCAGATCACTTACAACTCAATACATTCTAACTTCCTGTAACGTTTCAGCCTGATTGGACCTTGTTTTCACACAAATGAACCCAGAATGATGTGAAATTGTGCTTCGTGCAACATAATTCTGGGTGCCATTTACAAACCATAAGTGCTAATGACTCCATTCCTTTTTGTGGTTGTAGGGGCTGTTGATTGGAGTACACTAAAACAAACTTGACCTCTCTAGGACATTCAGAAGCCAAGTTATAAGCCCACAAAGGTGTAACTGGACAACTTCTTTAAAGTGACACCAGGCCCGGTGACCTTTGGGACATGGTTTTACCCCCTATAAGAATGTGCGATCATCTTGAAACATTCAGATCACTTACAACTCAATAGATTCTACCTTCTTGTAGAGTTTCAGCCTGATTGGACCTTGTTTTCACACAAATGGACCCAGAATGATGTGAAATTGTGCTTCGTGCAACATAATTCTGGGTGCCATTTACAAACCATAAGTGCTAATGACTCCATTCCTTTTTGTGGTTGTAGGGGCTGTTGATTGGAGTACATTAAAACAAACCTGATCTCTCTAGGACATTCAGAAGTCAAGTTATAAGCCCACAAATGTGTAACTGGACTACTACTTTAAATTGACACCAGATCCGGTGACCTTTGGGACATGGTTTGACCCCCTTAGGAAAGTGCTATCATCATGAAACATTCAGATCACTTACAACTCAATAGATTCTACCTTCCTGTAACGTTTCAGCCTGATTGGACCTTGTTTTCACACAAATGAACCCAGAATGATGTGAAATTGTGCTTCGTGCAACATAACTCTGGGTGCCATTTACAAACCTTAAGTGCTAATGACTCCATTCCTTTTTGTGGTTGTAGGGGCTGTTGATTGGAGTACACTAAAACAAACCTGATCTCTCTAGGACATTCAGAAGCCAAGTTATAAGCCCACAAATGTGTAACTGGACTACTTCTTTAAATTGACACCAGATCCGGTGACCTTTGGGACATGGTTTGACCCCCTTAGGAAAGTGCTATCATCATGAAACGTTCAGATCACTTACAACTCAATAGATTCTACCTTCCTGTAACGTTTCAGCCTGATTGGACCTTGTTTTCACACAAATGAACCCAGAAAGATGTGAAATTGTGCTTCGTGCAACATAATTCTGGGTGCCATTTACAAACCATAAGTGCTAATGACTCCATTCCTTTTTGTGGTTTTAGGGGCTGTTGATTGGACTTCACTAAAACAAACTAACCTCTCTAGGACATTCAGAAGCCAAGTTATAATCCCAAAAGGTGTAACAGGACTACTACTTTAAAGTGACACCAGGCCCGGTGACCTTTGGGACATGGTTTTACCCCCTATAGGAATGTGCGATCATCTTGAAACATTCAGATCACTTACAACTCAATAGATTCTACCTTCTTGTAGAGTTTCAGCCTGATTGGACCTTGTTTTCACACAAATGGACCCAGAATGATGTGAAATTGTGCTTCGTGCAACATAATTCTGGGTGCCATTTACAAACCATAAGTGCTAATGACTCCATTCCTTTTTGTGGTTGTAGGGGCTGTTGATTGGAGTACACTAAAACAAACCTGATCTCTCTAGGACATTCAGAAGCCAAGTTATAAGCCCACAAATGTGTAACTGGATTACTTCTTTAAAATGACACCAGATCCGGTGACTTTTGGGACATGGTTTGACCCCCTTAGGAAAGTGCTATCATCATGAAACGTTCAGATCACTTACAACTCAATAGATTCTACCTTCCTGTAACGTTTCAGCCTGATTGGACCTTGTTTTCACACAAATGAACCCAGAATGATGTGAAATTGTGCTTCGTGCAACATAATTCTGGGTGCCATTTAAAAACCATAAGTGCTAATGACTCCATTCCTTTTTGTGGTTGTAGGGGCTGTTGATTGGAGTATACTAAAACAAACCTGATCTCTCTAGGACATTCAGAAGCCAAGTTATAAGCCCACACATGTGTAACTGGACTACTTCTTTAGACACCAGATCCGGTGACCTTTGGGACATGGTTTGACCCCCTTAGGGAAGTGCTATCATCATGAAACGTTCAGATCACTTACAATTTAATAGATTCTACCTTCCTGTAATGTTTCAGCCTGATTGGACCTTGTTTTCACACAAATGGACCCAGAATGATGTGAAATTGTGCTTCGTGCAACATAATTCTGGGTGCCATTTACAAACCATAAGTGCTAATGACTCCATTCCTTTTTGTGGTTGTAGGGGCTGTTGATTGGAGTACACTAAAACAAACCTGATCTCTCTAGGGCATTCAGAAGCCAAGTTATAAGCCCACAAATGTGTAACTGGACTACTTCTTTAAATTGACACCAGATCCGGTGACCTTTGGGACATGGTTTGACCCCCTTAGGAAAGTGCTATCATCATGAAACGTTCAGATCACTTACAACTCAATAGATTCTACCTTCCTGTAACGTTTCAGCCTGATTGGACCTTGTTTTCACACAAATTAACCCAGAATGATGTGAAATTGTGCTTCGTGCAACATAATTCTGGGTGCCATTTAAAAACCATAAGTGCTAATGACTCCATTCCTTTTTGTGGTTGTAGGGGCTGTTGATTGGAGTACACTAAAACAAAACTGATCGCTCTCGGACATTCAGAAGCCAAGTTATAAGCCCACAAATGTGTAACTGGACTACTTCTTTAAATTGACACCATATCCGGTGACCTTTGGGACATGGTTTGACCCCCTTAGGAAAGTGCTATCATCATGAAACGTTCAGATCACTTACACCGCAATAGATTCTACCTTCCTGTAACGTTTCAGCCTGATTGGACCTTGTTTTCACACAAATGAACCCAGAATGATGTGAAATTGTGCTTCGTGCAACATAATTCTGGGTGCCATTTAAAAACCATAAGTGCTAATGACTCCATTCCTTTTTGTGGTTGTAGGGGCTGTTGATTGGAGTACACAAAAACAAACCTAACCTCTCTAGGACATTCAGAAGCCAAGTTATAAGCCCACAAAGGTGTAACTGGACTACTTCTTTAAAGTGACACTTGGCCCGGTGACCTTTGGGACATGGTTTGACCCCCTATAGGAATGTGCGATCATCTTGAAACGTTCAGATCACTTACAACTCAATAGATTCTACCTTCTTGTAGCGTTTCAGCCGGATTGGACCTTGTTTTCACACAAATTGACCCAGAATGATGTGAAATTGTGCTTCGTGCAACATAATTCTGGGTGCCACTTACAAACCATAAGTGCTAATGACTCCATTCCTTTTTGTGGTTGTAGGGGCTGTTGATTGGAGTACATTAAAACAAACCTGATCTCTCTAGGACATTCAGAAGCCAAGTTATAAGCCCACAAATGTGTAACTGGACTACTTCTTTAAATTGACACCAGATCCAGTGACCTTTGGGACATGGTTTGACCCCCTTAGGAAAGTGCTATCATCATGAAACGTTCAGATCACTTACAACTCAATAGATTCTACCTTCCTGTAACATTTCAGCCTGATTGGACCTTGTTTTCACACAAATGTTAACCCAGAATGATGTGAAATTGTGCTTCGTGCAACATAATTCTGGGTGCCATTTAAAAACCATAAGTGCTAATGACTCCATTCCTTTTTGTGGTTGTAGGGGCTGTTGATTGGAGTACACTAAAATAAACCTGATCTCTCTAGGACATTCAGAAGCCAAGTTATAAGCCCACAAATGTGTAACTGGACTACTTCTTTAAATTGACACCAGATCCGGTGACCTTTGGGACATGGTTTGACCCCCTTAGGAAAGTGCTATCATCATGAAACGTTCAGATCACTTACAACTCAATAGATTCTACCTTCCTGTAACGTTTCAGCCTGACTGGACCTTGTTTTCACACAAATGAACCCAGAATGATGTGAAATTGTGCTTCGTGCAACATAATTCTGGGTGCCATTTACAAACCATAAGTGCTAATGACTCCATTCCTTTTTGTGGTTGTAGGGGCTGTTGATTGGAGTACACTAAAACAAACTTGACCTCTCTAGGACATTCAGAAGCCAAGTTATAAGCCCACAAAGGTGTAAAAGGACTACTTCTTTAAAGTGACACCAGGCCCGGTGACCTTTGGGACATGGTTTTACCCCCTATAAGAATGTGCGATCATCTTGAAACATTCAGATCACTTACAACTCAATAGATTCTACCTTCTTGTAGAGTTTCAGCCTGATTGGACCTTGTTTTCACACAAATGGACCCAGAATGATGTGAAATTGTGCTTCGTGCAACATAATTCTGGGTGCCATTTACAAACATAAGTGCTAATGACTCCATTCCTTTTTGTGGTTGTAGGGGCTGTTGATTGGAGTACATTAAAACAAACCTGATCTCTCTAGGACATTCAGAAGTCAAGTTATAAGCCCACAAATGTGTAACTGGACTACTACTTTAAATTGACACCAGATCCGGTGACCTTTGGGACATGGATTGACCCCCTTAGGAAAGTGCTATCATCATGAAACGTTCAGATCACTTACAACTCAATAGATTCTACCTTCCTGTAACGTTTCAGCCTGATTGGACCTTGTTTTCACACAAATGAACCCAGAATGATGTGAAATTGTGCTTCGTGCAACATAATTCTGGGTGCCATTTACAAACCTTAAGTGCTAATGACTCCATTCCTTTTTGTGGTTGTAGGGGCTGTTGATTGGAGTACACTAAAACAAACCTGATCTCTCTAGGACATTCAGAAGCCAAGTTATAAGCCCACAAATGTGTAACTGGACTACTTCTTTAAATTGACACCAGATCCGGTGACCTTTGGGACATGGTTTGACCCCCTTAGGAAAGTGCTATCATCATGAAACGTTCAGATCACTTACAACTCAATAGATTCTAACTTCCTGTAACGTTTCAGCCTGATTGGACCTTGTTTTCACACAAATGAACCCAGAATGATGTGAAATTGTGCTTCGTGCAACATAATTCTGGGTGCCATTTACAAACCATAAGTGCTAATGACTCCATTCCTTTTTGTGGTTGTAGGGGCTGTTGATTGGAGTACACTAAAACAAACTTGACCTCTCTAGGACATTCAGAAGCCAAGTTATAAGCCCACAAAGGTGTAACTGGACAACTTCTTTAAAGTGACACCAGGCCCGGTGACCTTTGGGACATGGTTTTACCCCCTATAAGAATGTGCGATCATCTTGAAACATTCAGATCACTTACAACTCAATAGATTCTACCTTCTTGTAGAGTTTCAGCCTGATTGGACCTTGTTTTCACACAATTGGACCCAGAATGATGTGAAATTGTGCTTCGTGCAACATAATTCTGGGTGCCATTTACAAACCATAAGTGCTAATGACTCCATTCCTTTTTGTGGTTGTAGGGGCTGTTGATTGGAGTACATTAAAACAAACCTGATCTCTCTAGGACATTCAGAAGTCAAGTTATAAGCCCACAAATGTGTAACTGGACTACTACTTTAAATTGACACCAGATCCGGTGACCTTTGGGACATGGTTTGACCCCCTTAGGAAAGTGCTATCATCATGAAACATTCAGATCACTTACAACTCAATAGATTCTACCTTCCTGTAACGTTTCAGCCTGATTGGACCTTGTTTTCACACAAATGAACCCAGAATGATGTGAAATTGTGCTTCGTGCAACATAATTCTGGGTGCCATTTACAAACCTTAAGTGCTAATGACTCCATTCCTTTTTGTGGTTGTAGGGGCTGTTGATTGGAGTACACTAAAACAAACCTGATCTCTCTAGGACATTCAGAAGCCAAGTTATAAGCCCACAAATGTGTAACTGGACTACTTCTTTAAATTGACACCAGATCCGGTGACCTTTGGGACATGGTTTGACCCCCTTAGGAAAGTGCTATCATCATGAAACGTTCAGATCACTTACAACTCAATAGATTCTACCTTCCTGTAACGTTTCAGCCTGATTGGACCTTGTTTTCACACAAATGAACCCAGAATGATGTGAAATTGTGCTTCGTGCAACATAATTCTGGGTGCCATTTACAAACCATAAGTGCTAATGACTCCATTCCTTTTTGTGGTTTTAGGGGCTGTTGATTGGACTTCACTAAAACAAACTAACCTCTCTAGGACATTCAGAAGCCAAGTTATAATCCCAAAAGGTGTAACAGGACTACTACTTTAAAGTGACACCAGGCCCGGTGACCTTTGGGACATGGTTTTACCCCCTATAGGAATGTGCGATCATCTTGAAATGTTCAGATCACTTACAACTCAATAGATTCTACCTTCTTGTAGCGTTTCAGCCTGATTGGACCTTGTTTTCACACAAATGGACCCAGAATGATGTGAAATTGTTCTTCGTGCAACATAATTCTGGGTGCCATTTACAAACCATAAGTGCTAAAGACTCCATTCCTTTTTGTGGTTGTAGGGGCTGTTGATTGGAGTACACTAAAACAAACCTTATCTCTCTAGGACATTCAGAAGCCAAGTTATAAGCCCACAAATGTGTAACTGGACTACTTCTTTAAATTGACACCAGATCCGGTGACTTTTGGGACATGGTTTGACCCCCTTAGGAAAGTGCTATCATCATGAAACGTTCAGATCACTTGCAACTCAATAGATTCTACCTTCCTGTAACGTTTCAGCCTGATTGGACCTTGTTTTCACACAAATGAACCCAGAATGATGTGAAATTGTGCTTCGTGCAACATAATTCTGGGTGCCATTTACAAACCATAAGTCCTATTATCTCCATTCCTTTTTGTGGTTGTAGGGGCTGTTGATTGGAGTACATTAAAACAAACCTGATCTCTCTAGGACATTCAGAAGCCAAGTTATAAGCCCACAAATGTGTAACTGGACTACTTCTTTAAATTGACACCAGATCCGGTGACCTTTGGGACATGGTTTGATCCCCTTAGGAAAGCGCTATCATCATGAAACGTTCAGATCACTTACAACTAAATAGATTCTACCTTCCTGTAACGTTTCAGCCTTATTGGACCTTGTTTTCACACAAATGAACCCAGAATGATGTGAAATTGTGCTTCGTGCAACATAATTCTGGGTGCCATTTACAAACCATAAATGCTAATGACTCCATTCCTTTTTGTGGTTGTAGGGGCTGTTGATTGGAGTACATTAAAACAAACCTGATCTCTCTAGGACATTCAGAAGCCAAGTTATAAGCCCACGAATGTGTAACTGGACTACTTCTTTAAAGTGACACCAGGCCCGGTGACCTTTGGGACATGGTTTGACCCCCTTAGGAAAGTGCTATCATCATGAAACGTTCAGATCACTTACAACTAAATAGATTCTACCTTCCTGTAACGTTTCAGCCTGATTGGACCTTGTTTTCACACAAATGAACCCAGAATGATGTGAAATTGTGCTTCGTGCAACATAATTCTGGGTGCCATTTACAAACCATAAATGCTAATGACTTCATTCCTTTTAGTGGTAATGGGGCTGCTAATTGGAGTACTCTAAAACAAACCTGACCTCTCTAGGATATTCAGAAGCCAAGTTATAAGCCCACAAAAGTGTAACTGGACTACTTCTTTAAAGTGACACCAGGCCCGGTGACCTTTGGGACATGGTTTGACCCCCTTAGGAAAGTGCTATCGTCATGAAACGTTCAGATCACTTACAATTCAATAGATTCTACCTTCCTGTAACGTTTCAGCCTGATTGTACCTTGTTTTCACACAAATGAACCCAGAATAATGTGAAATTGTGCTTCATGCAACATAATTCTGGGTGCCATTTAAAAACCATAAGTGCTAATGACTCCATTCCTTATTGTGGTTGTAGGGGCTGTTGATTGGAGTATACTAAAACAAACCTGATGTCTCTAGGACATTCAGAAGCCAAGTTATAAGCCCACAAATGTGTAACTGGACTACTTCTTTAAATTGACACCAGATCCGGTGACCTTTGGGACATGGTTTGACCCCCTTAGGAAAGTGCTATCATCATGAAACATTCAGATCACTTACAACTCAATAGATTCTACCTTCCTGTAACGTTTCAGCCTGATTGGACCTTGTTTTCACACAAATGGACCCAGAATGATGTGAAATTTTGCTTCGTGCAACATAATTCTGGGGGCCATTTACAAACCATAAGTGCTAATTACTCCATTCCTTTTTGTGGTTGTAGGGGCTGTTGATTGGAGTACACTAAAACAAACCTAACCTCTCTAGGACATTCAGAAGCCAAGTTATAAGCCCACAAACGTGTAACTGGACTACTTCTTTAAAGTGACACCAGGCCCGGTGACCTTTGGGACATGGTTTTACCCCCTATAGGAATGTGCGATCATCTTGAAACGTTCAGATCACTTACAACTCAATAGATTCTACCTTCTTGTAGCGTTTCAGCCTGATTGGACCTTGTTTTCACACAAATGGACCAAGAATGATGTGAAATTGTGCTTCGTGCAACATAATTCTTGGTGGCATTTACAAACCATAAGTGCTAATGACTCCATTCCTTTTTGTGGTTGTAGGGGCTGTTGATTGGAGTACACTAAAACAAACCTGATCTCTCTAGGACATTCAGAAGCCAAGTTATAAGCCCACAAATGTGTAACTGGACTACTTCTTTAAATTGACACCAGATCCGGTGATCTTTGGGACATCGTTTGACCCCCTTAGGAAAGTGCTATCATCATGAAACGTTCAGATCACTTACAACTCAGTAGATTCTACCTTCCTGTAACGTTTCAGCCTGATTGGACCTTGTTTTCACACAAATGAACCCAGAATGATGTGAAATTGTGCTTCGTGCAACATAATTCTGGGTGCCATTTAAAAACCATAAGTGCTAATGACTCCATTCCGTTTTGTGGTTGTAGGGGCTGTTGATTGGAGTACACTAAAACAACCCTGACCTCTCTAGGACATTCAGAAGCCAAGTTATAAGCCCACAAATGTGTAACTGGACTACTTCTTTAAAGTGACACCAGATCCAGTGACCTTTGGGACATGGTTTGACCCCCTTAGGAAAGTGCGATCATCATGAAACGTTCAGATCACTTACAACTCAATAGATTCTACCTTCCTGTATTGTTTCAGCCTGATTGGACCTTGTTTTCACACAAATGAACCCAGAATGATGTGAAAGTGTGCTTCGTGCAACATAATTCTGGGTGCCATTTAAAAACCATAAGTGCTAATGTCTCCATTCCTTTTTGTGGTTGTAGGGGCTGTTGATTGGAGTACACTAAAGCAAACCTGATCGCTCTAGGACATTCAGAAGCCAAGTTATAAGCCCACAAATGTGTAACTGGACTACTTCTTTAAATTGACACCAGATCCGGTGACCTTTGGGACATGGTTTGACCCCCTTAGGAAAGTGCTATCATCATGAAACGTTCAGATCACTTACAACGCAATAGATTCTACCTTCCTGTAACGTTTCAGCCGGATTGGACCTTGTTTTCACACAAATGAACCCAGAATGATGTGAAATTGTGCTTCGTGCAACATAATTCTGGGTGCCATTTACAAACCATAAATGCTAATGACTCCATTCCTTTTTGTGGTTGTAGGGGCTGTTGATTGGAGTACATTAAAACAAACCTGATCTCTCTAGGACATTCAGAAGCCAAGTTATAAGCCCACAAAGGTGTAACTGGACTACTTTTTTAAAGTGACACCAGGCCCGGTGACCTTTGGGACATGGTTTGACCCCCTTAGGAAAGTGCTATCATCATGAAACGTTCAGATCACTTACAATTCAATAGATTCTACCTTCCTGTAACGTTTCAGCCTGATTGTACCTTGTTTTCACACAAATGAACCCAGAATTATGTGAAATTGTGCTTCGTGCAACATAATTCTGGGTGCCATTTAAAAACCATAAGTGCTAATGACTCCATTCCTTATTGTGGTTGTAGGGGCTGTTGATTGGAGTATACTAAAACAAACCTGATGTCTCTAGGCCATTCAGAAGCCAAGTTATAAGCCCACAAATGTGTAACTGGACTACTTCTTTAAAGTGACACCAGGCCCGGTGACCTTTGGGACATGGTTTGACCCCCTTAGGAAAGTGCTATCATCATGAAACGTTCAGATCACTTACAATTCAATAGATTCTACCTTCCTGTAACGTTTCAGCCTGATTGTACCTTGTTTTCACACAAATGAACCCAGAATAATGTGAAATTGTGCTTCGTGCAACATAATTCTGGGTGCCATTTAAAAACCATAAGTGCTAATGACTCCATTCCTTATTGTGGTTGTAGGGGCTGTTGATTGGAGTATACTAAAACAAACCTGATGTCTCTAGGACATTCAGAAGCCAAGTTATAAGCCCACAAATGTGTAACTGGACTACTTCTTTAAATTGACACCAGATCCGGTGACCTTTGGGACATGGTTTGACCCCCTTAGGAAAGTGCTATCATCATGAAACGTTCAGATCACTTACAACTCAATAGATTCTACCTTCCTGTAACGTTTCAGCCTGATTGGACCTTGTTTTCACACAAATGGACCCAGAATGATGTGAAATTTTGCTTCGTGCAACATAATTCTGGGGGCCATTTACAAACCATAAGTGCTAATTACTCCATTCCTTTTTGTGGTTGTAGGGGCTGTTGATTGGAGTACACTAAAACAAACCTAACCTCTCTAGGACATTCAGAAGCCAAGTTATAAGCCCACAAAGGTGTAACTGGACTACTTCTTTAAAGTGACACCAGGCCCGGTGACCTTTGGGACATGGTTTTACCCCCTATAGGAATGTGCGATCATCTTGAAACGTTCAGATCACTTACAACTCAATAGATTCTACCTTCTTGTAGCGTTTCAGCCTGATTGGACCTTGTTTTCACACAAATGGACCAAGAATGATGTGAAATTGTGCTTCGTGCAACATAATTCTGGGTGCCATTTACAAACCATAAGTGCTAATGACTCCATTCCTTTTTGTGGTTGTAGGGGCTGTTGATTGGAGTACACTAAAACAAACCTGATCTCTCTAGGACATTCAGAAGCCAAGTTATAAGCCCACAAATGTGTAACTGGACTACTTCTTTAAATTGACACCAGATCCGGTGATCTTTGGGACATCGTTTGACCCCCTTAGGAAAGTGCTATCATCATGAAACGTTCAGATCACTTACAACTCAGTAGATTCTACCTTCCTGTAACGTTTCAGCCTGATTGGACCTTGTTTTCACACAAATGAACCCAGAATGATGTGAAATTGTGCTTCGTGCAACATAATTCTGGGTGCCATTTAAAAACCATAAGTGCTAATGACTCCATTCCGTTTTGTGGTTGTAGGGGCTGTTGATTGGAGTACACTAAAACAACCCTGACCTCTCTAGGACATTCAGAAGCCAAGTTATAAGCCCACAAATGTGTAACTGGACTACTTCTTTAAAGTGACACCAGATCCAGTGACCTTTGGGACATGGTTTGACCCCCTTAGGAAAGTGCGATCATCATGAAACGTTCAGATCACTTACAACTCAATAGATTCTACCTTCCTGTATTGTTTCAGCCTGATTGGACCTTGTTTTCACACAAATGAACCCAGAATGATGTGAAATTGTGCTTCGTGCAACATAATTCTGGGTGCCATTTAAAAACCATAAGTGCTAATGTCTCCATTCCTTTTTGTGGTTGTAGGGGCTGTTGATTGGAGTACACTAAAGCAAACCTGATCGCTCTAGGACATTCAGAAGCCAAGTTATAAGCCCACAAATGTGTAACTGGACTACTTCTTTAAATTGACACCAGATCCGGTGACCTTTGGGACATGGTTTGACCCCCTTAGGAAAGTGCTATCATCATGAAACGTTCAGATCACTTACAACGCAATAGATTCTACCTTCCTGTAACGTTTCAGCCGGATTGGACCTTGTTTTCACACAAATGAACCCAGAATGATGTGAAATTGTGCTTCGTGCAACATAATTCTGGGTGCCATTTACAAACCATAAATGCTAATGACTCCATTCCTTTTTGTGGTTGTAGGGGCTGTTGATTGGAGTACATTAAAACAAACCTGATCTCTCTAGGACATTCAGAAGCCAAGTTATAAGTCCACAAATGTGTAACTGGACTACTACTTTAAATTGACAACAGATCCGGTGACCTTTGGGACATGGTTTGACCCCCTTAGGAAAGTGCTATCATCATGAAACGTTCAGATCACTTACAACTCAATAGATTCTACCTTCCTGTAACGTTTCAGCCTGATTGGACCTTGTTGTCACACACATGAACCCAGAATGATGTGAAATTGTGCTTCGTGCAACATAATTCTGGGTGCCATTTACAAACCATAAGTGCTAATGACTCCATTCCTTTTTGTGGTTGTAGGGGCTGTTGATTGGAGTACACTAAAACAAACCTGACCTCTCTAGGACATTCAGAAGCCAAGTTATAAGCCCACAAAGGTGTAACTGGACTACTTCTTTAAAGTGACACCAGGCCCGGTGACCTTTGGGACATGGTTTGACCCCCTATGGGAATGTGAGATCATCATGAAATGTTCAGATCACTTACAACTCAATAGATTTTACCTTCTTGTAACGTTTCAGCCTCATTGGACCTTGTTTTCACACAAATGGACCCAGAATGATGTGAAATTGTGCTTCGTGCAACATAATTCTGGATGCCATTTACAAACCATAAGTGCTAATGACTCCATTCCTTTTGTGGTTGTAGGGGCTGTTGATTGGAGTACACTAAAACAAACTTGATCTCTCTAGGACATTCAGAAGCCAAGTTATAACCCCACAAATGTGTAACTGGACTACTTCTTTAAATTGACACCAGATCCGGTGACCTTTGGGACATGGTTTGATCCCCTTAGGAAAGCGCTATCATCATGAAACGTTCAGATCACTTACAACTAAATAGATTCTACCTTCTTGTAACGTTGCAGCCTGATTGGACCTTGTTTTCACACAAATGAACCCAGAATGATGTGTAATTGTGCTTCGTGCAACATAATTCTGGGTGCCATTTACAAACCATAAGTGCTAATGACTCCATTCCTTTTTGTGGTTGTAGGGGCTGTTGATTGGAGTATACTAAAACAAACCTGATCTCTCTAGGACATTCAGAAGCCAAGTTATAAGCCCACAAAGGTGTAACTGGACTACTTCTTTAAAGTGACACTTGGCCCGGTGACCTTTGGGACATGGTTTGACCCCCTATAGGAATGTGCGATCATCTTGAAACGTTCAGATCACTTACAACTCAATAGATTCTACCTTCTTGTAGCGTTTCAGCCGGATTGGACCTTGTTTTCACACAAATTGACCCAGAATGATGTGAAATTGTGCTTCGTGCAACATAATTCTGGGTGCCATTTACAAACCATAAATGCTAATGACTTCATTCCTTTTAGTGGTAATGGGGGCTGCTAATTGGAGTACTCTAAAACAAACCTGACCTCTCTAGGATATTCAGAAGCCAAGTTATAAGCCCACAAAGGTGTAACTGGACTACTTCTTTAAAGTGACACCAGGCCCGGTGACCTTTGGGACATGGTTTGACCCCCTTAGGAAAGTGCTATCATCATGAAACGTTCAGATCACTTACAATTCAATAGATTCTACCTTCCTGTAACGTTTCAGCCTGATTGTACCTTGTTTTCAAACAAATGAACCCAGAATGATGTGAAATTGTGCTTCGTGCAACATAATTCTGGGTGCCATTTAAAAACCATAAGTGCTAATGACTCCATTCCTTATTGTGGTTGTAGGGGCTGTTGATTGGAGTATACTAAAACAAACCTGATCTCTCTAGGACATTCAGAAGCCAAGTAATAAGCCCACAAATGTGTAACTGGACTACTTCTTTAAATTGACACCAGATCCGGTGACCTTTGGGACATGGTTTGACCCCCTTAGGAAAGTGCTATCATCATGAAACGTTCAGATCACTTACAACTCAATAGATTCTACCTTCCTGTAACGTTTCAGCCTGATTGGACCTTGTTTTCACACAAATGGACCCAGAATGATGTGAAATTGTGCTTCGTGCAACATAATTCTGGGGGCCATTTACAAACCATAAGTGCTAATTACTCCATTCCTTTTTGTGGTTGTAGGGGCTGTTGATTGGAGTACACTAAAACAAACCTGACCTCTCTAGGACATTCAGAAGCCAAGTTATAAGCCCACAAAGGTGTAACTGGACTACTTCTTTAAAGTGACACCAGGCCCGGTGACCTTTGGGACATGGTTTTACCCCCTATAGGAATGTGCGATCATCTTGAAACGTTCAGATCACTTACAACTCAATAGATTCTACCTTCTTGTAGCGTTTCAGCCTGATTGGACCTTGTTTTCACACAAATGGACCCAGAATGATGTGAAATTGTACTTCGTGCAACATAATTCTGGGTGCCATTTACAAACCATAAGTGCTAATGACTCCATTCCTTTTTGTGGTTGTAGGGGCTGTTGATTGGAGTACACTAAAGCAAACCTGATCGCTCTAGGACATTCAGAAGCCAAGTTATAAGCCCACAAATGTGTAACTGGACTACTTCTTTAAATTGACACCAGATCCGGTGACCTTTGGGACATGGTTTGACCCCCTATGGGAATGTGAGATCATCATGAAACGTTCAGATCACTTACAACTCAATAGATTCTACCTTCTTGTAACGTTTCAGCCTGATTGGACCTTGTTTTCACACAAATGGACCCAGAATGATGTGAAATTGTGCTTCGTCCAACATAATTCTGGGTGCCATTTACAAACCATAAGTGCTAATGACTCCATTCCTTTTGTGGTTGTAGGGGCTGTTGATTGGAGTACACTAAAACAAACTTGATCTCTCTAGGACATTCAGAAGCCAAGTTATAAGCCCACAAATGTGTAACTGGACTACTTCTTTAGACACCAGATCCGGTGACCTTTGGGACATGGTTTGACCCCCTTAGGGAAGTGCTATCATCATGAAACGTTCAGATCACTTACAACTTAATAGATTCTACCTTCCTGTAATGTTTCAGCCTGATTGGACCTTGTTTTCACACAAATGGACCCAGAATGATGTGAAATTGTGCTTCGTGCAACATAATTCTGGGTGCCATTTACAAACCATAAGTGCTAATGACTCCATTCCTTTTTGTGGTTGTAGGGGCTGTTGATTGGAGTACACTAAAACAAACCTGATCTCTCTAGGACATTCAGAAGCCAAGTTATAAGCCCACAAATGTGTAACTGGACTACTTCTTTAAATTGACACCAGATCCGGTGACCTTTGGGACATGGTTTGACCCCCTTAGGAAAGTGCTATCATCATGAAACGTTCAGATCACTTACAACTCAATAGATTCTACCTTCCTGTAACGTTTCAGCCTGATTGGACCTTGTTTTCACACAAATGAACCCAGAATGATGTGAAATTGTGCTTCGTGCAACGTAATTCTGGGTGCCATTTACAAACCATAAGTGCTAATGACTCCATTCCTTTTTGTGGTTGTAGGGGCTTTTGATTAGAGTACACTAAAAAAAACCTAACCTCTCTAGGACATTCAGAAGCCAAGTTATAAGCCCACAAAGGTGTAACTGGACAACTTCTTTAAAGTGACACCAGGCCCGGTGACATTTGGGACATGGTTTGACCCCCTATAGGAATGTGCGATCATCATGAAACGTTCAGATCACTTACAACGCAATAGATTCTACCTTCCTGTAACGTTTCAGCCTGATTGGACCTTGTTTTCACACAAATGAACCCAGAATGATGTGAAATTGTGCTTCGTGCAACATAATTCTGGGTGCCATTTAAAAACCATAAGTCTAATGACTCCATTCCTTTTTGTGGTTGTAGGGGCTGTTGATTGGAGTATACTAAAACAAACCTGATCTCTCTAGGACATTCAGAAGCCAAGTTATAAGCCCACAAATTTGTAACTGGACTACTTCTTTAGACACCAGATCCGGTGACCTTTGGGACATGGTTTGACCCCCTTAGGGAAGTGCTATCATCATGAAACGTTCAGATCACTTACAACTTAATAGATTCTACCTTCCTGTAATGTTTCAGCCTGATTGGACCTTGTTTTAACACAAATGGACCCAGAATGATGTGAAATTGTGCTTCGTGCAACATAATTCTGGGTGATATTTACAAACCATAAGTGCTAATGACTCCATTCCTTTTTGTGGTTGTAGGGGCTGTTGACTGGAGTACACTAAAACAAACCTGACCTCTCTAGGACATTCAGAAGCCAAGTTATAAGCCCACAAATGTGTAACTGGACTACTTCTTTAAATTGACACCAGATCCGGTGACCTTTGGGACATGGTTTGACCCCCTTAGGAAAGGGCTATCATCATGAAACGTTCAGATCACTTACAACTCAATAGATTCTACCTTCCTGTAACGTTTCAGCCTGATTGGACCTTGTTTTCACACAAATGAACCCAGAATGATGTGAAATTGTGCTTCGTGCAACATAATTCTGGGTGCCATTTACAAACCATAAGTGCTAATGACGCCATTCCTTTTTGTGGTTGTAGGGGCTGTTGATTGGAGTACACTAAAACAAACCTGACCTCTCTAGGACATTCAGAAGCCAAGTTATAAGCCCACAAAGGTGTAACTGGACTACTTCTTTAAAGTGACACCAGGCCCGGTGACCTTTGGGACATGGTTTGACCCCCTTAGGAAAGTGCTATCATCATGAAACGTTCAGATCACTTACAACTCAATAGATTCTACCTTCCTGTAACGTTTCAGCCTGATTGGACCTTGTTTTCACACAAATGAACCCAGAATGATGTGAAATTGTGCTTCGTGCAACATAATTCTGGGTGCCATTTAAAAACCATAAGTGCTAATGACTCCATTCCTTTTTGTGGTTGTAGGGGCTGTTGATTGGAGTACACTAAAACAAACCTGATCGCTCTAGGACATTCAGAAGCCAAGTTATAAGCCCACAAATGTGTAACTGGACTACTTCTTTAAAGTAGTTTGGTTAACAATGATCATCGTCGTGTCCCATTGTAAACGGGCGCGCCATCGCACACATCGTACATGTGTGTTAACCCACATGTATGCGACAGACTTTGTGTGTTGCTTGACATCGAGATGTATTGACGTCTGTGTCAATACAGGACTCTCTATAAGCCGGGAGCTGGACGCTAACGACCCGTGCATAGGCCACACAAAAGGTATCGTACATGTGTTAACCCACCTGTATACGACAGACTTTGTGTGTTGCATGACATCGAGATGTATTGACGTCTGTGTCAATACAGGACTCTATTATCTGGGAGCTGGACGCTAACGACCCGTGCATGTGCCACACAAAAGGTAACTCGACTAACTACAAAACGCATATTGTGATGTAGAAAGTTGGCTCGACTGTTTGAATCAGCTGCAGCTGCGGTTTACTCACGAAGTGAATCGCACGCTTGTTAGAAATACATTCGGAGCACTTAAAAAATACATCGCTCTCATCGAGTTCCGTCTCAGCGTTCACCGGCTGATGGGCAAGAGCGTGACATGGGATCGCCAGGAACTTACTTAAGGACTATCATCTCATTTGGCATTTACTCACGGACCCAAGAAACCAGTTCCGAAAAATGGTTGAGAATTATAACTTGTCTAATAGCAACTGGAAGATATGTTGCGTCATAAGCCTCTGATGGTTCACAAGGTGCATGGTCCACTCGAAATCCTAATGCTGTATTTGTAGTACATACACTAAGTCTTCTCTGTTGATGTCAGACTAGAGTTTTATTAGAGTTTTACTTTGCAACAATGGGATTCGAGCAATTGATGTGTATATTTTTAATAGTGCACAATGCTACTATTCCTAGGCTGAATGTATGACATGGCTCTTATGTATCATTATGTATCGTTTCCATTAAGTACTAATTTAAATAAAGTCCCTCTGTCCTCAGTGCTAGGTTGTGGGTTTAATACACATTATTATGATCAACCTGTTGAATAGTATAATAACAATATTCCTGTAAAAGTCATTTAGTAATTAACAACCTCAGTTCTGTGAAAGAACATCATGTCTCTGATGTGTACACTGCAGGCCTGACCGGGGTTTGCACGCAAGGGCCTGTGTGTGTGTGTGTGTGTGTGTGTGTGTGTGTGTGTGTGTGTGTGTGTGTGTGTGTGTGTGTGTGTGTGTGTGCGCACGCGCGCGTGTGTGTGTGTGTGTGTGTGTGTGTGTGTGTGTGTGTGTGTGTGTGTGTGTGTGTGTGAAACAAATAAAGATAAATATAGCTAGTGCGGCCACGAGCGGTCGTGCAGGGTAGAGGCTGCGCGAAAACGCCTCTAAAACAAGCGCGTGCCCACGCCCGATCCGTGGAAGCACGTAGAACTAGCAAACGTACTAGCAGAAATCAACGATCGCACACGGGTCATTGAGTGTGTACAGGGTTCGTCTGCGTGTGTGGCATTGGGCAATCTAGCGGCAACCGAGTGGCCTGAAGGCGGAACCGGCCAACCCGTCGCCCTCACCATCGTTGCGCTTCGAGATGAACTATTGCTAAAGACGATCGTCCTCGTCAACCACGGCGCTACCAGAGTTACCACGACATGCGCCTTAAAAGCGTTCTCGTTTGGGTCAGCGCCACCAGAACTGAATCGGCAAGTCAGCGGATATTACACAACTCGTAAAGAAAACCCTCTCCGCGACCTCGCGGCCATTGTGCGCAGTGTACAGCAAATGACAAACGATGTTGCGAGCGATATATCGGAAAAACTTTGCACTGACGCGACGGTCGCCACTGCAGGTTGTGTGAGTCTCGCACAAAGTGCCATATCAAACGTGCGCAAGCTAGTGACAAGCAACTTCACCAGATCCGTAGATTCTGCATACGCTCGGATACGAATGAAAGTATCGAGAGATAACACCGACACGAGTTGCGCGACGGCGCTGGCTGCAGTCGCTGCAACACTGGATTTATTAATCAACGTAATTGTGATCTTAATGGCGTATCGACTGTGCACCAGAAACTACAACCAGTACTACAGAAAACTGGCATGAGGGTCACGGTCTAACGTTATGTTGGTGTCTCGCATCGACCGTCGACGGCCGTTTGCCAGCGGCTGAAAATGGCACAGTTGACGAAATGGAAACGCCGACCGTCGATAGTGCACTCTCGCAAGTTCCAACCGCACCATCTCAGGAGACAGACCACAGAGTCATATTAGCGTAGGGTAGATAGAAAATGCGCAAATCGCCGCAACCGCCCATATACATACTATACGAGTTCAACATAGAGTAGAGTAAGAAGTTACTACCGATTGTATTTCCAAAGTGCAAGCAGCTGGTGTGTGACGCTTTACTTGAGTATCACAGAGGTTGCGATGTCCTGTGTTCCGCGAGCGCATGCAAACAAGTGAACGAACTTCTACGGACCGTACTGTTGGGGTATGAGCGAGCTGTAAAATCAATACAAGCTAGACACGCGGACTTTGCCGCGTTACTGGACACGCATATCGCCACAACAAAACCGGGTCAAGTGTTCGGGGCATCACCGCGCTCGACTATACACGTCTTGGCCTACCACGAGTACATGAGCCCACAGATCCTAAGCGAGGTCGAAGCCGTTGTGTCTACTCAACGCAAATTCAGCACAGCCGTAGCGCTAAGACAAGTCCCTCTAGACTGCTGGAAACTTTGGAAACGTGGAAGGCTGGCGTGTACGCGCTTTCTACACATCTCAACGGTATGATCGCGATACTCTCTGCCGCACAACAACTAATGGTCATGTGTTCGGAAGGTCTGATCAGGTCTGACATGACTGGTTGTCAATCGACGTCGAGCGTGCACTCACACACGGATATCCTGGCGTACATTAAAGCGACGGCGACCTCTACGCTCACGTTGATTGCCGATGTTTCGAAGGGCAATCGAGTGTGTTGGCTGACGAAAGCTATGGTGACCGACGGTCGCGTCGACTACAATGTGCCTCATTGCGACTGGAGAGGCGTATGTGATCCTTTGCAAATCGACAACACCACCGCGGTCGAGTGCGAAGTCACGGTCGGCGGCGTGTTGTCCTTACTTTGCCCCATACAATGTGACGGTCCGTGACACGGACCGGTGTGTTACGACCCGACTAACGAAACGTACCAGGTGATAACATTGCATCCGCCCATTACAGCGGAGCGAGCGTTTCGCCACACTCCCAAACCAAGGTTAATAGTTGTAGCGCACGCCCTTTCGGACCTCGGTGCACGCGAAACTCTGGTGTACGCTCACAACATCACGCTCGAGACAGCTCAAGCGTTACGCGAAACAAAGGACGTGTTCAAATCCATAGAGAATATACGGTCTTTAGCGTATGCGTATATAAAGAAGGTCGATGACATTTACAGACCCGGCGGCATGGGCACCACAGTAGAACAACAAGGTGCTCTCAAGCGCACACAGATACTGGCCGCATTATCACTCGTGATGTCTATCCTGACATGCCCGTTTCTGATTTCTATGTATATTAAATTATGACAAGAGCTACTTTAGGTGGTTACGATTACACTATGACCACGTGCCTTAGTTTCTGCTAGTGACCTATAAATACATATACCCACTTGCTCTCACTGCCATTAAAGCGGCTGTACCCACACGTACAACACCCAAGAAAAAAAATGATCTCGCTGTATGTACTGGGTGTACTCTCAGTAGTCGCAGTTGCTCAGGCCATGGTGATACGCTCACATAACGCCTCTGAGATACGTCCCATCACACCACCTCCTAGACTACTCGCGAAGGAGTATTCAACACCCCCTTTGTACGAAGACAACCATTATAACGAGCACAGCACAACGCTTGCCGCACGCGACGACAACATGCAGGAGACAACGCTACCACCTGTCGTGAGAACAACGGATTCGAGTGACAACGATCGCGACTATGACGAGCACATTACAACACCCTCTGTGCACGAAGACCAGGTGCAGGAGACAACGCTACCACCTGTCGTGAGAAACAAGAATTTGGTTAACAATGATCATCGTCGTGTCCCATTGTAAACGGGCGCGCCATCGCACACATCGTACATGTGTGTTAACCCACCTGTATGCGACAGACTTTGTGTGTTGCATGACATCGAGATGTATTGACGTCTGTGTCAATACAGGACTCTCTATAAGCCGGGAGCTGGACGCTAACGACCCATGCATGCGCCACACAAAAGGTATCGTACATGTGTTAACCCACCTGTATACGACAGACTTTGTGTGTTGCATGACATTGAGATGTATTGACGTCTGTGTCAATACAGGACTCTATAAGCTGGGAGCTGGACGCTAACGACCCGTGCATGCGCCACACAAAAGGTAACTCGACTAACTACAAAACGCATATTGTGATGTAGAAAGTTGGCTCGACTGAATCAGCTGCAGCTGCGGTTTACTCACGAAGTGAATCGCACGCTTGTTAGAAGTACATTCGGAGCACTTAAAAAATACATCGCTCTCATCGAGTTCCGTCTCAGCGTTCACCGGCTGATGGGCAAGAGCGTGACATGGGATCGCCTGGAAATTACTTAAGGACTATCATCTCATTTGGCATTTACTCACGGACCCAAGAAACCAGTTCCGAAAAATGGTCGAGAATTATAACTTGTCTAATAGCAACTGGAAGATATGTTGCATCATAAGCCTCTGATGGTTCACAAGGTGCACGGTCCACTCGAAATCCTAATGCTGTATTTGTAGTACATACACTAAGTCTTCTCTGTTGATGTCAGACTAGAGTTTTATTAGAGTTTTACTTTGAAACAATGGGATTCGAGCAATTGATGTGTATATTTTTAATAGTGCACAATGCTACTATTCCTAGGCTGAATGTATGACATGGCTCTTATGTATCATTATGTATCGTTTCCATTAAGTACTAATTTAAATAAAGTCCCTCTGTCCTCAGTGCTAGGTTGTGGGTTTAATACACATCATTATGATCAACCTGTTCAATAGTATAATAACAATATTCCTGTAAAAGTCATTTAGTAATGAACAACCTCAGTTCTGTGAAAGAACATCATGTCTCTGATGTGTACACTGCAGGCCTGACCGGGGTTTGCACGCAAGGGCCTGTGTGTGTGTGTGTGTGTGTGTGTGTGTGTGTGTGTGTGTGTGTGTGTGTGTGTGTGTGTGTGTGTGTGTGTGTGTGTGTGTGTGTGTGTGTGTGTGTGTCTGTGTGTGAAACAAATAAAGATAAATATAGCTAGTGCGGCCACGAGCGGTCGTGCAGGGTAGAGGCTGCGCAAAAACGCCTCTAAAACAAGCGCGTGCCCACGCCCGATCCGTGGAAGCACGTAGAACTAGCAAACGTACTAGCAGAAATCAACGATCGCACACGGGTCATTGAGTGTGTACAGGGTTCGTCTGCGTGTGTGGCATTGGGCAATCTAGCGGCAACCGAGTGGCCTGAAGGCAGAACCGGCCAACTCGTCACCCTCACCATCGTTGCGTTTCGAGATGAACTATTGCTAAAGATGATCGTCCTCGTCAACCACGGCGCTATCAGAGTTACCACGACATGCGCCTTAAAAGCGTTCTCGTTTGGGTCAGCGCCACCAGAATTGAATCGGCAAGTCAGCGGATATTACACAACTCGTAACGAAGACCCTCTCCGCGACCTCGCGGCCAGTGTGCGCAGTGTACAGCAAATGACAAACGATGTTGCGAGCGATATATCGGAAAAACTTTGCACTGACGCGACGGTCGCCACTTAATGGTTGTGTGAGACTCGCGCAAAGTGCCATATCTAACGTGCGCAAGCTAGTGACAAGCAACTTCACCAGATCCGTAGATTCTGCATACGCTCGGATACGAACGAAGGTATCGAGAGATAACACCGACACGAGTTGCGCGACGGCGCTGGCTGCAGTCGCTACAACACTGGATTTATTAATCAACGTAATTGTGATCGTAATGGCGTATCGAGTGTGCACCAGAAACTACAACCAGTACTACAGAAAACTGGCATGAGGGTCGCGGTCTAACGTTATGTTGGTGTCTCGCATCGACCGTCAACGGCCGTTTGCCAGCGGCTGAAAATGGCACAGTTGACGAAATGGAAACGCCGACCGTCGATAGTGCACTCTCGCAAGATCCAACTGCACCTTCTCAGGAGACAGACCACAGAGTCATATTAGCGGAGGGTAGATAGAAAATGCGCAAACCGCCGCAACCGCCCATATACGTACTATACGAGTTCAACATAGAGTGGAATAAGAAGTTACTACCGATTGTATTTCCAACGTGCAAGCAGCTGGTGTGTGACGCTTTACTTGAGTATCACAGAGGTTGCGATGTCCTGTGTTCCATGAGCACATGGAAGCAAGTGAACAAACTTCTACGTCACTTTAAAGAAGTAGTCCAGTTACACATTTGTGGGCTTATAACTTGGCTTCTGAATGTCCTAGAGAGATCAGGTTTGTTTTAGTGTACTCCAATCAACAGGCCCTACAACCACAAAAAGGAATGGAGTCATTAGCACTTATGGTTTCTAAATGGCACCCAGAATTATGTTGCACGAAGCACAATTTCACATCATTCTGGGTCCATTTGTGTGAAAACAAGGTCCAATCAGGCTGAAACGTTACAAGAAGGTAGAATCTATTGAGTTATAAGTGATCTGAACGTTTCATGATGATCGCACATTCCTATAGGGGGTCAAACCATGTCCCAAAGGTCACCGGGCCTGGTGTCACTTTAAAGAAGTAGTCCAATTACACCTTTGAGGGCTTATAACTTGGCTTCTGAATGTCCTAGAGAGATCAGGTTTGTTTTAGTGTACTCCAATCAACAGCCCCTACAACCTCAAAAAGGAATGGAATCATTAGCACTTATGGTTTTTAAATGGCACCCAGAATTATGTTTCATGAAGCACAATTTCACATCATTCTGGGTCCATTTGTGTGAAAACAAGGTCCAATCAGGCTGAAACGTTACAGGAAGGTAGAATCTATTGAGTTGTAAGTGATCTGAACGTTTCATGATGATAGCACTTTCCTAAGGGGGTCAAACCATGTCCCAAAGGTCACCGGATCTGGTGTCAATTTAAAGAAGTAGTCCAGTTACACATTTGTGGGCTTATAACTTGGCTTCTGAATGTCCGAGAGAGATCAGGTTTGTTTTAATGTACTCCAACCAACAGCCCCTACAACCACAAAAAGGAATGGAGTCATTAGCACTTATGGTTTGTAAATGGCACCCAGATTTATGTTGCACGAAGCACAATTTCACATCATTCTGGGTCCATTTGTGTGAAAACAAGGTCCAATCAGGCTGAAACGTTACAAGAAGGTAGAATCTATTGAGTTGTAAGTGATCAGAACGTTTCATGATGATCGCACATTCCTATAGGGGGTCAAACCATGTCCCAAAGGTCACCGGGCCTGGTGTCACTTTAAAGAAGTAGTCCAGTTACACCTTTGTGGGCTTATAACTTGGCTTCTGAATATCCTAGAGAGGTCAGGTTTGTTTTAGAGCACTCCAATTAGCAGCCACCATTACCACTAAAAGGAATGGAGTCATTAGCACTTATGGTTTTTAAATGGCACCCAGAATTATGTTGCACGAAGCACAATTTCACAACATTCTGGGTTCATTTGTGTGAAAACAAGGTCCAATCAAGCTGAAACGTTACAGGAAGGTAGAATCTATTGAGTTGTAAGTGATCTGAACGTTTCATGATGATAGCACTTTCCTAAGGGGGTCCATGTCCCAAAGGTCACCGGATCTGGTGTAAATTTAAAGTAGTCCAGTTACACATTTGTGGGCTTATAACTTGGCTTCTGAATGTCCTAGAGAGATCAGGTTTGTTTTAGTATACTCCAATCAACAGCCCCTACAACCACAAAAAGGAATGGAGTCATTAGCACTTATGGTTTTTAAATGGCACCCAGAATTATGTTGCATGAAGCACAATTTCACATCATTCTGGGTTCATTTGTGTGAAAACAAGGTCCAATCAGGCTGAAACGTTACAGGAAGGTATAATCTATTGAGTTGTAAGTGATCTGAACGTTTCATGATGATCGCACATTCCTATAGGGGGTAAAACCATGTCCCAAAGGTCACCGGGCCTGGTGTCACTTTAAAGAAGTAGTCCAGTTACACATTTGTGGGCTTATAACTTGGCTTCTGAATGTCCTAGAGAGATCAGGTTTGTTTTAGTGTACTCCAATCAACAGGCCCTACAACCACAAAAAGGAATGGAGTCATTAGCACTTATGGTTTGTAAATGGCACCCAGAATTATGTTGCACGAAGCACAATTTCACATCATTCTGGGTCCATTTGTGTGAAAACAAGGTCCAATCAGGCTGAAACGTTCCAAGAAGGTAGAATCTATTGAGTTGTAAGTGATCTGAACGTTTCAAGATGATCACACATTCCTATAGGGGGTCAAACCATGTCCCAACGGTCACCGGGCCTGGTGTCACTTTAAAGAAGTAGTCCAATTACACCTTTGAGGGCTTATAACTTGGCTTCTGAATGTTCTAGAGAGATCAGGTTTGTTTTAGTGTACTCCAATCAACAGCCCCTACAACCTCAAAAAGGAATGGAATCATTAGCACTTATGGTTTTTAAATGGCACCCAGAATTATGTTGCACGAAGCACAATTTCACATCATTCTGGGTTCACTTGTGTGAAAACAAGGTCCAATCAGGCTGAAACGTTACAGGAAGGTAGAATCTATTGAGTTGTAAGTGATCTGAACGTTTCAAAATGATTGCACTTTCCTAAGGGGGTCAAACCATGTCCCAAAGGTCACCGGATCTGGTGTCAATTTAAAGAAGTAGTCCAGTTACACATTTGTGGGCTTATAGCTTGGCTTCTGAATGTCCTAGAGAGATCAGGTTTGTTTTAGTATACTCCAATCAACAGCCCCTACAACCACAAAAAGGAATGGAGTCATTAGCACTTATGGTATTTAAATGGCACCCAGAATTATGTGGCACGAAGCACAATTTCACATCATTCTGGGTTCATTTGTGTGAAAACAAGGTCCAATCAGGCTGAAACGTTACAGGAAGGTAGAATCTATTGAGTTGTAAGGGATCTGAACGTTTCATGATGATAGAACTTTCCTAAGGGGATCAAACCATGTCCCAAAGGTCACCGGATCTGGTGTCAATTTAAAGAAGTAGTCCAGTTATACATTTGTGGGCTTATAACTTGGCTTCTGAATGTCCTAGAGAGATCAGATTTGTTTTAATGTACTCCAATCAACAGCCCCTACAACCACAAAAAGGAATGGAGTCATTAGCACTTATGGTTTTTAAATGGCACCCAGAATTATGTTGCATGAAGCACAATTTCACATCATTCTGGGTCCATTTGTGTGAAAACAAGGTCCAAT
Organism: Nothobranchius furzeri; assembly: GCF_043380555.1. Classification (NCBI taxonomy): domain Eukaryota; kingdom Metazoa; phylum Chordata; class Actinopteri; order Cyprinodontiformes; family Nothobranchiidae; genus Nothobranchius; species Nothobranchius furzeri. The sequence continues at coordinate 14,091,495 of NC_091756.1, forward strand.
CAGGCTGAAACGTTACAAGAAGGTAGAATCTATTGAGTTGTAAGTGATCTGAACGTTTCAAGATGATCACACTTTCCAAAGAGGGTCAAACCATGTCCCAAAGGTCACCGGATCTGGTGTCAATTTAAAGAAGTAGTCCAGTTACAAATTTGTGGGCTTTTAACTTGTCTTCTGAATGTCCTAGAGAGATCAGGTTTGTTTTAATGTACTCCAATCAACAGCCCCTACAACCACAAAAAGGAATGGAGTCCTTAGCACTTATGGTTTTTAAATGGCACCCAGAATTATGTTGCACGAAGCACAATTTCACATCATTCTGGGTTCATTTGTGTGAAAACAAGGTAGAATCAGGCTAAAACGTTACAGGAAGGTAGAATCTATTGAATTGTAAGTGGTCTGAACGTTTCATGATGATAGCACTTTCCTAAGGGGGTCAAACCATGTCCCAAAGGTCACCGGATCTGGGGTCAATTTAAAGAAGTAGTCCAGTTATACATTTGTGGGCTTATAACTTGGCTTCTGAATGTCCTAGAGAGATCAGGTTTGTTTTAATGTACTCCAATCAACAGCCGCTACAACCACAAAAAGGAATGTGGTCATTAGCACTTATGGTTTTTAAATGGCACCCAGAATTATGTTGCATGAAGCACAATTTCACATCATTCTGGGTCCATTTGTGTGAAAACAAGGTCCAATCAGGCTGAAACGTTACAAGAAGGTAGAATCTATTGAGTTGTAAGTGATCTGAACGTTTCAAGATGATCGCACTTTCCTAAGGGGGTCAAACCATGTCCCAAAGGTCACCGGATCTGGTGTCAATTTAAAGAAGTAGTCCAGTTACACATTTGTGAGCTTATAACTTGGCTTCTGAATGTCCTAGAGAGATCAGGTTTGTTTTAATGTACTCCAATCAACAGCCCCTACAACCACAAAAAGGAATGGAGTCATTAGCACTTATGGTTTTTAAATAACACCCGGAATTATGTTGCATGAAGCACAATTTCACATCATTCTGGGTCCATTTGTGTGAAAACAAGGTCCAATCAGGCTGAAACGTTACAAGAAGGTAGAATCTATTGAGTTGTAAGTGATCTGAACGTTTCAAGATGATCGCACTTTCCTAAGGGGGTCAAACCATGTCCCAAAGGTCACCGGATCTGGTGTCAATTTAAAGAAGCAGTCCAGTTACACATTTGTAGGCTTATAACTTGGCTTCTGAATGTCCTAGAGAGATCAGGTTTGTTTTAATGTACTCCAATCAACAGCCCCTACAACCACAAAAAGGAATGGAGTCATTAGCACTTATGGTTTTTAAATGGCACCCAGAATTATGTTGCACGAAGCACAATTTCACATCATTCTGGGTTCATTTGTGTGAAAACAAGAGACAATCAGGCTGAAATGTTACAGGAAGGTAGAATCTATTGAACTGTAAGTGATCTGAACGTTTCATGATGATAGCACTTTCCTAAGGGGGTCAAACCATGTCCCAAAGGTCACCGGATCTGGTGTCAATTTAAAGAAGTAGTCCAGTTACACATTTGTGGGCTTATAACTTGGCTTCTGAATGTCCTAGAGAGATCAGGTTTGTTTTAATGTACTCCAATCAACAGCCCCTACAACCAGAAAATGTAATGGAGTCATTAGCACTTATGGTTTGTAAATGGCACCCAGAATTATGTTGCACGAAGCACAATTTCACATCATTCTGGGTCCATTTGTGTGAAAACAAGGTCCAATCAGGCTGAAACGTTACAAGACGGTAGAATCTATTGAATTGTAAGTGATCTGAACGTTTCATGATGATCGCACATTCCTATAGGGGGTCAAACCATGTCCCAAAGGTCACCGGGCCTGGTGTCACTTTAAAGAAGTAGTCCAATTACACCTTTGAGGGCTTATAACTTGGTTTCTGAATGTCCTAGAGAGATCAGGTTTGTTTTAGTGTACTCCAATCAACAGCCCCTACAACCTAAAAAAGGAATGGAGTCATTAGCACTTATGGTTTTTAAATGGCACCCAGAATTATGTTGCACGAAGCACAATTTCCCATCATTCTGGGTCCATTTGTGTGAAAACAAGGTCCAATCAGGCTGAAACGTTACAAGAAGGTAGAATCTATTGAGTTGTAAGTGATCTGAACGTTTCATGATGATCGCACATTCCTATTGGGGGTCAAACCATGTCCCAAAGGTCACCGGGCCTGGTGTCACTTTAAAGAAGTAGTCCAGTTACACCTTTGTGGGCTTATAACTTGGCTTCTGAATATCCTAGAGAGGTCAGGTTTGTTTTAGAGTACTCCAGTTAGCAGCCCCCATTACCACTAAAAGGAATGGAGTCATTAGCACTTATGGTTTTTAAATGACACCCAGAATTATGTTGCATGAAGCACAATTTCACATCATTCTGGGTCCATTTGTGTGAAAACAAGGTCCAATCAGGCTGAAACGTTACAAGAAGGTAGAATCTATTGAGTTGTAAGTGATCTGAACGTTTCAAGATGATCACACTTTCCTAAGGGGGTCAAACCATGTCCCAAAGGTCACCGGATCTGGTGTCAATTTAAAGAAGTAGTCCAGTTACACATTTGTAGGCTTATAACTTGGCTTCTGAATGTCCTAGAGAGATCAGGTTTGTTTTAATGTACTCCAATGAACAGCCCCTACAACCACAAAAAGGAATGGAGTCATTAGCACTTATGGTTTTTAAATGGCACCCAGAATTATGTTGCACGAAGCACAATTTCACATAATTCTGGGTCCATTTGTGTGAAAACAATAGACAATCAGGCTGAAATGTTACAGGAAGGTAGAATCTATTGAATTGTAAGTGATCTGAACGTTTCATGATGATAGCACTTTCCTAAGGGGGTCAAACCATGTCCCAAAGGTCATCAGATCTGGTGTCAATTTAAAGTAGTCCAGTTACACATTTGTGGGCTTATAACTTGGCTTCTGAATGTCCTAGAGAGATCAGGTTTGTTTTAATGTACTCCAATCAACAGCCCCTACAACCACAAAATGTAATGGAGTCATTAGCACTTATGGTTTGTAAATGGCACCCAGAATTATGTTGCACGAAGCACAATTTCACATCATTCTCGGTCCATTTGTGTGAAAACAAGGTCCAATCAGGCTGAAACGTTACAAGACGGTAGAATCTATTGAATTGTAAGTGATCTGAACGTTTCATGATGATCGCACATTCCTATAGGGGGTCAACCCATGTCCCAAAGGTCACCGGGCCTGGTGTCACTTTAAAGAAGTAGTCCAATTACACCTTTGAGGGCTTATAACTTGGTTTCTGAATGTCCTAGAGAGATCAGGTTTGTTTTAGTGTACTCCAATCAACAGCCCCTACAACCTCAAAAAGGAATGGAGTCATTAGCACTTATGGTTTTTAAATGGCACCCAGAATTATGTTGCACGAAGCACAATTTCCCATCATTCTGGGTCCATTTGTGTGAAAACAAGGTCCAATCAGGCTGAAACGTTACAAGAAGGTAGAATCTATTGAGTTGTAAGTGATCTGAACGTTTCATGATGATCGCACATTCCTATTGGGGGTCAAACCATGTCCCAAAGGTCACCGGGCCTGGTGTCACTTTAAAGAAGTAGTCCAGTTACACCTTTGTGGGCTTATAACTTGGCTTCTGAATATCCTAGAGAGGTCAGGTTTGTTTTAGAGTACTCCAATTAGCAGCCCCCATTACCACTAAAAGGAATGGAGTCATTAGCACTTATGGTTTTTAAATGACACCCAGAATTATGTTTCATGAAGCACAATTTCACATCATTCTGGGTCCATTTGTGTGAAAACAAGGTCCAATCAGGCTGAAACGTTACAGGAAGGTAGAATCTATTGAGTTGTAAGTGATCTGAACGTTTCATGATGATAGCACTTTCGTAAGGGGGTCAAACCATGTCCCAAAGGTCACCGGATCTGGTGTCAATTTAAAGAAGTAGTCCAGTTACACATTTGTGGGCTTATAACTTGGCTTCTGAATGTCCGAGAGAGATCAGGTTTGTTTTAATGTACTCCAACCAACAGCCCCTACAACCACAAAAAGGAATGGAGTCATTAGCACTTATGGTTTGTAAATGGCACCCAGAATTATGTTGCACGAAGCACAATTTCACATCATTCTGGGTCCATTTGTGTGAAAACAAGGTCCAATCAGGCTGAAACGTTACAAGAAGGTAGAATCTATTGAGTTGTAAGTGATCAGAACGTTTCATGATGATCGCACATTCCTATAGGGGGTCAAACCATGTCCCAAAGGTCACCGGGCCTGGTGTCACTTTAAAGAAGTAGTCCAGTTACACCTTTGTGGGCTTATAACTTGGCTTCTGAATATCCTAGAGAGGTCAGGTTTGTTTTAGAGCACTCCAATTAGCAGCCCCCATTACCACTAAAAGGAATGGAGTCATTAGCACTTATGGTTTTTAAATGGCACCCAGAATTATGTTGCACGAAGCACAATTTCACAACATTCTGGGTTCATTTGTGTGAAAACAAGGTCCAATCAAGCTGAAACGTTACAGGAAGGTAGAATCTATTGAGTTGTAAGTGATCTGAACGTTTCATGATGATAGCACTTTCCTAAGGGGGTCCATGTCCCAAAGGTCACCGGATCTGGTGTAAATTTAAAGTAGTCCAGTTACACATTTGTGGGCTTATAACTTGGCTTCTGAATGTCCTAGAGAGATCAGGTTTGTTTTAGTATACTCCAATCAACAGCCCCTACAACCACAAAAAGGAATGGAGTCATTAGCACTTATGGTTTTTAAATGGCACCCAGAATTATGTTGCATGAAGCACAATTTCACATCATTCTGGGTTCATTTGTGTGAAAACAAGGTCCAATCAGGCTGAAACGTTACAGGAAGGTAGAATCTATTGAGTTGTAAGTGATCTGAACGTTTCATGATGATCGCACATTCCTATAGGGGGTAAAACCATGTCCCAAAGGTCACCGGGCCTGGTGTCACTTTAAAGAAGTAGTCCAGTTACACATTTGTGGGCTTATAACTTGGCTTCTGAATGTCCTAGAGAGATCAGGTTTGTTTTAGTGTACTCCAATCAACAGGCCCTACAACCACAAAAAGGAATGGAGTCATTAGCACTTATGGTTTGTAAATGGCACCCAGAATTATGTTGCACGAAGCACAATTTCACATCATTCTGGGTCCATTTGTGTGAAAACAAGGTCCAATCAGGCTGAAACGTTCCAAGAAGGTAGAATCTATTGAGTTGTAAGTGATCTGAACGTTTCAAGATGATCGCACATTCCTATAGGGGGTCAAACCATGTCCCAACGGTCACCGGGCCTGGTGTCACTTTAAAGAAGTAGTCCAATTACACCTTTGAGGGCTTATAACTTGGCTTCTGAATGTTCTAGAGAGATCAGGTTTGTTTTAGTGTACTCCAATCAACAGCCCCTACAACCTCAAAAAGGAATGGAATCATTAGCACTTATGGTTTTTAAATGGCACCCAGAATTATGTTGCACGAAGCACAATTTCACATCATTCTGGGTTCACTTGTGTGAAAACCAGGTCCAATCAGGCTGAAACGTTACAGGAAGGTAGAATCTATTGAGTTGTAAGTGATCTGAACGTTTCAAAATGATTGCACTTTCCTAAGGGGGTCAAACCATGTCCCAAAGGTCACCGGATCTGGTGTCAATTTAAAGAAGTAGTCCAGTTACACATTTGTGGGCTTATAGCTTGGCTTCTGAATGTCCTAGAGAGATCAGGTTTGTTTTAGTATACTCCAATCAACAGCCCCTACAACCACAAAAAGGAATGGAGTCATTAGCACTTATGGTATTTAAATGGCACCCAGAATTATGTGGCACGAAGCACAATTTCACATCATTCTGGGTTCATTTGTGTGAAAACAAGGTCCAATCAGGCTGAAACGTTACAGGAAGGTAGAATCTATTGAGTTGTAAGGGATCTGAACGTTTCATGATGATAGAACTTTCCTAAGGGGATCAAACCATGTCCCAAAGGTCACCGGATCTGGGGTCAATTTAAAGAAGTAGTCCAGTTATACATTTGTGGGCTTATAACTTGGCTTCTGAATGTCCTAGAGAGATCAGATTTGTTTTAATGTACTCCAATCAACAGCCCCTACAACCACAAAAAGGAATGTGGTCATTAGCACTTATGGTTTTTAAATGGCACCCAGAATTATGTTGCATGAAGCACAATTTCACATCATTCTGGGTCCATTTGTGTGAAAACAAGGTCCAATCAGGCTGAAACGTTACAAGAAGGTAGAATCTATTGAGTTGTAAGTGATCTGAACGTTTCAAGATGATCACACTTTCCAAAGAGGGTCAAACCATGTCCCAAAGGTCACCGGATCTGGTGTCAATTTAAAGAAGTAGTCCAGTTACAAATTTGTGGGCTTTTAACTTGTCTTCTGAATGTCCTAGAGAGATCAGGTTTGTTTTAATGTACTCCAATCAACAGCCCCTACAACCACAAAAAGGAATGGAGTCCTTAGCACTTATGGTTTTTAAATGGCACCCAGAATTATGTTGCACGAAGCACAATTTCACATCATTCTGGGTTCATTTGTGTGAAAACAAGGTAGAATCAGGCTAAAACGTTACAGGAAGGTAGAATCTATTGAATTGTAAGTGGTCTGAACGTTTCATGATGATAGCACTTTCCTAAGGGGGTCAAACCATGTCCCAAAGGTCACCGGATCTGGTGTCAATTTAAAGTAGTCCAGTTACACATTTGTGGGCTTATAACATGGCTTCTGAATGTCCTAGAGAGATCAGGTTTGTTTTAGTGTACTCCAATCAACAGCCCCTACAATCCTCAAAAAGGAATGGAGTCATTAGCACTTATGGTTTTTAAATGGCACCCAGAATTATGTTGCACGAAGCACAATTTCACATCATTCTGGGTCCATTTGTGTGAAAACAAGGTCCAATCAGGCTGAAACGTTACAAGAAGGTAGAATCTATTGAGTTGTAAGTGATCTGAACGTTTCATGATGATAGCACTTTCCTAAGGGGGTCAAACCATGTCCCAAAGGTCACCGGATCTGGGGTCAATTTAAAGAAGTAGTCCAGTTATACATTTGTGGGCTTATAACTTGGCTTCTGAATGTCCTAGAGAGATCAGGTTTGTTTTAATGTACTCCAATCAACAGCCCCTACAACCACAAAAAGGAATGTGGTCATTAGCACTTATGGTTTTTAAATGGCACCCAGAATTATGTTGCATGAAGCACAATTTCACATCATTCTGGGTCCATTTGTGTGAAAACAAGGTCCAATCAGGCTGAAACGTTACAAGAAGGTAGAATCTATTGAGTTGTAAGTGATCTGAATGTTTCAAGATGATCGCACTTTCCTAAGGGGGTCAAACCATGTCCCAAAGGTCACCGGATCTGGTGTCAATTTAAAGAAGTAGTCCAGTTACACATTTGTGGGCTTATAACTTGGCTTCTGAATGTCCTAGAGAGATCAGGTTTGTTTTAATGTACTCCAATCAACAGCCCCTACAACCACAAAAAGGAATGGAGTCATTAGCACTTATGGTTTTTAAATGGCACCCAGAATTATGTTGCATGAAGCACAATTTCACATCATTCTGGGTCCATTTGTGTGAAAACAAGGTCCAATCAGGCTGAAACGTTACAAGAAGGTAGAATCTATTGAGTTGTAAGTGATCTGAACGTTTCAAGATGATCGCACTTTCCTAAGGGGGTCAAACCATGTCCCAAAGGTCACCGGATCTGGTGTCAATTTAAAGAAGCAGTCCAGTTACACATTTGTAGGCTTATAACTTGGCTTCTGAATGTCCTAGAGAGATCAGGTTTGTTTTAATGTACTCCAATCAACAGCCCCTACAACCACAAAAAGGAATGGAGTCATTAGCACTTATGGTTTTTAAATGGCACCCAGAATTATGTTGCACGAAGCACAATTTCACATCATTCTGGGTTCATTTGTGTGAAAACAAGAGACAATCAGGCTGAAATGTTACAGGAAGGTAGAATCTATTGAATTGTAAGTGATCTGAACGTTTCATGATGATAGCACTTTCCTAAGGGGGTCAAACCATGTCCCAAAGGTCACCGGATCTGGTGTCAATTTAAAGAAGTAGTCCAGTTACACATTTGTGGGCTTATAACTTGGCTTCTGAATGTCCTAGAGAGATCAGGTTTGTTTTAATGTACTCCAATCAACAGCCCCTACAACCAGAAAATGTAATGGAGTCATTAGCACTTATGGTTTGTAAATGGCACCCAGAATTATGTTGCACGAAGCACAATTTCACATCATTCTGGGTCCATTTGTGTGAAAACAAGGTCCAATCAGGCTGAAACGTTACAAGACGGTAGAATCTATTGAATTGTAAGTGATCTGAACGTTTCATGATGATCGCACATTCCTATAGGGGGTCAAACCATGTCCCAAAGGTCACCGGGCCTGGTGTCACTTTAAAGAAGTAGTCCAATTACACCTTTGAGGGCTTATAACTTGGTTTCTGAATGTCCTAGAGAGATCAGGTTTGTTTTAGTGTACTCCAATCAACAGCCCCTACAACCTAAAAAAGGAATGGAGTCATTAGCACTTATGGGTTTTAAATGGCACCCAGAATTATGTTGCACGAAGCACAATTTCCCATCATTCTGGGTCCATTTGTGTGAAAACAAGGTCCAATCAGGCTGAAACGTTACAAGAAGGTAGAATCTATTGAGTTGTAAGTGATCTCAACGTTTCATGATGATCGCACATTCCTATTGGGGGTCAAACCATGTCCCAAAGGTCACCGGGCCTGGTGTCACTTTAAAGAAGTAGTCCAGTTACACCTTTGTGGGCTTATAACTTGGCTTCTGAATATCCTAGAGAGGTCAGGTTTGTTTTAGAGTACTCCAATTAGCAGCCCCCATTACCACTAAAAGGAATGGAGTCATTAGCACTTATGGTTTTTAAATGACACCCAGAATTATGTTGCATGAAGCACAATTTCACATCATTCTGGGTCCATTTGTGTGAAAACAAGGTCCAATCAGGCTGAAACGTTACAAGAAGGTAGAATCTATTGAGTTGTAAGTGATCTGAACGTTTCAAGATGATCACACTTTCCAAAGATCGTCAAACCATGTCCCAAAGGTCACCGGATCTGGTGTCAATTTAAAGAAGTAGTCCAGTTACACATTTGTGGGCTTTTAACTTGGCTTCTGAATGTCCTAGAGAGATCAGGTTTGTTTTAATGTACTCCAATCAACAGCCCCTACAACCACAAAAAGGAATGGAGTCATTAGCACTTATGGTTTTTAAATGGCACCCAGAATTATGTTGCATGAAGCACAATTTCACATCATTCTGGGTCCATTTGTGTGAAAACAAGGTCCAATCAGGCTGAAACGTTACAAGAAGGTAGAATCTATTGAGTTGTAAGTGATCTGAACGTTTCAAGATGATCACACTTTCCAAAGAGGGTCAAACCATGTCCCAAAGGTCACCGGATCTGGTGTCAATTTAAAGAAGTAGTCCAGTTACAAATTTGTGGGCTTTTAACTTGTCTTCTGAATGTCCTAGAGAGATCAGGTTTGTTTTAATGTACTCCAATCAACAGCCCCTACAACCACAAAAAGGAATGGAGTCCTTAGCACTTATGGTTTTTAAATGGCACCCAGAATTATGTTGCACGAAGCACAATTTCACATCATTCTGGGTTCATTTGTGTGAAAACAAGGTAGAATCAGGCTAAAACGTTACAGGAAGGTAGAATCTATTGAATTGTAAGTGGTCTGAACGTTTCATGATGATAGCACTTTCCTAAGGGGGTCAAACCATGTCCCAAAGGTCACCGGATCTGGTGTCAATTTAAAGTAGTCCAGTTACACATTTGTGGGCTTATAACATGGCTTCTGAATGTCCTAGAGAGATCAGGTTTGTTTTAGTGTACTCCAATCAACAGCCCCTACAATCCTCAAAAAGGAATGGAGTCATTAGCACTTATGGTTTTTAAATGGCACCCAGAATTATGTTGCACGAAGCACAATTTCACATCATTCTGGGTCCATTTGTGTGAAAACAAGGTCCAATCAGGCTGAAACGTTACAAGAAGGTAGAATCTATTGAGTTGTAAGTGATCTGAACGTTTCATGATGATAGCACTTTCCTAAGGGGGTCAAACCATGTCCCAAAGGTCACCGGATCTGGGGTCAATTTAAAGAAGTAGTCCAGTTATACATTTGTGGGCTTATAACTTGGCTTCTGAATGTCCTAGAGAGATCAGGTTTGTTTTAATGTACTCCAATCAACAGCCCCTACAACCACAAAAAGGAATGTGGTCATTAGCACTTATGGTTTTTAAATGGCACCCAGAATTATGTTGCATGAAGCACAATTTCACATCATTCTGGGTCCATTTGTGTGAAAACAAGGTCCAATCAGGCTGAAACGTTACAAGAAGGTAGAATCTATTGAGTTGTAAGTGATCTGAACGTTTCAAGATGATCGCACTTTCCTAAGGGGGTCAAACCATGTCCCAAAGGTCACCGGATCTGGTGTCAATTTAAAGAAGTAGTCCAGTTACACATTTGTGGGCTTATAACTTGGCTTCTGAATGTCCTAGAGAGATCAGGTTTGTTTTAATGTACTCCAATCAACAGCCCCTACAACCACAAAAACGAATGGAGTCATTAGCACTTATGGTTTTTAAATGGCACCCAGAATTATGTTGCATGAAGCACAATTTCACATCATTCTGGGTCCATTTGTGTGAAAACAAGGTCCAATCAGGCTGAAACGTTACAAGAAGGTAGAATCTATTGAGTTGTAAGTGATCTGAACGTTTCAAGATGATCGCACTTTCCTAAGGGGGTCAAACCATGTCCCAAAGGTCACCGGATCTGGTGTCAATTTAAAGAAGCAGTCCAGTTACACATTTGTAGGCTTATAACTTGGCTTCTGAATGTCCTAGAGAGATCAGGTTTGTTTTAATGTACTCCAATCAACAGCCCCTACAACCACAAAAAGGAATGGAGTCATTAGCACTTATGGTTTTTAAATGGCACCCAGAATTATGTTGCACGAAGCACAATTTCACATCATTCTGGGTTCATTTGTGTGAAAACAAGAGACAATCAGGCTGAAATGTTACAGGAAGGTAGAATCTATTGAATTGTAAGTGATCTGAACGTTTCATGATGATAGCACTTTCCTAAGGGGGTCAAACCATGTCCCAAAGGTCACCGGATCTGGTGTCAATTTAAAGAAGTAGTCCAGTTACACATTTGTGGGCTTATAACTTGGCTTCTGAATGTCCTAGAGAGATCAGGTTTGTTTTAATGTACTCCAATCAACAGCCCCTACAACCAGAAAATGTAATGGAGTCATTAGCACTTATGGTTTGTAAATGGCACCCAGAATTATGTTGCACGAAGCACAATTTCACATCATTCTGGGTCCATTTGTGTGAAAACAAGGTCCAATCAGGCTGAAACGTTACAAGACGGTAGAATCTATTGAATTGTGAGTGATCTGAACGTTTCATGATGATCGCACATTCCTATAGGGGGTCAAACCATGTCCCAAAGGTCACCGGGCCTGGTGTCACTTTAAAGAAGTAGTCCAATTACACCTTTGAGGGCTTATAACTTGGTTTCTGAATGTCCTAGAGAGATCAGGTTTGTTTTAGTGTACTCCAATCAACAGCCCCTACAACCTAAAAAAGGAATGGAGTCATTAGCACTTATGGGTTTTAAATGGCACCCAGAATTATGTTGCACGAAGCACAATTTCCCATCATTCTGGGTCCATTTGTGTGAAAACAAGGTCCAATCAGGCTGAAACGTTACAAGAAGGTAGAATCTATTGAGTTGTAAGTGATCTCAACGTTTCATGATGATCGCACATTCCTATTGGGGGTCAAACCATGTCCCAAAGGTCACCGGGCCTGGTGTCACTTTAAAGAAGTAGTCCAGTTACACCTTTGTGGGCTTATAACTTGGCTTCTGAATATCCTAGAGAGGTCAGGTTTGTTTTAGAGTACTCCAATTAGCAGCCCCCATTACCACTAAAAGGAATGGAGTCATTAGCACTTATGGTTTTTAAATGACACCCAGAATTATGTTGCATGAAGCACAATTTCACATCATTCTGGGTCCATTTGTGTGAAAACAAGGTCCAATCAGGCTGAAACGTTACAAGAAGGTAGAATCTATTGAGTTGTAAGTGATCTGAACGTTTCAAGATGATCACACTTTCCAAAGATCGTCAAACCATGTCCCAAAGGTCACCGGATCTGGTGTCAATTTAAAGAAGTAGTCCAGTTACACATTTGTGGGCTTTTAACTTGGCTTCTGAATGTCCTAGAGAGATCAGGTTTGTTTTAATGTACTCCAATCAACAGCCCCTACAACCACAAAAAGGAATGGAGTCATTAGCACTTATGGTTTTTAAATGGCACCCAGAATTATGTTGCACGAAGCACAATTTCACATCATTCTGGGTTGATTTGTGTGAAAACAAGGTAGAATCAGGCTGAAACGTTAAAGGAAGGTAGAATCTATTGAATTGTAAGTGGTCTGAACGTTTCATGATGATAGCACTTTCCTAAGGGGGTCAAACCATGTCCCAAAGGTCACCGGATCTGGTGTCAATTTAAAATAGTCCAGTTACACATTTGTGGGCTTATAACATGGCTTCTGAATGTCCTAGAGAGATCAGGTTTGTTTTAGTGTACTCCAATCAACAGCCCCTACAATCCTCAAAAAGGAATGGAGTCATTAGCACTTATGGTTTTTAAATGGCACCCAGAATTATGTTGCACGAAGCACAATTTCACATCATTCTGGGTCCATTTGTGTGAAAACAAGGTCCAATCAGGCTGAAACGTTACAAGAAGGTAGAATCTATTGAGTTGTAAGTGATCTGAACGTTTCATGATGATAGCACTTTCCTAAGGGGGTCAAACCATGTCCCAAAGGTCACCGGATCTGGTGTCAATTTAAAGAAGTAGTCCAGGAGTGCTATCATCATGAAACGTTCAGATCACTTACAATTCAATAGATTCTACCTTCCTGTAACATTTCAGCCTGATTGTCTCTTGTTTTCACACAAATGAACCCAGAATGATGTGAAATTGTGCTTCGTGCAACATAATTCTGGGTGCCATTTAAAAACCATAAGTGCTAATGACTCCATTCCTTTTTGTGGTTGTAGGGGCTGTTGATTGGAGTACATTAAAACAAACCTGATCTCTCTAGGACATTCAGAAGCCAAGTTATAAGCCTACAAATGTGTAACTGGACTGCTTCTTTAAATTGACACCAGATCCGGTGACCTTTGGGACATGGTTTGACCCCCTTAGGAAAGTGCGATCATCTTGAAACGTTCAGATCACTTACAACTCAATAGATTCTACCTTCTTGTAACGTTTCAGCCTGATTGGACCTTGTTTTCACACAAATGGACCCAGAATGATGTGAAATTGTGCTTCATGCAACATAATTCTGGGTGCCATTTAAAAACCATAAGTGCTAATGACTCCATTCCTTTTTGTGGTTGTAGGGGCTGTTGATTGGAGTACATTAAAACAAACCTGATCTCTCTAGGACATTCAGAAGCCAAGTTATAAGCCCACAAATGTGTAACTGGACTACTTCTTTAAATTGACACCAGATCCGGTGACCTTTGGGACATGGTTTGACCCCCTTAGGAAAGTGCGATCATCTTGAAACGTTCAGATCACTTACAACTCAATAGATTCTACCTTCTTGTAACGTTTCAGCCTGATTGGACCTTGTTTTCACACAAATGGACCCAGAATGATGTGAAATTGTGCTTCATGCAACATAATTCTGGGTGCCATTTAAAAACCATAAGTGCTAATGACCACATTCCTTTTTGTGGTTGTAGGGGCTGTTGATTGGAGTACATTAAAACAAACCTGATCTCTCTAGGACATTCAGAAGCCAAGTTATAAGCCCACAAATGTATAACTGGACTACTTCTTTAAATTGACCCCAGATCCGGTGACCTTTGGGACATGGTTTGACCCCCTTAGGAAAGTGCTATCATCATGAAACGTTCAGATCACTTACAACTCAATAGATTCTACCTTCTTGTAACGTTTCAGCCTGATTGGACCTTGTTTTCACACAAATGGACCCAGAATGATGTGAAATTGTGCTTCGTGCAACATAATTCTGGGTGCCATTTAAAAACCATAAGTGCTAATGACTCCATTCCTTTTTGAGGATTGTAGGGGCTGTTGATTGGAGTACACTAAAACAAACCTGATCTCTCTAGGACATTCAGAAGCCATGTTATAAGCCCACAAATGTGTAACTGGACTACTTTAAATTGACACCAGATCCGGTGACCTTTGGGACATGGTTTGACCCCCTTAGGAAAGTGCTATCATCATGAAACGTTCAGACCACTTACAATTCAATAGATTCTACCTTCCTGTAACGTTTTAGCCTGATTCTACCTTGTTTTCACACAAATGAACCCAGAATGATGTGAAATTGTGCTTCGTGCAACATAATTCTGGGTGCCATTTAAAAACCATAAGTGCTAAGGACTCCATTCCTTTTTGTGGTTGTAGGGGCTGTTGATTGGAGTACATTAAAACAAACCTGATCTCTCTAGGACATTCAGAAGACAAGTTAAAAGCCCACAAATTTGTAACTGGACTACTTCTTTAAATTGACACCAGATCCGGTGACCTTTGGGACATGGTTTGACCCTCTTTGGAAAGTGTGATCATCTTGAAACGTTCAGATCACTTACAACTCAATAGATTCTACCTTCTTGTAACGTTTCAGCCTTATTGGACCTTGTTTTCACACAAATGGACCCAGAATGATGTGAAATTGTGCTTCATGCAACATAATTCTGGGTGCCATTTAAAAACCATAAGTGCTAATGACCACATTCCTTTTTGTGGTTGTAGGGGCTGTTGATTGGAGTACATTAAAACAAATCTGATCTCTCTAGGACATTCAGAAGCCAAGTTATAAGCCCACAAATGTATAACTGGACTACTTCTTTAAATTGACCCCAGATCCGGTGACCTTTGGGACATGGTTTGATCCCCTTAGGAAAGTTCTATCATCATGAAACGTTCAGATCCCTTACAACTCAATAGATTCTACCTTCCTGTAACGTTTCAGCCTGATTGGACCTTGTTTTCACACAAATGAACCCAGAATGATGTGAAATTGTGCTTTGTGCCACATAATTCTGGGTGCCATTTAAATACCATAAGTGCTAATGACTCCATTCCTTTTTGTGGTTGTAGGGGCTGTTGATTGGAGTATACTAAAACAAACCTGATCTCTCTAGGACATTCAGAAGCCAAGCTATAAGCCCACAAATGTGTAACTGGACTACTTCTTTAAATTGACACCAGATCCGGTGACCTTTGGGACATGGTTTGACCCCCTTAGGAAAGTGCAATCATTTTGAAACGTTCAGATCACTTACAACTCAATAGATTCTACCTTCCTGTAACGTTTCAGCCTGATTGGACCTTGTTTTCACACAAGTGAACCCAGAATGATGTGAAATTGTGCTTCGTGCAACATAATTCTGGGTGCCATTTAAAAACCATAAGTGCTAATGATTCCATTCCTTTTTGAGGTTGTAGGGGCTGTTGATTGGAGTACACTAAAACAAACCTGATCTCTCTAGAACATTCAGAAGCCAAGTTATAAGCCCTCAAAGGTGTAATTGGACTACTTCTTTAAAGTGACACCAGGCCCGTTGACCGTTGGGACATGGTTTGACCCCCTATAGGAATGTGCGATCATCTTGAAACGTTCAGATCACTTACAACTCAATAGATTCTACCTTCTTGGAACGTTTCAGCCTGATTGGACCTTGTTTTCACACAAATGGACCCAGAATGATGTGAAATTGTGCTTCGTGCAACATAATTCTGGGTGCCATTTACAAACCATAAGTGCTAATGACTCCATTCCTTTTTGTGGTTGTAGGGCCTGTTGATTGGAGTACACTAAAACAAACCTGATCTCTCTAGGACATTCAGAAGCCAAGTTATAAGCCCACAAATGTGTAACTGGACTACTTCCTTAAAGTGACACCAGGCCCGGTGACCTTTGGGACATGGTTTTACCCCCTATAGGAATGTGCGATCATCATGAAACGTTCAGATCACTTACAACTCAATAGATTCTACCTTCCTGTAACGTTTCAGCCTGATTGGACCTTGTTTTCACACAAATGAACCCAGAATGATGTGAAATTGTGCTTCATGCAACATAATTCTGGGTGCCATTTAAAAACCATAAGTGCTAATGACTCCATTCCTTTTTGTGGTTGTAGGGGCTGTTGATTGGAGTATACTAAAACAAACCTGATCTCTCTAGGACATTCAGAAGCCAAGTTATAAGCCCACAAATGTGTAACTGGACTACTTTAAATTTACACCAGATCCGGTGACCTTTGGGACATGGACCCCCTTAGGAAAGTGCTATCATCATGAAACGTTCAGATCACTTACAACTCAATAGATTCTACCTTCCTGTAACGTTTCAGCTTGATTGGACCTTGTTTTCACACAAATGAACCCAGAATGTTGTGAAATTGTGCTTCGTGCAACATAATTCTGGGTGCCATTTAAAAACCATAAGTGCTAATGACTCCATTCCTTTTAGTGGTAATGGGGGCTGCTAATTGGAGTGCTCTAAAACAAACCTGACCTCTCTAGGATATTCAGAAGCCAAGTTATAAGCCCACAAAGGTGTAACTGGACTACTTCTTTAAAGTGACACCAGGCCCGGTGACCTTTGGGACATGGTTTGACCCCCTATAGGAATGTGCGATCATCATGAAACGTTCTGATCACTTACAACTCAATAGATTCTACCTTCTTGTAACGTTTCAGCCTGATTGGACCTTGTTTTCACACAAATGGACCCAGAATGATGTGAAATTGTGCTTCGTGCAACATAATTCTGGGTGCCATTTACAAACCATAAGTGCTAATGACTCCATTCCTTTTTGTGGTTGTAGGGGCTGTTGGTTGGAGTACATTAAAACAAACCTGATCTCTCTCGGACATTCAGAAGCCAAGTTATAAGCCCACAAATGTGTAACTGGACTACTTCTTTAAATTGACACCAGATCCGGTGACCTTTGGGACATGGTTTGACCCCCTTAGGAAAGTGCTATCATCATGAAACGTTCAGATCACTTACAACTCAATAGATTCTACCTTCCTGTAACGTTTCAGCCTGATTGGACCTTGTTTTCACACAAATGGACCCAGAATGATGTGAAATTGTGCTTCATGAAACATAATTCTGGGTGTCATTTAAAAACCATAAGTGCTAATGACTCCATTCCTTTTAGTGGTAATGGGGGCTGCTAATTGGAGTACTCTAAAACAAACCTGACCTCTCTAGGATATTCAGAAGCCAAGTTATAAGCCCACAAAGGTGTAACTGGACTACTTCTTTAAAGTGACACCAGGCCCGGTGACCTTTGGGACATGGTTTGACCCCCAATAGGAATGTGCGATCATCATGAAACGTTCAGATCACTTACAACTCAATAGATTCTACCTTCTTGTAACGTTTCAGCCTGATTGGACCTTGTTTTCACACAAATGGACCCAGAATGATGGGAAATTGTGCTTCGTGCAACATAATTCTGGGTGCCATTTAAAAACCATAAGTGCTAATGACTCCATTCCTTTTTGAGGTTGTAGGGGCTGTTGATTGGAGTACACTAAAACAAACCTGATCTCTCTAGGACATTCAGAAACCAAGTTATAAGCCCTCAAAGGTGTAATTGGACTACTTCTTTAAAGTGACACCAGGCCCGGTGACCTTTGGGACATGGGTTGACCCCCTATAGGAATGTGCGATCATCATGAAACGTTCAGATCACTTACAATTCAATAGATTCTACCGTCTTGTAACGTTTCAGCCTGATTGGACCTTGTTTTCACACAAATGGACCGAGAATGATGTGAAATTGTGCTTCGTGCAACATAATTCTGGGTGCCATTTACAAACCATAAGTGCTAATGACTCCATTCCTTTTTGTGGTTGTAGGGGCTGTTGATTGGAGTACATTAAAACAAACCTGATCTCTCTAGGACATTCAGAAGCCAAGTTATAAGCCTACAAATGTGTAACTGGACTACTTCTTTAAATTGACACCAGATCCGGTGACCTTTGGGACATGGTTTGACCCCCTTAGGAAAGTGTGATCATCTTGAAACGTTCAGATCACTTACAACTCAATAGATTCTACCTTCTTGTAACGTTTCAGCCTGATTGGACCTTGTTTTCACACAAATGGACCCAGAATGATGTGAAATTGTGCTTCATGCAACATAATTCTGGGTGTCATTTAAAAACCATAAGTGCTAATGACTCCATTCCTTTTAGTGGTAATGGGGGCTGCTAATTGGAGTACTCTAAAACAAACCTGACCTCTCTAGGATATTCAGAAGCCAAGTTATAAGCCCACAAAGGTGTAACTGGACTACTTCTTTAAAGTGACACCAGGCCCGGTGACCTTTGGGACATGGTTTGACCCCCAATAGGAATGTGCGATCATCATGAAACGTTCAGATCACTTACAACTCAATAGATTCTACCTTCTTGTAACGTTTCAGCCTGATTGGACCTTGTTTTCACACAAATGGACCCAGAATGATGGGAAATTGTGCTTCGTGCAACATAATTCTGGGTGCCATTTAAAAACCATAAGTGCTAATGACTCCATTCCTTTTTTAGGTTGTAGGGGCTGTTGATTGGAGTACACTAAAACAAACCTGATCTCTCTAGGACATTCAGAAACCAAGTTATAAGCCCTCAAAGGTGTAATTGGACTACTTCTTTAAAGTGACACCAGGCCCGGTGACCTTTGGGACATGGTTTGACCCCCTATAGGAATGTGCGATCATCATGAAACGTTCAGATCACTTACAATTCAATAGATTCTACCGTCTTGTAACGTTTCAGCCTGATTGGACCTTGTTTTCACACAAATGGACCCAGAATGATGTGAAATTGTGCTTCGTGCAACATAATTCTGGGTGCCATTTACAAACCATAAGTGCTAATGACTCCATTACATTTTCTGGTTGTAGGGGCTGTTGATTGGAGTACATTAAAACAAACCTGATCTCTCTAGGACATTCAGAAGCCAAGTTATAAGCCCACAAATGTGTAACTGGACTACTTCTTTAAATTGACACCAGATCCGGTGACCTTTGGGACATGGTTTGATCCCCTTAGGAAAGTGCTATCATCATGAAACGTTCAGATCACTTACAGTTCAATAGATTCTACCTTCCTGTAACATTTCAGCCTGATTGTCTCTTGTTTTCACACAAATGAACCCAGAATGATGTGAAATTGTGCTTCGTGCAACATAATTCTGGGTGCCATTTAAAAAGCATAAGTGCTAATGACTCCATTCCTTTTTGTGGTTGTAGGGGCTGTTGATTGGAGTACATTAAAACAAACCTGATCTCTCTAGGACATTCAGAAGCCAAGTTATAAGCCTACAAATGTGTAACTGGACTGCTTCTTTAAATTGACACCAGATCCGGTGACCTTTGGGACATGGTTTGACCCCCTTAGGAAAGTGCGATCATCTTGAAACGTTCAGATCACTTACAACTCAATAGATTCTACCTTCTTGTAACGTTTCAGCCTGATTGGACCTTGTTTTCACACAAATGGACCCAGAATGATGTGAAATTGTGCTTCATGCAACATAATTCTGGGTGCCATTTAAAAACCATAAGTGCTAATGACTCCATTCCTTTTTGTGGTTGTAGGGGCTGTTGATTGGAGTACATTAAAACAAACCTGATCTCTCTAGGACATTCAGAAGCCAAGTTATAAGCCCACAAATGTGTAACTGGACTACTTCTTTAAATTGACACCAGATCCGGTGACCTTTGGGACATGGTTTGACCCCCTTAGGAAAGTGCGATCATCTTGAAACGTTCAGATCACTTACAACTCAATAGATTCTACCTTCTTGTAACGTTTCAGCCTGATTGGACCTTGTTTTCACACAAATGGACCCAGAATGATGTGAAATTGTGCTTCATGCAACATAATTCTGGGTGCCATTTAAAAACCATAAGTGCTAATGACCACATTCCTTTTTGTGGTTGTAGGGGCTGTTGATTGGAGTACATTAAAACAAACCTGATCTCTCTAGGACATTCAGAAGCCAAGTTATAAGCCCACAAATGTATAACTGGACTACTTCTTTAAATTGACCCCAGATCCGGTGACCTTTGGGACATGGTTTGACCCCCTTAGGAAAGTGCTATCATCATGAAACGTTCAGATCACTTACAACTCAATAGATTCTACCTTCTTGTAACGTTTCAGCCTGATTGGACCTTGTTTTCACACAAATGGACCCAGAATGATGTGAAATTGTGCTTCGTGCAACATAATTCTGGGTGCCATTTAAAAACCATAAGTGCTAATGACTCCATTCCTTTTTGAGGATTGTAGGGGCTGTTGATGGGAGTACACTAAAACAAACCTGATCTCTCTAGGACATTCAGAAGCCATGTTATAAGCCCACAAATGTGTAACTGGACTACTTTAAATTGACACCAGATCCGGTGACCTTTGGGACATGGTTTGACCCCCTTAGGAAAGTGCTATCATCATGAAACGTTCAGACCACTTACAATTCAATAGATTCTACCTTCCTGTAACGTTTTAGCCTGATTCTACCTTGTTTTCACACAAATGAACCCAGAATGATGTGAAATTGTGCTTCGTGCAACATAATTCTGGGTGCCATTTAAAAACCATAAGTGCTAAGGACTCCATTCCTTTTTGTGGTTGTAGGGGCTGTTGATTGGAGTACATTAAAACAAACCTGATCTCTCTAGGACATTCAGAAGACAAGTTAAAAGCCCACAAATTTGTAACTGGACTACTTCTTTAAATTGACACCAGATCCGGTGACCTTTGGGACATGGTTTGACCCTCTTTGGAAAGTGTGATCATCTTGAAACGTTCAGATCACTTACAACTCAATAGATTCTACCTTCTTGTAACGTTTCAGCCTGATTGGACCTTGTTTTCACACAAATGGACCCAGAATGATGTGAAATTGTGCTTCATGCAACATAATTCTGGGTGCCATTTAAAAACCATAAGTGCTAATGACCACATTCCTTTTTGTGGTTGTAGGGGCTGTTGATTGGAGTACATTAAAACAAATCTGATCTCTCTAGGACATTCAGAAGCCAAGTTATAAGCCCACAAATGTATAACTGGACTACTTCTTTAAATTGACCCCAGATCCGGTGACCTTTGGGACATGGTTTGATCCCCTTAGGAAAGTTCTATCATCATGAAACGTTCAGATCCCTTACAACTCAATAGATTCTACCTTCCTGTAACGTTTCAGCCTGATTGGACCTTGTTTTCACACAAATGAACCCAGAATGATGTGAAATTGTGCTTCGTGCCACATAATTCTGGGTGCCATTTAAATACCATAAGTGCTAATGACTCCATTCCTTTTTGTGGTTGTAGGGGCTGTTGATTGGAGTATACTAAAACAAACCTGATCTCTCTAGGACATTCAGAAGCCAAGCTATAAGCCCACAAATGTGTAACTGGACTACTTCTTTAAATTGACACCAGATCCGGTGACCTTTGGGACATGGTTTGACCCCCTTAGGAAAGTGCAATCATTTTGAAACGTTCAGATCACTTACAACTCAATAGATTCTACCTTCCTGTAACGTTTCAGCCTGATTGGACCTTGTTTTCACACAAGTGAACCCAGAATGATGTGAAATTGTGCTTCGTGCAACATAATTCTGGGTGCCATTTAAAAACCATAAGTGCTAATGATTCCATTCCTTTTTGAGGTTGTAGGGGCTGTTGATTGGAGTACACTAAAACAAACCTGATCTCTCTAGAACATTCAGAAGCCAAGTTAAAAGCCCTCAAAGGTGTAATTGGACTACTTCTTTAAAGTGACACCAGGCCCGGTGACCGTTGGGACATGGTTTGACCCCCTATAGGAATGTGCGATCATCTTGAAACGTTCAGATCACTTACAACTCAATAGATTCTACCTTCTTGGAACGTTTCAGCCTGATTGGACCTTGTTTTCACACAAATGGACCCAGAATGATGTGAAATTGTGCTTCGTGCAACATAATTCTGGGTGCCATTTACAAACCATAAGTGCTAATGACTCCATTCCTTTTTGTGGTTGTAGGGCCTGTTGATTGGAGTACACTAAAACAAACCTGATCTCTCTAGGACATTCAGAAGCCAAGTTATAAGCCCACAAATGTGTAACTGGACTACTTCTTTAAAGTGACACCAGGCCCGGTGACCTTTGGGACATGGTTTTACCCCCTATAGGAATGTGCGATCATCATGAAACGTTCAGATCACTTACAACTCAATAGATTCTACCTTCCTGTAACGTTTCAGCCTGATTGGACCTTGTTTTCACACAAATGAACCCAGAATGATGTGAAATTGTGCTTCATGCAACATAATTCTGGGTGCCATTTAAAAACCATAAGTGCTAATGACTCCATTCCTTTTTGTGGTTGTAGGGGCTGTTGATTGGAGTATACTAAAACAAACCTGATCTCTCTAGGACATTCAGAAGCCAAGTTATAAGCCCACAAATGTGTAACTGGACTACTTTAAATTTACACCAGATCCGGTGACCTTTGGGACATGGACCCCCTTAGGAAAGTGCTATCATCATGAAATGTTCAGATCACTTACAACTCAATAGATTCTACCTTCCTGTAACGTTTCAGCTTGATTGGACCTTGTTTTCACACAAATGAACCCAGAATGTTGTGAAATTGTGCTTCGTGCAACATAATTCTGGGTGCCATTTAAAAACCATAAGTGCTAATGACTCCATTCCTTTTAGTGGTAATGGGGGCTGCTAATTGGAGTGCTCTAAAACAAACCTGACCTCTCTAGGATATTCAGAAGCCAAGTTATAAGCCCACAAAGGTGTAACTGGACTACTTCTTTAAAGTGACACCAGGCCCGGTGACCTTTGGGACATGGTTTGACCCCCTATAGGAATGTGCGATCATCATGAAACGTTCTGATCACTTACAACTCAATAGATTCTACCTTCTTGTAACGTTTCAGCCTGATTGGACCTTGTTTTCACACAAATGGACCCAGAATGATGTGAAATTGTGCTTCGTGCAACATAAATCTGGGTGCCATTTACAAACCATAAGTGCTAATGACTCCATTCCTTTTTGTGGTTGTAGGGGCTGTTGGTTGGAGTACATTAAAACAAACCTGATCTCTCTCGGACATTCAGAAGCCAAGTTATAAGCCCACAAATGTGTAACTGGACTACTTCTTTAAATTGACACCAGATCCGGTGACCTTTGGGACATGGTTTGACCCCCTTAGGAAAGTGCTATCATCATGAAACGTTCAGATCACTTACAACTCAATAGATTCTACCTTCCTGTAACGTTTCAGCCTGATTGGACCTTGTTTTCACACAAATGGACCCAGAATGATGTGAAATTGTGCTTCATGAAACATAATTCTGGGTGTCATTTAAAAACCATAAGTGCTAATGACTCCATTCCTTTTAGTGGTAATGGGGGCTGCTAATTGGAGTACTCTAAAACAAACCTGACCTCTCTAGGATATTCAGAAGCCAAGTTATAAGCCCACAAAGGTGTAACTGGACTACTTCTTTAAAGTGACACCAGGCCCGGTGACCTTTGGGACATGGTTTGACCCCCAATAGGAATGTGCGATCATCATGAAACGTTCAGATCACTTACAACTCAATAGATTCTACCTTCTTGTAACGTTTCAGCCTGATTGGACCTTGTTTTCACACAAATGGACCCAGAATGATGGGAAATTGTGCTTCGTGCAACATAATTCTGGGTGCCATTTAAAAACCATAAGTGCTAATGACTCCATTCCTTTTTGAGGTTGTAGGGGCTGTTGATTGGAGTACACTAAAACAAACCTGATCTCTCTAGGACATTCAGAAACCAATTTATAAGCCCTCAAAGGTGTAATTGGACTACTTCTTTAAAGTGACACCAGGCCCGGTGACCTTTGGGACATGGGTTGACCCCCTATAGGAATGTGCGATCATCATGAAACGTTCAGATCACTTACAATTCAATAGATTCTACCGTCTTGTAACGTTTCAGCCTGATTGGACCTTGTTTTCACACAAATGGACCGAGAATGATGTGAAATTGTGCTTCGTGCAACATAATTCTGGGTGCCATTTACAAACCATAAGTGCTAATGACTCCATTACATTTTGTGGTTGTAGGGGCTGTTGATTGGAGTACATTAAAACAAACCTGATCTCTCTAGGACATTCAGAAGCCAAGTTATAAGCCCACAAATGTGTAACTGGACTACTTCTTTAAATTGACACCAGATCTGATGACCTTTGGGACATGGTTTGACCCCCTAAGGAAAGTGCTATCATCATTAAACGTTCAGATCACTTACAATTCAATAGATTCTACCTTCCTGTAACATTTCAGCCTGATTGTCTATTGTTTTCACACAAATGGACCCAGAATTATGTGAAATTGTGCTTCGTGCAACATAATTCTGGGTGCCATTTAAAAACCATAAGTGCTAATGACTCCATTCCTTTTTGTGGTTGTAGGGGCTGTTGATTGGAGTACATTAAAACAAACCTGATCTCTCTAGGACATTCAGAAGCCAAGTTATAAGCCTACAAATGTGTAACTGGACTACTTCTTTAAATTGACACCAGATCCGGTGACCTTTGGGACATGGTTTGACCCCCTTAGGAAAGTGCGATCATCTTGAAACGTTCAGATAACTTACAACTCAATAGATTCTACCTTCTTGTAACGTTTCAGCCTGATTGGACCTTGTTTTCACACAAATGGACCCAGAATGATGGGAAATTGTGCTTCGTGCAACATAATTCTGGGTGCCATTTAAAAACCATAAGTGCTAATGACTCCATTCCTTTTTGAGGTTGTAGGGGCTGTTGATTGGAGTACACTAAAACAAACCTGATCTCTCTAGGACATTCAGAAACCAAGTTATAAGCCCTCAAAGGTGTAATTGGACTACTTCTTTAAAGTGACACCAGGCCCGGTGACCTTTGGGACATGGTTTGACCCCCTATAGGAATGTGCGATCATCATGAAATGTTCAGATCACTTACAATTCAATAGATTCTACCGTCTTGTAACGTTTCAGCCTGATTGGACCTTGTTTTCACACAAATGGACCGAGAATGATGTGAAATTGTGCTTCGTGCAACATAATTCTGGGTGCCATTTACAAACCATAAGTGCTAATGACTCCATTACATTTTGTGGTTGTAGGGGCTGTTGATTGGAGTACATTAAAACAAACCTGATCTCTCTAGGACATTCAGAAGCCAAGTTATAAGCCCACAAATGTGTAACTGGACTACTTCTTTAAATTGACACCAGATCCGGTGACCTTTGGGACATGGTTTGACCCCCTTAGGAAAGTGCTATCATCATGAAACGTTCAAATCACTCACAATTCAATAGATTCTACCTTCCTGTAACATTTCAGCCTGATTGTCTCTTGTTTTCACACAAATGAACCCAGAATGATGTGAAATTGTGCTTCGTGCAACATAATTCTGGGTGCCATTTAAAAACCAAAAGTGCTAATGACTCCATTCCTTTTTGTGGTTGTAGGGGCTGTTGATTGGAGTACATTAAAACAAACCTGATCTCTCTAGGACATTCAGAAGCCAAGTTATAAGCCTACAAATGTGTAACTGGACTACTTCTTTAAATTGACACCAGATCCGGTGACCTTTGGGACATGGTTTGACCCCCTTAGGAAAGTGCGATCATCTTGAAACGTTCAGATCACTTACAACTCAATAGATTCTACCTTCTTGTAACGTTTCAGCCTGATTGGACCTTGTTTTCACACAAATGGACCCAGAATGATGTGAAATTGTGCTTCATGCAACATAATTCTGGGTGCCATTTAAAAACCATAAGTGCTAATGACTCCATTCCTTTTTGTGGTTGTAGGGGCTGTTGATTGGAGTACATTAAAACAAACCTGATCTCTCTAGGACATTCAGAAGCCAAGTTATAAGCCCACAAATGTGTAACTGGACTACTTCTTTAAATTGACACCAGATCCGGTGACCTTTGGGACATGGTTTGACCCCCTTAGGAAAGTGCGATCATCTTGAAACGTTCAGATCACTTACAACTCAATAGATTCTACCTTCTTGTAACGTTTCAGCCTGATTGGACCTTGTTTTCACACAAATGGACCCAGAATGATGTGAAATTGTGCTTCATGCAACATAATTCTGGGTGCCATTTAAAAACCATAAGTGCTAATGACCACATTCCTTTTTGTGGTTGTAGGGGCTGTTGATTGGAGTACATTAAAACAAACCTGATCTCTCTAGGACATTCAGAAGCCAAGTTATAAGCCCACAAATGTATAACTGGACTACTTCTTTAAATTGACCCCAGATCCGGTGACCTTTGGGACATGGTTTGATCCCCTTCGGAAAGTGCTATCATCATGAAACGTTCAGATCCCTTACAACTCAATAGATTCTACCTTCCTGTAACGTTTCAGCCTGATTGGACCTTGTTTTCACACAAATGAACCCAGAATGATGTGAAAATGTGCTTCGTGCCACATAATTCTGGGTGCCATTTAAATACCATAAGTGCTAATGACTCCATTCCTTTTTGTGGTTGTAGGGGCTGTTGATTGGAGTATACTAAAACAAACCTGATCTCTCTAGGACATTCAGAAGCCAAGCTATAAGCCCACAAATGTGTAACTGGACTACTTCTTTAAATTGACACCAGATCCGGTGACCTTTGGGACATGGTTTGACACCCTTAGGAAAGTGCAATCATTTTGAAACGTTCAGATCACTTACAACTCAATAGATTCTACCTTCCTGTAACGTTTCAGCCTGATTGGACCTTGTTTTCACACAAATGAACCCAGAATGATGTGAAATTGTGCTTCGTGCAACATAATTCTGGGTGCCATTTAAAAACCATAAGTGCTAATGATTCCATTCCTTTTTGAGGTTGTAGGGGCTGTTGATTGGAGTACACTAAAACAAACCTGATCTCTCTAGAACATTCAGAAGCCAAGTTATAAGCCCTCAAAGGTGTAATTGGACTACTTCTTTAAAGTGACACCAGGCCCGGTGACCGTTGGGACATGGTTTGACCCCCTATAGGAATGAGCGATCATCTTGAAACGTTCAGATCACTTACAACTCAATAGATTCTACCTTCTTGGAACGTTTCAGCCTGATTGGACCTTGTTTTCACACAAATGGACCCAGAATGATGTGAAATTGTGCTTCGTGCAACATAATTCTGGGTGCCATTTACAAACCATAAGTGCTAATGACTCCATTCCTTTTTGTGGTTGTAGGGCTTGTTGATTGGAGTACACTAAAACAAACCTGATCTCTCTAGGACATTCAGAAGCCAAGTTATAAGCCCACAAATGTGTAACTGGACTACTTCTTTAAAGTGACACCAGGCCCGGTGACCTTTGGGACATGGTTTTACCCCCTATAGGAATGTGCGATCATCATCAAACGTTCAGATCACTTACAACTCAATAGATTCTACCTTCCTGTAACGTTTCAGCCTGATTGGACCTTGTTTTCACACAAATGAACCCAGAATGATGTGAAATTGTGCTTCATGCAACATAATTCTGGGTACCATTTAAAAACCATAAGTGCTAATGACTCCATTCCTTTTTGTGGTTGTAGGGGCTGTTGATTGGAGTATACTAAAACAAACCTGATCTCTCTAGGACATTCAGAAGCCAAGTTATAAGCCCACAAATGTGTAACTGGACTACTTTAAATTGACACCAGATCCGGTGACCTTTGGGACATGGTTTGACCCCCTTAGGAAAGTGCTATCATCATGAAACGTTCAGATCACTTACAACTCAATAGATTCTACCTTCCTGTAACGTTTCAGCCTGATTGGACCTTGTTTTCACACAAATGAACCCAGAATGTTGTGAAATTGTGCTTCATGCAACATAATTCTGGGTGCCATTTAAAAACCATAAGTGCTAATGACTCCATTCCTTTTAGTGGTAATGGGGGCTGCTAATTGGAGTGCTCTAAAACAAACCTGACCTCTCTAGGATATTCAGAAGCCAAGTTATAAGCCAAGGATCTTTCATGGCGGTTAAAATGAAGAGTCGGAGTACCCGGCCCGGAGGGTTACCGGGGTCCCACCCTGGAGCCAGGCCTGGGGTTGGGGCCCGTGAGCGAGCGCCTGGTGGCCGGGCTTTCGCCCATGGGGCCCGGCCGGGCCCAGCCCGAACCGGATACATGGGCTCGTCCAACTGTGGACCCACCACCCGCAGGAGGAACATGAAGGGTCCGGTGCAATGCGAATCGGGTGGCAGACCAAGGCGGGAGCCTTGGCGGTCCAATCCCCGGACAAGAAAACTAGTTTTTGGGACATGGAACGTCACCTCGCTGGCGGGGAAGGAGCCGGAGCTTGTGGCAGAGGTTGAGCGGTACCGGCTAGATATAGTCGGACTCACCTCGACACATTGCATTGGCTCTGGAACCCGAGACCTGGAGAGGGGTTGGACACTCTACTTTGCTGGAGTTGCTCCGGGTGAGAGGCGGAGGGCTGGGGTTGGCTTTTTGTTAGCTCCGAGACTCTCTGCCTGTGTGTTGGGGTTTACCCCGGGGGACAAGAGGGTAGCTTCCTTGCGCCTTCGGGTCGGGGAACGGGTCCTGACTGTTGTTTGTGCTTATGGGCCAAATATCAGTTCAGAGTACCCACCCTTTTTGGAGTCCCTGGGACGAGTGCTAGATAGTGCTCCATCAGGGGACTCCATTGTCCTGCTGGGGGACTTCAATGCTCACGTGGGCAATGACAGCTTGACCTGGAGGGGTGTGATTAGGAGGAACGGCCCACCTAATCTGAACTCGAGCGGTGTTTTGTTATTGGACTTCTGTGCAAGCCGCAGTTTGGCCATAACGAACACCATGTTCGAACATAAGGATGCCCACCGGTACACTTGGTACCAGGGCAGCCTAGGTCACAGGTCGATGATAGATTTTGTAGTCGTATCATCTGACCTGCGGCCGTATGTTTTGGACACCCGAGTGAAGAGAGGGGCGGAGCTGTCAACTGATCACCACCTGGTGGTGAGTTGGATCAGATGGCAAGGGAACATGCCGCGTAGACCTGGCAGACCCAAACGCATAGTGAGGGTCTGCTGGGAACGCCTGGCAGAAGAACCTGTCAAGACGGTCTTCAACTCCCACCTCCGGCAGAGCTTTGACCACGTCCCGAGAGCAGTGGGGGACATTGAGTCCGAGTGGGCCTTGTTCCACTCTGCGATTGTCGAGGCGGCTGTTGCTAGCTGTGGCCGTAAGGTGGCCGGTGCCAGTCGTGGTGGCAACCCCCGTACCCGCTGGTGGACACCAGAGGTTCGGGGAGCCGTCAGGCTGAAGAAGGAGGCCTACAGGGCGTGGCTGGTCTGTGGGTCTCCGGAGGCAGCAGACAGGTACCGGATAGCCAAGCGGGGTGCAGCAGTGGCAGTTGCCGAGGCAAAATCTCGGGCGTGGGAGGAGTTTGGTGAGGCCATGGAGAAAGACTATCGATCGGCTCCAAAGAGGTTCTGGCAAACTGTCCGGCGCCTCAGGAGAGGAAGGCAGCAACTCGCTCACACTGTTTACAGTGGGGATGGGGAGCTGCTGACGTCAACTGAGGCTATAGTCGGACGGTGGAAGGAATACTTTGAGGAGCTCCTCAATCCCACCAATGCGCATTCCGAGGAGGAACCAGAGCTGGGAGGCCTGGGGATGGACTGTCCGATCTCGGGGGCAGAAGTTGCTGAGGTAGTCAAACAACTACACAGCGGCGGAGCCCCGGGGGCGGATGAGGTTCGTCCTGGGTATCTCAAGGCTATGGATGTTGTAGGGCTGTCATGGTTGACACGTCTCTACAACATTGCGTGGTCATCGGGGGCAGTTCCTAGGGAGTGGCAGACCGGGGTGGTGGTCCCCATCTTTAAGAAGGGTGACCTGAGGGTGTGTTCCAACTATAGGGGGATCACACTCCTCAGCCTCCCTGGAAAGGTCTACGCCAAGGTACTGGAGAGGAGGGTCCGATCGATAGTTGAATCTCAGATAGAGGAGGAGCAATGTGGTTTTCGTCCTGGCCGTGGAACTGTGGACCAGCTCTATACCCTTGCAAGGGTGATGGAGGGGGCATGGGAGTTTGCCCAACCAATCCACATGTGTTTTGTGGATTTGGAGAAGGCTTATGACCGTGTCCCCAGGGGCACCCTGTGGGGGACGCTCCAGGAGTATGGGGTGGGTGGCTTTCTGTTAAGGGCCATTCAGTCCCTTTACCAGAGGAGCGTGAGTTTGGTCCGCATAGCCGGTAGTAAGTCGGACCTGTTCCCAGTGAGGGTTGGACTCCGCCAGGGCTGCCCTTTGTCACCGGTTCTGTTCATCACTTTTATGGACAGAATTTCTAGACGCAGCCGTGGTGTGGAGTGTGTCGAGTTTGGTGGCAGGAGAATCTCGTCTCTGCTTTTTGCGGATGATGTGGTCCTCCTAGCTTCATCCAGCTCTGACCTTCAGCTCTTGCTGGGTAGGTTCGCGGCCGAATGTGAAGCGGCTGGGATGAGGATCAGCACCTCCAAATCTGAGACCATGGTTCTCGACCGGAAAAGGGTGGCTTGCCACCTCCGGGTCGGGGGAGAGGTCCTACCTCAAGTGGAGGAGTTTAAGTATCTCGGGGTCTTGTTCACGAGTGAGGGTAGGAGGGATCGGGAGATCGACAGGCGGATTGGTTCGGCGTCTGCAGTGATGCGGACGCTGAGCCGATCTGTCGTGGGGAAGAGGGAGCTGAGCCAGAAAGCCAGGCTCTCGATTTACCGGTCGATCTACGTCCCAATCCTCACCTATGGTCATGAGCTTTGGGTAATGACCGAAAGAACGAGATCGCGGATACAAGCGGCCGAAATGAGTTTCCTCCGTAGGGTGGCCGGGCTCAGCCTTAGAGATAGGGTGAGGAGCTCGGACATTCGGGAGGGACTCGGAGTAGAACCGCTGCTCCTCCGGATCGAAAGGAGCCAGTTGAGGTGGTTTGGGCATCTGGTCAGGATGCCTCCTGGACGTCTCCCCGGGGAGGTGTTTCGGGCATGTCCTGCCGGCAGAAGGCCCCCGGGTCGACCCAGGACACGTTGGAGAGGTTACATCTCCAATCTGGTCCGGGAACGCCTTGGGGTCCTGCCGGAGGAGCTGGTGGACAAGGCCGGGGAGAGGACGGCCTGGAGCTCCCTAGTTGGGATGCTGCCCCCGCGACCCGGACCCGGATAAGCGGAGGAAGACGAGACGAGACGAGTTATAAGCCCACAAAGGTGTAACTGGACTACTTCTTTAAAGTGACACCAGGCCCGGTGACCTTTGGGACATGGTTTGACCCCCTATAGGAATGTGCGATCATCATGAAACGTTCTGATCACTTACAACTCAATAGATTCTACCTTCTTGTAACGTTTCAGCCTGATTGGACCTTGTTTTCACACAAATGGACCCAGAATGATGTGAAATTGTGCTTCGTGCAACATAATTCTGGGTGCCATTTACAAACCATAAGTGCTAATGACTCCATTCCTTTTTGTGGTTGTAGGGGCTGTTGGTTGGAGTACATTAAAACAAACCTGATCTCTCTCGGACATTCAGAAGCCAAGTTATAAGCCCACAAATGTGTAACTGGACTACTTCTTTAAATTGACACCAGATCCGGTGACCTTTGGGACATGGTTTGACCCCCTTAGGAAAGTGCTATCATCATGAAACGTTCAGATCACTTACAACTCAATAGATTCTACCTTCCTGTAACGTTTCAGCCTGATTGGACCTTGTTTTCCCACAAATGAACCCAGAATGATGTGAAATTGTGCTTCGTGCAACATAATTCTGGGTGCCATTTAAAAACCATAAGTGCTAATGACTCCATTCCTTTTAGCGGTAATGGGGGCTGTTAAATGGAGTACTCTAAAACAAACCTGACCTCTCTAGGATATTCAGAAGCCAAGTTATAAGCCCACAAAGGTGTAACTGGACTACTTCTTTAAAGTGACACCAGGCCCGGTGACCTTTGGGACATGGTTTGACCCCCTATAGGAATGTGCGATCATCATGAAACGTTCAGATCACTTACAACTCAATAGATTCTACCTTCTTGTAACGTTTCAGCCTGATTGGACCTTGTTTTCACACAAATGGACCCAGAATGATGTGAAATTGTGCTTCGTGCAACATAATTCTGGGTGCCATTTAAAAATCATAAGTGCTAATGACTCCATTCCTTTTAATGGTAATGGGGGCTGTTAATTGGAGTACTCTAAAACAAACCTGACCTCTCTAGGATATTCAGAAGCCCAGTTATAAGCCCACAAAGGTGTAACTGGACTACTTCTTTAAAGTGACACCAGGCCCGGTGACCTTTGGGACATGGTTTGACCCCCTATAGGAATGTGCGATCATCATGAAACGTTCAGATCACTTAAAACTCAATAGATTCTACCTACTTGTAACATGTCAGCCTGATTGGACCTTGTTTTCACACAAATGGACCCAGAATGATGTGAAATTGTGCTTTGTGCAACATAATTCTGGGTGCCATTTAAAAACCATAAGTGCTAATGATTCCATTCCTTTTTGAGGTTGTAGGGGCTGTTGATTGGAGTACACTAAAACAAACCTGATCTCTCTAGGACATTCAGAAGTCAAGTTATAAGCCCACAAATGTGTAACTGGACTACTACTTTAAATTGACACCAGATCCGGTGACCTTTGGGACATGGTTTGACCCCCTTAGGAAAGTGCTATCATCATGAAACGTTCAGATCACTTACAACTCAATAGATTCTACCTTCCTGTAACGTTTCAGCCTGATTGGACCTTGTTTTCCCACAAATGAACCCAGAATGATGTGAAATTGTGCTTCGTGCAACATAATTCTGGGTGCCATTTAAAAACCATAAGTGCTAATGACTCCATTCCTTTTAGCGGTAATGGGGGCTGTTAAATGGAGTACTCTAAAACAAACCTGACCTCTCTAGGATATTCAGAAGCCAAGTTATAAGCCCACAAAGGTGTAACTGGACTACTTCTTTAAAGTGACACCAGGCCCGGTGACCTTTGGGACATGGTTTGACCCCCTATAGGAATGTGCGATCATCATGAAACGTTCAGATCACTTACAACTCAATAGATTCTACCTTCTTGTAACGTTTCAGCCTGATTGGACCTTGTTTTCACACAAATGGACCCAGAATGATGTGAAATTGTGCTTCGTGCAACATAATTCTGGGTGCCATTTAAAAATCATAAGTGCTAATGACTCCATTCCTTTTAATGGTAATGGGGGCTGTTAATTGGAGTACTCTAAAACAAACCTGACCTCTCTAGGATATTCAGAAGCCCAGTTATAAGCCCACAAAGGTGTAACTGGACTACTTCTTTAAAGTGACACCAGGCCCGGTGACCTTTGGGACATGGTTTGACCCCCTATAGGAATGTGCGATCATCATGAAACGTTCAGATCACTTAAAACTCAATAGATTCTACCTACTTGTAACATGTCAGCCTGATTGGACCTTGTTTTCACACAAATGGACCCAGAATGATGTGAAATTGTGCTTTGTGCAACATAATTCTGGGTGCCATTTAAAAACCATAAGTGCTAATGATTCCATTCCTTTTTGAGGTTGTAGGGGCTGTTGATTGGAGTACACTAAAACAAACCTGATCTCTCTAGGACATTCAGAAGCCAAGTTATAAGCCCTCAAAGGTGTAATTGGACTACTTCTTTAAAGTGACACCAGGCCCGGTGACCTTTGGGACATGGTTTGACCCCCTATAGGAATGTGCGATCATCATGAAACGTTCAGATCACTTATAACTCAATAGATTCTACCTTCTTGTAACGTTTCAGCCTGATTGGACCTTGTTTTCACACAAATGGACCCAGAATGATGTGAAATTGTGCTTCGTGCAACATAATTCTGGGTGCCATTTAGAAACCATAAGTGCTAATGACTCCATTCCTTTTTGTGGTTGTAGGGCCTGTTGATTGGAGTACACTAAAACAAACCTGATCTCTCTAGGACATTCAGAAGCCAAGTTATAAGCCCACAAATGTGTAACTGGACTACTTCTTTAAAGTGACGTAGAAGTTTGTTCACTTGCTTCCATGTGCTCATGGAACACAGGACATCGCAACCTCTGTGATACTCAAGTAAAGCGTCACACACCAGCTGCTTGCACGTTGGAAATACAATCGGTAGTAACTTCTTATTCCACTCTATGTTGAACTCGTATAGTACGTATATGGGCGGTTGCGGCGGTTTGCGCATTTTCTATCTACCCTCCGCTAATATGACTCTGTGGTCTGTCTCCTGAGAAGGTGCAGTTGGATCTTGCGAGAGTGCACTATCGACGGTCGGCGTTTCCATTTCGTCAACTGTGCCATTTTCAGCCGCTGGCAAACGGCCGTTGACGGTCGATGCGAGACACCAACATAACGTTAGACCGCGACCCTCATGCCAGTTTTCTGTAGTACTGGTTGTAGTTTCTGGTGCACACTCGATACGCCATTACGATCACAATTACGTTGATTAATAAATCCAGTGTTGTAGCGACTGCAGCCAGCGCCGTCGCGGAACTCGTGTCGGTGTTATCTCTCGATACCTTCGTTCGTATCCGAGCGTATGCAGAATCTACGGATCTGGTGAAGTTGCTTGT
Source organism: Nothobranchius furzeri (assembly GCF_043380555.1). NCBI lineage: Eukaryota > Metazoa > Chordata > Actinopteri > Cyprinodontiformes > Nothobranchiidae > Nothobranchius > Nothobranchius furzeri. The sequence continues at coordinate 14,126,353 of NC_091756.1, forward strand.
CACTAGCTTGCGCACGTTAGATATGGCACTTTGCGCGAGTCTCACACAACCATTAAGTGGCGACCGTCGCGTCAGTGCAAAGTTTTTCCGATATATCGCTCGCAACATCGTTTGTCATTTGCTGTACACTGCGCACACTGGCCGCGAGGTCGCGGAGAGGGTCTTCGTTACGAGTTGTGTAATATCCGCTGACTTGCCGATTCAATTCTGGTGGCGCTGACCCAAACGAGAACGCTTTTAAGGCGCATGTCGTGGTAACTCTGATAGCGCCGTGGTTGACGAGGACGATCATCTTTAGCAATAGTTCATCTCGAAACGCAACGATGGTGAGGGCGACGAGTTGGCCGGTTCTGCCTTCAGGCCACTCGGTTGCCGCTAGATTGCCCAATGCCACACACGCAGACGAACCCTGTACACACTCAATGACCCGTGTGCGATCGTTGATTTCTGCTAGTACGTTTGCTAGTTCTACGTGCTTCCACGGATCGGGCGTGGGCACGCGCTTGTTTTAGAGGCTTTTTTGCGCAGCCTCTACCCTGCACGACCGCTCGTGGCCGCACTAGCTATATTTATCTTTATTTGTTTCACACACAGACACACACACACACACACACACACACACACACACACACACACACACACACACACACACACACACACACACACACACACACACACACACACACACACACACACACACACACACACACACACACACAGGCCCTTGCGTGCAAACCCCGGTCAGGCCTGCAGTGTACACATCAGAGACATGATGTTCTTTCTCAGAACTGAGGTTGTTCATTACTAAATGACTTTTACAGGAATATTGTTATTATACTATTCAACAGGTTGATCATAATTATGTGTATTAAACCCACAACCTAGCACTGAGGACAGAGGGACTTTATTTAAATTAGTACTTAATGGAAACGATACATAATGATACATAAGAGCCATGTCATACATTCAGCCTAGGAATAGTAGCATTGTGCAGTATTAAAAATATACACATCAATTGCTCGAATCCCATTGTTGCAAAGTAAAACTCTAATAAAACTCTAGTCTGACATCAACAGAGAAGACTTAGTGTATGTACTACAAATACAGCATTAGGATTTCGAGTGGACCGTGCACCTTGTGAACCATCAGAGGCTTATGACGCAACATATCTTCCAGTTGCTATTAGACAAGTTATAATTCTCAACCATTTTTCGGAACTGGTTTCTTGGGTCCGTGAGTAAATGCCAAATGAGATGATAGTCCTTAAGTAAGTTCCTGGCGATCCCATGTCACGCTCTTGCCCATCAGCCGGTGAACGCTGAGACGGAACTCGATGAGAGCGATGTATTTTTTAAGTGCTCCGAATGTACTTCTAACAAGCGTGCGATTCACTTCGTGAGTAAACCGCAACTGCAGCTGATTCAAACAGTCGAGCCAACTTTCTACATCACAATATGCGTTTTGTAGTTAGTCGAGTTACCTTTTGTGTGGCGCATGCACGGGTCGTTAGCGTCCAGCTCCCAGCTTAGAGAGTCCTGTATTGACACAGACGTCAATACATCTCGATGTCATGCAACACACAAAGTCTGTCGCATACAGGTGGGTTAACACATGTACGATACCTTTTGTGTGGCGCATGCACGGGTCGTTAGCGTCCAGCTCCCGGCTTATAGAGAGTCCTGTATTGACACAGACGTCAATACATCTCGATGTCATGCAACACACAAAGTCTGTCGCATACAGGTGGGTTAACACACATGTACGATGTGTGCGATGGCGCGCCCGTTTACAATGGGACACGACGATGATCATTGTTAACCAAACTCTTGTTTCTCACGACAGGTGGTAGCGTTGTCTCCTGCACCTGGTCTTCGTGCACAGAGGGTGTTGTAATGTGCTCGTCATAGTCGCAATCGTTGTCACTCGAATCCGTTGTTCTCACGACAGGTGTTAGCGTTGTCTCCTGCATGTTGTCTTCGCGTGCGGCAAGCGTTGTGCTGTGCTCGTTATAATGGTTGTCTTCGTACAAAGGGGGTGTTGAATACTCCTTTGCGAGTAGTCTAGGAGGTGGTGTGATGGGACGTATCTCAGAGGCGTTATGTGAGCGTACCACCATGGCCTGAGCAACTGCGGCTACTGAGAGTACACCCAGTACAGACAGCGAGATCATTTTTTTTCTTGGGTGTTGTACGTGTGGGTACAGCCATTTTAATGGCAGTGAGAGCAAGTGGGCAAATGTATTTATAGGTCACTAGCAGAAACTAAGGTGCGTGGTCAGTGTAATTGTAACCACCGTAGCTCTTGTCATAATTTAATATACATAGAAATCAGAAACGGGCATGTCAGGATAGACATCACGAGTGATAATGCGGCCAGTATCTGTGTGCGCTTGAGAGCACCTTGTTGTTCTACTGTGGTGCCCACGCCGCCGGGTCTGTAAATGTCATCGACCTTCTTTATATACGCATACGCTAAAGACTGTATATTCTCTATGGATTTGAACACGTCCTTTGTTTCGCGTAACGCTTGAGCTGTCTCGAGCGTGATGTTGTGAGTGTACGCCAGTGTTTCGCGTGCACCGAGGTCCGAAAGGGCGTGCGCTACAACTATTAACCTTGGTTTGGGAGTGTGGCGAAACGCTCGCTCCGCTGTAATGGGCGGATGCAATGTTATCACCTGGTACGTTTCGTTAGTCGGGTCGTAACACACCGGTCAGTCACACGGACCGTCACATTGTATGGGGCACAGTAAGGACAACACGCCGCCGACCGTGACTTCGCACTCGACCGCGGTGGTGTTGTCGATTTGCAAAGGATCACATACGCCTCTCCAGTCGCAATGAGGCACATTGTAGTCGACGCGACCGTCGGTCACCATAGCTTTCATCAGCCAACACACTCGATTGCCCTTCGAAACATCGGCGATCAACGTGAGCGTAGAGGTCGCCGTCGCTTTAATATCCGTGTGTGAGTGCACGCTCGACGTCGATTGAACACCGGTCATGTCAGACCTGATCAGACCTTCCGAACAAATGACCATTAGTTGTTGTGCGGCCGAGAGTATCGCGATCATACCGTTGAGCTGTGTAGAAAGCACGTACACGCCAGCCTTCCACGTTTCCAAAGTTTCCAGCAGTCTAGAGGGACTTGTCTTAGCGCTACGGCTGTGCTGAATTTGCGTTGAGTAGACACAACGGCTTCGACCTCGCTTAGGATCTGTGGGCTCATGTACTCGTGGTAGGCCAAGACGTGTATAGTCGAGCGCGGTGACGCCCCGAACACTTGACCCGGGTTTGTTGTGGCGATATGCGTGTCCAGTAACGCGGCAAAGTCCGCGTGTCTAGCGTGTATTGATTTTACAGCTCACTCATACCCCAACAGTACGGTCCGTAGAAGTTCGTTCACTTGTTTCCATGCGCTCGTGGAACACAGGACATCGCAACCTCTGTGATACTCAAGTAAAGCGTCACACAGCAGCTGCTTGCACGTTGGAAATACAATCGGTAGTAACTTCTTACTCCACTCTATGTTGAACTCGGATAGTATGTATATGGGCGGTTGCGGCGGTTTGCGCATTTTCTATCCACCCTCCGCTAAAATGACTCTGTGGTCTGTCTCCTGAGATTATGCGGTTGGAACTTGCGAGAGTGCACTATCGACGGTCGGCGTTTCCATTTCGTCAACTGTGCCATTTTCAGCTGCTGGCAAACGGCCGTCGACGGTCGATGCGAGACACCAACATAACGTTAGACCGCGACCCTCATGCCAGTTTTCTGTAGTACTGGTTGTAGTTTCTCGTGCACACTCGAAACGCCATTACGATCACAATTACGTTGATTAATAAATCCAGTATTGTAGCGACTGCAGCCAGCGCCATCGCGCAACTCGTGCCGGTGTTATCTCTCGATACTTTCATTCGTATCCGAGCGTATGCAGAATCTACGGATCTGGTGAAGTTGCTTGTCACTAGCTTGCGCACATTTTATATGGCACTTTGCGCGAGACTCACACAACCTGCAGTGGCGACCGTCGCGTCAGTGCAAAGTTTTTCCGATATATCGCTCGCAACATCGTTTGTCATTTGCTGTACACTGCGCACACTGGCCGCGAGGTCGCGGAGAGGGTTTTTGTTACGAGTTGTGTAATATCCGCTGACTTGCCGATTCAATTCTGGTGGCGCTGACCCAAACGAGAACGCTTTTAAGGCGCATGTCGTGGTAACTCTGGTAGCGCCGTGGTTGACGAGGACGATCATCTTTAGCAATAGTTCATCTCGAAGCGCAACGATGGTGAGGGCGACGGGTTGGCCGGTTCCGCCTTCAGGCCACTCGGTTGCCGCTAGATTGCCCAATGCCACACACGCAGACAAACCCTGTACACACTCAATGACCCGTGTGCGATCGTTGATTTCTGCTAGTACGTTTGCTAGTTCTACGTGCTTCCACGGATCGGGCGTGGGCACGCGCTTGTTTTAGAGGCGTTTTCGTGCAGCCTCTACCCTGCACGACCGCTCGTGGCCACACTAGCTATATTTATCTTTATTTGTTTCACACACACACACACACACACACACACACACACACACACACACACACACACACACACACACACACACACACACACACACACACACACACACACACACACACACACACACACACACAGGCCCTTGCGTGCAAACCCCGGTCAGGCCTGCAGTGTACACATCAGAGACATGATGTTCTTTCACAGAACTGAGGTTGTTCATTACTAAATGACTTTTACAGGAATATTGTTATTATACTATTCAACAGGTTGATCATAATGATGTGTATTAAACCCACAACCTAGCACTGAGGACAGAGGGACTTTATTTAAATTAGTACTTAATGGAAACGATACATAATGATACATAAGAGCCATGTCATACATTCAGCCTAGGAATAGTAGCATTGTGCACTATTAAAAATATACACATCAATTGCTCGAATCCCATTGTTTCAAAGTAAAACTCTAATAAAACTCTAGTCTGACATCAACAGAGAAGACTTAGTGTATGTACTACAAATACAGCATTAGGATTTCGAGTGGACCGTGCACCTTGTGAACCATCAGAGGCTTATGATGCAACATATCTTCCAGTTGCTATTAGACAAGTTATAATTCTCGACCATTTTTCGGAACTGGTTTCTTGGGTCCGTGAGTAAATGCCAAATGAGATGATAGTCCTTAAGTAATTTCCAGGCGATCCCATGTCACGCTCTTGCCCATCAGCCGGTGAACGCTGAGACGGAACTCGATGAGAGCGATGTATTTTTTAAGTGCTCCGAATGTACTTCTAACAAGCGTGCGATTCACTTCGTGAGTAAACCGCAGCTGCAGCTGATTCAAACAGTCGAGCCAACTTTCTACATCACAATATGCGTTTTGTAGTTAGTCGAGTTACCTTTTGTGTGGCGCATGCACGGGTCGTTAGCGTCCAGCTCCCAGCTTATAGAGTCCTGTATTGACACAGACGTCAATACATCTCAATGTCATGCAACACACAAAGTCTGTCGTATACAGGTGGGTTAACACATGTACGATACCTTTTGTGTGGCGCATGCATGGGTCGTTAGCGTCCAGCTCCCGGCTTATAGAGAGTCCTGTATTGACACAGACGTCAATACATCTCGATGTCATGCAACACACAAAGTCTGTCGCATACAGGTGGGTTAACACACATGTACGATGTGTGCGATGGCGCGCCCATTTACAATGGGACACGACGATGATCATTGTTAACCAAATTCTTGTTTCTCACGACAGGTGGTAGCGTTGTCTCCTGCACCTGGTCTTCGTGCACAGAGGGTGTTGTAATGTGCTCGTCATAGTCGCGATCGTTGTCACTCGAATCCGTTGTTCTCACGACAGGTGGTAGCGTTGTCTCCTGCATGTTGTCGTCGCGTGCGGCAAGCGTTGTGCTGTGCTCGTTATAATGGTTGTCTTCGTACAAAGGGGGTGTTGAATACTCCTTCGCGAGTAGTCTAGGAGGTGGTGTGATGGGACGTATCTCAGAGGCGTTATGTGAGCGTATCACCATGGCCTGAGCAACTGCGACTACTGAGAGTACACCCAGTACATACAGCGAGATCATTTTTTTTCTTGGGTGTTGTACGTGTGGGTACAGCCGCTTTAATGGCAGTGAGAGCAAGTGGGTATATGTATTTATAGGTCACTAGCAGAAACTAAGGCACGTGGTCATAGTGTAATCGTAACCACCTAAAGTAGCTCTTGTCATAATTTAATATACATAGAAATCAGAAACGGGCATGTCAGGATAGACATCACGAGTGATAATGCGGCCAGTATCTGTGTGCGCTTGAGAGCACCTTGTTGTTCTACTGTGGTGCCCATGCCGCCGGGTCTGTAAATGTCATCGACCTTCTTTATATACGCATACGCTAAAGACCGTATATTCTCTATGGATTTGAACACGTACTTTGTTTCGCGTAACGCTTGAGCTGTCTCGAGCGTGATGTTGTGAGCGTACACCAGAGTTTCGCGTGCACCGAGGTCCGAAAGGGCGTGCGCTACAACTATTAACCTTGGTTTGGGAGTGTGGCGAAACGCTCGCTCCGCTGTAATGGGCGGATGCAATGTTATCACCTGGTACGTTTCGTTAGTCGGGTCGTAACACACCGGTCCGTGTCACGGACCGTCACATTGTATGGGGCAAAGTAAGGACAACACGCCGCCGACCGTGACTTCGCACTCGACCGCGGTGGTGTTGTCGATTTGCAAAGGATCACATACGCCTCTCCAGTCGCAATGAGGCACATTGTAGTCGACGCGACCGTCGGTCACCATAGCTTTCGTCAGCCAACACACTCGATTGCCCTTCGAAACATTGGCAATCAACGTGAGCGTAGAGGTCGCCGTCGCTTTAATGTACGCCAGGATATCCGTGTGTGAGTGCACGCTCGACGTCGATTGACAACCAGTCATGTCAGACCTGATCAGACCTTCCGAACACATGACCATTAGTTGTTGTGCGGCAGAGAGTATCGCGATCATACCGTTGAGATGTGTAGAAAGCGCGTACACGCCAGCCTTCCACGTTTCCAAAGTTTCCAGCAGTCTAGAGGGACTTGTCTTAGCGCTACGGCTGTGCTGAATTTGCGTTGAGTAGACACAACGGCTTCGACCTCGCTTAGGATCTGTGGGCTCATGTACTCGTGGTAGGCCAAGACGTGTATAGTCGAGCGCGGTGATGCCCCGAACACTTGACCCGGTTTTGTTGTGGCGATATGCGTGTCCAGTAACGCGGCAAAGTCCGCGTGTCTAGCTTGTATTGATTTTACAGCTCGCTCATACCCCAACAGTACGGTCCGTAGAAGTTCGTTCACTTGTTTGCATGCGCTCGCGGAACACAGGACATCGCAACCTCTGTGATACTCAAGTAAAGCGTCACACACCAGCTGCTTGCACGTTGGAAATACAATCGGTAGTAACTTCTTACTCTGCTCTATGTTGAACTCGTATAGTATGTATATGGGCGGTTGCGGCGATTTGCGCATTTTCTATCTACCCTACGCTAATATGACTCTGTGGTCTGTCTCCTGAGATGGTGCGGTTGGAACTTGCGAGAGTGCACTATCGACGGTCGGCGTTTCCATTTCGTCAACTGTGCCATTTTCAGCCGCTGGCAAACGGCCGTCGACGGTCGATGCGAGACACCAACATAACGTTAGACCGTGACCCTCATGCCAGTTTTCTGTAGTACTGGTTGTAGTTTCTGGTGCACAGTCGATACGCCATTAAGATCACAATTACGTTGATTAATAAATCCAGTGTTGTAGCGACTGCAGCCAGCGCCGTCGCGCAACTCGTGTCGGTGTTATCTCTCGATACTTTCATTCGTATCCGAGCGTATGCAGAATCTACGGATCTGGTGAAGTTGCTTGTCACTAGCTTGCGCACGTTTGATATGGCACTTTGTGCGAGACTCACACAACCTGCAGTGGCGACCGTCGCGTCAGTGCAAAGTTTTTCCGATATATCGCTCGCAACATCGTTTGTCATTTGCTGTACACTGCGCACAATGGCCGCGAGGTCGCGGAGAGGGTTTTCTTTACGAGTTGTGTAATATCCGCTGACTTGCCGATTCAGTTCTGGTGGCGCTGACCCAAACGAGAACGCTTTTAAGGCGCATGTCGTGGTAACTCTGGTAGCGCCGTGGTTGACGAGGACGATCGTCTTTAGCAATAGTTCATCTCGAAGCGCAACGATGGTGAGGGCGACGGGTTGGCCGGTTCCGCCTTCAGGCCACTCGGTTGCCGCTAGATTGCCCAATGCCACACACGCAGACGAACCCTGTACACACTCAATGACCCGTGTGCGATCGTTGATTTCTGCTAGTACGTTTGCTAGTTCTACGTGCTTCCACGGATCGGGCGTGGGCACGCGCTTGTTTTAGAGGCGTTTTCGCGCAGCCTCTACCCTGCACGACCGCTCGTGGCCGCACTAGCTATATTTATCTTTATTTGTTTCACACACACACACACACACACACACACACACACACACACACACACACACACACACACACACACACACACACACGCGCACGTGCGCACACACACACACACACACACACACACACACACACACACACACACACACACAGGCCCTTGCGTGCAAACCCCGGTCAGGCCTGCAGTGTACACATCAGAGACATGATGTTCTTTCACAGAACTGAGGTTGTTAATTACTAAATGACTTTTACAGGAATATTGTTATTATACTATTCAACAGGTTGATCATAATAATGTGTATTAAACCCACAACCTAGCACTGAGGACAGAGGGACTTTATTTAAATTAGTACTTAATGGAAACGATACATAATGATACATAAGAGCCATGTCATACATTCAGCCTAGGAATAGTAGCATTGTGCACTATTAAAAATATACACATCAATTGCTCGAATCCCATTGTTGCAAAGTAAAACTCTAATAAAACTCTAGTCTGACATCAACAGAGAAGACTTAGTGTATGTACTACAAATACAGCATTAGGATTTCGAGTGGACCATGCACCTTGTGAACCATCAGAGGCTTATGACGCAACATATCTTCCAGTTGCTATTAGACAAGTTATAATTCTCAACCATTTTTCGGAACTGGTTTCTTGGGTCCGTGAGTAAATGCCAAATGAGATGATAGTCCTTAAGTAAGTTCCTGGCGATCCCATGTCACGCTCTTGCCCATCAGCCGGTGAACGCTGAGACGGAACTCGATGAGAGCGATGTATTTTTTAAGTGCTCCGAATGTATTTCTAACAAGCGTGCGATTCACTTCGTGAGTAAACCGCAGCTGCAGCTGATTCAAACAGTCGAGCCAACTTTCTACATCACAATATGCGTTTTGTAGTTAGTCGAGTTACCTTTTGTGTGGCACATGCACGGGTCGTTAGCGTCCAGCTCCCAGCTTATAGAGTCCTGTATTGACACAGACGTCAATACATCTCGATGTCATGCAACACACAAAGTCTGTCGTATACAGGTGGGTTAACACATGTACGATACCTTTTGTGTGGCCTATGCACGGGTCGTTAGCGTCCAGCTCCCGGCTTATAGAGAGTCCTGTATTGACACAGACGTCAATACATCTCGATGTCAAGCAACACACAAAGTCTGTCGCATACATGTGGGTTAACACACATGTACGATGTGTGCGATGGCGCGCCCGTTTACAATGGGACACGACGATGATCATTGTTAACCAAACTACTTTAAAGAAGTAGTCCAGTTACACATTTGTGGGCTTATAACTTGGCTTCTGAATGTCCTAGAGCGATCAGGTTTGTTTTAGTGTACTCCAATCAACAGCCCCTACAACCACAAAAAGGAATGGAGTCATTAGCACTTATGGTTTTTAAATGGCACCCAGAATTATGTTGCACGAAGCACAATTTCACATCATTCTGGGTTCATTTGTGTGAAAACAAGGTCCAATCAGGCTGAAACGTTACAGGAAGGTAGAATCTATTGAGTTGTAAGTGATCTGAACGTTTCATGATGATAGCACTTTCCTAAGGGGGTCAAACCATGTCCCAAAGGTCACCGGGCCTGGTGTCACTTTAAAGAAGTAGTCCAGTTACACCTTTGTGGGCTTATAACTTGGCTTCTGAATGTCCTAGAGAGGTCAGGTTTGTTTTAGTGTACTCCAATCAACAGCCCCTACAACCACAAAAAGGAATGGAGTCATTAGCACTTATGGTTTGTAAATGGCACCCAGAATTATGTTGCACGAAGCACAATTTCACATCATTCTGGGTTCATTTGTGTGAAAACAAGGTCCAATCAGGCTGAAACGTTACAGGAAGGTAGAATCTATTGAGTTGTAAGTGATCTGAACGTTTCATGATGATAGCCCTTTCCTAAGGGGGTCAAACCATGTCCCAAAGGTCACCGGATCTGGTGTCAATTTAAAGAAGTAGTCCAGTTACACATTTGTGGGCTTATAACTTGGCTTCTGAATGTCCTAGAGAGGTCAGGTTTGTTTTAGTGTACTCCAGTCAACAGCCCCTACAACCACAAAAAGGAATGGAGTCATTAGCACTTATGGTTTGTAAATATCACCCAGAATTATGTTGCACGAAGCACAATTTCACATCATTCTGGGTCCATTTGTGTTAAAACAAGGTCCAATCAGGCTGAAACATTACAGGAAGGTAGAATCTATTAAGTTGTAAGTGATCTGAACGTTTCATGATGATAGCACTTCCCTAAGGGGGTCAAACCATGTCCCAAAGGTCACCGGATCTGGTGTCTAAAGAAGTAGTCCAGTTACAAATTTGTGGGCTTATAACTTGGCTTCTGAATGTCCTAGAGAGATCAGGTTTGTTTTAGTATACTCCAATCAACAGCCCCTACAACCACAAAAAGGAATGGAGTCATTAGACTTATGGTTTTTAAATGGCACCCAGAATTATGTTGCACGAAGCACAATTTCACATCATTCTGGGTTCATTTGTGTGAAAACAAGGTCCAATCAGGCTGAAACGTTACAGGAAGGTAGAATCTATTGCGTTGTAAGTGATCTGAACGTTTCATGATGATCGCACATTCCTATAGGGGGTCAAACCATGTCCCAAATGTCACCGGGCCTGGTGTCACTTTAAAGAAGTAGTCCAGTTACACCTTTGTGGGCTTATAACTTGGCTTCTGAATGTCCTAGAGAGGTTAGGTTTTTTTTAGTGTACTCTAATCAAAAGCCCCTACAACCACAAAAAGGAATGGAGTCATTAGCACTTATGGTTTGTAAATGGCACCCAGAATTACGTTGCACGAAGCACAATTTCACATCATTCTGGGTTCATTTGTGTGAAAACAAGGTCCAATCAGGCTGAAACGTTACAGGAAGGTAGAATCTATTGAGTTGTAAGTGATCTGAACGTTTCATGATGATAGCACTTTCCTAAGGGGGTCAAACCATGTCCCAAAGGTCACCGGATCTGGTGTCAATTTAAAGAAGTAGTCCAGTTACACATTTGTGGGCTTATAACTTGGCTTCTGAATGTCCTAGAGAGATCAGGTTTGTTTTAGTGTACTCCAATCAACAGCCCCTACAACCACAAAAAGGAATGGAGTCATTAGCACTTATGGTTTGTAAATGGCACCCAGAATTATGTTGCACGAAGCACAATTTCACATCATTCTGGGTCCATTTGTGTGAAAACAAGGTCCAATCAGGCTGAAACATTACAGGAAGGTAGAATCTATTAAGTTGTAAGTGATCTGAACGTTTCATGATGATAGCACTTCCCTAAGGGGGTCAAACCATGTCCCAAAGGTCACCGGATCTGGTGTCTAAAGAAGTAGTCCAGTTACACATTTGTGGGCTTATAACTTGGCTTCTGAATGTCCTAGAGAGATCAAGTTTGTTTTAGTGTACTCCAATCAACAGCCCCTACAACCAGAAAAGGAATGGAGTCATTAGCACTTATGGTTTGTAAATGGCACCCAGAATTATGTTGCACGAAGCACAATTTCACATCATTCTGGGTCCATTTGTGTGAAAACAAGGTCCAATCAGGCTGAAACGTTACAAGAAGGTAGAATCTATTGAGTTGTAAGTGATCTGAACGTTTCATGATGATCTCACATTCCCATAGGGGGTCAAACCATGTCCCAAAGGTCACCGGGCCTGGTGTCACTTTAAAGAAGTAGTCCAGTTACACCTTTGTGGGCTTATAACTTGGCTTCTGAATGTCCTAGAGAGGTCAGGTTTGTTTTAGTGTACTCTAATCAACAGCCCCTACAACCACAAAAAGGAATGGAGTCATTAGCACTTATGGTTTGTAAATGGCACCCAGAATTATGTTGCACAAAGCACAATTTCACATCATTCTGGGTCCATTTGTGTGAAAACAAGGTCCAATCAGGCTGAAACGTTACAGGAAGGTAGAATCTATTGAGTTGTAAGTGATCTGAACGTTTCATGATGATAGCACTTTCCTAAGGGGGTCAAACCATGTCCCAAAGGTCACCGGATCTGGTGTCAATTTAAAGAAGTAGTCCAGTTACACATTTGTGGGCTTATAACTTGGCTTCTGAATGTCCTAGAGCGATCAGGTTTGCTTTAGTGTACTCCAATCAACAGCCCCTACAACCACAAAAAGGAATGGAGTCATTAGCACTTATGGTTTGTAAATGGCACCCAGAATTATGTTGCACGAAGTACAATTTCACATCATTCTGGGTCCATTTGTGTGAAAACAAGGTCCAATCAGGCTGAAACGCTACAAGAAGGTAGAATCTATTGAGTTGTAAGTGATCTGAACGTTTCAAGATGATCGCACATTCCTATAGGGGGTAAAACCATGTCCCAAAGGTCACCGGGCCTGGTGTCACTTTAAAGAAGTAGTCCAGTTACACCTTTGTGGGCTTATAACTTGGCTTCTGAATGTCCTAGAGAGGTCAGGTTTGTTTTAGTGTACTCCAATCAACAGCCCCTACAACCACAAAAAGGAATGGAGTAATTAGCACTTATGGTTTGTAAATGGCCCCCAGAATTATGTTGCACGAAGCACAATTTCACATCATTCTGGGTCCATTTGTGTGAAAACAAGGTCCAATCAGGCTGAAACGTTACAGGAAGGTAGAATCTATTGAGTTGTAATTGATCTGAACGTTTCATGATGATAGCACTTTCCTAAGGGGGTCAAACCATGTCCCAAAGGTCACCGGATCTGGTGTCAATTTAAAGAAGTAGTCCAGTTACACATTTGTGGGCTTATAACTTGGCTTCTGAATGTCCTAGAGAGATCAGGTTTTTTTAGTGTACTCCAATCAACAGCCCCTACAACCACAATAAGGAATGGAGTCATTAGCACTTATGGTTTTTAAATGGCACCCAGAATTATGTTGCACGAAGCACAATTTCACATCATTCTGGGTTCATTTGTTTGAAAACAAGGTACAATCAGGCTGAAACGTTACAGGAAGGTAGAATCTATTGAATTGTAAGTGATCTGAACGTTTCATGATGATAGCACTTTCCTAAGGGGGTCAAACCATGTCCCAAAGGTCACCGGGCCTGGTGTCACTTTAAAGAAGTAGTCCAGTTACACCTTTGTGGGCTTATAACTTGGCTTCTGAATATCCTAGAGAGGTCAGGTTTGTTTTAGAGTACTCCAATTAGCAGCCCCCATTACCACTAAAAGGAATGAAGTCATTAGCATTTATGGTTTGTAAATGGCACCCAGAATTATGTTGCACGAAGCACAATTTCACATCATTCTGGGTCAATTTGTGTGAAAACAAGGTCCAATCCGGCTGAAACGCTACAAGAAGGTAGAATCTATTGAGTTGTAAGTGATCTGAACGTTTCAAGATGATCGCACATTCCTATAGGGGGTCAAACCATGTCCCAAAGGTCACCGGGCCAAATGTCACTTTAAAGAAGTAGTCCAGTTACACCTTTGTGGGCTTATAACTTGGCTTCTGAATGTCCTAGAGAGATCAGGTTTGTTTTAGTATACTCCAATCAACAGCCCCTACAACCACAAAAAGGAATGGAGTCATTAGCACTTATGGTTTGTAAATGGCACCCAGAATTATGTTGCACGAAGCACAATTTCACATCATTCTGGGTTCATTTGTGTGAAAACAAGGTCCAATCAGGCTGCAACGTTACAAGAAGGTAGAATCTATTTAGTTGTAAGTGATCTGAACGTTTCATGATGATAGCGCTTTCCTAAGGGGATCAAACCATGTCCCAAAGGTCACCGGATCTGGTGTCAATTTAAAGAAGTAGTCCAGTTACACATTTGTGGGGTTATAACTTGGCTTCTGAATGTCCTAGAGAGATCAAGTTTGTTTTAGTGTACTCCAATCAACAGCCCCTACAACACAAAAGGAATGGAGTCATTAGCACTTATGGTTTGTAAATGGCATCCAGAATTATGTTGCACGAAGCACAATTTCACATCATTCTGGGTCCATTTGTGTGAAAACAAGGTCCAATGAGGCTGAAACGTTACAAGAAGGTAAAATCTATTGAGTTGTAAGTGATCTGAACATTTCATGATGATATCACATTCCCATAGGAGGTCAAACCATGTCCCAAAGGTCACCGGGCCTGGTGTCACTTTAAAGAAGTAGTCCAGTTACACCTTTGTGGGCTTATAACTTGGCTTCTGAATGTCCTAGAGAGGTCAGGTTTGTTTTAGTGTACTCCAATCAACAGCCCCTACAACCACAAAAAGGAATGGAGTCATTAGCACTTATGGTTTGTAAATGGCACCCAGAATTATGTTGCACGAAGCACAATTTCACATCATTCTGGGTTCATGTGTGTGACAACAAGGTCCAATCAGGCTGAAACGTTACAGGAAGGTAGAATCTATTGAGTTGTAAGTGATCTGAACGTTTCATGATGATAGCACTTTCCTAAGGGGGTCAAACCATGTCCCAAAGGTCACCGGATCTGTTGTCAATTTAAAGTAGTAGTCCAGTTACACATTTGTGGACTTATAACTTGGCTTCTGAATGTCCTAGAGAGATCAGGTTTGTTTTAATGTACTCCAATCAACAGCCCCTACAACCACAAAAAGGAATGGAGTCATTAGCATTTATGGTTTGTAAATGGCACCCAGAATTATGTTGCACGAAGCACAATTTCACATCATTCTGGGTTCATTTGTGTGAAAACAAGGTCCAATCCGGCTGAAACGTTACAGGAAGGTAGAATCTATTGCGTTGTAAGTGATCTGAACGTTTCATGATGATAGCACTTTCCTAAGGGGGTCAAACCATGTCCCAAAGGTCACCGGATCTGGTGTCAATTTAAAGAAGTAGTCCAGTTACACATTTGTGGGCTTATAACTTGGCTTCTGAATGTCCTAGAGCGATCAGATTTGCTTTAGTGTACTCCAATCAACAGCCCCTACAACCACAAAAAGGAATGGAGACATTAGCACTTATGGTTTTTAAATGGCACCCAGAATTATGTTGCACGAAGCACAATTTCACATCATTCTGGGTTCATTTGTGTGAAAACAAGGTCCAATCAGGCTGAAACAATACAGGAAGGTAGAATCTATTGAGTTGTAAGTGATCTGAACGTTTCATGATGATCGCACTTTCCTAAGGGGGTCAAACCATGTCCCAAAGGTCACTGGATCTGGTGTCACTTTAAAGAAGTAGTCCAGTTACACATTTGTGGGCTTATAACTTGGCTTCTGAATGTCCTAGAGAGGTCAGGGTTGTTTTAGTGTACTCCAATCAACAGCCCCTACAACCACAAAACGGAATGGAGTCATTAGCACTTATGGTTTTTAAATGGCACCCAGAATTATGTTGCACGAAGCACAATTTCACATCATTCTGGGTTCATTTGTGTGAAAACAAGGTCCAATCAGGCTGAAACGTTACAGGAAGGTAGAATCTACTGAGTTGTAAGTGATCTGAACGTTTCATGATGATAGCACTTTCCTAAGGGGGTCAAACGATGTCCCAAAGATCACCGGATCTGGTGTCAATTTAAAGAAGTAGTCCAGTTACACATTTGTGGGCTTATAACTTGGCTTCTGAATGTCCTAGAGAGATCAGGTTTGTTTTAGTGTACTCCAATCAACAGCCCCTACAACCACAAAAAGGAATGGAGTCATTAGCACTTATGGTTTGTAAATGGCACCCAGAATTATGTTGCACGAAGCACAATTTCACATCATTCTGGGTCAATTTGTGTGAAAACAAGGTCCAATCCGGCTGAAACGCTACAAGAAGGTAGAATCTATTGAGTTGTAAGTGATCTGAACGTTTCAAGATGATCGCACATTCCTATAGGGGGTCAAACCATGTCCCAAAGGTCACCGGGCCAAATGTCACTTTAAAGAAGTAGTCCAGTTACACCTTTGTGGGCTTATAACTTGGCTTCTGAATGTCCTAGAGAGATCAGGTTTGTTTTAGTATACTCCAATCAACAGCCCCTACAACCACAAAAAGGAATGGAGTCATTAGCACTTATGGTTTGTAAATGGCACCCAGAATTATGTTGCACGAAGCACAATTTCACATCATTCTGGGTTCATTTGTGTGAAAACAAGGTCCAATCAGGCTGCAACGTTACAAGAAGGTAGAATCTATTTAGTTGTAAGTGATCTGAACATTTCATGATGATAGCGCTTTCCTAAGGGGATCAAACCATGTCCCAAAGGTCACCGGATCTGGTGTCAATTTAAAGAAGTAGTCCAGTTACACATTTGTGGGGTTATAACTTGGCTTCTGAATGTCCTAGAGAGATCA
This sequence comes from Nothobranchius furzeri, assembly GCF_043380555.1. Taxonomy (NCBI): domain Eukaryota; kingdom Metazoa; phylum Chordata; class Actinopteri; order Cyprinodontiformes; family Nothobranchiidae; genus Nothobranchius; species Nothobranchius furzeri. The sequence goes on from NC_091756.1 coordinate 14,143,128, forward strand.
AGTTTGTTTTAGTGTACTCCAATCAACAGCCCCTACAACCACAAAAGGAATGGAGTCATTAGCACTTATGGTTTGTAAATGGCATCCAGAATTATGTTGCACGAAGCACAATTTCACATCATTCTGGGTCCATTTGTGTGAAAACAAGGTCCAATGAGGCTGAAACGTTACAAGAAGGTAAAATCTATTGAGTTGTAAGTGATCTGAACATTTCATGATGATCTCACATTCCCATAGGGGGTCAAACCATGTCCCAAAGGTCACCGGGCCTGGTGTCACTTTAAAGAAGTAGTCCAGTTACACCTTTGTGGGCTTATAACTTGGCTTCTGAATGTCCTAGAGAGGTCAGGTTTGTTTTAGTGTACTCCAATCAACAGCCCCTACAACCACAAAAAGGAATGGAGTCATTAGCACTTATGGTTTGTAAATGGCACCCAGAATTATGTTGCACGAAGCACAATTTCACATCATTCTGGGTTCATGTGTGTGACAACAAGGTCCAATCAGGCTGAAACGTTACAGGAAGGTAGAATCTATTGAGTTGTAAGTGATCTGAACGTTTCATGATGATAGCACTTTCCTAAGGGGGTCAAACCATGTCCCAAAGGTCACCGGATCTGTTGTCAATTTAAAGTAGTAGTCCAGTTACACATTTGTGGACTTATAACTTGGCTTCTGAATGTCCTAGAGAGATCAGGTTTGTTTTAATGTACTCCAATCAACAGCCCCTACAACCACAAAAAGGAATGGAGTCATTAGCATTTATGGTTTGTAAATGGCACCCAGAATTATGTTGCACGAAGCACAATTTCACATCATTCTGGGTTCATTTGTGTGAAAACAAGGTCCAATCCGGCTGAAACGTTACAGGAAGGTAGAATCTATTGCGTTGTAAGTGATCTGAACGTTTCATGATGATAGCACTTTCCTAAGGGGGTCAAACCATGTCCCAAAGGTCACCGGATCTGGTGTCAATTTAAAGAAGTAGTCCAGTTACACATTTGTGGGCTTATAACTTGGCTTCTGAATGTCCTAGAGCGATCAGGTTTGCTTTAGTGTACTCCAATCAACAGCCCCTACAACCACAAAAAGGAATGGAGACATTAGCACTTATGGTTTTTAAATGGCACCCAGAATTATGTTGCATGAAGCACAATTTCACATCATTCTGGGTTCATTTGTGTGAAAACAAGGTCCAATCAGGCTGAAACAATACAGGAAGGTAGAATCTATTGAGTTGTAAGTGATCTGAACGTTTCATGATGATCGCACTTTCCTAAGGGGGTCAAACCATGTCCCAAAGGTCACTGGATCTGGTGTCACTTTAAAGAAGTAGTCCAGTTACACATTTGTGGGCTTATAACTTGGCTTCTGAATGTCCTAGAGAGGTCAGGGTTGTTTTAGTGTACTCCAATCAACAGCCCCTACAACCACAAAACGGAATGGAGTCATTAGCACTTATGGTTTTTAAATGGCACCCAGAATTATGTTGCACGAAGCACAATTTCACATCATTCTGGGTTCATTTGTGTGAAAACAAGGTCCAATCAGGCTGAAACGTTACAGGAAGGTAGAATCTACTGAGTTGTAAGTGATCTGAACGTTTCATGATGATAGCACTTTCCTAAGGGGGTCAAACGATGTCCCAAAGATCACCGGATCTGGTGTCAATTTAAAGAAGTAGTCCAGTTACACATTTGTGGGCTTATAACTTGGCTTCTGAATGTCCTAGAGAGATCAGGTTTGTTTTAGTGTACTCCAATCAACAGCCCCTACAACCACAAAAAGGAATGGAGTCATTAGCACTTATGGTTTGTAAATGGCACCCAGAATTATGTTGCACGAAGCACAATTTCACATCATTCTTGGTCCATTTGTGTGAAAACAAGGTCCAATCAGGCTGAAACGCTACAAGAAGGTAGAATCTATTGAGTTGTAAGTGATCTGAACGTTTCAAGATGATCGCACATTCCTATAGGGGGTAAAACCATGTCCCAAAGGTCACCGGGCCTGGTGTCACTTTAAAGAAGTAGTCCAGTTACACCTTTGTGGGCTTATAACTTGGCTTCTGAATGTCCTAGAGAGGTTAGGTTTGTTTTAGTGTACTCCAATCAACAGCCCCTACAACCACAAAAAGGAATGGAGTAATTAGCACTTATGGTTTGTAAATGGCCCCCAGAATTATGTTGCACGAAGCAAAATTTCACATCATTCTGGGTCCATTTGTGTGAAAACAAGGTCCAATCAGGCTGAAACGTTACAGGAAGGTAGAATCTATTGAGTTGTAAGTGATCTGAACGTTTCATGATGATAGCACTTTCCTAAGGGGGTCAAACCATGTCCCAAAGGTCACCGGATCTGGTGTCAATTTAAAGAAGTAGTCCAGTTACACATTTGTGGGCTTATAACTTGGCTTCTGAATGTCCTAGAGACATCAGGTTTGTTTTAGTATACTCCAATCAACAGCCCCTACAACCACAATAAGGAATGGAGTCATTAGCACTTATGGTTTTTAAATGGCACCCAGAATTATGTTGCACGAAGCACAATTTCACATTATTCTGGGTTCATTTGTGTGAAAACAAGGTACAATCAGGCTGAAACGTTACAGGAAGGTAGAATCTATTGAATTGTAAGTGATCTGAACGTTTCATGATGATAGCACTTTCCTAAGGGGGTCAAACCATGTCCCAAAGGTCACCGGGCCTGGTGTCACTTTAAAGAAGTAGTCCAGTTACACATTTGTGGGCTTATAACTTGGCTTCTGAATGTCCTAGAGACATCAGGTTTGTTTTAGTATACTCCAATCAACAGCCCCTACAACCACAATAAGGAATGGAGTCATTAGCACTTATGGTTTTTAAATGGCACCCAGAATTATGTTGCACGAAGCACAATTTCACATTATTCTGGGTTCATTTGTGTGAAAACAAGGTACAATCAGGCTGAAACGTTACAGGAAGGTAGAATCTATTGAATTGTAAGTGATCTGAACGTTTCATGATGATAGCACTTTCCTAAGGGGGTCAAACCATGTCCCAAAGGTCACCGGGCCTGGTGTCACTTTAAAGAAGTAGTCCAGTTACACCTTTGTGGGCTTATAACTTGGCTTCTGAATGTCCTAGAGAGATCAGGTTTGTTTTAATGTACTCCAATCAACAGCCCCTACAACCACAAAAAGGAATGGAGTCATTAGCATTTATGGTTTGTAAATGGCACCCAGAATTATGTTGCACGAAGCACAATTTCACATCATTCTGGGTTCATTTGTGTGAAAACAAGGTCCAATCCGGCTGAAACGTTACAGGAAGGTAGAATCTATTGCGTTGTAAGTGATCTGAACGTTTCATGATGATAGCACTTTCCTAAGGGGGTCAAACCATGTCCCAAAGGTCACCGGATCTGGTGTCAATTTAAAGAAGTAGTCCAGTTACACATTTGTGGGCTTATAACTTGGCTTCTGAATGTCCTAGAGCGATCAGGTTTGCTTTAGTGTACTCCAATCAACAGCCCCTACAACCACAAAAAGGAATGGAGACATTAGCACTTATGGTTTTTAAATGGCACCCAGAATTATGTTGCACGAAGCACAATTTCACATCATTCTGGGTTCATTTGTGTGAAAACAAGGTCCAATCAGGCTGAAACAATACAGGAAGGTAGAATCTATTGAGTTGTAAGTGATCTGAACGTTTCATGATGATCGCACTTTCCTAAGGGGGTCAAACCATGTCCCGAAGGTCACTGGATCTGGTGTCACTTTAAAGAAGTAGTCCAGTTACACATTTGTGGGCTTATAACTTGGCTTCTGAATGTCCTAGAGAGGTCAGGGTTGTTTTAGTGTACTCCAATCAACAGCCCCTACAACCACAAAACGGAATGGAGTCATTAGCACTTATGGTTTTTAAATGGCACCCAGAATTATGTTGCACGAAGCACAATTTCACATCATTCTGGGTTCATTTGTGTGAAAACAAGGTCCAATCAGGCTGAAACGTTACAGGAAGGTAGAATCTACTGAGTTGTAAGTGATCTGAACGTTTCATGATGATAGCACTTTCCTAAGGGGGTCAAACGATGTCCCAAAGATCACCGGATCTGGTGTCAATTTAAAGAAGTAGTCCAGTTACACATTTGTGGGCTTATAACTTGGCTTCTGAATGTCCTAGAGAGATCAGGTTTGTTTTAGTGTACTCCAATCAACAGCCCCTACAACCACAAAAAGGAATGGAGTCATTAGCACTTATGGTTTGTAAATGGCACCCAGAATTATGTTGCACGAAGCACAATTTCACATCATTCTTGGTCCATTTGTGTGAAAACAAGGTCCAATCAGGCTGAAACGCTACAAGAAGGTAGAATCTATTGAGTTGTAAGTGATCTGAACGTTTCAAGATGATCGCACATTCCTATAGGGGGTAAAACCATGTCCCAAAGGTCACCGGGCCTGGTGTCACTTTAAAGAAGTAGTCCAGTTACACCTTTGTGGGCTTATAACTTGGCTTCTGAATGTCCTAGAGAGGTTAGGTTTGTTTTAGTGTACTCCAATCAACAGCCCCTACAACCACAAAAAGGAATGGAGTAATTAGCACTTATGGTTTGTAAATGGCCCCCAGAATTATGTTGCACGAAGCAAAATTTCACATCATTCTGGGTCCATTTGTGTGAAAACAAGGTCCAATCAGGCTGAAACGTTACAGGAAGGTAGAATCTATTGAGTTGTAAGTGATCTGAACGTTTCATGATGATAGCACTTTCCTAAGGGGGTCAAACCATGTCCCAAAGGTCACCGGATCTGGTGTCAATTTAAAGAAGTAGTCCAGTTACACATTTGTGGGCTTATAACTTGGCTTCTGAATGTCCTAGAGACATCAGGTTTGTTTTAGTATACTCCAATCAACAGCCCCTACAACCACAATAAGGAATGGAGTCATTAGCACTTATGGTTTTTAAATGGCACCCAGAATTATGTTGCATGAAGCACAATTTCACATTATTCTGGGTTCATTTGTGTGAAAACAAGGTACAATCAGGCTGAAACGTTACAGGAAGGTAGAATCTATTGAATTGTAAGTGATCTGAACGTTTCATGATGATAGCACTTTCCTAAGGGGGTCAAACCATGTCCCAAAGGTCACCGGGCCTGGTGTCACTTTAAAGAAGTAGTCCAGTTACACCTTTGTGGGCTTATAACTTGGCTTCTGAATATCCTAGAGAGGTCAGGTTTGTTTTAGAGTACTCCAATTAGCAGCCCCATTACCACTAAAAGGAATGAAGTCATTAGCATTAATGGTTTGTAAATGGCACCCAGAATTATGTTGCACGAAGCACAATTTCACATCATTCTGGGTTCATTTGTGTGAAAACAAGGTCCAATCAGGCTGAAACGTTACAGGAAGGTAGAATCTATTTAGTTGTAAGTGATCTGAACGTTTCATGATGATAGCACTTTCCTAAGGGGGTCAAACCATGTCCCAAAGGTCACCGGGCCTGGTGTCACTTTAAAGAAGTAGTCCAGTTACACATTCGTGGGCTTATAACTTGGCTTCTGAATGTCCTAGAGAGATCAGGTTTGTTTTAATGTACTCCAATCAACAGCCCCTACAACCACAAAAAGGAATGGAGTCATTAGCATTTATGGTTTGTAAATGGCACCCAGAATTATGTTGCACGAAGCACAATTTCACATCATTCTGGGTTCATTTGTGTGAAAACAAGGTCCAATAAGGCTGAAACGTTACAGGAAGGTAGAATCTATTTAGTTGTAAGTGATCTGAACGTTTCATGATGATAGCGCTTTCCTAAGGGGATCAAACCATGTCCCAAAGGTCACCGGATCTGGTGTCAATTTAAAGAAGTAGTCCAGTTACACATTTGTGGGCTTATAACTTGGCTTCTGAATGTCCTAGAGAGATCAGGTTTGTTTTAATGTACTCCAATCAACAGCCCCTACAACCACAAAAAGGAATGGAGATAATAGGACTTATGGTTTGTAAATGGCACCCAGAATTATGTTGCACGAAGCACAATTTCACATCATTCTGGGTTCATTTGTGTGAAAACAAGGTCCAATCAGGCTGAAACGTTACAGGAAGGTAGAATCTATTGAGTTGCAAGTGATCTGAACGTTTCATGATGATAGCACTTTCCTAAGGGGGTCAAACCATGTCCCAAAAGTCACCGGATCTGGTGTCAATTTAAAGAAGTAGTCCAGTTACACATTTGTGGGCTTATAACTTGGCTTCTGAATGTCCTAGAGAGATAAGGTTTGTTTTAGTGTACTCCAATCAACAGCCCCTACAACCACAAAAAGGAATGGAGTCATTAGCACTTATGGTTTGTAAATGGCACCCAGAATTATGTTGCACGAAGAACAATTTCACATCATTCTGGGTCTATTTGTGTGAAAACAAGGTCCAATCAGGCTGAAACGCTACAAGAAGGTAGAATCTATTGAGTTGTAAGTGATCTGAACATTTCAAGATGATCGCACATTCCTATAGGGGGTAAAACCATGTCCCAAAGGTCACCGGGCCTGGTGTCACTTTAAAGTAGTAGTCCTGTTACACCTTTTGGGATTATAACTTGGCTTCTGAATGTCCTAGAGAGGTTAGTTTGTTTTAGTGAAGTCCAATCAACAGCCCCTAAAACCACAAAAAGGAATGGAGTCATTAGCACTTATGGTTTGTAAATGGCACCCAGAATTATGTTGCACGAAGCACAATTTCACATCATTCTGGGTTCATTTGTGTGAAAACAAGGTCCAATCAGGCTGAAACGTTACAGGAAGGTAGAATCTATTGAGTTGTAAGTGATCTGAACGTTTCATGATGATAGCACTTTCCTAAGGGGGTCAAACCATGTCCCAAAGGTCACCGGATCTGGTGTCAATTTAAAGAAGTAGTCCAGTTACACATTTGTGGGCTTATAACTTGGCTTCTGAATGTCCTAGAGAGATCAGGTTTGTTTTAGTGTACTCCAATCAACAGCCCCTACAACCACAAAAAGGAATGGAGTCATTAGCACTTAAGGTTTGTAAATGGCACCCAGAATTATGTTGCACGAAGCACAATTTCACATCATTCTGGGTTCATTTGTGTGAAAACAAGGTCCAATCAGGCTGAAACGTTACAGGAAGGTAGAATCTATTGAGTTGTAAGTGATCTGAATGTTTCATGATGATAGCACTTTCCTAAGGGGGTCAAACCATGTCCCAAAGGTCACCGGATCTGGTGTCAATTTAAAGTAGTAGTCCAGTTACACATTTGTGGGCTTATAACTTGACTTCTGAATGTCCTAGAGAGATCAGGTTTGTTTTAATGTACTCCAATCAACAGCCCCTACAACCACAAAAAGGAATGGAGTCATTAGCACTTATGGTTTGTAAATGGCACCCAGAATTATGTTGCACGAAGCACAATTTCACATCATTCTGGGTCCATTTGTGTGAAAACAAGGTCCAATCAGGCTGAAACTCTACAAGAAGGTAGAATCTATTGAGTTGTAAGTGATCTGAATGTTTCAAGATGATCGCACATTCTTATAGGGGGTAAAACCATGTCCCAAAGGTCACCGGGCCTGGTGTCACTTTAAAGAAGTTGTCCAGTTACACCTTTGTGGGCTTATAACTTGGCTTCTGAATGTCCTAGAGAGGTCAAGTTTGTTTTAGTGTACTCCAATCAACAGCCCCTACAACCACAAAAAGGAATGGAGTCATTAGCACTTATGGTTTGTAAATGGCACCCAGAATTATGTTGCACAAAGCACAATTTCACATCATTCTGGGTTCATTTGTGTGAAAACAAGGTCCAATCAGGCTGAAACGTTACAGGAAGTTAGAATCTATTGAGTTGTAAGTGATCTGAACGTTTCATGATGATAGCACTTTCCTAAGGGGGTCAAACCATGTCCCAAAGGTCACCGGATCTGGTGTCAATTTAAAGAAGTAGTCCAGTTACACATTTGTGGGCTTATAACTTGGCTTCTGAATGTCCTAGAGAGATCAGGTTTGTTTTAGTGTACTCCAATCAACAGCCCCTACAACCACAAAAAGGAATGGAGTCATTAGCACTTAAGGTTTGTAAATGGCACCCAGAATTATGTTGCACGAAGCACAATTTCACATCATTCTGGGTTCATTTGTGTGAAAACAAGGTCCAATCAGGCTGAAACGTTACAGGAAGGTAGAATCTATTGAGTTGTAAGTGATCTGAACGTTTCATGATGATAGCACTTTCCTAAGGGGGTCAATCCATGTCCCAAAGGTCACCGGATCTGGTGTCAATTTAAAGTAGTAGTCCAGTTACACATTTGTGGGCTTATAACTTGACTTCTGAATGTCCTAGAGAGATCAGGTTTGTTTTAATGTACTCCAATCAACAGCCCCTACAACCACAAAAAGGAATGGAGTCATTAGCACTTATGTTTGTAAATGGCACCCAGAATTATGTTGCACGAAGCACAATTTCACATCATTCTGGGTCCATTTGTGTGAAAACAAGGTCCAATCAGGCTGAAACTCTACAAGAAGGTAGAATCTATTGAGTTGTAAGTGATCTGAATGTTTCAAGATGATCGCACATTCTTATAGGGGGTAAAACCATGTCCCAAAGGTCACCGGGCCTGGTGTCACTTTAAAGAAGTAGTCCTTTTACACCTTTGTGGGCTTATAACTTGGCTTCTGAATGTCCTAGGGAGGTCAAGTTTGTTTTAGTGTACTCCAATCAACAGCCCCTACAACCACAAAAAGGAATGGAGTCATTAGCACTTATGGTTTGTAAATGGCACCCAGAATTATGTTGCACGAAGCACAATTTCACATCATTCTGGGTTCATTTGTGTGAAAACAAGGTCCAATCAGGCTGAAACGTTACAGGAAGGTAGAATCTATTGAGTTGTAAGTGATCTGAACGTTTCATGATGATAGCACTTTCCTAAGGGGGTCAAACCATGTCCCAAAGGTCACCGGATCTGGTGTCAATTTAAAGAAGTAGTCCAGTTACACATTTGTGGGCTTATAACTTGGCTTCTGAATGTCCTAGAGAGATCAGGTTTATTTTAGTGTACTCCAATCAACAGCCCCTACAACCACAAAAAGGAATGGAGTCATTAGCACTTATGGTTTTTAAATGGCACCCAGAATTATGTTGCACGAAGCACAATTTCACATCATTCTGGGTCAACATTTGTGTGAAAACAAGGTCCAATCAGGCTGAAACGTTACAGGAAGGTAGAATCTATTGAGTTGTAAGTGATTTGAACGTTTCATGATGATAGCACTTTCCTAAGGGGGTCAAACCATGTCCCAAAGGTCACTGGATCTGGTGTCAATTTAAAGAAGTAGTCCAGTTACACATTTGTGGGCTTATAACTTGGCTTCTGAATGTCCTAGAGAGATCAGGTTTGTTTTAATGTACTCCAATCAACAGCCCCTACAACCACAAAAAGGAATGGAGTCATTAGCACTTATGGTTTGTAAGTGGCACCCAGAATTATGTTGCACGAAGCACAATTTCACATCATTCTGGGTCAATTTGTGTGAAAACAAGGTCCAATCCGGCTGAAACGCTACAAGAAGGTAGAATCTATTGAGTTGTAAGTGATCTGAACGTTTCAAGATGATCGCACATTCCTATAGGGGGTCAAACCATGTCCCAAAGGTCACCGGGCCAAGTGTCACTTTAAAGAAGTAGTCCAGTTACACCTTTGTGGGCTTATAACTTGGCTTCTGAATGTCCTAGAGAGGTTAGGTTTGTTTTTGTGTACTCCAATCAACAGCCCCTACAACCACAAAAAGGAATGGAGTCATTAGCACTTATGGTTTTTAAATGGCACCCAGAATTATGTTGCACGAAGCACAATTTCACATCATTCTGGGTTCATTTGTGTGAAAACAAGGTCCAATCAGGCTGAAACGTTACAGGAAGGTAGAATCTATTGCGTTGTAAGTGATCTGAACGTTTCATGATGATAGCACTTTCCTAAGGGGGTCAAACCATGTCCCAAAGGTCACCGGATATGGTGTCAATTTAAAGAAGTAGTCCAGTTACACATTTGTGGGCTTATAACTTGGCTTCTGAATGTCCGAGAGCGATCAGTTTTGTTTTAGTGTACTCCAATCAACAGCCCCTACAACCACAAAAAGGAATGGAGTCATTAGCACTTATGGTTTTTAAATGGCACCCAGAATTATGTTGCACGAAGCACAATTTCACATCATTCTGGGTTAATTTGTGTGAAAACAAGGTCCAATCAGGCTGAAACGTTACAGGAAGGTAGAATCTATTGAGTTGTAAGTGATCTGAACGTTTCATGATGATAGCACTTTCCTAAGGGGGTCAAACCATGTCCCAAAGGTCACCGGATCTGGTGTCAATTTAAAGAAGTAGTCCAGTTACACATTTGTGGGCTTATAACTTGGCTTCTGAATGCCCTAGAGAGATCAGGTTTGTTTTAGTGTACTCCAATCAACAGCCCCTACAACCACAAAAAGGAATGGAGTCATTAGCACTTATGGTTTGTAAATGGCACCCAGAATTATGTTGCACGAAGCACAATTTCACATCATTCTGGGTCCATTTGTGTGAAAACAAGGTCCAATCAGGCTGAAACATTACAGGAAGGTAGAATCTATTAAATTGTAAGTGATCTGAACGTTTCATGATGATAGCACTTCCCTAAGGGGGTCAAACCATGTCCCAAAGGTCACCGGATCTGGTGTCTAAAGAAGTAGTCCAGTTACACATGTGTGGGCTTATAACTTGGCTTCTGAATGTCCTAGAGAGATCAGGTTTGTTTTAGTATACTCCAATCAACAGCCCCTACAACCACAAAAAGGAATGGAGTCATTAGCACTTATGGTTTTTAAATGGCACCCAGAATTATGTTGCACGAAGCACAATTTCACATCATTCTGGGTTCATTTGTGTGAAAACAAGGTCCAATCAGGCTGAAACGTTACAGGAAGGTAGAATCTATTGAGTTGTAAGTGATCTGAACGTTTCATGATGATAGCACTTTCCTAAGGGGGTCAAACCATGTCCCAAATGTCACCGGATCTGGTGTCAATTTAAAGTAGTAGTCCAGTTACACCTTTGTGGGCTTATAACTTGGCTTCTGAATGTCCTAGAGAGGTCAAGTTTGTTTTAGTGTACTCCAATCAACAGCCCCTACAACCACAAAAAGGAATGGAGTCATTAGCACTTATGGTTTGTAAATGGCACCCAGAATTATGTTGCACGAAGCACAATTTCACATCATTCTGGGTTCATTTGTGTGAAAACAAGGTCCAATCAGGCTGAAACGTTACAGGAAGGTAGAATCTATTGAGTTGTAAGTGATCTGAACGTTTCATGATGATAGCACTTTCCTAAGGGGGTCAAACCATGTCCCAAAGGTCAGCGGATCTGGTGTCAATTTAAAGAAGTAGTCCAGTTACACATTTGTGGGCTTATAACTTGGCTTCTGAATGTCCTAGAGAGATCAGGTTTGTTTTAGTGTACTCCAATCAACAGCCCCTACAACCACAAAAAGGAATGGAGTCATTAGCACTTAAGGTTTGTAAATGGCACCCAGAATTATGTTGCACGAAGCACAATTTCACATCATTCTGGGTTCATTTGTGTGAAAACAAGGTCCAATCAGGCTGAAACGTTACAGGAAGGTAGAATCTATTGAGTTGTAAGTGATCTGAATGTTTCATGATGATAGCACTTTCCTAAGGGGGTCAATCCATGTCCCAAAGGTCACCGGATCTGGTGTCAATTTAAAGTAGTAGTCCAGTTACACATTTGTGGGCTTATAACTTGACTTCTGAATGTCCTAGAGAGATCAGGTTTGTTTTAATGTACTCCAATCAACAGCCCCTACAACCACAAAAAGGAATGGAGTCATTAGCACTTATGGTTTGTAAATGGCACCCAGAATTATGTTGCACGAAGCACAATTTCACATCATTCTGGGTCCATTTGTGTGAAAACAAGGTCCAATCAGGCTGAAACTCTACAAGAAGGTAGAATCTATTGAGTTGTAAGTGATCTGAATGTTTCAAGATGATCGCACATTCCTATAGGGGGTAAAACCATGTCCCAAAGGTCACCGGGCCTGGTGTCACTTTAAAGTAGTAGTCCTGTTACACCTTTTGGGATTATAACTTGGCTTCTGAATGTCCTAGAGAGGTTAGTTTGTTTTAGTGAAGTCCAATCATCAGCCCCTAAAACCACAAAAAGGAATGGAGTCATTAGCACTTATGGTTTGTAAATGGCACCCAGAATTATGTTGCACGAAGCACAATTTCACATCTTTCTGGGTTCATTTGTGTGAAAACAAGGTCCAATCAGGCTGAAACGTTACAGGAAGGTAGAATCTATTGAGTTGTAAGTGATCTGAACGTTTCATGATGATAGCACTTTCCTAAGGGGGTCAAACCATGTCCCAAAGGTCACCGGATCTGGTGTCAATTTAAAGAAGTAGTCCAGTTACACATTTGTGGGCTTATAACTTGGCTTCTGAATGTCCTAGAGAGATCAGGTTTGTTTTAGTGTACTCCAATCAACAGCCCCTACAACCACAAAAAGGAATGGAGTCATTAGCACTTAAGGTTTGTAAATGGCACCCAGAGTTATGTTGCACGAAGCACAATTTCACATCATTCTGGGTTCATTTGTGTGAAAACAAGGTCCAATCAGGCTGAAACGTTACAGGAAGGTAGAATCTATTGAGTTGTAAGTGATCTGAATGTTTCATGATGATAGCACTTTCCTAAGGGGGTCAAACCATGTCCCAAAGGTCACCGGGTCTGGTGTCAATTTAAAGTAGTAGTCCAGTTACACATTTGTGGGCTTATAACTTGACTTCTGAATGTCCTAGAGAGATCAGGTTTGTTTTAATGTACTCCAATCAACAGCCCCTACAACCACAAAAAGGAATGGAGTCATTAGCACTTATGGTTTGTAAATGGCACCCAGAATTATGTTGCACGAAGCACAATTTCACATCATTCTGGGTCCATTTGTGTGAAAACAAGGTCCAATCAGGCTGAAACTCTACAAGAAGGTAGAATCTATTGAGTTGTAAGTGATCTGAATGTTTCAAGATGATCGCACATTCTTATAGGGGGTAAAACCATGTCCCAAAGGTCACCGGGCCTGGTGTCACTTTAAAGAAGTTGTCCAGTTACACCTTTGTGGGCTTATAACTTGGCTTCTGAATGTCCTAGAGAGGTCAAGTTTGTTTTAGTGTACTCCAATCAACAGCCCCTACAACCACAAAAAGGAATGGAGTCATTAGCACTTATGGTTTGTAAATGGCACCCAGAATTATGTTGCACGAAGCACAATTTCACATCATTCTGGGTTCATTTGTGTGAAAACAAGGTCCAATCAGGCTGAAACGTTACAGGAAGTTAGAATGTATTGAGTTGTAAGTGATCTGAACGTTTCATGATGATAGCACTTTCCTAAGGGGGTCAAACCATGTCCCAAAGGTCACCGGATCTGGTGTCAATTTAAAGAAGTAGTCCAGTTACACATTTGTGGGCTTATAACTTGGCTTCTGAATGTCCTAGAGAGATCAGAATTGTTTTAGTGTACTCCAATCAACAGCCCCTACAACCACAAAAAGGAATGGAGTCATTAGCACTTAAGGTTTGTAAATGGCACCCAGAATTATGTTGCACGAAGCACAATTTCACATCATTCTGGGTTCATTTGTGTGAAAACAAGGTCCAATCAGGCTGAAACGTTACAGGAAGGTAGAATCTATTGAGTTGTAAGTGATCTGAATGTTTCATGATGATAGCACTTTCCTAAGGGGGTCAATCCATGTCCCAAAGGTCACCGGATCTGGTGTCAATTTAAAGTAGTAGTCCAGTTACACCTTTGTGGGCTTATAACTTGGCTTCTGAATGTCCTAGAGAGGTCAAGTTTGTTTTAGTGTACTCCAATCAACAGCCCCTACAACCACAAAAAGGAATGGAGTCATTAGCACTTATGGTTTGTAAATGGCACCCAGAATTATGTTGCACGAAGCACAATTTCACATCATTCTGGGTTCATTTGTGTGAAAACAAGGTCCAATCAGGCTGAAACGTTACAGGAAGGTAGAATCTATTGAGTTGTAAGTGATCTGAACGTTTCATGATGATAGCACTTTCCTAAGGGGGTCAAACCATGTCCCAAAGGTCAGCGGATCTGGTGTCAATTTAAAGAAGTAGTCCAGTTACACATTTGTGGGCTTATAACTTGGCTTCTGAATGTCCTAGAGAGATCAGGTTTGTTTTAGTGTACTCCAATCAACAGCCCCTACAACCACAAAAAGGAATGGAGTCATTAGCACTTAAGGTTTGTAAATGGCACCCAGAATTATGTTGCACGAAGCACAATTTCACATCATTCTGGGTTCATTTGTGTGAAAACAAGGTCCAATCAGGCTGAAACGTTACAAGAAGGTAGAATCTATTGAGTTGTAAGTGATCTGAACGTTTCATGATGATAGCACTTTCCTAAGGGGGTCAAACCATGTCCCAAAGGTCACCAGATCTGGTGTCAATTTAAAGAAGTAGTACAGTTACACATTTGTGGGCTTATAACTTGGCTTCTGAATGTCCTAGAGAGATCAGGTTTGTTTTAGTGTACTCCAATCAACAGCCCCTACAACCACAAAAAGGAATGGAGTCATTAGCACTTGTGGTTTGTAAATGGCACCCAGAATTATGTTGCACGAAGCACAATTTCACTTCATTCTGGGTTCATTTGTGTGAAAACAAGGTCCAATCAGGCTGAAACGTTACAAGAAGGTAGAATCTATTGAGTTGTAAGTGATCTGAACGTTTCATGATGATCGCACATTCCTATAGGGGGTCAAACCATGTCCCAAAGGTCACCGGGCCTGGTGTCACTTTAAAGAAGTAGTCCAGTTACAGATTTGTGGGCTTATAACTTGGCTTCTGAATATCCTAGAGAGGTCAGGTTTGTTTTAGAGTACTCCAGTTAACAGCCCCCATTACCCCAAAGAGGAATGGAGTCATTAGCACTTATGGTTTTTAAATGGCACCCAGAATTATGTTGCACGAAGCACACTTTCACATCATTCTGGGTTCATTTGTGTGAAAACAAGGTCCAATCAGGCTGAAACGTTACAGGAAGTTAGAATCTATTGAGTTGTAAGTGATCTGAACGTTTCATGATGATAGCACTTTCCTAAGGGGGTCAAACCATGTCCCAAAGGTCACCGGATCTGGTGTCAATTTAAAGAAGTAGTCCAGTTACACATTTGTGGGCTTATAACGTGGCTTCTGAATGTCCTAGAGAGATCAGGTTTGTTTTAGTATACTCCAATTAACAGCCCCTACAACCACAAAAAGGAATGGTGTCATTAGCACTTATGGTTTTTAAATGGCACCCAGAATTATGTTGCACGAAGCACAATTTCACATGATTCTGGGTCCATTTGTGTGAAAACCAGGTCCAATCAGGCTGAAACGTTACAGGAAGTTAGAATCTATTGAGTTGTAAGTGATCTGAACGTTTCATGATGATAGCACTTTCCTAAGGGGATCAAACCATGTCCCAAAGGTCACCGGATCTGGTGTCAATTTAAAGAAGTAGTCCAGTTACACATTTGTGGGCTTATAACTTGGCTTCTGAATGTCCTAGAGAGATCAGGTTTGTTTTAATGTACTCCAATCAACAGCCCCTACAACCACAAAAAGGAATGGAGTCATTAGCATTTATGGTTTGTAAATGGCACCCAGAATTATGTTGCACGAAGCACAATTTCACATCATTCTGGGTTCATTTGTGTGAAAACAAGGTCCAATCAGGCTGAAACGTTACAGGAAGGTAGAATTTATTTAGTTGTAAGTGATCTGAACGTTTCATGATGATAGCGCTTTCCTAAGGGGATCAAACCATGTCCCAAAGGTCACCGGATCTGGTGTCAATTTAAAGAAGTAGTCCAGTTACACATTTGTGGGCTTATAACTTGGCTTCTGAATGTCCTAGAGAGATCAGGTTTGTTTTAGTGTACTCCAATCAACAGCCCCTACAACCATAAAAGGAATGGAGTCATTAGCCTTATGGTTTGTAAATGGCACCCAGAATTATGTTGCACGAAGCACAATTTCACATCATTCTGGGTCCATTTGTGTGAAAACAAGGTCCAATCAGGCTGAAACATTACAAGAAGGTAGAATCTATTGAGTTGTAAGTGATCTGAACGTTTCATGATGATCTCACATTCCTATAGGGGGTCAAACCATGTCCCAAAGGTCACCAGGCCTGGTGTCACTTTAAAGAAGTAGTCCAGTTACACCTTTGTGGGCTTATAACTTGGCTTCTGAATGTCCTAGAGAGGTCAGGTTTGTTTTAGTGTACTCCAACCAACAGCCCATACAACCACAAAAAGGAATGGAGTCATTAGCACTTATGGTTTGTAAATGGCACCCAGAATTATGTTGCACGAAGCACAATTTCACATCATTCTGGGACAATTTGTGTGAAAACAAGGTCCAATCAGGCTGAAACGTTACAGGAAGGTAGAATCTATTGAGTTGTAAGTGATCTGAACGTTTCATGATGATAGCACTTTCTTAAGGGGATCAAACCATGTCCCAAAGGTCACCGGATCTGGTGTCAATTTAAAGAAGTAGTCCAGTTACACATTTGTGGGCTTATAACTTGGCTTCTGAATGTCCTAGAGAGATCAGGTTTGTTTTAATGTACTCCAATCAACAGCCCCTACAACCACAAAAAGGAATGGAGTCATTAGCATTTATGGTTTGTAAATGGCACCCAGAATTATGTTGCACGAAGCACAATTTCACATCATTCTGGGTTCATTTGTGTGAAAACAAGGTCCAATCAGGCTGAAACGTTACAGGAAGGTAGAATTTATTTAGTTGTAAGTGATCTGAACGTTTCATGATGATAGCACTTTCCTAAGGGCATCAAACCATGTCCCAAAGGTCACCGGATCTGGTGTCAATTTAAAGAAGTAGTCCAGGTACACATTTGTGGGCTTATAACTTGGCTTCTGAATGTCCTAGAGAGATCAGGTTTGTTTTAGTGTACTCCAATCAACAGCCCCTACAACCACAAAAGGAATGGAGTCATTAGCCTTATGGTTTGTAAATGGCACCCAGAATTATGTTGCACGAAGCACAATTTCACATCATTCTGGGTCCATTTGTGTGAAAACAAGGTCCAATCAGGCTGAAACATTACAAGAAGGTAGAATCTATTGAGTTGTAAGTGATCTGAACGTTTCATGATGATCTCACATTCCCATAGGGGGTCAAACCATGTCCCAAAGGTCACCAGGCCTGGTGTCACTTTAAAGAAGTAGTCCAGTTACACCTTTGTGGGCTTATAACTTGGCTTCTGAATGTCCTAGAGAGGTCAGGTTTGTTTTAGTGTACTCCAACCAACAGCCCATACAACCACAAAAAGGAATGGAGTCATTAGCACTTATGGTTTGTAAATGGCACCCAGAATTATGTTGCACGAAGCACAATTTCACATCATTCTGGGACCATTTGTGTGAAAACAAGGTCCAATCAGGCTGAAACGTTACAGGAAGGTAGAATCTATTGAGTTGTAAGTGATCTGAACGTTTCATGATGATAGCACTTTCCTAAGGGGGTCAAACCATGTCCCAAAGGTCACCGGATCTGGTGTCAATTTAAAGAAGTAGTCCAGTTACACATTTGTGGGCTTAAAACTTGGCTTCTGAATGTCCTAGAGCGATCAGGTTTGCTTTAGTGTACTCCAATCAACAGCCCCTACAACCACAAAAAGGAATGGAGACATTAGCACTTATGGTTTTTAAATGGCACCCAGAATTATGTTGCACGAAGCACAATTTCACATCATTCTGGGTTCATTTGTGTGAAAACAAGGTCCAATCAGGCTGAAACGTTACAGGAAGGTAGAATCTACTGAGTTGTAAGTGATCTGAACGTTTCATGATGATAGCACTTTCCTAAGGGGGTCAAACCATTTCCCAAAGATCACCGGATCTGGTGTCAATTTAAAGAAGTAGTCCAGTTACACATTTGTGGGCTTATAACTTGGCTTCTGAATGTCCTAGAGAGATCAGGTTTGTTTTAGTGTACTCCAATCAACAGCCCCTACAACCACAAAAAGGAATGGAGTCATTAGCACTTATGGTTTGTAAATGGCACCCAGAATTATGTTGCACGAAGCACAATTTCACATCATTCTGGGTCCATTTGTGTGAAAACAAGGTCCAATCAGGCTGAAACGCTACAAGAAGGTAGAATCTATTGAGTTGTAAGTGATCTGAACATTTCAAGATGATCGCACATTCCTATAGGGGGTAAAACCATGTCCCAAAGGTCACCGGGCCTGGTGTCACTTTAAAGAAGTAGTCCAGTTACACCTTTGTGGGCTTATAACTTGGCTTCTGAATGTCCTAGAGAGGTTAGGTGTGTTTTAGTGTACTCCAATCAACAGCCCCTACAACCACAAAAGGAATGGAGTCATTAGCACTTATGGTTTGTAAATGGCACCCAGAATTATGTTGCACGAAGCACAATTTCACATCATTCTGGGTCCATTTGTGTGAAAACAAGGTTCAATCAGGCTGAAACGTTACAAGAAGGTAGAATCTATTGAGTTGTAAGTGATCTGAACGTTTCAAGATGATCGCACATTCCTATAGGGGGTAAAACCATTTCCCAAAGGTCACCGGGCCTGGTGTCACTTTAAAGAAGTAGTCCAGTTACACCTTTGTGGGCTTATAACATGGCTTCTGAATGTCCTAGAGAGATCAGGTTTGTTTTAATGTACTCCAATCAACAGCCCCTACAACCACAAAAAGGAATGGAGATATTAGCACTTATGGTTTGTAAATGGCACCCAGAATTATGTTGCACGAAGCACAATTTCACATCATTCTGGGTTCATTTGTGTGAAAACAAGGTCCAATCAGGCTGAAACGTTACAGGAAGGTAGAATCTACTGAGTTGTAAGTGATCTGAACGTTTCATGATGATAGCACTTTCCTAAGGGGGTCTACCCATGTCCCAAAGGTCACCGGATCTGGTGTCAATTTAAAGAAGTAGTCCAGTTACTCATTTGTGGGCTTATAACTTGGCTTCTGAATGTCCTAGAGAGATCAGGGTTGTTTTAGTATACTCCAATCAACATACCCTACAACCACAAAAAGGAATGGAGTCATTAGCACTTATGGTTTTTAAATGGCACCCAGAATTATGTTGCACGAAGCACAATTTCACATCATTCTGGGTTCATTTGTGTGAAAACAAGGTCCAATCAGGCTGAAACGTTACAGGAAGGTAGAATCTATTGAATTGTAAGTGATCTGAACGTTTCATGATGATAGCACTTTCCTAAGGGGGTCAATCCATGTCGCAAAGGTCACCGGATCTGGTGTCAATTTAAAGAAGTAGTCCAGTTACACATTTGTGGGCTTATAACTTGGCTTCTGAATGTCCTAGAGATGTCAGGTTTGTTTTAATGTACTCCAATCAACAGCCCCTACAACCACAAAAAGGAATGGAGTCATTAGCACTTATGGTATGTAAATGGCACCCAGAATTATGTTGCACGAAGCACAATTTCACATCATTCTGGGTTCATTTGTGTGAAAACAAGGTCCAATCAGGCTGAAACGTTACAGGAAGGTAGAATCTATTGAGTTGTAAGTGATCTGAACGTTTCATGATGATAGCACTTTCCTAAGGGGGTCAAACCATGTCCCAAAGGTCACCGGATCTGGTGTCAATTTAAAGAAGTAGTCCAGTTACACATTTGTGGGCTTATAACTTGGCTTCTGAATGTCCTAGAGAGATCAGGTTTGTTTTAATCTACTCCAATCAAGAGACCCTACAAACACAAAAAGGAATGGAGTCATTAGCACTTATGGTTTGTAAATGGCACCCAGAATTATGTTGCACGATTCACAATTTCACATCATTCTGGGTCCATTTGTGTGAAAACAAGGTCCAATCAGGCTGAAACGCTACAAGAAGGTAGAATCTATTGAGTTGTAAGTGATCTGAACGTTTCAAGATGATCGCACATTCCTATAGGGGGTAAAACCATTTCCCAAAGGTCACCGGGCCTGGTGTCACTTTAAAGAAGTAGTCCAGTTACACCTTTGTGGGCTTATAACATGGCTTCTGAATGTCCTAGAGAGATCAGGTTTGTTTTAATATACTCCAATCAACAGCCCCTACAACCACAAAAAGGAATGGAGATATTAGCACTTATGGTTTGTAAATGGCACCCAGAACTATGTTGCACGAAGCACAATTTCACATCATTCTGGGTTCATTTGTGTGAAAACAAGGTCCAATCAGGCTGAAACGTTACAGGAAGGTAGAATCTACTGAGTTGTAAGTGATCTGAACGTTTCATGATGATAGCACTTTCCTAATGGGGTCAAACCATGTCCCAAAGGTCACCGGATCTGGTGTTAATTTAAAGAAGCAGTCCAGTTACACATTTGTGGGCTTATAACATGGCTTCTGAATGTCCTAGAGAGATCAGGTTTGTTTTAATGTACTCCAATCAACAGCCCCTACAACCACAAAAAGGAATGGAGATATTAGCACTTATGGTTTGTAAATGGCACCCAGAATTATGTTGCACGAAGCACAATTTCACATCATTCTGGGTTCATTTGTGTGAAAACAAGGTCCAATCAGGCTGAAACGTTACAGGAAGGTAGAATCTACTGAGTTGTAAGTGATCTGAACGTTTCATGATGATAGCACTTTCCTAATGGGGTCAAACCATGTCCCAAAGGTCACCGGAACTGGTGTCACTTTAAAGAAGTAGTCCAGTTACACATTTGTGGGCTTATAACTTGGCTTATGAATGTCCTAGAGAGATCAGGTTTGTTTTAGCGTACTCCAATTAACAGCCCCCATTACCCCAAAAAGGAATGGAGTCATTAGCACTTATGGTTTTTAAATGGCACCCAGAATTATGTTGCACGAAGCACAATTTCACATCATTCTGGGTTCATTTGTGTGAAAACAAGGTCCAATCAGGCTGAAACGTTACAGGAAGGTAGAATCTATTGAGTTGCAAGTGATCTGAACGTTTCATGATGATAGCACTTTCCTAAGGGGGTCAAACCATGTCCCAAAAGTCACCGGATCTGGTGTCATTTTAAAGAAGTAATCCAGTTACACATTTGTGGGCTTATAACTTGGCTTCTGAATGTCCTAGAGAGATCAGGTTTGTTTTAATGTACTCCAATCAACAGCCCCTACAACCACAAAAAGGAATGGAGATATTAGCACTTATGGTTTGTAAATGGCACCCAGAATTATGTTGCACGAAGCACAATTTCACATCATTCTGGGTTCATTTGTGTGAAAACAAGGTCCAATCAGGCTGAAATGTTACAGGAAGGTAGAATCTACTGAGTTGTAAGTGATCTGAACGTTTCATGATGATAGCACTTTCCTAATGGGGTCAAACCATGTCCCAAAGGTCACCGGATCTGGTGTTAATTTAAAGAAGGAGTCCAGTTACACATTTGTGGGCTTATAACATGGCTTCTGAATGTCCTAGAGAGATCAGGTTTGTTTTAATGTACTCCAATCAACAGCCCCTACAACCACAAAAAGGAATGGAGATATTAGCACTTATGGTTTGTAAATGGCACCCAGAATTATGTTGCACGAAGCACAATTTCACATCATTCTGGGTTCATTTGTGTGAAAACAAGGTCCAATCAGGCTGAAACGTTACAGGAAGGTAGAATCTACTGAGTTGTAAGTGATCTGAACGTTTCATGATGATAGCACTTTCCTAATGGGGTCAAACCATGTCCCAAAGGTCACCGGAACTGGTGTCAATTTAAAGAAGTAGTCCAGTTACACATTTGTGGGCTTATAACTTGGCTTATGAATGTCCTAGAGAGATCAGGTTTGTTTTAGCGTACTCCAATTAACAGCCCCCATTACCCCAAAAAGGAATGGAGTCATTAGCACTTATGGTTTTTAAATGGCACCCAGAATTATGTTGCACGAAGCACAATTTCACATCATTCTGGGTTCATTTGTGTGAAAACAAGGTCCAATCAGGCTGAAACGTTACAGGAAGGTAGAATCTATTGAGTTGCAAGTGATCTGAACGTTTCATGATGATAGCACTTTCCTAAGGGGGTCAAACCATGTCCCAAAAGTCACCGGATCTGGTGTCATTTTAAAGAAGTAATCCAGTTACACATTTGTGGGCTTATAACTTGGCTTCTGAATGTCCTAGAGAGATCAGGTTTGTTTTAGTGTACTCCAATCAACAGCCCCTACAACCACAAAAAGGAATGGAGTCATTAGCACTTATGGTTTGTAAATGGCACCCAGAATTATGTTGCACGAAGCACAATTTCACATCATTCTGGGACCATTTGTGTGAAAACAAGGTCCAATCAGGCTGAAACGTTACAGGAAGGTAGAATCTATTGAGTTGTAAGTGATCTGAACGTTTCATGATGATAGCACTTTCCTAAGGGGGTCAAACCATGTCCCAAAGGTCACCGGATCTGGTGTCAATTTAAAGAAGTAGTCCAGTTACACATTTGTGGGCTTAAAACTTGGCTTCTGAATGTCCTAGAGCGATCAGGTTTGCTTTAGTGTACTCCAATCAACAGCCCCTACAACCACAAAAAGGAATGGAGACATTAGCACTTATGGTTTTTTAAATGGCACCCAGAATTATGTTGCACGAAGCACAATTTCACATCATTCTGGGTTCATTTGTGTGAAAACAAGGTCCAATCAGGCTGAAACGTTACAGGAAGGTAGAATCTACTGAGTTGTAAGTGATCTGAACGTTTCATGATGATAGCACTTTCCTAAGGGGGTCAAACCATGTCCCAAAGATCACCGGATCTGGTGTCAATTTAAAGAAGTAGTCCAGTTACACATTTGTGGGCTTATAACTTGGCTTCTGAATGTCCTAGAGAGATCAGGTTTGTTTTAGTGTACTCCAATCAACAGCCCCTACAACCACAAAAAGGAATGGAGTCATTAGCACTTATGGTTTGTAAATGGCACCCAGAATTATGTTGCACGAAGCACAATTTCACATCATTCTGGGTCCATTTGTGTGAAAACAAGGTCCAATCAGGCTGAAACGCTACAAGAAGGTAGAATCTATTGAGTTGTAAGTGATCTGAACATTTCAAGATGATCGCACATTCCTATAGGGGGTAAAACCATGTCCCAAAGGTCACCGGGCCTGGTGTCACTTTAAAGAAGTAGTCCAGTTACACCTTTGTGGGCTTATAACTTGGCTTCTGAATGTCCTAGAGAGGTTAGGTGTGTTTTAGTGTACTCCAATCAACAGCCCCTACAACCACAAAAGGAATGGAGTCATTAGCACTTATGGTTTGTAAATGGCACCTAGAATTATGTTGCACGAAGCACAATTTCACATCATTCTGGGTCCATTTGTGTGAAAACAAGGTTCAATCAGGCTGAAACGTTACAAGAAGGTAGAATCTATTGAGTTGTAAGTGATCTGAACGTTTCATGATGATCGCACATTCCTATAGGGGGTCAAACCATGTCCCAAAGGTCACCGGGCCTGGTGTCACTTTAAAGAAGTAGTCCAGTTACACCATTGTGGGCTTATAACTTGGCTTCTGAATGTCCTAGAGAGGTCAGGTTTGTTTTAGTGTACTCCAATCAACAGCCCCTACAACCACAAAAAGGAATGGAGTCATTAGCACTTATGGTTTGTAAATGGCACCCAGAATTATGTTGCACGAAGCACAATTTCACATCATTCTGGGTTCATTTGTGTGAAAACAAGGTCCAATCAGGCTGACACCTTACAGGAAGGTAGAATCTATTGAGTTGTAAGTGATCTGAACGTTTCATGATGATAGCACTTTCCTAAGGGGGTCTACCCATGTCCCAAAGGTCACCGGATCTGGTGTCAATTTAAAGAAGTAGTCCAGTTACTCATTTGTGGGCTTATAACTTGGCTTCTGAATGTCCTAGAGAGATCAGGGTTGTTTTAGTATACTCCAATCAACATACCCTACAACCACAAAAAGGAATGGAGTCATTAGCACTTATGGTTTTTAAATGGCACCCAGAATTATGTTGCACGAAGCACAATTTCACATCATTCTGGGTTCATTTGTGTGAAAACAAGGTCCAATCAGGCTGAAACGTTACAGGAAGGTAGAATCTATTGAATTGTAAGTGATCTGAACGTTTCATGATGATAGCACTTTCCTAAGGGGGTCAATCCATGTCGCAAAGGTCACCGGATCTGGTGTCAATTTAAAGAAGTAGTCCAGTTACACATTTGTGGGCTTATAACTTGGCTTCTGAATGTCCTAGAGATGTCAGGTTTGTTTTAATGTACTCCAATCAACAGCCCCTACAACCACAAAAAGGAATGGAGTCATTAGCACTTATGGTATGTAAATGGCACCCAGAATTATGTTGCACGAAGCACAATTTCACATCATTCTGGGTTCATTTGTGTGAAAACAAGGTCCAATCAGGCTGAAACGTTACAGGAAGGTAGAATCTATTGAGTTGTAAGTGATCTGAACGTTTCATGATGATAGCACTTTCCTAAGGGGGTCAAACCATGTCCCAAAGGTCACCGGATCTGGTGTCAATTTAAAGAAGTAGTCCAGTTACACATTTGTGGGCTTATAACTTGGCTTCTGAATGTCCTAGAGAGATCAGGTTTGTTTTAATCTACTCCAATCAAGAGACCCTACAAACACAAAAAGGAATGGAGTCATTAGCACTTATGGTTTGTAAATGGCACCCAGAATTATGTTGCACGATTCACAATTTCACATCATTCTGGGTCCATTTGTGTGAAAACAAGGTCCAATCAGGCTGAAACGCTACAAGAAGGTAGAATCTATTGAGTTGTAAGTGATCTGAACGTTTCAAGATGATCGCACATTCCTATAGGGGGTAAAACCATTTCCCAAAGGTCACCGGGCCTGGTGTCACTTTAAAGAAGTAGTCCAGTTACACCTTTGTGGGCTTATAACATGGCTTCTGAATGTCCTAGAGAGATCAGGTTTGTTTTAATGAACTCCAATCAACAGCCCCTACAACCACAAAAAGGAATGGAGATATTAGCACTTATGGTTTGTAAATGGCACCCAGAATTATGTTGCACGAAGCACAATTTCACATCATTCTGGGTTCATTTGTGTGAAAACAAGGTCCAATCAGGCTGAAACGTTACAGGAAGGTAGAATCTACTGAGTTGTAAGTGATCTGAACGTTTCATGATGATAGCACTTTCCTAATGGGGTCAAACCATGTCCCAAAGGTCACCGGATCTGGTGTTAATTTAAAGAAGCAGTCCAGTTACACATTTGTGGGCTTATAACATGGCTTCTGAATGTCCTAGAGAGATCAGGTTTGTTTTAATGTACTCCAATCAACAGCCCCTACAACCACAAAAAGGAATGGAGATATTAGCACTTATGGTTTGTAAATGGCACCCAGAATTATGTTGCACGAAGCACAATTTCACATCATTCTGGGTTCATTTGTGTGAAAACAAGGTCCAATCAGGCTGAAACGTTACAGGAAGGTAGAATCTACTGAGTTGTAAGTGATCTGAACGTTTCATGATGATAGCACTTTCCTAATGGGGTCAAACCATGTCCCAAAGGTCACCGGAACTGGTGTCAATTTAAAGAAGTAGTCCAGTTACACATTTGTGGGCTTATAACTTGGCTTATGAATGTCCTAGAGAGATCAGGTTTGTTTTAGCGTACTCCAATTAACAGCCCCCATTACCCCAAAAAGGAATGGAGTCATTAGCACTTATGGTTTTTAAATGGCACCCAGAATTATGTTGCACGAAGCACAATTTCACATCATTCTGGGTTCATTTGTGTGAAAACAAGGTCCAATCAGGCTGAAACGTTACAGGAAGTTAGAATGTATTGAGTTGTAAGTGATCTGAATGTTTCAAGATGATCGCACATTCCTATAGGGGGTAAAACCATGTCCCAAAGGTCACCGGGCCTGGTGTCACTTTAAAGTAGTAGTCCAGTTACACCTTTGTGGGCTTATAACTTGGCTTGTTAATGTCCTAGAGAGGTTAGTTTGTTTTAGTGTACTCCAATCAACAGCCCCTAAAACCACAAAAAGGAATGGAGTCATTAGCACTTATGGTTTGTAAATGGCACCCATAATTATGTTGCACGAAGCACAATTTCACATCATTCTGGGTTCATTTGTGTGAAAACAAGGTCCAATCAGGCTGAAACGTTACAGGAAGGTAGAATCTATTGAGTTGTAAGTGATCTGAACGTTTCATGATGATAGCACTTTCCTAAGAGGGTCAAACCATGTCCCAAATGTCACCGGATCTGGTGTCACTTTAAAGAAGTAGTCCAGTTACACATTTGTGGGCTTATAACTTGGCTTCTGAATGTCCTAGAGAGGTCAGGTTTGTTTTAGTGTACTCCAATCAACAGCCCCTACAACCACAAAAAGGAATGGAGTCATTAGCACTTATGGTTTGTAAATGGCACCTAGAATTATGTTGCACGAAGCACAATTTCACATCATTCTGGGTCCATTGGTGTGAAAACAAGGACCAATCAGGCTGAAACGTTACAGGAAGGTAGAATCTATTCAGTTGTAAGTGATCTGAACGTTTCATGATGATAGCACTTTCCTAAGGGGGTCAAACCATGTCCCAAAGGTCACCGGATCTGGTGTCAATTTAAAGAAGTAGTCCAGTTACACTTTTGTGGGCTTATAATTTGGCTTCTGAATGTCCTAGAGAGATCAGGTTTGTTTTAGTGTACTCCAATCAACAGCCCCTACAACCACAAAAAGGAATGGAGTCATTAGCACTTAAGGTTTGTAAATGACACCCAGAATTATGTTGCACGAAGCACAATTTCACATCATTCTGGGTCCATTTGTGTGAAAACAAGGTCCAATCAGGCTGAAACGCTACAAGAAGGTAGAATCTATTGAGTTGTAAGTGATCTGAACGTTTCATGATGATAGCACTTTCCTAAGGGGGTAAAACCATGTCCCAAAGGTCACCGGGCCTGGTGTCACTTTAAAGAAGTAGTCCAGTTACACCTTTGTTGGCTTATAACTTGGCTTCTGAATGTCCTAGAGAGGTTAGGTTTGTTTTAGTGTTCTCCAATCAACAGCCCCTACAACCACAAAAAGGAATGGAGTCATTAGCACTTATGGTTTGTAAATGGCACCCAGAATTATGTTGCACGAAGCACAATTTCACATCATTCTGGGTTCATTTGTGTGAAAACAAGGTCCAATCAGGCTGAAACGTTACAGGAAGGTAGAATCTATTCAGTTGTAAGTGATCTGAATGTTTCATGATGATAGCACTTTCCTAAGGGGGTCAAACCATGTCCCAAAGGTCACCGGATCTGGTGTCAATTTAAAGTAGTAGTCCAGTTACACATTTGTGGGCTTATAACTTGACTTCTGAATGTCCTAAGCCCCTTTCAGACAGGCCATGAAAAACGGAAATTTGCCGGAATCTGTCCGTAAGACCTTTCTGTCTGATTGACACATGGCATGGTTTGACCCCCTTAGGAAAAGTGCGATCATCATGAAATGTTCAGATCACTTACAACTCAATAGATTCTACCTTCCTGTATTGTTTCAGCCTGATTGGACCTTGTTTTCACACAAATGAACCCAGAATGATGTGAAATTGTGCTTCGTGCAACATAATTCTGGGTGCCATTTAAAAACCATAAGTGCTAATGTCTCCATTCCTTTTTGTGGTTGTAGGGGCTGTTGATTGGAGTACACTAAAGCAAACCTGATCGCTCTAGGACATTCAGAAGCCAAGTTATAAGCCCAGAAATGTGTAACTGGACTACTTCTTTAAATTGACACCAGATCCGGTGACCTTTGGGACATGGATTGACCCCCTTAGGAAAGTGCTATCATCATGAAACGTTCAGATCACTTACAACTCAATAGATTCTACCTTCCTGTAACGTTTCAGCCTGATTGGACCTTGTTTTCACACAAATGAACCCAGAATGATGTGAAATTGTGCTTCGTGCAACATAATTCTGGGTGCCATTTACAAACCATAAATGCTAATGACTCCATTCCTTTTTGTGGTTGTAGGGGCTGTTGATTGGAGTGCACTAAAACAAACCTGACCTCTCTAGGACATTCAGAAGCCAAGTTATAAGCCCACAAAGGTGTAACTGGACTACTTCTTTAAAGTGACACCAGGCCCGGTGACGTTTGGGACATGGTTTGACCCCCTATCGGAATGTGAGATCATCATGAAACGTTCAGATCACTTACAACTCAATAGATTCTACCTTCTTGTAACGTTTCAGCCTGATTGGACCTTGTTTTCACACAAATGGACCCAGAATGATGTGAAATTGTGCTTCGTGCAACATAATTCTGGGTGCCATTTACAAACCATAAGTGCTAATGACTCCATTCCTTTTGTGGTTGTAGGGGCTGTTGATTGGAGTACACTAAAACAAACCTGATCTCTCTAGGACATTCAGAAGCCAAGTTATAAGCCCACAAATGTGTAACTGGACTACTTCTTTAAATTGACACCAGATCCGGTGACCTTTGGGACATGGTTTGATCCCCTTAGGAAAGCGCTATCATCATGAAACGTTCAGATCACTTACAACTCAATAGATTCTACCTTCCTGTAACGTTTCAGCCTGATTGGACCTTGTTTTCACACAAATGAACCCAGATTGATGTGAAATTGTGCTTCGTGCAACATAATTCTGGGTGCCATTTACAAACCATAAATGCTAATGACTCCATTCCTTTTTGTGGTTGTAGGGGCTGTTGATTGGAGTACATTAAAACAAACCTGATCTCTCTAGGACATTCAGAAGCCAAGTTATAAGCCCACAAATGTGTAACTGGACTACTTCTTTAAATTGACACTTGGCCCGGTGACCTTTGGGACATGGTTTGACACCCTATAGGAATGTGCGATCATCTTGAAACGTTCAGATCACTTACAACTCAATAGATTCTACCTTCTTGTAGCGTTTCAGCTGGATTGGACCTTGTTTTCACACAAATTGACCCAGAATGATGTGAAATTGTGCTTCGTGCAACATAATTCTGGGTGCCACTTACAAACTATAAGTGCTAATGACTCCATTCCTTTTTGTGGTTGTAGGGGCTGTTGATTGGAGTACATTAAAACAAACCTGATCTCTCTAGGACATTCAGAAGCCAAGTTATAAGCCCACAAATGTGTAACTGGACTACTTCTTTAAATTGACACCAGATCCGGTGACCTTTGGGACATGGTTTGACCCCCTTAGGAAAGTGCTATCATCATGAAACGTTCAGATCACTTACAACTCAATAGATTCTACCTTCCGGTAACGTTTCAGCCTGATTGGACCTTGTTTTCACACAAATGAACCCACAATGATGTGAAATTGTGCTTCGTGCAACATAGTTCTGGGTGCCATTTACAAACCATAAGTGCTAATGACTCCATTCCTTTTTGTGGTTGTAGGGGCTTTGATTGGAGTACACTAAAACAAACCTAACCTCTCTAGGACATTCAGAAGCCAAGTTATAAGCCCACAAAGGTGTAACTGGACTACTTCTTTAAAGTGACACCAGGCCCGGTGACCTTTGGGACATGGTTTTACCCCCTATAGGAATGTGCGATCATCTTGAAACGTTCAGATCACTTACAACTCAATAGATTCTACCTTCTTGTAGCATTTCAGCCTGATTGGACCTTGTTTTCACACAAATGGACCCAGAATGATGTGAAATTGTGCTTCGTGCAACATAATTCTGGGTGCCATTTACAAACCATAAGTGCTAATGACTCCATTCCTTTTTGTGGTTGTAGGTGCTGTTGATTGGAGTACACTAAAACAAACCTTATCTCTCTAGGACATTCAGTAGCCAAGTTATAAGCCCACAAATGTGTAACTGGACTACTTCTTTAAATTGACACCAGATCCGGTGATCTTTGGGACATGGTTTGACCACCTTAGGAAAGTGCTATCATCATGAAACGTTCAGATCACTTACAACTCAGTAGATTCTACCTTCCTGTAACGTTTCAGCCTGATTGGACCTTGTTTTCACACAAATGAACCCAGAATGATGTGAAATTGTGCTTCGTGCAACATAATTCTGGGTGCCATTTAAAAACCATAAGTGCTAATGACTCCATTCCTTTTTGTGGTTGTAGGGGCTGTTGATTGGAGTACACTAAAACAACCCTGACCTCTCTAGGACATTCAGAAGCCAAGTTATAAGCCCACAAATGTGTAACTGGACTACTTCTTTAAAGTGACACCAGATCCGGTGACCTTTGGGACATGGTTTGACCCCCTTAGGAAAGTGCGATCATCATGAAACGTTCAGATCACTTACAACTCAATAGATTCTACATTCCTGTATTGTTTCAGCCTGATTGGACCTTGTTTTCACACAAATGAACCCAGAATGATGTGAAATTGTGCTTCGTGCAACATAATTCTGGGTGCCATTTAAAAACCATAAGTGCTAATGTCTCCATTCCTTTTTGTGGTTGTAGGGGCTGTTGATTGGAGTACACTAAAGCAAACCTGATCGCTCTAGGACATTCAGAAGCCAAGTTATAAGCCCACAAATGTGTAACTGGACTACTTCTTTAAATTGACACCAGATCCGGTGACCTTTGGGACATGGTTTGACCCCCTTAGGAAAGTACGATCATCTTGAAACGTTCAGATCACTTACAACTCAATAGATTCTACCTTCTTGTAACGTTTCAGCCTGATTAGACCTTGTTTTCACACAAATGGACCCAGAATGATGTGAAATTGTGCTTCATGCAACATAATTCTGGGTGCCATTTACAAACCATAAGTGCTAATGACTCCATTCCTTTTTGTGGTTGTAGGGGCTGTTGATTGGAGTACATTAAAACAAACCTGATCTCTCTAGGACATTCAGAAGCCAAGTTATAAGCCCACAAATGTGTAACTGGACTACTTCTTTAAAGTGACACCAGGCGCGGTGACCTTTGGGACATGGTTTTACCCCCTATAGGAATGTGCGATCATCATGAAACGTTCAGATCACTTACAACTCAATAGATTCTACCTTCTTGTAACGCTTCAGCCTGATTGGACCTTGTTTTCACACAAATGGACCCAGAATGATGTGAAATTGTGCTTCGTGCAACATAATTCTGGGTGCAATTTACAAACCATAAGTGCTAATGACTCCATTCCTTTTTGTGGTTGTAGGGGCTGTTGATTGGAGTAAATTAAAACAAACCTGATCTCTCTAGGACATTCAGAAGCCAAGTTATAAGCCCACAAATGTGTAACTGGACTACTTCTTTAAATTGACACCAGATCCGGTGACCTTTGGGACATGGTTTGACCCCCTTAGGAAAGTGCTATCATCATGAAACGTTCAGATCACTTACAACTCAATAGATTCTACCTTCCTGTAACGTTTCAGCCTGATTGGACCTTGTTTTCACACAAATGAACCCAGAAGTATGTGAAATTGTGCTTCATGCAACATAATTCTGGGTGCCATTTAAAAACCATAAGTGCTAATGACTCCATTCCTTTTAGTGGTAATGGGGGCTGCTAATTGGAGTACTCTAAAACAAACCTGACCTCTCTAGGATATTCAGAAGCCAAGTTATAAGCCCACAAAGGTGTAACTGGACTACTTCTTTAAAGTGACACCAGGCCCGGTGACCTTTGGGACATGGTTTGACCCCCAATAGGAATGTGCGATCATCATGAAACGTTCAGATCACTTACAACTCAATAGATTCTACCTTCTTGTAACGTTTCAGCCTGATTGGACCTTGTTTTCACACAAATGGACCCAGAATGATGTGAAATTGTGCTTCGTGCAACATAATTCTGGGTGCCATTTACAAACCATAAGTGCTAATGACTCCATTCCTTTTTGTGGTTGTAGGGGCTGTTGATTGGAGTAAATTAAAACAAACCTGATCTCTCTAGGACATTCAGAAGCCAAGTTATAAGCCCACAAATGTGTAACTGGACTACTTCTTTAAATTGACACCAGATCCGGTGACCTTTGGGACATGGTTTGACCCCCTTAGGAAAGTGCTATCATCATGAAACGTTCAGATCACTTACAACTCAATAGATTCTACCTTCCTGTAACGATTCAGCCTGATTGGACCTTGTTTTCACACACATGGACCCAGAATGATGTGAAATTGTGCTTTGTGCAACATAATTCTGGGTGCCATTTAAAAACCATAAGTGCTAATGACTCCATTCCTTTTTGAGGTTGTAGGGGCTGTTGATTGGAGTACACAAAAAAAACTGATCTCTCTAGGACTCAGAAACCAAGTTATAAGCCCTCAAAGGTGTAATTGGACTACTTCTTTAAAGTGACACCAGGCCCGGTGACCTTTGGGACATGGTTTGACCCCCTATAGGAATTTGCTATCATCATGAAACGTTCAGATCACTTACAACTCAATAGATTCTACATTCTTGTAACGTTTCAGCCTGATTGGACCTTGTTTTCACACAAATGGACCCAGAATGATGTGAAATTGTGCTTCGTGCAACATAATTCTGGGTGCCATTTAAAAACCATAAGTGCTAATGACTCCATTCCTCTTAGTGGTAATGGGGGCTGTTAATTGGAGTACTCTAAAACAAACCTGACCTCTCTAGGATATTCAGAAGCCAAGTTATAAGCCCACAAAGGTGTAACTGGACTACTTTTTTAAAGTGACACCAGGCCCGGTGACCTTTGGGAATTGGTTTGACCCCCTATAGGAATGTGCGATCATCATGAAACGTTCAGATCACTTACAACTCAATAGATTCTACCTTCTTGTAACGTTTCAGCCTGATTGGACCTTGTTTTCACACAAATGAACCCAGAATGATGTGAAATTGTGCTTCGTGAAACATAATTCTGGGTGCCATTTAAAAACCATAAGTGCTAATGACTCCATTCCTTTTTGTGGTTGTAGGGGGTGTTGATTGGAGTATACTAAAACAAACCTGATCTCTCTAGGACATTCAGAAGCTAAGTTATGAGCCAACAAATGTGTAACTGGACTACTTCTTTAAATTGACACCAGATCCGGTGACCTTTGGGACATGGTTTGACCCCCTTAGGAAAGTGCTATCATCATGAAACGTTCAGATCACTTACAACTCAATAGATTCTACCTTCTTGTAACGTTTCAGCCTGATTGGACCTTGTTTTCACACAAATGGACCCAGAATGATCTGAAATTGTGCTTCGTGCAACATAATTCTGGGTGCCATTTAAAAACCATAAGTGCTAATGACTCCATTCCTTTTTGAGGATTGTAGGGGCTGTTTATTGGAGTACACTAAAACAAACCTGATCTCTCTAGGACATTCAGAAGCCATGTTATAAGCCCACAAATGTGTAACTGGACTACTTTAAATTGACACCAGATCCGGTGACCTTTGGGACATGGTTTGACCCCCTTAGGAAAGTGCTATCATCATGAAACGTTCAGACCACTTACAATTCAATAGATTCTACCTTCCTGTATTGTTTCAGCCTGATTGGACCTTGTTTTCACACAAATGAACCCAGAATGTTGTGAAATTGTGCTTCGTGCAACATAATTCTGGGTGCCATTTAAAAACCATAAGTGCTAATGTCTCCATTCCTTTTTGTGGTTGTAGGGGCTGTTGATTGGAGTACACTAAAGCAAACCTGATCGCTCTAGGACATTCAGAAGCCAAGTTATAAGCCCAGAAATGTGTAACTGGACTACTTCTTTAAATTGACACCAGATCCGGTGACCTTTGGGACATGGTTTGACGATCTTTGGAAAGTGTGATCATCTTGAAACGTTCAGATCACTTACAACTCAATAGATTCTACCTTCTTGTAACGTTTCAGCCTGATTGGACCTTGTTTTCACACAAATGGACCCAGAATGATGTGAAATTGTGCTTCATGCAACATAATTCTGGGTGTCATTTAAAAACCATAAGTGCTAATGACTCCATTCCTTTTAGTGGTAATGGGGGCTGCTAATTGGAGTACTCTAAAACAAACCTGACCTCTCTAGGATATTCAGAAGCCAAGTTATAAGCCCACAAAGGTGTAACTGGACTACTTCTTTAAAGTGACACCAGGCCCGGTGACCTTTGGGACATGGTTTGACCCCCAATAGGAATGTGCGATCATCATGAAACGTTCAGATCACTTACAACTCAATAGATTCTACCTTCTTGTAACGTTTCAGCCTGATTGGACCTTGTTTTCACACAAATGGACCCAGAATGATGGGAAATTGTGCTTCGTGCAACATAATTCTGGGTGCCATTTAAAAACCATAAGTGCTAATGACTCCATTCCTTTTTTAGGTTGTAGGGGCTGTTGATTGGAGTACACTAAAACAAACCTGATCTCTCTAGGACATTCAGAAACCAAGTTATAAGCCCTCAAAGGTGTAATTGGACTACTTCTTTAAAGTGACACCAGGCCCGGTGACCTTTGGGACATGGTTTGACCCCCTATAGGAATGTGCGATCATCATGAAACGTTCAGATCACTTACAATTCAATAGATTCTACCGTCTTGTAACGTTTCAGCCTGATTGGACCTTGTTTTCACACAAATGGACCCAGAATGATGTGAAATTGTGCTTCGTGCAACATAATTCTGGGTGCCATTTACAAACCATAAGTGCTAATGACTCCATTACATTTTCTGGTTGTAGGGGCTGTTGATTGGAGTACATTAAAACAAACCTGATCTCTCTAGGACATTCAGAAGCCAAGTTATAAGCCCACAAATGTGTAACTGGACTACTTCTTTAAATTGACACCAGATCCGGTGACCTTTGGGACATGGTTTGACCCCCTTAGGAAAGTGCTATCATCATGAAACGTTCAGATCACTTACAATTCAATAGATTCTACCTTCCTGTAACATTTCAGCCTGATTGTCTCTTGTTTTCACACTTCATTTACAACTCAATAGATTGTACCTTCCTGTGATGTTTCAGCCTGATTGAAGCTTTTTTCAGAGAACTGGACCCATAATAATGTGAACTTGTTCTTGGTGCAACATAGGTCTGGGTGCCATTTAAAAACTGTACATCCTATCCACTCCATTCATTCTGTTCTAGATACAAACCATCCATTGGAGTATTTTAAAACCAGCCTGACCTCTCTAGGATATTCAGAAGCCAAGTTATAAGCCCACAAAGGTGTAACCAGACACCTGACTATATCTGCTTGGACAAGCGTCCCGTAAGGGCGCTCGAAAAGGTCCGACGGCATCGATTTCGACGTGCGTCAATGAGATGGTAGCCGGGATGCACCAACTCAAATTTCGTGCGGCTACGCCAAACCGAATTCAAACGGCGGCCCAAAAGTGTGAAAATTTAGCTCAGGCTTCATTTGCGGCCTTCTGCCACTTGAGCCCCTTTTTGGCCGCCGTTCGGCCCACGTTAGTCCGAGGCGCACGAAAAAATTTTTTGGTGCATCCCAGCACTGGTCCGAACCACAGATCTTTAAAGTGACACCAGGCCCGGTGACCTTTGGGACATGGTTTGACCCCCTATAGGAAAGTGCTATCATCATGAAACGTTCAGATCACTTACAACTCAATAGATTCTACCTTCCTGTAACGTTTCTGCCTGATTGGACCTTGTTTTCACACAAATGAACCCAGAATGATGTGAAATTTTGCTTCGTGCAACATAATTCTGGGTGCCATTTACAAACCATAAGTGCTAATGACTCCATTCCTTTTTGTGGTTGTAGGGGCTGTTGATATGAGTACATTAAAACAAACCTGACCTCTCTAGGACATTCGGAAGCCAAGTTATAAGCCCACAAATGTGTAACTGGACTACTACTTTAAATTGACACCAGATCCGGTGACCTTTGGGACATGGTTTGAGCCCCTTAGGAAAGTGCTATCATCATGAAACGTTCAGATCACTTACAACTCAATAGATTCTACCTTCCTGTAACGTTTCAGCCTGATTGGACCTTGTTTTCACACAAATGAACCCAGAAGTATGTGAAATTGTGCTTCATGCAACATAATTCTGGGTGCCATTTAAAAACCATAAGTGCTAATGACTCCATTCCTTTTAGTGGTAATGGGGGCTGCTAATTGGAGTACTCTAAAACAAACCTGACCTCTCTAGGATATTCAGAAGCCAAGTTATAAGCCCACAAAGGTGTAACTGGACTACTTCTTTAAAGTGACACCAGGCCCGGTGACCTTTGGGACATGGTTTGACCCCCAATAGGAATGTGCTATCATCATGAAACGTTCAGATCACTTACAACTCAATAGACTCTACCTTCTTGTAACGTTTCAGCCTGATTGGACCTTGTTTTCACACAAATGGACCCAGAATTATGTGAAATTGTGCTTCGTGCAACATAATTCTGGGTGCCATTTAAAAACCATAAGTGCTAATGACTCCATTCCTTTTTGAGGTTGTAGGGGCTGTTGATTGGAGTACACAAAAAAAAACTGATCTCTCTAGGACTCAGAAACCAAGTTATAAGCCCTCAAAGGTGTAATTGGACTACTTCTTTAAAGTGACACCAGGCCCGGTGACCTTTGGGACATGGTTTGACCCCCTATAGGAATTTGCTATCATCATGAAACGTTCAGATCACTTACAACTCAATAGATTCTACCTTCTTGTAACGTTTCAGCCTGATTGGACCTTGTTTTCACACAAATGGACCCAGAATGATGTGAAATTGTGCTTCGTGCAACATAATTCTGGGTGCCATTTACAAACCATAAGTGCTAATGACTCCTTTCCTTTTTGTGGTTGTAGGGGCTGTTGATTGGAGTACACTAAAACAAACCTGACCTCTCTAGGATATTCAGAAGCCAAGTTATAAGCCCACAAAGGTGTAACTGGACTACTTTTTTAAAGTGACACCAGGCCCGGTGACCTTTGGGAATTGGTTTGACCCCCTATAGGAATGTGCGATCATCATGAAACGTTCAGATCACTTACAACTCAATAGATTCTACCTTCTTGTAACGTTTCAGCCTGATTGGACCTTGTTTTCACACAAATGAACCCAGAATGATGTGAAATTGTGCTTCGTGAAACATAATTCTGGGTGCCATTTAAAAACCATAAGTGCTAATGACTCCATTCCTTTTTGTGGTTGTAGGGGGTGTTGATTGGAGTATACTAAAACAAACCTGATCTCTCTAGGACATTCAGAAGCTAAGTTATGAGCCAACAAATGTGTAACTGGACTACTTCTTTAAATTGACACCAGATCCGGTGACCTTTGGGACATGGTTTGACCCCCTTAGGAAAGTGCTATCATCATGAAACGTTCAGATCACTTACAACTCAATAGATTCTACCTTCTTGTAACGTTTCAGCCTGATTGGACCTTGTTTTCACACAAATGGACCCAGAATGATGTGAAATTGTGCTTCGTGCAACATAATTCTGGGTGCCATTTAAAAACCATAAGTGCTAATGACTCCATTCCTTTTTGAGGATTGTAGGGGCTGTTTATTGGAGTACACTAAAACAAACCTGATCTCTCTAGGACATTCAGAAGCCATGTTATAAGCCCACAAATGTGTAACTGGACTACTTTAAATTGACACCAGATCCGGTGACCTTTGGGACATGGTTTGACCCCCTTAGGAACGTGCTATCATCATGAAACGTTCAGACCACTTACAATTCAATAGATTCTACCTTCCTGTATTGTTTCAGCCTGATTGGACCTTGTTTTCACACAAATGAACCCAGAATGATGTGAAATTGTGCTTCGTGCAACATAATTCTGGGTGCCATTTAAAAAACATAAGTGCTAATGTCTCCATTCCTTTTTGTGGTTGTAGGGGCTGTTGATTGGAGTACACTAAAGCAAACCTGATCGCTCTAGGACATTCAGAAGCCAAGTTATAAGCCCAGAAATGTGTAACTGGACTACTTCTTTAAATTGACACCAGATCCGGTGACCTTTGGGACATGGTTTGACGATCTTTGGAAAGTGTGATCATCTTGAAACGTTCAGATCACTTACAACTCAATAGATTCTACCTTCTTGTAACGTTTCAGCCTGATTGGACCTTGTTTTCACACAAATGGACCCAGAATGATGTGAAATTGTGCTTCATGCAACATAATTCTGGGTGTCATTTAAAAACCATAAGTGCTAATGACTCCATTCCTTTTAGTGGTAATGGGGGCTGCTAATTGGAGTACTCTAAAACAAACCTGACCTCTCTAGGATATTCAGAAGCCAAGTTATAAGCCCACAAAGGTGTAACTGGACTACTTCTTTAAAGTGACACCAGGCCCGGTGACCTTTGGGACATGGTTTGACCCCCTATAGGAATGTGCGATCATCATGAAACGTTCAGATCACTTACAACTCAATAGATTCTACATTCTTGTAACGTTTCAGCCTGATTGGACCTTGTTTTCACACAAATGGACCCAGAATGATGTGAAATTGTGCTTCGTGCAACATAATTCTGGGTGCCATTTACAAACCATAAGTGCTAATGACTCCATTACATTTTCTGGTTGTAGGGGCTGTTGATTGGAGTACATTAAAACAAACCTGATCTCTCTAGGACATTCAGAAGCCAAGTTATAAGCCCACAAATGTGTAACTGGACTACTTCTTTAAATTGACACCAGATCCGGTGACCTTTGGGACATGGTTTGACCCCCTTAGGAAAGTGCT
Organism: Nothobranchius furzeri; assembly: GCF_043380555.1. Classification (NCBI taxonomy): domain Eukaryota; kingdom Metazoa; phylum Chordata; class Actinopteri; order Cyprinodontiformes; family Nothobranchiidae; genus Nothobranchius; species Nothobranchius furzeri. Next base: position 14,181,867 of record NC_091756.1, read on the forward strand.
ATCATCATGAAACGTTCAGATCACTTACAATTCAATAGATTCTACCTTCCTGTAACATTTCAGCCTGATTGAAGCTTTTTTCAGAGAACTGGACCCATAATAATGTGAACTTGTTCTTGGTGCAACATAGGTCTGGGTGCCATTTAAAAACTGTACATCCTATCCACTCCATTCATTCTTTTCTAGATACAAACCATCCATTGGAGTATTTTAAAACCAGCCTGACCTCTCTAGGATATTCAGAAGCCAAGTTATAAGCCCACAAAGGTGTAACCAGACACCTGACTATATCTGCTTGGACAAGCGTCCCGTAAGGGCGCTCGAAAAGGTCCGACGGCATCGATTTCGACGTGCGTCGATGAGATGGTAGCCGGGATGCACCAACCCAAATTTCGTGCGGCTACGCCAAACCGAATTCAAACGGCGGCCCAAAAGTGTGAAAATTTAGCTCAGGCTTCATTTGCGGCCTTCTGCCACTTGAGCCCCTTTTTGGCCGCCGTTCGGCCCACGTTGGTCCAAGGCGCACGAAAATTTTTTTGGTGCATCCCAGCACTGGTCCGAACCACAGATCTTTAAAGTGACACCAGGCCCGGTGACCTTTGGGACATGGTTTGACCCCCTATAGGAAAGTGCTATCATCATGAAACGTTCAGATCACTTACAACTCAATAGATTCTACCTTCCTGTAACGTTTCTGCCTGATTGGACCTTGTTTTCACACAAATGAACCCAGAATGATGTGAAATTTTGCTTCGTGCAACATAATTCTGGGTGCCATTTACAAACCATAAGTGCTAATGACTCCATTCCTTTTTGTGGTTGTAGGGGCTGTTGATATGAGTACATTAAAACAAACCTGACCTCTCTAGGACATTCAGAAGCCAAGTTATAAGCCCACAAATGTGTAACTGGACTACTACTTTAAATTGACACCAGATCCGATGACATTTGGGACATGGTTTGACCCCCTTAGGAAAGTGCTATCATCATGAAACGTTCAGATCACTTACAACTCAATAGATTCTACCTTCCTGTAACGTTTCAGCCTGATTGGACCTTGTTTTTACACAAATGAACCCAGAATGATGTAAAATTGTGCTTCGTGCAACATAATTCTGGGTGCCATTTAAAAACCATAAGTGCTAATGTGTCCATTCCTTTTTGTGGTTGTAGGGGCTGTTGATTGGAGTACACTAAAAAAACCTGATCGCTCTAGGACATTCAGAAGCCAAGGTTTAAGCCCACAAATGTGTAACTGGACTACTTCTTTAAATTGACACCAGATCCGGTGACCTTTGGGACATGGTTTGACCCCCTTAGGAATGTGCTATCATCATGAAACGTTCAGATCACTTACAACGCAATAGATTCTACCTTCCTGTAACGTTTCAGCCTGATTGGACCTTGTTTTCAAACAAATGAACCCAGAATGATGTGAAATTGTGCTTTGTGCAACATAATTCTGGGTGCCATTTAAAAACCATAAGTCTATTGACTCCATTCCTTTTTGTGGTTGTAGGGGCTGTTGATTGGAGTATACTAAAACAAACCTGATCTCTCTAGGACATTCAGAAGCCAAGTTATAAGCCCACAAATTTGTAACTGGACTACTTCTTTAGACACCAGATCCGGTGACCTTTGGGACATGGTTTGACCCCCTTAGGGAAGTGCTATCATCATGAAACGTTCAGATCACTTACAACTTAATAGATTCTACCTTCCTGTAATGTTTCAGCCTGATTGGACCTTGTTTTCACACAAATGGACCCAGAATGATGTGAAATTGTGCTTCGTGCAACATAATTCTGGGTGCCATTTACAAACCATAAGTGCTAATGACTCCATTCCTTTTTGTGGTTGTAGGGGCTGTTGATTGGAGTACACTAAAACAAACCTGACCTCTCTAAGACATTCAGAAGCCAAGTTATAAGCCCACAAATGTGTAACTGGACTACTTCTTTAAAGTGACACAAGATCCGGTGACCTTTGGGACATGGTTTGACCCCCTTAGGAAAGTGCTATCATCATGAAACATTCAGATCACTTACAACTCAATAGATTCTACCTTCCTGTAACGTTTCAGCCTGATTGGACCTTGTTTTCACACAAATGGACCCAGAATGATGTGAAATTTTGCTTCGTGCAACATAATTCTGGGTGCCATTTACAAATCATAAGTGCTAATGACTCCATTCCTTTTTGTGGTTGTAGGGGCTGTTGAATGGAGTACATTAAAACAAACCTGATCTCTCTAGGACATTCAGAAGCCAAGTTATAAGCCCACAAATGTGTAACTTGACTACTTCTTTAAACTGACACCAGATCCGGTGACCTTTGGGACATGGTTTGACCCCCTTAGGAAAGTGCTATCATCATGAAACGTTCAGATCTTTTACAACTCAATAGATTCTACCTTCCTGTAACGTTTCAGCCTGATTGGACCTTGTTTTCAAACAAATGAACCCAGAATGATGTGAAATTGTGCTTTGTGCAACATAATTCTGGGTGCCATTTAAAAACCATAAGTCTATTGACTCCATTCCTTTTTGTGGTTGTAGGGGCTGTTGATTGGAGTATACTAAAACAAACCTGATCTCTCTAGGACATTCAGAAGCCAAGTTATAAGCCCACAAATTTGTAACTGGACTACTTCTTTAGACACCAGATCCGGTGACCTTTGGGACATGGTTTGACCCCCTTAGGGAAGTGCTATCATCATGAAACGTTCAGATCACTTACAACTTAATAGATTCTACCTTCCTGTAATGTTTCAGCCTGATTGGACCTTGTTTTCACACAAATGGACCCAGAATGATGTGAAATTGTGCTTCGTGCAACATAATTCTGGGTGCCATTTACAAACCATAAGTGCTAATGACTCCATTCCTTTTTGTGGTTGTAGGGGCTGTTGATTGGAGTACACTAAAACAAACCTGACCTCTCTAGGACATTCAGAAGCCAAGTTATAAGCCCACAAATGTGTAACTGGACTACTTCTTTAAAGTGACACAAGATCCGGTGACCTTTGGGACATGGTTTGACCCCCTTAGGAAAGTGCTATCATCATGAAACATTCAGATCACTTACAACTCAATAGATTCTACCTTCCTGTAACGTTTCAGCCTGATTGGACCTTGTTTTCACACAAATGGACCCAGAATGATGTGAAATTTTGCTTCGTGCAACATAATTCTGGGTGCCATTTACAAATCATAAGTGCTAATGACTCCATTCCTTTTTGTGGTTGTAGGGGCTGTTGAATGGAGTACATTAAAACAAACCTGATCTCTCTAGGACATTCAGAAGCCAAGTTATAAGCCCACAAATGTGTAACTGGACTACTTCTTTAAATTGACACCAGATCCGGTGACCTTTGGGACATGGTTTGACCCCCTATAGGAATGTGCGATCATCTTGAAACGTTCAGATCACTTACAACTCAATAGATTCTACCTTCCTGTAACGTTTCAGCCTGATTGGACCTTGTTTTCACACAAATGGACCCAGAACGATGTGAAATTGTGCTCCGTGCAACATAATTCTGGGTGCCATTTAAAAACCATAAGTGCTAATGACTCAATTCCTTTTTGTGGTTGTAGGGGCTGTTGGTTGGAGTACATTAAAACAAACCTGATCTCTCTAGGACATTCAGAAGCCAAGTTATAAGCCCACAAATGTGTAACTGGACTACTTCTTTAAATTGACACCAGATCCGGTGACCTTTGGGACATGGTTTGACCCCCTTAGGAAAGTGTTATCATCATGAAACGTTCAGATCACTTACAACTCAATAGATTCTACCTTCCTGTAACGTTTCAGCAAGATTGGACCTTGTTTTCACACAAATGGACCCAGAATGATGTGAAATTGTGCTTCGTGCAACATAATTCTGGGTGCCATTTACAAACCATAAGTGCTAATGACTCCATTCCTTTTTGTGGTTGTAGGGGCTGTTGATTGGAGAACACTAAAACAAACCTAACCTCTCTAGGACATTCAGAAGCCAAGTTATAAGCCCACAAAGGTGTAACTGGACTACTTCTTTAAATTGACACCAGATCCGGTGACCTTTGGGACATGGTTTGACCCCCTATAGGAATGTGCGATCATCTTGAAACGTTCAGATCACTTACAACTCAATAGATTCTACCTTCCTGTAACGTTTCAGCCTGATTGGACCTTGTTTTCACACAAATGGACCCAGAATGATGTGAAATTGTGCTTCGTGCAACATAATTCTGGGTGCCATTTAAAAACCATAAGTGCTAATGACTCAATTCCTTTTTGTGGTTGTAGGGGCTGTTGGTTGGAGTACATTAAAACAAACCTGATCTCTATAGGACATTCAGAAGCCAAGTTATAAGCCCACAAATGTGTAACTGGACTACTTCTTTAAATTGACACCAGATCCGGTGACCTTTGGGACATGGTTTGACCCCCTTAGGAAAGTGTTATCATCATGAAACGTTCAGATCACTTACAACTCAATAGATTCTACCTTCCTGTAACGTTTCAGCAAGATTGGACCTTGTTTTCACACAAATGGACCCAGAATGATGTGAAATTGTGCTTCGTGCAACATAATTCTGGGTGCCATTTACAAACCATAAGTGCTAATGACTCCATTCCTTTTTGTGGTTGTAGGGGCTGTTGATTGGAGAACACTAAAACAAACCTAACCTCTCTAGGACATTCAGAAGCCAAGTTATAAGCCCACAAAGGTGTAACTGGACTACTTCTTTAAAGTGACACCAGGCCCGGTGACCTTTGGGACATGGTTTTACCCCCTATAGGAATGAGCGATCATCTTGAAACGTTCAGATCACTTACAACTCAAGAGATTCTACCTTCTTGTAGCGTTTCAGCCTGATTGGACCTTGTTTTCACAGAAATGGACCCAGAATGATGTGAAATTGTGCTTCGTGCAACATAATTCTGGGTGCCATTTACAAACCTTAAGTGCTAATGACTCCATTCCTTTTTGTGGTTGTAGGGGCTGTTGATTGGAGTACACTAAAACAAACCTGATCTCTCTAGGACATTCAGAAGCCAAGTTATAAGCCCACAAATGTGTAACTGGACTACTTCTTTAAATTGACACCAGATCCGGTGACCTTTGGGACATGGTTTGACCCCCTTAGGAAAGTGCTATCATCATGAAACGTTCAGATCCCTTACAACTCAATAGATTCTACCTTCCTCTAACGTTTCAGCCTGATTGGACCTTGTTTTCACACAAATGAACACAGAATGATGTGAAATTGTGCTTCGTGCAACATAATTCTGGGTGCCATTTACAAACCATAAGTGCTAATGACTCCATTCCTTTTTGTGGTTTTAGGGGCTGTTGATTGGAGTGCACTAAAACAAACTAAACTCTCAAGGACATTCAGAAGCCAAGTTATAAGCCCACAAATGTGTAACTGGACTACTACTTTAAATTGACACCAGGCCCGGTGACCTTTGGGACATGGTTTTACCCCCTATAGGAATGTGCGATCATCTTGAAACGTTCAGATCACTTACAACTCAATAGATTCTACCTTCTTGTAGCGTTTCAGCCTGATTGGACCTTGTTTTCACACAAATGGACCCAGAATGATGTGAAATTGTGCTTCGTGCAACATAATTCTGGGTGCCATTTAAAAACCATAAGTGCTAATGACTCCATTCCTTTTTTGGGGTAATGGGGGCTGTTAATTGGAGTACGCTAAAACAAACCTGATCTCTCTACAGCCCTTTTAAGACTGACATTCTGGAACATTTGTGGACAATTCAATCCGGTTTTTAACTGGAACTGTGTTTTCAGACACACCACTTTTGTACCGGAACTTGTCCTTTCGGCTGCGTTCACACAGCAGGGAAAAGTTCCAGATGTCTGACGGCGGTGGGGTGGTGGTGGGGGGAGAGAGAATTGGACTCATGTTAAGAAGAAGAAGAAGAAGAAAACATCATTTCTATAGCGCCTCTCAAGATAAAAATCACGAGGCGCTTAAGCATAATTCTGCGCACACGAAGATGCATAAGAGACCTGGATGATGAAGCTCAATGGTTAAAGGAATCACTGAAGCGGTGTGAAGCGCTCCGTCGCGCGTCTAGGCGGTACCGTAGGAGGCGAGCTGCCGTGGTTCGCCGCATGCTACAGCAGCGAGCTATAGGTGCGCACGGCATCCCCCGGTCCCCTCCTCCTCCCCCTCCCTCTTGTCCGGAACTTTACCTCACCAGTCTGAAGCAGCCACCCTGTCTGTAACAAGTCCGGACCTGTTACTAGGGGCTTCGTCCAGATAAATTCCGGAACACATTATCCGGATGTTTGTATTCAGACAGAAAGGTCTTAAGAGACAGATTCCGGAACATTTCCGTTTTTCATGGCCTGTCTGAAGGGGGCTTCTGACATTCAGAAGCCAAGTTATAAGCCCACAAATGTGTAACTGGACTACTTCTTTAAATTGACACCAGTTCCGGTGACCTTTGGGACATGGTTTGACCCCATTAGGAAAGTGCTATCATCATGAAACGTTCAGATCACTTACAACTCAGTAGATTCTACTTTCCTGTAACGTTTCAGCCTGATTGGACCTTGTTTTCACACAAATGAACCCAGAATGATGTGAAATTGTGCTTCGTGCAACATAATTCTGGGTGCCATTTACAAACCATAAGTGCTAATATCTCCATTCCTTTTTGTGGTTGTAGAGGCTGTTGATTGGAGTACATTACAACAAACCTGATCTCTCTAGGACATTCAGAAGCCAAGTTATAAGCCCACAAAGGTGTAACTGGACTACTTCTTTAAAGTGACACCAGGCCCGGTGACCTTTGGGAAATGGTTTTACCCCCTATAGGAATGTGCGATCATCTTGAAACGTTCAGATCACTTACAACTCAATAGATTCTACCTTCTTGTAGCGTTTCAGCCTGATTGGACCTTGTTTTCACACAAATGGACCCAGAATGATGTGAAATTGTGCATCGTGCAACATAATTCTGGGTGCCATTTACAAACCATAAGTGCTAATGACTCCATTCCTTTTTGTGTTTGTAGGGGCTCTTGATTGGAGTACATTAAAACAAACCTGATCTCTCTAGGACATTCAGAAGCCAAGTTATAAGCCCACAAATGTGTAACTGGACTACTTCTTTAAATTGACACCAGATCCGGTGACCTTTGGGACATGGTTTGATCCCCTTAGGAAAGCGCTATCATCATGAAACGTTCAGATCACTTACAACTAAATAGATTCTACCTTCCTGTAACGTTTCAGCCTGATTGGACCTTGTTTTCACACAAATGAACCCAGAATGATGTGAAATTGTGCTTCGTGCAACATAATTCTGGGTGCCATTTACAAACCATAAATGCTAATGACTCCATTCCTTTTTGTGGTTATAGGGGCTGTTGATTGGAGTACATTAAAACAAACCTGATCTCTCTAGGACCGAGTGCTGACATAAGGCAAGATTCTCCTCGGGGCGCGTCTTGCTGGGGCCTCTCTCCTGGAGGTGCTCAATCAGACCCAGTGGTGACACGTGGCAAGACGCTCCTCGGGGCGCGTCTTGCTTGGGCCTCTCTCCTGAAGGAGCTCAGTCAGACCCAGTGGTGACACGTGGCAAGACGCTCCTCGGGGCGCATCTTGCTTGGGCCTCTCTCCTGGAGGCGCTAAGTCAGACGCAGTGTTGACACGTGGCAAGACGCTCCTCGGGGCGCGTCTTGCTTGGGCCTCTCTCCTGGAGGAGCTCAGTCAGACCCAGTGGTGACACGTGGCAAGACGCTCCTCGGGGCGCATCTTGCTTGGGCTTCTCACATGGAGGCCCTCAGTCAGACCCAGTGTTAACATGTGTCAAGACGCTCCTCGGGGCGTGTCTTGCTTGGGCCTCTCTCCTGGAGGCGCTCAGTCAGACCCAGTGTTGACATGTGGCAAGACGCTCCTCGGGGCGCTTCTTGCTTGGGCTTCTCTCCTGGAGGCCCTCAGTCAGACCCATTGTTGACATGTGGCAAGACGCTCCTCGGGGCACGTCTTGCTTGGGCCTCTCTCATGGAGGCACTCGGTCAGACCCAGTGTTGACATGTGGCAAGACGCTCCTCGGGGCGCGTGTTGCTTGGACCTCTCTCCTGGAGGCGCTCAGTCAGACCCAGTGTTGACAGTTGTCAAGACGCTCCTCGGGCGTTTCTTGCTTGGGCCTCGCTCCTGGAGGCGCTCAGTCAGACCCAGTGTTGACATGTGACAAGACGCTCCTCGGGGCGCGTCTTGCTTGGGCCTCTCTCCTGGAGGCGCTCAGTCAGACCCAGAGGTCACATGTGGCAAGACGCTCCTCGGGCCTCTCTCCTGGAGGCGCTCAGTCAGACCCAGTGTTGACATGTGGCAAGACGCTCCTCGGGGCGAGTCTTGCTTAGGCCTCTCTCCTGGAGGTGCTCAGTCAGACCCAGTGTTGACATGTGGCAAGACGCTCCTCGGGGCGCGTCTTGCTGGGGCTTCTCTCATGGAGGCACTCAGTCAGACCCAGTGTTTACATGTGGCAAGACGCTCCTCGGGGCGCGTCTTGCTTGGGCTTCTCTCCTGGAGGCGCTCAGAAAGACCCAGTGTTGACATGTGACAAGACGCTCCTCGGGGAGCGTCTTGCTTGGGCCTCTCTCCTGGAGGCGCTCAGTCAGACCCAGTGGTGACAAGTGGCAAGACACTCCTCGGGGCGCGTCTTGCTTGGGCCTCTCTCCTGGAGGCCCTCTGTCAGACCCAGTGTTGGCATGTGGCAAGACGCTCCTCAGGGCGCGTCTTGGTTGGGTCTCTCTCCTGGAGGCGCTCAGTCAGACCCAGTGGTGACATGTGGCAAGACGCTCCTCGGGGCGCGTATTGCTTGGGCCTCTCTCCTGGATGCCCTCTGTCAGACCGAGTGTTGACATGTGGCAAGACTCTCCTCGGGGCGCGTCTTGCTTGGGCCTCTCTCCTGGAGGCGCTCAGTCAGACCCAGTGTTGACATGTGGCAAGACGCTCCTCGGGGCGCATCTTGCTTGGGCTTCTCTCCTGGAGGCCCTCAGTCAGACCCATTGTTGACATGTGGCAAGACGCTCCTCGGGGCACATCTTGCTTGGGCCTCTCTCCTGGAGGCGCTCAAACAGACCGAGTAGTGACATGTGGCAAGACGCTCCTCGGGGCGTGTCTTGCTTGGACCTCTCTCCCTGAGGCGCTCAGTCAGACCGAGTAGTGACATGTGGCAAGACGCTCCTCGGGGCGCGTCTTGCTTGGACCTCTCTCCCTGAGGCGCTCAGTCAGACCCAGTGTTGACATTTGGCAAGACACTCCTCGGGGCGCGTCTTGCTTGGGCCTCTCTCATGGAGGCCCTCTGTCAGACCCAGTGTTGACATGTTTCAAGACGCTCCTCGGGGGGCGTCTTGCTTTGGCCTCTCTCCTGGAGGCGCTCAGTCAGACCGACTGCTGACATGTGGCAAGAAGCTCCTCGGGGCGCGTCTTGCTTGGGCTTCTCTCCCGGAGGCCCTCAGTAAGAACCATTGTTGACATGTGGCAAGACGCTCCTTGGGGCGCGTCTTGCTTGGGCCTCTCTCCAGAAGGCCCTCAATCAGACCCAGTGTTGACACGTGGCAAGACGCTCCTCGGGGCGCGTCTTGCTTGGGCCTCTCTCCTGGAGGCGCTCAGTCAGACTGAGTAGTGACATGTGGCCTGACGCTCCTAGGGGCGCGTGTTGCTTGGGCCTCTCTCCTGGAGGCGCTCAGTCAGACCAGGTGGTGACATGTGGCAAGACACTCCTCGGGGCGCGTCTTGCTTGGGCCTCTCTCCTGGAGGCCCTCTGTCAGACCCAGTGTTGACATGTGGCAAGACACTCCTCGGGGCGCGTCTTGCCTGGGCCCCTCTCATGGAGGCCCTCTGTCAGACCCAGTGTTGACATGTGTCAAGACGCTCCTCGGGGCGCGTCTTGCTTTGGCCTCTCTCCTGGAGGCACTCAGTCAGACCGAGTGCTGACATGTGGCAAGAAGCTCCTCGGGGCGCGTCTTGCTTGGGCTTCTCTCCTGGAGGCCCTCAGTAAGACCCATTGTTGACATGTGGCAAGACGCTCCTCGGGGCGCGTCTTGCTTGGGCCTCTCTACTGGAGGCGCTCAGTCAGACTGAGTAGTGACATGTGGCCTGACGCTCCTCGGGGCGCGTCTTGCTTGGGCCTCTCTCCTGGAGGCGCTCAGTCAGACCAAGTGGTGACATGTGGCAAGACACTCCTCGGGGCGCGTCTTGCTTTGGCCTCTCTCCTGGAGGCCCTCTGTCAGACCCAGTGTTGACATGTGTCAAGACGCTCCTCGGGGCGCGTCTTGCTTGGGCTTCTCTCCTGGAGGCCCTCAGTCAGACCCATTGTTGACATGTGGCAAGACGCTCCTCGGGGCGCGTCTTGCTTGGGCTTCTCTCCTGGAGGCGCTCAGAAAGACCCAGTGTTGACATGTGACAAGACGCTCCTCGGGGCGCGTCTTGCTTGGGCCTCTCTCCTGGAGGCGCTCAGTCAGAACCAGAGGTGACATGTGGCAAGACGCTCCTCCGGGCGCATCTTGCTTGGGCCTCTCTCCTGGAGGCCCTCAGTCAGACCCATTGTTGACATGTGGCAAGACGCTCCTCGGGGCGCGTCTTGCTTGGGCCTCTCTCCTGGAGGCGCTCAGTCAGACCGAGTGCTGACATAAGGCAAGACGCTCCTCGGGGCGCGTCTTGCTGGGGCCTCTCTCCTGGAGGCGCTCAGTCAGACCCAGTGCTGACATGTGGCAAGACGCTCCTCGGGGCGCGTCATGTCCCAAAGGTCACCGGGCCTGGTGTCACTTTAAAGAAGTAGTCCAGTTACACCTTTGTGGGCTTATAACTTGGCTTCTGAATATCCTAGAGAGGTCAGGTTTGTTTTAGAGTACTCCAATTAGCAGCCCCATTACCACTAAAAGGAATGAAGTCATTAGCATTTATGGTTTGTAAATGGCACCCAGAATTATGTTGCACGAAGCACAATTTCACATCATTCTGGGTTCATTTGTGTGAAAACAAGGTCCATTCAGGCTGAAACGTTACAGGAAGGTAGAATCTATTTAGTTGTAAGTGATCTGAACGTTTCATGATGATAGCACTTTCCTAAGGGGGTCAAATCATGTCCCAAAGGTCACCGGGCCTGGTGTCACTTTAAAGAAGTAGTCCAGTTACACATTCGTGGGCTTATAACTTGGCTTCTGAATGTCCTAGAGAGATCAGGTTTGTTTTAATGTACTCCAATCAACAGCCCCTACAACCACAAAAAGGAATGGAGTCATTAGCATTTATGGTTTGTAAATGGCACCCAGAATTATGTTGCACGAAGCACAATTTCACATCATTCTGGGTTCATTTGTGTGAAAACAAGGTCCAATCAGGCTGAAACGTTACAGAAAGGTAGAATCTATTTAGTTGTAAGTGATCTGAACGTTTCATGATGATAGCGCTTTCCTAAGGGGATCAAACCATGTCCCAAAGGTCACCGGATCTGGTGTCAATTTAAAGAAGTAGTCCAGTTACACATTTGTGGGCTTATAACTTGGCTTCTGAATGTCCTAGAGAGATCAGGTTTGTTTTAATGTACTCCAATCAAAAGCCCCTACAACCACAAAAAGGAATGGAGATATTAGCACTTATGGTTTGTAAATGGCACCCAAAATTATGTTGCACGAAGCACAATTTCACATCATTCTGGGTTCATTTGGGGGAAAACAAGGTCCAATCAGGCTGAAACGTTACAGGAAGGTAGAATCTATTGAGTTGCAAGTGATCTGAACGTTTCATGATGATAGCACTTTCCTAAGGGGGGTCAAACCATGTCCCAAAAGTCACCAGATCTGGTGTCAATTTAAAGAAGTAGTCCAGTTACACATTTGTGGGCTTATAACTTGGCTTCTGAATGTCCTAGAGAGATCAGGTTTGTTTTAGTGTACTCCAATCAACAGCCCCTACAACCACAAAAAGGAATGGAGTCATTAGCACTTATGGTTTGTAAATGGCACCCAGAATTATGTTGCACGAAGCACAATTTCACATCATTCTGGGTCCATTTGTGTGAAAACAAGGTCCAATCAGGCTGAAACGCTACAAGAAGGTAGAATCTATTGAGTTGTAAGTGATCTGAACATTTCAAGATGATCGCACATTCCTATAGGGGGTAAAACCATGTCCCAAAGGTCACCGGGCCTGGTGTCACTTTAAAGTAGTAGTCCTGTTACACCTTTTGGGCTTATAACTTGGCTTCTGAATGTCCTAGAGAGGTTAGTTTGTTTTAGTGTAGTCCAATCAACAGCCCCTAAAACCACAAAAAGGAATGGAGTCATTAGCACTTATGGTTTGTAAATGGCACCCAGAATTATGTTGCACGAAGCACAATTTCACATCTTTCTGGGTTCATTTGTGTGAAAACAAGGTCCAATCAGGCTGAAACGTTACAGGAAGGTAGAATCTATTGAGTTGTAAGTGATCTGAACGTTTCATGATGATAGCACTTTCCTAAGGGGGTCAAACCGTGTCCCAAAGGTCACCGGATCTGGTGTCAATTTAAAGAAGTAGTCCAGTTACACATTTGTGGGCTTATAACTTGGCTTCTGAATGTCCTAGAGAGATCAGGTTTGTTTTAGTGTACTCCAATCAACAGCCCCTACAACCACAAAAAGGAATGGAGTCATTAGCACTTAAGGTTTGTAAATGGCACCCAGAATTATGTTGCACGAAGCACAATTTCACATCATTCTGGGTTCATTTGTGTGAAAACAAGGTCCAATCAGGCTGAAACGTTACAGGAAGGTAGAATCTATTGAGTTGTAAGTGATCTGAATGTTTCATGATGATAGCACTTTCCTAAGGGGGTCAAACCATGTCCCAAAGGTCACCGGATCTGGTGTCAATTTAAAGTAGTAGTCCAGTTACACATTTGTGGGCTTATAACTTGACTTCTGAATGTCCTAGAGAGATCAGGTTTGTTTTAATGTACTCCAATCAACAGCCCCTACAACCACAAAAAGGAATGGAGTCATTAGCACTTATGGTTTGTAAATGGCACCCAGAATTATGTTGCACGAAGCACAATTTCACATCATTCTGGGTCCATTTGTGTGAAAACAAAGTCCAATCAGGCTGAAACTCTACAAGAAGGTAGAATCTATTGAGTTGTAAGTGATCTGAATGTTTCAAGATGATCGCACATTCTTATAGGGGGTAAAACCATGTCCCAAAGGTCACCGGGCCTGGTGTCACTTTAAAGAAGTTGTCCAGTTACACCTTTGTGGGCTTATAACTTGGCTTCTGAATGTCCTAGAGAGGTCAAGTTTGTTTTAGTGTACTCCAATCAACAGCCCCTACAACCACAAAAAGGAATCGAGTCATTAGCACTTATGGTTTGTAAATGGCACCCAGAATTATGTTGCACGAAGCACAATTTCACATCATTCTGGGTTCATTTGTGTGAAAACAAGGTCCAATCAGGCTGAAACGTTACAGGAAGGTAGAATCTATTTAGTTGTAAGTGATCTGAACGTTTCATGATGATAGCACTTTCCTAAGGGGGTCAAACCATGTCCCAAAGGTCACCGGATCTGGTGTCAATTTAAAGAAGTAGTCCAGTTACACATTTGTGGGCTTATAACTTGGCTTCTGAATGTCCTAGAGAGATCAGGTTTATTTTAGTGTACTCCAATCAACAGCCCCTACAACCACAAAAAGGAATGGAGTCATTAGCACTTATGGTTTTTAAATGGCACCCAGAATTATGTTGCACGAAGCACAATTTCTCATCATTCTGGGTCCATTTGTGTGAAAACAAGGTCCAATCAGGCTGAAACGTTACAGGAAGGTAGAATCTATTGAGTTGTAAGTGATCTGAACGTTTCATGATGATAGCACTTTCCTAAGGGGGTCAAACCATGTCCCAAAGGTCACTGGATCTGGTGTCAATTTAAAGAAGTAGTCCAGTTACACATTTGTGGGCTTATAACTTGGCTTCTGAATGTCCTAGAGAGATCAGGTTTGTTTTAATGTACTCCAATCAACAGCCCCTACAACCACAAAAAGGAATGGAGTCATTAGCACTTATGGTTTGTAAGTGGCACCCAGAATTATGTTGCACGAAGCACAATTTCACATCATTCTGGGTCAATTTGTGTGAAAACAAGGTCCAATCCGGCTGAAACGCTACAAGAAGGTAGAATCTATTGAGTTGTAAGTGATCTGAACGTTTCAAGATGATCGCACATTCCTATAGGGGGTCAAACCATGTCCCAAAGGTCACCGGGCCAAGTGTCACTTTAAAGAAGTAGTCCAGTTACACCTTTGTGGGCTTATAACTTGGCTTCTGAATGTCCTAGAGAGGTTAGGTTTGTTTTAGTGTACTCCAATCAACAGCCCCTACAACCACAAAAAGGAATGGAGTCATTAGCACTTATGGTTTGTAAATGGCACCCAGAATTATTTTGCACGAAGCACAATTTCACATCATTCTGGCTTCATTTGTGTGAAAACAAGGTCCAATCAGGCTGAAACGTTACAGGAAGGTAGAATCTATTGCGTTGTAAGTGATCTGAATGTTTCATGATGATAGCACTTTCCTAAGGCGGTCAAACCATGTCCCAAAGGTCACCGGATATGGTGTCAATTTAAAGAAGTAGTCCAGTTACACATTTGTGGGCTTATAACTTGGCTTCTGAATGTCCTAGAGCGATCAGTTTTGTTTTAGTGTACTCCAATCAACAGCCCCTACAACCACAAAAAGGAATGGAGTCATTAGCACTTATGGTTTTTAAATGGCACCCAGAATTATGTTGCACGAAGCACAATTTCACATCATTCTGGGTTCATTTGTGTGAAAACAAGGTCCAATCAGGCTGAAACGTTACAGGAAGGTAGAATCTATTGAGTTGTAAGTGATCTGAACGTTTCATGATGATAGCACTTTCCTAAGGGGGTCAAACCATGTCCCAAAGGTCACCGGATCTGGTGTCAATTTAAAGAAGTAGTCCAGTTACACATTTGTGGGCTTATAACTTGGCTTCTGAATGTCCTAGAGAGATCAGGTTTGTTTTAGTGTACTCCAATCAACAGCCCCTACAACCACAAAAAGGAATGGAGTCATTAGCACTTATGGTTTGTAAATGGCACCCAGAATTATGTTGCACGAAGCACAATTTCACATCATTCTGGGTCCATTTGTGTGAAAACAAGGTCCAATCAGGCTGAAACATTACAGGAAGGTAGAATCTATTAAATTGTAAGTGATCTGAACGTTTCATGATGATAGCACTTCCCTAAGGGGGTCAAACCATGTCCCAAAGGTCACCGGATCTGGTGTCTAAAGAAGTAGTCCAGTTACACATTTGTGGGCTTATAACTTGGCTTCTGAATGTCCTAGAGAGATCAGGTTTGTTTTAGTATACTCCAATCAACAGCCCCTACAACCACAAAAAGGAATGGAGTCATTAGCACTTATGGTTTTTAAATGGCACCCAGAATTATGTTGCACGAAGCACAATTTCACATCATTCTGGGTTCATTTGTGTGAAAACAAGGTCCAATCAGGCTGAAACGTTACAGGAAGGTAGAATCTATTGAGTTGTAAGTGATCTGAACGTTTCCTGATGATAGCACTTTCCTAAGGGGGTCAAACTATGTCCCAAATGTCACCGGATCTGGTGTCAATTTAAAGTAGTAGTCCAGTTACACATTTGTGGGCTTATAACTTGGCTTCTGAATGTCCTGGAGAGGTCAGGTTTGTTTTAATGTACTCCAATCAACAGCCCCTACAACCACAAAAAGGAATGGAGTCATTAGCACTTATGGTTTGTAAATGGCACCCAGAATTATGTTGCACGAAGCAAAATTTCACATCATTCTGGGTTCATTTGTGTGAAAACAAGGTCCAATCAGGCAGAAACGTTACAGGAAGGTAGAATCTATTGAGTTGTAAGTGATCTGAACGTTTCATGATGATAGCACTTTCCTATAGGGGGTCAAACCATGTCCCAAAGGTCACCGGGCCTGGTGTCACTTTAAAGAAGTAGTCCAGTTACACCTTTGTGGGCTTATAACTTGGCTTCTGAATGTCCTAGAGAGATCAGGGTTGTTTTAGTGTACTCCAATCAACAGCCCCTACAACCACAAAAAGGAATGGAGTCATTAGCACTTATGGTTCTTAAATGGCACCCAGAATTATGTTGCACGAAGCACAATTTCACATCATTCTGGGTTCATTTGTGTGAAAACAAGGTCCAATCAGGCAGAAACGTTACAGGAAGGTAGAATCTATTGAGTTGTAAGTGATCTGAACGTTTCATGATGATAGCACTTTCCTAAGGGGGTCAAACCATGTCGCAAAGGTCACCGGATCTGGTGTCACTTTAAAGAATTAGTCCAGTTACACATTTGTGGGCTTATAACTTGGCTTCTGAATGTCCTAGAGAGATCAGGTTTGTTTTAGTGTACTCCAATCAACAGCCCCTACAACCACAAAAAGGAATGGAGTCATTAGCACTTATGGTTTGTAAATGGCACCCAGAATTATGTTGCACGAAGCACAATTTCACATCATTCTGGGTCCATTTGTGTGAAAACAAGGTCCAATCAGGCTGAAACGTTACAAGAAGGTAGAATCTATTGAGTTGTAAGTGATCTGAACGTTTCATGATGATAGCACTTTCCTAAGGGGTCAAACCATGTCCCAAAGGTCACCGGATCTGGTGTCAATTTAAAGTAGTCCAGTTACACATTTGTGGGCTTATAACTTGGCTTCTGAATGTCCTAGAGAGATCAGGTTTGTTTTAGTGTACTCCAATCAACAGCCCCTACAACCACAAAAAGGAATGGAGTCATTAGCACTTATGGTTTGTAAATGGCACCCAGGATTATGTTGCACGAAGCACAATTTCACTTCATTCTGGGTCCATTTGTGTGAAAACAAGGTCCAATCAGGCTGAAACGCTATAAGAAGGTAGAATCTAGTGAGTTGTAAGTGATTTGAACGTTTCAAGATGATCGCACATTCCTATAGGGGGTAAAACCATGTCCCAAAGGTCACCGGGCCTGGTGTCACTTTAAAGAAGTAGTCCAGTTACATCTTTGTGGGCTTATAACTTGGCTTCTGAATGTCCTAGAGAGGTTAGGTTTGTTTTAGTGTACTCCAATCAACAGCCCCTACAACCACAAAAAGGAATGGAGTCATTAGCACTTATGGTTTGTAAATGGCACCCAGAATTATGTTGCACGAAGCACAATTTCACATCATTCTGGGTTAATTTGTGTGAAAACAAGGTCCAATCAGGCTGAAACGTTACAAGAAGGTAGAATCTATTGAGTTGTAAGTGATCTGAACGTTTCATGATGATCGCACATTCCTATAGGGGGTCAAACCATGTCCCAAAGGTCACCGGGCCTGGTGTCACTTTAAAGAAGTAGTCCAATTACACATTTGTGGGCTTATAACTTGGCTTCTGAATGTCCTGGAGAGATCAGGTTTGTTTTAGTGTACTCCAATCAACAGCCCCTACAACCACAAAAAGGAATGGAGTCATTAGCACTTATGGTTTGTAAATGGCACCCAGAATTATGTTGCACGAAGCACAATTTCACATCATTCTGGGTCCATTTGTGTGAAAACAAGGTCCAATCAGGCTGAAACGTTACAAGAAGGTAGAATCTATTGAGTTGTAAGTGATCTGAACGTTTCATGATGATAGCACTTTCCTAAGGGGGTCAAACCATGTCCCAAAGGTCACCGGATCTGGTGTCAATTTAAAGAAGTGGTACAGTTACACATTTGTGGGCTTATAACTTGGCTTCTGAATGTCCTAGAGAGATCAGGTTTGTTTTAGTGTACTCCAATCAACAGCCCCTACAACCACAAAAAGGAATGGAGTCATTAGCACTTGTGGTTTGTAAATGGCACCCAGAATTATGTTGCACGAAGCACAATTTCACTTCATTCTGGGTTCATTTGTGTGAAAACAAGGTCCAATCAGGCTGAAACATTACAAGAAGGTAGAATCTATTGAGTTGTAAGTGATCTGAACGTTTCATGATGATCTCACATTCCCATAGGGGGTCAAACCATGTCCCAAAGGTCACCGGGCCTGGTGTCACTTTAAAGAAGTAGTCCAGTTACACCTTTGTGGGCTTATAACTTGGCTTCTGAATGTCCTAGAGAGGTCAGGTTTGTTTTAGTGTACTCCAACCAACAGCCCCTACAACCACAAAAAGGAATGGAGTCATTAGCACTTATGGTTTGTAAATGGCACCCAGAATTATGTTGCACGAAGCACAATTTCACATCATTCTGGTTCAATTTGTGTGAAAACAAGGTCCAATCAGGCTGAAACGTTACAGGAAGGTAGAATCTATTGAGTTGTAAGTGATCTGAACGTTTCATGATGATAGCACTTTCCTAAGGGGGTCAAACCATGTCCCAAAGGTCACCGGATCTGGTGTCAATTTAAAGAAGTAGTCCAGTTACACATTTGTGGGCTTAAAACTTGGCTTCTGAATGTCCTAGAGCGATCAGGTTTGCTTTAGTGTACTCCAATCAACAGCCCCTACAACCACAAAAAGGAATGGAGACATTAGCACTTATGGTTTTTTAAATGGCACCCAGAATTATGTTGCACGAAGCACAATTTCACATCATTCTGGGTTCATTTGTGTGAAAACAAGGTCCAATCAGGCTGAAACGTTACAGGAAGGTAGAATCTACTGAGTTGTAAGTGATCTGAACGTTTCTTGTTGATAGCACTTTCCTAAGGGGGTCAAACCATGTCCCAAAGATCACCGGATCTGGTGTCAATTTAAAGAAGTAGTCCAGTTACACATTTGTGGGCTTATAACTTGGCGTCTGAATGTCCTAGAGAGATCAGGTTTGTTTTAGTGTACTCCAATCAACAGCCCCTACAACCACAAAAAGGAATGGAGTCATTAGCACTTATGGTTTGTAAATGGCACCCAGAATTATGTTGCACGAAGCACAATTTCACATCATTCTGGGTCCATTTGTGTGAAAACAAGGTCCAATCAGGCTGAAACGCTACAAGAAGGTAGAATCTATTGAGTTGTAAGTGATCTGAACATTTCAAGATGATCGCACATTCCTATAGGGGGTAAAACCATGTCCCAAAGGTCACCGGGCCTGGTGTCACTTTAAAGAAGTAGTCCAGTTACACCTTTGTGGGCTTATAACTTGGCTTCTGAATGTCCTAGAGAGGTTAGGTGTGTTTTAGTGTACTCCAATCAACAGCCCCTACAACCACAAAAAGGAATGGAGTCATTAGCACTTATGGTTTGTAAATGGCACCCAGAATTATGTTGCACGAAGCACAATTTCACATCATTCTGGGTTCATTTGTGTGAAAACAAGGTCCAATCAGGCTGAAACGTTACAGGAAGGTAGAATCTATTTAGTTGTAAGTGATCTGAACGTTTCATGATGATAGCGCTTTCCTAAGGGGATCAAACCATGTCCCAAAGGTCACCGGATCTGGTGTCAATTTAAAGAAGTAGTCCAGTTACACATTTGTGGGCTTATAACTTGGCTTCTGAATGTCCTACAGAGATCAGGTTTGTTTTAGTGTACTCCAATCAACAGCCCCTACAACCACAAAAGGAATGGAGTCATTAGCACTTATGGTTTGTAAATGGCACCCAGAATTATGTTGCACGAAGCACAATTTCACATCATTCTGGGTCCATTTGTGTGAAAACAAGGTTCAATCAGGCTGAAACGTTACAAGAAGGTAGAATCTATTGAGTTGTAAGTGATCTGAACTTTTCATGATGATCGCACATTCCTATAGGGGGTCAAACCATGTCCCAAAGGTCACCGGGCCTGGTGTCACTTTAAAGAAGTAGTCCAGTTACACCATTGTGGGCTTATAACTTGGCTTCTGAATGTCCTAGAGAGGTCAGGTTTGTTTTAGTGTACTCCAATCAACAGCCCCTACAACCACAAAAAGGAATGGAGTCATTAGCACTTATGGTTTGTAAATGGCACCCAGAATTATGTTGCACGAAGCACAATTTCACATCATTCTGGGTTCATTTGTGTGAAAACAAGGTCCAATCAGGCTGACACCTTACAGGAAGGTAGAATCTATTGAGTTGTAAGTGATCTGAACGTTTCATGATGATAGCACTTTCCTAAGGGGGTCTACCCATGTCCCAAAGGTCACCGGATCTGGTGTCACTTTAAAGAAGTAGTCCAGTTACTCATTTGTGGGCTTATAACTTGGCTTCTGAATGTCCTAGAGAGATCAGGGTTGTTTTAGTATACTCCAATAAACATACCCTACAACCACAAAAAGGAATGGAGTCATTAGCACTTATGGTTTTTAAATGGCACCCAGAATTATGTTGCACGAAGCACAATTTCACATCATTCTGGGTTCATTTGTGTGAAAACAAGGTCCAATCAGGCTGAAACGTTACAGGAAGGTAGAATCTATTGAATTGTAAGTGATCTGAACGTTTCATGATGATAGCACTTTCCTAAGGGGGTCAATCCATGTCGCAAAGGTCACCGGATCTGGTGTCAATTTAAAGAAGTAGTCCAGTTACACATTTGTGGGCTTATACCTTGGCTTCTGAATGTCCTAGAGATGTCAGGTTTGTTTTAATGTACTCCAATCAACAGCCCCTACAACCACAAAAAGGAATGTAGTCATTAGCACTTATGGTATGTAAATGGCACCCAGAATTATGTTGCACGAAGCACAATTTCACATCATTCTGGGTTCATTTGTGTGAAAACAAGGTCCAATCTGGCTGAAACGTTACAGGAAGGTAGAATCTATTGAGTTGTAAGTGATCTGAACGTTTCATGATGATAGCACTTTCCTAAGGGGGTCAAACCATGTCCCAAAGGTCACCGGATCTGGTGTCAATTTAAAGAAGTAGTCCAGTTACACATTTGTGGGCTTATAACTTGGCTTCTGAATGTCCTAGAGAGATCAGGTTTGTTTTACTGTACTCCAATCAAGAGACCCTACAAACACAAAAAGGAATGGAGTCATTAGCACTTATGGTTTGTAAATGGCACCCAGAATTATGTTGCACGATTCACAATTTCACATCATTCTGGGTCAATTTGTGTGAAAACAAGGTCCAATCAGGCTGAAACGCTACAAGAAGGTAGAATCTATTGAGTTGTAAGTGATCTGAACGTTTCAAGATGATCGCACATTCCTATAGGGGGTAAAACCATTTCCCAAAGGTCACCGGGCCTGGTGTCACTTTAAAGAAGTAGTCCAGTTACACCTTTGTGGGCTTATAACATGGCTTCTGAATGTCCTAGAGAGATCAGGTTTGTTTTAATGTACTCCAATCAACAGCCCCTACAACCACAAAAAGGAATGGAGATATTAGCACTTATGGTTTGTAAATGGCACCCAGAATTATGTTGCACGAAGCACAATTTCACATCATTCTGGGTTCATTTGTGTGAAAACAAGGTCCAATCAGGCTGAAACGTTACAGGAAGGTAGAATCTATTTAGTTGTAAGTGATCTGAACGTTTCATGATGATAGCGCTTTCCTAAGGGGATCAAACCATGTCCCAAAGGTCACCGGATCTGGTGTCAATTTAAAGAAGTAGTCCAGTTACACATTTGTGGGCTCATAACTTGGCTTCTGAATGTCCTACAGAGATCAGGTTTGTTTTAGTGTACTCCAATCAACAGCCCCTACAACCACAAAAGGAATGGAGTCAATAGCACTTATGGTTTGTAAATGGCACCCAGAATTATGTTGCACGAAGCACAATTTCACATCATTCTGGGTCCATTTGTGTGAAAACAAGGTTCAATCAGGCTGAAACGTTACAAGAAGGTAGAATCTATTGAGTTGTAAGTGATCTGAACGTTTCATGATGATCGCACATTCCTATAGGGGGTCAAACCATGTCCCAAAGGTCACCGGGCCTGGTGTCACTTTAAAGAAGTAGTCCAGTTACACCATTGTGGGCTTATAACTTGGCTTCTGAATGTCCTAGAGAGGTCAGGTTTGTTTTAGTGTACTCCAATCAACAGCCCCTACAACCACAAAAAGGAATGGAGTCATTAGCACTTGTGGTTTGTAAATGGCACCCAGAATTATGTTGCACGAAGCACAATTTCACTTCATTCTGGGTTCATTTGTGTGAAAACAAGGTCCAATCAGGCTGACACCTTACAGGAAGGTAGAATCTATTGAGTTGTAAGTGATCTGAACGTTTCATGATGATAGCACTTTCCTAAGGGGGTCTACCCATGTCCCAAAGGTCACCGGATCTGGTGTCAATTTAAAGAAGTAGTCCAGTTACTCATTTGTGGGCTTATAACTTGGCTTCTGAATGTCCTAGAGAGATCAGGGTTGTTTTAGTATACTCCAATCAACATACCCTACAACCACAAAAAGGAATGGAGTCATTAGCACTTATGGTTTTTAAATGGCACCCAGAATTATGTTGCACGAAGCACAATTTCACATCATTCTGGGTTCATTTGTGTGAAAACAAGGTCCAATCAGGCTGAAACGTTACAGGAAGGTAGAATCTATTGAATTGTAAGTGATCTGAACGTTTCATGATGATAGCACTTTCCTAAGGGGGTCAATCCATGTCGCAAAGGTCACCGGATCTGGTGTCAATTTAAAGAAGTAGTCCAGTTACACATTTGTGGGCTTATAACTTGGCTTCTGAATGTCCTAGAGATGTCAGGTTTGTTTTAATGTACTCCAATCAACAGCCCCTACAACCACAAAAAGGAATGTAGTCATTAGCACTTATGGTATGTAAATGGCACCCAGAATTATGTTGCACGAAGCACAATTTCACATCATTCTGGGTTCATTTGTGTGAAAACAAGGTCCAATCTGGCTGAAACGTTACAGGAAGGTAGAATCTATTGAGTTGTAAGTGATCTGAACGTTTCATGATGATAGCACTTTCCTAAGGGGGTCAAACCATGTCCCAAAGGTCACCGGATCTGGTGTCAATTTAAAGAAGTAGTCCAGTTACACATTTGTGGGCTTATAACTTGGCTTCTGAATGTCCTAGAGAGATCAGGTTTGTTTTAATGTACACCAATCAGGAGACCCTACAAACACAAAAAGGAATGGAGTCATTAGCACTTATGGTTTGTAAATGGCACCCAGAATTATGTTGCACGATTCACAATTTCACATCATTCTGGGTCAATTTGTGTGAAAACAAGGTCCAATCAGGCTGAAACGCTACAAGAAGGTAGAATCTTTTGAGTTGTAAGTGATCTGAACGTTTCAAGATGATCGCACATTCCTAAAGGGGGTAAAACCATTTCCCAAAGGTCACCGGGCCTGGTGTCACTTTAAAGAAGTAGTCCAGTTACACCTTTGTGGGCTTATAACATGGCTTCTGAATGTCCTAGAGAGATCAGGTTTGTTTTAATGTACTCCAATCAACAGCCCCTACAACCACAAAAAGGAATGGAGATATTAGCACTTATGGTTTGTAAATGGCACCCAGAATTATGTTGCACGAAGCACAATTTCACATCATTCTGGGTTCATTTGTGTGAAAACAAGGTCCAATCAGGCTGAAACGTTACAGGAAGGTAGAATCTACTGAGTTGTAAGTGATCTGAACGTTTCATGATGATAGCACTTTCCTAATGGGGTCAAACCATGTCCCAAAGGTCACCGGATCTGGTGTTAATTTAAAGAAGCAGTCCAGTTACACATTTGTGGGCTTATAACATGGCTTCTGAATGTCCTAGAGAGATCAGGTTTGTTTTAATGTACTCCAATCAACAGCCCCTACAACCACAAAAAGGAATGGAGATATTAGCACTTATGGTTTGTAAATGGCACCCAGAATTATGTTGCACGAAGCACAATTTCACATCATTCTGGGTTCATTTGTGTGAAAACAAGGTCCAATCAGGCTGAAACGTTACAGGAAGGTAGAATCTACTGAGTTGTAAGTGATCTGAACGTTTCATGATGATAGCACTTTCCTAAGGGGGTCAAACCATGTCCCAAAGGTCACCGGAACTGGTGTCAATTTAAAGAAGTAGTCCAGTTACACATTTGTGGGCTTATAACTTGGCTTATGAATGTCCTAGAGAGATCAGGTTTGTTTTAGCATACTCCAATTAACAGCCCCCATTACCCCAAAAAGGAATGGAGTCATTAGCACTTATGGTTTTTAAATGGCACCCAGAATTATGTTGCACGAAGCACAATTTCACATCATTCTGGGTTCATTTGTGTGAAAACAAGGTCCAATCAGGCTGAAACGTTACAGGAAGGTAGAATCTATTGAGTTGCAAGTGATCTGAACGTTTCATGATGATAGCACTTTCCTAAGGGGGTCAAACCATGTCCCAAAAGTCACCGGATCTGGTGTCATTTTAAAGAAGTAGTCCAGTTACACATTTGTGGGCTTATAACTTGGCTTCTGAATGTCCTAGAGAGATCAGGTTTGTTTTAGTGTACTCCAATCAACAGCCCCTACAACCACAAAAAGGAATGGAGTCATTAGCACTTATGGTTTGTAAATGGCACCCAGAATTATGTTGCACGAAGCACAATTTCACATCATTCTGGGTCCATTTGTGTGAAAACAAGGTCCAATCAGGCTGAAACGCTACAAGAAGGTAGATTCTATTGAGTTGTAAGTGATCTGAATGTTTCAAGATGATCGCACATTCCTATAGGGGGTAAAACCATGTCCCAAAGGTCACCGGGCCTGGTGTCACTTTAAAGTAGTAGTCCAGTTACACCTTTGTGGGCTTATAACTTGGCTTCTGAATGTCCTAGAGAGGTTAGTTTGTTTTAGTGTACTCCAATCAACAGCCCCTAAAACCACAAAAAGGAATGGAGTCATTAGCACTTATGGTTTGTAAATGGCACCCATAATTATGTTGCACGAAGCACAATTTCACATCATTCTGGGTTCATTTGTGTGAAAACAAGGTCCAATCAGGCTGAAACGTTACAGGAAGGTAGAATCTATTGAGTTGTAACTTATAACTTGACTTCTGAATGTCCTAAGCCCCTTTCAGACAGGCCATGAAAAACGGAAATTTGCCGGAATCTGTCCGTAAGACCTTTCTGTCTGATTGACACATGGCATGGTTTGACCCCCTTAGGAAAAGTGCGATCATCATGAAATGTTCAGATCACTTACAACTCAATAGATTCTACCTTCCTGTATTGTTTCAGCCTGATTGGACCTTGTTTTCACACAAATGAACCCAGAATGATGTGAAATTGTGCTTCGTGCAACATAATTCTGGGTGCCATTTAAAAACCATAAGTGCTAATGTCTCCATTCCTTTTTGTGGTTGTAGGGGCTGTTGATTGGAGTACACTAAAGCAAACCTGATCGCTCTAGGACATTCAGAAGCCAAGTTATAAGCCCACAAATGTGTGACTGGACTACTTCTTTAAATTGACACCAGATCCGGTGACCTTTGGGACATGGTTTGACCCCCTTAGGAAAGTGCTATCGTCATGAAACGTTCAGATCACTTACAACTCAATAGATTCTACCTTCCTGTAACGTTTCAGCCTGATTGGACCTTGTTTTCACACAAATGAACCCAGAATGATGTGAAATTGTGCTTCGTGCAACATAATTCTGGGTGCCATTTACAAACCATAAATGCTAATGACTCCATTCCTTTTTGTGGTTGTAGGGGCTGTTGATTGGAGTACACTAAAACAAACCTGACCTCTCTAGGACATTCAGAAGCCAAGTTATAAGCCCACAAAGGTGTAACTGGACTACTTCTTTAAAGTGACACCAGGCCCGGTGACCTTTGGGACATGGTTTGACCCCCTATGGGAATGTGAGATCATCATGAAACGTTCAGATCACTTACAACTCAATAGATTCTACCTTCTTGTAACGTTTCAGCCTGATTGGACCTTGTTTTCACACAAATGGACCCAGAATGATGTGAAATTGTGCTTCGTGCAACATAATTCTGGGTGCCATTTACAAACCATAAGTGCTAATGACTCCATTCCTTTTTGTGGTTGTAGGGGCTGTTGATTGGAGTACATTAAAACAAACCTGATCTCTCTAGGACATTCAGAAGCCAAGTTATAAGCCCACAAATGTGTAACTGGACTACTTCTTTAAATTGACACCAGATCCGGTGACCTTTGGGACATGGTTTGACCCCCTTAGGAAAGTGCTATCATCATGAAACGTTCAGATCACTTACAACTCAATAGATTCTACCTTCCTGTAACGTTTCAGCCTGATTGGACCTTGTTTTCACACAAATGAACCCACAATGATGTGAAATTGTGCTTCGTGCAACATAATTCTGGGTGCCATTTACAAACCATAAGTGCTAATGACTCCATTCCTTTTTGTGGTTGTAGGGGCTTTGATTGGAGTACACTAAAACAAACCTAACCTCTCTAGGACATTCAGAAGCCAAGTTCTAAGCCCACAAAGGTGTAACTTTACTACTTCTTTAAAGTGACACCAGGCCCGGTGACCTTTGGGACATGGTTTTACCCCCTATAGGAATGTGCGATCATCTTGAAACGTTCAGATCACTTACAACTCAATAGATTCTACCTTCTTGTAGCGTTTCAGCCTGATTGGACCTTGTTTTCACACAAATGGACCCAGAATGATGTGAAATTGTGCTTCATGCAACATAATTCTGGGTGCCATTTACAAACCATAAGTGCTAATGACTCCATTCCTTTTTGTGGTTGTAGGGGCTGTTGATTGGAGTACACTAAAACAAACCTGATCTCTCTAGGACATTCAGAAGCCAAGTTATAAGCCCACAAATGTGTAACTGGACTACTTCTTTAAATTGACACCAGATCCGGTGATCTTTGGGACATGGTTTGACCCCCTTAGGAAAGTGCTATCATCATGAAACGTTCAGATCACTTACAACTCAGTAGATTCTACCTTCCTGTAACGTTTCAGCCTGATTGGACCTTGTTTTCACACAAATGAACCCAGAATGATGTGAAATTGTGCTTCGTGCAACATAATTCTGGGTGCCATTTAAAAACCATAAGTGCTAATGACTCCATTCCTTTTTGTGGTTGTAGGGGCTGTTGATTGGAGTACACTAAAACAACCCTGACCTCTCTAGGACATTCAGAAGCCAAGTTATAAGCCCACAAATGTTTAACTGGACTACTTCTTTAAAGTGACACCAGATCCGGTGACCTTTGGGACATGGTTTGACCCCCTTAGGAAAGTGCGATCATCATGAAACGTTCAGATCACTTACAACTCAATAGATTCTACCTTCCTGTATTGTTTCAGCCTGATTGGACCTTGTTTTCACACAAATGAACCCAGAATGATGTGAAATTGTGCTTCGTGCAACATAATTCTGGGTGCCATTTACAAACCATAAATGCTAATGACTCCATTCCTTTTTGTGGTTGTAGGGGCTGTTGACTGGAGTACACTAAAACAAACCTGACCTCTCTAGGACATTCAGAAGCCAAGTTATAAGCCCACAAAGGTGTAACTGGACTACTTCTTTAAAGTGACACCAGGCCCGGTGACCTTTGGGACATGGTTTGACCCCCTATGGGAATGTGAGATCATCATGAAACGTTCAGATCACTTACAACTCAATAGATTCTACCTTCTTGTAACGTTTCAGCCTGATTGGACCTTGTTTTCACACAAATGGACCCAGAATGATGTGAAATTGTGCTTCGTGCAACATAATTCTGGGTGCCATTTACAAACCATAAGTGCTAATGACTCCATTCCTTTTGTGGTTGTAGGGGATGTTGATTGGAGTACACTAAAACAAACCTGATCTCTCTAGGACATTCAGAAGCCAAGTTATAAGCCCACAAATGTGTAACTGGACTACTTTAAATTGACACCAGATCCGGTGACCTTTGGGACATGGTTTGATCCCCTTAGGAAAGCGCTATCATCATGAAACGTTCAGATCATCTACAACTAAATAGATTCTACCTTCCTGTAACGTTTCAGCCTGATTGGACCTTGTTTTCACACAAATGAACCCAGAATGATGTGAAATTGTGCTTCGTGCAACATAATTCTGGGTGCCATTTACAAACCATAAATGCTAATGACTCCATTCCTTTTTGTGGTTGTAGGGGCTGTTGATTGGAGTACATTAAAACAAACCTGATCTCTCTAGGACATTCAGAAGCCAAGTTATAAGCCCACAAATGTGTAACTGGACTACTTCTTTAAATTGACACTTGGCCCGGTGACCTTTGGGACATGGTTTGACCCCCTATAGGAATGTGCGATCATCTTGAAACGTTCAGATCACTTACAACTCAATAGATTCTACCTTCTTGTAGCGTTTCAGCTGGATTGGACCTTGTTTTCACACAAATTGACCCAGAATGATGTGAAATTGTGCTTCGTGCAACATAATTCTGGGTGCCACTTACAAACTATAAGTGCTAATGACTCCATTCCTTTTTGTGGTTGTAGGGGCTGTTGATTGGAGTACATTAAAACAAACCTGATCTCTCTAGGACATTCAGAAGCCAAGTTATAAGCCCACAAATGTGTAACTGGACTACTTCTTTAAATTGACACCAGATCCGGTGACCTTTGGGACATGGTTTGACCCCCTTAGGAAAGTGCTATCATCATGAAACGTTCAGATCACTTACAACTCAATAGATTCTACCTTCCTGTAACGTTTTAGCCTGATTGGACCTTGTTTTCACACAAATGAACCCACAATGATGTGAAATTGTGCTTCGTGCAACATAATTCTGGGTGCCATTTACAAACCATAAGTGCTAATGACTCCATTCCTTTTTGTGGTTGTAGGGGCTTTGATTGGAGTACACTAAAACAAACCTAACCTCTCTAGGACATTCAGAAGCCAAGTTATAAGCCCACAAAGGTGTAACTGGACTACTTCTTTAAAGTGACACCAGGCCCGGTGACCTTTGGGACATGGTTTTACCCCCTATAGGAATGTGCGATCATCTTGAAACGTTCAGATCACTTACAACTCAATAGATTCTACCTTCTTGTAGCGTTTCAGCCTGATTGGACCTTGTTTTCACACAAATGGACCCAGAATGATGTGAAATTGTGCTTCGTGCAACATAATTCTGGGTGCCATTTACAAACCATAAGTGCTAATGACTCCATTCCTTTTTGTGGTTGTAGGGGCTGTTGATTGGAGTACACTAAAGCAAACCTGATCGCTCTAGGACATTCAGAAGCCAAGTTATAAGCCCACAAATGTGTAACTGGACTACTTCTTTAAATTGACACCAGATCCGGTGACCTTTGGGACATGGTTTGACCCCCTTAGGAAAGTGCTATCATCATGAAACGTTCAGATCACTTACAACTCAATAGATTCTACCTTCCTGTAACGTTTCAGCCTGATTGGACCTTGTTTTCACACAAATGAACCCAGAATGATGTGAAATTGTGCTTCGTGCAACATAATTCTGGGTGCCATTTACAAACCATAAATGCTAATGACTCCATTCCTTTTTGTGGTTGTAGGGGCTGTTGATTGGAGTACATTAAAACAAATCTGATCTCTCTAGGACATTCAGAAGCCAAGTTATAAGTCCACAAATGTGTAACTGGACTACTTCTTTAAATTGACACCAGATCCGGTGACCTTTGGGACATGGTTTGACCCCCTTAGGAAAGTGCTATCATCATGAAACGTTCAGATCACTTACAACTCAATAGATTCTACTTCCTGTAACGTTTCAGCCTGATTGGACCTTGTTTTCACACAAATGGACTCAGAATGATGTGAAATTGTGCTTCGTGCAACATAATTATGGGTGCCATTTACAAACCATAAGTGCTAATGACTCCATTCCTTTTTGTGGTTGTAGGGGCTGTTGATTGGAGTACACTAAAACAAACCTGACCTCTCTAGGACATTCAGAAGCCAAGTTATAAGCCCACAAAGGTGTAAATGGACTACTTCTTTAAAGTGACACCAGGCCCGGTGACCTTTGGGACATGGTTTGACCCCCTATGGGAATGTGAGATCATCATGAAACGTTCAGATCACTTACAACTCAATAGATTCTACCTTCTTGTAATGTTTCAGCCTGATTGGACTTTGTTTTCACACAAATGGACCCAGAATGATGTGAAATTGTGCTTCGTGCAACATAATTCTGGGTGCCATTTACAAACCATAAGTGCTAATGACTCCATTCCTTTTTGTGGTTGTAGGGGCTGTTGATTGGAGTACACTAAAACAAACCTGATCTCTCTAGGACATTCAGAAGCCAAGTTATAAGCCCACAAATGTGTAACTGGACTACTTCTTTAAATTGACACCAGATCCGGTGATCTTTGGGACATGGTTTGACCCCCTTAGGAAAGTGCTATCATCATGAAACGTTCAGATCACTTACAACTCAGTAGATTCTACCTTCCTGTAACGTTTCAGCCTGATTGGACCTTGTTTTCACACAAATGAACCCAGAATGATGTGAAATTGTGCTTCGTGCAACATAATTCTGGGTGCCATTTAAAAACCATAAGTGCTAATGACTCCATTCCTTTTTGTGGTTGTAGGGGATGTTGATTGGAGTACACTAAAACAACCCTGACCTCTCTAGGACATTCAGAAGCCAAGTTATAAGCCCACAAATGTGTAACTGGACTACTTCTTTAAAGTGACACCAGATCCGGTGACCTTTGGGACATGGTTTGACCCCCTTAGGAAAGTGCGATCATCATGAAACGTTCAGATCACTTACAACTCAATAGATTCTACCTTCCTGTATTGTTTCAGCCTGATTGGACCTTGTTTTCACACAAATGAACCCAGAATGATGTGAAATTGTGCTTCGTGCAACATAATTCTGGGTGCCATTTAAAAACCATAAGTGCTAATGTCTCCATTCCTTTTTGTGGTTGTAGGGGCTGTTGATTGGAGTACACTAAAGCAAACCTGATCGCTCTAGGACATTCAGAAGCCAAGTTATAAGCCCACAAATGTGTAACTGGACTACTTCTTTAAATTGACACTTGGCCCGGTGACCTTTGGGACATGGTTTGACCCCCTATAGGAATGTGCGATCATCTTGAAACGTTCAGATCACTTACAACTCAATAGATTCTACCTTCTTGTAGCGTTTCAGCTGGATTGGACCTTGTTTTCACACAAATTGACCCAGAATGATGTGAAATTGTGCTTCGTGCAACATAATTCTGGGTGCCACTTACAAACTATAAGTGCTAATGACTCCATTCCTTTTTGTGGTTGTAGGGGCTGTTGATTGGAGTACATTAAAACAAACCTGATCTCTCTAGGACATTCAGAAGCCAAGTTATAAGCCCACAAATGTGTAACTGGACTACTTCTTTAAATTGACACCAGATCCGGTGACCTTTGGGACATGGTTTGACCCCCTTAGGAAAGTGCTATCATCATGAAACGTTCAGATCACTTACAACTCAATAGATTCTACCTTCCTGTAACGTTTTAGCCTGATTGGACCTTGTTTTCACACAAATGAACCCACAATGATGTGAAATTGTGCTTCGTGCAACATAATTCTGGGTGCCATTTACAAACCATAAGTGCTAATGACTCCATTCCTTTTTGTGGTTGTAGGGGCTTTGATTGGAGTACACTAAAACAAACCTAACCTCTCTAGGACATTCAGAAGCCAAGTTATAAGCCCACAAAGGTGTAACTGGACTACTTCTTTAAAGTGACACCAGGCCCGGTGACCTTTGGGACATGGTTTTACCCCCTATAGGAATGTGCGATCATCTTGAAACGTTCAGATCACTTACAACTCAATAGATTCTACCTTCTTGTAGCGTTTCAGCCTGATTGGACCTTGTTTTCACACAAATGGACCCAGAATGATGTGAAATTGTGCTTCGTGCAACATAATTCTGGGTGCCATTTAAAAACCATAAGTGCTAATGACTCCATTCCTTTTTGTGGTTGTAGGGGCTGTTGATTGGAGTACACTAAAGCAAACCTGATCGCTCTAGGACATTCAGAAGCCAAGTTATAAGCCCACAAATGTGTAACTGGACTACTTCTTTAAATTGACACCAGATCCGGTGACCTTTGGGACATGGTTTGACCCCCTTAGGAAAGTGCTATCATCATGAAACGTTCAGATCACTTACAACTCAATAGATTCTACCTTCCTGTAACGTTTCAGCCTGATTGGACCTTGTTTTCACACAAATGAACCCAGAATGATGTGAAATTGTGCTTCGTGCAACATAATTCTGGGTGCCATTTACAAACCATAAATGCTAATGACTCCATTCCTTTTTGTGGTTGTAGGGGCTGTTGATTGGAGTACATTAAAACAAACCTGATCTCTCTAGGACATTCAGAAGCCAAGTTATAAGTCCACAAATGTGTAACTGGACTACTTCTTTAAATTGACACCAGATCCGGTGACCTTTGGGACATGGTTTGACCCCCTTAGGAAAGTGCTATCATCATGAAACGTTCAGATCACTTACAACTCAATAGATTCTACTTCCTGTAACGTTTCAGCCTGATTGGACCTTGTTTTCACACAAATGGACTCAGAATGATGTGAAATTGTGCTTCGTGCAACATAATTCTGGGTGCCATTTACAAACCATAAGTGCTAATGACTCCATTCCTTTTTGTGGTTGTAGGGGCTGTTGATTGGAGTACATTAAAACAAACCTGATCTCTCTAGGACATTCAGAAGCCAAGTTATAAGTCCACAAATGTGTAACTGGACTACTTCTTTAAATTTACACCAGATCCGGTGACCTTTGGGACATGGTTTGATCCCCTTAGGAAAGCGCTATCATCATGAAACGTTCAAATCACTTACAACTAAATAGATTCTACATTCCTGTAACGTTTCAGCCTGATTGGACCTTGTTTTCACACAAATGAACCCAGAATGATGTGAAATTGTGCTTCGTGCAACATAATTCTGGGTGCCATTTAAAAACCATAAGTGCTAATGACTCCATTCCTTTTTGTAGTTGTAGGGACTGTTTATTGGAGTACACTAAAATAAACCTGATCTCTCTAGGACATTCAGAAGCCAAGTTATAAGCCAGCAAATGTGTAACTGGACTACTTCTTTAAATTGACACCAGATCCGGTGACCTTTGGGACATGGTTTGACCCCCTTAGGAAAGTGCTATCATCATGAAACGTTCAGATCACTTACAACTCAATAGATTCTACCTTCCTGTAACGTTTATGCCTGATTGGACCTTGTTTTCACACAAATGGACCCAGAATGATGTGAAATTGTGCTTCGTGCAACATAATTCTGGGTGCCATTTACAAACCATAAGTGCTAATGACTCCATTCCTTTTTGTGGTTGTAGGGGCTGTTGATTGGAGTACACTAAAACAAACCTAACCTCTCTAGGACATTCAGAAGCCAAGTTATAAGCCCACAAAGGTGTAACTGGACTACTTCTTTAAAGTGACACCAGGCCCGGTGACCTTTGGGACATGGTTTTACCCCCTATAGGAATGTGCGATCATCTTGAAATGTTCAGATCACTTACAACTCAATAGATTCTACCTTCTTGTAGCGTTTCAGCCTGACTGGACCTTGTTTTCACACAAATGGACCCAGAATGATGTGAAATTGTGCTTCGTGCAACATAATTCTGGGTGCCATTTACAAACCATAAGTGCTAATGTCTCCATTCCTTTTTGTGGTTGTAGGGGCTGTTGATTGGAGTACACTAAAGCAAACCTGATCGCTCTAGGACATTCAGAAGCCAAGTTACAAGCCCACAAATGTGTAACTGGACTACTTCTTTAAATTGACACCAGATCCGGTGACCTTTGGGACATGGTTTGACCCCCTTAGGAATGTGCTATCATCATGAAACGTTCAGATCACTTACAACTCAATAGATTCTACCTTCCTGTAACGTTTCAGCCGGATTGGACCTTGTTTTCACACAAATGGACCCAGAATGATGTGAAATTGTGCTTCGTGCAACATAATTCTGGGTGCCATTTACAAACCATAAGTGCTAATGACTCCATTCCTTTTTGCGGTTGTAGGGGCTGTTGATTGGAGTACACTAAAACAAACCTGACCTCTCTAGGACATTCAGAAGCCAAGTTATAAGCCCACAAAGGTGTAACTGGACTACTTCTTTAAAGTGACACCAGGCCCGGTGACCTTTGGGACATGGTTTGACCCCCTATGGGAAAGTGCTATCATCATGAAACGTTCAGATCACTTACAACTCAATAGATTCTACCTTCCTGTAACGTTTCAGCCTGATTGGACCTTGTTTTCACACAAATGAACCCAGAATGATGTGAAATTGTGCTTCGTGCAACATAATTCTGGGTGCCATTTACAAACCATAAATGCTAATGACTCCATTCCTTTTTGTGGTTGTAGGGGCTGTTGATTGGAGTACATTAAAACAAACCTGATCTCTCTAGGACATTCAGAAGCCAAGTTATAAGTCCACAAATGTGTAACTGGACTACTTCTTTAAATTGACACCAGATCCGGTGACCTTTGGGACATGGTTTGACCCCCTTAGGAAAGTGCTATCATCATGAAACGTTCAGATCACTTACAACTCAATAGATTCTACTTCCTGTAACGTTTCAGCCTGATTGGACCTTGTTTTCACACAAATGGACTCAGAATGATGTGAAATTGTGCTTCGTGCAACATAATTCTGGGTGCCATTTACAAACCATAAGTGCTAATGACTCCATTCCTTTTTGTGGTTGTAGGGGCTGTTGCTTGGAGTACACTAAAACAAACCTGACCTCTCTAGGACATTTTGAAGCCAAGTTATAAGCCCACAAAGGTGTAAATGGACTACTTCTTTAAAGTGACACCAGGCCCGGTGACCTTTGGGACATGGTTTGACCCCCTATGGGAATGTGAGATCATCATGAAACGTTCAGATCACTTACAACTCAATAGATTCTACCTTCTTGTAATGTTTCAGCCTGATTGGACTTTGTTTTCACACAAATGGACCCAGAATGATGTGAAATTGTGCTTCGTGCAACATAATTCTGGGTGCCATTTACAAACCATAAGTGCTAATGACTCCATTCCTTTTTGTGGTTGTAGGGGCTGTTGATTGGAGTACACTAAAACAAACCTGATCTCTCTAGGACATTCAGAAGCCAAGTTATAAGCCCACAAATGTGTAACTGGACTACTTCTTTAAATTGACACCAGATCCGGTGATCTTTGGGACATGGTTTGACCCCCTTAGGAAAGTGCTATCATCATGAAACGTTCAGATCACTTACAACTCAGTAGATTCTACCTTCCTGTAACGTTTCAGCCTGATTGGACCTTGTTTTCACACAAATGAACCCAGAATGATGTGAAATTGTGCTTCGTGCAACATAATTCTGGGTGCCATTTAAAAACCATAAGTGCTAATGACTCCATTCCTTTTTGTGGTTGTAGGGGCTGTTGATTGGAGTACACTAAAACAACCCTAACCTCTCTAGGACATTCAGAAGCCAAGTTATAAGCCCACAAATGTGTAACTGGACTACTTCTTTAAAGTGACACCAGATCCGGTGACCTTTGGGACATGGTTTGACCCCCTTAGGAAAGTGCGATCATCATGAAACGTTCAGATCACTTACAACTCAATAGATTCTACCTTCCTGTATTGTTTCAGCCTGATTGGACCTTGTTTTCACACAAATGAACCCAGAATGATGTGAAATTGTGCTTCGTGCAACATAATTCTGGGTGCCATTTAAAAACCATAAGTGCTAATGTCTCCATTCCTTTTTGTGGTTGTAGGGGCTGTTGATTGGAGTACACTAAAGCAAACCTGATCGCTCTAGGACATTCAGAAGCCAAGTTATAAGCCCACAAATGTGTAACTGGACTACTTCTTTAAATTGACACCAGATCCGGTGACCTTTGGGACATGGTTTGACCCCCTTAGGAAAGTGCTATCATCATGAAACGTTCAGATCACTTACAACTCAATAGATTCTACCTTCCTGTAACGTTTCAGCCTGATTGGACCTTGTTTTCACACAAATGAACCCAGAATGATGTGAAATTGTGCTTCGTGCAACATAATTCTGGGTGCCATTTACAAACCATAAATGCTAATGACTCCATTCCTTTTTGTGGTTGTAGGGGCTGTTGATTGGAGTACATTAAAACAAACCTGATCTCTCTAGGACATTCAGAAGCCAAGTTATAAGTCCACAAATGTGTAACTGGACTACTTCTTTAAATTGACACCAGATCCGGTGACCTTTGGGACATGGTTTGACCCCCTTAGGAAAGTGCTATCATCATGAAACGTTCAGATCACTTACAACTCAATAGATTCTACTTCCTGTAACGTTTCAGCCTGATTGGACCTTGTTTTCACACAAATGGACTCAGAATGATGTGAAATTGTGCTTCGTGCAACATAATTCTGGGTGCAATTTACAAACCATAAGAGCTAATGACTCCATTCCTTTTTGTGGTTGTAGGGGCTGTTGATTGGAGTACACTAAAACAAACCTGACCTCTCTAGGACATTCAGAAGCCAAGTTATAAGCCCACAAAGGTGTAAATGGACTACTTCTTTAAAGTGACACCAGGCCCGGTGACCTTTGGGACATGGTTTGACCCCCTATGGGAATGTGAGATCATCATGAAACGTTCAGATCACTTACAACTCAATAGATTCTACCTTCTTGTAATGTTCCAGCCTGATTGGACTTTGTTTTCACACAAATGGACCCAGAATGATGTGAAATTGTGCTTCGTGCAACATAATTCTGGGTGCCATTTACAAACCATAAGTGCTAATGACTCCATTCCTTTTGTGGTTGTAGGGGCTGTTGATTGGAGTACACTAAAAAAAACCTGATCTCTCTAGGACATTCAGAAGCCAAGTTATAAGCCCACAAATGTGTAACTGGACTACTTCTTTAAATTTACACCAGATCCGGTGACTTTTGGTACATGGTTTGATCCCCTTAGGAAAGCGCTATCATCATGAAACGTTCAGATCACTTACAACTAAATAGATTCTACATTCCTGTAACGTTTCAGCCTGATTGGACCTTGTTTTCACACA
Organism: Nothobranchius furzeri; assembly: GCF_043380555.1. NCBI lineage: Eukaryota > Metazoa > Chordata > Actinopteri > Cyprinodontiformes > Nothobranchiidae > Nothobranchius > Nothobranchius furzeri. The sequence goes on from NC_091756.1 coordinate 14,218,917, forward strand.
AATGAACCCAGAATGATGTGAAATTGTGCTTCGTGCAACATAATTCTGGGTGCCATTTAAAAACCATAAGTGCTAATGACTCCATTCCTTTTTGTAGTTGTAGGGACTGTTTATTGGAGTACACTAAAATAAACCTGATCTCTCTAGGACATTCAGAAGCCAAGTTATAAGCCAGCAAATGTGTAACTGGACTACTTCTTTAAATTGACACCAGATCCGGTGACCTTTGGGACATGGTTTGACCCCCTTAGGAAAGTGCTATCATCATGAAACGTTCAGATCACTTACAACTCAATAGATTCTACCTTCCTGTAACGTTTCAGCCTGATTGGACCTTGTTTTCACACAAATGGACCCAGAATGATGTGAAATTGTGCTTCGTGCAACATAATTCTGGGTGCCATTTACAAACCATAAATGCTAATGACTCCATTCCTTTTTGTGGTTGTAGGGGCTGTTGATTGGAGTACATTAAAACAAACCTGATCTCTCTAGGACATTCAGAAGCCAAGTTATAAGTCCACAAATGTGTAACTGGACTACTTCTTTAAATTGACACCAGATCCGGTGACCTTTGGGACATGGTTTGACCCCCTTAGGAAAGTGCTATCATCATGAAACGTTCAGATCACTTACAACTCAATAGATTCTACTTCCTGTAACGTTTCAGCCTGATTGGACCTTGTTTTCACACAAATGGACTCAGAATGATGTGAAATTGTGCTTCGTGCAACATAATTCTGGGTGCAATTTACAAACCATAAGAGCTAATGACTCCATTCCTTTTTGTGGTTGTAGGGGCTGTTGATTGGAGTACACTAAAACAAACCTGACCTCTCTAGGACATTCAGAAGCCAAGTTATAAGCCCACAAAGGTGTAAATGGACTACTTCTTTAAAGTGACACCAGGCCCGGTGACCTTTGGGACATGGTTTGACCCCCTATGGGAATGTGAGATCATCATGAAACGTTCAGATCACTTACAACTCAATAGATTCTACCTTCTTGTAATGTTCCAGCCTGATTGGACTTTGTTTTCACACAAATGGACCCAGAATGATGTGAAATTGTGCTTCGTGCAACATAATTCTGGGTGCCATTTACAAACCATAAGTGCTAATGACTCCATTCCTTTTGTGGTTGTAGGGGCTGTTGATTGGAGTACACTAAAAAAAACCTGATCTCTCTAGGACATTCAGAAGCCAAGTTATAAGCCCACAAATGTGTAACTGGACTACTTCTTTAAATTTACACCAGATCCGGTGACCTTTGGTACATGGTTTGATCCCCTTAGGAAAGCGCTATCATCATGAAACGTTCAGATCACTTACAACTAAATAGATTCTACATTCCTGTAACGTTTCAGCCTGATTGGACCTTGTTTTCACACAAATGAACCCAGAATGATGTGAAATTGTGCTTCGTGCAACATAATTCTGGGTGCCATTTAAAAACCATAAGTGCTAATGACTCCATTCCTTTTTGTAGTTGTAGGGACTGTTTATTGGAGTACACTAAAATAAACCTGATCTCTCTAGGACATTCAGAAGCCAAGTTATAAGCCAGCAAATGTGTAACTGGACTACTTCTTTAAATTGACACCAGATCCGGTGACCTTTGGGACATGGTTTGACCCCCTTAGGAAAGTGCTATCATCATGAAACGTTCAGATCACTTACAACTCAATAGATTCTACCTTCCTGTAACGTTTCAGCCTGATTGGACCTTGTTTTCACACAAATGGACCCAGAATGATGTGAAATTGTGCTTCGTGCAACATAATTCTGGGTGCCATTTACAAACCATAAGTGCTAATGACTCCATTCCTTTTTGTGGTTGTAGGGGCTGTTGATTGGAGTACACTAAAACAAACCTAACCTCTCTAGGACATTCAGAAGCCAAGTTATAAGCCCACAAAGGTGTAACTGGACTACTTCTTTAAAGTGACACCAGGCCCGGTGACCTTTGGGACATGGTTTTACATCCTATAGGAATGTGCGATCATCTTGAAATGTTCAGATCACTTACAACTCAATAGATTCTACCTTCTTGTAGCGTTTCAGCCTGACTGGACCTTGTTTTCACACAAATGGACCCAGAATGATGTGAAATTGTGCTTCGTGCAACATAATTCTGGGTGCCATTTACAAACCATAAGTGCTAATGTCTCCATTCCTTTTTGTGGTTGTAGGGGCTGTTGATTGGAGTACACTAAAGCAAACCTGATCGCTCTAGGACATTCAGAAGCCAAGTTATAAGCCCACAAATGTGTAACTGGACTACTTCTTTAAATTGACACCAGATCCGGTGACCTTTGGGACATGGTTTGGCCCCCTTAGGAAAGTGCTATCATCATGAAACGTTCAGATCACTTACAACTCAATAGATTCTACCTTCCTGTAACGTTTCAGCCGGATTGGACCTTGTTTTCACACAAATGGACCCAGAATGATGTGAAATTGTGCTTCGTGCAACATTATTCTGGGTGCCATTTACAAACCATAAGTGCTAATGACTCCATTCCTTTTTGTGGTTGTAGGGGCTGTTGATTGGAGTACACTAAAACAAACCTGACCTCTCTAGGACATTCAGAAGCCAAGTTATAAGCCCACAAAGGTGTAACTGGACTACTTCTTTAAAGTGACACCAGGCCCAGTGACCTTTGGGACATGGTTTGACCCCCTATGGGAATGTGAGATCATCATGAAACATTCAGATCACTTACAACTCAATATATTCTACCTTCTTGTAATGTTTCAGCCTGATTGGACCTTGTTTTCACACAAATGGACCCAGAATGATGTGAAATTGTGCTTCGTGCAACATAATTCTGGGTGCCATTTACAAACCATAAGGCTAATGACTCCATTCCTTTTGTGGTTGTAGGGGCTGTTGATTGGAGTACACTAAAACAAACCCGATCGCTCTAGGACATTCAGAAGCAAAGTTATAAGCCGACAAATGTGTAACTGGACTACTTCTTTAAATTGACACATGATCCGGTGACCTTTGGGACATGGTTTGATCCGCTTAGGAAAGTGCTATAATCATGAAACGTTCAGATCACTTACAACTAAATAGATTCTACCTTCCTGTAACGTTTCAGCCTGATTGGACCTTGTTTTCACACAAAAGAACCCAGAATGATGTGAAATTGTGCTTCGTGCAACATAATTCTGGGTGCCATTTACAAACCATAAATGCTAATAACTCCATTCCTTTTTGTGGTTGTAGGGGCTGTTGATTGGAGTACATTAAAACAAACCTGATCTCTCTAGGACATTCAGAAGCCAAGTTATAAGCCCACAAATGTGTAACTGGACTACTTCTTTAAATTGACACCAGATCCGGTGACCTTTGGGACATGGTTTGACCCCCTTAGGAAAGCGCTATCATCATGAAACGTTCAGATCACTTACAACTCAATAGATTCTAGCTTCCAGTAACGTTTCAGCCTGATTGGACCTTGTTTTCACACAAATGAACGCAGAATGATGTGAAATTGTGCTTCGTGCAAAATAATTCTGGGTGCCATTTACAAACCATAAGTGCTAATATCTCCATTCCTTTTTGTGGTTGTAGGGTATGTTGATTGGAGTATACTAAAACAAACCTGATCTCTCTAGGACATTCAGAAGCCAAGTTATAAGCCCACAAATTTGTAACTGGACTACTTCTTTAGACACCAGATCCGGTGACCTTTGGGACATGGTTTGACCCCCTTAGGGAAGTGCTATCATCATGAAATGTTCAGATCACTTACAACTTAATAGATTCTACCTTCCTGTAATGTTTCAGCCTGATTGGACCTTGTTTTAACACAAATGGACCCAGAATGATGTGAAATTGTGCTTCGTGCAACATAATTCTGGGTGCCATTTACAAACCATAAGTGCTAATGACTCCATTCCTTTTTGTGGTTGTAGGGGCTGTTGATTGGAGTACACTAAAACAAACCTGACCTCTCTAGGACATTCAGAAGCCAAGTTATAAGCCCACAAATGTGTAACTGGACTACTTCTTTAAAGTGACACCAGATCCGGTGACCTTTGGGACATGGTTTGACCCCCTTAGGAAAGTGCTATCATCATGAAACGTTCAGATCACTTACAACTCAATAGATTCTACCTTCCTGTAACGTTTCAGCCTGATTGGACCTTGTTTTCACACAAATGGACCCAGAATCATGTGAAATTGTGCTTCGTGCAACATAATTCTGGGTGCCATTTAAAAACCATAAGAGCTAATGACTCCATTCCTTTTTGTGGTTGTAGGGGCTGTTGATTGGAGTACACTAAAACAAACCTGACCTCTCTAGGACATTCAGAAGCCAAGTTATAAGCCCACAAAGGTGTAAATGGACTACTTCTTTAAAGTGACACCAGGCCCGGTGACCTTTGGGACATGGTTTGACCCCCTATGGGAATGTGAGATCATCATGAAACGTTCAGATCACTTACAACTCAATAGATTCTACCTTCTTGTAATGTTCCAGCCTGATTGGACTTTGTTTTCACACAAATGGACCCAGAATGATGTGAAATTGTGCTTCGTGCAACATAATTCTGGGTGCCATTTACAAACCATAAGTGCTAATGACTCCATTCCTTTTGTGGTTGTAGGGGCTGTTGATTGGAGTACACTAAAAAAAACCTGATCTCTCTAGGACATTCAGAAGCCAAGTTATAAGCCCACAAATGTGTAACTGGACTACTTCTTTAAATTTACACCAGATCCGGTGACCTTTGGTACATGGTTTGATCCCCTTAGGAAAGCGCTATCATCATGAAACGTTCAGATCACTTACAACTAAATAGATTCTACATTCCTGTAACGTTTCAGCCTGATTGGACCTTGTTTTCACACAAATGAACCCAGAATGATGTGAAATTGTGCTTCGTGCAACATAATTCTGGGTGCCATTTAAAAACCATAAGTGCTAATGACTCCATTCCTTTTTGTAGTTGTAGGGACTGTTTATTGGAGTACACTAAAATAAACCTGATCTCTCTAGGACATTCAGAAGCCAAGTTATAAGCCAGCAAATGTGTAACTGGACTACTTCTTTAAATTGACACCAGATCCGGTGACCTTTGGGACATGGTTTGACCCCCTTAGGAAAGTGCTATCATCATGAAACGTTCAGATCACTTACAACTCAATAGATTCTACCTTCCTGTAACGTTTCAGCCTGATTGGACCTTGTTTTCACACAAATGGACCCAGAATGATGTGAAATTGTGCTTCGTGCAACATAATTCTGGGTGCCATTTACAAACCATAAGTGCTAATGACTCCATTCCTTTTTGTGGTTGTAGGGGCTGTTGATTGGAGTACACTAAAACAAACCTAACCTCTCTAGGACATTCAGAAGCCAAGTTATAAGCCCACAAAGGTGTAACTGGACTACTTCTTTAAAGTGACACCAGGCCCGGTGACCTTTGGGACATGGTTTTACATCCTATAGGAATGTGCGATCATCTTGAAATGTTCAGATCACTTACAACTCAATAGATTCTACCTTCTTGTAGCGTTTCAGCCTGACTGGACCTTGTTTTCACACAAATGGACCCAGAATGATGTGAAATTGTGCTTCGTGCAACATAATTCTGGGTGCCATTTACAAACCATAAGTGCTAATGTCTCCATTCCTTTTTGTGGTTGTAGGGGCTGTTGATTGGAGTACACTAAAGCAAACCTGATCGCTCTAGGACATTCAGAAGCCAAGTTATAAGCCCACAAATGTGTAACTGGACTACTTCTTTAAATTGACACCAGATCCGGTGACCTTTGGGACATGGTTTGGCCCCCTTAGGAAAGTGCTATCATCATGAAACGTTCAGATCACTTACAACTCAATAGATTCTACCTTCTTGTAACGTTTCAGCCGGATTGGACCTTGTTTTCACACAAATGGACCCAGAATGATGTGAAATTGTGCTTCGTGCAACATTATTCTGGGTGCCATTTACAAACCATAAGTGCTAATGACTCCATTCCTTTTTGTGGTTGTAGGGGCTGTTGATTGGAGTACACTAAAACAAACCTGACCTCTCTAGGACATTCAGAAGCCAAGTTATAAGCCCACAAAGGTGTAACTGGACTACTTCTTTAAAGTGACACCAGGCCCAGTGACCTTTGGGACATGGTTTGACCCCCTATGGGAATGTGAGATCATCATGAAACATTCAGATCACTTACAACTCAATATATTCTACCTTCTTGTAATGTTTCAGCCTGATTGGACCTTGTTTTCACACAAATGGACCCAGAATGATGTGAAATTGTGCTTCGTGCAACATAATTCTGGGTGCCATTTACAAACCATAAGGCTAATGACTCCATTCCTTTTGTGGTTGTAGGGGCTGTTGATTGGAGTACACTAAAACAAACCTGATCGCTCTAGGACATTCAGAAGCAAAGTTATAAGCCGACAAATGTGTAACTGGACTACTTCTTTAAATTGACACATGATCCGGTGACCTTTGGGACATGGTTTGATCCGCTTAGGAAAGTGCTATAATCATGAAACGTTCAGATCACTTACAACTAAATAGATTCTACCTTCCTGTAACGTTTCAGCCTGATTGGACCTTGTTTTCACACAAAAGAACCCAGAATGATGTGAAATTGTGCTTCGTGCAACATAATTCTGGGTGCCATTTACAAACCATAAATGCTAATAACTCCATTCCTTTTTGTGGTTGTAGGGGCTGTTGATTGGAGTACATTAAAACAAACCTGATCTCTCTAGGACATTCAGAAGCCAAGTTATAAGCCCACAAATGTGTAACTGGACTACTTCTTTAAATTGACACCAGATCCGGTGACCTTTGGGACATGGTTTGACCCCCTTAGGAAAGCGCTATCATCATGAAACGTTCAGATCACTTACAACTCAATAGATTCTAGCTTCCAGTAACGTTTCAGCCTGATTGGACCTTGTTTTCACACAAATGAACGCAGAATGATGTGAAATTGTGCTTCGTGCAAAATAATTCTGGGTGCCATTTACAAACCATAAGTGCTAATATCTCCATTCCTTTTTGTGGTTGTAGGGTATGTTGATTGGAGTATACTAAAACAAACCTGATCTCTCTAGCACATTCAGAAGCCAAGTTATAAGCCCACAAATTTGTAACTGGACTACTTCTTTAGACACCAGATCCGGTGACCTTTGGGACATGGTTTGACCCCCTTAGGGAAGTGCTATCATCATGAAATGTTCAGATCACTTACAACTTAATAGATTCTACCTTCCTGTAATGTTTCAGCCTGATTGGACCTTGTTTTAACACAAATGGACCCAGAATGATGTGAAATTGTGCTTCGTGCAACATAATTCTGGGTGCCATTTACAAACCATAAGTGCTAATGACTCCATTCCTTTTTGTGGTTGTAGGGGCTGTTGATTGGAGTACACTAAAACAAACCTGACCTCTCTAGGACATTCAGAAGCCAAGTTATAAGCCCACAAATGTGTAACTGGACTACTTCTTTAAAGTGACACCAGATCCGGTGACCTTTGGGACATGGTTTGACCCCCTTAGGAAAGTGCTATCATCATGAAACGTTCAGATCACTTACAACTCAATAGATTCTACCTTCCTGTAACGTTTCAGCCTGATTGGACCTTGTTTTCACACAAATGGACCCAGAATCATGTGAAATTGTGCTTCGTGCAACATAATTCTGGGTGCCATTTAAAAACCATAAGTGCTAATGACTCCATTCCTTTTTGTGGTTGTAGGGGCTGTTGATTGGAGTACACTAAAACAAACCTAACCTCTCTAGGACATTCAGAAGCCAAGTTATAAGCCCACAAAGGTGTAACTGGACTACTTCTTTAAAGTGACACCTGATCCGGTGACCTTTGGGACATGGTTTGACCCCCTTAGGAAAGTGCTATCATCATGAAACGTTCAGATCACTTACAACTCAATAGATTCTACCTTCCTGTAACGTTTCAGCCTGATTGGACCTTGTTTTCACACAAATGGACCCAGAATGATGTGAAATTGTGCTTCGTGCAACATAATTCTGGGTGCCATTTAAAAACCATAAGTGCTAATGACTCCATTCCTTTTTGTGGTTGTAGGGGCTGTTGATTGGAGTACACTAAAATAAACCTGATCTCTCTAGGACATTCAGAAGCCAAGTTATAAGCCCACAAATATGTAACTGGACTACTTCTTTAAATTGACACCAGATCCGGTGACCTTTGGGACATGGTTTGACCCCCTTAGGAAAGTGCTATCATCATGAAACGTTCAGATCACTTACAACTCAATAGATTCTACCTTCCTGTAACGTTTCAGCCTGATTGGACCTTGTTTTCACACAAATGGACCCAGAATGATGTGAAATTGTGCTTCGTGCAACATAATTCTGGGTGCCATTTACAAACCATAAGTGCTAATGACTCCATTCCTTTTTGTGGTTGTAGGGGCTGTTGATTGGAGTACACTAAAACAAACCTAACCTCTCTAGGACATTCAGAAGCCAAGTTATAAGCCCACAAATGTGTAACTGGACTACTTCTTTAAAGTGACACCAGGCCCGGTGACCTTTGGGACATAGTTTTACCCCCTATTGGAATGTGCGATCATCTTGAAACGTTCAGATCACTTACAACTCAATAGATTCTACCTTCTTGTAGCGTTTCAGCCTGATTGGACCTTGTTTTCACACAAATGGACCCAGAATGATGTGAAATTGTGCTTCGTGCAACATAATTCTGGGTGCCATTTAAAAACCATAAGTGCTAATGACTCCATTCCTTTTTGTGGTTGTAGGGGCTGTTGATTGGAGTACACTAAAACAAACCTGATCTCTCTAGGACATTCAGAAGCCAAGCTATAAGCCCACACATGTGTAACTGGACTACTTCTTTAAATTGACACCAGATCCGGTGACCTTTGGGACATGGTGTGACCCCCTTAGGAAAGTGCTATCATCATGAAACGTTCAGATCACTTACAACTCAATAGATTCTACCTTCCTGTAACGTTTCAGCCTGATTGGACCTTGTTTTCACACAAATGGACCCAGAATGATGTGAAATTGTGCTTCGTGCAACATAATTCTGGGTGCCATTTACAAACCATAAGTGATAATGACTCCATTCCTTTTTGTGGTTGTAGGGGCTGTTGATTGGAGTACACTAAAACAAGCCTGACCTCTCTAGGACATTCAGAAGCCAAGTTATAAGCCCACAAATGTGTAACTGGACTACTTCTTTAAAGTGACACCAGATCTGGTGACCTTTGGGACATGGTTTGACCCCCTTAGGAAAGTGCGATCATCATGAAACGTTCAGATCACTTACAACTCAATAGATTCTACCTTCCTGTATTGTTTCAGCCTGATTGGACCTTGTTTTCACAAAAATGAACCCAGAATGATGTGAAATTGTGCTTCGTGCAACATAATTCTGGGTGCCATTTAAAAACCATAAGTGCTAATGTCTCCATTCCTGTTTGTGGTTGTAGGGGCTGCTGATTGGAGTACACTAAAGCAAACCTGATCGCTCTAGGACATTCAGAAGCCAAGTTATAAGCCCACAAATGTGTAACTGGACTACTTCTTTAAATTGACACCAGATCCGGTGACCTTTGGGACATTGTTTGACCCCCTTAGGAAAGTGCTATCATCATGAAACGTTCAGATCACTTACAACTCAATAGATTCTACCTTCCTGTAACGTTTCAGCCTGATTGGACCTTGTTTTCACACAAATGAACCCAGAATGATGTGAAATTGTGCTTCGTGCAACATAATTCTGGGTGCCATTTAAAAACCATAAGTGCTAATGTCTCCATTCCTTTTTGTGGTTCTAGGGGCTGTTGATTGGAGTACACTAAAACAAACCTGATCGCTCTAGGACATTCAGAAGCCAAGTTATAAGCCCACAAATGTGTAACTGGACTACTTCTTTAAATTGACGCCAGATCCGCTGACCTTTGAGACATGGTTTGACCCCCTTAGGAAAGTGCTATCATCATGAAACCTTCAGATCACATACAACTCAATAGATTCTACCTTCATGTAACGTTTCAGCCTGATTGGACCTTGTTTTCACACAAATGAACCCAGAATGATGTGAAATTGTGCTTCGTGCAACATAATTCTGGGTGCCATTTAAAAGCCATAAGTGCTAATGACTCCATTCCTTTTTGTGGTTGTAGGGGCTGTTGATTGGAGTACACTAAAACAAACCTGATCGCTCTAGGACCTTCAGAAGCCAAGTTATAAGCCCATAAATGTGTAACTGGACTACTTCTTTAAATTGACACCAGATCCGGTGACCTTTGGGACATGGTTTGACCCCCTTAGGAAAGTGCTATCATCATTAAACGTTCAGATCACTTACAACTCAATAGATTCTACCTTCCTGTAACGTTTCAGCCTGATTGGACCTTGTTTTCATACAAATGGACCCAGAATGATGTGAAATAGTGCTTCGTGCAACATAATTCTGGGTGCCATTTACAAACCATAAGTGCTAATGACTCCAATCCTTTTTGTGGTTGTAGGGGCTGTTGATTGGAGTACACTACAATAAACCTGATCTCTCTAGGACATTCAGGAGCCAAGTTATAAGCCCACAAATGTGTAACTGGACTACTTATTTAAATTGACACCAGATCCGGTGACCTTTGGGACATGGTTTGACCCCCTTAGGAAAGTGCTATCATCATTAAACGTTCAGATCACTTACAACTCAATAGATTCTACCTTCCTGTAACGTTTCAGCCTGATTGGACCTTGTTTTCACACAAATGAACCCAGAATGATGTGAAATTGTGCTTCGTGCAACAGCATTCTGGGTGCCATTTACAAACCATAAGTGCTAATGACTCCATTCCTTTTTGTGGTTGTAGGGGCTGTAGATTGGAGTACACTAAAACAAACCTAACCTCTCTAGGACATTCAGAAGCCAAGTTATAAGCCCACAAAGGTGTAACTGGACTACTTCTTTAAATTGACACCAGATCCGGTGACCTTTGGGACATGGTTTGACCCCCTTAGGAAAGTGCTATCATAATGAAATGTTCAGATCACTTACAACTCAATAGATTCTACCTTCTTGTAACGGTTCAGCCTGATTGGACCTTGTTTTCACACAAATGGACCCAGAATGATGTGAAATAGTGCTTCGTGCAACATAATTCTGGGTGCCATTTACAAACCATAAGTGCTAATGACTCCATTCCTTTTTGTGGTTGTAGGGGCTGTTGATTGAAGTACACTAAAATAAACTTGATCTCTCTAGGACATTCAGAAGCCAAGTTATAAGCCCACACATGTGTAACTGGACTACTTCTTTAAATTGACACCAGATCCGGTGACCTTTGGGACATGGTTTGACCCCCTTAGGAAAGTGCTATCATCATGAAACGTTCAGATCACTTACAACTCAATAGATTCTACCTTCCTGTAACGTTTCAGCCTGATTGGACCTTGTTTTCACACAAATGGACCCAGAATGATGTGAAATAGTGCTTCGTGCAACATAATTCTGGGTGCCATTTACAAACCATAAGTGATAATGACTCCATTCCTTTTTGTGGTTGTAGGGGCTGTTGATTGGAGTACACTAAAATAACCCTGATCTCTCTAGGACATTCAGAAGCCAAGTTATAAGCCCACAAATGTGTAACTGGACTACTTCTTTAAATTGACACCAGATCCGGTGACCTTTGGGACATGGTTTGACCCCCTTAGGAAAGTGCTATCATCATGAAACGTTCAGATCACTTACAACTCAAGAGATTCCACCTTCTTGTAGCATTTCAGCCTGATTGGACCTTGTTTTCACACAAATGGACCCAGAATGATGTGAAATTGTGCTTTGTGCAACATAATTCTGGGTGCCATTTAAAAACCATAAGTGCTAATGACTCCATTCCTTTTTGTGGTTGTAGGGGCTGTTGATTGGAGTATACTAAAACAAACCTGATCTCTCTAGGACATTCAGAAGCCAAGTTATAAGCCCACAAATGTGTAACTGGACTACTTCTTTAGACACCAGATCCGGTGACCTTTGGGACATGGTTTGACCCCCTTAGGAAAGTGCTATCATCATGAAACGTTCAGATCACTTACAACTCAATAGATTCTACCTTCCTGTAACGATTCAGCCTGATTGGACCTTGTTTTCACACAAATGAACCCAGAATGATGTGAAATTGTGCTTTGTGCAACATAATTCTGGGTGCCATTTAAAAACCATAAGTGCTAATGTCTCCATTCCTTTTTGTGGTTCTAGGGGCTGTTGATTGGAGTACACTAAAACAAACCTGATCGCTCTAGGACATTCAGAAGCCAAGTTATAAGCCCACAAATGTGTAACTGGACTACTTCTTTAAATTGACGCCAGATCCGCTGACCTTTGAGACATGGTTTGACCCCCTTAGGAAAGTACTATCATCATGAAACCTTCAGATCACATACAACTCAATAGATTCTACCTTCATGTAACGTTTCAGCCTGATTGGACCTTGTTTTCACACAAATGAACCCAGAATGATGTGAAATTGTGCTTCGTGCAACATAATTCTGGGTGCCATTTAAAAGCCATAAGTGCTAATGACTCCATTCCTTTTTGTGGTTGTAGGGGCTGTTGATTGGAGTACACTAAAACAAACCTGATCGCTCTAGGACCTTCAGAAGCCAAGTTATAAGCCCATAAATGTGTAACTGGACTACTTCTTTAAATTGACACCAGATCCGGTGACCTTTGGGACATGGTTTGACCCCCTTAGGAAAGTGCTATCATCATTAAACGTTCAGATCACTTACAACTCAATAGATTCTACCTTCCTGTAACGTTTCAGCCTGATTGGACCTTGTTTACACACAAATGGACCCAGAATGATGTGAAATAGTGCTTCGTGCAACATAATTCTGGGTGCCATTTACAAACCATAAGTGCTAATGACTCCATTCCTTTTTGTGGTTGTAGGGGCTGTTGATTGGAGTACACTACAATAAACCTGATCTCTCTAGGACATTCAGAAGCCAAGTTATAAGCCCACAAATGTGTAACTGGACTACTTATTTAAATTGACACCAGATCCGGTGACCTTTGGGACATGGTTTGACCCCCTTAGGAAAGTGCTATCATCATTAAACGTTCAGATCACTTACAACTCAATAGATTCTACCTTCCTGTAACGTTTCAGCCTGATTGGACCTTGTTTTCACACAAATGAACCCAGAATGATGTGAAATTGTGCTTCGTGCAACATGATTCTGGGTGCCATTTACAACCCATAAGTGCTAATGACTCCATTCCTTTTTGTGGTTGTAGGGGCTGTAGATTGGAGTACACTAAAACAAACCTAACCTCTCTAGGACATTCAGAAGCCAAGTTATAAGCCCACAAAGGTGTACCTGGACTACTTCTTTAAATTGACACCAGATCCGGTGACCTTTGGGACATGGTTTGACCCCCTTAGGAAAGTGCTATTATCATGAAATGTTCAGATCACTTACAACTCAATAGATTCTACCTTCTTGTAACGTTTCAGCCTGATTGGACCTTGTTTTCACACAAATGGACCCAGAATGATGTGAAATAGTGCTTCGTGCAACATAATACTGGGTGCCATTTACAAACCATAAGTGCTAATGACTCCATTCCTTTTTGTGGTTGTAGGGGCTGTTGATTGGAGTACACTAAAATAAACTTGATCTCTCTAGGACATTCAGAAGCCAAGTTATAAGCCCACACATGTGTAACTGGACTACTTCTTTAAATTGACACCAGATCCGGTGACCTTTGGGACATGGTTTGACCCCCTTAGGAAAGTGCTATCATCATGAAACGTTCAGATCACTTACAACTCAATAGATTCTACCTTCCTGTAACGTTTCAGCCTGATTGGACCTTGTTTTCACACAAATGGACCCAGAATGATGTGAAATAGTGCTTCGTGCAACATAATTCTGGGTGCCATTTACAAACCATAAGTGATAATGACTCCATTCCTTTTTGTGGTTGTAGGGGCTGTTGATTGGAGTACACTAAAATAAACCTGATCTCTCTAGGACATTCAGAAGCCAAGTTATAAGCCCACAAATGTGTAACTGGACTACTTCTTTAAATTGACACCAGATCCGGTGACCTTTGGGACATGGTTTGACCCCCTTAGGAAAGTGCTATCATCATGAAACGTTCAGATCACTTACAACTCAATAGATTCTACCTTCCTGTAACGTTTCAGCCTGATTGGACCTTGTTTTCACACAAATGGACCCATAATCATGTGAAATTGTGCTTCGTGCAACATAATTCTGGGTGCCATTTAAAAACCATAAGTGCTAATGACTCCATTCCTTTTTGTGGTTGTAGGGGCTGTTGATTGGAGTATACTAAAACAAACCTGATCTCTCTAGGACATTCAGAAGCCACGTTATAAGCCCACAAATGTGTAACTGGACTACTTCTTTAAATTGACACCAGATCCGGTGACCTTTGGGACATGGTTTGACCCCCTTAGGAAAGTGCTATCATCATGAAACGTTCAGATCACTTACAACTCAATAGATTCTAACTTCCTGTAACGTTTCAGTCTGATTGGACCTTGTTTTCACACAAATGAACCCAGAATGATGTGAAAGTGTGCTTCGTGCAACATAATTCTGGGTGCCATTTAAAAACCATAAGTGCTAATGACTCCATTCCTCTTTGGGATAATGGGGGCTGTTAACTGGAGTACCCTAAAACAAACCTGACCTCTCTAGGATATTCAGAAGCCAAGTTATAAGCCCACAAATGTGTAACTGGACTACTTCTTTAAAGTGACACCAGGTCCGGTGACCTTTGGGACATGGTTTGACCCCCTATAGGAATGTGCGATCATCATGAAACGTTCAGATCACTTACAACTCAATAGATTCTACCTTCTTGTAACGTTTCAACCTGATTGGACCTTGTTTTCACACAAATGGACCCAGAATGATGTGAAATTGTGCTTCATGCAACATAATTCTGGGTGCCATTTACAAACCATAAGTGCTAATGACTCCATTCCTTTTTGTGGTTGTAGGGGCTGTTTATTGGAGTACACTAAAACAAACCTGATCTCTCTAGGACATTCAAAAGCCAAGTTATAAGCCCACACATGTGTAACTGGACTACTTCTTTAAATTGACACCAGATCCGGTGACCTTTGGGACATGGTTTGACCCCCTTAGGAAAGTGCTATCATCATGAAACGTTCAGATCACTTACAACTCAATAGATTCTACCTTCCTGTAACGTTTCAGCCTGATTGGACCTTGTTTTCACACAAATGGACCCAGAATGATGTGAAATAGTGCTTCGTGCAACATAATTCTGGGTGCCATTTACAAACCATAAGTGATAATGACTCCATTCCTTTTTGTGGTTGTAGGGGCTGTTGATTGGAGTACACTAAAATAAACCTGATCTCTCTAGGACATTCAGAAGCCAAGTTATAAGCCCACAAATGTGTAACTGGACTACTTCTTTAAATTGACACCAGATCCGGTGACCTTTGGGACATGGTTTGACCCCCTTAGGAAAGTGCTATCATCATGAAACGTTCAGATCACTTACAACTCAATAGATTCTACCTTCCTGTAACGTTTCAGCCTGATTGGACCTTGTTTTCACACAAATGGACCCAGAATCATGTGAAATTGTGCTTCGTGCAACATAATTCTGGGTGCCATTTAAAAACCATAAGTGCTAATGACTCCATTCCTTTTTGTGGTTGTAGGGGCTGTTGATTGGAGTATACTAAAACAAACCTGATCTCTCTAGGACATTCAGAAGCCACGTTATAAGCCCACAAATGTGTAACTGGACTACTTCTTTAAATTGACACCAGATCCGGTGACCTTTGGGACATGGTTTGACCCCCTTAGGAAAGTGCTATCATCATGAAACGTTCAGATCACTTACAACTCAATAGATTCTAACTTCCTGTAACGTTTCAGTCTGATTGGACCTTGTTTTCACACAAATGAACCCAGAATGATGTGAAAGTGTGCTTCGTGCAACATAATTCTGGGTGCCATTTAAAAACCATAAGTGCTAATGACTCCATTCCTCTTTGGGGTAATGGGGGCTGTTAACTGGAGTACTCTAAAACAAACCTGACCTCTCTAGGATATTCAGAAGCCAAGTTATAAGCCCACAAATGTGTAACTGGACTACTTCTTTAAAGTGACACCAGGTCCGGTGACCTTTGGGACATGGTTTGACCCCCTATAGGAATGTGCGATCATCATGAAACGTTCAGATCACTTACAACTCAATAGATTCTACCTTCTTGTAACGTTTCAGCCTGATTGGACCTTGTTTTCACACAAATGGACCCAGAATGATGTGAAATTGTGCTTCATGCAACATAATTCTGTGTGCCATTTACAAACCATAAGTGCTAATGACTCCATTCCTTTTTGTGGTTGTAGGGGCTGTTGATTGGAGTACACTAAAACAAACCTGATCTCTCCAGGACATTCAGAAGCCAAGTTATAAGCCCACAAATGTGTAACTGGACTACTTCTTTAAAGTGACACCAGGCCCGGTGACCTTTGGGACATGGTTTGACCCCCTATAGGAATGTGCGATCATCATGAAACGTTCAGATCACTTACAACTCAATAGATTCTACCTTCTTGTAACGTTTCAGCCTGATTGGACCTTGTTTTCACACAAATGAACCCAGAATGATGTGAAATTGTGCTTCGTGCAACATAATTCTGGGTGCCATTTACAAACCATAAGTGCTAATGACTCCATTCCGTTTTGTGGTTGTAGGGGCTGTTGATTGGAGTACACTAAAACAAACCTAACCTCTCTAGGACATTCAGAAGCCAAGTTATAAGCCCACAAACATGTAACTGGACTACTTCTTTAAAGTGACACCAGGCCCGGTGACCTTTGGGACATGGTTTTACCCCCTATAGGAATGTGCGATCATCTTGAAACATTCAGATCACTTACAACTCAATAGATTCTACCTTCTTGTAACGTTTCAGCCTGATTGGACCTTGTTTTCACACAAATGGACCCAGAATGATGTGAAATTGTGCTTCGTGCAACATAATTCTGGGTGCCATTTACAAACCATAAATGCTAATGACTCCATTCCTTTTTGTGGTTGCAGGGGCTGTTGATTGGAGTACATTAAAACAAACCTGATCTCTCTAGGACATTCAGAAGCCAAGTTATAAGCCCACAAATGTGTAACTGGACTACTTCTTTAAATTGACACCAGATCCGGTGACCTTTGGGACATGGTTTGACCCCCTTAGGAAAGTGCTATCATCATGAAACGTTCAGATCACTTACAACTCAATAGATTCTACCTTCTTGTAACGTATCAGCCTGATTGGACCTTGTTTTCACACAAATGGACCCAGAATGATGTGAAATTGTGCTTCGTGCAACATAATTCTGGGTGCCATTTACAAACCATAAGTGCTAATATCTCCATTCCTTTTTGTGGTTGTAGGGTATGTTGATTGGAGTATACTAAAACAAACCTGATCTCTCTAGGACATTCAGAAGCCAAGTTATAAGCCCACAAATTTGTAACTGGACTACTTCTTTAGACACCAGATCCGGTGACCTTTGGGACATGGTTTGACCCCCTTAGGGAAGTGCTATCATCATGAAACGTTCAGATCACTTACAACTTAATAGATTCTACCTTCCTGTAATGTTTCAGCCTGATTGGACCTTGTTTTAACACAAATGGACCCAGAATGATGTGAAATTGTGCTTCGTGCAACATAATTCTGGGTGCCATTTACAAACCATAAGTGCTAATGACTCCATTCCTTTTTGTGGTTGTAGGGGCTGTTGATTGGAGTACACTAAAACAAACCTGACCTCTCTAGGACATTCAGAAGCCAAGTTATAAGCCCACAAATGTGTAACTGGACTACTTCTTTAAAGTGACACCAGATCCGGTGACCTTTGGGACATGGTTTGACCCCCTTAGGAAAGTGCTATCATCATGAAACGTTCAGATCACTTACAACTCAATAGATTCTACCTTCCTGTAACGTTTCAGCCTGATTGGACCTTGTTTTCACACAAATGGACCCAGAATCATGTGAAATTGTGCTTCGTGCAACATAATTCTGGGTGCCATTTAAAAACCATAAGTGCTAATGACTCCATTCCTTTTTGTGGTTGTAGGGGCTGTTGATTGGAGTACACTAAAACAAACCTAACCTCTCTAGGACATTCAGAAGCCAAGTTATAAGCCCACAAAGGTGTAACTGGACTACTTCTTTAAAGTGACACCTGATCCGGTGACCTTTGGGACATGGTTTGACCCCCTTAGGAAAGTGCTATCATCATGAAACGTTCAGATCACTTACAACTCAATAGATTCTACCTTCCTGTAACGTTTCAGCCTGATTGGACCTTGTTTTCACACAAAAGGACCCAGAATGATGTGAAATTGTGCTTCGTGCAACATAATTCTGGGTGCCATTTAAAAACCATAAGTGCTAATGACTCCATTCCTTTTTGTGGTTGTAGGGGCTGTTGATTGGAGTACACTAAAATAAACCTGATCTCTCTAGGACATTCAGAAGCCAAGTTATAAGCCCACAAATATGTAACTGGACTACTTCTTTAAATTGACACCAGATCCGGTGACCTTTTGGACATGGTTTGACCCCCTTAGGAAAGTGCTATCATCATGAAACGTTCAGATCACTTACAACTCAATAGATTCTACCTTCCTGTAACGTTTCAGCCTGATTGGACCTTGTTTTCACACAAATGGACCCAGAATGATGTGAAATTGTGCTTCGTGCAACATAATTCTGGGTGCCATTTACAAACCATAAGTGCTAATGACTCCATTCCTTTTTGTGGCTGTAGGGGCTGTTGATTGGAGTACACTAAAACAAACCTAACCTCTCTAGGACATTCAGAAGCCAAGTTATAAGCCCACAAATGTGTAACTGGACTACTTCTTTAAAGTGACACCAGGCCCGGTGACCTTTGGGACATAGTTTTACCCCCTATAGGAATGTGCGATCATCTTGAAACGTTCAGATCACTTACAACTCAATAGATTCTACCTTCTTGTAGCATTTCAGCCTGATTGGACCTTGTTTTCACACAAATGGACCCAGAATGATGTGAAATTGTGCTTCGTGCAACATAATTCTGGGTGCCATTTAAAAACCATAAGTGCTAATGACTCCATTCCTTTTTGTGGTTGTAGGGGCTGTTGATTGGAGTACACTAAAATAAACCTGATCTCTCTAGGACATTCAGAAGCCAAGTTATAAGCCCACAAATGTGTAACTGGACTACTTCTTTAAATTGACACCAGATCCGGTGACCTTTGGGACATGGTTTGACCCCCTTAGGAAAGTGCTATCATCATGAAACGTTCAGATCACTTACAACTCAAGAGATTCCACCTTCTTGTAGCGTTTCAGCCTGATTGGACCTTGTTTTCACACAAATGGACCCAGAATGATGTGAAATTGTGCTTCGTGCAACATAATTCTGGGTGCCATTTAAAAACCATAAGTGCTAATGACTCCATTCCTTTTTGTGGTTGTAGGGGCTGTTGATTGGAGTACACTAAAACAAACCTGATCTCTCTAGGACATTCAGAAGCCAAGTTATAAGCCCACACATGTGTAACTGGACTACTTCTTTAAATTGACACCAGATCCGGTGACCTTTGGGACATGGTGTGACCCCCTTAGGAAAGTGCTATCATCATGAAACGTTCAGATCACTTACAACTCAATAGATTCTACCTTCCTGTAACGTTTCAGCCTGATTGGATCTTGTTTTCACACAAATGGACCCAGAATGATGTGAAATTGTGCTTCGTGCAACATAATTCTGGGTGCCATTTACAAACCATAAGTGCTAATGACTCCATTCCTTTTTGTGGTTGTAGGGGCTGTTGATTGGAGTACACTAAAACAACCCTGACCTCTCTAGGACATTCAGAAGCCAAGTTATAAGCCCACAAATGTGTAACTGGACCACTTCTTTAAAGTGACACCAGATCCGCTGACCTTTGGGACATGGTTTGACCCCCTTAGGAAAGTGCGATCATCATGAAACGTTCAGATCACTTACAACTCAATAGATTCTACCTTCCTGTGTTGTTTCAGCCTGATTGGACCTTGTTTTCACACAAATGAACCCAGAATAATGTGAAATTGTGCTTCGTGCAACATAATTCTGGGTGCCATTTAAAAACCATAAGTGCTAATGTCTCCATTCCTGTTTGTGGTTGTAGGGGCTGTTGATTGGAGTACACTAAAGCAAATCTGATCGCTCTAGGACATTCAGAAGCCAAGTTATAAGCCCACAAATGTGTAACTGGACTACTTCTTTAAATTGACACCAGATCCGGTGACCTTTGGGACATTGTTTGACCCCTTAGGAAAGTGCTATCATCATGAAACGTTCAGATCACTTACAACTCAATAGATTCTACCTTCCTGTAACGTTTCAGCCTGATTGGACCTTGTTTTCACACAAATGAACCCAGAATGATGTGAAATTGTGCTTTGTGCAACATAATTCTGGGTGCCATTTAAAAACCATAAGTGCTAATGACTCCATTCCTTTTTGTGGTTGTAGGGGCTGTTGATTGGAGTATACTAAAACAAACCTGATCTCTCTAGGACATTCAGAAGCCAAGTTATAAGCCCACAAATGTGTAACTGGACTACTTCTTTAGACACCAGATCCGGTGACCTTTGGGACATGGTTTGACCCCCTTAGGAAAGTGCTATCATCATGAAACGTTCAGATCACTTACAACTCAATAGATTCTACCTTCCTGTAACGATTCAGCCTGATTGGACCTTGTTTTCACACAAATGAACCCAGAATGATGTGAAATTGTGCTTTGTGCAACATAATTCTGGGTGCCATTTAAAAACCATAAGTGCTAATGTCTCAATTCCTTTTTGTGGTTCTAGGGGCTGTTGATTGGAGTACACTAAAACAAACCTGATCGCTCTAGGACATTCAGAAGCCAAGTTATAAGCCCACAAATGTGTAACTGGACTACTTCTTTAAATTGACGCCAGATCCGCTGACCTTTGAGACATGGTTTGACCCCCTTAGGAAAGTACTATCATCATGAAACCTTCAGATCACATACAACTCAATAGATTCTACCTTCATGTAACGTTTCAGCCTGATTGGACCTTGTTTTCACACAAATGAACCCAGAATGATGTGAAATTGTGCTTCGTGCAACATAATTCTGGGTGCCATTTAAAAGCCATAAGTGCTAATGACTCCATTCCTTTTTGTGGTTGTAGGGGCTGTTGATTGGAGTACACTAAAACAAACCTGATCGCTCTAGGACCTTCAGAAGCCAAGTTATAAGCCCATAAATGTGTAACTGGACTACTTCTTTAAATTGACACCAGATCCGGTGACCTTTGGGACATGGTTTGACCCCCTTAGGAAAGTGCTATCATCATTAAACGTTCAGATCACTTACAACTCAATAGATTCTACCTTCCTGTAACGTTTCAGCCTGATTGGACCTTGTTTACACACAAATGGACCCAGAATGATGTGAAATAGTGCTTCGTGCAACATAATTCTGGGTGCCATTTACAAACCATAAGTGCTAATGACTCCATTCCTTTTTGTGGTTGTAGGGGCTGTTGATTGGAGTACACTACAATAAACCTGATCTCTCTAGGACATTCAGAAGCCAAGTTATAAGCCCACAAATGTGTAACTGGACTACTTATTTAAATTGACACCAGATCCGGTGACCTTTGGGACATGGTTTGACCCCCTTAGGAAAGTGCTATCATCATTAAACGTTCAGATCACTTACAACTCAATAGATTCTACCTTCCTGTAACGTTTCAGCCTGATTGGACCTTGTTTTCACACAAATGAACCCAGAATGATGTGAAATTGTGCTTCGTGCAACATGATTCTGGGTGCCATTTACAAACCATAAGTGCTAATGACTCCATTCCTTTTTGTGGTTGTAGGGGCTGTAGATTGGAGTACACTAAAACAAACCTAACCTCTCTAGGACATTCAGAAGCCAAGTTATAAGCCCACAAAGGTGTACCTGGACTACTTCTTTAAATTGACACCAGATCCGGTGACCTTTGGGACATGGTTTGACCCCCTTAGGAAAGTGCTATTATCATGAAATGTTCAGATCACTTACAACTCAATAGATTCTACCTTCTTGTAACGTTTCAGCCTGATTGGACCTTGTTTTCACACAAATGGACCCAGAATGATGTGAAATAGTGCTTCGTGCAACATAATACTGGGTGCCATTTACAAACCATAAGTGCTAATGACTCCATTCCTTTTTGTGGTTGTAGGGGCTGTTGATTGGAGTACACTAAAATAAACTTGATCTCTCTAGGACATTCAGAAGCCAAGTTATAAGCCCACACATGTGTAACTGGACTACTTCTTTAAATTGACACCAGATCCAGTGACCTTTGGGACATGGTTTGACCCCCTTAGGAAAGTGCTATCACCATGAAACGTTCAGATCACTTACAACTCAATAGATTCTACCTTCCTGTAACGTTTCAGCCTGATTGGACCTTGTTTTCACACAAATGGACCCAGAATGATGTGAAATAGTGCTTCGTGCAACATAATTCTGGGTGCCATTTACAAACCATAAGTGATAATGACTCCATTCCTTTTTGTGGTTGTAGGGGCTGTTGATTGGAGTACACTAAAATAAACCTGATCTCTCTAGGACATTCAGAAGCCAAGTTATAAGCACACAAATGTGTAACTGGACTACTTCTTTAAATTGACACCAGATCCGGTGACCTTTGGGACATGGTTTGACCCCCTTAGGAAAGTGCTATCATCATGAAACGTTCAGATCACTTACAACTCAATAGATTCTACCTTCCTGTAACGTTTCAGCCTGATTGGACCTTGTTTTCACACAAATGGACCCAGAATCATGTGAAATTGTGCTTCGTGCAACATAATTCTGGGTGCCATTTAAAAACCATAAGTGCTAATGACTCCATTCCTTTTTGTGGTTGTAGGGGCTGTTGATTGGAGTATACTAAAACAAACCTGATCTCTCTAGGACATTCAGAAGCCACGTTATAAGCCCACAAATGTGTAACTGGACTACTTCTTTAAATTGACACCAGATCCGGTGACCTTTGGGACATGGTTTGACCCCCTTAGGAAAGTGCTATCATCATGAAACGTTCAGATCACTTACAACTCAATAGATTCTAACTTCCTGTAACGTTTCAGTCTGATTGGACCTTGTTTTCACACAAATGAACCCAGAATGATGTGAAAGTGTGCTTCGTGCAACATAATTCTGGGTGCCATTTAAAAACCATAAGTGCTAATGACTCCATTCCTCTTTGGGGTAATGGGGGCTGTTAACTGGAGTACCCTAAAACAAACCTGACCTCTCTAGGATATTCAGAAGCCAAGTTATAAGCCCACAAATGTGTAACTGGACTACTTCTTTAAAGTGACACCAGGTCCGGTGACCTTTGGGACATGGTTTGACCCCCTATAGGAATGTGCGATCATCATGAAACGTTCAGATCACTTACAACTCAATAGATTCTACCTTCTTGTAACGTTTCAACCTGATTGGACCTTGTTTTCACACAAATGGACCCAGAATGATGTGAAATTGTGCTTCATGCAACATAATTCTGGGTGCCATTTACAAACCATAAGTGCTAATGACTCCATTCCTTTTTGTGGTTGTAGGGGCTGTTTATTGGAGTACACTAAAACAAACCTGATCTCTCTAGGACATTCAGAAGCCAAGTTATAAGCCCACACATGTGTAACTGGACTACTTCTTTAAATTGACACCAGATCCGGTGACCTTTGGGACATGGTTTGACCCCCTTAGGAAAGTGCTATCATCATGAAACGTTCAGATCACTTACAACTCAATAGATTCTACCTTCCTGTAACGTTTCAGCCTGATTGGACCTTGTTTTCACACAAATGGACCCAGAATGATGTGAAATAGTGCTTCGTGCAACATAATTCTGGGTGCCATTTACAAACCATAAGTGATAATGACTCCATTCCTTTTTGTGGTTGTAGGGGCTGTTGATTGGAGTACACTAAAATAAACCTGATCTCTCTAGGACATTCAGAAGCCAAGTTATAAGCCCACAAATGTGTAACTGGACTACTTCTTTAAATTGACACCAGATCCGGTGACCTTTGGGACATGGTTTGACCCCCTTAGGAAAGTGCTATCATCATGAAACGTTCAGATCACTTACAACTCAATAGATTCTACCGTCCTGTAACGTTTCAGCCTGATTGGACCTTGTTTTCACACAAATGGACCCAGAATCATGTGAAATTGTGCTTCGTGCAACATAATTCTGGGTGCCATTTAAAAACCATAAGTGCTAATGACTCCATTCCTTTTTGTGGTTGTAGGGGCTGTTGATTGGAGTATACTAAAACAAACCTGATCTCTCTAGGACATTCAGAAGCCACGTTATAAGCCCACAAATGTGTAACTGGACTACTTCTTTAAATTGACACCAGATCCGGTGACCTTTGGGACATGGTTTGACCCCCTTAGGAAAGTGCTATCATCATGAAACGTTCAGATCACTTACAACTCAATAGATTCTAACTTCCTGTAATGTTTCAGTCTGATTGGACCTTGTTTTCACACAAATGAACCCAGAATGATGTGAAAGTGTGCTTCGTGCAACATAATTCTGGGTGCCATTTAAAAACCATAAGTGCTAATGACTCCATTCCTCTTTGGGGTAATGGGGGCTGTTAACTGGAGTACTCTAAAACAAACCTGACCTCTCTAGGATATTCAGAAGCCAAGTTATAAGCCCACAAATGTGTAACTGGACTACTTCTTTAAAGTGACACCAGGTCCGGTGACCTTTGGGACATGGTTTGACCCCCTATAGGAATGTGCGATCATCATGAAACGTTCAGATCACTTACAACTCAATAGATTCTACCTTCCTGTAACGTTTCAGCCTGATTGGACCTTGTTTTCACACAAATGGACCCAGAATGATGTGAAATTGTGCTTCATGCAACATAATTCTGGGTGCCATTTACAAACCATAAGTGCTAATGACTCCATTCCTTTTTGTGGTTGTAGGGGCTGTTGATTGGAGTACACTAAAACAAACCTGATCTCTCCAGGACATTCAGAAGCCAAGTTATAAGCCCACAAATGTGTAACTGGACTACTTCTTTAAAGTGACACCAGGCCCGGTGACCTTTGGGACATGGTTTGACCCCCTATAGGAATGTGCGATCATCATGAAACGTTCAGATCACTTACAACTCAATAGATTCTACCTTCTTGTAACGTTTCAGCCTGATTGGACCTTGTTTTCACACAAATGAACCCAGAATGATGTGAAATTGTGCTTCGTGCAACATAATTCTGGGTGCCATTTACAAACCATAAGTGCTAATGACTCCATTCCGTTTTGTGGTTGTAGGGGCTGTTGATTGGAGTACACTAAAACAAACCTAACCTCTCTAGGACATTCAGAAGCCAAGTTATAAGCCCACAAACATGTAACTGGACTACTTCTTTAAAGTGACACCAGGCCCGGTGACCTTTGGGACATGGTTTTACCCCCTATAGGAATGTGCGATCATCTTGAAACATTCAGATCACTTACAACTCAATAGATTCTACCTTCTTATAGCGTTTCAGCCTGATTGGACCTTGTTTTCACACAAATGGACCCAGAATGATGTGAAATTGTGCTTCATGCAACATAATTCTGGGTGCCATTTACAAACCAAAAGTGCTAATGACTCCATTCCTTTTTGTGGTTGTAGGGGCTGTTGATTGGAGTACACTAAAACAAACCTGATCTCTCTAGGACATTCAGAAGCCAAGTTATAAGACCACAAATGTGTAACTGGACTACTTCTTTAAATTGACACCAGATCCGGTGACCTTTGGGACATGGTTTGACCCCCTTAGGAAAGTGCTATCATCATGAAACGTTCAGATCACTTACAACTCAATAGATTCTACCTTCTTGTAACGTTTCAGCCTGATTGGACCTTGTTTTCACACAAATGGACCCAGAATGATGTGAAATTGTGCTTCGTGCAACATAATTCTGGGTGCCATTTACAAACCATAAGTGCTAATGACTCCATTCCTTTTTGTGGTTGTAGGGGCTGTTGATTAGAGTACACTAAAATAAACCTGACCGCTCTAGGACATTCAGAAGCCAAGTTATAAGCCCACAAATGTGTAACTGGACTACTTCTTTAAAGTGACACCAGGCCCGGTGACCTTTGGGACATGGTTTTACCCCCTATAGGAATGTGCGATCATCTTGAAACGTTCAGATCACTTACAACTCAATAGATTCTACCTTCCTGTAACGTTTCAGCCTGATTGGACCTTGTTTTCACACAAATGGACCCAGAATGATGTGAAATTGTGCTTCGTGCAACATAATTCTGGGTGCCATTTACAAACCAAAAGTGCTAATGACTCCATTCCTTTTTGTGGTTGTAGGGGCTGTTGATTGGAGTACACTAAAACAAACCTGATCTCTCTAGGACATTCAGAAGCCAAGTTATAAGCCCACAAATGTGTAACTGGACTACTTCTTTAAATTGACACCAGATCCGGTGACCTTTGGGACATGGTTTGACCCCCTTAGGAAAGTGCTATCATCATGAAACGTTCAGATCACTTACAACTCAATAGATTATACCTTCTTGTACCGTTTCAGCCTGATTGGACCTTGTTTTCACACAAATGGACCCAGAATGATGTGAAATTGTGCTTCGTGCAACATAATTCTGGGTGCCATTTACAAACCATAAGTGCTAATGACTCCATTCCTTTTTGTGGTTGTAGGGGCTGTTGATTGGAGTACACTAAAACAAACCTGACCGCTCTAGGACATTCAGAAGCCAAGTTATAAGCCCACAAATGTGTAACTGGACTACTTCTTTAAAGTGACACCAGGCCCGGTGACCTTTGGGACATGGTTTTACCCCCTATAAGAATGTGCGATCATCTTGAAACGTTCAGATCACTTACAACTCAATAGATTCTACCTTCCTGTAACGTTTCAGCCTGATTGGACCTTGTTTTCACACAAATGGACCCAGAATGATGTGAAATTGTGCTTCGTGCAACATAATTCTGGGTGCCATTTAAGAACCATAAGTGCTAATGACTCCATTCCTTTTTGTGGTTGTGGGGGCTGTTGATTGGAGTACACTAAAACAACCCTGATCTCTCTAGGACATTCAGAAGCCAAGTTATAAGCCCACAAAGGTGTAACTGGACTACTTCTTTAAAGTGACACCAGGCCCGGTGACCTTTGGGACATGGTTTGACCCCCTATAGGAAAGTGCTATCATCATGAAACGTTCAGATCACTTACAACTCAATAGATTCTACCTTCCTGTAACGTTTCTGCCTGATTGGACCTTGTTTTCACACAAATGAACCCAGAATGATGTGAAATTTTGCTTCGTGCAACATAATTCTGGGTGCCATTTACAAACCATAAGTGCTAATGACTCCATTCCTTTTTGTGGTTGTAGGGGCTGTTGATTGGAGTACATTAAAACAAACCTGACCTCTCCAGGACATTCAGAAGCCAAGTTATAAGCCCAAAAATGTGTAACTGGACTACTACTTTAAATTGACACCAGATCCGGTGACATTTGGGACATGGTTTGACCCCCTTAGGAAAGTGCTATCATCATGAAACGTTCAGATCACTTACAACTCAATAGATTCTACCTTTCTGTAACGTTTCAGCCTGATTGGACCTTGTTTTCACACAAATGAACCCAGAATGATGTGAAATTGTGCTTCGTGCAACATAATTCTGGGTGCCATTTACAAACCATAAGTGCTAATGACTCCATTCCTTTTTGTGGTTGTAGGGGCTGTTGATTGGAGTGTACTAAAACAAACCTGATCTCTCTAGGACATTCAGAAGCCAAGTTATAAGCCCACAAATGTGTAACTGGACTACTTCTTTAGACACCAGATCCGGTGACCTTTGGGACATGGTTTGACCCCCTTAGGGAAGTGCTATCATCATGAAACCTTCAGATAACTTACATTTTAATAGATTCTACCTTCCTGTAATGTTTCAGCCTGATTGGACCTTGTTTTCACACAAATGGACCCAGAATGATGTGAAATTGTGCTTCGTGCAACATAATTCTGGGTGCCATTTACAAACCATAAGTGCTAATGACTCCATTCCTTTTTGTGGTTGTAGGGGCTGTTGATTGGAGTACACTAAAACAAACCTGACCGCTCTAGGACATTCAGAAGCCAAGTTATAAGCCCACAAATGTGTAACTGGACTAATTCTTTAAAGTGACACCAGATCCGGTGACCTTTGCGACATGGTTTGACCCCCTTAGGAAAGTGCTATCATCATGAAACGTTCAGATCACTTACAACTCAATAGATTCTACCTTCCTGTAATGTTTCTGCCTGATTGGACCTTGTTTTCACACAAATGAACCCAGAATGATGTGAAATTGTGCTTCGTGCAACATAATTCTGTGTGCCATTTACAAACCATAAGTGCTAATGACTCCATTCCTTTTTGTGGTTGTAGGGGCTGTTGATTGGAGTACATTAAAACAAACCTGATCTCTCTAGGACATTCAGAAGCCAAGTTATAAGCCTACAAAGATGTAACTGGACTACTTCTTTAAAGTGACACCAGACCCGGTGACCTTTGGGACATGGTTTTACCCCCTATAGGAATGTGCGATCATCTTGAAACGTTCAGATCACTTACAACTCAATAGATTCTACCTTCCTGTAACGTTTCAGCCTGATTGGACCTTGTTTTCACACAAATGGACCCAGAATGATGTGAAATTGTGCTTCGTGCAACATAATTCTGGGTGCCATTTAAGAACCATAAGTGCTAATGACTCCATTCCTTTTTGTGGTTGTGGGGGCTGTTGATTGGAGTACACTAAAACAACCCTGATCTCTCTAGGACATTCAGAAGCCAAGTTATAAGCCCACAAAGGTGTAACTGGACTACTTCTTTAAAGTGACACCAGGCCCGGTGACCTTTGGGACATGGTTTGACCCCCTATAGGAAAGTGCTATCATCATGAAACGTTCAGATCACTTACAACTCAATAGATTCTACCTTCCTGTAACGTTTCTGCCTGATTGGACCTTGTTTTCACACAAATGAACCCAGAATGATGTGAAATTTTGCTTCGTGCAACATAATTCTGGGTGCCATTTACAAACCTTAAGTGCTAATGACTCCATTCCTTTTTGTGGTGGTAGGGGCTGTTGATTGGAGTACATTAAAACAAACCTGACCTCTCCAGGACATTCAGAAGCCAAGTTATAAGCCCACAAATGTGTAACTGGACTACTACTTTAAATTGACACCAGATCCGGTGACATTTGGGACATGGTTTGACCCCCTTAGGAAAGTGCTATCATCATGAAACGTTCAGATCACTTACAACTCAATAGATTCTACCTTTCTGTAACGTTTCAGCCTGATTGGACCTTGTTTTCACACAAATGAACCCAGAATGATGTGAAATAGTGCTTCGTGCAACATAATTCTGGGTGCCATTTAAAAACCATAAGTGCTAATGACTCCATTCCTTTTTGTGGTTGTAGGGGCTGTTGATTGGAGTATACTAAAACAAACCTGATCTCTCTAGGACATTCAGAAGCCAAGTTATAAGCCCACAAATGTGTAACTGGACTACTTCTTTAGACACCAGATCCGGTGACCTTTGGGACATGGTTTGACCCCCTTAGGGAAGTGCTATCATCATGAAACCTTCAGATCACTTACATTTTAATAGATTCTACCTTCCTGTAATGTTTCAGCCTGACTGGACCTTGTTTTCACACAAATGGACCCAGAATGATGTGAAATTGTGCTTCGTGCAACATAATTCTGGGTGCCATTTACAAACCATAAGTGCTAATGACTCCATTCCTTTTTGTGGTTGTAGGGGCTGTTGATTGGAGTACACTAAAACAAACCTGATCTCTCCAGGACATTCAGAAGCCAAGTTATAAGCCTACAAAGATGTAACTGGACTACTTCTTTAAAGTGACACCAGGCCCGGTGACCTTTGGGACATGGTTTTACCCCCTATAGGAATGTGCGATCATCTTGAAACGTTCAGATCACTTACAACTCAATAGATTCTACCTTCCTGTAACGTTTCAGCCTGATTGGACCTTGTTTTCACACAAATGGACCCAGAATGATGTGAAATTGTGCTTCGTGCAACATAATTCTGGGTGCCATTTACAAACCAAAAGTGCTAATGACTCCATTCCTTTTTGTGGTTGTAGGGGCTGTTGATTGGAGTACACTAAAACAAACCTGATCTCTCTAGGACATTCAGAAGCCAAGTTATAAGCCCACAAATGTGTAACTGGACTACTTCTTTAAATTGACACCAGATCCGGTGACCTTTGGGACATGGTTTGACCCCCTTAGGAAAGTGCTATCATCATGAAACGTTCAGATCACTTACAACTCAATAGATTCTACCTTCTTGTAACGTTTCAGCCTGATTGGACCTTGTTTTCACACAAATGGACCCAGAATGATGTGAAATTGTGCTTCGTGCAACATAATTCTGGGTGCCATTTACAAACCATAAGTGCTAATGACTCCATTCCTTTTTGTGGTTGTAGGGGCTGTTGATTGGAGTACACTAAAACAAACCTGACCGCTCTAGGACATTCAGAAGCCAAGTTATAAGCCCACAAATGTGTAACTGGACTACTTCTTTAAAGTGACACCAGGCCCGGTGACCTTTGGGACATGGTTTTACCCCCTATAGGAATGTGCGATCATCTTGAAACGTTCAGATCACTTACAACTCAATAGATTCTACCTTCCTGTAACGTTTCAGCCTGATTGGACCTTGTTTTCACACAAATGGACCCAGAATGATGTGAAATTGTGCTTCGTGCAACATAATTCTGGGTGCCATTTAAGAACCATAAGTGCTAATGACTCCATTCCTTTTTGTGGTTGTGGGGGCTGTTGATTGGAGTACACTAAAACAACCCTGATCTCTCTAGGACATTCAGAAGCCAAGTTATAAGCCCACAAAGGTGTAACTGGACTACTTCTTTAAAGTGACACCAGGCCCGGTGACCTTTGGGACATGGTTTGACCCCCTATAGGAAAGTGCTATCATCATGAAACGTTCAGATCACTTACAACTCAATAGATTCTACCTTCCTGTAACGTTTCAGCCTGATTGGACCTTGTTTTCACACAAATGAACCCAGAATGATGTGAAATTTTGCTTCGTGCAACATAATTCTGGGTGCCATTTACAAACCATAAGTGCTAATGACTCCATTCCTTTTTGTGGTTGTAGGGGCTGTTGATTGGAGTACATTAAAACAAACCTGACCTCTCCAGGACATTCAGAAGCCAAGTTATAAGCCCAAAAATGTGTAACTGGACTACTACTTTAAATTGACACCAGATCCGGTGACATTTGGGACATGGTTTGACCCCCTTAGGAAAGTGCTATCATCATGAAACGTTCAGATCACTTACAACTCAATAGATTCTACCTTTCTGTAACGTTTCAGCCTGATTGGACCTTGTTTTCACACAAATGAACCCAGAATGATGTGAAATTGTGCTTCGTGCAACATAATTCTGGGTGCCATTTACAAACCATAAGTGCTAATGACTCCATTCCTTTTTGTGGTTGTAGGGGCTGTTGATTGGAGTGTACTAAAACAAACCTGATCTCTCTAGGACATTCAGAAGCCAAGTTATAAGCCCACAAATGTGTAACTGGACTACTTCTTTAGACACCAGATCCGGTGACCTTTGGGACATGGTTTGACCCCCTTAGGGAAGTGCTATCATCATGAAACCTTCAGATCACTTACATTTTAATAGATTCTACCTTCCTGTAATGTTTCAGCCTGATTGGACCTTGTTTTCACACAAATGGACCCAGAATGATGTGAAATTGTGCTTCGTGCAACATAATTCTGGGTGCCATTTACAAACCATAAGTGCTAATGACTCCATTCCTTTTTGTGGTTGTAGGGGCTGTTGATTGGAGTACACTAAAACAAACCTGACCGCTCTAGGACATTCAGAAGCCAAGTTATAAGCCCACAAATGTGTAACTGGACTAATTCTTTAAAGTGACACCAGATCCGGTGACCTTTGCGACATGGTTTGACCCCCTTAGGAAAGTGCTATCATCATGAAACGTTCAGATCACTTACAACTCAATAGATTCTACCTTCCTGTAACGTTTCTGCCTGATTGGACCTTGTTTTCACACAAATGAACCCAGAATGATGTGAAATTGTGCTTCGTGCAACATAATTCTGTGTGCCATTTACAAACCATAAGTGCTAATGACTCCATTCCTTTTTGTGGTTGTAGGGGCTGTTGATTGGAGTACATTAAAACAAACCTGATCTCTCTAGGACATTCAGAAGCCAAGTTATAAGCCTACAAAGATGTAACTGGACTACTTCTTTAAAGTGACACCAGACCCGGTGACCTTTGGGACATGGTTTTACCCCCTATAGGAATGTGCGATCATCTTGAAACGTTCAGATCACTTACAACTCAATAGATTCTACCTTCCTGTAACGTTTCAGCCTGATTGGACCTTGTTTTCACACAAATGGACCCAGAATGATGTGAAATTGTGCTTCGTGCAACATAATTCTGGGTGCCATTTAAGAACCATAAGTGCTAATGACTCCATTCCTTTTTGTGGTTGTGGGGGCTGTTGATTGGAGTACACTAAAACAACCCTGATCTCTCTAGGACATTCAGAAGCCAAGTTATAAGCCCACAAAGGTGTAACTGGACTACTTCTTTAAAGTGACACCAGGCCCGGTGACCTTTGGGACATGGTTTGACCCCCTATAGGAAAGTGCTATCATCATGAAACGTTCAGATCACTTACAACTCAATAGATTCTACCTTCCTGTAACGTTTCTGCCTGATTGGACCTTGTTTTCACACAAATGAACCCAGAATGATGTGAAATTTTGCTTCGTGCAACATAATTATGGGTGCCATTTACAAACCTTAAGTGCTAATGACTCCATTCCTTTTTGTGGTGGTAGGGGCTGTTGATTGGAGTACATTAAAACAAACCTGACCTCTCCAGGACATTCAGAAGCCAAGTTATAAGCCCACAAATGTGTAACTGGACTACTACTTTAAATTGACACCAGATCCGGTGACATTTGGGACATGGTTTGACCCCCTTAGGAAAGTGCTATCATCATGAAACGTTCAGATCACTTACAACTCAATAGATTCTACCTTTCTGTAATGTTTCAGCCTGATTGGACCTTGTTTTCACACAAATGAACCCAGAATGATGTGAAATTGTGCTTCGTGCAACATAATTCTGGGTGCCATTTAAAAACCATAAGTGCTAATGACTCCATTCCTTTTTGTGGTTGTAGGGGCTGTTGATTGGAGTATACTAAAACAAACCTGATCTCTCTAGGACATTCAGAAGCCAAGTTATAAGCCCACAAATGTGTAACTGGACTACTTCTTTAGACACCAGATCCGGTGACCTTTGGGACATGGTTTGACCCCCTTAGGGAAGTGCTATCATCATGAAACCTTCAGATCACTTACATTTTAATAGATTCTACCTTCCTGTAATGTTTCAGCCTGACTGGACCTTGTTTTCACACAAATGGACCCAGAATGATGTGAAATTGTGCTTCGTGCAACATAATTCTGGGTGCCATTTACAAACCATAAGTGCTAATGACTCCATTCCTTTTTGTGGTTGTAGGGGCTGTTGATTGGAGTACACTAAAACAAACCTGACCGCTCTAGGACATTCAGAAGCCAAGTTATAAGCCCACAAATGTGTAACTGGACTAATTCTTTAAAGTGACACCAGATCCGGTGACCTTTGCGACATGGTTTGACCCCCTTAGGAAAGTGCTATCATCATGAAACGTTCAGATCACTTACAACTCAATAGATTCTACCTTCCTGTAACGTTTCTGCCTGATTGGACCTTGTTTTCACACAAATGAACCCAGAATGATGTGAAATTGTGCTTCGTGCAACATAATTCTGTGTGCCATTTACAAACCATAAGTGCTAATGACTCCATTCCTATTTGTGGTTGTAGGGGCTGTTGATTGGAGTACATTAAAACAAACCTGATCTCTCTAGGACATTCAGAAGCCAAGTTATAAGCCTACAAAGATGTAACTGGACTACTTCTTTAAAGTGACACCAGGCCCGGTGACCTTTGGGACATGGTTTTACCCCCTATAGGAATGTGCGATCATCTTGAAACGTTCAGATCACTTACAACTCAATAGATTCTACCTTCCTGTAACGTTTCAGCCTGATTGGACCTTGTTTTCACACAAATGGACCCAGAATGATGTGAAATTGTGCTTCGTGCAACATAATTCTGGGTGCCATTTAAGAACCATAAGTGCTAATGACTCCATTCCTTTTTGTGGTTGTAGGGGCTGTTGATTGGAGTACACTAAAACAAACCTGACCAATCTAGGACATTCAGAAGCCAAGTTATAAGCCCACAAATGTGTAACTGGACTAATTCTTTTAAGTGACACCAGATCCGGTGACCTTTGCGACATGGTTTGACCCCCTTAGGAAAGTGCTATCATCATGAAACGTTCAGATCACTTACAACTCAATAGATTCTACCTTCCTGTAACGTTTCTGCCTGATTGGACCTTGTTTTCACACAAATGAACCCAGGATGATGTGAAATTGTGCTTCGTGCAACATAATTCTGTGTGCCATTTAAAAACCATAAGTGCTAATGACTCCATTCCTTTTTGTGGTTGTAGGGGCTGTTGATTGGAGTACATTAAAACAAACCTGATCTCTCTAGGACATTCAGAAGCCAAGTTATAAGCCTACAAAGATGTAACTGGACTACTTCTTTAAAGTGACACCAGGCCCGGTGACCTTTGGGACATGGTTTTACCCCCTATAGGAATGTGCGATCATCTTGAAACGTTCAGATCACTTACAACTCAATAGATTCTACCTTCCTGTAACGTTTCAGCCTGATTGGACCTTGTTTTCACACAAATGGACCCAGAATGATGTGAAATTGTGCTTCGTGCAACATAATTCTGGGTGCCATTTAAGAACCATAAGTGCTAATGACTCCATTCCTTTTTGTGGTTGTGGGGGCTGTTGATTGGAGTACACTAAAACAACCCTGATCTCTCTAGGACATTCAGAAGCCAAGTTATAAGCCCACAAAGGTGTAACTGGACTACTTCTTTAAGGTGAGACCAGGCCCGGTGACCTTTGGGACATGGTTTGACCCCCTATAGGAAAGTGCTATCATCATGAAACGTTCAGATCACTTACAACTCAATAGATTCTACCTTCCTGTAACGTTTCTGCCTGATTGGACCTTGTTTTCACACAAATGAACCCAGAATGATGTGAAATTTTGCTTCGTGCAACATAATTCTGGGTGCCATTTACAAACCATAAGTGCTAATGACTCCATTCCTTTTTGTGGTTGTAGGGGCTGTTGATTGGAGTACATTAAAACAAACCTGACCTCTCCAGGACATTCAGAAGCCAAGTTATAAGCCCACAAATGTGTAACTGGACTACTACTTTAAATTGACACCAGGCCCGGTGACCTTTGGGACATGGTTTGACCCCCTTAGGAAAGTGCTATCATCATGAAACGTTCAGATCACTTACAACGCAATAGATTCTACCTTCCTGTAACGTTTCAGCCTGATTGGACCTTGTTTTCACACAAATGAACCCAGAATGATGTGAAATTGTGCTTCGTGCAACATAATTCTGGGTGCCATTTAAAAACCATAAGTCTAATGACTCCATTCCTTTTTGTGGTTGTAGGGGCTGTTGATTGGAGTATACTAAAACAAACCTGATCTCTCTAGGACATTCAGAAGCCAAGTTATAAGCCCACAAATTTGTAACTGGACTACTTCTTTAGACACCAGATCCGGTGACCTTTGGGACATGGTTTGACCCCCTTAGGAAAGTGCTATCATCATGAAACGTTCAGATCACTTACAACAATAGATTCTACCTTCCTGTAACGTTTCAGCCTGATTGGACCTTGTTTTCACACAAATGAACCCAGAATGATGTGAAATTGTGCTTCGTGCAACGTAATTCTGGGTGCCATTTAAAAACCATAAGTGCTAATGTCTCCATTCCTTTTTGTGGTTATAGGGGCTGTTGATTGGAGTACACTAAAACAAACCTGATCTCTCTAGGACATTCAGAAGCCAAGTTATAAGCCCACACACAAAGATGTAACTGGACTACTTCTTTAAAGTGACACTTGGCCCGGTGACCTTTGGGACATGGTTTGACCCCCTATAGGAATGTGCGATCATCTTGAAACGTTCAGATCACTTACAACTCAATAGATTCTACCTTCTTGTAGCGTTTCAGCCGGATTGGACCTTGTTTTCACACAAATTGACCCAGAATCATGTGAAATTGTGCTTAGTGCAGCATAATTCTGGGTGCCATTTAAGAACCATAAGTGCTAATGACTCCATTCCTTTTTGTGGTTGTAGGGGCTGTTGATTGGAGTACACTAAAATAAAAATGATCTCTCTAGGACATTCTCAAGCCAAGTTATAAGCCCACAAATGTGTAACTGGACTACTTCTTTAAATTGACACCAGATCCGGTGACCTTTGGGACATGGTTTGACCCCCTTAGGAAAGTGCTATCATCATGAAACATTCAGATCACTTACAACTCAATAGATTCTACCTTCCTGTAACGTTTCAGCCTGATTGGACCTTGTTTTCACACAAATGAACCCAGAATGATGTGAAATTGTGCTTCGTGCAACATAATTCTGGGTGCCATTTAAGAACCATAAGTGCTAATGACTCCATTCCTTTTTGTGGGTTTGGGGGCTGTTGATTGGAGTACACTAAAACAACCCTGATCTCTCTAGGACATTCAGAAGCCAAGTTATAAGCCCACAAAGGTGTAACTGGACTACTTCTTTAAAGTGACACCAGGCCCGGTGACCTTTGGGACATGGTTTGACCCCCTATAGGAAAGTGCTATCATCATGAAACGTTCAGATCACTTACAACTCAATAGATTCTACCTTCCTGTAACGTTTCTGCCTGATTGGACCTTGTTTTCACACAAATGAACCCAGAATGATGTGAAATTTTGCTTCGTGCAACATAATTCTGGGTGCCATTTACAAACCATAAGTGCTAATGACTCCATTCCTTTTTGTGGTTGTAGGGGCTGTTGATTGGAGTACATTAAAACAAACCTGACCTCTCCAGGACATTCAGAAGCCAAGTTATAAGCCCACAAATGTGTAACTGGACTACTACTTTAAATTGACACCAGGCCCGGTGACCTTTGGGACATGGTTTGACCGCCTTAGGAAAGTGCTATCATCATGAAACGTTCAGATCACTTACAACGCAATAGATTCTACCTTCCTGTAACGTTTCAGCCTGATTGGACCTTGTTTTCACACAAATGAACCCAGAATGATGTGAAATTGTGCTTCGTGCAACATAATTCTGGGTGCCATTTAAAAACCATAAGTCTAATGACTCCATTCCTTTTTGTGGTTGTAGGGGCTGTTGATTGGAGTATACTAAAACAAACCTGATCTCTCTAGGACATTCAGAAGCCAAGTTATAAGCCCACAAATTTGTAACTGGACTACTTCTTTAGACACCAGATCCGGTGACCTTTGGGACATGGTTTGACCCCCTTAGGAAAGTGCTATCATCATGAAATGTTCAGATCACTTACAACAATAGATTCTACCTTCCTGTAACGTTTCAGCCGTATTGGACCTTGTTTTCACACAAATGAACCCAGAATGATGTGAAATTGTGCTTCGTGCAACATAATTCTGGGTAACATTTAAAAACCATAAGTGCTAATGTCTCCATTCCTTTTTGTGGTTCTAGGGGCTGTTGATTGGAGTACACTAAAACAAACCTGATCTCTCTAGGACATTCAGAAGCCAAGTTATAAGCCCACACAAAAAGATGTAACTGGACTACTTCTTTAAAGTGACACTTGGCCCGGTGACCTTTGGGACATGGTTTGACCCCCTATAGGAATGTGCGATCATCTTGAAACGTTCAGATCACTTACAACTCAATAGATTCTACCTTCTTGTAGCGTTTCAGCCGGATTGGACCTTGTTTTCACACAAATTGACCCAGAATCATGTGAAATTGTGCTTAGTGCAGCATAATTCTGGGTGCCATTTAAGAACCATAAGTGCTAATGACTCCATTCCTTTTTGTGGTTGTAGGTGCTGTTGATTGGAGTACACTAAAATAAAAATGATCTCTCTAGGACATTCAGAAGCCAAGTTATAAGCCCACAAATGTGTAACTGGACTACTTCTTTAAATTGACACCAGATCCGGTGACCTTTGGGACATGGTTTGACCCCCTTTGGAAAGTGCTATCATCATGAAACATTCAGATCACTTACAACTCAATAGATTCTACCTTCCTGTAACGTTTCAGCCTGATTGGACCTTGTTTTCACACAAATGAACCCAGAATGATGTGAAATTGTGCTTCGTGCAACATAAATCTGGGTGCCATTTACAAACCATAAGTGCTAATGACTCCATTCCTTTTTGTGGTTGTAGGGGCTGTTGATTGGAGTACACTAAAACAAACCTGACCTCTCTAGGACATTCAGAAGCCAAGTTATAAGCCCACAAAGGTGTAACTGGACAACTTCTTTAAAGTGACACCAGGCCCGGTGACCTTTGGGACATGGTTTTACCCCCTATAAGAATGTGCGATCATCTTGAAACCTTCAGATCACTTACAACTCAATAGATTCTACCTTCTTGTAGCGTTTCAGCCTGATTGGACCTTGTTTTCACACAAATGGACCCAGAATGATGTGAAATTGTGCTTCGTGCAACATAATTCTGGGTGCCATTTACAAACCATAAGTGCTAATGACTCCATTCCTTTTTGTGGTTGTAGGGGCTGTTGATTGGAGTACATTAAAACAAACCTGATCTCTCTAGGCCATTCAGAAGTCAAGTTATAAGCCCACAAATGTGTAACTGGACTACTACTTTAAATTGACACCATATCCGGTGACCTTTGGGACATGGTTTGACCCCCTTAGGAAAGTGCTATCATCATGAAACATTCAGATCACTTACAACTCAATAGATTCTACCTTCCTGTAACGTTTCAGCCTGATTGGACCTTGTTTTCACACAAATGAACCCAGAATGATGTGAAATTGTGCTTCGTGCAACATAATTCTGGGTGCCATTTACAAACCATAAGTGCTAACGACTCCATTCCTTTTTGTGGTTGTAGGGGCTGTTGATTGGAGAACACTAAAACAAACCTAACCTCTCTAGGACATTCAGAAGCCAAGTTATAAGCCCACAAAGGTGTAACTGGACTACTTCTTTAAAGTGACACCAGGCCCGGTGACCTTTGGGACATGGTTTTACCCCCTATAGGAATGAGCGATCATCTTGAAACGTTCAGATCCCTTACAACTCAATAGATTCTACCTTCTTGTAGCGTTTCAGCCTGATTGGACCTTGATTTCACACAAATGGACCCAGAATGATGTGAAATTGTTCTTCCTGCAACATAATTCTGGGTGCCATTTACAAACCTTAAGTGCTAATGACTCCATTCCTTTTTGTGGTTGTAGGGGCTGTTGATTGGAGTACACTAAAACAAACCTGATCTCTCTAGGACATTCAGAAGCCAAGTTATAAGCCCACAAATGTGTAACTTGACTACTTCTTTAAATTGACACCAGATCCGGTGACCTTTGGGACATGGTTTGACCCCCTTAGGAAAGTGCTATCATCATGAAACGTTCAGATCACTTACAACTCAATAGATTCTACCTTCCTGTAACGTTTCAGCCTGATTGGACCTTGTTTTCACACAAATGAACCCAGAATGATGTGAAATTGTGCTTTGTGCAACATAATTCTGGGTGCCATTTACAAACCATAAGTGCTAATGACTCCATTCCTTTTTGTGGTTGTAGGGGCTGTTGATTGGAGTACACTAAAACAAACCTGACCTCTCTAGGACATTCAGAAGTCAAGTTATAAGCCCACAAAGGTGTAACTGGACAACTTCTTTAAAGTGACACCAGGCCCGGTGACCTTTGGGACATGGTTTTACCCCCTATAGGAATGAGCGATCATCTTGAAACGTTCAGATACCTTACAACTCAATAGATTCTACCTTCTTGTAGCGTTTCAGCCTGATTGGACCTTGATTTCACACAAATGGACCCAGAATGATGTGAAATTGTTCTTCCTGCAACATAATTCTGGGTGCCATTTACAAACCTTAAGTGCTAATGACTCCATTCCTTTTTGTGGTTGTAGGGGCTGTTGATTGGAGTACACTAAAACAAACCTGATCTCTCTAGGACATTCAGAAGCCAAGCTATAAGCCCACAAATGTGTAACTGGACTACTTCTTTAAATTGACACCAGATCCGGTGACCTTTGGGACATGGTTTGACCCCCTTAGGAAAGTGCTATCATCATGAAACGTTCAGATCACTTACAACTCAATAGATTCTACCTTCCTGTAACGTTTCAGCCTGATTGGACCTTGTTTTCACACAAATGAACCCAGAATGATGTGAAATTGTGCTTTGTGCAACATAATTCTGGGTGCCATTTACAAACCATAAGTGCTAATGACTCCATTCCTTTTTGTGGTTTTAGGGGCTGTTGATTGGAGTACACTAAAACAAACTAACCTCTCTAGGACATTCAGAAGCCAAGTTATAAGCCCAAAAGGTGTAACTGGACTACTACTTTAAAGTGACACCAGGCCCGGTGACCTTTGGGACATGGTTTCCCCCCTATAGGAATGTGCGATCATCTTGAAATGTTCAGATCACTTACAACTCAATAGATTCTACCTTCTTGTAGCGTTTCAGCCTGATTGGACCTTGTTTTCACACAAATGGACCCAGAATGATGTGAAATTGTGCTTCGTGCAACATAATTCTGGAAGCCATTTACAAACCATAAGTGCTAATGACTCCATTCCTTTTTGTGGTTGTAGGGGCTGTTGATTGGAGTACACTAAAACAAACCTGATCTCTCTAGGACATTCAGAAGCCAAGTTATAAGCCCACAAATGTGTAACTGGACTACTTCTTTAAATTGACACCAGATCCGGTGACTTTTGGGACATGGTTTGACCCCCTTAGGAAAGTGCTATCATCATGAAATGTTCAGATCACTTGCAACTCAATAGATTCTACCTTCCTGTAACGTTTCAGCCTGACTGGACCTTGTTTTCACACAAATGAACCCAGAATGATGTGAAATTGTGCTTCGTGCAACATAATTCTGGGTGCCATTTACAAACCATAAGTGCTAATATCTCCATTCCTTTTTGTGGTTGTAGGGGCTGTTGATTGGAGTACATTAAAACAAACCTGATCTCTCTAGGTCATTCAGAAGCCAAGTTATAAGCCCACAAATGTGTAACTGGACTGCTTCTTTAAATTAACACCAGATCCGGTGACCTTTTGACATGGTTTGACCCCCTTAGGAAAGTGCTATCATCATGAAACGTTCAGATAACTTACAACTCAATAGATTCTACCTTCCCGTAACGTTTCAGCCTGATTGGACCTTGTTTTCACACAAATGAACCCAGAATGATGTGAAATTGTGCTTCGTGCAACATAATTCTGGGTGCCATTTACAAACCATAAGTGCTAATGACTACATTCCCTTTTGTGTTTGTAGGGGCTCTTGATTGGAGTACATTAAAACAAACCTGATCTCTCTAGGTCATTCAGAAGCCAAGTTATAAGCCCACAAATGTGTAACTGGACTGCTTCTTTAAATTGACACCAAATCCGGTGACCTTTGGGACATGGTTTGACCCCCTTAGGAAAGTGCTATCATCATGAAACGTTCAGATAACTTACAACTCAATAGATTCTACCTTCCTGTAACGTTTCAGCCTGATTGGACCTTGTTTTCACACAAATGAACCCAGAATGATGTGAAATTGTGCTTCGTGCAACATAATTCTGGGTGCCATTTACAAACCATAAGTGCTAATGACTCCATTCCTTTTTGTGGTTGTAGGGGCTTTGATTGGAGTACACTAAAACAAACCTAACCTCTCTAGGACATTCAGAAGCCAAGTTATAAGCCCACAAAGGTGTAACTGGACTACTTCTTTAAAGTGACACCAGGCCCGGTGACCTTTGGGAAATGGTTTTACCCCCAATAGGAATGTGCGATCATCTTGAAACGTTCAGATCACTTACAACTCAATACATTCTACCTTCCTGTATAGTTTCAGCCTGATTGGACCTTGTTTTCACACAAATGAACCCTGAATGATGTGAAATTGTGCTTCGTGCAACATAATTCTGGGTGCCATTTACAAACCATAAGTGCTAATGACTCCATTCCTTTTTGTGGTTGTAAGGGCTGTTGATTGGAGTACATTAAAACAAACCTGATCTCTCTAGAGCCCTTTTCAGACAGACATTCTGGAACATTTGTGGAAAATTCAATCCAGTTTTTAACCGGAACTGTGTTTTCAGAGACACCACTTTTGTACCGGAACTTGTCCTTTCGGCTGCGTTCAGACAGCAGGGAAAAGTTCCAGATGTCTGGGGGGAGGG
The DNA here is from genome assembly GCF_043380555.1 of Nothobranchius furzeri. Taxonomy (NCBI): domain Eukaryota; kingdom Metazoa; phylum Chordata; class Actinopteri; order Cyprinodontiformes; family Nothobranchiidae; genus Nothobranchius; species Nothobranchius furzeri. The sequence continues at coordinate 14,261,658 of NC_091756.1, forward strand.
GGTGGGGAGGCTGTACCCGGATATTGCGTAAACAAAGTGTGGCGGGCGTACATGCGTCATTTCCCCAAACAAAGCTATTCAGTCCAACATGGCCGGCGAAGAGCTAGAATTCCTCTAACTGATCGGACTTATGTTAAGCGTAATCCTGCGCACACGAAAACGCATTAGAGACCTGGATGATGAAGCTCAATTGGTAATAAAGGAATCACGGGAGCAGTGTGAAACGCTCCGTCGCGCGTGTAGGAGACGGTACCGTAGGAGGCGAGCTGCCATGGTTCGCCGCATGCTTCAGGAGACCGCGACCCGGCGTATATGGAAACATTCACGACCAAGTGGCGAAGTTTTCTGGTCAAACGCGTTGAAAAACTTTGGAGATGAGGAGCGGTATCAACATTTTCGAATGTCTCGCAGGACCTTCAACTACCTGTTAAGCTTGGTTAGGCCTGTTTTGGCACGGAAAACTACAAACAGGCGCAGGCCTTACGAACCTTCCCTCAGGCTAGCCGTTGTTATCTGGTGGTATGCCACACCGAGCGAATACAGAACCATAAGCTGCCTGTTTGGTGTTGGTATATCCACTGTCTGTGTTTTTTTTGCGAGAGGTGACAAGTGCTCTGAAGGACCGGTGGCTAGAATGTTTCATTTCATTACCAAAGCTGGACCAGCTACAGGTCACAATGGATGGATTTGCTGCACGCGGCTACCCAATGTGTGGTGGAGCTATAGATGAAGCCACATTCCAATCATTGCTCTGAAGGACGATCCAGCTTCATATCACAACAGAAAAGGCTGGCATTCCATTGTTCTGCAGGCTGTTGTTGACCACCGTTTCTAGTAAGACTGGTTTTGTGAGAGCATGAATTTCTATGTTGTTGTCAAGAGCAAATTTACATTTTATGCATCCCTTTGTTGTTTGGGGCTGTTATGTTGCAGCACTAACGAAATGCTTTGTTCAGTTTCACAGATGTTTATGTTGGTTGGCCTGGTCGAACGCATGACGCCAGAGTACTCAGCAACTCTACCATCTTCATCAAAGCCAAACAACAAGATGGCTACCTGTTCCCCCGTGAGGTATGCCTTAACATCTAAATCTGCGCGCGCACACACACACACACACACACCCCTACACCTCTAATCTTGGTTTTCTGTCCTTCTAGATGTCCAGAGACATCAATGGTGTAGAGGTTCCCGTTCATCTGATTGGGGATGCAGCATATCCACTGAAGAAGTGGCTGATGAAGGGGTTCACACAACACCATCGTCTGACGCCTGAACAAAGCACCTTCAACTATCGTTTAAGCTCTGCTCGGATGGTTGTTGAAAATGCATTTGGGCGGCTTAAGGGCCGCTGGAAGTGTCTGGCCAAGCGTTGTGATGTGGACATTCACATTATGCCGGACATTGTGATTGCTTGTTGCATTCTTCACAATGTCTGCGAGATCAACAAAGACAATTACCTTGCTGAATGGAATACTGATGCCACTGAACTACCTGAACCTAATGCAGAAGCTGTGTATGCCCCTCCAGTTGGAGGGGCACAGCAAATTCGAGGGGCAATCATGTCAGTACTTTAACTGCATTTCAAATTGATTGTGCTTCTTGTCCAAAACTGCGTTGTACATTTTGGGACTGTAACTATGTCTGCTTCCCCTAATTAAAAAGAAAACTTTTAACAGTGTTAACCATTCTTCACATAGATGAGAATGTATTCATAGTTTCACCCAAAAAGGTTTTTATTTGCCAAGCAAAAAAAGTAAAATAGACACTGCAAACAGAGGTATAAGTTGTGTTGTGCAAAATCTGTCACTTCAAGTAAAAGACATTTAATTAAAATGTGCAAAACTTGTCCAAAAAAATTAAACTCAATACCCCCCCCACCCCCCCCCCCCCAATTTAATCGAGACTAAAGGTTTGCCATAAAAGGCTTGTATAAAAAAAAACACAAAAAACAACTTATTTTAGTAGATTGTATAAATGGCAAAAGTTTAAATAAAGTGTAACAAATAAAAACTGAAAATTAATACTGAAATGAAACTGTCTACAGATGGAGAATGTGGGGTGCAGCAGTCTGCACTGATGGAGCTCTGCAGGTCAGAATGTTACATCAGCCAGTGAAGGTGGAGGGACAATGAACTACAAATTGTGGTAGTTTGGACCCGGCATCCATTCCTGCTGTGGCTGAGTCAACCTGTTAACAAGTTGACGCATCAAAGATGTTATATCCTGGAATGTAGCCACTTCTTGTCGCCTGACCGCTAAGTATTCACGCATATATTGCTGTTCAAACTCCCTCTGCTCCTGCATTAATTCTCTGTCACGCTGATGGCTTCTCTCATCCATGCGTTCCAAAGCCTCGCTCCATTCTGTGTAGGAAGACTTGTCTCTCTTCCTCTTTCTTTGCCTTGGAGTGCTGGATGCCGCCTGCGATGGGGTGCTGCATGATGGCCCTATTGAAAAAGGCAGACATTAGTGTCACATATATGCTGTAGTGTTTCAATGTATTTTGTGCAGTGGGGTGATTATCTGAATATGGTGCACTACAGGTTTACCACAAAGACAAACATTTAAACTCAACTCAGATATAGTAACAAAATACATGTTCAAAATGGGACACGTAATGTATGTCCTCCATTTTTTGGTGAGTTTTCCAATAACTGTAACCCCCAATGAGCACGTAATTCAAACACGTCACCCAGCGCTTTTCTCATCACGTGCTCAGTTGGAGCAGTTTAGATACCAGAAGTTAAAAGCCTGCTGTTTAGGTCGCAGTTGTCTGCAATTAACGTTTTTATAGCTATAAGCTGTACATCTGCACACCCAGTCTTACAACAGCATCTGCTTGCTAACGTGAATATTTACCTGCTATGGAAGAGCAGTCACTGTCCGACGCGACTTGGGGCCTGTGGTTCTCGCTGCCGTCCGTTGCGTCTTCTTGGGCCCTCTCAAGGGAGCTGCAGCTGGCCTCAGAGCAGTCCTCTGGTCGGTTGGAAGCCGCCGCCATGCTTCCACACACCACAACAGGGTTTGTGGTTTTTTGAGCACCCCATATAGCTTCACATAAGTCGAAGTAGCCCCACTCCATCCGGTCGTTACCACTTCTCCTATTGTGGTCACATACCTCGTGGTATCGATGCTTTAAGGCCTTGAGCTTCGATATGGCCTGTTGTTTGCTCCGGTGCGTTCCCAGATCACGCAACTTCGATATTAGGCGGTCGTAGGTGACAGAGTCTCGTGCTGTACCTTGAATACTTTTCATAATGACCATGTCTCCCCTCACCGTGAGTAGGTCTCGAATCTCTGAATCTGTCCAATTGGTCGACATGTTGGAGATGCTGTTCAGATGTTCGCCTTCGTTCCTCTGTGTGTTTGTGCTCAGGACTCGGGACATCATGTGGTATACCTTCCCGGTCACGTGACATATACGTTATCTAGGTGCGCACAGCGTCCCCTCCTCCCCCCTCCCCCTTGTCCGGAAATTTATCTCACGAGTCTGAAAGCAGCCACCCTGTCCGTAACAAGTCCGGACCTGTTACTAGGGGCTTCGTCCGGAGAAATTCCGGAGCACGTTATCCGGATGTTTGTTGCACGAAGCACAATTTCACATCATTCTGGGTTCATTTGTGTGAAAACAAGGTCCAATCAGGCTGAAACGTTACAGGAAGGTAGAATCTATTTAGTTGTAAGTGATCTGAACGTTTCATGATGATAGCACTTTCCTAAGGGGGTCAAACCATGTCGCAAAGGTCACCGGATCTGGTGTCAATTTAAAGAAGTAGTCCAGTTACACATTTGTGGGCTTATAACTTGGCTTCTGAATGTCCTAGAGATATCAGGTTTGTTTTAATGTACTCCAATCAACAGCCCCTACAACCACAAAAAGGAATGGAGTCATTAGCACTTATGGTATGTAAATGGCACCCAGAATTATGTTGCACGAAGCACAATTTCACATCATTCTGGGTTCATTTGTGTGAAAACAAGGTCCAATCAGGATGAAATGTTACAGGAAGGTAGAATGTATTGAGTTGTAAGTGATCTGAACGTTTCATGATGATAGCACTTTCCTAAGGGGGTCAAACCATGTCCCAAAGGTCACCGGATCTGGTGTCAATTTAAAGAAGTAGTCCAGTTACACATTTGTGGGCTTATAACTTGGCTTCTGAATGTCCTAGAGAGATCAGGTTTGTTTTAATGTACTCCAATCAAGAGCCCCTACAAACACAAAAGGGAATGTAGTCATTAGCACTTATGGTTTGTAAATGGCACCCAGAATTATGTTGCACGATGCACAATTTCACATCATTCTGGGTCCATTTGTGTGAAAACAAGGTCCAATCAGGCTGAAACGCTAGAAGAAGATAGAATCTATTGAGTTGTAAGTGATCTGAACGTTTCAAGATGATCGCACATTCCTTTTGGGGGTAAAACCATTTCCCAAAGGTCACCGGGCCTGGTGTCACTTTAAAGAAGTAGTCCAGTTATACCTTTGTGGGCTTATAACTTGGCTTCTGAATGTCCTAGAGAGGTTAGGTTTGTTTTAGTGTACTCCAATCAAAGCCCCTACAACCACAAAAAGGAATGGAGTCATTAGCACTTATGGTTTGTAAATGGCACCCAGAATTATGTTGCACGAAGCACAATTTCACATCATTCTGGGTTCATTTGTGTGAAAACAAGGTCCAATCAGGCTGAAACGTTACAGGAAGGTAGAATCTATTGAGTTGTAAGTTATCTGAACGTTTCATGATGATAGCACTTTCCTAAGGGGGTCAAACCATGTCCCAAAGGTCACCGGATTTGGTGTCAATTTAAAGAAGCAGTCCAGTTACACATTTGTGGGCTTATAACTTGGCTTCTGAATGACCTAGAGAGATCAGGTTTGTTTTAATGTACTCCAATCAACAGCCCCTACAACCACAAAAAGGAATGGAGATATTAGCACTTATGGTTTGTAAATGGCACCCAGAATTATGTTGCACGAAGCACAATTTCACATCATTCTGGGTTTATTTGTGTGAAAACAAGGTCCAATCAGGCTGAAACGTTACAGGAAGGTAGAATCTATTGAGTTGCAAGTGATCTGAACGTTTCATGATGATAGCACTTTCCTAAGGGGGTCAAACCATGTCCCAAAAGTCACCGGATCTGGTGTCAATTTAAAGAAGTAGTCCAGTTACACATTTGTGGGCTTATAACTTGGCTTCTGATTGTGCTAGAGAGATCAGGTTTGTTTTAGTGTACTCCAATCAACAGCCCCTACAACCACAAAAAGGAATGGAGTCATTAGCACTTATGGTTTGTAAATGGCACCCAGAATTATGTTGCACGAAGCACAATTTCACATCATTCTGGGATTATTTGTGTGGAAACAAGGTCCAATCAGGCTGAAACGTTACAGGAAGGTAGAATCTATTGAGTTGTAAGTGATCTGAACGTTTCATGATGATAGCACTTTCCTAAGGGGGTCAAACCATATCCCAAAGGTCACCGGATCTGGTGTCAATTTAAAGAAGTAGTCCAGTTACACATTTGTGGGCTTATAACTTGGCTTCTGAATGTCCTAGAGAGATCAGGTTTGTTTTAGTGTACTCCAATCAACAGCCCCTACAACCACAAAAAGTAATGGAGTCATTAGCACTTATGGTTTGTAAATGGCACCCAGAATTATGTTGCACGAAGCACAATTTCACATCATTCTGGGTTCATTTGTGTGGAAACAAGGTCCAATCAGGCTGAAACGTTACAGGAAGGTAGAATCTATTGAGTTGTAAGTGATCTGAACGTTTCATGATGATAGCACTTTCCTAAGGGGGTCAAACCATGTCCCAAAGGTCACCGGATCTGGTGTCAATTTAAAGAAGTAGTCCAGTTACACATTTGTGGGCTTATAACTTGGCTTCTGAATGTCCTAGAGAGATCAGGTTTGTTTTAGTGTACTCCAATCAACAGCCCCTACAACCACAAAAAGGAATGGAGTCATTAGCACTTAAGGTTTGTAAATGGCACCCAGAATTATGTTGCAGGAAGAACAATTTCACATCATTCTGGGTCCATTTGTGTGAAAACAAGGTCCAATCAGGCTGAAACGCTACAAGAAGGTAGAATCTATTGAGTTGTAAGTGATCTGAACGTTTCAAGATTATCGCTCATTCCTATAGGGGGTAAAACCATGTCCCAAAGGTCACAGGGCCTGGTGTCACTTTAAAGAAGTAGTCCAGTTACACCTTTGTGGGCTTATAACTTGGCTTCTGAATGTCCTAGAGAGGTTAGGTTTGTTTTAGTGTTCTCCAATCAACAGCCCCTACAACCACAAAAAGGAATGGAGTCATTAGCACTTATGGTTTGTAAATGGCACCCAGAATTATGTTGCACGAAGCACAATTTCACATCATTCTGGGTTCATTTGTGTGAAAACAAGGTCCAATCAGGCTGAAACGTTACAGGAAGGTAGAATCTATTGAGTTGTAAGTGATCTGAATGTTTCATGATGATAGCACTTTCCTAAGGGGGTCAAACCATGTCCCAAAGGTCACCGGATCTGGTGTCAATTTAAAGTAGTAGTCCAGTTACACATTTGTGGGCTTATAACTTGACTTCTGAATGTCCTAGAGAGATCAGGTTTGTTTTGATGTACTCCAATCAACAGCCCCTACAACCACAAAAAGGAATGGAGTCATTAGCACTTATGGTTTGTAAATGGCACCCAGAATTATGTTGCACGAAGCACAATTTCACATCATTCTGGGCCCATTTGTGTGAAAACAAGGTCCAATCAGGCTGAAACGCTACAAGAAGGTAGAATCTATTGAGTTGTAAGTGATCTGAAGGTTTCAAGATGATCACACATTCTTATAGGGGGTAAAACCATGTCCCAAAGGTCACCGGGCCTGGTGTCACTTTAAAGAAGTTGTCCAGTTACACCTTTGTGGGCTTATAACTTGGCTTCTGAATGTCCTAGAGAGATCAGGTTTGTTTTAGTGTACTCCAATCAACAGCCCCTACAACCACAAAAAGGAATGGAGTCATTAGCACTTATGGTTTGTAAATGGCACCCAGAATTATGTTGCACGAAGCACAATTTCACATCATTCTGGGTTCATTTGTGTGAAAACAAGGTCCAATCAGGCTGAAACGTTACAGGAAGGTAGAATCTATTGAGTTCTAAGTGATCTGAATGTTTCATGATGATAGCACTTTCCTAAGGGGGTCAAACCATGTCCCAAAGGTCACCGGATCTGGTGTCAATTTAAAGAAGTAGTCCAGTTACACATTTGTGGGCTTATAACTTGGCTTCTGAATGTCCTAGAGAGATCAGGTTTATTTTAGTGTACTCCAATCAACAGCCCCTACAACCACAAAAAGGAATGGAGTCATTAGCACTTATGGTTTTTAAATGGCACCCAGAATTATGTTGCACAAAGCACAATTTCACATCATTCTGGGTCCATTTGTGTGAAAACAAGGTCCAATCAGGCTGAAACGTTACAGGAAGGTAGAATCTATTGAGTTGTAAGTGATCTGAACGTTTCATGATGATAGCACTTTCCTAAGGGGGTCAAACCATGTCCCAAAGGTCACTGGATCTGGTGTCAATTTAAAGAAGTAGTCCAGTTACACATTTGTGGGCTTATAACTTGGCTTCTGAATGTCCTAGAGAGATCAGGTTTGTTTTAATGTACTCCAATCAACAGCCCCTACCACCACAAAAATGAATGGAGTCATTAGCACTTATGGTTTGTAAGTGGCACCCAGAATTATGTTGCACGAAGCACAATTTCACATCATTCTGGGTCAATTTGTGTGAAAACAAGGTCCAATCCGGCTGAAACGCTACAAGAAGGTAGAATCTATTGAGTTGTAAGTGATCTGAACGTTTCAAGATGATCGCACATTCCTATAGGGGGTCAAACCATGTCCCAAAGGTCACCGGGCCAAGTGTCACTTTAAAGAAGTAGTCCAGTTACACCTTTGTGGGCTTATAACTTGGCTTCTGAATGTCCTAGAGAGGTTAGGTTTGTTTTAGTGTACTCCAATCAACAGCCCCTACAACCACAAAAATGAATGGAGTCATTAGTACTTATGGTTCTTAAATGGCACCCAGAATTATGCTGCACTAAGCACAATTTCACATGATTCTGGGTCAATTTGTGTGAAAACAAGGTCCAATCCGGCTGAAACGCTACAAGAAGGTAGAATCTATTGAGTTGTAAGTGATCTGAACGTTTCAAGATGATCGCACATTCCTATAGGGGGTCAAACCATGTCCCAAAGGTCACCGGGCCAAGTGTCACTTTAAAGAAGTAGTCCAGTTACATCTTTGTTTGTGGGCTTATAACTTGGCTTCTGAATGTCCTAGAGAGATCAGGTTTGTTTTAGTGTACTCCAATCAACAGCCCCTAGAACCACAAAAAGGAATGGAGACATTAGCACTTATGGTTTTTAAATGGCACCCAGAATTATGTTGCACGAAGCACAATTTCACATCATTCTGGGTTCATTTGTGTGAAAACAAGGTCCAATCAGGCTGAAACGTTACAGGAAGGTAGAATCTATTGTTGTAAGTGATCTGAACGTTTCATGATGATAGCACTTTCCTTAGGGGGTCAAACCATGTCCCAAAGGTCACCGGATCTGGTGTCTAAAGAAGTAGTCCAGTTACAAATTTGTGGGCTTATAACTTGGCTTCTGAATGTCCTAGAGAGATCAGGTTTGTTTTAGTATACTCCAATCAACAGCCCCTACAACCACAAAAAGGAATGGAGTCATTAGACTTATGGTTTTTAAATGGCACCCAGAATTATGTTGCACGAAGCACAATTTCACATCATTCTGGGTTCATTTGTGTGAAAACAAGGTCCAATCAGGCTGAAACGTTACAGGAAGGTAGAATCTATTGCGTTGTAAGTGATCTGAACGTTTCATGATGATAGCACTTTCCTAAGGGGGTCAAACCATGTCCCAAAGGTCACCGGATCTGGTGTCAATTTAAAGATGTAGTCCAGTTACACATTTGTGGGCTTATAACTTGGCTTCTGAATGTCCTAGAGCGATCAGGTTTGTTTTAGTGTACTCCAATTAACAGCCCCTACAACCACAAAAAGGAATGGAGTCATTAGCACTTATGGTTTTTAAATGGCACCCAGAATTATGTTGCACGAAGCACAATTTCACATCATTCTGGGTTCATTTGTGTGAAAACAAGGTCCAATCAGGCTGAAACGTTACAGGAAGGTAGAATCTATTGAGTTGTAAGTAATCTGAACGTTTCATGATGATAGCACTTTCCTAAGGGGGTCAAACCATGTCCCAAAGGTCACCGGATCTGGTGTCAATTTAAAGAAGTAGTCCAGTTACACAATTGTGGGCTTATAACTTGGCTTCTGAATGTCCTAGAGAGATCAGGTTTGTTTTAGTGTACTCCAATCAACAGCCCCTACAACCACAAAAAGGAATGGAGTCATTAGCACTTATGGTTTGTAAATGGCACCGAGAATTATGTTGCACGAAGCACAATTTCACATCATTCTGGGTCCATTTGTGTGAAAACAAGGTCCAATCAGGCTGAAACATTACAGGAAGGTAGAATCTATTAAAATGTAAGTGATCTGAAGGTTTCATGATGATAGCACTTCCCTAAGGGGGTCAAACCATGTCCCAAAGGTCACCGGATCTGGTGTCTAAAGAAGTATTCCAGTTACACATTTGTGGGCTTATAACTTGGCTTCTGAATGTCCTAGAGAGATCAGGTTTGTTTTAGTATACTCCAATCAACAGCCCCTACAACCACAAAAAGGAATGGAGTCATTAGCACTTATGGTTTTTAAATGGCACCAAGAATTATGTTGCACGGAGCACAATTTCACATCATTCTGGGTTCATTTGTGTGAAAACAAGGTCCAATCAGGCTGAAACGTTACAGGAAGGTAGAATCTATTGAGTTGTAAGTAATCTGAACGTTTCATGATGATAGCACTTTCCTAAGGGGGTCAAACCATGTCCCAAAGGTCACCGGATCTGGTGTCAATTTAAAGAAGTAGTCCAGTTACACAATTGTGGGCTTATAACTTGGCTTCTGAATGTCCTAGAGAGATCAGGTTTGTTTTAGTGTACTCCAATCAACAGCCCCTACAACCACAAAAAGGAATGGAGTCATTAGCACTTATGGTTTGTAAATGGCACCGAGAATTATGTTGCACGAAGCACAATTTCACATCATTCTGGGTTCATTTGTGTGAAAACAAGGTCCAATCAGGCTGAAACGTTTCAGAAATTTAGAATCTATTGAGTTGTAAGTGATCTGAACGTTTCATGATGATAGCACTTTCCTAAGGGGGTCAAACCATGTCCCAAATGTCACCGGATCTGGTGTCAATTTAAAGTAGTAGTCCAGTTACACATTTGTGGGCTTATAACTTGGCTTCTGAATGTCCTGGAGAGGTCAGGTTTGTTTTAATGTACTCCAATCAACAGCCCCTACAACCACAAAAAGGAATGGAGTCATTAGCACTTATGGTTTGTAAATGGCACCCAGAATTATGTTGCACGAAGCAAAATTTCACATCATTCTGGGTTCATTTGTGTGAAAACAAGGTCCAATCAGGCAGAAACGTTACAGGAAGGTAGAATCTATTGAGTTGTAAGTGATCTGAACGTTTCATGATGATAGCACTTTCCTATAGGGGGTCAAACCATGTCCCAAAGGTCACCGGATCTGGTGTCAATTTAAAGTAGTAGTCCAGTTACACATTTGTGGGCTTATAACTTGACTTCTGAATGTCCTAGAGAGATCAGGTTTGTTTTAATTTACTCCAATCAACAGCCCCTACAACCACAAAAAGGAATGGAGTCATTAGCACTTATGGTTTGTAAATGGCACCCAGAATTATGTTGCACGAAGCACAATTTCACATCATTCTGGGTCCATTTGTGTGAATACAAGGTCCAATCAGGCTGAAACGCTACAAGAAGGTAGAATCTATTGAGTTGTAAGTGATCTGAAGGTTTCAAGATGATCGCACATTCTTATAGGGGGTAAAACCATGTCCCAAAGGTCACCGGGCCTGGTGTCACTTTTAAGAAGTTGTCCAGTTACACCTTTGTGGGCTTATAACTTGGCTTCTGAATGTCCTAGAGAGATCAGGTTTGTTTTAGTGTACTCCAATCAACAGCCCCTACAACCACAACAAGGAATGGAGTCATTAGCACTTATGGTTTGTAAATGGCACCCAGAATTATGTTGCACGAAGCACAATTTCACATCATTCTGGGTTCATTTGTGTGAAAACAAGGTCCAATCAGGCTGAAACGTTACAGGAAGGTAGAATCTATTGAGTTGTAAGTGATCTGAATGTTTCATGATGATAGCACTTTCCTAAGGGGGTCAAACTATGTCCCAAAGGTCACCGGATCTGGTGTCAATTTAAAGAAGTAGTCCAGTTACACATTTGTGGGCTTATAACTTGGCTTCTGAATGTCCTAGAGAGATCAGGTTTATTTTAGTGTACTCCAATCAACAGCCCCTACAACCACAAAAAGGAATGGAGTCATTAGCACTTATGGTTTTTAAATGGCACCCAGAATTATGTTGCACAAAGCACAATTTCACATCATTCTGGGTCCATTTGTGTGAAAACAAGGTCCAATCAGGCTGAAACGTTACAGGAAGGTAGAATCTATTGAGTTGTAAGTGATCTGAACGTTTCATGATGATAGCACTTTCCTAAGGGGGTCAAACCATGTCCCAAAGGTCACTGGATCTGGTGTCAATTGAAAGAAGTAGTCCAGTTACACATTTGAGGGCTTATAACTTGGCTTCTGAATGTCCTAGAGAGATCAGGTTTGTTTTAATGTACTCCAATCAACAGCCCCTACAACCACAAAAATGAATGGAGTCATTAGCACTTATGGTTTGTAAGTGGCACCCAGAATTATGTTGCACGAAGCACAATTTCACATCATTCTGGGTCAATTTGTGTGAAAACAAGGTCCAATCCGGCTGAAACGCTACAAGAAGGTAGAATCTATTGAGTTGTAAGTGATCTGAACGTTTCAAGATGATCGCACATTCCTATAGGGGGTCAAACCATGTCCCAAAGGTCACCGGGCCAAGTGTCACTTTAAAGAAGTAGTCCAGTTACACCTTTGTGGGCTTATAACTTGACTTCTGAATGTCCTAGAGATTTTAGGTTTGTTTTAGTGTACTCCAATCAACAGCCCCTACAACCACAAAAAGGAATGGAGTCATTAGCACTTATGGTTTGTAAATGGCACCCAGAATTATTTTGCACGAAGCACAATTTCACATCATTCTGGGTTCATTTGTGTGAAAACAAGGTCCAATCAGGCTGAAACGCTACAAGAAGGTAGAATCTATTGAGTTGTAAGTGATCTGAACATTTCATGATGATAGCGCTTTCCTAAGGGGGTCAAACCATGTCCCAAAGGTCACCGGAACTGGTGTCAATTTAAAGAAGTAGTCCAGTTACACATTTGTGGGCTTATAACTTGGCTTCTGAATGTCCTAGAGAGATCAGGTTTATTTTAGTGTACTCCAATCAACAGCCCCTACAACCACAAAAAGGAATGGAGTCATTAGCACTTATGGTTCTTAAATGGCACCCAGAATTATGCTGCACTAAGCACAATTTCACATGATTCTGGGTCAATTTGTGTGAAAACAAGGTCCAATCCGGCTGAAACGCTACAAGAAGGTAGAATCTATTGAGTTGTAAGTGATCTGAACGTTTCAAGATTATCGCACATTCCTATAGGGGGTCAAACCATGTCCCAAAGGTCACCGGGCCAAGTGTCACTTTAAAGAAGTAGTCCAGTTACATCTTTGTGTGTGGGCTTATAACTTGGCTTCTGATTGTCCTAGAGAGATCAGGTTTGTTTTAGTGTACTCATATCAACAGCCCCTAGAACCACAAAAAGGAATGGAGACATTAGCACTTATGGTTTTTAAATGGCACCCAGAATTACGTTGCACGAAGCACAATTTCACATCATTCTGGGTTCATTTGTGTGAAAACAAGGTCCAATCAGGCTGAAACGTTACAGGAAGGTAGAATCTATTGTTGTAAGTGATCTGAACGTTTCATGATGATTGCACTTTCCTAAGGGGGTCAAACCATGTCCCAAAGGTCACCGGATCTGGTGTCTAAAGAAGTAGTCCAGTTACAAATTTGTGGGCTTATAACTTGGCTTCTGAATGTCCTAGAGAGATCAGGTTTTTTTTAGTATACTCCAATCAACAGCCCCTACAACCACAAAAAGGAATGGAGTCATTAGACTTATGGTTTTTAAATGGCACCCAGAATTATGTTGCACGAAGCACAATTTCACATCATTCTGGGTTCATTTGTGTGAAAACAAGGTCCAATCAGGCTGAAACGTTACAGGAAGGTAGAATCTATTGCGTTGTAAGTGATCTGAACGTTTCATGATGATAGCACTTTCCTAAGGGGGTCAAACCATGTCCCAAAGGTCACCGGATCTGGTGTCAATTTAAAGAAGTAGTCCAGTTACACATTTGTGGGCTTATACCTTGGCTTCTGAATGTCCTAGAGCGATCAGGTTTGTTTTAGTGTACTCCAATCAACAGCCCCTACAACCACAAAAAGGAATGGAGTCATTAGCACTTATGGTTTTTAAATGGCACCCAGAATTATGTTGCACGAAGCACAATTTCACATCATTCTGGGTTCATTTGTGTGAAAACAAGGTCCAATCAGGCTGAAACATTACAGGAAGGTAGAATCTATTGAGTTGTAAGTGATCTGAACGTTTCATGATGATAGCACTTTCCTAAGGGGGTCAAACCATGTCCCAAATGTCACCGGATCTGGTGTCAATTTAAAGTAGTAGTCCAGTTACACATTTGTGGGCTTATAACTTGGCTTCTGAATGTCCTGGAGAGGTCAGGTTTGTTTTAATGTACTCCAATCAACAGCCCCTACAACCACAAAAAGGAATGGAGTCATTAGCACTTATGGTTTGTAAATGGCACCCAGAATTATGTTGCACGAAGCAAAATTTCACATCATTCTGGGTTCATTTGTGTGAAAACAAGGTCCAATCAGGCAGAAACGTTACAGGAAGGTAGAATCTATTGAGTTGTAAGTGATCTGAACGTTTCATGATGATAGCACTTTCCTATAGGGGGTCAAACCATGTCCCAAAGGTCACCGGGCCTGGTGTCACTTTAAAGAAGTAGTCCAGTTACACCTTTGTGGGCTTATAACTTGGCTTCTGAATGTCCTAGAGAGATCAGGGTTGTTTTAGTGTACTCCAATCAACAGCCCCCACAACCACAAAAAGGAATGGAGTCATTAGCACTTATGGTTCTTAAATGGCACCCAGAATTATGTTGCACGAAGCACAATTTCACATCATTCTGGGTCCATTTGTGTGAATACAAGGTCCAATCAGGCTGAAACGTTACAGGAAGGTAGAATCTATTGAGTTGTAAGTGATCTGAACGTTTCAAGATGATCGCACATTCCTATAGGGGGTAAAACCATGTCCCAAAGGTCACCGGGCCTGGTGTCACTTTAAAGAAGTAGTCCAGTTACATCTTTGTAGGCTTATAACTTGGCTTCTGAATGTCCTAGAGAGATCAGGTTTGTTTTAATGTACTCCAATCAACAGCCCCTACAACCACAAAAAGGAATGGAGTCATTAGCACTTATGGTTTGTAAATGGCACACAGAATTATGTTGCACGAAGCACAATTTCACATCATTCTGGGTCCATTTGTGTGAAAACAAGGTCCAATCAGGCTGAAACGTTACAAGAAGGTAGAATCTATTGAATTGTAAGTGATCTGAACGTTTCATGATGATAGCACTTTCCTAAGGGGGTCAAACCATGTCCCAAAGGTCACCGGATCTGGTGTCAATTTAAAGAAGTAGTCCAGTTACACATTTGTGGGCTTATAACTTGGCTTCTGAATGTCCTAGAGAGATCAGGTTTGTTTTAGTGTACTCCAATCAACAGCCCCTACAACCACAAAAAGGAATGGAGTCATTAGCACTTATGGTTTGTAAATGGCACCCAGAATTATTTTGCACGAAGCACAATTTCATATCATTCTGGGTTCATTTGTGTGAAAACAAGGTCCAATCAGGCTGAAAGTTACTGGAAGCTAGAATCTATATAGTTGTAAGTGATCTGAACATTTCATGATGATAGCGCTTTCCTAAGGGGGTCAAACCATGTCCCAAAGGTCACCGGATCTGGTGTCAATTTAAAGAAGTAGTCCAGTTACACATTTGTGGCCTTATAACTTGGCCTCTGAATGTCCTAGAGAGATCAGGTTTATTTTAGTGTACTCGAATCAACAGCCCCTACAACCACAAAAAGGAATGGAGTCATTAGCACTTATGGTTCTTAAATGGCACCCAGAATTATGCTGCACTAAGCACAATTTCACATGATTCTGGGTCAATTTGTGTGAAAACAAGGTCCAATCCGGCTGAAACGCTACAAGAAGGTAGAATCTATTGAGTTGTAAGTGATCTGAACGTTTCAAGATGATCGCACATTCCTATAGGGGGTCAAACCATGTCCCAAAGGTCACCGGGCCAAGTGTCACTTTAAAGAAGTAGTCCAGTTACATCTTTGTGTGTGGGCTTATAACTTGGCTTCTGAATGTCCTAGAGAGATCAGGTTTGTTTTAATGTACTCCAATCAACAGCCCCTAGAACCACAAAAAGGAATGGAGACATTAGCACTTATGGTTTTTAAATGGCACCCAGAATTATGTTGCACGAAGCACAATTTCACATCATTCTGGGTTCATTTGTGTGAAAACAAGGTCCAATCAGGCTGAAACGTTACAGGAAGGTATAATCTATTGTTGTAAGTGATCTGAACGTTTCATGATGATAGCACTTTCCTAAGGGGGTCAAACCATGTCCCAAAGGTCACCGGATCTGGTGTCTAAAGAAGTAGTCCAGTTACAAATTTGTGGGCTTATAACTTGGCTTCTGAATGTCCTAGAGAGATCAGGTTTGTTTTAGTATACTCCAATCAACAGCCCCTACAACCACAAAAAGGAATGGAGTCATTAGACTTATGGTTTTTAAATGGCACCCAGAATTATGTTGCACGAAGCACAATTTCACATCATTCTGGGTTCATTTGTGTGAAAACAAGGTCCAATCAGGCTGAAACGTTACAGGAAGGTAGAATCTATTGCGTTGTAAGTGATCTGAATGTTTCATGATGATAGCACTTTCCTAAGGGGGTCAAACCATGTCCCAAAGGTCACCGGATCTGGTGTCAATTTAAAGAAGTAGTCCAGTTACACATTTGTGGGCTTATAACTTGGCTTCTGAATGTCCTAGAGCAATCAGGTTTGTTTTAGTGTACTCCAATCAACAGCCCCTACAACCACAAAAAGGAATGGAGTCATTAGCACTTATGGTTTTTAAATGGCACCCAGAATTATGTTGCACGAAGCACAATTTCACATCATTCTGGGTTCATTTGTGTGAAAACAAGGTCCAATCAGGCTGAAACGTTACAGGAAGGTAGAATCTATTGAGTTGTAAGTGATCTGAACGTTTCATGATGATAGCACTTTCCTAAGGGGGTCAAACCATGTCCCAAAGGTCACCGGATCTGGTGTCAATTTAAAGAAGTAGTCCAGTTACACATTTGTGGGCTTATAACTTGGCTTCTGAATGTCCTAGAGAGATCAGGTTTGTTTTAGTGTACTCCAATCAACAGCCCCTACAACCACAAAAAGGAATGGAGTCATTAGCACTTATGGTTTTTAAATGGCACCCAGAATTATGTTGCACGAAGCACAATTTCACATCATTCTGGGTCCATTTGTGTGAAAACAAGGTCCAATCAGGCTGAAACATTACAGGAAGGTAGAATCTATTAAAATGTAAGTGATCTGAAGGTTTCATGATGATAGCACTTCCCTAAGGGGGTCAAACCATGTCCCAAAGGTCACCGGATCTGGTGTCTAAAGAAGTAGTCCAGTTACACATTTGTGGGCTTATAACTTGGCTTCTGAATGTCCTAGAGAGATCAGGTTTGTTTTAGTATACTCCAATCAACAGCCCCTACAACCACAAAAAGGAATGGAGTCATTAGCACTTATGGTTTTTAAATGGCACCCAGAATTATGTTGCACGAAGCACAATTTCACATCATTCTGGGTTCATTTGTGTGAAAACAAGGTCCAATCAGGCTGAAACGTTACAGAAAGGTAGAATCTATTGAGTTGTAAGTGATCTGAACGTTTCATGATGATAGCACTTTCCTAAGGGGGACAAACCATGTCCCAAATGTCACCGGATCTGGTGTCAATTTAAAGTAGTAGTCCAGTTACACATTTGTGGGCTTATAACTTGGCTTCTGAATGTCCTGGAGAGGTCAGGTTTGTTTTAATGTACTCCAATCAACAGCCCCTACAACCACAAAAAGGAATGGAGTCATTAGCACTTATGGTTTGTAAATGGCACCCAGAATTATGTTGCACGAAGCAAAATTTCACATCATTCTGGGTTCATTTGTGTGAAAACGAGGTCCAATCAGGCAGAAACGTTACAGGAAGGTAGAATCTATTGAGTTGTAAGTGATCTGAACGTTTCAAGATGATCGTACATTCCTATAGGGGGTAAAACCATGTCCCAAAGGTCACCGGGCCTGGTGTCACTTTAAAGAAGTAGTCCAGTTACATCTTTGTAGGCTTATAACTTGGCTTCTGAATGTCCTAGAGAGATCAGGTTTGTTTTAATGTACTCCAATCAACAGCCCCTACAACAACAAAAAGGAATGGAGTCATTAGCACTTATGGTTTGTAAATGGCACCCAGAATTATGTTGCACGAAGCACAATTTCACATCATTCTGGGTTCATTTGTGTGAAAACAAGGTCCAATCAGGCAGAAACGTTACAGGAAGGTAGAATCTATTGAGTTGTAAGTGATCTGAACGTTTCATGATGATAGCCCTTTCCTAAGGGGGTCAAACCATGTCCCAAAGGTCACCGGATCTGGTGTCAATTTAAAGAAGTAGTCCAGTTACACATTTGTGGGCTTATAACTTGGCTTCTGAATGTCCTAGAGAGGTCAGGTTTGTTTTAGTGTACTCCAATCAACAGCCCCTACAACCACAAAAAGGAATGGAGTCATTAGCACTTATGGTTTGTAAATATCACCCAGAATTATGTTGCACGAAGCACAATTTCACATCATTCTGGGTCCATTTGTGTTTAAACAAGGTCCAATCAGGCTGAAACATTACAGGAAGGTAGAATCTATTAAGTTGTAATTGATCTGAACGTTTCATGATGATAGCACTTCCCTAAGGGGGTCAAACCATGTCCCAAAGGTCACCGGATCTGGTGTCTAAAGAAGTAGTCCAGTTACAAATTTGTGGGCTTATAACTTGGCTTCTGAATGTCCTAGAGCGATCAGGTTTGTTTTAGTGTACTCCAATCAACAGCCCCTACAACCACAAAAAGGAATGGAGACATTAGCACTTATGGTTTTTAAATGGCACCCAGAATTATGTTGCACGAAGCACAATTTCACATCATTCTGGGTTCATTTGTGTAAAAACAAGGTCAAATCAGGCTGAAACAATACAGGAAGGTAGAATCTATTGAGTTGTAAGTGATCTGAACGTTTCAAGATGATCGCACATGCCTATAGGGGGTCAAACCATGTCCCAAATGTCACCGGGCCTGGTGTCACTTTAAAGAAGTAGTCCAGTTACACCTTTGTGGGCTTATAACTTGGCTTCTGAATGTCCTAGAGAGGTTAGGTTTGTTTTAGTGTACTCCAATCAACAGCCCCTACAACCACAAAAAGGAATGGAGTCATTAGCACTTATGGTTTTTAAATGGCACCCAGAATTATGTTGCACGAAGCACAATTTCACATCATTCTGGGTTCATTTGTGTGAAAACAAGGTCCAATCAGGCTGAAACGTTACAGGAAGGTAGAATCTATTGAGTTGTAAGTGATCTGAACAATTCATGATGATAGCACTTTCCTAAGGGGGTCAAACCATGTCCCAAAGGTCACCGGATCTGGTGTCAATTTAAAGAAGTAGTCCAGTTACACATTTGTGGGCTTATAACTTGGCTTCTGAATGTCCTAGAGAGATCAGGTTTGTTTTAGTGTACTCCAATCAACAGCCCCTACAACCACAAAAAGGAATGGAGTCATTAGCACTTATGGTTTGTAAATGGCACCCAGAATTATGTTGCACGAAGCACAATTTCACATCATTCTGGGTCCATTTGTGTGAAAACAAGGTCCAATCAGGCTGAAACATTACAGGAAGGTAGAATCTATTAAGTTGTAAGTGATCTGAACGTTTCATGATGATAGCACTTCCCTAAGGAGGTCAAACCATGTCCCAAAGGTCACCGGATCTGGTGTCTAAAGAAGTAGTCCAGTTACACATTTGTGGGCTTATAACTTGGCTTCTGAATGTCCTAGAGAGATCAAGTTTGTTTTAGTGTACTCCAATCAACAGCCCCTACAACCACAAAATGAATGGAGTCATTAGCACTTATGGTTTGTAAATGGCACCCAGAATTATGTTGCACGAAGCACAATTTCACATCATTCTGGGTCCATTTGTGTGAAAACAAGGTCCAATCAGGCTGAAACGTTACAAGAAGGTAGAATCTATTGAGTTGTAAGTGATCTGAACGTTTCATGATGATCTCACATTCCCAAAGGGGGTCAAACCATGTCCCAAAGGTCACCGGGCCTGGTGTCACTTTAAAGAAGTTGTCCAGTTACACCTTTGTGGGCTTATAACTTGGCTTCTGAATGTCCTAGAGAGATCAGGGTTGTTTTAGTGTACTCCAATCAACAGCCCCTACAACCACAAAAAGGAATGGAGTCATTAGCACTTATGGTTTTTAAATGGCACCCAGAATTATGTTGCACGAAGCACAATTTCACATCATTCTGGGTTCATTTGTGTGAAAACAAGGTCCAATCAGGCTGAAACGTTACAGGAAGGTAGAATCTATTGAGTTGTAAGTGATCTGAACAATTCATGATGATAGCACTTTCCTAAGGGGGTCAAACCATGTCCCAAAGGTCACCGGATCTGGTGTCAATTTAAAGAAGTAGTCCAGTTACACATTTGTGGGCTTATAACTTGGCTTCTGAATGTCCTAGAGAGATCAGGTTTGTTTTAGTGTACTCCAATCAACAGCCCCTACAACCACAAAAAGGAATGGAGTCATTAGCACTTATGGTTTGTAAATGGCACCCAGAATTATGTTGCACGAAGCACAATTTCACATCATTCTGGGTCCATTTGTGTGAAAACAAGGTCCAATCAGGCTGAAACATTACAGGAAGGTAGAATCTATTAAGTTGTAAGTGATCTGAACGTTTCATGATGATAGCACTTCCCTAAGGAGGTCAAACCATGTCCCAAAGGTCACCGGATCTGGTGTCTAAAGAAGTAGTCCAGTTACACATTTGTGGGCTTATAACTTGGCTTCTGAATGTCCTAGAGAGATCAAGTTTGTTTTAGTGTACTCCAATCAACAGCCCCTACAACCACAAAATGAATGGAGTCATTAGCACTTATGGTTTGTAAATGGCACCCAGAATTATGTTGCACGAAGCACAATTTCACATCATTCTGGGTCCATTTGTGTGAAAACAAGGTCCAATCAGGCTGAAACGTTACAGGAAGGTAGAATCTATTGAGTTGTAAGTGATCTGAACGTTTCATGATGATAGCACTTTCCTAAGGGGGTCAAACCATGTCCCAAAGGTCACCGGATCTGGTGTCAATTTAAAGTAGTAGTCCAGTTACACATTTGTGGACTTATAACTTGGCTTCTGAATGTCCTAGAGAGATCAGGTTTGTTTTAATGTACTCCAATCAACAGCCCCTACAACCACAAAAAGGAATGGAGTCATTAGCATTTATGGTTTGTAAATGGCACCCAGAATTTTGTTGCACGAAGCACAATTTCACATCATTCTGGGTTCATTTGTGTGAAAACAAGGTCCAATCCGGCTGAAACGTTACAGGAAGGTAGAATCTATTTGAGTTGTAAGTGATCTGAACGTTTGATGATGATAGCACTTTCCTAAGGGGGTCAAACCATGTCCCAAAGGTCACCGGATCTGGTGTCAATTTAAAGAAGTAGTCCAGTTACACATTTGTGGGCTTATAACTTGGCTTCTGAATGTCCTAGAGCGATCAGGTTTGCTTTAGTGTACTCCAATCAACAGCCCCTACAACCACAAAAAGGAATGGAGACATTAGCACTTATGGTTTTTAAATGGCACCCAGAATTATGTTGCACGAAGCACAATTTCACATCATTCTGGGTTCATTTGTGTGAAAACAAGGTCCAATCAGGCTGAAACAATACAGGAAGGTAGAATCTATTGAGTTGTAAGTGATCTGAACGTTTCAAGATGATCGCACATTCCTATAGGGGGTAAAACCATGTCCCAAAGGTCACCGGGCCTGGTGTCACTTTAAAGAAGTAGTCCAGTTACACCTTTGTGGGCTTATAACTTGGCTTCTGAATGTCCTAGAGAGGTTAGGTTTGTTTTAGTGTACTCCAATCAACAGCCCCTACAAACACAAAAAGGAATGGAGTAATTAGCACTTATGGTTTGTAAATGGCACCCAGAATTATGTTGCACGAAGCACAATTTCACATCATTCTGGGTCCATTTGTGTGAAAACAAGGTCCAATCAGGCTGAAACGTTACAGGAAGGTAGAATCTATTGAATTGTAAGTGATCTGAACGTTTCATGATGATAGCACTTTCCTAAGGGGGTCAAACCATGTCCCAAAGGTCACCGGGCCTGGTGTCACTTTAAAGAAGTAGTCCAGTTACACCTTTGTGGGCTTATAACTTGGCTTCTGAATATCCTAGAGAGGTCAGGTTTGTTTTAGAGTACTCCAATTAGCAGCCCCCATTACCACTAAAAGGAATGAAGTCATTAGCATTTATGGTTTGTAAATGGCACCCAGAATTATGTTGCACGAAGCACAATTTCACATCATTCTGGGTCAATTTGTGTGAAAACAAGGTCCAATCCGGCTGAAATGCTACAAGAAGGTAGAATCTATTGAGTTGTAAGTGATCTGAACGTTTCAAGATGATCGCACATTCCTATAGGGGGTCAAACCATGTCCCAAAGGTCACCGGGCCAAGTGTCACTTTAAAGAAGTAGTCCAGTTACACCTTTGTGGGCTTATAACTTGGCTTCTGAATGTCCTAGAGAGGTCAGGTTTGTTTTAGTGTACTCCAATCAACAGCCCCTACAACCACAAAAAGGAATGGAGTCATTAGCACTTATGGTTTGTAAATGGCACCCAGAATTATGTTGCACGAAAAACAATTTCACATCATTCTGGGTCCATTTGTGTGAAAACAAGGTCCAATCAGGCTGAAACGTTACAGGAAGGTAGAATCTATTGAGTTGTAAGTGATCTGAACGTTTCATGATGATAGCACTTTCCTAAGGGGGTCAAACCATGTCCCAAAGGTCACCGGATCTGGTGTCAATTTAAAGTAGTAGTCCAGTTACACATTTGTGGACTTATAACTTGGCTTCTGAATGTCCTAGAGAGATCAGGTTTGCTTTAATGTACTCCAATCAACAGCCCCTACAACCACAAAAAGGAATGGAGTCATTAGCATTTATGGTTTGTAAATGGCACCCAGAATTATGTTGCACGAAGCACAATTTCACATCATTCTGGGTTCATTTGTGTGAAAACAAGGTCCAATCCGGCTGAAACGTTACAGGAAGGTAGAATCTATTGAGTTGTAAGTGATCTGAACGTTTCATGATGATAGCACTTTCCTAAGGGGGTCAAACCATGTCCCAAAGGTCACCGGATCTGGTGTCAATTTAAAGAAGTAGTCCAGTTACACATTTGTGGGCTTATAACTTGGCTTCTGAATGTCCTAGAGCGATCAGGTTTGCTTTAGTGTACTCCAATCAACAGCCCCTACAACCACAAAAAGGAATGGAGACATTAGCACTTATGGTTTTTAAATGGCACCCAGAATTATGTTGCACGAAGCACAATTTCACATCATTCTGGGTTCATTTGTGTGAAAACAAGGTCCAATCAGGCTGAAACAATACAGGAAGGTAGAATCTATTGAGTTGTAAGTGATCTGAACATTTCATGATGATCGCACTTTCCTAAGGGGGTCAAACCATGTCCCAAAGGTCACCGGGCCTGGTGTCACTTTAAAGAAGTTGTCCAGTTACACCTTTGTGGGCTTATAACTTGGCTTCTGAATGTCCTAGAGAGATCAGGGTTGTTTTAGTGTACTCCAATCAACAGCCCCTACAACCACAAAAAGGAATGGAGTCATTAGCACTTATGGTTTTTAAATGGCACCCAGAATTATGTTGCACGAAGCACAATTTCACATCATTCTGGGTTCATTTGTGTGAAAACAAGGTCCAATCAGGCTGAAACGTTACAGGAAGGTAGAATCTATTGAGTTGTAAGTGATCTGAACAATTCATGATGATAGCACTTTCCTAAGGGGGTCAAACCATGTCCCAAAGGTCACCGGATCTGGTGTCAATTTAAAGAAGTAGTCCAGTTACACATTTGTGGGCTTATAACTTGGCTTCTGAATGTCCTAGAGAGATCAGGTTTGTTTTAGTGTACTCCAATCAACAGCCCCTACAACCACAAAAAGGAATGGAGTCATTAGCACTTATGGTTTGTAAATGGCACCCAGAATTATGTTGCACGAAGCACAATTTCACATCATTCTGGGTCCATTTGTGTGAAAACAAGGTCCAATCAGGCTGAAACATTACAGGAAGGTAGAATCTATTAAGTTGTAAGTGATCTGAACGTTTCATGATGATAGCACTTCCCTAAGGAGGTCAAACCATGTCCCAAAGGTCACCGGATCTGGTGTCTAAAGAAGTAGTCCAGTTACACATTTGTGGGCTTATAACTTGGCTTCTGAATGTCCTAGAGAGATCAAGTTTGTTTTAGTGTACTCCAATCAACAGCCCCTACAACCACAAAATGAATGGAGTCATTAGCACTTATGGTTTGTAAATGGCACCCAGAATTATGTTGCACGAAGCACAATTTCACATCATTCTGGGTCCATTTGTGTGAAAACAAGGTCCAATCAGGCTGAAACGTTACAGGAAGGTAGAATCTATTGAGTTGTAAGTGATCTGAACGTTTCATGATGATAGCACTTTCCTAAGGGGGTCAAACCATGTCCCAAAGGTCACCGGATCTGGTGTCAATTTAAAGTAGTAGTCCAGTTACACATTTGTGGACTTATAACTTGGCTTCTGAATGTCCTAGAGAGATCAGGTTTGTTTTAATGTACTCCAATCAACAGCCCCTACAACCACAAAAAGGAATGGAGTCATTAGCATTTATGGTTTGTAAATGGCACCCAGAATTTTGTTGCACGAAGCACAATTTCACATCATTCTGGGTTCATTTGTGTGAAAACAAGGTCCAATCCGGCTGAAACGTTACAGGAAGGTAGAATCTATTTGAGTTGTAAGTGATCTGAACGTTTGATGATGATAGCACTTTCCTAAGGGGGTCAAACCATGTCCCAAAGGTCACCGGATCTGGTGTCAATTTAAAGAAGTAGTCCAGTTACACATTTGTGGGCTTATAACTTGGCTTCTGAATGTCCTAGAGCGATCAGGTTTGCTTTAGTGTACTCCAATCAACAGCCCCTACAACCACAAAAAGGAATGGAGACATTAGCACTTATGGTTTTTAAATGGCACCCAGAATTATGTTGCACGAAGCACAATTTCACATCATTCTGGGTTCATTTGTGTGAAAACAAGGTCCAATCAGGCTGAAACAATACAGGAAGGTAGAATCTATTGAGTTGTAAGTGATCTGAACGTTTCAAGATGATCGCACATTCCTATAGGGGGTAAAACCATGTCCCAAAGGTCACCGGGCCTGGTGTCACTTTAAAGAAGTAGTCCAGTTACACCTTTGTGGGCTTATAACTTGGCTTCTGAATGTCCTAGAGAGGTTAGGTTTGTTTTAGTGTACTCCAATCAACAGCCCCTACAAACACAAAAAGGAATGGAGTAATTAGCACTTATGGTTTGTAAATGGCACCCAGAATTATGTTGCACGAAGCACAATTTCACATCATTCTGGGTCCATTTGTGTGAAAACAAGGTCCAATCAGGCTGAAACGTTACAGGAAGGTAGAATCTATTGAATTGTAAGTGATCTGAACGTTTCATGATGATAGCACTTTCCTAAGGGGGTCAAACCATGTCCCAAAGGTCACCGGGCCTGGTGTCACTTTAAAGAAGTAGTCCAGTTACACCTTTGTGGGCTTATAACTTGGCTTCTGAATATCCTAGAGAGGTCAGGTTTGTTTTAGAGTACTCCAATTAGCAGCCCCCATTACCACTAAAAGGAATGATGTCATTAGCATTTATGGTTTGTAAATGGCACCCAGAATTATGTTGCACGAAGCACAATTTCACATCATTCTGGGTCAATTTGTGTGAAAACAAGGTCCAATCCATCTGAAATGCTACAAGAAGGTAGAATCTATTGAGTTGTAAGTGATCTGAACGTTTCAAGATGATCGCACATTCCTATAGGGGGTCAAACCATGTCCCAAAGGTCACCGGGCCAAGTGTCACTTTAAAGAAGTAGTCCAGTTACACCTTTGTGGGCTTATAACTTGGCTTCTGAATGTCCTAGAGAGGTCAGGTTTGTTTTAGTGTACTCCAATCAACAGCCCCTACAACCACAAAAAGGAATGGAGTCATTAGCACTTATGGTTTGTAAATGGCACCCAGAATTATGTTGCACGAAAAACAATTTCACATCATTCTGGGTCCATTTGTGTGAAAACAAGGTCCAATCAGGCTGAAACGTTACAGGAAGGTAGAATCTATTGAGTTGTAAGTGATCTGAACGTTTCATGATGATAGCACTTTCCTAAGGGGGTCAAACCATGTCCCAAAGGTCACCGGATCTGGTGTCAATTTAAAGTAGTAGTCCAGTTACACATTTGTGGACTTATAACTTGGCTTCTGAATGTCCTAGAGAGATCAGGTTTGCTTTAATGTACTCCAATCAACAGCCCCTACAACCACAAAAAGGAATGGAGTCATTAGCATTTATGGTTTGTAAATGGCACCCAGAATTATGTTGCACGAAGCACAATTTCACATCATTCTGGGTTCATTTGTGTGAAAACAAGGTCCAATCCGGCTGAAACGTTACAGGAAGGTAGAATCTATTGAGTTGTAAGTGATCTGAACGTTTCATGATGATAGCACTTTCCTAAGGGGGTCAAACCATGTCCCAAAGGTCACCGGATCTGGTGTCAATTTAAAGAAGTAGTCCAGTTACACATTTGTGGGCTTATAACTTGGCTTCTGAATGTCCTAGAGCGATCAGGTTTGCTTTAGTGTACTCCAATCAACAGCCCCTACAACCACAAAAAGGAATGGAGACATTAGCACTTATGGTTTTTAAATGGCACCCAGAATTATGTTGCACGAAGCACAATTTCACATCATTCTGGGTTCATTTGTGTGAAAACAAGGTCCAATCAGGCTGAAACAATACAGGAAGGTAGAATCTATTGAGTTGTAAGTGATCTGAACATTTCATGATGATCGCACTTTCCTAAGGGGGTCAAACCATGTCCCAAAGGTCACTGGATCTGGTGTCACTTTAAAGAAGTAGTCCAGTTACACATTTGTGGGCTTATAACTTGGCTTCTGAATGTCCTAGATAGGTCAGGGTTGTTTTAGTGTACTCCAATCAACAGCCCCTACAACCACAAAAAGGAATGGAGTCATTAGCACTTATGGTTTTTAAATGGCACCCAGAATTATGTTGCACGAAGCACAATTTCACATCATTCTGGGTTCATTTGTGTGAAAACAAGGTCCAATCAGGCTGAAACGTTACAGGAAGGTAGAATCTATTTAGTTGTAAGTGATCTGAACGTTTCATGATGATAGCACTTTCCTAAGGGGGTCAAACCATGTCCCAAAGGTCACCGGATCTGGTGTCACTTTAAAGAAGTAGTCCAGTTACACATTCGTGGGCTTACAAGTGCTGGCCAGTAAATTAGAATATCATCAAAAGGTTGAAAATATTTCAGTAATTCCATTCAAAACGTGAAACTTGTACATTATATTCATGCAATGCACACAGACCAATGTATTTCCGATGTTTATTACGTTTAATTTTGATATTTATAGGTGACAACCAATGAAAACATCAAATCTGGTATCTCAGAAAATTAGAATATTCTAAAGGCCAATGAAAAAATGTTTGTTTCTCTAATGTTGGCCAACTGAAAAGAATGAACATGAAAAGAATGTGCATGTATAGCACTCAATACTTAGTCGGGGCTCCTTTTGCCTCAATAACTGCAGTAATGCGGCGTGGCATGGACTCGATCAGTCTGTGGCACTGCTCAGGTGTTATGAGAGCCCAGGTTGCTCTGATAGTCGTCTTCAGCTCCTCTGCATTGTTGGGTCTAGCGTATTGCATCCTCCGCTTCACAATACCCCATAGATTTTCTATGGGGTTAAGGTCAGGCGAGTTTGCTGGCCAATCAAGGACAGGGATACCATGGTCCTTGAACCAGGTGCTGGTGGTTTTGGCACTGTGTGCAGGTGCCAAGTCCTGTTGAAAGGTGAAGTCTGCATCCCCATAAAGTTGGTCAGCAGCAGGAAGCATGAAGTGCTCTAAAACTTCCTGGTAGACGGCTGCATTGACCCTGGACCTCAGGAAACAGAGTGGGCCAACACCGGCAGATGACATGGCACCCCACACCATCACTGACGGTGGAAACTTTACACTGGACCTCATGCAACGTGGATTCTGTGCTTCTCCGCTCTTCCTCCAGACTCTGGGTCCTTGATTTCCAAAGGAAATGCAGAACTTGCTTTCATCAGAAAACATAACTTTGGACCACTCAGCATCAGTCCAGTCCTTTTTGTCCTTGGCCCAGGCGAGACGCTTCTTGCGCTGTTTCTTGTTCAAGAGTGGCTTGACACACGGAATGCGACACCTGAATCCCATGTCTTTCATGAGTCTCCTCGTGGTGGTTCTTGAAGCGCTGACTCCAGCTGCAGTCCACTCTTTGTGGATCTCCCCCACATTTTTGAATGGGTTTGTCGTCACAATTCTCTGCAGGGTGCGGTTATCCCTAGAGCTTGTACACTTTTTTCTACCACATTTTTTCCGTCCCTTCGCCTGTCTGTTAATGTGCTTGGACACAGAGCTCTGCGAACAGCCAGCTTCTTTAGCAATCACCTTTTGTGTCTTGCCCTCCTTGTGCAAGGTGTCAATGATTGTCTTTTGGACAGCTGTTAAGTCAGAAGTCTTCCCCATGATTGTGGTGCCTTCAAAACAAGACTGAGGGACCTTTTAAAGGCCTTTGCAGGTGTTTTGAGTAAATCAGCTGATTAGAGTGGCAGCAGGTGTCTTCTATATTCAGCCTTTTCAGAATATTCTAATTTTTTGAGATACCAAATTTGGAGTTTTCATTAGTTGTCACTTATGAATATCAAATTTAAATGTAATGAACATTGGAAATACATTAGTCTGTGTGCATTGCATGGATATAATGTACAAGTTTCACGTTTTGAATGGAATTACTGAAATATTTTCAACCTTTTGATGATATTCTAATTTACTGGCCAGCACTTGTATAACTTGGCTTCTGAATGTCCTAGAGAGATCAGGTTTGCTTTAATGTACTCCAATCAACAGCCCCTACAACCACAAAAAGGAATGGAGTCATTAGCATTTATGGTTTGTAAATGGCACCCAGAATTATGTTGCACGAAGCACAATTTCACATCATTCTGGGTTCATTTGTGTGAAAACAAGGTCCAATCCGGCTGAAACGTTACAGGAAGGTAGAATCTATTGAGTTGTAAGTGATCTGAACGTTTCATGATGATAGCACTTTCCTAAGGGGGTCAAACCATGTCCCAAAGGTCACCGGATCTGGTGTCAATTTAAAGAAGTAGTCCAGTTACACATTTGTGGGCTTATAACTTGGCTTCTGAATGTCCTAGAGCGATCAGGTTTGCTTTAGTGTACTCCAATCAACAGCCCCTACAACCACAAAAAGGAATGGAGACATTAGCACTTATGGTTTTTAAATGGCACCCAGAATTATGTTGCACGAAGCACAATTTCACATCATTATGGGTTCATTTGTGTGAAAACAAGGTCCAATCAGGCTGAAACAATACAGGAAGGTAGAATCTATTGAGTTGTAAGTGATCTGAACATTTCATGATGATCGCACTTTCCTAAGGGGGTCAAACCATGTCCCAAAGGTCACTGGATCTGGTGTCACTTTAAAGAAGTAGTCCAGTTACACATTTGTGGGCTTATAACTTGGCTTCTGAATGTCCTAGATAGGTCAGGGTTGTTTTAGTGTACTCCAATCAACAGCCCCTACAACCACAAAAAGGAATGGAGTCATTAGCACTCATGGTTTTTAAATGGCACCCAGAATTATGTTGCACGAAGCACAATTTCACATCATTCTGGGTTCATTTGTGTGAAAACAAGGTCCAATCAGGCTGAAACGTTACAGGAAGGTAGAATCTATTTAGTTGTAAGTGATCTGAACGTTTCATGATGATAGCACTTTCCTAAGGGGGTCAAACCATGTCCCAAAGGTCACCGGGCCTGGTGTCACTTTAAAGAAGTAGTCCAGTTACACATTCGTGGGCTTATAACTTGGCTTCTGAATGTCCTAGAGAGATCAGGTTTGTTTTAATGTACTCCAATCAACAGCCCCTACAACCACAAAAAGGAATGGAGTCATTAGCATTTATGGTTTGTAAATGGCACCCAGAATTATGTTGCACGAAGCACAATTTCACATCATTCTGGGTTCATTTGTGTGAAAACAAGGTCCAATCAGGCTGAAACGTTACAGGAAGGTAGAATCTATTTAGTTGTAAGTGATCTGAACGTTTCATGATGATAGCGCTTTCCTAAGGGGATCAAACCATGTCCCAAAGGTCACCGGATCTGGTGTCAATTTAAAGAAGTAGTCCAGTTACACCTTTGTGGGCTTATAACTTGGCTTCTGAATATCCTAGAGAGGTCAGGTTTGTTTTAGAGTACTCCAATTAGCAGCCCCCATTACCACTAAAAGGAATGAAGTCATTAGCTTTTATGGTTTGTAAATGGCACCCAGAATTATGTTGCACGAAGCACAATTTCACATCATTCTGGGTCAATTTGTGTGAAAACAAGGTCCAATCCGGCTGAAACGCTACAAGAAGGTAGAATCTATTGAGTTGTAAGTGATCTGAACGTTTCAAGATGATCGCACATTCCTATAGGGGGTCAAACCATGTCCCAAAGGTCACCGGGCCAAGTGTCACTTTAAAGAAGTAGTCCAGTTACACCTTTGTGGGCTTATAACTTGGCTTCTGAATGTCCTAGAGAGATCAGGTTTGTTTTAGTATACTGCAATCAACAGCCCCTACAACCACAAAAAGGAATGGAGTCATTAGCACTTATGGTTTGTAAATGGCACCCAGAATTATGTTGCACGAAGCACAATTTCACATCATTCTGGGTTCATTTGTGTGAAAACAAGGTCCAATCAGGCTGCAACGTTACAGGAAGGTAGAATCTATTTAGTTGTAAGTGATCTGAACGTTTCATGATGATAGGGCTTTCCTAAGGGGATCAAACCATGTCCCAAAGGTCACCGGATCTGGTGTCAATTTAAAGAAGTAGTCCAGTTACACATTTGTGGGCTTATAACTTGGCTTCTGAATGTCCTAGAGAGATCAAAATTGTTTTAGTGTACTCCAATCAACAGCCCCTACAACCACAAAAGGAATGGAGTCATTAGCACTTATGGTTTGTAAATGGCACCCAGAATTATGTTGCACGAAGCACAATTTCACATCATTCTGGGTCCATTTGTGTGAAAACAAGGTCCAATCAGGCTGAAACGTTACAAGAAGGTAGAATCTATTGAGTTGTAAGTGATCTGAACGTTTCATGATGATCTCACATTCCCATAGGGGGTCAAACCATGTCCCAAAGGTCACCGGGCCTGGTGTCACTTTAAAGAAGTAGTCCAGTTACACCTTTGTGGGCTTATAACTTGGCTTCTGAATGTCCTAGAGAGGTCAGGTTTGTTTTAGTGTACTCCAATCAACAGCCCCTACAACCACAAAAAGGAATGGAGTCATTAGCACTTATGGTTTGTAAATGGCACCCAGAATTATGTTGCACGAAGCACAATTTCACATCATTCTGGGTCCATGTGTGTGAAAACAAGGTCCAATCAGGCTGAAATGTTACAGGAAGGTAGAATCTATTGAGTTGTAAGTGATCTGAACGTTTCATGATGATAGCACTTTCCTAAGGGGGTCAAACCATGTCCCAAAGGTCACCGGATCTGGTGTCAATTTAAAGTAGTAGTCCAGTTACACATTTGTGGACTTATAACTTGGCTTCTGAATGTCCTAGAGAGATCAGGTTTGCTTTAATGTACTCCAATCAACAGCCCCTACAACCACAAAAAGGAATGGAGTCATTAGCATTTATGGTTTGTAAATGGCACCCAGAATTATGTTGCACGAAGCACAATTTCACATCATTCTGGGTTCATTTGTGTGAAAACAAGGTCCAATCCGGCTGAAACGTTACAGGAAGGTAGAATCTATTGAGTTGTAAGTGATCTGAACGTTTCATGATGATAGCACTTTCCTAAGGGGGTCAAACCATGTCCCAAAGGTCACCGGATCTGGTGTCAATTTAAAGAAGTAGTCCAGTTACACATTTGTGGGCTTATAACTTGGCTTCTGAATGTCCTAGAGCGATCAGGTTTGCTTTAGTGTACTCCAATCAACAGCCCCTACAACCACAAAAAGGAATGGAGACATTAGCACTTATGGTTTTTAAATGGCACCCAGAATTATGTTGCACGAAGCACAATTTCACATCATTCTGGGTTCATTTGTGTGAAAACAAGGCCCAATCAGGCTGAAACAATACAGGAAGGTAGATTCTATTGAGTTGTAAGTGATCTGAACGTTTCATGATGATCGCACTTTCCTAAGGGGGTCAAACCATGTCCCAAAGGTCACTGGATCTGGTGTCACTTTAAAGAAGTAGTCCAGTTACACATTTGTGGGCTTATAACTTGGCTTCTGAATGTCCTAGAGAGGTCAGGGTTGTTTTAGTGTACTCCAATCAACAGCCCCTACAACCACGAAAAGGAATGGAGTCATTAGCACTTATGGTTTTTAAATGGCACCCAGAATTATGTTGCACAAAGCACAATTTCACATCATTCTGGGTTCATTTGTGTGAAAACAAGGTCCAATCAGGCTGAAACGTTACAGGAAGGTAGAATCTACTGAGTTGTAAGTGATCTGAACGTTTCATGATGATAGCACTTTCCTAAGGGGGTCAAACGATGTCCCAAAGATCACCGGATCTGGTGTCAATTTAAAGAAGTAGTCCAGTTACACATTTGTGGGCTTATAACTTGGCTTCTGAATGTCCTAGAGAGATCAAGTTTGTTTTAGTGTACTCCAATCAACAGCCCCTACAACCACAAAAGGAATGGAGTCATTAGCACTTATGGTTTGTAAATGGCACCCAGAATTATGTTGCACGAAGCACAACTTCACATCATTCTGGGTCCATTTGTGTGAAAACAAGGTCCAATCCGGCTGAAACGTTACAAGAAGGTAGAATCTATTGAGTTGTAAGTGATCTGAACGTTTCATGATGATCTCACATTCCCATAGGGGGTCAAACCATGTCCCAAAGGTCACCGGGCCTGGTGTCACTTTAAAGAAGTAGTCCAGTTACACCTTTGTGGGCTTATAACTTGGCTTCTGAATGTCCTAGAGAGGTCAGGTTTGTTTTAGTGTACTCCAATCAACAGCCCCTACAACCACAAAAAGGAATGGAGTCATTAGCACTTATGGTTTGTAAATGGCACCCAGAATTATGTTGCACGAAGCACAATTTCACATCATTCTGGGTCCATTTGTGTGAAAACAAGGTCCAATCAGGCTGAAACGTTACAGGAAGGTAGAATCTATTCAGTTGTAAGTGATCTGAACGTTTCATGATGATAGCACTTTCCTAAGGGGGTCAAACCATGTCCCAAAGGTCACCGGATCTGGTGTCAATTTAAAGTAGTAGTCCAGTTACACATTTGTGGACTTATAACTTGGCTTCTGAATGTCCTAGAGAGATCAGGTTTGCTTTAATGTACTCCAATCAACAGCCCCTACAACCACAAAAAGGAATGGAGTCATTAGCATTTATGGTTTGTAAATGGCACCCAGAATTATGTTGCACGAAGCACAATTTCACATCATTCTGGGTTCATTTGTGTGAAAACAAGGTCCAATCCGGCTGAAACGTTACAGGAAGGTAGAATCTATTGAGTTGTAAGTGATCTGAACGTTTCATGATGATAGCACTTTCCTAAGGGGGTCAAACCATGTCCCAAAGGTCACCGGATCTGGTGTCAATTTAAAGAAGTAGTCCAGTTACACATTTGTGGGCTTATAACTTGGCTTCTGAATGTCCTAGAGCGATCAGGTTTGCTTTAGTGTACTCCAATCAACAGCCCCTACAACCACAAAAAGGAATGGAGACATTAGCACTTATGGTTTTTAAATGGCACCCAGAATTATGTTGCACGAAGCACAATTTCACATCATTCTGGGTTCATTTGTGTGAAAACAAGGTCCAATCAGGCTGAAACGTTACAGGAAGGTAGAATCTACTGAGTTGTAAGTGATCTGAACGTTTCATGATGATAGCACTTTCCTAAGGGGGTCAAACGATGTCCCAAAGATCACCGGATCTGGTGTCAATTTAAAGAACTAGTCCAGTTACACATTTGTGGGCTTATAACTTGGCTTATGAATGTCCTAGAGAGATCAGGTTTGTTTTAGTGTACTCCAATCAACAGCCCCTACAACCACAAAAAGGAATGGAGTCATTAGCACTTATGGTTTGTAAATGGCACCCAGAATTATGTTGCACGAAGCACAATTTCACATCATTCTGGGTCCATTTATGTGAAAACAAGGTCCAATCAGGCTGAAACGCTACAAGAAGGTAGAATCTATTGAGTTGTAAGTGATCTGAACGTTTCAAGATGATCGCACATTCCTATAGGGGGTAAAACCATGTCCCAAAGGTCACCGGGCCTGGTGTCACTTTAAAGAAGTAGTCCAGTTACACCTTTGTGGGCTTATAACTTGGCTTCTGAATGTCCTAGAGAGGTTAGGTTTGTTTTAGTGTACTCCAATCAACAGCCCCTACAACCACAAAAAGGAATGGAGTAATTAGCACTTATGGTTTGTAAATGGCCCCCAGAATTATGTTGCACGAAGCACAATTTCACATCATTCTGGGTCCATTTGTGTGAAAACAAGGTCCAATCAGGCTGAAACGTTACAGGAAGGTAGAATCTATTGAGTTGTAAGTGATCTGAACGTTTCATGATGATAGCACTTTCCTAAGGGGGTCAAACCATGTCCCAAAGGTCAACGGGCCTGGTGTCACTTTAAAGAAGTAGTCCAGTTACACATTCGTGGGCTTATAACTTGGCTTCTGAATGTCCTAGAGAGATCAGGTTTGTTTTAATGTACTCCAATCAACAGCCCCTACAACCACAAAAAGGAATGGAGTCATTAGCATTTATGGTTTGTAAATGGCACCCAGAATTATGTTGCACGAAGCACAATTTCACATCATTCTGGGTTCATTTGTGTGAAAACAAGGTCCAATCAGGCTGAAACGTTACAGGAAGGTAGAATCTATTTAGTTGTAAGTGATCTGAACGTTTCATGATGATAGCGCTTTCCTAAGGGGATCAAACCATGTCCCAAAGGTCACCGGATCTGGTGTCAATTTAAAGAAGTAGTCCAGTTACACATTTGTGGGCTTATAACTTGGCTTCTGAATGTCCTAGAGAGATCAGGTTTGTTTTAATGTACTCCAATCAACAGCCCCTACAACCACAAAAAGGAATGGAGATATTAGCACTTATGGTTTGTAAATGGCACCCAGAATTATGTTGCACGAAGCACAATTTCACATCATTCTGGGTTCATTTTTGTGAAAACAAGGTCCAATCAGGCGGAAACGTTACAGGAAGGTAGAATCTATTGAGTTGCAAGTGATCTGAACGTTTCATGATGATAGCACTTTCCTAAGGGGGTCAAACCATGTCCCAAAAGTCACCGGATCTGGTGTCAATTTAAAGAAGTAGTCCAGTTACACATTTGTGGGCTTATAACTTGGCTTCTGAATGTCCTAGAGAGATCAGGTTTGTTTAGTGTACTCCAATCAACAGCCCCTACAACCACAAAAAGGAATGGAGTCATTAGCACTTATGGTTTGTAAATGGCACCCAGAATTATGTTGCACGAAGCACAATTTCACATCATTCTGGGTCCATTTGTGTGAAAACAAGGTCCAATCAGGCTGAAACGCTACAAGAAGGTAGAATCTATTGAGTTGTAAGTGATCTGAACATTTCAAGATGATCGCACATTCCTATAGGGGGTAAAACCATGTCCCAAAGGTCACATGGCCTGGTGTCACTTTAAAGTAGTAGTCCAGTTACACCTTTTGGGCTTATAACTTGGCTTCTGAATGTCCTAGAGAGGTTAGTTTGTTTTAGTGTAGTCCAATCAACAGCCCCTAAAACCACAAAAAGGAATGGAGTCATTAGCACTTATGGTTTGTAAATGGCACCCAGAATTATGTTGCACGAAGCACAATTTCACATCATTCTGGGTTCATTTGTGTGAAAACAAGGTCCAATCAGGCTGAAACGTTACAGGAAGGTAGAATCTATTGAGTTGTAAGTGATCTGAACGTTTCATGATGATAGCACTTTCCTAAGGGGGTCAAACCATGTCCCAAAGGTCACCGGATCTGGTGTCAATTTAAAGAAGTAGTCCAGTTACACCTTTGTGGGCTTATAACTTGGCTTCTGAATGTCCTAGAGAGATCAAGTTTGTTTTAGTGTACTCCAATCAACAGCCCCTACAACCACAAAAAGGAATGGAGTCATTAGCACTTATGGTTTGTAAATGGCACCCAGAATTATGTTGCACGAAGCACAATTTCACATCATTCTGGGTTCATTTGTGTGAAAACAAGGTCCAATCAGGCTGAAACGTTACAGGAAGGTAGAATCTATTGAGTTGTAAGTGATCTGAACGTTTCATGATGATAGCACTTTCCTAAGGGGGTCAAACCATGTCCCAAAGGTCACCCGATCTGGTGTCAATTTAAAGAAGTAGTCCAGTTACACATTTGTGGGCTTATAACTTGGCTTCTGAATGTCCTAGAGAGATCAGGTTTATTTTAGTGTACTCCAATAAACAGCCCCTACAACCACAAAAAGGAATGGAGTCATTAGCACTTATTGATTTTAAATCGCACCCAGAATTATGTTGCACGAAGCACAATTTCACATCATTCTGGGTCCATTTGTGTGAAAACAAGGTCCAATCAGGCTGAAACGTTACAGGAAGGTAGAATCTATTGAGTTGTAAGTGATCTGAACGTTTCATGATGATAGCACTTTCCTAAGGGGGTCAAACCATGTCCCAAAGGTCACTGGATCTGGTGTCAATTTAAAGAAGTAGTCCAGTTACACATTTGTGGGCTTATAACTTGGCTTCTGAATGTCCTAGAGAGATCAGGTTTGTTTTAATGTACTCCAATCAACAGCCCCTACAACCACAAAAAGGAATGGAGTCATTAGCACTTATGGTTTGTAAGTGGCACCCAGAATTATGTTGCACGAAGCACAATCTCACATCATTCTGGGTCAATTTGTGTGAAAACAAGGTCCAATCCGGCTGAAACGTTACTGGAAGGTAGAATCTATTGAGTTGTAAGTGATCTGAACGTTTCAAGATGATCGCACATTCCTATAGGGGGTCAAACCATGTCCCAAAGGTCACCGGGCCAAGTGTCACTTTAAAGAAGTAGTCCAGTTACACCTTTGTGGGCTTATAACTTGGCTTCTGAATGTCCTAGAGAGGTTAGGTTTGTTTTAGTGTACTCCAATCAACAGCCCCTACAACCACAAAAAGGAATGGAGTCATTAGCACTTATGGTTTGTAAATGGCACCCAGAATTATTTTGCACGAAGCACAATTTCACATCATTCTGGGTTCATTTGTGTGAAAACAAGGTCCAATCAGGCTGAAACGTTACTGGAAGCTAGAATCTATTGAGTTGTAAGTGATCTGAACGTTTCATGATGATAGCGCTTTCCTAAGGGGGTCAAACCATGTCCCAAAGGTCACCGGATCTGGTGTCAATTTAAAGAAGTAGTCCATTTACACATTTGTGGGCTTATAACTTGGCTTCTGAATGTCCTAGAGAGATCAGGTTTATTTTAGTGTACTCCAATCAACAGCCCCTACAACCACAAAAAGGAATGGAGTCATTAGCACTTATGGTTCTTAAATGGCACCCAGAATTATGCTGCACTAAGCACAATTTCACATGATTCTGGGTCAATTTGTGTGAAAACAAGGTCCAATCCGGCTGAAACGCTACAAGAAGGTAGAATCTATTGAGTTGTAAGTGATCTGAACGTTTCAAGATGATCGCACATTCCTATAGGGGGTAAAACCATGTCCCAAAGGTCACATGGCCTGGTGTCACTTTAAAGTAGTAGTCCAGTTACACCTTTTGGGCTTATAACTTGGCTTCTGAATGTCCTAGAGAGGTTAGTTTGTTTTAGTGTAGTCCAATCAACAGCCCCTAAAACCACAAAAAGGAATGGAGTCATTAGCACTTATGGTTTGTAAATGGCACCCAGAATTATGTTGCACGAAGCACAATTTCACATCATTCTGGGTTCATTTGTGTGAAAACAAGGTCCAATCAGGCTGAAACGTTACAGGAAGGTAGAATCTATTGAGTTGTAAGTGATCTGAACGTTTCATGATGATAGCACTTTCCTAAGGGGGTCAAACCATGTCCCAAAGGTCACCGGATCTGGTGTCAATTTAAAGAAGTAGTCCAGTTACACCTTTGTGGGCTTATAACTTGGCTTCTGAATGTCCTAGAGAGATCAAGTTTGTTTTAGTGTACTCCAATCAACAGCCCCTACAACCACAAAAAGGAATGGAGTCATTAGCACTTATGGTTTGTAAATGGCACCCAGAATTATGTTGCACGAAGCACAATTTCACATCATTCTGGGTTCATTTGTGTGAAAACAAGGTCCAATCAGGCTGAAACGTTACAGGAAGGTAGAATCTATTGAGTTGTAAGTGATCTGAACGTTTCATGATGATAGCACTTTCCTAAGGGGGTCAAACCATGTCCCAAAGGTCACCCGATCTGGTGTCAATTTAAAGAAGTAGTCCAGTTACACATTTGTGGGCTTATAACTTGGCTTCTGAATGTCCTAGAGAGATCAGGTTTATTTTAGTGTACTCCAATAAACAGCCCCTACAACCACAAAAAGGAATGGAGTCATTAGCACTTATTGATTTTAAATCGCACCCAGAATTATGTTGCACGAAGCACAATTTCACATCATTCTGGGTCCATTTGTGTGAAAACAAGGTCCAATCAGGCTGAAACGTTACAGGAAGGTAGAATCTATTGAGTTGTAAGTGATCTGAACGTTTCATGATGATAGCACTTTCCTAAGGGGGTCAAACCATGTCCCAAAGGTCACTGGATCTGGTGTCAATTTAAAGAAGTAGTCCAGTTACACATTTGTGGGCTTATAACTTGGCTTCTGAATGTCCTAGAGAGATCAGGTTTGTTTTAATGTACTCCAATCAACAGCCCCTACAACCACAAAAAGGAATGGAGTCATTAGCACTTATGGTTTGTAAGTGGCACCCAGAATTATGTTGCACGAAGCACAATTTCACATCATTCTGGGTCAATTTGTGTGAAAACAAGGTCCAATCCGGCTGAAACGTTACTGGAAGGTAGAATCTATTGAGTTGTAAGTGATCTGAACGTTTCAAGATGATCGCACATTCCTATAGGGGGTCAAACCATGTCCCAAAGGTCACCGGGCCAAGT
Organism: Nothobranchius furzeri; assembly: GCF_043380555.1. Taxonomy (NCBI): domain Eukaryota; kingdom Metazoa; phylum Chordata; class Actinopteri; order Cyprinodontiformes; family Nothobranchiidae; genus Nothobranchius; species Nothobranchius furzeri. The sequence goes on from NC_091756.1 coordinate 14,300,769, forward strand.
GTCACTTTAAAGAAGTAGTCCAGTTACACCTTTGTGGGCTTATAACTTGGCTTCTGAATGTCCTAGAGAGGTTAGGTTTGTTTTAGTGTACTCCAATCAACAGCCCCTACAACCACAAAAAGGAATGGAGTCATTAGCACTTATGGTTTGTAAATGGCACCCAGAATTATTTTGCACGAAGCACAATTTCACATCATTCTGGGTTCATTTGTGTGAAAACAAGGTCCAATCAGGCTGAAACGTTACTGGAAGCTAGAATCTATTGAGTTGTAAGTGATCTGAACGTTTCATGATGATAGCGCTTTCCTAAGGGGGTCAAACCATGTCCCAAAGGTCACCGGATCTGGTGTCAATTTAAAGAAGTAGTCCATTTACACATTTGTGGGCTTATAACTTGGCTTCTGAATGTCCTAGAGAGATCAGGTTTATTTTAGTGTACTCCAATCAACAGCCCCTACAACCACAAAAAGGAATGGAGTCATTAGCACTTATGGTTCTTAAATGGCACCCAGAATTATGCTGCACTAAGCACAATTTCACATGATTCTGGGTCAATTTGTGTGAAAACAAGGTCCAATCCGGCTGAAACGCTACAAGAAGGTAGAATCTATTGAGTTGTAAGTGATCTGAACGTTTCAAGATGATCGCACATTCCTATAGGGGGTCAAACCATGTCCCAAAGGTCACCGGGCCAAGTGTCACTTTAAAGAAGTAGTCCAGTTACATCTTTGTGTGTGGGCTTATAACTTGGCTTCTGAATGTCCTAGAGAGATCAGGTTTGTTTTAGTGTACTCCAATCAACAGCCCCTGGAACCACACAAAGGAATGGAGACATTAGCACTTATGGTTTTTAAATGGCACCCAGAATTATGTTGCACGAAGCACAATTTCACATCATTCTGGGTTCATTTGTGTGAAAACAAGGTCCAATCAGGCTGAAACGTTACAGGAAGGTAGAATCTATTGCGTTGTAAGTGATCTGAACGTTTCATGATGATAGCACTTTCCTAAGGGGGTCAAACCATGTCCCAAAGGTCACCGGATCTGGTGTCAATTTAAAGAAGTAGTCCAGTTACACATTTGTGGGCTTATAACTTGGCTTCTGAATGTCCTAGAGCGATCAGGTTTGTTTTAGTGTACACCAATCAACAGCCCCTACAACCACAAAAAGGAATGGAGTCATTAGCACTTATGGTTTTTAAATGGCACCCAGAATTATGTTGCACGAAGCACAATTTCACATCATTCTGGGTTCATTTGTGTGAAAACAAGGTCCAATCAGGCTGAAACGTTACAGGAAGGTAGAATCTATTGAGTTGTAAGTGATCTGAACGTTTCATGATGATAGCACTTTCCTAAGGGGGTCAAACCATGTCCCAAAGGTCACCGGATCTGGTGTCACTTTAAAGAAGTTGTCCAGTTACACCTTTGTGGGCTTATAACTTGGCTTCTGAATGTCCTAGAGAGGTCAAGTTTGTTTTAGTGTACTCCAATCAACAGCCCCTACAACCACAAAAAGGAATGGAGACATTAGCACTTATGGTTTTTAAATGGCACCCAGAATTATGTTGCACGAAGCACAATTTCACATCATTCTGGGTTCATTTGTGTGAAAACAAGGTCCAATCAGGCTGAAACGTTACAGGAAGGTAGAATCTACTGAGTTGTAAGTGATCTGAACGTTTCATGATGATAGCACTTTCCTAAGGGGGTCAAACGATGTCCCAAAGATCACCGGATCTGGTGTCAATTTAAAGAACTAGTCCAGTTACACATTTGTGGGCTTATAACTTGGCTTATGAATGTCCTAGAGAGATCAGGTTTGTTTTAGTGTACTCCAATCAACAGCCCCTACAACCACAAAAAGGAATGGAGTCATTAGCACTTATGGTTTGTAAATGGCACCCAGAATTATGTTGCACGAAGCACAATTTCACATCATTCTGGGTCCATTTATGTGAAAACAAGGTCCAATCAGGCTGAAACGCTACAAGAAGGTAGAATCTATTGAGTTGTAAGTGATCTGAACGTTTCAAGATGATCGCACATTCCTATAGGGGGTAAAACCATGTCCCAAAGGTCACCGGGCCTGGTGTCACTTTAAAGAAGTAGTCCAGTTACACCTTTGTGGGCTTATAACTTGGCTTCTGAATGTCCTAGAGAGGTTAGGTTTGTTTTAGTGTACTCCAATCAACAGCCCCTACAACCACAAAAAGGAATGGAGTAATTAGCACTTATGGTTTGTAAATGGCCCCCAGAATTATGTTGCACGAAGCACAATTTCACATCATTCTGGGTCCATTTGTGTGAAAACAAGGTCCAATCAGGCTGAAACGTTACAGGAAGGTAGAATCTATTGAGTTGTAAGTGATCTGAACGTTTCATGATGATAGCACTTTCCTAAGGGGGTCAAACCATGTCCCAAAGGTCACCGGATCTGGTGTCAATTTAAAGAAGTAGTCCAGTTACACATTTGTGGGCTTATAACTTGGCTTCTGAATGTCCTAGAGACATCAGGTTTGTTTTAGTATACTCCAATCAACAGCCCCTACAACCACAATAAGGAATGGAGTCATTAGCACTTATGGTTTTTAAATGGCACCCAGAATTATGTTGCACGAAGCACAATTTCACATCATTCTGGGTTCATTTGTGTGAAAACAAGGTACAATCAGGCTGAAACGTTACAGGAAGGTAGAATCTATTGAATTGTAAGTGATCTGAACGTTTCATGATGATAGCACTTTCCTAAGGGGGTCAAACCATGTCCCAAAGGTCACCGGGCCTGGTGTCACTTTAAAGAAGTAGTCCAGTTACACCTTTGTGGGCTTATAACTTGGCTTCTGAATATCCTAGAGAGGTCAGGTTTGTTTTAGAGTACTCCAATTAGCAGCCCCAATTACCACTAAAAGGAATGAAGTCATTAGCATTTATGGTTTGTAAATGGCACCCAGAATTATGTTGCACGAAGCACAATTTCACATCATTCTGGGTTCCTTTGTGTGAAAACAAGGTCCAATCAGGCTGAAACGTTACAGGAAGGTAGAATCTATTTAGTTGTAAGTGATCTGAACGTTTCATGATGATAGCACTTTCCTAAGGGGGTCAAACCATGTCCCAAAGGTCAACGGGCCTGGTGTCACTTTAAAGAAGTAGTCCAGTTACACATTCGTGGGCTTATAACTTGGCTTCTGAATGTCCTAGAGAGATCAGGTTTGTTTTAATGTACTCCAATCAACAGCCCCTACAACCACAAAAAGGAATGGAGTCATTAGCATTTATGGTTTGTAAATGGCACCCAGAATTATGTTGCACGAAGCACAATTTCACATCATTCTGGGTTCATTTGTGTGAAAACAAGGTCCAATCAGGCTGAAACGTTACAGGAAGGTAGAATCTATTTAGTTGTAAGTGATCTGAACGTTTCATGATGATAGCGCTTTCCTAAGGGGATCAAACCATGTCCCAAAGGTCACCGGATCTGGTGTCAATTTAAAGAAGTAGTCCAGTTACACATTTGTGGGCTTATAACTTGGCTTCTGAATGTCCTAGAGAGATCAGGTTTGTTTTAATGTACTCCAATCAACAGCCCCTACAACCACAAAAAGGAATGGAGATATTAGCACTTATGGTTTGTAAATGGCACCCAGAATTATGTTGCACGAAGCACAATTTCACATCATTCTGGGTTCATTTTTGTGAAAACAAGGTCCAATCAGGCGGAAACGTTACAGGAAGGTAGAATCTATTGAGTTGCAAGTGATCTGAACGTTTCATGATGATAGCACTTTCCTAAGGGGGTCAAACCATGTCCCAAAAGTCACCGGATCTGGTGTCAATTTAAAGAAGTAGTCCAGTTACACATTTGTGGGCTTATAACTTGGCTTCTGAATGTCCTAGAGAGATCAGGTTTGTTTAGTGTACTCCAATCAACAGCCCCTACAACCACAAAAAGGAATGGAGTCATTAGCACTTATGGTTTGTAAATGGCACCCAGAATTATGTTGCACGAAGCACAATTTCACATCATTCTGGGTCCATTTGTGTGAAAACAAGGTCCAATCAGGCTGAAACGCTACAAGAAGGTAGAATCTATTGAGTTGTAAGTGATCTGAACATTTCAAGATGATCGCACATTCCTATAGGGGGTAAAACCATGTCCCAAAGGTCACATGGCCTGGTGTCACTTTAAAGTAGTAGTCCAGTTACACCTTTTGGGCTTATAACTTGGCTTCTGAATGTCCTAGAGAGGTTAGTTTGTTTTAGTGTAGTCCAATCAACAGCCCCTAAAACCACAAAAAGGAATGGAGTCATTAGCACTTATGGTTTGTAAATGGCACCCAGAATTATGTTGCACGAAGCACAATTTCACATCATTCTGGGTTCATTTGTGTGAAAACAAGGTCCAATCAGGCTGAAACGTTACAGGAAGGTAGAATCTATTGAGTTGTAAGTGATCTGAACGTTTCATGATGATAGCACTTTCCTAAGGGGGTCAAACCATGTCCCAAAGGTCACCGGATCTGGTGTCAATTTAAAGAAGTAGTCCAGTTACACATTTGTGGGCTTATAACTTGGCTTCTGAATGTCCTAGAGAGATCAGGTTTGTTTTAGTGTACTACAATCAACAGCCCCTACAACCACAAAAAGGAATGGAGTCATTAGCACTTAAGGTTTGTAAATGGCACCCAGAATTATGTTGCACGAAGCACAATTTCACATCATTCTGGGTTCATTTGTGTGAAAACAAGGTCCAATCAGGCTGAAACGTTACAGGAAGGTAGAATCTATTGAGTTGTAAGTGATCTGAATGTTTCATGATGATAGCACTTTCCTAAGGGGGTCAAACCATGTCCCAAAGGTCACCGGATCTGGTGTCACTTTAAAGAAGTTGTCCAGTTACACCTTTGTGGGCTTATAACTTGGCTTCTGAATGTCCTAGAGAGGTCAAGTTTGTTTTAGTGTACTCCAATCAACAGCCCCTACAACCACAAAAAGGAATGGAGTCATTAGCACTTATGGTTTGTAAATGGCACCCAGAATTATGTTGCACGAAGCACAATTTCACATCATTCTGGGTTCATTTGTGTGAAAACAAGGTCCAATCAGGCTGAAACGTTACAGGAAGGTAGAATCTATTGAGTTGTAAGTGATCTGAACGTTTCATGATGATAGCACTTTCCTAAGGGGGTCAAACCATGTCCCAAAGGTCACCCGATCTGGTGTCAATTTAAAGAAGTAGTCCAGTTACACATTTGTGGGCTTATAACTTGGCTTCTGAATGTCCTAGAGAGATCAGGTTTATTTTAGTGTACTCCAATAAACAGCCCCTACAACCACAAAAAGGAATGGAGTCATTAGCACTTATTGTTTTTAAATCGCACCCAGAATTATGTTGCACGAAGCACAATTTCACATCATTCTGGGTCCATTTGTGTGAAAACAAGGTCCAATCAGGCTGAAACGTTACAGGAAGGTAGAATCTATTGAGTTGTAAGTGATCTGAACGTTTCATGATGATAGCACTTTCCTAAGGGGGTCAAACCATGTCCCAAAGGTCACTGGATCTGGTGTCAATTTAAAGAAGTAGTCCAGTTACACATTTGTGGGCTTATAACTTGGCTTCTGAATGTCCTAGAGAGATCAGGTTTGTTTTAATGTACTCCAATCAACAGCCCCTACAACCACAAAAAGGAATGGAGTCATTAGCACTTATGGTTTGTAAGTGGCACCCAGAATTATGTTGCACGAAGCACAATTTCACATCATTCTGGGTCAATTTGTGTGAAAACAAGGTCCAATCCGGCTGAAACGTTACTGGAAGGTAGAATCTATTGAGTTGTAAGTGATCTGAACGTTTCAAGATGATCGCACATTCCTATAGGGGGTCAAACCATGTCCCAAAGGTCACCGGGCCAAGTGTCACTTTAAAGAAGTAGTCCAGTTACACCTTTGTGGGCTTATAACTTGGCTTCTGAATGTCCTAGAGAGGTTAGGTTTGTTTTAGTGTACTCCAATCAACAGCCCCTACAACCACAAAAAGGAATGGAGTCATTAGCACTTATGGTTTGTAAATGGCACCCAGAATTATTTTGCACGAAGCACAATTTCACATCATTCTGGGTTCATTTGTGTGAAAACAAGGTCCAATCAGGCTGAAACGTTACTGGAAGCTAGAATCTATTGAGTTGTAAGTGATCTGAACGTTTCATGATGATAGCGCTTTCCTAAGGGGGTCAAACCATGTCCCAAAGGTCACCGGATCTGGTGTCAATTTAAAGAAGTAGTCCATTTACACATTTGTGGGCTTATAACTTGGCTTCTGAATGTCCTAGAGAGATCAGGTTTATTTTAGTGTACTCCAATCAACAGCCCCTACAACCACAAAAAGGAATGGAGTCATTAGCACTTATGGTTCTTAAATGGCACCCAGAATTATGCTGCACTAAGCACAATTTCACATGATTCTGGGTCAATTTGTGTGAAAACAAGGTCCAATCCGGCTGAAACGCTACAAGAAGGTAGAATCTATTGAGTTGTAAGTGATCTGAACGTTTCAAGATGATCGCACATTCCTATAGGGGGTCAAACCATGTCCCAAAGGTCACCGGGCCAAGTGTCACTTTAAAGAAGTAGTCCAGTTACATCTTTGTGTGTGGGCTTATAACTTGGCTTCTGAATGTCCTAGAGAGATCAGGTTTGTTTTAGTGTACTCCAATCAACAGCCCCTGGAACCACACAAAGGAATGGAGACATTAGCACTTATGGTTTTTAAATGGCACCCAGAATTATGTTGCACGAAGCACAATTTCACATCATTCTGGGTTCATTTGTGTGAAAACAAGGTCCAATCAGGCTGAAACGTTACAGGAAGGTAGAATCTATTGCGTTGTAAGTGATCTGAACGTTTCATGATGATAGCACTTTCCTAAGGGGGTCAAACCATGTCCCAAAGGTCACCGGATCTGGTGTCAATTTAAAGAAGTAGTCCAGTTACACATTTGTGGGCTTATAACTTGGCTTCTGAATGTCCTAGAGCGATCAGGTTTGTTTTAGTGTACACCAATCAACAGCCCCTACAACCACAAAAAGGAATGGAGTCATTAGCACTTATGGTTTTTAAATGGCACCCAGAATTATGTTGCACGAAGCACAATTTCACATCATTCTGGGTTCATTTGTGTGAAAACAAGGTCCAATCAGGCTGAAACGTTACAGGAAGGTAGAATCTATTGAGTTGTAAGTGATCTGAACGTTTCATGATGATAGCACTTTCCTAAGGGGGTCAAACCATGTCCCAAAGGTCACCGGATCTGGTGTCACTTTAAAGAAGTTGTCCAGTTACACCTTTGTGGGCTTATAACTTGGCTTCTGAATGTCCTAGAGAGGTCAAGTTTGTTTTAGTGTACTCCAATCAACAGCCCCTACAACCACAAAAAGTAATGGAGTCATTAGCACTTATGGTTTGTAAATGGCACCCAGAATTATGTTGCACGAAGCACAATTTCACATCATTCTGGGTTCATTTGTGTGAAAACAAGGTCCAATCAGGCTGAAACGTTACAGGAAGGTAGAATCTATTGAGTTGTAAGTGATCTGAACGTTTCATGATGATAGCACTTTCCTAAGGGGGTCAAACCATGTCCCAAAGGTCACCGGATCTGGTGTCAATTTAAAGAAGTAGTCCAGTTACACATTTGTGGGCTTATAACTTGGCTTCTGGATGTCCTAGAGAGATCAGGTTTATTTTAGTGTACTCCAATCAACAGCCCCTACAACCACAAAAAGGAATGGAGTCATTAGCACTTATGGTTTTTAAATGGCACCCAGAATTATGTTGCACGAAGCACAATTTCACATCATTCTGGGTCCATTTGTGTGAAAACAAGGTCCAATCAGGCTGAAACGTTACAGGAAGGTAGAATCTATTGAGTTGTAAGTGATCTGAACGTTTCATGATGATAGCCCTTTCCTAAGGGGGTCAAACCATGTCCCAAAGGTCACTGGATCTGGTGTCAATTTAAAGAAGTAGTCAAGTTACACATTTGTGGGCTTATAACTTGGCTTCTGAATGTCCTAGAGAGATCAGGTTTGTTTTAATGTACTCCAATCAACAGCCCCTAAAACCACAAAAAGGAATGGAGTCATTAGCACTTATGGTTTGTAAGGGGCACCCAGAATTATGTTGCACGAAGCACAATTTCACATCATTCTGGGTCAATTTGTGTGAAAACAAGGTCCAATCCGGCTGAAACGTTACTGGAAGGTAGAATCTATTGAGTTGTTAGTGATCTGAACATTTCAAGATGATCGCACATTCCTATAGGGGGTCAAACCATGTCCCAAAGGTCACCGGGCCAAGTGTCACTTTAAAGAAGTAGTCCAGTTACACCTTTGTGGGCGTATAACTTGGCTTCTGAATGTCCTAGAGAGGTTAGGTTTGTTTTAGTGTACTCCAATCAACAGCCCCTACAACCACAAAAAGGAATGGAGTCATTAGCACTTATGGTTTGTAAATGGCACCCAGAATTATTTTGCACGAAGCACAATTTCACATCATTCTGGGTTCATTTGTGTGAAAACAAGGTCCAATCAGGCTGAAACGTTACTGGAAGCTAGAATCTATTGAGTTGTAAGTGATCTGAACGTTTCATGATGATAGCGCTTTCCTAAGGGGGTCAAACCATGTCCCAAAGGTCACCGGATCTGGTGTCAATTTAAAGAAGTAGTCCATTTACACATTTGTGGGCTTATAACTTGGCTTCTGAATGTCCTAGAGAGATCAGGTTTATTTTAGTGTACTCCAATCAACAGCCCCTACAACCACAAAAAGGAATGGAGTCATTAGCACTTATGGTTCTTAAATGGCACCCAGAATTATGCTGCACTAAGCACAATTTCACATGATTCTGGGTCAATTTGTGTGAAAACAAGGTCCAATCCGGCTGAAACGCTACAAGAAGGTAGAATCTATTGAGTTGTAAGTGATCTGAACGTTTCAAGATGATCGCACATTCCTATAGGGGGTCAAACCATGTCCCAAAGGTCACCGGGCCAAGTGTCACTTTAAAGAAGTAGTCCAGTTACATCTTTGTGTGTGGGCTTATAACTTGGCTTCTGAATGTCCTAGAGAGATCAGGTTTGTTTTAGTGTACTCCAATCAACAGCCCCTACAACCACAAAAAGGAATGGAGTCATTAGCACTTATGGTTTGTAAATGGCACCCAGAATTATGTTGCACGAAGCACAATTTCACATCATTCTGGGTTCATTTGTGTGAAAACAAGGTCCAATCAGGCTGAAACGTTACAGGAAGGTAGAATCTATTGAGTTGTAAGTGATCTGAACGTTTCATGATGATAGCACTTTCCTAAGGGGGTCAAACCATGTCCCAAAGGTCACCGGATCTGGTGTCAATTTAAAGAAGTAGTCCAGTTACACATTTGTGGGCTTATAACTTGGCTTCTGAATGTCCTAGAGAGATCAGGTTTGTTTTAGTGTACTCCAATCAACAGCCCCTACAACCACAAAAAGGAATGGAGTCATTAGCACTTATGGTTTGTAAATGGCACCCAGAATTATGTTGCACGAAGCACAATTTCACATCATTCTGGGTCCATTTGTGTGAAAACAAGGTCCAATCAGGCTGAAACATTACAGGAAGGTAGAATCTATTAAATTGTAAGTGATCTGAACGTTTCATGATGATAGCACTTCCCTAAGGGGGTCAAACCATGTCCCAAAGGTCACCGGATCTGGTGTCTAAAGAAGTAGTACAGTTACACATTTGTGGGCTTATAACTTGGCTTCTGAATGTCCTAGAGAGATCAGGTTTGTTTTAGTATACTCCAATCAACAGCCCCTACAACCACAAAAAGGAATGGAGTCATTAGCACTTATGGTTTTTAAATGGCACCCAGAATTATGTTGCACGAAGCACAATTTCACATCATTCTGGGTTCATTTGTGTGAAAACAAGGTCCAATCAGGCTGAAACGTTACAGGAAGGTAGAATCTATTGAGTTGTAAGTGATCTGAACGTTTCATGATGATAGCACTTTCCTAAGGGGGTCAAACCATGTCCCAAATGTCACCGGATCTGGTGTCAATTTAAAGTAGTAGTCCAGTTACACATTTGTGGGCTTATAACTTGGCTTCTGAATGTCCTGGAGAGGTCAGATTTGTTTTAATGTACTCCAATCAACAGCCCCTACAACCACAAAAAGGAATGGAGTCATTAGCACTTATGGTTTGTAAATGGCACCCAGAATTATGTTGCACGAAGCAAAATTTCACATCATTCTGGGTTCATTTGTGTGAAAACAAGGTCCAATCAGGCAGAAACGTTACAGGAAGGTAGAATCTATTGAGTTGTAAGTGATCTGAACGTTTCATGATGATAGCACTTTCCTATAGGGGGTCAAACCATGTCCCAAAGGTCACCGGGCCTGGTGTCACTTTAAAGAAGTAGTCCAGTTACACCTTTGTGGGCTTATAACTTGGCTTCTGAATGTCCTAGAGAGATCAGGGTTGTTTTAGTGTACTCCAATCAACAGCCCCTACAACCACAAAAAGGAATGGAGTCATTAGCACTTATGGTTCTTAAATGGCACCCAGAATTATGTTGCACGAAGCACAATTTCACATCATTCTGGGTCCATTTGTGTGAAAACAAGGTCCAATCAGGCTGAAACGTTACAGGAAGGTAGAATCTATTGAGTTGTAAGTGATCTGAACGTTTCAAGATGATCGCACATTCCTATAGGGGGTAAAACCATGTCCCAAAGGTCACCGGGCCTGGTGTCACTTTAAAGAAGTAGTCCAGTTACATCTTTGTACGCTTATAACTTGGCTTCTGAATGTCCTAGAGAGATCAGGTTTGTTTTAATGTACTCCAATCAACAGCCCCTACAACCACAAAAAGGAATGGAGTCATTAGCACTTATGGTTTGTAAATGGCACCCAGAATTATGTTGCACGAAGCACAATTTCACATCATTCTGGGTTCATTTGTGTGAAAACAAGGTCCAATCAGGCAGAAACGTTACAGGAAGGTAGAATCTATTGAGTTGTAAGTGATCTGAACGTTTCATGATGACAGCACTTTCCTAAGGGGGTCAAACCATGTCGCAAAGGTCACCGGATCTGGTGTCACTTTAAAGAATTAGTCAAGTTACACATTTGTGGGCTTATAACTTGGCTTCTGAATGTCCTAGAGAGATCAGGTTTGTTTTAGTGTACTCCAATCAACAGCCCCTACAACCACAAAAATGAATGGAGTCATTAGCACTTATGGTTTGTAAATGGCACCCAGAATTATGTTGCACGAAGCACAATTTCACATCATTCTGGGTCCATTTGTGTGAAAACAAGGTCCAATCAGGCTGAAACGTTACAAGAAGGTAGAATCTATTGAGTTGTAAGTGATCTGAACGTTTCATGATGATAGCACTTTCCTAAGGGGGTCAAACCATGTCCCAAAGGTCACCGGATCTGGTGTCAATTTAAAGTAGTCCAGTTACACATTTGTGGGCTTATAACTTGGCTTCTGAATGTCCTAGAGAGATCAGGTTTGTTTTAGTGTACTCCAATCAACAGCCCCTACAACCACATAAAGGAATGGAGTCATTAGCACTTATGGTTTGTAAATGGCACCCAGAATTATGTTGCACGAAGCACAATTTCACTTCATTCTGGGTCCATTTGTGTGAAAACAAGGTCCAATCAGGCTGAAACGCTATAAGAAGGTAGAATCTATTGAGTTGTAAGTGATCTGAATGTTTCAAGATGATCGCACATTCCTATAGGGGGTAAAACCATGTCCCAAAGGTCACCGGGCCTGGTGTCACTTTAAAGAAGTAGTCCAGTTACATCTTTGTGGGCTTATAACTTGGCTTCTGAATGTCCTAGAGAGGTTAGGTTTGTTTTAGTGTACTCCAATCAACAGCCCCTACAACCACAAAAAGGAATGGAGTCATTAGCACTTATGGTTTGTAAATGGCACCCAGAATTATGTTGCACGAAGCACAATTTCACATCATTCTGGGTTAATTTGTGTGAAAACAAGGTCCAATCAGGCTGAAACGTTACAAGAAGGTAGAATCTATTGAGTTGTAAGTTATCTGAACGTTTCATGATGATCGCACATTCCTATAGGGGGTCAAACCATGTCCCAAAGGTCACCGGGCCTGGTGTCACTTTAAAGAAGTAGTCCAGTTACACATTTGTGGGCTTATAACTTGGCTTCTGAATGTCCTGGAGAGATCAGGTTTGTTTTAGTGTACTCCAATCAACAGCTCCTACAACCACAAAAAGGAATGGAGTCATTAGCACTTATGGTTTGTAAATGGCACCCAGAATTATGTTGCACGAAGCACAATTTCACATCATTCTGGGTCCATTTGTGTGAAAACAAGGTCCAATCAGGCTGAAACGTTACAGGAAGGTAGAATCTATTGAGTTGTAAGTGATCTGAACGTTTCAAGATGATCGCACATTCCTATAGGGGGTAAAACCATGTCCCAAAGGTCACCGGGCCTGGTGTCACTTTAAAGAAGTAGTCCAGTTACATCTTTGTAGGCTTATAACTTGGCTTCTGAATGTCCTAGAGAGATCAGGTTTGTTTTAATGTACTCCAATCAACAGCCCCTACTACCACAAAAAGGAATGGAGTCATTAGCACTTATGGTTTGTAAATGGCACCCAGAATTTTGTTGCACGAAGCACAATTTCACATTATTCTGGGTTCATTTGTGTGAAAACAAGGTCCAATCAGGCAGAAACGTTACAGGAAGGTAGAATCTATTGAGTTGTAAGTGATCTGAACGTTTCATGATGATAGCACTTTCCTAAGGGGGTCAAACCATGTCGCAAAGGTCACCGGATCTGGTGTCACTTTAAAGAATTAGTCCAGTTACACATTTGTGGGCTTATAACTTGGCTTCTAAATGTCCTAGAGAGATCAGGTTTGTTTTAGTATACTCCAATCAACAGCCCCTACAACCACAAAAAGGAATGGAGTCATTAGCACTTATGGTTTGTAAATGGCACCCAGAATTATGTTGCACGAAGCACAATTTCACATCATTCTGGGTCCATTTGTGTGAAAACAAGGTCCAATCAGGCTGAAACGTTACAAGAAGGTAGAATCTATTGAGTTGTAAGTGATCTGAACGTTTCATGATGATAGCACTTTCCTAAGGGGGTCAAACCATGTCCCAAAGGTCACCGGATCTGGTGTCAATTTAAAGTAGTCCAGTTACACATTTGTGGGCTTATAACTTGGCTTCTGAATGTCCTAGAGAGATCAGGTTTGTTTTAGTGTACTCCAATCAACAGCCCCTACAACCACAAAAAGGAATGGAGTCATTAGCACTTATGGTTTGTAAATGGCACCCAGAATTATGTTGCACGAAGCACAATTTCACTTCATTCTTGGTCCATTTGTGTGAAAACAAGGTCCAATCAGGCTGAAACGCTATAAGAAGGTAGAATCTATTGAGTTGTAAGTGATCTGAACGTTTCAAGATGATCACACATTCCTATAGGGGGTAAAACCATGTCCCAAAGGTCACCGGGCCTGGTGTCAAATTAAAGAAGTAGTCCAGTTACACATTTGTGGGCTTATAACTTGGCTTCTGAATGTCCTAGAGAGATCAGGTTTGTTTTAATGTACTCCAATCAACAGCCCCTACAACCACAAAAAGGAATGGAGTCATTAGCACTTATGGTTTGTAAGTGGCACCCAGAATTATGTTGCACGAAGCACAATTTCACATCATTCTGGGTCAATTTGTGTGAAAACAAGGTCCAATCCGGCTGAAACGTTACTGGAAGGTAGAATTTATTGAGTTGTAAGTGATCTGAACGTTTTGAAGATGATCGCACATTCCTATAGGGGGTCAAACCATGTCCCAAAGGTCACCGGGCCAAGTGTCACTTTAAAGAAGTAGTCCAGTTACACCTTTGTGGGCTTATAACTTGGCTTCTGAATGTCCTAGAGAGGTTAGGTTTGTTTTAGTGTACTCCAATCAACAGCCCCTACAACCACAAAAAGGAATGGAGTCATTAGCACTTATGGTTTGAAAATGGCACCCAGAATTATTTTGCACGAAGCACAATTTCACATCATTCTGGGTTCATTTGTGTGAAAACAAGGTCCAATCAGGCTGAAACGTTACTGGAAGCTAGAATCTATTGAGTTGTAAGTGATCTGAACGTTTCATGATGATAGCGCTTTCCTAAGGGGGTCAAACCATGTCCCAAAGGTCACCGGATCTGGTGTCAATTTAAAGAAGTAGTCCATTTACACATTTGAGGGCTTATAACTTGGCTTCTGAATGTCCTAGAGAGATCAGGTTTATTTTAGTGTACTCCAATCAACAGCCCCTACAACCACAAAAAGGAATGGAGTTATTAGCACTTATGGTTCTTAAATGGCACCCAGAATTATGCTGCACTAAGCACAATTTCACATGATTCTGGGTCAATTTGTGTGAAAACAAGGTCCAATCCGGCTGAAACGCTACAAGAAGGTAGAATCTATTGAGTTGTAAGTGATCTGAACGTTTCAAGATGATCGCACATTCCTATAGGGGGTCAAACCATGTCCCAAAGGTCACCGGGCCAAGTGTCACTTTAAAGAAGTAGTCCAGTTACATCTTTGTGTGTGGGCTTATAACTTGGCTTCTGAATGTCCTAGAGAGATCAGGTTTGTTTTAGTGTACTCCAATCAACAGCCCCTGGAACCACAAAAAGGAATGGAGACATTAGCACTTATGGTTTTTAAATGGCACCCAGAATTATGTTGCACGAAGCACAATTTCACATCATTCTGGGTTCATTTGTGTGAAAACAAGGTACAATCAGGCTGAAACGTTACAGGAAGGTAGAATCTATTGCGTTGTAAGTGATCTGAACATTTCATGATGATAGCACTTTCCTAAGGGGGTCAAACCATGTCCCAAAGGTCACCGGATCTGGTGTCAATTTAAAGAAGTAGTCCAGTTACACATTTGTGGGCTTATAACTTGGCTTCTGAATGTCCTAGAGCGATCAGGTTTGTTTTAGTGTACACCAATCAACAGCCCCTACAACCACAAAAAGGAATGGAGTCATTAGCACTTATGGTGTTTAAATGGCACCCAGAATTATGTTGCACGAAGCACAATTTCACATCATTCTGGGTTCATTTGTGTGAAAACAAGGTCCAATCAGGCTGAAACTTTACAGGAAGGTAGAATCTATTGAGTTGTAAGTGATCAGAAGGTTTCATGATGATAACACTTTCCTAAGGGGGTCAAACCATGTCCCAAAGGTCACCGGATCTGGTGTCAATTTAAAGAAGTAGTCCAGTTACACATTTGTGGGCTTATAACTTGGCTTCTGAATGTCCTAGAGAGATCAGGTTTGTTTTAGTGTACTCCAATCAACAGCCCCTACAACCACAAAAAGGAATGGAGTCATTAGCACTTATGGTTTGTAAATGGCACCCAGAATTATGTTGCACGAAGCACAATTTCACATCATTCTGGGTCCATTTGTGTGAAAACAAGGTCCAATCAGGCTGAAACATTACAGGAAGGTAGAATCTATTAAATTGTAAGTGATCTGAACGTTTCATGATGATAGCACTTCCCTAAGGGGGTCAAACCATGTCCCAAAGGTCACCGGATCTGGTGTCTAAAGAAGTAGTCCAGTTACACATTTGTGGGCTTATAACTTGGCTTCTGAATGTCCTAGAGAAATCAGGTTTGTTTTAGTATACTCCAATCAACAGCCCCTACAACCACAAAAAGGAATGGAGTCATTAGCACTTATGGTTTTTAAATGGCACCCAGAATTATGTTGCACGAAGCACAATTTCACATCATTCTGGGTTCATTTGTGTGAAAACAAGGTCCAATCAGGCTGAAACGTTACAGGAAGGTAGAATCTATTGAGTTGTAAGTGATCTGAACGTTTCATGATGATAGCACTTTCCTAAGGGGGTCAAACCATGTCCCAAATGTCACCGGATCTGGTCTCAATTTAAAGTAGTAGTCCAGTTACACATTTGTGGGCTTATAACTTGGCTTCTGAATGTCCTGGAGAGGTCAGATTTGTTTTAATGTACTCCAATCAACAGCCCCTACAACCACAAAAAGGAATGGAGTCATTAGCACTTATGGTTTGTAAATGGCACCCAGAATTATGTTGCACGAAGCAAAATTTCACATCATTCTGGGTTCATTTGTGTGAAAACAAGGTCCAATCAGGCAGAAACGTTACAGGAAGGTAGAATCTATTGAGTTGTAAGTGATCTGAACGTTTCATGATGATAGCACTTTCCTATAGGGGGTCAAACCATGTCCCAAAGGTCACCGGGCCTGGTGTCACTTTAAAGAAGTAGTCCAGTTACACCTTTGTGGGCTTATAACTTGGCTTCTGAATGTCCTAGAGAGATCAGGGTTGTTTTAGTGTACTCCAATCAACAGCCCCTACAACCACAAAAAGGAATGGAGTCATTAGCACTTATGGTTCTTAAATGGCACCCAGAATTATGTTGCACGAAGCACAATTTCACATCATTCTGGGTCCATTTGTGTGAAAACAAGGTCCAATCAGGCTGAAACGTTACAGGAAGGTAGAATCTATTGAGTTGTAAGTGATCTGAACGTTTCAAGATGATCGCACATTCCTATAGGGGGTAAAACCATGTCCCAAAGGTCACCGGGCCTGGTGTCACTTTAAAGAAGTAGTCCAGTTACATCTTTGTAGGCTTATAACTTGGCTTCTGAATGTCCTAGAGAGATCAGGTTTGTTTTAATGTACTCCAATCAACAGCCCCTACAACCACAAAAAGGAATGGAGTCATTAGCACTTATGGTTTGTAAATGGCACCCAGAATTATGTTGCACGAAGCACAATTTCACATCATTCTGGGTTCATTTGTGTGAAAACAAGGTCCAATCAGGCAGAAACGTTACAGGAAGGTAGAATCTATTGAGTTGTAAGTGATCTGAACGTTTCATGATGACAGCACTTTCCTAAGGGGGTCAAACCATGTCGCAAAGGTCACCGGATCTGGTGTCACTTTAAAGAATTAGTCCAGTTACACATTTGTGGGCTTATAACTTGGCTTCTGAATGTCCTAGAGAGATCAGGTTTGTTTTAGTGTACTCCAATCAACAGCCCCTACAACCACAAAACTGAATGGAGTCATTAGCACTTATGGTTTGTAAATGGCACCCAGAATTATGTTGCACGAAGCACAATTTCACATCATTCTGGGTCCATTTGTGTGAAAACAAGGTCCAATCAGGCTGAAACGTTACAAGAAGGTAGAATCTATTGAGTTGTAAGTGATCTGAACGTTTCATGATGATAGCACTTTCCTAAGGGGGTCAAACCATGTCCCAAAGGTCACCGGATCTGGTGTCAATTTAAAGAAGTAGTCCAGTTACACATTTGTGGGCTTATAACTTGGCTTCTGAATGTCCTAGAGCGATCAGGTTTGTTTTAGTGTACACCAATCAACAGCCCCTACAACCACAAAAAGGAATGGAGTCATTAGCACTTATGGTTTTTAAATGGCACCCAGAATTATGTTGCACGAAGCACAATTTCACATCATTCTGGGTTCATTTGTGTGAAAACAAGGTCCAATCAGGCTGAAGCGTTACAGGAAGGTAGAATCTATTGAGTTGTAAGTGATCTGAATGTTTCATGATGATAACACTTTCCTAAGGGGGTCAAACCATGTCCCAAAGGTCACCGGATCTGGTGTCAATTTAAAGAATTAGTCCAGTTACACATTTGTGGGCTTATAACTTGGCTTCTGAATGTCCTAGAGAGATCAGGTTTGTTTTAGTGTACTCCAATCAACAGCCCCTACAACCACAAAAAGGAATGGAGTCATTAGCACTTATGGTTTGTAAATGGCACCCAGAATTATGTTGCACGAAGCACAATTTCACATCATTCTGGGTCCATTTGTGTGAAAACAAGCAGGCTGAAACATTACAGGAAGGTAGAATCTATTAAATTGTAAGTGATCTGAACGTTTCATGATGATAGCACTTCCCTAAGGGGTTCAAACCATGTCCCAAAGGTCACCGGATCTGGTGTCTAAAGAAGTAGTCCAGTTACACATTTGTGGGCTTATAACTTGGCTTCTGAATGTCCTAGAGAGATCAGGTTTGTTTTAGTATACTCCAATCAACAGCCCCTACAACCACAAAAAGGAATGGAGTCATTAGCACTTATGGTTTTTAAATGGCACCCAGAATTATGTTGCACGAAGCACAATTTCACATCATTCTGGGTTCATTTGTGTGAAAACAAGGTCCAATCAGGCTGAAACGTTACAGGAAGGTAGAATCTATTGAGTTGTAAGTGATCTGAACGTTTCATGATGATAGCACTTTCCTAAGGGGGTCAAACCATGTCCCAAATGTCACCGGATCTGGTGTCAATTTAAAGTAGTAGTCCAGTTACACATTTGTGGGCTTATAACTTGGCTTCTGAATGTCCTGGAGAGGTCAGATTTGTTTTAATGTACTCCAATCAACAGCCCCTACAGCCACAAAAAGGAATGGAGTCATTAGCACTTATGGTTTGTAAATGGCACCCAGAATTATGTTGCACGAAGCAAAATTTCACATCATTCTGGGTTCATTTGTGTGAAAACAAGGTCCAATCAGGCAGAAACGTTACAGGAAGGTAGAATCTATTGAGTTGTAAGTGATCTGAACGTTTCATGATGATAGCACTTTCCTATAGGGGGTCAAACCATGTCCCAAAGGTCACCGGGCCTGGTGTCACTTTAAAGAAGTAGTCCAGTTACACCTTTGTGGGCTTATAACTTGGCTTCTGAATGTCCTAGAGCGATCAGGGTTGTTTTAGTGTACTCCAATCAACAGCCCCTACAACCACAAAAAGGAATGGAGTCATTAGCACTTATGGTTCTTAAATGGCACCCAGAATTATGTTGCACGAAGCACAATTTCACATCATTCTGGGTCCATTTGTGTGAAAACAAGGTCCAATCAGGCTGAAACGTTACAGGAAGGTAGAATCTATTGAGTTGTAAGTGATCTGAACGTTTCAAGATGATCGCACATTCCTATAGGGGGTAAAACCATGTCCCAAAGGTCACCGGGCCTGGTGTCACTTTAAAGAAGTAGTCCAGTTACATCTTTGTAGGCTTATAACTTGGCTTCTGAATGTCCTAGAGAGATCAGGTTTGTTTTAGTGTACTCCAATCAACAGCCCCTACAACCACAAAAAGGAATGGAGTCATTAGCACTTATGGTTTGTAAATGGCACCCAGAATTATGTTGCACGAAGCACAATTTCACTTCATTCTGGGTTCATTTGTGTGAAAACAAGGTCCAATCAGGCTGAAACGTTACAGGAAGGTAGAATCTGTTGAGTTGTAAGTGATCTGAACGTTTCATGATGATAGCACTTTCCTAAGGGGGTCAAACCATGTCCCAAATGTCACCGGATCTGGTGTCAATTTAAAGTAGTAGTCCAGTTACACATTTGTGGGCTTATAACGTGGCTTCTGAATGTCCTAGAGAGATCAGGGTTGTTTTAGTGTACTCCAATCAACAGCCCCTACAACCACAAAAAGGAATGGAGTCATTAGCACTTATGGTTCTTAAATGGCACCCAGAATTATGTTGCACGAAGCACAATTTCACATCATTCTGGGTCCATTTGTGTGAAAACAAGGTCCAATCAGGCTGAAACGTTACAGGAAGGTAGAATCTATTGAGTTGTAAGTGATCTGAACGTTTCAAGATGATCGCACATTCCTATAGGGGGTAAAACCATGTCCCAAAGGTCACCGGGCCTGGTGTCACTTTAAAGAAGTAGTCCAGTTACATCTTTGTAGGCTTATAACTTGGCTTCTGAATGTCCTAGAGAGATCAGGTTTGTTTTAATGTACTCCAATCAACAGCCCCTACTACCACAAAAAGGAATGGAGTCATTAGCACTTATGGTTTGTAAATGGCACCCAGAATTATGTTGCACGAAGCACAATTTCACATCATTCTGGGTTCATTTGTGTGAAAACAAGGTCCAATCAGGCAGAAACGTTACAGGAAGGTAGAATCTATTGAGTTGTAAGTGATCTGAACGTTTCATGATGATAGCACTTTCCTAAGGGGGTCAAACCATGTCGCAAAGGTCACCGGATCTGGTGTCACTTTAAAGAATTAGTCCAGTTACACATTTGTGGGCTTATAACTTGGCTTCTGAATGTCCTAGAGAGATCAGGTTTGTTTTAGTGTACTCCAATCAATAGCCCCTACAACCACAAAAAGGAATGGAGTCATTAGCACTTATGGTTTGTAAATGGCACCCAGAATTATGTTGCACGAAGCACAATTTCACATCATTCTGGGTCCATTTGTGTGAAAACAAGGTCCAATCAGGCTGAAACGTTACAAGAAGGTAGAATCTATTGAGTTGTAAGTGATCTGAACGTTTCATGATGATAGCACTTTCCTAAGGGGGTCAAACCATGTCCCAAAGGTCACCGGATCTGGTGTCAATTTAAAGTAGTCCAGTTACACATTTGTGGGCTTATAACTTGGCTTCTGAATGTCCTAGAGAGATCAGGTTTGTTTTAGTGTACTCCAATCAACAGCCCCTACAACCACAAAAAGGAATGGAGTCATTAGCACTTATGGTTTGTAAATGGCACCCAGAATTATGTTGCACGAAGCACAATTTCACTTCATTCTGGGTCCATTTGTGTGAAAACAAGGTCCAATCAGGCTGAAACGCTATAAGAAGGTAGAATCTATTGAGTTGTAAGTGATCTGAACGTTTCAAGATGATCACACATTCCTATAGGGGGTAAAACCATGTCCCAAAGGTCACCGGGCCTGGTGTCACTTTAAAGAAGTAGTCCAGTTACATCTTTGTGGGCATATAACTTGGCTTCTGAATGTCCTAGAGAGGTCAGGTTTGTTTTAGAGTACTCCAGTTAACAGCCCCCATTACCCCAAAGAGGAATGGAGTCATTAGCACTTATGGTTTTTAAATGGCACCCAGAATTATGTTGCACGAAGCACACTTTCACATCATTCTGGGTTCATTTGTGTGAAAACAAGGTCCAATCAGGCTGAAACGTTACAGGAAGTTAGAATCTATTGAGTTGTAAGTGATCTGAACGTTTCATGATGATAGCACTTTCCTAAGGGGGTCAAACCATGTCCCAAAGGTCACCGGATCTGGTGTCAATTTAAAGTAGTCCAGTTACACATTTGTGGGCTTATAACTTGGCTTCTGAATGTCCTAGAGAGATCAGGTTTGTTTTAGTGTACTCCAATCAACAGCCCCTACAACCACAAAAAGGAATGGAGTCATTAGCACTTATGGTTTGTAAATGGCACCCAGAATTATGTTGCACGAAGCACAATTTCACTTCATTCTGGGTCCATTTGTGTGAAAACAAGGTCCAATCAGGCTGAAACGCTATAAGAAGGTAGAATCTATTGAGTTGTAAGTGATCTGAACGTTTCAAGATGATCACACATTCCTATAGGGGGTAAAACCATGTCCCAAAGGTCACCGGGCCTGGTGTCACTTTAAAGAAGTAGTCCAGTTACATCTTTGTGGGCTTATAACTTGGCTTCTGAATGTCCTAGAGAGGTCAGGTTTGTTTTAGAGTACTCCAGTTAACAGCCCCCATTACCCCAAAGAGGAATGGAGTCATTAGCACTTATGGTTTTTAAATGGCACCCAGAATTATGTTGCACGAAGCACACTTTCACATCATTCTGGGTTCATTTGTGTGAAAACAAGGTCCAATCAGGCTGAAACGTTACAGGAAGTTAGAATCTATTGAGTTGTAAGTGATCTGAACGTTTCATGATGATAGCACTTTCCTAAGGGGGTCAAACCATGTCCCAAAGGTCACCGGATCTGGTGTCAATTTAAAGAAGTAGTCCAGTTACACATTTGTGGGCTTATAACTTGGCTTCTGAATGTCCTGGAGAGATCAGGTTTGTTTTAGTGTACTCCAATCAACAGCTCCTACAACCACAAAAAGGAATGGAGTCATTAGCACTTATGGTTTGTAAATGGCACCCAGAATTATGTTGCACGAAGCACAATTTCACATCATTCTGGGTCCATTTGTGTGAAAACAAGGTCCAATCAGGCTGAAACGTTACAAGAAGGTAGAATCTATTGAGTTGTAAGTGATCTGAACGTTTCATGATGATAGCACTTTCCTAAGGGGGTCAAACCATGTCCCAAAGGTCACCGGATCTGGTGTCAATTTAAAGAAGTAGTCCAGTTACATCTTTGTAGGCTTATAACTTGGCTTCTGAATGTCCTAGAGAGATCAGGGTTGTTTTAGTGTACTCCAATCAACAGCCCCTACAACCACAAAAAGGAATGGAGTCATTAGCACTTATGGTTCTTAAATGGCACCCAGAATTATGTTGCACGAAGCACAATTTCACATCATTCTGGGTCCATTTGTGTGAAAACAAGGTCCAATCAGGCTGAAACGTTACAGGAAGGTAGAATCTATTGAGTTGTAAGTGATCTGAACGTTTCAAGATGATCGCACATTCCTATAGGGGGTAAAACCATGTCCCAAAGGTCACCGGGCCTGGTGTCACTTTAAAGAAGTAGTCCAGTTACAACTTTGTAGGCTTATAACTTGGCTTCTGAATGTCCTAGAGAGATCAGGTTTGTTTTAATGTACTCCAATCAACAGCCCCTACTACCACAAAAAGGAATGGAGTCATTAGCACTTATGGTTTGTAAATGGCACCCAGAATTTTGTTGCACGAAGCACAATTTCACATTATTCTGGGTTCATTTGTGTGAAAACAAGGTCCAATCAGGCAGAAACGTTACAGGAAGGTAGAATCTATTGAGTTGTAAGTGATCTGAACGTTTCATGATGATAGCACTTTCCTAAGGGGGTCAAACCATGTTGCAAAGGTCACCGGATCTGGTGTCACTTTAAAGAATTAGTCCAGTTACACATTTGTGGGCTTATAACTTGGCTTCTAAATGTCCTAGAGAGATCAGGTTTGTTTTTCTATACTCCAATCAACAGCCCCTAAAACCACAAAAAGGAATGGAGTCATTAGCACTTATGGTTTGTAAATGGCACCCAGAATTATGTTGCACGAAGCACAATTTCACATCATTCTGGGTCCATTTGTGTGAAAACAAGGTCCAATCAGGCTGAAACGTTACAAGAAGGTAGAATCTATTGAGTTGTAAGTGATCTGAACGTTTCATGATGATAGCACTTTCCTAAGGGGGTCAAACCATGTCCCAAAGGTCACCGGATCTGGTGTCAATTTAAAGTAGTCCAGTTACACATTTGTGGGCTTATAACTTGGCTTCTGAATGTCCTAGAGAGATCAGGTTTGTTTTAGTGTACTCCAATCAACAGCCCCTACAACCACAAAAAGGAATGGAGTCATTAGCACTTATGGTTTGTAAATGGCACCCAGAATTATGTTGCACGAAGCACAATTTCACTTCATTCTTGGTCCATTTGTGTGAAAACAAGGTCCAATCAGGCTGAAACGCTATAAGAAGGTAGAATCTATTGAGTTGTAAGTGATCTGAACGTTTCAAGATGATCGCACATTCCTATAGGGGGTAAAACCATGTCCCAAAGGTCACCGGGCCTGGTGTCAAATTAAAGAAGTAGTCCAGTTACACATTTGTGGGCTTATAACTTGGCTTCTGAATGTCCTAGAGAGATCAGGTTTATTTTAGTGTACTCCAATCAACAGCCCCTACAACCACAAAAAGGAATGGAGTCATTAGCACTTATGGTTCTTAAATGGCACCCAGAATTATGCTGCACTAAGCACAATTTCACATGATTCTGGGTCAATTTGTGTGAAAACAAGGTCCAATCCGGCTGAAACGCTACAAGAAGGTAGAATCTATTGAGTTGTAAGTGATCTGAACGTTTCAAGATGATCGCACATTCCTATAGGGGGTCAAACCATGTCCCAAAGGTCACCGGGCCAAGTGTCACTTTAAAGAAGTAGTCCAGTTACATCTTTGTGTGTGGGCTTATAACTTGGCTTCTGAATGTCCTAGAGAGATCAGGTTTGTTTTAGTGTACTCCAATCAACAGCCCCTGGAACCACAAAAAGGAATGGAGACATTAGCACTTATGGTTTTTAAATGGCACCCAGAATTATGTTGCACGAAGCACAATTTCACATCATTCTGGGTTCATTTGTGTGAAAACAAGGTCCAATCAGGCTGAAACGTTACAGGAAGGTAGAATCTATTGAGTTGTAAGTGATCTGAACGTTTCATGATGATAACACTTTCCTAAGGGGGTCAAACCATGTCCCAAAGGTCACCGGATCTGGTGTCAATTTAAAGAAGTAGTCCAGTTACACATTTGTGGGCTTATAACGTGGCTTCTGAATGTCCTAGAGAGATCAGGGTTGTTTTAGTGTACTCCAATCAACAGCCCCTACAACCACAAAAAGGAATGGAGTCATTAGCACTTATGGTTCTTAAATGGCACCCAGAATTATGTTGCACGAAGCACAATTTCACATCATTCTGGGTCCATTTGTGTGAAAACAAGGTCCAATCAGGCTGAAACGTTACAGGAAGGTAGAATCTATTGAGTTGTAAGTGATCTGAACGTTTCAAGATGATCGCACATTCCTATAGGGGGTAAAACCATGTCCCAAAGGTCACCGGGCCTGGTGTCACTTTAAAGAAGTAGTCCAGTTACAACTTTGTAGGCTTATAACTTGGCTTCTGAATGTCCTAGAGAGATCAGGTTTGTTTTAATGTACTCCAATCAACAGCCCCTACTACCACAAAAAGGAATGGAGTCATTAGCACTTATGGTTTGTAAATGGCACCCAGAATTTTGTTGCACAAAGCACAATTTCACATTATTCTGGGTTCATTTGTGTGAAAACAAGGTCCAATCAGGCAGAAACGTTACAGGAAGGTAGAATCTATTGAGTTGTAAGTGATCTGAACGTTTCATGATGATAGCACTTTCCTAAGGGGGTCAAACCATGTCGCAAAGGTCACCGGATCTGGTGTCACTTTAAAGAATTAGTCCAGTTACACATTTGTGGGCTTATAACTTGGCTTCTAAATGTCCTAGAGAGATCAGGTTTGTTTTTCTATACTCCAATCAACAGCCCCTAAAACCACAAAAAGGAATGGAGTCATTAGCACTTATGGTTTGTAAATGGCACCCAGAATTATGTTGCACGAAGCACAATTTCACATCATTCTGGGTCCATTTGTGTGAAAACAAGGTCCAATCAGGCTGAAACGTTACAAGAAGGTAGAATCTATTGAGTTGTAAGTGATCTGAACGTTTCATGATGATAGCACTTTCCTAAGGGGGTCAAACCATGTCCCAAAGGTCACCGGATCTGGTGTCAATTTAAAGTAGTCCAGTTACACATTTGTGGGCTTATAACTTGGCTTCTGAATGTCCTAGAGAGATCAGGTTTGTTTTAGTGTACTCCAATCAACAGCCCCTACAACCACAAAAAGGAATGGAGTCATTAGCACTTATGGTTTGTAAATGGCACCCAGAATTATGTTGCACGAAGCACAATTTCACTTCATTCTTGGTCCATTTGTGTGAAAACAAGGTCCAATCAGGCTGAAACGCTATAAGAAGGTAGAATCTATTGAGTTGTAAGTGATCTGAACGTTTCAAGATGATCGCACATTCCTATAGGGGGTAAAACCATGTCCCAAAGGTCACCGGGCCTGGTGTCAAATTAAAGAAGTAGTCCAGTTACACATTTGTGGGCTTATAACTTGGCTTCTGAATGTCCTAGAGAGATCAGGTTTATTTTAGTGTACTCCAATCAACAGCCCCTACAACCACAAAAAGGAATGGAGTCATTAGCACTTATGGTTCTTAAATGGCACCCAGAATTATGCTGCACTAAGCACAATTTCACATGATTCTGGGTCAATTTGTGTGAAAACAAGGTCCAATCCGGCTGAAACGCTACAAGAAGGTAGAATCTATTGAGTTGTAAGTGATCTGAACGTTTCAAGATGATCGCACATTCCTATAGGGGGTCAAACCATGTCCCAAAGGTCACCGGGCAAAGTGTCACTTTAAAGAAGTAGTCCAGTTACATCTTTGTGTGTGGGCTTATAACTTGGCTTCTGAATGTCCTAGAGAGATCAGGTTTGTTTTAGTGTACTCCAATCAACAGCCCCTGGAACCACAAAAAGGAATGGAGACATTAGCACTTATGGTTTTTAAATGGCACCCAGAATTATGTTGCACGAAGCACAATTTCACATCATTCTGGGTTCATTTGTGTGAAAACAAGGTCCAATCAGGCTGAAACGTTACAGGAAGGTAGAATCTATTGAGTTGTAAGTGATCTGAACGTTTCATGATGATAACACTTTCCTAAGGGGGTCAAACCATGTCCCAAAGGTCACCGGATCTGGTGTCAATTTAAAGAAGTAGTCCAGTTACACATTTGTGGGCTTATAACTTGGCTTCTGAATGTCCTAGAGAGATCAGGTTTGTTTTAGTGTACTCCAATCAACAGCCCCTACAACCACAAAAAGGAATGGAGTCATTAGCACTTATGGTTTGTAAATGGCACCCAGAATTATGTTGCACGAAGCACAATTTCACATCATTCTGGGTCCATTTGTGTGAAAACAAGGTCCAATCAGGCTGAAACATTACAGGAAGGTAGAATCTATTAAATTGTAAGTGATCTGAACGTTTCATGATGATAGCACTTCCCTAAGGGGGTCAAACCATGTCCCAAAGGTCACCGGATCTGGTGTCTAAAGAAGTAGTCCAGTTACACATTTGTGGGCTTATAACTTGGCTTCTGAATGTCCTAGAGAGATCAGGTTTGTTTTAGTATACTCCAATCAACAGCCCCTACAACCACAAAAAGGAATGGAGTCATTAGCACTTATGGTTTTTAAATGGCACCCAGAATTATGTTGCACGAAGCACAATTTCACATCATTCTGGGTTCATTTGTGTGAAAACAAGGTCCAATCAGGCTGAAACGTTACAGGAAGGTAGAATCTATTGAGTTGTAAGTGATCTGAATGTTTCATGATGATAGCACTTTCCTAAGGGGGTCAAACCATGTCCCAAATGTCACCGGATCTGGTGTCAATTTAAAGTAGTAGTCAAGTTACACATTTGTGGGCTTATAACTTGGCTTCTGAATGTCCTGGAGAGGTCAGATTTGTTTTAATGTACTCCAATCAACAGCCCCTACAACCACAAAAAGGAATGGAGTCATTAGCACTTATGGTTTGTAAATGGCACCCAGAATTATGTTGCACGAAGCAAAATTTCACATCATTCTGGGTTCATTTGTGTGAAAACAAGGTCCAATCAGGCAGAAACGTTACAGGAAGGTAGAATCTATTGAGTTGTAAGTGATCTGAACGTTTCATGATGATAGCACTTTCCTATAGGGGGTCAAACCATGTCCCAAAGGTCACCGGGCCTGGTGTCACTTTAAAGAAGTAGTCCAGTTACACCTTTGTGGGCTTATAACTTGGCTTCTGAATGTCCTAGAGCGATCAGGGTTGTTTTAGTGTACTCCAATCAACAGCCCCTACAACCACAAAAAGGAATGGAGTCATTAGCACTTATGGTTCTTAAATGGCACCCAGAATTATGTTGCACGAAGCACAATTTCACATCATTCTGGGTCCATTTGTGTGAAAACAAGGTCCAATCAGGCTGAAACGTTACAGGAAGGTAGAATCTATTGAGTTGTAAGTGATCTGAACGTTTCAAGATGATCGCACATTCCTATAGGGGGTAAAACCATGTCCCAAAGGTCACCGGGCCTGGTGTCACTTTAAAGAAGTAGTCCAGTTACATCTTTGTAGGCTTATAACTTGGCTTCTGAATGTCCTAGAGAGATCAGGTTTGTTTTAGTGTACTCCAATCAACAGCCCCTACAACCACAAAAAGGAATGGAGTCATTAGCACTTATGGTTTGTAAATGGCACCCAGAATTATGTTGCACGAAGCACAATTTCACTTCATTCTGGGTTCATTTGTGTGAAAACAAGGTCCAATCAGGCTGAAACGTTACAGGAAGGTAGAATCTATTGAGTTGTAAGTGATCTGAACGTTTCATGATGATAGCACTTTCCTAAGGGGGTCAAACCATGTCCCAAATGTCACCGGATCTGGTGTCAATTTAAAGTAGTAGTCCAGTTACACATTTGTGGGCTTATAACGTGGCTTCTGAATGTCCTAGAGAGATCAGGGTTGTTTTAGTGTACTCCAATCAACAGCCCCTACAACCACAAAAAGGAATGGAGTCATTAGCACTTATGGTTCTTAAATGGCACCCAGAATTATGTTGCACGAAGCACAATTTCACATCATTCTGGGTCCATTTGTGTGAAAACAAGGTCCAATCAGGCTGAAACGTTACAGGAAGGTAGAATCTATTGAGTTGTAAGTGATCTGAACGTTTCAAGATGATCGCACATTCCTATAGGGGGTAAAACCATGTCCCAAAGGTCACCGGGCCTGGTGTCACTTTAAAGAAGTAGTCCAGTTACATCTTTGTAGGCTAATAACTTGGCTTCTGAATGTCCTAGAGAGATCAGGTTTGTTTTAATGTACTCCAATCAACAGCCCCTACTACCACAAAAAGGAATGGAGTCATTAGCACTTATGGTTTGTAAATGGCACCCAGAATTATGTTGCACGAAGCACAATTTCACATCATTCTGGGTTCATTTGTGTGAAAACAAGGTCCAATCAGGCAGAAACGTTACAGGAAGGTAGAATCTATTGAGTTGTAAGTGATCTGAACGTTTCATGATGATAGCACTTTCCTAAGGGGGTCAAACCATGTCGCAAAGGTCACCGGATCTGGTGTCACTTTAAAGAATTAGTCCAGTTACACATTTGTGGGCTTATAACTTGGCTTCTGAATGTCCTAGAGAGATCAGGTTTGTTTTAGTGTACTCCAATCAACAGCCCCTACAACCACAAAAAGGAATGGAGTCATTAGCACTTATGGTTTGTAAATGGCACCCAGAATTATGTTGCACGAAGCACAATTTCACATCATTCTGGGTCCATTTGTGTGAAAACAAGGTCCAATCAGGCTGAAACGTTACAAGAAGGTAGAATCTATTGAGTTGTAAGTGATCTGAACGTTTCATGATGATAGCACTTTCCTAAGGGGGTCAAACCATGTCCCAAAGGTCACCGGATCTGGTGTCAATTTAAAGTAGTCCAGTTACACATTTGTTGGCTTATAACTTGGCTTCTGAATGTCCTAGAGAGATCAGGTTTGTTTTAGTGTACTCCAATCAACAGCCCCTACAACCACAAAAAGGAATGGAGTCATTAGCACTTATGGTTTGTAAATGGCACCCAGAATTATGTTGCACGAAGCACAATTTCACTTCATTCTGGGTCCATTTGTGTGAAAACAAGGTCCAATCAGGCTGAAACGCTATAAGAAGGTAGAATCTATTGAGTTGTAAGTGATCTGAACGTTTCAAGATGATCACACATTCCTATAGGGGGTAAAACCATGTCCCAAAGGTCACCGGGCCTGGTGTCACTTTAAAGAAGTAGTCCAGTTACATCTTTGTGGGCTTATAACTTGGCTTCTGAATGTCCTAGAGAGGTCAGATTTGTTTTAGAGTACTCCAGTTAACAGCCCCCATTACCCCAAAGAGGAATGGAGTCATTAGCACTTATGGTTTTTAAATGGCACCCAGAATTATGTTGCACGAAGCACACTTTCACATCATTCTGGGTTCATTTGTGTGAAAACAAGGTCCAATCAGGCTGAAACGTTACAGGAAGTTAGAATCTATTGAGTTGTAAGTGATCTGAACGTTTCATGATGATAGCACTTTCCTAAGGGGGTCAAACCATGTCCCAAAGGTCACCGGATCTGGTGTCAATTTAAAGAAGTAGTCCAGTTACACATTTGTGGGCTTATAACTTGGCTTCTGAATGTCCTGGAGAGATCAGGTTTGTTTTAGTGTACTCCAATCAACAGCTCCTACAACCACAAAAAGGAATGGAGTCATTAGCACTTATGGTTTGTAAATGGCACCCAGAATTATGTTGCACGAAGCACAATTTCACATCATTCTGGGTCCATTTGTGTGAAAACAAGGTCCAATCAGGCTGAAACGTTACAAGAAGGTAGAATCTATTGAGTTGTAAGTGATCTGAACGTTTCATGATGATAGCACTTTCCTAAGGGGGTCAAACCATGTCCCAAAGGTCACCGGATCTGGTGTCAATTTAAAGAAGTAGTCCAGTTACACATTTGTGGGCTTATAACGTGGCTTCTGAATGTCCTAGAGAGATCAGGGTTGTTTTAGTGTACTCCAATCAACAGCCCCTACAACCACAAAAAGGAATGGAGTCATTAGCACTTATGGTTCTTAAATGGCACCCAGAATTATGTTGCACGAAGCACAATTTCACATCATTCTGGGTCCATTTGTGTGAAAACAAGGTCCAATCAGGCTGAAACGTTACAGGAAGGTAGAATCTATTGAGTTGTAAGTGATCTGAACGTTTCAAGATGATCGCACATTCCTATAGGGGGTAAAACCATGTCCCAAAGGTCACCGGGCCTGGTGTCACTTTAAAGAAGTAGTCCAGTTACAACTTTGTAGGCTTATAACTTGGCTTCTGAATGTCCTAGAGAGATCAGGTTTGTTTTAATGTACTCCAATCAACAGCCCCTACTACCACAAAAAGGAATGGAGTCATTAGCACTTATGGTTTGTAAATGGCACCCAGAATTTTGTTGCACGAAGCACAATTTCACATTATTCTGGGTTCATTTGTGTGAAAACAAGGTCCAATCAGGCAGAAACGTTACAGGAAGGTAGAATCTATTGAGTTGTAAGTGATCTGAACGTTTCATGATGATAGCACTTTCCTAAGGGGGTCAAACCATGTCGCAAAGGTCACCGGATCTGGTGTCACTTTAAAGAATTAGTCCAGTTACACATTTGTGGGCTTATAACTTGGCTTCTAAATGTCCTAGAGAGATCAGGTTTGTTTTAGTATACTCCAATCAACAGCCCCTAAAACCACAAAAAGGAATGGAGTCATTAGCACTTATGGTTTGTAAATGGCACCCAGAATTATGTTGCACGAAGCACAATTTCACATCATTCTGGGTCCATTTGTGTGAAAACAAGGTCCAATCAGGCTGAAACGTTACAAGAAGGTAGAATCTATTGAGTTGTAAGTGATCTGAACGTTTCATGATGATAGCACTTTCCTAAGGGGGTCAAACCATGTCCCAAAGGTCACCGGATCTGGTGTCAATTTAAAGTAGTCCAGTTACACATTTGTGGGCTTATAACTTGGCTTCTGAATGTCCTAGAGAGATCAGGTTTGTTTTAGTGTACTCCAATCAACAGCCCCTACAACCACAAAAAGGAATGGAGTCATTAGCACTTATGGTTTGTAAATGGCACCCAGAATTATGTTGCACGAAGCACAATTTCACTTCATTCTTGGTCCATTTGTGTGAAAACAAGGTCCAATCAGGCTGAAACGCTATAAGAAGGTAGAATCTATTGAGTTGTAAGTGATCTGAACGTTTCAAGATGATCGCACATTCCTATAGGGGGTAAAACCATGTCCCAAAGGTCACCGGGCCTGGTGTCAAATTAAAGAAGTAGTCCAGTTACACATTTGTGGGCTTATAACTTGGCTTCTGAATGTCCTAGAGAGATCAGGTTTGTTTTAATGTACTCCAATCAACAGCCCCTACAACCACAAAAAGGAATGGAGTCATTAGCACTTATGGTTTGTAAGTGGCACCCAGAACTATGTTGCACGAAGCACAATTTCACATCATTCTGGGTCAATTTGTGTGAAAACAAGGTCCAATCCGGCTGAAACGTTACTGGAAGGTAGAATTTATTGAGTTGTAAGTGATCTGAACGTTTCAAGATGATCGCACATTCCTATAGGGGGTCAAACCATGTCCCAAAGGTCACCGGGCCAAGTGTCACTTTAAAGAAGTAGTCCAGTTACACCTTTGTGGGCTTATAACTTGGCTTCTGAATGTCCTAGAGAGGTTAGGTTTGTTTTAGTGTACTCCAATCAACAGCCCCTACAACCACAAAAAGGAATGGAGTCATTAGCACTTATGGTTTGTAAATGGCACCCAGAATTATTTTGCACGAAGCACAATTTCACATCATTCTGGGTTCATTTGTGTGAAAACAAGGTCCAATCAGGCTGAAACGTTACTGGAAGCTAGAATCTATTGAGTTGTAAGTGATCTGAACGTTTCATGATGATAGCGCTTTCCTAAGGGGGTCAAACCATGTCCCAAAGGTCACCGGATCTGGTGTCAATTTAAAGAAGTAGTCCATTTACACATTTGTGGGCTTATAACTTGGCTTCTGAATGTCCTAGAGAGATCAGGTTTATTTTAGTGTACTCCAATCAACAGCCCCTACAACCACAAAAAGGAATGGAGTCATTAGCACTTATGGTTCTTAAATGGCACCCAGAATTATGCTGCACTAAGCACAATTTCACATGATTCTGGGTCAATTTGTGTGAAAACAAGGTCCAATCCGGCTGAAACGCTACAAGAAGGTAGAATCTATTGAGTTGTAAGTGATCTGAACGTTTCAAGATGATCGCACATTCCTATAGGGGGTCAAACCATGTCCCAAAGGTCACCGGGCCAAGTGTCACTTTAAAGAAGTAGTCCAGTTACATCTTTGTGTGTGGGCTTATAACTTGGCTTCTGAATGTCCTAGAGAGATCAGGTTTGTTTTAGTGTACTCCAATCAACAGCCCCTGGAACCACAAAAAGGAATGGAGACATTAGCACTTTTGGTTTTTAAATGGCACCCAGAATTATGTTGCACGAAGCACAATTTCACATCATTCTGGGTTCATTTGTGTGAAAACAAGGTCCAATCAGGCTGAAACGTTACAGGAAGGTAGAATCTATTGCGTTGTAAGTGATCTGAACATTTCATGATGATAGCACTTTCCTAAGGGGGTCAAACCATGTCCCAAAGGTCACCGGATCTGGTGTCAATTTAAAGAAGTAGTCCAGTTACACATTTGTGGGCTTATAACTTGGCTTCTGAATGTCCTAGAGCGATCAGGTTTGTTTTAGTGTACACCAATCAACAGCCCCTACAACCACAAAAAGGAATGGAGTCATTAGCACTTATGGTTTTTAAATGGCACCCAGAATTATGTTGCACGAAGCACAATTTCACATCATTCTGGGTTCATTTGTGTGAAAACAAGGTCCAATCAGGCTGAAACGTTACAGGAAGGTAGAATCTATTGAGTTGTAAGTGATCTGAACGTTTCATGATGATAACACTTTCCTAAGGGGTCAAACCATGTCCCAAAGGTCACCGGATCTGGTGTCAATTTAAAGAAGTAGTCCAGTTACACATTTGTGGGCTTATAACTTGGCTTCTGAATGTCCTAGAGAGATCAGGTTTGTTTTAGTGTACTCCAATCAACAGCCCCTACAACCACAAAAAGGAATGGAGTCATTAGCACTTATGGTTTGTAAATGGCACCCAGAATTATGTTGCACGAAGCACAATTTCACATCATTCTGGGTCCATTTGTGTGAAAACAAGGTCCAATCAGGCTGAAACATTACAGGAAGGTAGAATCTATTAAATTGTAAGTGATCTGAACGTTTCATGATGATAGCACTTCCCTAAGGGGGTCAAACCATGTCCCAAAGGTCACCGGATCTGGTGTCTAAAGAAGTAGTCCAGTTACACATTTGTGGGCTTATAACTTGGCTTCTGAATGTCCTAGAGAGATCAGGTTCGTTTTAGTATACTCCAATCAACAGCCCCTACAACCACAAAAAGGAATGGAGTCATTAGCACTTATGGTTTTTAAATGGCACCCAGAATTATGTTGCACGAAGCACAATTTCACATCATTCTGGGTTCATTTGTGTGAAAACAAGGTCCAATCAGGCTGAAACGTTACAGGAAGGTAGAATCTATTGAGTTGTAAGTGATCTGAACGTTTCATGATGATAGCACTTTCCTAAGGGGGTCAAACCATGTCCCAAATGTCACCGGATCTGGTCTCAATTTAAAGTAGTAGTCCAGTTACACATTTGTGGGCTTATAACTTGGCTTCTGAATGTCCTGGAGAGGTCAGATTTGTTTTAATGTACTCCAATCAACAGCCCCTACAACCACAAAAAGGAATGGAGTCATTAGCACTTATGGTTTGTAAATGGCACCCAGAATTATGTTGCACGAAGCAAAATTTCACATCATTCTGGGTTCATTTGTGTGAAAACAAGGTCCAATCAGGCAGAAACGTTACAGGAAGGTAGAATCTATTGAGTTGTAAGTGATCTGAACGTTTCATGATGATAGCACTTTCCTATAGGGGGTCAAACCATGTCCCAAAGGTCACCGGGCCTGGTGTCACTTTAAAGAAGTAGTCCAGTTACACATTTGTGGGATTATAACTTGGCTTCTGAATGTCCTAGAGCGATCAGGTTTGTTTTAGTGTACACCAATCAACAGCCCCTACAACCACAAAAAGGAATGGAGTCATTAGCACTTATGGTTTTTAAATGGCACCCAGAATTATGTTGCACGAAGCACAATTTCACATCATTCTGGGTTCATTTGTGTGAAAACAAGGTCCAATCAGGCTGAAACGTTACAGGAAGGTAGAATCTATTGAGTTGTAAGTGATCTGAACGTTTCATGATGATAACACTTTCCTAAGGGGGTCAAACCATGTCCCAAAGGTCACCGGATCTGGTGTCAATTTAAAGAAGTAGTCCAGTTACACATTTGTGGGCTTATAACTTGGCTTCTGAATGTCCTAGAGAGATCAGGTTTGTTTTAGTGTACTCCAATCAACAGCCCCTACAACCACAAAAAGGAATGGAGTCATTAGCACTTATGGTTTGTAAATGGCACCCAGAATTATGTTGCACGAAGCACAATTTCACATCATTCTGGGTCCATTTGTGTGAAAACAAGGTCCAATCAGGCTGAAACATTACAGGAAGGTAGAATCTATTAAATTGTAAGTGATCTGAACGTTTCATGATGATAGCACTTCCCTAAGGGAGTCAAACCATGTCCCAAAGGTCACCGGATCTGGTGTCTAAAGAAGTAGTCCAGTTACACATTTGTGGGCTTATAACTTGGCTTCTGAATGTCCTAGAGAGATCAGGTTTGTTTTAGTATACTCCAATCAACAGCCCCTACAACCACAAAAAGGAATGGAGTCATTAGCACTTATGGTTTTTAAATGGCACCCAGAATTATGTTGCACGAAGCACAATTTCACATCATTCTGGGTTCATTTGTGTGAAAACAAGGTCCAATCAGGCTGAAACGTTACAGGAAGGTAGAATCTATTGAGTTGTAAGTGATCTGAACGTTTCATGATGATAGCACTTTCCTAAGGGGGTCAAACCATGTCCCAAATGTCACCGGATCTGGTCTCAATTTAAAGTAGTAGTCCAGTTACACATTTGTGGGCTTATAACTTGGCTTCTGAATGTCCTGGAGAGGTCAGATTTGTTTTAATGTACTCCAATCAACAGCCCCTACAACCACAAAAAGGAATGGAGTCATTAGCACTTATGGTTTGTAAATGGCACCCAGAATTATGTTGCACGAAGCAAAATTTCACATCATTCTGGGTTCATTTGTGTGAAAACAAGGTCCAATCAGGCAGAAACGTTACAGGAAGGTAGAATCTATTGAGTTGTAAGTGATCTGAACGTTTCATGATGATAGCACTTTCCTATAGGGGGTCAAACCATGTCCCAAAGGTCACCGGGCCTGGTGTCACTTTAAAGAAGTAGTCCAGTTACACCTTTGTGGGCTTATAACTTGGCTTCTGAATGTCCTAGAGAGATCAGGGTTGTTTTAGTGTACTCCAATCAACAGCCCCTACAACCACAAAAAGGAATGGAGTCATTAGCACTTATGGTTCTTAAATGGCACCCAGAATTATGTTGCACGAAGCACAATTTCACATCATTCTGGGTCCATTTGTGTGAAAACAAGGTCCAATCAGGCTGAAACGTTACAGGAAGGTAGAATCTATTGAGTTGTAAGTGATCTGAACGTTTCATGATGACAGCACTTTCCTAAGGGGGTCAAACCATGTCGCAAAGGTCACCGGAACTGGTGTCACTTTAAAGAATTAGTCCAGTTACACATTTGTGGGCTTATAACTTGGCTTCTGAATGTCCTAGAGAGATCAGGTTTGTTTTAGTGTACTCCAATCAACAGCCCCTACAACCACAAAACTGAATGGAGTCATTAGCACTTATGGTTTGTAAATGGCACCCAGAATTATGTTGCACGAAGCACAATTTCACATCATTCTGGGTCCATTTGTGTGAAAACAAGGTCCAATCAGGCTGAAACGTTACAAGAAGGTAGAATCTATTGAGTTGTAAGTGATCTGAACGTTTCATGATGATAGCACTTTCCTAAGGGGGTCAAACCATGTCCCAAAGGTCACCGGATCTGGTGTCAATTTAAAGAAGTAGTCCAGTTACACATTTGTGGGCTTATAACTTGGCTTCTGAATGTCCTAGAGCGATCAGGTTTGTTTTAGTGTACACCAATCAACAGCCCCTACAACCACAAAAAGGAATGGAGTCATTAGCACTTATGGTTTTTAAATGGCACCCAGAATTATGTTGCACGAAGCACAATTTCACATCATTCTGGGTTCCTTTGTGTGAAAACAAGGTCCAATCAGGCTGAAACGTTACAGGAAGGTAGAATCTATTGAGTTGTAAGTGATCTGAACGTTTCATGATGATAACACTTTCCTAAGGGGGTCAAACCATGTCCCAAAGGTCACCGGATCTGGTGTCAATTTAAAGAAGTAGTCCAGTTACACATTTGTGGGCTTATAACTTGGCTTCTGAATGTCCTAGAGAGATCAGGTTTGTTTTAGTGTACTCCAATCAACAGCCCCTACAACCACAAAAAGGAATGGAGTCATTAGCACTTATGGTTTGTAAATGGCACCCAGAATTATGTTGCACGAAGCACAATTTCACATCATTCTGGGTCCATTTGTGTGAAAACAAGGTCCAATCAGGCTGAAACATTACAGGAAGGTAGAATCTATTAAATTGTAAGTGATCTGAACGTTTCATGATGATAGCACTTCCCTAAGGGGGTCAAACCATGTCCCAAAGGTCACCGGATCTGGTGTCTAAAGAAGTAGTCCAGTTACACATTTGTGGGCTTATAACTTGGCTTCTGAATGTCCTAGAGAGATCAGGTTTGTTTTAGTATACTCCAATCAACAGCCCCTACAACCACAAAAAGGAATGGAGTCATTAGCACTTATGGTTTTTAAATGGCACCCAGAATTATGTTGCACGAAGCACAATTTCACATCATTCTGGGTTCATTTGTGTGAAAACAAGGTCCAATCAGGCTGAAACGTTACAGGAAGGTAGAATCTATTGAGTTGTAAGTGATCTGAACGTTTCATGATGATAGCACTTTCCTAAGGGGGTCAAACCATGTCCCAAATGTCACCGGATCTGGTGTCAATTTAAAGTAGTAGTCCAGTTACACATTTGTGGGCTTATAACTTGGCTTCTGAATGTCCTGGAGAGGTCAGATTTGTTTTAATGTACTCCAATCAACAGCCCCTACAACCACAAAAAGGAATGGAGTCATTAGCACTTATGGTTTGTAAATGGCACCCAGAATTATGTTTCACGAAGAAAAATTTCACATCATTCTGGGTTCATTTGTGTGAAAACAAGGTCCAATCAGGCAGAAACGTTACAGGAAGGTAGAATCTATTGAGTTGTAAGTGATCTGAACGTTTCATGATGATAGCACTTTCCTATAGGGGGTCAAACCATGTCCCAAAGGTCACCGGGCCTGGTGTCACTTTAAAGAAGTAGTCCAGTTACACCTTTGTGGGCTTATAACTTGGCTTCTGAATGTCCTAGAGCGATCAGGGTTGTTTTAGTGTACTCCAATCAACAGCCCCTACAACCACAAAAAGGAATGGAGTCATTAGCACTTATGGTTCTTAAATGGCACCCAGAATTATGTTGCACGAAGCACAATTTCACATCATTCTGGGTCCATTTGTGTGAAAACAAGGTCCAATCAGGCTGAAACGTTACAGGAAGGTAGAATCTATTGAGTTGTAAGTGATCTGAACGTTTCAAGATGATCGCACATTCCTATAGGGGGTAAAACCATGTCCCAAAGGTCACCGGGCCTGGTGTCACTTTAAAGAAGTAGTCCAGTTACATCTTTGTAGGCTTATAACTTGGCTTCTGAATGTCCTAGAGAGATCAGGTTTGTTTTAGTGTACTCCAATCAACAGCCCCTACAACCACAAAAAGGAATGGAGTCATTAGCACTTATGGTTTGTAAATGGCACCCAGAATTATGTTGCACGAAGCACAATTTCACTTCATTCTGGGTTCATTTGTGTGAAAACAAGGTCCAATCAGGCTGAAACGTTACAGGAAGGTAGAATCTATTGAGTTGTAAGTGATCTGAACGTTTCATGATGATAGCACTTTCCTAAGGGGGTCAAACCATGTCCCAAATGTCACCGGATCTGGTGTCAATTTAAAGTAGTAGTCCAGTTACACATTTGTGGGCTTATAACGTGGCTTCTGAATGTCCTAGAGAGATCAGGGTTGTTTTAGTGTACTCCAATCAACAGCCCCTACAACCACAAAAAGGAATGGAGTCATTAGCACTTATGGTTCTTAAATGGCACCCAGAATTATGTTGCACGAAGCACAATTTCACATCATTCTGGGTCCATTTGTGTGAAAACAAGGTCCAATCAGGCTGAAACGTTACAGGAAGGTAGAATCTATTGAGTTGTAAGTGATCTGAACGTTTCAAGATGATCGCACATTCCTATAGGGGGTAAAACCATGTCCCAAAGGTCACCGGGCCTGGTGTCACTTTAAAGAAGTAGTCCAGTTACATCTTTGTAGGCTTATAACTTGGCTTCTGAATGTCCTAGAGAGATCAGGTTTGTTTTAATGTACTCCAATCAACAGCCCCTGGAACCACAAAAAGGAATGGAGACATTAGCAGTTATGGTTTTTAAATGGCACCCAGAATTATGTTGCACGAAGCACAATTTCACTTCATTCTGGGTCCATTTGTGTGAAAACAAGGTCCAATCAGGCTGAAACGTTACAAGAAGGTAGAATCTATTGAGTTGTAAGTGATCTGAACGTTTCAAGATGATCACACATTCCTATAGGGGGTAAAACCATGTCCCAAAGGTCACCGGGCCTGGTGTCACTTTAAAGAAGTAGTCCAGTTACATCTTTGTGGGCTTATAACTTGGCTTCTGAATGTCCTAGAGAGGTCAGGTTTGTTTTAGAGTACTCCAGTTAACAGCCCCCATTACCCCAAAGAGGAATGGAGTCATTAGCACTTATGGTTTTTAAATGGCACCCAGAATTATGTTGCACGAAGCACACTTTCACATCATTCTGGGTTCATTTGTGTGAAAACAAGGTCCAATCAGGCTGAAACGTTACAGGAAGTTAGAATCTATTGAGTTGTAAGTGATCTGAACGTTTCATGATGATAGCACTTTCCTAAGGGGGTCAAACCATGTCCCAAAGGTCACCGGATCTGGTGTCAATTTAAAGAAGTAGTTCAGTTACACATTTGTGGGCTTATAACGTGGCTTCTGAATGTCCTAGAGAGATCAGGTTTGTTTTAGTGTACTCCAATCAACAGCCCCTACAACCACAAAAAGGAATGGAGTCATTAGCACTTATGGTTTTTAAATGGCACCCAGAATTA
Source organism: Nothobranchius furzeri (assembly GCF_043380555.1). Lineage (NCBI taxonomy): Eukaryota > Metazoa > Chordata > Actinopteri > Cyprinodontiformes > Nothobranchiidae > Nothobranchius > Nothobranchius furzeri. Next base: position 14,340,618 of record NC_091756.1, read on the forward strand.
TGTTGCACGAAGCACAATTTCACATGATTCTGTGTCCATTTGTGTGAAAACAAGGTCCAATCAGGCTGAAACGTTACAGGAAGTTAGAATCTATTGAGTTGTAAGTGATCTGAATGTTTCATGATGATAGCACTTTCCTAAGGGGATCAAACCATGTCCCAAAGGTCACCGGATCTGGTGTCAATTTAAAGAAGTAGTCCAGTTACACATTTGTGGGCTTATAACTTGGCTTCTGAATGTCCTAGAGAGATCAGGTTTGTTTTATTGTACTCCAATCAAAAGCCCCTACAACCACAAAAAGGAATGGAGTCATTAGCATTTATGGTTTGTAAATGGCACTCAGAATTATGTTGCACGAAGCACAATTTCACATCATTCTGGGTTCATTTGTGTGAAAACAAGGTCCAATCAGGCTGAAACGTTACAGGAAGGTAGAATCTATTTAGTTGTAAGTGATCTGAACGTTTCATGATGATAGCGCTTTCCTAAGGGGATCAAACCATGTCCCAAAGGTCACCGGATCTGGTGTCAATTTAAAGAAGTAGTCGTTACACATTTGTGGGCTTATAACTTGGCTTCTGAATGTCCTAGAGAGATCAGGTTTGTTTTAGTGTACTCCAATCAACAGCCCCTACAACCACAAAAGGAATGGAGTCATTAGCCTTATGGTTTGTAAATGGCACCCAGAATTATGTTGCACGAAGCACAATTTCACATCATTCTGGGTCCATTTGTGTGAAAACAAGGTCCAATCAGGCTGAAACATTACAAGAAGGTAGAATCTATTGAGTTGTAAGTGATCTGAATGTTTCATGATGATAGCACTTTCCTAAGGGGGTCAAACCATGTCCCAAAGGTCACCGGATCTGGTGTCAATTTAAAGAAGTAGTCCAGTTACACATTTGTGGGCTTAAAACTTGGCTTCTGAATGTCCTAGAGCGATCAGGTTTGCTTTAGTGTACTCCAATCAACAGCCCCTACAACCACAAAAAGGAATGGAGACATTAGCACTTATGGTTTTTTAAATGGCACCCAGAATTATGTTGCACGAAGCACAATTTCACATCATTCTGGGTTCATTTGTGTGAAAACAAGGTCCAATCAGGCTGAAACGTTACAGGAAGGTAGAATCTACTGAGTTGTAAGTGATCTGAACGTTTCATGATGATAGCACTTTCCTAAGGGGGTCAAACCATGTCCCAAAGATCACCGGATCTGGTGTCAATTTAAAGAAGTAGTCCAGTTACATATTTGTGGGCTTATAACTTGGCTTCTGAATGTCCTACAGAGATCAGGTTTGTTTTAGTGTACTCCAATCAACAGCCCCTACAACCACAAAAAGGAATGGAGTCATTAGCACTTATGGTTTGTAAATGGCACCCAGAATTATGTTGCACGAAGCACAATTTCACATCATTCTGGGTCCATTTGTGTGAAAACAAGGTCCAATCAGGCTGAAACGCTACAAGAAGGTAGAATCTATTGAGTTGTAAGTGATCTGAACATTTCAAGATGATCGCACATTCCTATAGGGGGTAAAACCATGTCCCAAAGGTCACCGGGCCTGGTGTCACTTTAAAGAAGTAGTCCAGTTACACCATTGTGGGCTTATAACTTGGCTTCTGAATGTCCTAGAGAGGTCAGGTTTGTTTTAGTGTACTCCAATCAACAGCCCCTACAACCACAAAAAGGAATGGAGTCATTAGCACTTATGGTTTGTAAATGGCACCCAGAATTATGTTGCACGAAGCACAATTTCATATCATTCTGGGTTCATTTGTGTGAAAACAAGGTCCAATCAGGCTTACACCTTACAGGAAGGTAGAATCTATTGAGTTGTAAGTGATCTGAACGTTTCATGATGATAGCACTTTCCTAAGGGGGTCTAACCATGTCCCAAAGGTCACCGGATCTGGTGTCAATTTAAAGAAGTAGTCCAGTTACTCATTTGTGGGCTTATAACTTGGCTTCTGAATGTCCTAGAGAGATCAGGGTTGTTTTAGTATACTCCAATCAACATACCCTACAACCACAAAAAGGAATGGAGTCATTAGCACTTATGGTTTTTAAATGGCACCCAGAATTATGTTGCACGAAGCACAATTTCACATCATTCTGGGTTCATTTGTGTGAAAACAAGGTCCAATCAGGCTGAAACGTTACAGGAAGGTAGAATCTATTGAGTTGTAAGTGATCTGAACGTTTCATGATGATAGCACTTTCCTAAGGGGGTCAATCCATGTCGCAAAGGTCACCGGATCTGGTGTCAATTTAAAGAAGTAGTCCAGTTACACATTTGTGGGCTTATAACTTGGCTTCTGAATGTCCTAGAGATGTCAGGTTTGTTTTAATGTACTCCAATCAACAGCCCCTACAACCACAAAAAGGAATGGAGTCATTAGCACTTATGGTATGTAAATGGCACCCAGAATTATGTTGCACGAAGCACAATTTCACATCATTCTGGGTTCATTTGTGTGAAAACAAGGTCCAATCAGGCTGAAACGTTACAGGAAGGTAGAATCTATTGAGTTGTAAGTGATCTGAACGTTTCATGATGATAGCACTTTCCTAAGGGGGTCAAACCATGTCCCAAAGGTCACCGGATCTGGTGTCAATTTAAAGAAGTAGTCCAGTTACACATTTGTGGGCTTATAACTTGGCTTCTGAATGTCCTAGAGAGATCAGGTTTGTTTTAATGTACTCCAATCAAGAGACCCTACAAACACAAAAAGGAATGGAGTCATTAGCACTTATGGTTTGTAAATGGCACCCAGAATTATGTTGCACGATGCACAATTTCACATCATTCTGGGTCCATTTGTGTGAAAACAAGGTCCAATCAGGCTGAAACGCTACAAGAAGGTAGAATCTATTGAGTTGTAAGTGATCTGAACGTTTCAAGATGATCGCACATTCCTATAGGGGGTAAAACCATTTCCCAAAGGTCACCAGGCCTGGTGTCACTTTAAAGAAGTAGTCCAGTTACACCTTTGTGGGCTTATAACATGGCTTCTGAATGTCCTAGAGAGATCAGGTTTGTTTTAATGTACTCCAATCAACAGCCCCTACAACCACAAAAAGGAATGGAGATATTAGCACTTATGGTTTGTAAATGGCACCCAGAATTATGTTGCACGAAGCACAATTTCACATCATTCTGGGTTCATTTGTGTGAAAACAAGGTCCAATCAGGCTGAAACGTTACAGGAAGGTAGAATCTACTGAGTTGTAAGTGATCTGAACGTTTCATGATGATAGCACTTTCCTAAGGGGGTCAAACCATGTCCCAAAGGTCACCGGATCTGGTGTCAATTTAAAGTAGTCCAGTTACACATTTGTGGGCTTATAACTTGGCTTCTGAATGTCCTAGAGAGATCAGGTTTGTTTTAGTGTACTCCAATCAACAGCCCCTACAACCACAAAAAGGAATGGAGTCATTATCACTTATGGTTTGTAAATGGCACCCAGAATTATGTTGCACGAAGCACAATTTCACTTCATTCTGGGTCCATTTGTGTGAAAACAAGGTCCAATCAGGCTGAAACGCTATAAGAAGGTAGAATCTATTGAGTTGTAAGTGATCTGAACGTTTCAAGATGATCACACATTCCTATAGGGGGTAAAACCATGTCCCAAAGGTCACCGGGCCTGGTGTCACTTTAAAGAAGTAGTCCAGTTACATCTTTGTGGGCTTATAACTTGGCTTCTGAATGTCCTAGAGAGGTCAGGTTTGTTTTAGAGTACTCCAGTTAACATCCCCCATTACCCCAAAGAGGAATGGAGTCATTAGCACTTATGGTTTTTAAATGGCACCCAGAATTATGTTGCACGAAGCACACTTTCACATCATTCTGGGTTCATTTGTGTGAAAACAAGGTCCAATCAGGCTGAAACGTTACAGGAAGTTAGAATCTATTGAGTTGTAAGTGATCTGAACGTTTCATGATGATAGCACTTTCCTAAGGGGGTCAAACCATGTCCCAAAGGTCACCGGATCTGGTGTCAATTTAAAGAAGTAGTCCAGTTACACATTTGTGGGCTTATAACGTGTCTTCTGAATGTCCTAGAGAGATCAGGTTTGTTTTAGTGTACTCCAATCAACAGCCCCTACAACCACAAAAAGGAATGGAGTCATTAGCACTTATGGTTTTTAAATGGCACCCAGAATTATGTTGCACGAAGCACAATTTCACATGATTCTGGGTCCATTTGTGTGAAAACAAGGTCCAATCAGGCTGAAACGTTACAGGAAGTTAGAATCTATTGAGTTGTAAGTGATCTGAATGTTTCATGATGATAGCACTTTCCTAAGGGGATCAAACCATGTCCCAAAGGTCACCAGATCTGGTGTCAATTTAAAGAAGTAGTCCAGTTACACATTTGTGGGCTTATAACTTGGCTTCTGAATGTCCTAGAGAGATCAGGTTTGTTTTAATGTACTCCAATCAACAGCCCCTACAACCACAAAAAGGAATGGAGATATTAGCACTTATGGTTTGTAAATGGCACCCAGAATTATGTTGCACGAAGCACAATTTCACATCATTCTGGGTTCATTTGTGTGAAAACAAGGTCCAATCAGGCTGAAACGTTACAGGAAGGTAGAATCTACTGAGTTGTAAGTGATCTGAACGTTTCATGATGATAGCACTTTCCTAAGGGGGTCAAACCATGTCCCAAAGGTCACCGGATCTGGTGTCAATTTAAAGTAGTCCAGTTACACATTTGTGGGCTTATAACTTGGCTTCTGAATGTCCTAGAGAGATCAGGTTTGTTTTAGTGTACTCCAATCAACAGCCCCTACAACCACAAAAAGGAATGGAGTCATTAGCACTTATGGTTTGTAAATGGCACCCAGAATTATGTTGCACGAAGCACAATTTCACTTCATTCTGGGTCCATTTGTGTGAAAACAAGGTCCAATCAGGCTGAAACGCTATAAGAAGGTAGAATCTATTGAGTTGTAAGTGATCTGAACGTTTCAAGATGATCACACATTCCTATAGGGGGTAAAACCATGTCCCAAAGGTCACCGGGCCTGGTGTCACTTTAAAGAAGTAGTCCAGTTACATCTTTGTGGGCTTATAACTTGGCTTCTGAATGTCCTAGAGAGGTCAGGTTTGTTTTAGAGTACTCCAGTTAACAGCCCCCATTACCCCAAAGAGGAATGGAGTCATTAGCACTTATGGTTTTTAAATGGCACCCAGAATTATGTTGCACGAAGCACACTTTCACATCATTCTGGGTTCATTTGTGTGAAAACAAGGTCCAATCAGGCTGAAACGTTACAGGAAGTTAGAATCTATTGAGTTGTAAGTGATCTGAACGTTTCATGATGATAGCACTTTCCTAAGGGGGTCAAACCATGTCCCAAAGGTCACCGGATCTGGTGTCAATTTAAAGAAGTAGTCCAGTTACACATTTGTGGGCTTATAACGTGGCTTCTGAATGTCCTAGAGAGATCAGGTTTGTTTTAGTGTACTCCAATCAACAGCCCCTACAACCACAAAAAGGAATGGAGTCATTAGCACTTATGGTTTTTAAATGGCACCCAGAATTATGTTGCACGAAGCACAATTTCACATGATTCTGGGTCCATTTGTGTGAACACAAGGTCCAATCAGGCTGAAACGTTACAGGAAGTTAGAATCTATTGAGTTGTAAGTGATCTGAATGTTTCATGATGATAGCACTTTCCTAAGGGGATCAAACCATGTCCCAAAGGTCACCGGATCTGGTGTCAATTTAAAGAAGTAGTCCAGTTACACATTTGTGGGCTTATAACTTGGCTTCTGAATGTCCTAGAGAGATCAGGTTTGTTTTAATGTACTCCAATCAACAGCCCCTACAACCACAAAAAGGAATGGAGTCATTAGCATTTATGGTTTGTAAATGGCACTCAGAATTATGTTGCACGAAGCACAATTTCACATCATTCTGGGTTCATTTGTGTGAAAACAAGGTCCAATCAGGCTGAAACGTTACAGGAAGGTAGAATCTATTTAGTTGTAAGTGATCTGAACGTTTCATGATGATAGCGCTTTCCTAAGGGGATCAAACCATGTCCCAAAGGTCACCGGATCTGGTGTCAATTTAAAGAAGTAGTCGTTACACATTTGTGGGCTTATAACTTGGCTTCTGAATGTCCTAGAGAGATCAGGTTTGTTTTAGTGTACTCCAATCAACAGCCCCTACAACCACAAAAGGAATGGAGTCATTAGCCTTATGGTTTGTAAATGGCACCCAGAATTATGTTGCACGAAGCACAATTTCACATCATTCTGGGTCCATTTGTGTGAAAACAAGGTCCAATCAGGCTGAAACATTACAAGAAGGTAGAATCTATTGAGTTGTAAGTGATCTGAATGTTTCATGATGATAGCACTTTCCTAAGGGGGTCAAACCATGTCCCAAAGGTCACCGGATCTGGTGTCAATTTAAAGAAGTAGTCCAGTTACACATTTGTGGGCTTAAAACTTGGCTTCTGAATGTCCTAGAGCGATCAGGTTTGCTTTAGTGTACTCCAATCAACAGCCCCTACAACCACAAAAAGGAATGGAGACATTAGCACTTATGGTTTTTTAAATGGCACCCAGAATTATGTTGCACGAAGCACAATTTCACATCATTCTGGGTCCATTTGTGTGAAAACAAGGTCCAATCAGGCTGAAACGCTACAAGAAGGTAGAATCTATTGAGTTGTAAGTGATCTGAACATTTCAAGATGATCGCACATTCCTATAGGGGGTAAAACCATGTCCCAAAGGTCACCGGGCCTGGTGTCACTTTAAAGAAGTAGTCCAGTTACACCATTGTGGGCTTATAACTTGGCTTCTGAATGTCCTAGAGAGGTCAGGTTTGTTTTAGTGTACTCCAATCAACAGCCCCTACAACCACAAAAAGGAATGGAGTCATTAGCACTTATGGTTTGTAAATGGCACCCAGAATTATGTTGCACGAAGCACAATTTCACATCATTCTGGGTTCATTTGTGTGAAAACAAGGTCCAATCAGGCTTACACCTTACAGGAAGGTAGAATCTATTGAGTTGTAAGTGATCTGAACGTTTCATGATGATAGCACTTTCCTAAGGGGGTCTAACCATGTCCCAAAGGTCACCGGATCTGGTGTCAATTTAAAGAAGTAGTCCAGTTACTCATTTGTGGGCTTATAACTTGGCTTCTGAATGTCCTAGAGAGATCAGGGTTGTTTTAGTATACTCCAATCAACATACCCTACAACCACAAAAAGGAATGGAGTCATTAGCACTTATGGTTTTTAAATGGCACCCAGAATTATGTTGCACGAAGCACAATTTCACATCATTCTGGGTTCATTTGTGTGAAAACAAGGTCCAATCAGGCTGAAACGTTACAGGAAGGTAGAATCTATTGAGTTGTAAGTGATCTGAACGTTTCATGATGATAGCACTTTCCTAAGGGGGTCAATCCATGTCGCAAAGGTCACCGGATCTGGTGTCAATTTAAAGAAGTAGTCCAGTTACACATTTGTGGGCTTATAACTTGGCTTCTGAATGTCCTAGAGATGTCAGGTTTGTTTTAATGTACTCCAATCAACAGCCCCTACAACCACAAAAAGGAATGGAGTCATTAGCACTTATGGTATGTAAATGGCACCCAGAATTATGTTGCACGAAGCACAATTTCACATCATTCTGGGTTCATTTGTGTGAAAACAAGGTCCAATCAGGCTGAAACGTTACAGGAAGGTAGAATCTATTGAGTTGTAAGTGATCTGAACGTTTCATGATGATAGCACTTTCCTAAGGGGGTCAAACCATGTCCCAAAGGTCACCGGATCTGGTGTCAATTTAAAGAAGTAGTCCAGTTACACATTTGTGGGCTTATAACTTGGCTTCTGAATGTCCTAGAGAGATCAGGTTTGTTTTAATGTACTCCAATCAAGAGACCCTACAAACACAAAAAGGAATGGAGTCATTAGCACTTATGGTTTGTAAATGGCACCCAGAATTATGTTGCACGATGCACAATTTCACATCATTCTGGGTCCATTTGTGTGAAAACAAGGTCCATTCAGGCTGAAACGCTACAAGAAGGTAGAATCTATTGAGTTGTAAGTGATCTGAACGTTTCAAGATGATCGCACATTCCTATAGGGGGTAAAACCATTTCCCAAAGGTCACCAGGCCTGGTGTCACTTTAAAGAAGTAGTCCAGTTACACCTTTGTGGGCTTATAACATGGCTTCTGAATGTCCTAGAGAGATCAGGTTTGTTTTAATGTACTCCAATCAACAGCCCCTACAACCACAAAAAGGAATGGAGATATTAGCAGTTATGGTTTGTAAATGGCACCCAGAATTATGTTGCACGAAGCACAATTTCACATCATTCTGGGTTCATTTGTGTGAAAACAAGGTCCAATCAGGCTGAAACGTTACAGGAAGGTAGAATCTACTGAGTTGTAAGTGATCTGAACGTTTCATGATGATAGCACTTTCCTAATGGGGTCAAACCATGTCCCAAAGGTCACCGGATCTGGTGTTAATTTAAAGAAGCAGTCCAGCTACAAATTTGTGGGCTTATAACATGGCTTCTGAATGTCCTAGAGAGATCCGGTTTGTTTTAATGTACTCCAATCAACAGCCCCTACAACCACAAAAAGGAATGGAGATATTAGCACTTATGGTTTGTAAATGGCACCCAGAATTATGTTGCACGAAGCACAATTTCACATCATTCTGGGTTCATTTGTGTGAAAACAAGGTCCAATCAGGCTGAAACGTTACAGGAAGGTAGAATCTACTGAGTTGTAAGTGATCTGAACGTTTCATGATGATAGCACTTTCCTAATGGGGTCAAACCATGTCCCAAAGGTCACCGGAACTGGTGTCAATTTAAAGAAGTAGTCCAGTTACACATTTGTGGGCTTATAACTTGGCTTATGAATGTCCTAGAGAGATCAGGTTTGTTTTAGCATACTCCAATTAAAAGCCCCCATTACCCCAAAAAGGAATGGAGTCTTTAGCACTTATGGTTTTTAAATGGCACCCAGAATTATGTTGCACGAAGCACAATTTCACATCATTCTGGGTTCATTTGTGTGAAAACAAGGTTCAATCAGGCTGAAACATTACAAGAAGGTAGAATCTATTGATTTGTAAGTGATCTGAACGTTTCATGATGATCGCACATTCCTATAGGGGGTCAAACCATGTCCCAACGGTCACCGGGCCTGGTGTCACTTTAAAGAAGTAGTCCAGTTACACCATTGTGGGCTTATAACTTGGCTTCTGAATGTCCTAGAGAGGTCAGGTTTGTTTTAGTGTACTCCAATCAACAGCCCCTACAACCACAAAAAGGAAAGGAGTAATTTGCACTTATGGTTTGTAAATGGCACCCAGAATTATGTTGCACGAAGCACAATTTCACATCATTCTGGGTCCATTTGTGTGAAAACAAGGTCCAATCAGGCTGAAACGTTACAGGAAGGTAGAATCTATTGAGTTGTAAGTGATCTGAACGTTTCAAGATGATCGCACATTCCTATAGGGGGTAAAACCATGTCCCAAAGGTCACCGGGCCTGGTGTCACTTTAAAGAAGTAGTCCAGTTACATCTTTGTAGGCTTATAACTTGGCTTCTGAATGTCCTAGAGAGATCAGGTTTGTTTTAATGTACTCCAATCAACAGCCCCTACAACCACAAAAAGGAATGGAGTAATTAGCACTTATGGTTTGTAAATGGCACCCAGAATTATGTTGCACGAAGCACAATTTCACATCATTCTGGGTTCATTTTTGTGAAAACAAGGTCCAATCAGGCAGAAACGTTACAGGAAGGTAGAATCTATTGAGTTGTAAGTGATCTGAACGTTTCATGATGATAGCACTTTCCTAAGGGGGTCAAACCATGTCGCAAAGGTCACCGGATCTGGTGTCACTTTAAAGAATTAGTCCAGTTACACATTTGTGGGCTTATAACTTGGCTTCTGAATGTCCTAGAGAGATCAGGTTTGTTTTAGTGTACTCCAATCAACAGCCCCTACAACCACAAAAAGGAATGGAGTCATTAGCACTTATGGTTTGTAAATGGCACCCAGAATTATGTTGCACGAAGCACAATTTCACATCATTCTGGGTCCATTCGTGTGAAAACAAGGTCCAATCAGGCTGAAACGTTACAAGAAGGTAGAATCTTTTGAGTTGTAAGTGATCTGAACATTTCATGATGATAGCACTTTCCTAAGGGGGTCAAACCATGTCCCAAAGGTCACCGGATCTGGTGTCAATTTAAAGTAGTCCAGTTACACATTTGTGGGCTTATAACTTGGCTTCTGAATGTCCTAGAGAGATCAGGTTTGTTTTAGTGTACTCCAATCAACAGCCCCTACAACCACAAAAAGGAATGGAGTCATTAGCACTTATGGTTTGTAAATGGCACCCAGAATTATGTTGCACGAAGCACAATTTCACTTCATTCTGGGTCCATTTGTGTGAAAACAAGGTCCAATCAGGCTGAAACGCTATAAGAAGGTAGAATCTATTGAGTTGTAAGTGATCTGAACGTTTCAAGATGATCGCACATTCCTATAGGGGGTAAAACCATGTCCCAAAGGTCACCGGGCCTGGTGTCACTTTAAAGAAGTAGTCCAGTTACATCTTTGTGGGCTTATAACTTGGCTTCTGAATGTCCTAGAGAGGTTAGGTATGTTTTAGTGTACTCCAATCAACAGCCCCTACAACCACAAAAAGGAATGGAGTCATTAGCACTTATGGTTTGTAAATGGCACCCAGAATTATGTTGCACGAAGCACAATTTCACATCATTCTGGGTTAATTTGTGTGAAAACAAGGTCCAATCAGGCTGAAACGTTACAAGAAGGTAGAATCTATTGAGTTGTAAGTGACCTGAACGTTTCATGATGATCGCACATTCCTATAGGGGGTCAAACCATGTCCCAAAGGTCACCGGGCCTGGTGTCACTTTAAAGAAGTAGTCCAGTTACACATTTGTGGGCTTATAACTTGGCTTCTGAATGTCCTGGAGAGATCAGGTTTGTTTTAGTGTACTCCAATCAACAGCTCCTACAACCACAAAAAGGAATGGAGTCATTAGCACTTATGGTTTGTAAATGGCACTCAGAATTATGTTGCACGAAGCACAATTTCACATCATTCTGGGTCCATTTGTGTGAAAACAAGGTCCAATCAGGCTGAAACGTTACAAGAAGGTAGAATCTATTGAGTTGTAAGTGATCTGAACGTTTCATGATGATAGCACTTTCCTAAGGGGGTCAAACCATGTCCCAAAGGTCACCGGATCTGGTGTCAATTTAAAGAAGTAGTACAGTTACACATTTGTGGGCTTATAACTTGGCTTCTGAATGTCCTAGAGAGATCAGGTTTGTTTTAGTGTACTCCAATCAACAGCCCCTACAACCACAAAAAGGAATGGAGTCATTAGCACTTATGGTTTGTAAATGGCACCCAGAATTATGTTGCACGAAGCACAATTTCACTTCATTCTGGGTTCATTTGTGTGAAAACAAGGTCCAATCAGGCTGAAACGTTACAAGAAGGTAGAATCTATTGAGTTGTAAGTGATCTGAACGTTTCATGATGATCGCACATTCCTATAGGGGGTCAAACCATGTCCCAAAGGTCACCGGGCCTGGTGTCACTTTAAAGAAGTAGTCCAGTTACACATTTGTGGGCTTATAACTTGGCTTCTGAATATCCTAGAGAGGTCAGGTTTGTTTTAGAGTACTCCAGTTAACAGCCCCCATTACCCCAAAGAGGAATGGAGTCATTAGCACTTATGGTTTTTAAATCGCACCCAGAATTATGTTGCACGAAGCACACTTTCACATCATTCTGGGTTCATTTGTGTGAAAACAAGGTCCAATCAGACTGAAACGTTACAGGAAGTTAGAATCTATTGAGTTGTAAGTGATCTGAACGTTTCATGATGATAGCACTTTCCTAAGGGGGTCAAACCATGTCCCAAAGGTCACCGGATCTGGTGTCAATTTAAAGAAGTAGTCCAGTTACACATTTGTGGGCTTATAACGTGGCTTCTGAATGTCCTAGAGAGATCAGGTTTGTTTTAGTATACTCCAATCAACAGCCCCTACAACCACAAAAAGGAATGGAGTCATTAGCACTTATGGTTTTTAAATGGCACCCAGAATTATGTTGCACGAAGCACAATTTCACATGATTCTGGGTCCATTTGTGTGAAAACAAGGTCCAATCAGGCTGAAACGTTACAGGAAGTTAGAATCTATTGAGTTGTAAGTGATCTGAATGTTTCATGATGATAGCACTTTCCTAAGGGGATCAAACCATGTCCCAAAGGTCACCGGATCTGGTGTCAATTTAAAGAAGTAGTCCAGTTACACATTTGTGGGCTTATAACTTGGCTTCTGAATGTCCTAGAGAGATCAGGTTTGTTTTAATGTACTCCAATCAACAGCCCCTACAACCACAAAAAGGAATGGAGTCATTAGCATTTATGGTTTGTAAATGGCACTCAGAATTATGTTGCACGAAGCACAATTTCACATCATTCTGGGTTCATTTGTGTGAAAACAAGGTCCAATCAGGCTGAAACGTTACAGGAAGGTAGAATCTATTTAGTTGTAAGTGATCTGAACGTTTCATGATGATAGCGCTTTCCTAAGGGGATCAAACCATGTCCCAAAGGTCACCGGATCTGGTGTCAATTTAAAGAAGTAGTCCAGTTACACATTTGTGGGCTTATAACTTGGCTTCTGAATGTCCTAGAGAGATCAGGTTTGTTTTAGTGTACTCCAATCAACAGCCCCTACAACCACAAAAGGAATGGAGTCTTTAGCCTTATGGTTTGTAAATGGCACCCAGAATTATGTTGCACGAAGCACAATTTCACATCATTCTGCGTCCATTTGTGTGAAAACAAGGTCCAATCAGGCTGAAACATTACAAGAAGGTAGAATCTATTGAGTTGTAAGTGATCTGAATGTTTCATGATGATAGCACTTTCCTAAGGGGGTCAAACCATGTCCCAAAGGTCACCGGATCTGGTGTCAATTTAAAGAAGTAGTCCAGTTACACATTTGTGGGCTTAAAACTTGGCTTCTGAATGTCCTAGAGCGATCAGGTTTGCTTTAGTGTACTCCAATCAACAGCCCCTACAACCACAAAAAGGAATGGAGACATTAGCACTAATGGTTTTTTAAATGGCACCCAGAATTATGTTGCACGAAGCACAATTTCACATCATTCTGGGTTCATTTGTGTGAAAACAAGGTCCAATCAGGCTGAAACGTTACAGGAAGGTAGAATCTACTGAGTTGTAAGTGATCTGAACGTTTCATGATGATAGCACTTTCCTAAGGGGGTCAAACCATGTCCCAAAGATCACCGGATCTGGTGTCAATTTAAAGAAGTAGTCCAGTTACACATTTGTGGGCTTATAACTTGGCTTCTGAATGTCCTAGAGAGATCAGGTTTGTTTTAGTGTACTCCAATCAACAGCCCCTACAACCACAAAAAGGAATGGAGTCATTAGCACTTATGGTTTGTAAATGGCACCCAGAATTATGTTGCACGAAGCACAATTTCACATCATTCTGGGTCCATTTGTGTGAAAACAAGGTCCAATCAGGCTGAAACGCTACAAGAAGGTAGAATCTATTGAGTTGTAAGTGATCTGAACATTTCAAGATGATCGCACATTCCTATAGGGGGTAAAACCATGTCCCAAAGGTCACCGGGCCTGGTGTCACTTTAAAGAAGTAGTCCAGTTACACCTTTGTGGGCTTATAACTTGGCTTCTGAATGTCCTAGAGAGGTTAGGTGTGTTTTAGTGTACTCCAATCAACAGCCCCTACAACCACAAAAAGGAATGGAGTCATTAGCACTTATGGTTTGTAAATGGCACCCAGAATTATGTTGCACGAAGCACAATTTCACATCATTCTGGGTCCATTTGTGTGAAAACAAGGTCCAATCAGGCTGAAACGTTACAGGAAGGTAGAATCTATTTAGTTGTAAGTGATCTGAACGTTTCATGATGATAGCGCTTTCCTAAGGGGATCAAACCATGTCCCAAAGGTCACCGGATCTGGTGTCAATTTAAAGAAGTAGTCCAGTTACACATTTGTGGGCTTATAACTTGGCTTCTGAATGTCCTAGAGAGATCAGGTTTGTTTTAGTGTACTCCAATCAACAGCCCCTACAACCACAAAAGGAATGGAGTCATTAGCACTTATGGTTTGTAAATGGCACCCAGAATTATGTTGCACGAAGCACAATTTCACATCATTCTGGGTCCATTTGTGTGAAAACAAGGTTCAATCAGGCTGAAACGTTACAAGAAGGTAGAATCTATTGAGTTGTAAGTGATCTGAACGTTTCATGATGATCGCACATTCCTATAGGGGGTCAAAGCATGTCCCAAAGGTCACCGGGCCTGGTGTCACTTTAAAGAAGTAGTCCAGTTACACCATTGTGGGCTTATAACTTGGCTTCTGAATGTCCTAGAGAGGTCAGGTTTGTTTTAGTGTACTCCAATCAACAGCCCCCACAACCACAAAAAGGAATGGAGTCATTAGCACTTATGGTTTGAAAATGGCACCCAGAATTATGTTGCACGAAGCACAACTTCACATCATTCTGGGTTCATTTGTGTGAAAACGTCCAATCAGGCTGACACCTTACAGGAAGGTAGAATCTATTGAGTTGTAAGTGATCTGAACGTTTCATGATGATAGCACTTTCCTAAGGGGGGTCTAACCATGTCCCAAAGGTCACCGGATCTGGTGTGAATTTAAAGAAGTAGTCCAGTTACTCATTTGTGGGCTTATAACTTGGCTTCTGAATGTCCTAGAGAGATCAGGGTTGTTTTAGTATACTCCAATCAACATACCCTACAACCACAAAAAGGAATGGAGTCATTAGCACTTATGGTTTTTAAATGGCACCCAGAATTATGTTGCACGAAGCACAATTTCACATCATTCTGGGTTCATTTGTGTGAAAACAAGGTCCAATCAGGCTGAAACGTTACAGGAAGGTAGAATCTATTGAGTTGTAAGTGATCTGAACGTTTCATGATGATAGCACTTTCCTAAGGGGGTCAATCCATGTCGCAAAGGTCACCGGATCTGGTGTCAATTTAAAGAAGTAGTCCAGTTACACATTTGTGGGCTTATAACTTGGCTTCTGAATGTCCTAGAGATGTCAGGTTTGTTTTAATGTACTCCAATCAACAGCCCCTACAACCACAAAAAGGAATGGAGTCATTAGCACTTATGGTATGTAAATGGCACCCAGAATTATGTTGCACGAAGCACAATTTCACATCATTCTGGGTTCATTTGTGTGAAAACAAGGTCCAATCAGGCTGAAACGTTACAGGAAGGTAGAATCTATTGAGTTGTAAGTGATCTGAACGTTTCATGATGATAGCACTTTCCTAAGGGGGTCAAACCATGTCCCAAAGGTCACCGGATCTGGTGTCAATTTAAAGAAGTAGTCCAGTTACACATTTGTGGGCTTATAACTTGGCTTCTGAATGTCCTAGAGAGATCAGGTTTGTTTTAATGTACTCCAATCAAGAGACCCTACAAACACAAAAAGGAATGGAGTCATTAGCACTTATGGTTTGTAAATGGCACCCAGAATTATGTTGCACGATGCACAATTTCACATCATTCTGGGTCCATTTGTGTGAAAACAAGGTCCAATCAGGCTGAAACGCTACAAGAATGTAGAATCTATTGAGTTGTAAGTGATCTGAACGTTTCAAGATGATCGCACATTCCTATAGGGGGTAAAACCATTTCCCAAAGGTCACCAGGCCTGGTGTCACTTTAAAGAAGTAGTCCAGTTACACCTTTGTGGGCTTATAACATGGCTTCTGAATGTCCTAGAGAGATCAGGTTTGTTTTAATGTACTCCAATCAACAGCCCCTACAACCACAAAAAGGAATGGAGATATTAGCACTTATGGTTTGTAAATGGCACCCAGAATTATGTTGCACGAAGCACAATTTCACATCATTCTGGGTTCATTTGTGTGAAAACAAGGTCCAATCAGGCTGACACCTTACAGGAAGGTAGAATCTATTGAGTTGTAAGTGATCTGAACGTTTCATGATGATAGCACTTTCCTAAGGGGGGTCTAACCATGTCCCAAAGGTCACCGGATCTGGTGTGAATTTAAAGAAGTAGTCCAGTTACTCATTTGTGGGCTTATAACTTGGCTTATGAATGTCCTAGAGAGATCAGGTTTGTTTTAATGTACTCCAATCAACAGCCCCTACAACCACAAAAAGGAATGGAGATATTAGCACTTATGGTTTGTAAGTGGCACCCAGAATTATGTTGCACGAAGCACAATTTCACATCATTCTGGGTTCATTTGTGTGAAAACAAGGTCCAATCAGGCTGAAACGTTATAGGAAGGTAGAATCTACTGAGTTGTAAGTGATCTGAACGTTTCATGATGATAGCACTTTCCTAATGGGGTCAAACCATGTCCCAAAGGTCACCGGAAGTGGTGTCAATTTAAAGAAGTAGTCCAGTTACACATTTGTGGGCTTATAACTTGGCTTATGAATGTCCTAGAGAGATCAGGTTTGTTTTAGCATACTCCAATTAACAGCCCCCATTACCCCAAAAAGGAATGGAGTCTTTAGCACTTATGGTTTTTAAATGGCACCCAGAATTATGTTGCACGAAGCACAATTTCACATCATTCTGGGTTCATTTGTGTGAAAACAAGGTTCAATCAGGCTGAAACGTTACAAGAAGGTAGAATCTATTGAGTTGTAAGTGATCTGAACGTTTCATGATGATCGCACATTCCTATAGGGGGTCAAACCATGTCCCAAAGGTCACCGGGCCTGGTGTCACTTTAAAGAAGTAGTCCAGCTACACCATTGTGGGCTGATAACTTGGCTTCTGAATGTCCTAGAGAGATCAGGTTTGTTTTAGTGTACTCCAATCAACAGCCCCTACAACCACAAAAAGGAATGGAGTCATTAGCACTTATGGTTTGTAAATGGCACCCAGAATTATGTTGCACGAAGCACAATTTCACATCATTCTGGGTCCATTTGTGTGAAAACAAGGTCCAATCAGGCTGAAACGTTACAGGAAGGTAGAATCTATTGAGTTGTAAGTGATCTGAACGTTTCAAGATGATCGCACATTCCTATAGGGGGTAAAACCATGTCCCAAAGGTCACCGGGCCTGGTGTCACTTTAAAGAAGTAGTCCATTTACACCTTTGTGGGCTTATAACTTGGCTTCTGAATGTCCTAGAGAGGTCAGGTTTGTTTTAGTGTACTCCAATCAACAGCCCCTACAACCACAAAAAGGAATGGAGTCATTAGCACTTATGGTTTTTAAATGGCACCCAGAATTATGTTGCACGAAGCACAATTTCACATGATTCTGGGTCCATTTGTGTGAAAACAAGGTCCAATCAGGCTGAAACGTTACAGGAAGTTAGAATCTATTGAGTTGTAAGTGATCTGAATGTTTCATGATGATAGCACTTTCCTAAGGGGATCAAACCATGTCCCAAAGGTCACCGGATCTGGTGTCAATTTAAAGAAGTAGTCCAGTTACACATTTGTGGGCTTATAACTTGGCTTCTGAATGTCCTAGAGAGATCAGGTTTGTTTTAATGTACTCCAATCAACAGCCCCTACAACCACAAAAAGGAATGGAGTCATTAGCATTTATGGTTTGTAAATGGCACTCAGAATTATGTTGCACGAAGCACAATTTCACATCATTCTGGGTTCATTTGTGTGAAAACAAGGTCCAATCAGGCTGAAACGTTACAGGAAGGTAGAATCTATTTAGTTGTAAGTGATCTTAACGTTTCATGATGATAGCGCTTTCCTAAGGGGATCAAACCATGTCCCAAAGGTCACCGGATCTGGTGTCAATTTAAAGAAGTAGTCCAGTTACACATTTGTGGGCTTATAACTTGGCTTCTGAATGTCCTAGAGAGATCAGGTTTGTTTTAGTGTACTCCAATCAACAGCCCCTACAACCACAAAAGGAATGGAGTCTTTAGCCTTATGGTTTGTAAATGGCACCCAGAATTATGTTGCACGAAGCACAATTTCACATCATTCTGCGTCCATTTGTGTGAAAACAAGGTCCAATCAGGCTGAAACATTACAAGAAGGTAGAATCTATTGAGTTGTAAGTGATCTGAATGTTTCATGATGATAGCACTTTCCTAAGGGGGTCAAACCATGTCCCAAAGGTCACCGGATCTGGTGTCAATTTAAAGAAGTAGTCCAGTTACACATTTGTGGGCTTAAAACTTGGCTTCTGAATGTCCTAGAGCGATCAGGTTTGCTTTAGTGTACTCCAATCAACAGCCCCTACAACCACAAAAAGGAATGGAGACATTAGCACTTATGGTTTTTTAAATGGCACCCAGAATTATGTTGCACGAAGCACAATTTCACATCATTCTGGGTTCATTTGTGTGAAAACAAGGTCCAATCAGGCTGAAACGTTACAGGAAGGTAGAATCTACTGAGTTGTAAGTGATCTGAACGTTTCATGATGATAGCACTTTCCTAAGGGGGTCAAACCATGTCCCAAAGATCACCGGATCTGGTGTCAATTTAAAGAAGTAGTCGAGTTACACATTTGTGGGCTTATAACTTGGCTTCTGAATGTCCTAGAGAGATCAGGTTTGTTTTAGTGTACTCCAATCAACAGCCCCTACAACCACAAAAAGGAATGGAGTCATTAGCACTTATGGTTTGTAAATGGCACCCAGAATTATGTTGCACGAAGCACAATTTCACATCATTCTGGGTCCATTTGTGTGAAAACAAGGTCCAATCAGGCTGAAACGCTACAAGAAGGTAGAATCTATTGAGTTGTAAGTGATCTGAACATTTCAAGATGATCGCACATTCCTATAGGGGGTAAAACCATGTCCCAAAGGTCACCGGGCCTGGTGTCACTTTAAAGAAGTAGTCCAGTTACACCTTTGTGGGCTTATAACTTGGCTTCTGAATGTCCTAGAGAGGTTAGGTGTGTTTTAGTGTACTCCAATCAACAGCCCCTACAACCACAAAAAGGAATGGAGTCATTAGCACTTATGGTTTGTAAATGGCACCCAGAATTATGTTGCACGAAGCACAATTTCACATCATTCTGGGTCCATTTGTGTGAAAACAAGGTCCAATCAGGCTGAAACGTTACAGGAAGGTAGAATCTATTTAGTTGTAAGTGATCTGAACGTTTCGTGATGATAGCGCTTTCCTAAGGGGATCAAACCATGTCCCAAAGGTCACCGGATCTGGTGTCAATTTAAAGAAGTAGTCCAGTTACACATTTGTGGGCTTATAACTTGGCTTCTGAATGTCCTAGAGAGATCAGGTTTGTTTTAGTGTACTCCAATCAACAGCCCCTACAACCACAAAAGGAATGGAGTCATTAGCACTTATGGTTTGTAAATGGCACCCAGAATTATGTAGCACGAAGCACAATTTCACATCATTCTGGGTCCATTTGTGTGAAAACAAGGTTCAATCAGGCTGAAACGTTACAAGAAGGTAGAATCTATTGAGTTGTAAGTGATCTGAACGTTTCATGATGATCGCACATTCCTATAGGGGGTCAAAGCATGTCCCAAAGGTCACCGGGCCTGGTGTCACTTTAAAGAAGTAGTCCAGTTACACCATTGTGGGCTTATAACTTGGCTTCTGAATGTCCTAGAGAGGTCAGGTTTGTTTTAGTGTACTCCAATCAACAGCCCCCACAACCACAAAAAGGAATGGAGTCATTAGCACTTATGGTTTGAAAATGGCACCCAGAATTATGTTGCACGAAGCACAACTTCACATCATTCTGGGTTCATTTGTGTGAAAACGTCCAATCAGGCTGACACCTTACAGGAAGGTAGAATCTATTGAGTTGTAAGTGATCTGAACGTTTCATGATGATAGCACTTTCCTAAGGGGGGTCTAACCATGTCCCAAAGGTCACCGGATCTGGTGTGAATTTAAAGAAGTAGTCCAGTTACTCATTTGTGGGCTTATAACTTGGCTTCTGAATGTCCTAGAGAGATCAGGGTTGTTTTAGTATACTCCAATCAACATACCCTACAACCACAAAAAGGAATGGAGTCATTAGCACTTATGGTTTTTAAATGGCACCCAGAATTATGTTGCACGAAGCACAATTTCACATCATTCTGGGTTCATTTGTGTGAAAACAAGGTCCAATCAGGCTGAAACGTTACAGGAAGGTAGAATCTATTGAGTTGTAAGTGATCTGAACGTTTCATGATGATAGCACTTTCCTAAGGGGGTCAATCCATGTCGCAAAGGTCACCGGATCTGGTGTCAATTTAAAGAAGTAGTCCAGTTACACATTTGTGGGCTTATAACTTGGCTTCTGAATGTCCTAGAGATGTCAGGTTTGTTTTAATGTACTCCAATCAACAGCCCCTACAACCACAAAAAGGAATGGAGTCATTAGCACTTATGGTATGTAAATGGCACCCAGAATTATGTTGCACGAAGCACAATTTCACATCATTCTGGGTTCATTTGTGTGAAAACAAGGTCCAATCAGGCTGAAACGTTACAGGAAGGTAGAATCTATTGAGTTGTAAGTGATCTGAACGTTTCATGATGATAGCACTTTCCTAAGGGGGTCAAACCATGTCCCAAAGGTCACCGGATCTGGTGTCAATTTAAAGAAGTAGTCCAGTTACACATTTGTGGGCTTATAACTTGGCTTCTGAATGTCCTAGAGAGATCAGGTTTGTTTTAATGTACTCCAATCAAGAGACCCTACAAACACAAAAAGGAATGGAGTCATTAGCACTTATGGTTTGTAAATGGCACCCAGAATTATGTTGCACGATGCACAATTTCACATCATTCTGGGTCCATTTGTGTGAAAACAAGGTCCAATCAGGCTGAAACGCTACAAGAAGGTAGAATCTATTGAGTTGTAAGTGATCTGAACGTTTCAAGATGATCGCACATTCCTATAGGGGGTAAAACCATTTCCCAAAGGTCACCAGGCCTGGTGTCACTTTAAAGAAGTAGTCCAGTTACACCTTTGTGGGCTTATAACATGGCTTCTGAATGTCCTAGAGAGATCAGGTTTGTTTTAATGTACTCCAATCAACAGCCCCTACAACCACAAAAAGGAATGGAGATATTAGCACTTATGGTTTGTAAATGGCACCCAGAATTATGTTGCACGAAGCACAATTTCACATCATTCTGGGTTCATTTGTGTGAAAACAAGGTCCAATCAGGCTGACACCTTACAGGAAGGTAGAATCTATTGAGTTGTAAGTGATCTGAACGTTTCATGATGATAGCACTTTCCTAAGGGGGGTCTAACCATGTCCCAAAGGTCACCGGATCTGGTGTGAATTTAAAGAAGTAGTCCCGTTACTCATTTGTGGGCTTATAACTTGGCTTATGAATGTCCTAGAGAGATCAGGTTTGTTTTAATGTACTCCAATCAACAGCCCCTACAACCACAAAAAGGAATGGAGATATTAGCACTTATGGTTTGTAAGTGGCACCCAGAATTATGTTGCACGAAGCACAATTTCACATCATTCTGGGTTCATTTGTGTGAAAACAAGGTCCAATCAGGCTGAAACGTTATAGGAAGGTAGAATCTACTGAGTTGTAAGTGATCTGAACGTTTCATGATGATAGCACTTTCCTAATGGGGTCAAACCATGTCCCAAAGGTCAGCGGAAGTGGTGTCAATTTAAAGAAGTAGTCCAGTTACACATTTGTGGGCTTATAACTTGGCTTATGAATGTCCTAGAGAGATCAGGTTTGTTTTAGCATACTCCAATTAACAGCCCCCATTACCCCAAAAAGGAATGGAGTCTTTAGCACTTATGGTTTTTAAATGGCACCCAGAATTATGTTGCACGAAGCACAATTTCACATCATTCTGGGTTCATTTGTGTGAAAACAAGGTTCAATCAGGCTGAAACGTTACAAGAAGGTAGAATCTATTGAGTTGTAAGTGATCTGAACGTTTCATGATGATCGCACATTCCTATAGGGGGTCAAACCATGTCCCAAAGGTCACCGGGCCTGGTGTCACTTTAAAGAAGTAGTCCAGTTACACCATTGTGGGCTTATAACTTGGCTTCTGAATGTCCTAGAGAGATCAGGTTTGTTTTAGTGTACTCCAATCAACAGCCCCTACAACCACAAAAAGGAATGGAGTCATTAGCACTTATGGTTTGTAAATGGCACCCAGAATTATGTTGCACGAAGCACAATTTCACATCATTCTGGGTCCATTTGTGTGAAAACAAGGTCCAATCAGGCTGAAACGTTACAGGAAGGTAGAATCTATTGAGTTGTAAGTGATCTGAACGTTTCAAGATGATCGCACATTCCTATAGGGGGTAAAACCATGTCCCAAAGGTCACCGGGCCTGGTGTCACTTTAAAGAAGTAGTCCAGTTACATCTTTGTAGGCTTATAACTTGGCTTCTGAATGTCTTAGAGAGATCAGGTTTGTTTTAATGTACTCCAATCAACAGCCCCTACAACCACAAAAAGGAATGGAGTCATTAGCACTTATGGTTTGTAAATGGCACCCAGAATTATGTTGCACGAAGCACAATTTCACATCATTCTGGGTTCATTTTTGTGAAAACAAGGTCCAATCAGGCAGAAACGTTACAGGAAGGTAGAATCTATTGAGTTGTAAGTGATCTGAACGTTTCATGATGATAGCACTTTCCTAAGGGGGTCAAACCATGTCGCAAAGGTCACCGGATCTGGTGTCACTTTAAAGAATTAGTCCAGTTTCACATTTGTGGGCTTATAACTTGGCTTCTGAATGTCCTAGAGAGATCAGGTTTGTTTTAGTGTACTCCAATCAACAGCCCCTACAACCACAAAAAGGAATGGAGTCATTAGCACTTATGGTTTGTAAATGGCACCCAGAATTATGTTGCACGAAGCACAATTTCACATCATTCTGGGTCCATTTGTGTGAAAACAAGGTCCAATCAGGCTGAAACGTTACAAGAAGGTAGAATCTATTGAGTTGTAAGTGATCTGAACGTTTCATGATGATAGCACTTTCCTAAGGGGGTCAAACCATGTCCCAAAGGTCACCGGATCTGGTGTCAATTTAAAGTAGTCCAGTTACACATTTGTGGGCTTATAACTTGGCTTCTGAATGTCCTAGAGAGATCAGGTTTGTTTTAGTGTACTCCAATCAACAGCCCCTACAACCACAAAAAGGAATGGAGTCATTAGTACTTATGGTTTGTAAATGGCACCCAGAATTATGTTGCACGAAGCACAATTTCACTTCATTCTGGGTCCATTTGTGTGAAAACAAGGTCCAATCAGGCTGAAACGCTATAAGAAGGTAGAATCTATTGAGTTGTAAGTGATCTGAACGTTTCAAGATGATCGCACATTCCTATAGGGGGTAAAACCATGTCCCAAAGGTCACCGGGCCTGGTGTCACTTTAAAGAAGTAGTCCAGTTACATCTTTGTGGGCTTATAACTTGGCTTCTGAATGTCCTAGAGAGGTTAGGTTTGTTTTAGTGTACTCCAATCAACAGCCCCTACAACCACAAAAAGGAATGGAGTCATTAGCACTTATGGTTTGTAAATGGCACCCAGAATTATGTTGCACGAAGCACAATTTCACATCATTCTGGGTTAATTTGTGTGAAAACAAGGTCCAATCAGGCTGAAACGTTACAAGAAGGTAGAATCTATTGAGTTGTAAGTGATCTGAACGTTTCATGATGATCGCACATTCCTATAGGGGGTCAAACCATGTCCCAAAGGTCACCGGGCCTGGTGTCACTTTAAAGAAGTAGTCCAGTTACACATTTGTGGGCTTATAACTTGGCTTCTGAATGTCCTGGAGAGATCAGGTTTGTTTTAGTGTACTCCAATCAACAGCTCCTACAACCACAAAAAGGAATGGAGTCATTAGCACTTATGGTTTGTAAATGGCACCCAGAATTATGTTGCACGAAGCACAATTTCACATCTTTCTGGGTCCATTTGTGTGAAAACAAGGTCCAATCAGGCTGAAACGTTACAAGAAGGTAGAATCTATTGAGTTGTAAGTGATCTGAACGTTTCATGATGATAGCACTTTCCTAAGGGGGTCAAACCATGTCCCAAAGGTCACCGGATCTGGTGTCAATTTAAAGAAGTAGTACAGTTACACATTTGTGGGCTTATAACTTGGCTTCTGAATGTCCTAGAGAGATCAGGTTTGTTTTAGTGTACTCAAATCAACAGCCCCTACAACCACAAAAAGGAATGGAGTCATTAGCACTTATGGTTTGTAAATGGCACCCAGAATTATGTTGCACGAAGCACAATTTCACATCATTCTGGGTCCATTTGTGTGAAAACAAGGTCCAATCAGGCAGAAACGTTACAGGAAGGTAGAATCTATTGAGCTGTAAGTGATCTGAACGTTTCAAGATGATCGCACATTCCTATAGGGGGTAAAACCATGTCCCAAAGGTCACCGGGCCTGGTGTCACTTTAAAGAAGTAGTCCAGTTACATCTTTGTTGGCTTATAACTTGGCTTCTGAATGTCTTAGAGAGATCAGGTTTGTTTTAATGTACTCCAATCAACAGCCCCTACAACCACAAAAAGGAATGGAGTCATTAGCACTTATGGTTTGTAAATGGCACCCAGAATTACGTTGCACGAAGCACAATTTCACATCATTCTGGGTCCATTTGTGTGAAAACAAGGTCCAATCAGGCTGAAACGTTACAGGAAGGTAGAATCTATTGAGTTGTAAGTGATCTGAACGTTTCAAGATGATCGCACATTCCTATAGGGGGTAAAACCATGTCCCAAAGGTCACCGGGCCTGGTGTCACTTTAAAGAAGTAGTCCAGTTACATCTTTGTAGGCTTATAACTTGGCTTCTGAATGTCTTAGAGAGATCAGGTTTGTTTTAATGTACTCCAATCAACAGCCCCTACAACCACAAAAAGGAATGGAGTCATTAGCACTTATGGTTTGTAAATGGCACCCAGAATTATGTTGCACGAAGCACAATTTCACATCATTCTGGGTTCATTTTTGTGAAAACAAGGTCCAATCAGGCAGAAACGTTACAGGAAGGTAGAATCTATTGAGTTGTAAGTGATCTGAACGTTTCATGATGATAGCACTTTCCTAAGGGGGTCAAACCATGTCGCAAAGGTCACCGGATCTGGTGTCACTTTAAAGAATTAGTCCAGTTTCACATTTGTGGGCTTATAACTTGGCTTCTGAATGTCCTAGAGAGATCAGGTTTGTTTTAGTGTACTCCAATCAACAGCCCCTACAACCACAAAAAGGAATGGAGTCATTAGCACTTATGGTTTGTAAATGGCACCCAGAATTATGTTGCACGAAGCACAATTTCACATCATTCTGGGTCCATTTGTGTGAAAACAAGGTCCAATCAGGCTGAAACGTTACAAGAAGGTAGAATCTATTGAGTTGTAAGTGATCTGAACGTTTCATGATGATAGCACTTTCCTAAGGGGGTCAAACCATGTCCCAAAGGTCACCGGATCTGGTGTCAATTTAAAGTAGTCCAGTTACACATTTGTGGGCTTATAACTTGGCTTCTGAATGTCCTAGAGAGATCAGGTTTGTTTTAGTGTACTCCAATCAACAGCCCCTACAACCACAAAAAGGAATGGAGTCATTAGTACTTATGGTTTGTAAATGGCACCCAGAATTATGTTGCACGAAGCACAATTTCACTTCATTCTGGGTCCATTTGTGTGAAAACAAGGTCCAATCAGGCTGAAACGCTATAAGAAGGTAGAATCTATTGAGTTGTAAGTGATCTGAACGTTTCAAGATGATCGCACATTCCTATAGGGGGTAAAACCATGTCCCAAAGGTCACCGGGCCTGGTGTCACTTTAAAGAAGTAGTCCAGTTACATCTTTGTGGGCTTATAACTTGGCTTCTGAATGTCCTAGAGAGGTTAGGTTTGTTTTAGTGTACTCCAATCAACAGCCCCTACAACCACAAAAAGGAATGGAGTCATTAGCACTTATGGTTTGTAAATGGCACCCAGAATTATGTTGCACGAAGCACAATTTCACATCATTCTGGGTTAATTTGTGTGAAAACAAGGTCCAATCAGGCTGAAACGTTACAAGAAGGTAGAATCTATTGAGTTGTAAGTGATCTGAACGTTTCATGATGATCGCACATTCCTATAGGGGGTCAAACCATGTCCCAAAGGTCACCGGGCCTGGTGTCACTTTAAAGAAGTAGTCCAGTTACACATTTGTGGGCTTATAACTTGGCTTCTGAATGTCCTGGAGAGATCAGGTTTGTTTTAGTGTACTCCAATCAACAGCTCCTACAACCACAAAAAGGAATGGAGTCATTAGCACTTATGGTTTGTAAATGGCACCCAGAATTATGTTGCACGAAGCACAATTTCACATCTTTCTGGGTCCATTTGTGTGAAAACAAGGTCCAATCAGGCTGAAACGTTACAAGAAGGTAGAATCTATTGAGTTGTAAGTGATCTGAACGTTTCATGATGATAGCACTTTCCTAAGGGGGTCAAACCATGTCCCAAAGGTCACCGGATCTGGTGTCAATTTAAAGAAGTAGTACAGTTACACATTTGTGGGCTTATAACTTGGCTTCTGAATGTCCTAGAGAGATCAGGTTTGTTTTAGTGTACTCAAATCAACAGCCCCTACAACCACAAAAAGGAATGGAGTCATTAGCACTTATGGTTTGTAAATGGCACCCAGAATTATGTTGCACGAAGCACAATTTCACTTCATTCTGGGTTCATTTGTGTGAAAACAAGGTCCAATCAGGCTGAAACGTTACAAGAAGGTAGAATCTATTGAGTTGTAAGTGATCTGAACGTTTCATGATGATCGCACATTCCTATAGGGGGTCAAACCATGTCCCAAAGGTCACCGGGCCTGGTGTCACTTTAAAGAAGTAGTCCAGTTACACATTTGTGGGCTTATAACTTGGCTTCTGAATATCCTAGAGAGGTCAGGTTTGTTTTAGAGTACTCCAGTTAACAGCCCCCATTACCCCAAAGAGGAATGGAGTCATTAGCACTTATGGTTTTTAAATGGCACCCAGAATTATGTTGCACGAAGCACACTTTCACATCATTCTGGGTTCATTTGTGTGAAAACAAGGTCCAATCAGGCTGAAACGTTACAGGAAGTTAGAGTCTATTGAGTTGTAAGTGATCTGAACGTTTCATGATGATAGCACTTTCCTAAGGGGGTCAAACCATGTCCCAAAGGTCACCGGATCTGGTGTCACTTTAAAGAAGTAGTCCAGTTACACATTTGTGGGCTTATAACGTGGCTTCTGAATGTCCTAGAGAGATCAGGTTTGTTTTAGTATACTCCAATCAACAGCCCCTACAACCACAAAAAGGAATGGAGTCATTAGCACTTATGGTTTTTAAATGGCACCCAGAATTATGTTGCACGAAGCACAATTTCACATCATTCTGGGTCCATTTGTGTGAAAACAAGGTCCAATCAGGCTGAAACGTTACAGGAAGTTAGAATCTATTGAGTTGTAAGTGATCTGAATGTTTCATGATGATAGCACTTTCCTAAGGGGATCAAACCATGTCCCAAAGGTCACCGGATCTGGTGTCAATTTAAAGAAGTAGTCCAGTTACACATTTGTGGGCTTATAACTTGGCTTCTGAATGTCCTAGAGAGATCAGGTTTGTTTTAATGTACTCCAATCAACAGCCCCTACAACCACAAAAAGGAATGGAGTCATTAGCATTTATGGTTTGTAAATGGCACCCAGAATTATGTTGCACGAAGCACAATTTCACATCATTCTGGGTTCATTTGTGTGAAAACAAGGTCCAATCAGGCTGAAACGTTACAGGAAGGTAGAATCTATTTAGTTGTAAGTGATCTGAATGTTTCATGATGATAGCACTTTCCTAAGGGGGTCAAACCATGTCCCAAAGGTCACCGGATCAGGTGTCAATTTAAAGAAGTAGTCCAGTTACACATTTGTGGGCTTAAAACTTGGCTTCTGAATGTCCTAGAGCGATCAGGTTTGCTTTAGTGTACTCCAATCAACAGCCCCTACAACCACAAAAAGGAATGGAGACATTAGCACTTATGGTTTTTTAAATGGCACCCAGAATTATGTTGCACGAAGCACAATTTCACATCATTCTGGGTTCATTTGTGTGAAAACAAGGTCCAATCAGGCTGAAACGTTACAGGAAGGTAGAATCTACTGAGTTGTAAGTGATCTGAACGTTTCATGATGATAGCACTTTCCTAAGGGGGTCAAACCATGTCCCAAAGATCACCAGATCTGGTGTCAATTTAAAGAAGTAGTCCAGTTACACATTTGTGGGCTTATAACTTGGCTTCTGAATGTCCTAGAGAGATCAGGTTTGTTTTAGTGTACTCCAATCAACAGCCCCTACAACCACAAAAAGGAATGGAGTCATTAGCACTTATGGTTTGTAAATGGCACCCAGAATTATGTTGCACGAAGCACAATTTCACATCATTCTGGGTC
The DNA here is from genome assembly GCF_043380555.1 of Nothobranchius furzeri. Classification (NCBI taxonomy): domain Eukaryota; kingdom Metazoa; phylum Chordata; class Actinopteri; order Cyprinodontiformes; family Nothobranchiidae; genus Nothobranchius; species Nothobranchius furzeri. Next base: position 14,369,192 of record NC_091756.1, read on the forward strand.
CATTTGTGTGAAAACAAGGTCCAATCAGGCTGAAACGCTACAAGAAGGTAGAATCTATTGAGTTGTAAGTGATCTGAACATTTCAAGATGATCGCACATTCCTATAGGGGGTAAAACCATGTCCCAAAGGTCACCGGGCCTGGTGTCACTTTAAAGAAGTAGTCCAGTTACACCTTTGTGGGCTTATAACTTGGCTTCTGAATGTCCTAGAGAGGTTAGGTGTGTTTTAGTGTACTCCAATCAACCGCCCCTACAACCACAAAAAGGAATGGAGTCATTAGCACTTATGGTTTGTAAATGGCACCCAGAATTATGTTGCACGAAGCACAATTTCACATCATTCTGGGTCCATTTGTGTGAAAACAAGGTCCAATCAGGCTGAAACATTACAGGAAGGTAGAATCTATTTAGTTGTAAGTGATCTGAACGTTTCATGATGATAGCGCTTTCCTAAGGGGATCAAACCATGTCCCAAAGGTCACCGGATCTGGTGTCAATTTTAAGAAGTAGTCCAGTTACACATTTGTGGGCTTATAACTTGGCTTCTGAATGTCCTAGAGAGATCAGGTTTGTTTTAGTGTACTCCAATCAACAGCCCCTACAACCACAAAAGGAATGGAGTCATTAGCACTTATGGTTTGTAAATGGCACCCAGAATTATGTTGCACGAAGCACAATTTCACATCATTCTGGGTCCATTTGTGTGAAAACAAGGTTCAATCAGGCTGAAACGTTACAAGAAGGTAGAATCTATTGAGTTGTAAGTGATCTGAACGTTTCATGATGATCGCACATTCCTATAGGGGGTCAAACCATGTCCCAAAGGTCACCGGGCCTGGTGTCACTTTAAAGAAGTAGTCCAGTTACACCTTTGTGGGCTTATAACTTGGCTTCTGAATGTCCTAGAGAGGTTAGGTGTGTTTTAGTGTACTCCAATCAACAGCCCCTACAACCACAAAAAGGAATGGAGTCATTAGCACTTATGGTTTGTAAATGGCACCCAGAATTATGTTGCACGAAGCACAATTTCACATCATTCTGGGTCCATTTGTGTGAAAACAAGGTCCAATCAGGCTGAAACGTTACAGGAAGGTAGAATCTATTTAGTTGTAAGTGATCTGAACGTTTCATGATGATAGCGCTTTCCTAAGGGGATCAAACCATGTCCCAAAGGTCACCGGATCTGGTGTCAATTTTAAGAAGTAGTCCAGTTACACATTTGTGGGCTTATAACTTGGCTTCTGAATGTCCTAGAGAGATCAGGTTTGTTTTAGTGTACTCCAATCAACAGCCCCTACAACCACAAAAGGAATGGAGTCATTAGCACTTATGGTTTGTAAATGGCACCCAGAATTATGTTGCACGAAGCACAATTTCACATCATTCTGGGTCCATTTGTGTGAAAACAAGGTTCAATCAGGCTGAAACGTTACAAGAAGGTAGAATCTATTGAGTTGTAAGTGATCTGAACGTTTCATGATGATCGCACATTCCTATAGGGGGTCAAACCATGTCCCAAAGGTCACCGGGCCTGGTGTCACTTTAAAGAAGTAGTCCAGTTACACCATTGTGGGCTTATAACTTGGCTTCTGAATGTCCTAGAGAGGTCAGGTTTGTTTTAGTGTACTCCAATCAACAGCCCCAACAACCAAAAAAAGGAATGGAGTCATTAGCTCTTATGGTTTGTAAATGGCACCCAGAATTATGTTGCACGAAGCACAATTTCACATCATTCTGGGTTCATTTGTGTGAAAACAAGGTCCAATCAGGCTGACACCTTACAGGAAGGTAGAATCTATTGAGTTGTAAGTGATCTGAACGTTTCATGATGATAGCACTTTCCTAAGGGGGTCTAACCATGTCCCAAAGGTCACCGGATCTGGTGTCAATTTAAAGAAGTAGTCCAGTTACTCATTTGTGGGCTTATAACTTGGCTTCTGAATGTCCTAGAGAGACCAGGGTTGTTTTAGTATACTCCAATCAACATACCCTACAACCACAAAAAGGAATGGAGTCATTAGCACTTATGGTTTTTAAATGGCACCCAGAATTATGTTGCACGAAGCACAATTTCACATCATTCTGGGTCCATTTGTGTGAAAACAAGGTCCAATCAGGCTGAAACGTTACAGGAAGGTAGAATCTATTTAGTTGTAAGTGATCTGAACGTTTCATGATGATAGCGCTTTCCTAAGGGGATCAAACCATGTCCCAAAGGTCACCGGATCTGGTGTCAATTTTAAGAAGTAGTCCAGTTACACATTTGTGGGCTTATAACTTGGCTTCTGAATGTCCTAGAGAGATCAGGTTTGTTTTAGTGTACTCCAATCAACAGCCCCTACAACCACAAAAGGAATGGAGTCATTAGCACTTATGGTTTGTAAATGGCACCCAGAATTATGTTGCACGAAGCACAATTTCACATCATTCTGGGTCCATTTGTGTGAAAACAAGGTTCAATCAGGCTGAAACGTTACAAGAAGGTAGAATCTATTGAGTTGTAAGTGATCTGAACGTTTCATGATGATCGCACATTCCTATAGGGGGTCAAACCATGTCCCAAAGGTCACCGGGCCTGGTGTCACTTTAAAGAAGTAGTCCAGTTACACCATTGTGGGCTTATAACTTGGCTTCTGAATGTCCTAGAGAGGTCAGGTTTGTTTTAGTGTACTCCAATCAACAGCCCCAACAACCAAAAAAAGGAATGGAGTCATTAGCTCTTATGGTTTGTAAATGGCACCCAGAATTATGTTGCACGAAGCACAATTTCACATCATTCTGGGTTCATTTGTGTGAAAACAAGGTCCAATCAGGCTGACACCTTACAGGAAGGTAGAATCTATTGAGTTGTAAGTGATCTGAACGTTTCATGATGATAGCACTTTCCTAAGGGGGTCTAACCATGTCCCAAAGGTCACCGGATCTGGTGTCAATTTAAAGTAGTCCAGTTACACATTTGTGGGCTTATAACTTGGCTTCTGAATGTCCTAGAGAGATCAGGTTTTTTTTAGTGTACTCCAATCAACAGCCCCTACAACCACAAAAAGGAATGGAGTCATTAGCACTTATGGTTTGTAAATGGCACCCAGAATTATGTTGCACGAAGCACAATTTCACATCATTCTGGGTCCATTTGTGTGAAAACAAGGTTCAATCAGGCTGAAACGTTACAAGAAGGTAGAATCTATTGAGTTGTAAGTGATCTGAACGTTTCATGATGATCGCACATTCCTATAGGGGGTCAAACCATGTCCCAAAGGTCACCGGGCCTGGTGTCACTTTAAAGAAGTAGTCCAGTTACACCTTTGTGGGCTTATAACTTGGCTTCTGAATGTCCTAGAGAGGTTAGGTGTGTTTTAGTGTACTCCAATCAACAGCCCCTACAACCACAAAAAGGAATGGAGTCATTAGCACTTATGGTTTGTAAATGGCACCCAGAATTATGTTGCACGAAGCACAATTTCACATCATTCTGGGTCCATTTGTGTGAAAACAAGGTCCAATCAGGCTGAAACGTTACAGGAAGGTAGAATCTATTTAGTTGTAAGTGATCTGAACGTTTCATGATGATAGCGCTTTCCTAAGGGGATCAAACCATGTCCCAAAGGTCACCGGATCTGGTGTCAATTTTAAGAAGTAGTCCAGTTACACATTTGTGGGCTTATAACTTGGCTTCTGAATGTCCTAGAGAGATCAGGTTTGTTTTAGTGTACTCCAATCAACAGCCCCTACAACCACAAAAGGAATGGAGTCATTAGCACTTATGGTTTGTAAATGGCACCCAGAATTATGTTGCACGAAGCACAATTTCACATCATTCTGGGTCCATTTGTGTGAAAACAAGGTTCAATCAGGCTGAAACGTTACAAGAAGGTAGAATCTATTGAGTTGTAAGTGATCTGAACGTTTCATGATGATCGCACATTCCTATAGGGGGTCAAACCATGTCCCAAAGGTCACCGGGCCTGGTGTCACTTTAAAGAAGTAGTCCAGTTACACCATTGTGGGCTTATAACTTGGCTTCTGAATGTCCTAGAGAGGTCAGGTTTGTTTTAGTGTACTCCAATCAACAGCCCCAACAACCAAAAAAAGGAATGGAGTCATTAGCTCTTATGGTTTGTAAATGGCACCCAGAATTATGTTGCACGAAGCACAATTTCACATCATTCTGGGTTCATTTGTGTGAAAACAAGGTCCAATCAGGCTGACACCTTACAGGAAGGTAGAATCTATTGAGTTGTAAGTGATCTGAACGTTTCATGATGATAGCACTTTCCTAAGGGGGTCTAACCATGTCCCAAAGGTCACCGGATCTGGTGTCAATTTAAAGAAGTAGTCCAGTTACTCATTTGTGGGCTTATAACTTGGCTTCTGAATGTCCTAGAGAGACCAGGGTTGTTTTAGTATACTCCAATCAACATACCCTACAACCACAAAAAGGAATGGAGTCATTAGCACTTATGGTTTTTAAATGGCACCCAGAATTATGTTGCACGAAGCACAATTTCACATCATTCTGGGTCCATTTGTGTGAAAACAAGGTCCAATCAGGCTGAAACGTTACAGGAAGGTAGAATCTATTTAGTTGTAAGTGATCTGAACGTTTCATGATGATAGCGCTTTCCTAAGGGGATCAAACCATGTCCCAAAGGTCACCGGATCTGGTGTCAATTTTAAGAAGTAGTCCAGTTACACATTTGTGGGCTTATAACTTGGCTTCTGAATGTCCTAGAGAGATCAGGTTTGTTTTAGTGTACTCCAATCAACAGCCCCTACAACCACAAAAGGAATGGAGTCATTAGCACTTATGGTTTGTAAATGGCACCCAGAATTATGTTGCACGAAGCACAATTTCACATCATTCTGGGTCCATTTGTGTGAAAACAAGGTTCAATCAGGCTGAAACGTTACAAGAAGGTAGAATCTATTGAGTTGTAAGTGATCTGAACGTTTCATGATGATCGCACATTCCTATAGGGGGTCAAACCATGTCCCAAAGGTCACCGGGCCTGGTGTCACTTTAAAGAAGTAGTCCAGTTACACCATTGTGGGCTTATAACTTGGCTTCTGAATGTCCTAGAGAGGTCAGGTTTGTTTTAGTGTACTCCAATCAACAGCCCCAACAACCAAAAAAAGGAATGGAGTCATTAGCTCTTATGGTTTGTAAATGGCACCCAGAATTATGTTGCACGAAGCACAATTTCACATCATTCTGGGTTCATTTGTGTGAAAACAAGGTCCAATCAGGCTGACACCTTACAGGAAGGTAGAATCTATTGAGTTGTAAGTGATCTGAACGTTTCATGATGATAGCACTTTCCTAAGGGGGTCTAACCATGTCCCAAAGGTCACCGGATCTGGTGTCAATTTAAAGAAGTAGTCCAGTTACTCATTTGTGGGCTTATAACTTGGCTTCTGAATGTCCTCGAGAGATCAGGGTTGTTTTAGTATACTCCAATCAACATACCCTACAACCACAAAAAGGAATGGAGTCATTAGCACTTATGGTTTTTAAATGGCACCCAGAATTATGTTGCACGAAGCACAATTTCACATCATTCTGGGTTCATTTGTGTGAAAACAAGGTCCAATCAGGCTGAAACGTTACAGGAAGGTAGAATCTATTTAGTTGTAAGTGATCTGAACGTTTCATGATGATAGCGCTTTCCTAAGGGGATCAAACCATGTCCCAAAGGTCACCGGATCTGATGTCAATTTAAAGAAGTAGTCCAGTTACACATTTGTGGGCTTATAACTTGGCTTCTGAATGTCCTAGAGAGATCAGGTTTGTTTTAGTGTACTCCAATCAACAGCCCCTACAACCACAAAAGGAATGGAGTCATTAGCCTTATGGTTTGTAAATGGCACCCAGAATTATGTTGCACGAAGCACAATTTCACATCATTCTGGGTCCATTTGTGTGAAAACAAGGTCCAATCAGGCTGAAACATTACAAGAAGGTAGAATCTATTGAGTTGTAAGTGATCTGAATGTTTCATGATGATAGCACTTTCCTAAGGGGGTCAAACCATGTCCCAAAGGTCACCGGATCTGGTGTCAATTTAAAGAAGTAGTCCAGTTACACATTTGTGGGCTTAAAACTTGGCTTCTGAATGTCCTAGAGCGATCAGGTTTGCTTTAGTGTACTCCAATCAACAGCCCCTACAACCACAAAAAGGATTGGAGACATTAGCACTTATGGTTTTTTAAATGGCACCCAGAATTATGTTGCACGAAGCACAATTTCACATCATTCTGGGTTCATTTGTGTGAAAACAAGGTCCAATCAGGCTGAAACGTTACAGGAAGGTAGAATCTACTGAGTTGTAAGTGATCTGAACGTAGCATGATGATAGCACTTTCCTAAGGGGGTCAAACCATGTCCCAAAGATCACCGGATCTGGTGTCAATTTAAAGAAGTAGTCCAGTTACACATTTGTGGGCTTATAACTTGGCTTCTGAATGTCCTAGAGAGATCAGGTTTGTTTTAGTGTACTCCAATCAACAGCCCCTACAACCACAAAAAGGAATGGAGTCATTAGCACTTATGGTTTGTAAATGGCACCCAGAATTATGTTGCACGAAGCACAATTTCACATCATTCTGGGTCCATTTGTGTGAAAACAAGGTCCAATCAGGCTGAAACGCTACAAGAAGGTAGAATCTATTGAGTTGTAAGTGATCTGAACATTTCAAGATGATCTCACATTCCTATAGGGGGTAAAACCATGTCCCAAAGGTCACCGGGCCTGGTGTCACTTTAAAGAAGTAGTCCAGTTACACCTTTGTGGGCTTATAACTTGGCTTCTGAATGTCCTAGAGAGGTTAGGTGTGTTTTAGTGTACTCCAATCAACAGCCCCTACAACCACAAAAAGGAATGGAGTCATTAGCACTTATGGTTTGTAAATGGCACCCAGAATTATGTTGCACGAAGCACAATTTCACATCATTCTGGGTCCATTTGTGTGAAAACAAGGTCCAATCAGGCTGAAACGTTACAGGAAGGTAGGATCTATTTAGTTGTAAGTGATCTGAACGTTTCATGATGATAGCGCTTTCCTAAGGGGATCAAACCATGTCCCAAAGGTCACCGGATCTGGTGTCAATTTTAAGAAGTAGTCCAGTTACACATTTGTGGGCTTATAACTTGGCTTCTGAATGTCCTAGAGAGATCAGGTTTGTTTTAGTGTACTCCAATCAACAGCCCCTACAACCACAAAAGGAATGGAGTCATTAGCACTTATGGTTTGTAAATGGCACCCAGAATTATGTTGCACGAAGCACAATTTCACATCATTCTGGGTCCATTTGTGTGAAAACAAGGTTCAATCAGGCTGAAACGTTACAAGAAGGTAGAATCTATTGAGTTGTAAGTGATCTGAACTTTTCATGATGATCGCACATTCCTATAGGGGGTCAAACCATGTCCCAAAGGTCACCGGGCCTGGTGTCACTTTAAAGAAGTAGTCCAGTTACACCATTGTGGGCTTATAACTTGGCTTCTGAATGTCCTAGAGAGGTCAGGTTTGTTTTAGTGTACTCCAATCAACAGCCCCAACAACCACAAAAAGGAATGGAGTCATTAGCTCTTATGGTTTGTAAATGGCACCCAGAAATATGTTGCACGAAGCACAATTTCACATCATTCTGGGTTCATTTGTGTGAAAACAAGGTCCGATCAGGCTGACACCTTACAGGAAGGTAGAATCTATTGAGTTGTAAATGATCTGAACGTTTCATGATGATAGCACTTTCCTAAGGGGGTCTAACCATGTCCCAAAGGTCACCGGATCTGGTGTCAATTTAAAGAAGTAGTCCAGTTACTCATTTGTGGGCTTATAACTTGGCTTCTGAATGTCCTAGAGAGATCAGGGTTGTTTTAGTATACTCCAATCAACATACCCTACAACCACAAAAAGGAATGGAGTCATTAGCACTTATGGTTTTTAAATGGCACCCAGAATTATGTTGCACGAAGCACAATTTCACATCATTCTGGGTTCATTTGTGTGAAAACAAGGACCAATCAGGCTGAAACGTTACAGGAAGGTAGAATCTATTGAGTTGTAAGTGATCTGAACGTTTCATGATGATAGCACTTTCCTAAGGGGGTCAATCCATGTCGCAAAGGTCACCGGATCTGGTGTCAATTTAAAGAAGTAGTCCAGTTACACATTTGTGGGCTTATAACTTGGCTTCTGAATGTCCTAGAGATGTCAGGTTTGTTTTAATGTACTCCAATCAACAGCCCCTACAACCACAAAAAGGAATGGAGTAATTAGCACTCATGGTATGTAAATGGCACCCAGAATTATGTTGCACGAAGCACAATTTCACATCATTCTGGGTTCATTTGTGTGAAAACAAGGTCCAATCAGGCTGAAACGTTACAGGAAGGTAGAATCTATTGAGTTGTAAGTGATCTGAACGTTTCATAATGATAGCACTTTCCTAAGGGGGTCAAACCATGTCCCAAAGGTCACCGGATCTGGTGTCAATTTAAAGAAGTAGTCCAGTTAGACATTTGTGGGCTTATAACTTGGCTTCTGAATGTCCTAGAGAGATCAGGTTTGTTTTAATGTACTCCAAACAAGAGACCCTACAAACACAAAAAGGAATGGAGTCATTAGCACTTATGGTTTGTAAATGGCACCGAGAATTATGTTGCACGATGCACAATTTCACATCATTCTGGGTCCATTTGTGTGAAAACAAGGTCCAATCAGGCTGAAACGCTACAAGAAGGTAGAATCTATTGAGTTGTAAGTGATCTGAACGTTTCAAGATGATGGCACATTCCTATAGGGGGTAAAACCATTTCCCAAAGGTCACCAGGCCTGGTGTCACTTTAAAGAAGTAGTCCAGTTACACCTTTGTGGGCTTATAACATGGCTTCTGAATGTCCTAGAGAGATCAGGTTTGTTTTAATGTACTCCAATCAACAGCCCCTTACATCCACAAAAAGGAATGGAGATATTAGCACTTATGGTTTGTAAATGGCACCCAGAATTATGTTGCACGAAGCACAATTTCACATCATTCTGGGTTCATTTGTGTGAAAACAAGGTCCAATCAGGCTGAAACGTTACAGGAAGGTAGAATCTACTGAGTTGTAAGTGATCTGAACGTTTCATGATGATAGCACTTTCCTAATGGGGTCAAACCATGTCCCAAAGGTCACCGGATCTGGTGTTAATTTAAAGAAGCAGTCCAATTACACATTTGTGGGCTTATAACATGGCTTCTGAATGTCCTAGAGAGATCAGGTTTGTTTTAATGTACTCCAATCTACAGCCCCTACATCCACAAAAAGGAATGGAGATATTAGCACTTATGGTTTGTAAATGGCACCCAGAATTATGTTGCACGAAGCACAATTTCACATCATTCTGGGTTCATTTGTGTGAAAACAAGGTCCAATCAGGCTGAAACGTTACAGGAAGGTAGAATCTACTGAGTTGTAAGTGATCTGAACGTTTCATGATGATAGCACTTTCCTAATGGGGTCAAACCATGTCCCAAAGGTCACTGGAACTGGTGTCAATTTAAAGAAGTAGTCCAGTTACACATTTGTGGGCTTATAACTTGGCTTATGAATGTCCTAGAGAGATCAGGTTTGTTTTAGCATACTCCAATTAACAGCCCCCATTACCCCAAAAAGGAATGGAGTCATTAGCACTTATGGTTTTTAAATGGCACCCAGAATTATGTTGCACGAAGCACAATTTCACATCATTCTGGGTTCATTTGTGTGAAAACAAGGTTCAATCAGGCTGAAACGTTACAAGAAGGTAGAATCTATTGAGTTGTAAGTGATCTGAACGTTTCATGATGATCGCACATTCCTATAGGGGGTCAAACCATGTCCCAAAGGTCACCGGGCCTGGTGTCACTTTAAAGAAGTAGTCCAGTTACACCATTGTGGGCTTATAACTTGGCTTCTGAATGTCCTAGAGAGGTCAGGTTTGTTTTAGTGTACTCCAATCAACAGCCCCTACAACCACAAAAAGGAATGGAGTCATTAGCACTTATGGTTTGTAAATGGCACCGAGAATTATGTTGCACGAAGCACAATTTCACATCATTCTGGGTCCATTTGTGTGAAAACAAGGTCCAATCAGGCTGAAACGTTACAGGAAGTTAGAATCTATTGAGTTGTAAGTGATCTGAACGTTTCAAGATGATCGCACATTCCTATAGGGGGTAAAACCATGTCCCAAAGGTCACCGGGCCTGGTGTCACTTTAAATAAGTAGTCCAGTTACATCTTTGTAGGCTTATAACTTGGCTTCTGAATGTCCTAGAGAGATCAGGTTTGTTTTAATGTACTCCAATCAACAGCCCCTACAACCACAAAAAGGAATGGAGTCATTAGCACTTATGGTTTGTAAATGGCACCCAGAATTATGTTGCACGAAGCACAATTTCACATCATTCTGGGTTCATTTTTGTGAAAACAAGGTCCAATCAGGCAGAAACGTTACAGGAAGGTAGAATCTATTGAGTTGTAAGTGATCTGAACGTTTCATGATGATAGCACTTTCCTAAGGGGGTCAAACCATGTCGCAAAGGTCACCGGATCTGGTGTCACTTCAAAGAATTAGTCCAGTTACACATTTGTGGGCTTATAACTTGGCTTCTGAATGTCCTAGAGAGATCAGGTTTGTTTTAGTGTACTCCAATCAACAGCCCCTACAACCACAAAAAGGAATGGAGTCATTAGCACTTATGGTTTGTAAATGGCACCCAGAATTATGTTGCACGAAGCACAATTTCACATCATTCTGGGTCCATTTGTGTGAAAACAAGGTCCAATCAGGCTGAAACGTTACAAGAAGGTAGAATCTATTGAGTTGTAAGTGATCTGAACGTTTCATGATGATAGCACTTTCCTAAGGGGGTCAAACCATGTCCCAAAGGTCACCGGATCTGGTGTCAATTTAAAGTAGTCCAGTTACACATTTGTGGGCTTATAACTTGGCTTCTGAATGTCCTAGAGAGATCAGGTTTGTTTTACTGTACTCCAATCAACAGCCCCTACAACCACAAAAAGGAATGGAGTCATTAGTACTTATGGTTTGTAAATGGCACCCAGAATTATGTTGCACGAAGCACAATTTCACTTCATTCTGGGTCCATTTGTGTGAAAACAAGGTCCAATCAGGCTGAAACGCTATAAGAAGGTAGAATCTATTGAGTTGTAAGTGATCTGAACGTTTCAAGATGATCGCACATTCCTATAGGGGGTAAAACCATGTCCCAAAGGTCACCGGGCCTGGTGTCACTTTAAAGAAGTAGTCCAGTTACATCGTTGTGGGCTTATAACTTGGCTTCTGAATGTCCTAGAGAGGTTAGGTTTGTTTTAGTGTACTCCAATCAACAGCCCCTACAACCACAAAAAGGAATGGAGTCATTAGCACTTATGGTTTGTAAATGGCACCCAGAATTATGTTGCACGAAGCACAATTTCACATCATTCTGGGTTAATTTGTGTGAAAACAAGGTCCAATCAGGCTGAAACGTTACAAGAAGGTAGAATCTATTGAGTTGTAAGTGATCTGAACGTTTCATGATGATCGCACATTCCTATAGGGGGTCAAACCATGTCCCAAAGGTCACCGGGCCTGGTGTCACTTTAAAGAAGTAGTCCAGTTACACATTTGTGGGCTTATAACTTGGCTTCTGAATGTCCTGGAGAGATCAGGTTTGTTTTAGTGTACTCCAATCAACAGCTCCTACAACCACAAAAAGGAATGGAGTCATTAGCACTTATGGTTTGTAAATGGCACCCAAAATTATGTTGCACGAAGCACAATTTCACATCTTTCTGGGTCCATTTGTGTGAAAACAAGGTCCAATCAGGCTGAAACGTTACAAGAAGGTAGAATCTATTGAGTTGTAAGTGATCTGAACGTTTCATGATGATAGCACTTTCCTAGGGGGGTCAAACCATGTCCCAGAGGTCACCGGATCTGGTGTCAATTTAAAGAAGTAGTACAGTTACACATTTGTGGGCTTATAACTTGGCTTCTGAATGTCCTAGAGAGATCAGGTTTGTTTTAGTGTACTCCAATCAACAGCCCCTACAACCACAAAAAGGAATGGAGTCAATAGCACTTATGGTTTGTAAATGGCACCCAGAATTATGTTGCACGAAGCACAATTTCACTTCATTCTGGGTTCATTTGTGTGAAAACAAGGTCCAATCAGGCTGAAACGTTACAAGAAGGTAGAATCTATTGAGTTGTAAGTGATCTGAACGTTTCATGATGATCGCACATTCCTATAGGGGGTCAAACCATGTCCCAAAGGTCACCGGGCCTGGTGTCACTTTAAAGAAGTAGTCCAGTTACACATTTGTGGGCTTATAACTTGGCTTCTGAATATCCTAGAGAGGTCAGGTTTGTTTTAGAGTACTCCAGTTAACAGCCCCCATTACCCCAAAGAGGAATGGAGTCATTAGCACTTATGGTTTTTAAATGGCACCCAGAATTATGTTGCACGAAGCACACTTTCACATCATTCTGGGTTCATATGTGTGAAAACAAGGTCCAATCAGGCTGAAACGTTACAGGAAGTTAGAATCTATTGAGTTGTAAGTGATCTGAACGTTTCATGATGATAGCACTTTCCTAAGGGGGTCAAACCATGTCCCAAAGGTCACCGGATCTGGTGTCAATTTAAAGAAGTAGTCCAGTTACACATTTGTGGGCTTATAACGTGGCTGCTGAATGTCCTAGAGAGATCAGGTTTGTTTTAGTATACTCCAATCAACAGCCCCTACAACCACAAAAAGGAATGGAGTCATTAGCACTTATGGTTTTTAAATGGCACCCAGAATTATGTTGCACGAAGCACAATTTCACATGATTCTGGGTCCATTTGTGTGAAAACAAGGTATAATCAGGCTGAAACGTTACAGGAAGTTAGAATCTATTGAGTTGTAAGTGATCTGAATGTTTCATGATGATAGCACTTTCCTAAGGGGATCAAACCATGTCCCAAAGGTCACCGGATCTGGTGTCAATTTAAAGAAGTAGTCCAGTTACACATTTGTGGGCTTATAACTTGGCTTCTGAATGTCCTAGAGAGATCAGGTTTGTTTTAATGTACTCCAATCAACAGCCCCTACAACCACAAAAAGGAATGGAGTCATTAGCATTTATGGTTTGTAAATGGCACCCAGAATTATGTTGCACGAAGCACAATTTCACATCATTCTGGGTTCATTTGTGTGAAAACAAGGTCCAATCAGGCTGAAACGTTACAGGAAGGTAGAATCTATTGAGTTGTAAGTGATCTGATAATTTCAAGATGATCGCACATTCCTATAGGGGGTAAAACCATGTCCCAAAGGTCACCGGGCCTGGTGTCACTTTAAAGAAGTAGTCCAGTTACACCTTTGTGGGCTTATAACTTGGCTTCTGAATGTCCTAGAGAGGTTAGGTGTGTTTTAGTGTACTCCAATCAACAGCCCCTACAACCACAAAAGGAATGGAGTCATTAGCACTTATGGTTTGTAAATGGCACCCAGAATTATGTTGCACGAAGCACAATTTCACATCATTCTGGGTCCATTTGTGTGAAAACAAGGTTCAATCAGGCTGAAACGTTACAAGAAGGTAGAATCTATTGAGTTGTAAGTGATCTGAACGTTTCATGATGATCGCACATTCCTATAGGGGGTCAAACCATGTCCCAAAGGTCACCGGGCCTGGTGTCACTTTAAAGAAGTAGTCCAGTTACACCATTGTGGGCTTATAACTTGGCTTCTGAATGTCCTAGAGAGGTCAGGTTTGTTTTAGTGTACTCCAATCAACAGCCCCAACAACCACAAAAAGGAATGGAGTCATTAGCTCTTATGGTTTGTAAATGGCACCCAGAATTATGTTGCACGAAGCACAATTTCACATCATTCTGGGTTCATTTGTGTGAAAACAAGGTCCAATCAGGCTGACACCTTACAGGAAGGTAGAATCTATTGAGTTGTAAGTGATCTGAACGTTTCATGATGATAGCACTTTCCTAAGGGGGTCTAACCATGTCCCAAAGGTCACCGGATCTGGTGTCAATTTAAAGAAGTAGTCCAGTTACTCATTTGTGGGCTTATAACTTGGCTTCTGAATGTCCTAGAGAGATCAGGGTTGTTTTAGTATACTCCAATCAACATACCCTACAACCACAAAAAGGAATGGAGTCATTAGCAATTATGGTTTTTAAATGGCACCCAGAATTATGTTGCACGAAGCACAATTTCACATCATTCTGGGTTCATTTGTGTGAAAACAAGGTCCAATCAGGCTGAAACGTTACAGGAAGGTAGAATCTATTGAGTTGTAAGTGATCTGAACGTTTCATGATGATAGCACTTTCCTAAGGGGGTCAATCCATGTCGCAAAGGTCACCGGATCTGGTGTCAATTTAAAGAAGTAGTCCAGTTACACATTTGTGGGCTTATAACTTGGCTTCTGAATGTCCTAGAGATGTCAGGTTTGTTTTAATGTACTCCAATCAACAGCCCCTACAACCACAAAAAGGAATGGAGTCATTAGCACTTATGGTATGTAAATGGCACCCAGAATTATGTTGCACGAAGCACAATTTCACATCATTCTGGGTTCATTTGTGTGAAAACAAGGTCCAATCAGGCTGAAACGTTACAGGAAGGTAGAATCTATTGAGTTGTAAGTGATCTGAACGTTTCATGATGATAGCACTTTCCTAAGGAGGTCAAACCATGTCCCAAAGGTCACCGGATCTGGTGTCAATTTAAAGAAGTAGTCCAGTTACACATTTGTGGGCTTATAACTTGGCTTCTGAATGTCCTAGAGAGATCAGGTTTGTTTTAATGTACTCCAAACAAGAGACCCTACAAACACAAAAAGGAATGGAGTCATTAGCACTTATGGTTTGTAAATGGCACCCAGAATTATGTTGCACGATGCACAATTTCACATCATTCTGGGTCCATTTGTGTGAAAACAAGGTCCAATCAGGCTGAAACGCTACAAGAAGGTAGAATCTATTGAGTTGTAAGTGATCTGAACGTTTCAAGATGATCGCACATTCCTATAGGGGGTAAAACCATTTCCCAAAGGTCACCAGGCCTGGTGTCATTTTAAAGAAGTAGTCCAGTTACACCTTTGTGGGCTTATAACATGGCTTCTGAATGTCCTAGAGAGATCAGGTTTGTTTTAATGTACTCCAATCAACAGCCCCTACAACCACAAAAAGGAATGGAGATATTAGCACTTATGGTTTGTTAATGGCACCCAGAATTATGTTGCACGAAGCACAATTTCACATCATTCTGGGTTCATTTGTGTGAAAACAAGGTCCAATCAGGCTGAAACGTTACAGGAAGGTAGAATCTACTGAGTTGTAAGTGATCTGAACGTTTCATGATGATAGCACTTTCCTAATGGGGTCAAACCATGTCCCAAAGGTCAACGGATCTGGTGTTAATTTAAAGAAGCAGTCCAATTACACATTTGTGGGCTTATAACATGGCTTCTGAATGTCCTAGAGAGATCAGGTTTGTTTTAATGTACTCCAATCAACAGCCCCTACATCCACAAAAAGGAATGGAGATATTAGCACTTATGGTTTGTAAATGGCACCCAGAATTATGTTGCACGAAGCACAATTTCACATCATTCTGGGTTCATTTGTGTGAAAACAAGGTCCAATCAGGCTGAAACGTTACAGGAAGGTAGAATCTACTGAGTTGTAAGTGATCTGAACGTTTCATGATGATAGCACTTTCCTAATGGGGTCAAACCATGTCCCAAAGGTCACCGGAACTGGTGTCAATTTAAAGAAGTAGTCCAGTTACACATTTGTGGGCTTATAATTTGGCTTATGAATGTCCTAGAGAGATCAGGTTTGTTTTAGCATACTCCAATTAACAGCCCCCATTACCCCAAAAAGGAATGGAGTCATTAGCACTTATGGTTTTTAAATGGCACCCAGAATTATGTTGCACGAAGCACAATTTCACATCATTCTGGGTTCATTTGTGTGAAAACAAGGTTCAATCAGGCTGAAACGTTACAAGAAGGTAGAATCTATTGAGTTGTAAGTGATCTGAACGTTTCATGATGATCGCACATTCCTATAGGGGGTCAAACCATGTCCCAAAGGTCACCGGGCCTGGTGTCACTTTAAAGAAATAGTCCAGTTACACCATTGTGGGCTTATAACTTGGCTTCTGAATGTCCTAGAGAGGTCAGGTTTGTTTTAGTGTACTCCAATCAACAGCCCCTACAACCACAAAAAGGAATGGAGTCATTAGCACTTATGGTTTGTAAATGGCACCCAGAATTATGTTGCATGAAGCACAATTTCACATCATTCTGGGTTCATTTGTGTGAAAACAAGGTCCAATCAGGCTGACACCTTACAGGAAGGTAGAATCTATTGAGTTGTAAGTGATCTGAACGTTTCATGATGATAGCACTTTCCTAAGGGGGTCTAACCATGTCCCAAAGGTCACCGGATCTGGTGTCAATTTAAAGAAGTAGTCCAGTTACTCATTTGTGGGCTTATAACTTGGCTTCTGAATGTCCTAGAGAGATCAGGGTTGTTTTAGTATACTCCAATCAACATACCCTACAACCACAAAAAGGAATGGAGTCATTAGCACTTATGGTTTTTAAATAGCACCCAGAATTATGTTGCACGAAGCACAATTTCACATCATTCTGGGTTCATTTGTGTGAAAACAAGGTCCAATCAGGCTGAAACGTTACAGGAAGGTAGAATCTATTGAGTTGTAAGTGATCTGAACGTTTCATGATGATAGCACTTTCCTAAGGGGGTCAAACCATGTCCCAAAGGTCACCGGATCTGGTGTCAATTTAAAGAAGTAGTCCAGTTACACATTTGTGGGCTTATAACTTGGCTTCTGAATGTCCTAGAGAGATCAGGTTTGTTTTAATGTACTCCAATCAAGAGACCCTACAAACACAAAAAGGAATGGAGTCATTAGCACTTATGGTTTGTAAATGGCACCCAGAATTATGTTGCACGATTCACAATTTCACATCATTCTGGGTCCATTTGTGTGAAAACAAGGTCCAATCAGGCTGAAACGCTACAAGAAGGTAGAATCTATTGAGTTGTAAGTGATCTGAACGTTTCAAGATGATCGCACATTCCTATAGGGGGTAAAACCATTTCCCAAAGGTCACCGGGCCTGGTGTCACTTTAAAGAAGTAGTCCAGTTACACCTTTGTGGGCTTATAACATGGCTTCTGAATGTCCTAGAGAGATCAGGTTTGTTTTAATGTACTCCAATCAACAGCCCCTACAACCACAAAAAGGAATGGAGATATTAGCACTTATGGTTTGTAAATGGCACCCAGAATTATGTTGCACGAAGCACAATTTCACATCATTCTGGGTTCATTTGTGTGAAAACAAGGTCCAATCAGGCTGAAACGTTACAGGAAGGTAGAATCTACTGAGTTGTAAGTGATCTGAACGTTTCATGATGATAGCACTTTCCTAATGGGGTCAAACCATGTCCCAAAGGTCAACGGATCTGGTGTTAATTTAAAGAAGCAGTCCAGTTACACATTTGTGGGCTTATAACATGGCTTCTGAATGTCCTAGAGAGATCAGGTTTGTTTTAATGTACTCCAATCAACAGCCCCTACAACCACAAAAAGGAATGGAGATATTAGCACTTATGGTTTGTAAATGGCACCCAGAATTATGTTGCACGAAGCACAATTTCACGTCATTCTGGGTTCATTTGTGTGAAAACAAGGTCCAATCAGGCTGAAACGCTACAGGAAGGTAGAATCTACTGAGTTATAAGTGATCTGAACGTTTCATGATGATAGCACTTTCCTAATGGGGTCAAACCATGTCCCAAAGGTCACCGGAACTGGTGTCAATTTAAAGAAGTAGTCCAGTTACACATTTGTGGGCTTATAACTTGGCTTATGAATGTCCTAGAGAGATCAGGTTTGTTTTAGCATACTCCAATTAACAGCCCCCATTACCCCAAAAAGGAATGGAGTCATTAGCACTTATGGTTTTTAAATGGCACCCAGAATTATGTTGCACGAAGCACAATTTCACATCATTCTGGGTTCATTTGTGTGAAAACAAGGTTCATTCAGGCTGAAACGTTACAAGAAGGTAGAATCTATTGAGTTGTAAGTGATCTGAACGTTTCATGATGATCGCACATTCCTATAGGGGGTCAAACCATGTCCCAAAGGTCACCGGGCCTGGTGTCACTTTAAAGAAGTAGTCCAGTTACACCATTGTGGGCTTATAACTTGGCTTCTGAATGTCCTAGAGAGGTCAGGTTTGTTTTAGTGTACTCCAATCAACAGCCCCTACAACCACAAAAAGGAATGGAGTCATTAGCACTTATGGTTTGTAAATGGCACCCAGAATTGTGTTGCACGAAGCACAATTTCACATCATTCTGGGTTCATTTGTGTGAAAACAAGGTCCAATCAGGCTGACACCTTACAGGAAGGTAGAATCTATTGAGTTGTAAGTGATCTGAACGTTTCATGATGATAGCACTTTCCTAAGGGGGTCTAACCATGTCCCAAAGGTCACCGGATCTGGTGTCAATTTAAAGAAGTAGTCCAGTTACTCATTTGTGGGCTTATAACTTGGCTTCTGAATGTCCTAGAGAGATCAGGGTTGCTTTAGTATACTCCAATCAACATACCCTACAACCACAAAAAGGAATGGAGTCATTAGCACTTATGGTTTGTAAATGGCACCCAGAATTATGTTGCACGAAGCACAATTTCACATCATTCTGGGTCCATTTGTGTGAAAACAAGGTCCAATCAGGCTGAAACGCTACAAGAAGGTAGAATCTATTGAGTTGTAAGTGATCTGAACGTTTCAAGATGATCGCACATTCCTATAGGGGGTAAAACCATTTCCCAAAGGTCACCGGGCCTGGTGTCACTTTAAAGAAGTAGTCCAGTTACACCTTTGTGGGCTTATAACATGGCTTCTGAATGTCCTAGAGAGATCAGGTTTGTTTTAATGTACTCCAATCAACAGCCCCTACAACCACAAAAAGGAATGGAGATATTAGCACTTATGGTTTGTAAATGGCACCCAGAATTATGTTGCACGAAGCACAATTTCACATCATTCTGGGTTCATTTGTGTGAAAACAAGGTCCAATCTGGCTGAAACGTTACAGGAAGGTAGAATCTACTGAGTTGTAAGTGATCTGAACGTTTCATGATGATAGCACTTTCCTAATGGGGTCAAACCATGTCCCAAAGGTCACCGGAACTGGTGTCAATTTAAAGAAGTAGTCCAGTTACACATTTGTGGGCTTATAACTTGGCTTATGAATGTCCTAGAGAGATCAGGTTTGTTTTAGCGTACTCCAATTAACAGCCTCCATTACCCCAAAAAGGAATGGAGTCATTAGCACTTATGGTTTTTAAATGGCACCCAGAATTATGTTGCACGAAGCACAATTTCACATCATTATGGGTTCATTTGTGTGAAAACAAGGTCCAATCAGGCTGAAACGTTACAGGAAGGTAGAATCTATTGAGTTGCAAGTGATCTGAACGTTTCATGATGATAGCACTTTCCTAAGGGGGTCAAACCATGTCCCAAAAGTCACCGGATCTGGTGTCATTTTAAAGAAGTAGTCCAGTTACACATTTGTGGGCTTATAACTTGGCTTCTGAATGTCCTAGAGAGATCAGGTTTGTTTTAGTGTACTCCAATCAACAGCCCCTACAACCACAAAAAGGAATGGAGTCATTAGCCCTCATGGTTTGTAAATGGCACCCAGAATTATGTTGCACGAAGCACAATTTCACATCATTCTGGGTCCATTTGTGTGAAAACAAGGTCCAATCAGGCTGAAACGCTACAAGAAGGTAGATTCTATTGAGTTGTAAGTGATCTGAATGTTTCAAGATGATCGCACATTCCTATAGAGGGTAAAACCATGTCCCAAAGGTCACCGGGCCTGGTGTCACTTTAAAGTAGTAGTCCAGTTACACCTTTGTGGGCTTATATCTTGGCTTCTGAATGTCCTAGAGAGGTTAGTTTGTTTTAGTGTACTCCAATCAACAGCCCCTAAAACCACAAAAAGGAATGGAGTCATTAGCACTTATGGTTTGTAAATGGCACCCAGAATTATGTTGCACGAAGCACAATTTCACATCATTCTGGCTTCATTTGTGTGAAAACAAGGTCCAATCAGGCTGAAACGTTACAGGAAGGTAGAATCTATTGAGTTGTAAGTGATCTGAACGTTTCATGATGATAGCACTTTCCTAAGAGGGTCAAACCATGTCCCAAATGTCACCGGATCTGGTGTCACTTTAAAGAAGTAGTCCAGTTACACATTTGTGGGCTTATAACTTGGCTTCTGAATGTCCTAGAGAGGTCAGGTTTGTTTTAATGTACTCCAATCAACAGCCCCTACAACCACAAAAAGGAATGGAGTCATTAGCACTTATGGTTTGTAAATGGCACCTAGAATTATGTTGCACGAAGCACAATTTCACATCATTCTGGGTCCATTTGTGTGAAAACAAGGTCCAATCAGGCTGAAACGTTACAGGAAGGTAGAATCTATTGAGTTGTAAGTGATCTGAACGTTTCATGATGATAGCACTTTCCTAAGGGGGTCAAACCATGTCCCAAAGGTCACCGGATCTGGTGTCAATTTAAAGAAGTAGTCCAGTTACACATTTGTGGGCTTATAATTTGGCTTCTGAATGTCCTAGAGAGATCAGGTTTGTTTTAGTGTACTCCAATCAACAGCCCCTACAACCACAAAAAGGAATGGAGTCATTAGCACTTAAGGTTTGTAAATGACACCCATAATTATGTTGCACGAAGCACAATTTCACATCATTCTGGGTCCATTTGTGTGAAAACAAGGTCCAATCAGGCTGAAACGCTACAAGAAGGTAGAATCTATTGAGTTGTAAGTGATCTGAACGTTTCAAGCTGATCGCTCATTCCTATAGGGGGTAAAACCATGTCCCAAAGGTCACCGGGCCTGGTGTCACTTTAAAGAAGTAGTCCAGTTACACCTTTGTGGGCTTATAACTTGGCTTCTGAATGTCCTAGAGAGGTTAGGTTTGTTTTAGTGTTCTCCAATCAACAGCCCCTACAACCCTAAAAAGGAATGGAGTCATTAGCACTTATGGTTTGTAAATGGCACCCAGAATTATGTTGCACGAAGCACAATTTCACATCATTCTGGGTTCATTTGTGTGAAAACAAGGTCCAATCAGGCTGAAACGTTACAGGAAGGTAGAATCTATTGAGTTGTAAGTGATCTGAATGTTTCATGATGATAGCACTTTCCTAAGGGGGTCAAACCATGTCCCAAAGGTCACCGGATCTGGTGTCAATTTAAAGTAGTAGTCCAGTTACACATTTGTGGGCTTGTAACTTGACTTCTGAATGTCCTAAGCCCCTTTCAGACAGGCCATGAAAAACGGAAATTTGCCGGAATCTGTCCGTAAGACCTTTCTGTCTGATTGACACATGGCATGGTTTGACCCCCTTACACTAAAGCAAACCTGATCGCTCTTGGACATTCAGAAGCCAAGTTATAAGCCCACAAATGTGTAACTTGACTACTTCTTTAAATTGACACCAGATCCGGTGACCTTTGGGACATGGTTTGACCCCCTTAGGAAAGTGCTATCATCATGAAACGTTCAGATCACTTACAACTCAATAGATTCTACCTTCCTGTAACGTTTCAGCCTGATTGGACCTTGTTTTCACACAAATGAACCCAGAATGATGTGAAATTGTGCTTCGTGCAACATAATTCTGGGTGCCATTTACAAACCATAAGTGCTAATGACTCCATTCCTTTTTGTGGTTGTAGGGGCTGTTGACTGGAGTACACTAAAACAAACCTGACCTCTCTAGGACATTCAGAAGCCAAGTTATAAGCCCACAAAGGTGTAACTGGACTACTTCTTTAAATTGACACCAGGCCCGGTGACCTTTAGGACATGGTTTGACCCCCTATGGGAATGTGAGATAATCATGAAACGTTCAGATCACTTACAACTCAATAGATTCTACCTTCTTGTAACGTTTCAGCCTGATTGGACCTTGTTTTCACACAAATGGACCCAGAATGATGTGAAATTGTGCTTCGTGCAACATAATTATGTGTGCCATTTACAAACCATAAGTCCTAATGACTCCATTCCTTTTGTGGTTGTAGGGGCTGTTGATTGGAGTACACTAAAACAAACCTGATCTCTCTAGGACATTCAGAAGCCAAGTTATAAGCACACAAATGTGTAACTGGACTACGTCTTTAAATTGACACCAGTTCCGGTGACCTTTGGGACATGGTTTGATCCCCTTAGGAAAGTGCTATCATCATGAAACGTTCAGATCACTTACAACTAAATAGATTCTACCTTCCTGTAACGTTTCAGCCTGACTGGACCTTGTTTTCACACAAATTAACCCAGAATGATGTGAAATTGTGCTTCGTGCAACATAATTCTGGGTGCCATTTACAAACCATAAATGCTTATGACTCCATTCCTTTTTGTGGTTGTAGGGGCTGTTGATTGGAGTACATTAAAACAAACCTGATCTCTCTAGGACATTCAGAAGCCAAGTTATAAGCCCACAAATGTGTAACTGGACTACTTCTTTAAATTGACACTTGGCCCGGTGACCTTTGGGACATGGTTTGACCCCCTATAGGAATGTGCGATCATCTTGAAACGTTCAGATCACTTACAACTCAATAGATTCTACCTTCTTGTAGCGTTTCAGCTGGATTGGACCTTGTTTTCACACAAATTGACCCAGAATGATGTGAAATTGTGTTTCGTGCAACATAATTCTGGGTGCCACTTACAAACTATAAGTGCTAATGACTCCATTCCTTTTTGTGGTTGTAGGGGCTGTTGATTGGAGTACATTAAAACAAACCTGATCTCTCTAGGACATTCAGAAGCCAAGTTATAAGCCCACAAATGTGTAACTGGACTACTTCTTTAAATTGACACCAGATCCGGTGACCTTTGGGACATGGTTTGACCCCCTTAGGAAAGTGCTATCATCATGAAACGTTCAGATCACTTACAACTCAATAGATTCTACCTTCCTGTAACGTTTCAGCCTGATTGGACCTTGTTTTCACACAAATGGACCCAGAATGATGTGAAATGGTGCTTCGTGCAACATAATTCTGGGTGCCATTTACAAACCATAAGTGCTAATGACTCCATTCCTTTTTGTGGTTGAAGGGGCTGTTGATTGGAGTACACTAAAACAAACCTAACCTCTCTAGGACATTCAGAAGCCAAGTTATAAGCCCACAAAGGTGTAACTGGACTACTTCTTTAAAGTGACACCAGGCCAGGTGACCTTTGGGACATGGTTTTACCCCCTATAGGAATGTGCGATCATCTTGAAACGTTCAGATCACTTACAACTCAATAGATTCTACCTTCTTGTAGCGTTTCAGCCTGATTGGACCTTGTTTTCACACAAATGGACCCAGAATAATGTGAAATTGTGCTTCGTGCAACATAATTCTGGGTGCCATTTACAAACCATAAGTGCTAATGACTCCATTCCTTTTTGTGGTTGTAGGGGCTGTTGATTGGAGTACACTAAAACAAACCTGATCTCTCTAGGACATTCAGAAGCCAAGTTATAAGCCCACAAATGTGTAACTGGACTACTTCTTTAAATTGACACCAGATCCGGTGATCTTTGGGACATGGTTTGACCCCCTTAGGAAAGTGCTATCATCATGAAACGTTCAGATCACTTACAACTCAGTAGATTCTACCTTCTTGTAACGTTTCAGCCTGATTGGACCTTGTTTTCACACAAATGAACCCAGAATGTTGTGAAATTGTGCTTCGTGCAACATAATTCTGGGTGCCATTTAAAAACCATAAGTGCTAATGACTCCATTCCTTTTTGTGGTTGTAGGGGTTGTTGATTGGAGTACACTAAAACAACCCTGACCTCTCTAGGACATTCAGAAGCCAAGTTATAAGCCCACAAATGTGTAACTGGACTACTTCTTTAAAGTGACACCAGATCCGGTGACCTTTGGGACATGGTTTGACCCCCTTAGGAAAGTGCGATCATCATGAAACGTTCAGATCACTTACAACTCAATAGATTCTACCTTCCTGTATTGTTTCAGCCTGATTGGACCTTGTTTTCACACAAATGAACCCAGAATGATGTGAAATTGTGCTTCGTGCAACATAATTCTGGGTGCCATTTAAAAACCATAAGTGCTAATGTCTCCATTCCTTTTTGTGGTTGTAGGGGCTGTTGATTGGAGTACACTAAAGCAAACCTGATCGCTCTAGGACATTCAGAAGCCAAGTTATAAGCCCACAAATGTGTAACTGGACTACTTCTTTAAATTGACACCAGATCCGTTGACCTTTGGGACATGGTTTGACCCCCTTAGGAAAGTGCTATCATCATGAAACGTTCAGATCACTTACAACTCAATAGATTCTACCTTCCTGTAACGTTTCAGCCTGATTGGACCTTGTTTTCACACAAATGAACCCAGAATGATGTGAAATTGTGCTTCGTGCAACATAATTCTGGGTGCCATTTACAAACCATAAATGCTAATGACTCCATTCCTTTTTGTGGTTGTAGGGGCTGTTGATTGGAGTACATTAAAACAAACCTGATCTCTCTAGGACATTCAGAAGCCAAGTTATAAGTCCACAAATGTGTAACTGGACTACTTCTTTAAATTGACACCAGATCCGGTGACCTTTGGGACATGGTTTGACCCCCTTAGGAAAGTGCTATCATCATGAAACGTTCAGATCACTTACAACTCAATAGATTCTACCTTCCTGTAACGTTTCAGCCTGATTGGACCTTGTTTTCACACAAATGGACTCAGAATGATGTGAAATTGTGCTTCGTGCAACATAATTCTGGGTGCCATTTACAAACCATAAGTGCTAATGACTGCATTCCTTTTTGTGGTTGTAGGGGCTGTTGATTGGAGTACACTAAAACAAACCTGACCTCTCTAGGACATTCAGAAGCCAAGTTATAAGCCCACAAAGGTGTAAATGGACTACTTCTTTAAAGTGACACCAGGCCCGGTGACCTTTGGGACATGGTTTGACCCCCTATGGGAATGTGAGATCATCATGAAACGTTCAGATCACTTACAACTCAATAGATTCTACCTTCTTGTAACGTTTCAGCCTGATTGGACCTTGTTTTCACACAAATGGACCCAGAATGGTGTGAAATTGTGCTTCGTGCAACATAATTCTGGGTGCCATTTACAAACCATAAGTGCTAATGACTCCATTCCTTTTGTGGTTGTAGGGGCTGTTGATTGGAGTACACTAAAACAAACCTGATCTCTCTAGGACATTCAGAAGCCAAGTTATAAGCCCACAAATGTGTAACTGGACTACTTCTTTAAATTTACACCAGATCCGGTGACCTTTGGGACATGGTTTGATCCCCTTAGGAAAGCGCTATCATCATGAAACGTTCAGATCACTTACAACTAAATAGATTCTACCTTCCTGTAACGTTTCAGCCTGATTGGACCTTGTTTTCACACAAATGAACCCAGAATGATGTGAAATTGTGCTTCGTGCAACATAATTCTGGGTGCCATTTAAAAACCATAAGTGCTAATGACTCCATTCCTTTTTGTAGTTGTAGGGACTGTTTATTGGAGTACACTAAAATAAACCTGATCTCTCTAGGACATTCAGAAGCCAAGTTATAAGCCCACAAATGTGTAACTGGACTACTTCTTTAAATTGACACCAGATCCGGTGACCTTTGGGACATGGTTTGACCCCCTTAGGAAAGTGCTATCATCATGAAACGTTCAGATCACTTACAACTCAATAGATTCTACCTTCCTGTAACGTTTCAGCCTGATTGGACCTTGTTTTCACACAAATGGACCCAGAATGATGTGAAATTGTGCTTCGTGCAACATAATTCTGGGTGCCATTTACAAACCATAAGTGCTAATGACTCCATTCCTTTTTGTGGTTGTAGGGGCTGTTGATTGGAGTACACTAAAACAAACCTAACCTCTCTAGGACATTCAGAAGCCAAGTTATAAGCCCACAAAGGTGTAACTGGACTACTTCTTTAAAGTGACACCAGGCCCGGTGACCTTTGGGACATGGTTTTACCCCCTATAGGAATGTGCGATCATCTTGAAATGTTCAGATCACTTACAACTCAATAGATTCTACCTTCTTGTAGCGTTTCAGCCTGATTGGACCTTGTTTTCACACAAATGGACCCAGAATGATGTGAAATTGTGCTTCGTGCAACATAATTCTGGGTGCCATTTAAAAACCATAAGTGCTAATGTCTCCATTCCTTTTTGTGGTTGTAGGGGCTGTTGATTGGAGTACACTAAAGAAAACCTGATCGCTCTAGGACATTCAGAAGCCAAGTTATAAGCCCACAAATGTGTAACTGGACTACTTCTTTAAATTGACACCAGATCCGGTGACCTTTGGGACATGGTTTGACCCCCTTAGGAAAGTGCTATCATCATGAAACGTTCAGATCACTTACAACTCAATAGATTCTACCTTCCTGTAACGTTTCAGCCTGATTGGACCTTGTTTTCACACAAATGGACCCAGAATGATGTGAAATTGTGCTTCGTGCAACATAATTCTGGGTGCCATTTACAAACCATAAGTGCTAATGACTCCATTCCTTTTTGTGGTTGTAGGGGCTGTTGATTGGAGTACACTAAAACAAACCTGACCTCTCTAGGACATTCAGAAGCCAAGTTATAAGCCCACAAAGGTGTAACTGGACTACTTCTTTAAAGTGACACCAGGCCCGGTGACCTTTGGGACATGGTTTGACCCCCTATGGGAATGTGAGATCATCATGAAACGTTCAGATCACTTACAACTCAATAGATTCTACCTTCTTGTAATGTTTCAGCCTGATTGGACCTTGTTTTCACACAAATGGACCCAGAATGATGTGAAATTGTGCTTCGTGCAACATAATTCTGGGTGCCATTTACAAACCATAAGGCTAATGACTCCATTCCTTTTGTGGTTGTAGGGGCTGTTGATTGGAGTACACTAAAACAAACCTGATCTCTCTAGGACATTCAGAAGCCAAGTTATAAGCCCACAAATGTGTAACAGGACTACTTCTTTAAATTGACACATGATCCCAGTGACCTTTGGGACATGGTTTGATCCGCTTAGGAAAGCGCTATAATCATGAAACGATCAGATCACTTACAACTAAATAGATTCTACATTCCTGTAACGTTTCAGCCTGATTGGACCTTGTTTTCACACAAATGAACCCAGAATGATGTGAAATTGTGCTTCGTGCAACATAATTCTGGGTGCCATTTACAAACCATAAATGCTAATGACTCCATTCCTTTTTGTGGTTGTAGGGGCTGTTGATTGGAGTACATTAAAACAAACCTGATCTCTCTAGGACATTCAGAAGCCAAGTTATAAGCCCACAAATGTGTAACTGGACTACTTCTTTAAATTGACACCAGATCCGGTGACCTTTGGGACATGGTTTGACCCCCTTAGGAAAGTGCTATCATCATGAAACGTTCAGATCACTTACAACTCCATAGATTCTAGCTTCCAGTAACGTTTCAGCCTGATTGGACCTTGTTTTCACACAAATGAACCCAGAATGATGTGAAATTGTGCTTCGTGCAAAATAATTCTGGGTGCCATTTACAAACCATAAGTGCTAATGACTCCATTCCTTTTTGTGGTTGTAGGGAGTGTTGATTGGAGTACACTAAAACAAACCTAACCTCTCTAGGACATTCAGAAGCCAAGTTATAAGCCCACAAAGGTGTAACTGGACTACTTCTTTAAAGTGACACTTGGCCCGGTGACCTTTGGGACATGGTTTGACCCCCTATAGGAATGTGCGATCATCTTGAAACGTTCAGATCACTTACAACTCAATAGATTCTACCTTCTTGTAGCGTTTCAGCCGGATTGGACCTTGTTTTCACACAAATTGACCCAGAATGATGTGAAATTGTGCTTCGTGCAACATAATTCTGGGTGCCACATACAAACTATAAGTGCTAATGACTCCATTCCTTTTTGTGGTTGTAGGGGCTGTTGATTGGAGTACATTAAAACAAACCTGATCTCTCTAGGACATTCAGAAGCCAAGTTATAAGCCCACAAAGGTGTAACTGGACTACTTCTTTAAAGTGACACCAGGCCCGGTGACCTTTGGGACATGGTTTTACCCCCTATAGGAATGTGCGATCATCTTGAAACGTTCAGATCACTTACAACTCAATAGATTCTACCTTCTTGTAGCGTTTCAGCCTGATTGGACCTTGTTTTCACACAAATGGACCCAGAATGATGTGAAATTGTGCTTCGTGCAACATAATTCTGGGTGCCATTTACAAACCATAAGTGCTAATGACTCCATTCCTTTTTGTGGTTGTAGGGGCTGTTGATTGGAGTACACTAAAACAAACCTGATCTCTCTAGGACATTCAGAAGCCAAGTTATTACCCCACAAATGTGTAACTGGACTACTTCTTTAAATTGAAACCAGATCCGGTGATCTTTGGGACATGGTTTGACCCCCTTAGGAAAGTGCTATCATCATGAAACGTTCAGATCACTTACAACTCAGTAGATTCTACCTTCCTGTAACGTTTCAGCCTGATTGGACCTTGTTTTCACACAAATGAACCCAGAATGATGTGAAATTGTGCTTCGTGCAACATAATTCTGGGTGCCATTTAAAAACCATAAGTGCTAATGACTCCATTCCTTTTTGTGGTTGTAGGGGCTGTTGATTGGAGTACACTAAAACAACCCTGACCTCTCTAGGACATTCAGAAGCCAAGTTATAAGCCCACAAATGTGTAACTGGACTACTTCTTTAAAGTGACACCAGATCCGGTGACATTTGGGACATGGTTTGACCCCCTTAGGAAAGTGCGATCATCATGAAACGTTCAGATCACTTACAACTCAATAGATTCTACCTTCCTGTATTGTTTCAGCCTGATTGGACCTTGTTTTCACACAAATGAACCCAGAATGATGTGAAATTGTGCTTCGTGCAACATAATTCTGGGTGCCATTTAAAAACCATAAGTGCTAATGTCTCCATTCCTTTTTGTGGTTGTAGGGGCTGTTGATTGGAGTACACTAAAGCAAACCTGATCGCTCTAGGACATTCAGAAGCCAAGTTATAAGCCCACAAATGTGTAACTTGACTACTTCTTTAAAGTGACACCAGGCCCGGTGACCTTTAGGACATGGTTTGACCCCCTATGGGAATGTGAGATAATCATGAAACGTTCAGATCACTTACAACTCAATAGATTCTACCTTCTTGTAACGTTTCAGACTGATTGGACCTTGTTTTCACACAAATGAAGCCAGAATGATGTGAAATTGTGCTTCGTGCAACATAATTCTGGGTGCCATTTACAAACCATAAATGCTAATGACTCCATTCCTTTTTGTGGTTGTAGGGGCTGTTGATTGGAGTACATTAAAACAAACCTGATCTCTCTAGGACATTCAGAAGCCAAGTTATAAGCCCACAAATGTGTAACTGGACTACTTCTTTAAATGGACACCAGATCCGGTGACCTTTGGGACATGGTTTGACCCCCTTAGGAAAGTGCTATCATCATGAAACGTTCAGATCACTTACAACTCAATAGATTCTACCTTCTTGTAACGTATCAGCCTGATTGGACCTTGTTTTCACACAAATGGACCCAGAATGATGTGAAATTGTGCTTCGTGCAACATAATTCTGGGTGCCATTTACAAACCATAAGTGCTAATGACTCCATTCCTTTTTGTAGTTGTAGGGGCTGTTGATTGGAGTATACTAAAACAAACCTGATCTCTCTAGGACATTCAGAAGCGAAGTTATAAGCCCACAAAGGTGTAACTGGACTACTTCTTTAAAGTGACACTTGGCCCGGTGACCTTTGGGACATGGTTTGACCCCCTATAGGAATGTGCGATCATCTTGAAACGTTCAGATCACTTACAACTCAATAGATTTTTACCTTCTTGTAGCGTTTCAGCCGGATTGGACCTTGTTTTTACACAAATGGACCCAGAATGATGTGAAATTGTGATTCGTGCAACATAATTCTGGGTGCCATTTAAAAACCATAAGTGCTAATGACTCCATTCCTTTTTGTGGTTGTAGGGGCTGTTGATTGGAGTACACTAAAACAAACCTGATCTCTCTAGGACATTCAGAAGCCAAGTTATAAGCCCACACATGTGTAACTGGACTACTTCTTTAAATTGACACCAGATCCGGTGACCTTTGGGACATGGTGTGACCCCCTTAGGAAAGTGCTATCATCATGAAACGTTCAGATCACTTACAACTCAATAGATTCTACCTTCCTGTAACGTTTCAGCCTGATTGGACCTTGTTTTCACACAAATGAACCCAGAATGATGTGAAATTGTGCTTCGTGCAACATAATTCTGGGTGCCATTTACAAACCATAAGTGCTAATGACTCCATTCCTTTTTGTGGTTGTAGGGGCTGTTGATTGGAGTACACTAAAACAACCCTGACCTCTCTAGGACATTCAGAAGCCAAGTTATAAGCCCACAAATGTGTAACTGGACTACTTCTTTAAAGTGACACCAGATCCGGTGACCTTTGGGACATGGTTTGACCCCCTTAGGAAAGTGCGATCATCATGAAACGTTCAGATCACTTACAACTCAATAGATTCTACCTTCCTGTATTGTTTCAGCCTGATTGGACCTTGTTTTCACACAAATGAACCCAGAATGATGTGAAATTGTGCTTTGTGCAACATAATTCTGGGTGCCATTTAAAAACCATAAGTGCTAATGTCTCCATTCCTGTTTGTGGTTGTAGGGGCTGTTGATTGGAGTACACTAAAGCAAACCTGATCGCTCTAGGACATTCAGAAGCCAAGTTATAAGCCCACAAATGTGTAACTGGACTACTTCTTTAAATTGACACCAGATCCGGTGACCTTTGGGACATTGTTTGACCCCCTTAGGAAAGTGCTATCATCATGAAACGTTCAGATCACTTACAACTCAATAGATTCTACCTTCCTGTAACGTTTCAGCCGGATTGGACCTTGTTTTCACACAAATGAACCCAGAATGATGTGAAATTGTGCTTCGTGCAACATAATTCTGGGTGCCATTTAAAAACCATAAGTGCTAATGACTCCATTCCTTTTTATGGTTGTAGGGGCTGTTGATTGGAGTATACTAAAACAAACCTGATCTCTCTAGGACATTCAGAAGCCAAGTTATAAGCCCACAAATGTGTAACTGGACTACTTCTTTAGACACCAGATCCGGTGACCTTTGGGAAATGGTTTGACCCCCTTAGGAAAGTGCTATCATCATGAAACGTTCAGATCACTTACAACTTAATAGATTCTACCTTCCTGTAACGATTCAGCCTGATTGGACCTTGTTTTCACACAAATGAACCCAGAATGATGTGAAATTGTGCTTCGTGCAACATAATTCTGGGTGCCATTTAAAAACCATAAGTGCTAATGTCTCCATTCCTTTTTGTGGTTCTAGGGGCTGTTGATTGGAGTATTGGATCACTTCTTCTTTAAAGGTGTGGTTCGTAACACACCTTTGTGGTTTTATAACTTGGCTTCTGAATATCCTAGAGAGGTCATGTTGGTTTTAAAATGCTCCAATTAACAGCCCCTACTACCAGAAAAAGGAATGGAGTCATAAGCACTTATGGTCTTTAAATGGCACCCAGAATTATGTTGCACAAAGCACAATTTCACATATTTCTGGGTCCATTTGTGCGAAAACAAGTTCCAATAAGGCTGAAACATCACATGAACGTATAGTCTATGGAGTTGTAAGTGATCTGAAAGTTACCCTAACAGGGTCAAATGAAGTCACAAAGGTCACCAGACCTGAAATAGAGACTCAATTTTGGTGCTTCTTCAAAAGTAACCCAAAATGGAGGCCTCCAATTTGGGTCTTCTTCTAAAGTAACCCAAAATGGAGGAAATGGAGGCCTCCATTTTGGGGCTTCTTCAAAAGTAACCCAAGATGGAGGCCTCCATTTTGGGTCTTCTTCTAAAGTAACCCAAACTGAATTTTTCAATTAAGGAAGCCTTCAATTTGGGTTACTTTCAACTACATGCAAAAGAAGCCCGAAATGTAGGCCTCCATTTTGGTGCTTCTTCAAAAGTAACCCAAAATGGAGGCCTCCAATTTGGGTCTTCTTCTAAAGTAACCCAAAATGGAGGAAATGGAGGCCTCCATTTTGGGGCTTCTTCAAAAGTAACCCAAATTTGAGGCCTCCAATTTGGGTCTTCTTCTAAAGTAACCCAAAATGGAGGAAATGGAGGCCTCCATTTTGGGGCTTCTTCAAAAGTAACCCAAAATGGAGGCCTCCAATTTGGGTCTTCTTCTAAAGTAACCCAAAATGGAGGAAATGGAGGCCTCCATTTTGGGGCTTCTTCAAAAGTAACCCAAAATGGAGGCCTCCAATTTGGGTCTTCTTCTAAAGTAACCCAAAATGGAGGAAATGGAGGCCTCCATTTTGGGGCTTCTTCAAAAGTAACCCAAAATGGAGGCCGCCAATTTGGGTCTTCTTCTAAAGTAACCCAAAATGGAGGAAATGGCTCCATTTTGGGACTTCTTCAAAAGTAACCCAAAATGGAGGCCTCCAATTTGGGTTTTCTTCTAAAGTAACACAAAATGGAGGAAATGGAGGCCTCCATTTTGGGGCTTCTTCAAAAGTAACCCAAAATGGAGGCCTCCAATTTGGGTCTTCTACTAAAGTAACCCAAACTGAATTCTTCAATTAATGAAGCATTCATTTTGGGCTACTTTTGAATGTTGTAAAAGTAGCCCAAAAGGAATTCATTTTGGTCTTTTTTTACAACATACAAAAGTAGCCAAAAATGAGCCATTCATTTTGGGCTACTTTTACAACATTCAAAAGTAGCCCAAAATGAGCCATTCATTTTGGGCTATTTTTCCATACATGCAAAAGTAGCCCAAACGTAATTCTTCAATTAATGAAGCCTTCAATTTGGGTTACTTTCAACTACATGCAAAAGAAGCCCGAAATGGAGTCTCCAATTTGGGCTTCTTGTCTTAATAGAAAATGAAGTAGCACAACATAGGAACAACATAGAAGAGCCACCTCCACTGGACAGGACTCAGCAGTTCATCTGCATCAATAGGACAAAGGTCACCCCAGAATGACAATGTTCACA
This sequence comes from Nothobranchius furzeri, assembly GCF_043380555.1. Lineage (NCBI taxonomy): Eukaryota > Metazoa > Chordata > Actinopteri > Cyprinodontiformes > Nothobranchiidae > Nothobranchius > Nothobranchius furzeri. The sequence continues at coordinate 14,402,487 of NC_091756.1, forward strand.
GTTTGGACAGAGAGGACAGATGGTTTGAAAGAGGAGTGAAAGAAGCCATTTACATCCACTGTGAGCAACCATCTTTGAAAAGAGGCGGTGGTTTACGACACCAACTGTCTGCCATCTATAATCCAGTTTTGAGATGCCTTCCCAGATGACTTAACGCCCACTCACATCTTGGCCCATCTGACCTCAGGAAATCACATGATAGGGTGGGGCCAGGTTTCACAATGAGCTCACCCGTAACTATGGCTGAATAGGTTCCACACCTGGGCTCATGTGATTATGCAGAAGATCATAGGGGGTCCTTTGTTCTGCGACCCAGGGGCCTCCTGTTGGCAGGGCACACCTGAAACTCCTCCTCCGGAAGGCATTCTTACCAAGTGCCTGAACCTCCTCAGTGGAGCAGCTCCACTGCCAGTTCCTCCTAGATGTCTGAACTCCTCAAAAAACCTCTTTAAATATTCTCCTGCTTTGGTTAACCACTCCTGTTTGGAGGATTGGATTTGTGTGTGTGTGTGTGTGTGTGTGTGTGTGTGTGTGTGTGTGTGTGTGTGTGTGTGTGTGTGTGTGTGTGTGTGTGTGTGTGTGTGTGTGTGTGTGTGTGTGTGTGTGTGTGTGTGTGTGTGTGTGTGTGTGTGTGTCCCTCTTGGGGGGGAAACCGGAGTCTCCATTTTGGGGCTTCTTCTAAAGTAACCCAAAATGGAGGCCTACATTTTGGGGTTTCTTCTAAAGTAACCCGAAATGTAGGCTCATTTTTGGTGCTTCTTCTAAAGTAACCCAAAATGTAGGCTCATTTTTGGTGCTTCTTCTAAAGTAACCCAAAATGGAGGCCTCAATTTTGGGGTTTCTTCTAAAGTAACCCAAAATGGAGTCTCCATTTTGGGTCTTCTTCTAAAGTAACCAGAACTAAATTTTTCAATTAAGGAAGCCTTCAATTTGGGTTCATTTCAACTACATGCAAAAGAAGCCCGAAATGGAGGCCTCCATTTTGGGACTTTTTCCAAAGTAACCCAAAATGGAGACTCCATTTTGGGGCTTCTTGTAAAGTAACCCAAGATGGAGGCCTCCATTTTGGGTCTTCTTCTAAAGTAACCCAAACGTTTCATGATGATAGCACTTTCCTAAGGGGGTCAAACCATGTCCCAAAGGTCACCGGATCTGGTGTCAATTTAAAGAAGTAGTCCAGTTACACATTTGTGGGCTTATAACTTGGCTTCTGAATGTCCTAGAGAGGTCAAGTTTATTTTACCTTCGTGTAACATTTCAGCCTGATTGGACCTTGTTTTCACACAAATGGACCCAGAATGATGTGAAATTGTGCTTCGTGCAACATAATTCTGGGTGCCATTTAAAAACCATAAGTGCTAATGACTCCATTCCTTTTTGAGGTTGTAGGGGCTGTTGATTGGAGTACACTAAAACAAACTTGATCTCTCTAGGACATTCAGAAGCCAAGTTATAAGCCCTCAAAGGTGTAATTGGACTACTTCTTTAAAGTGACACCAGGCCCGGTAACCTTTGGGACATGGTTTGACCCCCTATAGGAATGTGCGATCATCATGAAACGTTCAGATCACTTACAATTCAATAGATTCTACCTTCCTGTAACGTTTCAGCCTGATTGTCCCTTGTTTTCACACAAATGTACCCAGAATGATGTCAAATTGTGCTTCGTGCAACATAATTCTGGGTGCCATTTAAAAACCATAAGTGCTAATGACTCCATTCCTTTTGTGGTTGTAGGGGCTGTTGATTGGAGTATACTAAAACAAACCTGATCTCTCTAGGACATTCAGAAGCCAATTTATAAGCCCACAAATGTGTAACTGGATTACTTCTTTAAATTGACACCAGATCCGGTGACCTTTGGGACATGGTTTGACCCCCTTAGGAAAGTACGATCATCTTGAAACGTTCAGATCACTTACAACTCAATAGATTCTACCTTCTTGTAACGTTTCAGCCTGATTGGACCTTGTTTTCACACAAATGGACCCAGAATGATGTGAAATTGTGCTTCATGCAACATAATTCTGGGTGCCATTTACAAACCATAAGTGCTAATGACTCCATTCCTTTTTGTGGTTGTAGGGGCTGTTGATTGGAGTACATTAAAACAAACCTGATCTCTCTAGGACATTCAGAAGCCAAGTTATAAGCCCACAAATGTGTAACTGGACTACTTCTTTAAAGTGACACCAGGCGCGGTGACCTTTGGGACATGGTTTTACCCCCTATAGGAATGTGCGATCATCATGAAACGTTCAGATCACTTACAACTCAATAGATTCTACCTTCTTGTAACGTTTCAGCCTGATTGGACCTTGTTTTCACACAAATGGACCCAGAATGATGTGAAATTGTGCTTCGTGCAACATATTTCTGGGTGCCATTTACAAACCATAAGTGCTAATGACTCCATTCCTTTTTGTGGTTGTAGGGGCTGTTGATTGGAGTAAATTAAAACAAACCTAATCTCTCTAGGACATTCAGAAGCCAAGTTATAAGCCCACAAATGTGTAACTGGACTACTTCTTTAAAGTGACACCAGGCCCGGTGACCTTTGGGACATGGTTTGACCCCCAATAGGAATGTGCGATCATCATAAAACGTTCAGATCACTTACAACTCAATAGATTCTACCTTCTTGTAACGTTTCAGCCTGATTGGACCTTGTTTTCACACAAAAGGACCCAGAATGATGTGAAATTGTGCTTCGTGCAACATAATTCTGGGTGCCATTTAAAAACCATAAGTGCTAATGACTCCATTCCTTTTTGAGGTTGTAGGGGCTGTTGATTGGAGTACACAAAAAAAACCTGATCTCTCTAGGACTCAGAAACCAAGTTATAAGCCCTCAAAGGTGTAATTGGACTACTTCTTTAAAGTGACACCAGGCCCGGTGACCTTTGGGACATGGTTTGACCCCCTATAGGAATTTGCTATCATCATGAAACGTTCAGATAACTTACAACTCAATAGATTCTACCTTCTTGTAACGTTTCAGCCTGATTGGACCTTGTTTTCACACAAATGAACCCAGAATGATGTGAAATTGTGCTTCGTGCAACATAATTCTGGGTGCCATTTAAAAACCATAAGTGCTAATTACTCCATTCCTTTTTGTGGTTGTAGGGGCTGTTGATTGGAGTATACTAAAACACACCTGATCTCTCTAGGACATTCAGAAGCCAAGTTATAAGCCCACAAATGTGTAACTGGACTACTTCTTTAAATTGACACCAGATCCGGTGACCTTTGGGACATGGTTTGACCCCCTTAGGAAAGTGTGATCATCTTGAAACGTTCAGATCACTTACAACTCAATAGATTCTACCTTCTTGTAACGTTTCAGCCTGATTGGACCTTGTTTTCACACAAATGGACCCAGAATGATGTGAAATTGTGCTTCGTGCAACATAATTCTGGGTGCCATTTAAAAACCATAAGTGCTAATGACTCCATTCCTCTTAGTGGTAATGGGGGCTGTTAATTGAAGTACTCTAAAACAAACCTGACCTCTCTAGGATATTCAGAAGCCAAGTTATAAGCCCACAAAGGTGTAACTGGACTACTTTTTTAAAGTGACACCAGGCCCGGTGACCTTTGGGAATTGGTTTGACCCCCTATAGGAATGTGCGATCATCATGAAACGTTCAGATCACTTACAACTCAATAGATTCTACCTTCTTGTAACGTTTCAGCCTGATTGGACCTTGTTTTCACACAAATGGACCCAGAATGATGTGAAATTGTGCTTCGTGCAACATAATTCTGGGTGCCATTTACAAACCATAAGTGCTAATGACTCCATTCCTTTTTGTGGTTGTAGGGGCTGTTGATTGGAGTAAATTAAAACAAACCTGATCTCTCTAGGACATTCAGAAGCCAAGTTATAAGCCCACAAATGTGTAACTGGACTACTTCTTTAAAGTGACACCAGGCCCGGTGACCTTTGGGGCATGGTTTGACCCCCAATAGGAATGTGCGATCATCATGAAACGTTCAGATCACTTACAACTCAATAGATTCTACCTTCTTGTAACGTTTCAGCCTGATTGGACCTTGTTTTCACACAAATGGACCCAGAATGATGTGAAATTGTGCTTCGTGCAACATAATTCTGGGTGCCATTTAAAAACCATAAGTGCTAATGACTCCATTCCTTTTTGAGGTTGTAGGGGCTGTTGATTGGAGTACACAAAAAAAACCTGATCTCTCTAGGACTCAGAAACCAAGTTATAAGCCCTCAAAGGTGTAATTGGACTACTTCTTTAAAGTGACACCAGGCCCGGTGACCTTTGGGACATGGTTTGACCCCCTATAGGAATTTGCTATCATCATGAAACGTTCAGATAACTTACAACTCAATAGATTCTACCTTCTTGTAACGTTTCAGCCTGATTGGACCTTGTTTTCACACAAATGAACCCAGAATGATGTGAAATTGTGCTTCGTGCAACATAATTCTGGGTGCCATTTAAAAACCATAAGTACTAATTACTCCATTCCTTTTTGTGGTTGTAGGGGCTGTTGATTGGAGTATACTAAAACACACCTGATCTCTCTAGGACATTCAGAAGCCAAGTTATAAGCCCACAAATGTGTAACTGGACTACTTCTTTAAATTGACACCAGATCCGGTGACCTTTGGGACATGGTTTGACCCCCTTAGGAAAGTGTGATCATCTTGAAACGTTCAGATCACTTACAACTCAATAGATTCTACCTTCTTGTAACGTTTCAGCCTGATTGGACCTTGTTTTCACACAAATGGACCCAGAATGATGTGAAATTGTGCTTCGTGCAACATAATTCTGGGTGCCATTTAAAAACCATAAGTGCTAATGACTCCATTCCTCTTAGTGGTAACGGGGGCTGTTAATTGGAGTACTCTAAAACAAACCTGACCTCTCTAGGATATTCAGAAGCCAAGTTATAAGCCCACAAAGGTGTAACTGGACTACTTTTTTAAAGTGACACCAGGCCCGGTGACCTTTGGGAATTGGTTTGACCCCCTATAGGAATGTGCGATCATCATGAAACGTTCAGATCACTTACAACTCAATAGATTCTACCTTCTTGTAACGTTTCAGCCTGATTGGACCTTGTTTTCACACAAATGAACCCAGAATGATGTGAAATTGTGCTTCGTGAAACATAATTCTGGGTGCCATTTAAAAACCATAAGTGCTAATGACTCCATTCCTTTTTGTGGTTGTAGGGGGTGTTGATTGGAGTATACTAAAACAAACCTGATCTCTCTAGGACATTCAGAAGCTAAGTTATGAGCCAACAAATGTGTAACTGGACTACTTCTTTAAATTGACACCAGATCCGGTGACCTTTGGGACATGGTTTGACCCCCTTAGGAAAGTGCTATCATCATGAAACGTTCAGATCACTTACAACTCAATAGATTCTACCTTCTTGTAACGTTTCAGCCTGATTGGACCTTGTTTTCACACAAATGGACCCAGAATGATGTGAAATTGTGCTTCGTGCAACATAATTCTGGGTGCCATTTAAAAACCATAAGTGCTAATGACTCCATTCCTTTTTGAGGATTGTAGGGGCTGTTGATTGGAGTACACTAAAACAAACCTGATCTCTCTAGGACATTCAGAAGCCATGTTATAAGCCCACAAATGTGTAACTGGACTACTTTAAATTGACACCAGATCCGGTGACCTTTGGGACATGGTTTGACCCCCTTAGGAAAGTGCTATCATCATGAAACGTTCAGACCACTTACAATTCAATAGATTCTACCTTCCTGTAACGTTTCAGCCTGATTCTACCTTGTTTTCACACAAATGAACCCAGAATGATGTGAAATTGTGCTTCGTGCAACATAATTCTGGGTGCCATTTAAAAACCATAAGTGCTAATGACTCCATTCCTTTTTGTGGTTGTAGGGGCTGTTGATTGGAGTACATTAAAACAAACCTGATCTCTCTAGGACATTCAGAAGCCAAGTTAAAAGCCCACAAATTTGTAACTGGACTACTTCTTTAAATTGACACCAGATCCGGTGACCTTTGGGACATGGTTTGACGATCTTTGGAAAGTGTGATCATCTTGAAACGTTCAGATCACTTACAACTCAATAGATTCTACCTTCTTGTAACGTTTCAGCCTGATTGGACCTTGTTTTCACACAAATGGACCCAGAATGATGTGAAATTGTGCTTCATGCAACATAATTCTGGGTGTCATTTAAAAACCATAAGTGCTAATGACTCCATTCCTTTTAGTGGTAATGGGGGCTGCTAATTGGAGTACTCTAAAACAAACCTGACCTCTCTAGGATATTCAGAAGCCAAGTTATAAGCCCACAAAGGTGTAACTGGACTACTTCTTTAAAGTGACACCAGGCCCGGTGACCTTTGGGACATGGTTTGACCCCCAATAGGAATGTGCGATCATCATGAAACGTTCAGATCACTTACAACTCAATAGATTCTACCTTCTTGTAACGTTTCAGCCTGATTGAACCTTGTTTTCACACAAATGGACCCAGAATGATGGGAAATTGTGCTTCGTGCAACATAATTCTGGGTGCCATTTAAAAACCATAAGTGCTAATGACTCCATTCCTTTTTTAGGTTGTAGGGGCTGTTGATTGGAGTACACTAAAACAAACCTGATCTCTCTAGGACATTCAGAAACCAAGTTATAAGCCCTCAAAGGTGTAATTGGACTACTTCTTTAAAGTGACACCAGGCCCGGTGACCTTTGGGACATGGTTTGACCCCCTATAGGAATGTGCGATCATCATGAAACGTTCAGATCACTTACAATTCAATAGATTCTACCGTCTTGTAACGTTTCAGCCTGATTGGACCTTGTTTTCACACAAATGGACCCAGAATGATGTGAAATTGTGCTTCGTGCAACATAATTCTGGGTGCCATTTACAAACCATAAGTGCTAATGACTCCATTACATTTTCTGGTTGTAGGGGCTGTTGATTGGAGTACATTAAAACAAACCTGATCTCTCTAGGACATTCAGAAGCCAAGTTATAAGCCCACAAATGTGTAACTGGACTACTTCTTTAAATTGACACCAGATCCGGTGACCTTTGGGACATGGTTTGACACCCTTAGGAAAGTGCTATCATCATGAAACGTTCAGATCACTTACAATTCAATAGATTCTACCTTCCTGTAACATTTCAGCCTGATTGTCTCTTGTTTTCATGATTCATTTACAACTCAAAAGATTGTACCTTCCTGTGATGTTTCAGCCTGATTGAAGCTTTTTTCAGAGAACTGGACCCATAATAATGTGAACTAGTGCTTGGTGCAACATAGGTCTGGGTGCCATTTAAAAACTGTACATCCTATCCACTCCATTCATTCTGTTCTAGATACAAACCATCCATTGGAGTATTTTAAAACCAGCCTGACCTCTCTAGGATATTCAGAAGCCAAGTTATAAGCCCACAAAGGTGTAACCAGACACCTGACTATATCTGCTTGGACAAGCGTCCCGTAAGGGCGCTCGAAAAGGTCCGACGGCATCGATTTCGACGTGCGTCGATGAGATGGTAGCCGGGATGCACCAACCCAAATTTCGTGCGGCTACGCCAAACCGAATTCAAACGGCGGCCCAAAAGTGTGAAAATTTAGCTCAGGCTTCATTTGCGGCCTTCTGCCACTTGAGCCCCTTTTTGGCCGCCGTTCGGCCCACGTTGGTCCGAGGCGCACGAAAAATTTTTTGGTGCATCCCAGCACTGGTCCGAACCACAGATCTTTAAAGTGACACCAGGCCCGGTGACCTTTGGGACATGGTTTGACCCCCTTAGGAAAGTGCTATCATCATGAAACGTTCAGATCACTTACAACTCAATAGATTCTACCTTCCTGTAACGTTTCAGCCTGATTGGACCTTGTTTTCACACAAATGAACCCAGAATGATGTGAAATTTTGCTTCGTGCAACATAATTCTGGGTGCCATTTACAAACCATAAGTGCTAATGACTCCATTCCTTTTTGTGGTTGTAGGGGCTGTTGATTGGAGTACATTAAAACAAACCTGACCTCTCTAGGACATTCAGAAGCCAAGTTATAAGCCCACAAATGTGTAACTGGACTACTACTTTAAATTGACACCAGATCCGGTGACATTTGGGACATGGTTTGACCCCCTTAGGAAAGTGCTATCATCATGAAACGTTCAGATCACTTACAACTCAATAGATTCTACCTTCCTGTAACGTTTCAGCCTGATTGGACCTTGTTTTCACACAAATGAACCCAGAATGATGTGAAATTGTGCTTCGTGCAACATAATTCTGGGTGCCATTTAAAAACCATAAGTGCTAATGACTCCATTCCTTTTTGTGGTTGTAGGGGCTGTTGATTGGAGTATACTAAAACAAACCTGATCTCTCTAGGACATTCAGAATCCAAGTTATAAGCCCACAAATGTGTAACTGGACTACTTCTTTAGACACCAGATCCGGTGACCTTTGGGACATGGTTTGACCCCCTTAGGGAAGTGCTATCATCATGAAACGTTCAGATCACTTACAACTCAATAGATTCTACCTTCCTGTAACGTTTCAGCCTGATTGGACCTTGTTTTCACACAAATGGACCCAGAATGATGTGAAATTGTGCTTCGTGCAACATAATTCTGGGTGCCATTTACAAACCATAAGTGCTAATGACTCCATTCCTTTTTGTGGTTGTAGGGGCTGTTGATTGGAGTACACTAAAACAAACCTGATCTCTCTAGGACATTCAGAAGCCAAATTATAAGCCCACAAATGTGTAACTGGACTACTTCTTTAAATTGACACCAGATCCGGTGACCTTTGGGACATGGTTTGACCCCCTTAGGAAAGTGCTATCATCATGAAACGTTCAGATCACTTACAACTCAATAGATTCTACCTTCCTGTAACGTTTCAGCCTGATTGGACCTTGTTTTCACACAAATGAACCCAGAATGATGTGAAATTGTGCTTCGTGCAACATAATTCTGGGTGCCATTTAAAAACCATAAGTGCTAATGACTCCATTCCTTTTTGTGGTTGTAGGGGCTGTTGATTGGAGTACACTAAAACAAACCTGATTGCTCTAGGACATTCAGAAGCCAAGTTATAAGCCCACAAATGTGTAACTGGACTACTTCTTTAAATTGACACCAGATCCGGTGACCTTTGGGACATGGTTTGACCCCCTTAGGAAAGTGCTATCATCATGAAACGTTCAGATCACTTACAACTCAATAGATTCTACCTTCCTGTAACATTTCAGCCTGATTGGACCTTGTTTTCATACAAATGAACCCAGAATGATGTGAAATTGTGCTTCGTGCAACGTAATTCTGGGTGCCATTTACAAACCATAAGTGCTAATGACTCCATTCCTTTTTGTGGTTGTAGGGGCTTTTGATTGGAGTACACTAAAACAAACCTAACCTCTCTAGGACATTCAGAAGCCAAGTTATAAGCCCACAAAGATGTAACTGGACTACTTCTTTAAAGTGACACCAGGCCCGGTGACATTTGGGACATGGTTTGACCCCCTATAGGAATGTGCGATCATCTTGAAACGTTCAGATCACTTACAACTCAATAGATTCTACCTTCCTGTATTGTTTCAGCCTGATTGGACCTTGTTTTTACACAAATGAACCCAGAATGATGTAAAATTGTGCTTCGTGCAACATAATTCTGGGTGCCATTTAAAAACCATAAGTGCTAATGTGTCCATTCCTTTTTGTGGTTGTAGGGGCTGTTGATTGGAGTACACTAAAACAAACCTGATCGCTCTAGGACATTCAGAAGCCAAGGTTTAAGCCCACAAATGTGTAACTGGACTACTTCTTTAAATTGACACCAGATCCGGTGACCTTTGGGACATGGTTTGACCCCCTTAGGGAAGTGCTATCATCATGAAACGTTCAGATCACTTACAACTTAATAGATTCTACCTTCCTGTAATGTTTCAGCCTGATTGGACCTTGTTTTCACACAAATGGACCCAGAATGATGTGAAATTGTGCTTCGTGCAACATAATTCTGGGTGCCATTTACAAACCATAAGTGCTAATGACTCCATTCCTTTTTGTGGTTGTAGGGGCTGTTGATTGGAGTACACTAAAACAAACCTGACCTCTCTAGGACATTCAGAAGCCAAGTTATAAGCCCACAAATGTGTAACTGGACTACTTCTTTAAAGTGACACAAGATCCGGTGACCTTTGGGACATGGTTTGACCCCCTTAGGAAAGTGCTATCGTTCTTGAAACATTCAGATCACTTACAACTCAATAGATTCTACCTTCCTGTAACGTTTCTGCCTGATTGGACCTTGTTTTCACACAAATGAACCCAGAATGATGTGAAATTTTGCTTCGTGCAACATAATTCTGGGTGCCATTTACAAACCATAAGTGCTAATGACTCCATTCCTTTTTGTGGTTGTAGGGGCTGTTGATTGGAGTACATTAAAACAAACCTGACCTCTCTAGGACATTCAGAAGCCAAGTTATAAGCCCACAAATGTGTAACTGGACTACTACTTTAAATTGACACCAGATCCGGTGACATTTGGGACATGGTTTGACCCCCTTAGGAAAGTGCTATCATCATGAAACGTTCAGATCACTTACAACTCAATAGATTCTACCTTCCTGTAACGTTTCAGCCTGATTGGACCTTGTTTTCACACAAATGAACCCAGAATGATGTGAAATTGTGCTTCGTGCAACATAATTCTGGGTGCCATTTAAAAACCATAAGTGCTAATGACTCCATTCCTTTTTGTGGTTGTAGGGGCTGTTGATTGGAGTATACTAAAACAAACCTGATCTCTCTAGGACATTCAGAAGCCAAGTTATAAGCCCACAAATGTGTAACTGGACTACTTCTTTAGACACCAGATCCGGTGACCTTTGGGACATGGTTTGACCCCCTTAGGGAAGTGCTATCATCATGAAACGTTCAGATCACTTACAACTTAATAGATTCTGCCTTCCTGTAATGTTTCAGCCTGATTGGACCTTGTTTTCACACAAATGGACCCAGAATGATGTGAAATTGTGCTTCGTGCAACATAATTCTGGGTGCCATTTACAAACCATAAGTGCTAATGACTCCATTCCTTTTTGTGGTTGTAGGGGCTGTTGATTGGAGTACACTAAAACAAACCTGATCGCTCTAGGACATTCAGAAGCCAAGGTTTAAGCCCACAAATGTGTAACTGGACTACTTCTTTAAATTGACACCAGATCCGGTGACCTTTGGGACATGGTTTGACCCCCTTAGGAATGTGCTATCATCATGAAACGTTCAGATCACTTACAACTTAATAGATTCTACCTTCCTGTAATGTTTCAGCCTGATTGGACCTTGTTTTCACACAAATGGACCCAGAATGATGTGAAATTGTGCTTCGTGCAACATAATTCTGGGTGCCATTTACAAACCATAAGTGCTAATGACTCCATTCCTTTTTGTGGTTGTAGGGGCTGTTGATTGGAGTACACTAAAACAAACCTGACCTCTCTAGGACATTCAGAAGCCAAGTTATAAGCCCACAAATGTGTAACTGGACTACTTCTTTAAAGTGACACAAGATCCGGTGACCTTTGGGACATGGTTTGACCCCCTTAGGAAAGTGCTATCGTTAATGAAACATTCAGATCACTTACAACTCAATAGATTCTACCTTCCTGTAACGTTTCAGCCTGATTGGACCTTGTTTTCACACAAATGGACCCAGAATGATGTGAAATTTTGCTTCGTGCAACATAATTCTGGGTGCCATTTACAAACCATAAGTGCTAATGACTCCATTCCTTTTTGTGGTTGTAGGGGCTGTTGATTGGAGTACATTAAAACAAACCTGATCTCTCTAGGACATTCAGAAGCCAAGTTATAAGCCCACAAATGTGTAACTTGACTACTTCTTTAAATTGACACCAGATCCGGTGACCTTTGGGACATGGTTTGACCCCCTTAGGAAAGCGCTATCATCATGAAACGTTCAGATCTTTTACAACTCAATAGATTCTACCTTCCTGTAACGTTTCAGCCCTATTGGACCTTGTTTTCACACAAATGAACCCAGAATGATGTGAAATTGTGCTTCGTGCAACATAATTCTGGGTGCCATTTACAAACCATAAATGCTAATGACTCCATTCCTTTTTGTGGTTGTAGGGGCTGTTGATTGGAGTACATTAAAACAAACCTGATCTCTCTAGGACCGAGTGCTGACATAAGGCAAGATGCTCCTCGGGGCACGTCTTGCTGGGGCCTCTCTCCTGGAGGTGCTCAATCAGACCCAGTGGTGACACGTGGCAAGACGCTCCTCGGGGCGCGTCTTGCTTGGGCCTCTCTCTTGGAGGAGCTCAGTCAGACCCAGTGGTGACACGTGGCAAGACGCTCCTCGGGGCGCATCTTGCTTGGGCCTCTCTCCTGGAGGCGCTAAGTCAGACGCAGTGTTGACACGTGGCAAGACGCTCCTCGGGGCGCATCTTGCTTGGGCCTCTCTCCTGGAGGCGCTCAGTCAGACCCAGTGTTGACATGTGGCAAGACACTCCTCGGGGCGCGTCTTGCTTGGGCCTCTCTCATGGAGGCCCTCTGTCAGACCCAGTGTTGACATGTGTCAAGACGCTCCTTGGGGCGCATCTTGCTTTGGCCTCTCTCCTGGAGGCGCTCAGTCAGACCGAGTGCTGACATGTGGCAAGAAGCTCCTCGGGGCGCGTCTTCCTTGGGCTTCTCTCCTGGAGGCCCTCAGTCAGACCCATTGTTGACATGTGGCAAGACGCTCCTCGGGGCGCGTATTGCTTGGGCCTCTCTCCTGGATGCCCTCTGTCAGACCCAGTGTTGACATGTGGCAAGACTCTCCTCGGGGCGCGTCTTGCTTGGGCTTCTCACATGGAGGCCCTCAGTCAGACCCAGTGTTAACATGTGTCAAGACGCTCCTCGGGGCGTGTCTTGCTTGGGCCTCTCTCCTGGAGAGCCTCAGTCAGACCCAGTGTTGACATGTGGCAAGACGCTCCTCGGGGCGCTTCTTGCTTGGGCTTCTCTCCTGGAGGCCCTCAGTCAGACCCATTGTTGACATGTGGCAAGACGCTCCTCGGGGCACGTCTTGCTTGGGCCTCTCTCATGGAGGCACTTGGTCAGACCCAGTGTTGACATGTGGCAAGACGCTCCTCGGGGCGCGTGTTGCTTGGACCTCTCTCCTGGAGGCGCTCAGTCAGACCCAGTGTTGACAGTTGTCAAGACGCTCCTTGGGGCGCATCTTGCTTGGGCCTCTCTCCTGGAGGCGCTAAGTCAGACGCAGTGTTGACACGTGGCAAGACGCTCCTCGGGGCGCATCTTGCTTGGGCCTCTCTCCTGGAGGCGCTCAGTCAGACCCAGTGTTGACATGTGGCAAGACACTCCTCGGGGCGCGTCTTGCTTGGGCCTCTCTCATGGAGGCCCTCTGTCAGACCCAGTGTTGACATGTGTCAAGACGCTCCTTGGGGCGCATCTTGCTTTGGCCTCTCTCCTGGAGGCGCTCAGTCAGACCGAGTGCTGACATGTGGCAAGAAGCTCCTCGGGGCGCGTCTTCCTTGGGCTTCTCTCCTGGAGGCCCTCAGTCAGACCCATTGTTGACATGTGGCAAGACGCTCCTCGGGGCGCGTATTGCTTGGGCCTCTCTCCTGGATGCCCTCTGTCAGACCCAGTGTTGACATGTGGCAAGACTCTCCTCGGGGCGCGTCTTGCTTGGGCTTCTCACATGGAGGCCCTCAGTCAGACCCAGTGTTAACATGTGTCAAGACGCTCCTCGGGGCGTGTCTTGCTTGGGCCTCTCTCCTGGAGAGCCTCAGTCAGACCCAGTGTTGACATGTGGCAAGACGCTCCTCGGGGCGCTTCTTGCTTGGGCTTCTCTCCTGGAGGCCCTCAGTCAGACCCATTGTTGACATGTGGCAAGACGCTCCTCGGGGCACGTCTTGCTTGGGCCTCTCTCATGGAGGCACTTGGTCAGACCCAGTGTTGACATGTGGCAAGACGCTCCTCGGGGCGCGTGTTGCTTGGACCTCTCTCCTGGAGGCGCTCAGTCAGACCCAGTGATGACAGTTGTCAAGACGCTCCTCGGGGCGCATCTTGCTTGGGCCTCTCTCCTGGAGGCGTTAAGTCAGACGCAGTGTTGACACGTGGCAAGACGCTCCTCGGGGCGCATCTTGCTTGGGCCTCTCTCCTGGAGGCGCTCAGTCAGACCCAGTGTTGACATGTGGCAAGACACTCCTCGGGGCGCGTCTTGCTTGGGCCTCTCTCATGGAGGCCCTCTGTCAGACCCAGTGTTGACATGTGTCAAGACGCTCCTTGGGGCGCATCTTGCTTTGGCCTCTCTCCTGGAGGCGCTCAGTCAGACCGAGTGCTGACATGTGGCAAGAAGCTCCTCGGGGCGCGTCTTCCTTGGGCTTCTCTCCTGGAGGCCCTCAGTCAGACCCATTGTTGACATGTGGCAAGACGCTCCTCGGGGCGCGTATTGCTTGGGCCTCTCTCCTGGATGCCCTCTGTCAGACCCAGTGTTGACATGTGGCAAGACTCTCCTCGGGGCGCGTCTTGCTTGGGCTTCTCACATGGAGGCCCTCAGTCATACCCAGTGTTAACATGTGTCAAGACGCTCCTCGGGGCGTGTCTTGCTTGGGCCTCTCTCCTGGAGAGCCTCAGTCAGACCCAGTGCTTACATGTGGCAAGACGCTCCTCGGGGCGCTTCTTGCTTGGGCTTCTCTCCTGGAGGCCCTCAGTCAGACCCATTGTTGACATGTGGCAAGACGCTCCTCGGGGCACGTCTTGCTTGGGCCTCTCTCATGGAGGCACTTGGTCAGACCCAGTGTTGACATGTGGCAAGACGCTCCTCGGGGCGCGTGTTGCTTGGACCTCTCTCCTGGAGGCGCTCAGTCAGACCCAGTGTTGACAGTTGTCAAGACGCTCCTCGGGGCGCATCTTGCTTGGGCCTCTCTCCTGGAGGCGCTCAGTCAGACCCAGTGATGACAGTTGTCAAGACGCTCCTCGGGGCGCATCTTGCTTGGGCCTCTCTCCTGGAGGCGTTAAGTCAGACGCAGTGTTGACACGTGGCAAGACGCTCCTCGGGGCGCATCTTGCTTGGGCCTCTCTCCTGGAGGCGCTCAGTCAGACCCAGTGTTGACATGTGGCAAGACACTCCTCGGGGCGCGTCTTGCTTGGGCCTCTCTCATGGAGGCCCTCTGTCAGACCCAGTGTTGACATGTGTCAAGACGCTCCTTGGGGCGCATCTTGCTTTGGCCTCTCTCCTGGAGGCGCTCAGTCAGACCGAGTGCTGACATGTGGCAAGAAGCTCCTCGGGGCGCGTCTTCCTTGGGCTTCTCTCCTGGAGGCCCTCAGTCAGACCCATTGTTGACATGTGGCAAGACGCTCCTCGGGGCGCGTATTGCTTGGGCCTCTCTCCTGGATGCCCTCTGTCAGACCCAGTGTTGACATGTGGCAAGACTCTCCTCGGGGCGCGTCTTGCTTGGGCTTCTCACATGGAGGCCCTCAGTCATACCCAGTGTTAACATGTGTCAAGACGCTCCTCGGGGCGTGTCTTGCTTGGGCCTCTCTCCTGGAGAGCCTCAGTCAGACCCAGTGCTTACATGTGGCAAGACGCTCCTCGGGGCGCTTCTTGCTTGGGCTTCTCTCCTGGAGGCCCTCAGTCAGACCCATTGTTGACATGTGGCAAGACGCTCCTCGGGGCACGTCTTGCTTGGGCCTCTCTCATGGAGGCACTTGGTCAGACCCAGTGTTGACATGTGGCAAGACGCTCCTCGGGGCGCGTGTTGCTTGGACCTCTCTCCTGGAGGCGCTCAGTCAGACCCAGTGTTGACAGTTGTCAAGACGCTCCTCGGGGCGCATCTTGCTTGGGCCTCTCTCCTGGAGGCGCTAAGTCAGACGCAGTGTTGACACGTGGCAAGACGCTCCTCGGGGCGCATCTTGCTTGGGCCTCTCTCCTGGAGGCGCTCAGTCAGACCCAGTGTTGTCATGTGGCAAGACACTCCTCGGGGCGCGTCTTGCTTGGGCCTCTCTCATGGAGGCCCTCTGTCAGACCCAGTGTTGACATGTGTCAAGACGCTCCTTGGGGCGCATCTTGCTTTGGCCTCTCTCCTGGAGGCGCTCAGTCAGACCGAGTGCTGACATGTGGCAAGAAGCTCCTCGGGGCGCGTCTTCCTTGGGCTTCTCTCCTGGAGGCCCTCAGTCAGACCCATTGTTGACATGTGGCAAGACGCTCCTCGGGGCGCGTATTGCTTGGGCCTCTCTCCTGGATGCCCTCTGTCAGACCCAGTGTTGACATGTGGCAAGACTCTCCTCGGGGCGCGTCTTGCTTGGGCTTCTCACATGGAGGCCCTCAGTCAGACCCAGTGTTAACATGTGTCAAGACGCTCCTCGGGGCGTGTCTTGCTTGGGCCTCTCTCCTGGAGAGCCTCAGTCAGACCCAGTGTTGACATGTGGCAAGACGCTCCTCGGGGCACTTCTTGCTTGGGCTTCTCTCCTGGAGGCCCTCAGTCAGACCCATTGTTGACATGTGGCAAGACGCTCCTCGGGGCACGTCTTGCTTGGGCCTCTCTCATGGAGGCACTTGGTCAGACCCAGTGTTGACATGTGGCAAGACGCTCCTCGGGGCGCGTGTTGCTTGGACCTCTCTCCTGGAGGCGCTCAGTCAGACCCAGTGTTGACAGTTGTCAAGACGCTCCTCGGGCGTTTCTTGCTTGGGCCTCGCTCCTGGAGGCGCTCAGTCAGACCCAGTGTTGACATGTGACAAGACGCTCCTCGGGGCGCGTCTTGCTTGGGCCTCTCTCCTGGAGGCGCTCAGTCAGACCCATTGTTGACATGTGGCAAGACGCTCCTCGGGGCGCGTCTTGCTTGGGCCTCTCTCCTGGAGGTGCTCAGTCAGACCCAGTGTTGACATGTGGCAAGACGCTCCTCGGGGCGCGTCTTGCTGGGGCTTCTCTCATGGAGGCACTCAGTCAGACCCAGTGTTTACATGTGGCAAGACGCTCCTCGGGGCGCGTCTTGCTTGGGCCTCTCTCCTGGAGGCGCTCAGTCACACCGAGTGCTGACATGTGGCAAGACGCTCCTCCGGGCGCGTCTTGCTTGGGCCTCTCTCCTGGAGGCGCTCAGTCAGACCCAGTGTTCACATGTGACAAGACGCTCCTCGGGGCGCGTCTTGCTTGGGCCTCTCTCCTGGAGGCGCTCAGTCAGACCCAGTGGTGACAAGTGGCAAGACACTCCTCGGGGCGCGTCTTGCTTGGGCCTCTCTCCTGGAGGCCCTCTGTCAGACCCAGTGTTGGCATGTGGCAAGACGCTCCTCAGGGCGCGTATTGCTGGGGCTTCTCCTGGAGGCGCTCAGTCAGACCCAGTGGTGACATGTGGCAAGACGCACCTCGGGGCGCGTATTGCTTGGGCCTCTCTCCTGGATGCCCTCTGTCAGACCGAGTGTTGACATGTGGCAAGACTCTCCTCGGGGCGCGTCTTGCTTTGGCCTCTCTCCTGGAGGCGCTCAGTCAGACCCAGTGTTGACATGTGGCAAGACGCTCCTCGGGGTGCATCTTGCTTGGGCTTCTCTCCTGGAGGCCCTCAGTCAGACCCATTGTTGACATGTGGCAAGACGCTCCTCGGGGCACATCTTGCTTGGGCCTCTCTCCTGGAGGCGCTCAAACAGACCGAGTAGTGACATGTGGCAAGACGCTCCTCGGGGCGTGTCTTGCTTGGACCTCTCTCCCTGAGGCGCTCAGTCAGACCGAGTAGTGACATGTGGCAAGACGCTCCTCGGGGCGCGTCTTGCTTGGGCCTCTCTCATGGAGGCCCTCTGTCAGACCCAGTGTTGACATGTTTCAAGACGCTCCTCGGGGGGCGTCTTGCTTTGGCCTCTCTCCTGGAGGCGCTCAGTCAGACCGACTGCTGACATGTGGCAAGAAGCTCCTCGGGGCGCGTCTTGCTTGGGCTTCTCTCCCGGAGGCCCTCAGTAAGAACCATTGTTGACATGTGGCAAGACGCTCCTTGGGGCGCGTCTTGCTTGGGCCTCTCTCCAGAAGGCCCTCAATCAGACCCAGTGTTGACACGTGGCAAGACGCTGCTCGGGGCGCGTATTGCTTGGGCCTCTCTCCTGGAGGCGCTCAGTCAGACCAAGTGGTGACATGTGGCAAGACACTCCTCGGGGCGCGTCTTGCTTGGGCCTCTCTCATGGAGGCCCTCTGTCAGACCCAGTGTTGACATGTGTCAAGACGCTCCTTGGGGCGCATCTTGCTTTGGCCTCTCTCCTGGAGGCGCTCAGTCAGACCGAGTGCTGACATGTGGCAAGAAGCTCCTCGGGGCGCGTCTTCCTTGGGCTTCTCTCCTGGAGGCCCTCAGTCAGACCCATTGTTGACATGTGGCAAGACGCTCCTCGGGGCGCGTATTGCTTGGGCCTCTCTCCTGGATGCCCTCTGTCAGACCCAGTGTTGACATGTGGCAAGACTCTCCTCGGGGCGCGTCTTGCTTGGGCTTCTCACATGGAGGCCCTCAGTCAGACCCAGTGTTAACATGTGTCAAGACGCTCCTCGGGGCGTGTCTTGCTTGGGCCTCTCTCCTGGAGAGCCTCAGTCAGACCCAGTGCTTACATGTGGCAAGACGCTCCTCGGGGCGCTTCTTGCTTGGGCTTCTCTCCTGGAGGCCCTCAGTCAGACCCATTGTTGACATGTGGCAAGACGCTCCTCGGGGCACGTCTTGCTTGGGCCTCTCTCATGGAGGCACTTGGTCAGACCCAGTGTTGACATGTGGCAAGACGCTCCTCGGGGCGCGTGTTGCTTGGACCTCTCTCCTGGAGGCGCTCAGTCAGACCCAGTGTTGACAGTTGTCAAGACGCTCCTCGGGGCGCATCTTGCTTGGGCCTCTCTCCTGGAGGCGCTAAGTCAGACGCAGTGTTGACACGTGGCAAGACGCTCCTCGGGGCGCATCTTGCTTGGGCCTCTCTCCTGGAGGCGCTCAGTCAGACCCAGTGTTGACATGTGGCAAGACACTCCTCGGGGCGCGTCTTGCTTGGGCCTCTCTCATGGAGGCCCTCTGTCAGACCCAGTGTTGACATGTGTCAAGACGCTCCTTGGGGCGCATCTTGCTTTGGCCTCTCTCCTGGAGGCGCTCAGTCAGACCGAGTGCTGACATGTGGCAAGAAGCTCCTCGGGGCGCGTCTTCCTTGGGCTTCTCTCCTGGAGGCCCTCAGTCAGACCCATTGTTGACATGTGGCAAGACGCTCCTCGGGGCGCGTATTGCTTGGGCCTCTCTCCTGGATGCCCTCTGTCAGACCCAGTGTTGACATGTGGCAAGACTCTCCTCGGGGCGCGTCTTGCTTGGGCTTCTCACATGGAGGCCCTCAGTCAGACCCAGTGTTAACATGTGTCAAGACGCTCCTCGGGGCGTGTCTTGCTTGGGCCTCTCTCCTGGAGAGCCTCAGTCAGACCCAGTGTTGACATGTGGCAAGACGCTCCTCGGGGCACTTCTTGCTTGGGCTTCTCTCCTGGAGGCCCTCAGTCAGACCCATTGTTGACATGTGGCAAGACGCTCCTCGGGGCACGTCTTGCTTGGGCCTCTCTCATGGAGGCACTTGGTCAGACCCAGTGTTGACATGTGGCAAGACGCTCCTCGGGGCGCGTGTTGCTTGGACCTCTCTCCTGGAGGCGCTCAGTCAGACCCAGTGTTGACAGTTGTCAAGACGCTCCTCGGGCGTTTCTTGCTTGGGCCTCGCTCCTGGAGGCGCTCAGTCAGACCCAGTGTTGACATGTGACAAGACGCTCCTCGGGGCGCGTCTTGCTTGGGCCTCTCTCCTGGAGGCGCTCAGTCAGACCCAGAGGTCACATGTGGCAAGACGCTCCTCGGGCCTCTCTCCTGGAGGCCCTCAGTCAGACCCAGTGTTGACATGTGGCAAGACGCTCCTCGGGGCGCGTCTTGCTTGGGCCTCTCTCCTGGAGGTGCTCAGTCAGACCCAGTGTTGACATGTGGCAAGACGCTCCTCGGGGCGCGTCTTGCTGGGGCTTCTCTCATGGAGGCACTCAGTCAGACCCAGTGTTTACATGTGGCAAGACGCTCCTCGGGGCGCGTCTTGCTTGGGCCTCTCTCCTGGAGGCGCTCAGTCACACCGAGTGCTGACATGTGGCAAGACGCTCCTCCGGGCGCGTCTTGCTTGGGCCTCTCTCCTGGAGGCGCTCAGTCAGACCCAGTGTTCACATGTGACAAGACGCTCCTCGGGGCGCGTCTTGCTTGGGCCTCTCTCTTGGAGGCGCTCAGTCAGACCCAGTGGTGACAAGTGGCAAGACACTCCTCGGGGCGCGTCTTGCTTGGGCCTCTCTCCTGGAGGCCCTCTGTCAGACCCAGTGTTGGCATGTGGCAAGACGCTCCTCAGGGCGCGTATTGCTGGGGCTTCTCCTGGAGGCGCTCAGTCAGACCCAGTGGTGACATGTGGCAAGACGCACCTCGGGGCGCGTATTGCTTGGGCCTCTCTCCTGGATGCCCTCTGTCAGACCGAGTGTTGACATGTGGCAAGACTCTCCTCGGGGCGCGTCTTGCTTGGGCCTCTCTCCTGGAGGCGCTCAGTCAGACCCAGTGTTGACATGTGGCAAGACGCTCCTCGGGGTGCATCTTGCTTGGGCTTCTCTCCTGGAGGCCCTCAGTCAGACCCATTGTTGACATGTGGCAAGACGCTCCTCGGGGCACATCTTGCTTGGGCCTCTCTCCTGGAGGCGCTCAAACAGACCGAGTAGTGACATGTGGCAAGACGCTCCTCGGGGCGTGTCTTGCTTGGACCTCTCTCCCTGAGGCGCTCAGTCAGACCGAGTAGTGACATGTGGCAAGACGCTCCTCGGGGCGCGTCTTGCTTGGGCCTCTCTCATGGAGGCCCTCTGTCAGACCCAGTGTTGACATGTTTCAAGACGCTCCTCGGGGGGCGTCTTGCTTTGGCCTCTCTCCTGGAGGCGCTCAGTCAGACCGACTGCTGACATGTGGCAAGAAGCTCCTCGGGGCGCGTCTTGCTTGGGCTTCTCTCCCGGAGGCCCTCAGTAAGAACCATTGTTGACATGTGGCAAGACGCTCCTTGGGGCGCGTCTTGCTTGGGCCTCTCTCCAGAAGGCCCTCAATCAGACCCAGTGTTGACACGTGGCAAGACGCTGCTCGGGGCGCGTCTTGCTTGGGCCTCTCTCCTGGAGGCGCTCAGTCAGACTGAGTAGTGACATGTGGCCTGACGCTCCTCGGGGCGCGTGTTGCTTGGGCCTCTCTCCTGGAGGCGCTCAGTCAGACCAAGTGGTGACATGTGGCAAGACACTCCTCGGGGCGCGTCTTGCTTGGTCCTCTCTCCTGGAGGCCCTCTGTCAGACCCAGTGTTGACATGTGGCAAGACACTCTTCGGGGCGCGTCTTGCCTGGGCCTCTCTCATGGAGGCCCTCTGTCAAACCCAGTGTTGACATGTGTCAAGACGCTCCTCGGGGCGCGTCTTGCTTTGGCCTCTCTCCTGGAGGCGCTCAGTCAGACCGAGTGCTGACATGTGGCAAGAAGCTCCTCGGGGCGCGTCTTGCTTGGGCTTCTCTCCTGGAGGCCCTCAGTAAGACCCATTGTTGACATGTGGCAAGACGCTCCTCGGGGCGCGTCTTGCTTGGGCCTCTCTCCTGGAGGCGCTCAGTCAGACTGAGTAGTGACATGTGGCCTGACGCTCCTCGGGGCGCGTCTTGCTTGGGCCTCTCTCCTGGAGGCGCTCAGTCAGACCAAGTGGTGACATGTGGCAAGACACTCCTCGGGGCGCGTCTTGCTTGGGCCTCTCTCCTGGAGGTGCTCAGTCAGACCGAGTGCTGACATGTGGCAAGACGCTCCTCGGGGCGCGTCTTGCTTGGGCTTCTCTCCTGGAGGCGCTCAGAAAGACCCAGTGTTGACATGTGACAAGACGCTCCTCGGGGCGCGTCTTGCTTGGGCCTCTCTCCTGGAGGCGCTCAGTCAGAACCAGAGGTGACATGTGGCAAGACGCTCCTCCGGGCGCATCTTGCTTGGGCCTCTCTCCTGGAGGCCCTCAGTCAGACCCATTGTTGACATGTGGCAAGACGCTCCTCGGGGCGCGTCTTGCTTGGGCCTCTCTCCTGGAGGCGCTCAGTCAGACCGAGTGCTGACATAAGGCAAGACGCTCCTCGGGGTGCGTCTTGCTGGGGCTTCTCTCCTGGAGGCGCTCAGTCAGACCCAGTGCTGACATGTGGCAAGACGCTCCTCGGGGCGCGTCATGTCCCAAAGGTCACCGGGCCTGGTGTCACTTTAAAGAAGTAGTCCAGTTACACCTTTGTGGGCTTATAACTTGGCTTCTGAATATCCTAGAGAGGTCAGGTTTGTTTAAGAGTACTCCAATTAGCAGCCCCATTACCACTAAAAGGAATGAAGTCATTAGCATTTATGGTTTGTAAATGGCACCCAGAATTATGTTGCACGAAGCACAATTTCACATCATTCTGGGTTCATTTGTGTGAAAACAAGGTCCAATCAGGCTGAAACGTTACAGGAAGGTAGAATCTATTTAGTTGTAAGTGATCTGAACGTTTCATGATGATAGCACTTTCCTAAGGGGGTCAAACCATGTCCCAAAGGTCACCGGGCCTGGTGTCACTTTAAAGAAGTAGTCCAGTTACACATTCGTGGGCTTATAACTTGGCTTCTGAATGTCCTAGAGAGATCAGGTTTGTTTTAATGTACTCCAATCAACAGCCCCTACAACCACAAAAAGGAATGGAGTCATTAGCATTTATGGTTTGTAAATGGCACCCAGAATTATGTTGCACGAAGCACAATTTCACATCATTCTGGGTTCATTTGTGTGAAAACAAGGTCCAATCAGGCTGAAACGTTACAGGAAGGTAGAATCTATTTAGTTGTAAGTGATCTGAACGTTTCATGATGATAGCGCTTTCCTAAGGGGATCAAACCATGTCCCAAAGGTCACCGGATCTGGTTTCAATTTAAAGAAGTAGTCCAGTTACACATTTGTGGGCTTATAACTTGGCTTCTGAATGTCCTAGAGAGATCAGGTTTGTTTTAATGTACTCCAATCAACAGCCTCTACAACCACAAAAAGGAATGGAGATATTAGCACTTATGGTTTGTAAATGGCACCCAGAATTATGTTGCACGAAGCACAATTTCACATCATTCTGGGTTCATTTGTGTGAAAACAAGGTCCAATCAGGCTGAAACGTTACAGGAAGGTAGAATCTATTGAGTTGCAAGTGATCTGAACGTTTCATGATGATAGCACTTTCCTAAGGGGGTCAAACCATGTCCCAAAAGTCACCGGATCTGGTGTCAATTTAAAGAAGTAGTCCAGTTACATATTTGTGGGCTTATAACTTGGCTTCTGAATGTCCTAGAGAGATCAGGTTTGTTTTAGTGTACTCCAATCAACAGCCCCTACAACCACAAAAAGGAATGGAGTCATTAGCACTTATGGTTTGTAAATGGCACCCAGAATTATGTTGCACGAAGCACAATTTCACATCATTCTGGGTCCATTTGTGTGAAAACAAGGTCCAATCAGGCTGAAACGCTACAAGAAGGTAGAATATATTGAGTTGTAAGTGATCTGAACATTTCAAGATGATCGCACATTACTATAGGGGGTCAAACCATGTCCCAAAGGTCACCGGGCCTGGTGTCTCTTTAAAGTAGTAGTCCTGTTACACCTTTTGCGCTTATAACTTGGCTTCTGAATGTCCTAGAGAGGTTAGTTTGTTTTAGTGTAGTCCAATCAACAGCCCCTAAAACCACAAAAAGGAATGGAGTCATTAGCACTTATGGTTTGTAAATGGCACCCAGAATTATGTTGCACGAAGCACAATTTCACATCATTCTGGGTTCATTTGTGTGAAAACAAGGTCCAATCAGGCTGAAACGTTACAGGAAGGTAGAATCTATTGAGTTGTAAGTGATCTGAACGTTTCATGATGATAGCACTTTCCTAAGGGGGTCAAACCGTGTCCCAAAGGTCACCGGATCTGGTGTCAATTTAAAGAAGTAGTCCAGTTACACATTTGTGGGCTTATAACTTGGCTTCTGAATGTCCTAGAGAGATCAGGTTTGTTTTAGTGTACTCCAATCAACAGCCCCTACAACCACAAAAAGGAATGGAGTCATTAGCACTTAAGGTTTGTAAATGGCACCCAGAATTATTTTGCACGAAGCACAATTTCACATCATTCTGGGTTCATTTGTGTGAAAACAAGGTCCAATCAGGCTGAAACGTTACAGGAAGGTAGAATCTATTGAGTTGTAAGCAATCTGAATGTTTCATGATGATAGCACTTTCCTAAGGGGGTCAAACCATGTCCCAAAGGTCACCGGATCTGGTGTCAATTTAAAGTAGTAGTCCAGTTACACATTTGTGGGCTTATAACTTGACTTCTGAATGTCCTAGAGAGATCAGGTTTGTTTTAATGTACTCCAATCAACAGCCCCTACAACCACAAAAAGGAATGGAGTCATTAGCACTTATGGTTTGTAAATGGCACCCAGAATTATGTTGCACGAAGCACAATTTCACATCATTCTGGGTCCATTTGTGTGAAAACAAGGTCCAATCAGGCTGAAACTCTACAAGAAGGTAGAATCTATTGAGTTGTAAGTGATCTGAATGTTTCAAGATGATCGCACATTCTTATAGGGGGTAAAACCATGTCCCAAAGGTCACCGGGCCTGGTGTCACTTTAAAGAAGTTGTCCAGTTACCCCTTTGTGGGCTTATAACTTGGCTTCTGAATGTCCTAGAGAGGTCAAGTTTGTTTTAGTGTACTCCAATCAACAGCCCCTACAACCACAAAAAGGAATGGAGTCATTAGCACTTATGGTTTGTAAATGGCACCCAGAATTATGTTGCACGAAGCACAATTTCACATCATTCTGGGTTCATTTGTGTGAAAACAAGGTCCAATCAGGCTGAAACGTTACAGGAAGGTAGAATCTATTGAGTTGTAAGTGATCTGAACGTTTCATGATGATAGCACTTTCCTAAGGGGGTCAAACCATGTCCCAAAGGTCACCGGATCTGGTGTCAATTTAAAGAAGTAGTCCAGTTACACATTTGTGGGCTTATAACTTGGCTTCTGAATGTCCTAGAGAGATCAGGTTTATTTTAGTGTACTCCAATCAACAGCCCCTACAACCACAAAAAGGAATGGAGTCATTAGCACTTATGGTTTTTAAATGGCACCCAGAATTATGTTGCACGAAGCACAATTTCACATCATTCTGGGTCCATTTGTGTGAAAAGAAGGTCCAATCAGGCTGAAACGTTACAGGAAGGTAGAATCTATTGAGTTGTAAGTGATCTGAACGTTTCATGATGATAGCACTTTCCTAAGGGGGTCAAACCATGTCCCAAAGGTCACTGGATCTGGTGTCAATTTAAAGAAGTAGTCCAGTTACACATTTGTGGGCTTATAACTTGGCTTCTGAATGTCCTAGAGAGGTCAGGTTTGTTTTAGAGTACTCCAATTAGCAGCCCCATTACCACTAAAAGGAATGAAGTCATTAGCATTTATGGTTTGTAAATGGCACCCAGAATTATGTTGCACGAAGCACAATTTCACATCATTCTGGGTTCATTTGTGTGAAAACAAGGTCCAATCAGGCTGAAACGTTACAGGAAGGTAGAATCTATTTAGTTGTAAGTGATCTGAACGTTTCATGATGATAGCACTTTCCTAAGGGGGTCAAACCATGTCCCAAAGGTCACCGGGCCTGGTGTCACTTTAAAGAAGTAGTCCAGTTACACATTCGTGGGCTTATAACTTGGCTTCTGAATGTCCTAGAGAGATCAGGTTTGTTTTAATGTACTCCAATCAACAGCCCCTACAACCACAAAAAGGAATGGAGATATTAGCACTTATGGTTTGTAAATGGCACCCAGAATTATGTTGCACGAAGCACAATTTCACATCATTCTGGGTTCATTTGTGTGAAAACAAGGTCCAATCAGGCTGAAACGTTACAGGAAGGTAGAATCTATTGAGTTGCAAGTGATCTGAACGTTTCATGATGATAGCACTTTCCTAAGGGGGTCAAACCATGTCCCAAAAGTCACCGGATCTGGTGTCAATTTAAAGAAGTAGTCAGTTACACATTTGTGGGCTTATAACTTGGCTTCTGAATGTCCTAGAGAGATCAGGTTTGTTTTAGTGTACTCCAATCAACAGCCCCTACAACCACAAAAAGGAATGGAGTCATTAGCACTTATGGTTTGTAAATGGCACCCAGAATTATGTTGCACGAAGCACAATTTCACATCATTCTGGGTCCATTTGTGTGAAAACAAGGTCCAATCAGGCTGAAACGCTACAAGAAGGTAGAATCTATTGAGTTGTAAGTGATCTGAACATTTCAAGATGATCGCACATTCCTATAGGGGGTAAAACCATGTCCCAAAGGTCACCGGGCCTGGTGTCACTTTAAAGTAGTAGTCCTGTTACACCTTTTGGGCTTATAACTTGGCTTCTGAATGTCCTAGAGAGGTTAGTTTGTTTTAGTGTAGTCCAATCAACAGCCCCTAAAACCACAAAAAGGAATGGAGTCATTAGCACTTATGGTTTGTAAATGGCACCCAGAATTATGTTGCACGAAGCACAATTTCACATCATTCTGGGTTCATTTGTGTGAAAACAAGGTCCAATCAGGCTGAAACGTTACAGGAAGGTAGAATCTATTGAGTTGTAAGTGATCTGAACGTTTCATGATGATAGCACTTTCCTAAGGGGGTCAAACCGTGTCCCAAAGGTCACCGGATCTGGTGTCAATTTAAAGAAGTAGTCCAGTTACACATTTGTGGGCTTATAACTTGGCTTCTGAATGTCCTAGAGAGATCAGGTTTGTTTTAGTGTACTCCAATCAACAGCCCCTACAACCACAAAAAGGAATGGAGTCATTAGCACTTAAGGTTTGTAAATGGCACCCAGAATTATGTTGCACGAAGCACAATTTCACATCATTCTGGGTTCATTTGTGTGAAAACAAGGTCCAATCAGGCTGAAACGTTACAGGAAGGTAGAATCTATTGAGTTGTAAGTGATCTGAATGTTTCATGATGATAGCACTTTCCTAAGGGGGTCAAACCATGTCCCAAAGGTCACCGGATCTGGTGTCAATTTAAAGTAGTAGTCCAGTTACACATTTGTGGGCTTATAACTTGACTTCTGAATGTCCTAGAGAGATCAGGTTTGTTTTAATGTACTCCAATCAACAGCCCCTACAACCACAAAAAGGAATGGAGTCATTAGCACTTATGGTTTGTAAATGGCACCCAGAATTATGTTGCACGAAGCACAATTTCACATCATTCTGGGTCCATTTGTGTGAAAACAAGGTCCAATCAGGCTGAAACTCTACAAGAAGGTAGAATCTATTGAGTTGTAAGTGATCTGAATGTTTCAAGATGATCGCACATTCTTATAGGGGGTAAAACCATGTCCCAAAGGTCACCGGGCCTGGTGTCACTTTAAAGAAGTTGTCCAGTTACACCTTTGTGGGCTTATAACTTGGCTTCTGAATGTCCTAGAGAGGTCAAGTTTGTTTTAGTGTACTCCAATCAACAGCCCCTACAACCACAAAAAGGAATGGAGTCATTAGCACTTATGGTTTGTAAATGGCACCCAGAATTATGTTGCACGAAGCACAATTTCACATCATTCTGGGTTCATTTGTGTGAAAACAAGGTCCAATCAGGCTGAAACGTTACAGGAAGGTAGAATCTATTGAGTTGTAAGTGATCTGAACGTTTCATGATGATAGCACTTTCCTAAGGGGGTCAAACCATGTCCCAAAGGTCACCGGATCTGGTGTCAATTTAAAGAAGTAGTCCAGTTACACATTTGTGGGCTTATAACTTGGCTTCTGAATGTCCTAGAGAGATCAGGTTTATTTTAGTGTACTCCAATCAACAGCCCCTACAACCACAAAAAGGAATGGAGTCATTAGCACTTATGGTTTTTAAATGGCACCCAGAATTATGTTGCACGAAGCACAATTTCACATCATTCTGGGTCCATTTGTGTGAAAACAAGGTCCAATCAGGCTGAAACGTTACAGGAAGGTAGAATCTATTGAGTTGTAAGTGATCTGAACGTTTCATGATGATAGCACTTTCCTAAGGGGGTCAAACCATGTCCCAAAAGTCACTGGATCTGGTGTCAATTTAAAGAAGTAGTCCAGTTACACATTTGTGGGCTTATAACTTGGCTTCTGAATGTCTTAGAGAGATCAGGTTTGTTTTAATGTACTCCAATCAACAGCCCCTACAACCACAAAAAGGAATGGAGTCATTAGCACTTATGATTTGTAAGTGGCACCCAGAATTATGTTGCACGAAGCACAATTTCACATCATTCTGGGTCAATTTGTGTGAAAACAAGGTCCAATCCGGCTGAAACGCTACAAGAAGGTAGAATCTATTGAGTTGTAAGTGATCTGAACGTTTCAAGATGATCGCACATTCCTATAGGGGGTCAAACCATGTCCCAAAGGTCACCGGGCCAAGTGTCACTTTAAAGAAGTAGTCCAGTTACACCTTTGTGGGCTTATAACTTGGCTTCTGAATGTCCTAGAGAAGTTAGGTTTTTTTTAGTGTACTCCAATCAACAGCCCCTACAACCACAAAAAGGAATGGAGTCATTAGCACTTATGGTTTGTAAATGGCACCCAGAATTATTTTGCACGAAGCACAATTTCACATCATTCTGGCTTCATTTGTGTGAAAACAAGGTCCAATCAGGCTGAAACGTTACAGGAAGGTAGAATCTATTGCGTTGTAAGTGATCTGAACGTTTCATGATGATAGCACTTTCCTAAGGGGGTCAAACCATGTCCCAAAGGTCACCGGATATGGTGTCAATTTAAAGAAGTAGTCCAGTTACACATTTGTGGGCTTATAACTTGGCTTCTGAATGTCCTAGAGCGATCAGTTTTGTTTTAGTGTTCTCCAATCAACAGCCCCTAAAACCACAAAAAGGAATGGAGTCAATAGCACTTATGGTTTGTAAATGGCACCCAGAATTATGTTGCAAGAAGCACAATTTCACATCATTCTGGGTTCATTTGTGTGAAAACAAGGTCCAATCAGGCTGAAACGTTACAGGAAGGTAGAATCTATTGAGTTGTAAGTGATCTGAACGTTTCATGATGATAGCACTTTCCTAAGGGGGTCAAACCATGTCCCAAAGGTCACCGGATTTGGTGTCAATTTAAAGAAGTAGTCCAGTTACACATTTGTGGGCTTATAACTTGGCTTCTGAATGTCCTAGAGAGATCAGGTTTATTTTAGTGTACTCCAATCAACAGCCCCTACAACCACAAAAAGGAATGGAGTCATTAGCACTTATGGTTTGTAAATGGCACCCAGAATTATGTTTCACGAAGCACAATTTCACATCATTCTGGGTTCATTTGTGTGAAAACAAGGTCCAATCAGGCTGAAACGTTACAGGAAGGTAGAATCTATTGAGTTGTAAGTGATCTGAACGTTTCATGATGATAGCACTTTCCTAAGGGGGTCAAACCATGTCCCAAAGGTCACCGGATCTGGTGTCAATTTAAAGAAGTAGTCCAGTTACACATTTGTGGGCTTATAACTTGGCTTCTGAATGCCCTAGAGAGATCAGGTTTATTTTAGTGTACTCCAATCAACAGCCCCTACAACCACAAAAAGGAATGGAGTCATTAGCACTTATGGTTTTTAAATGGCACCCAGAATTATGTTGCACGAAGCACAATTTCACATCATTCTGGGTCCATTTGTGTGAAAACAAGGTCCAATCAGGCTGAAACGTTACAGGAAGGTAGAATCTATTGAGTTGTAAGTGATCTGAACGTTTCATGATGATAGCACTTTCCTAAGGGGGTCAAACCATGTCCCAAAGGTCACTGGATCTGGTGTCAATTTAAAGAAGTAGTCCAGTTACACATTTGTGGGCTTATAACTTGGCTTCTGAATGTCCTAGTGAGATCAGGTTTGTTTTAATGTACTCCAATCAACAGCCCCTACAACCACAAAAAGGAATGGAGTCATTAGCACTTATGGTTTGTAAGTGGCACCCAGAATTATGTTGCACGAAGCACAATTTCACATCATTCTGGGTCAATTTGTGTGAAAACAAGGTCCAATCCGGCTGAAACGCTACAAGAAGGTAGAATCTATTGAGTTGTAAGTGATCTGAACGTTTCAAGATGATCGCACATTCCTATAGGGGGTCAAACCATGTCCCAAAAGTCACCGGGCCAAGTGTCACTTTAAAGAAGTAGTCCAGTTACACCTTTGTGGGCTTATAACTTGGCTTCTGAATGTCCTAGAGAAGTTAGGTTTGTTTTAGTGTACTCCAATCAACAGCCCCTACAACCACAAAAAGGAATGGAGTCATTAGCACTTATGGTTTGTAAATGGCACCCAGAATTATTTTGCACGAAGCACAATTTCACATCATTCTGGCTTCATTTGTGTGAAAACAAGGTCCAATCAGGCTGAAACGTTACAGGAAGGTAGAATCTATTGCGTTGTAAGTGATCTGAACGTTTCATGATGATAGCACTTTCCTAAGGGGGTCAAACCATGTCCCAAAGGTCACCGGATATGGTGTCAATTTAAAGAAGTAGTCCAGTTACACATTTGTGGGCTTATAACTTGGCTTCTGAATGTCCTAGAGCGATCAGTTTTGTTTTAGTGTACTCCAATCAACAGCCCCTAAAACCACAAAAAGGAATGGAGTCATTAGCACTTATGGTTTGTAAATGGCACCCAGAATTATGTTGCACGAAGCACAATTTCACATCATTCTGGGTTCATTTGTGTGAAAACAAGGTCCAATCAGGCTGAAACGTTACAGGAAGGTAGAATCTATTGAGTTGTAAGTGATCTGAACGTTTCATGATGATAGCACTTTCCTAAGGGGGTCAAACAATGTCCCAAAGGTCACCGGATCTGGTGTCAATTTAAAGAAGTAGTCCAGTTACACATTTGTGGGCTTATAACTTGGCTTCTGAATGTCCTAGAGAGATCAGGTTTATTTTAGTGTACTCCAATCAACAGCCCCTACAACCACAAAAAGGAATGGAGTCATTAGCACTTATGGTTTTTAAATGGCACCCAGAATTATGTTGCACGAAGCACAATTTCACATCATTCTGGGTTCATTTGTGTGAAAACAAGGTCCAATCAGGCTGAAACGTTACAGGAAGGTAGAATCTATTGAGTTGTAAGTGATCTGAACGTTTCATGATGATAGCACTTTCCTAAGGGGGTCAAACCATGTCCCAAAGGTCACTGGATCTGGTGTCAATTTGAAGAAGTAGTCCAGTTACACATTTGTGGGCTTATAACTTGGCTTCTGAATGTCCTAGAGAGATCAGGTTTGTTTTAATGTACTCCAATCAACAGCCCCTACAACCACAAAAAGGAATGGAGTCATTAGCACTTATGGTTTGTAAGTGGCACCCAGAATTATGTTGCACGAAGCACAATTTCACATCATTCTGGGTCAATTTGTGTGAAAACAAGGTCCAATCCGGCTGAAACGCTACAAGAAGGTAGAATCTATTGAGTTGTAAGTGATCTGAACGTTTCAAGATGATCGCACATTCCTATAGGGGGTCAAACCATGTCCCAAAGGTCACCGGGCCAAGTGTCACTTTAAAGAAGTAGTCCAGTTACACCTTTGTGGGCTTATAACTTGGCTTCTGAATGTCCTAGAGAGGTTAGGTTTGTTTTAGTGTACTCCAATCAACAGCCCCTACAACCACAAAAAGGAATGGAGTCATTAGCACTTATGGTTTGTAAATGGCACCCAGAATTATTTTGCACGAAGCACAATTTCACATCATTCTGGCTTCATTTGTGTGAAAACAAGGTCCAATCAGGCTGAAACGTTACAGGAAGGTAGAATCTATTGCGTTGTAAGTGATCTGAACGTTTCATGATGATAGCACTTTCCTAAGGGGGTCAAACCATGTCCCAAAGGTCACCGGATATGGTGTCAATTTAAAGAAGTAGTCCAGTTACACATTTGTGGGCTTATAACTTGGCTTCTGAATGTCCTAGAGCGATCAGTTTTGTTTTAGTGTACTCCAATCAACAGCCCCTACAACCACAAAAAGGAATGGAGTCATTAGCACTTATGGTTTGTAAATGGCACCCAGAATTATGTTGCACGAAGCACAATTTCACATCATTCTGGGTTCATTTGTGTGAAAACAAGGTCCAATCAGGCTGAAACGTTACAGGAAGGTAGAATCTATTGAGTTGTAAGTTATCTGAACGTTTCATGATGATAGCACTTTCCTAAGGGGGTCAAACCATGTCCCAAAGGTCACCGGATCTGGTGTCAATTTAAAGAAGTAGTCCAGTTACACATTTGTGGGCTTATAACTTGGCTTCTGAATGTCCTAGAGAGATCAGGTTTGTTTTAGTGTACTCCAATCAACAGCCCCTACAACCACAAAAAGGAATGGAGTCATTAGCACTTATGGTTTGTAAATGGCACCCAGAATTATGTTGCACGAAGCACAATTTCACATCATTCTGGGTCCATTTGTGTGAAAACAAGGTCCAATCAGGCTGAAACATTACAGGAAGGTAGAATCTATTAAATTGTAAGTGATCTGAACGTTTCATGATGATAGCACTTTCCTAAGGGGGTCAAACCATGTCCCAAAGGTCACCGGATCTGGTGTCTAAAGAAGTAGTCCAGTTACACATTTGTGGGCTTATAACTTGGCTTCTGAATGTCCTAGAGAGATCAGGTTTATTTTAGTGTACTCCAATCAACAGCCCCTACAACCACAAAAAGGAATGGAGTCATTAGCACTTATGGTTTTTAAATGGCACCCAGAATTATGTTGCACGAAGCACAATTTCACATCATTCTGGGTCCATTTGTGTGAAAACAAGGTCCAATCAGGCTGAAACGTTACAGGAAGGTAGAATCTATTGAGTTGTAAGTGATCTGAACGTTTCATGATGATAGCACTTTCCTAAGGGGGTCAAACCATGTCCCAAAGGTCACTGGATCTCGTGTCAATTTAAAGTAGTCCAGTTACACATTTGTGGGCTTATAACTTGGCTTCTGAATGTCCTAGAGAGATCAGGTTTGTTTTAATGTACTCCAATCAACAGCCCCTACAACCACAAAAAGGAATGGAGTCATTAGCACTTATGGTTTGTAAGTGGCACCCAGAATTATGTTGCACGAAGCACAATTTCACATCATTCTGGGTCAATTTGTGTGAAAACAAGGTCCAATCCGGCTGAAACGCTACAAGAAGGTAGAATCTATTGAGTTGTAAGTGATCTGAACGTTTAAAGATGATCGCACATTCCTATAGGGGGTCAAACCATGTCCCAAAGGTCACCGGGCCAAGTGTCACTTTAAGGAAGTAGTCCAGTTACACCTTTGTGGGCTTATAACTTGGCTTCTGAATGTCCTAGAGAGGTTAGGTTTGTTTTAGTGTACTCCAATCAACAGCCCCTACAACCACAAAAAGGAATGGAGTCATTAGCACTTATGGTTTGTAAATGGCACCCAGAATTATTTTGCACGAAGCACAATTTCACATCATTCTGGCTTCATTTGTGTGAAAACAAGGTCCAATCAGGCTGAAACGTTACAGGAAGGTAGAATCTATTGCGTTGTAAGTGATCTGAACGTTTCATGATGATGGCACTTTCCTAAGGGGGTCAAACCATGTCCCAAAGGTCACCGGATATGGTGTCAATTTAAAGAAGTAGTCCATTTACACATTTGTGGGCTTATAACTTGGCTTCTGAATGTCCTAGAGCGATCAGTTTTGTTTTAGTGTACTCCAATCAACAGCCCCTACAACCACAAAAAGGAATGGAGTCATTAGCACTTATGGTTTTTAAATGGCACCCAGAATTATGTTGCACGAAGCACAATTTCACATCATTCTGGGTTCATTTGTGTGAAAACAAGGTCCAATCAGGCTGAAACGTTACAGGAAGGTAGAATCTATTGAGTTGTAAGTGATCTGAACGTTTCATGATGATAGCACTTTCCTAAGGGGGTCAAACCATGTCCCAAAGGTCACCGGATCTGGTGTCAATTTAAAGAAGTAGTCCAGTTACACATTTGTGGGCTTATAACTTGGCTTCTGAATGTCCTAGAGAGATCAGGTTTGTTTTAGTGTACTCCAATCAACAGCCCCTACAACCACAAAAAGGAATGGAGTCATTAGCACTTATGGTTTGTAAATGGCACCCAGAATTATGTTGCACGAAGCACAATTTCACATCATTCTGGGTCCATTTGTGTGAAAACAAGGTCCAATCAGGCTGAAACATTACAGGAAGGTAGAATCTATTAAATTGTAAGTGATCTGAACGTTTCATGATGATGGCACTTCCCTAAGGGGGTCAAACCATGTCCCAAAGGTCACCGGATCTGGTGTCTAAAGAAGTAGTCCAGTTACACATTTGTGGGCTTATAACTTGGCTTCTGAATGTCCTAGAGAGATCAGGTTTGTTTTAGTATACTCCAATCAACAGCCCCTACAACCACAAAAAGGAATGGAGTCATTATCACTTATGGTTTTTAAATGGCACCCAGAATTATGTTGCACGAAGCACATATTCACATCATTCTGGGTTCATTTGTGTGAAAACAAGGTCCAATCAGGCTGAAACGTTAGAGGCAGGTAGAATCTATTGAGTTGTAAGTGATCTGAACGTTTCATGATGATAGCACTTTCCTAAGGGGGTCAAACATTGTCCCAAATGTCACCGGATCTGGTGTCAATTTAAAGTAGTAGTCAAGTTACACCTTTGTGGGCTTATAACTTGGCTTATGAATGTCCTGGAGAGGTCAGGTTTGTTTTAATGTACTCCAATCAACAGCCCCTACAACCACAAAAAGGAATGGAGTCATTAGCACTTAGGGTTTGTAAATGGCACCCAGAATTATGTTGCACGAAGCAAAATTTCACATCATTCTGGGTTCATTTGTGTGAAAACAAGGTCCAATCACGCAGAAACGTTACAGGAAGGTAAAATCTATTGAGTTGTAAGTGATCTGAACGTTTCATGATGATAGCACTTTCCTATAGGGGGACAAACCATGTCCCAAAGGTCACCGGGCCTGGTGTCACTTTAAAGAAGTAGTCCAGTTACACATTTGTGGGCTTATAACTTGGCTTCTGAATGTCCTAGAGAGATCAGGGTTGTTTTAGTGTACTCCAATCAACAGCCCCTACAACCACAAAAAGGAATGGAGTCATTAGCACTTATGGTTCTTAAATGGCACCCAGAATTATGTTGCACGAAGCACAATTTCACATCATTCTGGGTCCATTTGTGTGAAAACAAGGTCCAATCAGGCTGAAACGTTACAGGAAGGTAGAATCTATTGAGTTGTAAGTGATCTGAACGTTTCAAGATGATCGCACATTCCTATAGGGGGTAAAACCATGTCCCAAAGGTCACCGGGCCTGGTGTCACTTTAAAGAAGTAGTCCAGTTACATCTTTGTAGGCTTATAACTTGACTTCTGAATGTCCTAGAGAGATCAGGTTTGTTTTAATGTACTCCAATCAACAGCCCCTACAACCACAAAAAGGAATGGAGTCATTAGCACTTATGGTTTGTAAATGGCACCCAGAATTATGTTGCACGAAGCACAATTTCACATCATTCTGGGTTCATTTGTGTGAAAACAAGGTCCAATCAGGCAGAAACGTTACAGGAAGGTAGAATCTATTGAGTTGTAAGTGATCTGAACGTTTCATGATGATAGCACTTTCCTAAGGGGGTCAAACCATGTCGCAAAGGTCACCGGATCTGGTGTTACTTTAAAGAATTAGTCCAGTTACACATTTGTGGGCTTATAACTTGGCTTCTGAATGTCCTAGAGAGATCAGGTTTGTTTTAGTGTACTCCAATCAACAGCCCCTACAACCACAAAAAGGAATGGAGTCATTAGCACTTATGGTTTGTAAATGGCACCCAGAATTATGTTGCACGAAGCACAATTTCACATCATTCTGGGTCCATTTGTGTGAAAACAAGGTCCAATCAGGCTGAAACCTTACAAGAAGGTAGAATCTATTGAGTTGTAAGTGATCTGAACGTTTCATGATGATAGCACTTTCCTAAGGGGGTCAAACCATGTCCCAAAGGTCACCGGATCTGGTGTCAATTTAAAGTAGTCCAGTTACACAT
Source organism: Nothobranchius furzeri (assembly GCF_043380555.1). Taxonomy (NCBI): domain Eukaryota; kingdom Metazoa; phylum Chordata; class Actinopteri; order Cyprinodontiformes; family Nothobranchiidae; genus Nothobranchius; species Nothobranchius furzeri. The sequence goes on from NC_091756.1 coordinate 14,438,706, forward strand.
TTGTGGGCTTATAACTTGGCTTCTGAATGTCCTAGAGAGATCAGGTTTGTTTTAGTGTACTCCAATCAACAGCCCCTACAACCACAAAAAGGAATGGAGTCATTAGCACTTATGGTTTGTAAATGGCACCCAGAATTATGTTGCACGAAGCACAATTTCACTTCATTCTGGGTCCATTTGTGTGAAAACAAGGTCCAATCAGGCTGAAACGCTATAAGAAGGTAGAATCTATTGAGTTGTAAGTGATTTGAACGTTTCAAGATGATCGCACATTCCTATAGGGGGTAAAACCATGTCCCAAAGGTCACCGGGCCTGGTGTCACTTTAAAGAAGTAGTCCAGTTACATCTTTGTGGGCTTATAACTTGGCTTCTGAATGTCCTAGAGAGGTTAGGTTTGTTTTAGTGTACTCCAATCAACAGCCCCTACAACCACAAAAAGGAATGGAGTCATTAGCACTTATGGTTTGTAAATGGCACCCAGAATTATGTTGCACGAAGCACAATTTCACATCATTCTGGGTCCATTTGTGTGAAAACAAGGTCCAATCAGGCTGAAACCTTACAAGAAGGTAGAATCTATTGAGTTGTAAGTGATCTGAACGTTTCATGATGATAGCACTTTCCTAAGGGGGTCAAACCATGTCCCAAAGGTCACCGGATCTGGTGTCAATTTAAAGTAGTCCAGTTACACATTTGTGGGCTTATAACTTGGCTTCTGAATGTCCTAGAGAGATCAGGTTTGTTTTAGTGTACTCCAATCAACAGCCCCTACAACCACAAAAAGGAATGGAGTCATTAGCACTTATGGTTTGTAAATGGCACCCAGAATTATGTTGCACGAAGCACAATTTCACTTCATTCTGGGTCCATTTGTGTGAAAACAAGGTCCAATCAGGCTGAAACGCTATAAGAAGGTAGAATCTATTGAGTTGTAAGTGATTTGAACGTTTCAAGATGATCGCACATTCCTATAGGGGGTAAAACCATGTCCCAAAGGTCACCGGGCCTGGTGTCACTTTAAAGAAGTAGTCCAGTTACATCTTTGTGGGCTTATAACTTGGCTTCTGAATGTCCTAGAGAGGTTAGGTTTGTTTTAGTGTACTCCAATCAACAGCCCCTACAACCACAAAAAGGAATGGAGTCATTAGCACTTATGGTTTGTAAATGGCACCCAGAATTATGTTGCACGAAGCACAATTTCACTTCATTCTGGGTCCATTTGTGTGAAAACAAGGTCCAATCAGGCTGAAACGCTATAAGAAGGTAGAATCTATTGAGTTGTAAGTGATTTGAACGTTTCAAGATGATCGCACATTCCTATAGGGGGTAAAACCATGTCCCAAAGGTCACCGGGCCTGGTGTCACTTTAAAGAAGTAGTCCAGTTACCACTTTGTGGGCTTATAACTTGGCTTCTGAATGTCCTAGAGAGGTTAGGTTTGTTTTAGTGTACTCCAATCAACAGCCCCTACAACCACAAAAAGGAATGGAGTCATTAGCACTTATGGTTTGTAAATGGCACCCAGAATTATGTTGCACGAAGCACAATTTCACATCATTCTGGGTCCATTTGTGTGAAAACAAGGTCCAATCAGGCTGAAACCTTACAAGAAGGTAGAATCTATTGAGTTGTAAGTGATCTGAACGTTTCATGATGATAGCACTTTCCTAAGGGGGTCAAACCATGTCCCAAAGGTCACCGGATCTGGTGTCAATTTAAAGTAGTCCAGTTACACATTTGTGGGCTTATAACTTGGCTTCTGAATGTCCTAGAGAGATCAGGTTTGTTTTAGTGTACTCCAATCAACAGCCCCTACAACCACAAAAAGGAATGGAGTCATTAGCACTTATGGTTTGTAAATGGCACCCAGAATTATGTTGCACGAAGCACAATTTCACTTCATTCTGGGTCCATTTGTGTGAAAACAAGGTCCAATCAGGCTGAAACGCTATAAGAAGGTAGAATCTATTGAGTTGTAAGTGATTTGAACGTTTCAAGATGATCGCACATTCCTATAGGGGGTAAAACCATGTCCCAAAGGTCACCGGGCCTGGTGTCACTTTAAAGAAGTAGTCCAGTTACATCTTTGTGGGCTTATAACTTGGCTTCTGAATGTCCTAGAGAGGTTAGGTTTGTTTTAGTGTACTCCAATCAACAGCCCCTACAACCACAAAAAGGAATGGAGTCATTAGCACTTATGGTTTGTAAATGGCACCCAGAATTATGTTGCACGAAGCACAATTTCACATCATTCTGGGTTAATTTGTTTGAAAACAAGGTCCAATCAGGCTGAAACGTTACAAGAAGGTAGAATCTATTGAGTTGTAAGTGATCTGAACGTTTCATGATGATCGCACATTCCTATAGGGGGTCAAACCATGTCCCAAAGGTCACCGGGCCTGGTGTCACTTTAAAGAAGTAGTCCAGTTACACATTTGTGGGCTTATAACTTGGCTTCTGAATGTCCTGGAGAGATCAGGTTTGTTTTAGTGTACTCCAATCAACAGCCCCTACAACCACAAAAAGGAATGGAGTCATTAGCACTTATGGTTTGTAAATGGCACCCAGAATTATGTTGCACAAAGCACAATTTCACATCATTCTGGGTCCATTTGTGTGAAAACAAGGTCCAATCAGGCTGAAACGTTACAAGAAGGTAGAATCTATTGAGTTGTAAGTGATCTGAACGTTTCATGATGATAGCACTTTACTAAGGGGGTCAAACCATGTCCCAAAGGTCACCGGATCTGGTGTCAATTTAAAGAAGTAGTACAGTTACACATTTGTGGGCTTATAACTTGGCTTCTGAATGTCCTAGAGAGATCAGGTTTGTTTTAGTGTACTCCAATCAACAGCCCCTACAACCACAAAAAGGAATGGAGTCATTAGCACTTGTGGTTTGTAAATGGCACCCAGAATTATGTTGCACGAAGCACAATTTCACTTCATTCTGGGTTCATTTGTGTGAAAACAAGGTCCAATCAGGCTGAAACGTTACAAGAAGGTAGAATCTATTGAGTTGTAAGTGATCTGAACGTTTCATGATGATCGCACATTCCTATAGGGGGTCAAACCATGTCCCAAAGGTCACCGGGCCTGGTGTCACTTTAAAGAAGTAGTCCAGTTACACATTTGTGGGCTTATAACTTGGCTTCTGAATATCCTAGAGAGGTCAGGTTTGTTTTAGAGTACTCCAGTTAACAGCCCCCATTACCCCAAAGAGGAATGGAGTCATTAGCACTTATGGTTTTTAAATGGCACCCAGAATTATGTTGCACAAAGCACACTTTCACATCATTCTGGGTTCATTTGTGTGAAAACAAGGTCCAATCAGGCTGAAACGTTACAGGAAGTTAGAATCTATTGAGTTGTAAGTGATCTGAACGTTTCATGATGATAGCACTTTCCTATGGGGGTCAAACCATGTCCCAAAGGTCACCGGATCTGGTGTCAATTTAAAGAAGTAGTCCAGTTACACATTTGTGGGCTTATAACGTGGCTTCTGAATGTCCTAGAGAGATCAGGTTTGTTTTAGTATACTCCAATTAACAGCCCCTACAACCACAAAAAGGAATGGAGTCATTAGCACTTATGGTTTTTAAATGGCACCCAGAATTATGTTGCACGAAGCACAATTTTACATGATTCTGGGTCCATTTGTGTGAAAACAAGGTCCAATCAGGCTGAAACGTTACAGGAAGGTAGAATCTATTTAGTTGTAAGTGATCTGAACGTTTCATGATGATAGCGCTTTCCTAAGGGGATCAAACCATGTCCCAAAGGTCACCGGATCTGGTGTCAATTTAAAGAAGTAGTCCAGTTACACATTTGTGGGCTTATAACTTGTCTTCTGAATGTCCTAGAGAGATCAGGTTTGTTTTAGTGTACTCCAATCAACAGCCCCTACAACCACAAAAGGAATGGAGTCATTAGCCTTATGGTTTGTAAATGGCACCCAGAATTATGTTGCACGAAGCACAATTTCACATCATTCTGGGTCCATTTGTGTGAAAACAAGGTCCAATCAGGCTGAAACGTTACAGGAAGGTAGAATCTATTGAGTTGTAAGTGATCTGAACGTTTCAAGATGATCGCACATTCCTATAGGGGGTAAAACCATGTCCCAAAGGTCACCGGGCCTGGTGTCACTTTAAAGAAGTAGTCCAGTTACATCTTTGTAGGCTTATAACTTGACTTCTGAATGTCCTAGAGAGATCAGGTTTGTTTTAATGTACTCCAATCAACAGCCCCTACAACCACAAAAAGGAATGGAGTCATTAGCACTTATGGTTTGTAAATGGCACCCAGAATTATGTTGCACGAAGCACAATTTCACATCATTCTGGGTTCATTTGTGTGAAAACAAGGTCCAATCAGGCAGAAACGTTACAGGAAGGTAGAATCTATTGAGTTGTAAGTGATCTGAACGTTTCATGATGATAGCACTTTCCTAAGGGGGTCAAACCATGTCGCAAAGGTCACCGGATCTGGTGTTACTTTAAAGAATTAGTCCAGTTACACATTTGTGGGCTTATAACTTGGCTTCTGAATGTCCTAGAGAGATCAGGTTTGTTTTAGTGTACTCCAATCAACAGCCCCTACAACCACAAAAAGGAATGGAGTCATTAGCACTTATGGTTTGTAAATGGCACCCAGAATTATGTTGCACGAAGCACAATTTCACATCATTCTGGGTCCATTTGTGTGAAAACAAGGTCCAATCAGGCTGAAACCTTACAAGAAGGTAGAATCTATTGAGTTGTAAGTGATCTGAACGTTTCATGATGATAGCACTTTCCTAAGGGGGTCAAACCATGTCCCAAAGGTCACCGGATCTGGTGTCAATTTAAAGTAGTCCAGTTACACATTTGTGGGCTTATAACTTGGCTTCTGAATGTCCTAGAGAGATCAGGTTTGTTTTAGTGTACTCCAATCAACAGCCCCTACAACCACAAAAAGGAATGGAGTCATTAGCACTTATGGTTTGTAAATGGCACCCAGAATTATGTTGCACGAAGCACAATTTCACTTCATTCTGGGTCCATTTGTGTGAAAACAAGGTCCAATCAGGCTGAAACGCTATAAGAAGGTAGAATCTATTGAGTTGTAAGTGATTTGAACGTTTCAAGATGATCGCACATTCCTATAGGGGGTAAAACCATGTCCCAAAGGTCACCGGGCCTGGTGTCACTTTAAAGAAGTAGTCCAGTTACATCTTTGTGGGCTTATAACTTGGCTTCTGAATGTCCTAGAGAGGTTAGGTTTGTTTTAGTGTACTCCAATCAACAGCCCCTACAACCACAAAAAGGAATGGAGTCATTAGCACTTATGGTTTGTAAATGGCACCCAGAATTATGTTGCACGAAGCACAATTTCACTTCATTCTGGGTCCATTTGTGTGAAAACAAGGTCCAATCAGGCTGAAACGCTATAAGAAGGTAGAATCTATTGAGTTGTAAGTGATTTGAACGTTTCAAGATGATCGCACATTCCTATAGGGGGTAAAACCATGTCCCAAAGGTCACCGGGCCTGGTGTCACTTTAAAGAAGTAGTCCAGTTACCACTTTGTGGGCTTATAACTTGGCTTCTGAATGTCCTAGAGAGGTTAGGTTTGTTTTAGTGTACTCCAATCAACAGCCCCTACAACCACAAAAAGGAATGGAGTCATTAGCACTTATGGTTTGTAAATGGCACCCAGAATTATGTTGCACGAAGCACAATTTCACATCATTCTGGGTCCATTTGTGTGAAAACAAGGTCCAATCAGGCTGAAACCTTACAAGAAGGTAGAATCTATTGAGTTGTAAGTGATCTGAACGTTTCATGATGATAGCACTTTCCTAAGGGGGTCAAACCATGTCCCAAAGGTCACCGGATCTGGTGTCAATTTAAAGTAGTCCAGTTACACATTTGTGGGCTTATAACTTGGCTTCTGAATGTCCTAGAGAGATCAGGTTTGTTTTAGTGTACTCCAATCAACAGCCCCTACAACCACAAAAAGGAATGGAGTCATTAGCACTTATGGTTTGTAAATGGCACCCAGAATTATGTTGCACGAAGCACAATTTCACTTCATTCTGGGTCCATTTGTGTGAAAACAAGGTCCAATCAGGCTGAAACGCTATAAGAAGGTAGAATCTATTGAGTTGTAAGTGATTTGAACGTTTCAAGATGATCGCACATTCCTATAGGGGGTAAAACCATGTCCCAAAGGTCACCGGGCCTGGTGTCACTTTAAAGAAGTAGTCCAGTTACATCTTTGTGGGCTTATAACTTGGCTTCTGAATGTCCTAGAGAGGTTAGGTTTGTTTTAGTGTACTCCAATCAACAGCCCCTACAACCACAAAAAGGAATGGAGTCATTAGCACTGATGGTTTGTAAATGGCACCCAGAATTATGTTGCACGAAGCACAATTTCACATCATTCTGGGTTAATTTGTTTGAAAACAAGGTCCAATCAGGCTGAAACGTTACAAGAAGGTAGAATCTATTGAGTTGTAAGTGATCTGAACGTTTCATGATGATCGCACATTCCTATAGGGGGTCAAACCATGTCCCAAAGGTCACCGGGCCTGGTGTCACTTTAAAGAAGTAGTCCAGTTACACATTTGTGGGCTTATAACTTGGCTTCTGAATGTCCTGGAGAGATCAGGTTTGTTTTAGTGTACTCCAATCAACAGCCCCTACAACCACAAAAAGGAATGGAGTCATTAGCACTTATGGTTTGTAAATGGCACCCAGAATTATGTTGCACAAAGCACAATTTCACATCATTCTGGGTCCATTTGTGTGAAAACAAGGTCCAATCAGGCTGAAACGTTACAAGAAGGTAGAATCTATTGAGTTGTAAGTGATCTGAACGTTTCATGATGATAGCACTTTACTAAGGGGGTCAAACCATGTCCCAAAGGTCACCGGATCTGGTGTCAATTTAAAGAAGTAGTACAGTTACACATTTGTGGGCTTATAACTTGGCTTCTGAATGTCCTAGAGAGATCAGGTTTGTTTTAGTGTACTCCAATCAACAGCCCCTACAACCACAAAAAGGAATGGAGTCATTAGCACTTGTGGTTTGTAAATGGCACCCAGAATTATGTTGCACGAAGCACAATTTCACTTCATTCTGGGTTCATTTGTGTGAAAACAAGGTCCAATCAGGCTGAAACGTTACAAGAAGGTAGAATCTATTGAGTTGTAAGTGATCTGAACGTTTCATGATGATCGCACATTCCTATAGGGGGTCAAACCATGTCCCAAAGGTCACCGGGCCTGGTGTCACTTTAAAGAAGTAGTCCAGTTACACATTTGTGGGCTTATAACTTGGCTTCTGAATATCCTAGAGAGGTCAGGTTTGTTTTAGAGTACTCCAGTTAACAGCCCCCATTACCCCAAAGAGGAATGGAGTCATTAGCACTTATGGTTTTTAAATGGCACCCAGAATTATGTTGCACAAAGCACACTTTCACATCATTCTGGGTTCATTTGTGTGAAAACAAGGTCCAATCAGGCTGAAACGTTACAGGAAGTTAGAATCTATTGAGTTGTAAGTGATCTGAACGTTTCATGATGATAGCACTTTCCTATGGGGGTCAAACCATGTCCCAAAGGTCACCGGATCTGGTGTCAATTTAAAGAAGTAGTCCAGTTACACATTTGTGGGCTTATAACGTGGCTTCTGAATGTCCTAGAGAGATCAGGTTTGTTTTAGTATACTCCAATTAACAGCCCCTACAACCACAAAAAGGAATGGAGTCATTAGCACTTATGGTTTTTAAATGGCACCCAGAATTATGTTGCACGAAGCACAATTTTACATGATTCTGGGTCCATTTGTGTGAAAACAAGGTCCAATCAGGCTGAAACGTTACAGGAAGGTAGAATCTATTTAGTTGTAAGTGATCTGAACGTTTCATGATGATAGCGCTTTCCTAAGGGGATCAAACCATGTCCCAAAGGTCACCGGATCTGGTGTCAATTTAAAGAAGTAGTCCAGTTACACATTTGTGGGCTTATAACTTGTCTTCTGAATGTCCTAGAGAGATCAGGTTTGTTTTAGTGTACTCCAATCAACAGCCCCTACAACCACAAAAGGAATGGAGTCATTAGCCTTATGGTTTGTAAATGGCACCCAGAATTATGTTGCACGAAGCACAATTTCACATCATTCTGGGTCCATTTGTGTGAAAACAAGGTCCAATCAGGCTGAAACATTACAAGAAGGTAGAATCTATTGAGTTGTAAGTGATCTGAACGTTTCATGATGATCTCACATTCCCATGGGGGGTCAAACCATGTCCCAAAGGTCACCGGGCCTGGTGTCACTTTAAAGAAGTAGTCCAGTTACACCTTTGTGGGCTTATAACTTGGCTTCTGAATGTCCTAGAGAGGTCAGGTTTGTTTTAGTGTACTCCAACCAACAGCCCCTACAACCACAAAAAGGAATGGAGTCATTAGCACTTATGGTTTGTAAATGGCACCCAGAATTATGTTGCACGAAGCACAATTTCACATCATTCTGGGTCCATTTGTGTGAAAACAAGGTCCAATCAGGCTGAAACGTTACAGGAAGGTAGAATCTATTGAGTTGTAAGTGATCTGAACGTTTCATGATGATAGCACTTTCCTAAGGGGGTCAAACCATGTCCCAAAGGTCACCGGATCTGGTGTCAATTTAAAGAAGTAGTCCAGTTACACATTTGTGGGCTTAAAACTTGGCTTCTGAATGTCCTAGAGCGATCAGGTTTGCTTTAGTGTACTCCAATCAACAGCCCCTACAACCACAAAAAGGAATGGAGACATTAGCACTTATGGTTTTTTAAATGGCACCCAGAATTATGTTGCACGAAGCACAATTTCACATCATTCTGGGTTCATTTGTGTGAAAACAAGGTCAGATCAGGCTGAAACGTTACAGGAAGGTAGAATCTACTGAGTTGTAAGTGATCTGAACGTTTCATGTTGATAGCACTTTCCTAAGGGGGTCAAACCATGTCCCAAAGATCACCGGATCTGGTGTCAATTTAAAGAAGTAGTCCAGTTACACATTTGTGGGCTTATAACTTGGCTTCTGAATGTCCTAGAGAGGTTAGGTGTGTTTTAGTGTACTCCAATCAACAGCCCCTACAACCACAAAAAGGAATGGAGTCATTAGCACTTATGGTTTGTAAATGGCACCCAGAATTATGTTGCACGAAGCACAATTTCACATCATTCTGGGTTCATTTGTGTGAAAACAAGGTCCAATCAGGCAGAAACGTTACAGGAAGGTAAAATCTATTGAGTTGTAAGTGATCTGAACGTTTCATGATGATAGCACTTTCCTATAGGGGGACAAACCATGTCCCAAAGGTCACCAGGCCTGGTGTCACTTTAAAGAAGTAGTCCAGTTACACCTTTGTGGGCTTATAACTTGGCTTCTGAATGTCCTAGAGAGATCAGGGTTGTTTTAGTGTACTCCAATCAACAGCCCCTACAACCACAAAAAGGAATGGAGTCATTAGCACTTATGGTTCTTAAATGGCACCCAGAATTATGTTGCACGAAGCACAATTTCACATCATTCTGGGTCCATTTGTGTGAAAACAAGGTCCAATCAGGCTGAAATGTTACAGGAAGGTAGAATCTATTGAGTTGTAAGTGATCTGAACGTTTCAAGATAATCGCACATTCCTATAGGGGGTAAAACCATGTCCCAAAGGTCACCGGGCCTGGTGTCACTTTAAATAAGTAGTCCAGTTACATCTTTGTAGGCTTATAACTTGACTTCTGAATGTCCTAGAGAGATCAGGTTTGTTTTAATGTACTCCAATCAACAGCCCCTACAACCACAAAAAGGAATGGAGTCATTAGCACTTATGGTTTGTAAATGGCACCCAGAATTATGTTGCACGAAGCACAATTTCACATCATTCTGGGTTCATTTGTGTGAAAACAAGGTCCAATCAGGCAGAAACGTTACAGGAAGGTAGAATCTATTGAGTTGTAAGTGATCTGAACGTTTCATGATGATAGCACTTTCCTAAGGGGGTCAAACCATGTTGCAAAGGTCACCGGATCTGGTGTTACTTTAAAGAATTAGTCCAGTTACACATTTGTGGGCTTATAACTTGGCTTCTGAATGTCCTAGAGAGATCAGGTTTGTTTTAGTGTACTCCAATCAACAGCCCCTACAACCACAAAAAGGAATGGAGTCATTAGCACTTATGGTTTGTAAATGGCACCCAGAATTATGTTGCACGAAGCACAATTTCACATCATTCTGGGTCCATTTGTGTGAAAACAAGGTCCAATCAGGCTGAAACGTTACAAGAAGGTAGAATCTATTGAGTTGTAAGTGATCTGAACGTTTCATGATGATAGCACTTTCCTAAGGGGGTCAAACCATGTCCCAAAGGTCACCGGATCTGGTGTCAATTTAAAGTAGTCCAGTTACACATTTGTGGGCTTATAACTTGGCTTCTGAATGTCCTAGAGAGATCAGGTTTGTTTTAGTGTACTCCAATCAACAGCCCCTACAACCACAAAAAGGAATGGAGTCATTAGCACTTATGGTTTGTAAATGGCACCCAGAATTATGTTGCACGAAGCACAATTTCACTTCATTCTGGGTCCATTTGTGTGAAAACAAGGTCCAATCAGGCTGAAACGCTATAAGAAGGTAGAATCTATTGAGTTGTAAGTGATTTGAACGTTTCAAGATGATCGCACATTCCTATAGGGGGTAAAACCATGTCCCAAAGGTCACCGGGCCTGGTGTCACTTTAAAGAAGTAGTCCAGTTACATCTTTGTGGGCTTATAACTTGGCTTCTGAATGTCCTAGAGAAGTTAGGTTTGTTTTAGTGTACTCCAATCAACAGCCCCTACAACCACAAAAAGGAATGGAGTCATTAGCACTTATGGTTTGTAAATGGCACCCAGAATTATGTTGCACGAAGCACAATTTCACATCATTCTGGGTTAATTTGTGTGAAAACAAGGTCCAATCAGGCTGAAACGTTACAAGAAGGTAGAATCTATTGAGTTGTAAGTGATCTGAACGTTTCATGATGATCGCACATTCCTATAGGGGGTCAAACCATGTCCCAAAGGTCACCGGGCCTGGTGTCACTTTAAAGAAGTAGTCCAGTTACACATTTGTGGGCTTATAACTTGGCTTCTGAATGTCCTGGAGAGATCAGGTTTGTTTTAGTGTACTCCAATCAACAGCCCCTACAACCACAAAAAGGAATGGAGTCATTAGCACTTATGGTTTGTAAATGGCACCCAGATTTATGTTGCACGAAGCACAATTTCACATCATTCTGGGTCCATTTGTGTGAAAACAAGGTCCAATCAGGCTGAAACGTTACAAGAAGGTAGAATCTATTGAGTTGTAAGTGATCTGAACGTTTCATGATGATAGCACTTTCCTAAGGGGGTCAAACCATGTCCCAAAGGTCACCGGATCTGGTGTCAATTTAAAGAAGTAGTACAGTTACACATTTGTGAGCTTAAAACTTGGCTTCTGAATGTCCTAGAGAGATCAGGTTTGTTTTAGTGTACTCCAATCAACAGCCCCTACAACCACAAAAAGGAATGGAGTCATTAGCACTTGTGGTTTGTAAATGGCACCCAGAATTATGTTGCACGAAGCACAATTTCACTTCATTCTGGGTTCATTTGTGTGAAAACAAGGTCCAATCAGGCTGAAACGTTACAAGAAGGTAGAATCTATTGAGTTGTAAGTGATCTGAACGTTTCATGATGATCGCACATTCCTATAGGGGGTCAAACCATGTCCCAAAGGTCACTGGGCCTGGTGTCACTTTAAAGAAGTAGTCCAGTTACACATTTGTGGGCTTATAACTTGGCTTCTGAATATCCTAGAGAGGTCAGGTTTGTTTTAGAGTACTCCAGTTAACAGCCCCCATTACCCCAAAGAGGAATGGAGTCATTAGCACTTATGGTTTTTAAATGGCACCCAGAATTATGTTGCACAAAGCACACTTTCACATCATTCTGGGTTCATTTGTGTGAAAACAAGGTCCAATCAGGCTGAAACGTTACAGGAAGTTAGAATCTATTGAGTTGTAAGTGATCTGAACGTTTCATGATGATAGCACTTTCCTAAGGGGGTCAAACCATGTCCCAAAGGTCACCGGATCTGGTGTCAATTTAAAGAAGTAGTCCAGTTACACATTTGTGGGCTTATAACGTGGCTTCTGAATGTCCTAGAGAGATCAGGTTTGTTTTAGTATACTCCAATTAACAGCCCCTACAACCACAAAAAGGAATGGAGTCATTAGCACTTATGGTTTTTAAATGGCACCCAGAATTATGTTGCACGAAGCACAATTTCACATGATTCTGGGTCCATTTGTGTGAAAACAAGGTCCAATCAGGCTGAAACGTTACAGGAAGGTAGAATCTATTTAGTTGTAAGTGATCTGAACGTTTCATGATGATAGCGCTTTCCTAAGGGGATCAAACCATGTCCCAAAGGTCACCGGATCTGGTGTCAATTTAAAGAAGTAGTCCAGTTACACATTTGTGGGCTTATAACTTGGCTTCTGAATGTCCTAGAGAGATCAGGTTTGTTTTAGTGTACTCCAATCAACAGCCCCTACAACCACAAAAGGAATGGAGTCATTAGCCTTATGGTTTGTAAATGGCACCCAGAATTATGTTGCACGAAGCACAATTTCACATCATTCTGGGTCCATTTGTGTGAAAACAAGGTCCAATCAGGCTGAAACATTACAAGAAGGTAGAATCTATTGAGTTGTAAGTGATCTGAACGTTTCATGATGATCTCACATTCCCATGGGGGGTCAAACCATGTCCCAAAGGTCACCGGGCCTGGTGTCACTTTAAAGAAGTAGTCCAGTTACACCTTTGTGGGCTTATAACTTGGCTTCTGAATGTCCTAGAGAGGTCAGGTTTGTTTTAGTGTACTCCAACCAACAGCCCCTACAACCACAAAAAGGAATGGAGTCATTAGCACTTATGGTTTGTAAATGGCACCCAGAATTATGTTGCACGAAGCACAATTTCACATCATTCTGGGTCCATTTGTGTGAAAACAAGGTCCAATCAGGCTGAAACGTTACAGGAAGGTAGAATCTATTGAGTTGTAAGTGATCTGAACGTTTCATGATGATAGCACTTTCCTAAGGGGGTCAAACCATGTCCCAAAGGTCACCGGATCTGGTGTCAATTTAAAGAAGTAGTCCAGTTACACATTTGTGGGCTTAAAACCTGGCTTCTGAATGTCCTAGAGCGATCAGGTTTGCTTTAGTGTACTCCAATCAACAGCCCCTACAACCACAAAAAGGAATGGAGACATTAGCACTTATGGTTTTTTAAATGGCACCCAGAATTATGTTGCACGAAGCACAATTTCACATCATTCTGGGTTCATTTGTGTGAAAACAAGGTCCAATCAGGCTGAAACGTTACAGGAAGGTAGAATCTACTGAGTTGTAAGTGATCTGAACGTTTCATGTTGATAGCACTTACCTAAGGGGGTCAAACCATGTCCCAAAGATCACCGGATCTGGTGTCAATTTAAAGAAGTAGTCCAGTTACACATTTGTGGGCTTATAACTTGGCTTCTGAATGTCCTAGAGAGATCAGGTTTGTTTTAGTGTACTCCAATCAACAGCCCCTACAACCACAAAAAGGAATGGAGTCATTAGCACTTATGGTTTGTAAATGGCACCCAGAATTATGTTGCACGAAGCACAATTTCACATCATTCTGGGTCCATTTGTGTGAAAACAAGGTCCAATCAGGCTGAAACGCTACAAGAAGGTAGAATCTATTGAGTTGTAAGTGATCTGAACATTTCAAGATGATCGCACATTCCTATAGGGGGTAAAACCATGTCCCAAAGGTCACCGGGCCTGGTGTCACTTTAAAGAAGTAGTCCAGTTACACCTTTGTGGGCTTATAACTTGGCTTCTGAATGTCCTAGAGAGGTTAGGTGTGTTTTAGTGTACTCCAATCAACAGCCCCTACAACCACAAAAAGGAATGGAGTCATTAGCACTTATGGTTTGTAAATGGCACCCAGAATTATGTTGCACGAAGCACAATTTCACATCATTCTGGGTTCATTTGTGTGAAAACAAGGTCCAATCAGGCAGAAACGTTACAGGAAGGTAAAATCTATTGAGTTGTAAGTGATCTGAACGTTTCATGATGATAGCACTTTCCTATAGGGGGACAAACCATGTCCCAAAGGTCACCGGGCCTGGTGTCACTTTAAAGAAGTAGTCCAGTTACACCTTTGTGGGCTTATAACTTGGCTTCTGAATGTCCTAGAGAGATCAGGGTTGTTTTAGTGTACTCCAATCAACAGCCCCTACAACCACAAAAAGGAATGGAGTCATTAGCACTTATGGTTCTTAAATGGCACCCAGAATTATGTTGCACGAAGCACAATTTCACATCATTCTGGGTCCATTTGTGTGAAAACAAGGTCCAATCAGGCTGAAACGTTACAGGAAGGTAGAATCTATTGAGTTGTAAGTGATCTGAACGTTTCAAGATGATCGCACATTCCTATAGGGGGTAAAACCATGTCCCAAAGGTCACCGGGCCTGGTGTCACTTTAAAGAAGTAGTCCAGTTACATCTTTGTAGGCTTATAACTTGACTTCTGAATGTCCTAGAGAGATCAGGTTTGTTTTAATGTACTCCAATCAACAGCCCCTACAACCACAAAAAGGAATGGAGTCATTAGCACTTATGGTTTGTAAATGGCACCCAGAATTATGTTGCACGAAGCACAATTTCACATCATTCTGGGTTCATTTGTGTGAAAACAAGGTCCAATCAGGCAGAAACGTTACAGGAAGGTAGAATCTATTGAGTTGTAAGTGATCTGAACGTTTCATGATGATAGCACTTTCCTAAGGGGGTCAAACCATGTTGCAAAGGTCACCGGATCTGGTGTTACTTTAAATAATTAGTCCAGTTACACATTTGTGGGCTTATAACTTTGCTTCTGAATGTCCTAGAGAGATCAGGTTTGTTTTAGTGTACTCCAATCAACAGCCCCTACAACCACAAAAAGGAATGGAGTCATTAGCACTTATGGTTTGTAAATGGCACCCAGAATTATGTTGCACGAAGCACAATTTCACATCATTCTGGGTCCATTTGTGTGAAAACAAGGTCCAATCAGGCTGAAACGTTACAAGAAGGTAGAATCTATTGAGTTGTAAGTGATCTGAACGTTTCATGATGATAGCACTTTCCTAAGGGGGTCAAACCATGTCCCAAAGGTCACCGGATCTGGTGTCAATTTAAAGTAGTCCAGTTACACATTTGTGGGCTTATAACTTGGCTTCTGAATGTCCTAGAGAGATCAGGTTTTTTTTAGTGTACTCCAATCAACAGCCCCTACAACCACAAAAAGGAATGGAGTCATTAGCACTTATGGTTTGTAAATGGCACCCAGAATTATGTTGCACGAAGCACAATTTCACTTCATTCTGGGTCCATTTGTGTGAAAACAAGGTCCAATCAGGCTGAAACGCTATAAGAAGGTAGAATCTATTGAGTTGTAAGTGATTTGAACGTTTCAACATGATCGCACATTCCTATAGGGGGTAAAACCATGTCCCAAAGGTCACCGGGCCTGGTGTCACTTTAAAGAAGTAGTCCAGTCACATCTTTGTGGGCTTATAACTTGGCATCTGAATGTCCTAGAGAGGTTAGGTTTGTTTTAGTGTACTCCAATCAACAGCCCCTACAACCACAAAAAGGAATGGAGTCATTAGCACTTATGGTTTGTAAATGGCACCCAGAATTATGTTGCACGAAGCACAATTTCACATCATTCTGGGTTAATTTGTGTGAAAACAAGGTCCAATCAGGCTGAAACGTTACAAGAAGGTAGAATCTATTGAGTTGTAAGTGATCTGAACGTTTCATGATGATCGCACATTCCTATAGGGGGTCAAACCATGTCCCAAAGGTCACCGGGCCTGGTGTCACTTTAAAGAAGTAGTCCAGTTACACATTTGTGGGCTTATAACTTGGCTTCTGAATGTCCTGGAGAGATCAGGTTTGTTTTAGTGTACTCCAATCAACAGCCCCTACAACCACAAAAAGGAATGGAGTCATTAGCACTTATGGTTTGTAAATGGCACCCAGAATTATGTTGCACGAAGCACAATTTCACATCATTCTGGGTCCATTTGTGTGAAAACAAGGTCCAATCAGGCTGAAACGTTACAAGAAGGTAGAATCTATTGAGTTGTAAGTGATCTGATCGTTTCATGATGATAGCACTTTCCTAAGGGGGTCAAACCATGTCCCAAAGGTCACCGGATCTGGTGTCAATTTAAAGAAGTAGTACAGTTACACATTTGTGGGCTTATAACTTTGCTTCTGAATGTCCTAGAGAGATCAGGTTTGTTTTAGTGTACTCCAATCAACAGCCCCTACAACCACAAAAAGGAATGGAGTCATTAGCACTTGTGGTTTGTAAATGGCACCCAGAATTATGTTGCACGAAGCACAATTTCACTTCATTCTGGGTTCATTTGTGTGAAAACAAGGTCCAATCAGGCTGAAACGTTACAAGAAGGTAGAATCTATTGAGTTGTAAGTGATCTGAACGTTTCATGATGATCGCACATTCCTATAGGGGGTCAAACCATGTCCCAAAGGTCACCGGGCCTGGTGTCACTTTAAAGAAGTAGTCCAGTTACACATTTGTGGGCTTATAACTTGGCTTCTGAATATCCTAGAGAGGTCAGGGTTGTTTTAGAGTACTCCAGTTAACAGCCCCCATTACCCCAAAGAGGAATGGAGTCATTAGCACTTATGGTTTTTAAATGGCACCCAGAATTATGTTGCACAAAGCACACTTTCACATCATTCTGGGTTCATTTGTGTGAAAACAAGGTCCAATCAGGCTGAAACGTTACAGGAAGTTAGAATCTATTGAGTTGTAAGTGATCTGAACGTTTCATGATGATAGCACTTTCCTAAGGGGGTCAAACCATGTCCCAAAGGTCACCGGATCTGGTGTCAATTTAAAGAAGTAGTCCAGTTACACATTTGTGGGCTTATAACGTGGCTTCTGAATGTCCTAGAGAGATCAGGTTTGTTTTAGTATACTCCAATTAACAGCCCCTACAACCACAAAAAGGAATGGAGTCATTAGCACTTATGGTTTTTAAATGGCACCCAGAATTATGTTGCACGAAGCACAATTTCACATGATTCTGGGTCCATTTGTGTGAAAACAAGGTCCAATCAGGCTGAAACGTTACAGGAAGGTAGAATCTATTTAGTTGTAAGTGATCTGAACGTTTCATGATGATAGCACTTTCCTAAGGGGATCAAACCATGTCCCAAAGGTCACCGGATCTGGTGTCAATTTAAAGAAGTAGTCCAGTTACACATTTGTGGGCTTATAACTTGGCTTCTGAATGTCCTAGAGAGATCAGGTTTGTTTTAGTGTACTCCAATCAACAGCCCCTACAACCACAAAAGGAATGGAGTCATTAGCCTTATGGTTTGTAAATGGCACCCAGAATTATGTTGCACGAAGCACAATTTCACATCATTCTGGGTCCATTTGTGTGAAAACAAGGTCCAATCAGGCTGAAACATTACAAGAAGGTAGAATCTATTGAGTTGTAAGTGATCTGAACGTTTCATGATGATCTCACATTCCCATAGGGGGTCAAACCATGTCCCAAAGGTCACCGGGCCTGGTGTCACTTTAAAGAAGTAGTCCAGTTACACCTTTGTGGGCTTATAACTTGGCTTCTGAATGTCCTAGAGAGGTCAGGTTTGTTTTAGTGTACTCCAACCAACAGCCCCTACAACCACAAAAAGGAATGGAGTCATTAGCACTTATGGTTTGTAAATGGCACCCAGAATTATGTTGCACGAAGCACAATTTCACATCATTCTGGGTCCATTTGTGTGAAAACAAGGTCCAATCAGGCTGAAACGTTACAGGAAGGTAGAATCTATTGAGTTGTAAGTGATCTGAACGTTTCATGATGATAGCACTTTCCTAAGGGGGTCAAACCATGTCCCAAAGGTCACCGGATCTGGTGTCAATTTAAAGAAGTAGTCCAGTTACACATTTGTGGGCTTAAAACTTGGCTTCTGAATGTCCTAGAGCGATCAGGTTTGCTTTAGTGTACTCCAATCAACAGCCCCTACAACCACAAAAAGGAATGGAGACATTAGCACTTATGGTTTTTTAAATGGCACCCAGAATTATGTTGCACGAAGCACAATTTCACATCATTCTGGGTTCATTTGTGTGAAAACAAGGTCCAATCAGGCTGAAACGTTACAGGAAGGTAGAATCTACTGAGTTGTAAGTGATCTGAACGTTTCATGTTGATAGCACTTTCCTAAGGGGGTCAAACCATGTCCCAAAGATCACCG
The DNA here is from genome assembly GCF_043380555.1 of Nothobranchius furzeri. Classification (NCBI taxonomy): domain Eukaryota; kingdom Metazoa; phylum Chordata; class Actinopteri; order Cyprinodontiformes; family Nothobranchiidae; genus Nothobranchius; species Nothobranchius furzeri. Next base: position 14,457,114 of record NC_091756.1, read on the forward strand.
GATCTGGTGTCAATTTAAAGAAGTAGTCCAGTTACACATTTGTGGGCTTATAACTTGGCTTCTGAATGTCCTAGAGAGATCAGGTTTGTTTTAGTGTACTCCAATCAACAGCCCCTACAACCACAAAATGGAATGGAGTCATTAGCACTTATGGTTTGTAAATGGCACCCAGAATTATGTTGCACGAAGCACAATTTCACATCATTCTGGGTTCATTTGTGTGAAAACAAGGTCCAATCAGGCTGAAACGTTACAGGAAGGTAGAATCTACTGAGTTGTAAGTGATCTGAACGTTTCATGTTGATAGCACTTTCCTAAGGGGGTCAAACCATGTCCCAAAGATCACCGGATCTGGTGTCAATTTAAAGAAGTAGTCCAGTTACACATTTGTGGGCTTATAACTTGGCTTCTGAATGTCCTAGAGAGATCAGGTTTGTTTTAGTGTACTCCAATCAACAGCCCCTACAACCACAAAATGGAATGGAGTCATTAGCACTTATGGTTTGTAAATGGCACCCAGAATTATGTTGCACGAAGCACAATTTCACATCATTCTGGGTCCATTTGTGTGAAAACAAGGTCCAATCAGGCTGAAACGCTACAAGAAGGTAGAATCTATTGAGGGTTAAGTGATCTGAACATTTCAAGATGATCGCACATTCCTATAGGGGGTAAAACCATGTCCCAAAGGTCACCGGGCCTGGTGTCACTTTAAAGAAGTAGTCCAGTTACACCTTTGTGGGCTTATAACTTGGCTTCTGAATGTCCTAGAGAGGTTAGGTGTGTTTTAGTGTACTCCAATCAACAGCCCCTACAACCACAAAAAGGAATGGAGTCATTAGCACTTATGGTTTGTAAATGGCACCCAGAATTATGTTGCACGAAGCACAATTTCACATCATTCTGGGTTCATTTGTGTGAAAACAAGGTCCAATCAGGCTGAAACGTTACAGGAAGGTAGAATCTATTTAGTTGTAAGTGATCTGAACGTTTCATGATGATAGCGCTTTCCTAAGGGGATCAAACCATGTCCCAAAGGTCACCGGATCTGGTGTCAATTTAAAGAAGTAGTCCAGTTACACATTTGTTGGCTTATAACTTGGCTTCTGAATGTCCTACAGAGATCAGGTTTGTTTTAGTGTACTCCAATCAACAGCCCCTACAACCACAAAAGGAATGGAGTCATTAGCACTTATGGTTTGTAAATGGCACCCAGAATTATGTTGCACGAAGCACAATTTCACATCATTCTGGGTCCATTTGTGTGAAAACAAGGTTCAATCAGGCTGAAACGTTACAAGAAGGTAGAATCTATTGAGTTGTAAGTGATCTGAACGTTTCATGATGATCGCACATTCCTATAGGGGGTCAAACCATGTCCCAAAGGTCACCGGGCCTGGTGTCACTTTAAAGAAGTAGTCCAGTTACACCATTGTGGGCTTATAACTTGGCTTCTGAATGTCCTAGAGAGGTCAGGTTTGTTTTAGTGTACTCCAATCAAAAGCCCCTACAACCACAAAAAGGAATGGAGTCATTAGCACTTATGGTTTGTAAATGGCACCCAGAATTATGTTGCACGAAGCACAATTTCACATCATTCTGGGTTCATTTGTGTGAAAACAAGGTCCAATCAGGCTGACACCTTACAGGAAGGTAGAATCTATTGAGTTGTAAGTGATCTGAACGTTTCATGATGATAGCACTTTCCTAAGGGGGTCTACCCATGTCCCAAAGGTCACCGGATCTGGTGTCAATTTAAAGAAGTAGTCCAGTTACTCATTTGTGGGCTTATAACTTGGCTTCTGAATGTCCTAGAGAGATCAGGGTTGTTTTAGTGTACTCCAATCAACATACCCTACAACCACAAAAAGGAATGGAGTCATTAGCACTTATGGTTTTTAAATGGCACCCAGAATTATGTTGCACGAAGCACAATTTCACATCATTCTGGGTTCATTTGTGTGAAAACAAGGTCCAATCAGGCTGAAACGTTACAGGAAGGTAGAATCTATTGAATTGTAAGTGATCTGAACGTTTCATGATGATCGCACATTCCTATAGGGGGTCAAACCATGTCCCAAAGGTCACCGGGCCTGGTGTCACTTTAAAGAAGTAGTCCAGTTACACCATTGTGGGCTTATAACTTGGCTTCTGAATGTCCTAGAGAGGTCAGGTTTGTTTTAGTGTACTCCAATCAACAGCCCCTACAACCACAAAAAGGAATGGAGTCATTAGCACTTATGGTTTGTAAATGGCACCCAGAATTATGTTGCACGAAGCACAATTTCACATCATTCTGGGTTCATTTGTGTGAAAACAAGGTCCAATCAGGCTGACACCTTACAGGAAGGTAGAATCTATTGAGTTGTAAGTGATCTGAACGTTTCATGATGATAGCACTTTCCTAAGGGGGTCTACCCATGTCCCAAAGGTCACCGGATCTGGTGTCAATTTAAAGAAGTAGTCCAGTTACACATTTGTGGGCTTATAACTTGGCTTCTGAATGTCCTAGAGAGATCAGGTTTATTTTAGTGTACTCCAATCAACAGCCCCTACAACCACAAAAAGGAATGGAGTCATTAGCACTTATGGTTTTTAAATGGCACCCAGAATTATGTTGCACGAAGCACAATTTCACATCATTCTGGGTTCATTTGTGTGAAAACAAGGTCCAATCAGGCTGAAACGTTACAGGAAGGTAGAATCTATTGAGTTGTAAGTGATCTGAACGTTTCATGATGATAGCACTTTCCTAAGGGGGTCAAACCATGTCCCAAAGGTCACCGGGCCTGGTGTCACTTTAAAGAAGTAGTCCAGTTACAACTTTGTGGGCTTATAACTTGGCTTCTGAATGTCTTAGAGAGGTCAGGTTTGTTTTAGTGTACTCCAACCAACAGCCCCTACAACCACAAAAAGGAATGGAGTCATTAGCACTTATGGTTTGTAAATGGCACCCAGAATTATGTTGCACGAAGCACAATTTCACATCATTCTGGGTCCATTTGTGTGAAAACAATGTCCAATCAGGCTGAAACGTTACAGGAAGGTAGAATCTATTGAGTTGTAAGTGATCTGAACGTTTCATGATGATAGCACTTTCCTAAGGGGGTCAAACCATGTCCCAAAGGTCACCGGATCTGGTGTCAATTTAAAGAAGTAGTCCAGTTACACATTTGTGGGCTTAAAACTTGGCTTCTGAATGTCCTAGAGCGATCAGGTTTGCTTTAGTGTACTCCAATCAACAGCCCCTACAACCACAAAAAGGAATGGAGACATTAGCACTTATGGTTTTTTAAATGGCACCCAGAATTATGTTGCACGAAGCACAATTTCACATCATTCTGGGTTCATTTGTGTGAAAACAAGGTCCAATCAGGCTGAAACGTTACAGGAAGGTAGAATCTACTGAGTTGTAAGTGATCTGAACGTTTCATGATGATAGCACTTTCCTAAGGGGGTCAAACCATGTCCCAAAGATCACCGGATCTGGTGTCAATTTAAAGAAGTAGTCCAGTTACACATTTGTGGGCTTATAACTTGGCTTCTGAATGTCCTAGAGAGATCAGGTTTGTTTTAGTGTACTCCAATCAACAGCCCCTACAACCACAAAAAGGAATGGAGTCATTAGCACTTATGGTTTGTAAATGGCACCCAGAATTATGTTGCACGAAGCACAATTTCACATCATTCTGGGTCCATTTGTGTGAAAACAAGGTCCAATCAGGCTGAAACGCTACAAGAAGGTAGAATCTATTGAGTTGTAAGTGATCTGAACATTTCAAGATGATCGCACATTCCTATAGGGGGTAAAACCATGTCCCAAAGGTCACCGGGCCTGGTGTCACTTTAAAGAAGTAGTCCAGTTACACCTTTGTGGGCTTATAACTTGGCTTCTGAATGTCCTAGAGAGGTTAGGTGTGTTTTAGTGTACTCCAATCAACAGCCCCTACAACCACAAAAAGGAATGGAGTCATTAGCACTTATGGTTTGTAAATGGCACCCAGAATTATGTTGCACGAAGCACAATTTCACATCATTCTTGGTTCATTTGTGTGAAAACAAGGTCCAATCAGGCTGAAACGTTACAGGAAGGTAGAATCTATTTAGTTGTAAGTGATCTGAACGTTTCATGATGTTAGCGCTTTCCTAAGGGGATCAAACCATGTCCCAAAGGTCACCGGATCTGGTGTCAATTTAAAGAAGTAGTCCAGTTACACATTTGTGGGCTTATAACTTGGCTTCTGAATGTCCTACAGAGATCAGGTTTGTTTTAGTGTACTCCAATCAACAGCCCCTAAAACCACAAAAGGAATGGAGTCATTAGCACTTATGGTTTGTAAATGGCACCCAGAATTATGTTGCACGAAGCACAATTTCACATCATTCTGGGTCCATTTGTGTGAAAACAAGGTTCAATCAGGCTGAAACGTTACAAGAAGGTAGAATCTATTGAGTTGTAAGTGATCTGAACGTTTCATGATGATCGCACATTCCTATAGGGGGTCAAACCATGTCCCAAAGGTCACCGGGCCTGGTGTCACTTTAAAGAAGTAGTCCAGTTACACCATTGTGGGCTTATAACTTGGCTTCTGAATGTCCTAGAGAGGTCAGGTTTGTTTTAGTGTACTCCAATCAACAGCCCCTACAACCACAAAAAGGAATGGAGTCATTAGCACTTATGGTTTGTAAATGGCACCCAAAATTATGTTGCACGAAGCACAATTTCACATCATTCTGGGTTCATTTGTGTGAAAACAAGGTCCAATCAGGCTGACACCTTACAGGAAGGTAGAATCTATTGAGTTGTAAGTGATCTGAACGTTTCATGATGATAGCACTTTCCTAAGGGGGTCTACCCATGTCCCAAAGGTCACCGGATCTGGTGTCAATTTAAAGAAGTAGTCCAGTTACTCATTTGTGGGCTTATAACTTGGCTTCTGAATGTCCTAGAGAGATCAGGGTTGTTTTAGTATACTCCAATCAACATACCCTACAACCACAAAAAGGAATGGAGTCATTAGCACTTATGGTTTTTAAATGGCACCCAGAATTATGTTGCACGAAGCAAGATTTCACATCATTCTGGGTTCATTTGTGTGAAAACAAGGTCCAATCAGGCTGAAACGTTACAGGAAGGTAGAATCTATTGAATTGTAAGTGATCTGAACGTTTCATGATGATAGCACTTTCCTAAGGGGGTCAATCCATGTCGCAAAGGTCACCGGATCTGGTGTCAATTTAAAGAAGTAGTCCAGTTACACATTTGTGGGCTTATAATTTGGCTTCTGAATGTCCTAGAGATGTCAGGTTTGTTTTAATGTACTCCAATCAACAGCCCCTACAACCACAAAAAGGAATGGAGTCATTAGCACTTATGGTATGTAAATGGCACCCAGAATTATGTTGCACGAAGCACACTTTCACATCAATCTGGGTTCATTTGTGTGAAAACAAGGTCCAATCAGGCTGAAACGTTACAGGAAGGTAGAATCTATTGAGTTGTAAGTGATCTGAACGTTTCATGATGATAGCACTTTCCTAAGGGGGTCAAACCATGTCCCAAAGGTCACCGGATCTGGTGTCAATTTAAAGAAGTAGTCCAGTTACACATTTGTGGGCTTATAACTTGGCTTCTGAATGTCCTAGAGAGGTCAGGTTTGTTTTAGTGTACTCCAATCAACAGCCCCTACAACCACAAAAAGGAATGGAGTCATTAGCACTTATGGTTTGTAAATGGCACCCAGAATTATATTGCACGAAGCACAATTTCACATCATTCTGGGTCCATTTGTGTGAAAACAAGGTCCAATCAGGCTGAAACGTTACAGGAAGGTACAATCTATTGAGTTGTAAGTGATCTGAACGTTTCATGATGATAGCACTTTCCTAAGGGGGTCAAACCATGTCCCAAAGGTCACCGGATCTGGTGTTAATTTAAAGAAGCAGTCCAGTTACACATTTGTGGGCTTATAACATGGCTTCTGAATGTCCTAGAGAGATCAGGTTTGTTTTAATGTACTCCAATCAACAGCCCCTACAACCACAAAAAGGAATGGAGATATTAGCACTTATGGTTTGTAAATGGCACCCAGAATTATGTTGCACGAAGCACAATTTCACATCATTCTGGGTTCATTTGTGTGAAAACAAGGTCCAATCAGGCTGAAACGTTACAGGAAGGTAGAATCTACTGAGTTGTAAGTGATCTGAACGTTTCATGATGATAGCACTTTCCTAATGGGGTCAAACCATGTCCCAAAGGTCACCGGAACTGGTGTCAATTTAAAGAAGTAGTCCAGTTACACATTTGTGGGCTTATAACTTGGCTTATGAATGTCCTAGAGAGATCAGGTTTGTTTTAGCGTACTCCAATTAACAGCCCCCATTACCCCAAAAAGGAATGGAGTCATTAGCACTTATGGTTTTTAAATGGCACCCAGAATTATGTTGCACGAAGCACAATTTCACATCATTCTGGGTTCATTTGTGTGAAAACAAGGTCCAATCAGGCTGAAACGTTACAGGAAGGTAGAATCTATTGAGTTGCAAGTGATCTGAACGTTTCATGATGATAGCACTTTCCTAAGGGGGTCAAACCATGTCCCAAAAGTCACCGGATCTGGTGTCATTTTAAAGAAGTAGTACAGTTACACATTTGTGGGCTTATAACTTGGCTTCTGAATGTCCTAGAGAGATCAGGTTTGTTTTAGTGTACTCCAATCAACAGCCCCTACAACCACAAAAAGGAATGGAGTCATTAGAACTTATGGTTTGTAAATGGCACCCAGAATTATGTTGCACGAAGCACAATTTCACATCATTCTGGGTCCATTTGTGTGAAAACAAGGTCCAATCAGGCTGAAACGCTACAAGAAGGTAGATTCTATTGAGTTGTAAGTGATCTGAATGTTTCAAGATGATCGCACATTCCTATAGGGGGTAAAACCATGTCCCAAAGGTCACCGGGCCTGGTGTCACTTTAAAGTAGTAGTCCAGTTACACCTTTGTGGGCTTATAACTTGGCTTCTGAATGTCCTAGAGAGGTTAGTTTGTTTTAGTGTACTCCAATCAACAGCCCCTAAAACCACAAAAAGGAATGGAGTCATTAGCACTTATGGTTTGTAAATGGCACCCATAATTATGTTGCACGAAGCACAATTTCACATCATTCTGGGTTCATTTGTGTGAAAACAAGGTCCAATCAGGCTGAAACGTTACAGGAAGGTAGAATCTATTGAGTTGTAAGTGATCTGAACGTTTCATGATGATAGCACTTTCCTAAGAGGGTCAAACCATGTCCAAATGTCACCGGATCTGGTGTCACTTTAAAGAAGTAGTCCAGTTACACATTTGTGGGCTTATAACTTGGCTTCTGAATGTCCTAGAGAGGTCAGGTTTGTTTTAGTATACTCCAATCAACAGCCCCTACAACCACAAAAAGGAATGGAGTCATTAGCACTTATGGTTTGTAAATGGCACCTAGAATTATGTTGCACGAAGCACAATTTCACATCATTCTGGGTCCATTTGTGTGAAAACAAGGTCCAATCAGGCTGAAACGTTACAGGAAGGTAGAATCTATTGAGTTGTAAGTGATCTGAACGTTTCATGATGATAGCACTTTCCTAAGGGGGTCAAACCATGTCCCAAAGGTCACCGGATCTGGTGTCAATTTAAAGAAGTAGTCCAGTTACACATTTGTGGGCTTATAATTTGGCTTCTGAATGTCCTAGAGAGATCAGGTTTGTTTTAGTGTACTCCAATCAACAGCCCCTACAACCACAAAAAGGAATGGAGTCATTAGCACTTAAGGTTTGTAAATGACACCCAGAATTATGTTGCACGAAGCACAATTTCACATCATTCTGGGTCCATTTGTGTGAAAACAAGGTCCAATCAGGCTGAAACGCTACAAGAAGGTAGAATCTATTGAGTTGTAAGTGATCTGAACGTTTCATGATGATAGCACTTTCCTAAGGGGGTAAAACCATGTCCCAAAGGTCACCGGGCCTGGTGTCACTTTAAAGAAGTAGTCCAGTTACACATTTGTGGGCTTATAACTTGGCTTCTGAATGTCCTAGAGAGGTTAGGTTTGTTTTAGTGTTCTCCAATCAACAGCCCCTACAACCACAAAAAGGAATGGAGTCATTAGCACTTATGGTTTGTAAGTGGCACCCAGAATTATGTTGCACGAAGCACAATTTCACATCATTCTGGGTTCATTTGTGTGAAAACAAGGTCCAATCAGGCTGAAACGTTACAGGAAGGTAGAATCTATTGAGTTGTAAGTGATCTGAATGTTTCATGATGATAGCACTTTCCTAAGGGGGTCAAACCATGTCCCAAAGGTCACCGGATCTGGTGTCAATTTAAAGTAGTAGTCCAGTTACACATTTGTGGGCTTATAACTTGACTTCTGAATGTCCTAAGCCCCTTTCAGACAGGCCATGAAAAACGGAAATTTGCCGGAATCTGTCCGTAAGACCTTTCTGTCTGATTGACACATGGCATGGTTTGACCCCCTTAGGAAAAGTGCGATCATCATGAAATGTTCAGATCACTTACAACTCAATAGATTCTACCTTCCTGTATTGTTTCAGCCTGATTGGACCTTGTTTTCACACAAATGAACCCAGAATGATGTGAAATTGTGCTTCGTGCAACATAATTCTGGGTGCCATTTAAAAACCATAAGTGCTAATGTCTCCATTCCTTTTTGTGGTTGTAGGGGCTGTTGATTGGAGTACACTAAAGCAAACCTGATCGCTCTAGGACATTCAGAAGCCAAGTTATAAGCCCACAAATGTGTAACTGGACTACTTCTTTAAATTGACACCAGATCCGGTGACCTTTGGGACATGGTTTGACCCCCTTAGGAAAGTGCTATCATCATGAAACGTTCAGATCACTTACAACTCAATAGATTCTACCTTCCTGTAATGTTTCAGCCTGATTGGACCTTGTTTTCACACAAATGAACCCAGAATGATGTGAAATTGTGCTTCGTGCAACATAATTCTGGGTGCCATTTACAAACCATAAATGCTAATGACTCCATTCCTTTTTGTGGTTGTAGGGGCTGTTGATTGGAGTACACTAAAACAAACCTGATATCTCTAGGACATTCAGAAGCCAAGTTATAAGCCCACAAAGGTGTAACTGGACTACTTCTTTAAAGTGACACCAGGCCCGGTGACCTTTGGGACATTGTTTGACCCCCTATGGGAATGTGAGATCATCATGAAACGTTCAGATCACTTACAACTCAATAGATTCTACCTTCTTGTAACGTTTCAGCCTGATTGGACCTTGTTTTCACACAAATGGACCCAGAATGATGTGAAATTGTGCTTCGTGCAACATAATTCTGGGTGCCATTTACAAACCATAAGTGCTAATGACTCCATTCCTTTTGTGGTTGTAGGGGCTGTTGATTGGAGTACACTAAAACAAACCTGATATCTCTAGGACATTCAGAAGCCAAGTTATAAGCCCACAAATGTGTAACTGGACTACTTCTTTAAATTGACACCAGATCCGGTGACCTTTGGGACATGGTTTGATCCCCTTAGGAAAGCGCTATCATCATGAAACGTTCAGATCACTTACAACTAAATAGATTCTACCTTCCTGTAACGTTTCAGCCTGATTGGACCTTGTTTTCACACAAATGAACCCAGAATGATGTGAAATTGTGCTTCGTGCAACATAATTCTGGGTGCCATTTACAAACCATAAGTGCTAATGACTCCATTCCTTTTTGTGGTTGTAGGGGCTGTTGATTGGAGTACATTAAAACAAACCTGATCTCTCTAGGACATTCAGAAGCCAAGTTATAAGCACACAAATGTGTAACTGGACTACTTCTTTAAATTGACACTTGGCCCGGTGACCTTTGGGACATGGTTTGACCCCCTATAGGAATGTGCGATCATCTTGAAACGTTCAGATCACTTACAACTCAATAGATTCTACCTTCTTGTAGCGTTTCAGCTGGATTGGACCTTGTTTTCACACAAATTGACCCAGAATGATGTGAAATTGTGCTTCGTGCAACATAATTCTGGGTGCCACTTACAAACTATAAGTGCTAATGACTCCATTCCTTTTTGTGGTTGTAGGGGCTGTTGATTGGAGTACATTAAAACAAACCTGATCTCTCTAGGACATTCAGAAGCCAAGTTATAAGCCCACAAATGTGTAACTGGACAACTTCTTTAAATTGACACCAGATCCGGTGACCTTTGGGACATGGTTTGACCCCCTTAGGAAAGTGCTATCATCATGAAACGTTCAGATCACTTACAACTCAATAGATTCTACCTTCCTGTAACGTTTCAGCCTGATTGGACCTTGTTTTCACACAAATGAACCCACAATGATGTGAAATTGTGCTTCGTGCAACATAATTCTGGGTGCCATTTACAAACCATAAGTGCTAATGACTCCATTCCTTTTTGTGGTTGTAGGGGCTTTGATTGGAGTACACTAAAACAAACCTAACCTCTCTAGGACATTCAGAAGCCAAGTTATAAGCCCACAAAGGTGTAACTGGACTACTTCTTTAAAGTGACACCAGGCCCGGTGACCTTTGGGACATGGTTTGACCCCCTATAGGAATGTGCGATCATCTTGAAACGTTCAGATCACTTACAACTCAATAGATTCTACCTTCTTGTAGCATTTCAGCCTGATTGGACCTTGTTTTCACACAAATGGACCCAGAATGATGTGAAAATGTGCTTCGTGCAACATAATTCTGGGTGCCATTTACAAACCATAAGTGCTAATGACTCAATTCCTTTTTGTGGTTGTAGGGGCTGTTGATTGGAGTACACTAAAACAAACCTGATCTCTCTAGGACATTCAGAAGCCAAGTTATAAGCCCACAAATGTGTAACTGGACTACTTCTTTAAATTGACACCAGATCCGGTGATCTTTGGGACATGGTTTGACCCCCTTAGGAAAGTGCTATCATCATGAAACGTTCAGATCACTTACAACTCAGTAGATTCTACCTTCCTGTAACGTTTCAGCCTGATTGGACCTTGTTTTCACACAAATGAACCCAGAATGATGTGAAATTGTGCTTCGTGCAACATAATTCTGGGTGCCATTTAAAAACCATAAGTGCTAATGACTCCATTCCTTTTTGTGGTTGTAGGGGCTGTTGATTGGAGTACACTAAAACAACCCTGACCTCTCTAGGACATTCAGAAGCCAAGTTATAAGCCCACAAATGTGTAACTGGACTACTTCTTTAAAGTGACACCAGATCCGGTGACCTTTGGGACATGGTTTGACCCCCTTAGGAAAGTGCGATCATCATGAAACGTTCAGATCACTTACAACTCAATAGATTCTACCTTCCTGTATTGTTTCAGCCTAATTGGACCTTGTTTTCACACAAATGAACCCAGAATGATGTGAAATTGTGCTTTGTGCAACATAATTCTGGGTGCCATTTAAAAACCATAAGTGCTAATGTCTACATTCCTTTTTGTGGTTGTAGGGGCTGTTGATTGGAGTACACTAAAGCAAACCTGATCGCTCTAGGACATTCAGAAGCCAAGTTATAAGCCCACAAATGTGTAACTGGACTACTTCTTTAAATTGACACCAGATCCGGTGACCTTTGGGACATGGTTTGACCCCCTTAGGAAAGTGCTATCATCATGAAACGTTCAGATCACTTACAACTCAATAGATTCTACCTTCCTGTAACGTTTCAGCCTGATTGGACCTTGTTTTCACACAAATGAACCCAGAATGATGTGAAATTGTGCTTCGTGCAACATAATTCTGGGTGCCAATTACAAACCATAAATGCTAATGACTCCATTCCTTTTTGTGGTTGTAGGGGCTGTTGATTGGAGTACATTAAAACAAACCTGATCTCTCTAGGACATACAGAAGCCAAGTTATAAGTCCACAAATGTGTAACTGGACTACTTCTTTAAATTGACACCAGATCCGGTGACCTTTGGGACATGGTTTGACCCCCTTAGGAAAGTGCTATCATCATGAAACGTTCAGATCACTTACAACTCAATAGATTCTACTTCCTGTAACGTTTCAGCCTGATTGGACCTTGTTTTCACACAAATGGACTCAGAATGATGTGAAATTGTGCTTCGTGCAACATAATTCTGGGTGCCATTTAAAAACCATAAGTGCTAATGTCTCCATTCCTTTTTGTGGTTGTAGGGGCTGTTGATTGGAGTACACTAAAGCAAACCTGATCGCTCTAGGACATTCAGAAGCCAAGTTATAAGCCCACAAATGTGTAACTGGACTACTTCTTTAAATTGACACCAGATCCGGTGACCTTTGGGACATGGTTTTACCCCCTTAGGAAAGTGCTATCATCATGAAACGTTCAGATCACTTACAACTCAATAGATTCTACCTTCCTGTAACGTTTCAGCCTGATTGGACCTTGTTTTCACACAAATGAACCCAGAATGATGTGAAATTGTGCTTCGTGCAACATAATTCTGGGTGCCATTTACAAACCATAAATGCTAATGACTCCATTCATTTTTGTGGTTGTAGGGGCATTTGATTGGAGTACATTAAAACAAACCTGATCTCTCTAGGACATTCAGAAGCCAAGTTATAAGTCCACAAATGTGTAACTGGACTACTTCTTTAAATTGACACCAGATCCGGTGACCTTTGGGACATGGTTTGACCCCCTTAGGAAAGTGCTATCATCATGAAACGTTCAGATCACTTACAACTCAATAGATTCTACTTCCTGTAACGTTTCAGCCTGATTGGACCTTGTTTTCACACAAATGGACTCAGAATGATGTGAAATTGTGCTTCGTGCAACATAATTCTGGGTGCCATTTACAAACCATAAGAGCTAATGACTCCATTCCTTTTTGTGGTTGTAGGGGCTGTTGATTGGAGTACACTAAAACAAACCTGACCTCTCTAGGACATTCAGAAGCCAAGTTATAAGCCCACAAAGGTGTAACTGGACTACTTCTTTAAATTGACACCAGATCCGGTGACCTTTGGGACATGGTTTGACCCCCTTAGGAAAGTGCTATCATCATGAAACGTTCAGATCACTTACAACTCAATAGATTCTACCTTCCTGTAACGTTTCAGCCTGATTGGACCTTGTTTTCACACAAATGGACCCAGAATGATGTGAAATTGTGCTTCGTGCAACATAATTCTGGGTGCCATTTACAAACCATAAGTGCTAATGACTCCATTCCTTTTTGTGGTTGTAGGGGCTGTTGATTGGAGTACACTAAAACAAACCTAACCTCTCTAAGACATTCAGAAGCCAAGTTATAAGCCCACAAAGGTGTAACTGGACTATTGTACTTCTTTAAAGTGACACCAGGCCCGGTGACCTTTGGGACATGGTTTTACCCCCTATAGGAATGTGCGATCATCTTGAAATGTTCAGATCACTTACAACTCAATAGATTCTACCTTCTTGTAGCGTTTCAGCTGGATTGGACCTTGTTTTCACACAAATTGACCCAGAATGATGTGAAATTGTGCTTCGTGCAACATAATTCTGGGTGCCACTTACAAACTATAAGTGCTAATGACTCCATTCCTTTTTGTGGTTGTAGGGGCTGTTGATTGGAGTACATTAAAACAAACCTGATCTCTCTAGGACATTCAGAAGCCAAGTTATAAGCCCACAAATGTGTAACTGGACAACTTCTTTAAATTGACACCAGATCCGGTGACCTTTGGGACATGGTTTGACCCCCTTAGGAAAGTGCTATCATCATGAAACGTTCAGATCACTTACAACTCAATAGATTCTACCTTCCTGTAACGTTTCAGCCTGATTGGACCTTGTTTTCACACAAATGAACCCACAATGATGTGAAATTGTGCTTCGTGCAACATAATTCTGGGTGCCATTTACAAACCATAAGTGCTAATGACTCCATTCCTTTTTGTGGTTGTAGGGGCTTTGATTGGAGTACACTAAAACAAACCTAACCTCTCTAGGACATTCAGATGCCAAGTTATAAGCCCACAAAGGTGTAACTGGACTACTTCTTTAAAGTGACACCAGGCCCGGTGACCTTTGGGACATGGTTTGACCCCCTATAGGAATGTGCGATCATCTTGAAACGTTCAGATCACTTACAACTCAATAGATTCTACCTTCTTGTAGCATTTCAGCCTGATTGGACCTTGTTTTCACACAAATGGACCCAGAATGATGTGAAAATGTGCTTCGTGCAACATAATTCTGGGTGCCATTTACAAACCATAAGTGCTAATGACTCAATTCCTTTTTGTGGTTGTAGGGGCTGTTGATTGGAGTACACTAAAACAAACCTGATCTCTCTAGGACATTCAGAAGCCAAGTTATAAGCCCACAAATGTGTAACTGGACTACTTCTTTAAATTGACACCAGATCCGGTGATCTTTGGGACATGGTTTGACCCCCTTAGGAAAGTGCTATCATCATGAAACGTTCAGATCACTTACAACTCAGTAGATTCTACCTTCCTGTAACGTTTCAGCCTGATTGGACCTTGTTTTCACACAAATGAACCCAGAATGATGTGAAATTGTGCTTCGTGCAACATAATTCTGGGTGCCATTTAAAAACCATAAGTGCTAATGACTCCATTCCTTTTTGTGGTTGTAGGGGCTGTTGATTGGAGTACACTAAAACAACCCTGACCTCTCTAGGACATTCAGAAGCCAAGTTATAAGCCCACAAATGTGTAACTGGACTACTTCTTTAAAGTGACACCAGATCCGGTGACCTTTGGGACATGGTTTGACCCCCTTAGGAAAGTGCAATCATCATGAAACGTTCAGATCACTTACAACTCAATAGATTCTACCTTCCTGTATTGTTTCAGCCTAATTGGACCTTGTTTTCACACAAATGAACCCAGAATGATGTGAAATTGTGCTTTGTGCAACATAATTCTGGGTGCCATTTAAAAACCATAAGTGCTAATGTCTCCATTCCTTTTTGTGGTTGTAGGGGCTGTTGATTGGAGTACACTAAAGCAAACCTGATCGCTCTAGGACATTCAGAAGCCAAGTTATAAGCCCACAAATGTGTAACTGGACTACTTCTTTAAATTGACACCAGATCCGGTGACCTTTGGGACATGGTTTGACCCCCTTAGGAAAGTGCTATCATCATGAAACGTTCAGATCACTTACAACTCAATAGATTCTACCTTTCTGTAACGTTTCAGCCTGATTGGACCTTGTTTTCACACAAATGAACCCAGAATGATGTGAAATTGTGCTTCGTGCAACATAATTCTGGGTGCCAATTACAAACCATAAATGCTAATGACTCCATTCCTTTTTGTGGTTGTAGGGGCTGTTGATTGGAGTACATTAAAACAAACCTGATCTCTCTAGGACATACAGAAGCCAAGTTATAAGTCCACAAATGTGTAACTGGACTACTTCTTTAAATTGACACCAGATCCGGTGACCTTTGGGACATGGTTTGACCCCCTTAGGAAAGTGCTATCATCATGAAACGTTCAGATCACTTACAACTCAATAGATTCTACTTCCTGTAACGTTTCAGCCTGATTGGACCTTGTTTTCACACAAATGGACTCAGAATGATGTGAAATTGTGCTTCGTGCAACATAATTCTGGGTGCCATTTAAAAACCATAAGTGCTAATGTCTCCATTCCTTTTTGTGGTTGTAGGGGCTGTTGATTGGAGTACACTAAAGCAAACCTGATCGCTCTAGGACATTCAGAAGCCAAGTTATAAGCCCACAAATGTGTAACTGGACTACTTCTTTAAATTGACACCAGATCCGGTGACCTTTGGGACATGGTTTGACCCCCTTAGGAAAGTGCTATCATCATGAAACGTTCAGATCACTTACAACTCAATAGATTCTACCTTCCTGTAACGTTTCAGCCTGATTGGACCTTGTTTTCACACAAATGAACCCAGAATGATGTGAAATTGTGCTTCGTGCAACATAATTCTGGGTGCCATTTACAAACCATAAATGCTAATGACTCCATTCATTTTTGTGGTTGTAGGGGCTGTTGATTGGAGTACATTAAAACAAACCTGATCTCTCTAGGACATTCAGAAGCCAAGTTATAAGTCCACAAATGTGTAACTGGACTACTTCTTTAAATTGACACCAGATCCGGTGACCTTTGGGACATGGTTTGACCCCCTTAGGAAAGTGCTATCATCATGAAACGTTCAGATCACTTACAACTCAATAGATTCTACTTCCTGTAACGTTTCAGCCTGATTGGACCTTGTTTTCACACAAATGGACTCAGAATGATGTGAAATTGTGCTTCGTGCAACATAATTCTGGGTGCCATTTACAAACCATAAGAGCTAATGACTCCATTCCTTTTTGTGGTTGTAGGGGCTGTTGATTGGAGTACACTAAAACAAACCTGACCTCTCTAGGACATTCAGAAGCCAAGTTATAAGCCCACAAAGGTGTAACTGGACTACTTCTTTAAATTGACACCAGATCCGGTGACCTTTGGGACATGGTTTGACCCCCTTAGGAAAGTGCTATCATCATGAAACGTTCAGATCACTTACAACTCAATAGATTCTACCTTCCTGTAACGTTTCAGCCTGATTGGACCTTGTTTTCACACAAATGGACCCAGAATGATGTGAAATTGTGCTTCGTGCAACATAATTCTGGGTGCCATTTACAAACCATAAGTGCTAATGACTCCATTCCTTTTTGTGGTTGTAGGGGCTGTTGATTGGAGTACACTAAAACAAACCTAACCTCTCTAAGACATTCAGAAGCCAAGTTATAAGCCCACAAAGGTGTAACTTGTCTATTGTACTTCTTTAAAGTGACACCAGGCCCGGTGACCTTTGGGACATGGTTTTACCCCCTATAGGAATGTGCGATCATCTTGAAATGTTCAGATCACTTACAACTCAATAGATTCTACCTTCTTGTAGCGTTTCAGCCTGACTGGACCTTGTTTTCACACAAATGGACCCAGAATGATGTGAAATTGTGCTTCGTGCAACATAATTCTGGGTGCCATTTACAAACCATAAGTGCTAATGTCTCCATTCCTTTTTGTGGTTGTAGGGGCTGTTGATTGGAGTACACTAAAGCAAACCTGATCGCTCTAGGACATTCAGAAGCCAAGTTATAAGCCCACAAATGTGTAACTGGACTACTTCTTTAAATTGACACCAGATCCGGTGACCTTTGGGACATGGTTTGACCCCCTTAGGAAAGTGCTATCATCATGAAACGTTCAGATCACTTACAACTCAATAGATTCTACCTTCCTGTAACGTTTCAGCCTGATTGGACCTTGTTTTCACACAAATGGACCCAGAATGATGTGAAATTGTGCTTCGTGCAACATAATTCTGGGTGCCATTTACAAACCATAAGTGCTAATGACTCCATTCCTTTTTGTGGTTGTAGGGGCTGTTGATTGGAGTACACTAAAACAAACCTGACCTCTCTAGGACATTCAGAAGCCAAGTTATAAGCCCACAAAGGTGTAACTGGACTACTTCTTTAAAGTGACACCAGGCCCGGTGACCTTTGGGACATGGTTTGACCCCCTATGGGAATGTGAGATCATCATGAAACGTTCAGATAACTTACAACTCAATAGATTCTACCTTCTTGTAATGTTTCAGCCTGATTGGACCTTGTTTTCACACAAATGGACCCAGAATGATGTGAAATTGTGCTTCGTGCAACATAATTCTGGGTGCCATTTACAAACCATAAGGCTAATGACTCCATTCCTTTTGTGGTTGTAGGGGCTGTTGATTGGAGTACACTAAAACAAACCTGATCTCTCTAGGACATTCAGAAGCCAAGTTATAAGCCCACAAATGTGTAACTGGACTACTTCTTTAAATTTACACCAGATCCGGTGACCTTTGGGACATGGTTTGATCCCCTTAGGAAAGCGCTATCATCATGAAACGTTCAGATCACTTACAACTAAATAGATTCTACCATCCTGTAACGTTTCAGCCTGATTGGACCTTGTTTTCACACAAATGAACCCAGAATGATGTGAAATTGTGCTTTGTGCATTATAATTCTGGGTGCCATTTAAAAACCATAAGTGCTAATGACTCCATTCCTTTTTGTAGTTGTAGGGACTGTTTATTGGAGTACACTAAAATAAACCTGATCTCTCTAGGACATTCAGAAGCCAAGTTATAAGCCAGCAAATGTGTAACTGGACTACTTCTTTAAATTGACACCAGATCCGGTGACCTTTGGGACATGGTTTGACCCCCTTAGGAAAGTGCTATCATCATGAAACGTTCAGATCAGTTACAACTCAATAGATTCTACCTTCCTGTAACGTTTCAGCCTGATTGGACCTTGTTTTCACACAAATGGACCCAGAATGATGTGAAATTGTGCTTCGTGCAACATAATTCTGGGTGCCATTTACAAACCATAAGTGCTAATGGCTCCATTCCTTTTTGTGGTTGTAGGGGCTGTTGATTGGAGTACACTAAAACAAACCTAACCTCTCTAGGACATTCAGAAGCCAAGTTATAAGCCCACAAAGGTGTAACTGGACTATTGTACTTCTTTAAAGTGACACCAGGCCCGGTGACCTTTGGGACATGGTTTTACCCCCTATCGGAATGTGCGATCATCTTGAAATGTTCAGATCACTTACAACTCAATAGATTCTACCTTCTTGTAGCGTTTCAGCCTGACTGGACCTTGTTTTCACACAAATGGACCCAGAATGATGTGAAATTGTGCTTCGTGCAACATAATTCTGGGTGCCATTTACAAACCATAAGTGCTAATGTCTCCATTCCTTTTTGTGGTTGTAGGGGCTGTTGATTGGAGTACACTAAAGCAAACCTGATAACTCTAGGACATTCAGAAGCCAAGTTATAAGCCCACAAATGTGTAACTGGACTACTTCTTTAAATTGACACCAGATCCGGTGACCTTTGGGACATGGTTTGACCCCCTTAGGAAAGTGCTATCATCATGAAACGTTCAGATCACTTACAACTCAATAGATTGTACCTTCCTGTAACAATTCAGCCTGATTGGACCTTGTTTTCACACAAATGGACCCAGAATGATGTGAAATTGTGCTTCGTGCAATATAATTCTGGGTGCCATTTACAAACCATAAGTGCTAATGACTCCATTCCTTTTTGTGGTTGTAGGGGCTGTTGATTGGAGTACACTAAAACAAACCTGACCTCTCTAGGACATTCAGAAGCCAAGTTATAAGCCCACAAAGGTGTAACTGGACTACTTCTTTAAAGTGACACCAGGCCCGGTGACCTTTGGGACATGGTTTGACCCCCTATGGGAATGTGAGATCATCATGAAACGTTCAGATCACTTACAACTCAATAGATTCTACCTTCTTGTAATGTTTCAGCCTGATTGGACCTTGTTTTCACACAAATGGACCCAGAATGATGTGAAATTGTGCTTCGTGCAACATAATTCTGGGTGCCATTTACAAACCATAAGGCTAATGACTCCATTCCTTTTGTGGTTGTAGGGGCTGTTGATTGGAGTACACTAAAACAAACCTGATCTCTCTAGGACATTCAGAAGCCAAGTTATAAGCCCACAAATGTGTAACTGGACTACTTCTTTAAATTGACACATGATCCGGTGACCTTTGGGACATGGTTTGATCCGCTTAGGAAAGCGCTATAATCATGAAACGTTCAGATCACTTACAACTAAATAGATTCTACCTTCCTGTAACGTTTCAGCCTGATTGGACCTTGTTTTCACACAAATGAACCCAGAATGATGTGAAATTGTGCTTCGTGCAACATAATTCTGGGTGCCATTTACAAACCATAAATGCTAATGACTCCATTCCTTTTTGTGGTTGTAGGGGCTGTTGATTGGAGTACATTAAAACAAACCTGATCTCTCTAGGACATTCAGAAGCCAAGTTATAAGCCCACAAATGTGTAACTGGACTACTTCTTTAAATTGACACCAGATCCGGTGACCTTTGGGACATGGTTTGACCCCCTTAGGAAAGTGCTATCATCATGAAACGTTCAGATCACTTACAACTCAATAGATTCTACCTTCTTGTAACGTATCAGCCTGATTGGACCTTGTTTTCACACAAATGGACCCAGAATGATGTGAAATTGTGCTTCGTGCAACATAATTCTGGGTGCCATTTACAAACCATAAGTGCTAATGACTCCATTCCTTTTTGTGGTTGTAGGGGCTGTTGATTGGAGTATACTAAAACAAACCTGATCTCTCTAGGACATTCAGAAGCCAAGTTATAAGCCCACAAATGTGTAACTGGACTACTTCTTTAAATTGACACCAGATCCGGTGACCTTTGGGACATGGTTTGACCCCCTTAGGAAAGCGCTATCATCATGAAACGTTCAGACCACTTACAACTCAATAGATTCTAGCTTCCAGTAACGTTTCAGCCTGATTGGACCTTGTTTTCACACAAATGAACCCAGAATGATGTGAAATTGTGCTTCGTGCAAAATAATTCTGGGTGCCATTTACAAACCATAAGTGCTAATATCTCCATTCCTTTTTGTGGTTGTAGGGTATGTTGATTGGAGTATACTAAAACAAACCTGATCTCTCTAGGACATTCAGAAGCCAAGTTATAAGCCCACAAATTTGTAACTGGACTACTTCTTTAGACACCAGATCCGGTGACCTTTGGGACATGGTTTGACCCCTTTAGGAAAGTGCTATCATCATGAAACGTTCAGATCACTTACAACTCAATAGATTCTACCTTCTTGTAACGTATCAGCCTGATTGGACCTTGTTTTCACACAAATGGACCCAGAATGATGTGAAATTGTGCTTCGTGCAACATAATTCTGGGTGCCATTTACAAACCATAAGTGCTAATGACTCCATTCCTTTTTGTGGTTGTAGGGGCTGTTGATTGGAGTATACTAAAACAAACCTGATCTCTCTAGGACATTCAGAAGCCAAGTTATAAGCCCACAAATGTGTAACTGGACTACTTCTTTAAATTGACACCAGATCCGGTGACCTTTGGGACATGTTTTGACCCCCTTAGGAAAGCGCTATCATCATGAAACGTTCAGATCACTTACAACTCAATAGATTCTAGCTTCCAGTAACGTTTCAGCCTGATTGGACCTTGTTTTAACACAAATGGACCCAGAATGATGTGAAATTGTGCTTCGTGCAACATAATTCTGGGTGCCATTTACAAACCATAAGTGCTAATGACTCCATTCCTTTTTGTGGTTGTAGGGGCTGTTGATTGGAGTACACTAAAACAAACCTGATCTCTCTAGGACATTCAGAAGCCAAGCTATAAGCCCACAAATTTGTAACTGGACTACTTCTTTAGACACCAGATCCGGTGACATTTGGGACATGGTTTGACCCCCTTAGGGAAGTGCTATCATCATGAAACGTTCAGATCACTTACAACTTAATAGATTCTACCTTCCTGTAATGTTTCAGCCTGATTGGACCTTGTTTTAACACAAATGGACCCAGAATGATGTGAAATTGTGCTTCGTGCAACATAATTCTGGGTGCCATTTACAAACCATAAGTGCTAATGACTCCATTCCTTTTTGTGGTTGTAGGGGCTGTTGATTGGAGTACACTAAAACAAACCTGACCTCTCTAGGACATTCAGAAGCCAAGTTATAAGCCCACAAATGTGTAACTGGACTACTTTAAAGTGACACCAGATCCGGTGACCTTTGGGACATGGTTTGACCCCCTTAGGAAAGTGCTATCATCATGAAACGTTCAGATCACTTACAACTCAATAGATTCTACCTTCCTGTAACGTTTCAGCCTGATTGGACCTTGTTTTCACACAAATGGACCCAGAATCATGTGAAATTGTGCTTTGTGCAACATATTTCTGGGTGCCATTTAAAAACCATAAGTGCTAATGACTCCATTCCTTTTTGTGGTTGTAGGGGCTGTTGATTGGAGTACACTAAAATAAACCTGATCTCTCTAGGACATTCAGAAGCCAAGTTATAAGCCCACAAATGTGTAAATGGACTACTTCTTTAAATTGACACCAGATCCGGTGACCTTTGGGACATGGTTTGACCCCCTTAGGAAAGTGCTATCATCATGAAACAATCAGATCACTTACAACTCAATAGATTCTACCTTCCTGTAACGTTTCAGCCTGATTGGACCTTGTTTTCACACAAATGAACCCAGAATGATGTGAAATTGTGCTTCGTGCAACATAATTCTGGGTGCCATTTACAAACCATAAGTGCTAATGACTCCATTCCTTTTTGTGGTTGTAGGGGCTGTTGATTGGAGTACACTAAAACAAACCTGACCTCTCTATGACATTCAGAAGCCAAGTTATAAGCCCACAAAGGTGTAACTGGACAACTTCTTTAAAGTGACACCAGGCCCGGTGACCTTTGGGACATGGTTTTACCCCCTATAAGAATGTGCGATCATCTTGAAACCTTCAGATCACTTACAACTCAATAGATTCTACCTTCTTGTAGCGTTTCAGCCTGATTGGACCTTGTTTTAACACAAATGGACCCAGAATGATGTGAAATTGTTCTTCCTGCAACATAATTCTGGGTGCCATTTACAAACCTTAAGTGCTAATGACTCCATTCCTTTTTGTGGTTGTAGGGGCTGTTGATTGGAGTACACTAAAACAAACCTGATCTCTCTAGGACATTCAGAAGCCAAGTTATAAGCCCACAAATGTGTAACTGGACTACTTCTTTAAATTTACACCAGATCCGGTGACCTTTGGGACATGGTTTGATCCCCTTAGGAAAGCGCTATCATCATGAAACGTTCAGATCACTTACAACTAAATAGATTCTACCTTCCTGTAACGTTTCAGCCTGATTGGACCTTGTTTTCCACAAATGGACCCAGAATGATGTGAAATTGTGCTTCGTGCAACATAATTCTGGGTGCCATTTACAAACCATAAGTGCTAATGACTCCATTCCTTTTTGTGGTTGTAGGGGCTGTTGATTGGAGTACACTAAAACAAACCTGACCTCTCTAGGACATTCAGAAGCCAAGTTATAAGCCCACAAAGGTGTAACTGGACTACTTCTTTAAAGTGACACCAGGCCCGGTGACCTTTGGGACATGGTTTGACCCCCTATGGGAATGTGAGATCATCATGAAACGTTCAGATAACTTACAACTCAATAGATTCTACCTTCTTGTAATGTTTCAGCCTGATTGGACCTTGTTTTCACACAAATGGACCCAGAATGATGTGAAATTGTGCTTCGTGCAACATAATTCTGGGTGCCATTTACAAACCATAAGGCTAATGACTCCATTCCTTTTGTGGTTGTAGGGGCTGTTGATTGGAGTACACTAAAACAAACCTGATCTCTCTAGGACATTCAGAAGCCAAGTTATAAGCCCACAAATGTGTAACTGGACTACTTCTTTAAATTTACACCAGATCCGGTGACCTTTGGGACATGGTTTGATCCCCTTAGGAAAGCGCTATCATCATGAAACGTTCAGATCACTTACAACTAAATAGATTCTACCATCCTGTAACGTTTCAGCCTGATTGGACCTTGTTTTCACACAAATGAACCCAGAATGATGTGAAATTGTGCTTCGTGCATTATAATTCTGGGTGCCATTTAAAAACCATAAGTGCTAATGACTCCATTCCTTTTTGTAGTTGTAGGGACTGTTCATTGGAGTACACTAAAATAAACCTGATCTCTCTAGGACATTCAGAAGCCAAGTTATAAGCCAGCAAATGTGTAACTGGACTACTTCTTTAAATTGACACCAGATCCGGTGACCTTTGGGACATGGTTTGACCCCCTTAGGAAAGTGCTATCATCATGAAACGTTCAGATCACTTACAACTCAATAGATTCTACCTTCCTGTAACGTTTCAGCCTGATTGGACCTTGTTTTCACACAAATGGACCCAGAATGATGTGAAATTGTGCTTCGTGCAACATAATTCTGGGTGCCATTTACAAACCATAAGTGCTAATGACTCCATTCCTTTTTGTGGTTGTAGGGGCTGTTGATTGGAGTACACTAAAACAAACCTAACCTCTCTAGGACATTCAGAAGCCAAGTTATAAGCCCACAAAGGTGTAACTGGACTATTGTACTTCTTTAAAGTGACACCAGGCCCGGTGACCTTTGGGACATGGTTTTACCCCCTATCGGAATGTGCGATCATCTTGAAATGTTCAGATCACTTACAACTCAATAGATTCTACCTTCTTGTAGCGTTTCAGCCTGACTGGACCTTGTTTTCACACAAATGGACCCAGAATGATGTGAAATTGTGCTTCGTGCAACATAATTCTGGGTGCCATTTACAAACCATAAGTGCTAATGTCTCCATTCCTTTTTGTGGTTGTAGGGGCTGTTGATTGGAGTACACTAAAGCAAACCTGATAACTCTAGGACATTCAGAAGCCAAGTTATAAGCCCACAAATGTGTAACTGGACTACTTCTTTAAATTGACACCAGATCCGGTGACCTTTGGGACATGGTTTGACCCCCTTAGGAAAGTGCTATCATCATGAAACGTTCAGATCACTTACAACTCAATAGATTGTACCTTCCTGTAACGTTTCAGCCTGATTGGACCTTGTTTTCACACAAATGGACCCAGAATGATGTGAAATTGTGCTTCGTGCAATATAATTCTGGGTGCCATTTACAAACCATAAGTGCTAATGACTCCATTCCTTTTTGTGGTTGTAGGGGCTGTTGATTGGAGTACACTAAAACAAACCTGACCTCTCTAGGACATTCAGAAGCCAAGTTATAAGCCCACAAAGGTGTAACTGGACTACTTCTTTAAAGTGACACCAGGCCCGGTGACCTTTGGGACATGGTTTGACCCCCTATGGGAATGTGAGATCATCATGAAACGTTCAGATCACTTACAACTCAATAGATTCTACCTTCTTGTAATGTTTCAGCCTGATTGGACCTTGTTTTCACACAAATGGACCCAGAATGATGTGAAATTGTGCTTCGTGCAACATAATTCTGGGTGCCATTTACAAACCATAAGGCTAATGACTCCATTCCTTTTGTGGTTGTAGGGGCTGTTGATTGGAGTACACTAAAACAAACCTGATCTCTCTAGGACATTCAGAAGCCAAGTTATAAGCCCACAAATGTGTAACTGGACTACTTCTTTAAATTGACACATGATCCGGTGACCTTTGGGACATGGTTTGATCCGCTTAGGAAAGCGCTATAATCATGAAACGTTCAGATCACTTACAACTAAATAGATTCTACCTTCCTGTAACGTTTCAGCCTGATTGGACCTTGTTTTCACACAAATGAACCCAGAATGATGTGAAATTGTGCTTCGTGCAACATAATTCTGGGTGCCATTTACAAACCATAAATGCTAATGACTCCATTCCTTTTTGTGGTTGTAGGGGCTGTTGATTGGAGTACATTAAAACAAACCTGATCTCTCTAGGACATTCAGAAGCCAAGTTATAAGCCCACAAATGTGTAACTGGACTACTTCTTTAAATTGACACCAGATCCGGTGACCTTTGGGACATGGTTTGACCCCCTTAGGAAAGTGCTATCATCATGAAACGTTCAGATCACTTACAACTCAATAGATTCTACCTTCTTGTAACGTATCAGCCTGATTGGACCTTGTTTTCACACAAATGGACCCAGAATGATGTGAAATTGTGCTTCGTGCAACATAATTCTGGGTGCCATTTACAAACCATAAGTGCTAATGACTCCATTCCTTTTTGTGGTTGTAGGGGCTGTTGATTGGAGTATACTAAAACAAACCTGATCTCTCTAGGACATTCAGAAGCCAAGTTATAAGCCCACAAATGTGTAACTGGACTACTTCTTTAAATTGACACCAGATCCGGTGACCTTTGGGACATGGTTTGACCCCCTTAGGAAAGCGCTATCATCATGAAACGTTCAGATCACTTACAACTCAATAGATTCTAGCTTCCAGTAACGTTTCAGCCTGATTGGACCTTGTTTTCACACAAATGAACCCAGAATGATGTGAAATTGTGCTTCGTGCAAAATAATTCTGGGTGCCATTTACAAACCATAAGTGCTAATATCTCCATTCCTTTTTGTGGTTGTAGGGTATGTTGATTGGAGTATACTAAAACAAACCTGATCTCTCTAGGACATTCAGAAGCCAAGTTATAAGCCCACAAATTTGTAACTGGACTACTTCTTTAGACACCAGATCCGGTGACCTTTGGGACATGGTTTGACCCCCTTAGGAAAGTGCTATCATCATGAAACGTTCAGATCACTTACAACTCAATAGATTCTACCTTCTTGTAACGTATCAGCCTGATTGGACCTTGTTTTCACACAAATGGACCCAGAATGATGTGAAATTGTGCTTCGTGCAACATAATTCTGGGTGCCATTTACAAACCATAAGTGCTAATGACTCCATTCCTTTTTGTGGTTGTAGGGGCTGTTGATTGGAGTATACTAAAACAAACCTGATCTCTCTAGGACATTCAGAAGCCAAGTTATAAGCCCACAAATGTGTAACTGGACTACTTCTTTAAATTGACACCAGATCCGGTGACCTTTGGGACATGGTTTGACCCCCTTAGGAAAGCGCTATCATCATGAAACGTTCAGATCACTTACAACTCAATAGATTCTAGCTTCCAGTAACGTTTCAGCCTGATTGGACCTTGTTTTCACACAAATGAACCCAGAATGTTGTGAAATTGTGCTTCGTGCAAAATAATTCTGGGTGCCATTTACAAACCATAAGTGCTAATATCTCCATTCCTTTTTGTGGTTGTAGGGTATGTTGATTGGAGTATACTAAAACAAACCTGATCTCTCTAGGACATTCAGAAGCCAAGTTATAAGCCCACAAATTTGTAACTGGACTACTTCTTTAGACACCAGATCCGGTGACCTTTGGGACATGGTTTGACCCCCTTAGGGAAGTGCTATCATCATGAAACGTTCAGATCACTCACAACTTAAT
This sequence comes from Nothobranchius furzeri, assembly GCF_043380555.1. Taxonomy (NCBI): domain Eukaryota; kingdom Metazoa; phylum Chordata; class Actinopteri; order Cyprinodontiformes; family Nothobranchiidae; genus Nothobranchius; species Nothobranchius furzeri. The sequence continues at coordinate 14,484,129 of NC_091756.1, forward strand.
AGATTCTACCTTCCTGTAATGTTTCAGCCTGATTGGACCTTGTTTTAACACAAATGGACCCAGAATGATGTGAAATTGTGCTTCGTGCAACATAATTCTGGGTGCCATTTACAAACCATAAGTGCTAATGACTCCATTCCTTTTTGTGGTTGTAGGGGCTGTTGATTGGAGTACACTAAAACAAACCTGACCTCTCTAGGACATTCAGAAGCCAAGTTATAAGCCCACAAATGTGTAACTGGACTACTTTAAAGTGACACCAGATCCGGTGACCTTTGGGACATGGTTTGACCCCCTTAGGAAAGTGCTATCATCATGAAACGTTCAGATCACTTACAACTCAATAGATTCTACCTTCCTGTAACGTTTCAGCCTGATTGGACCTTGTTTTCACACAAATGGACCCAGAATCATGTGAAATTGTGCTTTGTGCAACATAATTCTGGGTGCCATTTAAAAACCATAAGTGCTAATGACTCCATTCCTTTTTGTGGTTGTAGGGGCTGTTGATTGGAGTACACTAAAATAAACCTGATCTCTCTAGGACATTCAGAAGCCAAGTTATAAGCCCACAAATGTGTAAATGGACTACTTCTTTAAATTGACACCAGATCCGGTGACCTTTGGGACATGGTTTGACCCCCTTAGGAAAGTGCTATCATCATGAAACAATCAGATCACTTACAACTCAATAGATTCTACCTTCCTGTAACGTTTCAGCCTGATTGGACCTTGTTTTCACACAAATGAACCCAGAATGATGTGAAATTGTGCTTCGTGCAACATAATTCTGGGTGCCATTTACAAACCATAAGTGCTAATGACTCCATTCCTTTTTGTGGTTGTAGGGGCTGTTGATTGGAGTACACTAAAACAAACCTGACCTCTCTATGACATTCAGAAGCCAAGTTATAAGCCCACAAAGGTGTAACTGGACAACTTCTTTAAAGTGACACCAGGCCCGGTGACCTTTGGGACATGGTTTTACCCCCTATAAGAATGTGCGATCATCTTGAAACCTTCAGATCACTTACAACTCAATAGATTCTACCTTCTTGTAGCGTTTCAGCCTGATTGGACCTTGTTTTCACACAAATGGACCCAGAATGATGTGAAATTGTGCTTCGTGCAACATAATTCTGGGTGCCATTTACAAACCATAAGTGCTAATGACTCCATTCCTTTTTGTGGTTGTAGGGGCTGTTGATTGGAGTACATTAAAACAAACCTGATCTCTCTAGGACATTCAGAAGTCAAGTTATAAGCCCACAAATGTGTAACTGGACTACTACTTTAAATTGACACCAGATCCGGTGACCTTTGGGACATGGTTTGACCCCCTTAGGAAAGTGCTATCATCATGAAACATTCAGATCACTTACAACTCAATAGATTCTACCTTCCTGTAACGTTTCAGCCTGATTGGACCTTGTTTTCACACAAATGAACCCAGAATGATGTGAAATTGTGCTTCGTGCAACATAATTCTGGGTGCCATTTACAAACCATAAGTGCTAATGACTCCATTCCTTTTTGTGGTTGTAGGGGCTGTTGATTGGAGAACACTAAAACAAACCTAACCTCTCTAGGACATTCAGAAGCCAAGTTATAAGCCCACAAAGGTGTAACTGGACTACTTCTTTAAAGTGACACCAGGCCCGGTGACCTTTGGGACATGGTTTTACCCCCTATAGGAATGAGCGATCATCTTGAAACGTTCAGATCACTTACAACTCAATAGATTCTACCTTCTTGTAGCGTTTCAGCCTGATTGGACCTTGTTTTAACACAAATGGACCCAGAATGATGTGAAATTGTTCTTCCTGCAACATAATTCTGGGTGCCATTTACAAACATTAAGTGCTAATGACTCCATTCCTTTTTGTGGTTGTAGGGGCTGTTGATTGGAGTACACTAAAACAAACCTGACCTCTCTAGGACATTCAGAAGCCAAGTTATAAGCCCACAAATGTGTAACTGGACTACTTTAAAGTGACACCAGATCCGGTGACCTTTGGGACATGGTTTGACCCCCTTAGGAAAGTGCTATCATCATGAAACGTTCAGATCACTTACAACTCAATAGATTCTACCTTCCTGTAACGTTTCAGCCTGATTGGACCTTGTTTTCACACAAATGGACCCAGAATCATGTGAAATTGTGCTTTGTGCAACATAATTCTGGGTGCCATTTAAAAACCATAAGTGCTAATGACTCCATTCCTTTTTGTGGTTGTAGGGGCTGTTGATTGGAGTACACTAAAATAAACCTGATCTCTCTAGGACATTCAGAAGCCAAGTTATAAGCCCACAAATGTGTAAATGGACTACTTCTTTAAATTGACACCAGATCCGGTGACCTTTGGGACATGGTTTGACCCCCTTAGGAAAGTGCTATCATCATGAAACAATCAGATCACTTACAACTCAATAGATTCTACCTTCCTGTAACGTTTCAGCCTGATTGGACCTTGTTTTCACACAAATGAACCCAGAATGATGTGAAATTGTGCTTCGTGCAACATAATTCTGGGTGCCATTTACAAACCATAAGTGCTAATGACTCCATTCCTTTTTGTGGTTGTAGGGGCTGTTGATTGGAGTACACTAAAACAAACCTGACCTCTCTATGACATTCAGAAGCCAAGTTATAAGCCCACAAAGGTGTAACTGGACAACTTCTTTAAAGTGACACCAGGCCCGGTGACCTTTGGGACATGGTTTTACCCCCTATAAGAATGTGCGATCATCTTGAAACCTTCAGATCACTTACAACTCAATAGATTCTACCTTCTTGTAGCGTTTCAGCCTGATTGGACCTTGTTTTCACACAAATGGACCCAGAATGATGTGAAATTGTGCTTCGTGCAACATAATTCTGGGTGCCATTTACAAACCATAAGTGCTAATGACTCCATTCCTTTTTGTGGTTGTAGGGGCTGTTGATTGGAGTACATTAAAACAAACCTGATCTCTCTAGGACATTCAGAAGTCAAGTTATAAGCCCACAAATGTGTAACTGGACTACTACTTTAAATTGACACCAGATCCGGTGACCTTTGGGACATGGTTTGACCCCCTTAGGAAAGTGCTATCATCATGAAACATTCAGATCACTTACAACTCAATAGATTCTACCTTCCTGTAACGTTTCAGCCTGATTGGACCTTGTTTTCACACAAATGAACCCAGAATGATGTGAAATTGTGCTTCGTGCAACATAATTCTGGGTGCCATTTACAAACCATAAGTGCTAATGACTCCATTCCTTTTTGTGGTTGTAGGGGCTGTTGATTGGAGAACACTAAAACAAACCTAACCTCTCTAGGACATTCAGAAGCCAAGTTATAAGCCCACAAAGGTGTAACTGGACTACTTCTTTAAAGTGACACCAGGCCCGGTGACCTTTGGGACATGGTTTTACCCCCTATAGGAATGAGCGATCATCTTGAAACGTTCAGATCACTTACAACTCAATAGATTCTACCTTCTTGTAGCGTTTCAGCCTGATTGGACCTTGTTTTAACACAAATGGACCCAGAATGATGTGAAATTGTTCTTCCTGCAACATAATTCTGGGTGCCATTTACAAACATTAAGTGCTAATGACTCCATTCCTTTTTGTGGTTGTAGGGGCTGTTGATTGGAGTACACTAAAACAAACCTGATCTCTCTAGGACATTCAGAAGCCAAGTTATAAGCCCACAAATGTGTAACTGGACTACTTCTTTAAATTGACACCAGATCCGGTGACCTTTGGGACATGGTTTGACCCCCTTAGGAAAGTGCTATCATCATGAAACGTTCAGATCACTTACAACTCAATAGATTCTACCTTCCTGTAACGTTTCAGCCTGATTGGACCTTGTTTTCACACAAATGAACCCAGAATGATGTGAAATTGTGCTTTGTGCAACATAATTCTGGGTGCCATTTACAAACCATAAGTGCTAATGACTCCATTCCTTTTTGTGGTTTTAGGGGCTGTTGATTGGAGTACACTAAAACAAACTAACCTCTCTAGGACATTCAGAAGCCAAGTTATAAGCCCAAAAGGTGTAACTGGACTACTACTTTAAAGTGACAGCAGGCCCGGTGACCTTTGGGACATGGTTTTACCCCCTATAGGAATGTGCGATCATCTTGAAATGTTCATATCACTTACAACTCAATAGATTCTACCTTCTTGTAGCGTTTCAGCCTGATTGGACCTTGTTTTCACACAAATGGACCCAGAATGATGTGAAATTGTGCTTCGTGCAACATAATTCTGGGTGCCATTTACAAACCATAAGTGCTAATGACTCCATTCCTTTTTGTGGTTGTAGGGGCTGTTGATTGGAGTACACTAAAACAAACCTGATCGCTCTAGGACATTCAGAAGCCAAGTTATAAGCCCACAAATGTGTAACTGGACTACTTCTTTAAATTGACACCAGATCCGGTGACTTTTGGGACATGGTTTGACCCCCTTAGGAAAGTGCTATCATCATGAAACGTTCAGATCACTTGCAACTCAATAGATTCTACCTTCCTGTAACGTTTCAGCCTGATTGGACCTTGTTTTCACACAAATGAACCCAGAATGATGTGAAATTGTGCTTCGTGCAACATAATTCTGGGTGCCATTTACAAACCATACGTGCTAATATCTCCATTCCTTTTTGTGGTTGTAGGGGCTGTTGATTGGAGTACATTAAAACAAACCTGATCTCTCTAGGTCATTCAGAAGCCAAGTTATAAGCCCACAAATGTGTAACTGGACTGCTTCTTTAAATTGACACCAGATCCGGTGACCTTTGGGACATGGTTTGACCCCCTTAGGAAAGTGCTATCATCATGAAACGTTCAGATAACTTACAACTCAATAGATTCTACCTTCCTGTAACGTTTCAGCCTGATTGGACCTTGTTTTCACACAAATGAACCCAGAATGATGTGAAATTGTGCTTCGTGCAACATAATTCTGGGTGCCATTTACAAACCATAAGTGCTAATGACTCCATTCCTTTTTGTGGTTGTAGGGGCTTTGATTGGAGTACACTAAAACAAACCTAACCTCTCTAGGACATTCAGAAGCCAAGTTATAAGCCCACAAAGGTGTAGCTGGACTACTTCTTTAAAGTGACACCAGGCCCGGTGACCTTTGGGAAATGGTTTTACCCCCAATAGGAATGTGCGATCATCTTGAAACGTTCAGATCACTTACAACTCAATAGATTCTACCTTCCTGTATTGTTTCAGCCTGATTGGACCTTGTTTTCACACAAATGAACCCTGAATGATGTGAAATTGTGCTTCGTGCAACATAATTCTGGGTGCCATTTACAAACCATAAGTGCTAATGACTCCATTCCTTTTTGTGGTTGTAGGGGCTGTTGATTGGAGTACATTAAAACAAACCTGATCTCTCTAGAGCCCTTTTCAGACAGACATTCTGGAACATTTGTGGAAAATTCAATCCGGTTTTTAACCGGAACTGTGTTTTCAGACACACCACTTTTGTACCGGAACTTGTACTTTCGGCTGCGTTCAGACAGCAGGGAAAAGTTCCAGATGTCTGGGGGGAGGGGGTGGGGAGGCTGTACCCGGATATTGCGTAAACAAAGTGCGGCGGGCGTACATGCGTCATTTCCCCAAACAAAGCTATTCAGTCCAACATGGCCGGCGAAGAGCTAGAATTCCTCTCACTGATCGGACTTATGTTAAGCGTAATCCTGCGCACACGAAAACGCATTAGAGACCTGGATGATGAAGCTCAATTGGTAATAAAGGAATCACGGGAGCAGTGTGAAACGCTCCGTCGCGCGTGTAGGAGACGGTACCGTAGGAGGCGAGCTGCCATGGCTCGCCGCATGCTTCAGGAGACCGCGACCCGGCGTATATGGAAACATTCACGACCAAGTGGCGAAGTTTTCTGGTCAAACGCATTGAAAAACTTTGGAGATGAGGAGCGGTATCAACATTTTCGAATGTCTCGCAGGACCTTCAACTACCTGTTAAGCTTGGTTAGGCCTGTTTTGGCATGGAAAACTACAAACAGGCGCAGGCCTTACGAACCTTCCCTCAGGCTAGCCGTTGTTATCTGGTGGTATGCCACACCGAGCGAATACAGAACCATAAGCTGCCTGTTTGGTGTTGGTATATCCACTGTCTGTGTTTTTTTGCGAGAGGTGACAAGTGCTCTGAAGGACCGTTTGCTAGAATGTTTCATTTCATTACCAAAGCTGGACCAGCTACAGGTCACAATGGATGGATTTGCTGCACGCGGCTACCCAATGTGTGGTGGAGCTATAGATGAAGCCACATTCCAATCATTGCTCCGAAGGACGATCCAGCTTCATATCACAACAGAAAAGGCTGGCATTCCATTGTTCTGCAGGCTGTTGTTGACCACCGTTTCTAGTAAGACTGGTTTTGTGAGAGCATGAATTTCTATGTTGTTGTCAAGAGCAATTTTACATTTTATGCATCCCTTTGTTGTTTGGGGCTGTTATGTTGCAGCACTAACGAAATGCTTTGTTCAGTTTCACAGATGTTTATGTTGGTTGGCCTGGTCGAACGCATGACGCCAGAGTACTCAGCAACTCTACCATCTTCATCAAAGCCAAACAACAAGATGGCTACCTGTTCCCCCGTGAGGTATGCCTTAACATCTAAATCTGCGCGCGCACACACACACACACACACACACACACCCCTACACCTCTAATCTTGGTTTTCTGTCCTTCTAGATGTCCAGAGACATCAATGGTGTAGAGGTTCCCGTTCATCTGATTGGGGATGCGGCATATCCACTGAAGAAGTGGCTGATGAAGGGGTTCACACAACACCATCGTCTGACGCCTGAACAAAGCACCTTCAACTATCGTTTAAGCTCTGCTCGGATGGTTGTTGAAAATGCATTTGGGCGGCTTAAGGGCCGCTGGAAGTGTCTGGCCAAGCGTCGTGATGTGGACATTCACATTATGCCGGACATTGTGATTGCTTGTTGCATTCTTCACAATGTCTGCGAGATCAACAAAGACAATTACCTTGCTGAATGGAATACTGATGCCACTGAACTACCTGAACTTAATGCAGAAGCTGTGTATGCCCCTCCAGTTGGAGGGGCACAGCAAATTCGAGGGGCAATCATGTCAGTACTTTAACTGCATTTCAAATTGATTGTGCTTCTTGTCCAAAACTGCGTTGTACATTTTGGGACTGTAACTATGTCTGCTTCCCCTAATTAAAAAGAAAACTTTTAACAGTGTTAACCATTCTTCACATAGATGAGAATGTATTCATAGTTTCACCCAAAAAGGTTTTTATTTGCCAAGCAAAAAAAGTAAAATAGACACTGCAAACAGAGGTATAAGTTGTGTTGTGCAAAATCTGTCACTTCAAGTAAAAGACATTTAATTAAAATGTGCAAAACTTGTCCAAAAAAATTAAACTCAATACCCCCCCCCCCCCCCCAATTTAATCGAGACTAAAGGTTTGCCATGAAAGGCTTGTATAAAAAAAAAACACAAAAAACAACTTATTTTAGTAGATTGTATAAATGGCAAAAGTTTAAATAAAGTGTAACAAATAAAAACTGAAAATTAATACTGAAATGAAACTGTCTACAGATGGAGAATGTGGGGTGCAGCAGTCTGCACTGATGGAGCTCTGCAGGTCAGAATGTTACATCAGCCAGTGAAGGTGGAGGGACAATGAACTACAAATTGTGGTAGTTTGGACCCGGCATCCATTCCTGCTGTGGCTGAGTCAACCTGTTAACAAGTTGACGCATCAAAGATGTTATATCCTGGAATGTAGCCACTTCTTGTCGCCTGACCGCTAAGTATTCACGCATATATTGCTGTTCAAACTCCCTCTGCTCCTGCATTAATTCTCTGTCACGCTGATGGCTTCTCTCATCCATGCGTTCCAAAGCCTCGCTCCATTCTGTGTAGGAAGACTTGTCTCTCTTCCTCTTTCTTTGCCTTGGAGTGCTGGATGCCGCCTGCGATGGGGTGCTGCATGATGGCCCTATTGAAAAAGGCAGACATTAGTGTCACATATATGCTGTAGTGTTTCAATGTATTTTGTGCAGTGGGGTGATTATCTGAATATGGTGCACTACAGGTTTACCACAAAGACAAACATTTAAACTCAACTCAGATATAGTAACAAAATACATGTTCAAAATGGGACACGTAATGTATGTCCTCCATTTTTTGGTGAGTTTTCCAATAACTGTAACCCCCAATGTGCACGTAATTCAAACACGTCACCCAGCGCTTTTCTCATCACGTGCTCAGTTGGAGCAGTTTATATACCAGAAGTTAAAAGCCTGCTGTTTAGGTCGCAGTTGTCTGCAATTAACGTTTTTATAGCTATAAGCTGTACATCTGCACACCCAGTCTTACAACAGCATCTGATTGCTAACGTGAATATTTACCTGCTATGGAAGAGCAGTCACTGTCCGACGCGACTTGGGGCCTGTGGTTCTCGCTGCCGTCCGTTGCGTCTTCTTGGGCCCTCTCAAGGGAGCTGCAGCTGGCCTCAGAGCAGTCCTCTGGTCGGTTGGAAGCCGCCGCCATGCTTCCACACACCACAACAGGGTTTGTGGTTTTTTGAGCACCCCATATAGCTTCACATAAGTCGAAGTAGCCCCACTCCATCCGGTCGTTACCACTTCTCCTATTGTGGTCACATACCTCGTGGTATCGACGCTTTAAGGCCTTGAGCTTCGATATGGCCTGTTGTTTGCTCCGGTGCGTTCCCAGATCACGCAACTTCGATATTAGGCGGTCGTAGGTGACAGAGTCTCGCGCTGTACCTTGAATACTTTTCATAATGACCATGTCTCCCCTCACCGTGAGTAGGTCTCGAATCTCTGAATCTGTCCAATTGGTCGACATGTTGGAGATGCTGTTCAGATGTTCGCCTTCTTTCCTCTGTGTGTTTGTGCTCAGGACTCGGGACATCATGTGGTATACCTTCCCGGTCACGTGACATATACGTTATCTAGGTGCGCACAGCGTCCCCCGGTCCCCTCCTCCCCCCTCCCCCTTGTCCGGAAATTTATCTCACGAGTCTGAAAGCAGCCACCCTGTCCGTAACAAGTCCGGACCTGTTACTAGGGGCTTCGTCCGGAGAAATTCCGGAGCACGTTATCCGGATGTTTGTTGCACGAAGCACAATTTCACATCATTCTGGGTTCATTTGTGTGAAAACAAGGTCCAATCAGGCTGAAACGTTACAGGAAGGTAGAATCTATTTAGTTGTAAGTGATCTGAACGTTTCATGATGATAGCACTTTCCTAAGGGGGTCAAACCATGTCGCAAAGGTCACCGGATCTGGTGTCAATTTAAAGAAGTAGTCCAGTTACACATTTGTGGGCTTATAACTTGGCTTCTGAATGTCCTAGAGATATCAGGTTTGTTTTAATGTACTCCAATCAACAGCCCCTACAACCACAAAAAGGAATGGAGTCATTAGCACTTATGGTATGTAAATGGCACCCAGAATTATGTTGCACGAAGCACAATTTCACATCATTCTGGGTTCATTTGTGTGAAAACAAGGTCCAATCCGGCTGAAATGTTACAGGAAGGTAGAATGTATTGAGTTGTAAGTGATCTGAACGTTTCATGATGATAGCGCTTTCCTAAGGGGGTCAAACCATGTCCCAAAGGTCAACGGATCTGGTGTCAATTTAAAGAAGTAGTCCAGTTACACATTTGTGGGCTTATAACTTGGCTTCTGAATGTCCTAGAGAGATCAGGTTTGTTTTAATGTACTCCAATCAAGAGCCCCTACAAACACAAAAGGGAATGTAGTCATTAGCACTTATGGTTTGTAAATGGCACCCAGAATTATGTTGCACGATGCACAATTTCACATCATTCTGGGTCCATTTGTGTGAAAACAAGGTCCAATCAGGCTGAAACGCTACAAGAAGGTAGAATCTATTGAGTTGTAAGTGATCTGAACGTTTCAAGATGATCGCACATTCCTATTGGGGGTAAAACCATTTCCCAAAGGTCACCGGGCCTGGTGTCACTTTAAAGAAGTAGTCCAGTTACACCTTTGTGGGCTTATAACTTGGCTTCTGAATGACCTAGAGAGATCAGGTTTGTTTTAATGTACTCCAATCAACAGCCCCTACAACAACAAAAAGGAATGGAGATATTAGCACTTATGGTTTGTAAATGGCACCCAGAATTATGTTGCACGAAGCACAATTTCACATCATTCTGGGTTCATTTGTGTGAAAACAAGGTCCAATCAGGCTGAAACGTTACAAGAAGGTAGAATCTATTGAGTTGCAAGTGATCTGAACGTTTCATGATGATAGCACTATCCTAAGGGGGTCAAACCATGTCCCAAAAGTCACCGGATCTGGTGTCAATTTAAAGAAGTAGTCCAGTTACTTATTTGTGGGCTTATAACTTGGCTTCTGAATGTCCTAGAGAGATCAGGTTTGTTTTAGTGTACTCCAATCAACAGCCCCTACAACCACAAAAAGGAATGGAGTCATTAGCACTTATGGTTTGTAAATGGCACCCAGAATTATGTTGCACGAAGCACAATTTCACATCATTCTGGGTTCATTTGTGTGGAAACAAGGTCCAATCAGGCTGAAACGTTACAGGAAGGTAGAATCTATTGAGTTGTAAGTGATCTGAACGTTTCATGATGATAGCACTTTCCTAAGGGGGTCAAACCATGTCCCAAAGGTCACCGGATCTGGTGTCAATTTAAAGAAGTAGTCCAGTTACACATTTGTGGGCTTATAACTTGGCTTCTGAATGTCCTAGAGAGATCAGGTTTGTTTTAGTGTACTCAAATCAACAGCCCCTACAACCACAAAAAGGAATGGAGTCATTAGCACTTAAGGTTTGTAAATGGCACCCAGAATTATGTTGCAGGAAGAACAATTTCACATCATTCTGGGTCCATTTGTGTGAAAACAAGGTCCAATCAGGCTGAAACGCTACAAGAAGGTAGAATCTATTGAGTTGTAAGTGATCTGAACGTTTCAAGATTATCGCTCATTCCTATAGGGGGTAAAACCATGTCCCAAAGGTCACAGGGCCTGGTGTCACTTTAAAGAAGTAGTCCAGTTACACCTTTGTGGGCTTATAACTTGGCTTCTGAATGTCCTAGAGAGGTTAGGTTTGTTTTAGTGTTCTCCAATCAACAGCCCCTACAACCACAAAAAGGAATGGAGTCATTAGCACTTATGGTTTGTAAATGGCACCCAGAATTATGTTGCACGAAGCACAATTTCACATCATTCTGGGTTAATTTGTGTGAAAACAAGGTCCAATCAGGCTGAAACGTTACAGGAAGGTAGAATCTATTGAGTTGTAAGTGATCTGAATGTTTCATGATGATAGCACTTTCCTAAGGGGGTCAAACCATGACCCAAAGGTCACCGGATCTGGTGTCAATTTAAAGTAGTAGTCCAGTTACACATTTGTGGGCTTATAACTTGACTTCTGAATGTCCTAGAGAGATCAGGTTTGTTTTAATGTACTCCAATCAACAGCCCCTACAACCACAAAAAGGAATGGAGTCATTAGCACTTATGGTTTGTAAATGGCACCCAGAATTATGTTGCACGAAGCACAATTTCACATCATTCTGGGTCCATTTGTGTGAAAACAAGGTCCAATCAGGCTGAAACGCTACAAGAAGGTAGAATCTATTGAGTTGTAAGTGATCTGAAGGTTTCAAGATGATCACACATTCTTATAGGGGGTAAAACCATGTCCCAAAGGTCACCGGGCCTGGTGTCACTTTAAAGAAGTTGTCCAGTTACACCTTTGTGGGCTTTTAACTTGGCTTCTGAATGTCCTAGAGAGATCAGGTTTGTTTTAGTGTACTCCAATCAACAGCCCCTACAACCACAAAAAGGAATGGAGTCATTAGCACTTATGGTTTGTAAATGGCACCCAGAATTATGTTGCACGAAGCACAATTTCACATCATTCTGGGTTAATTTGTGTGAAAACAAGGTCCAATCAGGCTGAAACGTTACAGGAAGGTAGAATCTATTGAGTTGTAAGTGATCTGAATGTTTCATGATGATAGCACTTTCCTAAGGGGGTCAAACCATGTCCAAAAGGTCACCGGATCTGGTGTCAATTTAAAGAAGTAGTCCAGTTACACATTTGTGGGCTTATAACTTGGCTTCTGAATGTCCTAGAGAGATCAGGTTTATTTTAGTGTACTCCAATCAACAGCCCCTACAACCACAAAAAGGAATGGAGTCATTAGCACTTATGGTTTTTAAATGGCACCCAGAATTATGTTGCACAAAGCACAATTTCACATCATTCTGGGTCCATTTGTGTGAAAACAAGGTCCAATCAGGCTGAAACGTTACAGGAAGGTAGAATCTATTGAGTTGTAAGTGATCTGAACGTTTCATGATGATAGCACTTTCCTAAGGGGGTCAAACCATGTCCCAAAGGTCACTGGATCTGGTGTCAATTTAAAGAAGTAGTCCAGTTACACATTTGTGGGCTTATAACTTGGCTTCTGAATGTCCTAGAGAGATCAGGTTTGTTTTAATGTACTCCAATCAACAGCCCCTACAACCACAAAAATGAATGGAGTCATTAGCACTTATGGTTTGTAAGTGGCACCCAGAATTATGTTGCACGAAGCACAATTTCACATCATTCTGGGTCAATTTGTGTGAAAACAAGGTCCAATCCGGCTGAAACGCTACAAGAATGTAGAATCTATTGAGTTGTAAGTGATCTGAACGTTTCAAGATGATCGCACATTCCGATAGGGGGTCAAACCATGTCCCAAAGGTCACCGGGCCAAGTGTCACTTTAAAGAAGTAGTCCAGTTACACCTTTGTGGGCTTATAACTTGGCTTCTGAATGTCCTAGAGAGGTTAGGTTTGTTTTAGTGTACTCCAATCAACAGCCCCTACAACCACAAAAAGGAATGGAGTCATTAGCACTTATGGTTTGTAAATGGCACCCAGAATTATTTTGCACGAAGCACAATTTCACATCATTCTGGGTTCATTTGTGTGAAAACAAGGTCCAATCAGGCTGAAACGTTACTGGAAGCTAGAATCTATTGAGTTGTAAGTGATCTGAGCGTTTCATGATGATAGCGCTTTCCTAAGGGTGTCAAACCATGTCCCAAACGTCACCGGATCTGGTGTCAATTTAAAGAAGTAGTCCAGTTACACATTTGTGGGCTTATAACTTGGCTTCTGAATGTCCTAGAGAGATCAGGTTTATTTTAGTGTACTCCAATCAACAGCCCCTACAACCACAAAAAGGAATGGAGTCATTAGCACTTATGGTTCTTAAATGGCACCCAGAATTATGCTGCACTAAGCACAATTTCACATGATTCTGGGTCAATTTGTGTGAAAACAAGGTCCAATCCGGCTGAAACGCTACAAGAAGGTAGAATCTATTGAGTTGTAAGTGATCTGAACGTTTCAAGATGATCGCACATTCCTATAGGGGGTCAAACCATGTCCCAAAGGTCACCGGGCCAAGTGTCACTTTAAAGAAGTAGTCCAGTTACATCTTTGTTTGTGGGCTTATAACTTGGCTTCTGAATGTCCTAGAGAGATCAGGTTTGTTTTAGTGTACTCCAATCAACAGCCCCTAGAACCACAAAAAGGAATGGAGACATTAGCACTTATGGTTTTTAAATGGCACCCAGAATTATGTTGCACGAAGCACAATTTCACATCATTCTGGGTTCATTTGTGTGAAAACAAGGTCCAATCAGGCTGAAACGTTACAGGAAGGTAGAATCTATTGTTGTAAGTGATCTGAATGTTTCATGATGATAGCACTTTCCTAAGGGGGTCAAACCATGTCCCAAAGTTCACCGGATCTGGTGTCTAAAGAAGTAGTCCAGTTACAAATTTGTGGGCTTATAACTTGGCTTCTGAATGTCCTAGAGAGATCAGGTTTGTTTTAGTATACTCCAATCAACAGCCCCTACAACCACAAAAAGGAATGGAGTCATTAGACTTATGGTTTTTAAATGGCACCCAGAATTATGTTGCACGAAGCACAATTTCACATCATTCTGGGTTCATTTGTGTTAAAACAAGGTCCAATCAGGCTGAAACGTTACAGGAAGGTAGAATCTATTGCGTTGTAAGTGATCTGAACGTTTCATGATGATAGCACTTTCCTAAGGGGGTCAAACCATGTCCCAAAGGTCACCGGATCTGGTGTCAATTTAAAGAAGTAGTCCAGTTACACATTTGTGGGCTTATAACTTGGCTTCTGAATGTCCTAGAGCAATCAGGTTTGTTTTAGTGTACTCCAATCAACAGCCCCTACAACCACAAAAAGGAATGGAGTCATTAGCACTTATGGTTTTTAAATGGCACCCAGAATTATGTTGCACGAAGCACAATTTCACATCATTCTGGGTTCATTTGTGTGAAAACAAGGTCCAATCAGGCTGAAACGTTACAGGAAGGTAGAATCTATTGAGTTGTAAGTAATCTGAACGTTTCATGATGATAGCACTTTCCTATGGGGGTCAAACCATGTCCCAAAGGTCACCGGATCTGGTGTCAATTTAAAGAAGTAGTCCAGTTACACATTTGTGGGCTTATAACTTGGCTTCTGAATGTCCTAGAGAGATCAGGTTTGTTTTAGTGTACTCCAATCAACAGCCCCTACAACCACAAAAAGGAATGGAGTCATTAGCACTTATGGTTTGTAAATGGCACCCAGAATTATGTTGCACGAAGCACAATTTCACATCATTCTGGGTCCATTTGTGTGAAAACAAGGTCCAATCAGGCTGAAACATTACAGGAAGGTAGAATCTGGTAAAATGTAAGTGATCTGAAGGTTTCATGATGATAGCACTTCCCTAAGGGGGTCAAACCATGTCCCAAAGGTCACCGGATCTGGTGTCTAAAGAAGTAGTCCAGTTACACATTTGTGGGCTTATAACTTGGCTTCTGAATGTCCTAGAGAGATCAGGTTTGTTTTAGTATACTCCAATCAACAGCCCCTACAACCACAAAAAGGAATGGAGTCATTAGCACTTATGGTTTTTAAATGGCACCCAGAATTATGTTGCACGAAGCACAATTTCACATAATTCTGGGTTCATTTGTGTGAAAACAAGGTCCAATCAGGCTGAAACGTTACAGAAAGGTAGAATCTATTGAGTTGTAAGTGATCTGAACGTTTCATGATGATAGCACTTTCCTAAGGGGGTCAAACCATGTCCCAAATGTCACCGGATCTGGTGTCAATTTAGAGTAGTAGTCCAGTTACACATTTGTGGGCCTATAACTTGGCTTCTGAATGTCCTGGAGAGGTCAGGTTTGTTTTAATGTACTCCAATCAACAGCCCCTACAACCACAAAAAGGAATGGAGTCATTAGCACTTATGGTTTGTAAATGGCACCCAGAATTATGTTGCACGAAGCAAAATTTCACATCATTCTGGGTTCATTTGTGTGAAAACAAGGTCCAATCAGGCAGAAACGTTACAGGAAGGTAGAATCTATTGAGTTGTAAGTGATCTGAACGTTTCATGATGATAGCACTTTCCTATAGGGGGTCAAACCATGTCCCAAAGGTCACCGGATCTGGTGTCAATTTAAAGTAGTAGTCCAGTTACACATTTGTGGGCTTATAACTTGACTTCTGAATGTCCTAGAGAGATCAGGTTTGTTTTAATGTACTCCAATCAACAGCCCCTACAACCACAAAAAGGAATGGAGTCATTAGCATTTATGGTTTGTAAATGGCACCCAGAATTATGTTGCACGAAGCACAATTTCACATCATTCTGGGTCCATTTGTGTGAAAACAAGGTCCAATCAGGCTGAAACGCTACAAGAAGGTAGAATCTATTGAGTTGTAAGTGATCTGAAGGTTTCAAGATGATCGCACATTCTTATAGGGGGTAAAACCATGTCCCAAAGGTCACCGGATCTGGTGTCAATTTAATGAAGTAGTCCAGTTACACATTTGTGGGCTTATAACTTGGCTTCTGAATGTCCTAGAGAGATCAGGTTTATTTTAGTGTACTCCAATCAACAGCCCCTACAACCACAAAAAGGAATTGAGTCGTTAGCACTTATGGTTTTTAAATGGCACCCAGAATTATGTTGCACAAAGCACAATTTCACATCATTCTGGGTCCATTTGTGTGAAAACAAGGTCCAATCAGGCTGAAACGTTACAGGAAGGTAGAATCTATTGAGTTGTAAGTGATCTGAACGTTTCATGATGATAGCACTTTCCTAAGGGGGTCAAACCATGTCCCAAAGGTCACTGGATCTGGTGTCAATTTAAAGAAGTAGTCCAGTTACACATTTGTGGGCTTATAACTTGGCTTCTGAATGTCCTAGAGAGATCAGGTTTGTTTTAATGTACTCGAATCAACAGCCCCTACAACCACAAAAATGAATGGAGTCATTAGCACTTATGGTTTGTAAGTGTCACCCAGAATTATGTTGCACGAAGCACAATTTCACATCATTCTGGGTCAATTTGTGTGAAAACAAGGTCCAATCCGGCTGAAACGCTACAAGAAGGTAGAATCTATTGAGTTGTAAGTGATCTGAACGTTTCAAGATGATCGCACATTCCTATAGGGGGTCAAACCATGTCCCAAAGATCACCGGGCCAAGTGTCACTTTAAAGAAGTAGTCCAGTTACACCTTTGTGGGATTATGATTTGGCTTCTGAATGTCCTAGAGAGGTTAGGTTTGTTTTAGTGTACTCCAATCAACAGCCCCTACAACCACAAAAAGGAATGGAGTCATTAGCACTTATGGTTTGTAAATGGCACCCAGAATTATTTTGCACGAAGCACAATTTCACATCATTCTGGGTTCATTTGTGTGAAAACAAGGTCCAATCAGGCTGAAACGCTACAAGAAGGTAGAATCTATTGAGTTGTAAGTGATCTGAACGTTTCATGATGATAGCGCTTTCCTAAGGGTGTCAAACCATGTCCCAAAGGTCACCGGATCTGGTGTCAATTTAAAGAAGTAGTCCAGTTACACATTTGTGGGCTTATAACTTGGCTTCTGAATGTCCTAGAGAGATCAGGTTTATTTCAGTGTAATCCAATCAACAGCCCCTACAACCACAAAAAGGAATGGAGTCATTAGCACTTATGGTTCTTAAATGGCACCCAGAATTATGCTGCACTAAGCACAATTTCACATGATTCTGGGTCAATTTGTGTGAAAACAAGGTCCAATCCGGCTGAAACGCTACAAGAAGGTAGAATCTATTGAGTTGTAAGTGATCTGAACGTTTCAAGATGATCGCACATTCCTATAGGGGGTCAAACCATGTCCCAAAGGTCACCGGGCCAAGTGTCACTTTAAAGAAGTAGTCCAGTTACATCTTTGTGTGTGGTCTTATAACTTGTCTTCTGAATGGCCTAGAGGGATCAGGTTTGTTTTAGTGTACTCCAATCAACAGCCCCTACAACCACAAAAAGGAATGGAGTCATTAGCACTTAAGGTTTGTAAATGGCACCCAGAATTATGTTGCAGGAAGAACAATTTCACATCATTCTGGGTCCATTTGTGTGAAAACAAGGTCCAATCAGGCTGAAACGCTACAAGAAGGTAGAATCTATTGAGTTGTAAGTGATCTGAACGTTTCAAGATTATCGCTCATTCCTATAGGGGGTAAAACCATGTCCCAAAGGTCACAGGGCCTGGTGTCACTTTAAAGAAGTAGTCCAGTTACACCTTTGTGGGCTTATAACTTGGCTTCTGAATGTCCTAGAGAGGTTAGGTTTGTTTTAGTGTTCTCCAATCAACAGCCCCTACAACCACAAAAAGGAATGGAGTCATTAGCACTTATGGTTTGTAAATGGCACCCAGAATTATGTTGCACGAAGCACAATTTCACATCATTCTGGGTTAATTTGTGTGAAAACAAGGTCCAATCAGGCTGAAACGTTACAGGAAGGTAGAATCTATTGAGTTGTAAGTGATCTGAATGTTTCATGATGATAGCACTTTCCTAAGGGGGTCAAACCATGACCCAAAGGTCACCGGATCTGGTGTCAATTTAAAGTAGTAGTCCAGTTACACATTTGTGGGCTTATAACTTGACTTCTGAATGTCCTAGAGAGATCAGGTTTGTTTTAATGTACTCCAATCAACAGCCCCTACAACCACAAAAAGGAATGGAGTCATTAGCACTTATGGTTTGTAAATGGCACCCAGAATTATGTTGCACGAAGCACAATTTCACATCATTCTGGGTCCATTTGTGTGAAAACAAGGTCCAATCAGGCTGAAACGCTACAAGAAGGTAGAATCTATTGAGTTGTAAGTGATCTGAAGGTTTCAAGATGATCACACATTCTTATAGGGGGTAAAACCATGTCCCAAAGGTCACCGGGCCTGGTGTCACTTTAAAGAAGTTGTCCAGTTACACCTTTGTGGGCTTTTAACTTGGCTTCTGAATGTCCTAGAGAGATCAGGTTTGTTTTAGTGTACTCCAATCAACAGCCCCTACAACCACAAAAAGGAATGGAGTCATTAGCACTTATGGTTTGTAAATGGCACCCAGAATTATGTTGCACGAAGCACAATTTCACATCATTCTGGGTTAATTTGTGTGAAAACAAGGTCCAATCAGGCTGAAACGTTACAGGAAGGTAGAATCTATTGAGTTGTAAGTGATCTGAATGTTTCATGATGATAGCACTTTCCTAAGGGGGTCAAACCATGTCCAAAAGGTCACCGGATCTGGTGTCAATTTAAAGAAGTAGTCCAGTTACACATTTGTGGGCTTATAACTTGGCTTCTGAATGTCCTAGAGAGATCAGGTTTATTTTAGTGTACTCCAATCAACAGCCCCTACAACCACAAAAAGGAATGGAGTCATTAGCACTTATGGTTTTTAAATGGCACCCAGAATTATGTTGCACAAAGCACAATTTCACATCATTCTGGGTCCATTTGTGTGAAAACAAGGTCCAATCAGGCTGAAACGTTACAGGAAGGTAGAATCTATTGAGTTGTAAGTGATCTGAACGTTTCATGATGATAGCACTTTCCTAAGGGGGTCAAACCATGTCCCAAAGGTCACTGGATCTGGTGTCAATTTAAAGAAGTAGTCCAGTTACACATTTGTGGGCTTATAACTTGGCTTCTGAATGTCCTAGAGAGATCAGGTTTGTTTTAATGTACTCCAATCAACAGCCCCTACAACCACAAAAATGAATGGAGTCATTAGCACTTATGGTTTGTAAGTGGCACCCAGAATTATGTTGCACGAAGCACAATTTCACATCATTCTGGGTCAATTTGTGTGAAAACAAGGTCCAATCCGGCTGAAACGCTACAAGAATGTAGAATCTATTGAGTTGTAAGTGATCTGAACGTTTCAAGATGATCGCACATTCCGATAGGGGGTCAAACCATGTCCCAAAGGTCACCGGGCCAAGTGTCACTTTAAAGAAGTAGTCCAGTTACACCTTTGTGGGCTTATAACTTGGCTTCTGAATGTCCTAGAGAGGTTAGGTTTGTTTTAGTGTACTCCAATCAACAGCCCCTACAACCACAAAAAGGAATGGAGTCATTAGCACTTATGGTTTGTAAATGGCACCCAGAATTATTTTGCACGAAGCACAATTTCACATCATTCTGGGTTCATTTGTGTGAAAACAAGGTCCAATCAGGCTGAAACGTTACTGGAAGCTAGAATCTATTGAGTTGTAAGTGATCTGAGCGTTTCATGATGATAGCGCTTTCCTAAGGGTGTCAAACCATGTCCCAAACGTCACCGGATCTGGTGTCAATTTAAAGAAGTAGTCCAGTTACACATTTGTGGGCTTATAACTTGGCTTCTGAATGTCCTAGAGAGATCAGGTTTATTTTAGTGTACTCCAATCAACAGCCCCTACAACCACAAAAAGGAATGGAGTCATTAGCACTTATGGTTCTTAAATGGCACCCAGAATTATGCTGCACTAAGCACAATTTCACATGATTCTGGGTCAATTTGTGTGAAAACAAGGTCCAATCCGGCTGAAACGCTACAAGAAGGTAGAATCTATTGAGTTGTAAGTGATCTGAACGTTTCAAGATGATCGCACATTCCTATAGGGGGTCAAACCATGTCCCAAAGGTCACCGGGCCAAGTGTCACTTTAAAGAAGTAGTCCAGTTACATCTTTGTTTGTGGGCTTATAACTTGGCTTCTGAATGTCCTAGAGAGATCAGGTTTGTTTTAGTGTACTCCAATCAACAGCCCCTAGAACCACAAAAAGGAATGGAGACATTAGCACTTATGGTTTTTAAATGGCACCCAGAATTATGTTGCACGAAGCACAATTTCACATCATTCTGGGTTCATTTGTGTGAAAACAAGGTCCAATCAGGCTGAAACGTTACAGGAAGGTAGAATCTATTGTTGTAAGTGATCTGAATGTTTCATGATGATAGCACTTTCCTAAGGGGGTCAAACCATGTCCCAAAGTTCACCGGATCTGGTGTCTAAAGAAGTAGTCCAGTTACAAATTTGTGGGCTTATAACTTGGCTTCTGAATGTCCTAGAGAGATCAGGTTTGTTTTAGTATACTCCAATCAACAGCCCCTACAACCACAAAAAGGAATGGAGTCATTAGACTTATGGTTTTTAAATGGCACCCAGAATTATGTTGCACGAAGCACAATTTCACATCATTCTGGGTTCATTTGTGTTAAAACAAGGTCCAATCAGGCTGAAACGTTACAGGAAGGTAGAATCTATTGCGTTGTAAGTGATCTGAACGTTTCATGATGATAGCACTTTCCTAAGGGGGTCAAACCATGTCCCAAAGGTCACCGGATCTGGTGTCAATTTAAAGAAGTAGTCCAGTTACACATTTGTGGGCTTATAACTTGGCTTCTGAATGTCCTAGAGCAATCAGGTTTGTTTTAGTGTACTCCAATCAACAGCCCCTACAACCACAAAAAGGAATGGAGTCATTAGCACTTATGGTTTTTAAATGGCACCCAGAATTATGTTGCACGAAGCACAATTTCACATCATTCTGGGTTCATTTGTGTGAAAACAAGGTCCAATCAGGCTGAAACGTTACAGGAAGGTAGAATCTATTGAGTTGTAAGTAATCTGAACGTTTCATGATGATAGCACTTTCCTATGGGGGTCAAACCATGTCCCAAAGGTCACCGGATCTGGTGTCAATTTAAAGAAGTAGTCCAGTTACACATTTGTGGGCTTATAACTTGGCTTCTGAATGTCCTAGAGAGATCAGGTTTGTTTTAGTGTACTCCAATCAACAGCCCCTACAACCACAAAAAGGAATGGAGTCATTAGCACTTATGGTTTGTAAATGGCACCCAGAATTATGTTGCACGAAGCACAATTTCACATCATTCTGGGTCCATTTGTGTGAAAACAAGGTCCAATCAGGCTGAAACATTACAGGAAGGTAGAATCTGGTAAAATGTAAGTGATCTGAAGGTTTCATGATGATAGCACTTCCCTAAGGGGGTCAAACCATGTCCCAAAGGTCACCGGATCTGGTGTCTAAAGAAGTAGTCCAGTTACACATTTGTGGGCTTATAACTTGGCTTCTGAATGTCCTAGAGAGATCAGGTTTGTTTTAGTATACTCCAATCAACAGCCCCTACAACCACAAAAAGGAATGGAGTCATTAGCACTTATGGTTTTTAAATGGCACCCAGAATTATGTTGCACGAAGCACAATTTCACATAATTCTGGGTTCATTTGTGTGAAAACAAGGTCCAATCAGGCTGAAACGTTACAGAAAGGTAGAATCTATTGAGTTGTAAGTGATCTGAACGTTTCATGATGATAGCACTTTCCTAAGGGGGTCAAACCATGTCCCAAATGTCACCGGATCTGGTGTCAATTTAGAGTAGTAGTCCAGTTACACATTTGTGGGCCTATAACTTGGCTTCTGAATGTCCTGGAGAGGTCAGGTTTGTTTTAATGTACTCCAATCAACAGCCCCTACAACCACAAAAAGGAATGGAGTCATTAGCACTTATGGTTTGTAAATGGCACCCAGAATTATGTTGCACGAAGCAAAATTTCACATCATTCTGGGTTCATTTGTGTGAAAACAAGGTCCAATCAGGCAGAAACGTTACAGGAAGGTAGAATCTATTGAGTTGTAAGTGATCTGAACGTTTCATGATGATAGCACTTTCCTATAGGGGGTCAAACCATGTCCCAAAGGTCACCGGATCTGGTGTCAATTTAAAGTAG
This sequence comes from Nothobranchius furzeri, assembly GCF_043380555.1. NCBI lineage: Eukaryota > Metazoa > Chordata > Actinopteri > Cyprinodontiformes > Nothobranchiidae > Nothobranchius > Nothobranchius furzeri. Next base: position 14,506,362 of record NC_091756.1, read on the forward strand.
TAGTCCAGTTACACATTTGTGGGCTTATAACTTGACTTCTGAATGTCCTAGAGAGATCAGGTTTGTTTTAATGTACTCCAATCAACAGCCCCTACAACCACAAAAAGGAATGGAGTCATTAGCATTTATGGTTTGTAAATGGCACCCAGAATTATGTTGCACGAAGCACAATTTCACATCATTCTGGGTCCATTTGTGTGAAAACAAGGTCCAATCAGGCTGAAACGCTACAAGAAGGTAGAATCTATTGAGTTGTAAGTGATCTGAAGGTTTCAAGATGATCGCACATTCTTATAGGGGGTAAAACCATGTCCCAAAGGTCACCGGATCTGGTGTCAATTTAATGAAGTAGTCCAGTTACACATTTGTGGGCTTATAACTTGGCTTCTGAATGTCCTAGAGAGATCAGGTTTATTTTAGTGTACTCCAATCAACAGCCCCTACAACCACAAAAAGGAATTGAGTCGTTAGCACTTATGGTTTTTAAATGGCACCCAGAATTATGTTGCACAAAGCACAATTTCACATCATTCTGGGTCCATTTGTGTGAAAACAAGGTCCAATCAGGCTGAAACGTTACAGGAAGGTAGAATCTATTGAGTTGTAAGTGATCTGAACGTTTCATGATGATAGCACTTTCCTAAGGGGGTCAAACCATGTCCCAAAGGTCACTGGATCTGGTGTCAATTTAAAGAAGTAGTCCAGTTACACATTTGTGGGCTTATAACTTGGCTTCTGAATGTCCTAGAGAGATCAGGTTTGTTTTAATGTACTCGAATCAACAGCCCCTACAACCACAAAAATGAATGGAGTCATTAGCACTTATGGTTTGTAAGTGTCACCCAGAATTATGTTGCACGAAGCACAATTTCACATCATTCTGGGTCAATTTGTGTGAAAACAAGGTCCAATCCGGCTGAAACGCTACAAGAAGGTAGAATCTATTGAGTTGTAAGTGATCTGAACGTTTCAAGATGATCGCACATTCCTATAGGGGGTCAAACCATGTCCCAAAGATCACCGGGCCAAGTGTCACTTTAAAGAAGTAGTCCAGTTACACCTTTGTGGGATTATGATTTGGCTTCTGAATGTCCTAGAGAGGTTAGGTTTGTTTTAGTGTACTCCAATCAACAGCCCCTACAACCACAAAAAGGAATGGAGTCATTAGCACTTATGGTTTGTAAATGGCACCCAGAATTATTTTGCACGAAGCACAATTTCACATCATTCTGGGTTCATTTGTGTGAAAACAAGGTCCAATCAGGCTGAAACGCTACAAGAAGGTAGAATCTATTGAGTTGTAAGTGATCTGAACGTTTCATGATGATAGCGCTTTCCTAAGGGTGTCAAACCATGTCCCAAAGGTCACCGGATCTGGTGTCAATTTAAAGAAGTAGTCCAGTTACACATTTGTGGGCTTATAACTTGGCTTCTGAATGTCCTAGAGAGATCAGGTTTATTTCAGTGTAATCCAATCAACAGCCCCTACAACCACAAAAAGGAATGGAGTCATTAGCACTTATGGTTCTTAAATGGCACCCAGAATTATGCTGCACTAAGCACAATTTCACATGATTCTGGGTCAATTTGTGTGAAAACAAGGTCCAATCCGGCTGAAACGCTACAAGAAGGTAGAATCTATTGAGTTGTAAGTGATCTGAACGTTTCAAGATGATCGCACATTCCTATAGGGGGTCAAACCATGTCCCAAAGGTCACCGGGCCAAGTGTCACTTTAAAGAAGTAGTCCAGTTACATCTTTGTGTGTGGTCTTATAACTTGTCTTCTGAATGGCCTAGAGGGATCAGGTTTGTTTTAGTGTACTCCAATCAACAGCCCCTAGAACCACAAAAAGGAATGGAGACATTAGCACTTATGGTTTTTAAATGGCACCCAGAATTACGTTGCACGAAGCACAATTTCACATCATTCTGGGTTCATTTGTGTGAAAACAAGGTCCAATCAGGCTGAAACGTTACAGGAAGGTAGAATCTATTGTTGTAAGTGATCTGAACGTTTCATGATGATAGCACTTTCCTAAGGGGGTCAAACCATGTCCCAAAGGTCACCGGATCTGGTGTCTAAAGAAGTAGTCCAGTTACAAATTTGTGGGCTTATAACTTGGCTTCTGAATGTCCTAGAGAGATCAGGTTTGTTTTAGTATACTCCAATCAACAGCCCCTACAACCACAAAAAGGAATGGAGTCATTAGCACTTATGGTTTTTAAATGGCACCCAGAATTATGTTGCACGAAGCACAATTTCACATCATTCTGGGTTCATTTGTGTGAAAACAAGGTCCAATCAGGCTGAAACGTTACAGGAAGGTAGAATCTATTGCGTTGTAAGTGATCTGAACGTTTCATGATGATAGCACTTTCCTAAGGGGGTCAAACCATGTCCCAAAGGTCACCGGATCTGGTGTCAATTTAAAGAAGTAGTCCAGTTACACATTTGTGGGCTTATAACTTGGCTTCTGAATGTCCTAGAGCGATCAGGTTTGTTTTAGTGTACTCCAATCAACAGCCCCTACAACCACAAAAAGGAATGGAGTCATTAGCACTTATGGTTTTTAAATGGCACCCAGAATTATGTTGCACGAAGCACAATTTCACATCATTCTGGGTTCATTTGTGTGAAAACAAGGTCCAATCAGGCTGAAACGTTACAGGAAGGTAGAATCTATTGAGTTGTAAGTGATCTGAACGTTTCATGATGATAGCACTTTCCTAAGGGGGTCAAACCATGTCCCAAAGGTCACCGGATCTGGTGTCAATTTAAAGAAGTAGTCCAGTTACACATTTGTGGGCTTATAACTTGGCTTCTGAATGTCCTAGAGAGATCAGGTTTGTTTTAGTGTACTCCAATCAACAGCCCCTACAACCACAAAAAGGAATGGAGTCATTAGCACTTATGGTTTGTAAATGGCACCCAGAATTATGTTGCACGAAGCACAATTTCACATCATTCTGGGTCCATTTGTGTTAAAACAAGGTCCAATCAGGCTGAAACATTACAGGAAGGTAGAATCTATTAAAATGTAAGTGATCTGAAGGTTTCATGATGATAGCACTTTCCTAAGGGGGTCAAACCATGTCCCAAATGTCACCGGATCTGGTGTCAATTTGAAGTAGTAGTCCAGTTACACATTTGTGGGCTTATAACTTGGCTTCTGAATGTCCTGGAGAGGTCAGGTTTGTTTTAATGTACTCCAATCAACAGCCCCTACAACCACAAAAAGGAATGGAGTCATTAGCACTTATGGTTTGTAAATGGCACCCAGAATTATGCTGCACTAAGCACAATTTCACATGATTCTGGGTCCATTTGTGTGAAAACAAGGTCCAATCCGGCTGAAACGCTACAAGAAGGTAGAATCTATTGAGTTGTAAGTGATCTGAACGTTTCAAGATGATCGCACATTCCTATTGGGGGTCAAACCATGTCCCAAAGGTCACCGGGCCAAGTGTCACTTTAAAGAAGTAGTCCAGTTACATCTTTGTGTGTGGTCTTATAACTTGTCTTCTGAATGGCCTAGAGAGATCAGGTTTGATTTAGTGTACTCCAATCAACAGCCCCTAGAACCACAAAAAGGAATGGAGACATTAGCACTTATGGTTTTTAAATGGCACCCAGAATTACGTTGCACGAAGCACAATTTCACATCATTCTGGGTTCATTTGTGTGAAAACAAGGTCCAATCAGGCTGAAACGTTACAGGAAGGTAGAATCTATTGTTGTAAGTGATCTGAACGTTTCATGATGATAGCACTTTCCTAAGGGGGTCAAACCATGTCCCAAAGGTCACCGGATCTGGTGTCTAAAGAAGTAGTCCAGTTACAAATTTGTGGGCTTATAACTTGGCTTCTGAATGTCCTAGAGAGATCAGGTTTGTTTTAGTATACTCCAATCAACAGCCCCTACAACCACAAAAAGGAATGGAGTCATTAGCACTTATGGTTTTTAAATGGCACCCAGAATTATGTTGCACGAAGCACAATTTCACATCATTCTGGGTTCATTTGTGTGAAAACAAGGTCCAATCAGGCTGAAACGTTACAGGAAGGTAGAATCTATTGCGTTGTAAGTGATCTGAACGTTTCATGATGATAGCACTTTCCTAAGGGGGTCAAACCATGTCCCAAAGGTCACCGGATCTGGTGTCAATTTAAAGAAGTAGTCCAGTTACACATTTGTGGGCTTATAACTTGGCTTCTGAATGTCCTAGAGCGATCAGGTTTGTTTTAGTGTACTCCAATCAACAGCCCCTACAACCACAAAAAGGAATGGAGTCATTAGCACTTATGGTTTTTAAATGGCACCCAGAATTATGTTGCACGAAGCACAATTTCACATCATTCTGGGTTCATTTGTGTGAAAACAAGGTCCAATCAGGCTGAAACGTTACAGGAAGGTAGAATCTATTGAGTTGTAAGTGATCTGAACGTTTCATGATGATAGCACTTTCCTAAGGGGGTCAAACCATGTCCCAAAGGTCACCGGATCTGGTGTCAATTTAAAGAAGTAGTCCAGTTACACATTTGTGGGCTTATAACTTGGCTTCTGAATGTCCTAGAGAGATCAGGTTTGTTTTAGTGTACTCCAATCAACAGCCCCTACAACCACAAAAAGGAATGGAGTCATTAGCACTTATGGTTTGTAAATGGCACCCAGAATTATGTTGCACGAAGCACAATTTCACATCATTCTGGGTCCATTTGTGTTAAAACAAGGTCCAATCAGGCTGAAACATTACAGGAAGGTAGAATCTATTAAAATGTAAGTGATCTGAAGGTTTCATGATGATAGCACTTTCCTAAGGGGGTCAAACCATGTCCCAAATGTCACCGGATCTGGTGTCAATTTGAAGTAGTAGTCCAGTTACACATTTGTGGGCTTATAACTTGGCTTCTGAATGTCCTGGAGAGGTCAGGTTTGTTTTAATGTACTCCAATCAACAGCCCCTACAACCACAAAAAGGAATGGAGTCATTAGCACTTATGGTTTGTAAATGGCACCCAGAATTATGTTGCACGAAGCAAAATTTCACATCATTCTGGGTTCATTTGTGTGAAAACAAGGTCCAATCAGGCAGAAACGTTACAGGAAGGTAGAATCTATTGAGTTGTAAGTGATCTGAACGTTTCATGATGATAGCACTTTCCTATAGGGGGTCAAACATGTCCCAAAGGTCACCGGGCCTGGTGTCACTTTAAAGAAGTAGTCCAGTTACACCTTTGTGGGATTATAACTTGGCTTCTGAATGTCCTAGAGAGATCAGGGTTGTTTTAGTGTACTCCAATCAACAGCCCCCACAACCACAAAAAGGAATGGCGTCATTAGCACTTATGGTTCTTAAATGGCACCCAGAATTATGTTGCACGAAGCACAATTTCACATCATTCTGGGTCCATTTGTGTGAAAACAAGGTCCAATCAGGCTGAAACGTTACAGGAAGGTAGAATCTATTGAGTTGTAAGTGATCTGAACGTTTCAAGATGATCGCACATTCCTATAGGGGGTAAAACCATGTCCCAAAGGTCACCGGATCTGGTGTCAATTTAAAGAAGTAGTCCAGTTACACATTTGTGGGCTTATAACTTGGCTTCTGAATGTCCTAGAGAGGTTAGGTTTGTTTTAGTGTACTCCAATCAACAGCCCCTACAACCACAAAAAGGAATGGAGTCATTAGCACTTATGGTTTGTAAATGGCACCCAGAATTATTTTGCACGAAGCACAATTTCACATCATTCTGGGTTCATTTGTGTGAAAACAAGGTCCAATCAGGCTGAAACGTTACAGGAAGGTAGAATCTATTGCGTTGTAAGTGATCTGAACATTTCATGATGATAGCACTTTCCTAAGGGGGTCAAACCATGTCCCAAAGGTCACCGGATCTGGTGTCAATTTAAAGAAGTAGTCCAGTTACACATTTGTGGGCTTATAACTTGGCTTCTGAATGTCCTAGAGCGATCAGGTTTGTTTTAGTGTACTCCAATCAACAGCCCCTACAACCACAAAAAGGAATGGAGTCATTAGCACTTATGGTTTTTAAATGGCACCCAGAATTATGTTGCACGAAGCACAATTTCACATCATTCTGGGTTCATTTGTGTGAAAACAAGGTCCAATCAGGCTGAAACGTTACAGGAAGGTAGAATCTATTGAGTTGTAAGTGATCTGAACGTTTCATGATGATAGCACTTTCCTAAGGGGGTCAAACCATGTCCCAAAGGTCACCGGATCTGGTGTCAATTTAAAGAAGTAGTCCAGTTACACATTTGTGGGCTTATAACTTGGCTTCTGAATGTCCTAGAGAGATCAGGTTTGTTTTAGTGTACTCCAATCAACAGCCCCTACAACCACAAAAAGGAATGGAGTCATTAGCACTTATGGTTTTTAAATGGCACCCAGAATTATGTTGCACGAAGCACAATTTCACATCATTCTGGGTCCATTTGTGTGAAAACAAGGTCCAATCAGGCTGAAACATTACAGGAAGGTAGAATCTATTAAAATGTAAGTGATCTGAAGGTTTCATGATGATAGCACTTCCCTAAGGGGGTCAAACCATGTCCCAAAGGTCACCGGATCTGGTGTCTAAAGAAGTAGTCCAGTTACACATTTGTGGGCTTATAACTTGGCTTCTGAATGTCCTAGAGAGATCAGGTTTGTTTTAGTATACTCCAATCAACAGCCCCTACAACCACAAAAAGGAATGGAGTCATTAGCACTTATGGTTTTTAAATGGCACCCAGAATTATGTTGCACGAAGCACAATTTCACATCATTCTGGGTTCATTTGTGTGAAAACAAGGTCCAATCAGGCTGAAACGTTACAGAAAGGTAGAATCTATTGAGTTGTAAGTGATCTGAACGTTTCATGATGATAGCACTTTCCTAAGGGGGTCAAACCATGTCCCAAATGTCACTGGATCTGGTGTCAATTTAAAGTAGTAGTCCAGTTACACATTTGTGGGCTTATTACTTGGCTTCTGAATGTCCTGGAGAGGTCAGGTTTGTTTTAATGTACTCCAATCAACAGCCCCTACAACCACAAAAAGGAATGGAGTCATTAGCACTTATGGTTCTTAAATGGCACCCAGAATTATGCTGCACTAAGCACAATTTCACATGATTCTGGGTCAATTTGTGTGAAAACAAGGTCCAATCCGGCTGAAACGCAAGAAGGTAGAATCTATTGAGTTGTAAGTGATCTGAACGTTTCAAGATGATCGCACATTCCTATAGGGGGTCAAACCATGTCCCAAAGGTCACCGGGCCAAGTGTCACTTTAAAGAAGTAGTCCAGTTACATCTTTGTGTGTGGTCTTATAACTTGTCTTCTGAATGGCCTAGAGAGATCAGGTTTGTTTTAGTGTACTCCAATCAACAGCCCCTAGAACCACAAAAAGGAATGGAGACATTAGCACTTATGGTTTTTAAATGGCACCCAGAATTACGTTGCACGAAGCACAATTTCACATCATTCTGGGTTCATTTGTGTGAAAACAAGGTCCAATCAGGCTGAAACGTTACAGGAAGGTAGAATCTATTGTTGTAAGTGATCTGAACGTTTCATGATGATAGCACTTTCCTAAGGGGGTCAAACCATGTCCCAAAGGTCACCGGATCTGGTGTCTAAAGAAGTAGTCCAGTTACAAATTTGTGGGCTTATAACTTGGCTTCTGAATGTCCTAGAGAGATCAGGTTTGTTTTAGTATACTCCAATCAACAGCCCCTACAACCACAAAAAGGAATGGAGTCATTAGCACTTATGGTTTTTAAATGGCACCCAGAATTATGTTGCACGAAGCACAATTTCACATCATTCTGGGTTCATTTGTGTGAAAACAAGGTCCAATCAGGCTGAAACGTTACAGGAAGGTAGAATCTATTGCGTTGTAAGTGATCTGAACGTTTCATGATGATAGCACTTTCCTAAGGGGGTCAAACCATGTCCCAAAGGTCACCGGATCTGGTGTCAATTTAAAGAAGTAGTCCAGTTACACATTTGTGGGCTTATAACTTGGCTTCTGAATGTCCTAGAGCGATCAGGTTTGTTTTAGTGTACTCCAATCAACAGCCCCTACAACCACAAAAAGGAATGGAGTCATTAGCACTTATGGTTTTTAAATGGCACCCAGAATTATGTTGCACGAAGCACAATTTCACATCATTCTGGGTTCATTTGTGTGAAAACAAGGTCCAATCAGGCTGAAACGTTACAGGAAGGTAGAATCTATTGAGTTGTAAGTGATCTGAACGTTTCATGATGATAGCACCATCGCTACTACCTGGATTGCAGCAGAGTCCTGGGCTGACGCAGTCACTGCTAACTGGGTTGCAGCAGCTCCCTGGGCTAATACCATCACTGCTACCTGGGCTACAGCAGCTTCATGAGCTAGCACCATTCCTGCTACCTGGGCTACAGCAGCTCCCTGGGCTAGCACCAACACTGCTACCATGGCTAACACCATTACTACAACCTGGGTTACGGCAGCTTCAGGCTCCAATACTATCATTGTTAACTGGGCTGCAACAGCATCCGGGTTTTACATCGTTAATGCCGCTTGGGCTACAGCAGCTTCCAGGACTAACATCGTCGCAGCCACCTGGGCCACAGCAGCCTCCCGGATTAACATCATCGTTACCAATAGGGCTACAGCAGCTCCCTGGGCTACCATCACTGCTACCGGGGCTACAGCAGTCTACTGGACCAACACCATCGCTGCCACCTGGGCTACAGCCGCCTCTTGGACCGATACCACCATTGCCAATTGGGCTACAACAGCCTTCTGGACTAACACCACCACTGGTACCTGGGTTACAGCAGTCTCCTGGACTAACACCATCCCTGCTTCCAGGTCTACAGCAGCCTCCTAGTCTAATACCAACTCTGAGGAGCCCGATTACAACTAAACTTAGTAAGTCAACACAACCAATCTTACCTATGGTTATACAGAGGAACCCTGTGTTTAAAAAGCATCGATTGTTTAAGTTATTTCGGACTCTTAATCAAGCTAGGACTATTTGGGATCCACAGTATAAGGTCAAAGGTCTGCTAGGTGGCCATCTGAACATACGCAGCATGGCCCCTAAGAGGGAACAACTGGAACATCTTCTCGTTAATTCAAATGTTGATTTTATGGGACTTTCGGAAACTTGGCTCACACCCTCTTCTCCACAAGCACTGATAACTATACAAGGTTATCATGTCTTTAGAAAAGATAGGCATCAAGGAAAGGGGGGTGGGGTGTTGTTGTATATGAAGGACTCTCTAAAATGTACACAAATAATCTGGCCTAATGAAATCTCTATTGAATGTGTTGGAGTTAAAGTGTCACTCTCAGCAGAAATGTCATTTACTGTTTTATGTCTTTATCGCCCACCTTCAGCGAAAGTGGATTTTTATGACCAATTCAAGGCACTTCTAAATTCTTGTGACATCAGTAATGAACTTATCCTAATGGGAGACTTAAATGTAAATTGGGATGACATAAGCGACAGAAAGAAATTAAAAGAAATCACAGATAATTTTGGTTTACAACAAATGATCAATGATTCCACTAGAATAACAAATCGCTCTAGAACTCTAATAGACCTGGTGTTCTCTAACAAACCGGATAGAATGATAAAAACATATAACTTTTTGACTGGCTTGTCGGACCACAATGCCATATTCTTCTCTAGAAAGCTAACTAAAAAACGACTGAGATGTTTCAGTAAAAGGACGAATATAAAACAAGCATTCATTCCCAAAAATCAAGAGCCACATTTAACAGCTGCTCTAAATAATTTGGACTGGAATAGCATACTAACATATGATGACACTAATAAATGTTGTGATCTAGTATACTCTGCTATTAAAGGGGTCTTGTCACAGTTTCAGAAAGAGTGCCTTTTAAAGAAACGAGTTTATTCATTGCCTTGGATTAATACTGAGTGTAAACAGCTTATGAGACTTAGAGATCGGTTACTCAAAAAATCGTTACAATCTGGATTACATACTGATCGATTACATTTTATATCTGCAAGGAATAAAGTCACACAAACCTTGAGAATGGCAAAAGCAAATTTTTTCATGACTGTAATTAATAATGCCAAAGGAAACTGTAAGCTAATTTGGGAAAATATTAACAAACTTCTTGGTAACAGTAAGCATAATGCAGAGAAGGACCTTGAACTTAAATTTGCCAGTGAACTAGTGTCAGAACCACTTAGCCTAGCTACTAAATTAAATGATTTCTTCCAAAGTACCATTAATGAAATTGCACAATTGTTTTCTAATTCTGATGACCATCGACAAAATATTGGGAATATCGGCACCGAAGAGGAAGATTCTTTACCAGACTCAAAGTTCAGTATTCAGAAAATTACAGAAAGTGAAGCAGAAAATATAATATCTAAATTAAGAAGTTCTAAAGCAAAGGATGACTTTGGATTTGACACAAATTTCTTAAAGCATTATAAATCTAGTCTTTTGGTGCCTGTGACCCATCTTATTAATTTATCAATCTCGCAGGAAGTCGTTCCTTTGAGTTGGAAGGTGGCGAAAGTAACACCAATTTATAAATCGGGTGATAAAACAGACCCTATTAATTATCGACCTATTAGTATACTGCCCATCTTTTCAAAGGTAGCAGAAAAGTGGGTTGCTAAATCTATCATTGAACATCTTAATGATTCCGATCCGGGTTTGCATCCTATGCAATTTGGATTTCGCACTCTTCATTCAACTGAAACGGCTGTCTGTGTTTTTGTTGAGAGAGTGAAATCTTATTTAGACAAGAGTCGTTGTGTTGCGGCAGTTTTTCTCGATTTCAAACGTGCATTTGACACTGTCAATCATCATACACTCTGGTCTAGACTGTCGACATTTAACTTTAGTAATCATACTGTTAAATGGATACAGTCTTATTTATCAGATAGAAAACAATGTGTGCAAATAAAGAATAGCAAGTCACCCTATCTTAACTGCATGCAAGGTGTTCCCCAGGGTTCAATTTTGGGTCCCCTGTTATTTTCACTTTATGTAAATGACTTGCCTAATGTATGTACAAATGTGGACACAATTATGTATGCTGATGATACAGTAATTTTTACGCAAGCCGAAACTCCGGATGATGCAGCCCATCAGCTTTCACTGGCATTAAGTGATTTACAAAAATGGCTGAATGACTCATACCTGTGCCTTAATTTTAACAAGACCGTATCAATGTTTTTCAGTAAACCTAAGACAACCGTGGCTGCAGGAAAAGTTTGCTTGGGTGCACATGAATTAATTAATGTTGAGGAGTTTAAGTATTTGGGAGTGCGATTAGACTCTAAATTAACTTTTAAAAAACATATAAGTAAAGTAGTGAAAACTGTTAATGTTAATATACGGAACTTTAGATATATCCGATCGTCATTAACACACACGGCAGCGATTACATTCCTGCATTCTATGATACTGGCTCATATTGAATATTGTATTACCAGTTGGTCCTATACGAGCTCGGCTGCTATTGGGCCAATTGAAGTATGCTACAAAAGAGCATTGAAAATATTAGATAAAAAACCTCTCTCATATCACCACTGTCAAATTTTAGATAAATACAAGTTTTTAAATTTTACTAATTTTAAATTATTTAAATCGGCCTGTTTAATATATAAAGTTATACATGGTCTGGCGCCACCACCAATGAGTGATTTTATTAAACAAAAGTCTAGCAGTGTTGTCGGGTCTCGACTGACTCGAGCCACTGCTAGAGGTGACTGTGAACTGACATTCAGGCGGACTACCTTTTCACAGACTGCTCTGTCATACCAGGGAGTGACATTCTGGAATAGTCTTCCACTATCTGTGAGGGAAAGTACCAGTCTAAACATCTTTAAGAGTCGCTTAAAACAGCGGCTGAGGGACACACAAACATGTGATCATGTCTAATATTTATATTTCTTATTTGTCCGGGAAAAGAGTTGGTACAGTATTAAAAGGGAAACAACTGCTAGTTTAATGGGTGAATGTAATCTCACGACAGTCAGGGCATATGCAGTATCGGGGTTTGTGTAATACAATTGATGTGTTTCCGTTATTGCTGTCTATGTTGTTCTCTGTGTCCACTTTCTTTGACATTTGTTTGTGTTTGTATAATGGGATGACAGTTTTTGTCTCTGTCACATGACTTGTAAATACTATCTCTGTATGTTTACACTACTTTGTGTCTAACATCAACCTGCCGGAGGGTCTGCAGATGGAAATTAGCCCAAGGCTATAATCTGGCATATTTACATTTATTGAAATGTTCATTAATATGTATTGACCCACTTCCTAAATAAATAAATAAAATAAATAAATAAATAGCACTTTCCTAAGGGGGTCAAACCATGTCCCAAAGGTCACCGGATCTGGTGTCAATTTAAAGAAGTAGTCCAGTTACACATTTGTGGGCTTATAACTTGGCTTCTGAATGTCCTAGAGAGATCAGGTTTGTTTTAGTGTACTCCAATCAACAGCCCCTACAACCACAAAAAGGAATGGAGTCATTAGCACTTATGGTTTGTAAATGGCACCCAGAATTATGTTGCACGAAGCACAATTTCACATCATTCTGGGTCCATTTGTGTTAAAACAAGGTCCAATCAGGCTGAAACATTACAGGAAGGTAGAATCTATTAAAATGTAAGTGATCTGAAGGTTTCATGATGATAGCACTTTCCTAAGGGGGTCAAACCATGTCCCAAATGTCACCGGATCTGGTGTCAATTTGAAGTAGTAGTCCAGTTACACATTTGTGGGCTTATAACTTGGCTTCTGAATGTCCTAGAGAGATCAGGTTTGTTTTAGTATACTCCAATCAACAGCCCCTACAACCACAAAAAGGAATGGAGTCATTAGCACTTATGGTTTTTAAATGGCACCCAGAATTATGTTGCACGAAGCACAATTTCACATCATTCTGGGTTCATTTGTGTGAAAACAAGGTCCAATCAGGCTGAAACGTTACAGAAAGGTAGAATCTATTGAGTTGTAAGTGATCTGAACGTTTCATGATGATAGCACTTTCCTAAGGGGGTCAAACCATGTCCCAAATGTCACTGGATCTGGTGTCAATTTAAAGTAGTAGTCCAGTTACACATTTGTGGGCTTATAACTTGGCTTCTGAATGTCCTGGAGAGGTCAGGTTTGTTTTAATGTACTCCAATCAACAGCCCCTACAACCACAAAAAGGAATGGAGTCATTAGCACTTATGGTTTGTAAATGGCACCCAGAATTATGTTGCACGAAGCAAAATTTCACATCATTCTGGGTTCATTTGTGTGAAAACAAGGTCCAATCAGGCAGAAACGTTACAGGAAGGTAGAATCTATTGAGTTGTAAGTGATCTGAACGTTTCAAGATGATCGCACATTCCTATAGGGGGTAAAACCATGTCCCAAAGGTCACCGGGCCTGGTGTCACTTTAAAGAAGTAGTCCAGTTACATCTTTGTTGGCTTATAACTTGGCTTCTGAATGTCCTAGAGAGATCAGGTTTGTTTTAATGTACTCCAATCAACAGCCCCTACAACCACAAAAAGGAATGGAGTCATTAGCACTTATGGTTTGTAAATGGCACACAGAATTATGTTGCACGAAGCACAATTTCACATCATTCTGGGTTCATTTGTGTGAAAACAAGGTCCAATCAGGCAGAAACGTTACAGGAAGGTAGAATCTATTGAGTTGTAAGTGATCTGAACGTTTCATGATGATAGCACTTTCCTAAGGGGGTCAAACCATGTCGCAAAGGTCACCGGATCTGGTGTCACTTTAAAGAATTAGTCCAGTTACACATTTGTGGGCTTATAACTTGGCTTCTGAATGTCCTAGAGCGGTCAGGTTTGTTTTAGTGTACTCCAATCAACAGCCCCTACAACCACAAAAAGGAATGGAGTCATTAGCACTTATGGTTTGTAAATGGCACCCAGAATTATGTTGCACGAAGCACAATTTCACATCATTCTGGGTCCATTTGTGTGAAAACAAGGTCCAATCAGGCTGAAACGTTACAAGAAGGTAGAATCTATTGAGTTGTAAGTGATCTGAACGTTTCATGATGATAGCACTTTCCTAAGGGGGTCAAACCATGTCCCAAAGGTCACCGGATCTGGTGTCAATTTAAAGAAGTAGTCCAGTTACACATTTGTGGGCTTATAACTTGGCTTCTGAATGTCCTAGAGAGATCAGGTTTGTTTTAGTGTACTCCAATCAACAGCCCCTACAACCACAAAAAGGAATGGAGTCATTAGCACTTTTGGTTTGTAAATGGCACCCAGAATTATGTTGCACGAAGCACAATTTCACTTCATTCTGGGTCCATTTGTGTGAAAACAAGGTCCAATCAGGCTGAAACGCTATAAGAAGGTAGAATCTATTGAGTTGTAAGTGATCTGAATGTTTCAAGATGATCGCACATTCCTATAGGGGGTAAAACCATGTCCCAAAGGTCACCGGGCCTGGTGTCACTTTAAAGAAGTAGTCCAGTTACATCTTTGTGGGCTTATAACTTGGCTTCTGAATGTCCTAGAGAGGTTAGGTTTGTTTTAGTGTACTCCAATCAACAGCCCCTACAACCACAAAACGGAATGGAGTCATTAGCACTTATGGTTTGTAAATGGCACCCAGAATTATGTTGCACGAAGCACAATTTCACATCATTCTGGGTTCATTTCTGTGAAAACAAGGTCCAATCAGGCTGAAACGTTACAAGAAGGTAGAATCTATTGAGTTGTAAGTGATCTGAACGTTTCATGATGATAGCACTTTCCTAAGGGGGTCAAACCATGTCCCAAAGGTCACCGGATCTGGTGTCAATTTAAAGAAGTAGTCCAGTTACACATTTGTGGGCTTATAACTTGGCTTCTGAATGTCCTAGAGAGATCAGGTTTGTTTTAGTGTACTCCAATCAACAGCCCCTACAACCACAAAAAGGAATGGAGTCATTAGCACTTATGGTTTGTAAATGGCACACAGAATTATGTTGCACGAAGCACAATTTCACTTCATTCTGGGTCCATTTGTGTGAAAACAAGGTCCAATCAGGCTGAAACGTTACAAGAAGGTAGAATCTATTGAGTTGTAAGTGATCTGAACGTTTCATGATGATCGCACATTCCTATAGGGGGTCAAACCATGTCCCAAAGGTCACCGGACCTGGTGTCACTTTAAAGAAGTAGTCCAGTTACACATTTGTGGGCTTATAACTTGGCTTCTGAATATCCTAGAGAGGTCAGGTTTGTTTTAGAGTACTCCAGTTAACAGCCCCCATTACCCCAAAGAGGAATGGAGTCATTAGCACTTATGGTTTTTAAATGGCACCCAGAATTATGTTGCACGAAGCACACTTTCACATCATTCTGGGTTCATTTGTGTGAAAACAAGGTCCAATCAGGCTGAAACGTTACAGGAAGTTAGAATCTATTGAGTTGTAAGTGATCTGAACGTTTCATGATGATAGCACTTTCCTAAGGGGGTCAAACCATGTCCCAAAGGTCACCGGATCTGGTGTAAATTTAAAGAAGTAGTCCAGTTACACATTTGTGGGCTTATAACGTGGCTTCTGAATGTCCTAGAGAGATCAGGTTTGTTTTAGTATACTCCAATCAACAGCCCCTACAACCACAAAAAGGAATGGAGTCATTAGCACTTATGGTTTTTAAATGGCACCCAGAATTATGTTGCACGAAGCACAATTTCACATGAATCTGGGTCCATTTGTGTGAAAACAAGGTCCAATCAGGCTGAAACGTTACAGGAAGGTAGAATCTATTGAGTTGTAAGTGATCTGAACGTTTCATGATGCTAGCACTTTCCTAAGGGGGTCAAACCATGTCCCGAAGGTCACCGGATCTGGTGTCAATTTAAAGAAGTAGTCCAGTTACACATTTGTGGGCTTATAACTTGGCTTCTGAATGTCCTAGAGAGATCAGGTTTATTTTAGTGTACTCCAATCAACAGCCCCTACAACCACAAAAAGGAATGGAGTCATTATCAGTCATTAGTAGTACGTTTGCTAGTTCTACATGCTTCCACGGATCGGGCGTGGGCACGCGCTTGTTTTAGAGGCGTTTTCGTGCAGCCTCTACCCTGCACGACCGCTCGTGGCCACACTAGCTATATTTATCTTTATTTGTTTCACACACACACACACACACACACACACACACACACACACACACACACACACACACACACACACACACACACACACACACACACACACACACACACACAGGCCCTTGCGTGCAAACCCCGGTCAGGCCTGCAGTGTACACATCAGAGACATGATGTTCTTTCACAGAACTGAGGTTGTTCATTACTAAATGACTTTTACAGGAATATTGTTATATTCAACAGGTTGATCATAATGATGTGTATTAAACCCACAACCTAGCACTGAGGACAGAGGGACTTTATTTAAATTAGTACTTAATGGAAACGATACATAATGATACATAAGAGCCATGTCATACATTCAGCCTAGGAATAGTAGCATTGTGCACTATTAAAAATATACACATCAATTGCTCGAATCCCATTGTTGCAAAGTAAAACTCTAATAAAACTCTAGTCTGACATCAGCAGAGAAGACTTAGTGTATGTACTACAAATACAGCATTAGGATTTCGAGTGGACCGTGCACCTTGTGAACCATCAGAGGCTTATGATGCAGCATATCTTCCAGTTGCTATTAGACAAGTTATAATTCTCGACCATTTTTCGGAACTGGTTTCTTGGGTCCGTGAGTAAATGCCAAATGAGATGATAGTCCTTAAGTAAGTTCCTGGCGATCCCATGTCACGCTCTTGCCCATCAGCCGGTGAACGCTGAGACGGAACTCGATGAGAGCGATGTATTTTTTAAGTGCTCCGAATGTACTTCTAACAAGCGTGCGATTCACTTCGTGAGTAAACAGCAGCTGCAGCTGATTCAAACAGTCGAGCCAACTTTCTACATCACAATATGCGTTTTGTAGTTAGTCGAGTTACCTTTTGTGTGGCGCATGCACGGGTCGTTAGCGTCCAGCTCCCAGCTTATAGAGTCCTGTATTGACACAGACGTCAATACATCTCGATGTCATGCAACACACAAAGTCTGTCGTATACAGGTGGGTTAACACATGTACGATACCTTTTGTGTGGCGCATGCATGGGTCGTTAGCGTCCAGCTCCCGGCTTATAGAGAGTCCTGTATTGACACAGACGTCAATACATCTCGATGTCATGCAACACACAAAGTCTGTCGCATACAGGTGGGTTAACACACATGTACGATGTGTGCGATGGCGCGCCCGTTTACAATGGGACACGACGATGATCATTGTTAACCAAATTCTTGTTTCTCACGACAGGTGGTAGCGTTGTCTCCTGCACCTGGTCTTCGTGCACAGAGGGTGTTGTAATGTGCTCGCCATAGTCGCGATCGTTGTCACTCGAATCCGTTGTTCTCACGACAGGTGGTAGCGTAGTCTCCTGCATGTTGTCTTCGCGTGCGGCAAGCGTTGTGCTGTGCTCGTTATAATGGTTGTCTTCGTACAAAGGGGGTGTTGAATACTCCTTCGCGAGTAGTCTAGGAGGTGGTGTGATGGGACGTATCTCAGAGGCGTTATGTGAGCGTATCACCATGGCCGGAGCAACTGCGACTACTGAGAGTACACCCAGTACATACAGCAAGATCATTTTTTTTCTTGGGTGTTGTACGTGTGGGTACAGCCGCTTTAATGGCAGTGAGAGCAAGTGGGTATATGTATTTATAGGTCACTAGCAGAAACTAAGGCACGTGGTCATAGTGTAATCGTAACCACCTAAAGTAGCTCTTGTCATAATTTAATATACATAGAAATCAGAAACGGGCATGTCAGGATAGACATCACGAGTGATAATGCGGCCAGTATCTGTGTGCGCTTGAGAGCACCTTGTTGTTCTACTGTGGTGCCCATGCCGCCGGGTCTGTAAATGTCATCGACCTTCTTTATATACGCATACGCTAAAGACCGTATATTCTCTATGGATTTGAACACGTCCTTTGTTTCGCGTAACGCTTGAGCTGTCTCGAGCGTGATGTTGTGAGCGTACACCAGAGTTTCGCGTGCACCGAGGTCCGAAAGGGCGTGCGCTACAACTATTAACCTTGGTTTGGGAGTGTGGCGAAACGCTCGCTCCGCTGTAATGGGCGGATGCAATGTTATCACCTGGTACGTTTCGTTAGTCGGGTCGTAACACACCGGTCCGTGTCACGGACCGTCACATTGTATGGGGCAAAGTAAGGACAACACGCCGCCGACCATGACTTCGCACTCGACCGCGGTGGTGTTGTCGATTTGCAAAGGATCACATACGCCTCTCCAGTCGCAATGAGGCACATTGTAGTCGACGCGACCGTCGGTCACCATAGCTTTCGTCAGCCAACACACTCGATTGGCCTTCGAAACATCGGCGATCAACGTGAGCGTAGAGGTCGCCGTCGCTTTAATGTACGCCAGGATATCCGTGTGTGAGTGCACGCTCGACGTCGATTGACAACCGGTCATGTCAGACCTGATCAGACCTTCCGAACACATGACCATTAGTTGTTGTGCGGCAGAGAGTATCGCGATCATACCGTTGAGATGTGTAGAAAGCGCGTACACGCCAGCCTTCCACGTTTCCAAAGTTTCCAGCAGTCTAGAGGGACTTGTCTTAGCGCTACGGCTGTGCTGAATTTGCGTTGAGTAGACACAATGGCTTCGACCTCGCTTAGGATCTGTGGGCTCATGTACTCGTGGTAGGCCAAGACGTGTATAGTCGAGCGCGGTGATGCCCCGAACACTTGACCCGGTTTTGTTGTGGCGATATGCGTGTCCAGTAACGCGGCAAAGTCCGCGTGTCTAGCTTGTATTGATTTTACAGCTCGCTCATACCCCAACAGTACGGTCCGTAGAAGTTCGTTCACTTGTTTGCATGCGCTCGCGGAACACAGGACATCGCAACCTCTGTGATACTCAAGTAAAGCGTCACACACCAGCTGCTTGCACGTTGGAAATACAATCGGTAGTAACTTCTTACTCTACTCTATGTTGAACTCGTATAGTATGTATATGGGCGGTTGCGGCGATTTGCGCATTTTCTATCTACCCTACGCTAATATGACTCTGTGGTCTGTCTCCTGAGATGGTGCGGTTGGAACTTGCAAGAGTGCACTATCGACGGTCGGCGTTTCCATTTCGTCAACTGTGCCATTTTCAGCCGCTGGCAAACGGCCGTCGACGGTCGATGCGAGACACCAACATAACGTTAGACCGTGACCCTCATGCCAGTTTTCTGTAGTACTGGTTGTAGTTTCTGGTGCACACTCGATACGCCATTAAGATCACAATTACGTTGATTAATAAATCCAGTGTTGTAGCGACTGCAGCCAGCGCCGTCGCGCAACTCGTGTCGGTGTTATCTCTCGATACTTTCATTGTATCCGAGCGTATGCAGAATCTACGGATCTGGTGAAGTTGCTTGTCACTAGCTTGCGCACGTTTGATATGGCACTTTGTGCGAGACTCACACAACCTGCAGTGGCGACCGTCGCGTCAGTGCAAAGTTTTTCCGATATATCGCTCGCAACATCGTTTGTCATTTGCTGTACACTGCGCACAATGGCCGCGAGGTCGCGGAGAGGGTTTTCTTTACGAGTTGTGTAATATCCGCTGACTTGCCGATTCAATTCTGGTGGCGCTGACCCAAACGAGAACGCTTTTAAGGCGCATGTCGTGGTAACTCTGGTAGCGCCGTGGTTGACGAGGACGATCATCTTAAGCAATAGTTCATCTCGAAGCGCAACGATGGTGAGGGCGACGGGTTGGCCGGTTCCGCCTTCAGGCCACTCGGTTGCCGCTAGATTGCCCAATGCCACACACGCAGACGAACCCTGTACACACTCAATGACCCGTGTGCGATCGTTGATTTCTGCAAGTACGTTTGCTAGTTCTACGTCCTTCCACGGATCGGGCGTGGGCACGCGCTTGTTTTAGAGGCGTTTTCGCGCAGCCTCTACCCTGCACGACCGCTCGTGGCCGCACTAGCTATATTTATCTTTATTTGTTTCACACACACACACACACACACACACACACACACACACACACACACACACACACACACACACACACACACACACACACACACACACACACACACACACACAGGCCCTTGCGTGCAAACCCCGGTCAGGCCTGCAGTGTACACATCAGAGACATGATGTTCTTTCACAGAACTGAGGTTGTTCATTACTAAATGACTTTTACAGGAATATTGTTATTATACTATTCAACAGGTTGATCATAATAATGTGTATTAAACCCACAACCTAGCACTGAGGACAGAGGGACTTTATTTAAATTAGTACTTAATGGAAACGATACATAATGATACATAAGAGCCATGTCATACATTCAGCCTAGGAATAGTAGCATTGTGCACTATTAAAAATATACACATCAATTGCTCGAATCCCATTGTTGCAAAGTAAAACTCTAATAAAACTCTAGTCTGACATCAACAGAGAAGACTTAGTGTATGTACTACAAATACAGCATTAGGATTTCGAGTGGACCGTGCACCTTGTGAACCATCAGAGGCTTATGACGCAACATATCTTCCAGTTGCTATTAGACAAGTTATAATTCTCGACCATTTTTCGGAACTGGTTTCTTGGGTCCGTGAGTAAATGCCAAATGAGATGATAGTCCTTAAGTAAGTTCCTGGCGATCCCATGTCACGCTCTTGCCCATCAGCCGGTGAACGCTGAGACGGAACTCGATGAGAGCGATGTATTTTTTAAGTGCTCCGAATGTATTTCTAACAAGCGTGCGATTCACTTCATGAGTAAACCGCAGCTGCAGCTGATTCAAACAGTCGAGCCAACTTTCTACATCACAATATGCGTTTTGTAGTTAGTCGAGTTACCTTTTGTGTGGCACATGCACGGGTCGTTAGCGTCCAGCTCCCAGCTTATAGAGTCCTGTATTGACACAGACGTCAATACATCTCGATGTCATGCAACACACAAAGTCTGTCGTATACAGGTGGGTTAACACATGTACGATACCTTTTGTGTGGCGCATGCACGGGTCGTTAGCGTTCAGCTCCCGGCTTATAGAGAGTCCTGTATTGACACAGACGTCAATACATCTCGATGTCAAGCAACACACAAAGTCTGTCGCATACAGGTGGGTTAACACACATGTACGATGTGTGCGATGGCGCGCCCGTTTACAATGGGACACGACGATGATCATTGTTAACCAAACTACTTTAAAGAAGTAGTCCAGTTACACATTTGTGGGCTTATAACTTGGCTTCTGAATGTCCTAGAGCGATCAGGTTTGTTTTAGTGTACTCCAATCAACAGCCCCTACAACCACAAAAAGGAATGGAGTTATTAGCACTTATGGTTTTTAAATGGCACCCAGATTTATGTTGCACGAAGCACAATTTCACATCATTCTGGGTTCATTTGTGTGAAAACAAGGTCCAATCAGGCTGAAACGTGACAGGAAGGTAGAATCTATTGAGTTGTAAGTGATCTGAACGTTTCATGATGATAGCACTTTCCTAAGGGGGTCAAACAATGTCCCAAAGGTCACCGGATCTGGTGTCAATTTAAAGAAGTAGTCCAGTTACACATTTGTGGGCTTATAACTTGGCTTCTGAATGTCCTAGAGATATCAGCTTTGTTTTAGTGTACTCCAATCAACAGCCCCTACAACCACAAAAAGGAATGGAGTCATTAGCACTTATGGTTTGTAAATGGCACCCAGAATTATGTTGCACGAAGCACAATTTCACATCATTCTGGGTCCATTTGTGTGAAAACGAGGTCCAATCAGGCTGAAACGTTACAAGAAGGTAGAATCTATTGAGTTGTAAGTGATCTGAACATTTCATGATGATCGCACATTCCTATAGGGGGTCAAACCATGTCCCAAAGGTCACCGGGCCTGGTGTCACTTTAAAGTAGTCCAGTTACACCTTTGTGGGCTTATAACTTGGCTTCTGAATGTCCTAGAGAGGTCAGGTTTGTTTTAGTGTACTCCAATCAACAGCCCCTACAACCACAAAAAGGAATGGAGTCATTAGCACTTATGGTTTGTAAATGGCACCCAGAATTATGTTGCACGAAGCACAATTTCACATCATTCTGGGTTCATTTGTGTGAAAACAAGGTCCAATCAGGCTGAAACGTTACAGGAAGGTAGAATCTATTGAGTTGTAGGTGATCTGAACGTTTCATGATGATAGCCCTTTCCTAAGGGGGTCAAACCATGTCCCAAAGGTCACCGGATCTGGTGTCAATTTAAAGAAGTAGTCCAGTTACACATTTGTGGGCTTATAACTTGGCTTCTGAATGTCCTAGAGAGGTCAGGTTTGTTTTAGTGTACTCCAATCAACAGCCCCTACAACCACAAAAAGGAATGGAGTCATTAGCACTTATGGTTTGTAAATATCACCCAGAATTATGTTGCACGAAGCACAATTTCACATCATTCTGGGTCCATTTGTGTTAAAACAAGGTCCAATCAGGCTGAAACATTACAGGAAGTTAGAATCTATTAAGTTGTAAGTGATCTGAACGTTTCATGATGATAGCACTTCCCTAAGGGGGTCAAACCATGTCCCAAAGGTCACCGGATCTGGTGTCTAAAGAAGTAGTCCAGTTACAAATTTGTGGGCTTATAACTTGGCTTCTGAATGTCCTAGAGAGATCAGGTTTGTTTTAGTATACTCCAATCAACAGCCCCTACAACCACAAAAAGGAATGGAGTCATTAGACTTATGGTTTTTAAATGGCACCCAGAATTATGTTGCACGAAGCACAATTTCACATCATTCTGGGTCCATTTGTGTGAAAACAAGGTCCAATCAGGCTGAAACGTTACAGGAAGGTAGAATCTATTGAGTTGTAAGTGATCTGAACGTTTCATGATGATAGCACTTTCCTAAGGGGGTCAAACCATGTCCCAAAGGTCACCGGATCTGGTGTCAATTTAAAGAAGTAGTCCAGTTACACATTTGTGGGCTTAAACCTTGGCTTCTGAATGTCCTAGAGCGATCAGGTTTGTTTTAGTGTACTCCAATCAACAGCCCCTACAACCACAAAAAGGAATGGAGACATTAGCACTTATGGTTTTTAAATGGCACCCAGAATTATGTTGCACGAAGCACAATTTCACATCATTCATCATTTGTGTGAAAACAAGGTCCAATCAGGCTGAAACGTTACAGGAAGGTAGAATCTATTGAGTTGTAAGTGATCTGAACGTTTCATGATGATAGCACTTTCCTAAGGGGGTCAAACCATGTCCCAAAGGTCACCGGATCTGGTGTCTAAAGAAGTAGTCCAGTTACACATTTGTGGGCTTATAACTTGGCTTCTGAATGTCCTAGAGAGATCAAGTTTGTTTTAGTGTACTCCAATCAACAGCCCCTACAACTAAAAAATGAATGGAGTCATTAGCACTTATGGTTTGTAAATGGCACCCAGAATTATGTTGCACGAAGCACAATTTCACATCATTCTGGTTCCATTTGTGTGAAAACAAGGTCCAATCAGGCTGAAACGTTACAAGAAGGTAGAATCTATTGAGTTGTAAGTGATCTGAACGTTTCATGATGATCTCACATTCCCATAGGGGGTCAAACCATGTCCCAAAGGTCACCGGGCCTGGTGTCACTTTAAAGAAGTTGTCCAGTTACACCTTTGTGGGCTTATAACTTGGCTTCTGAATGTCCTAGAGAGGTCAGGTTTGTTTTAGTGTACTCCAATCAACAGCCCCTACAACCACAAAAAGGAATGGAGTCATTAGCACTTATGGTTTGTAAATGGCACCCAGAATTATGTTGCACGAAGCACAATTTCACATCATTCTGGGTCCATTTGTGTGAAAACAAGGTCCAATCAGGCTGAAACGCTATAAGAAGGTAGAATCTATTGAGTTGTAAGTGATCTGAATGTTTCAAGATGATCGCACATTCCTATAGGGGGTAAAACCATGTCCCAAAGGTCACCGGGCCTGGTGTCACTTTAAAGAAGTAGTCCAGTTACATCTTTGTGGGCTTATAACTTGGCTTCTGAATGTCCTAGAGAGGTTAGGTTTGTTTTAGTGTACTCCAATCAACAGCCCCTACAACCACAAAACGGAATGGAGTCATTAGCACTTATGGTTTGTAAATGGCACCCAGAATTATGTTGCACGAAGCACAATTTCACATCATTCTGGGTTCATTTCTGTGAAAACAAGGTCCAATCAGGCTGAAACGTTACAAGAAGGTAGAATCTATTGAGTTGTAAGTGATCTGAACGTTTCATGATGATAGCACTTTCCTAAGGGGGTCAAACCATGTCCCAAAGGTCACCGGATCTGGTGTCAATTTAAAGAAGTAGTCCAGTTACACATTTGTGGGCTTATAACTTGGCTTCTGAATGTCCTAGAGAGATCAGGTTTGTTTTAGTGTACTCCAATCAACAGCCCCTACAACCACAAAAAGGAATGGAGTCATTAGCACTTATGGTTTGTAAATGGCACACAGAATTATGTTGCACGAAGCACAATTTCACTTCATTCTGGGTCCATTTGTGTGAAAACAAGGTCCAATCAGGCTGAAACGTTACAAGAAGGTAGAATCTATTGAGTTGTAAGTGATCTGAACGTTTCATGATGATCGCACATTCCTATAGGGGGTCAAACCATGTCCCAAAGGTCACCGGACCTGGTGTCACTTTAAAGAAGTAGTCCAGTTACACATTTGTGGGCTTATAACTTGGCTTCTGAATATCCTAGAGAGGTCAGGTTTGTTTTAGAGTACTCCAGTTAACAGCCCCCATTACCCCAAAGAGGAATGGAGTCATTAGCACTTATGGTTTTTAAATGGCACCCAGAATTATGTTGCACGAAGCACACTTTCACATCATTCTGGGTTCATTTGTGTGAAAACAAGGTCCAATCAGGCTGAAACGTTACAGGAAGTTAGAATCTATTGAGTTGTAAGTGATCTGAACGTTTCATGATGATAGCACTTTCCTAAGGGGGTCAAACCATGTCCCAAAGGTCACCGGATCTGGTGTAAATTTAAAGAAGTAGTCCAGTTACACATTTGTGGGCTTATAACGTGGCTTCTGAATGTCCTAGAGAGATCAGGTTTGTTTTAGTATACTCCAATCAACAGCCCCTACAACCACAAAAAGGAATGGAGTCATTAGCACTTATGGTTTTTAAATGGCACCCAGAATTATGTTGCACGAAGCACAATTTCACATGAATCTGGGTCCATTTGTGTGAAAACAAGGTCCAATCAGGCTGAAACGTTACAGGAAGGTAGAATCTATTGAGTTGTAAGTGATCTGAACGTTTCATGATGCTAGCACTTTCCTAAGGGGGTCAAACCATGTCCCGAAGGTCACCGGATCTGGTGTCAATTTAAAGAAGTAGTCCAGTTACACATTTGTGGGCTTATAACTTGGCTTCTGAATGTCCTAGAGAGATCAGGTTTATTTTAGTGTACTCCAATCAACAGCCCCTACAACCACAAAAAGGAATGGAGTCATTATCAGTCATTAGTAGTACGTTTGCTAGTTCTACATGCTTCCACGGATCGGGCGTGGGCACGCGCTTGTTTTAGAGGCGTTTTCGTGCAGCCTCTACCCTGCACGACCGCTCGTGGCCACACTAGCTATATTTATCTTTATTTGTTTCACACACACACACACACACACACACACACACACACACACACACACACACACACACACACACACACACACACACACACACACACACACACACACACACACAGGCCCTTGCGTGCAAACCCCGGTCAGGCCTGCAGTGTACACATCAGAGACATGATGTTCTTTCACAGAACTGAGGTTGTTCATTACTAAATGACTTTTACAGGAATATTGTTATATTCAACAGGTTGATCATAATGATGTGTATTAAACCCACAACCTAGCACTGAGGACAGAGGGACTTTATTTAAATTAGTACTTAATGGAAACGATACATAATGATACATAAGAGCCATGTCATACATTCAGCCTAGGAATAGTAGCATTGTGCACTATTAAAAATATACACATCAATTGCTCGAATCCCATTGTTGCAAAGTAAAACTCTAATAAAACTCTAGTCTGACATCAGCAGAGAAGACTTAGTGTATGTACTACAAATACAGCATTAGGATTTCGAGTGGACCGTGCACCTTGTGAACCATCAGAGGCTTATGATGCAGCATATCTTCCAGTTGCTATTAGACAAGTTATAATTCTCGACCATTTTTCGGAACTGGTTTCTTGGGTCCGTGAGTAAATGCCAAATGAGATGATAGTCCTTAAGTAAGTTCCTGGCGATCCCATGTCACGCTCTTGCCCATCAGCCGGTGAACGCTGAGACGGAACTCGATGAGAGCGATGTATTTTTTAAGTGCTCCGAATGTACTTCTAACAAGCGTGCGATTCACTTCGTGAGTAAACAGCAGCTGCAGCTGATTCAAACAGTCGAGCCAACTTTCTACATCACAATATGCGTTTTGTAGTTAGTCGAGTTACCTTTTGTGTGGCGCATGCACGGGTCGTTAGCGTCCAGCTCCCAGCTTATAGAGTCCTGTATTGACACAGACGTCAATACATCTCGATGTCATGCAACACACAAAGTCTGTCGTATACAGGTGGGTTAACACATGTACGATACCTTTTGTGTGGCGCATGCATGGGTCGTTAGCGTCCAGCTCCCGGCTTATAGAGAGTCCTGTATTGACACAGACGTCAATACATCTCGATGTCATGCAACACACAAAGTCTGTCGCATACAGGTGGGTTAACACACATGTACGATGTGTGCGATGGCGCGCCCGTTTACAATGGGACACGACGATGATCATTGTTAACCAAATTCTTGTTTCTCACGACAGGTGGTAGCGTTGTCTCCTGCACCTGGTCTTCGTGCACAGAGGGTGTTGTAATGTGCTCGCCATAGTCGCGATCGTTGTCACTCGAATCCGTTGTTCTCACGACAGGTGGTAGCGTAGTCTCCTGCATGTTGTCTTCGCGTGCGGCAAGCGTTGTGCTGTGCTCGTTATAATGGTTGTCTTCGTACAAAGGGGGTGTTGAATACTCCTTCGCGAGTAGTCTAGGAGGTGGTGTGATGGGACGTATCTCAGAGGCGTTATGTG
Organism: Nothobranchius furzeri; assembly: GCF_043380555.1. Taxonomy (NCBI): domain Eukaryota; kingdom Metazoa; phylum Chordata; class Actinopteri; order Cyprinodontiformes; family Nothobranchiidae; genus Nothobranchius; species Nothobranchius furzeri. The sequence goes on from NC_091756.1 coordinate 14,533,585, forward strand.
AGCGTATCACCATGGCCGGAGCAACTGCGACTACTGAGAGTACACCCAGTACATACAGCAAGATCATTTTTTTTCTTGGGTGTTGTACGTGTGGGTACAGCCGCTTTAATGGCAGTGAGAGCAAGTGGGTATATGTATTTATAGGTCACTAGCAGAAACTAAGGCACGTGGTCATAGTGTAATCGTAACCACCTAAAGTAGCTCTTGTCATAATTTAATATACATAGAAATCAGAAACGGGCATGTCAGGATAGACATCACGAGTGATAATGCGGCCAGTATCTGTGTGCGCTTGAGAGCACCTTGTTGTTCTACTGTGGTGCCCATGCCGCCGGGTCTGTAAATGTCATCGACCTTCTTTATATACGCATACGCTAAAGACCGTATATTCTCTATGGATTTGAACACGTCCTTTGTTTCGCGTAACGCTTGAGCTGTCTCGAGCGTGATGTTGTGAGCGTACACCAGAGTTTCGCGTGCACCGAGGTCCGAAAGGGCGTGCGCTACAACTATTAACCTTGGTTTGGGAGTGTGGCGAAACGCTCGCTCCGCTGTAATGGGCGGATGCAATGTTATCACCTGGTACGTTTCGTTAGTCGGGTCGTAACACACCGGTCCGTGTCACGGACCGTCACATTGTATGGGGCAAAGTAAGGACAACACGCCGCCGACCATGACTTCGCACTCGACCGCGGTGGTGTTGTCGATTTGCAAAGGATCACATACGCCTCTCCAGTCGCAATGAGGCACATTGTAGTCGACGCGACCGTCGGTCACCATAGCTTTCGTCAGCCAACACACTCGATTGGCCTTCGAAACATCGGCGATCAACGTGAGCGTAGAGGTCGCCGTCGCTTTAATGTACGCCAGGATATCCGTGTGTGAGTGCACGCTCGACGTCGATTGACAACCGGTCATGTCAGACCTGATCAGACCTTCCGAACACATGACCATTAGTTGTTGTGCGGCAGAGAGTATCGCGATCATACCGTTGAGATGTGTAGAAAGCGCGTACACGCCAGCCTTCCACGTTTCCAAAGTTTCCAGCAGTCTAGAGGGACTTGTCTTAGCGCTACGGCTGTGCTGAATTTGCGTTGAGTAGACACAATGGCTTCGACCTCGCTTAGGATCTGTGGGCTCATGTACTCGTGGTAGGCCAAGACGTGTATAGTCGAGCGCGGTGATGCCCCGAACACTTGACCCGGTTTTGTTGTGGCGATATGCGTGTCCAGTAACGCGGCAAAGTCCGCGTGTCTAGCTTGTATTGATTTTACAGCTCGCTCATACCCCAACAGTACGGTCCGTAGAAGTTCGTTCACTTGTTTGCATGCGCTCGCGGAACACAGGACATCGCAACCTCTGTGATACTCAAGTAAAGCGTCACACACCAGCTGCTTGCACGTTGGAAATACAATCGGTAGTAACTTCTTACTCTACTCTATGTTGAACTCGTATAGTATGTATATGGGCGGTTGCGGCGATTTGCGCATTTTCTATCTACCCTACGCTAATATGACTCTGTGGTCTGTCTCCTGAGATGGTGCGGTTGGAACTTGCAAGAGTGCACTATCGACGGTCGGCGTTTCCATTTCGTCAACTGTGCCATTTTCAGCCGCTGGCAAACGGCCGTCGACGGTCGATGCGAGACACCAACATAACGTTAGACCGTGACCCTCATGCCAGTTTTCTGTAGTACTGGTTGTAGTTTCTGGTGCACACTCGATACGCCATTAAGATCACAATTACGTTGATTAATAAATCCAGTGTTGTAGCGACTGCAGCCAGCGCCGTCGCGCAACTCGTGTCGGTGTTATCTCTCGATACTTTCATTGTATCCGAGCGTATGCAGAATCTACGGATCTGGTGAAGTTGCTTGTCACTAGCTTGCGCACGTTTGATATGGCACTTTGTGCGAGACTCACACAACCTGCAGTGGCGACCGTCGCGTCAGTGCAAAGTTTTTCCGATATATCGCTCGCAACATCGTTTGTCATTTGCTGTACACTGCGCACAATGGCCGCGAGGTCGCGGAGAGGGTTTTCTTTACGAGTTGTGTAATATCCGCTGACTTGCCGATTCAATTCTGGTGGCGCTGACCCAAACGAGAACGCTTTTAAGGCGCATGTCGTGGTAACTCTGGTAGCGCCGTGGTTGACGAGGACGATCATCTTAAGCAATAGTTCATCTCGAAGCGCAACGATGGTGAGGGCGACGGGTTGGCCGGTTCCGCCTTCAGGCCACTCGGTTGCCGCTAGATTGCCCAATGCCACACACGCAGACGAACCCTGTACACACTCAATGACCCGTGTGCGATCGTTGATTTCTGCAAGTACGTTTGCTAGTTCTACGTCCTTCCACGGATCGGGCGTGGGCACGCGCTTGTTTTAGAGGCGTTTTCGCGCAGCCTCTACCCTGCACGACCGCTCGTGGCCGCACTAGCTATATTTATCTTTATTTGTTTCACACACACACACACACACACACACACACACACACACACACACACACACACACACACACACACACACACACACACACACACACACACACACACACACACACAGGCCCTTGCGTGCAAACCCCGGTCAGGCCTGCAGTGTACACATCAGAGACATGATGTTCTTTCACAGAACTGAGGTTGTTCATTACTAAATGACTTTTACAGGAATATTGTTATTATACTATTCAACAGGTTGATCATAATAATGTGTATTAAACCCACAACCTAGCACTGAGGACAGAGGGACTTTATTTAAATTAGTACTTAATGGAAACGATACATAATGATACATAAGAGCCATGTCATACATTCAGCCTAGGAATAGTAGCATTGTGCACTATTAAAAATATACACATCAATTGCTCGAATCCCATTGTTGCAAAGTAAAACTCTAATAAAACTCTAGTCTGACATCAACAGAGAAGACTTAGTGTATGTACTACAAATACAGCATTAGGATTTCGAGTGGACCGTGCACCTTGTGAACCATCAGAGGCTTATGACGCAACATATCTTCCAGTTGCTATTAGACAAGTTATAATTCTCGACCATTTTTCGGAACTGGTTTCTTGGGTCCGTGAGTAAATGCCAAATGAGATGATAGTCCTTAAGTAAGTTCCTGGCGATCCCATGTCACGCTCTTGCCCATCAGCCGGTGAACGCTGAGACGGAACTCGATGAGAGCGATGTATTTTTTAAGTGCTCCGAATGTATTTCTAACAAGCGTGCGATTCACTTCATGAGTAAACCGCAGCTGCAGCTGATTCAAACAGTCGAGCCAACTTTCTACATCACAATATGCGTTTTGTAGTTAGTCGAGTTACCTTTTGTGTGGCACATGCACGGGTCGTTAGCGTCCAGCTCCCAGCTTATAGAGTCCTGTATTGACACAGACGTCAATACATCTCGATGTCATGCAACACACAAAGTCTGTCGTATACAGGTGGGTTAACACATGTACGATACCTTTTGTGTGGCGCATGCACGGGTCGTTAGCGTTCAGCTCCCGGCTTATAGAGAGTCCTGTATTGACACAGACGTCAATACATCTCGATGTCAAGCAACACACAAAGTCTGTCGCATACAGGTGGGTTAACACACATGTACGATGTGTGCGATGGCGCGCCCGTTTACAATGGGACACGACGATGATCATTGTTAACCAAACTACTTTAAAGAAGTAGTCCAGTTACACATTTGTGGGCTTATAACTTGGCTTCTGAATGTCCTAGAGCGATCAGGTTTGTTTTAGTGTACTCCAATCAACAGCCCCTACAACCACAAAAAGGAATGGAGTTATTAGCACTTATGGTTTTTAAATGGCACCCAGATTTATGTTGCACGAAGCACAATTTCACATCATTCTGGGTTCATTTGTGTGAAAACAAGGTCCAATCAGGCTGAAACGTGACAGGAAGGTAGAATCTATTGAGTTGTAAGTGATCTGAACGTTTCATGATGATAGCACTTTCCTAAGGGGGTCAAACAATGTCCCAAAGGTCACCGGATCTGGTGTCAATTTAAAGAAGTAGTCCAGTTACACATTTGTGGGCTTATAACTTGGCTTCTGAATGTCCTAGAGATATCAGCTTTGTTTTAGTGTACTCCAATCAACAGCCCCTACAACCACAAAAAGGAATGGAGTCATTAGCACTTATGGTTTGTAAATGGCACCCAGAATTATGTTGCACGAAGCACAATTTCACATCATTCTGGGTCCATTTGTGTGAAAACGAGGTCCAATCAGGCTGAAACGTTACAAGAAGGTAGAATCTATTGAGTTGTAAGTGATCTGAACATTTCATGATGATCGCACATTCCTATAGGGGGTCAAACCATGTCCCAAAGGTCACCGGGCCTGGTGTCACTTTAAAGTAGTCCAGTTACACCTTTGTGGGCTTATAACTTGGCTTCTGAATGTCCTAGAGAGGTCAGGTTTGTTTTAGTGTACTCCAATCAACAGCCCCTACAACCACAAAAAGGAATGGAGTCATTAGCACTTATGGTTTGTAAATGGCACCCAGAATTATGTTGCACGAAGCACAATTTCACATCATTCTGGGTTCATTTGTGTGAAAACAAGGTCCAATCAGGCTGAAACGTTACAGGAAGGTAGAATCTATTGAGTTGTAGGTGATCTGAACGTTTCATGATGATAGCCCTTTCCTAAGGGGGTCAAACCATGTCCCAAAGGTCACCGGATCTGGTGTCAATTTAAAGAAGTAGTCCAGTTACACATTTGTGGGCTTATAACTTGGCTTCTGAATGTCCTAGAGAGGTCAGGTTTGTTTTAGTGTACTCCAATCAACAGCCCCTACAACCACAAAAAGGAATGGAGTCATTAGCACTTATGGTTTGTAAATATCACCCAGAATTATGTTGCACGAAGCACAATTTCACATCATTCTGGGTCCATTTGTGTTAAAACAAGGTCCAATCAGGCTGAAACATTACAGGAAGTTAGAATCTATTAAGTTGTAAGTGATCTGAACGTTTCATGATGATAGCACTTCCCTAAGGGGGTCAAACCATGTCCCAAAGGTCACCGGATCTGGTGTCTAAAGAAGTAGTCCAGTTACAAATTTGTGGGCTTATAACTTGGCTTCTGAATGTCCTAGAGAGATCAGGTTTGTTTTAGTATACTCCAATCAACAGCCCCTACAACCACAAAAAGGAATGGAGTCATTAGACTTATGGTTTTTAAATGGCACCCAGAATTATGTTGCACGAAGCACAATTTCACATCATTCTGGGTCCATTTGTGTGAAAACAAGGTCCAATCAGGCTGAAACGTTACAGGAAGGTAGAATCTATTGAGTTGTAAGTGATCTGAACGTTTCATGATGATAGCACTTTCCTAAGGGGGTCAAACCATGTCCCAAAGGTCACCGGATCTGGTGTCAATTTAAAGAAGTAGTCCAGTTACACATTTGTGGGCTTAAACCTTGGCTTCTGAATGTCCTAGAGCGATCAGGTTTGTTTTAGTGTACTCCAATCAACAGCCCCTACAACCACAAAAAGGAATGGAGACATTAGCACTTATGGTTTTTAAATGGCACCCAGAATTATGTTGCACGAAGCACAATTTCACATCATTCATCATTTGTGTGAAAACAAGGTCCAATCAGGCTGAAACGTTACAGGAAGGTAGAATCTATTGAGTTGTAAGTGATCTGAACGTTTCATGATGATAGCACTTTCCTAAGGGGGTCAAACCATGTCCCAAAGGTCACCGGATCTGGTGTCTAAAGAAGTAGTCCAGTTACACATTTGTGGGCTTATAACTTGGCTTCTGAATGTCCTAGAGAGATCAAGTTTGTTTTAGTGTACTCCAATCAACAGCCCCTACAACTAAAAAATGAATGGAGTCATTAGCACTTATGGTTTGTAAATGGCACCCAGAATTATGTTGCACGAAGCACAATTTCACATCATTCTGGTTCCATTTGTGTGAAAACAAGGTCCAATCAGGCTGAAACGTTACAAGAAGGTAGAATCTATTGAGTTGTAAGTGATCTGAACGTTTCATGATGATCTCACATTCCCATAGGGGGTCAAACCATGTCCCAAAGGTCACCGGGCCTGGTGTCACTTTAAAGAAGTTGTCCAGTTACACCTTTGTGGGCTTATAACTTGGCTTCTGAATGTCCTAGAGAGGTCAGGTTTGTTTTAGTGTACTCCAATCAACAGCCCCTACAACCACAAAAAGGAATGGAGTCATTAGCACTTATGGTTTGTAAATGGCACCCAGAATTATGTTGCACGAAGCACAATTTCACATCATTCTGGGTCCATTTGTGTGAAAACAAGGTCCAATCAGGCTGAAACGTTACAGGAAGGTAGAATCTATTGAGTTGTAAGTGATCTGAACGTTTCATGATGATATCACTTTCCTAAGGGGGTCAAACCATGTCCCAAAGGTCACCGGATCTGGTGTCAATTTAAAGTAGTAGTCCAGTTACACATTTGTGGACTTATAACTTGGCTTCTGAATGTCCTAGAGAGATCAGGTTTGTTTTAGTGTACTCCAATCAACAGCCCCTACAACCACAAAAAGGAATGGAGTTATTAGCACTAATGGTTTGTAAATGGCACCCAGAATTATGTTGCACGAAGCACAATTTCACATCATTCTGGGTCCATTTGTGTGAAAACAAGGTCCAATCAGGCTGAAACGCTACAAGAAGGTAGAATCTATTGAGTTGTAAGTGATCTGAACGTTTCAAGATGATCGCACATTCCTATAGGGGGTAAAACCATGTCCCAAAGGTCACCGGGCCTGGTGTCACTTTAAAGAAGTAGTCCAGTTACACCTTTGTGGGCTTATAACTTGGCTTCTGAATGTCCTAGAGAGGTTAGGTTTGTTTTAGTGTACTCCAATCAACAGCCACTACAACCACAAAAAGGAATGGAGTAATTAGCACTTATGGTTTGTAAATGGCACCCAGAATTATGTTGCACGAAGCACAATTTCACATCATTCTGGGTCCATTTGTGTGAAAACAAGGTCCAATCAGGCTGAAACATTACAGGAAGGTAGAATCTATTGAATTGTAAGTGATATGAACGTTTCATGATGATAGCACTTTCCTAAGGGGGTCAAACCATGTCCCAAAGGTCACCGGGCCTGGTGTCACTTTAAAGAAGTAGTCCAGTTACACCTTTGTGGGCTTATAACTTGGCTTCTGAATATCCTAGAGACGTCAGGTTTGTTTTAGAGTACTCCAATTAGCAGCCCCCCATACCACTAAAAGGAATGAAGTCATTAGCATTTATGGTTTGTAAATGGCACCCAGAATTATGTTGCACGAAGCACAATTTCACATCATTCTGGGTCAATTTGTGTGAAAACAAGGTCCAATCCGGCTGAAACGCTACAAGAAGGTAGAATCTATTGAGTTGTAAGTGATCTGAACGTTTCAAGATGATCGCACATTCCTATAGGGGGTCAAACCATGTCCCAAAGGTCACCGGGCCAAGTGTCACTTTAAAGAAGTAGTCCAGTTACACCTTTGTGGTCTTATAACTTGGCTTCTGAATGTCCTAGAGAGGTCAGGTTTGTTTTAGTGTACTCCAATCAACAGCCCCTACAACCACAAAAAGGAATGGAGTCATTAGCACTTATGGTTTGTAAATGGCACCCAGAATTATGTTGCACGAAGCACAATTTCACATCATTCTGGGTCCATTTGTGTGAAAACAAGGTCCAATCAGGCTGAAACGTTACAGGAAGGTAGAATCTATTGAGTTGTAAGTGATCTGAACGTTTCATGATGATAGCACTTTCCTAAGGGGGTCAAACCATGTCCCAAAGGTCACCGGATCTGGTGTCAATTTAAAGAAGTAGTCCAGTTACACATTTGTGGGCTTATAACTTGGCTTCTGAATGTCCTAGAGCGATCAGGTTTGCTTTAGTGTACTCCAATCAACAGCCCCTACAACCACAAAAAGGAATGGAGACATTAGCACTTATGGTTTTTAAATGGCACCCAGAATTATGTTGCACGAAGCACAATTTCACATCATTCTGGGTTCATTTGTGTGAAAACAAGGTCCAATCAGGCTGAAACAATACAGGAAGGTAGAATCTATTGAGTTGTAAGTGATCTGAACGTTTCATGATGATCGCACTTTCCTAAGGGGGTCAAACCATGTCCCAAAGGTCACTGGATCTGGTGTCACTTGAAAGAAGTAGTCCAGTTACACATTTGTGGGCTTATAACTTGGCTTCTGAATGTCCTAGAGAGGTCAGGGTTGTTTTAGTGTACTCCAATCAACAGCCCCTACAACCACAAAAAGGAATGGAGTCATTAGCACTTATGGTTTTTAAATGGCACCCAGAATTGTGTTGCACGAAGCACAATTTCACATCATTCTGGGTTCATTTGTGTGAAAACAAGGTCCAATCAGGCTGAAACGTTACAGGAAGGTAGAATCTACTGAGTTGTAAGTGATCTGAACGTTTCATGATGATAGCACTTTCCTAAGGGGGTCAAACGATGTCCCAAAGATCACCAGATCTGGTGTCAATTTAAAGAACTAGTCCAGTTACACATTTGTGGGCTTATAACTTGGCTTCTGAATGTCCTAGAGAGATCAGGTTTGTTTTAGTGTACTCCAATCAACAGCCCCTACAACCACAAAAAGGAATGGAGTCATTAGCACTTATGGTTTGTAAATGGCACCCAGAATTATGTTGCACGAAGCACAATTTCACATCATTCTGGGTCCATTTATGTGAAAACAAGGTCCAATCAGGCTGAAACGCTACAAGAAGGTAGAATCTATTGAGTTGTAAGTGATCTGAACGTTTCAAGATGATCGCACATTCCTATAGGGGGTAAAACCATGTCCCAAAGGTCACCGGGCCTGGTGTCACTTTAAAGAAGTAGTCCAGTTACACCTTTGTGGGCTTATAACTTGGCTTCTGAATGTCCTAGAGAGGTTAGGTTTGTTTTAGTGTACTCCAATCAACAGCCCCTACAACCACAAAAAGGAATGGAGTAATTAGCACTTATGGTTTGTAAATGGCCCCCAGAATTATGTTGCACGAAGCACAATTTCACATCATTCTGGGTCCATTTGTGTGAAAACAAGGTCCAATCAGGCTGAAACGTTACAGGAAGGTAGAATCTATTGAGTTGTAAGTGATCTGAACGTTTCATGATGATAGCACTTTCCTAAGGGGGTCAAACCATGTCCCAAAGGTCACCGGATCTGGTGTCAATTTAAAGAAGTAGTCCAGTTACACATTTGTGGGCTTATAACTTGGCTTCTGAATGTCCTAGAGACATCAGGTTTGTTTTAGTATACTCCAATCAACAGCCCCTACAACCACAATAAGGAATGGAGTCATTAGCACTTATGGTTTTTAAATGGCACCCAGAATTATGTTGCACGAAGCACAATTTCACATCATTCTGGGTTCATTTGTGTGAAAACAAGGTACAATCAGGCTGAAACGTTACAGGAAGGTAGAATCTATTGAATTGTAAGTGATCTGAACGTTTCATGATGATAGCATTTTCCTAAGGGGGTCAAACCATGTCCCAAAGGTCACCGGGCCTGGTGTCACTTTAAAGAAGTAGTCCAGTTACACCTTTGTGGGCTTATAACTTGGCTTCTGAATATCCTAGAGAGGTCAGGTTTGTTTTAGAGTACTCCAATTAGCTGCCCCCATTACCACTAAAAGGAATGTTGTCATTAGCATTTATGGTTTGTAAATGGCACCCAGAATTATGTTGCACGAAGCACAATTTCACATCATTCTGGGTTCATTTGTGTGAAAACAAGGTCCAATCAGGCTGAAACGTTACAGGAAGGTAGAATCTATTTAGTTGTAAGTGATCTGAACGTTTCATGATGATAGCACTTTCCTAAGGGGGTCAAACCATGTCCCAAAGGTCACCGGGCCTGGTGTCACTTTAAAGAAGTAGTCCAGTTACACATTCGTGGGCTTATAACTTGGCTTCTGAATGTCCTAGAGAGATCAGGTTTGTTTTAATGTACTCCAATCAACAGCCCCTACAACCACAAAAAGGAATGGAGTCATTAGCATTTATGGTTTGTAAATGGCACCCAGAATTATGTTGCACGAAGCACAATTTCACATCATTCTGGGTTCATTTGTGTGAAAACAAGGTCCAATCAGGCTGAAACGTTACAGGAAGGTAGAATCTATTTAGTTGTAATTGATCTGAACGTTTCATGATGATAGCGCTTTCCTAAGGGGATCAAACCATGTCCCAAAGGTCACCGGATCTGGTGTCAATTTAAAGAAGTAGTCCAGTTACACCTTTGTGGGCTTATAACTTGGCTTCTGAATATCCTAGAGAGGTCAGGTTTGTTTTAGAGTACTCCAATTAGCAGCCCCCATTACCACTAAAAGGAATGAAGTCATTAGCATTTATGGTTTGTAAATGGCACCCAGAATTATGTTGCACGAAGCACAATTTCACATCATTCTGGGTCAATTTGTGTGAAAACAAGGTCCAATCCGGCTGAAACGCTACAAGAAGGTAGAATCTATTGAGTTGTAAGTGATCTGAACGTTTCAAGATGATCGCACATTCCTATAGGGGGTCAAACCATGTCCCAAAGGTCACCGGGCCAAGTGTCACTTTAAAGAAGTAGTCCAGTTACACCTTTGTGGGCTTATAACTTGGCTTCTGAATGTCCTAGAGAGATCAGGTTTGTTTTAGTATACTCCAATCAACAGCCCCTAGAACCACAAAAAGGAATGGAGTCATTAGCACTTATGGTTTGTAAATGGCACCCAGAATTATGTTGCACGAAGCACAATTTCACATCATTCTGGGTTCATTTGTGTGAAAACAAGGTCCAATCAGGCTGCAACGTTACAGGAAGGTAGAATCTATTTAGTTGTAAGTGATCTGAACGTTTCATGATGATAGCGTTTTCCTAAGGGGATCAAACCATGTCCCAAAGGTCACCGGATCTGGTGTCAATTTAAAGAAGTAGTCCAGTTACACCTTTGTGGGCTTATAACTTGGCTTCTGAATGTCCTAGAGAGATCAAGTTTGTTTTAGTGTACTCCAATCAACAGCCCCTACAACCACAAAAAGGAATGGAGTCATTAGCACTTATGGTTTGTAAATGGCACCCAGAATTATGTTGCACGAAGGACAATTTCACATCATTCTGGGTCCATTTGTGTGAAAACAAGGTCCAATCAGGCTGAAACGTTACAGGAAGGTAGAATCTATTGAGTTGTAAGTGATCTGAACGTTTCATGATGATAGCACTTTCCTAAGGGGGTCAAACCATGTCCCAAAGGTCACCGGATCTGGTGTCAATTTAAAGCAGTAGTCCAGTTACACATTTGTGGACTTATAACTTGGCTTCTGAATGTCCTAGAGAGATCAGGTTTGCTTTAATGTACTCCAATCAACAGCCCCTACAACCACAAAAAGGAATGGAGTCATTAGCATTTATGGTTTGTAAATGGCACCCAGAATTATGTTGCACGAAGCACAATTTCACATCATTCTGGGTTCATTTGTGTGAAAACAAGGTCCAATCCGGCTGAAACGTTACAGGAAGGTAGAATCTATTGAGTTGTAAGTGATCTGAACGTTTCATGATGATAGCACTTTCCTAAGGGGGTCAAACCATGTCCCAAAGGTCACCGGATCTGGTGTCAATTTAAAGAAGTAGTCCAGTTACACCTTTGTGGGCTTATAACTTGGCTTCTGAATGTCCTAGAGCGATCAGGTTTGCTTTAGTGTACTCCAATCAACAGCCCCTACAACCACAAAAAGGAATGGAGACATTAGCACTTATGGTTTTTAAATGGCACCCAGAATTACGTTGCACGAAGCACAATTTCACATCATTCTGGGTTCATTTGTGTGAAAACAAGGTCCAATCAGGCTGAAACAATACAGGAAGGTAGAATCTATTGAGTTGTAAGTGATCTGAACGTTTCATGATGATCGCACTTTCCTAAGGGGGTCAAACCATGTCCCAAAGGTCACTGGATCTGGTGTCACTTTAAAGAAGTAGTCCAGTTACACATTTGTGGGCTTATAACTTGGCTTCTGAATGTCCTAGAGAGGTCAGGGTTGTTTTAGTGTACTCCAATCAACAGCCCCTACAACCACAAAAAGGAATGGAGTCATTAGCACTTATGGTTTTTAAATGGCACCCAGAATTATGTTGCACGAAGCACAATTTCACATCATTCTGGGTTCATTTGTGTGAAAACAAGGTCCAATCAGGCTGAAACGTTACAGGAAGGTAGAATCTACTGAGTTGTAAGTGATCTGAACGTTTCAAGATGATCGTACTTTCCTAAGGGGGTCAAACGATGTCCCAAAGATCACCGGATCTGGTGTCAATTTAAAGAACTAGTCCAGTTATACATTTGTGGGCTTATAACTTGGCTTCTGAATGTCCTAGAGAGATCAGGTTTGTTTTAGTGTACTCCAATCAACAGCCCCTACAACCACAAAAAGGAATGGAGTCATTAGCACTTATGGTTTGTAAATGGCACCCAGAATTATGTTGCACGAAGCACAATTTCACATCATTCTGGGTCCATTTATGTGAAAACAAGGTCCAATCAGGCTGAAACGCTACAAGAAGGTAGAATCTATTGAGTTGTAAGTGATCTGAACGTTTCAAGATGATCGCACATTCCTATAGGGGGTAAAACCATGTCCCAAAGGTCACCGGGCCTGGTGTCACTTTAAAGAAGTAGTCCAGTTACACCTTTGTGGGCTTATAACTTGGCTTCTGAATGTCCTAGAGAGGTTAGGTTTGTTTTAGTGTACTCCAATCAACAGCCCCTACAACCACAAAAAGGAATGGAGTAATTAGCACTTATGGTTTGTAAATGGCCCCCAGAATTATGTTGCACGAAGCACAATTTCACATCATTCTGGGTCCATTTGTGTGAAAACAAGGTCCAATCAGGCTGAAACGTTACAGGAAGGTAGAATCTATTGAGTTGTAAGTGATCTGAACGTTTCATGATGATAGCACTTTCCTAAGGGGGTCAAACCATGTCCCAAAGGTCACCGGATCTGGTGTCAATTTAAAGAAGTAGTCCAGTTACACATTTGTGGGCTTATAACTTGGCTTCTGAATGTCCTAGAGACATCAGGTTTGTTTTAGTATACTCCAATCAACAGACCCTACAACCACAATAAGGAATGGAGTCATTAGCACTTATGGTTTTTAAATGGCACCCAGAATTATGTTGCACGAAGCACAATTTCACATCATTCTGGGTTCATTTGTGTGAAAACAAGGTACAATCAGGCTGAAACGTTACAGGAAGGTAGAATCTATTGAATTGTTAGTGATCTGAACGTTTCATGATGATAGCACTTTCCTAAGGGGGTCAAACCATGTCCCAAAGGTCACCGGGCCTGGTGTCACTTTAAAGAAGTAGTCCAGTTACACCTTTGTGGGCTTATAACTTGGCTTCTGAATATCCTAGAGAGGTCAGGTTTGTTTTAGAGTACTCCAATTAGCAGCCCCCATTACCACTAAAAGGAATGTTGTCATTAGCATTTATGGTTTGTAAATGGCACCCAGAATTATGTTGCACGAAGCACAATTTCACATCATTCTGGGTTCATTTGTGTGAAAACAAGGTCCAATCAGGCTGAAACGTTACAGGAAGGTAGAATCTATTTAGTTGTAAGTGATCTGAACGTTTCATGATGATAGCACTTTCCTAAGGGGGTCAAACCATGTCCCAAAGGTCACCGGGCCTGGTGTCACTTTAAAGAAGTAGTCCAGTTACACATTCGTGGGCTTATAACTTGGCTTCTGAATGTCCTAGAGAGATCAGGTTTGTTTTAATGTACTCCAATCAACAGCCCCTACAACCACAAAAAGGAATGGAGTCATTAGCATTTATGGTTTGTAAATGGCACCCAGAATTATGTTGCACGAAGCACAATTTCACATCATTCTGGGTTCATTTGTGTGAAAACAAGGTCCAATCAGGCTGAAACGTTACAGGAAGGTAGAATCTATTTAGTTGTAATTGATCTGAACGTTTCATGATGATAGCCCTTTCCTAAGGGGATCAAACCATGTCCCAAAGGTCACCGGATCTGGTGTCAATTTAAAGAAGTAGTCCAGTTACACCTTTGTGGGCTTATAACTTGGCTTCTGAATATCCTAGAGAGGTCAGGTTTGTTTTAGAGTACTCCAATTAGCAGCCCCCATTACCACTAAAAGGAATGAAGTCATTAGCATTTATGGTTTGTAAATGGCACCCAGAATTATGTTGCACGAAGCACAATTTCACATCATTCTGGGTCAATTTGTGTGAAAACAAGGTCCAATCCGGCTGAAACGCTACAAGAAGGTAGAATCTATTGAGTTGTAAGTGATCTGAACGTTTCAAGATGATCGCACATTCCTATAGGGGGTCAAACCATGTCCCAAAGGTCACCGGGCCAAGTGTCACTTTAAAGAAGTAGTCCAGTTACACCTTTGTGGGCTTATAACTTGGCTTCTGAATGTCCTAGAGAGATCAGGTTTGTTTTAGTATACTCCAATCAACAGCCCCTACAACCACAAAAAGGAATGGAGTCATTAGCACTTATGGTTTGTAAATGGCACCCAGAATTATGTTGCACGAAGCACAATTTCACATCATTCTGGGTTCATTTGTGTGAAAACAAGGTCCAATCAGGCTGCAACGTTACAGGAAGGTAGAATCTATTTAGTTGTAAGGGATCTGAACGTTTCATGATGATAGCGCTTTCCTAAGGGGATCAAACCATGTCCCAAAGGTCACCGGATCTGGTGTCAATTTAAAGAAGTAGTCCAGTTACACCTTTGTGGGCTTATAACTTGGCTTCTGAATGTCCTAGAGCGATCAGGTTTGCTTTAGTGTACTCCAATCAACAGCCCCTACAACCACAAAAAGGAATGGAGACATTAGCACTTATGGTTTTTAAATGGCACCCAGAATTATGTTGCACGAAGCACAATTTCACATCATTCTGGGTTCATTTGTGTGAAAACAAGGTCCAATCAGGCTGAAACAATACAGGAAGGTAGAATCTATTGAGTTGTAAGTGATCTGAACGTTTCATGATGATCGCACTTTCCTAAGGGGATCAAACCATGTCCCAAAGGTCACCGGATCTGGTGTCAATTTAAAGAAGTAGTCCAGTTACACCTTTGTGGGCTTATAACTTGGCTTCTGAATATCCTAGAGAGGTCAGGTTTGTTTTAGAGTACTCCAATTAGCAGCCCCCATTACCACTAAAAGGAATGAAGTCATTAGCATTTATGGTTTGTAAATGGCACCCAGAATTATGTTGCACGAAGCACAATTTCACATCATTCTGGGTCAATTTGTGTGAAAACAAGGTCCAATCCGGCTGAAACGCTACAAGAAGGTAGAATCTATTGAGTTGTAAGTGATCTGAACGTTTCAAGATGATCGCACATTCCTATAGGGGGTCAAACCATGTCCCAAAGGTCACCGGGCCAAGTGTCACTTTAAAGAAGTAGTCCAGTTACACCTTTGTGGGCTTATAACTTGGCTTCTGAATGTCCTAGAGAGATCAGGTTTGTTTTAGTATACTCCAATCAACAGCCCCTACAACCACAAAAAGGAATGGAGTCATTAGCACTTATGGTTTGTAAATGGCACCCAGAATTATGTTGCACGAAGCACAATTTCACATCATTCTGGGTTCATTTGTGTGAAAACAAGGTCCAATCAGGCTGCAACGTTACAGGAAGGTAGAATCTATTTAGTTGTAAGGGATCTGAACGTTTCATGATGATAGCGCTTTCCTAAGGGGATCAAACCATGTCCCAAAGGTCACCGGATCTGGTGTCAATTTAAAGAAGTAGTCCAGTTACACCTTTGTGGGCTTATAACTTGGCTTCTGAATGTCCTAGAGCGATCAGGTTTGCTTTAGTGTACTCCAATCAACAGCCCCTACAACCACAAAAAGGAATGGAGACATTAGCACTTATGGTTTTTAAATGGCACCCAGAATTATGTTGCACGAAGCACAATTTCACATCATTCTGGGTTCATTTGTGTGAAAACAAGGTCCAATCAGGCTGAAACAATACAGGAAGGTAGAATCTATTGAGTTGTAAGTGATCTGAACGTTTCATGATGATCGCACTTTCCTAAGGGGGTCAAACCATGTCCCAAAGGTCACTGGATCTGGTGTCACTTTAAAGAAGTAGTCCAGTTACACATTTGTGGGCTTATAACTTGGCTTCTGAATGTCCTAGAGAGGTCAGGGTTGTTTTAGTGTACTCCAATCAACAGCCCCTACAACCACAAAAAGGAATGGAGTCATTAGCACTTATGGTTTTTAAATGGCACCCAGAATTATGTTGCACGAAGCACAATTTCACATCATTCTGGGTTCATTTGTGTGAAAACAAGGTCCAATCAGGCTGAAACGTTACAGGAAGGTAGAATCTACTGAGTTGTAAGTGATCTGAACGTTTCATGATGATAGCACTTTCCTAATGGGGTCAAACAATGTCCCAAAGATCACCGGATCTGGTGTCAATTTAAAGAACTAGTCCAGTTACACATTTGTGGGCTTATAACTTGGCTTCTGAATGTCCTAGAGAGATCAGGTTTGTTTTAGTGTACTCCAATCAACAGCCCCTACAACCACAAAAAGGAATGGAGTCATTAGCACTTATGGTTTGTAAATGGCACCCAGAATTATGTTGCACGAAGCACAATTTCACATCATTCTGGGTCCATTTATGTGAAAACAAGGTCCAATCAGGCTGAAACGCTACAAGAATGTAGAATCTATTGAGTTGTAAGTGATCTGAACGTTTCAAGATGATCGCACATTCCTATAGGGGGTAAAACCATGTCCCAAAGGTCACCGGGCCTGGTGTCACTTTAAAGAAGTAGTCCAGTTACACCTTTGTGGGCTTATAACTTGGCTTCTGAATGTCCTAGAGAGGTTAGGTTTGTTTTAGTGTACTCCAATCAACAGCCCCTACAACCACAAAAAGGAATGGAGTAATTAGCACTTATGGTTTGTAAATGGCCCCCAGAATTATGTTGCACGAAGCACAATTTCACATCATTCTGGGTCCATTTGTGTGAAAACAAGGTCCAATCAGGCTGAAACGTTACAGGAAGGTAGAATCTATTGAGTTGTAAGTGATCTGAACGTTTCATGATGATAGCACTTTCCTAAGGGGGTCAAACCATGTCCCAAAGGTCACCGGATCTGGTGTCAATTTAAAGAAGTAGTCCAGTTACACATTTGTGGGCTTATAACTTGGCTTCTGAATGTCCTAGAGACATCAGGTTTGTTTTAGTATACTCCAATCAACAGCCCCTACAACCACAATAAGGAATGGAGTCATTAGCACTTATGGTTTTTAAATGGCACCCAGAATTATGTTGCACGAAGCACAATTTCACATCATTCTGGGTTCATTTGTGTGAAAACAAGGTACAATCAGGCTGAAACGTTACAGGAAGGTAGAATCTATTGAATTGTTAGTGATCTGAACGTTTCATGATGATAGCACTTTCCTAAGGGGGTCAAACCATGTCCCAAAGGTCACCGGGCCTGGTGTCACTTTAAAGAAGTAGTCCAGTTACACCTTTGTGGGCTTATAACTTGGCTTCTGAATATCCTAGAGAGTTCAGGTTTGTTTTAGAGTACTCCAATTAGCAGCCCCCATTACCACTAAAAGGAATGTTGTCATTAGCATTTATGGTTTGTAAATGGCACCCAGAATTATGTTGCACGAAGCACAATTTCACATCATTCTGGGTTCATTTGTGTGAAAACAAGGTCCAATCAGGCTGAAACGTTACAGGAAGGTAGAATCTATTTAGTTGTAAGTGATCTGAACGTTTCATGATGATAGCACTTTCCTAAGGGGGTCAAACCATGTCCCAAAGGTCACCGGGCCTGGTGTCACTTTAAAGAAGTAGTCCAGTTACACATTCGTGGGCTTATAACTTGGCTTCTGAATGTCCTAGAGAGATCAGGTTTGTTTTAATGTACTCCAATCAACAGCCCCTACAACCACAAAAAGGAATGGAGTCATTAGCATTTATGGTTTGTAAATGGCACCCAGAATTATGTTGCACGAAGCACAATTTCACATCATTCTGGGTTCATTTGTGTGAAAACAAGGTCCAATCAGGCTGAAACGTTACAGGAAGGTAGAATCTATTTAGTTGTAATTGATCTGAACGTTTCATGATGATAGCGCTTTCCTAAGGGGATCAAACCATGTCCCAAAGGTCACCGGATCTGGTGTCAATTTAAAGAAGTAGTCCAGTTACACCTTTGTGGGCTTATAACTTGGCTTCTGAATATCCTAGAGAGGTCAGGTTTGTTTTAGAGTACTCCAATTAGCAGCCCCCATTACCACTAAAAGGAATGAAGTCATTAGCATTTATGTTTTGTAAATGGCACCCAGAATTATGTTGCACGAAGCACAATTTCACATCATTCTGGGTCAATTTGTGTGAAAACAAGGTCCAATCCGGCTGAAACGCTACAAGAAGGTAGAATCTATTGAGTTGTAAGTGATCTGAACGTTTCAAGATGATCGCACATTCCTATAGGGGGTCAAACCATGTCCCAAAGGTCACCGGGCCAAGTGTCACTTTAAAGAAGTAGTCCAGTTACACCTTTGTGGGCTTATAACTTGGCTTCTGAATGTCCTAGAGAGATCAGGTTTGTTTTAGTATACTCCAATCAACAGCCCCTACAACCACAAAAAGGAATGGAGTCATTAGCACTTATGGTTTGTAAATGGCACCCAGAATTATGTTGCACGAAGCACAATTTCAAATCATTCTGGGTTCATTTGTGTGAAAACAAGGTCCAATCAGGCTGCAACGTTGCAGGAAGGTAGAATCTATTTAGTTGTAAGTGATCTGAACGTTTCATGATGATAGCGCTTTCCTAAGGGGATCAAACCATGTCCCAAAGGTCACCGGATCTGGTGTCAATTTAAAGAAGTAGTCCAGTTACACCTTTGTGGGCTTATAACTTGGCTTCTGAATGTCCTAGAGAGGTCAGTTTTGTTTTAGTGTACTCCAATCAACAGCCCCTACAACCACAAAAAGGAATTGAGTCATTAGCACTTATGGTTTGTAAATGGCACCCAGAATTATGTTGCACGAAGCACAATTTCACATCATTCTGGGTCCATTTGTGTGAAAACAAGGTCCAATCAGGCTGAAACGTTACAGGAAGGTAGAATCTATTGAGTTGTAAGTGATCTGAATTTTTCATGATGATAGCACTTTCCTAAGGGGGTCAAACCATGTCCCAAAGGTCACCGGATCTGGTGTCAATTTAAAGTAGTAGTCCAGTTACACATTTGTGGACTTATAACTTGGCTTCTGAATGTCCTAGAGAGATCAGGTTTGCTTTAATGTACTCCAATCAACAGCCCCTACAACCACAAAAAGGAATGGAGTCATTAGCATTTATGGTTTGTAAATGGCACCCAGAATTATGTTGCACGAAGCACAATTTCACATCATTCTGGGTTCATTTGTGTGAAAACAAGGTCCAATCCGGCTGAAACGTTACAGGAAGGTAGAATCTATTGAGTTGTAAGTGATCTGAACGTTTCATGATGATAGCACTTTCCTAAGGGGGTCAAACCATGTCCCAAAGGTCACCGGATCTGGTGTCAATTTAAAGAAGTAGTCCAGTTACACATTTGTGGGCTTATAACTTGGCTTCTGAATGTCCTAGAGCGATCAGGTTTGCTTTAGTGTACTCCAATCAACAGCCCCTACAACCACAAAAAGGAATGGAGACATTAGCACTTATGGTTTTTAAATGGCACCCAGAATTATGTTGCACGAAGCACAATTTCACATCATTCTGGGTTCATTTGTGTGAAAACAAGGTCCAATCAGGCTGAAACAATACAGGAAGGTAGAATCTATTGAGTTGTAAGTGATCTGAACGTTTCATGATGATCGCACTTTCCTAAGGGGGTCAAACCATGTCCCAAAGGTCACTGGATCTGGTGTCACTTTAAAGAAGTAGTCCAGTTACACATTTGTGGGCTTATAACTTGGCTTCTGAATGTCCTAGAGAGGTCAGGGTTGTTTTAGTGTACTCCAATCAACAGCCCCTACAACCACAAAAAGGAATGGAGTCATTAGCACTTATGGTTTTTAAATGGCACCCAGAATTATGTTGCACGAAGCACAATTTCACATCATTCTGGGTTCATTTGTGTGAAAACAAGGTCCAATCAGGCTGAAACGTTACAGGAAGGTAGAATCTACTGAGTTGTAAGTGATCTGAACGTTTCATGATGATAGCACTTTCCTAAGGGGGTCAAACGATGTCCCAAAGATCACCGGATCTGGTGTCAATTTAAAGAACTAGTCCAGTTACACATTTGTGGGCTTATAACTTGGCTTCTGAATGTCCTAGAGAGATCAGGTTTGTTTTAGTGTACTCCAATCAACAGCCCCTACAACCACAAAAAGGAATGGAGTCATTAGCACTTATGGTTTGTAAATGGCACCCGGAATTATGTTGCACGAAGCACAATTTCACATCATTCTGGGTCCATTTATGTGAAAACAAGGTCCAATCAGGCTGAAACGCTACAAGAAGGTAGAATCTATTGAGTTGTAAGTGATCTGAACGTTTCAAGATGATCGCACATTCCTATAGGGGGTAAAACCATGTCCCAAAGGTCACCGGGCCTGGTGTCACTTTAAAGAAGTAGTCCAGTTACACCTTTGTGGGCTTATAACTTGGCTTCTGAATGTCCTAGAGAGGTTAGGTTTGTTTTAGTGTACTCCAATCAACAGCCCCTACAACCACAAAAAGGAATGGAGTAATTAGCACTTATGGTTTGTAAATGGCCCCCAGAATTATGTTGCACGAAGCACAATTTCACATCATTCTGGGTCCATTTGTGTGAAAACAAGGTCCAATCAGGCTGAAACGTTACAGGAAGGTAGAATCTATTGAGTTGTAAGTGATCTGAACGTTTCATGATGATAGCACTTTCCTAAGGGGGTCAAACCATGTCCCAAAGGTCACCGGATCTGGTGTCAATTTAAAGAAGTAGTCCAGTTACACATTTGTGGGCTTATAACTTGGCTTCTGAATGTCCTAGAGACATCAGGTTTGTTTTAGTATACTCCAATCAACAGCCCCTACAACCACAATAAGGAATGGAGTCATTAGCACTTATGGTTTTTAAATGGCACCCAGAATTATGTTGCACGAAGCACAATTTCACATCATTCTGGGTTCATTTGTGTGAAAACAAGGTACAATCAGGCTGAAACGTTACAGGAAGGTAGAATCTATTGAATTGTAAGTGATCTGAACGTTTCATGATGATAGCACTTTCCTAAGGGGGTCAAACCATGTCCCAAAGGTCACCGGGCCTGGTGTCACTTTAAAGAAGTAGTCCAGTTACACATTCGTGGGCTTATAACTTGGCTTCTGAATGTCCTAGAGAGATCAGGTTTGTTTTAATGTACTCCAATCAACAGCCCCCATTACCACTAAAAGGAATGTTGTCATTAGCATTTATGGTTTGTAAATGGCACCCAGAATTATGTTGCACGAAGCACAATTTCACATCATTCTGGGTTCATTTGTGTGAAAACAAGGTCCAATCAGGCTGAAACGTTACAGGAAGGTAGAATCTATTTAGTTGTAAGTGATCTGAACGTTTCATGATGATAGCACTTTCCTAAGGGGGTCAAACCATGTCCCAAAGGTCACCGGGCCTGGTGTCACTTTAAAGAAGTAGTCCAGTTACACATTCGTGGGCTTATAACTTGGCTTCTGAATGTCCTAGAGAGATCAGGTTTGTTTTAATGTACTCCAATCAACAGCCCCTACAACTACAAAAAGGAATGGAGTCATTAGCATTTATGGTTTGTAAATGGCACCCAGAATTATGTTGCACGAAGCACAATTTCACATCATTCTGGGTTCATTTGTGTGAAAACAAGGTCCAATCAGGCTGAAACGTTACAGGAAGGTAGAATCTATTTAGTTGTAATTGATCTGAACGTTTCATGATGATAGCGCTTTCCTAAGGGCATCAAACCATGTCCCAAAGGTCACCGGATCTGGTGTCAATTTAAAGAAGTAGTCCAGTTACACCTTTGTGGGCTTATAACTTGGCTTCTGAATATCCTAGAGAGGTCAGGTTTGTTTTAGAGTACTCCAATTAGCAGCCCCCATTACCACTAAAAGGAATGAAGTCATTAGCATTTATGGTTTGTAAATGGCACCCAGAATTATGTTGCAGGAAGCACAATTTCACATCATTCTGGGTCAATTTGTGTGAAAACAAGGTCCAATCCGGCTGAAACGCTATAAGAAGGTAGAATCTATTGAGTTGTAAGTGATCTGAACGTTTCAAGATGATCGCACATTCCTATAGGGGGTCAAACCATGTCCCAAAGGTCACCGGGCCAAGTGTCACTTTAAAGAAGTAGTCCAGTTACACCTTTGTGGGCTTATAACTTGGCTTCTGAATGTCCTAGAGAGATCAGGTTTGTTTTAGTATACTCCAATCAACAGCCCCTACAACCACAAAAAGGAATGGAGTCATTAGCACTTATGGTTTGTAAATGGCACCCAGAATTATGTTGCACGAAGCACAATTTCACATCATTCTGGGTTCATTTGTGTGAAAACAAGGTCCAATCAGGCTGCAACGTTACAGGAAGGTAGAATCTATTTAGTTGTAAGTGATCTGAACGTTTCATGATGATAGCGCTTTCCTAAGGGGATCAAACCATGTCCCAAAGGTCACCGGATCTGGTGTCAATTTAAAGAAGTAGTCCAGTTACACATTTGTGGGCTTATAACTTGGCTTCTGAATGTCCTAGAGAGATCAAGTTTGTTTTAGTGTACTCCAATCAACAGCCCCTACAACCACAAAAGGAATGGAGTCATTAGCACTTATGGTTTGTAAATGGCACCCAGAATTATGTTGCACGAAGCACAATTTCACATCATTCTGGGTCCATTTGTGTGAAAACAAGGTCCAATCAGGCTGAAACGTTACAAGAAGGTAGAATCTATTGAGTTGTAAGTGATCTGAACGTTTCATGATGATCTCACATTCCCATAGGGGGTCAAACCATGTCCCAAAGGTCACCGGGCCTGGTGTCACTTTAAAGAAGTAGTCCAGTTACACCTTTGTGGGCTTATAACTTGGCTTCTGAATGTCCTAGAGAGGTCAGGTTTGTTTTAGTGTACTCCAATCAACAGCCCCTACAACCACAAAAAGGAATGGAGTCATTAGCACTTATGGTTTGTAAATGGCACCCAGAATTATGTTGCACGAAGCACAATTTCACATCATTCTGGGTCCATTTGTGTGAAAACAAGGTCCAATCAGGCTGAAACGTTACAGGAAGGTAGAATCTATTGAGTTGTAAGTGATCTGAACGTTTCATGATGATAGCACTTTCCTAAGGGGGTCAAACCATGTCCCAAAGGTCACCGGATCTGGTGTCAATTTAAAGTAGTAGTCCAGTTACACATTTGTGGACTTATAACTTGGCTTCTGAATGTCCTAGAGAGATCAGGGTTGCTTTAATGTACTCCAATCAACAGCCCCTACAACCACAAAAAGTAATGGAGTCATTAGCATTTATGGTTTGTAAATGGCACCCAGAATTATGTTGCACGAAGCACAATTTCACATCATTCTGGGTTCATTTGTGTGAAAACAAGGTCCAATCCGGCTGAAACGTTACAGGAAGGTAGAATCTATTGAGTTGTAAGTGATCTGAACGTTTCATGATGATAGCACTTTCCTAAGGGGGTCAAACCATGTCCCAAAGGTCACCGGATCTGGTGTCAATTTAAAGAAGTAGTCCAGTTACACATTTGTGGGCTTATAACTTGGCTTCTGAATGTCCTAGAGCGATCAGGTTTGCTTTAGTGTACTCCAATCAACAGCCCCTACAACCACAAAAAGGAATGGAGACATTAGCACTTATGGTTTTTAAATGGCACCCAGAATTATGTTGCACGAAGCACAATTTCACATCATTCTGGGTTCATTTGTGTGAAAACAAGGTCCAATCAGGCTGAAACAATACAGGAAGGTAGAATCTATTGAGTTGTAAGTGATCTGAACGTTTCATGATGATCGCACTTTCCTAAGGGGGTCAAACCATGTCCCAAAGGTCACTGGATCTGGTGTCACTTTAAAGAAGTAGTCCAGTTACACATTTGTGGGCTTATAACTTGGCTTCTGAATGTCCTAGAGAGGTCAGGGTTGTTTTAGTGTACTCCAATCAACAGCCCCTACAACCACAAAAAGGAATGGAGTCATTAGCACTTATGGTTTTTAAATGGCACCCAGAATTATGTTGCACGAAGCACAATTTCACATCATTCTGGGTTCATTTGTGTGAAAACAAGGTCCAATCAGGCTGAAACGTTACAGGAAGGTAGAATCTACTGAGTTGTAAGTGATCTGAACGTTTCATGATGATAGCACTTTCCTAAGGGGGTCAAACGATGTCCCAAAGATCACCGGATCTGGTGTCAATTTAAAGAACTAGTCCAGTTACACATTTGTGGGCTTATAACTTGGCTTCTGAATGTCCTAGAGAGATCAGGTTTGTTTTAGTGTACTCCAATCAACAGCCCCTACAACCACAAAAAGGAATGGAGTCATTAGCACTTATGGTTTGTAAATGGCACCCGGAATTATGTTGCACGAAGCACAATTTCACATCATTCTGGGTCCATTTATGTGAAAACAAGGTCCAATCAGGCTGAAACGCTACAAGAAGGTAGAATCTATTGAGTTGTAAGTGATCTGAACGTTTCAAGATGATCGCACATTCCTATAGGGGGTAAAACCATGTCCCAAAGGTCACCGGGCCTGGTGTCACTTTAAAGAAGTAGTCCAGTTACACCTTTGTGGGCTTATAACTTGGCTTCTGAATGTCCTAGAGAGGTTAGGTTTGTTTTAGTGTACTCCAATCAACAGCCCCTACAACCACAAAAAGGAATGGAGTAATTAGCACTTATGGTTTGTAAATGGCCCCCAGAATTATGTTGCACGAAGCACAATTTCACATCATTCTGGGTCCATTTGTGTGAAAACAAGGTCCAATCAGGCTGAAACGTTACAGGAAGGTAGAATCTATTGAGTTGTAAGTGATCTGAACGTTTCATGATGATAGCACTTTCCTAAGGGGGTCAAACCATGTCCCAAAGGTCACCGGATCTGGTGTCAATTTAAAGAAGTAGTCCAGTTACACATTTGTGGGCTTATAACTTGGCTTCTGAATGTCCTAGAGACATCAGGTTTGTTTTAGTATACTCCAATCAACAGCCCCTACAACCACAATAAGGAATGGAGTCATTAGCACTTATGGTTTTTAAATGGCACCCAGAATTATGTTGCACGAAGCACAATTTCACATCATTCTGGGTTCATTTGTGTGAAAACAAGGTACAATCAGGCTGAAACGTTACAGGAAGGTAGAATCTATTGAATTGTAAGTGATCTGAACGTTTCATGATGATAGCACTTTCCTAAGGGGGTCAAACCATGTCCCAAAGGTCACCGGGCCTGGTGTCACTTTAAAGAAGTAGTCCAGTTACACCTTTGTGGGCTTATAACTTGGCTTCTGAATATCCTAGAGAGGTCAGGTTTGTTTTAGAGTACTCCAATTAGCAGCCCCCATTACCACTAAAAGGAATGAAGTCATTAGCATTTATGGTTTGTAAATGGCACCCAGAAATATGTTGCACGAAGCACAATTTCACATCATTCTGGGTTCATATGTGTGAAAACAAGGTCCAATTAGGCTGAAACGTTACAGGAAGGTAGAATCTATTTAGTTGTAAGTGATCTGAACGTTTCATGATGGTAGCACTTTCCTAAGGGGGTCAAACCATGTCCCAAAGGTCACCGGGCCTGGTGTCACTTTAAAGAAGTAGTCCAGTTACACATTCGTGGGCTTATAACTTGGCTTCTGAATATCCTAGAGAGATCAGGTTTGTTTTAATGTACTCCAATCAACAGCCCCTACAACCACAAAAAGGAATGGAGTCATTAGCATTTATGGTTTGTAAATGGCACCCAGAATTATGTTGCACGAAGCACAATTTCACATCATTCTGGGTCCATTTGTGTGAAAACAAGGTCCAATCAGGCTGAAACGTTACAGGAAGGTAGAATCTATTTAGTTGTAAGTGATCTGAACGTTTCATGATGATAGCGCTTTCCTAAGGGGATCAAACCATGTCCCAAAGGTCACCGGATCTGGTGTCAATTTAAAGAAGTAGTCCAGTTACACATTTGTGGGCTTATAACTTGGCTTCTGAATGTCCTAGAGAGATCAGGTTTGTTTAGTGTACTCCAATCAACAGCCCCTACAACCACAAAAAGGAATGGAGTCATTAGCACTTATGGTTTGTAAATGGCACCCAGAATTATGTTGCACGAAGCACAATTTCACATCATTCTGGGTCCATTTGTGTGAAAACAAGGTCCAATCAGGCTGAAACGCTACAAGAAGGTAGAATCTATTGAGTTGTAAGTGATCTGAACATTTCAAGATGATCGCACATTCCTATAGGGGGTAAAACCATGTCCCAAAGGTCACCGGGCCTGGTGTCACTTTAAAGAAGTAGTCCAGTTACACATTCGTGGGCTTATAACTTGGCTTCTGAATATCCTAGAGAGATCAGGTTTGTTTTAATGTACTCCAATCAACAGCCCCTACAACCACAAAAAGGAATGGAGTCATTAGCATTTATGGTTTGTAAATGGCACCCAGAATTATGTTGCACGAAGCACAATTTCACATCATTCTGGGTCCATTTGTGTGAAAACAAGGTCCAATCAGGCTGAAACGTTACAGGAAGGTAGAATCTATTTAGTTGTAAGTGATCTGAACGTTTCATGATGATAGCGCTTTCCTAAGGGGATCAAACCATGTCCCAAAGGTCACCGGATCTGGTGTCAATTTAAAGAAGTAGTCCAGTTACACATTTGTGGGCTTATAACTTGGCTTCTGAATGTCCTAGAGAGATCAGGTTTGTTTAGTGTACTCCAATCAACAGCCCCTACAACCACAAAAAGGAATGGAGTCATTAGCACTTATGGTTTGTAAATGGCACCCAGAATTATGTTGCACGAAGCACAATTTCACATCATTCTGGGTCCATTTGTGTGAAAACAAGGTCCAATCAGGCTGAAACGCTACAAGAAGGTAGAATCTATTGAGTTGTAAGTGATCTGAACATTTCAAGATGATCGCACATTCCTATAGGGGGTAAAACCATGTCCCAAAGGTCACCGGGCCTGGTGTCACTTTAAAGTAGAAGTCCAGTTACACCTTTTGGGCTTATAACTTGGCTTCTGAATGTCCTAGAGAGGTTAGTTTGTTTTAGTGTAGTCCAATCAACAGCCCCTAAAACCACAAAAAGGAATGGAGTCATTAGCACTTATGGTTTGTAAATGGCACCCAGAATTATGTTGCACGAAGCACAATTTCACATCATTCTGGGTTCATTTGTGTGAAAACAAGGTCCAATCAGGCTGAAACGTTACAGGAAGGTAGAATCTATTGAGTTGTAAGTGATCTGAACGTTTCATGATGATAGCACTTTGCTAAGGGGGTCAAACCATGTCCCAAAGGTCACCGGATCTGGTGTCAATTTAAAGAAGTAGTCCAGTTACACATTTGTGGGCTTATAACTTGGCTTCTGAATGTCCTAGAGAGATCAGGTTTGTTTTAGTGTACTCCAATCAACAGCCCCTACAACCACAAAAAGGAATGGAGTCATTAGCACTTATGGTTCTTAAATGGCACCCAGAATTATGTTGCACGAAGCACAATTTCACATCATTCTGGGTCCATTTGTGTGAAAACAAGGTCCAATCAGGCTGAAACGTTACAGGAAGGTAGAATCTATTGAGTTGTAAGTGATCTGAACGTTTCAAGATGATCGCACATTCCCTATAGGGGGTAAAACCATGTCCCAAAGGTCACCGGGCCTGGTGTCACTTTAAAGAAGTAGTCCAGTTACATCTTTGTAGGCTTATAACTTGGCTTCTGAATGTCCTAGAGAGATCAGGTTGGTTTTAATGTACTCCAATCAACAGCCCCTACAACCACAAAAAGGAATGGAGTCATTAGCACTTATGGTTTTTAAATGGCACCCAGAATTATGTTGCACGAAGCACAATTTCACATCATTCTGGGTTCATTTGTGTGAAAACAAGGTCCAATCAGGCTGAAACGTTACAGGAAGGTAGAATCTACTGAGTTGTAAGTGATCTGAACGTTTCATGATGATAGCACTTTCCTAAGGGGGTCAAACGATGTCCCAAAGATCACCGGATCTGGTGTCAATTTAAAGAACTAGTCCAGTTACACATTTGTGGGCTTATAACTTGGCTTCTGAATGTCCTAGAGAGATCAGGTTTGTTTTAGTGTACTCCAATCAACAGCCCCTACAACCACAAAAAGGAATGGAGTCATTAGCACTTATGGTTTGTAAATGGCACCCGGAATTATGTTGCACGAAGCACAATTTCACATCATTCTGGGTCCATTTATGTGAAAACAAGGTCCAATCAGGCTGAAACGCTACAAGAAGGTAGAATCTATTGAGTTGTAAGTGATCTGAACGTTTCAAGATGATCGCACATTCCTATAGGGGGTAAAACCATGTCCCAAAGGTCACCGGGCCTGGTGTCACTTTAAAGAAGTAGTCCAGTTACACCTTTGTGGGCTTATAACTTGGCTTCTGAATGTCCTAGAGAGGTTAGGTTTGTTTTAGTGTACTCCAATCAACAGCCCCTACAACCACAAAAAGGAATGGAGTAATTAGCACTTATGGTTTGTAAATGGCCCCCAGAATTATGTTGCACGAAGCACAATTTCACATCATTCTGGGTCCATTTGTGTGAAAACAAGGTCCAATCAGGCTGAAACGTTACAGGAAGGTAGAATCTATTGAGTTGTAAGTGATCTGAACGTTTCATGATGATAGCACTTTCCTAAGGGGGTCAAACCATGTCCCAAAGGTCACCGGATCTGGTGTCAATTTAAAGAAGTAGTCCAGTTACACATTTGTGGGCTTATAACTTGGCTTCTGAATGTCCTAGAGACATCAAGTTTGTTTTAGTATACTCCAATCAACAGCCCCTACAACCACAATAAGGAATGGAGTCATTAGCACTTATGGTTTTTAAATGGCACCCAGAATTATGTTGCACGAAGCACAATTTCACATCATTCTGGGTTCATTTGTGTGAAAACAAGGTACAATCAGGCTGAAACGTTACAGGAAGGTAGAATCTATTGAATTGTAAGTGATTTGAACGTTTCATGATGATAGCACTTTCCTAAGGGCGTCAAACCATGTCCCAAAGGTCACCGGGCCTGGTGTCACTTTAAAGAAGTAGTCCAGTTACACCTTTGTGGGCTTATAACTTGGCTTCTGAATATCCTAGAGAGGTCAGGTTTGTTTTAGAGTACTCCAATTAGCAGCCCCCATTACCACTAAAAGGAATGAAGTCATTAGCATTTATGGTTTGTAAATGGCACCCAGAATTATGTTGCACGAAGCACAATTTCACATCATTCTGGGTTCATTTGTGTGAAAACAAGGTCCAATTAGGCTGAAACGTTACAGGAAGGTAGAATCTATTTAGTTGTAAGTGATCTGAACGTTTCATGATGGTAGCACTTTCCTAAGGGGGTCAAACCATGTCCCAAAGGTCAACGGGCCTGGTGTCACTTTAAAGAAGTAGTCCAGTTACACATTCGTGGGCTTATAACTTGGCTTCTGAATATCCTAGAGAGATCAGGTTTGTTTTAATGTACTCCAATCAACAGCCCCTACAACCACAAAAAGGAATGGAGTCATTAGCATTTATGGTTTGTAAATGGCACCCAGAATTATGTTGCACGAAGCACAATTTCACATCATTCTGGGTCCATTTGTGTGAAAACAAGGTCCAATCAGGCTGAAACGTTACAGGAAGGTAGAATCTATTTAGTTGTAAGTGATCTGAACGTTTCATGATGATAGCACTTTCCTAAGGGGATCAAACCATGTCCCAAAGGTCACCGGATCTGGTGTCAATTTAAAGAAGTAGTCCAGTTACTCATT
Source organism: Nothobranchius furzeri (assembly GCF_043380555.1). Classification (NCBI taxonomy): domain Eukaryota; kingdom Metazoa; phylum Chordata; class Actinopteri; order Cyprinodontiformes; family Nothobranchiidae; genus Nothobranchius; species Nothobranchius furzeri. The sequence goes on from NC_091756.1 coordinate 14,563,729, forward strand.
TGTGGGCTTATAACTTGGCTTCTGAATGTCCTAGAGAGATCAGGTTTGTTTTAATGTACTCCAATCAACAGCCCCTACAACCACAAAAAGGAATGGAGATATTAGCACTTATGGTTTGTAAATGGCACCCAGAATTATGTTGCACGAAGCACAATTTCACATCATTCTGGGTTCATTTGTGTGAAAACAAGGTCCAATCAGGCTGAAACGTTACAGGAAGGTAGAATCTATTGAGTTGCAAGTGATCTGAACGTTTCATGATGATAGCACTTTCCTAAGGGGGTCAAACCATGTCCCAAAAGTCACCGGATCTGGTGTCAATTTAAAGAAGTAGTCCAGTTACACATTTGTGGGCTTATAACTTGGCTTCTGAATGTCCTAGAGAGATCAGGTTTGTTTAGTGTACTCCAATCAACAGCCCCTACAACCACAAAAAGGAATGGAGTCATTAGCACTTATGGTTTGTAAATGGCACCCAGAATTATGTTGCACGAAGCACAATTTCACATCATTCTGGGTCCATTTGTGTGAAAACAAGGTCCAATCAGGCTGAAACGCTACAAGAAGGTAGAATCTATTGAGTTGTAAGTGATCTGAACATTTCAAGATGATCGCACATTCCTATAGGGGGTAAAACCATGTCCCAAAGGTCACCGGGCCTGGTGTCACTTTAAAGTAGAAGTCCAGTTACACCTTTTGGGCTTATAACTTGGCTTCTGAATGTCCTAGAGAGGTTAGTTTGTTTTAGTGTAGTCCAATCAACAGCCCCTAAAACCACAAAAAGGAATGGAGTCATTAGCACTTATGGTTTGTAAATGGCACCCAGAATTATGTTGCACGAAGCACAATTTCACATCATTCTGGGTTCATTTGTGTGAAAACAAGGTCCAATCAGGCTGAAACGTTACAGGAAGGTAGAATCTATTGAGTTGTAAGTGATCTGAACGTTTCATGATGATAGCACTTTCCTAAGGGGGTCAAACCATGTCCCAAAGGTCACCGGATCTGGTGTCAATTTAAAGAAGTAGTCCAGTTACACATTTGTGGGCTTATAACTTGGCTTCTGAATGTCCTAGAGAGATCAGGTTTGTTTTAGTGTACTCCAATCAACAGCCCCTACAACCACAAAAAGGAATGGAGTCATTAGCACTTATGGTTCTTAAATGGCACCCAGAATTATGTTGCACGAAGCACAATTTCACATCATTCTGGGTCCATTTGTGTGAAAACAAGGTCCAATCAGGCTGAAACGTTACAGGAAGGTAGAATCTATTGAGGTGTAAGTGATCTGAACGTTTCAAGATGATCGCACATTCCCTATAGGGGGTAAAACCATGTCCCAAAGGTCACCGGGCCTGGTGTCACTTTAAAGAAGTAGTCCAGTTACATCTTTGTAGGCTTATAACTTGGCTTCTGAATGTCCTAGAGAGATCAGGTTGGTTTTAATGTACTCCAATCAACAGCCCCTACAACCACAAAAAGGAATGGAGACATTAGCACTTATGGTTTTTAAATGGCACCCAGAATTATGTTGCACGAAGCACAATTTCACATCATTCTGGGTTCATTTGTGTGAAAACAAGGTCCAATCAGGCAGAAACGTTACAGGAAGGTAGAATCTATTGAGTTGTAAGTGATCTGAACGTTTCATGATGATAGCACTTTCCTAAGGGGGTCAAACCATGTCGCAAAGGTCACCGGATCTGGTGTCACTTTAAATAATTAGTCCAGTTACACATTTGTGGGCTTATAACTTGGCTTCTGAATGTCCTAGAGAGATCAGGTTTGTTTTAGTGTACTCCAATCAACAGCCCCTACAACCACAAAAAGGAATGGAGTCATTAGCACTTATGGTTTGTAAATGGCACCCAGAATTATGTTGCACGAAGCACAATTTCACATCATTCTGGGTCCATTTGTGTGAAAACAAGGTCCAATCAGGCTGAAACGTTACAAGAAGGTAGAATCTATTGAGTTGTAAGTGATCTGAACGTTTCATGATGATAGCACTTTCCTAAGGGGGTCAAAGCATGTCCCAAAGGTCACCGGATCTGGTGTCAATTTAAAGTAGTCCAGTTAAACATTTGTGGGCTTATAACTTGGCTTCTGAATGTCCTAGAGAGATCAGGTTTGTTTTAGTGTACTCCAATCAACAGCCCCTACAACCACAAAAAGGAATGGAGTCATTAGCACTTATAGTTTGTAAATGGCACCCAGAATTATGTTGCACGAAGCACAATTTCACTTCATTCTGGGTCCATTTGTGTAAAAACAAGGTCCAATCAGGCTGAAACGCTATAAGAAGGTAGAATCTATTGAGTTGTAAGTGATCTGAACGTTTCAAGATGATCGCACATTCCTATAGGGGGTAAAACCATGTCCCAAAGGTCACCGGGCCTGGTGTCACTTTAAAGAAGTAGTCCAGTTACATCTTTGTGGGCTTATAACTTGGCTTCTGAATGTCCTAGAGAGGTTAGGTTTGTTTTAGTGTACTCCAATCAACAGCCCCTACAACCACAAAAAGGAATGGAGTCATTAGCACTTATGGTTTGTAAATGGCACCCAGAATTATGTTGCACGAAGCACAATTTCACATCATTCTGGGTTAATTTGTGTGAAAACAAGGTCCAGTCAGGCTGAAACGTTACAAGAAGGTAGAATCTATTGAGTTGTAAGTGATCTGAACGTTTCATGATGATCGCACATTCCTATAGGGGGTCAAACCATGTCCCAAAGGTCACCGGGCCTGGTGTCACTTTAAAGAAGTAGTCCAGTTACACATTTGTGGGCTTATAACTTGGCTTCTGAATGTCCTGGAGAGATCAGGTTTGTTTTAGTGTACTCCAATCAACAGCTCCTACAACCACAAAAAGGAATGGAGTCATTAGCACTTATGGTTTGTAAATGGCACCCAGAATTATGTTGCACGAAGCACAATTTCACACCATTCTGGGTCCATTTGTGTGAAAACAAGGTCCAATCAGGCTGAAACGTTACAAGAAGGTAGAATCTATTGAGTTGTAAGTGATCTGAATGTTTCATGATGATAGCACTTTCCTAAGGTGGGTCAAACCATGTCCCAAAGGTCACCGGATCTGGTGTCAATTTAAAGAAGTAGTACAGTTACACATTTGTGGGCTTATAACTTGGCTTCTGAATGTCCTAGAGAGATCAGGTTTGTTTTAGTGTACTCCAATCAACAGCCCCTACAACCACAAAAAGGAATGGAGTCATTAGCACTTATGGTTTGTAAATGGCACCCAGAATTATGTTGCACGAAGCACACTTTCACTTCATTCTGGGTTCATTTGTGTGAAAACAAGGTCAAATCAGGCTGAAACGTTACAGGAAGTTAGAATCTATTGAGTTGTAAGTGATCTGAACGTTTCATGATGATAGCACTTTCCTAAGGGGGTCAAACCATGTCCCAAAGGTCACCAGATCTGGTGTCAATTTAAAGAAGTAGTCCAGTTACACATTTGTGGGCTTATAACGTGGCTTCTGAATGTCCTAGAGAGATCAGGTTTGTTTTAGTATACTCCAATCAACAGCCCCTACAACCACAAAAAGGAATGGAGTCATTAGCACTTACGGTTTTTAAATGGCACCCAGAATTATGTTGCACGAAGCACAATTTCACATGATTCTGGGTCCATTTGTGTGAAAACAAGGTCCAATCAGGCTGAAACGTTACAGGAAGTTAGAATCTATTGAGTTGTAAGTGATCTGAATGTTTCATGATGATAGCACTTTCCTAAGGGGATCAAACCATGTCCCAAAGGTCACCGGATCTGGTGTCAATTTAAAGAAGTAGTCCAGTTACACATTTGTGGGCTTATAACTTGGCTTCTGAATGTCCTAGAGAGATCAGGTTTGTTTTAATGTACTCCATTCAACAGCCCCTACAACCACAAAAAGGAATGGAGTCATTAGCATTTATGGTTTGTAAATGGCACCCAGAATTATGTTGCACGAAGCACAATTTCACATCATTCTGGGTTCATTTGTGTGAAAACAAGGTCCAATCAGGCTGAAACGTTACAGGAAGGTAGAATCTATTTAGTTGTAAGTGATCTGAACGTTTCATGATGATAGCGCTTTCCTAAGGGGATCAAACCATGTCCCAAAGGTCACCGGATCTGGTGTCACTTTAAAGAAGTTGTCCAGTTACACATTTGTGGGCTTATAACTTGGCTTCTGAATGTCCTAGAGAGATCAGGTTTGTTTTAGTGTACTCCAATCAACAGCCCCTACAACCCCAAAAGGAATGGAGTCATTAGCCTTATGGTTTGTAAATGGCACCCAGAATTATGTTGCACAAAGCACAATTTCACATCATTCTGGGTCCATTTGTGTGAAAACAAGGTCCAATCAGGCTGAAACATTACAAGAAGGTAGAATCTATTGAGTTGTAAGTGATCTGAATGTTTCATGATGATAGCACTTTCCTAAGGGGGTCAAACCATGTCCCAAAGGTCACCGGATCTGGTGTCAATTTAAAGAAGTAGTTCAGTTACACATTTGTGGGCTTAAAACTTGGCTTCTGAATGTCCTAGAGCGATCAGGTTTGCTTTAGTGTACTCCAATCAACAGCCCCTACAACCACAAAAAGGAATGGAGACATTAGCACTTATGGTTTTTTAAATGGCACCCAGAATTATGTTGCACGAAGCACAATTTCACATCATTCTGGGTTCATTTGTGTGAAAACAAGGTCCAATCAGGCTGAAACGTTACAGGAAGGTAGAATCTACTGAGTTGTAAGTGATCTGAACGTTTCATGATGATTGCACTTTCCTATGGGGGTCAAACCATGTCCCAAAGATCACCGGATCTGGTGTCAATTTAAAGAAGTAGTCCAGTTACACATTTGTGGGCTTATAACTTGGCTTCTGAATGTCCTAGAGAGATCAGGTTTGTTTTAGTGTACTCCAATCAACAGCCCCTACAACCACAAAAAGGAATGGAGTCATTAGCACTTATGGTTTGTAAATGGCACCCAGAATTCTGTTGCACGAAGCACAATTTCACATCATTCTGGGTCCATTTGTGTGAAAACAAGGTCCAATCAGGCTGAAACGCGACAAGAAGGTAGAATCTATTGAGTTGTAAGTGATCTGAACATTTCAAGATGATCGCACATTCCTATAGGGGGTAAAACCATGTCCCAAAGGTCACCGGGCCTGGTGTCACTTTAAAGAAGTAGTCCAGTTACACCTTTGTGGGCTTATAACTTGGCTTCTGAATGTCCTAGAGAGGTTAGGTGTGTTTTAGTGTACTCCAATCAACAGCCCCTACAACCACAAAAAGGAATGGAGTCATTAGCACTTATGGTTTGTAAATGGCACCCAGAATTATGTTGCACGAAGCACAATTTCACATCATTCTGGGTCCATTTGTGTGAAAACAAGGTCCAATCAGGCTGAAACGTTACAGGAAGGTAGAATCTATTTAGTTGTAAGTGATCTGAACGTTTCATGATGATAGCGCTTTCCTAAGGGGATCAAACCATGTCCCAAAGGTCACCGGATCTGGTGTCAGTTTAAAGAAGTAGTCCAGTTACACATTTGTGGGCTTATAACTTGGCTTCTGAATGTCCTAGAGAGATCAGGTTTGTTTTAGTGTACTCCAATCAACAGCCCCTACAACCACAAAAGGAATGGAGTCATTAGCACTTATGGTTTGTAAATGGCACCCAGAATTATGTTGCACGAAGCACAATTTCACATCATTCTGGGTCCATTTGTGTGAAAACAAGGTTCAATCAGGCTGAAACGTTACAAGAAGGTAGAATCTATTGAGTTGTAAGTGATCTGAACGTTTCATGATGATCGCACATTCCTATAGGGGGTCAAACCATGTCCCAAAGGTCACCGGGCCTGGTGTCACTTTAAAGAAGTAGTCCAGTTACACCATTGTGGGCTTATAACTTGGCTTCTGAATGTCCTAGAGAGGTTAGTTTGTTTTAGTGTAGTCCAATCAACAGCCCCTAAAACCACAAAAAGGAATGGAGTCATTAGCACTTATGGTTTGTAAATGGCACCCAGAATTATGTTGCACGAAGCACAATTTCACATCATTCTGGGTTCATTTGTGTGAAAACAAGGTCCAATCAGGCTGAAACGTTACAGGAAGGTAGAATCTATTGAGTTGTAAGTGATCTGAACGTTTCATGATGATAGCACTTTCCTAAGGGGGTCAAACCATGTCCCAAAGGTCACCGGATCTGGTGTCAATTTAAAGAAGTAGTCCAGTTACACATTTGTGGGCTTATAACTTGGCTTCTGAATGTCCTAGAGAGATCAGGTTTGTTTTAGTGTACTCCAATCAACAGCCCCTACAACCACAAAAAGGAATGGAGTCATTAGCACTTATGGTTCTTAAATGGCACCCAGAATTATGTTGCACGAAGCACAATTTCACATCATTCTGGGTCCATTTGTGTGAAAACAAGGTCCAATCAGGCTGAAACGTTACAGGAAGGTAGAATCTATTGAGGTGTAAGTGATCTGAACGTTTCAAGATGATCGCACATTCCCTATAGGGGGTAAAACCATGTCCCAAAGGTCACCGGGCCTGGTGTCACTTTAAAGAAGTAGTCCAGTTACATCTTTGTAGGCTTATAACTTGGCTTCTGAATGTCCTAGAGAGATCAGGTTGGTTTTAATGTACTCCAATCAACAGCCCCTACAACCACAAAAAGGAATGGAGACATTAGCACTTATGGTTTTTAAATGGCACCCAGAATTATGTTGCACGAAGCACAATTTCACATCATTCTGGGTTCATTTGTGTGAAAACAAGGTCCAATCAGGCAGAAACGTTACAGGAAGGTAGAATCTATTGAGTTGTAAGTGATCTGAACGTTTCATGATGATAGCACTTTCCTAAGGGGGTCAAACCATGTCGCAAAGGTCACCGGATCTGGTGTCACTTTAAAGAATTAGTCCAGTTACACATTTGTGGGCTTATAACTTGGCTTCTGAATGTCCTAGAGAGATCAGGTTTGTTTTAGTGTACTCCAATCAACAGCCCCTACAACCACAAAAAGGAATGGAGTCATTAGCACTTATGGTTTGTAAATGGCACCCAGAATTATGTTGCACGAAGCACAATTTCACATCATTCTGGGTCCATTTGTGTGAAAACAAGGTCCATTCAGGCTGAAACGTTACAAGAAGGTAGAATCTATTGAGTTGTAAGTGATCTGAACGTTTCATGATGATAGCACTTTCCTAAGGGGGTCAAACCATGTCCCAAAGGTCACCGGATCTGGTGTCAATTTAAAGTAGTCCAGTTAAACATTTGTGGGCTTATAACTTGGCTTCTGAATGTCCTAGAGAGATCAGGTTTGTTTTAGTGTACTCCAATCAACAGCCCCTACAACCACAAAAAGGAATGGAGTCATTAGCACTTATAGTTTGTAAATGGCACCCAGAATTATGTTGCACGAAGCACAATTTCACTTCATTCTGGGTCCATTTGTGTAAAAACAAGGTCCAATCAGGCTGAAACGCTATAAGAAGGTAGAATCTATTGAGTTGTAAGTGATCTGAACGTTTCAAGATGATCGCACATTCCTATAGGGGGTAAAACCATGTCCCAAAGGTCACCGGGCCTGGTGTCACTTTAAAGAAGTAGTCCAGTTACATCTTTGTGGGCTTATAACTTGGCTTCTGAATGTCCTAGAGAGGTTAGGTTTGTTTTAGTGTACTCCAATCAACAGCCCCTACAACCACAAAAAGGAATGGAGTCATTAGCACTTATGGTTTGTAAATGGCACCCAGAATTATGTTGCACGAAGCACAATTTCACATCATTCTGGGTTAATTTGTGTGAAAACAAGGTCCAGTCAGGCTGAAACGTTACAAGAAGGTAGAATCTATTGAGTTGTAAGTGATCTGAACGTTTCATGATGATCGCACATTCCTATAGGGGGTCAAACCATGTCCCAAAGGTCACCGGGCCTGGTGTCACTTTAAAGAAGTAGTCCAGTTACACATTTGTGGGCTTATAACTTGGCTTCTGAATGTCCTGGAGAGATCAGGTTTGTTTTAGTGTACTCCAATCAACAGCTCCTACAACCACAAAAAGGAATGGAGTCATTAGCACTTATGGTTTGTAAATGGCACCCAGAATTATGTTGCACGAAGCACAATTTCACACCATTCTGGGTCCATTTGTGTGAAAACAAGGTCCAATCAGGCTGAAACGTTACAAGAAGGTAGAATCTATTGAGTTGTAAGTGATCTGAATGTTTCATGATGATAGCACTTTCCTAAGGGGGTCAAACCATGTCCCAAAGGTCACCGGATCTGGTGTCAATTTAAAGAAGTAGTACAGTTACACATTTGTGGGCTTATAACTTGGCTTCTGAATGTCCTAGAGAGATCAGGTTTGTTTTAGTGTACTCCAATCAACAGCCCCTACAACCACAAAAAGGAATGGAGTCATTAGCACTTATGGTTTGTAAATGGCACCCAGAATTATGTTGCACGAAGCACACTTTCACTTCATTCTGGGTTCATTTGTGTGAAAACAAGGTCCAATCAGGCTGAAACGTTACAGGAAGTTAGAATCTATTGAGTTGTAAGTGATCTGAACGTTTCATGATGATAGCACTTTCCTAAGGGGGTCAAACCATGTCCCAAAGGTCACCAGATCTGGTGTCAATTTAAAGAAGTAGTCCAGTTACACATTTGTGGGCTTATAACGTGGCTTCTGAATGTCCTAGAGAGATCAGGTTTGTTTTAGTATACTCCAATCAACAGCCCCTACAACCACAAAAAGGAATGGAGTCATTAGCACTTACGGTTTTTAAATGGCACCCAGAATTATGTTGCACGAAGCACAATTTCACATGATTCTGGGTCCATTTGTGTGAAAACAAGGTCCAATCAGGCTGAAACGTTACAGGAAGTTAGAATCTATTGAGTTGTAAGTGATCTGAATGTTTCATGATGATAGCACTTTCCTAAGGGGATCAAACCATGTCCCAAAGGTCACCGGATCTGGTGTCAATTTAAAGAAGTAGTCCAGTTACACATTTGTGGGCTTATAACTTGGCTTCTGAATGTCCTAGAGAGATCAGGTTTGTTTTAATGTACTCCAATCAACAGCCCCTACAACCACAAAAAGGAATGGAGTCATTAGCATTTATGGTTTGTAAATGGCACCCAGAATTATGTTGCACGAAGCACAATTTCACATCATTCTGGGTTCATTTGTGTGAAAACAAGGTCCAATCAGGCTGAAACGTTACAGGAAGGTAGAATCTATTTAGTTGTAAGTGATCTGAACGTTTCATGATGATAGCGCTTTCCTAAGGGGATCAAACCATGTCCCAAAGGTCACCGGATCTGGTGTCAATTTAAAGAAGTAGTCCAGTTACACATTTGTGGGCTTATAACTTGGCTACTGAATGTCCTAGAGAGATCAGGTTTGTTTTAGTGTACTCCAATCAACAGCCCCTACAACCCCAAAAGGAATGGAGTCATTAGCCTTATGGTTTGTAAATGGCACCCAGAATTATGTTGCACAAAGCACAATTTCACATCATTCTGGGTCCATTTGTGTGAAAACAAGGTCCAATCAGGCTGAAACATTACAAGAAGGTAGAATCTATTGAGTTGTAAGTGATCTGAATGTTTCATGATGATAGCACTTTCCTAAGGGGGTCAAACCATGTCCCAAAGGTCACCGGATCTGGTGTCAATTTAAAGAAGTAGTTCAGTTACACATTTGTGGGCTTAAAACTTGGCTTCTGAATGTCCTAGAGCGATCAGGTTTGCTTTAGTGTACTCCAATCAACAGCCCCTACAACCACAAAAAGGAATGGAGACATTAGCACTTATGGTTTTTTAAATGGCACCCAGAATTATGTTGCACGAAGCACAATTTCACATCATTCTGGGTTCATTTGTGTGAAAACAAGGTCCAATCAGGCTGAAACGTTACAGGAAGGTACAATCTACTGAGTTGTAAGTGATCTGAACGTTTCATGATGATAGCACTTTCCTATGGGGGTCAAACCATGTCCCAAAGATCACCGGATCTGGTGTCAATTTAAAGAAGTAGTCCAGTTACACATTTGTGGGCTTATAACTTGGCTTCTGAATGTCCTAGAGAGATCAGGTTTGTTTTAGTGTACTCCAATCAACAGCCCCTACAACCACAAAAAGGAATGGAGTCATTAGCACTTATGGTTTGTAAATGGCACCCAGAATTCTGTTGCACGAAGCACAATTTCACATCATTCTGGGTCCATTTGTGTGAAAACAAGGTCCAATCAGGCTGAAACGCGACAAGAAGGTAGAATCTATTGAGTTGTAAGTGATCTGAACATTTCAAGATGATCGCACATTCCTATAGGGGGTAAAACCATGTCCCAAAGGTCACCGGGCCTGGTGTCACTTTAAAGAAGTAGTCCAGTTACACCTTTGTGGGCTTATAACTTGGCTTCTGAATGTCCTAGAGAGGTTAGGTGTGTTTTAGTGTACTCCAATCAACAGCCCCTACAACCACAAAAAGGAATGGAGTCATTAGCACTTATGGTTTGTAAATGGCACCCAGAATTATGTTGCACGAAGCACAATTTCACATCATTCTGGGTCCATTTGTGTGAAAACAAGGTCCAATCAGGCTGAAACGTTACAGGAAGGTAGAATCTATTTAGTTGTAAGTGATCTGAACGTTTCATGATGATAGCGCTTTCCTAAGGGGATCAAACCATGTCCCAAAGGTCACCGGATCTGGTGTCAGTTTAAAGAAGTAGTCCAGTTACACATTTGTGGGCTTATAACTTGGCTTCTGAATGTCCTAGAGAGATCAGGTTTGTTTTAGTGTACTCCAATCAACAGCCCCTACAACCACAAAAGGAATGGAGTCATTAGCACTTATGGTTTGTAAATGGCACCCAGAATTATGTTGCACGAAGCACAATTTCACATCATTCTGGGTCCATTTGTGTGAAAACAAGGTTCAATCAGGCTGAAACGTTACAAGAAGGTAGAATCTATTGAGTTGTAAGTGATCTGAACGTTTCATGATGATCGCACATTCCTATAGGGGGTCAAACCATGTCCCAAAGGTCACCGGGCCTGGTGTCACTTTAAAGAAGTAGTCCAGTTACACCATTGTGGGCTTATAACTTGGCTTCTGAATGTCCTAGAGAGGTCAGGTTTGTTTTAGTGTACTCCAATCAACAGCCCCTACAACCACAAAAAGGAATGGAGTCATTAGCACTTATGGTTTGTAAATGGCACCCAGAATTATGTTGCACGAAGCACAATTTCACATCATTCTGGGTTCATTTGTGTGAAAACAAGGTCCAATCAGGCTGACACCTTACAGGAAGGTAGAATCTATTGAGTTGTAAGTGATCTGAACGTTTCATGATGATAGCACTTTCCTAAGGGGGTCTAACCATGTCCCAAAGGTCACCGGATCTGGTGTCAATTTAAAGAAGTAGTCCAGTTACTCATTTGTGGGCTTATAACTTGGCTTCTGAATGTCCTAGAGCGATCAGGTTTGCTTTAGTGTACTCCAATCAACATACCCTACAACCACAAAAAGGAATGGAGTCATTAGCACTTATTGTTTTTAAATGGCACCCAGAATTATGTTGCAAGAAGCACAATTTCACATCATTCTGGGTTCATTTGTGTGAAAACAAGGTCCAATCAGGCTGAAACGTTACAGGAAGGTAGAATCTATTGAGTTGTAAGTGATCTGAACGTTTCATGATGATAGCACTTTCCTAAGGGGGTCAATCCATGTCGCAAAGGTCACCGGATCTGGTGTCAATTTAAAGTAGTCCAGTTACACATTTGTGGGCTTATAACTTGGCTTCTGAATGTCCTAGAGATGTCAGGTTTGTTTTAATGTACTCCAATCAACAGCCCCTACAACCACAAAAAGGAATGGAGTCATTAGCTTTTATGGTATGTAAATGGCACCCAGAATTATGTTGCACGAAGCACAATTTCACATCATTCTGGGTTCATTTGTGTGAAAACAAGGTCCAATCAGGCTGAAACGTTACAGGAAGGTAGAATCTATTGAGTTGTAAGTGATCTGAACGTTTCATGATGATAGCGCTTTCCTAAGGGGGTCAAACCATGTCCCAAAGGTCACCGGATCTGGTGTTAATTTAAAGAAGTAGTCCAGTTACACATTTGTGGGCTTATAACTTGGCTTCTGAATGTCCTAGAGAGATCAGGTTTGTTTTAATGTACTCCAATCAAGAGACCCTACAAACACAAAAAGGAATGGAGTCATTAGCACTTATGGTTTGTAAATGGCACCCAGAATTATGTTGCACGATGCACAATTTCACATCATTCTGGGTCCATTTGTGTGAAAACAAGGTCCAATCAGGCTGAAACGCTACAAGAAGGTAGAATCTATTGAGTTGTAAGTGATCTGAACGTTTCAAGATGATCGCACATTCCTATAGGGGGTAAAACCATTTCCCAAAGGTCACCAGGCCTGGTGTCACTTTAAAGAAGTAATCCAGTTACACCTTTGTGGGCTTATAACATGGCTTCTGAATGTCCTAGAGAGATCAGGTTTGTTTTAATGTACTCCAATCAACAGCCCCTACAACCACAAAAAGGAATGGAGATATTAGCACTTATGGTTTGTAAATGGCACCCAGAATTATGTTGCACGAAGCACAATTTCACATCATTCTGGGTTCATTTGTGTGAAAACAAGGTCCAATCAGGCTGAAACGTTACAGGAAGGTAGAATCTACTGAGTTGTAAGTGATCTGAACGTTTCATGATGATAGCACTTTCCTAATGGGGTCAAACAATGTCCCAAAGGTCACCGGATCTGGTGTTAATTTAAAGAAGCAGTCCAGTTACACATTTGTGGGCTTATAACATGGCTTCTGAATGTCCTAGAGAGATCAGGTTTGTTTTAATGTACTCCAATCAACAGCCCCTACAACCACAAAAAGGAATGGAGATATTAGCACTTATGGTTTGTAAATGGCACCCAGAATTATGTTGCACGAAGCACAATTTCACATCATTCTGGGTTCATTTGTGTGAAAACAAGGTCCAATCAGGCTGAAACGTTACAGGAAGGTAGAATCTACTGAGTTGTAAATGATCTGAACGTTTCATGATGATAGCACTTTCCTAATGGGGTCAAACCATGTCCCAAAGGTCACCGGAACTTGTGTCAATTTAAAGAAGTAGTCCAGTTACACATTTGTGGGCTTATAACTTGGCTTATGAATGTCCTAGAGAGATCAGGTTTGTTTTAGCATACTCCAATTAACAGCCCCCATTACCCCAAAAAGGAATGGAGTCATTAGCACTTATGGTTTTTAAATGGCACCCAGAATTATGTTGCACGAAGCACAATTTCACATCATTCTGGGTTCATTTGTGTGAAAACAAGGTTCAATTAGGCTGAAACGTTACAAGAAGGTAGAATCTATTGAGTTGTAAGTGATCTGAACGTTTCATGATGATCGCACATTCCTATAGGGGGTCAAACCATGTCCCAAAGGTCACCGGGCCTGGTGTCACTTTAAAGAAGTAGTCCAGTTACACCATTGTGGGCTTATAACTTGGCTTCTGAATGTCCTAGAGAGGTCAGGTTTGTTTTAGTGTACTCCAATCAACAGCCCCTACAACCACAAAAAGGAATGGAGTCATTAGCACTTATGTTTTGTAAATGGCACCCAGAATTATGTTGCACGAAGCACAATTTCACATCATTCTGGGTCCATTTGTGTGAAAACAAGGTCCAATCAGGCTGAAACGTTACAGGAAGGTAGAATCTATTGAGTTGTAAGTGATCTGAACGTTTCAAGATGATCGCACATTCCTATAGGGGGTAAAACCATGTCCCAAAGGTCACCGGGCCTGGTGTCACTTTAAAGAAGTAGTCCAGTTACATCTTTGTAGGCTTATAACTTGGCTTCTGAATGTCCTAGAGAGATCAGGTTTGTTTTAGTGTACTCCAATCAACAGCCCCTACAACCACAAAAAGGAATGGAGTCATTAGCACTTATGGTTTGTAAATGGCACCCAGAATTATGTTGCACGAAGCACAATTTCACTTCATTCTGGGTCCATTTGTGTGAAAACAAGGTCCAATCAGGCTGAAACGCTATAAGAAGGTAGAATCTATTGAGTTGTAAGTGATCTGAACGTTTCAAGATGATCGCACATTCCTATAGGGGATAAAACCATGTCCCAAAGGTCACCGGGCCTGGTGTCACTTTAAAGAAGTAGTCCAGTTACATCTTTGTGGGCTTATAACTTGGCTTCTGAATGTCCTAGAGAGGTTAGGTTTGTTTTAGTGTACTCCAATCAACAGCCCCTACAACCACAAAAAGGAATGGAGTCATTAGCACTTATGGTTTGTAAATGGCACCCAGAATTATGTTGCACGAAGCACAATTTCACATCATTCTGGGTTAATTTGTGTGAAAACTAGGTCCAATCAGGCTGAAACGTTACAAGAAGGTAGAATCTATTGAGTTGTAAGTGATCTGAACGTTTCATGATGATCGCACATTCCTATAGGGGGTCAAACCATGTCCCAAAGGTCACCGGGCCTGGTGTCACTTTAAAGAAGTAGTCCAGTTACACATTTGTGGGCTTATAACTTGGCTTCTGAATGTCCTGGAGAGATCAGGTTTGTTTTAGTGTACTCCAATCAACAGCTCCTACAACCACAAAAAGGAATGGAGTCATTAGCACTTATGGTTTGTAAATGGCACCCAGAATTATGTTGCACGAAGCACACTTTCACATCTTTCTGGGTCCATTTGTGTGAAAACAAGGTCCAATCAGGCTGAAACATTACAAGAAGGTAGAATCTATTGAGTTGTAAGTGATCTGAATGTTTCATGATGATAGCACTTTCCTAAGGGGGTCAAACCATGTCCCAAAGGTCACCGGATCTGGTGTCAATTTAAAGAAGTAGTACAGTTACACATTTGTGGGCTTATAACTTGGCTTCTGAATGTCCTAGAGAGATCAGGTTTGTTTTAGTGTACTCCAATCAACAGCCCCTACAACCACAAAAAGGAATGGAGTCATTAGCACTTATGGTTTGTAAATGGCACCCAGAATTATGTTGCACGAAGCACAATTTCACTTCGTTCTGGGTTCATTTGTGTGAAAACAAGGTCCAATCAGGCTGAAACGTTACAAGAAGGTAGAATCTATTGAGTTGTAAGTGATCTGAACGTTTTATGATGATCGCACATTCCTATAGGGGGTCAAACCATGTCCCAAAGGTCACCGGGCCTGGTGTCACTTTAAAGAAGTAGTCCAGTTACACATTTGTGGGCTTATAACTTGGCTTCTGAATATCCTAGAGAGGTCAGGTTTGTTTTAGAGTACTCCAGTTAACAGCCCCCATTACCCCAAAGAGGAATGGAGTCATTAGCACTTATGGTTTTTAAATGGCACCCAGAATTATGTTGCACGAAGCACACTTTCACATCATTCTGGGTTCATTTGTGTGAAAACAAGGTCCAATCAGGCTGAAACATTACAGGAAGTTAGAATCTATTGAGTTGTAAGTGATCTGAACGTTTCATGATGATAGCACTTTCCTAAGGGGGTCAAACCATGTCCCAAAGGTCATCGGATCTGGTGTCAAATTAAAGAAGTAGTCCAGTTACACATTTGTGGGCTTATAACGTGGCTTCTGAATGTCCTAGAGAGATCAGGTTTGTTTTAGTATACTCCAATCAACAGCCCCTACAACCAAAAAAAGGAATTGAGTCATTAGCACTTATGGTTTTTAAATGGCACCCAGAATTATGTTGCACGAAGCACAATTTCACATGATTCTGGGTCCATTTGTGTGAAAACAAGGTCCAATCAGGCTGAAACGTTACAGGAAGTTAGAATCTATTGAGTTGTAAGTGATCTGAATGTTTCATGATGATAGCACTTTCCTAAGGGGATCAAACCATGTCCCAAAGGTCACCGGATCTGGTGTCAATTTAAAGAAGTAGTCCAGTTACACATTTGTGGGCTTATAACTTGGCTTCTGAATGTCCTAGAGGGATCAGGTTTGTTTTAATGTACTCCAATCAACAGCCCCTACAACCACAAAAAGGAATGGAGTCATTAGCATTTATGGTTTGTAAATGGCACCCAGAATTATGTTGCACGAAGCACAATTTCACATCATTCTGGGTTCATTTGTGTGAAAACAAGGTCCAATCAGGCTGAAACGTTACAGGAAGGTAGAATCTATTTAGTTGTAAGTGATCTGAACGTTTCATGATGATAGCGCTTTCCTAAGGGGATCAAACCATGTCCCAAAGGTCACCGGATCTGGTGTCAATTTAAAGAAGTAGTCCAGTTACACATTTGTGGGCTTATAACTTGGCTTCTGAATGTCCTAGAGAGATCAGGTTTGTTTTAGTGTACTCCAATCAACAGCCCCTACAACCACAAAAGGAATGGAGTCATTAGCCTTATGGTTTGTAAATGGCACCCAGAATTATGTTGCACGAAGCACAATTTCACATCATTCTGGGTCCATTTGTGTGAAAACAAGGTCCAATCAGGCTGAAACATTACAAGAAGGTAGAATCTATTGAGTTGTAAGTGATCTGAATGTTTCATGATGATAGCACTTTCCTAAGGGGGTCAAACCATGTCCCAAAGGTCACCGGATCTGGTGTCAATTTAAAGAAGTAGTCCAGTTACACATTTGTGGGCTTAAAACTTGGCTTCTGAATGTCCTAGAGCGATCAGGTTTGCTTTAGTGTACTCCAATCAACAGCCCCTACAACCACAAAAAGGAATGGAGACATTAGCACTTATGGTTTTTTAAATGGCACCCAGAATTATGTTGCACGAAGCACAATTTCACATCATTCTGGGTTCATTTGTGTGAAAACAAGGTCCAATCAGGCTGAAACGTTACAGGAAGGTAGAATCTACTGAGTTGTAAGTGATCTGAACGTTTCATGATGATAGCACTTTCCTAAGGGGGTCAAACCATGTCCCAAAGATCACCGGATCTGGTGTCAATTTAAAGAAGTAGTCCAGTTACACATTTGTGGGCTTATAACTTGGCTTCTGAATGTCCTAGAGAGATCAGGTTTGTTTTAGTGTACTCCAATCAACAGCCCCTACAACCACAAAAAGGAATGGAGTCATTAGCACTTATGGTTTGTAAATGGCACCCAGAATTATGTTGCACGAAGCACAATTTTACATCATTCTGGGTCCATTTGTGTGAAAACAAGGTCCAATCAGGCTTAAACGCTACAAGAAGGTAGAATCTATTGAGTTGTAAGTGATCTGAACATTTCAAGATGATCGCACATTCCTATAGGGGGTAAAACCATGTCCCAAAGGTCACCGGGCCTGGTGTCACTTTAAAGAAGTAGTCCAGTTACACCTTTGTGGGCTTATAACTTGGCTTCTGAATGTCCTAGAGAGGTTAGGTGTTTTTTAGTGTACTCCAATCAACTGCCCCTTCAACCACAAAAAGGAATGGAGTCATTAGCACTTATGGTTTGTAAATGGCACCCAGAATTATGTTGCACGAAGCACAATTTCACATCATTCTGGGTCCATTTGTGTGAAAACAAGGTCCAATCAGGCTGAAACGTTACAGGAAGGTAGAATCTATTTAGTTGTAAGTGATCTGAACGTTTCATGATGATAGCGCTTTCCTAAGGGGATCAAACCATGTCCCAAAGGTCACCGGATCTGGTGTCAATTTAAAGAAGTAGTCCAGTTACACATTTGTGGGCTTATAACTTGGCTTCTGAATGTCCTAGAGAGATCAGGTTTGTTTTAGTGTACTCCAATCAACAGCCCCTACAACCACAAAAAGGAATGGAGTCATTAGCACTTATGGTTTGTAAATGGCACCCAGAATTATGTTGCACGAAGCACAATTTCACATCATTCTGGGTCCATTTGTGTGAAAACAAGGTTCAATCAGGCTGAAACGTTACAAGAAGGTAGAATCTATTGAGTTGTAAGTGATCTGAACGTTTCATGATGATCGCACATTCCTATAGGGGGTCAAACCATGTCCCAAAGGTCACCGGGCCTGGTGTCACTTTAAAGAAGTAGTCCAGTTACACCATTGTGGGCTTATAACTTGGCTTCTGAATGTCCTAGAGAGGTCAGGTTTGTTTTAGTGTACTCCAATCAACAGCCCCAACAACCACAAAAAGGAATGGAGTCATTAGCACTTATGGTTTGTAAATGGCACCCAGAATTATGTTGCACGAAGCACAATTTCACATCATTCTGGGTTCATTTGTGTGAAAACAAGGTCCAATCAGGCTGACACCTTACAGGAAGGTAGAATCTATTGAGTTGTAAGTGATCTGAACGTTTCATGATGATAGCACTTTCCTAAGGGGGTCTAACCATGTCCCAAATGTCACCGGATCTGGTGTCAATTTAAAGAAGTAGTCCAGTTACTCATTTGTGGGCTTATAACTTGGCTTCTGAATGTCCTAGAGAGATCAGGGTTGTTTTAGTATACTCCAATCAACATACCCTACAACCACAAAAAGGAATGGAGTCATTAGCACTTATGGTTTTTAAATGGCACCCAGAATTATTTTGCACGAAGCACAATTTCACATCATTCTGGGTTCATTTGTGTGAAAACAAGGTCCAATCAGGCTGAAACGTTACAGGAAGGTAGAATCTATTGAGTTGTAAGTGATCTGAACGTTTCATGATAATAGCACTTTCCTAAGGGGGTCAATCCATGTCGCAAATGTCACCGGATCTGGTGTCAATTTAAAGAAGTAGTCCAGTTACTCATTTGTGGGCTTATAACTTGGCTTCTGAATGTCCTAGAGAGATCAGGGTTGTTTTAGTATACTCCAATCAACATACCCTACAACCACAAAAAGGAATGGAGTCATTAGCACTTATGGTTTTTAAATGGCACCCAGAATTATGTTGCACGAAGCACAATTTCACATCATTCTGGGTTCATTTGTGTGAAAACAAGGTCCAATCAGGCTGAAACGTTACAGGAAGGTAGAATCTATTGAGTTGTAAGTGATCTGAACGTTTCATGATGATAGCACTTTCCTAATGGGGTCAAACCATGTCCCAAAGGTCACCGGAACTGGTGTCAATTTAAAGAAGTAGTCCAGTTACACATTTGTGGGCATTTAACTTGGCTTATGAATGTCCTAGAGAGATCAGGTTTGTTTTAGCATACTCCAATTAACAGCCCCCATTACCCCAAAAAGGAAAGGAGTCATTAGCACTTATGGTTTTTAAATGGCACCCAGAATTATGTTGCACGAAGCACAATTTCACATCATTCTGGGTTCATTTGTGTGAAAACAAGGTTCAATCAGGCTGAAACGTTACAAGAAGGTAGAATCTATTGAGTTGTAAGTGATCTGAACGTTTCATGATGATCGCACATTCCTATAGGGGGTCAAACCATGTCCCAAAGGTCACCGGGCCTGGTGTCACTTTAAAGAAGTAGTCCAGTTACTCCATTGTGGGCTTATAACTTGGCTTCTGAATGTCCTAGAGAGGTCAGGTTTGTTTTAGTGTACTCCAATCAACAGCCCCTACAACCACAAAAAGGAATGGAGTCATTAGCACTTATGGTTTGTAAATGGCACCCAGAATTATGTTGCACGAAGCACAATTTCACATCATTCTGGGTTCATTTGTGTGAAAACAAGGTCCAATCAGGCTGACACCTTACAGGAAGGTAGAATCTATTGAGTTGTAAGTGATCTGAACGTTTCATGATGATAGCACTTTCCTAAGGGGGTCTAACCATGTCCCAAAGGTCACCGGATCTGGTGTCAATTTAAAGAAGTAGTCCAGTTACTCATTTGTGGGCTTATAACTTGGCTTCGGAATGTCCTAGAGAGATCAGGGTTGTTTTAGTATACTCCAATCAACATACCCTACAACCACAAAAAGGAATGGAGTCATTAGCACTTATGGTTTTTAAATAGCACCCAGAATTATGTTGCACGAAGCACAATTTCACATCATTCTGGGTTCATTTGTGTGAAAACAAGGTCCAATCAGGCTGAAACGTTACAGGAAGGTAGAATCTATTGAGTTGTAAGTGATCTGAACGTTTCATGATGATAGCACTTTCCTAAGGGGGTCAAACCATGTCCCAAAGGTCACCGGATCTGGTGTCAATTTAAAGAAGTAGTCCAGTTACACATTTGTGGGCTTATAACTTGGCTTCTGAATGTCCTAGAGAGATCAGGTTTGTTTTAATGTACTCCAATCAAGAGACCCTACAAACACAAAAAGGAATGGAGTCATTAGCACTTATGGTTTGTAAATGGCACCCAGAATTATGTTGCACGATTCACAATTTCACATCATTCTTGGTCCATTTGTGTGAAAACAAGGTCCAATCAGGCTGAAACGCTACAAGAAGGTAGAATCTATTGAGTTGTAAGTGATCTGAACGTTTCATGATGATAGCACTTTCCTAATGGGGTCAAACCATGTCCCAAAGGTCACCGGATCTGGTGTAAATTTAAAGAAGCAGTCCAGTTACACATTTGTGGGCTTATAACATGGCTTCTGAATGTCCTAGAGAGATCAGGTTTGTATTAATGTACTCCAATCAACAGCCCCTACAACCACAAAAAGGAATGGAGATATTAGCACTTATGGTTTGTAAATGGCACCCAGAATTATGTTGCACGACGCACAATTTCACATCATTCTGGGTTCATTTGTGTGAAAACAAGGTCCAATCTGGCTGAAACGTTACAGGAAGGTAGAATCTACTGAGTTGTAAGTGATCTGAACGTTTCATGATGATAGCACTTTCCTAATGGGGTTAAACCATGTCCCAAAGGTCACCGGATCTGGTGTTAATTTAAAGAAGCAGTCCAGTTACACATTTGTGGGCTTATAACATGGCTTCTGAATGTCCTAGAGAGATCAGGTTTGTTTTAATGTACTCCAATCAACAGCCCCTACAACCAAAAAAAGGAATGGAGATATTAGCACTCATGGTTTGTAAATGGCACCCAGAATTATGTTGCACGAAGCACAATTTCACGTCATTCTGGGTTCATTTGTGTGAAAACAAGGTCCAATCAGGCTGAAACGTTACAGGAAGGTAGAATCTACTGAGTTGTAACTGATCTGAACGTTTCATGATGATAGCACTTTCCTAATGGGGTAAAACCATGTCCCAAAGGTCACCGGAACTGGTGTCAATTTAAAGAAGTAGTCCAGTTACACATTTGTGGGCTTATAACTTGGCTTATGAATGTCCTAGAGAGATCAGGTTTGTTTTAGCATACTCCAATTAACAGCCCCCATTACCCCAAAAAGGAATGGAGTCATTAGCACTTATGGTTTTTAAATGGCACCCAGAATTACGTTGCACGAAGCACAATTTCACATCATTCTGGGTTCATTTGTGTGAAAACAAGGTTCAATCAGGCTGAAACGTTACAAGAAGGTAGAATCTATTGAGTTGTAAGTGATCTGAACGTTTCATGATGATCGCACATTCCTATAGGGGGTCAAACCATGTCCCAAAGGTCACCGGGCCTGGTGTCACTTTAAAGAAGTAGTCCAGTTACACCATTGTGGGCTTATAACTTGGCTTCTGAATGTCCTAGAGAGGTCAGGTTTGTTTTAGTGTACTCCAATCAACAGCCCCTACAACCACAAAAAGGAATGGAGTCATTAGCACTTATGGTTTGTAAATGGCACCCAGAATTATGTTGCACGAAGCACAATTTCACATCATTCTGGGTTCATTTGTGTGAAAACAAGGTCCAATCAGGCTGACACCTTACAGGAAGGTAGAATCTATTGAGTTGTAAGTGATCTGAACGTTTCAAGATGATCGCACATTCCCTATAGGGGGTAAAACCATGTCCCAAAGGTCACCGGGCCTGGTGTCACTTTAAAGAAGTAGTCCAGTTACATCTTTGTAGGCTTATAACTTGGCTTCTGAATGTCCTAGAGAGATCAGGTTTGTTTTAATGTACTCCAATCAAAGGCCCCTACAACCAGGTTTTTAAATGGCACCCAGAATTATGTTGCACGAAGCACAATTTCACATCATTCTGGGTTCATTTGTGTGAAAACAAGGTCCAATCACGCAGAAACGTTACAGGAAGGTAGAATCTATTGAGTTGTAAGTGATCTGAACGTTTCATGATGATAGCACTTTCTTAAGGGGGTCAAACCATGTCGCAAAGGTCACCGGATCTGGTGTCACTTTAAAGAATTAGTCCAGTTACACATTTGTGGGCTTATAACTTGGCTTCTGAATGTCCTAGAGAGATCAGGTTTGTTTTAGTGTACTCCAATCAACAGCCCCTACAACCACAAAAAGGAATGGAGTCATTAGCACTTATGGTTTGTAAATGGCACCCAGAATTATGTTGCACGAAGCACAATTTCACATCATTCTGGGTCCATTTGTGTGAAAACAAGGTCCAATCAGGCTGAAACGTTACAAGAAGGTAGAATCTATTGAGTTGTAAGTGATCTGAACGTTTCATGATGATAGCACTTTCCTAAGGGGGTCAAACCATGTCCCAAAGGTCACCGGATCTGGTCTCAATTTAAAGTAGTCCAGTTACACATTTGTGGGCTTATAACTTGGCTTCTGAATGTCCTAGAGAGATCAGGTTTGTTTTAGTGTACTCCAATCAACAGCCCCTACAACCACAAAAAGGAATGGAGTCATTAGCACTTATGGTTTGTAAATGGCACCCAGAATTATGTTGCACGAAGCACAATTTCACTTCATTCTGGGTCCATTTGTGTGAAAACAAGGTCCAATCAGGCTGAAACGCTATAAGAAGGTAGAATCTATTGAGTTGTAAGTGATCTGAACGTTTCAAGATGATCGCACATTCCTATAGGGGGTAAAACCATGTCCCAAAGGTCACCGGGCCTGGTGTCACTTTAAAGAAGTAGTCCAGTTACATCTTTGTGGGCTTATAACTTGGCTTCTGAATGTCCTAGAGAGGTTAGGTTTGTTTTAGTGTACTCCAATCAACAGCCCCTACAACCACAAAAAGGAATGGAGTCATTAGCACTTATGGTTTGTAAATGGCACCCAGAATTATGTTGCACGAAGCACAATTTCACATCATTCTGGGTTAATTTGTGTGAAAACAAGGTCCAGTCAGGCTGAAACTTTACAAGAAGGTAGAATCTATTGAGTTGTAAGTGATCTGAACGTTTCATGATGATCGCACATTCCTATAGGGGGTCAAACCATGTCCCAAAGGTCACCGGGCCTGGTGTCACTTTAAAGAAGTAGTCCAGTTACACATTTGTGGGCTTATAACTTGGCTTCTGAATGTCCTGGAGAGATCAGGTTTGTTTTAGTGTACTCCAATCAACAGCTCCTACAACCACAAAAAGGAATGGAGTCATTAGCACTTATGGTTTGTAAATGGCACCCAGAATTATGTTGCACGAAGCACAATTTCACACCATTCTGGGTCCATTTGTGTGAAAACAAAGTCCAATCAGGCTGAAACGTTACAAGAAGGTAGAATCTATTGAGTTGTAAGTGATCTGAACGTTTCATGATGATAGCACTTTCCTAAGGGGGTCAAACCATGTCCCAAAGGTCACCGGATCTGGTGTCAATTTAAAGAAGTGGTACAGTTACACATTTGTGGGCTTATAACTTGGCTTCTGAATGTCCTAGAGAGATCAGGTTTGTTTTAGTGTACTCCAATCAACAGCCCCTACAACCACAAAAAGGAATGGAGTCATTAGCACTTATGGTTTGTAAATGGCACCCAGAATTATGTTGCACGAAGCACAATTTCACTTCATTCTGGGTTCATTTGTGTGAAAACAAGGTCCAATCAGGCTGAAACGTTACAGGAAGGTAGAATCTATTGAGTTGTAAGTGATCTGAACGTTTCATGATGATAGCACTTTCCTATAGGGGGTAAAACCATGTCCCAAAGGTCACCGGGCCTGGTGTCACTTTAAAGAAGTAGTCCAGTTACATCTTTGTAGGCTTATAACTTGGCTTCTGAATGTCCTAGAGAGATCAGTTTTGTTTTAATGTACTCCAATCAACAGCCCCTACAACCACAAAAAGGAATGGAGTCATTAGCACTTATGGTTTGTAAATGGCACCCAGAATTATGTTGCACGAAGCACAATTTCACATCATTCTGGGTTCATTTGTGTGAAAACAAGGTCCAATCAGGCAGAAACGTTACAGGAAGGTAGAATCTATTGAGTTGTAAGTGATCTGAACGTTTCATGATGATAGCACTTTCCTAAGGGGGTCAAACCATGTCGCAAAGGTCTCTGGATCTGGTGTCACTTTAAAGAATTAGTCCAGTTACACATTTGTGGGCTTATAACTTGGCTTCTGAATGTCCTAGAGAGATCAGGTTTGTTTTAGTGTACTCCAATCAACAGCCCCTACAACCACAAAAAGGAATGGAGTCATTAGCACTTATGGTTTGTAAATGGCACCCAGAATTATGTTGCACGAAGCACAATTTCACATCATTCTGGGTCCATTTGTGTGAAAACAAGGTCCAATCAGGCTGAAACGTTACAAGAAGGTAGAATCTATTGAGTTGTAAGTGATCTGAACGTTTCATGATGATAGCACTTTCCTAAGGGGGTCAAACCATGTCCCAAAGGTCACCGGATCTGGTGTCAATTTAAAGTAGTCCAGTTACACATTTGTGGGCTTATAACTTGGCTTCTGAATGTCCTAGAGAGATCAGGTTTGTTTTAGTGTACTCCAATCAACAGCCCCTACAACCACAAAAAGGAATGGAGTCATTAGCACTTATGGTTTGTAAATGGCACCCAGAATTATGTTGCACGAAGCACAATTTCACTTCATTCTGGGTCCATTTGTGTGAAAACAAGGTCCAATCAGGCTGAAACGCTATAAGAAGGTAGAATCTATTGAGTTGTAAGTGATCTGAACGTTTCAAGATGATCGCACATTCCTATAGGGGGTAAAACCATGTCCCAAAGGTCACCGGGCCTGGTGTCACTTTAAAGAAGTAGTCCAGTTACATCTTTGTGTGCTTATAACTTGGCTTCTGAATGTCCTAGAGAGGTTAGGTTTGTTTTAGTGTACTCCAATCAACAGCCCCTACAACCACAAAAAGGAATGGAGTCATTAGCACTTATGGTTTGTAAATGGCACCCAGAATTATGTTGCACGAAGCACAATTTCACATCATTCTGGGTTAATTTGTGTGAAAACAAGGTCCAATCAGGCTGAAACGTTACAAGAAGGTAGAATCTATTGAGTTGTAAGTGATCTGAACGTTTCATGATGATCGCACATTCCTATAGGGGGTCAAACCATGTCCCAAAGGTCACCGGGCCTGGTGTCACTTTAAAGAAGTAGTCCAGTTACACATTTGTGGGCTTATAACTTGGCTTCTGAATGTCCTGGAGAGATCAGGTTTGTTTTAGTGTACTCCAATCAACAGCTCCTACAACCACAAAAAGGAATGGAGTCATTAGCACTTATGGTTTGTAAATGGCACCCAGAATTATGTTGCACGAAGCACAATTTCACATCATTCTGGGTCCATTTGTGTGAAAACAAGGTCCAATCAGGCTGAAACGTTACAAGAAGGTAGAATCTATTGAGTTGTAAGTGATCTGAACGTTTCATGATGATAGCACTTTCCTAAGGGGGTCAAACCATGTCCCAAAGGTCACCGGATCTGGTGTCAATTTAAAGAAGTAGTACAGTTACACATTTGTGGGCTTATAACTTGGCTTCTGAATGTCCTAGAGAGATCAGGTTTGTTTTAGTGTACTCCAATCAACAGCCCCTACAACCACAAAAAGGAATGGAGTCATTAGCACTTATGGTTTGTAAATGGCACCCAGAATTATGTTGCACGAAGCACAATTTCACTTCATTCTGTGTTCATTTGTGTGAAAACAAGGTCCAATCAGGCTGAAACGTTACAAGAAGGTAGAATCTATTGAGTTGTAAGTGATCTGAACGTTTCATGATGATCGCACATTCCTATAGGGGGTCAAACCATGTCCCAAAGGTCACCGGGCCTGGTGTCACTTTAAAGAAGTAGTCCAGTTACACATTTGTGGGCTTATAACTTGGCTTCTGAATATCCTAGAGAGGTCAGGTTTGTTTTAGAGTACTCCAGTTAACAGCCCCCATTACCCCAAAGAGGAATGGAGTCTTTAGCACTTATGGTTTTTAAATGGCACCCAGAATTATGTTGCACGAAGCACACTTTCACATCATTCTGGGTTCATATGTGTGAAAACAAGGTCCAATCAGGCTGAAACGTTACAGGAAGTTAGAATCTATTGAGTTGTAAGTGATCTGAGCGTTTCATGATGATAGCACTTTCCTAAGGGGGTCAAACCATGTCCCAAAGGTCACCGGATCTGGTGTCAATTTAAAGAAGTAGTCCAGTTACACATTTGTGGGCTTATAACGTGGCTTCTGAATGTCCTAGAGAGATCAGGTTTGTTTTAGTATACTCCAATCAACAGCCCCTACAACCACAAAAAGGAATGGAGTCATTAGCACTTATGGTTTTTAAATGGCACCCAGAATTATGTTGCACGAAGCACAATTTCACATGATTCTGGGTCCATTTGTGTGAAAACAAGGTCCAATCAGGCTGAAACGTTACAGGAAGTTAGAATCTATTGAGTTGTAAGTGATCTGAATGTTTCATGATGATAGCACTTTCCTAAGGGGATCAAACCATGTCCCAAAGGTCACCGGATCTGGTGTCAATTTAAAGAAGTAGTCCAGTTACACATTTGTGGGCTTATAACTTGGCTTCTGAATGTCCTAGAGAGATCAGGTTTGTTTTAATGTACTCCAATCAACAGCCCCTACAACCACAAAAAGGAATGGAGTCATTAGCATTTATGGTTTGTAAATGGCACCCAGAATTATGTTGCACGAAGCACAATTTCACATCATTCTGGGTTCATTTGTGTGAAAACAAGGTCCAATCAGGCTGAAACGTTACAGGAAGGTAGAATCTATTTAGTTGTAAGTGATCTGAACGTTTCATGATGATAGCGCTTTCCTAAGGGGATCAAACCATGTCCCAAAGGTCACCGGATCTGGTGTCAATTTAAAGAAGTAGTCCAGTTACACATTTGTGGGCTTAAAACTTGGCTTCTGAATGTCCTAGAGCGATCAGGTTTGCTTTAGTGTACTCCAATCAACAGCCCCTACAACCACAAAAAGGAATGGAGACATTAGCACTTATGGTTTTTTAAATGGCACCCAGAATTATGTTGCACGAAGCACAATTTCACATCATTCTGGGTTCATTTGTGTGAAAACAAGGTCCAATCAGGCTGAAACGTTACAGGAAGGTATAATCTACTGAGTTTTAAGTGATCTGAACGTTTCATGATGATAGCACTTTCCTAAGGGGGTCAAACCATGTCCCAAAGATCACCGGATCTGGTGTCAATTTAAAGAAGTAGTCCAGTTACACATTTGTGGGCTTATAACTTGGCTTCTGAATGTCCTAGAGAGATCAGGTTTGTTTTAGTGTACTCCAATCAACAGCCCCTACAACCACAAAAAGGAATGGAGTCATTAGCACTTATGGTTTGTAAATGGCACCCAGAATTATGTTGCACGAAGCACAATTTCACATCATTCTGGGTCCATTTGTGTGAAAACAAGGTCCAATCAGGCTGAAACGCGACAAGAAGGTAGAATCTATTGAGTTGTAAGTGATCTGAACATTTCAAGATGATCGCACATTCCTATAGGGGGTAAAACCATGTCCCAAAGGTCACCGGGCCTGGTGTCACTTTAAAGAAGTAGTCCAGTTACACCTTTGTGGGCTTATAACTTGGCTTCTGAATGTCCTAGAGAGGTTAGGTGTGTTTTAGTGTACTCCAATCAACAGCCCCTACAACCACAAAAAGGAATGGAGTCATTAGCACTTATGGTTTGTAAATGGCACCCAGAATTATGTTGCACGAAGCACAATTTCACATCATTCTGGGTCCATTTGTGTGAAAACAAGGTCCAATCAGGCTGAAACGTTACAGGAAGGTAGAATCTATTTAGTTGTTAGTGATCTGAACGTTTCATGATGATAGCGCTTTCCTAAGGGGATCAAACCATGTCCCAAAGGTCACCGGATCTGGTGTCAATTTAAAGAAGTAGTCCAGTTACACATTTGTGGGCTTATAACTTGGCTTCTGAATGTCCTAGAGAGATCAGGTTTGTTTTAGTGTACTCCAATCAACAGCCCCTACAACCACAAAAGGAATGGAGTCATTAGCACTTATGGTTTGTAAATGGCACCCAGAATTATGTTGCACGAAGAACAATTTCACATCATTCTGGGTCCATTTGTGTGAAAACAAGGTTCAATCAGGCTGAAACGTTACAAGAAGGTAGAATCTATTGAGTTGTAAGTGATCTGAACGTTTCATGATGATCGCACATTCCTATAGGGGGTCAAACCATGTCCCAAAGGTCACCGGGCCTGGTGTCACTTTAAAGAAGTAGTCCAGTTACACCATTGTGGGCTTATAACTTGGCTTCTGAATGTCCTAGAGAGGTCAGGTTTGTTTTAGTGTACTCCAATCAACAGCCCCTACAACCACAAAAAGGAATGGAGTCATTAGCACTTATGGTTTGTAAATGGCACCCAGAATTATGTTGCACGAAGCACAATTTCACATCATTCTGGGTTCATTTGTGTGAAAACAAGGTCCAATCAGGCTGACACCTTACAGGAAGGTAGAATCTATTGAGTTGTAAGTGATCTGAACGTTTCATGATGATAGCACTTTCCTAAGGGGGTCTAACCATGTCCCAAAGGTCACCGGATCTGGTGTCAATTTAAAGAAGTAGTCCAGTTACTCATTTGTGGGCTTATAACTTGGCTTCTGAATGTCCTAGAGCGATCAGGTTTGCTTTAGTGTACTCCAATCAACATACCCTACAACCACAAAAAGGAATGGAGTCATTAGCACTTATGGTTTTTAAATGGCACCCAGAATTATGTTGCACGAAGCACAATTTCACATCATTCTGGGTTCATTTGTGTGAAAACAAGGTCCAATCAGGCTGAAACGTTACAGGAAGGTATAATCTATTGAGTTGTAAGTGATCTGAACGTTTCATGATGATAGCACTTTCCTAAGGGGGTCAATCCATGTCGCAAAGGTCACCGGATCTTGTGTCAATTTAAAGTAGTCCAGTTACACATTTGTGGGCTTATAACTTGGCTTCTGAATGTCCTAGAGATGTCAGGTTTGTTTTAATGTACTCCAATCAACAGCCCCTACAACCACAAAAAGGAATGGAGTCATTAGCACTTATGGTATGTAAATGGCACCCAGAATTATGTTGCACGAAGCACAATTTCACATCATTCTGGGTTCATTTGTGTGAAAACAAGGTCCAATCAGGCTGAAACGTTACAGGAAGGTAGAATCTATTGAGTTGTAAGTGATCTGAACGTTTCATGATGATAGCGCTTTCCTAAGGGGGTCAAACCATGTCCCAAAGGTCACCGGATCTGGTGTTAATTTAAAGAAGTAGTCCAGTTACACATTTGTGGGCTTATAACTTGGCTTCTGAATGTCCTAGAGAGATCAGGTTTGTTTTAATGTACTCCAATCAAGAGACCCTACAAACACAAAAAGGAATGGAGTCATTAGCACTTATGGTTTGTAAATGGCACCCAGAATTATGTTGCACGATGCACAATTTCACATCATTCTCGGTCCATTTGTGTGAAAACAAGGTCCAATCAGGCTGAAACGCTACAAGAAGGTAGAATCTATTGAGTTGTAAGTGATCTGAACGTTTCAAGATGATCGCACATTCCTATAGGGGGTAAAACCATTTCCCAAAGGTCACCAGGCCTGGTGTCACTTTAAAGAAGTAGTCCAGTTACACCTTTGTGGGCTTATAACATGGCTTCTGAATGTCCTAGAGAGATCAGGTTTGTTTTAATGTACTCCAATCAACAGCCCCTAAAACCACAAAAAGGAATGGAGATATTAGCACTTATGGTTTGTAAATGGCACCCAGAATTATGTTGCACGAAGCACAATTTCACATCATTCTGGGTTCATTTGTGTGAAAACAAGGTCCAATCAGGCTGAAACGTTACAGGAAGGTAGAATCTACTGAGTTGTAAGTGATCTGAACGTTTCATGATGATAGCACTTTCCTAAGGGGGTCAAACCATGTCCCAAAGGTCACCGGATCTGGTGTCAATTTAAAGAAGTGGTACAGTTACACATTTGTGGGCTTATAACTTGGCTTCTGAATGTCCTAGAGAGATCAGGTTTGTTTTAGTGTACTCCAATCAACAGCCCCTACAACCACAAAAAGGAATGGAGTCATTAGCACTTATGGTTTGTAAATGGCACCCAGAATTATGTTGCACGAAGCACAATTTCACTTCATTCTGGGTTCATTTGTGTGAAAACAAGGTCCAATCAGGCTGAAATGTTACAGGAAGGTAGAATCTATTGAGTTGTAAGTGATCTGAACGTTTCATGATGATAGCACTTTCCTATAGGGGGTAAAACCATGTCCCAAAGGTCACCGGGCCTGGTGTCACTTTAAAGAAGTAGTCCAGTTACATCTTTGTAGGCTTATAACTTGGCTTCTGAATGTCCTAGAGAGATCAGTTTTGTTTTAATGTACTCCAATCAACAGCCCCTACAACCACAAAAAGGAATGGAGTCATTAGCACTTATGGTTTGTAAATGGCACCCAGAATTATGTTGCACGAAGCACAATTTCACATCATTCTGGGTTCATTTGTGTGAAAACAAGGTCCAATCAGGCAGAAACGTTACAGGAAGGTAGAATCTATTGAGTTGTAAGTGATCTGAACGTTTCATGATGATAGCACTTTCCTAAGGGGGTCAAACCATGTCGCAAAGGTCACCGGATCTGGTGTCACTTTAAAGAATTAGTCCAGTTACACATTTGTGGGCTTATAACTTGGCTTCTGAATGTCCTAGAGAGATCAGGTTTGTTTTAGTGTACTCCAATCAACAGCCCCTACAACCACAAAAAGGAATGGAGTCATTAGCACTTATGGTTTGTAAATGGCACCCAGAATTATGTTGCACGAAGCACAATTTCACATCATTCTGGGTCCATTTGTGTGAAAACAAGGTCCAATCAGGCTGAAACGTTACAAGAAGGTAGAATCTATTGAGTTGTAAGTGATCTGAACGTTTCATGATGATAGCACTTTCCTAAGGGGGTCAAACCATGTCCCAAAGGTCACCGGATCTGGTGTCAATTTAAAGTAGTCCAGTTACACATTTGTGGGCTTATAACTTGGCTTCTGAATGTCCTAGAGAGATCAGGTTTGTTTTAGTGTACTCCAATCAACAGCCCCTACAACCACAAAAAGGAATGGAGTCATTAGCACTTATGGTTTGTAAATGGCACCCAGAATTATGTTGCACGAAGCACAATTTCACTTCATTCTGGGTCCATTTGTGTGAAAACAAGGTCCAATCAGGCTGAAACGCTATAAGAAGGTAGAATCTATTGAGTTGTAAGTGATCTGAACGTTTCATGATGATCGCACATTCCTATAGGGGGTCAAACCATGTCCCAAAGGTCACCGGGCCTGGTGTCACTTTAAAGAAGTAGTCCAGTTACACATTTGTGGGCTTATAACTTGGCTTCTGAATGTCCTGGAGAGATCAGGTTTGTTTTAGTGTACTCCAATCAAAAGCTCCTACAACCACAAAAAGGAATGGAGTCATTAGCACTTATGGTTTGTAAATGGCACCCAGAATTATGTTGCACGAAGCACAATTTCACATCATTCTGGGTCCATTTGTGTGAAAACAAGGTCAAATCAGGCTGAAACGTTACAAGAAGGTAGAATCTATTGAGTTGTAAGTGATCTGAACGTTTCATGATGATAGCACTTTCCTAAGGGGGTCAAACCATGTCCCAAAGGTCACCGGATCTGGTGTCAATTTAAAGAAGTAGTACAGTTACACATTTGTGGGCTTATAACTTGGCTTCTGAATGTCCTAGAGAGATCAGGTTTGTTTTAGTGTACTCCAATCAACAGCCCCTACAACCACAAAAAGGAATGGAGTCATTAGCACTTATGGTTTGTAAATGGCACCCAGAATTATGTTGCACGAAGCACAATTTCACTTCATTCTGTGTTCATTTGTGTGAAAACAAGGTCCAATCAGGCTGAAACGTTACAAGAAGGTAGAATCTATTGAGTTGTAAGTGATCTGAACGTTTCATGATGATCGCACATTCCTATAGGGGGTCAAACCATGTCCCAAAGGTCACCGGGCCTGGTGTCACTTTAAAGAAGTAGTCCAGTTACACATTTGTGGGCTTATAACTTGGCTTCTGAATATCCTAGAGAGGTCAGGTTTGTTTTAGAGTACTCCAGTTAACAGCCCCCATTACCCCAAAGAGGAATGGAGTCTTTAGCACTTATGGTTTTTAAATGGCACCCAGAATTATGTTGCACGAAGCACACTTTCACATCATTCTGGGTTCATATGTGTGAAAACAAGGTCCAATCAGGCTGAAACGTTACAGGAAGTTAGAATCTATTGAGTTGTAAGTGATCTGAGCGTTTCATGATGATAGCACTTTCCTAAGGGGGTCAAACCATGTCCCAAAGGTCACCGGATCTGGTGTCAATTTAAAGAAGTAGTCCAGTTACACATTTGTGGGCTTATAACGTGGCTTCTGAATGTCCTAGAGAGATCAGGTTTGTTTTAGTATACTCCAATCAACAGCCCCTACAACCACAAAAAGGAATGGAGTCATTAGCACTTATGGTTTTTAAATGGCACCCAGAATTATGTTGCACGAAGCACAATTTCACATGATTCTGGGTCCATTTGTGTGAAAACAAGGTCCAATCAGGCTGAAACGTTACAGGAAGTTAGAATCTATTGAGTTGTAAGTGATCTGAATGTTTCATGATGATAGCACTTTCCTAAGGGGATCAAACCATGTCCCAAAGGTCACCGGATCTGGTGTCAATTTAAAGAAGTAGTCCAGTTACACATTTGTGGGCTTATAACTTGGCTTCTGAATGTCCTAGAGAGATCAGGTTTGTTTTAATGTACTCCAATCAACAGCCCCTACAACCACAAAAAGGAATGGAGTCATTAGCATTTATGGTTTGTAAATGGCACCCAGAATTATGTTGCACGAAGCACAATTTCACATCATTCTGGGTTCATTTGTGTGAAAACAAGGTCCAATCAGGCTGAAACGTTACAGGAAGGTAGAATCTATTTAGTTGTAAGTGATCTGAACGTTTCATGATGATAGCGCTTTCCTAAGGGGATCAAACCATGTCCCAAAGGTCACCGGATCTGGTGTCAATTTAAAGAAGTAGTCCAGTTACACATTTGTGGGCTTAAAACTTGGCTTCTGAATGTCCTAGAGCGATCAGGTTTGCTTTAGTGTACTCCAATCAACAGCCCCTACAACCACAAAAAGGAATGGAGACATTAGCACTTATGGTTTTTTAAATGGCACCCAGAATTATGTTGCACGAAGCACAATTTCACATCATTCTGGGTTCATTTGTGTGAAAACAAGGTCCAATCAGGCTGAAACGTTACAGGAAGGTATAATCTACTGAGTTTTAAGTGATCTGAACGTTTCATGATGATAGCACTTTCCTAAGGGGGTCAAACCATGTCCCAAAGATCACCGGATCTGGTGTCAATTTAAAGAAGTAGTCCAGTTACACATTTGTGGGCTTATAACTTGGCTTCTGAATGTCCTAGAGAGATCAGGTTTGTTTTAGTGTACTCCAATCAACAGCCCCTACAACCACAAAAAGGAATGGAGTCATTAGCACTTATGGTTTGTAAATGGCACCCAGAATTATGTTGCACGAAGCACAATTTCACATCATTCTGGGTCCATTTGTGTGAAAACAAGGTCCAATCAGGCTGAAACGCGACAAGAAGGTAGAATCTATTGAGTTGTAAGTGATCTGAACATTTCAAGATGATCGCACATTCCTATAGGGGGTAAAACCATGTCCCAAAGGTCACCGGGCCTGGTGTCACTTTAAAGAAGTAGTCCAGTTACACCTTTGTGGGCTTATAACTTGGCTTCTGAATGTCCTAGAGAGGTTAGGTGTGTTTTAGTGTACTCCAATCAACAGCCCCTACAACCACAAAAAGGAATGGAGTCATTAGCACTTATGGTTTGTAAATGGCACCCAGAATTATGTTGCACGAAGCACAATTTCACATCATTCTGGGTCCATTTGTGTGAAAACAAGGTCCAATCAGGCTGAAACGTTACAGGAAGGTAGAATCTATTTAGTTGTTAGTGATCTGAACGTTTCATGATGATAGCGCTTTCCTAAGGGGATCAAACCATGTCCCAAAGGTCACCGGATCTGGTGTCAATTTAAAGAAGTAGTCCAGTTACACATTTGTGGGCTTATAACTTGGCTTCTGAATGTCCTAGAGAGATCAGGTTTGTTTTAGTGTACTCCAATCAACAGCCCCTACAACCACAAAAGGAATGGAGTCATTAGCACTTATGGTTTGTAAATGGCACCCAGAATTATGTTGCACGAAGAACAATTTCACATCATTCTGGGTCCATTTGTGTGAAAACAAGGTTCAATCAGGCTGAAACGTTACAAGAAGGTAGAATCTATTGAGTTGTAAGTGATCTGAACGTTTCATGATGATCGCACATTCCTATAGGGGGTCAAACCATGTCCCAAAGGTCACCGGGCCTGGTGTCACTTTAAAGAAGTAGTCCAGTTACACCATTGTGGGCTTATAACTTGGCTTCTGAATGTCCTAGAGAGGTCAGGTTTGTTTTAGTGTACTCCAATCAACAGCCCCTACAACCACAAAAAGGAATGGAGTCATTAGCACTTATGGTTTGTAAATGGCACCCAGAATTATGTTGCACGAAGCACAATTTCACATCATTCTGGGTTCATTTGTGTGAAAACAAGGTCCAATCAGGCTGACACCTTACAGGAAGGTAGAATCTATTGAGTTGTAAGTGATCTGAACGTTTCATGATGATAGCACTTTCCTAAGGGGGTCTAACCATGTCCCAAAGGTCACCGGATCTGGTGTCAATTTAAAGAAGTAGTCCAGTTACTCATTTGTGGGCTTATAACTTGGCTTCTGAATGTCCTAGAGCGATCAGGTTTGCTTTAGTGTACTCCAATCAACATACCCTACAACCACAAAAAGGAATGGAGTCATTAGCACTTATGGTTTTTAAATGGCACCCAGAATTATGTTGCACGAAGCACAATTTCACATCATTCTGGGTTCATTTGTGTGAAAACAAGGTCCAATCAGGCTGAAACGTTACAGGAAGGTATAATCTATTGAGTTGTAAGTGATCTGAACGTTTCATGATGATAGCACTTTCCTAAGGGGGTCAATCCATGTCGCAAAGGTCACCGGATCTTGTGTCAATTTAAAGTAGTCCAGTTACACATTTGTGGGCTTATAACTTGGCTTCTGAATGTCCTAGAGATGTCAGGTTTGTTTTAATGTACTCCAATCAACAGCCCCTACAACCACAAAAAGGAATGGAGTCATTAGCACTTATGGTATGTAAATGGCACCCAGAATTATGTTGCACGAAGCACAATTTCACATCATTCTGGGTTCATTTGTGTGAAAACAAGGTCCAATCAGGCTGAAACGTTACAGGAAGGTAGAATCTATTGAGTTGTAAGTGATCTGAACGTTTCATGATGATAGCGCTTTCCTAAGGGGGTCAAACCATGTCCCAAAGGTCACCGGATCTGGTGTTAATTTAAAGAAGTAGTCCAGTTACACATTTGTGGGCTTATAACTTGGCTTCTGAATGTCCTAGAGAGATCAGGTTTGTTTTAATGTACTCCAATCAAGAGACCCTACAAACACAAAAAGGAATGGAGTCATTAGCACTTATGGTTTGTAAATGGCACCCAGAATTATGTTGCACGATGCACAATTTCACATCATTCTCGGTCCATTTGTGTGAAAACAAGGTCCAATCAGGCTGAAACGCTACAAGAAGGTAGAATCTATTGAGTTGTAAGTGATCTGAACGTTTCAAGATGATCGCACATTCCTATAGGGGGTAAAACCATTTCCCAAAGGTCACCAGGCCTGGTGTCACTTTAAAGAAGTAGTCCAGTTACACCTTTGTGGGCTTATAACATGGCTTCTGAATGTCCTAGAGAGATCAGGTTTGTTTTAATGTACTCCAATCAACAGCCCCTAAAACCACAAAAAGGAATGGAGATATTAGCACTTATGGTTTGTAAATGGCACCCAGAATTATGTTGCACGAAGCACAATTTCACATCATTCTGGGTTCATTTGTGTGAAAACAAGGTCCAATCAGGCTGAAACATTACAGGAAGGTAGAATCTACTGAGTTGTAAGTGATCTGAACGTTTCATGATGATAGCACTTTCCTAATGGGGTCAAACAATGTCCCAAAGGTCACCGGATCTGGTGTTAATTTAAAGAAGCAGTCCAGTTACACATTTGTGGGCTTATAACATGGCTTCTGAATGTCCTAGAGAGATCAGGTTTGTTTTAATGTACTCCAATCAACAGCCCCTACAACCACAAAAAGGAATGGAGATATTAGCACTTATGGTTTGTAAATGGCACCCAGAATTATGTTGCACGAAGCACAATTTCACATCATTCTGGGTTCATTTGTGTGAAAACAAGGTCCAATCAGGCTGAAACGTTACAGGAAGGTAGAATCTACTGAGTTGTAAGTGATCTGAACGTTTCATGATGATAGCACTTTCCTAATGGGGTCAAACCATGTCCCAAAGGTCACCGGAACTGGTGTCAATTTAAAGAAGTAGTCCAGTTACACATTTGTGGGCTTATAACTTGGCTTATGAATGTCCTAGAGAGATCAGGTTTGTTTTAGCATACTCCAATTAACAGCCCCCATTACCCCAAAAATGAATGGAGTCATTAGCACTTATGGTTTTTAAATGGCACCCAGAATTATGTTGCACGAAGCACAATTTCACATCATTCTGGGTTCATTTGTGTGAAAACAAGGTTCAATTAGGCTGAAACGTTACAAGAAGGTAGAATCTATTGAGTTGTAAGTGATCTGAACGTTTCATGATGATCGCACATTCCTATAGGGGGTCAAACCATGTCCCAAAGGTCACCGGGCCTGGTGTCACTTTAAAGAAGTAGTCCAGTTACACCATTGTGGGCTTATAACTTGGCTTCTGAATGTCCTAGAGAGGTCAGGTTTGTTTTAGTGTACTCCAATCAACAGCCCCTACAACCACAAAAAGGAATGGAGTCATTAGCACTTATGGTTTGTAAATGGCACCCAGAATTATGTTGCACGAAGCACAATTTCACATCATTCTGGGTTCATTTGTGTGAAAACAAGGTCCAATCAGGCTGACACCTTACAGGAAGGTAGAATCTATTGAGTTGTAAGTGATCTGAACGTTTCATGATGATAGCACTTTCCTAAGGGGGTCTAACCATGTCCCAAAGGTCACCGGATCTGGTGTCAATTTAAAGAAGTAGTCCAGTTACTCATTTGTGGGCTTATAACTTGGCTTCTGAATGTCCTAGAGCGATCAGGTTTACTTTAGTGTACTCCAATCAACATACCCTACAACCACAAAAAGGAATGGAGTCATTAGCACTTATGGTTTTTAAATGGCACCCAGAATTATGTTGCACGAAGCACAATTTCACATCATTCTGGGTTCATTTGTGTGAAAACAAGGTCCAATCAGGCTGAAACGTTACAGGAAGGTATAATCTATTGAGTTGTAAGTGATCTGAACGTTTCATGATGATAGCACTTTCCTAAGGGGGTCAATCCATGTCGCAAAGGTCACCGGATCTTGTGTCAATTTAAAGTAGTCCAGTTACACATTTGTGGGCTTATAACTTGGCTTCTGAATGTCCTAGAGATGTCAGGTTTGTTTTAATGTACTCCAATCAACAGCCCCTACAACCACAAAAAGGAATGGAGTCATTAGCACTTATGGTATGTAAATGGCACCCAGAATTATGTTGCACGAAGCACAATTTCACATCATTCTGGGTTCATTTGTGTGAAAACAAGGTCCAATCAGGCTGAAACGTTACAGGAAGGTAGAATCTATTGAGTTGTAAGTGATCTGAACGTTTCATGATGATAGCGCTTTCCTAAGGGGGTCAAACCATGTCCCAAAGGTCACCGGATCTGGTGTTAATTTAAAGAAGTAGTCCAGTTACACATTTGTGGGCTTATAACTTGGCTTCTGAATGTCCTAGAGAGATCAGGTTTGTTTTAATGTACTCCAATCAAGAGACCCTACAAACACAAAAAGGAATGGAGTCATTAGCACTTATGGTTTGTAAATGGCACCCAGAATTATGTTGCACGATGCACAATTTCACATCATTCTCGGTCCATTTGTGTGAAAACAAGGTCCAATCAGGCTGAAACGCTACAAGAAGGTAGAATCTATTGAGTTGTAAGTGATCTGATCGTTTCTAGATGATCGCACATTCCTATAGGGGGTAAAACCATTTCCCAAAGGTCACCAGGCCTGGTGTCACTTTAAAGAAGTAGTCCAGTTACACCTTTGTGGGCTTATAACATGGCTTCTGAATGTCCTAGAGAGATCAGGTTTGTTTTAATGTACTCCAATCAACAGCCCCTAAAACCACAAAAAGGAATGGAGATATTAGCACTTATGGTTTGTAAATGGCACCCAGAATTATGTTGCACGAAGCACAATTTCACATCATTCTGGGTTCATTTGTGTGAAAACAAGGTCCAATCAGGCTGAAACGTTACAGGAAGGTAGAATCTACTGAGTTGTAAGTGATCTGAACGTTTCATGATGATAGCACTTTCCTAATGGGGTCAAACAATGTCCCAAAGGTCAACGGATCTGGTGTTAATTTAAAGAAGCAGTCCAGTTACACATTTGTGGGCTTATAACATGGCTTCTGAATGTCCTAGAGAGATCAGGTTTGTTTTAATGTACTCCAATCAACAGCCCCTACAACCACAAAAAGGAATGGAGATATTAGCATTTATGGTTTGTAAATGGCACCCAGAATTTTGTTGCACGAAGCACAATTTCACATCATTCTGGGTTCATTTGTGTGAAAACAAGGTCCAATCAGGCTGAAACGTTACAGGAAGGTAGAATCTATTTGAGTTGTAAGTGATCTGAACGTTTGATGATGATAGCACTTTCCTAAGGGGGTCAAACCATGTCCCAAAGGTCACCGGATCTGGTGTCAATTTAAAGAAGTAGTCCAGTTACACATTTGTGGGCTTATAACTTGGCTTCTGAATGTCCTAGAGCGATCAGGTTTGCTTTAGTGTACTCCAATCAACAGCCCCTACAACCACAAAAAGGAATGGAGACATTAGCACTTATGGTTTTTAAATGGCACCCAGAATTATGTTGCACGAAGCACAATTTCACATCATTCTGGGTTCATTTGTGTGAAAACAAGGTCCAATCAGGCTGAAACAATACAGGAAGGTAGAATCTATTGAGTTGTAAGTGATCTGAACGTTTCATGATGATCGCACTTTCCTAAGGGGGACAAACCATGTCCCAAAGGTCACCGGATCTGGTGTCACTTTAAAGAAGTAGTCCAGTTACACATTTGTGGGCTTATAACTTGGCTTCTGAATGTCCTAGAGAGGTCAGGGTTGTTTTAGTGTACTCCAATCAACAGCCCCTACAACCACAAAAAGGAATGGAGTCATTAGCACTTATGGTTTTTAAATGGCACCCAGAATTATGTTGCACGAAGCACAATTTCACATCATTCTGGGTTCATTTGTGTGAAAACAAGGTCCAATCAGGCTGAAACGTTACAGGAAGGTAGAATCTACTGAGTTGTAAGTGATCTGAACGTTTCATGATGATAGCACTTTCCTAATGGGGTCAAACCATGTCCCAAAGGTCACCGGAACTGGTGTCAATTTAAAGAAGTAGTCCAGTTACACATTTGTGGGCTTATAACTTGGCTTATGAATGTCCTAGAGAGATCAGGTTTGTTTTAGCATACTCCAATTAACAGCCCCCATTACCCCAAAAAGGAATGGAGTCATTAGCACTTATGGTTTTTAAATGGCACCCAGAATTATGTTGCACGAAGCACAATTTCACATCATTCTGGGTTCATTTGTGTGAAAACAAGGTTCAATTAGGCTGAAACGTTACAAGAAGGTAGAATCTATTGAGTTGTAAGTGATCTGAACGTTTCATGATGATCGCACATTCCTATAGGGGGTCAAACCATGTCCCAAAGGTCACCGGGCCTGGTGTCACTTTAAAGAAGTAGTCCAGTTACACCATTGTGGGCTTATAACTTGGCTTCTGAATGTCCTAGAGAGGTCAGGTTTGTTTTAGTGTACTCCAATCAACAGCCCCTACAACCACAAAAAGGAATGGAGTCATTAGCACTTATGGTTTGTAAATGGCACCCAGAATTATGTTGCACGAAGCACAATTTCACTTCATTCTGGGTCCATTTGTGTGAAAACAAGGTCCAATCAGGCTGAAACGCTATAAGAAGGTAGAATCTATTGAGTTGTAAGTGATCTGAACGTTTCAAGATGATCGCACATTCCTATAGGGGGTAAAACCATGTCCCAAAGGTCACCGGGCCTGGTGTCACTTTAAAGAAGTAGTCCAGTTACATCTTTGTGGGCTTATAACTTGGCTTCTGAATGTCCTAGAGAGGTTAGGTTTGTTTTAGTGTACTCCAATCAACAGCCCCTACAACCACAAAAAGGAATGGAGTCATTAGCACTTATGGTTTGTAAATGGCACCCAGAATTATGTTGCACGAAGCACAATTTCACATCATTCTGGGTTAATTTGTGTGAAAACAAGGTCCAATCAGGCTGAAACGTTACAAGAAGGTAGAATCTATTGAGTTGTAAGTGATCTGAACGTTTCATGATGATCGCACATTCCTATAGGGGGTCAAACCATGTCCCAAAGGTCACCGGGCCTGGTGTCACTTTAAAGAAGTAGTCCAGTTACACATTTGTGGGCTTATAACTTGGCTTCTGAATGTCCTGGAGAGATCAGTTTTGTTTTAGTGTACTCCAATCAACAGCTCCTACAACCACAAAAAGGAATGGAGTCATTAGCACTTATGGTTTGTAAATGGCACCCAGAATTATGTTGCACGAAGCACACTTTCACATCTTTCTGGGTCCATTTGTGTGAAAACAAGGTCCAATCAGGCTGAAACGTTACAAGAAGGTAGAATCTATTGAGTTGTAAGTCATCTGAACGCTTCATGATGATAGCACTTTCCTAAGGGGGTCAAACCATGTCCCAAAGGTCACCGGATCTGGTGTCAATTTAAAGAAGTAGTACAGTTACACATTTGTGGGCTTATAACTTGGCTTCTGAATGTCCTAGAGAGATCAGGTTTGTTTTAGTGTACTCCAATCAACAGCCCCTACAACCACAAAAAGGAATGGAGTCATTAGCACTTATGGTTTGTAAATGGCACCCAGAATTATGTTGCACGAAGCACAATTTCACTTCATTCTGGGTTCATTTGTGTGAAAACAAGGTCCAATCAGGCTGAAACGTTACAAGAAGGTAGAATCTATTGAGTTGTAAGTGATCTGAACGTTTCATGATGATCGCACATTCCTATAGGGGGTCAACCCATGTCCCAAAGGTCACCGGGCCTGGTGTCACTTTAAAGAAGTAGTCCAGTTACACATTTGTGGGCTTATAACTTGGCTTCTGAATATCCTAGAGAGGTCAGGTTTGTTTTAGAGTACTCCAGTTAACAGCCCCCATTACCCCAAAGAGGAATGGAGTCATTAGCACTTATGGTTTTTAAATGGCACCCAGAATTATGTTGCACGAAGCACACTTTCACATCATTCTGGGTTCATTTGTGTGAAAACAAGGTCCAATCAGGCTGAAACATTACAGGAAGTTAGAATCTATTGAGTTGTAAGTGATCTGAACGTTTCATGATGATAGCACTTTCCTAAGGGGGTCAAACCATATCCCAAAGGTCACCGGATCTGGTGTCAATTTAAAGAAGTAGTCCAGTTACTCATTTGTGGGCTTATAACTTGGCTTCTGAATGTCCTAGAGCGATCAGATTTGCTTTAGTGTACTCCAATCAACATACCCTACAACCACAAAAAGGAATGGAGTCATTAGCACTTATGGTTTTTAAATGGCACCCAGAATTATGTTGCACGAAGCACAATTTCACATCTTTCTGGGTTCATTTGTGTGAAAACAAGGTCCAATCAGGCTGAAACGTTACAGGAAGGTAGAATCTATTGAGTTGTAAGTGATCTGAACGTTTCATGATGATAGCACTTTCCTAAGGGGGTCAATCCATGTCGCAAAGGTCACAGGATCTGGTGTCAATTTAAAGTAGTCCAGTTACACATTTGTGGGCTTATAACTTGGCTTCTGAATGTCCTAGAGATGTCAGGTTTGTTTTAATGTACTCCAATCAACAGCCCCTACAACCACAAAAAGGAATTGAGTCATTAGCACTTATGGTATGTAAATGGCACCCAGAATTATGTTGCACGAAGCACAATTTCACATCATTCTGGGTTCATTTGTGTGAAAACAAGGTCCAATCAGGCTGAAACGTTACAGGAAGGTAGAATCTATTGAGTTGTAAGTGATCTGAAAATTTCATGATGATAGCGCTTTCCTAAGGGGGTCAAACCATGTCCCAAAGGTCACCGGATCTGGTGTTAATTTAAAGAAGTAGTCCAGTTACACATTTGTGGGCTTATAACTTGGCTTCTGAATGTCCTAGAGAGA
Source organism: Nothobranchius furzeri (assembly GCF_043380555.1). Classification (NCBI taxonomy): domain Eukaryota; kingdom Metazoa; phylum Chordata; class Actinopteri; order Cyprinodontiformes; family Nothobranchiidae; genus Nothobranchius; species Nothobranchius furzeri. The sequence goes on from NC_091756.1 coordinate 14,606,552, forward strand.
TCAGGTTTGTTTTAATGTACTCCAATCAAGAGACCCTACAAACACAAAAAGGAATGGAGTCATTAGCACTTATGGTTTGTAAATGGCACCCAGAATTATGTTGCACGATGCACAATTTCACATCATTCTGGGTCCATTTGTGTGAAAACAAGGTCCAATCAGGCTGAAACGCTACAAGAAGGTAGAATCTATTGAGTTGTAAGTGATCTGAACGTTTCAAGATGATCGCACATTCCTATAGGGGGTAAAACCATTTCCCAAAGGTCACCAGGCCTGGTGTCACTTTAAAGAAGTAGTCCAGTTACACCTTTGTGGGCTTATAACATGGCTTCTGAATGTCCTAGAGAGATCAGGTTTGTTTTAATGTACTCCAATCAACAGCCCCTAAAACCACAAAAAGGAATGGAGATATTAGCACTTATGGTTTGTAAATGGCACCCAGAATTATGTTGCACGAAGCACAATTTCACATCATTCTGGGTTCATTTGTGTGAAAACAAGGTCCAATCAGGCTGAAACGTTACAGGAAGGTAGAATCTACTGAGTTGTAAGTGATCTGAACATTTCATGATGATAGCACTTTCCTAATGGGGTCAAACAATGTCCCAAAGGTCACCGGATCTGGTGTTAATTTAAAGAAGCAGTCCAGTTACACATTTGTGGGCTTATAACATGGCTTCTGAATGTCCTAGAGAGATCAGGTTTGTTTTAATGTACTCCAATCAACAGCCCCTACAACCACAAAAAGGAATGGAGATATTAGCACTTATGGTTTGTAAATGGCACCCAGAATTATGTTGCACGAAGCACAATTTCACATCATTCTGGGTTCATTTGTGTGAAAACAAGGTCCAATCAGGCTGAAACGTTACAGGAAGGTAGAATCTACTGAGTTGTAAGTGATCTGAACGTTTCATGATGATAGCACTTTCCTAATGGGGTCAAACCATGTCCCAAAGGTCACCGGAACTGGTGTCAATTTAAAGAAGTAGTCCAGTTACACATTTGTGGGCTTATAACTTGGCTTATGAATGTCCTAGAGAGATCAGGTTTGTTTTAGCATACTCCAATTAACAGCCCCCATTACCCCAAAAAGGAATGGAGTCATTAGCACTAATGGTTTTTAAATGGCACCCAGAATTATGTTGCACGAAGCACAATTTCACATCATTCTGGGTTCATTTGTGTGAAAACAAGGTTCAATTAGGCTGAAACGTTACAAGAAGGTAGAATCTATTGAGTTGTAAGTGATCTGAACGTTTCATGATGATCGCACATTCCTAAGGGGGTCAAACCATGTCGCAAAGGTCACCGGATCTGGTGTCACTTTAAAGAATTAGTCCAGTTACACATTTGTGGGCTTATAACTTGGCTTCTGAATGTCCTAGAGAGATCAGGTTTGTTTTAGTGTACTCCAATCAACAGCCCCTACAACCACAAAAAGGAATGGAGTCATTAGCACTTATGGTTTGTAAATGGCACCCAGAATTATGTTGCACGAAGCACAATTTCACATCATTCTGGGTCCATTTGTGTGAAAACAAGGTCCAATCAGGCTGAAACGTTACAAGAAGGTAGAATCTATTGAGTTGTAAGTGATCTGAACGTTTCATGATGATAGCACTTTCCTAAGGGGGTCAAACCATGTCCCAAAGGTCACCGGATCTGGTGTCAATTTAAAGTAGTCCAGTTACACATTTGTGGGCTTATAACTTGGCTTCTGAATGTCCTAGAGAGATCAGGTTTGTTTTAGTGTACTCCAATCAACAGCCCCTACAACCACAAAAAGGAATGGAGTCATTAGCACTTATGGTTTGTAAATGGCACCCAGAATTATGTTGCACGAAGCACAATTTCACTTCATTCTGGGTCCATTTGTGTGAAAACAAGGTCCAATCAGGCTGAAACGCTATAAGAAGGTAGAATCTATTGAGTTGTAAGTGATCTGAACGTTTCATGATGATCGCACATTCCTATAGGGGGTCAAACCATGTCCCAAAGGTCACCGGGCCTGGTGTCACTTTAAAGAAGTAGTCCAGTTACACATTTGTGGGCTTATAACTTGGCTTCTGAATGTCCTGGAGAGATCAGGTTTGTTTTAGTGTACTCCAATCAACAGCTCCTACAACCACAAAAAGGAATGGAGTGATTAGCACTTATGGTTTGTAAATGGCACCCAGAATTATGTTGCACGAAGCACAATTTCACATCATTCTGGGTCCATTTGTGTGAAAACAAGGTCAAATCAGGCTGAAACGTTACAAGAAGGTAGAATCTATTGAGTTGTAAGTGATCTGAACGTTTCATGATGATAGCACTTTCCTAAGGGGGTCAAACCATGTCCCAAAGGTCACCGGATCTGGTGTCAATTTAAAGAAGTAGTACAGTTACACATTTGTGGGCTTATAACTTGGCTTCTGAATGTCCTAGAGAGATCAGGTTTGTTTTAGTGTACTCCAATCAACAGCCCCTACAACCACAAAAAGGAATGGAGTCATTAGCACTTATGGTTTGTAAATGGCACCCAGAATTATGTTGCACGAAGCACAATTTCACTTCATTCTGTGTTCATTTGTGTGAAAACAAGGTCCAATCAGGCTGAAACGTTACAAGAAGGTAGAATCTATTGAGTTGTAAGTGATCTGAACGTTTCATGATGATCGCACATTCCTATAGGGGGTCAAACCATGTCCCAAAGGTCACCGGGCCTGGTGTCACTTTAAAGAAGTAGTCCAGTTACACATTTGTGGGCTTATAACTTGGCTTCTGAATATCCTAGAGAGGTCAGGTTTGTTTTAGAGTACTCCAGTTAACAGCCCCCATTACCCCAAAGAGGAATGGAGTCTTTAGCACTTATGGTTTTTAAATGGCACCCAGAATTATGTTGCACGAAGCACACTTTCACATCATTCTGGGTTCATATGTGTGAAAACAAGGTCCAATCAGGCTGAAACGTTACAGGAAGTTAGAATCTATTGAGTTGTAAGTGATCTGAGCGTTTCATGATGATAGCACTTTCCTAAGGGGGTCAAACCATGTCCCAAAGGTCACCGGATCTGGTGTCAATTTAAAGAAGTAGTCCAGTTACACATTTGTGGGCTTATAACGTGGCTTCTGAATGTCCTAGAGAGATCAGGTTTGTTTTAGTATACTCCAATCAACAGCCCCTACAACCACAAAAAGGAATGGAGTCATTAGCACTTATGGTTTTTAAATGGCACCCAGAATTATGTTGCACGAAGCACAATTTCACATGATTCTGGGTCCATTTGTGTGAAAACAAGGTCCAATCAGGCTGAAACGTTACAGGAAGTTAGAATCTATTGAGTTGTAAGTGATCTGAATGTTTCATGATGATAGCACTTTCCTAAGGGGATCAAACCATGTCCCAAAGGTCACCGGATCTGGTGTCAATTTAAAGAAGTAGTCCAGTTACACATTTGTGGGCTTATAACTTGGCTTCTGAATGTCCTAGAGAGATCAGGTTTGTTTTAATGTACTCCAATCAACAGCCCCTACAACCACAAAAAGGAATGGAGTCATTAGCATTTATGGTTTGTAAATGGCACCCAGAATTATGTTGCACGAAGCACAATTTCACATCATTCTGGGTTCATTTGTGTGAAAACAAGGTCCAATCAGGCTGAAACGTTACAGGAAGGTAGAATCTATTTAGTTGTAAGTGATCTGAACGTTTCATGATGATAGCGCTTTCCTAAGGGGATCAAACCATGTCCCAAAGGTCACCGGATCTGGTGTCAATTTAAAGAAGTAGTCCAGTTACACATTTGTGGGCTTAAAACTTGGCTTCTGAATGTCCTAGAGCGATCAGGTTTGCTTTAGTGTACTCCAATCAACAGCCCCTACAACCACAAAAAGGAATGGAGACATTAGCACTTATGGTTTTTTAAATGGCACCCAGAATTATGTTGCACGAAGCACAATTTCACATCATTCTGGGTTCATTTGTGTGAAAACAAGGTCCAATCAGGCTGAAACGTTACAGGAAGGTATAATCTACTGAGTTTTAAGTGATCTGAACGTTTCATGATGATAGCACTTTCCTAAGGGGGTCAAACCATGTCCCAAAGATCACCGGATCTGGTGTCAATTTAAAGAAGTAGTCCAGTTACACATTTGTGGGCTTATAACTTGGCTTCTGAATGTCCTAGAGAGATCAGGTTTGTTTTAGTGTACTCCAATCAACAGCCCCTACAACCACAAAAAGGAATGGAGTCATTAGCACTTATGGTTTGTAAATGGCACCCAGAATTATGTTGCACGAAGCACAATTTCACATCATTCTGGGTCCATTTGTGTGAAAACAAGGTCCAATCAGGCTGAAACGCGACAAGAAGGTAGAATCTATTGAGTTGTAAGTGATCTGAACATTTCAAGATGATCGCACATTCCTATAGGGGGTAAAACCATGTCCCAAAGGTCACCGGGCCTGGTGTCACTTTAAAGAAGTAGTCCAGTTACACCTTTGTGGGCTTATAACTTGGCTTCTGAATGTCCTAGAGAGGTTAGGTGTGTTTTAGTGTACTCCAATCAACAGCCCCTACAACCACAAAAAGGAATGGAGTCATTAGCACTTATGGTTTGTAAATGGCACCCAGAATTATGTTGCACGAAGCACAATTTCACATCATTCTGGGTCCATTTGTGTGAAAACAAGGTCCAATCAGGCTGAAACGTTACAGGAAGGTAGAATCTATTTAGTTGTTAGTGATCTGAACGTTTCATGATGATAGCGCTTTCCTAAGGGGATCAAACCATGTCCCAAAGGTCACCGGATCTGGTGTCAATTTAAAGAAGTAGTCCAGTTACACATTTGTGGGCTTATAACTTGGCTTCTGAATGTCCTAGAGAGATCAGGTTTGTTTTAGTGTACTCCAATCAACAGCCCCTACAACCACAAAAGGAATGGAGTCATTAGCACTTATGGTTTGTAAATGGCACCCAGAATTATGTTGCACGAAGAACAATTTCACATCATTCTGGGTCCATTTGTGTGAAAACAAGGTTCAATCAGGCTGAAACGTTACAAGAAGGTAGAATCTATTGAGTTGTAAGTGATCTGAACGTTTCATGATGATCGCACATTCCTATAGGGGGTCAAACCATGTCCCAAAGGTCACCGGGCCTGGTGTCACTTTAAAGAAGTAGTCCAGTTACACCATTGTGGGCTTATAACTTGGCTTCTGAATGTCCTAGAGAGGTCAGGTTTGTTTTAGTGTACTCCAATCAACAGCCCCTACAACCACAAAAAGGAATGGAGTCATTAGCACTTATGGTTTGTAAATGGCACCCAGAATTATGTTGCACGAAGCACAATTTCACATCATTCTGGGTTCATTTGTGTGAAAACAAGGTCCAATCAGGCTGACACCTTACAGGAAGGTAGAATCTATTGAGTTGTAAGTGATCTGAACGTTTCATGATGATAGCACTTTCCTAAGGGGGTCTAACCATGTCCCAAAGGTCACCGGATCTGGTGTCAATTTAAAGAAGTAGTCCAGTTACTCATTTGTGGGCTTATAACTTGGCTTCTGAATGTCCTAGAGCGATCAGGTTTGCTTTAGTGTACTCCAATCAACATACCCTACAACCACAAAAAGGAATGGAGTCATTAGCACTTATGGTTTTTAAATGGCACCCAGAATTATGTTGCACGAAGCACAATTTCACATCATTCTGGGTTCATTTGTGTGAAAACAAGGTCCAATCAGGCTGAAACGTTACAGGAAGGTATAATCTATTGAGTTGTAAGTGATCTGAACGTTTCATGATGATAGCACTTTCCTAAGGGGGTCAATCCATGTCGCAAAGGTCACCGGATCTTGTGTCAATTTAAAGTAGTCCAGTTACACATTTGTGGGCTTATAACTTGGCTTCTGAATGTCCTAGAGATGTCAGGTTTGTTTTAATGTACTCCAATCAACAGCCCCTACAACCACAAAAAGGAATGGAGTCATTAGCACTTATGGTATGTAAATGGCACCCAGAATTATGTTGCACGAAGCACAATTTCACATCATTCTGGGTTCATTTGTGTGAAAACAAGGTCCAATCAGGCTGAAACGTTACAGGAAGGTAGAATCTATTGAGTTGTAAGTGATCTGAACGTTTCATGATGATAGCGCTTTCCTAAGGGGGTCAAACCATGTCCCAAAGGTCACCGGATCTGGTGTTAATTTAAAGAAGTAGTCCAGTTACACATTTGTGGGCTTATAACTTGGCTTCTGAATGTCCTAGAGAGATCAGGTTTGTTTTAATGTACTCCAATCAAGAGACCCTACAAACACAAAAAGGAATGGAGTCATTAGCACTTATGGTTTGTAAATGGCACCCATAATTATGTTGCACGATGCACAATTTCACATCATTCTCGGTCCATTTGTGTGAAAACAAGGTCCAATCAGGCTGAAACGCTACAAGAAGGTAGAATCTATTGAGTTGTAAGTGATCTGAACGTTTCAAGATGATCGCACATTCCTATAGGGGGTAAAACCATTTCCCAAAGGTCACCAGGCCTGGTGTCACTTTAAAGAAGTAGTCCAGTTACACCTTTGTGGGCTTATAACATGGCTTCTGAATGTCCTAGAGAGATCAGGTTTGTTTTAATGTACTCCAATCAACAGCCCCTAAAACCACAAAAAGGAATGGAGATATTAGCACTTATGGTTTGTAAATGGCACCCAGAATTATGTTGCACGAAGCACAATTTCACATCATTCTGGGTTCATTTGTGTGAAAACAAGGTCCAATCAGGCTGAAACATTACAGGAAGGTAGAATCTACTGAGTTGTAAGTGATCTGAACGTTTCATGATGATAGCACTTTCCTAATGGGGTCAAACAATGTCCCAAAGGTCACCGGATCTGGTGTTAATTTAAAGAAGCAGTCCAGTTACACATTTGTGGGCTTATAACATGGCTTCTGAATGTCCTAGAGAGATCAGGTTTGTTTTAATGTACTCCAATCAACAGCCCCTACAACCACAAAAAGGAATGGAGATATTAGCACTTATGGTTTGTAAATGGCACCCAGAATTATGTTGCACGAAGCACAATTTCACATCATTCTGGGTTCATTTGTGTGAAAACAAGGTCCAATCAGGCTGAAACGTTACAGGAAGGTAGAATCTACTGAGTTGTAAGTGATCTGAACGTTTCATGATGATAGCACTTTCCTAATGGGGTCAAACCATGTCCCAAAGGTCACCGGAACTGGTGTCAATTTAAAGAAGTAGTCCAGTTACACATTTGTGGGCTTATAACTTGGCTTATGAATGTCCTAGAGAGATCAGGTTTGTTTTAGCATACTCCAATTAACAGCCCCCATTACCCCAAAAATGAATGGAGTCATTAGCACTTATGGTTTTTAAATGGCACCCAGAATTATGTTGCACGAAGCACAATTTCACATCATTCTGGGTTCATTTGTGTGAAAACAAGGTTCAATTAGGCTGAAACGTTACAAGAAGGTAGAATCTATTGAGTTGTAAGTGATCTGAACGTTTCATGATGATCGCACATTCCTATAGGGGGTCAAACCATGTCCCAAAGGTCACCGGGCCTGGTGTCACTTTAAAGAAGTAGTCCAGTTACACCATTGTGGGCTTATAACTTGGCTTCTGAATGTCCTAGAGAGGTCAGGTTTGTTTTAGTGTACTCCAATCAACAGCCCCTACAACCACAAAAAGGAATGGAGTCATTAGCACTTATGGTTTGTAAATGGCACCCAGAATTATGTTGCACGAAGCACAATTTCACATCATTCTGGGTTCATTTGTGTGAAAACAAGGTCCAATCAGGCTGACACCTTACAGGAAGGTAGAATCTATTGAGTTGTAAGTGATCTGAACGTTTCATGATGATAGCACTTTCCTAAGGGGGTCTAACCATGTCCCAAAGGTCACCGGATCTGGTGTCAATTTAAAGAAGTAGTCCAGTTACTCATTTGTGGGCTTATAACTTGGCTTCTGAATGTCCTAGAGCGATCAGGTTTACTTTAGTGTACTCCAATCAACATACCCTACAACCACAAAAAGGAATGGAGTCATTAGCACTTATGGTTTTTAAATGGCACCCAGAATTATGTTGCACGAAGCACAATTTCACATCATTCTGGGTTCATTTGTGTGAAAACAAGGTCCAATCAGGCTGAAACGTTACAGGAAGGTATAATCTATTGAGTTGTAAGTGATCTGAACGTTTCATGATGATAGCACTTTCCTAAGGGGGTCAATCCATGTCGCAAAGGTCACCGGATCTTGTGTCAATTTAAAGTAGTCCAGTTACACATTTGTGGGCTTATAACTTGGCTTCTGATTGTCCTAGAGATGTCAGGTTTGTTTTAATGTACTCCAATCAACAGCCCCTACAACCACAAAAAGGAATGGAGTCATTAGCACTTATGGTATGTAAATGGCACCCAGAATTATGTTGCACGAAGCACAATTTCACATCATTCTGGGTTCATTTGTGTGAAAACAAGGTCCAATCAGGCTGAAACGTTACAGGAAGGTAGAATCTATTGAGTTGTAAGTGATCTGAACGTTTCATGATGATAGCGCTTTCCTAAGGGGGTCAAACCATGTCCCAAAGGTCACCGGATCTGGTGTTAATTTAAAGAAGTAGTCCAGTTACACATTTGTGGGCTTATAACTTGGCTTCTGAATGTCCTAGAGAGATCAGGTTTGTTTTAATGTACTCCAATCAAGAGACCCTACAAACACAAAAAGGAATGGAGTCATTAGCACTTATGGTTTGTAAATGGCACCCAGAATTATGTTGCACGATGCACAATTTCACATCATTCTCGGTCCATTTGTGTGAAAACAAGGTCCAATCAGGCTGAAACGCTACAAGAAGGTAGAATCTATTGAGTTGTAAGTGATCTGATCGTTTCTAGATGATCGCACATTCCTATAGGGGGTAAAACCATTTCCCAAAGGTCACCAGGCCTGGTGTCACTTTAAAGAAGTAGTCCAGTTACACCTTTGTGGGCTTATAACATGGCTTCTGAATGTCCTAGAGAGATCAGGTTTGTTTTAATGTACTCCAATCAACAGCCCCTAAAACCACAAAAAGGAATGGAGATATTAGCACTTATGGTTTGTAAATGGCACCCAGAATTATGTTGCACGAAGCACAATTTCACATCATTCTGGGTTCATTTGTGTGAAAACAAGGTCCAATCAGGCTGAAACGTTACAGGAAGGTAGAATCTACTGAGTTGTAAGTGATCTGAACGTTTCATGATGATAGCACTTTCCTAATGGGGTCAAACAATGTCCCAAAGGTCAACGGATCTGGTGTTAATTTAAAGAAGCAGTCCAGTTACACATTTGTGGGCTTATAACATGGCTTCTGAATGTCCTAGAGAGATCAGGTTTGTTTTAATGTACTCCAATCAACAGCCCCTACAACCACAAAAAGGAATGGAGATATTAGCATTTATGGTTTGTAAATGGCACCCAGAATTTTGTTGCACGAAGCACAATTTCACATCATTCTGGGTTCATTTGTGTGAAAACAAGGTCCAATCCGGCTGAAACGTTACAGGAAGGTAGAATCTATTTGAGTTGTAAGTGATCTGAACGTTTGATGATGATAGCACTTTCCTAAGGGGGTCAAACCATGTCCCAAAGGTCACCGGATCTGGTGTCAATTTAAAGAAGTAGTCCAGTTACACATTTGTGGGCTTATAACTTGGCTTCTGAATGTCCTAGAGCGATCAGGTTTGCTTTAGTGTACTCCAATCAACAGCCCCTACAACCACAAAAAGGAATGGAGACATTAGCACTTATGGTTTTTAAATGGCACCCAGAATTATGTTGCACGAAGCACAATTTCACATCATTCTGGGTTCATTTGTGTGAAAACAAGGTCCAATCAGGCTGAAACAATACAGGAAGGTAGAATCTATTGAGTTGTAAGTGATCTGAACGTTTCATGATGATCGCACTTTCCTAAGGGGGACAAACCATGTCCCAAAGGTCACCGGATCTGGTGTCACTTTAAAGAAGTAGTCCAGTTACACATTTGTGGGCTTATAACTTGGCTTCTGAATGTCCTAGAGAGGTCAGGGTTGTTTTAGTGTACTCCAATCAACAGCCCCTACAACCACAAAAAGGAATGGAGTCATTAGCACTTATGGTTTTTAAATGGCACCCAGAATTATGTTGCACGAAGCACAATTTCACATCATTCTGGGTTCATTTGTGTGAAAACAAGGTCCAATCAGGCTGAAACGTTACAGGAAGGTAGAATCTACTGAGTTGTAAGTGATCTGAACGTTTCATGATGATAGCACTTTCCTAATGGGGTCAAACCATGTCCCAAAGGTCACCGGAACTGGTGTCAATTTAAAGAAGTAGTCCAGTTACACATTTGTGGGCTTATAACTTGGCTTATGAATGTCCTAGAGAGATCAGGTTTGTTTTAGCATACTCCAATTAACAGCCCCCATTACCCCAAAAAGGAATGGAGTCATTAGCACTTATGGTTTTTAAATGGCACCCAGAATTATGTTGCACGAAGCACAATTTCACATCATTCTGGGTTCATTTGTGTGAAAACAAGGTTCAATTAGGCTGAAACGTTACAAGAAGGTAGAATCTATTGAGTTGTAAGTGATCTGAACGTTTCATGATGATCGCACATTCCTATAGGGGGTCAAACCATGTCCCAAAGGTCACCGGGCCTGGTGTCACTTTAAAGAAGTAGTCCAGTTACACCATTGTGGGCTTATAACTTGGCTTCTGAATGTCCTAGAGAGGTCAGGTTTGTTTTAGTGTACTCCAATCAACAGCCCCTACAACCACAAAAAGGAATGGAGTCATTAGCACTTATGGTTTGTAAATGGCACCCAGAATTATGTTGCACGAAGCACAATTTCACTTCATTCTGGGTCCATTTGTGTGAAAACAAGGTCCAATCAGGCTGAAACGCTATAAGAAGGTAGAATCTATTGAGTTGTAAGTGATCTGAACGTTTCAAGATGATCGCACATTCCTATAGGGGGTAAAACCATGTCCCAAAGGTCACCGGGCCTGGTGTCACTTTAAAGAAGTAGTCCAGTTACATCTTTGTGGGCTTATAACTTGGCTTCTGAATGTCCTAGAGAGGTTAGGTTTGTTTTAGTGTACTCCAATCAACAGCCCCTACAACCACAAAAAGGAATGGAGTCATTAGCACTTATGGTTTGTAAATGGCACCCAGAATTATGTTGCACGAAGCACAATTTCACATCATTCTGGGTTAATTTGTGTGAAAACAAGGTCCAATCAGGCTGAAACGTTACAAGAAGGTAGAATCTATTGAGTTGTAAGTGATCTGAACGTTTCATGATGATCGCACATTCCTATAGGGGGTCAAACCATGTCCCAAAGGTCACCGGGCCTGGTGTCACTTTAAAGAAGTAGTCCAGTTACACATTTGTGGGCTTATAACTTGGCTTCTGAATGTCCTGGAGAGATCAGTTTTGTTTTAGTGTACTCCAATCAACAGCTCCTACAACCACAAAAAGGAATGGAGTCATTAGCACTTATGGTTTGTAAATGGCACCCAGAATTATGTTGCAAGAAGCACACTTTCACATCTTTCTGGGTCCATTTGTGTGAAAACAAGGTCCAATCAGGCTGAAACGTTACAAGAAGGTAGAATCTATTGAGTTGTAAGTCATCTGAACGCTTCATGATGATAGCACTTTCCTAAGGGGGTCAAACCATGTCCCAAAGGTCACCGGATCTGGTGTCAATTTAAAGAAGTAGTACAGTTACACATTTGTGGGCTTATAACTTGGCTTCTGAATGTCCTAGAGAGATCAGGTTTGTTTTAGTGTACTCCAATCAACAGCCCCTACAACCACAAAAAGGAATGGAGTCATTAGCACTTATGGTTTGTAAATGGCACCCAGAATTATGTTGCACGAAGCACAATTTCACTTCATTCTGGGTTCATTTGTGTGAAAACAAGGTCCAATCAGGCTGAAACGTTACAAGAAGGTAGAATCTATTGAGTTGTAAGTGATCTGAACGTTTCATGATGATCGCACATTCCTATAGGGGGTCAAACCATGTCCCAAAGGTCACCGGGCCTGGTGTCACTTTAAAGAAGTAGTCCAGTTACACATTTGTGGGCTTATAACTTGGCTTCTGAATATCCTAGAGAGGTCAGGTTTGTTTTAGAGTACTCCAGTTAACAGCCCCCATTACCCCAAAGAGGAATGGAGTCATTAGCACTTATGGTTTTTAAATGGCACCCAGAATTATGTTGCACGAAGCACACTTTCACATCATTCTGGGTTCATTTGTGTGAAAACAAGGTCCAATCAGGCTGAAACATTACAGGAAGTTAGAATCTATTGAGTTGTAAGTGATCTGAACGTTTCATGATGATAGCACTTTCCTAAGGGGGTCAAACCATATCCCAAAGGTCACCGGATCTGGTGTCAATTTAAAGAAGTAGTCCAGTTACTCATTTGTGGGCTTATAACTTGGCTTCTGAATGTCCTAGAGCGATCAGATTTGCTTTAGTGTACTCCAATCAACATACCCTACAACCACAAAAAGGAATGGAGTCATTAGCACTTATGGTTTTTAAATGGCACCCAGAATTATGTTGCACGAAGCACAATTTCACATCTTTCTGGGTTCATTTGTGTGAAAACAAGGTCCAATCAGGCTGAAACGTTACAGGAAGGTAGAATCTATTGAGTTGTAAGTGATCTGAACGTTTCATGATGATAGCACTTTCCTAAGGGGGTCAATCCATGTCGCAAAGGTCACAGGATCTGGTGTCAATTTAAAGTAGTCCAGTTACACATTTGTGGGCTTATAACTTGGCTTCTGAATGTCCTAGAGATGTCAGGTTTGTTTTAATGTACTCCAATCAACAGCCCCTACAACCACAAAAAGGAATTGAGTCATTAGCACTTATGGTATGTAAATGGCACCCAGAATTATGTTGCACGAAGCACAATTTCACATCATTCTGGGTTCATTTGTGTGAAAACAAGGTCCAATCAGGCTGAAACGTTACAGGAAGGTAGAATCTATTGAGTTGTAAGTGATCTGAAAATTTCATGATGATAGCGCTTTCCTAAGGGGGTCAAACCATGTCCCAAAGGTCACCGGATCTGGTGTTAATTTAAAGAAGTAGTCCAGTTACACATTTGTGGGCTTATAACTTGGCTTCTGAATGTCCTAGAGAGATCAGGTTTGTTTTAATGTACTCCAATCAAGAGACCCTACAAACACAAAAAGGAATGGAGTCATTAGCACTTATGGTTTGTAAATGGCACCCAGAATTATGTTGCACGATGCACAATTTCACATCATTCTGGGTCCATTTGTGTGAAAACAAGGTCCAATCAGGCTGAAACGCTACAAGAAGGTAGAATCTATTGAGTTGTAAGTGATCTGAACGTTTCAAGATGATCGCACATTCCTATAGGGGGTAAAACCATTTCCCAAAGGTCACCAGGCCTGGTGTCACTTTAAAGAAGTAGTCCAGTTACACCTTTGTGGGCTTATAACATGGCTTCTGAATGTCCTAGAGAGATCAGGTTTGTTTTAATGTACTCCAATCAACAGCCCCTAAAACCACAAAAAGGAATGGAGATATTAGCACTTATGGTTTGTAAATGGCACCCAGAATTATGTTGCACGAAGCACAATTTCACATCATTCTGGGTTCATTTGTGTGAAAACAAGGTCCAATCAGGCTGAAACGTTACAGGAAGGTAGAATCTACTGAGTTGTAAGTGATCTGAACATTTCATGATGATAGCACTTTCCTAATGGGGTCAAACAATGTCCCAAAGGTCACCGGATCTGGTGTTAATTTAAAGAAGCAGTCCAGTTACACATTTGTGGGCTTATAACATGGCTTCTGAATGTCCTAGAGAGATCAGGTTTGTTTTAATGTACTCCAATCAACAGCCCCTACAACCACAAAAAGGAATGGAGATATTAGCACTTATGGTTTGTAAATGGCACCCAGAATTATGTTGCACGAAGCACAATTTCACATCATTCTGGGTTCATTTGTGTGAAAACAAGGTCCAATCAGGCTGAAACGTTACAGGAAGGTAGAATCTACTGAGTTGTAAGTGATCTGAACGTTTCATGATGATAGCACTTTCCTAATGGGGTCAAACCATGTCCCAAAGGTCACCGGAACTGGTGTCAATTTAAAGAAGTAGTCCAGTTACACATTTGTGGGCTTATAACTTGGCTTATGAATGTCCTAGAGAGATCAGGTTTGTTTTAGCATACTCCAATTAACAGCCCCCATTACCCCAAAAAGGAATGGAGTCATTAGCACTAATGGTTTTTAAATGGCACCCAGAATTATGTTGCACGAAGCACAATTTCACATCATTCTGGGTTCATTTGTGTGAAAACAAGGTTCAATTAGGCTGAAACGTTACAAGAAGGTAGAATCTATTGAGTTGTAAGTGATCTGAACGTTTCATGATGATCGCACATTCCTATAGGGGGTCAAACCATGTCCCAAAGGTCACCGGGCCTGGTGTCACTTTAAAGAAGTAGTCCAGTTACACCATTGTGGGCTTATAACTTGGCTTCTGAATGTCCTAGAGAGGTCAGGTTTGTTTTAGTGTACTCCAATCAACAGCCCCTACAACCACAAAAAGGAATGGAGTCATTAGCACTTATGGTTTGTAAATGGCACCCAGAATTATGTTGCACGAAGCACAATTTCACTTCATTCTGGGTCCATTTGTGTGAAAACAAGGTCCAATCAGGCTGAAACGCTATAAGAAGGTAGAATCTATTGAGTTGTAAGTGATCTGAACGTTTCAAGATGATCGCACATTCCTATAGGGGGTAAAACCATGTCCCAAAGGTCACCGGGCCTGGTGTCACTTTAAAGAAGTAGTCCAGTTACATCTTTGTGGGCTTATAACTTGGCTTCTGAATGTCCTAGAGAGGTTAGGTTTGTTTTAGTGTACTCCAATCAACAGCCCCTACAACCACAAAAAGGAATGGAGTCATTAGCACTTATGGTTTGTAAATGGCACCCAGAATTATGTTGCACGAAGCACAATTTCACATCATTCTGGGTTAATTTGTGTGAAAACAAGGTCCAATCAGGCTGAAACGTTACAAGAAGGTAGAATCTATTGAGTTGTAAGTGATCTGAACGTTTCATGATGATCGCACATTCCTATAGGGGGTCAAACCATGTCCCAAAGGTCACCGGGCCTGGTGTCACTTTAAAGAAGTAGTCCAGTTACACATTTGTGGGCTTATAACTTGGCTTCTGAATGTCCTGGAGAGATCAGGTTTGTTTTAGTGTACTCCAATCAACAGCTCCTACAACCACAAAAAGGAATGGAGTCATTAGCACTTATGGTTTGTAAATGGCACCCAGAATTATGTTGCACGAAGCACACTTTCACATCTTTCTGGGTCCATTTGTGTGAAAACAAGGTCCAATCAGGCTGAAACGTTACAAGAAGGTAGAATCTATTGAGTTGTAAGTGATCTGAACGCTTCATGATGATAGCACTTTCCTAAGGGGGTCAAACCATGTCCCAAAGGTCACCGGATCTGGTGTCAATTTAAAGAAGTAGTACAGTTACACATTTGTGGGCTTATAACTTGGCTTCTGAATGTCCTAGAGAGATCAGGTTTGTTTTAGTGTACTCCAATCAACAGCCCCTACAACCACAAAAAGGAATGGAGTCATTAGCACTTATGGTTTGTAAATGGCACCCAGAATTATGTTGCACGAAGCACAATTTCACTTCATTCTGGGTTCATTTGTGTGAAAACAAGGTCCAATCAGGCTGAAACGTTACAAGAAGGTAGAATCTATTGAGTTGTAAGTGATCTGAACGTTTCATGATGATCGCACATTCCTATAGGGGGTCAAACCATGTCCCAAAGGTCACCGGATCTGGTGTCAATTTAAAGAAGTAGTCCAGTTACACATTTGTGCGCTTATAACTTGGCTTCTGAATGTCCTAGAGAGATCAGGTTTGTTTTAGTGTACTCCAATCAACAGCCCCTACAACCACAAAAGGAATGGAGTCATTAGCCTTATGGTTTGTAAATGGCACCCAGAATTATGTTGCACGAAGCACAATTTCACATCATTCTGGGTCCATTTGTGTGAAAACAAGGTCCAATCAGGCTGAAACATTACAAGAAGGTAGAATCTATTGAGTTGTAAGTGATCTGAATGTTTCATGATGATAGCACTTTCCTAAGGGGGTCAAACCATGTCCCAAAGGTCACCGGATCTGGTGTCAATTTAAAGAAGTAGTCCAGTTACACATTTGTGGGCTTAAAACTTGGCTTCTGAATGTCCTAGAGCGATCAGGTTTGCTTTAGTGTACTCCAATCATCAGCCCCTACAACCACAAAAAGGAATGGAGACATTAGCACTTATGGTTTTTTAAATGGCACCCAGAATTATGTTGCACGAAGCACAATTTCACATCATTCTGGGTTCATTTGTGTGAAAACAAGGTCCAATCAGGCTGAAACGTTACAGGAAGGTAGAATCTACTGAGTTGTAAGTGATCTGAACGTTTCATGATGATAGCACTTTCCTAAGGGGGTCAAACCATGTCCCAAAGATCACCGGATCTGGTGTCAATTTAAAGAAGTAGTCCAGTTACACATTTGTGGGCTTATAACTTGGCTTCTGAATGTCCTAGAGAGATCAGGTTTGTTTTAGTGTACTCCAATCAACAGCCCCTACAACCACAAAAAGGAATGGAGTCATTAGCACTTATGGTTTGTAAATGGCACCCAGAATTATGTTGCACGAAGCACAATTTCACATCATTCTGGGTCCATTTGTGTGAAAACAAGGTCCAATCAGGCTGAAACGCTACAAGAAGGTAGAATCTATTGAGTTGTAAGTGATCTGAACATTTCAAGATGATCGCACATTCCTATAGGGGGTAAAACCATGTCCCAAAGGTCACCGGGCCTGGTGTCACTTTAAAGAAGTAGTCCAGTTACACCTTTGTGGGCATATAACTTGGCTTCTGAATGTCCTAGAGAGGTTAGGTGTGTTTTAGTGTACTCCAATCAACAGCCCCTACAACCACAAAAAGGAATGGAGTCATTAGCACTTATGGTTTGTAAATGGCACCCAGAATTATGTTGCACGAAGCACAATTTCACATCATTCTGGGTCCATTTGTGTGAAAACAAGGTCCAATCAGGCTGAAACGTTACAGGAAGGTAGAATCTATTTAGTTGTAAGTGATCTGAACGTTTCATGATGATAGCGCTTTCCTAAGGGGATCAAACCATGTCCCAAAGGTCACCGGATCTGGTGTCAATTTAAAGAAGTAGTCCAGTTACACATTTGTGGGCTTATAACTTGGCTTCTGAATGTCCTAGAGAGATCAGGTTTGTTTTAGTGTACTCCAATCAACAGCCCCTACAACCACAAAAGGAATGGAGTCATTAGCACTTATGGTTTGTAAATGGCACCCAGAATTATGTTGCACGAAGCACAATTTCACATCATTCTGGGTCCATTTGTGTGAAAACAAGGTTCAATCAGGCTGAAACGTTACAAGAAGGTAGAATCTATTGAGTTGTAAGTGATCTGAACGTTTCATGATGATCGCACATTCCTATAGGGGGTCAAACCATGTCCCAAAGGTCACCGGGCCTGGTGTCACTTTAAAGAAGTAGTCCAGTTACACCATTGTGGGCTTATAACTTGGCTTCTGAATGTCCTAGAGAAGTCAGGTTTGTTTTAGTGTACTCCAATCAACAGCCCCAACAACCACAAAAAGGAATGGAGTCATTAGCACTTATGGTTTGTAAATGGCACCCAGAATTATGTTGCACGAAGCACAATTTCACATCATTCTGGGTTCATTTGTGTGAAAACAAGGTCCAATCAGGCTGACACCTTACAGGAAGGTAGAATCTATTGAGTTGTAAGTGATCTGAACGTTTCATGATGATCGCACTTTCCTATGGGGGTCTAACCATGTCCCAAAGGTCACCGGATCTGGTGTCAATTTAAAGAAGTAGTCCAGTTACTCATTTGTGGGCTTATAACTTGGCTTCTGAATGTCCTAGAGAGATCAGGGTTGTTTTAGTATACTCCAATCAACATACCCTACAACCACAAAAAGGAATGGAGTCATTAGCACTTATGGTTTTTAAATGGCACCCAGAATTATGTTGCACGAAGCACAATTTCACATCATTCTGGGTTCATTTGTGTGAAAACAAGGTCCAATCAGGCTGAAACGTTACAGGAAGGTAGAATCTATTGAGTTGTAAGTGATCTGAACGTTTCATGATGATAGCACTTTCCTAATGGGGTCAAACCATGTCCCAAAGGTCACCGGAACTGGTGTCAATTTAAAGAAGTAGTCCAGTTACACATTTGTGGGCTTTTAACTTGGCTTATGAATGTCCTAGAGAGATCAGGTTTGTTTTAGCATACTCCTATTAACAGCCCCCATTACCCCAAAAAGGAATGGAGTCATTAGCACTTATGGTTTTTAAATGGCACCCAGAATTACAAGTGCTGGCCAGTAAATTAGAATATCATCAAAAGGTTGAAAATATTTCAGTAATTCCATTCAAAACGTGAAACTTGTACATTATATTCATGCAATGCACACAGACCAATGTATTTCCAATGTTCATTACATTTAAATTTGATATTCATAAGTGACAACTAATGAAAACTCCAAATTTGGTATCTCAAAAAATTAGAATATTCTGAAAAGGCTGAATATAGAAGACACCTGCTGCCACTCTAATCAGCTGATTTACTCAAAACACCTGCAAAGGCCTTTAAAAGGTCCCTCAGTCTTGTTTTGAAGGCACCACAATCATGGGGAAGACTTCTGACTTAACAGCTGTCCAAAAGACAATCATTGACACCTTGCACAAGGAGGGCAAGACACAAAAGGTGATTGCTAAAGAAGCTGGCTGTTCGCAGAGCTCTGTGTCCAAGCACATTAACAGACAGGCAAAGGGACGGAAAAAATGTGGTAGAAAAAAGTGTACAAGCTCTAGGGATAACCGCACCCTGCAGAGAATTGTGACGACAAACCCATTCAAAAATGTGGGGGAGATCCACAAAGAGTGGACTGCAGCTGGAGTCAGCGCTTCAAGAACCACCACGAGGAGACTCATGAAAGACATGGGATTCAGGTGTCGCATTCCGTGTGTCAAGCCACTCTTGAACAAGAAACAGCGCAAGAAGCGTCTCGCCTGGGCCAAGGACAAAAAGGACTGGACTGATGCTGAGTGGTCCAAAGTTATGTTTTCTGATGAAAGCAAGTTCTGCATTTCCTTTGGAAATCAAGGACCCAGAGTCTGGAGGAAGAGCGGAGAAGCACAGAATCCACGTTGCATGAGGTCCAGTGTAAAGTTTCCACCGTCAGTGATGGTGTGGGGTGCCATGTCATCTGCCGGTGTTGGCCCACTCTGTTTCCTGAGGTCCAGGGTCAATGCAGCCGTCTACCAGGAAGTTTTAGAGCACTTCATGCTTCCTGCTGCTGACCAACTTTATGGGGATGCAGACTTCACCTTTCAACAGGACTTGGCACCTGCACACAGTGCCAAAACCACCAGCACCTGGTTCAAGGACCATGGTATCCCTGTCCTTGATTGGCCAGCAAACTCGCCTGACCTTAACCCCATAGAAAATCTATGGGGTATTGTGAAGCGGAGGATGCAATACGCTAGACCCAACAATGCAGAGGAGCTGAAGACGACTATCAGAGCAACCTGGGCTCTCATAACACCTGAGCAGTGCCACAGACTGATCGAGTCCATGCCACGCCGCATTACTGCAGTTATTGAGGCAAAAGGAGCCCCGACTAAGTATTGAGTGCTATACATGCACATTCTTTTCATGTTCATTCTTTTCAGTTGGCCAACATTAGAGAAACAAACATTTTTTCATTGGCCTTTAGAATATTCTAATTTTCTGAGATACCAGATTTGATGTTTTCATTGGTTGTCACCTATAAATATCAAAATTAAACGTAATAAACATCGGAAATACATTGGTCTGTGTGCATTGCATGAATATAATGTACAAGTTTCACGTTTTGAATGGAATTACTGAAATATTTTCAACCTTTTGATGATATTCTAATTTACTGGCCAGCACTTGTATGTTGCACGAAGCACAATTTCACATCATTCTGGGTTCATTTGTGTGAAAACAAGGTTCAATCAGGCTGAAACGTTACAAGAAGGTAGAATCTATTGAGTTGTAAGTGATCTGAACGTTTCAAGCTGATCGCTCATTCCTATAGGGGGTAAAACCATGTCCCAAAGGTCACCGGGCCTGGTGTCACTTTAAAGAAGTAGTCCAGTTACACCATTGTGGGCTTATAACTTGGCTTCTGAATGTCCTAGAGAGGTCAGGTTTGTTTTAGTGTACTCCAATCAACAGCCCCTACAACCACAAAAAGGAATGGAGTCATTAGCACTTATGGTTTGTAAATGGCACCCAGAATTATGTTGCACGAAGCACAATTTCACATCATTCTGGGTTCATTTGTGTGAAAACAAGGTCCAATCAGGCTGACACCTTACAGGAAGGTAGAATCTATTGAGTTGTAAGTGATCTGAACGTTTCATGATGATAGCACTTTCCTAAGGGGGTCTAACCATGTCCCAAAGGTCACCGGATCTGGTGTCAATTTAAAGAAGTAGTCCAGTTACTCATTTGTGGGCTTATAACTTGGCTTCGGAATGTCCTAGAGAGATCAGGGTTGTTTTAGTATACTCCAATCAACATACCCTACAACCACAAAAAGGAATGGAGTCATTAGCACTTATGGTTTTTAAATAGCACCCAGAATTATGTTGCACGAAGCACAATTTCACATCATTCTGGGTTCATTTGTGTGAAAACAAGGTCCAATCAGGCTGAAACGTTACAGGAAGGTAGAATCTATTGAGTTGTAAGTGATCTGAACGTTTCATGATGATAGCACTTTCCTAAGGGGGTCAAACCATGTCCCAAAGGTCACCGGATCTGGTGTCAATTTAAAGAAGTAGTCCAGTTACACATTTGTGGGCTTATAACTTGGCTTCTGAATGTCCTAGAGAGATCAGGTTTGTTTTAATGTACTCCAATCAAGAGACCCTACAAACACAAAAAGGAATGGAGTCATTAGCACTTATGGTTTTTAAATAGCACCCAGAATTATGTTGCACGAAGCACAATTTCACATCATTCTGGGTTCATTTGTGTGAAAACAAGGTCCAATCAGGCTGAAACGTTACAGGAAGGTAGAATCTACTGAGTTGTAAGTGATCTGAACGTTTCATGATGATAGCACTTTCCTAATTGGGTCAAACCATGTCCCAAAGGTCACCGGAACTGGTGTCAATTTAAAGAAGTAGTCCAGTTACACATTTGTGGGCTTATAACTTGGCTTATGAATGTCCTAGAGAGATCAGGTTTGTTTTAGCGTACTCCAATTAACAGCCCCCATTACCCCAAAAAGGAATGGAGTCATTAGCACTTATGGTTTTTAAATGGCACCCAGAATTATGTTGCACGAAGCACAATTTCACATCATTCTGGGTTCATTTGTGTGAAAACAAGGTCCAATCAGGCTGACACCTTACAGGAAGGTAGAATCTATTGAGTTGTAAGTGATCTGAACGTTTCATGATGATAGCACTTTCCTAAGGGGGTCTAACCATGTCCCAAAGGTCACCGGATCTGGTGTCAATTTAAAGAAGTAGTCCAGTTACTCATTTGTGGGCTTATAACTTGGCTTCTGAATGTCCTAGAGAGATCAGGGTTGTTTTAGTATACTCCAATCAACATACCCTACAACCACAAAAAGGAATGGAGATATTAGCACTTATGGTTTGTAAATGGCACCCAGAATTATGTTGCACGAAGCACAATTTCACATCATTCTGGGTTCATTTGTGTGAAAACAAGGTCCAATCAGGCTGAAACGTTACAGGAAGGTAGAATCTACTGAGTTGTAAGTGATCTGAACGTTTCATGATGATAGCACTTTCCTAATGGGGTCAAACCATGTCCCAAAGGTCACCGGATCTGGTGTTAATTTAAAGAAGCAGTCCAGTTACACATTTGTGGGCTTATAACATGGCTTCTGAATGTCCTAGAGAGATCAGGTTTGTTTTAATGTACTCCAATCAACAGCCCCTACAACCACAAAAAGGAATGGAGATATTAGCACTTATGGTTTGTAAATGGCACCCAGAATTATGTTGCACGAAGCACAATTTCACATCATTCTGGGTTCATTTGTGTGAAAACAAGGTCCATTCAGGCTGAAACGTTACAGGAAGGTAGAATCTATTGAGTTGTAAGTGATCTGAACGTTTCATGATGATAGCACTTTCCCAAGAGGGTCAAACCATGTCCCAAATGTCACCGGATCTGGTGTCACTTTAAAGAAGTAGTCCAGTTACACATTTGTGGGCTTATAACTTGGCTTCTGAATGTCCTAGAGAGGTCAGGTTTGTTTTAGTGTACTCCAATCAACAGCCCCTACAACCACAAAAAGGAATGGAGTCATTAGCACTTATGGGTTGTAAATGGCACCTAGAATTATGTTGCACGAAGCACAATTTCACATCATTCTGGGTCCATTTGTGTGAAAACAAGGTCCAATCAGGCTGAAACGTTACAGGAAGGTAGAATCTATTGAGTTGTAAGTGATCTGAACGTTTCATGATGATAGCACTTTCCTAAGGGGGTCAAACCATGTCCCAAAGGTCACCGGATCTGGTGTCAATTTAAAGAAGTAGTCCAGTTACACATTTGTGGGCTTATAATTTGGCTTCTGAATGTCCTAGAGAGATCAGGTTTGTTTTAGTGTACTCCAATCAACAGCCCCTACAACCACAAAAAGGAATGGAGTCATTAGCACTTAAGGTTTGTAAATGACACCCAGAATTATGTTGCACGAAGCACAATTTCACATCATTCTGGGTCCATTTGTGTGAAAACAAGGTCCAATCAGGCTGAAACGCTACAAGAAGGTAGAATCTATTGAGTTGTAAGTGATCTGAACGTTTCAAGCTGATCGCTCATTCCTATAGGGGGTAAAACCATGTCCCAAAGGTCACCGGGCCTGGTGTCA
Source organism: Nothobranchius furzeri (assembly GCF_043380555.1). Lineage (NCBI taxonomy): Eukaryota > Metazoa > Chordata > Actinopteri > Cyprinodontiformes > Nothobranchiidae > Nothobranchius > Nothobranchius furzeri. The sequence goes on from NC_091756.1 coordinate 14,629,682, forward strand.
CTTTAAAGAAGTAGTCCAGTTACACCTTTGTGGGCTTATAACTTGGCTTCTGAATGTCCTAGAGAGGTTAGGTTTGTTTTAGTGTTCTCCAATCAACAGCCCCTACAACCCTAAAAAGGAATGGAGTCATTAGCACTTATGGTTTGTAAATGGCACCCAGAATTATGTTGCACAAAGCACAATTTCACATCATTCTGGGTTCATTTGTGTGAAAACAAGGTCCAATCAGGCTGAAACGTTACAGGAAGGTAGAATCTATTGAGTTGTAAGTGATCTGAATGTTTCATGATGATAGCACTTTCCTAAGGGGGTCAAACCATGTCCCAAAGGTCACCGGATCTGGTGTCAATTTAAAGTAGTAGTCCAGTTACACATTTGTGGGCTTATAATTTGACTTCTGAATGTCCTAAGCCCCTTTCAGACAGGCCATGAAAAACGGAAATTTGCCGGAATCTGTCCGTAAGACCTTTCTGTCTGATTGACACATGGCATAGTTTGACCCCCTTAGGAAAAGTGCGATCATCATGAAATGTTCAGATCACTTACAACTCAATAGATTCTACCTTCCTGTATTGTTTCAGCCTGATTGGACCTTGTTTTCACACAAATGAACCCAGAATGATGTGAAATTGTGCTTCGTGCAACATAATTCTGGGTGCCTTTTAAAAACCATAAGTGCTAATGTCTCCATTCCTTTTTGTGGTTGTAGGGCCTGTTGATTGGAGTACACTAAAGCAAACCTGATCGCTCTAGGACATTCAGAAGCCAAGTTATAAGCCCACAAATGTGTAACTGGACTACTTCTTTAAATTGACACCAGATCCGGTGACCTTTGGGACATGGTTTGACCCCCTTAGGAAAGTGCTATCATCATGAAACGTTCAGATCACTTACAACTCAATAGATTCTACCTTCCTGTAACGTTTCAGCCTGATTGGACCTTGTTTTCACACAAATGAACCCAGAATGATGTGAAATTGTGCTTCGTGCAACATAATTCTGGGTGCCATTTACAAACCATAAGTGCTAATGACTCCATTCCTTTTTGTGGTTGTAGGGGCTGTTGACTGGAGTACACTAAAACAAACCTGACCTCTCTAGGACATTCAGAAGCCAAGTTATAAGCCCACAAAGGTGTAACTGGACTACTTCTTTAAAGTGACACCAGGCCCGGTGACCTTTAGGACATGGTTTGACCCCCTTAGGAAAGTGCTATCATCATGAAATGTTCAGATCACTTACAACTCAATAGATTCTACCTTCCTGTAACGTTTCAGCCTGATTGGACCTTGTTTTCACACAAATGAACCCAGAATGATGTGAAATTGTGCTTCGTGCAACATAAATCTGGGTGCCATTTACAAACCATAAGTGCTAATGACTCCATTCCTTTTTGTGGTTGTAGGGGCTGTTGACTGGAGTACACTAAAACAAACCTGACCTCTCTAGGACATTCAGAAGCCAAGTTATAAGCCCACAAAGGTGTAACTTGACTACTTCTTTAAAGTGACACCAGGCCCGGTGACCTTTAGGACATGGTTTGACCCCCTATGGGAATGTGAGATAATCATGAAACGTTCAGATCACTTACAACTCAATAGATTCTACCTTCTTGTAACGTTTCAGCCTGATTGGACCTTGTTTTCACACAAATGGACCCAGAATGATGTGAAATTGTGCTTCGTGCAACATAATTCTGGGTGCCATTTACAAACCATAAGTCCTAATGACTCCATTCCTTTTGTGGTTGTAGGGGCTGTTGATTGGAGTACACTAAAACAAACCTGATCTCTCTAGGACATTCAGAAGCCAAGTTATAAGCCCACAAATGTGTAACTGGACTACTTCTTTAAATTGACACCAGATCCGGTGACCTTTGGGACATGGTTTGATCCCCTTAGGAAAGCGCTATCATCATGAAACGTTCAGATCACTTACAACTAAATAGATTCTACCTTCCTGTAACGTTTCAGCCTGATTGGACCTTGTTTTCACAAAAATGAACCCAGAATGATGTGAAATTGTGCTTCGTGCAACATAATTCTGGGTGCCATTTACAAACCATAAATGCTAATGACTCCATTCCTTTTTGTGGTTGTAGGGGCTGTTGATTGGAGTACATTAAAACAAACCTGATCTCTCTAGGACATTCAGAAGCCAAGTTATAAGCCCACAAATGTGTAGCTGGACTACTTCTTTAAATTGACACTTGGCCCGGTGACCTTTGGGACATGGTTTGACCCCCTATAGGAATGTGTGATCATCTTGAAACGTTCAGATCACTTACAACTCAATAGATTCTACCTTCTTGTAGCGTTTCAGCTGGATTGGACCTTGTTTTCACACAAATTGACCCAGAATGATGTGAAATTGTGTTTCGTGCAACATAATTCTGGGTGCCACTTACAAACTATAAGTGCTAATGACTCCATTCCTTTTTGTGGTTGTAGGGGCTGTTGATTGGAGTACATTAAAACAAACCTGATCTCTCTAGGACATTCAGAAGCCAAGTTATAAGCCCACAAATGTGTAACTGGACTACTTTAAATTGACACCAGATCCAGTGACCTTTGGGACATGGTTTGACCCCCTTAGGAAAGTGCTATCATCATGAAACGTTCAGATCACTTACAACTCAATAGATTCTACCTTCCTGTAACGTTTCAGCCTGATTGGACCTTGTTTTCACACAAATGGACCCAGAATGATGTGAAATGGTGCTTCGTGCAACATAATTCTGGGTGCCATTTACAAACCATAAGTGCTAATGACTCCATTCCTTTTTGTGGTTGAAGGGGCTGTTGATTGGAGTACACTAAAACAAACCTAACCTCTCTAGGACATTGAGAAGCCAAGTTATAAGCCCACAAAGGTGTAACTGGACTACTTCTTTAAAGTGACACCAGGCCCGGTGACCTTTGGGACATGGTTTTACCCCCTATAGGAATGTGCGATTATCTTGAAACGTTCAGATCACTTACAACTCAATAGATTCTACCTTCTTGTAGCGTTTCAGCCTGATTGGACCTTGTTTTCACACAAATGGACCCAGAATGATGTGAAATTGTGCTTCGTGCAACATAATTCTGGATGTCATTTACAAACCATAAGTGCTAATGACTCCATTCCTTTTTGTGGTTGTAGGGGCTGTTGATTGGAGTACACTAAAACAAACCTGATCTCTCTAGGACATTCAGAAGCCAAGTTATAAGCCCACAAATGTGTAACTGGACTACTTCTTTAAATTGACACCAGCTCCGGTGATCTTTGGGACATGGTTTGACCCCCTTAGGAAAGTGCTATCATCATGAAACGTTCAGATCACTTACAACTCAGTAGATTCTACCTTCCTGTAACGTTTCAGCCTGATTGGACCTTGTTTTCACACAAATGAACCCAGAATGTTGTGAAATTGTGCTTCGTGCAACATAATTCTGGGTGCCATTTAAAAACCATAAGTGCTAATGACTCCATTCCTTTTTGTGGTTGTAGGGGCTGTTGATTGGAGTACACTAAAACAACCCTGACCTCTCTAGGACATTCAGAAGCCAAGTTATAAGCCCACAAATGTGTAACTGGACTACTTCTTTAAAGTGACACCAGATCCGGTGACCTTTGGGACATGGTTTGACCCCCTTAGGAAAGTGCGATCATCATGAAACGTTCAGATCACTTACAACTCAATAGATTCTACCTTCCTGTATTGTTTCAGCCTGATTGGACCTTGTTTTCACACAAATGAACCCAGAATGATGTGAAATTGTGCTTCGTGCAACATAATTCTGGGTGCCATTTAAAAACCATAAGTGCTAATGTCTCCATTCCTTTTTGTGGTTGTAGGGGCTGTTGATTGGAGTACACTAAAGCAAACCTGATCGCTCTAGGACATTCAGAAGCCAAGTTATAAGCCCACAAATGTGTAACTGGACTACTTCTTTAAATTGACACCAGATCCGTTGACCTTTGGGACATGGTTTGACCCCTTAGGAAAGTGCTATCATCATGAAACGTTCAGATCACTTACAACTCAATAGATTCTACCTTCCTGTAACGTTTCAGCCTGATTGGACCTTGTTTTCACACAAATGGACTCAGAATGATGTGAAATTGTGCTTCGTGCAACATAATTCTGGGTGCCATTTACAAACCATAAGTGCTAATGACTCCATTCGTTTTTGTGGTTGTAGGGGCTGTTTATTGGAGTACACTAAAACAAACCTGACCTCTCTAGGACATTCAGAAGCCAAGTTATAAGCCCACAAAGGTGTAAATGGACTACTTCTTTAAAGTGACACCAGGCCCGGTGACCTTTGGGACATGGTTTGACCCCCTATGGGAATGTGAGATCATCATGAAACGTTCAGATCACTTACAACTCAATAGATTCTACCTTCTTGTAACGTTTCAGCCTGATTGGACCTTGTTTTCACACAAATGGACCCAGAATGATGTGAAATTGTGCTTCGTGCAACATAATTCTGGGTGCCATTTACAAACCATAAGTGCTAATGACTCCATTCCTTTTGTGGTTGTAGGGGCTGTTGATTGGAGTACACTAAAACAAACCTGATCTCTCTAGGACATTCAGAAGCCAAGTTATAAGCCCACAAATGTGTAACTGGACTACTTCTTTAAATTGACACCAGATCCGGTGACCTTTGGGACATGGTTTGACCCCCTTAGGAAAGTGCTATCATCATGAAAAGTTCAGATCACTTACAACTCAATAGATTCTACCTTCCTGTGACGTTTCAGCCTGATTGGACCTTGTTTTCACACAAATGGACCCAGAAAGATGTGAAATTGTGCTTCGTGCAACATAATTCTGGGTGCCATTTACAAACCATAAGTGCTAATGACTCCATTCCTTTTTGTGGTTGTAGGGGCTGTTGATTGGAGTACATTAAAACAAACCTGATCTCTCTAGGACATTCAGAAGCCATGTTATAAGCCCACAAATGTGTAACTGGACTGCTTCTTTAAATTAACACCAGATCCGGTGACCTTTGGGACATGGTTTGACCCCATTAGGAAAGTGCTATCATCATGAAACGTTCAGATAACTTACAACTCAGTAGATTCTACCTTCCTGTAACGTTTCAGCCTGATTGGACCTTGTTTTCACACAAATGGACCCAGAATGATGTGAAATTGTGCTTCGTGCAACATAATTCTGGATGTCATTTACAAACCATAAGTGCTAATGACTCCATTCCTTTTTGTGGTTGTAGGGGCTGTTGATTGGAGTACACTAAAACAAACCTGATCTCTCTAGGACATTCAGAAGCCAAGTTATAAGCCCACAAATGTGTAACTGGACTACTTCTTTAAATTGACACCAGATCCGGTGATCTTTGGGACATAGTTTGACCCCCTTAGGAAAGTGCTATCATCATGAAACGTTCAGATCACTTACAACTCAGTAGATTCTACCTTCCTGTAACGTTTCAGCCTGATTGGACCTTGTTTTCACACAAATGAACCCAGAATGTTGTGAAATTGTGCTTCGTGCAACATAATTCTGGGTGCCATTTAAAAACCATAAGTGCTAATGACTCCATTCCTTTTTGTGGTTGTAGGGGCTGTTGATTGGAGTACACTAAAACAACCCTGACCTCTCTAGGACATTCAGAAGCCAAGTTATAAGCCCACAAATGTGTAACTGGACTACTTCTTTAAAGTGACACCAGATCCGGTGACCTTTGGGACATGGTTTGACCCCCTTAGGAAAGTGCGATCATCATGAAACGTTCAGATCACTTACAACTCAATAGATTCTACTGATTGGACCTTGTTTTCACACAAATGAACCCAGAATGATGTGAAATTGTGCTTCGTGCAACATAATTCTGGGTGCCATTTAAAAACCATAAGTGCTAATGTCTCCATTCCTTTTTGTGGTTGTAGGGGCTGTTGATTGGAGTACACTAAAGCAAACCTGATCGCTCTAGGACATTCAGAAGCCAAGTTATAAGCCCACAAATGTGTAACTGGACTACTTCTTTAAATTGACACCAGATCCGTTGACCTTTGGGACATGGTTTGACCCCTTAGGAAAGTGCTATCATCATGAAACGTTCAGATCACTTACAACTCAATAGATTCTACCTTCCTGTAACGTTTCAGCCTGATTGGACCTTGTTTTCACACAAATGAACCCAGAATGATGTGAAATTGTGCTTCGTGCAACATAATTCTGGGTGCCATTTACAAACCATAAATGCTAATGACTCCATTCCTTTTTGTGGTTGTAGGGGCTGTTGATTGGAGTACATTAAAACAAACCTGATCTCTCTAGGACATTCAGAAGCCAAGTTATAAGTCCACAAATGTGTAACTGGACTACTTCTTTAAATTGACACCAGATCCGGTGACCTTTGGGACATGGTTTGTCCCCCATAGGAAAGTGCTATCATCATGAAACGTTCAGATCACTTACAACTCAATAGATTCTACCTTCCTGTAACGTTTCAGCCTGATTGGACCTTGTTTTCACACAAATGGACTCAGAATGATGTGAAATTGTGCTTCGTGTAACATAATTCTGGGTGCCATTTACAAACCATAAGTGCTAATGACTCCATTCCTTTTTGTGGTTGAAGGGGCTGTTGATTGGAGTACACTAAAACAAACCTAACCTCTCTAGGACATTCAGAAGCCAAGTTATAAGCCCACAAAGGTGTAACTGGACTACTTCTTTAAAGTGACACCAGGCCTGGTGACCTTTGGGACATGGTTTTACCCCCTATAGGAATGTGCGATTATCTTGAAACGTTCAGATCACTTACAACTCAATAGATTCTACCTTCTTGTAGCGTTTCAGCCTGATTGGACCTTGTTTTCACACAAATGGACCCAGAATGATGTGAAATTGTGCTTCGTGCAACATAATTCTGGATGTCATTTACAAACCATAAGTGCTAATGACTCCATTCCTTTTTGTGGTTGTAGGGGCTGTTGATTGGAGTACACTAAAACAAACCTGATCTCTCTAGGACATTCAGAAGCCAAGTTATAAGCCCACAAATGTGTAACTGGACTACTTCTTTAAATTGACACCAGATCCGGCGATCTTTGGGACATGGTTTGACCCCCTTAGGAAAGTGCTATCATCATGAAACGTTCAGATCACTTACAACTCAGTAGATTCTACCTTCCTGTAACGTTTCAGCCTGATTGGACCTTGTTTTCACACAAATGAACCCAGAATGTTGTGAAATTGTGCTTCGTGCAACATAATTCTGGGTGCCATTTAAAAACCATAAGTGCTAATGACTCCATTCCTTTTTGTGGTTGTAGGGGCTGTTGATTGGAGTACACTAAAACAACCCTGACCTCTCTAGGACATTCAGAAGCCAAGTTATAAGCCCACAAATGTGTAACTGGACTACTTCTTTAAAGTGACACCAGATCCGGTGACCTTTGGGACATGGTTTGACCCCCTATGGGAATGTGAGATCATCATGAAACGTTCAGATCACTTACAACTCAATAGATTCTACCTTCTTGTAACGTTTCAGCCTGATTGGACCTTGTTTTCACACAAATGAACCCAGAATGATGTGAAATTGTGCTTCGTGCAACATAATTCTGGGTGCCATTTACAAACCATAAGTGCTAATGACTCCATTCCTTTTGTGGTTGTAGGGGCTGTTGATTGGAGTACACTAAAACAAACCTGATCTCTCTAGGACATTCAGAAGCCAAGTTATAAGCCCACAAATGTGTAACTGGACTACTTCTTTAAATTGACACCAGATCCGGTGACCTTTGGGACATGGTTTGACCCCCTTAGGAAAGTGCTATCATCATGAAAAGTTCAGATCACTTACAACTCAATAGATTCTACCTTCCTGTGACGTTTCAGCCTGATTGGACCTTGTTTTCACACAAATGGACCCAGAATGATGTGAAATTGTGCTTCGTGCAACATAATTCTGGGTGCCATTTACAAACCATAAGTGCTAATGACTCCATTCCTTTTTGTGGTTGTAGGGGCTGTTGATTGGAGTACACTAAAACAAACCTAACCTCTCTAGGACATTCAGAAGCCAAGTTATAAGCCCACAAAGGTGTAACTGGACTACTTCTTTAAAGTGACAACAGGCCCGGTGACCTTTGGGACATGGTTTTACCCAACATAGGAATGTGCGATCATCTTGAAATGTTCAGATCACTTACAACTCAATAGATTCTACCTTCTTGTAGCGTTTCAGCCTGATTGGACCTTGTTTTCACACAAATGGACCCAGAATGATGTGAAATTGTGCTTCGTGCAACATAATTTTGGGTGCCATTTAAAAACCATAAGTGCTAATGTCTCCATTCCTTTTTGTGGTTGTATGGGCTGTTGATTGGAGTACACTAAAGCAAACCTGATCGCTCTAGGACATTCAGAAGCCAAGTTATAAGCCCACAAATGTGTAACTGGACTACTTCTTTAAATTGACACCAGATCTGGTGACCTTTGGGACATGGTTTGACCCCCTTAGGAAAGTGCTATCATCATGAAACGTTCAGATCACTTACAACTCAATAGATTCTACCTTCCTGTAACGTTTCAGCCTGATTGGACCTTGTTTTCACACAAATGGACCCAGAATGATGTGAAATTGTGCTTCGTGCAACATAATTCTGGGTGCCATTTACAAACCATAAGTGCTAATGACTCCATTCCTTTTTGTGGTTGTAGGGGCTGTTGATTGGAGTACACTAAAACAAACCTGACCTCTCTAGGACATTCAGAAGCCAAGTTATAAGCCCACAAAGGTGTAACTGGACTACTTCTTTAAAGTGACACCAGGCCCGGTGACCTTTGGGACATGGTTTGACCCCCTATGGGAATGTGAGATCATCATGAAACGTTCAGATCACTTACAACTCAATAGATTCTACCTTCTTGTAATGTTTCAGCCTGATTGGACCTTGTTTTCACACAAATGGACCCAGAATGATGTGAAATTGTGCTTCGTGCAACATAATTCTGGGTGCCATTTACAAACCATAAGGCTAATGACTCCATTCCTTTTGTGGTTGTAGGGGCTGTTGATTGGAGTACACTAAAACAAACCTGATCTCTCTAGGACATTCAGAAGCCAAGTTATAAGCCCACAAATGTGTAACTGGACTACTTCTTTAAATTGACACCAGATCCGGTGACCTTTGGGACATGGTTTGATCCACTTAGGAAAGCGCTATCATCATGAAACGTTCAGATCACTTACAACTCAATAGATTCTAGCTTCCAGTAACGTTTCAGCCTGATTGGACCTTGTTCTCACACAAATGAACCCAGAATGATGTGAAATTGTGCTTCGTGCAAAATAATTCTGGGTGCCATTTACAAACCATAAGTGCTAATGACTCCATTCCTTTTTGTGGTTGTAGGGAGTGTTGATTGGAGTACACTAAAACAAACCTAACCTCTCTAGGACATTCAGGAGCCAAGTTATAAGCCCACAAAGGTGTAACTGGACTACTTCTTTAAAGTGACACTTGGCCCGGTGACCTTTGGGACATGGTTTGACCCCCTATAGGAATGTGCGATCATCTTGAAACGTTCAGATCACTTACAACTCAATAGATTCTACCTTCTTGTAGCGTTTCAGCCGGATTGGACCTTGTATTCACACAAATTGACCCAGAATGATGTGAAATTGTGCTTCGTGCAACATAATTCTGGGTGCCACATACAAACTATAAGTGCTAATGACTCCATTCCTTTTTGTGGTTGTAGGGGCTGTTGATTGGAGTACATTAAAACAAACCTGATCTCTCTAGGACATTCAGAAGCCAAGTTATAAGCCCACAAAGGTGTAACTGGACTACTTCTTTAAAGTGACACCAGGCCCGGTGACCTTTGGGACATGGTTTTACCCCCTATAGGAATGTGCGATCATCTTGAAACGTTCAGATCACTTACAACTCAATAGATTCTACCTTCTTGTAGCGTTTCAGCCTGATTGGACCTTGTTTTCACACAAATGGACCCAGAATGATGTGAAATTGTGCTTCGTGCAACATAATTCTGGGTGCCATTTACAAACCATAAGTGCTAATGACTCCATTCCTTTTTGTGGTTGTAGGGGCTGTTGATTGGAGTTCACTAAAACAAACCTGATCTCTCTAGGACATTCAGAAGCCAAGTTATAAGCCCACAAATGTGTAACTGGACTACTTCTTTAAATTGACACCAGATCCGGTGATCTTTGGGACATGGTTTGACCCCCTTAGGAAAGTGCTATCATCATGAAACGTTCAGATCACTTACAACTCAGTAGATTCTACCTTCCTGTAACGTTTCAGCCTGATTGGACCTTGTTTTCACACAAATGAACCCAGAATGATGTGAAATTGTGCTTCGTGCAACATAATTCTGGGTGCCATTTAAAAACCATAAGTGCTAATGTCTCCATTCCTTTTTGTGGTTGTAGGGGCTGTTGATTGGAGTACACTAAAACAAACCTGATCTCTCTAGGACATTCAGAAGCCAAGTTATAAGCCCACAAATGTGTAACTGGACTACTTCTTTAAATTGACACCAGATCCGGTGACCTTTGGGACATGGTTTGACCCCCTTAGGAAAGTGCTATCATCATGAAACGTTCAGATCACTTACAACTCAATAGATTCTACCTTCCTGTAACGTTTCAGCCTGATTGGACCTTGTTTTCACACAAATGAACCCAGAATGATGTGAAATTGTGCTTCGTGCAACATAATTCTGGGTGCCATTTACAAACCATAAATGCTAATGACTCCATTCCTTTTTGTGGTTGTAGGGGCTGTTGATTGGAGTACATTAAAACAAACCTGATCTCTCTAGGACATTCAGAAGCCAAGTTATAAGTCCACAAATGTGTAACTGGACTACTTTAAATTGACACCAGATCCGGTGACCTTTGGGACATGGTTTGACCCCCTTAGGAAAGTGCTATCATCATGAAACGTTCAGATCACTTACAACTCAATAGATTCTACCTTCCTGTAACGTTTCAGCCTGATTGGACCTTGTTTTCACACAAATGGACCCAGAATGATGTGAAATTGTGCTTCGTGCAACATAATTCTCTGTGCCATTTACAAACCATAAGTGCTAATGACTCCATTCCTTTTTGTGGTTGTAGGGGCTGTTGACTGGAGTGCACTAAAACAAACCTGACCTCTCTAGGACATTCAGAAGCCAAGTTATAAGCCCACAAAGGTGTAACTGGACTACTTCTTTAAAGTGACACCAGGCCCGGTGACCTTTAGGACATGGTTTGACCCCCTATGGGAATGTGAGATAATCATGAAACGTTCAGATCACTTACAACTCAATAGATTCTACCTTCTTGTAACGTTTCAGCCTGATTGGACCTTGTTTTCACACAAATGGACCCAGAATGATGTGAAATTGTGCTTCGTGCAACATAATTCTGGGTGCCATTTACAAACCATAAGTGCTAATGACTCCATTCCTTTTGTGATTGTAGGGGCTGTTGATTGGAGTACACTAAAACAAACCTGATCTCTCTAGGACATTCAGAAGCCAAGTTATAAGCCCACAAATGTGTAACTGGACTACTTCTTTAAATTGACACCAGATCCGGTGACCTTTGGGACATGGTTTGATCCCCTTAGGAAAGCGCTATCATCATGAAACGTTCAGATCACTTACAACTAAATAGATTCTACCTTCCTGTAACGTTTCAGCCTGATTGGACCTTGTTTTCACACAAATGAACCCAGAATGATGTGAAATTGTGCTTCGTGCAACATAATTCTGGGTGCCATTTACAAACCATAAATGCTAATGACTCCATTCCTTTTTGTGGTTGTAGGGGCTGTTGATTGGAGTACATTAAAACAAACCTGATCTCTCTAGGACATTCAGAAGCCAAGTTATAAGCCCACAAATGTGTAACTGGACTACTTCTTTAAATTGACACCAGATCCGGTGACCTTTGGGACATGGTTTGACCCCCTTAGGAAAGTGCTATCATCATGAAACGTTCAGATCACTTACAACTCAATAGATTCTACCTTCCTGTAACGTATCAGCCTGATTGGACCTTGTTTTCACACAAATGGACCCAGAATGATGTGAAATTGTGCAATGATGTGAAATTGTGCTTCGTGCAACATAATTCTGGGTGCCATTTACAAACCATAAGTGCTAATGACTCCATTCCTTTTTTGTAGTTGTAGGGGCTGTTGATTGGAGTATACTAAAACAAACCTGATCTCTCTAGGACATTCAGAAGCCAAGTTATAAGCCCACAAAGGTGTAACTGGACTACTTCTTTAAAGTGACACTTGGCCCGGTGACCTTTGGGACATGGTTTGACCCCCTATAGGAATGTGCAATCATCTTGAAACGTTCAGATCACTTACAACTCAATAGATTCTACCTTCTTGTAGCGTTTCAGCCGGATTGGACCTTGTTTTCACACAAATTGACCCAGAATGATGTGAAATTGTGCTTCGTGCAACATAATTCTGGGTGCCACTTACAATCCATAAGTGCTAATGACTCCATTCCTTTTTGTGGTTGTAGGGGCTGTTGATTGGAGTACACTAAAACAAACCTGATCTCTCTAGGACATTCAGAAGCCAAGTTATAAGCCCACAAATGTGTAACTGGACTACTTCTTTAAATTGACACCAGATCCGGTGATCTTTGGGACATGGTTTGACCCCCTTAGGAAAGTGCTATCATCATGAAACGTTCAGATCACTTACAACTCAGTAGATTCTACCTTCCTGTAACGTTTCAGCCTGATTGGACCTTGTTTTCACACAAATGAACCCAGAATGATGTGAAATTGTGCTTCGTGCAACATAATTCTGGGTGCCATTTAAAAACCATAAGTGCTAATGTCTCCATTCCTTTTTGTGGTTGTAGGGGCTGTTGATTGGAGTACACTAAAGCAAACCTGATCGCTCTAGGACATTCAGAAGCCAAGTTATAAGCCCACAAATGTGTAACTGGACTACTTCTTTAAATTGACACCAGATCCGGTGACCTTTGGGACATGGTTTGACCCCCTTAGGAAAGTGCTATCATCATGAAACGTTCAGATCACTTACAACTCAATAGATTCTACCTTCCTGTAACGTTTCAGCCTGATTGGACCTTGTTTTCACACAAATGAACCCAGAATGATGTGAAATTGTGCTTCGTGCAACAAAATTCTGGGTGCCATTTAAAAGCCATAAGTGCTAATGACTCCATTCCTTTTTGTGGTTGTAGGGGCTGTTGATTGGAGTACACTAAAACAAACCTGATCTCTCTAGGACATTCAGAAGCCAAGTTATAAGCCCACAAATGTGTAACTGGACTACTTCTTTAAATTGACACCAGATCCGGTGACCTTTGGGACATGGTTTGATCCCCTTAGGAAAGCGCTATCATCATGAAACGTTCAGATCACTTACAACTAAATAGATTCTACCTTCCTGTAATGTTTCAGCCTGATTGGACCTTGTTTTCACACAAATGGACCCAGAATGATGTGAAATTGTGCTTCGTGCAACATAATTCTGGGTGCCATTTACAAACCATAAGTGCTAATGACTCCATTCCTTTTTGTGGTTGTAGGGGCTGTTGATTGGAGTACACTAAAACAAACCTGATCTCTCTAGGACATTCAGAAGCCAAGTTATAAGCCCACAAAGGTGTAACTGGACTACTTCTTTAGACACCAGATCCGGTGACCTTTGGGACATGGTTTGACCCCCTTAGGGAAGTGCTATCATCATGAAACGTTCAGATCACTTACAACTTAATAGATTCTACCTTCCTGTAATGTTTCAGCCTGATTGGACCTTGTTTTCACACAAATGGACCCAGAATGATGTGAAATTGTGCTTCGTGCAACATAATTCTGGGTGCCATTTACAAACCATAAGTGCTAATGACTCCATTCCTTTTTGTGGTTGTAGGGGCTGTTGATTGGAGTACACTAAAACAAACCTGATCTCTCTAGGACATTCAGAAGCCAAGTTATAAGCCCACAAATGTGTAACTGGACTACTTCTTTAAATTGACACCAGATCCGGTGACCTTTGGGACATGGTTTGAACCCCTTAGGAAAGTGCTATCATCATGAAACGTTCAGATCACTTACAACTCAATAGATTCTACCTTCCTGTAACGTTTCAGCCTGATTGGACCTTGTTTTCACACAAATGAACCCAGAATGATGTGAAATTGTGCTTCGTGCAACATAATTCTGGGTGCCATTTAAAAACCATAAGTGCTAATGACTCCATTCCTTTTTGTGGTTGTAGGGGCTGTTGATTGGAGTACACTAAAACAAACCTGATCGCTCTAGGACATTCAGAAGCCAAGTTATAAGCCCACAAATGTGTAACTGGACTACTTCTTTAAATTGACACCAGATCCGGTGACCTTTGGGACATGGTTTGACCCCCTTAGGAAAGTGCTATCATCATGAAACGTTCAGATCACTTACAACTCAATAGATTCTACCTTCCTGTAACATTTCAGCCTGATTGGACCTTGTTTTCATACAAATGAACCCAGAATGATGTGAAATTGTGCTTCGTGCAATGTAATTCTGGGTGCCATTTACAAACCATAAGTGCTAATGACTCCATTCCTTTTTGTGGTTGAAGGGGCTTTTGATTAGAGTACACTAAAAAAAACCTAACCTCTCTAGGACATTCAGAAGCCAAGTTATAAGCCCACAAAGGTGTAACTGGACTACTTCTTTAAAGTGACACCAGGCCCGGTGACATTTGGGACATGGTTTGACCCCCTATAGGCATGTGCGATCATCTTGAAACGTTCAGATCACTTACAACTCAATAGATTCTACCTTCCTGTATTGTTTCAGCCTGATTGGACCTTGTTTTTACACAAATGAACCCAGAATGATGTGAAATTGTGCTTCGTGCAACATAATTCTGGGTGCCATTTAAAAACCATAAGTGCTAATGTCTCCATTCCTTTTTGTGGTTGTAGGGGCTGTTGATTGGAGTACACTAAAACAAACCTGATCGCTCTAGGACATTCAGAAGCCAAGGTTTAAGCCCACAAATGTGTAACTGGACTACTACTTTAAATTGACACCAGATCCGGTGACCTTTGGGACATGGTTTGACCCCCTTAGGAAAGGGCTATCATCATGAAACGTTCAGATCACTTACAACGCAATAGATTCTACCTTCCTGTAACGTTTCAGCCTGATTGGACCTTGTTTTCACACAAATGAACCCAGAATGATGTGAAATTGTGCTTCGTGCAACATAATTCTGGGTGCCATTTAAAAACCATAAGTCTAATGACTCCATTCCTTTTTGTGGTTGTAGGGGCTGTTTATTGGAGTATACTAAAACAAACCTGATCTCTCTAGGACATTCAGAAGCCAAGTTATAAGCCCACAAATTTGTAACTGGACTACTTCTTTAGACACCAGATCCGGTGACCTTTGGGACATGGTTTGACCCCCTTAGGGAAGTGCTATCATCATGAAACGTTCAGATCACTTACAACTTAATAGATTCTACCTTCCTGTAATGTTTCAGGCTGATTGGACCTTGTTTTAACACAAATGGACCCAGAATGATGTGAAATTGTGCTTCGTGCAACATAATTCTGGGTGCCATTTACAAACCATAAGTGTTAATGACTCCATTCCTTTTTGTGGTTGTAGGGGCTGTTGATTGGAGTACACTAAAACAAACCTGACCTCTCTAGGACATTCAGAAGCCAAGTTATAAGCCCACAAATGTGTAACTGGACTACTTCTTTAAAGTGACACCAGATCCGGTGACCTTTGGGACATGGTTTGACCCCCTTAGGAAAGTGCTATCATCATGAAACGTTCAGATCACTTACAACTCAATAGATTCTACCTTCCTGTAACGTTTCAGCCTGATTGGACCTTGTTTTCGCACAAATGGACCCAGAATCATGTGAAATTGTGCTTCGTGCAACATAATTCTGGGTGCCATTTAAAAACCATAAGTGCTAATGACTCCATTCCTTTTTGTGGTTGTAGGGGCTGTTGATTGGAGTACACTAAAACAAACCTAACCTCTCTAGGACATTCAGAAGAAAAGTTATAAGCCCACAAAGGTGTAACTGGACTACTTCTTTAAAGTGACACCTGATCCGGTGACCTTTGGGACATGGTTTAACCCCCTTAGGAAAGTGCTATCATCATGAAACGTTCAGATCACTTACAACTCAATAGATTCTACCTTCCTGTAACGTTTCAGCCTGATTGGACCTTGTTTTCACACAAATGGACCCAGAATGATGTGAAATTGTGCTTCGTGCAACATAATTCTGGGTGCCATTAAAAACCATAAGTGCTAATGACTCCATTCCTTTTTTGTGGTTGTAGGGGCTGTTGATTGGAGTACACTAAAATAAACCTGATCTCTCTAGGACATTCAGAAGCCAAGTTATAAGCCCACAAATGTGTAACTGGACTACTTCTTTAAAGTGACACCAGGCCCGGTGACCTTTGGGACATGGTTTTACCCCCTATAGGAATGTGCGATCATCTTGAAACGTTCAGATCACTTACAACTCAATAGATTCTACCTTCTTGTAGCGTTTCAGCCTGATTGGACCTTGTTTTCACACAAATGGACCCAGAATGATGTGAAATTGTGCTTCGTGCAACATAATTCTGGGTGCCATTTACAAACCGTAAGTGCTAATGACTCCATTCCTTTTTGTGGTTGTAGGGGCTGTTGATTGGAGTATACTAAAACAAACCTGATCTCTCTAGGACATTCAGAAGCCAAGTTATAAGCCCACAAATGTGTAACTGGACTACTTCTTTCGACACCAGATCCGGTGACCTTTGGGACATGGTTTGACCCCCTTAGGAAAGTGCTATCATCATGAAACATTCAGATCACTTACAACTCAATAGATTCTACCTTCCTGTAACGATTCAGCCTGATTGGACCTTGTTTTCACACAAATGAACCCAGAATGATGTGAAATTGTGCTTCGTGCAACATAATTCTGGGTGCCATTTAAAAACCATAAGTGCTAATGTCTCCATTCCTTTTTGTGGTTCTAGGGGCTGTTGATTGGAGTACACTAAAACAAACCTGATCGCTCTAGGACATTCAGAAGCCAAGTTATAAGCCCACAAATGTGTAACTGGACTACTTCTTTAAATTGACACCAGATCCGGTGACCTTTGAGACATGGTTTGACCCCCTTAGGAAAGTGCTATCATCATGAAACCTTCAGATCACATCCAACTCAATAGATTCTACCTTCATGTAACGTTTCAGCCTGATTGGACCTTGTTTTCACACAAATGAACCCAGAATGATGTGAAATTGTGCTTTGTGCAACATAATTCTGGGTGCCATTTAAAAGCCATAAGTGCTAATGACTCCATTCCTTTTTGTGGTTGTAGGGGCTGTTGATTGGAGTACACTAAAACAAACCTGATCGCTCTAGGACCTTCAGAAGCCAAGTTATAAGCCCACAAATGTGTAACTGGACTACTTCTTTAAATTGACACCAGATCCAGTGACCTTTGGGACATGGTTTGACCCCCTTAGGAAAGTGCTATCATCATTAAACGTTCAGATCACTTACAACTCAATAGATTCTACCTTCCTGTAACGTTTCAGCCTGATTGGACCTTGTTTTCACACAAATGGACCCAGAATGATGTGAAATAGTGCTTCGTGCAACATAATTTTTGGTGCCATTTACAAACCATAAGTGCTAATGACTCCATTCCTTTTTGTGGTTGTAGGGGCTGTTGATTGGAGTACACTACAATAAACCTGATCTCTCTAGGACATTCAGAAGCCAAGTTATAAGCCCACAAATGTGTAACTGGACTACTTATTTAAATTGACACCAGATCCGGTGACCTTTGGGACATGGTTTGACCCCCTTAGGAAAGTGCTATCATCATTGAACGTTCAGATCACTTACAACTCAATAGATTCTACCTTCCTGTAACGTTTCAGCCTGATTGGACCTTGTTTTCACACAAATGAACCCAGAATGATGTGAAATTGTGCTTCGTGCAACATAATTCTGGGTGCCATTTACAAACCATAAGTGCTAATGACTCCATTCCTTTTTGTGGTTGTAGGGGCTGTAGATTGGAGTACACTAAAACAAACCTAACCTCTCTAGGACATTCAGAAGCCAAGTTATAAGCCCACAAAGGTGTAACTGGACTACTTCTTTAAATTGACACCAGATCCGGTGACCTTTGGGACATGGTTTGACCCCCTTAGGAAAGTGCTATCATCATGAAATGTTCAGATCACTTACAACTCAATAGATTCTACCTTCTTGTAACGTTTCAGCCTGATTGGACCTTGTTTTCACACAAATGGACCCAGAATGATGTGAAATAGTGCTTCGTGCAACATAATTCTGGGTGCCATTTACAAACCATAAGTGCTAATGACTCCATTCCTTTTTGTGGTTGTAGGGGCTGTTGATTGGAGTACACTAAAATAAACTTGATCTCTCTAGGACATTCAGAAGCCAAGTTATAAACCCACACATGTAAAACTGGACTACTTCTTTAAATTGACACCAGATCCGGTGACCTTTGGGACATGGTTTGACCCCCTTAGGAAAGTGCTATCATCATGAAACGTTCAGATCACTTACAACTCAATAGATTCTACCTTCCTGTATTGTTTCAGCCTGATTGGACCTTGTTTTCACACAAATGAACCCAGAATGATGTGAAATTGTGCTTCGTGCAACATAATTCTGGGTGCCATTTAAAAACCATAAGTGCTAATGTCTCCATTCCTTTTTGTGGTTGTAGGGGCTGTTGATTGGAGTACATTAAAACAAACCTGATCTCTCTAGGACATTCAGAAGCCAAGTTATAAGCCCACAAATGTGTAACTGGACTACTTCTTTAAATTGACACCAGATCCGGTGACCTTTGGGACATGGTTTGACCCCCTTAGGAAAGTGCTATCATCATGAAACGTTCAGATCACTTACAACTCAATAGATTCTACCTTCCTGTAACGTTTCAGCCTGATTGGACCTTGTTTTCACACAAATGGACCCAGAATGATGTGAAATTGTGCTTCGTGCAACATAATTCTGGGTGCCATTTAAGAACCATAAGTGCTAATGACTCCATTCCTTTTTGTGGTTGTGGGGGCTGTTGATTGGAGTACACTAAAACAACCCTGATCTCTCTAGGACATTCAGAAGCCAAGTTATAAGCCCACAAAGGTGTAACTGGACTACTTCTTTAAAGTGACACCAGGCCCGGTGACCTTTGGGACATGGTTTGACCCCCTATAGGAAAGTGCTATCATCATGAAACGTTCAGATCACTTATAACTCAATAGATTCTACCTTCCAGTAACGTTTCTGCCTGATTGGACCTTGTTTTCACACAAATGAACCCAGAATGATGTGAAATTTTGCTTCGTGCAACATAATTCTGGGTGCCATTTACAAACCATAAGTGCTAATGACTCCATTCCTTTTTGTGGTTGTAGGGGCTGTTGATTGGAGTACATTAAAACAAACCTGACCTCTCCAGGACATTCAGAAGCCAAGTTATAAGCCCACAAATGTGTAACTGGACTACTACTTTAAATTGACACCAGATCCGGTGACATTTGGGACATGGTTTGACCCCCTTAGGAAAGTGCTATCATCATGAAACGTTCAGATCACTTACAACTCAATAGATTATACCTTTCTGTAACGTTTCAGCCTGATTGGACCTTGTTTTCACACAAATGAACCCAGAATGATGTGAAATTGTGCTTCGTGCAACATAATTCTGGGTGCCATTTAAAAACCATAAGTGCTAATGACTCCATTCCTTTTTGTGGTTGTAGGGGCTGTTGATTGGAGTATACTAAAACAAACCTGATCTCTCTAGGACATTCAGAAGCCAAGTTATAAGCCCACAAATGTGTAACTGGACTACCAGATCCGGTGACCTTTGGGACATGGTTTGACCCCTTAGGGAAGTGCTATCATCATGAAACCTTCAGATCACTTACATTTTAATAGATTCTACCTTCCTGTAACGTTTCAGCCTGACTGGACCTTGTTTTCACACAAATGGACCCAGAATGATGTGAAATTGTGCTTCGTGCAACATAATTCTGGGTGCCATTTACAAACCATAAGTGCTAATGACTCCAATCCTTTTTGTGGTTGTAGGGGCTGTTGATTGGAGTACACTAAAACAAACCTGATCTCTCTAGGACATTCAGAAGCCAAGTTATAAGCCCACAAATGTGTAACTGGACTACTTCTTTAAATTGACACCAGATCCGGTGACCTTTGGGACATGGTTTGACCCCCTTAGGAAAGTGCTATCATTATGAAACGTTCAGATCACTTACAACTCAATAGATTCTACCTTCCTGTAACGTTTCAGCCTGATTGGACCTTGTTTTCACACAAATGAACCCAGAATGATGTGAAATTGTGCTTCGTGCAACATAATTCTGGGTGCCATTTAAAAACCATGAGTGCTAATGACTCCATTCCTTTTTGTGGTTGTAGGGGCTGTTGATTGGAGTACACTAAAACAAACCTGATCGCTCTAGGACATTCAGAAGCCAAGTTATAAGCCCACAAATGTGTAACTGGACTACTTCTTTAAATTGACACCAGATCCGGTGACCTTTGGGACATGGTTTGACCCCCTTAGGAAAATGCGATCATCATGAAACGTTCAGATCACTTACAACGCAATAGATTCTACCTTCCTATAACGTTTCAGCCTGATTGGACTTTGTTTTCACACAAATGAACCCAGAATGATGTGAAATTGTGCTTCGTGCAACATCATTCTGGGTGCCATTTAAAAACCATAAGTCTAATGACTCCATTCCTTTTTGTGGTTGTAGGGGCTGTTGATTGGAGTATACTAAAACAAACCTGATCTCTCTAGGCCATTCAGAAGCCAAGTTATAAGCCCACACACAAAGATGTAACTGGACTACTTCTTTAAAGTGACACTTGGCCCGGTGACCTTTGGGACATGGTTTGACCCCCTATAGGAATGTGCGATCATCTTGAAACGTTCAGATCACTTACAACTCAATAGATTCTACCTTCTTGTAGCGTTTCAGCCGGATTGGACCTTGTTTTCACACAAATTGACCCAGAATCATGTGAAATTGTGCTTAGTGCAGCATAATTCTGGGTGCCATTTAAGAACCATAAGTGCTAATGACTCCATTCCTTTTTGTGGTTGTAGGGGCTGTTGATTGGAGTACACTAAAATAAACCTGATCTCTCTAGGACATTCAGAAGCCAAGTTATAAGCCCACAAATGTGTAACTGGACTACTTCTTTAAATTGACACCAGATCCGGTGACCTTTGGGACATGGTTTGACCCCCTTAGGAAAGCTCTATCATCATGAAACGTTCAGATCACTTACAACTCAATAGATTCTACCTTCCTGTAACGTTTCAGCCTGATTGGACCTTGTTTTCACACAAATGAACCCAGAATGAAGTGAAATTGTGCTTCGTGCAAAATAATTCTGGGTGCCATTTACAAACCATAAGTGCTAATGACTCCATTCCTTTTTGTGGTTGTAGGGGCTGTTGATTGGAGTACACTAAAACAAACCTAACCTCTCTAGGACATTCAGAAGCCAAGTTATAAGCCCACAAATGTGTAACTGGACTACTTCTTTAAATTGACACCAGATCCGGTGACCTTTGGGACATGGTTTGACCCCCTTAGGAAAGTGCTATCATCATGAAACGTTCGGATCACTTACAACTCAATAGATTCTACCTTCTTGTAACGTTTCAGCCTGATTGGACCTTGTTTTCACACAAATGGACCCAGAATGATGTGAAATTGTGCTTCGTGCAACATAATTCTGTGTGCCATTTACAAACCATAAGTGCTAATGACTCCATTCCTTTTTGTGGTTGTAGGGGCTGTTGATTGGAGTACATTAAAACAAACCTGATCTCTCTAGGACATTCAGAAGCCAAGTTATAAGCCTACAAAGATGTAACTGGACTACTTCTTTAAAGTGACACCAGGCCCGGTGACCTTTGGGACATGGTTTTACCCCCTATAGGAATGTGCGATCATCTTGAAACGTTCAGATCACTTAAAACTCAATAGATTCTACCTTCCTGTAACGTTTCAGCCTGATTGGACCTTGTTTTCAC
Organism: Nothobranchius furzeri; assembly: GCF_043380555.1. Classification (NCBI taxonomy): domain Eukaryota; kingdom Metazoa; phylum Chordata; class Actinopteri; order Cyprinodontiformes; family Nothobranchiidae; genus Nothobranchius; species Nothobranchius furzeri. Next base: position 14,651,836 of record NC_091756.1, read on the forward strand.
ACAAATGGACCCAGAATGATGTGAAATTGTGCTTCGTGCAACATAATTCTGGGTGCCATTTAAGAACCATAAGTGCTAATGACTCCATTCCTTTTTGTGGTTGTGGGGGCTGTTGATTGGAGTACACTAAAACAACCCTAATCTCTCTAGGACATTCAGAAGCCAAGTTATAAGCCCACAAAGGTGTAACTGGACTACTTCTTTAAAGTGACACCAGGCCCGGTGACCTTTGGGACATGGTTTGACCCCCTATAGGAAAGTGCTATCATCATGAAACGTTCAGATCACTTACAACTCAATAGATTCTACCTTCCTGTAACGTTTCTGCCTGATTGGACCTTGTTTTCACACAAATGAACCCAGAATGATGTGAAATTTTGCTTCGTGCAACATAATTCTGGGTGCCATTTACAAACCATAAGTGCTAATGACTCCATTCCTTTTTGTGGTTGTAGGGGCTGTTGATTGGAGTACATTAAAACAAACCTGACCTCTCCAGGACATTCAGAAGCCAAGTTATAAGCCCACAAATGTGTAACTGGACTACTACTTTAAATTGACACCAGATCCGGTGACATTTGGGACATGGTTTGACCCCCTTAGGAAAGTGCTATCATCATGAAACGTTCAGATCACTTACAACTCAATAGATTCTACCTTTCTGTAACGTTTCAGCCTGATTGGACCTTGTTTTCACACAAATGAACCCAGAATGATGTGAAATTGTGCTTCGTGCAACATAATTCTGGGTGCCATTTAAAAACCATTAGTGCTAATGACTCCATTCCTTTTTGTGGTTGTAGGGGCTGTTGATTGGAGTATACTAAAACAAACCTGATCTCTCTAGGACATTCAGAAGCCAAGTTATAAGCCCACAAATGTGTAACTGGACTACTTCTTTAGACACCAGATCCGGTGACCTTTGGGACATTGTTTGACCCCCTTAGGGAAGTGCTATCATCATGAAACGTTCAGATCACTTACATTTTAATAGATTCTACCTTCCTGTAACGTTTCAGCCTGATTGGACCTTGTTTTCACACAAATGAACCCAGAATGATGTGAAATTGTGCTTCGTGCAACATAATTCTGGGTGCCATTTAAAAACCATAAGTCTAATGACTCCATTCCTTTTTGTGGTTGTAGGGGCTGTTGATTGGAGTATACTAAAACAAACCTGATCTCTCTAGGACATTCAGAAGCCAAGTTATAAGCCCACAAATTTGTAACTGGACTACTTCTTTAGACACCAGACCCGGTGACCTTTGGGACATGGTTTGACCCCCTTAGGAAAGTGCTATCATCATGAAACGTTCAGATCACTTACAACAATAGATTCTACCTTCCTGTAACGTTTCAGCCTGATTGGACCTTGTTTTCACACAAATGAACCCAGAATGATGTGAAATTGTGCTTCGTGCAACATAATTCTGGGTGCCATTTAAAAACCATAAGTGCTAATGTCTCCATTCCTTTTTGTGGTTCTAGGGGCTGTTGATTGGAGTACACTAAAACAAACCTGATCTCTCTAGGACATTCAGAAGCCAAGTTATAAGCCCACACACAAAGATGTAACTGGACTACTTCTTTAAAGTGACACTTGGCCCGGTGACCTTTGGGACATGGTTTGACCCCCTATAGGAATGTGCGATCATCTTGAAACGTTCAGATCACTTACAACTCAATAGATTCTACCTTCTTGTAGCGTTTCAGCCGGATTGGACCTTGTTTTCACACAAATTGACCCAGAATCATGTGAAATTGTGCTTAGTGCAGCATAATTCTGGGTGCCATTTAAGAACCATAACTGCTAATGACTCCATTCCTTTTTGTGGTTGTAGGGGCTGTTGATTGGAGTACACTAAAATAAACCTGATCTCTCTAGGACATTCAGAAGCCAAGTTATAAGCCCACAAATGTGTAACTGGACTACTTCTTTAAATTGACACCAGATCCGGTGACCTTTGGGACATGGTTTGACCCCCTTAGGAAAGCGCTATCATCATGAAACGTTCAGATCACTTAAAACTCAATAGATTCTAGCTTCCAGTAACGTTTCAGCCTGATTGGACCTTGTTTTCACACAAATGAACCCAGAATGATGTGAAATTGTGCTTCGTGCAAAATAATTCTTGGTGCCATTTACAAACCATAAGTGCTAATGACTCCATTCCTTTTTGTGGTTGTAGGGGCTGTTGATTGGAGTACACTAAAACAAACCTAACCTCTCTAGGACATTCAGAAGCCAAGTTATAAGCCCACAAAGGTGTAACTGGACTACTTCTTTAAAGTGACACTTGGCCCGGTGACCTTTGGGACATGGTTTGACCCCCTATAGGAATGTGCGATCATCTTGAAACGTTCAGATCACTTACAACTCAATAGATTCTACCTTCTTGTAGCGTTTCAGCCGGATTGGACCTTGTTTTCACACAAATTGACCCAGAATGATGTGAAATTGTGCTTCGTGCAACATAATTCTGGGTGCCACTTACAAACCATAAGTGCTAATGACTCCATTCATTTTTGTGGTTGTAGGGGCTGTTGATTGGAGTACATTAAAACAAACCTGATCTCTCTAGGACATTCAGAAGCCAAGTTATAAGCCCACAAATGTGTAACTGGACTACTTCTTTAAATTGACACCAGATCCAGTGACCTTTGGGAGATGGTTTGACCCCCTTAGGAAAGTGCTATCATCATGAAACGTTCAGATCACTTACAACTCAATAGATTCTACCTTCCTGTAACGTTTCAGCCTGATTGGACCTTGTTTTCACACAAATGGACCCAGAATGATGTGAAATTGTGCTTTGTGCAACATAATTCTGGGTGCCATTTAAAAACCCTAAGTGCTAATGACTCCATTCCTTTTTGTGGTTGTAGGGGCTGTTGATTGGAGTACACTAAAATAAACCTGATCTCTCTAGGACATTCAGAAGCCAAGTTATAAGCCCACAAATGTGTAACTGGACTACTTCTTTAAATTGACACCAGATCCGGTGACCCTTGGGACATGGTTTGACCCCCTTAGGAAAGTGCTATCATCATGAAACATTCAGATCACTTACAACTCAATAGATTCTACCTTCCTGTAACGTTTCAGCCTGATTGGACCTTGTTTTCACACAAATGAACCCAGAATGATGTGAAATTGTGCTTCGTGCAACATAATTCTGGGTGCCATTTACAAACCATAAGTGCTAATGACTCCATTCCTTTTTGTGGTTGTAGGGGCTGTTGTTTGGAGAACACTAAAACAAACCTAACCTCTCTAGGACATTCAGAAGCCAAGTTATAAGCCCACAAAGGTGTAACTGGACTACTTCTTTAAAGTGACACCAGGCCCGGTGACCTTTGGGACATGGTTTTACCCCCTATAGGAATGAGCGATCATCTTGAAACGTTCAGATCACTTACAACTCAATAGATTCTACCTTCTTGTAGCGTTTCAGCCTGATTGGACCTTGTTTTCACACAAATGGACCCAGAATGATGTGAAATTGTTCTTCCTGCAACATAATTCTGGGTGTCATTTACAAACCTTAAGTGCTAATGACTCCATTCCTTTTTGTGGTTGTAGGGGCTGTTGATTGGAGTACACTAAAACAAACCTGATCTCTCTAGGACATTCAGAAGCCAAGTTATAAGCCCACAAATGTGTAACTGGACTACTTCTTTAAATTGACACCAGATCCGGTGACCTTTGGGACATGGTTGACCCCCTTAGGAAAGTGCTCTCATCATGAAACGTTCAGATCACTTACAACTCAATAGATTCTACCTTCCTGTAACGTTTCAGCCTGATTGGACCTTGTTTCCACACAAATGAACCCAGAATGATGTGAAATTGTGCTTCGTGCAACATAATTCTGGGTGCCATTTACAAACCATAAGTGCTAATGACTCCATTCCTTTTTGTGGTTTTAGGGGCTGTTGATTGGAGTACACTAAAACAAACTAACCTCTCTAGGACATTCAGAAGCCAAGTTATAAGCCCAAAAGGTGTAACTGGACTACTACTTTAAAGTGACACCAGGCCCGGTGACCTTTGGGACATGGTTTTACCCCCTATAGGAATGTGCGATCATCTTGAAATGTTCAGATCACTTACAACTCAATAGATTCTACCTTCTTGTAGCGTTTCAGCCTGATTGGACCTTGTTTTCACACAAATGGACCCAGAATGATGTGAAATTGTGCTTCGTGCAACATAATTCTGGGTGCCATTTACAAACAATAAGTGCTAATTACTCCATTCCTTTTTGTGGTTGTAGGGGCTGTTGATTGGAGTACACTAAAACAAACCTGATCTCTCTAGGACATTCAGAAGCCAAGTTATAAGCCCACAAATGTGTAACTGGACTACTTCTTTAAATTGACACCAGATCCGGTGACTTTTGGGACATGGTTTGACCCCCTTAGGAAAGTGCTATCATCATGAAACGTTCATATCACTTGCAACTCAATAGATTCTACCTTCCTGTAACGTTTCAGCCTGATTGGACCTTGTTTTCACACAAATGAACCCAGAATGATGTGAAATTGTGCTTCGTGCAACATAATTCTGGGTGCCATTTACAAACCATAAGTGCTAATATCTCCATTCCTTTTTGTGGTTGTAGGGGTTGTTGATTGGAGTACATTAAAACAAACCTGATCTCTCTAGGTCATTCAGAAGCCAAGTTATAAGCCCACAAATGTGTAACTGGACTGCTTCTTTAAATTGACACCAGATCTGGTGACCTTTGGGACATGGTTTGACCCCCTTAGGAAAGTGCTATCATCATGAAACATTCATATCACTTACAACTCAATAGATTCTACTTTCCTGTAACGTTTCAGCCTGATTGGACCTTGTTTTCACACAAATGAACCCAGAATGATGTGAAATTGTGCTTCGTGCAACATAATTCTGGGTGCCATTTACAAACCATAAGTGCTAATGACTCCATTCCTTTTTGTGGTTGTAGGGGCTGTTGATTGGAGTACACTAAAACACACCTGATCTCTCTAGGACATTCAGAAGCCAAGTTATAAGCCCACAAAGGTGTAACTGGACAACTTCTTTAAAGTGACACCAGGCCCGGTGACCTTTGGGACATGGTTTTACCCCCTATAAGAATGTGCGATCATCTTGAAACCTTCAGATCACTTACAACTCAATAGATTCTACCTTCTTGTAGCGTTTCAGCCTGATTGGACCTTGTTTTCACACAAATGGACCCAGAATGATGTGAAATTGTGCTTCGTGCAACATAATTCTGGGTGCCATTTACAAACCATAAGTGCTAATGACTCCATTCCTTTTTGTGGTTGTAGGGGCTGTTGATTGGAGTACATTAAAACAAACCTGATCTCTCTAGGACATTCAGAAGTCAAGTTATAAGCCCACAAATGTGTAACTGGACTACTACTTTAAATTGACACCAGATCCGGTGACCTTTGGGACATGGTTTGACCCCCTTAGGAAAGTGCTATCAACATGAAACATTCAGCTCACTTACAACTCAATAGTGTCTACCTTCCTGTAACGGTTCAGCCTGATTGGACCTTGTTTTCACACAAATGAACCCAGAATGATGTGAAATTGTGCTTCGTGCAACATAATTCTGGGTGCCATTTACAAACCATAAGTGCTAATGACGCCATTCCTTTTTGTGGTTGTAGGGGCTGTTGATTGGAGAACACTAAAACAAACCTAACCTCTCTAGGACATTCAGAAGCCAAGTTATAAGCCCTCAAAGGTGTAACTGGACTACTTCTTTAAAGTGATACGAGGCCCGGTGACCTTTGCGACATGGTTTTACCCCCTATAGGAATGAGCGATCATCTTGAAACGTTCAGATCACTTAAACTCAATAGATTCTACCTTCTTGTAGCGTTTCAGCCTGATTGGACCTTGTTTTCACACAAATGGACCCAGAATGATGTGAAATTGTTCTTCCTGCAACATAATTCTGGGTGTCATTTACAAACCTTAAGTGCTAATGACTCCATTCCTTTTTGTGGTTGTAGGGGCTGTTGATTGGAGTACACTAAAACAAACTAACCTCTCTAGGACATTCAGAAGCCAAGTTATAAGCCCAAAAGGTGTAACTGGACTACTACTTTAAAGTGACACCAGGCCCGGTGACCTTTGGGACATGGTTTTACCCCCTATAGGAATGTGCGATCATCTTGAAATGTTCAGATCACTTACAACTCAATAGATTCTACCTTCTTTTAGCGTTTCAGCCTGATTGGACCTTGTTTTCACACAAATGGACCCAGAATGATGTGACATTGTGCTTCGTGCAACATAATTCTGGGTGCCATTTACAAACCATAAGTGCTAATGACTCCATTCCTTTTTGTGGTTGTAGGGGCTGTTGATTGGAGTACACTAAAACAAACCTGATCTCTCTAGGACATTCAGAAGCCAAGTTTTAAGCCCACAAATGTGTAACTGGACTACTTCTTTAAATTGACACCAGATCCGGTGACTTTTGGGACATGGTTTGACCCCCTTAGGAAAGTGCTATCATCATGAAACGTTCAGATCACTTGCAACTCAATAGATTCTACCTTCCTGTAACGTTTCAGCCTGATTGGACCTTGTTTTCACACAAATGAACCCAGAATGATGTGAAATTGTGCTTCGTGCAACATAATTCTGGGTGCCATTTACAAACCATAAGTGCTAATATCTCCATTCCTTTTTGTGGTTGTAGGGGCTGTTGATTGGAGTACATTAAAACAAACCTGATCTCTCTAGGTCATTCAGAAGCCAAGTTATAAGCCCACAAATGTGTAACTGGACTGCTTCTTTAAATTGACACCAGATCCGGTGACCTTTGGGACATGGTTTGACCCCCTTAGGAAAGTGCTATCATCATGAAACGTTCAGATAACTTACAACTCAATAGATTCTACCTTCCTGTAACGTTTCAGCCTGATTGGACCTTGTTTTCACACAAATGAACCCAGAATGATGTGAAATTGTGCTTCGTGCAACATAATTCTGGGTGCCATTTACAAACCATAAGTGCTAATGACTCCATTCCTTTTTGTGGTTGTAGGGGCTTTGATTGGAGTACACTAAAACAAACCTAACCTCTCTAGGACATTCAGAAGCCAAGTTATAAGCCCACAAATGTGTAACTGGACTACTTCTTTAAAGTGACACCAGGCCCGGTGACCTTTGGGAAATGGTTTTACCCCCTATAGGAAAGTGCGATCATCTTGAAACGTTCAGATCACTTACAACTCAATAGATTCTACCTTCTTGTAGCGTTTCAGCCTGATTGGACCTTGTTTTCACACAAATGGACCCAGAATGATGTGAAATTGTGCATCGTGCAACATAATTCTGGGTGCCATTTACAAACCATAAGTGCTAATGACTCCATTCCCTTTTGTGTTTGTAGGGGCTCTTGATTGGAGTACATTAAAACAAACCTGATCTCTCTAGGACATTCAGAAGCCAAGTTATAAGCCCACAAATGTGTAACTGGACTACTTCTTTAAATTGACACCAGATCCGGTGACCTTTGGGACATGGTGTGACCCCCTTAGGAAAGTGCTATCATCATGAAACGTTCAGATCACTTACAACTCAATACATTCTACCTTCCTGTAACATTTCAGCCTGATTGGACCTTGTTTTCACACAAATGAACCCAGAATGATGTGAAATTGTGCTTCGTGCAACATAATTCTGGGTGCCATTTACATACCATAAGTGCTAATGACTCCATTCCTTTTTGTGGTTGTAGGGGCTGTTGACTGGAGTACATTAAAACAAACCTGATATCTCTAGGACATTCAGAAGCCAAGTTATAAGCCCACAAATGTGTAACTGGACTACTTCTTTAAATTGACACCAGATCCGGTGACCTTTGCGACATGGTTTGACCCCCTTAGGAAAGTGCTATCATCATGAAACGTTCAGATCACTTACAACTAAATAGATTCTACCTTCCTGTAACGTTTCAGCCTGATTGGACCTTGTTTTCACACAAATGAACCCAGAATGATGTGAAATTGTGCTTCGTGCAACAAACATCCGGATAACGTGCTCCGGAATTTCTCCGGACGAAGCCCCTAGTAACAGGTCCGGACTTGTTACGGACAGGGTGGCTGCTTTCAGACTCGTGAGATAAATTTCCAGACAAGGGGGAGGGGGGAGGAGGGGACCGGGGGACGCTGTGCGCACCTAGATAACGTATATGTCACGTGACCGGGAAGGTATACCACATGATGTCCCGAGTCCTGAGCACAAACACACAGAGGAAAGAAGGCGAACATCTGAACAGCATCTCCAACATGTCGACCAATTGGACAGATTCAGAGATTCGAGACCTACTCACGGTGAGGGGAGACATGGTCATTATGAAAAGTATTCAAGGTACAGCGCGAGACTCTGTCACCTACGACCGCCTAATATCGAAGTTGCGTGATCTGGGAACGCACCGGAGCAAACAACAGGCCATATCGAAGCTCAAGGCCTTAAAGCGTCGATACCACGAGGTATGTGACCACAATAGGAGAAGTGGTAACGACCGGATGGAGTGGGGCTACTTCGACTTATGTGAAGCTATATGGGGTGCTCAAAAAACCACAAACCCTGTTGTGGTGTGTGGAAGCATGGTGGCGGCTTCCAACCGACCAGAGGACTGCTCTGAGGCCAGCTGCAGCTCCCTTGAGAGGGCCCAAGAAGACGCAACGGACGGCAGCGAGAACCACAGGCCCCAAGTCGCGTCGGACAGTGACTGCTCTTCCATAGCAGGTAAATATTCACGTTAGCAAGCAGATGCTGTTGTAAGACTGGGTGTGCAGATGTACAGCTTATAGCTATAAAAACGTTAATTGCAGACAACTGCGACCTAAACAGCAGGCTTTTAACTTCTGGTATCTAAACTGCTCCAACTGAGCACGTGATGAGAAAAGCGCTGGGTGACGTGTTTGAATTACGTGCACATTGGGGGTTACAGTTATTGGAAAACTCACCAAAAAATGGAGGACATACATTACGTGTCCCATTTTGAACATGTATTTTGTTACTATATCTGAGTTGAGTTTAAATGTTTGTCTTTGTGGTAAACCTGTAGTGCACCATATTCAGATAATCACCCCACTGCACAAAATACATTGAAACACTACAGCATATATGTGACACTAATGTCTGCCTTTTTCAATAGGGCCATCATGCAGCACCCCATCGCATGCGGCATCCAGCACTCCAAGGCAAAGAAAGAGGAAGAGAGACAAGTCTTCCTACACAGAATGGAGCGAGGCTTTAAAACGCATGGATGAGAGAAGCCATCAGCGTGACAGAGAATTAATGCAGGAGCAGAGGGAGTTTGAACAGCAATATATGCGTGAATACTTAGCGGTCAGGCGACAAGAAGTGGCTACATTCCAGGATATAACATCTTTGATGTGTCAACTTGTTAACAGGTTGACTCAGCCACAGCAGGAATGGATGCCGGGTCCAAACTACCACAATTTGTAGTTCATTGTCCCTCCACCTTCACTGGCTGATGTAACATTCTGACCTGCAGAGCTCCATCAGTGCAGACTGCTGCACCCCACATTCTCCATCTGTAGACAGTTTCATTTCAGTATTAATTTTCAGTTTTTATTTGTTACACTTTATTTAAACTTTTGCCATTTATACAATCTACTAAAATAAGTTGTTTTTTGTGTTTTTTTTATACAAGCCTTTCATGGCAAACCTTTAGTCTCGATTAAATTGGGGGGGGGGGGGGGGGGGGGTATTGAGTTTAATTTTTTTGGACAAGTTTTGCACATTTTAATTAAATGTCTTTTACTTGAAGTGGCAGATTTTGCACAACACAACTTATACCTCTGTTTGCAGTGTCTATTTTACTTTTTTTGCTTGGCAAATAAAAACCTTTTTGGGTGAAACTATGAATACATTCTCATCTATGTGAAGAATGGTTAACACTGTTAAAAGTTTTCTTTTTAATTAGGGGAAGCAGACATAGTTACAGTCCCAAAATGTACAACGCAGTTTTGGACAAGAAGCACAATCAATTTGAAATGCAGTTAAAGTACTGACATGATTGCCCCTCGAATTTGCTGTGCCCCTCCAACTGGAGGGGCATACACAGCTTCTGCATTAGGTTCAGGTAGTTCAGTGGCATCAGTATTCCATTCAGCAAGGTAATTGTCTTTGTTGATCTCGCAGACATTGTGAAGAATGCAACAAGCAATCACAATGTCCGGCATAATGTGAATGTCCACATCACAACGCTTGGCCAGACACTTCCAGCGGCCCTTAAGCCGCCCAAATGCATTTTCAACAACCATCCGAGCAGAGCTTAAACGATAGTTGAAGGTGCTTTGTTCAGGCGTCAGACGATGGTGTTGTGTGAACCCCTTCATCAGCCACTTCTTCAGTGGATATGCCGCATCCCCAATCAGATGAACGGGAACCTCTACACCATTGATGTCTCTGGACATCTAGAAGGACAGAAAACCAAGATTAGAGGTGTAGGGGTGTGTGTGTGTGTGTGTGTGCGCGCGCAGATTTAGATGTTAAGGCATACCTCACGGGGGAACAGGTAGCCATCTTGTTGTTCGGCTTTAATGAAGATGGTAGAGTTGCTGAGTACTCTGGCGTCATGCGTTCGACCAGGCCAACCAACATAAACATCTGTGAAACTGAACAAAGCATTTCGTTAGTGCTGCAACATAACAGCCCCAAACAACAAAGGGATGCATAAAATGTAAATTTGCTCTTGACAACAACATAGAAATTCATGCTCTCACAAAACCAGTCTTACTAGAAACGGTGGTCAACAACAGCCTGCAGAACAATGGAATGCCAGCCTTTTCTGTTGTGATATGAAGCTGGATCGTCCTTCGGAGCAATGATTGGAATGTGGCTTCCATCTATAGCTCCACCACACATTGGGTAGCCGCGTGCAGCAAATCCATCCATTGTGACCTGTAGCTGGTCCAGCTTTGGTAATGAAATGAAACATTCTAGCAAACGGTCCTTCAGAGCACTTGTCACCTCTCGCAAAAAAACACAGACAGTGGATATACCAACACCAAACAGGCAGCTTATGGTTCTGTATTCGCTCGGTGTGGCATACCACCAGATAACAACGGCTAGCCTGAGGGAAGGTTCGTAAGGCCTGCGCCTGTTTGTAGTTTTCCGTGCCAAAACAGGCCTAACCAAGCTTAACAGGTAGTTGAAGGTCCTGCGAGACATTCGAAAATGTTGATACCGCTCCTCATCTCCAAAGTTTTTCAACGCGTTTGACCAGAAAACTTCGCCACTTGGTCGTGAATGTTTCCATATACGCCGGGTCGCGGTCTCCTGAAGCATGCGGCGAACCATGGCAGCTCGCCTCCTACGGTACCGTCTCCTACACGCGCGACGGAGCGTTTCACACTGCTCCCGTGATTCCTTTATTACCAATTGAGCTTCATCATCCAGGTCTCTAATGCGTTTTCGTGTGCGCAGGATTACGCTTAACATAAGTCCGATCAGTGAGAGGAATTCTAGCTCTTCGCCGGCCATGTTGGACTGAATAGCTTTGTTTGGGGAAATGACGCATGTACGCCCGCCGCACTTTGTTTACGCAATATCCGGGTACAGCCTCCCCACCCCCTCCCCCCAGACATCTGGAACTTTTCCCTGCTGTCTGAACGCAGCCGAAAGGACAAGTTCCGGTACAAAAGTGGTGTGTCTGAAAACACAGTTCCGGTTAAAAACTGGATTGAATTTTCCACAAATGTTCCAGAATGTCTGTCTGAAAAGGGCTCTAGAGAGATCAGGTTTGTTTTAATGTACTCCAATCAACAGCCCCTACAACCACAAAAAGGAATGGAGTCATTAGCACTTATGGTTTGTAAATGGCACCCAGAATTATGTTGCACGAAGCACAATTTCACATCATTCAGGGTTCATTTGTGTGAAAACAAGGTCCAATCAGGCTGAAACGTTACAGGAAGGTAGAATCTATTGAGTTGTAAGTGATCTGAACGTTTCATGATGATAGCACTTTCCTAAGGGGGTCAAACCATGTCCCAAAGGTCACCGGATCTGGTGTCAATTTAAAGAAGTAGTCCAGTTACACATTTGTGGGCTTGTAACTTGGCTTCTGAATGTCCTAGAGAGATCAGGTTTGTTTTAGTGTACTCCAATCAACAGCCCCTACAACCACAAAAAGGAATGGAGTCATTAGCACTTAAGGTTTGTAAATGGCACCCAGAATTATGTTGCAGGAAGAACAATTTCACATCATTCTGGGTCCATTTGTGTGAAATCAAGGTCCAATCAGGCTGAAACGCTACAAGAAGGTAGAATCTATTGAGTTGTAAGGGATCTGAACGTTTCAAGATGATCGCTCATTCCTATAGGGGGTAAAACCATGTCCCAAAGGTCACCGGGCCTGGTGTCACTTTAAAGAAGTAGTCCAGTTACACCTTTGTGGGCTTATAACTTGGCTTCTGAATGTCCTAGAGAGGTTAGGTTTGTTTTAGTGTTCTCCAATCAACAGCCCCTACAACCACAAAAAGGAATGGAGTCGTTAGCACTTATGGTTTGTAAATGGCACCCAGAATTATGTTGCACGAAGCACAATTTCACATCATTCTGGGTTCATTTGTTCTAAAACAAGGTCTAATCAGGCTGAAACGTTACAGGAAGGTAGAATCTATTGAGTTGTAAGTGATCTGAATGTTTCATGATGATAGCACTTTCCTAAGGGGGTCAAACCATGTCCCAAAGGTCACCGGATCTGGTGTCAATTTAAAGTAGTAGTCCAGTTACACATTTGTGGGCTTATAACTTGACTTCTGAATGTCCTAGAGAGATCAGGTTTGTTTTAATGTACTCCAATCAACAGCCCCTACAACCACAAAAAGGAATGGAGTCATTAGCACTTATGGTTTGTAAATGGCACCCAGAATTATGTTGCACGAAGCACAATTTCACATAATTCTGGGTCCATTTGTGTGAAAACAAGGTCCAATCAGGCTGAAACGCTACAAGAAGGTAGAATCTATTGAGTTGTAAGTGATCTGAAGGTTTCAAGATGATCGCACATTCTTATAGGGGGTAAAACCATGTCCCAAAGGTCACCGGGCCTGGTGTCACTTTAAAGAAGTTGTCCAGTTACACCTTTGTGGGCTTATAACTTGGCTTCTGAATGTCCTAGAGAGGTCAGGTTTGTTTTAGTGTACTCCATTCAACAGCCCCTACAACCACAAAAAGAATGGAGTCATTAGCACTTATGGTTTGTAAATGGCACCCAGAATTATGTTGCACGAAGCACAATTTCACATCATTCTGGGTTCATTTGTGTGAAAACAAGGTCCAATCAGGCTGAAACGTTACAGGAAGGTAGAATCTATTGAGTTGTAAGTGATCTGAATGTTTCATGATGATAGCACTTTCCTAAGGGGGTCAAACCATGTCCCAAAGGTCACCGGATCTGGTGTCAATTTAAAGAAGTAGTCCAGTTACACATTTGTGGGCTTATAACTTGGCTTCTGAATGTCCTAGAGAGATCAGGTTTATTTTAGTGTACTCCAATCAACAGCCCCTACAACCACAAAAAGGAATGGAGTCATTAGCACTTATGGTTTTTAAATGGCACCCAGAATTATGTTGCACAAAGCACAATTTCACATCATTCTGGGTCCATTTGTGTGAAAACAAGGTCCAATCAGGCTGAAACGTTACAGGAAGGTAGAATCTATTGAGTTGTAAGTGATCTGAACGTTTCATGATGATAGCACTTTCCTAAGGGGGTCAAACCATGTCCCAAAGGTCACTGGATCTGGTGTCAATTTAAAGAAGTAGTCCAGTTACACATTTGTGGGCTTATAACTTGGCTTCTGAATGTCCTAGAGAGATCAGGTTTGTTTTAATGTACTCCAATCAACAGCCCCTACAACCACAAAAATGAATAGAGTCATTAGCACTTATGGTTTGTAAGTGGCACCCAGAATTATGTTGCACGAAGCACAATTTCACATCATTCTTGTTCAATTTGTGTGAAAACAAGGTCCAATCCGGCTGAAACGCTACAAGAAGGTAGAATCTATTGAGTTGTAAGTGATCTGAACGTTTCAAGATGATCGCACATTCCTATAGGGGGTCAAACCATGTCCCAAAGCTCACCGGGCCAAGTGTCACTTTAAAGAAGTAGTCCAGTTACACCTTTGTGGGCTTATAACTTGGCTTCTGAATGTCCTAGAGAGGTTAGTTTTGTTTTAGTGTACTCCAATCAACAGCCCCTACAACCACAAAAAGGAATGGAGTCATTAGCACTTATGGTTTGTAAATGGCACCCAGAATTATTTTGCACGAAGCACAATTTCACATCATTCTGGGTTCATTTGTGTGAAAACAAGGTCCAATCAGGCTGAAACGTTACTGGAAGCTAGAATCTATTGAGTTGTAAGTGATCTGAACGTTTCATGATGATAGCGCTTTCCTAAGGGGGTCAAACCATGTCCCAAAGGTCACCGGATCTGGTGTCAATTTAAAGAAGTAGTCCAGTTACACATTTGTGGGCTTATAACTTGGCTTCTGAATGTCCTAGAGAGATCAGGTTTATTTTAGTGTACTCCAATCAACAGCCCCTACAACCACAAAAAGGAATGGAGTCATTAGCACTTATGGTTCTTAAATGGCACCCAGAATTATGCTGCACTAAGCACAATTTCACATGATTCTGGGTCAATTTGTGTGAAAACAAGGTCCAATCCGGCTGAAACGCTACAAGAAGGTAGAATCTATTAAGTTGTAAGTGATCTGAACGTTTCAAGATGATCGCACATTCCTATAGGGGGTCAAACCATGTCCCAAAGGTCACCGGGCCAAGTGTCACTTTAAAGAAGTAGTCCAGTTACATCTTTGTGTGTGGGCTTATAACTTGGCTTCTGAATGTCCTAGAGAGATCAGGTTTGTTTTAGTGTACTCCAATCAACAGCCCCTAGAACCACAAAAAGGAATGGAGACATTAGCACTTATGGTTTTTAAATGGCACCCAGAATTATGTTGCACGAAGCACAATTTCACATCATTCTGGGTTCATTTGTGTGAAAACAAGGTCCAATCAGGCTGAAACGTTACAGGAAGGTAGAATCTATTGTTGTAAGTGATCTGAACGTTTCATGATGATAGCACTTTCCTAAGGGGGTCAAACCATGTCCCAAAGGTCACCTGATCTGGTGTCTAAAGAAGTAGTCCAGTTACAAATTTGTGGGCTTATAACTTGGCCTCTGAATGTCCTAGAGAGATCAGGTTTGTTTTAGTATACTCCAATCAACAGCCCCTACAACCACAAAAAGGAATGGAGTCATTAGACTTATGGTTTTTAAATGGCACCCAGAATTATGTTGCACGAAGCACAATTTCACATCATTCTGGGTTCATTTGTGTGAAAACAAGGTCCAATCAGGCTGAAACGTTACAGAAAGGTAGAATCTATTGAGTTGTAAGTGATCTGACCGTTTCATGATGATAGCACTTTCCTAAGGGGGTCAAACCATGTCCCAAATGTCACCGGATCTGGTGTCAATTTAAAGTAGTAGTCCAGTTACACATTTGTGGGCTTATAACTTGGCTTCTGAATGTCCTGGAGAGGTCAGGTTTGTTTTAATGTACTCCAATCAACAGCCCCTACAACCACAAAAAGGAATGGAGTCATTTGCACTTATGGTTTGTAAATGGCACCCAGAATTATGTTGCACGAAGCAAAATTTCACATCATTCTGGTTTCATTTGTGTGAAAACAAGGTCCAATCAGGCAGAAACGTTACAGGAAGGTAGAATCTATTGAGTTGTACGTGATCTGAACGTTTCATGATGATAAAACTTTCCTATAGGGGGTCAAACCATGTCCCAAAGGTCACCGGGCCTGGTGTCACTTTAAAGAAGTAGTCCAGTTACACCTTTGTGGGCTTATAACTTGGCTTCTGAATGTCCTAGAGAGATCAGGGTTGTTTTAGTGTACTCCAATCAACAGCCCCCACAACCACAAAAAGGAATGGAGTCATTAGCACTTATGGTTCTTAAATGGCACCCAGAATTATGTTGCACGAAGCACAATTTCACATCATTCTGGGTCCATTTGTGTGAAAACAAGGTCCAATCAGGCTGAAACGTTAGAGGAAGGTAGAATCTATTGAGTTGTAAGTGATCTGAACGTTTCAAGATGATCGCACATTCCTATAGGGGGTAAAACCATGTCCCAAAGGTCACCGGGCCTGGTGTCACTTTAAAGAAGTAGTCCAGTTACATCTTTGTAGGCTTATAACTTGGCTTCTGAATGTCCTAGAGAGATCAGGTTTGTTTTAATGTACTCCAATCAACAGCCCCTACAACCACAAAAAGGAATGGAGTCATTAGCACTTATGGTTTGTAAATGGCACACAGAATTATGTTGCACGAAGCACAATTTCACATCATTCTGGGTTCATTTGTGTGAAAACAAGGTCCAATCAGGCAGAAACGTTACAGGAAGGTAGAATCTATTGAGTTGTAAGTGATCTGAACGTTTCATGATGATAGCACTTTCCTAAGGGGGTCAAACCATGTCGCAAAGGTCACCGGATCTGGTGTCACTTTAAAGAATTAGTCCAGTTACACATTTGTGGGCTTATAACTTGGCTTCTGAATGTCCTAGAGCGGTCAGGTTTGTTTTAGTGTACTCCAATCAACAGCCCCTACAACCACAAAAAGGAATGGAGTCATTAGCACTTATGGTTTTTAAATGGCACCCAGAATTATGTTGCACGAAGCACAATTTCACATCATTCTGGGTTCATTTGTGTGAAAACAAGGTCCAATCAGGCTGAAACGTTACAGGAAGGTAGAATCTACTGAGTTCTAAGGTATCTGAACGTTTCATGATGATAGCACTTTCCTAAGGGGGTCAAACGATGTCCCAAAGATCACCGGATCTGGTGTCAATTTAAAGAAGTAGTCCAGTTACACATTTGTGGGCTTATAACTTGGCTTCTGAATGTCCTAGAGAGATCAGGTTTGTTTTAGTGTACTCCAATCAACAGCCCCTACAACCACAAAAAGGAATGGAGTCATTAGCACTTATGGTTTGTAAATGGCACCCAGAATTATGTTGCACGAAGCACAATTTCACATCATTCTGGGTCCATTTATGTGAAAACAAGGTCCAATCAGGCTGAAACGCTACAAGAAGGTAGAATCTATTGAGTTGTAAGTGATCTGAACGTTTCAAGATGATCGCACATTCCTATAGGGGGTAAAACCATGTCCTAAAGGTCACCGGGCCTGGTGTCACTTTAAAGAAGTAGTCCAGTTACACCTTTGTGGGCTTATAACTTGGCTTCTGAATGTCCTAGAGAGGTTAGGTTTGTTTTAGTGTACTCCAATCAACAGCCCCTACAACCACAAAAAGGAATGGAGTAATTAGCACTTATGGTTTGTAAATGGCCCCCAGAATTATGTTGCACGAAGCACAATTTCACATCATTCTGGGTTCATTTGTGTGAAAACAAGGTCCAATCAGGCTGAAACGTTACAGGAAGGTAGAATATATTTAGTTGTAAGTGATCTGAACGTTTCATGATGATAGCACTTTCCTAAGGGGGTCAAACCATGTCCCAAAGGTCACCGGGCCTGGTGTCACTTTAAAGAAGTAGTCCAGTTACACATTCGTGGGCTTATAACTTGGCTTCTGAATGTCGTAGAGATCAGGTTTGTTTTAATGTACTCCAATCAACAGCCGCTACAACCACAAAAAGGAATGGAGCCATTAGCACTTATGGTTTGTAAGTGGCACCCAGAATTATGTTGCACGAAGCACAATTTCACATCATTCTGGGTCAATTTGTGTGAAAACAAGGTCCAATCCGGCTGAAACGCTACAAGAAGGTAGAATCTATTGAGTTGTAAGTGATCTGAACGTTTCAAGATGATCGCACATTCCTATAGGGGGTCAAACCATGTCCCAAAGGACACCGGCCAAGTGTCTCTTTAAAGAAGTAGTCCAGTTACACCTTTGTGGGCTTATAACTTGGCTTCTGAATGTCCTAGATAGGTTAGGTTTGTTTTAGTGTACTCCAATCAACAGCCCCTACAACCACAAAAAGGAATGGAGTCATTAGCACTTATGGTTTGTAAATGGCACCCAGAATTATTTTGCACGAAGCACAATTTCACATCATTCTGGGTTCATTTGTGTGAAAACAAGGTCCAATCAGGCTGAAACATTACTGGAAGCTAGAATCTATTGAGTTGTAAGTGATCTGAACGTTTCATGATGATAGCGCTTTCCTAAGGGGGTCAAACCATGTCCCAAAGGTCACCGGATCTGGTGTCAATTTAAAGAAGTAGTCCATTTACACATTTGTGGGCTTATAACTTGGCTTCTGAATGTCCTAGAGAGATCAGGTTTATTTTAGTGTACTCCAATCAACAGCCCCTACAACCACAAAAAGGAATGGAGTCATTAGCACTTATGGTTCTTAAATGGCACCCAGAATTATGCTGCACTAAGCACAATTTCACATGATTCTGGGTCAATTTGTGTGAAAACAAGGTCCAATCCGGCTGAAAAGCTACAAGAAGGTAGAATCTATTGAGTTGTAAGTGATCTGAACGTTTCAAGATGATTGCACATTCCTATAGGGGGTCAAACCATGTCCCAAAGGTCACCGGGCCAAGTGTCACTTTAAAGAAGTAGTCCAGTTACATCTTTGTGTGTGGGCTTATAACTTGGCTTCTGAATGTCCTAGAGAGATCAGGTTTGTTTTAGTGTACTCCAATCAACAGCCCCTACAACCACAAAAAGGAATGGAGTCATTAGCACTTATGGTTTTTAAATGGCACCCAGAATTATGTTGCACGAAGCACAATTTCACATAATTCTGGGTCCATTTGTGTGAAAACAAGGTCCAATCAGGCTGAAACGTTACAGGAAGGTAGAATCTATTGAGTTGTAAGTGATCTGAACGTTTCATGATGATAGCACTTTCCTAAGGGGGTCAAACCATGTCCCAAAGGTCACTGGATCTGGTGTCAATTTAAAGAAGTAGTCCAGTTACACATTTGTGGGCTTATAACTTGGCTTCTGAATGTCCTAGAGAGATCAGGTTTGTTTTAATGTACTCCAATCAACAGCCCCTACAACTACAAAAAGGAATGGAGTCATTAGCACTTATGGTTTGTAAGTGTCACCCAGAATTATGTTGCACGAAGCACAATTTCACATCATTCTGGGTCAATTTGTGTGAAAACAAGGTCCAATCCGGCTGAAACATTACTGGAAGCTAGAATCTATTGAGTTGTAAGTGATCTGAACGTTTCATGATGATAGCACTTTCCTAAGGGGGTCAAACCATGTCCCAAAGGTCACCGGATCTGGTGTCAATTTAAAGTAGTAGTCCAGTTACACATTTGTGGGCTTATAACTTGGCTTCTGAATGTCCTGGAGAGGTCAGGTTTGTTTTAATGTACTCCAATCAACAGCCCCTACAACCACAAAAAGGAATGGAGTCATTAGCACTTATGGTTTGTAAATGGCACCCAGAATTATTTTGCACGAAGCACAATTTCACATCATTCTGAGTTCATTTGTGTGAAAACAAGGTCCAATCAGGCTGAAACGTTACTGGATGCTAGAATCTATTGAGTTGTAAGTGATCTGAACGTTTCATGATGATAGCGCTTTCCTAAGGGGGTCAAACCATGTCCCAAAGGTCACCGGATCTGGTGTCAATTTAAAGAGGTAGTCCATTTACACATTTGTGGGCTTATAACTTGGCTTCTGAATGTCCTAGAGAGATCAGGTTTATTTTAGTGTACTCCAATCAACAGCCCCTACAACCACAAAAAGGAATGGAGTCATTAGCACTTATGGTTCTTAAATGGCACCCAGAATTATGCTGCACTAAGCACAATTTCACATGATTCTGGGTCAATTTGTGTGAAAACAAGGTCCAATCCGGCTGAAACGCTACAAGAAGGTAGAATCTATTGAGTTGTAAGTGATCTGAACGTTTCAAGATGATCGCACATTCCTATAGGGGCTCAAACCATGTCCCAAAGGTCACCGGGCCAAGTGTCACTTTAAAGAAGTAGTCCAGTTACATCTTGGTGTGTGGGCTTATAACTTGGCTTCTGAATGTCCTAGAGAGATCAGGTTTGTTTTAGTGTACTCCAATCAACAGCCCCTAGAACCACAAAAAGGAATGGAGACATTAGCACTTATGGTTTTTAAATGGCACCCAGAATTATGTTGCACGAAGCACAATTTCACATCATTCTGGGTTCATTTGTGTGAAAACAAGGTCCAATCAGGCTGAAACGTTACAGGAAGGTAGAATCTATTGCGTTGTAAGTGATCTGAACGTTTCATGATGATAGCACTTTCCTAAGGGGGTCAAACCATGTCCCAAAGGTCACCGGATCTGCTGTCAATTTAAAGAAGTAGTCCAGTTACACATTTGTGGGCTTATAACTTGGCTTCTGAATGTCCTAGAGCGATCAGGTTTGTTTTAGTGTACTCCAATCAACAGCCCCTACAACCACAAAAAGGAATGGAGTCATTAGCACTTATGGGTTTTAAATGGCACCCAGAATTATGTTGCACGAAGCACAATTTCACATCATTCTGGGTTCATTTGTGTGAAAGCAAGGTCCAGTCAGGCTGAAACGTTACAGGAAGGTAGAATCTATTGAGTTGTAAGTGATCTGAACGTTTCATGATGATAGCACTTTCCTAAGGGGGTCAAACCATGTCCCAAAGGTCACCGGATCTGGTGTCAATTTAAAGAAGTAGTCCAGTTACACATTTGTGGGCTTATAACTTGGCTTCTGAATGTCCTAGAGAGATCAGGTTTGTTTTAGTGTACTCCAATCAACAGCCCCTACAACCACAAAAAGGAATGGAGTCATTAGCACTTATGGTTTGTAAATGGCACCCAGAATTATGTTGCACGAAGCACAATTTCACATCATTCTGGGTCCATTTGTGTAAAAACAAGGTCCAATCAGGCTGAAACATTACAGGAAGGTAGAATCTATTAAATTGTAAGTGATCTGAACGTTTCATGATGATAGCACTTCCCTAAGGGGGTCAAACCATGTCCCAAAGGTCACCAGATCTGGTGTCTAAAGAAGTAGTCCAGTTACACATTTGTGGGCTTATAACTTGGCTTCTGAATGTCCTAGAGAGATCAGGTTTGTTTTAGTATACTCCAATCAACAGCCCCTACAACCACAAAAAGGAATGGAGTCATTAGCACTTATGGTTTTTAAATGGCACCCAGAATTATGTTGCACGAAGCACAATTTCACATCATTCTGGGTTCATTTGTGTGAAAACAAGGTCCAGTCAGGCTGAAACGTTACAGGAAGGTAGAATCTATTGAGTTGTAAGTGATCTGAACGTTTCATGATGATAGCACTTCCCTAAGGGGGTCAAACCATGTCCCAAAGGTCACCGGATCTGGTGTCTAAAGAAGTAGTCCAGTTACACATTTGTGGGCTTATAACTTGGCTTCTGAATGTCCTAGAGAGATCAGGTTTGTTTTAGTATACTCCAATCAACAGCCCCTACAACCACAAAAAGGAATGGAGTCATTAGCACTTATGGTTTTTAAATGGCACCCAGAATTATGTTGCACGAAGCACAATTTCACATCATTCTGGGTCCATTTGTGTGAAAACAAGGTCCAATCAGGCTGAAACGTTACAGGAAGGTAGAATCTATTGAGTTGTAAGTGATCTGAACGTTTCATGATGATAGCACTTTCCTAAGGGGGTCAAACCATGTCCCAAATGTCACCGGATCTGGTGTCAATTTAAAGTAGTAGTCCAGTTACACATTTGTGGGCTTATAACTTGGCTTCTGAATGTCCTAGATAGGTTAGGTTTGTTTTAGTGTACTCCAATCAACAGCCCCTACAACCACAAAAAGGAATGGAGTCATTAGCACTTATGGTTTGTAAATGGCACCCAGAATTATTTTGCACGAAGCACAATTTCACATCATTCTGGGTTCATTTGTGTGAAAACAAGGTCCAATCAGGCTGAAACATTACTGGAAGCTAGAATCTATTGAGTTGTAAGTGATCTGAACGTTTCATGATGATAGCGCTTTCCTAAGGGGGTCAAACCATGTCCCAAAGGTCACCGGATCTGGTGTCAATTTAAAGAAGTAGTCCATTTACACATTTGTGGGCTTATAACTTGGCTTCTGAATGTCCTAGAGAGATCAGGTTTATTTTAGTGTACTCCAATCAACAGCCCCTACAACCACAAAAAGGAATGGAGTCATTAGCACTTATGGTTCTTAAATGGCACCCAGAATTATGCTGCACTAAGCACAATTTCACATGATTCTGGGTCAATTTGTGTGAAAACAAGGTCCAATCCGGCTGAAAAGCTACAAGAAGGTAGAATCTATTGAGTTGTAAGTGATCTGAACGTTTCAAGATGATTGCACATTCCTATAGGGGGTCAAACCATGTCCCAAAGGTCACCGGGCCAAGTGTCACTTTAAAGAAGTAGTCCAGTTACATCTTTGTGTGTGGGCTTATAACTTGGCTTCTGAATGTCCTAGAGAGATCAGGTTTGTTTTAGTGTACTCCAATCAACAGCCCCTACAACCACAAAAAGGAATGGAGTCATTAGCACTTATGGTTTTTAAATGGCACCCAGAATTATGTTGCACGAAGCACAATTTCACATAATTCTGGGTCCATTTGTGTGAAAACAAGGTCCAATCAGGCTGAAACGTTACAGGAAGGTAGAATCTATTGAGTTGTAAGTGATCTGAACGTTTCATGATGATAGCACTTTCCTAAGGGGGTCAAACCATGTCCCAAAGGTCACTGGATCTGGTGTCAATTTAAAGAAGTAGTCCAGTTACACATTTGTGGGCTTATAACTTGGCTTCTGAATGTCCTAGAGAGATCAGGTTTGTTTTAATGTACTCCAATCAACAGCCCCTACAACTACAAAAAGGAATGGAGTCATTAGCACTTATGGTTTGTAAGTGTCACCCAGAATTATGTTGCACGAAGCACAATTTCACATCATTCTGGGTCAATTTGTGTGAAAACAAGGTCCAATCCGGCTGAAACATTACTGGAAGCTAGAATCTATTGAGTTGTAAGTGATCTGAACGTTTCATGATGATAGCACTTTCCTAAGGGGGTCAAACCATGTCCCAAAGGTCACCGGATCTGGTGTCAATTTAAAGTAGTAGTCCAGTTACACATTTGTGGGCTTATAACTTGGCTTCTGAATGTCCTGGAGAGGTCAGGTTTGTTTTAATGTACTCCAATCAACAGCCCCTACAACCACAAAAAGGAATGGAGTCATTAGCACTTATGGTTTGTAAATGGCACCCAGAATTATTTTGCACGAAGCACAATTTCACATCATTCTGAGTTCATTTGTGTGAAAACAAGGTCCAATCAGGCTGAAACGTTACTGGATGCTAGAATCTATTGAGTTGTAAGTGATCTGAACGTTTCATGATGATAGCGCTTTCCTAAGGGGGTCAAACCATGTCCCAAAGGTCACCGGATCTGGTGTCAATTTAAAGAGGTAGTCCATTTACACATTTGTGGGCTTATAACTTGGCTTCTGAATGTCCTAGAGAGATCAGGTTTATTTTAGTGTACTCCAATCAACAGCCCCTACAACCACAAAAAGGAATGGAGTCATTAGCACTTATGGTTCTTAAATGGCACCCAGAATTATGCTGCACTAAGCACAATTTCACATGATTCTGGGTCAATTTGTGTGAAAACAAGGTCCAATCCGGCTGAAACGCTACAAGAAGGTAGAATCTATTGAGTTGTAAGTGATCTGAACGTTTCAAGATGATCGCACATTCCTATAGGGGCTCAAACCATGTCCCAAAGGTCACCGGGCCAAGTGTCACTTTAAAGAAGTAGTCCAGTTACATCTTGGTGTGTGGGCTTATAACTTGGCTTCTGAATGTCCTAGAGAGATCAGGTTTGTTTTAGTGTACTCCAATCAACAGCCCCTAGAACCACAAAAAGGAATGGAGACATTAGCACTTATGGTTTTTAAATGGCACCCAGAATTATGTTGCACGAAGCACAATTTCACATCATTCTGGGTTCATTTGTGTGAAAACAAGGTCCAATCAGGCTGAAACGTTACAGGAAGGTAGAATCTATTGCGTTGTAAGTGATCTGAACGTTTCATGATGATAGCACTTTCCTAAGGGGGTCAAACCATGTCCCAAAGGTCACCGGATCTGCTGTCAATTTAAAGAAGTAGTCCAGTTACACATTTGTTGGCTTATAACTTGGCTTCTGAATGTCCTAGAGCGATCAGGTTTGTTTTAGTGTACTCCAATCAACAGCCCCTACAACCACAAAAAGGAATGGAGTCATTAGCACTTATGGGTTTTAAATGGCACCCAGAATTATGTTGCACGAAGCACAATTTCACATCATTCTGGGTTCATTTGTGTGAAAGCAAGGTCCAGTCAGGCTGAAACGTTACAGGAAGGTAGAATCTATTGAGTTGTAAGTGATCTGAACGTTTCATGATGATAGCACTTTCCTAAGGGGGTCAAACCATGTCCCAAAGGTCACCGGATCTGGTGTCAATTTAAAGAAGTAGTCCAGTTACACATTTGTGGGCTTATAACTTGGCTTCTGAATGTCCTAGAGAGATCAGGTTTGTTTTAGTGTACTCCAATCAACAGCCCCTACAACCACAAAAAGGAATGGAGTCATTAGCACTTATGGTTTGTAAATGGCACCCAGAATTATGTTGCACGAAGCACAATTTCACATCATTCTGGGTCCATTTGTGTAAAAACAAGGTCCAATCAGGCTGAAACATTACAGGAAGGTAGAATCTATTAAATTGTAAGTGATCTGAACGTTTCATGATGATAGCACTTCCCTAAGGGGGTCAAACCATGTCCCAAAGGTCACCAGATCTGGTGTCTAAAGAAGTAGTCCAGTTACACATTTGTGGGCTTATAACTTGGCTTCTGAATGTCCTAGAGAGATCAGGTTTGTTTTAGTATACTCCAATCAACAGCCCCTACAACCACAAAAAGGAATGGAGTCATTAGCACTTATGGTTTTTAAATGGCACCCAGAATTATGTTGCACGAAGCACAATTTCACATCATTCTGGGTTCATTTGTGTGAAAACAAGGTCCAGTCAGGCTGAAACGTTACAGGAAGGTAGAATCTATTGAGTTGTAAGTGATCTGAACGTTTCATGATGATAGCACTTCCCTAAGGGGGTCAAACCATGTCCCAAAGGTCACCGGATCTGGTGTCTAAAGAAGTAGTCCAGTTACACATTTGTGGGCTTATAACTTGGCTTCTGAATGTCCTAGAGAGATCAGGTTTGTTTTAGTATACTCCAATCAACAGCCCCTACAACCACAAAAAGGAATGGAGTCATTAGCACTTATGGTTTTTAAATGGCACCCAGAATTATGTTGCACGAAGCACAATTTCACATCATTCTGGGTCCATTTGTGTGAAAACAAGGTCCAATCAGGCTGAAACGTTACAGGAAGGTAGAATCTATTGAGTTGTAAGTGATCTGAACGTTTCATGATGATAGCACTTTCCTAAGGGGGTCAAACCATGTCCCAAATGTCACCGGATCTGGTGTCAATTTAAAGTAGTAGTCCAGTTACACATTTGTGGGCTTATAACTTGGCTTCTGAATGTCCTGGAGAGGTCAGGTTTGTTTTAATGTACTCCAATCAACAGCCCCTACAACCACAAAAAGGAATGGAGTCATTAGCACTTATGGTTTGTAAATGGCACCCAGAATTATGTTGCACGAAGCAAAATTTCACATCATTCTGGGTTCATTTGTGTGAAAACAAGGTCCAATCAGGCAGAAACGTTACAGGAAGGTAGAATCTATTGAGTTGTAAGTGATCTGAACGTTTCATGATGATAGCACTTTCCTATAGGGGGTCAAACCATGTCCCAAAGGTCACCGGGCCTGGTGTCACTTTAAAGAAGTAGTCCAGTTACACCTTTGTGGGCTTATAACTTGGCTTCTGAATGTCCTAGAGAGATCAGGGTTGTTTTAGTGTACTCCAATCAACAGCCCCTACAACCACAAAAAGGAATGGAGTCATTAGCACTTATGGTTCTTAAATGGCACCCAGAATTATGTTGCACGAAGCACAATTTCACATCATTCTGGGTCCATTTGTGTGAAAACAAGGTCCAATCAGGCTGAAACGTTACAGGAAGGTAGAATCTATTGAGTTGTAAGTGATCTGAACGTTTCAAGATGATCGCACATTCCTATGGGGGGTAAAACCATGTCCCAAAGGTCACCGGGCCTGGTGTCACTTTAAAGAAGTAGTCCAGTTACATCTTTGTAGGCTTATAACTTGGCTTCTGAATGTCCTAGAGAGATCAGGATTGTTTTAATGTACTCCAATCAACAGCCCCTACAACCACAAAAAGGAATGGAGTCATTAGCACTTATGGTTTGTAAATGGCACCCAGAATTATGTTGCACGAAGCACAATTTCACATCATTCTGGGTTCATTTGTGTAAAAACAAGGTCCAATCAGGCAGAAATGTTACAGGAAGGTAGAATCTATTGAGTTGTAAGTGATCTGAACGTTTCATGATGATAGCACTTTCCTAAGGGGGTCAAACCATGTCGCAAAGGTCACCGGATCTGGTGTCACTTTAAAGAATTAGTCCAGTTACACATTTGTGGGCTTATAACTTGGCTTCTGAATGTCCTAGAGAGATCAGGTTTGTTTTAGTGTACTCCAATCAACAGCCCCTACAACCACTAAAAGGAATGGAGTTATTAGCACTTATGGTTTGTAAATGGCACCCAGAATTATGTTGCACGAAGCACAATTTCACATCATTCTGGGTCCATTTGTGTGAAAACAAGGTCCAATCAGGCTGAAACGTTACAAGAAGGTAGAATCTATTGAGTTGTAAGTGATCTGAACGTTTCATGATGATAGCACTTTCCTAAGGGGGTCAAACCATGTCCCAAAGGTCACCGGATCTGGTGTCAATTTAAAGTAGTCCAGTTACACATTTGTGGGCTTATAACTTGGCTTCTGAATGTCCTAGAGAGATCAGGTTTGTTTTAGTGTACTCCAATCAACAGCCCCTACAACCACAAGAAGGAATGGAGTCATTAGCACTTATGGTTTGTAAATGGCACCCAGAATTATGTTGCACGAAGCACAATTTCACTTCATTCTGGGTCCATTTGTGTGAAAACAAGGTCCAATCAGGCTGAAACGCTATAAAAAGGTAGAATCTATTGAGTTGTAAGTGATCTGAACGTTTCAAGATGATCGCACATTCCTATAGGGGGTAAAACCATGTCCCAAAGGTCACCGGGCCTGGTGTCACTTTAAAGAAGTAGTCCAGTTACATCTTTGTGGGCTTATAACTTGGCTTCTGAATGTCCTAGAGAGGTTAGGTTTGTTTTAGTGTACTCCAATCAACAGCCCCTACAACCACAAAAAGGAATGGAGTCATTAGCACTTATGGTTTGTAAATGGCACCCAGAATTATGTTGCACGAAGCACAATTTCACATCATTCTGGGTTAATTTGTGTGAAAACAGGGTCCAATCAGGCTGAAACGTTACAAGAAGGTAGAATCTATTGAGTTGTAAGTGATCTGAACGTTTCATGATGATCGCACATTCCTATAGGGGGTCAAACCATGTCCCAAAGGTCACCGGGCCTGGTGTCACTTTAAAGAAGTAGTCCAGTTACACATTTGTGGGCTTATAACTTGGCTTCTGAATGTCCTGGAGAGATCAGGTTTGTTTTAGTGTACTCCAATCAACATCCCCTACAACCACAAAAAGGAATGGAGTCATTAGCACTTATGGTTTGTAAATGGCACCCAGAATTATGTTGCACGAAGCACAATTTCACATCATTCTGGGTCCATTTGTGTGAAAACAAGGTCCAATCAGGCTGAAACGTTACAAGAAGGTAGAATCTATTGAGTTGTAAGTGATCTGAACGTTTCATGATGATAGCACTTTCCTAAGGGGGTCAAACCATGTCCCAAAGGTCACCGGAACTGGTGTCAATTTAAAGAAGTAGTATAGTTACACATTTGTGGGCTTATAACTTGGCTTCTGAATGTCCTAGAGAGATCAGGTTTGTTTTAGTGTACTCCAATCAACAGCCCCTACAACCACAAAAAGGAATGGAGTCATTAGCACTTATGGTTTGTAAATGGCACCCAGAATTATGTTGCACGAAGCACAATTTCACTTCATTCTGGGTTCATTTGTGTGAAAACAAGGTCCAATCAGGCTGAAACGTTACAGGAAGGTAGAATCTATTGAGTTGTAAGTGATCTGAACGTTTCATGATGATAGCGCTTTCCTAAGGGGGTCAAACCATGTCCCAAAGGTCACCGGATCTGGTGTCAATTTAAAGAAGTAGTCCATTTACACATTTGTGGGCTTATAACTTGGCTTCTGAATGTCCTAGAGAGATCAGGTTTATTTTAGTGTACTCCAATCAACAGCCCCTACAACCACAAAAAGGAATGGAGTCATTAGCACTTATGGTTCTTAAATGGCACCCAGAATTATGCTGCACTAAGCACAATTTCACATGATTCTGGGTCAATTTGTGTGAAAACAAGGTCCAATCCGGCTGAAAAGCTACAAGAAGGTAGAATCTATTGAGTTGTAAGTGATCTGAACGTTTCAAGATGATTGCACATTCCTATAGGGGGTCAAACCATGTCCCAAAGGTCACCGGGCCAAGTGTCACTTTAAAGAAGTAGTCCAGTTACATCTTTGTGTGTGGGCTTATAACTTGGCTTCTGAATGTCCTAGAGAGATCAGGTTTGTTTTAGTGTACTCCAATCAACAGCCCCTACAACCACAAAAAGGAATGGAGTCATTAGCACTTATGGTTTTTAAATGGCACCCAGAATTATGTTGCACGAAGCACAATTTCACATAATTCTGGGTCCATTTGTGTGAAAACAAGGTCCAATCAGGCTGAAACGTTACAGGAAGGTAGAATCTATTGAGTTGTAAGTGATCTGAACGTTTCATGATGATAGCACTTTCCTAAGGGGGTCAAACCATGTCCCAAAGGTCACTGGATCTGGTGTCAATTTAAAGAAGTAGTCCAGTTACACATTTGTGGGCTTATAACTTGGCTTCTGAATGTCCTAGAGAGATCAGGTTTGTTTTAATGTACTCCAATCAACAGCCCCTACAACTACAAAAAGGAATGGAGTCATTAGCACTTATGGTTTGTAAGTGGCACCCAGAATTATGTTGCACGAAGCACAATTTCACATCATTCTGGGTCAATTTGTGTGAAAACAAGGTCCAATCCGCCTGAAACATTACTGGAAGCTAGAATCTATTGAGTTGTAAGTGATCTGAACGTTTCATGATGATAGCACTTTCCTAAGGGGGTCAAACCATGTCCCAAAGGTCACCGGATCTGGTGTCAATTTAAAGTAGTAGTCCAGTTACACATTTGTGGGCTTATAACTTGGCTTCTGAATGTCCTGGAGAGGTCAGGTTTGTTTTAATGTACTCCAATCAACAGCCCCTACAACCACAAAAAGGAATGGAGTCATTAGCACTTATGGTTTGTAAATGGCACCCAGAATTATTTTGCACGAAGCACAATTTCACATCATTCTGAGTTCATTTGTGTGAAAACAAGGTCCAATCAGGCTGAAACGTTACTGGATGCTAGAATCTATTGAGTTGTAAGTGATCTGAACGTTTCATGATGATAGCGCTTTCCTAAGGGGGTCAAACCATGTCCCAAAGGTCACCGGATCTGGTGTCAATTTAAAGAGGTAGTCCATTTACACATTTGTGGGCTTATAACTTGGCTTCTGAATGTCCTAGAGAGATCAGGTTTATTTTAGTGTACTCCAATCAACAGCCCCTACAACCACAAAAAGGAATGGAGTCATTAGCACTTATGGTTCTTAAATGGCACCCAGAATTATGCTGCACTAAGCACAATTTCACATGATTCTGGGTCAATTTGTGTGAAAACAAGGTCCAATCCGGCTGAAACGCTACAAGAAGGTAGAATCTATTGAGTTGTAAGTGATCTGAACGTTTCAAGATGATCGCACATTCCTATAGGGGCTCAAACCATGTCCCAAAGGTCACCGGGCCAAGTGTCACTTTAAAGAAGTAGTCCAGTTACATCTTGGTGTGTGGGCTTATAACTTGGCTTCTGAATGTCCTAGAGAGATCAGGTTTGTTTTAGTGTACTCCAATCAACAGCCCCTAGAACCACAAAAAGGAATGGAGACATTAGCACTTATGGTTTTTAAATGGCACCCAGAATTATGTTGCACGAAGCACAATTTCACATCATTCTGGGTTCATTTGTGTGAAAACAAGGTCCAATCAGGCTGAAACGTTACAGGAAGGTAGAATCTATTGCGTTGTAAGTGATCTGAACGTTTCATGATGATAGCACTTTCCTAAGGGGGTCAAACCATGTCCCAAAGGTCACCGGATCTGCTGTCAATTTAAAGAAGTAGTCCAGTTACACATTTGTGGGCTTATAACTTGGCTTCTGAATGTCCTAGAGCGATCAGGTTTGTTTTAGTGTACTCCAATCAACAGCCCCTACAACCACAAAAAGGAATGGAGTCATTAGCACTTATGGGTTTTAAATGGCACCCAGAATTATGTTGCACGAAGCACAATTTCACATCATTCTGGGTTCATTTGTGTGAAAGCAAGGTCCAGTCAGGCTGAAACGTTACAGGAAGGTAGAATCTATTGAGTTGTAAGTGATCTGAACGTTTCATGATGATAGCACTTTCCTAAGGGGGTCAAACCATGTCCCAAAGGTCACCGGATCTGGTGTCAATTTAAAGAAGTAGTCCAGTTACACATTTGTGGGCTTATAACTTGGCTTCTGAATGTCCTAGAGAGATCAGGTTTGTTTTAGTGTACTCCAATCAACAGCCCCTACAACCACAAAAAGGAATGGAGTCATTAGCACTTATGGTTTGTAAATGGCACCCAGAATTATGTTGCACGAAGCACAATTTCACATCATTCTGGGTCCATTTGTGTAAAAACAAGGTCCAATCAGGCTGAAACATTACAGGAAGGTAGAATCTATTAAATTGTAAGTGATCTGAACGTTTCATGATGATAGCACTTCCCTAAGGGGGTCAAACCATGTCCCAAAGGTCACCAGATCTGGTGTCTAAAGAAGTAGTCCAGTTACACATTTGTGGGCTTATAACTTGGCTTCTGAATGTCCTAGAGAGATCAGGTTTGTTTTAGTATACTCCAATCAACAGCCCCTACAACCACAAAAAGGAATGGAGTCATTAGCACTTATGGTTTTTAAATGGCACCCAGAATTATGTTGCACGAAGCACAATTTCACATCATTCTGGGTTCATTTGTGTGAAAACAAGGTCCAGTCAGGCTGAAACGTTACAGGAAGGTAGAATCTATTGAGTTGTAAGTGATCTGAACGTTTCATGATGATAGCACTTCCCTAAGGGGGTCAAACCATGTCCCAAAGGTCACCGGATCTGGTGTCTAAAGAAGTAGTCCAGTTACACATTTGTGGGCTTATAACTTGGCTTCTGAATGTCCTAGAGAGATCAGGTTTGTTTTAGTATACTCCAATCAACAGCCCCTACAACCACAAAAAGGAATGGAGTCATTAGCACTTATGGTTTTTAAATGGCACCCAGAATTATGTTGCACGAAGCACAATTTCACATCATTCTGGGTCCATTTGTGTGAAAACAAGGTCCAATCAGGCTGAAACGTTACAGGAAGGTAGAATCTATTGAGTTGTAAGTGATCTGAACGTTTCATGATGATAGCACTTTCCTAAGGGGGTCAAACCATGTCCCAAATGTCACCGGATCTGGTGTCAATTTAAAGTAGTAGTCCAGTTACACATTTGTGGGCTTATAACTTGGCTTCTGAATGTCCTGGAGAGGTCAGGTTTGTTTTAATGTACTCCAATCAACAGCCCCTACAACCACAAAAAGGAATGGAGTCATTAGCACTTATGGTTTGTAAATGGCACCCAGAATTACGTTGCACGAAGCAAAATTTCACATCATTCTGGGTTCATTTGTGTGAAAACAAGGTCCAATCAGGCAGAAACGTTACAGGAAGGTAGAATCTATTGAGTTGTAAGTGATCTGAACGTTTCATGATGATAGCACTTTCCTATAGGGGGTCAAACCATGTCCCAAAGGTCACCGGGCCTGGTGTCACTTTAAAGAAGTAGTCCAGTTACACCTTTGTGGGCTTATAACTTGGCTTCTGAATGTCCTAGAGAGATCAGGGTTGTTTTAGTGTACTCCAATCAACAGCCCCTACAACCACAAAAAGGAATGGAGTCATTAGCACTTATGGTTCTTAAATGGCACCCAGAATTATGTTGCACGAAGCACAATTTCACATCATTCTGGGTCCATTTGTGTGAAAACAAGGTCCAATCAGGCTGAAACGTTACAGGAAGGTAGAATCTATTGAGTTGTAAGTGATCTGAACGTTTCAAGATGATCGCACATTCCTATGGGGGGTAAAACCATGTCCCAAAGGTCACCGGGCCTGGTGTCACTTTAAAGAAGTAGTCCAGTTACATCTTTGTAGGCTTATAACTTGGCTTCTGAATGTCCTAGAGAGATCAGGATTGTTTTAATGTACTCCAATCAACAGCCCCTACAACCACAAAAAGGAATGGAGTCATTAGCACTTATGGTTTGTAAATGGCACCCAGAATTATGTTGCACGAAGCACAATTTCACATCATTCTGGGTTCATTTGTGTAAAAACAAGGTCCAATCAGGCTGAAACATTACAGGAAGGTAGAATCTATTAAATTGTAAGTGATCTGAACGTTTCATGATGATAGCACTTCCCTAAGGGGGTCAAACCATGTCCCAAAGGTCACCAGATCTGGTGTCTAAAGAAGTAGTCCAGTTACACATTTGTGGGCTTATAACTTGGCTTCTGAATGTCCTAGAGAGATCAGGTTTGTTTTAGTATACTCCAATCAACAGCCCCTACAACCACAAAAAGGAATGGAGTCATTAGCACTTATGGTTTTTAAATGGCACCCAGAATTATGTTGCACGAAGCACAATTTCACATCATTCTGGGTTCATTTGTGTGAAAACAAGGTCCAGTCAGGCTGAAACGTTACAGGAAGGTAGAATCTATTGAGTTGTAAGTGATCTGAACGTTTCATGATGATAGCACTTCCCTAAGGGGGTCAAACCATGTCCCAAAGGTCACCGGATCTGGTGTCTAAAGAAGTAGTCCAGTTACACATTTGTGGGCTTATAACTTGGCTTCTGAATGTCCTAGAGAGATCAGGTTTGTTTTAGTATACTCCAATCAACAGCCCCTACAACCACAAAAAGGAATGGAGTCATTAGCACTTATGGTTTTTAAATGGCACCCAGAATTATGTTGCACGAAGCACAATTTCACATCATTCTGGGTCCATTTGTGTGAAAACAAGGTCCAATCAGGCTGAAACGTTACAGGAAGGTAGAATCTATTGAGTTGTAAGTGATCTGAACGTTTCATGATGATAGCACTTTCCTAAGGGGGTCAAACCATGTCCCAAATGTCACCGGATCTGGTGTCAATTTAAAGTAGTAGTCCAGTTACACATTTGTGGGCTTATAACTTGGCTTCTGAATGTCCTGGAGAGGTCAGGTTTGTTTTAATGTACTCCAATCAACAGCCCCTACAACCACAAAAAGGAATGGAGTCATTAGCACTTATGGTTTGTAAATGGCACCCAGAATTATGTTGCACGAAGCAAAATTTCACATCATTCTGGGTTCATTTGTGTGAAAACAAGGTCCAATCAGGCAGAAACGTTACAGGAAGGTAGAATCTATTGAGTTGTAAGTGATCTGAACGTTTCATGATGATAGCACTTTCCTATAGGGGGTCAAACCATGTCCCAAAGGTCACCGGGCCTGGTGTCACTTTAAAGAAGTAGTCCAGTTACACCTTTGTGGGCTTATAACTTGGCTTCTGAATGTCCTAGAGAGATCAGGGTTGTTTTAGTGTACTCCAATCAACAGCCCCTACAACCACAAAAAGGAATGGAGTCATTAGCACTTATGGTTCTTAAATGGCACCCAGAATTATGTTGCACGAAGCACAATTTCACATCATTCTGGGTCCATTTGTGTGAAAACAAGGTCCAATCAGGCTGAAACGTTACAGGAAGGTAGAATCTATTGAGTTGTAAGTGATCTGAACGTTTCAAGATGATCGCACATTCCTATGGGGGGTAAAACCATGTCCCAAAGGTCACCGGGCCTGGTGTCACTTTAAAGAAGTAGTCCAGTTACATCTTTGTAGGCTTATAACTTGGCTTCTGAATGTCCTAGAGAGATCAGGATTGTTTTAATGTACTCCAATCAACAGCCCCTACAACCACAAAAAGGAATGGAGTCATTAGCACTTATGGTTTGTAAATGGCACCCAGAATTATGTTGCACGAAGCACAATTTCACATCATTCTGGGTTCATTTGTGTAAAAACAAGGTCCAATCAGGCAGAAATGTTACAGGAAGGTAGAATCTATTGAGTTGTAAGTGATCTGAACGTTTCATGATGATAGCACTTTCCTAAGGGGGTCAAACCATGTCGCAAAGGTCACCGGATCTGGTGTCACTTTAAAGAATTAGTCCAGTTACACATTTGTGGGCTTATAACTTGGCTTC
Source organism: Nothobranchius furzeri (assembly GCF_043380555.1). Taxonomy (NCBI): domain Eukaryota; kingdom Metazoa; phylum Chordata; class Actinopteri; order Cyprinodontiformes; family Nothobranchiidae; genus Nothobranchius; species Nothobranchius furzeri. Next base: position 14,686,583 of record NC_091756.1, read on the forward strand.
TGAATGTCCTAGAGAGATCAGGTTTGTTTTAGTGTACTCCAATCAACAGCCCCTACAACCACTAAAAGGAATGGAGTTATTAGCACTTATGGTTTGTAAATGGCACCCAGAATTATGTTGCACGAAGCACAATTTCACATCATTCTGGGTCCATTTGTGTGAAAACAAGGTCCAATCAGGCTGAAACGTTACAAGAAGGTAGAATCTATTGAGTTGTAAGTGATCTGAACGTTTCATGATGATAGCACTTTCCTAAGGGGGTCAAACCATGTCCCAAAGGTCACCGGATCTGGTGTCAATTTAAAGTAGTCCAGTTACACATTTGTGGGCTTATAACTTGGCTTCTGAATGTCCTAGAGAGATCAGGTTTGTTTTAGTGTACTCCAATCAACAGCCCCTACAACCACAAGAAGGAATGGAGTCATTAGCACTTATGGTTTGTAAATGGCACCCAGAATTATGTTGCACGAAGCACAATTTCACTTCATTCTGGGTCCATTTGTGTGAAAACAAGGTCCAATCAGGCTGAAACGCTATAAGAAGGTAGAATCTATTGAGTTGTAAGTGATCTGAACGTTTCAAGATGATCGCACATTCCTATAGGGGGTAAAACCATGTCCCAAAGGTCACCGGGCCTGGTGTCACTTTAAAGAAGTAGTCCAGTTACATCTTTGTGGGCTTATAACTTGGCTTCTGAATGTCCTAGAGAGGTTAGGTTTGTTTTAGTGTACTCCAATCAACAGCCCCTACAACCACAAAAAGGAATGGAGTCATTAGCACTTATGGTTTGTAAATGGCACCCAGAATTATGTTGCACGAAGCACAATTTCACATCATTCTGGGTTAATTTGTGTGAAAACAGGGTCCAATCAGGCTGAAACGTTACAAGAAGGTAGAATCTATTGAGTTGTAAGTGATCTGAACGTTTCATGATGATCGCACATTCCTATAGGGGGTCAAACCATGTCCCAAAGGTCACCGGGCCTGGTGTCACTTTAAAGAAGTAGTCCAGTTACACATTTGTGGGCTTATAACTTGGCTTCTGAATGTCCTGGAGAGATCAGGTTTGTTTTAGTGTACTCCAATCAACATCCCCTACAACCACAAAAAGGAATGGAGTCATTAGCACTTATGGTTTGTAAATGGCACCCAGAATTATGTTGCACGAAGCACAATTTCACATCATTCTGGGTCCATTTGTGTGAAAACAAGGTCCAATCAGGCTGAAACGTTACAAGAAGGTAGAATCTATTGAGTTGTAAGTGATCTGAACGTTTCATGATGATAGCACTTTCCTAAGGGGGTCAAACCATGTCCCAAAGGTCACCGGAACTGGTGTCAATTTAAAGAAGTAGTATAGTTACACATTTGTGGGCTTATAACTTGGCTTCTGAATGTCCTAGAGAGATCAGGTTTGTTTTAGTGTACTCCAATCAACAGCCCCTACAACCACAAAAAGGAATGGAGTCATTAGCACTTATGGTTTGTAAATGGCACCCAGAATTATGTTGCACGAAGCACAATTTCACTTCATTCTGGGTTCATTTGTGTGAAAACAAGGTCCAATCAGGCTGAAACGTTACAGGAAGGTAGAATCTATTGAGTTGTAAGTGATCTGAACGTTTCATGATGATAGCGCTTTCCTAAGGGGGTCAAACCATGTCCCAAAGGTCACCGGATCTGGTGTCAATTTAAAGAAGTAGTCCATTTACACATTTGTGGGCTTATAACTTGGCTTCTGAATGTCCTAGAGAGATCAGGTTTATTTTAGTGTACTCCAATCAACAGCCCCTACAACCACAAAAAGGAATGGAGTCATTAGCACTTATGGTTCTTAAATGGCACCCAGAATTATGCTGCACTAAGCACAATTTCACATGATTCTGGGTCAATTTGTGTGAAAACAAGGTCCAATCCGGCTGAAAAGCTACAAGAAGGTAGAATCTATTGAGTTGTAAGTGATCTGAACGTTTCAAGATGATTGCACATTCCTATAGGGGGTCAAACCATGTCCCAAAGGTCACCGGGCCAAGTGTCACTTTAAAGAAGTAGTCCAGTTACATCTTTGTGTGTGGGCTTATAACTTGGCTTCTGAATGTCCTAGAGAGATCAGGTTTGTTTTAGTGTACTCCAATCAACAGCCCCTACAACCACAAAAAGGAATGGAGTCATTAGCACTTATGGTTTTTAAATGGCACCCAGAATTATGTTGCACGAAGCACAATTTCACATAATTCTGGGTCCATTTGTGTGAAAACAAGGTCCAATCAGGCTGAAACGTTACAGGAAGGTAGAATCTATTGAGTTGTAAGTGATCTGAACGTTTCATGATGATAGCACTTTCCTAAGGGGGTCAAACCATGTCCCAAAGGTCACTGGATCTGGTGTCAATTTAAAGAAGTAGTCCAGTTACACATTTGTGGGCTTATAACTTGGCTTCTGAATGTCCTAGAGAGATCAGGTTTGTTTTAATGTACTCCAATCAACAGCCCCTACAACTACAAAAAGGAATGGAGTCATTAGCACTTATGGTTTGTAAGTGGCACCCAGAATTATGTTGCACGAAGCACAATTTCACATCATTCTGGGTCAATTTGTGTGAAAACAAGGTCCAATCCGGCTGAAACATTACTGGAAGCTAGAATCTATTGAGTTGTAAGTGATCTGAACGTTTCATGATGATAGCACTTTCCTAAGGGGGTCAAACCATGTCCCAAAGGTCACCGGATCTGGTGTCAATTTAAAGTAGTAGTCCAGTTACACATTTGTGGGCTTATAACTTGGCTTCTGAATGTCCTGGAGAGGTCAGGTTTGTTTTAATGTACTCCAATCAACAGCCCCTACAACCACAAAAAGGAATGGAGTCATTAGCACTTATGGTTTGTAAATGGCACCCAGAATTATTTTGCACGAAGCACAATTTCACATCATTCTGAGTTCATTTGTGTGAAAACAAGGTCCAATCAGGCTGAAACGTTACTGGATGCTAGAATCTATTGAGTTGTAAGTGATCTGAACGTTTCATGATGATAGCGCTTTCCTAAGGGGGTCAAACCATGTCCCAAAGGTCACCGGATCTGGTGTCAATTTAAAGAGGTAGTCCATTTACACATTTGTGGGCTTATAACTTGGCTTCTGAATGTCCTAGAGAGATCAGGTTTATTTTAGTGTACTCCAATCAACAGCCCCTACAACCACAAAAAGGAATGGAGTCATTAGCACTTATGGTTCTTAAATGGCACCCAGAATTATGCTGCACTAAGCACAATTTCACATGATTCTGGGTCAATTTGTGTGAAAACAAGGTCCAATCCGGCTGAAACGCTACAAGAAGGTAGAATCTATTGAGTTGTAAGTGATCTGAACGTTTCAAGATGATCGCACATTCCTATAGGGGCTCAAACCATGTCCCAAAGGTCACCGGGCCAAGTGTCACTTTAAAGAAGTAGTCCAGTTACATCTTGGTGTGTGGGCTTATAACTTGGCTTCTGAATGTCCTAGAGAGATCAGGTTTGTTTTAGTGTACTCCAATCAACAGCCCCTAGAACCACAAAAAGGAATGGAGACATTAGCACTTATGGTTTTTAAATGGCACCCAGAATTATGTTGCACGAAGCACAATTTCACATCATTCTGGGTTCATTTGTGTGAAAACAAGGTCCAATCAGGCTGAAACGTTACAGGAAGGTAGAATCTATTGCGTTGTAAGTGATCTGAACGTTTCATGATGATAGCACTTTCCTAAGGGGGTCAAACCATGTCCCAAAGGTCACCGGATCTGCTGTCAATTTAAAGAAGTAGTCCAGTTACACATTTGTGGGCTTATAACTTGGCTTCTGAATGTCCTAGAGCGATCAGGTTTGTTTTAGTGTACTCCAATCAACAGCCCCTACAACCACAAAAAGGAATGGAGTCATTAGCACTTATGGGTTTTAAATGGCACCCAGAATTATGTTGCACGAAGCACAATTTCACATCATTCTGGGTTCATTTGTGTGAAAGCAAGGTCCAGTCAGGCTGAAACGTTACAGGAAGGTAGAATCTATTGAGTTGTAAGTGATCTGAACGTTTCATGATGATAGCACTTTCCTAAGGGGGTCAAACCATGTCCCAAAGGTCACCGGATCTGGTGTCAATTTAAAGAAGTAGTCCAGTTACACATTTGTGGGCTTATAACTTGGCTTCTGAATGTCCTAGAGAGATCAGGTTTGTTTTAGTGTACTCCAATCAACAGCCCCTACAACCACAAAAAGGAATGGAGTCATTAGCACTTATGGTTTGTAAATGGCACCCAGAATTATGTTGCACGAAGCACAATTTCACATCATTCTGGGTCCATTTGTGTGAAAACAAGGTCCAATCAGGCTGAAACATTACAGGAAGGTAGAATCTATTAAATTGTAAGTGATCTGAACGTTTCATGATGATAGCACTTCCCTAAGGGGGTCAAACCATGTCCCAAAGGTCACCAGATCTGGTGTCTAAAGAAGTAGTCCAGTTACACATTTGTGGGCTTATAACTTGGCTTCTGAATGTCCTAGAGAGATCAGGTTTGTTTTAGTATACTCCAATCAACAGCCCCTACAACCACAAAAAGGAATGGAGTCATTAGCACTTATGGTTTTTAAATGGCACCCAGAATTATGTTGCACGAAGCACAATTTCACATCATTCTGGGTTCATTTGTGTGAAAACAAGGTCCAGTCAGGCTGAAACGTTACAGGAAGGTAGAATCTATTGAGTTGTAAGTGATCTGAACGTTTCATGATGATAGCACTTCCCTAAGGGGGTCAAACCATGTCCCAAAGGTCACCGGATCTGGTGTCTAAAGAAGTAGTCCAGTTACACATTTGTGGGCTTATAACTTGGCTTCTGAATGTCCTAGAGAGATCAGGTTTGTTTTAGTATACTCCAATCAACAGCCCCTACAACCACAAAAAGGAATGGAGTCATTAGCACTTATGGTTTTTAAATGGCACCCAGAATTATGTTGCACGAAGCACAATTTCACATCATTCTGGGTCCATTTGTGTGAAAACAAGGTCCAATCAGGCTGAAACGTTACAGGAAGGTAGAATCTATTGAGTTGTAAGTGATCTGAACGTTTCATGATGATAGCACTTTCCTAAGGGGGTCAAACCATGTCCCAAATGTCACCGGATCTGGTGTCAATTTAAAGTAGTAGTCCAGTTACACATTTGTGGGCTTATAACTTGGCTTCTGAATGTCCTGGAGAGGTCAGGTTTGTTTTAATGTACTCCAATCAACAGCCCCTACAACCACAAAAAGGAATGGAGACATTAGCACTTATGGTTTGTAAATGGCACCCAGAATTATGTTGCACGAAGCAAAATTTCACATCATTCTGGGTTCATTTGTGTGAAAACAAGGTCCAATCAGGCAGAAACGTTACAGGAAGGTAGAATCTATTGAGTTGTAAGTGATCTGAACGTTTCATGATGATAGCACTTTCCTAAGGGGGTCAAACCATGTCCCAAAGGTCACCGGATCTGGTGTCAATTTAAAGAAGTAGTCCAGTTACACATTTGTGGGCTTATAACTTGGCTTCTGAATGTCCTAGAGAGATCAGGTTTGTTTTAGTGTACTCCAATCAACAGCCCCTACAACCACAAAAAGGAATGGAGTCATTAGCACTTATGGTTTGTAAATGGCACCCAGAATTATGTTGCACGAAGCACAATTTCACATCATTCTGGGTCCATTTGTGTAAAAACAAGGTCCAATCAGGCTGAAACATTACAGGAAGGTAGAATCTATTAAATTGTAAGTGATCTGAACGTTTCATGATGATAGCACTTCCCTAAGGGGGTCAAACCATGTCCCAAAGGTCACCAGATCTGGTGTCTAAAGAAGTAGTCCAGTTACACATTTGTGGGCTTATAACTTGGCTTCTGAATGTCCTAGAGAGATCAGGTTTGTTTTAGTATACTCCAATCAACAGCCCCTACAACCACAAAAAGGAATGGAGTCATTAGCACTTATGGTTTTTAAATGGCACCCAGAATTATGTTGCACGAAGCACAATTTCACATCATTCTGGGTTCATTTGTGTGAAAACAAGGTCCAGTCAGGCTGAAACGTTACAGGAAGGTAGAATCTATTGAGTTGTAAGTGATCTGAACGTTTCATGATGATAGCACTTCCCTAAGGGGGTCAAACCATGTCCCAAAGGTCACCGGATCTGGTGTCTAAAGAAGTAGTCCAGTTACACATTTGTGGGCTTATAACTTGGCTTCTGAATGTCCTAGAGAGATCAGGTTTGTTTTAGTATACTCCAATCAACAGCCCCTACAACCACAAAAAGGAATGGAGTCATTAGCACTTATGGTTTTTAAATGGCACCCAGAATTATGTTGCACGAAGCACAATTTCACATCATTCTGGGTCCATTTGTGTGAAAACAAGGTCCAATCAGGCTGAAACATTACAGGAAGGTAGAATCTATTGAGTTGTAAGTGATCTGAACGTTTCATGATGATAGCACTTTCCTAAGGGGGTCAAACCATGTCCCAAATGTCACCGGATCTGGTGTCAATTTAAAGTAGTAGTCCAGTTACACATTTGTGGGCTTATAACTTGGCTTCTGAATGTCCTGGAGAGGTCAGGTTTGTTTTAATGTACTCCAATCAACAGCCCCTACAACCACAAAAAGGAATGGAGTCATTAGCACTTATGGTTTGTAAATGGCACCCAGAATTATGTTGCACGAAGCAAAATTTCACATCATTCTGGGTTCATTTGTGTGAAAACAAGGTCCAATCAGGCAGAAACGTTACAGGAAGGTAGAATCTATTGAGTTGTAAGTGATCTGAACGTTTCATGATGATAGCACTTTCCTATAGGGGGTCAAACCATGTCCCAAAGGTCACCGGGCCTGGTGTCACTTTAAAGAAGTAGTCCAGTTACACCTTTGTGGGCTTATAACTTGGCTTCTGAATGTCCTAGAGAGATCAGGGTTGTTTTAGTGTACTCCAATCAACAGCCCCTACAACCACAAAAAGGAATGGAGTCATTAGCACTTATGGTTCTTAAATGGCACCCAGAATTATGTTGCACGAAGCACAATTTCACATCATTCTGGGTCCATTTGTGTGAAAACAAGGTCCAATCAGGCTGAAACGTTACAGGAAGGTAGAATCTATTGAGTTGTAAGTGATCTGAACGTTTCAAGATGATCGCACATTCCTATGGGGGGTAAAATCATGTCCCAAAGGTCACCGGGTCTGGTGTCACTTTAAAGAAGTAGTCCAGTTACACATCTTTGTAGGCTTATAACTTGGCTTCTGAATGTCCTAGAGAGATCAGGATTGTTTTAATGTACTCCAATCAACAGCCCCTACAACCACAAAAAGGAATGGAGTCATTAGCACTTATGGTTTGTAAATGGCACCCAGAATTATGTTGCACGAAGCACAATTTCACATCATTCTGGGTTCATTTGTGTAAAAACAAGGTCCAATCAGGCAGAAATGTTACAGGAAGGTAGAATCTATTGAGTTGTAAGTGATCTGAACGTTTCATGATGATAGCACTTTCCTAAGGGGGTCAAACCATGTCGCAAAGGTCACCGGATCTGGTGTCACTTTAAAGAATTAGTCCAGTTACACATTTGTGGGCTTATAACTTGGCTTCTGAATGTCCTAGAGAGATCAGGTTTGTTTTAGTGTACTCCAATCAACAGCCCCTACAACCACTAAAAGGAATGGAGTTATTAGCACTTATGGTTTGTAAATGGCACCCAGAATTATGTTGCACGAAGCACAATTTCACATCATTCTGGGTCCATTTGTGTGAAAACAAGGTCCAATCAGGCTGAAACGTTACAAGAAGGTAGAATCTATTGAGTTGTAAGTGATCTGAACGTTTCATGATGATAGCACTTTCCTAAGGGGGTCAAACCATGTCCCAAAGGTCACCGGATCTGGTGTCAATTTAAAGTAGTCCAGTTACACATTTGTGGGCTTATAACTTGGCTTCTGAATGTCCTAGAGAGATCAGGTTTGTTTTAGTGTACTCCAATCAACAGCCCCTCTAACCACAAGAAGGAATGGAGTCATTAGCACTTATGGTTTGTAAATGGCACCCAGAATTATGTTGCACGAAGCACAATTTCACTTCATTCTGGGTCCATTTGTGTGAAAACAAGGTCCAATCAGGCTGAAACGCTATAAGAAGGTAGAATCTATTGAGTTGTAAGTGATCTGAACGTTTCAAGATGATCGCACATTCCTATAGGGGGTAAAACCATGTCCCAAAGGTCACCGGGCCTGGTGTCACTTTAAAGAAGTAGTCCAGTTACATCTTTGTGGGCTTATAACTTGGCTTCTGAATGTCCTAGAGAGGTTAGGTTTGTTTTAGTGTACTCCAATCAACAGCCCCTACAACCACAAAAAGGAATGGAGTCATTAGCACTTATGGTTTGTAAATGGCACCCAGAATTATGTTGCACGAAGCACAATTTCACATCATTCTGGGTTAATTTGTGTGAAAACAGGGTCCAATCAGGCTGAAACGTTACAAGAAGGTAGAATCTATTGAGTTGTAAGTGATCTGAACGTTTCATGATGATCGCACATTCCTATAGGGGGTCAAACCATGTCCCAAAGGTCACCGGGCCTGGTGTCACTTTAAAGAAGTAGTCCAGTTACACATTTGTGGGCTTATAACTTGGCTTCTGAATGTCCTGGAGAGATCAGGTTTGTTTTAGTGTACTCCAATCAACATCCCCTACAACCACAAAAAGGAATGGAGTCATTAGCACTTATGGTTTGTAAATGGCACCCAGAATTATGTTGCACGAAGCACAATTTCACATCATTCTGGGTCCATTTGTGTGAAAACAAGGTCCAATCAGGCTGAAACGTTACAAGAAGGTAGAATCTATTGAGTTGTAAGTGATCTGAACGTTTCATGATGATAGCACTTTCCTAAGGGGGTCAAACCATGTCCCAAAGGTCACCGGAACTGGTGTCAATTTAAAGAAGTAGTATAGTTACACATTTGTGGGCTTATAACTTGGCTTCTGAATGTCCTAGAGAGATCAGGTTTGTTTTAGTGTACTCCAATCAACAGCCCCTACAACCACAAAAAGGAATGGAGTCATTAGCACTTATGGTTTGTAAATGGCACCCAGAATTATGTTGCACGAAGCACAATTTCACTTCATTCTGGGTTCATTTGTGTGAAAACAAGGTCCAATCAGGCTGAAACGTTACAAGAAGGTAGAATCTATTGAGTTGTAAGTGATCTGAACGTTTCATGATGATCGCACATTCCTATAGGGGGTCAAACCATGTCCCAAAGGTCACCGGGCCTGGTGTCACTTTAAAGAAGTAGTCCAGTTACACATTTGTGGGCTTATAACTTGGCTTCTGAATGTCCTAGAGAGATCAGGTTTGTTTTAGTATACTCCAATCAACAGCCCCTACAACCACAAAAAGGAATGGAGTCATTAGCACTTATGGTTTTTAAATGGCACCCAGAATTATGTTGCACGAAGCACAATTTCACATGATTCTGGGTCCATTTGTGTGAAAACAAGGTCCAATCAGGCTGAAACGTTACAGGAAGTTAGAATCTATTGAGTTGTAAGTGATCTGAACGTTTCATGATGATAGCACTTTCCTAAGGGGATCAAACCATGTCCCAAAGGTCACCGGATCTGGTGTCAATTTAAAGAAGTAGTCCAGTTACACATTTGTGGGCTTATAACTTGGCTTCTGAATGTCCTAGAGAGATCAGGTTTGTTTTAATGTACTCCAATCAACAGCCCCTACAACCACAAAAAGGAATGGAGTCATTAGCATTTATGGTTTGTAAATGGCACCAAGAATTATGATGCACGAAGCACAATTTCACATCATTCTGGGTTCATTTGTGTGAAAACAAGGTCCAATCAGGCTGAAACGTTACAGGAAGGTAGAATCTATTTAGTTGTAAGTGATCTGAACGTTTCATGATGATAGCGCTTTCCTAAGGGGATCAAACCATGTCCCAAAGGTCACCGGATCTGGTGTCAATTTAAAGAAGTAGTCCAGTTACACATTTGTGGGCTTATAACTTGGCTTCTGAATGTCCTAGAGAGATCAGGTTTGTTTTAGTGTACTCCAATCAACAGCCCCTACAACCACAAAAGGAATGGAGTCATTAGCCTTATGGTTTGTAAATGGCACCCAGAATTATGTTGCACGAAGCACAATTTCACATCATTCTGGGTCCATTTTTGTGAAAACAAGGTCCAATCAGGCTGAAACATTACAAGAAGGTAGAATCTATTGAGTTGTAAGTGATCTGAACGTTTCATGATGATAGCACTTTCCTAAGGGGGTCAAACCATGTCCCAAAGGTCACCGGATCTGGTGTCAATTTAAAGAAGTAGTCCAGTTACACATTTGTGGGCTTAAAACTTGGCTTATGAATGTCCTAGAGCGATCAGGTTTGCTTTAGTGTACTCCAATCAACAGCCCCTACAACCACAAAAAGGAATGGAGTCATTAGCACTTATGGTTTGTAAATGGCACCCAGAATTATGTTGCACGAAGCACAATTTCACATCATTCTGGGTCCATTTGTGTGAAAACAAGGTCCAATCAGGCTGAAACGTTACAAGAAAGTAGAATCTATTGAGTTGTAAGTGATCTGAACGTTTCATGATGATAGCACTTTCCTAAGGGGGTCAAACCATGTCCCAAAGGTCACCGGATCTTGTGTCAATTTAAAGAAGTAGTATAGTTACACATTTGTGGGCTTATAACTTGGCTTCTGAATGTCCTAGAGAGATCAGGTTTGTTTTAGTGTACTCCAATCAACAGCCCCTACAACCACAAAAAGGAATGGAGTCATTAGCACTTATGGTTTGTAAATGGCACCCAGAATTATGTTGCACGAAGCACAATTTCACTTCATTCTGGGTTCATTTGTGTGAAAACAAGGTCCAATCAGGCTGAAACGTTACAAGAAGGTAGAATCTATTGAGTTGTAAGTGATCTGAACGTTTCATGATGATCGCACATTCCTATAGGGGGTCAAACCTTGTCCCAAAGGTCACCGGGCCTGGTGTCACTTTAAAGAAGTAGTCCAGTTACACATTTGTGGGCTTATAACTTGGCTTCTGAATGTCCTAGAGAGATCAGGTTTGTTTTAGTATACTCCAATCAACAGCCCCTACAACCACAAAAAGGAATGGAGTCATTAGCACTTATGGTTTTTAAATGGCACCCAGAATTATGTTGCACGAAGCACAATTTCACATGATTCTGGGTCCATTTGTGTGAAAACAAGGTCCAATCAGGCTGAAACGTTACAGGAAGTTAGAATCTATTGAGTTGTAAGTGATCTGAACGTTTCATGATGATAGCACTTTCCTAAGGGGATCAAACCATGTCCCAAAGGTCACCGGATCTGGTGTCAATTTAAAGAAGTAGTCCAGTTACACATTTGTGGGCTTATAACTTGGCTTCTGAATGTGCTAGAGAGATCAGGTTTGTTTTAATGTACTCCAATCAACAGCCCCTACAACCACAAAAAGGAATGGAGTCATTAGCATTTATGGTTTGTAAATGGCACCCAGAATTATGTTGCACGAAGCACAATTTCACATCATTCTGGGTTCATTTGTGTGAAAACAAGGTCCAATCAGGCTGAAACGTTACAGGAAGGTAGAATCTATTTAGTTGTAAGTGATCTGAACGTTTCATGATGATAGCGCTTTCCTAAGGGGATCAAACCATGTCCCAAAGGTCACCGGATCTGGTGTCAATTTAAAGAAGTAGTCCAGTTACACATTTGTGGGCTTATAACTTGGCTTCTGAATGTCCTAGAGAGATCAGGTTTGTTTTAGTGTACTCCAATCAACAGCCCCTAAAACCACAAAAGGAATGGAGTCATTAGCCTTATGGTTTGTAAATGGCACCCAGAATTATGTTGCACGAAGCACAATTTCACATCATTCTGGGTCCATTTTTGTGAAAACAAGGTCCAATCAGGCTGAAACATTACAAGAAGGTAGAATCTATTGAGTTGTAAGTGATCTGAACGTTTCATGATGATAGCACTTTCCTAAGGGGGTCAAACCATGTCCCAAAGGTCACCGGATCTGGTGTCAATTTAAAGAAGTAGTCCAGTTACACATTTGTGGGCTTAAAACTTGGCTTCTGAATGTCCTAGAGCGATCAGGTTTGCTTTAGTGTACTCCAATCAACAGCCCCTACAACCACAAAAAGGAATGGAGTCATTAGCACTTATGGTTTGTAAATGGCACCCAGAATTATGTTGCACGAAGCACAATTTCACATCATTCTGGGTCCATTTGTGTGAAAACAAGGTCCAATCAGGCTGAAACGCTACAAGAAGGTAGAATCTATTGAGTTGTAAGTGATCTGAACATTTCAAGATGATCGCACATTCCTATAGGGGGTAAAACCATGTCCCAAAGGTCACCGGGCCTGGTGTCACTTTAAAGAAGTAGTCCAGTTACACCTTTGTGGGCTTATAACTTGGCTTCTGAATGTCCTAGAGAGGTTAGGTGTGTTTTAGTGTACTCCAATCAACAGCCCGTACAACCACAAAAAGGAATGGAGTCATTAGCACATATGGTTTGTAAATGGCACCCAGAATTATGTTGCACGAAGCACAATTTCACATCATTCTGGGTCCATTTGTGTGAAAACGAGGTCCAATCAGGCTGAAACGTTACAGGAAGGTAGAATCTATTTAGTTGTAAGTGATCTGAACGTTTCATGATAATAGCGCTTTCCTAAGGGGATCAAACCATGTCCCAAAGGTCACCGGATCTGGTGTCACTTTAAAGAAGTAGTCCAGTTACACATTTGTGGGCTTATAACTTGGCTTCTGAATGTCCTAGAGAGATCAGGTTTGTTTTAGTGTACTCCAATCAACAGCCCCTACAACCACAAAAGGAATGGAGTCATTAGCACTTATGGTTTGTAAATGGCACCCAGAATTATGTTGCACGAAGCACAATTTCACATCATTCTGGGTCCATTTGTGTGAAAACAAGGTTCAATCAGGCTGAAACGTTACAAGAAGGTAGAATCTATTGAGTTGTAAGTGATCTGAACGTTTCATGATGATCGCACATTCCTATAGGGGGTAAAACCATGTCCCAAAGGTCACCGGGCCTGGTGTCACTTTAAAGAAGTAGTCCAGTTACACCATTGTGGGCTTATAACTTGGCTTCTGAATGTCCTAGAGAGGTCAGGTTTGTTTTAGTGTACTCCAATCAACAGCCCCTACAACCACAAAAAGGAATGGAGTCATTAGCACTTATGGTTTGTAAATGGCACCCAGAATTATGTCGCACGAAGCACAATTTCACATCATTCTGGGTTCATTTGTGTGAAAACAAGGTCCAATCAGGCTGACACCTTACAGGAAGGTAGAATCTATTGAGTTGTAAGTGATCTGAACGTTTCATGATGATAGCACTTTCCTAAGGGGGTCTAACCATGTCCCAAAGGTCACTGGATCTGGTGTCAATTTAAAGAAGTAGTCCAGTTACTCATTTGTGGGCTTATAACTTGGCTTCTGAATGTCCTAGAGAGATCAGGTTGTTTTAGTATACTCCAATCAACATACCCTACAACCACAAAAAGGAATGGAGTCATTAGCACTTATGGTTTTTAAATGGCACCCAGAATTATGTTGCACGAAGCACAATTTCACATCATTCTGGGTTCATTTGTGTGAAAACAAGGTCCAATCAGGCTGAAACGTTACAGGAAGGTAGAATCTATTGAGTTGTAAGTGATCTGAACGTTTCATGATGATAGCACTTTCCTAAGGGGGTCAATCCATGTCGCAAAGGTCACCGGATCTGGTGTCAATTTAAAGAAGTAGTCCAGTTACACATTTGTGGGCTTATAACTTGGCTTCTGAATGTCCTAGAGATGTCAGGTTTGTTTTAATGTACTCCAATCAACAGCCCCTACAACCACAAAAAGGAATGGAGTCATTAGCACTTATGGTATGTAAATGGCACCCAGAATTATGTTGCACGAAGCACAATTTCACATCATTCTGGGTTCATTTGTGTGAAAACAAGGTCCAATCAGGCTGAAACGTTACAGGAAGGTAGAATCTATTGAGTTGTAAGTGATCTGAACGTTTCATGATGATAGCACTTTCCTAAGGGGGTCAAACCATGTCCCAAAGGTCACCGGATCTGGTGTCAATTTAAAGAAGTAGTCCAGTTACACATTTGTGGGCTTATAACTTGGCTTCTGAATGTCCTAGAGAGATCAGGTTTGTTTTAATGTACTCCAATCAAGAGACCCTACAAACACAAAAAGGAATGGAGTCATTCGCACTTATGGTTTGTAAATGGCACCCAGAATTATGTTGCACGATGTACAATTTCACATCATTCTGGGTCCATTTGTGTGAAAACAAGGTCCAATCAGGCTGAAACGCTACAAGAAGGTAGAATCTATTGAGTTGTAAGTGATCTGAACGTTTCAAGATGATCGCACATTCCTATAGGGGGTAAAACAATTTCCCAAAGGTCACCGGGCCTGGTGTCACTTTAAAGAAGTAGTCCAGTTACACCTTTGTGGGCTTATAACTTGGCTTCTGAATGTCCTAGAGAGATCAGGTTGTTTTAGTATACTCCAATCAACATACCCTACAACCACAAAAAGGAATGGAGTCATTAGCACTTATGGTTTTTAAATGGCACCCAGAATTATGTTGCACGAAGCACAATTTCACATCATTCTGGGTTCATTTGTGTGAAAACAAGGTCCAATCAGGCTGAAACGTTACAGGAAGGTAGAATCTATTGAGTTGTAAGTGATCTGAACGTTTCATGATGATAGCACTTTCCTAAGGGGGTCAATCCATGTCGCAAAGGTCACCGGATCTGGTGTCAATTTAAAGTAGTCCAGTTACACATTTGTGGGCTTATAACTTGGCTTCTGAATGTCCTAGAGATGTCAGGTTTGTTTTAATGTACTCCAATCAACAGCCCCTACAACCACAAAAAGGAATGGAGTCATTAGCACTTATGGTATGTAAATGGCACCCAGAATTATGTTGCACGAAGCACAATTTCACATCATTCTGGGTTCATTTGTGTGAAAACAAGGTCCAATCAGGCTGAAACGTTACAGGAAGGTAGAATCTATTGAGTTGTAAGTGATCTGAACGTTTCATGATGATAGCACTTTCCTAAGGGGGTCAAACCATGTCCCAAAGGTCACCGGATCTGGTGTCAATTTAAAGAAGTAGTCCAGTTACACATTTGTGGGCTTATAACTTGGCTTCTGAATGTCCTAGAGAGATCAGGTTTGTTTTAATGTACTCCAATCAAGAGACCCTACAAACACAAAAAGGAATGGAGTCATTCGCACTTATGGTTTGTAAATGGCACCCAGAATTATGTTGCACGATGTACAATTTCACATCATTCTGGGTCCATTTGTGTGAAAACAAGGTCCAATCAGGCTGAAACGCTACAAGAAGGTAGAATCTATTGAGTTGTAAGTGATCTGAACGTTTCAAGATGATCGCACATTCCTATAGGGGGTAAAACAATTTCCCAAAGGTCACCGGGCCTGGTGTCACTTTAAAGAAGTAGTCCAGTTACACCTTTGTGGGCTTATAACATGGCTTCTGAATGTCCTAGAGAGATCAGGTTTGTTTTAATGTACTCCAATCAACAGCCCCTACAACCACAAAAAGGAATGGAGATATTAGCACTTATGGTTTGTAAATGGCACCCAGAATTATGTTGCACGAAGCACAATTTCACATCATTCTGGGTTCATTTGTGTGAAAACAAGGTCCAATCAGGCTGAAACGTTACAGGAAGGTAGAATCTACTGAGTTGTAAGTTATCTGAACGTTTCATGATGATAGCACTTTCCTAATGGGGTCAAACCATGTCCCAAAGGTCACCGGATCTGGTGTTAATTTAAAGAAGCAGTCCAGTTACACATTTGTGGGCTTATAACATGGCTTCTGAATGTCCTAGAGAGATCAGGTTTGTTTTAATGTACTCCAATCAACAGCCCCTACAACCACAAAAAGAAATGGAGTCATTAGCACTTATGGTTTTTAAATGGCACCCAGAATTATGTTGCACGAAGCACAATTTCACATCATTCTGGGTTCATTTGTGTGAAAACAAGGTTCAATCAGGCTGAAACGTTACAAGAAGGTAGAATCTATTGAGTTGTAAGTGATCTGAACGTTTCATGATCATCGCACATTCCTATAGGGGGTCAAACCATGTCCCAAAGGTCACCGGGCCTGGTGTCACTTTAAAGAAGTAGTCCAGTTACACCATTGTGGGCTTATAACTTGGCTTCTGAATGTCCTAGAGAGGTCAGGTTTGTTTTAGTGTACTCCAATCAACAGCCCCTACAACCACAGAAAGGAATGGAGTCATTAGCACTTATGGTTTGTAAATGGCACCCAGAATTATGTTGCACGAAGCACAATTTCACATCATTCTGGGTTCATTTGTGTGAAAACAAGGTCCAATCAGGCTGACACCTTAGAGGAAGGTAGAATCTATTGAGTTGTAAGTGATCTGAACGTTTCATGATGATAGCACTTTCCTAAGGGGGTCAAACCATGTCCCAAAGGTCACCGGATCTGGTGTCAATTTAAAGAAGTAGTCCAGTTACTCATTTGTGGGCTTATAACTTGGCTTCTGAATGTCCTAGAGAGATTAGGGTTGTTTTAGTATACTCCAATCAACATACCCTAGAACCACAAAAAGGAATGGAGTCATTAGCACTTATGGTTTTTAAATGGCACCCAGAATTATGTTGCACGAAGCACAATTTCACATCATTCTGGGTTCATTTGTGTGAAAACAATGTCCAATCAGGCTGAAACGTTACAGGAAGGTAGAATCTATTGAGTTGTAAGTGATCTGAACGTTTCATGATGATAGCACTTTCCTAAGGGGGTCAATCCATGTCGCAAAGGTCACCGGATCTGGTGTCAATTTAAAGAAGTAGTCCAGTTACACATTTGTGGGCTTATAACTTGGCTTCTGAATGTCCTAGAGATGTCAGGTTTGTTTTAATGTACTCCAATCAACAGCCCCTACAACCACAAAAAGGAATGGAGTCATTAGCACTTATGGTATGTAAATGGCACCCAGAATTATGTTGCACGAAGCACAATTTCACATCATTCTGGGTTCATTTGTGTGAAAACAAGGTCCAATCAGGCTGAAACGTTACAGGAAGGTAGAATCTATTGAGTTGTCAGTGATCTGAACGTTTCATGATGATAGCACTTTCCTAAGGGGGTCAAACCATGTCCCAAAGGTCACCGGATCTGGTGTCAATTTAAAGAAGTAGTCCAGTTACACATTTGTGGGCTTATAACTTGGCTTCTGAATGTCCTAGAGAGATCAGGTTTGTTTTAATGTACTCCAATCAAGAGACCCTTCAAACACAAAAAGGAATGGAGTCATTAGCACTTATGGTTTGTAAATGGCACCCATAATTATGTTGCACGATTCACAATTTCACATCCTTCTGGGTCCATTTGTGTGAAAACAAGGTCCAATCAGGCTGAAACGCTACAAGAAGGTAGAATCTATTGAGTTGTAAGTGATCTGAACGTTTCAAGATGATCGCACATTCCTATAGGGGGTAAAACCATTTCCCAAAGGTCACCGGGCCTGGTGTCACTTTAAAGAAGTAGTCCAGTTACATCTTTGTGGGCTTATAACTTGGCTTCTGAATGTCCTAGAGAGATCAGGTTTGTTTTAGTGTACTCCAATCAACAGCCCCTACAACCACAAGAAGGAATGGAGTCATTAGCACTTATGGTTTGTAAATGGCACCCAGAATTATGTTGCACGAAGCACAATTTCACTTCATTCTGGGTCCATTTGTGTGAAAACAAGGTCCAATCAGGCTGAAACGCTATAAGAAGGTAGAATCTATTGAGTTGTAAGTGATCTGAACGTTTCAAGATGATCGCACATTCCTATAGGGGGTAAAACCATGTCCCAAAGGTCACCGGGCCTGGTGTCACTTTAAAGAAGTAGTCCAGTTACATCTTTGTGGGCTTATAACTTGGCTTCTGAATGTCCTAGAGAGGTTAGGTTTGTTTTAGTGTACTCCAATCAACAGCCCCTACAACCACAAAAAGGAATGGAGTCATTAGCACTTATGGTTTGTAAATGGCACCCAGAATTATGTTGCACGAAGCACAATTTCACATAATTCTGGGTCCATTTGTGTGAAAACAAGGTCCAATCAGGCTGAAACGTTACAGGAAGGTAGAATCTATTGAGTTGTAAGTGATCTGAACGTTTCATGATGATAGCACTTTCCTAAGGGGGTCAAACCATGTCCCAAAGGTCACTGGATCTGGTGTCAATTTAAAGAAGTAGTCCAGTTACACATTTGTGGGCTTATAACTTGGCTTCTGAATGTCCTAGAGAGATCAGGTTTGTTTTAATGTACTCCAATCAACAGCCCCTACAACTACAAAAAGGAATGGAGTCATTAGCACTTATGGTTTGTAAGTGGCACCCAGAATTATGTTGCACGAAGCACAATTTCACATCATTCTGGGTCAATTTGTGTGAAAACAAGGTCCAATCCGGCTGAAACGTTACTGGAAGCTAGAATCTATTGAGTTGTAAGTGATCTGAACGTTTCATGATGATAGCACTTTCCTAAGGGGGTCAAACCATGTCCCAAAGGTCACCGGATCTGGTGTCAATTTAAAGTAGTAGTCCAGTTACACATTTGTGGGCTTATAACTTGGCTTCTGAATGTCCTGGAGAGGTCAGGTTTGTTTTAATGTACTCCAATCAACAGCCCCTACAACCACAAAAAGGAATGGAGTCATTAGCACTTATGGTTTGTAAATGGCACCCAGAATTATTTTGCACGAAGCACAATTTCACATCATTCTGGGTTCATTTGTGTGAAAACAAGGTCCAATCAGGCTGAAACGTTACTGGAAGCTAGAATCTATTGAGTTGTAAGTGATCTGAACGTTTCATGATGATAGCGCTTTCCTAAGGGGGTCAAACCATGTCCCAAAGGTCACCGGATCTGGTGTCAATTTAAAGAGGTAGTCCATTTACACATTTGTGGGCTTATAACTTGGCTTCTGAATGTCCTAGAGAGATCAGGTTTATTTTAGTGTACTCCAATCAACAGCCCCTACAACCACAAAAAGGAATGGAGTCATTAGCACTTATGGTTCTTAAATGGCACCCAGAATTATGCTGCACTAAGCACAA
Organism: Nothobranchius furzeri; assembly: GCF_043380555.1. Classification (NCBI taxonomy): domain Eukaryota; kingdom Metazoa; phylum Chordata; class Actinopteri; order Cyprinodontiformes; family Nothobranchiidae; genus Nothobranchius; species Nothobranchius furzeri. Next base: position 14,705,850 of record NC_091756.1, read on the forward strand.
TTTCACATGATTCTGGGTCAATTTGTGTGAAAACAAGGTCCAATCCGGCTGAAACGCTACAAGAAGGTAGAATCTATTGAGTTGTAAGTGATCTGAACGTTTCAAGATGATCGCACATTCCTATAGGGGCTCAAACCATGTCCCAAAGGTCACCGGGCCAAGTGTCACTTTAAAGAAGTAGTCCAGTTACATCTTGGTGTGTGGGCTTATAACTTGGCTTCTGAATGTTCTAGAGAGATCAGGTTTGTTTTAGTGTACTCCAATCAACAGCCCCTAGAACCACAAAAAGGAATGGAGACATTAGCACTTATGGTTTTTAAATGGCACCCAGAATTATGTTGCACGAAGCACAATTTCACATCATTCTGGGTTCATTTGTGTGAAAACAAGGTCCAATCAGGCTGAAACGTTACAGGAAGGTAGAATCTATTGCGTTGTAAGTGATCTGAACGTTTCATGATGATAGCACTTTCCTAAGGGGGTCAAACCATGTCCCAAAGGTCACCGGATCTGCTGTCAATTTAAAGAAGTAGTCCAGTTACACATTTGTGGGCTTATAACTTGGCTTCTGAATGTCCTAGAGCGATCAGGTTTGTTTTAGTGTACTCCAATCAACAGCCCCTACAACCACAAAAAGGAATGGAGTCATTAGCACTTATGGGTTTTAAATGGCACCCAGAATTATGTTGCACGAAGCACAATTTCACATCATTCTGGGTTCATTTGTGTGAAAACAAGGTCCAATCAGGCTGAAACGTTACAGGAAGGTAGAATCTATTGAGTTGTAAGTGATCTGAACGTTTCATGATGATAGCACTTTTCTAAGGGGGTCAAACCATGTCCCAAAGGTCACCGGATCTGGTGTCAATTTAAAGAAGTAGTCCAGTTACACATTTGTGGGCTTATAACTTGGCTTCTGAATGTCCTAGAGAGATCAGGTTTGTTTTAGTGTACTCCAATCAACAGCCCCTACAACCACAAAAAGGAATGGAGTCATTAGCACTTATGGTTTGTAAATGGCACCCAGAATTATGTTGCACGAAGCACAATTTCACATCATTCTGGGTCCATTTGTGTAAAAACAAGGTCCAATCAGGCTGAAACATTACAGGAAGGTAGAATCTATTAAATTGTAAGTGATCTGAACGTTTCATGATGATAGCACTTCCCTAAGGGGGTCAAACCATGTCCCAAAGGTCACCGGATCTGGTGTCTAAAGAAGTAGTCCAGTTACACATTTGTGGGCTTATAACTTGGCTTCTGAATGTCCTAGAGAGATCAGGTTTGTTTTAGTATACTCCAATCAACAGCCCCTACAACCACAAAAAGGAATGGAGTCATTAGCACTTATGGTTTTTAAATGGCACCCAGAATTATGTTGCACGAAGCACAATTTCACATCATTCTGGGTTCATTTGTGTGAAAACAAGGTCCAGTCAGGCTGAAACGTTACAGGAAGGTAGAATCTATTGAGTTGTAAGTGATCTGAACGTTTCATGATGATAGCACTTCCCTAAGGGGGTCAAACCATGTCCCAAAGGTCACCGGATCTGGTGTCTAAAGAAGTAGTCCAGTTACACATTTGTGGGCTTATAACTTGGCTTCTGAATGTCCTAGAGAGATCAGGTTTGTTTTAGTATACTCCAATCAACAGCCCCTACAACCACAAAAAGGAATGGAGTCATTAGCACTTATGGTTTTTAAATGGCACCCAGAATTATGTTGCACGAAGCACAATTTCACATCATTCTGGGTCCATTTGTGTGAAAACAAGGTCCAATCAGGCTGAAACGTTACAGGAAGGTAGAATCTATTGAGTTGTAAGTGATCTGAACGTTTCATGATGATAGCACTTTCCTAAGGGGGTCAAACCATGTCCCAAATGTCACCGGATCTGGTGTCAATTTAAAGTAGTAGTCCAGTTACACATTTGTGGGCTTATAACTTGGCTTCTGAATGTCCTGGAGAGGTCAGGTTTGTTTTAATGTACTCCAATCAACAGCCTCTACAACCACAAAAAGGAATGGAGTCATTAGCACTTATGGTTTGTAAATGGCACCCAGAATTATGTTGCACGAAGCAAAATTTCACATCATTCTGGGTTCATTTGTGTGAAAACAAGGTCCAATCAGGCAGAAACGTTACAGGAAGGTAGAATCTATTGAGTTGTAAGTGATCTGAACGTTTCATGATGATAGCACTTTCCTATAGGGGGTCAAACCATGTCCCAAAGGTCACCGGGCCTGGTGTCACTTTAAAGAAGTAGTCCAGTTACACCTTTGTGGGCTTATAACTTGGCTTCTGAATGTCCTAGAGAGATCAGGGTTGTTTTAGTGTACTCCAATCAACAGCCCCTACAACCACAAAAAGGAATGGAGTCATTAGCACTTATGGTTCTTAAATGGCACCCAGAATTATGTTGCACGAAGCACAATTTCACATCATTCTGGGTCCATTTGTGTGAAAACAAGGTCCAATCAGGCTGAAACGTTACAGGAAGGTAGAATCTATTGAGTTGTAAGTGATCTGAACGTTTCAAGATGATCGCACATTCCTATGGGGGGTAAAACCATGTCCCAAAGGTCACCGGGCCTGGTGTCACTTTAAAGAAGTAGTCCAGTTACATCTTTGTAGGCTTATAACTTGGCTTCTGAATGTCCTAGAGAGATCAGGATTGTTTTAATGTACTCCAATCAACAGCCCCTACAACCACAAAAAGGAATGGAGTCATTAGCACTTATGGTTTGTAAATGGCACCCAGAATTATGTTGCACGAAGCACAATTTCACATCATTCTGGGTTCATTTGTGTAAAAACAAGGTCCAATCAGGCAGAAATGTTACAGGAAGGTAGAATCTATTGAGTTGTAAGTGATCTGAACGTTTCATGATGATAGCTCTTTCCTAAGGGGGTCAAACCATGTCGCAAAGGTCACCGGATCTGGTGTCACTTTAAAGAATTAGTCCAGTTACACATTTGTGGGCTTATAACTTGGCTTCTGAATGTCCTAGAGAGATCAGGTTTGTTTTAGTGTACTCCAATCAACAGCCCCTACAACCACTAAAAGGAATGGAGTTATTAGCACTTATGGTTTGTAAATGGCACCCAGAATTATGTTGCACGAAGCACAATTTCACATCATTCTGGGTCCATTTGTGTGAAAACAAGGTCCAATCAGGCTGAAACGTTACAAGAAGGTAGAATCTATTGAGTTGTAAGTGATCTGAACGTTTCATGATGATAGCACTTTCCTAAGGGGGTCAAACCATGTCCCAAAGGTCACCGGATCTGGTGTCAATTTAAAGTAGTCCAGTTACACATTTGTGGGCTTATAACTTGGCTTCTGAATGTCCTAGAGAGATCAGGTTTGTTTTAGTGTACTCCAATCAACAGCCCCTACAACCACAAGAAGGAATGGAGTCATTAGCACTTATGGTTTGTAAATGGCACCCAGAATTATGTTGCACGAAGCACAATTTCACTTCATTCTGGGTTAATTTGTGTGAAAACAGGGTCCAATCAGGCTGAAACGTTACAAGAAGGTAGAATCTATTGAGTTGTAAGTGATCTGAACGTTTCATGATGATCGCACATTCCTATAGGGGGTCAAACCATGTCCCAAAGGTCACCGGGCCTGGTGTCACTTTAAAGAAGTAGTCCAGTTACACATTTGTGGGCTTATAACTTGGCTTCTGAATGTCCTGGAGAGATCAGGTTTGTTTTAGTGTACTCCAATCAACAGCCCCTACAACCACAAAAAGGAATGGAGTCATTAGCACTTATGGTTTGTAAATGGCACCCAGAATTATGTTGCACGAAGCACAATTTCACATCATTCTGGGTCCATTTGTGTGAAAACAAGGTCCAATCAGGCTGAAACGTTACAAGAAGGTAGAATCTATTGAGTTGTAGGTGATCTGAACGTTTCATGATGATAGCACTTTCCTAAGGGGGTCAAACCATGTCCCAAATGTCACCGGATCTGGTGTCAATTTAAAGAAGTAGTATAGTTACACATTTGTGGGCTTATAACTTGGCTTCTGAATGTCCTAGAGAGATCAGGTTTGTTTTAGTGTACTCCAATCAACAGCCCCTACAACCACAAAAAGGAATGGAGTCATTAGCACTTATGGTTTGTAAATGGCACCCAGAATTATGTTGCACGAAGCACAATTTCACTTCATTCTGGGTTCATTTGTGTGAAAACAAGGTCCAATCAGGCTGAAACGTTACAAGAAGGTAGAATCTATTGAGTTGTAAGTGATCTGAACGTTTCATGATGATCGCACATTCCTATAGGGGGTCAAACCATGTCCCAAAGGTCACCGGGCCTGGTGTCACTTTAAAGAAGTAGTCCAGTTACACATTTGTGGGCTTATAACTTGGCTTCTGAATGTCCTAGAGAGATCAGGTTTGTTTTAGTATACTCCAATCAACAGCCCCTACAACCACAAAAAGGAATGGAGTCATTAGCACTTATGGTTTTTAAATGGCACCCAGAATTATGTTGCACGAAGCACAATTTCACATCATTCTGGGTCCATTTGTGTGAAAACAAGGTCCAATCAGGCTGAAACGTTACAAGAAAGTAGAATCTATTGAGTTGTAAGTGATCTGAACGTTTCATGATGATAGCACTTTCCTAAGGGGGTCAAACCATGTCCCAAAGGTCACCGGATCTGGTGTCAATTTAAAGAAGTAGTATAGTTACACATTTGTGGGCTTATAACTTGGCTTCTGAATGTCCTAGAGAGATCAGGTTTGTTTTAGTGTACTCCAATCAACAGCCCCTACAACCACAAAAAGGAATGGAGTCATTAGCACTTATGGTTTGTAAATGGCACCCAGAATTATGTTGCACGAAGCACAATTTCACTTCATTCTGGGTTCATTTGTGTGAAAACAAGGTCCAATCAGGCTGAAACGTTACAAGAAGGTAGAATCTATTGAGTTGTAAGTGATCTGAACGTTTCATGATGATCGCACATTCCTATAGGGGGTCAAACCTTGTCCCAAAGGTCACCGGGCCTGGTGTCACTTTAAAGAAGTAGTCCAGTTACACATTTGTGGGCTTATAACTTGGCTTCTGAATGTCCTAGAGAGATCAGGTTTGTTTTAGTGTACTCCAATCAACAGCCCCTAAAACCACAAAAGGAATGGAGTCATTAGCCTTATGGTTTGTAAATGGCACCCAGAATTATGTTGCACGAAGCACAATTTCACATCATTCTGGGTCCATTTTTGTGAAAACAAGGTCCAATCAGGCTGAAACATTACAAGAAGGTAGAATCTATTGAGTTGTAAGTGATCTGAACGTTTCATGATGATAGCACTTTCCTAAGGGGGTCAAACCATGTCCCAAAGGTCACCGGATCTGGTGTCAATTTAAAGAAGTAGTCCAGTTACACATTTGTGGGCTTAAAACTTGGCTTCTGAATGTCCTAGAGCGATCAGGTTTGCTTTAGTGTACTCCAATCAACAGCCCCTACAACCACAAAAAGGAATGGAGTCATTAGCACTTATGGTTTGTAAATGGCACCCAGAATTATGTTGCACGAAGCACAATTTCACATCATTCTGGGTCCATTTGTGTGAAAACGAGGTCCAATCAGGCTGAAACGTTACAGGAAGGTAGAATCTATTTAGTTGTAAGTGATCTGAACGTTTCATGATAATAGCGCTTTCCTAAGGGGATCAAACCATGCCCCAAAGGTCACCGGATCTGGTGTCACTTTAAAGAAGTAGTCCAGTTACACATTTGTGGGCTTATAACTTGGCTTCTGAATGTCCTAGAGAGATCAGGTTTGTTTTAGTGTACTCCAATCAACAGCCCCTACAACCACAAAAGGAATGGAGTCATTAGCACTTATGGTTTGTAAATGGCACCCAGAATTATGTTGCACGAAGCACAATTTCACATCATTCTGGGTCCATTTGTGTGAAAACAAGGTTCAATCAGGCTGAAACGTTACAAGAAGGTAGAATCTATTGAGTTGTAAGTGATCTGAACGTTTCATGATGATCGCACATTCCTATAGGGGGTAAAACCATGTCCCAAAGGTCACCGGGCCTGGTGTCACTTTAAAGAAGTAGTCCAGTTACACCATTGTGGGCTTATAACTTGGCTTCTGAATGTCCTAGAGAGGTCAGGTTTGTTTTAGTGTACTCCAATCAACAGCCCCTACAACCACAAAAAGGAATGGAGTCATTAGCACTTATGGTTTGTAAATGGCACCCAGAATTATGTCGCACGAAGCACAATTTCACATCATTCTGGGTTCATTTGTGTGAAAACAAGGTCCAATCAGGCTGACACCTTACAGGAAGGTAGAATCTATTGAGTTGTAAGTGATCTGAACGTTTCATGATGATAGCACTTTCCTAAGGGGGTCTAACCATGTCCCAAAGGTCACTGGATCTGGTGTCAATTTAAAGAAGTAGTCCAGTTACTCATTTGTGGGCTTATAACTTGGCTTCTGAATGTCCTAGAGAGATCAGGTTGTTTTAGTATACTCCAATCAACATACCCTACAACCACAAAAAGGAATGGAGTCATTAGCACTTATGGTTTTTAAATGGCACCCAGAATTATGTTGCACGAAGCACAATTTCACATCATTCTGGGTTCATTTGTGTGAAAACAAGGTCCAATCAGGCTGAAACGTTACAGGAAGGTAGAATCTATTGAGTTGTAAGTGATCTGAACGTTTCATGATGATAGCACTTTCCTAAGGGGGTCAATCCATGTCGCAAATGTCACCGGATCTGGTGTCAATTTAAAGAAGTAGTCCAGTTACACATTTGTGGGCTTATAACTTGGCTTCTGAATGTCCTAGAGATGTCAGGTTTGTTTTAATGTACTCCAATCAACAGCCCCTACAACCACAAAAAGGAATGGAGTCATTAGCACTTATGGTATGTAAATGGCACCCAGAATTATGTTGCACGAAGCACAATTTCACATCATTCTGGGTTCATTTGTGTGAAAACAAGGTCCAATCAGGCTGAAACGTTACAGGAAGATAGAATCTATTGAGTTGTAAGTGATCTGAACGTTTCATGATGATAGCACTTTCCTAAGGGGGTCAAACCATGTTCCAAAGGTCACCGGATCTGGTGTCAATTTAAAGAAGTAGTCAAGTTACACATTTGTGGGCTTATAACTTGGCTTCTGAATGTCCTAGAGAGATCAGGTTTGTTTTAATGTACTCCAATCAAGAGACCCTACAAACACAAAAAGGAATGGAGTCATTCGCACTTATGGTTTGTAAATGGCACCCAGAATTATGTTGCACGATGTACAATTTCACATCATTCTGGGTCCATTTGTGTGAAAACAAGGTCCAATCAGGCTGAAACGCTACAAGAAGGTAGAATCTATTGAGTTGTAAGTGATCTGAACGTTTCAAGATGATCGCACATTCCTATAGGGGGTAAAACAATTTCCCAAAGGTCACCGGGCCTGGTGTCACTTTAAAGAAGTAGTCCAGTTACACCTTTGTGGGCTTATAACATGGCTTCTGAATGTCCTAGAGAGATCAGGTTTGTTTTAATGTACTCCAATCAACAGCCCCTACAACCACAAAAAGGAATGGAGATATTAGCACTTATGGTTTGTAAATGGCACCCAGAATTATGTTAAACGAAGCACAATTTCACATCATTCTGGGTTCATTTGTGTGAAAACAAGGTCCAATCAGGCTGAAACGTTACAAGAAGGTAGAATCTATTGAGTTGTAAGTGATCTGAACGTTTCAAGATGATCGCACATTCCTATAGGGGGTCAAACCTTATCCCAAAGGTCACCGGGCCTGGTGTCACTTTAAAGAAGTAGTCCAGTTACACATTTGTGGGCTTATAACTTGGCTTCTGAATGTCCTAGAGAGATCAGGTTTGTTTTAGTATACTCCAATCAACAGCCCCTACAACCACAAAAAGGAATGGAGTCATTAGCACTTATGGTTTTTAAATGGCACCCAGAATTATGTTGCACGAAGCACAATTTCACATGATTCTGGGTCCATTTGTGTGAAAACAAGGTCCAATCAGGCTGAAACGTTACAGGAAGTTAGAATCTATTGAGTTGTAAGTGATCTGAACGTTTCATGATGATAGCACTTTCCTAAGGGGATCAAACCATGTCCCAAAGGTCACCGGATCTGGTGTCAATTTAAAGAAGTAGTCCAGTTACACATTTGTGGGCTTTTAACTTGGCTTCTGAATGTGCTAGAGAGATCAGGTTTGTTTTAATGTACTCCAATCAACAGCCCCTACAACCACAAAAAGGAATGGAGTCATTAGCATTTATGGTTTGTAAATGGCACCCAGAATTATGTTGCACGAAGCACAATTTCACATCATTCTGGGTTCATTTGTGTGAAAACAAGGTCCAATCAGGCTGAAACGTTACAGGAAGGTAGAATCTATTTAGTTGTAAGTGATCTGAACGTTTCATGATGATAGCGCTTTCCTAAGGGGATCAAACCATGTCCCAAAGGTCACCGGATCTGGTGTCAATTTAAAGAAGTAGTCCAGTTACACATTTGTGGGCTTATAACTTGGCTTCTGAATGTCCTAGAGAGATCAGGTTTGTTTTAGTGTACTCCAATCAACAGCCCCTAAAACCACAAAAGGAATGGAGTCATTAGCCTTATGGTTTGTAAATGGCACCCAGAATTATGTTGCACGAAGCACAATTTCACATCATTCTGGGTCCATTTTTGTGAAAACAAGGTCCAATCAGGCTGAAACATTATAAGAAGGTAGAATCTATTGAGTTGTAAGTGATCTGAACGTTTCATGATGATAGCACTTTCCTAAGGGGGTCAAACCATGTCCCAAAGGTCACCGGATCTGGTGTCAATTTAAAGAAGTAGTCCAGTTACACATTTGTGGGCTTAAAACTTGGCTTCTGAATGTCCTAGAGCGATCAGGTTTGCTTTAGTGTACTCCAATCAACAGCCCCTACAACCACAAAAAGGAATGGAGTCATTAGCACTTATGGTTTGTAAATGGCACCCAGAATTATGTCGCACGAAGCACAATTTCACATCATTCTGGGTTCATTTGTGTGAAAACAAGGTCCAATCAGGCTGACACCTTACAGGAAGGTAGAATCTATTGAGTTGTAAGTGATCTGAACGTTTCATGATGATAGCACTTTCCTAAGGGGGTCTAACCATGTCCCAAAGGTCACTGGATCTGGTGTCAATTTAAAGAAGTAGTCCAGTTACTCATTTGTGGGCTTATAACTTGGCTTCTGAATGTCCTAGAGAGATCAGGTTGTTTTAGTATACTCCAATCAACATACCCTACAACCACAAAAAGGAATGGAGTCATTAGCACTTATGGTTTTTAAATGGCACCCAGAATTATGTTGCACGAAGCACAATTTCACATCATTCTGGGTTCATTTGTGTGAAAACAAGGTCCAATCAGGCTGAAACGTTACAGGAAGGTAGAATCTATTGAGTTGTAAGTGATCTGAACGTTTCATGATGATAGCACTTTCCTAAGGGGGTCAATCCATGTCGCAAAGGTCACCGGATCTGGTGTCAATTTAAAGAAGTAGTCCAGTTACACATTTGTGGGCTTATAACTTGGCTTCTGAATGTCCTAGAGATGTCAGGTTTGTTTTAATGTACTCCAATCAACAGCCCCTACAACCACAAAAAGGAATGGAGTCATTAGCACTTATGGTATGTAAATGGCACCCAGAATTATGTTGCACGAAGCACAATTTCACATCATTCTGGGTTCATTTGTGTGAAAACAAGGTCCAATCAGGCTGAAACGTTACAGGAAGGTAGAATCTATTGAGTTGTAAGTGATCTGAACGTTTCATGATGATAGCACTTTCCTAAGGGGGTCAAACCATGTCCCAAAGGTCACCGGATCTGGTGTTAATTTAAAGAAGTAGTCCAGTTACACATTTGTGGGCTTATAACTTGGCTTCTGAATGTCCTAGAGAGATCAGGTTTGTTTTAATGTACTCCAATCAAGAGACCCTACAAACACAAAAAGGAATGGAGTCATTCGCACTTATGGTTTGTAAATGGCACCCAGAATTATGTTGCACGATGTACAATTTCACATCATTCTGGGTCCATTTGTGTGAAAACAAGGTCCAATCAGGCTGAAACGCTACAAGAAGGTAGAATCTATTGAGTTGTAAGTGATCTGAACGTTTCAAGATGATCGCACATTCCTATAGGGGGTAAAACAATTTCCCAAAGGTCACCGGGCCTGGTGTCACTTTAAAGAAGTAGTCCAGTTACACCTTTGTGGGCTTATAACATGGCTTCTGAATGTCCTAGAGAGATCAGGTTTGTTTTAATGTACTCCAATCAACAGCCCCTACAACCACAAAAAGGAATGGAGATATTAGCACTTATGGTTTGTAAATGGCACCCAGAATTATGTTGCACGAAGCACAATTTCACATCATTCTGGGTTCATTTGTGTGAAAACAAGGTCCAATCAGGCTGAAACGTTACAGGAAGGTAGAATCTACTGAGTTGTAAGTTATCTGAACGTTTCATGATGATAGCACTTTCCTAATGGGGTCAAACCATGTCCCAAAGTTCACCGGATCTGGTGTTATTTTAAAGAAGCAGTCCAGTTACACATTTGTGGGCTTATAACATGGCTTCTGAATGTCCTAGAGAGATCAGGTTTGTTTTAATGTACTCCAATCAACAGCCCCTACAACCACAAAAAGGAATGGAGATATTAGCACTTATGGTTTGTAAATGGCACCCAGAATTATGTTGCACGAAGCACAATTTCACATCATTCTGGGTTCATTTGTGTGAAAACAAGGTCCAATCAGGCTGAAACGTTACAGGAAGGTAGAATCTACTGAGTTGTAAGTGATCTGAACGTTTCATGAGTATAGCATTTTCCTAATGGGGTCAAACCATGTCCCAAAGGTCACCGGAACTGGTGTCAATTTAAAGAAGTAGTCCAGTTACACATTTGTGGGCTTATAACTTGGCTTATGAATGTCCTAGAGAGATCAGGTTTGTTTTAGCAAACTCCAATTAACAGCCCCCATTACCCCAAAAAGAAATGGAGTCATTAGCACTTATGGTTTTTAAATGGCACCCAGAATTATGTTGCACGAAGCACAATTTCACATCATTCTGGGTTCATTTGTGTGAAAACAAGGTTCAATCAGGCTGAAACGTTACAAGAAGGTAGAATCTATTGAGTTGTAAGTGATCTGAACGTTTCATGATGATCGCACATTCCTATAGGGGGTCAAACCATGTCCCAAAGGTCACCGGGCCTGGTGTCACTTTAAAGAAGTAGTCCAGTTACACCATTGTGGGCTTATAACTTGGCTTCTGAATGTCCTAGAGAGGTCAGGTTTGTTTTAGTGTACTCCAATCAACAGCCCCTACAACCACAAAAAGGAATGGAGTCATTAGCACTTATGGTTTGTAAATGGCACCCAGAATTATGTTGCACGAAGCACAATTTCACATCATTCTGGGTTCATTTGTGTGAAAACAAGGTCCAATCAGGCTGACACCTTACAGGAAGGTAGAATCTATTGAGTTGTAAGTGATCTGAACGTTTCATGATGATAGCACTTTCCTAAGGGGGTCAAACCATGTCCCAAAGGTCACCGGATCTGGTGTCAATTTAAAGAAGTAGTCCAGTTACTCATTTGTGGGCTTATAACTTGGCTTCTGAATGTCCTAGAGAGATTAGGGTTGTTTTAGTATACTCCAATCAACATACCCTAGAACCACAAAAAGGAATGGAGTCATTAGCACTTATGGTTTTTAAATGGCACCCAGAATTATGTTGCACGAAGCACAATTTCACATCATTCTGGGTTCATTTGTGTGAAAACAATGTCCAATCAGGCTGAAACGTTACAGGAAGGTAGAATCTATTGAGTTGTAAGTGATCTGAACGTTTCATGATGATAGCACTTTCCTAAGGGGGTCAATCCATGTCGCAAAGGTCACCGGATCTGGTGTCAATTTAAAGAAGTAGTCCAGTTACACATTTGTGGGCTTATAACTTGGCTTCTGAATGTCCTAGAGATGTCAGGTTTGTTTTAATGTACTCCAATCAACAGCCCCTACAACCACAAAAAGGAATGGAGTCATTAGCACTTATGGTATGTAAATGGCACCCAGAATTATGTTGCACGAAGCACAATTTCACATCATTCTGGGTTCATTTGTGTGAAAACAAGGTCCAATCAGGCTGAAACGTTACAGGAAGGTAGAATCTATTGAGTTGTCAGTGATCTGAACGTTTCATGATGATAGCACTTTCCTAAGGGGGTCAAACCATGTCCCAAAGGTCACCGGATCTGGTGTCAATTTAAAGAAGTAGTCCAGTTACACATTTGTGGGCTTATAACTTGGCTTCTGAATGTCCTAGAGAGATCAGGTTTGTTTTAATGTACTCCAATCAAGAGACCCTTCAAACACAAAAAGGAATGGAGTCATTAGCACTTATGGTTTGTAAATGGCACCCATAATTATGTTGCACGATTCACAATTTCACATCCTTCTGGGTCCATTTGTGTGAAAACAAGGTCCAATCAGGCTGAAACGCTACAAGAAGGTAGAATCTATTGAGTTGTAAGTGATCTGAACGTTTCAAGATGATCGCACATTCCTATAGGGGGTAAAACCATTTCCCAAAGGTCACCGGGCCTGGTGTCACTTTAAAGAAGTAGTCCAGTTACACCTTTGTGGGCTTATAACATGGCTTCTGAATGTCCTAGAGAGATCAGTTTTGTTTTAATGTACTCCAATCAACAGCCCCTACAACCACAAAAAGGAATGGAGATATTAGCACTTACAACTCAGTAGTTGTAAGTGATCTGAACGTTTCATGATGATAGCACTTTCCTAATGGGGTCAAACCATGTCCCAAATGTCACCGGAACTGGTGTCAATTTAAAGAAGTAGTCCAGTTACACATTTGTGGGCTTACAACTTGGCTTATGAATGTCCTAGAGAGATCAGGTTTGTTTTAGCGTACTCCAATTAACAGCCCCCATTCCCCCAAAAGGAATGGAGTCATTAGCACTTATGGTTTGTAAATGGCACCCAGAATTATGTTGCACGAAGCACAATTTCACATCATTCTGGGTTCATTTGTGTGAAATCAAGGTCCAATCAGGCTGAAACGTTACAGGAAGGTAGAATCTACTGAGTTGTAAGTGATCTGAACGTTTCATGGTGATAGCACTTTCCTAATGGGGTCAAACCATGTCCCAAAGGTCACCGGATCTGGTGTTAATTTAAAGAAGCAGTCCAGTTACACATTTGTGGGCTTATAACATGGCTTCTGAATGTCCTAGAGAGATCAGGTTTGTTTTAATGTACTCCAATCAACAGCCCCTACAACCACAAAAAGGAATGGAGATATTAGCACTTATGGTTTGTAAATGGCACCCAGAATTATGTTGCACGAAGCACAATTTCACATCATTCTGGGTTCATTTGTGTGAAAACAAGGTCCAATCAGGCTGAAACGTTACAGGAAGGTAGAATCTACTGAGTTGTAAGTGATCTGAACGTTTCATGATGATAGCACTTTCCTAATGGGGTCAAACCATGTCCCAAAGGTCACCGGAACTGGTGTCAATTTAAAGAAGTAGTCCAGTTACACATTTGTGGGCTTATAACTTGGCTTATGAATGTCCTAGAGAGATCAGGTTTGTTTTAGCATACTTCAATTAACAGCCCCCATTACCCCAAAAAGAAATGGAGTCATTAGCACTTATGGTTTTTAAATGGCACCCAGAATTATGTTGCACGAAGCACAATTTCACATCATTCTGGGTTCATTTGTGTGAAAACAAGGTTCAATCAGGCTGAAACGTTACAAGAAGGTAGAATCTATTGAGTTGTAAGTGATCTGAACGTTTCATGATGATCGCACATTCCTATAGGGGGTCAAACCATGTCCCAAAGGTCACCGGGCCTGGTGTCACTTTAAAGAAGTAGTCCAGTTACACCATTGTGGGCTTATAACTTGGCTTCTGAATGTCCTAGAGAGGTCAGGTTTGTTTTAGTGTACTCCAATCAACAGCCCCTACAACCACAAAAAGGAATGGAGTCATTAGCACTTATGGTTTGTAAATGGCACCCAGAATTATGTTGCACGAAGCACAATTTCACATCATTCTGGGTTCATTTGTGTGAAAACAAGGTCCAATCAGGCTGACACCTTACAGGAAGGTAGAATCTATTGAGTTGTAAGTGATCTGAACGTTTCATGATGATAGCACTTTCCTAAGGGGGTCTAACCATGTCCCAAAGGTCACCGGATCTGGTGTCAATTTAAAGAAGTAGTCCAGTTACTCATTTGTGGGCTTATAACTTGGCTTCTGAATGTCCTAGAGAGATCAGGGTTGTTTTAGTATACTCCAATCAACATACCCTAGAACCACAAAAAGGAATGGAGTCATTAGCACTTATGGTTTTTAAATGGCACCCAGAATTATGTTGCACGAAGCACAATTTCACATCATTCTGGGTTCATTTGTGTGAAAACAATGTCCAATCAGGCTGAAACGTTACAGGAAGGTAGAATCTATTGAGTTGTAAGTGATCTGAACGTTTCATGATGATAGCACTTTCCTAAGGGGGTCAATCCATGTCGCAAAGGTCACCGGATCTGGTGTCAATTTAAAGAAGTAGTCCAGTTACACATTTGTGGGCTTATAACTTGGCTTCTGAATGTCCTAGAGAGATCAGGTTTGTTTTAATGTACTCCAATCAAGAGACCCTTCAAACACAAAAAGGAATGGAGTCATTAGCACTTATGGTTTGTAAATGGCACCCATAATTATGTTGCACGATTCACAATTTCACATCATTCTGGGTCCATTTGTGTGAAAACAAGGTCCAATCAGGCTGAAACGCTACAAGAAGGTAGAATCTATTGAGTTGTAAGTGATCTGAACGTTTCAAGATGATCGCACATTCCTATAGGGGGTAAAACCATTTCCCAAAGGTCACCGGGCCTGGTGTCACTTTAAAGAAGTAGTCCAGTTACACCTTTATGGGCTTATAACATGGCTTCTGAATGTCCTAGAGAGATCAGTTTTGTTTTAATGTACTCCAATCAACAGCCCCTACAACCACAAAAAGGAATGGAGATATTAGCACTTATGGTTTGTAAATGGCACCCAGAATTATGTTGCACGAAGCACAATTTCACATCATTCTGGGTTCATTTGTGTGAAAACAAGGTCCAATCAGGCTGAAACGTTACAGGAAGGTAGAATCTACTGACTTGTAAGTGATCTGAACGTTTCATGATGATAGCACTTTCCTAATGGGGTCAAACCATGTCCCAAAGGTCACCGGATCTGGTGTTAATTTAAAGAAGCAGTCCAGTTACACATTTGTGGGCTTATAACATGGCTTCTGAATGTCCTAGAGAGATCAGGTTTGTTTTAATGTACTCCAATCAACAGCCCCTACAACCACAAAAAGGAATGGAGATATTAGCACTTATGGTTTGTAAATGGCACCCAGAATTATGTTGCACGAAGCACAATTTCACATCATTCTGGGTTCATTTGTGTGAAAACAAGGTCCAATCAGGCTGAAACGTTACAGGAAGGTAGAATCTACTGAGTTGTAAGTGATCTGAACGTTTCATGATGATAGCACTTTCCTAATGGGGTCAAACCATGTCCCAAAGGTCACCGGAACTGGTGTCAATTTAAAGAAGTAGTCCAGTTACACATTTGTGGGCTTATAACTTGGCTTATGAATGTCCTAGAGAGATCAGGTTTGTTTTAGCGTACTCCAATTAACAGCCCCCATTACCCCAAAAAGGAATGGAGTCATTAGCACTTATGGTTTTTAAATGGCACCCAGAATTATGTTGCACGAAGCACAATTTCACATCATTCTGGGTTCATTTGTGTGAAAACAAGGTCCAATCAGGCTGAAACGTTACAGGAAGGTAGAATCTATTGAGTTGTAAGTGATCTGAACGTTTCATGATGATAGCACTTTCCTAAGGGGGTCAAACCATGTCCCAAAGGTCACCGGATCTGGTGTCAATTTAAAGAAGTAGTCCAGTTACACATTTGTGGGCTTATAACTTGGCTTCTGAATGTCCTAGAGAGATCAGGTTTGTTTTAATGTACTCCAATCAAGAGACCCTACAAACACAAAAAGGAATGGAGTCATTTGCACTTATGGTTTGTAAATGGCACCCAGAATTATGTTGCACGATGTACAATTTCACATCATTCTGGGTCCATTTGTGTGAAAACAAGGTCCAATCAGGCTGAAACGCTACAAGAAGGTAGAATCTATTGAGTTGTAAGTGATCTGAACGTTTCAAGATGATCGCACATTCCTATAGGGGGTAAAACAATTTCCCAAAGGTCACCGGGCCTGGTGTCACTTTAAAGAAGTAGTCCAGTTACACCTTTGTGGGCTTATAACATGGCTTCTGAATGTCCTAGAGAGATCAGGTTTGTTATAATGTACTCCAATCAACAGCCCCTACAACCACAAAAAGGAATGGAGATATTAGCACTTATGGTTTGTAAATGGCACCCAGAATTATGTTGCACGAAGCACAATTTCACATCATTCTGGGTTCATTTGTGTGAAAACAAGGTCCAATGAGGCTGAAACGTTACAGGAAGGTAGAATCTACTGACTTGTAAGTGATCTGAACGTTTCATGATGATAGCACTTTCCTAATGGGGTCAAACCATGTCCCAAAGGTCACCGGATCTGGTGTCAATTTAAAGAAGTAGTCCAGTTACTCATTTGTGGGCTTATAACTTGGCTTCTGAATGTCCTAGAGAGATCAGGGTTGTTTTAGTATACTCCAATCAACATACCCTAGAACCACAAAAAGGAATGGAGTCATTAGCACTTATGGTTTTTAAATGGCACCCAGAATTATGTTGCACGAAGCACAATTTCACATCATTCTGGGTTCATTTGTGTGAAAACAATGTCCAATCAGGCTGAAACGTTACAGGAAGGTAGAATCTATTGAGTTGTAAGTGATCTGAACGTTTCATGATGATAGCACTTTCCTAAGGGGGTCAATCCATGTCGCAAAGGTCACCGGATCTGGTGTCAATTTAAAGAAGTAGTCCAGTTACACATTTGTGGGCTTATAACTTGGCTTCTGAATGTCCTAGAGATGTCAGAATTGTTTTAATGTACTCCAATCAACAGCCCCTACAACCGCAAAAAGGAATGGAGTCATTAGCACTTATGGTATGTAAATGGCACCCAGAATTATGTTGCACGAAGCACAATTTCACATCATTCTGGGTTCATTTGTGTGAAAACAAGGTCCAATCAGGCTGAAACGTTACAGGAAGGTAGAATCTATTGAGTTGTCAGTGATCTGAACGTTTCATGATGATAGCACTTTCCTAAGGGGGTCAAACCATGTCCCAAAGGTCACCGGATCTGGTGTCAATTTAAAGAAGTAGTCCAGTTACACATTTGTGGGCTTATAACTTGGCTTCTGAATGTCCTAGAGAGATCAGGTTTGTTTTAATGTACTCCAATCAAGAGACCCTTCAAACACAAAAAGGAATGGAGTCATTAGCACTTATGGTTTGTAAATGGCACCCATAATTATGTTGCACGATTCACAATTTCACATCATTCTGGGTCCATTTGTGTGAAAACAAGGTCCAATCAGGCTGAAACGCTACAAGAAGGTAGAATCTATTGAGTTGTAAGTGATCTGAACGTTTCAAGATGATCGCACATTCCTATAGGGGGTAAAACCATTTCCCAAAGGTCACCGGGCCTGGTGTCACTTTAAAGAAGTAGTCCAGTTACACCTTTGTGGGCTTATAACATGGCTTCTGAATGTCCTAGAGAGATCAGTTTTGTTTTAATGTACTCCAATCAACAGCCCCTACAACCACAAAAAGGAATGGAGATATTAGCACTTATGGTTTGTAAATGGCACCCAGAATTATGTTGCACGAAGCACAATTTCACATCATTCTGGGTTCATTTGTGTGAAAACAAGGTCCAATCAGGCTGAAACGTTACAGGAAGGTAGAATCTACTGACTTGTAAGTGATCTGAACGTTTCATGATGATAGCACTTTCCTAATGGGGTCAAACCATGTCCCAAAGGTCACCGGATCTGGTGTTAATTTAAAGAAGCAGTCCAGTTACACATTTGTGGGCTTATAACATGGCTTCTGAATGTCCTAGAGAGATCAGGTTTGTTTTAATGTACTCCAATCAACAGCCCCTACAACCCCAAAAAGGAATGGAGTCATTAGCACTTATGGTTTTTAAATGGCACCCAGAATTATGTTGCACAAAGCACAATTTCACATCATTCTGGGTTCATTTGTGTGAAAACAAGGTCCAATCAGGCTGAAACGCTACAAGAAGGTAGAATCTATTGAGTTGTAAGTGATCTGAACGTTTCAAGATGATCGAACATTCCTATAGGGGGTAAAACAATTTCCCAAAGGTCACCGGGCCTGGTGTCACTTTAAAGAAGTAGTCCAGTTACACCTTTGTGGGCTTATAACATGGCTTCTGAATGTCCTAGAGAGATCAGGTTTGTTTTAATGTACTCCAATCAACAGCCCCTACAACCACAAAAAGGAATGGAGATATTAGCACTTATGGTTTGTAAATGTCACCCAGAATTATGTTGCACGAAGCACAATTTCACATCATTCTGGGTTCATTTGTGTGAAAACAAGGTCCAATCAGGCTGAAACGTTACAGGAAGGTAGAATCTACTGAGTTGTAAGTTATCTGAACGTTTCATGATGATAGCACTTTCCTAATGGGGTCAAACCATGTCCCAAAGGTCACTGGATCTGGTGTTAATTTAAAGAAGCAGTCCAGTTACACATTTGTGGGCTTATAACATGGCTTCTGAATGTCCTAGAGAGATCAGGTTTGTTTTAATGTACTCCAATCAACAGCCCCTACAACCACAAAAAGGAATGGAGATATTAGCACTTATGGTTTGTAAATGGCACCCAGAATTATGTTGCACGAAGCACAATTTCACATCATTCTGGGTTCATTTGTGTGAAAACAAGGTCCAATCAGGCTGAAACGTTACAGGAAGGTAGAATCTACTGAGTTGTAAGTGATCTGAACGTTTCATGATGATAGCACTTTCCTAATGGGGTCAAACCATGTCCCAAAGGTCACCGGAACTGATGTCAATTTAAAGAAGTAGTCCAGTTACACATTTGTGGGCTTATAACTTGGCTTATGAATGTCCTAGAGAGATCAGGTTTGTTTTAGCATACTCCAATTAACAGCCCCCATTACCCCAAAAAGAAATGGAGTCATTAGCACTTATGGTTTTTAAATGGCACCCAGAATTATGTTGCACGAAGCACAATTTCACATCATTCTGGGTTCATTTGTGTGAAAACAAGGTTCAATCAGGCTGAAACGTTACAAGAAGGTAGAATCTATTGAGTTGTAAGTGATCTGAACGTTTCATGATGATCGCACATTCCTATAGGGGGTCAAACCATGTCCCAAAGGTCACCGGGCCTGGTGTCACTTTAAAGAAGTAGTCCAGTTACACCATTGTGGGCTTATAACTTGGCTTCTGAATGTCCTAGAGAGGTCAGGTTTGTTTTAGTGTACTCCAATCAACAGCCCCTACAACCACAAAAAGGAATGGAGTCATTAGCACTTATGGTTTGTAAATGGCACCCAGAATTATGTTGCACGAAGCACAATTTCACATCATTCTGGGTTCATTTGTGTGAAAACAAGGTCCAATCAGGCTGACACCTTAGAGGAAGGTAGAATCTATTGAGTTGTAAGTGATCTGAACGTTTCATGATGATAGCACTTTCCTAAGGGGGTCAAACCATGTCCCAAAGGTCACCGGATCTGGTGTCAATTTAAAGAAGTAGTCCAGTTACTCATTTGTGGGCTTATAACTTGGCTTCTGAATGTCCTAGAGAGATTAGGGTTGTTTTAGTATACTCCAATCAACATACCCTAGAACCACAAAAAGGAATGGAGTCATTAGCACTTATGGTTTTTAAATGGCACCCAGAATTATGTTGCACGAAGCACAATTTCACATCATTCTGGGTTCATTTGTGTGAAAACAATGTCCAATCAGGCTGAAACGTTACAGGAAGGTAGAATCTATTGAGTTGTAAGTGATCTGAACGTTTCATGATGATAGCACTTTCCTAAGGGGGTCAATCCATGTCGCAAAGGTCACCGGATCTGGTGTCAATTTAAAGAAGTAGTCCAGTTACACATTTGTGGGCTTATAACTTGGCTTCTGAATGTCCTAGAGATGTCAGGTTTGTTTTAATGTACTCCAATCAACAGCCCCTACAACCACAAAAAGGAATGGAGTCATTAGCACTTATGGTATGTAAATGGCACCCAGAATTATGTTGCACGAAGCACAATTTCACATCATTCTGGGTTCATTTGTGTGAAAACAAGGTCCAATCAGGCTGAAACGTTACAGGAAGGTAGAATCTATTGAGTTGTCAGTGATCTGAACGTTTCATGATGATAGCACTTTCCTAAGGGGGTCAAACCATGTCCCAAAGGTCACCGGATCTGGTGTCAATTTAAAGAAGTAGTCCAGTTACACATTTGTGGGCTTATAACTTGGCTTCTGAATGTCCTAGAGAGATCAGGTTTGTTTTAATGTACTCCAATCAAGAGACCCTTCAAACACAAAAAGGAATGGAGTCATTAGCACTTATGGTTTGTAAATGGCACCCATAATTATGTTGCACGATTCACAATTTCACATCCTTCTGGGTCCATTTGTGTGAAAACAAGGTCCAATCAGGCTGAAACGCTACAAGAAGGTAGAATCTATTGAGTTGTAAGTGATCTGAACGTTTCAAGATGATCGCACATTCCTATAGGGGGTAAAACCATTTCCCAAAGGTCACCGGGCCTGGTGTCACTTTAAAGAAGTAGTCCAGTTACATCTTTGTGGGCTTATAACTTGGCTTCTGAATGTCCTAGAGAGATCAGGTTTGTTTTAGTGTACTCCAATCAACAGCCCCTACAACCACAAGAAGGAATGGAGTCATTAGCACTTATGGTTTGTAAATGGCACCCAGAATTATGTTGCACGAAGCACAATTTCACTTCATTCTGGGTCCATTTGTGTGAAAACAAGGTCCAATCAGGCTGAAACGCTATAAGAAGGTAGAATCTATTGAGTTGTAAGTGATCTGAACGTTTCAAGATGATCGCACATTCCTATAGGGGGTAAAACCATGTCCCAAAGGTCACCGGGCCTGGTGTCACTTTAAAGAAGTAGTCCAGTTACATCTTTGTGGGCTTATAACTTGGCTTCTGAATGTCCTAGAGAGGTTAGGTTTGTTTTAGTGTACTCCAATCAACAGCCCCTACAACCACAAAAAGGAATGGAGTCATTAGCACTTATGGTTTGTAAATGGCACCCAGAATTATGTTGCACGAAGCACAATTTCACATAATTCTGGGTCCATTTGTGTGAAAACAAGGTCCAATCAGGCTGAAACGTTACAGGAAGGTAGAATCTATTGAGTTGTAAGTGATCTGAACGTTTCATGATGATAGCACTTTCCTAAGGGGGTCAAACCATGTCCCAAAGGTCACTGGATCTGGTGTCAATTTAAAGAAGTAGTCCAGTTACACATTTGTGGGCTTATAACTTGGCTTCTGAATGTCCTAGAGAGATCAGGTTTGTTTTAATGTACTCCAATCAACAGCCCCTACAACTACAAAAAGGAATGGAGTCATTAGCACTTATGGTTTGTAAGTGGCACCCAGAATTATGTTGCACGAAGCACAATTTCACATCATTCTGGGTCAATTTGTGTGAAAACAAGGTCCAATCCGGCTGAAACGTTACTGGAAGCTAGAATCTATTGAGTTGTAAGTGATCTGAACGTTTCATGATGATAGCACTTTCCTAAGGGGGTCAAACCATGTCCCAAAGGTCACCGGATCTGGTGTCAATTTAAAGTAGTAGTCCAGTTACACATTTGTGGGCTTATAACTTGGCTTCTGAATGTCCTGGAGAGGTCAGGTTTGTTTTAATGTACTCCAATCAACAGCCCCTACAACCACAAAAAGGAATGGAGTCATTAGCACTTATGGTTTGTAAATGGCACCCAGAATTATTTTGCACGAAGCACAATTTCACATCATTCTGGGTTCATTTGTGTGAAAACAAGGTCCAATCAGGCTGAAACGTTACTGGAAGCTAGAATCTATTGAGTTGTAAGTGATCTGAACGTTTCATGATGATAGCGCTTTCCTAAGGGGGTCAAACCATGTCCCAAAGGTCACCGGATCTGGTGTCAATTTAAAGAGGTAGTCCATTTACACATTTGTGGGCTTATAACTTGGCTTCTGAATGTCCTAGAGAGATCAGGTTTATTTTAGTGTACTCCAATCAACAGCCCCTACAACCACAAAAAGTAATGGAGTCATTAGCACTTATGGTTCTTAAATGGCACCCAGAATTATGCTGCACTAAGCACAATTTCACATGATTCTGGGTCAATTTGTGTGAAAACAAGGTCCAATCCGGCTGAAACGCTACAAGAAGGTAGAATCTATTGAGTTGTAAGTGATCTGAACGTTTCAAGATGATCGCACATTCCTATAGGGGCTCAAACCATGTCCCAAAGGTCACCGGGCCAAGTGTCACTTTAAAGAAGTAGTCCAGTTACATCTTGGTGTGTGGGCTTATAACTTGGCTTCTGAATGTTCTAGAGAGATCAGGTTTGTTTTAGTGTACTCCAATCAACAGCCCCTAGAACCACAAAAAGGAATGGAGACATTAGCACTTATGGTTTTTAAATGGCACCCAGAATTATGTTGCACGAAGCACAATTTCACATCATTCTGGGTTCATTTGTGTGAAAACAAGGTCCAATCAGGCTGAAACGTTACAGGAAGGTAGAATCTATTGCGTTGTAAGTGATCTGAACGTTTCATGATGATAGCACTTTCCTAAGGGGGTCAAAC
Source organism: Nothobranchius furzeri (assembly GCF_043380555.1). Classification (NCBI taxonomy): domain Eukaryota; kingdom Metazoa; phylum Chordata; class Actinopteri; order Cyprinodontiformes; family Nothobranchiidae; genus Nothobranchius; species Nothobranchius furzeri. The sequence goes on from NC_091756.1 coordinate 14,728,850, forward strand.
CATGTCCCAAAGGTCACCGGATCTGCTGTCAATTTAAAGAAGTAGTCCAGTTACACATTTGTGGGCTTATAACTTGGCTTCTGAATGTCCTAGAGCGATCAGGTTTGTTTTAGTGTACTCCAATCAACAGCCCCTACAACCACAAAAAGGAATGGAGTCATTAGCACTTATGGGTTTTAAATGGCACCCAGAATTATGTTGCACGAAGCACAATTTCACATCATTCTGGGTTCATTTGTGTGAAAACAAGGTCCAATCAGGCTGAAACGTTACAGGAAGGTAGAATCTATTGAGTTGTAAGTGATCTGAACGTTTCATGATGATAGCACTTTTCTAAGGGGGTCAAACCATGTCCCAAAGGTCACCGGATCTGGTGTCAATTTAAAGAAGTAGTCCAGTTACACATTTGTGGGCTTATAACTTGGCTTCTGAATGTCCTAGAGAGATCAGGTTTGTTTTAGTGTACTCCAATCAACAGCCCCTACAACCACAAAAAGGAATGGAGTCATTAGCACTTATGGTTTGTAAATGGCACCCAGAATTATGTTGCACGAAGCACAATTTCACATCATTCTGGGTCCATTTGTGTAAAAACAAGGTCCAATCAGGCTGAAACATTACAGGAAGGTAGAATCTATTAAATTGTAAGTGATCTGAACGTTTCATGATGATAGCACTTCCCTAAGGGGGTCAAACCATGTCCCAAAGGTCACCGGATCTGGTGTCTAAAGAAGTAGTCCAGTTACACATTTGTGGGCTTATAACTTGGCTTCTGAATGTCCTAGAGAGATCAGGTTTGTTTTAGTATACTCCAATCAACAGCCCCTACAACCACAAAAAGGAATGGAGTCATTAGCACTTATGGTTTTTAAATGGCACCCAGAATTATGTTGCACGAAGCACAATTTCACATCATTCTGGGTTCATTTGTGTGAAAACAAGGTCCAGTCAGGCTGAAACGTTACAGGAAGGTAGAATCTATTGAGTTGTAAGTGATCTGAACGTTTCATGATGATAGCACTTCCCTAAGGGGGTCAAACCATGTCCCAAAGGTCACCGGATCTGGTGTCTAAAGAAGTAGTCCAGTTACACATTTGTGGGCTTATAACTTGGCTTCTGAATGTCCTAGAGAGATCAGGTTTGTTTTAGTATACTCCAATCAACAGCCCCTACAACCACAAAAAGGAATGGAGTCATTAGCACTTATGGTTTTTAAATGGCACCCAGAATTATGTTGCACGAAGCACAATTTCACATCATTCTGGGTCCATTTGTGTGAAAACAAGGTCCAATCAGGCTGAAACGTTACAGGAAGGTAGAATCTATTGAGTTGTAAGTGATCTGAACGTTTCATGATGATAGCACTTTCCTAAGGGGGTCAAACCATGTCCCAAATGTCACCGGATCTGGTGTCAATTTAAAGTAGTAGTCCAGTTACACATTTGTGGGCTTATAACTTGGCTTCTGAATGTCCTGGAGAGGTCAGGTTTTTTTTAATGTACTCCAATCAACAGCCTCTACAACCACAAAAAGGAATGGAGTCATTAGCACTTATGGTTTGTAAATGGCACCCAGAATTATGTTGCACGAAGCAAAATTTCACATCATTCTGGGTTCATTTGTGTGAAAACAAGGTCCAATCAGGCAGAAACGTTACAGGAAGGTAGAATCTATTGAGTTGTAAGTGATCTGAACGTTTCATGATGATAGCACTTTCCTATAGGGGGTCAAACCATGTCCCAAAGGTCACCGGGCCTGGTGTCACTTTAAAGAAGTAGTCCAGTTACACCTTTGTGGGCTTATAACTTGGCTTCTGAATGTCCTAGAGAGATCAGGGTTGTTTTAGTGTACTCCAATCAACAGCCCCTACAACCACAAAAAGGAATGGAGTCATTAGCACTTATGGTTCTTAAATGGCACCCAGAATTATGTTGCACGAAGCACAATTTCACATCATTCTGGGTCCATTTGTGTGAAAACAAGGTCCAATCAGGCTGAAACGTTACAGGAAGGTAGAATCTATTGAGTTGTAAGTGATCTGAACGTTTCAAGATGATCGCACATTCCTATGGGGGGTAAAACCATGTCCCAAAGGTCACCGGGCCTGGTGTCACTTTAAAGAAGTAGTCCAGTTACATCTTTGTAGGCTTATAACTTGGCTTCTGAATGTCCTAGAGAGATCAGGATTGTTTTAATGTACTCCAATCAACAGCCCCTACAACCACAAAAAGGAATGGAGTCATTAGCACTTATGGTTTGTAAATGGCACCCAGAATTATGTTGCACGAAGCACAATTTCACATCATTCTGGCTTCATTTGTGTAAAAACAAGGTCCAATCAGGCAGAAATGTTACAGGAAGGTAGAATCTATTGAGTTGTAAGTGATCTGAACGTTTCATGATGATAGCTCTTTCCTAAGGGGGTCAAACCATGTCGCAAAGGTCACCGGATCTGGTGTCAATTTAAAGAAGTAGTCCAATTACACCTTTGTGGGCTTATCACTTGGCTTCTGAATGTCCTAGAGAGATCAGGTTTGTTTTAGTGTACTCCAATCAACAGCCCCTACAACCACAAAAAGGAATGGAGTCATTAGCACTTATGGTTCTTAAATGGCACCCAGAATTATGTTGCACGAAGCACAATTTCACATCATTCTGGGTCCATTTGTGTGAAAACAAGGTCCAATCAGGCTGAAACGTTACAAGAAGGTAGAATCTATTGAGTTGTAAGTGATCTGAACGTTTCATGATGATAGCACTTTCCTAAGGGGGTCAAACCATGTCCCAAAGGTCACCGGATCTGGTGTCAATTTAAAGTAGTCCAGTTACACATTTGTGGGCTTATAACTTGGCTTCTGAATGTCCTAGAGAGATCAGGTTTGTTTTAGTGTACTCCAATCAACAGCCCCTACAACCACAAGAAGGAATGGAGTCATTAGCACTTATGGTTTGTAAATGGCACCCAGAATTATGTTGCACGAAGCACAATTTCACTTCATTCTGGGTTAATTTGTGTGAAAACAGGGTCCAATCAGGCTGAAACGTTACAAGAAGGTAGAATCTATTGAGTTGTAAGTGATCTGAACGTTTCATGATGATCGCACATTCCTATAGGGGGTCAAACCATGTCCCAAAGGTCACCGGGCCTGGTGTCACTTTAAAGAAGTAGTCCAGTTACACATTTGTGGGCTTATAACTTGGCTTCTGAATGTCCTGGAGAGATCAGGTTTGTTTTAGTGTACTCCAATCAACAGCCCCTACAACCACAAAAAGGAATGGAGTCATTAGCACTTATGGTTTGTAAATGGCACCCAGAATTATGTTGCACGAAGCACAATTTCACATCATTCTGGGTCCATTTGTGTGAAAACAAGGTCCAATCAGGCTGAAACGTTACAAGAAGGTAGAATCTATTGAGTTGTAGGTGATCTGAACGTTTCATGATGATAGCACTTTCCTAAGGGGGTCAAACCATGTCCCAAATGTCACCGGATCTGGTGTCAATTTAAAGAAGTAGTATAGTTACACATTTGTGGGCTTATAACTTGGCTTCTGAATGTCCTAGAGAGATCAGGTTTGTTTTAGTGTACTCCAATCAACAGCCCCTACAACCACAAAAAGGAATGGAGTCATTAGCACTTATGGTTTGTAAATGGCACCCAGAATTATGTTGCACGAAGCACAATTTCACTTCATTCTGGGTTCATTTGTGTGAAAACAAGGTCCAATCAGGCTGAAACGTTACAAGAAGGTAGAATCTATTGAGTTGTAAGTGATCTGAACGTTTCATGATGATCGCACATTCCTATAGGGGGTCAAACCATGTCCCAAAGGTCACCGGGCCTGGTGTCACTTTAAAGAAGTAGTCCAGTTACACATTTGTGGGCTTATAACTTGGCTTCTGAATGTCCTAGAGAGATCAGGTTTGTTTTAGTATACTCCAATCAACAGCCCCTACAACCACAAAAAGGAATGGAGTCATTAGCACTTATGGTTTTTAAATGGCACCCAGAATTATGTTGCACGAAGCACAATTTCACATCATTCTGGGTCCATTTGTGTGAAAACAAGGTCCAATCAGGCTGAAACGTTACAAGAAAGTAGAATCTATTGAGTTGTAAGTGATCTGAACGTTTCATGATGATAGCACTTTCCTAAGGGGGTCAAACCATGTCCCAAAGGTCACCGGATCTGGTGTCAATTTAAAGAAGTAGTATAGTTACACATTTGTGGGCTTATAACTTGGCTTCTGAATGTCCTAGAGAGATCAGGTTTGTTTTAGTGTACTCCAATCAACAGCCCCTACAACCACAAAAAGGAATGGAGTCATTAGCACTTATGGTTTGTAAATGGCACCCAGAATTATGTTGCACGAAGCACAATTTCACTTCATTCTGGGTTCATTTGTGTGAAAACAAGGTCCAATCAGGCTGAAACGTTACAAGAAGGTAGAATCTATTGAGTTGTAAGTGATCTGAACGTTTCATGATGATCGCACATTCCTATAGGGGGTCAAACCTTGTCCCAAAGGTCACCGGGCCTGGTGTCACTTTAAAGAAGTAGTCCAGTTACACATTTGTGGGCTTATAACTTGGCTTCTGAATGTCCTAGAGAGATCAGGTTTGTTTTAGTGTACTCCAATCAACAGCCCCTAAAACCACAAAAGGAATGGAGTCATTAGCCTTATGGTTTGTAAATGGCACCCAGAATTATGTTGCACGAAGCACAATTTCACATCATTCTGGGTCCATTTTTGTGAAAACAAGGTCCAATCAGGCTGAAACATTACAAGAAGGTAGAATCTATTGAGTTGTAAGTGATCTGAACGTTTCATGATGATAGCACTTTCCTAAGGGGGTCAAACCATGTCCCAAAGGTCACCGGATCTGGTGTCAATTTAAAGAAGTAGTCCAGTTACACATTTGTGGGCTTAAAACTTGGCTTCTGAATGTCCTAGAGCGATCAGGTTTGCTTTAGTGTACTCCAATCAACAGCCCCTACAACCACAAAAAGGAATGGAGTCATTAGCACTTATGGTTTGTAAATGGCACCCAGAATTATGTTGCACGAAGCACAATTTCACATCATTCTGGGTCCATTTGTGTGAAAACGAGGTCCAATCAGGCTGAAACGTTACAGGAAGGTAGAATCTATTTAGTTGTAAGTGATCTGAACGTTTCATGATAATAGCGCTTTCCTAAGGGGATCAAACCATGCCCCAAAGGTCACCGGATCTGGTGTCACTTTAAAGAAGTAGTCCAGTTACACATTTGTGGGCTTATAACTTGGCTTCTGAATGTCCTAGAGAGGTCAGGTTTGTTTTAGTGTACTCCAATCAACAGCCCCTACAACCACAAAAAGGAATGGAGTCATTAGCACTTATGGTTTGTAAATGGCACCCAGAATTATGTCGCACGAAGCACAATTTCACATCATTCTGGGTTCATTTGTGTGAAAACAAGGTCCAATCAGGCTGACACCTTACAGGAAGGTAGAATCTATTGAGTTGTAAGTGATCTGAACGTTTCATGATGATAGCACTTTCCTAAGGGGGTCTAACCATGTCCCAAAGGTCACTGGATCTGGTGTCAATTTAAAGAAGTAGTCCAGTTACTCATTTGTGGGCTTATAACTTGGCTTCTGAATGTCCTAGAGAGATCAGGTTGTTTTAGTATACTCCAATCAACATACCCTACAACCACAAAAAGGAATGGAGTCATTAGCACTTATGGTTTTTAAATGGCACCCAGAATTATGTTGCACGAAGCACAATTTCACATCATTCTGGGTTCATTTGTGTGAAAACAAGGTCCAATCAGGCTGAAACGTTACAGGAAGGTAGAATCTATTGAGTTGTAAGTGATCTGAACGTTTCATGATGATAGCACTTTCCTAAGGGGGTCAATCCATGTCGCAAATGTCACCGGATCTGGTGTCAATTTAAAGAAGTAGTCCAGTTACACATTTGTGGGCTTATAACTTGGCTTCTGAATGTCCTAGAGATGTCAGGTTTGTTTTAATGTACTCCAATCAACAGCCCCTACAACCACAAAAAGGAATGGAGTCATTAGCACTTATGGTATGTAAATGGCACCCAGAATTATGTTGCACGAAGCACAATTTCACATCATTCTGGGTTCATTTGTGTGAAAACAAGGTCCAATCAGGCTGAAACGTTACAGGAAGATAGAATCTATTGAGTTGTAAGTGATCTGAACGTTTCATGATGATAGCACTTTCCTAAGGGGGTCAAACCATGTTCCAAAGGTCACCGGATCTGGTGTCAATTTAAAGAAGTAGTCAAGTTACACATTTGTGGGCTTATAACTTGGCTTCTGAATGTCCTAGAGAGATCAGGTTTGTTTTAATGTACTCCAATCAAGAGACCCTACAAACACAAAAAGGAATGGAGTCATTCGCACTTATGGTTTGTAAATGGCACCCAGAATTATGTTGCACGATGTACAATTTCACATCATTCTGGGTCCATTTGTGTGAAAACAAGGTCCAATCAGGCTGAAACGCTACAAGAAGGTAGAATCTATTGAGTTGTAAGTGATCTGAACGTTTCAAGATGATCGCACATTCCTATAGGGGGTAAAACAATTTCCCAAAGGTCACCGGGCCTGGTGTCACTTTAAAGAAGTAGTCCAGTTACACCTTTGTGGGCTTATAACATGGCTTCTGAATGTCCTAGAGAGATCAGGTTTGTTTTAATGTACTCCAATCAACAGCCCCTACAACCACAAAAAGGAATGGAGATATTAGCACTTATGGTTTGTAAATGGCACCCAGAATTATGTTAAACGAAGCACAATTTCACATCATTCTGGGTTCATTTGTGTGAAAACAAGGTCCAATCAGGCTGAAACGTTACAAGAAGGTAGAATCTATTGAGTTGTAAGTGATCTGAACGTTTCAAGATGATCGCACATTCCTATAGGGGGTCAAACCTTATCCCAAAGGTCACCGGGCCTGGTGTCACTTTAAAGAAGTAGTCCAGTTACACATTTGTGGGCTTATAACTTGGCTTCTGAATGTCCTAGAGAGATCAGGTTTGTTTTAGTATACTCCAATCAACAGCCCCTACAACCACAAAAAGGAATGGAGTCATTAGCACTTATGGTTTTTAAATGGCACCCAGAATTATGTTGCACGAAGCACAATTTCACATGATTCTGGGTCCATTTGTGTGAAAACAAGGTCCAATCAGGCTGAAACGTTACAGGAAGTTAGAATCTATTGAGTTGTAAGTGATCTGAACGTTTCATGATGATAGCACTTTCCTAAGGGGATCAAACCATGTCCCAAAGGTCACCGGATCTGGTGTCAATTTAAAGAAGTAGTCCAGTTACACATTTGTGGGCTTTTAACTTGGCTTCTGAATGTGCTAGAGAGATCAGGTTTGTTTTAATGTACTCCAATCAACAGCCCCTACAACCACAAAAAGGAATGGAGTCATTAGCATTTATGGTTTGTAAATGGCACCCAGAATTATGTTGCACGAAGCACAATTTCACATCATTCTGGGTTCATTTGTGTGAAAACAAGGTCCAATCAGGCTGAAACGTTACAGGAAGGTAGAATCTATTTAGTTGTAAGTGATCTGAACGTTTCATGATGATAGCGCTTTCCTAAGGGGATCAAACCATGTCCCAAAGGTCACCGGATCTGGTGTCAATTTAAAGAAGTAGTCCAGTTACACATTTGTGGGCTTATAACTTGGCTTCTGAATGTCCTAGAGAGATCAGGTTTGTTTTAGTGTACTCCAATCAACAGCCCCTAAAACCACAAAAGGAATGGAGTCATTAGCCTTATGGTTTGTAAATGGCACCCAGAATTATGTTGCACGAAGCACAATTTCACATCATTCTGGGTCCATTTTTGTGAAAACAAGGTCCAATCAGGCTGAAACATTACAAGAAGGTAGAATCTATTGAGTTGTAAGTGATCTGAACGTTTCATGATGATAGCACTTTCCTAAGGGGGTCAAACCATGTCCCAAAGGTCACCGGATCTGGTGTCAATTTAAAGAAGTAGTCCAGTTACACATTTGTGGGCTTAAAACTTGGCTTCTGAATGTCCTAGAGCGATCAGGTTTGCTTTAGTGTACTCCAATCAACAGCCCCTACAACCACAAAAAGGAATGGAGTCATTAGCACTTATGGTTTGTAAATGGCACCCAGAATTATGTCGCACGAAGCACAATTTCACATCATTCTGGGTTCATTTGTGTGAAAACAAGGTCCAATCAGGCTGACACCTTACAGGAAGGTAGAATCTATTGAGTTGTAAGTGATCTGAACGTTTCATGATGATAGCACTTTCCTAAGGGGGTCTAACCATGTCCCAAAGGTCACTGGATCTGGTGTCAATTTAAAGAAGTAGTCCAGTTACTCATTTGTGGGCTTATAACTTGGCTTCTGAATGTCCTAGAGAGATCAGGTTGTTTTAGTATACTCCAATCAACATACCCTACAACCACAAAAAGGAATGGAGTCATTAGCACTTATGGTTTTTAAATGGCACCCAGAATTATGTTGCACGAAGCACAATTTCACATCATTCTGGGTTCATTTGTGTGAAAACAAGGTCCAATCAGGCTGAAACGTTACAGGAAGGTAGAATCTATTGAGTTGTAAGTGATCTGAACGTTTCATGATGATAGCACTTTCCTAAGGGGGTCAATCCATGTCGCAAAGGTCACCGGATCTGGTGTCAATTTAAAGAAGTAGTCCAGTTACACATTTGTGGGCTTATAACTTGGCTTCTGAATGTCCTAGAGATGTCAGGTTTGTTTTAATGTACTCCAATCAACAGCCCCTACAACCACAAAAAGGAATGGAGTCATTAGCACTTATGGTATGTAAATGGCACCCAGAATTATGTTGCACGAAGCACAATTTCACATCATTCTGGGTTCATTTGTGTGAAAACAAGGTCCAATCAGGCTGAAACGTTACAGGAAGGTAGAATCTATTGAGTTGTAAGTGATCTGAACGTTTCATGATGATAGCACTTTCCTAAGGGGGTCAAACCATGTCCCAAAGGTCACCGGATCTGGTGTTAATTTAAAGAAGTAGTCCAGTTACACATTTGTGGGCTTATAACTTGGCTTCTGAATGTCCTAGAGAGATCAGGTTTGTTTTAATGTACTCCAATCAAGAGACCCTACAAACACAAAAAGGAATGGAGTCATTCGCACTTATGGTTTGTAAATGGCACCCAGAATTATGTTGCACGATGTACAATTTCACATCATTCTGGGTCCATTTGTGTGAAAACAAGGTCCAATCAGGCTGAAACGCTACAAGAAGGTAGAATCTATTGAGTTGTAAGTGATCTGAACGTTTCAAGATGATCGCACATTCCTATAGGGGGTAAAACAATTTCCCAAAGGTCACCGGGCCTGGTGTCACTTTAAAGAAGTAGTCCAGTTACACCTTTGTGGGCTTATAACATGGCTTCTGAATGTCCTAGAGAGATCAGGTTTGTTTTAATGTACTCCAATCAACAGCCCCTACAACCACAAAAAGGAATGGAGATATTAGCACTTATGGTTTGTAAATGGCACCCAGAATTATGTTGCACGAAGCACAATTTCACATCATTCTGGGTTCATTTGTGTGAAAACAAGGTCCAATCAGGCTGAAACGTTACAGGAAGGTAGAATCTACTGAGTTGTAAGTTATCTGAACGTTTCATGATGATAGCACTTTCCTAATGGGGTCAAACCATGTCCCAAAGTTCACCGGATCTGGTGTTATTTTAAAGAAGCAGTCCAGTTACACATTTGTGGGCTTATAACATGGCTTCTGAATGTCCTAGAGAGATCAGGTTTGTTTTAATGTACTCCAATCAACAGCCCCTACAACCACAAAAAGGAATGGAGATATTAGCACTTATGGTTTGTAAATGGCACCCAGAATTATGTTGCACGAAGCACAATTTCACATCATTCTGGGTTCATTTGTGTGAAAACAAGGTCCAATCAGGCTGAAACGTTACAGGAAGGTAGAATCTACTGAGTTGTAAGTGATCTGAACGTTTCATGAGTATAGCATTTTCCTAATGGGGTCAAACCATGTCCCAAAGGTCACCGGAACTGGTGTCAATTTAAAGAAGTAGTCCAGTTACACATTTGTGGGCTTATAACTTGGCTTATGAATGTCCTAGAGAGATCAGGTTTGTTTTAGCAAACTCCAATTAACAGCCCCCATTACCCCAAAAAGAAATGGAGTCATTAGCACTTATGGTTTTTAAATGGCACCCAGAATTATGTTGCACGAAGCACAATTTCACATCATTCTGGGTTCATTTGTGTGAAAACAAGGTTCAATCAGGCTGAAACGTTACAAGAAGGTAGAATCTATTGAGTTGTAAGTGATCTGAACGTTTCATGATGATCGCACATTCCTATAGGGGGTCAAACCATGTCCCAAAGGTCACCGGGCCTGGTGTCACTTTAAAGAAGTAGTCCAGTTACACCATTGTGGGCTTATAACTTGGCTTCTGAATGTCCTAGAGAGGTCAGGTTTGTTTTAGTGTACTCCAATCAACAGCCCCTACAACCACAAAAAGGAATGGAGTCATTAGCACTTATGGTTTGTAAATGGCACCCAGAATTATGTTGCACGAAGCACAATTTCACATCATTCTGGGTTCATTTGTGTGAAAACAAGGTCCAATCAGGGTGACACCTTACAGGAAGGTAGAATCTATTGAGTTGTAAGTGATCTGAACGTTTCATGATGATAGCACTTTCCTAAGGGGGTCAAACCATGTCCCAAAGGTCACCGGATCTGGTGTCAATTTAAAGAAGTAGTCCAGTTACTCATTTGTGGGCTTATAACTTGGCTTCTGAATGTCCTAGAGAGATTAGGGTTGTTTTAGTATACTCCAATCAACATACCCTAGAACCACAAAAAGGAATGGAGTCATTAGCACTTATGGTTTTTAAATGGCACCCAGAATTATGTTGCACGAAGCACAATTTCACATCATTCTGGGTTCATTTGTGTGAAAACAATGTCCAATCAGGCTGAAACGTTACAGGAAGGTAGAATCTATTGAGTTGTAAGTGATCTGAACGTTTCATGATGATAGCACTTTCCTAAGGGGGTCAATCCATGTCGCAAAGGTCACCGGATCTGGTGTCAATTTAAAGAAGTAGTCCAGTTACACATTTGTGGGCTTATAACTTGGCTTCTGAATGTCCTAGAGATGTCAGGTTTGTTTTAATGTACTCCAATCAACAGCCCCTACAACCACAAAAAGGAATGGAGTCATTAGCACTTATGGTATGTAAATGGCACCCAGAATTATGTTGCACGAAGCACAATTTCACATCATTCTGGGTTCATTTGTGTGAAAACAAGGTCCAATCAGGCTGAAACGTTACAGGAAGGTAGAATCTATTGAGTTGTCAGTGATCTGAACGTTTCATGATGATAGCACTTTCCTAAGGGGGTCAAACCATGTCCCAAAGGTCACCGGATCTGGTGTCAATTTAAAGAAGTAGTCCAGTTACACATTTGTGGGCTTATAACTTGGCTTCTGAATGTCCTAGAGAGATCAGGTTTGTTTTAATGTACTCCAATCAAGAGACCCTTCAAACACAAAAAGGAATGGAGTCATTAGCACTTATGGTTTGTAAATGGCACCCATAATTATGTTGCACGATTCACAATTTCACATCCTTCTGGGTCCATTTGTGTGAAAACAAGGTCCAATCAGGCTGAAACGCTACAAGAAGGTAGAATCTATTGAGTTGTAAGTGATCTGAACGTTTCAAGATGATCGCACATTCCTATAGGGGGTAAAACCATTTCCCAAAGGTCACCGGGCCTGGTGTCACTTTAAAGAAGTAGTCCAGTTACACCTTTGTGGGCTTATAACATGGCTTCTGAATGTCCTAGAGAGATCAGTTTTGTTTTAATGTACTCCAATCAACAGCCCCTACAACCACAAAAAGGAATGGAGATATTAGCACTTATGGTTTGTAAATGGCACCCAGAATTATGTTGCACGAAGCACAATTTCACATCATTCTGGGTTCATTTGTGTGAAAACAAGGTCCAATCAGGCTGAAACGTTACAGGAAGGTAGAATCTACTGACTTGTAAATGATCTGAACGTTTCATGATGATAGCACTTTCCTAATGGGGTCAAACCATGTCCCAAAGGTCACCGGATCTGGTGTTAATTTAAAGAAGCAGTCCAGTTACACATTTGTGGGCTTATAACATGGCTTCTGAATGTCCTAGAGAGATCAGGTTTGTTTTAATGTACTCCAATCAACAGCCCCTACAACCACAAAAAGGAATGGAGATATTAGCACTTATGGTTTGTAAATGGCACCCAGAATTATGTTGCACGAAGCACAATTTCACATCATTCTGGGTTCATTTGTGTGAAAACAAGGTCCAATCAGGCTGAAACGTTACAGGAAGGTAGAATCTACTGAGTTGTAAGTGATCTGAACGTTTCATGATGATAGCACTTTCCTAATGGGGTCAAACCATGTCCCAAATGTCACCGGAACTGGTGTCAATTTAAAGAAGTAGTCCAGTTACACATTTGTGGGCTTATAACTTGGCTTATGAATGTCCTAGAGAGATCAGGTTTGTTTTAGCGTACTCCAATTAACAGCCCCCATTCCCCCAAAAGGAATGGAGTCATTAGCACTTATGGTTTGTAAATGGCACCCAGAATTATGTTGCACGAAGCACAATTTCACATCATTCTGGGTTCATTTGTGTGAAATCAAGGTCCAATCAGGCTGAAACGTTACAGGAAGGTAGAATCTACTGAGTTGTAAGTGATCTGAACGTTTCATGGTGATAGCACTTTCCTAATGGGGTCAAACCATGTCCCAAAGGTCACCGGATCTGGTGTTAATTTAAAGAAGCAGTCCAGTTACACATTTGTGGGCTTATAACATGGCTTCTGAATGTCCTAGAGAGATCAGGTTTGTTTTAATGTACTCCAATCAACAGCCCCTACAACCACAAAAAGGAATGGAGATATTAGCACTTATGGTTTGTAAATGGCACCCAGAATTATGTTGCACGAAGCACAATTTCACATCATTCTGGGTTCATTTGTGTGAAAACAAGGTCCAATCAGGCTGAAACGTTACAGGAAGGTAGAATCTACTGAGTTGTAAGTGATCTGAACGTTTCATGATGATAGCACTTTCCTAATGGGGTCAAACCATGTCCCAAAGGTCACCGGAACTGGTGTCAATTTAAAGAAGTAGTCCAGTTACACATTTGTGGGCTTATAACTTGGCTTATGAATGTCCTAGAGAGATCAGGTTTGTTTTAGCATACTTCAATTAACAGCCCCCATTACCCCAAAAAGAAATGGAGTCATTAGCACTTATGGTTTTTAAATGGCACCCAGAATTATGTTGCACGAAGCACAATTTCACATCATTCTGGGTTCATTTGTGTGAAAACAAGGTTCAATCAGGCTGAAACGTTACAAGAAGGTAGAATCTATTGAGTTGTAAGTGATCTGAACGTTTCATGATGATCGCACATTCCTATAGGGGGTCAAACCATGTCCCAAAGGTCACCGGGCCTGGTGTCACTTTAAAGAAGTAGTCCAGTTACACCATTGTGGGCTTATAACTTGGCTTCTGAATGTCCTAGAGAGGTCAGGTTTGTTTTAGTGTACTCCAATCAACAGCCCCTACAACCACAAAAAGGAATGGAGTCATTAGCACTTATGGTTTGTAAATGGCACCCAGAATTATGTTGCACGAAGCACAATTTCACATCATTCTGGGTTCATTTGTGTGAAAACAAGGTCCAATCAGGCTGACACCTTACAGGAAGGTAGAATCTATTGAGTTGTAAGTGATCTGAACGTTTCATGATGATAGCACTTTCCTAAGGGGGTCTAACCATGTCCCAAAGGTCACCGGATCTGGTGTCAATTTAAAGAAGTAGTCCAGTTACTCATTTGTGGGCTTATAACTTGGCTTCTGAATGTCCTAGAGAGATCAGGGTTGTTTTAGTATACTCCAATCAACATACCCTAGAACCACAAAAAGGAATGGAGTCATTAGCACTTATGGTTTTTAAATGGCACCCAGAATTATGTTGCACGAAGCACAATTTCACATCATTCTGGGTTCATTTGTGTGAAAACAATGTCCAATCAGGCTGAAACGTTACAGGAAGGTAGAATCTATTGAGTTGTAAGTGATCTGAACGTTTCATGATGATAGCACTTTCCTAAGGGGGTCAATCCATGTCGCAAAGGTCACCGGATCTGGTGTCAATTTAAAGAAGTAGTCCAGTTACACATTTGTGGGCTTATAACTTGGCTTCTGAATGTCCTAGAGAGATCAGGTTTGTTTTAATGTACTCCAATCAAGAGACCCTTCAAACACAAAAAGGAATGGAGTCATTAGCACTTATGGTTTGTAAATGGCACCCATAATTATGTTGCACGATTCACAATTTCACATCATTCTGGGTCCATTTGTGTGAAAACAAGGTCCAATCAGGCTGAAACGCTACAAGAAGGTAGAATCTATTGAGTTGTAAGTGATCTGAACGTTTCAAGATGATCGCACATTCCTATAGGGGGTAAAACCATTTCCCAAAGGTCACCGGGCCTGGTGTCACTTTAAAGAAGTAGTCCAGTTACACCTTTATGGGCTTATAACATGGCTTCTGAATGTCCTAGAGAGATCAGTTTTGTTTTAATGTACTCCAATCAACAGCCCCTACAACCACAAAAAGGAATGGAGATATTAGCACTTATGGTTTGTAAATGGCACCCAGAATTATGTTGCACGAAGCACAATTTCACATCATTCTGGGTTCATTTGTGTGAAAACAAGGTCCAATCAGGCTGAAACGTTACAGGAAGGTAGAATCTACTGACTTGTAAGTGATCTGAACGTTTCATGATGATAGCACTTTCCTAATGGGGTCAAACCATGTCCCAAAGGTCACCGGATCTGGTGTTAATTTAAAGAAGCAGTCCAGTTACACATTTGTGGGCTTATAACATGGCTTCTGAATGTCCTAGAGAGATCAGGTTTGTTTTAATGTACTCCAATCAACAGCCCCTACAACCACAAAAAGGAATGGAGATATTAGCACTTATGGTTTGTAAATGGCACCCAGAATTATGTTGCACGAAGCACAATTTCACATCATTCTGGGTTCATTTGTGTGAAAACAAGGTCCAATCAGGCTGAAACGTTACAGGAAGGTAGAATCTACTGAGTTGTAAGTGATCTGAACGTTTCATGATGATAGCACTTTCCTAATGGGGTCAAACCATGTCCCAAAGGTCACCGGAACTGGTGTCAATTTAAAGAAGTAGTCCAGTTACACATTTGTGGGCTTATAACTTGGCTTATGAATGTCCAAGAGAGATCAGGTTTGTTTTAGCGTACTCCAATTAACAGCCCCCATTACCCCAAAAAGGAATGGAGTCATTAGCACTTATGGTTTTTAAATGGCACCCAGAATTATGTTGCACGAAGCACAATTTCACATCATTCTGGGTTCATTTGTGTGAAAACAAGGTCCAATCAGGCTGAAACGTTACAGGAAGGTAGAATCTATTGAGTTGTAAGTGATCTGAACGTTTCATGATGATAGCACTTTCCTAAGGGGGTCAAACCATGTCCCAAAGGTCACCGGATCTGGTGTCAATTTAAAGAAGTAGTCCAGTTACACATTTGTGGGCTTATAACTTGGCTTCTGAATGTCCTAGAGAGATCAGGTTTGTTTTAATGTACTCCAATCAAGAGACCCTACAAACACAAAAAGGAATGGAGTCATTAGCAC
The DNA here is from genome assembly GCF_043380555.1 of Nothobranchius furzeri. Classification (NCBI taxonomy): domain Eukaryota; kingdom Metazoa; phylum Chordata; class Actinopteri; order Cyprinodontiformes; family Nothobranchiidae; genus Nothobranchius; species Nothobranchius furzeri. The sequence continues at coordinate 14,744,671 of NC_091756.1, forward strand.
TTATGGTTTGTAAATGGCACCCAGAATTATGTTGCACGATGTACAATTTCACATCATTCTGGGTCCATTTGTGTGAAAACAAGGTCCAATCAGGCTGAAACGCTACAAGAAGGTAGAATCTATTGAGTTGTAAGTGATCTGAACGTTTCAAGATGATCGCACATTCCTATAGGGGGTAAAACAATTTCCCAAAGGTCACCGGGCCTGGTGTCACTTTAAAGAAGTAGTCCAGTTACACCTTTGTGGGCTTATAACATGGCTTCTGAATGTCCTAGAGAGATCAGGTTTGTTATAATGTACTCCAATCAACAGCCCCTACAACCACAAAAAGGAATGGAGATATTAGCACTTATGGTTTGTAAATGGCACCCAGAATTATGTTGCACGAAGCACAATTTCACATCATTCTGGGTTCATTTGTGTGAAAACAAGGTCCAATGAGGCTGAAACGTTACAGGAAGGTAGAATCTACTGACTTGTAAGTGATCTGAACGTTTCATGATGATAGCACTTTCCTAATGGGGTCAAACCATGTCCCAAAGGTCACCGGATCTGGTGTCAATTTAAAGAAGTAGTCCAGTTACTCATTTGTGGGCTTATAACTTGGCTTCTGAATGTCCTAGAGAGATCAGGGTTGTTTTAGTATACTCCAATCAACATACCCTAGAACCACAAAAAGGAATGGAGTCATTAGCACTTATGGTTTTTAAATGGCACCCAGAATTATGTTGCACGAAGCACAATTTCACATCATTCTGGGTTCATTTGTGTGAAAACAATGTCCAATCAGGCTGAAACGTTACAGGAAGGTAGAATCTATTGAGTTGTAAGTGATCTGAACGTTTCATGATGATAGCACTTTCCTAAGGGGGTCAATCCATGTCGCAAAGGTCACCGGATCTGGTGTCAATTTAAAGAAGTAGTCCAGTTACACATTTGTGGGCTTATAACTTGGCTTCTGAATGTCCTAGAGATGTCAGAATTGTTTTAATGTACTCCAATCAACAGCCCCTACAACCGCAAAAAGGAATGGAGTCATTAGCACTTATGGTATGTAAATGGCACCCAGAATTATGTTGCACGAAGCACAATTTCACATCATTCTGGGTTCATTTGTGTGAAAACAAGGTCCAATCAGGCTGAAACGTTACAGGAAGGTAGAATCTATTGAGTTGTCAGTGATCTGAACGTTTCATGATGATAGCACTTTCCTAAGGGGGTCAAACCATGTCCCAAAGGTCACCGGATCTGGTGTCAATTTAAAGAAGTAGTCCAGTTACACATTTGTGGGCTTATAACTTGGCTTCTGAATGTCCTAGAGAGATCAGGTTTGTTTTAATGTACTCCAATCAAGAGACCCTTCAAACACAAAAAGGAATGGAGTCATTAGCACTTATGGTTTGTAAATGGCACCCATAATTATGTTGCACGATTCACAATTTCACATCATTCTGGGTCCATTTGTGTGAAAACAAGGTCCAATCAGGCTGAAACGCTACAAGAAGGTAGAATCTATTGAGTTGTAAGTGATCTGAACGTTTCAAGATGATCGCACATTCCTATAGGGGGTAAAACCATTTCCCAAAGGTCACCGGGCCTGGTGTCACTTTAAAGAAGTAGTCCAGTTACACCTTTGTGGGCTTATAACATGGCTTCTGAATGTCCTAGAGAGATCAGTTTTGTTTTAATGTACTCCAATCAACAGCCCCTACAACCACAAAAAGGAATGGAGATATTAGCACTTATGGTTTGTAAATGGCACCCAGAATTATGTTGCACGAAGCACAATTTCACATCATTCTGGGTTCATTTGTGTGAAAACAAGGTCCAATCAGGCTGAAACGTTACAGGAAGGTAGAATCTACTGACTTGTAAGTGATCTGAACGTTTCATGATGATAGCACTTTCCTAATGGGGTCAAACCATGTCCCAAAGGTCACCGGATCTGGTGTTAATTTAAAGAAGCAGTCCAGTTACACATTTGTGGGCTTATAACATGGCTTCTGAATGTCCTAGAGAGATCAGGTTTGTTTTAATGTACTCCAATCAACAGCCCCTACAACCCCAAAAAGGAATGGAGTCATTAGCACTTATGGTTTTTAAATGGCACCCAGAATTATGTTGCACAAAGCACAATTTCACATCATTCTGGGTTCATTTGTGTGAAAACAAGGTCCAATCAGGCTGAAACGCTACAAGAAGGTAGAATCTATTGAGTTGTAAGTGATCTGAACGTTTCAAGATGATCGAACATTCCTATAGGGGGTAAAACAATTTCCCAAAGGTCACCGGGCCTGGTGTCACTTTAAAGAAGTAGTCCAGTTACACCTTTGTGGGCTTATAACATGGCTTCTGAATGTCCTAGAGAGATCAGGTTTGTTTTAATGTACTCCAATCAACAGCCCCTACAACCACAAAAAGGAATGGAGATATTAGCACTTATGGTTTGTAAATGTCACCCAGAATTATGTTGCACGAAGCACAATTTCACATCATTCTGGGTTCATTTGTGTGAAAACAAGGTCCAATCAGGCTGAAACGTTACAGGAAGGTAGAATCTACTGAGTTGTAAGTTATCTGAACGTTTCATGATGATAGCACTTTCCTAATGGGGTCAAACCATGTCCCAAAGGTCACTGGATCTGGTGTTAATTTAAAGAAGCAGTCCAGTTACACATTTGTGGGCTTATAACATGGCTTCTGAATGTCCTAGAGAGATCAGGTTTGTTTTAATGTACTCCAATCAACAGCCCCTACAACCACAAAAAGGAATGGAGATATTAGCACTTATGGTTTGTAAATGGCACCCAGAATTATGTTGCACGAAGCACAATTTCACATCATTCTGGGTTCATTTGTGTGAAAACAAGGTCCAATCAGGCTGAAACGTTACAGGAAGGTAGAATCTACTGAGTTGTAAGTGATCTGAACGTTTCATGATGATAGCACTTTCCTAATGGGGTCAAACCATGTCCCAAAGGTCACCGGAACTGATGTCAATTTAAAGAAGTAGTCCAGTTACACATTTGTGGGCTTATAACTTGGCTTATGAATGTCCTAGAGAGATCAGGTTTGTTTTAGCATACTCCAATTAACAGCCCCCATTACCCCAAAAAGAAATGGAGTCATTAGCACTTATGGTTTTTAAATGGCACCCAGAATTATGTTGCACGAAGCACAATTTCACATCATTCTGGGTTCATTTGTGTGAAAACAAGGTTCAATCAGGCTGAAACGTTACAAGAAGGTAGAATCTATTGAGTTGTAAGTGATCTGAACGTTTCATGATGATCGCACATTCCTATAGGGGGTCAAACCATGTCCCAAAGGTCACCGGGCCTGGTGTCACTTTAAAGAAGTAGTCCAGTTACACCATTGTGGGCTTATAACTTGGCTTCTGAATGTCCTAGAGAGGTCAGGTTTGTTTTAGTGTACTCCAATCAACAGCCCCTACAACCACAAAAAGGAATGGAGTCATTAGCACTTATGGTTTGTAAATGGCACCCAGAATTATGTTGCACGAAGCACAATTTCACATCATTCTGGGTTCATTTGTGTGAAAACAAGGTCCAATCAGGCTGACACCTTACAGGAAGGTAGAATCTATTGAGTTGTAAGTGATCTGAACGTTTCATGATGATAGCACTTTCCTAAGGGGGTCTAACCATGTCCCAAAGGTCACCGGATCTGGTGTCAATTTAAAGAAGTAGTCCAGTTACTCATTTGTGGGCTTATAACTTGGCTTCTGAATGTCCTAGAGAGATCAGGGTTGTTTTAGTATACTCCAATCAACATACCCTACAACCACAAAAAGGAATGGAGTCATTAGCACTTATGGTTTTTAAATGGCACCCAGAATTATGTTGCACGAAGCACAATTTCACATCATTCTGGGTTCATTTGTGTGAAAACAAGGTCCAATCAGGCTGAAACGTTACAGGAAGGTAGAATCTATTGAGTTGTAAGTGATCTGAACGTTTCATGATGATAGCACTTTCCTAAGGGGGTCAATCCATGTCGCAAAGGTCACCGGATCTGGTGTCAATTTAAAGAAGTAGTCCAGTTACACATTTGTGGGCTTATAACTTGGCTTCTGAATGTCCTAGAGATGTCAGGTTTGTTTTAATGTACTCCAATCAACAGCCCCTACAACCACAAAAAGGAATGGAGTCATTAGCACTTATGGTATGTAAATGGCACCCAGAATTATGTTGCACGAAGCACAATTTCACATCATTCTGGGTTCATTTGTGTGAAAACAAGGTCCAATCAGGCTGAAACGTTACAGGAAGGTAGAATCTATTGAGTTGTAAGTGATCTGAACGTTTCATGATGATAGCACTTTCCTAAGGGGGTCAAACCATGTCCCAAAGGTCACCGGATCTGGTGTCAATTTAAAGAAGTAGTCCAGTTACACATTTGTGGGCTTATAACTTGGCTTCTGAATGTCCTAGAGAGATCAGGTTTGTTTTAATATACTCCAATCAAGAGACCCTACAAACACAAAAAGGAATGGAGTCATTAGCACTTATGGTTTGTAAATGGCACCCATAATTATGTTGCACGATTCACAATTTCACATCATTCTGGGTCCATTTGTGTGAAAACAAGGTCCAATCAGGCTGAAACGCTACAAGAAGGTAGATTCTATTGAGTTGTAAGTGATCTGAACGTTTCAAGATGATCGCACATTCCTATAGGGGGTAAAACCATTTCCCAAAGGTCACCGGGCCTGGTGTCACTTTAAAGAAGTAGTCCAGTTACACCTTTGTGGGCTTATAACATGGCTTCTGAATGTCCTAGAGAGATCAGTTTTGTTTTAATGTACTCCAATCAACAGCCCCTACAACCACAAAAAGGAATGGAGATATTAGCACTTATGGTTTGTAAATGGCACCCAGAATTATGTTGCACGAAGCACAATTTCACATCATTCTGTGTTCATTTGTGTGAAAACAAGGTCCAATCAGGCTGAAACGTTACAGGAAGGTAGAATCTACTGACTTGTAATTGATCTGAACGTTTCATGATGATAGCACTTTCCTAATGGGGTCAAACCATGTCCCAAAGGTCACCGGATCTGGTGTTAATTTAAAGAAGCAGTCCATTTACACATTTGTGGGCTTATAACATGGCTTCTGAATGTCCTAGAGAGATCAGGTTTGTTTTAATGTACTCCAATCAACAGCCCCTACAACCACAAAAAGGAATGGAGATATTAGCACTTATGGTTTGTAAATGGCACCCAGAATTATGTTGCACGAAGCACAATTTCACATCATTCTGGGTTCATTTGTGTGAAAACAAGGTCCAATCAGGCTGAAACGTTACAGGAAGGTAGAATCTACTGAGTTGTAAGTGATCTGAACGTTTCATGATGATAGCACTTTCCTAATGGGGTCAAACCATGTCCCAAAGGTCACCGGAACTGGTGTCAATTTAAAGAAGTAGTCCAGTTACACATTTGTGGGCTTATAACTTGGCTTATGAATGTCCTAGAGAGATCAGGTTTGTTTTAGCGTACTCCAATTAACAGCCCCCATTACCCCAAAAAGGAATGGAGTCATTAGCACTTATGGTTTTTAAATGGCACCCAGAATTATGTTGCACGAAGCACAATTTCACATCATTCTGGGTTCATTTGTGTGAAAACAAGGTCCAATCAGGCTGAAACGTTACAGGAAGGTAGAATCTATTGAGTTGCAAGTGATCTGAACGTTTCATGATGATAGCACTTTCCTAAGGGGGTCAAACCATGTCCCAAAGGTCACCGGGCCTGGTGTCACTTTAAAGTAGTAGTCCAGTTACACCTTTGTGGGCTTATAACTTGGCTTCTGAATGTCCTAGAGAGGTTAGTTTGTTTTAGTGTACTCCAATCAACAGCCCCTAAAACCACAAAAAGGAATGGAGTCATTAGCACTTATGGTTTGTAAATGGCACCCAGAATTATGTTGCACGAAGCACAATTTCACATCAATCTGGGTTCATTTGTGTGAAAACAAGGTCCAATCAGGCTGAAACGTTACAAGAAGGTAGAATCTATTGAGTTGTAAGTGATCTGAACGTTTCATGATGATAGCACTTTCCTAAGAGGGTCAAACCATGTCCCAAATGTCACCGGATCTGGTGTCACTTTAAAGAAGTAGTCCAGTTACACATTTGTGGGCTTATAACTTGGCTTCTGAATGTCCTAGAGAGGTCAGGTTTGTTTTAGTGTACTCCAATCAACAGCCCCTACAACCACAAAAAGGAATGGAGTCATTAGCACTTATGGTTTGTAAATGGCACCTAGAATTATGTTGCACGAAGCACAATTTCACATCATTCTGGTTCCATTTGTGTGAAAACAAGGTCCAATCAGGCTGAAACGTTACAGGAAGGTAGAATCTATTGAGTTGTAAGTGATCTGAACGTTTCATGATGATAGCACTTTCCTAAGGGGGTCAAACCATGTCCCAAAGGTCACCGGATCTGGTGTCAATTTAAAGAAGTAGTCCAGTTACACATTTGTGGGCTTATAATTTGCCTTCTGAATGTCCTAGAGAGATCAGGTTTGTTTTAGTGTACTCCAATCAACAGCCCCTACAACCACAAAAAGGAATGGAGTCATTAGCACTTAAGGTTTGTAAATGACACCCAGAATTATGTTGCACGAAGCACAATTTCACATCATTCTGGGTCCATTTGTGTGAAAACAAGGTCCAATCAGGCTGAAACGCTACAAGAAGGTAGAATCTATTGAGTTGTAAGTGATCTGAACGTTTCAAGCTGATCGCTCATTCCTATAAGGGGTAAAACCATGTCCCAAAGGTCACCGGGCCTGGTGTCACTTTAAAGAAGTAGTCCAGTTACACCTTTGTGGGCTTATAACTTGGCTTCTGAATGTCCTAGAGAGTGTAGGTTTGTTTTAGTGTTCTCCAATCAACAGCCCCTACAACCACAAAAAGGAATGGAGTCATTAGCACTTATGGTTTGTAAATGGCACCCAGAATTATGTTGCACGAAGCACAATTTCACATCATTCTGGGTTCATTTGTGTGAAAACAAGGTCCAATCAGGCTGAAACGTTACAGGAAGGTAGAATCTATTGAGTTGTAAGTGATCTGAATGTTTCATGATGATAGCACTTTCCTAAGGGGGTCAAACCATGTCCCAAAGGTCACCGGATCTGGTGTCAATTTAAAGTAGTAGTCCAGTTACACATTTGTGGGCTTATAACTTAACTTCTGAATGTCCTAAGCCCCTTTCAGACAGGCCATGAAAAACGGAAATTTGCCGGAATCTGTCCGTAAGACCTTTCTGTCTGATTGAAACATGGCATGGTTTGACCCCCTTAGGAAAAGTGCGATCATCATGAAATGTTCAGATCACTTACAACTCAATAGATTCTACCTTCCTGTATTGTTTCAGCCTGATTGGACCTTGTTTTCACACAAATGAACCCAGAATGATTTGAAATTGTGCTTCGTGCAACATAATTCTGGGTGCCTTTTAAAAACCATAAGTGCTAATGTCTCCATTCCTTTTTGTGGTTGTAGGGCCTGTTGATTGGAGTACACTAAAGCAAACCTGATCGCTCTAGGACATTCAGAAGCCAAGTTATAAGCCCACAAATGTGTAACTGGACTACTTCTTTAAATTGACACCAGATCCGGTGACCTTTGGGACATGGTTTGACCCCCTTAGGAAAGTGCTATCATCATGAAACGTTCAGATCACTTACAACTCAATAGATTCTACCTTCCTGTAACGTTTCAGCCTGATTGGACCTTGTTTTCACACAAATGAACCCAGAATGATGTGAAATTGTGCTTCGTGCAACATAATTCTGGGTGCCATTTACAAACCATAAGTGCTAATGACTCCATTCCTTTTTGTGATTGTAGGGGCTGTTGACTGGAGTACACTAAAACAAACCTGACCTCTCTAGGACATTCAGAAGCCAAGTTATAAGCCCACAAAGGTGTAACTGGACTACTTCTTTAAAGTGACACCAGGCCCGGTGACCTTTAGGACATGGTTTGACCCCCTATGGGAATGTGAGATAATCATGAAACGTTCAGATCACTTACAACTCAATAGATTCTACCTTCTTGTAACGTTTCAGCCTGATTGGACCTTGTTTTCACACAAATGGACCCAGAATGATGTGAAATTGTGCTTCGTGCAACATAATTCTGGGTGCCATTTACAAACCATAAGTGCTAATGACTCCATTCCTTTTGTGGTTGTAGGGGCTGTTGATTGGAGTACACTAAAACAAACCTGATCTCTCTAGGACATTCAGAAGCCAAGTTATAAGCCCACAAATGTGTAACTGGACTACTTCTTTAAATTGACACCAGATCCGGTGACCTTTGGGACATGGTTTGATCCCCTTAGGAAAGCGCTATCATCATGAAACGTTCAGATCACTTACAACTAAATAGATTCTACCTTCCTGTAACGTTTCAGCCTGATTGGACCTTGTTTTCACACAAATGAACCCAGAATGATGTGAAATTGTGCTTCGTGCAACATAATTCTGGGTGCCATTTACAAACCATAAATGCTAATGACTCCATTCCTTTTTGTGGTTGTAGGGGCTGTTGATTGGAGTACATTAAAACAAACCTGATCTCTCTAGGACATTCAGAAGCCAAGTTATAAGCCCACAAATGTGTAACTGGACTACTTCTTTAAATTGACACTTGGCCCGGTGACCTTTGGGACATGGTTTGACCCCCTATAGGAATGTGCGATCATCTTGAAACGTTCAGATCACTTACAACTCAATAGATTCTACCTTCTTGTAGCGTTTCAGCTGGATTGGACCTTGTTTTCACACAAATTGACCCAGAATGATGTGAAATTGTGCTTCGTGCAACATAATTCTGGGTGCCACTTACAAACTATAAGTGCTAATGACTCCATTCCTTTTTGTGGTTGTAGGGGCTGTTGATTGGAGTACATTAAAACAAACCTGATCTCTCTAGGACATTCAGAAGCTAAGTTATAAGCCCACAAATGTGTAACTGGACTACTTCTTTAAATTGACACCAGATCCTGTGACCTTTGGGACATGGTTTGACCCCCTTAGGAAAGTGCTATCATCATGAAACGTTGAGATAACTTACAACTCAATAGATTCTACCTTCCTGTAACGTTTCAGCCTGATTGGACCTTGTTTTCACACAAATGGACCCAGAATGATGTGAAATGGTGCTTCGTGCAACATAATTCTGGGTGCCATTTACAAACCATAAGTGCTAATGACTCCATTCCTTTTTGTGGTTGTAGGGGCTGTTGATTGGAGTACACTAAAACAAACCTAACCTCTCTAGGACATTCAGAAGCCAAGTTATAAGCCCACAAAAGTGTAACTGGACTACTTCTTTAAAGTGACACCAGGCCCGGTGACCTTTGGGACATGGTTTTACCCCCTATAGGAATGTGCAATCATCTTGAAATGTTCAGATCACTTACAACTCAATAGATTCTATCTTCTTGTAGCGTTTCAGCCTGATTGGACCTTGTTTTCACACAAATGGACCCAGAATGATGTGAAATTGTGCTTCGTGCAACATAATTCTGGGTGCCATTTACAAACCATAAGTGCTAATGACTCCATTCCTTTTTGTGGTTGTAGGGGCTGTTGATTGGAGTACACTAAAACAAACCTGATCTCTCTAGGACATTCAGAAGCCAAGTTATAAGCCCACAAATGTGTAACTGGACTACTTCTTTAAATTGACACCAGATCCGGTGATCTTTGGGACATGGTTTGACCCCCTTAGGAAAGTGCTATCATCATGAAACGTTCAGATCACTTACAACTCAGTAGATTCTACCTTCCTGTAACGTTTCAGCCTGATTGGACCTTGTTTTCACACAAATGAACCCAGAATGATGTGAAATTGTGCTTCGTGCAACATAATTCTGGGTGCCATTTAAAAACCATAAGTGCTAATGACTCCATTCCTTTTTGTGGTTGTAGGGGCTGTTGATTGGAGTACACTAAAACAACCCTGACCTCTCTAGGACATTCAGAAGCCAAGTTATAAGCCCACAAATGTGTAACTGGACTACTTCTTTAAAGTGACACCAGATCCGGTGACCTTTGGGACATGGTTTGACCCCCTTAGGAAAGTGCGATCATCATGAAACGTTCAGATCACTTACAACTCAATAGATTCTACCTTCCTGTAACGTTTCAGCCTGATTGGACCTTGTTTTCACACAAATGAACCCAGAATGATGTGAAATTGTGCTTCGTGCAACATAATTCTGGGTGCCATTTACAAACCATAAATGCTAATGACTCCATTCCTTTTTGTGGTTGTAGGGGCTGTTGATTGGAGTACATTAAAACAAACCTGATCTCTCTAGGACATTCAGCAGCCAAGTTATAAGTCCACAAATGTGTAACTGGACTACTTCTTTAAATTGACACCAGATCGGGTGACCTTTGGGACATGGTTTGACCCCCTTAGGAAAGTGCTATCATCATGAAACGTTCAGATCACTTACAACTCAATAGATTCTACCTTCCTGTAGCGTTTCAGCCTGATTGGACCTTGTTTTCACACAAATGGACTCAGAATGATGTGAAATTGTGCTTCGTGCAACATAATTCTGGGTGCCATTTACAAACCATAAGTGCTAATGACTCCATTCCTTTTTGTGGTTGTAGGGGCTGTTGATTGGAGTACACTAAAACAAACCTGACCTCTCTAGGACATTCAGAAGCCAAGTTATAAGCCCACAAAGGTGTAAATGGACTACTTCTTTAAAGTGACACCAGGCCCGGTGACCTTTGGGACATGGTTTGACCCGCTATGGGAATGTGAGATCATCATGAAACGTTCAGATCACTTACAACTCAATAGATTCTACCTTCTTGTAACGTTTCAGCCTGATTGGACCTTGTTTTCACACAAATGGACCCAGAATGATGTGAACTTGTGCTTCGTGCAACATAATTCTGGGTGCCATTTACAAACCATAAGTGCTAATGACTCCATTTCTTTTGTGGTTGTAGGGGCTGTTGATTGGAGTACACTAAAACAAACCTGATCTCTCTAGGACATTCAGAAGCCAAGTTATAAGCCCACAAATGTGTAACTGGACTACTTCTTTAAATTTACACCAGATCCGGTGACCTTTGGGACATGGTTTGATCCCCTTAGGAAAGCGCTATCATCATGAAACGTTCAGATCACTTACAACTAAATAGATTCTACCTTCCTGTAACGTTTCAGCCTGATTGGACCTTGTTTTCACACAAATGAACCCAGAATGATGTGAAATTGTGCTTCGTGCAACATAATTCTGGGTGCCATTTAAAAACCATAAGTGCTAATGACTCCATTCCTTTTTGTAGTTGTAGGGACTGTTTATTGGAGTACACTAAAATAAACCTGATCTCTCTAGGACATTCAGAAGCCAAGTTATAAGCCCACAAATGTGTAACTGGACTACTTCTTTAAATTGACACCAGATCCGGTGACCTTTGGGACATGGTTTGACCCCCTTAGGAAAGTGCTATCATCATGAAACGTTCAGATCACTTACAACTCAATAGATTCTACCTTCCTGTAACGTTTCAGCCTGATTGGACCTTGTTTTCACACAAATGGACCCAGAATGATGTGAAATTGTGCTTCGTGCAACATAATTCTGGGTGCCATTTACAAACCATAAGTGCTAATGACTCCATTCCTTTTTGTGGTTGTAGGGGCTGTTGATTGGAGTACACTAAAACAAACCTAACCTCTCTAGGACATTCAGAAGCCAAGTCATAAGCCCACAAAGGTGTAACTGGACTACTTCTTTAAAGTGACACCAGGCCCGGTGACCTTTGGGACATTGTTTTACCCCCCATAGGAATGTGTGATCATCTTGAAATGTTCAGATCACTTACAACTCAATAGATTCTACCTTCTTGTAGCGTTTCAGCCTGATTGGACCTTGTTTTCACACAAATGGACCCAGAATGATGTGAAATTGTGCTTCGTGCAACATAATTCTGGGTGCCATTTAAAAACCATAAGTGCTAATGTCTCCATTCCTTTTTGTGGTTGTAGGGGCTGTTGATTGGAGTACACTAAAGCAAACCTGATCACTCTAGGACATTCAGAAGCCAAGTTATAAGCCCACAAATGTGTAACTGGACTACTTCTTTAAATTGACACCAGATCCGGTGACCTTTGGGACATGGTTTGACCCCCTTAGGAAAGTGCTATCATCATGAAACGTTCAGATCACTTACAACTCAATAGATTCTACCTTCCTGTAACGTTTCAGCCTGATTGGACCTTGTTTTCACACAAATGGACCCAGAATGATGTGAAATTGTGCTTCGTGCAACATAATTCTGGGTGCCATTTACAAACCATAAGTGCTAATGACTCCATTCCTTTTTGTGGTTGTAGGGGCTGTTGATTGGAGTACACTAAAACAAACCTGACCTCTCTAGGACATTCAGAAGCCAAGTTATAAGCCCACAAAGGTGTAACTGGACTACTTCTTTAAAGTGACACCAGGCCCGGTGACCTTTGGGACATGGTTTGACCCCCTATGGGAATGTGAGATCATCATGAAACGTTCAGATCACTTACAACTCAATAGATTCTACCTTCTTGTAATGTTTCAGCCTGATTGGACCTTGTTTTCACACAAATGGACCCAGAATGATGTGAAATTGTGCTTCGTGCAACATAATTCTGGGTGCCATTTACAAACCATAAGGCTAATGACTCCATTCCTTTTGTGGTTGTAGGGGCTGTTGATTGGAGTACACTAAAACAAACCTGATCTCTCTAGGACATTCAGAAGCCAAGTTATAAGCCCACAAATGTGTAACTGGACTACTTCTTTAAATTGACACATGATCCGGTGACCTTTGGGACATGGTTTGATCCGCTTAGGAAAGCGCTATAATCATGAAACGTTCAGATCACTTACAACTAAATAGATTCTACCTTCCTGTAACGTTTCAGCCTGATTGGACCTTGTTTTCACACAAATGAACCCAGAATGATGTGAAATTGTGCTTCGTGCAACATATTTCTGGGTGCCATTTACAAACCATAAATGCTAATGACTCCATTCCTTTTTGTGGTTGTAGGGGCTGTTGACTGGAGTACATTAAAACAAACCTGATCTCTCTAGGACATTCAGAAGCCAAGTTATAAGCCCACAAATGTGTAACTGGACTACTTCTTTAAATTGACACCAGATCCGGTGACCTTTGGGACATGGTTTGACCCCCTATAGGAATGTGCGATCATCATGAAACGTTCAGATCACTTACAACTCAATAGATTCTACCTTCTTGTAGCGTTTCAGCCTGATTGGACCTTGTTTTCACACAAATGGACCCAGAATGATGTGAAATTGTGCTTCGTGCAACATAATTCTGGGTGCCATTTACAAACCATAAGTGCTAATGACTCCATTCCTTTTTGTGGTTGTAGGGGCTGTTGTTTGGAGTACACTAAAACAAACCTGATCTCTCTAGGACATTCAGAAGCCAAGTTATAAGCCCACAAATGTGTAACTGGACTACTTCTTTAAATTGACACCAGATCCGGTGATCTTTGGGACATGGTTTGACCCCCTTAGGAAAGTGCTATCATCATGAAACGTTCAGATCACTTACAACTCAGTAGATTCTACCTTCCTGTAACGTTTCAGCCTGATTGGACCTTGTTTTCACACAAATGAACCCAGAATGATGTGAAATTGTGCTTCGTGCAACATAATTCTGGGTGCCATTTAAAAACCATAAGTGCTAATGACTCCATTCCTTTTTGTGGTTGTAGGGGCTGTTGATTGGAGTACACTAAAACAACCCTGACCTCTCTAGGACATTCAGAAGCCAAGTTATAAGCCCACAAATGTGTAACTGGACTACTTCTTTAAAGTGACAACAGATCCGGTGACCTTTGGGACATGGTTTGACCCCCTTAGGAAAGTGCGATCATCATGAAACGTTCAGATCACTTACAACTCAATAGATTCTACCTTCCTGTAACGTTTCAGCCTGATTGGACCTTGTTTTCACACAAATGAACCCAAAATGATGTGAAATTGTGCTTCGTGCAACATAATTCTGGGTGCCATTTACAAACCATAAATGCTAATGACTCCATTCCTTTTTGTGGTTGTAGGGGCTGTTGATTGGAGTACATTAAAACAAACCTGATCTCTCTAGGACATTCAGCAGCCAAGTTATAAGTCCACAAATGTGTAACTGGACTACTTCTTTAAATTGACACCAGATCGGGTGACCTTTGGGACATGGTTTGACCCCCTTAGGAAAGTGCTATCATCATGAAACGTTCAGATCACTTACAACTCAATAGATTCTACCTTCCTGTAGCGTTTCAGCCTGATTGGACCTTGTTTTCACACAAATGGACTCAGAATGATGTGAAATTGTGCTTCGTGCAACATAATTCTGGGTGCCATTTACAAACCATAAGTGCTAATGACTCCATTCCTTTTTGTGGTTGTAGGGGCTGTTGATTGGAGTACACTAAAACAAACCTGACCTCTCTAGGACATCCAGAAGCCAAGTTATAAGCCAACAAAGGTGTAAATGGACTACTTCTTTAAAGTGACACCAGGCCCGGTGACCTTTGGGACATGGTTTGACCCGCTATGGGAATGTGAGATCATCATGAAACGTTCAGATCACTTACAACTCAATAGATTCTACCTTCTTGTAACGTTTCAGCCTGATTGGACCTTGTTTTCACACAAATGGACCCAGAATGATGTGAACTTGTGCTTCGTGCAACATAATTCTGGGTGCCATTTACAAACCATAAGTGCTAATGACTCCATTTCTTTTGTGGTTGTAGGGGCTGTTGATTGGAGTACACTAAAACAAACCTGATCTCTCTAGGACATTCAGAAGCCAAGTTATAAGCCCACAAATGTGTAACTGGACTACTTCTTTAAATTTACACCAGATCCGGTGACCTTTGGGACATGGTTTGATCCCCTTAGGAAAGCGCTATCATCATGAAACGTTCAGATCACTTACAACTAAATAGATTCTACCTTCCTGTAACGTTTCAGCCTGATTGGACCTTGTTTTCACTCAAATGAACCCAGAATGATGTGAAATTGTGCTTCGTGCAACATAATTCTGGGTGCCATTTAAAAACCATAAGTGCTAATGACTCCATTCCTTTTTGTAGTTGTAGGGACTGTTTATTGGAGTACACTAAAATAAAACTGATCTCTCTAGGACATTCAGATGCCAAGTTATAAGCCCACAAATGTGTAACTGGACTACTTCTTTAAATTGACACCAGATCCGGTGACCTTTGGGACATGGTTTGACCCCCTTAGGAAAGTGCTATCATCATGAAACGTTCAGATCACTTACAACTCAATAGATTCTACCTTCCTGTAACGTTTCAGCCTGATTGGACCTTGTTTTCACACAAATGGACCCAGAATGATGTGAAATTGTGCTTCGTGCAACATAATTCTGGGTGCCATTTACAAACCATAAGTGCTAATGACTCCATTCCTTTTTGTGGTTGTAGGGGCTGTTGATTGGAGTACACTAAAACAAACCTAACCTCTCTAGGACATTCAGAAGCCAAGTCATAAGCCCACAAAGGTGTAACTGGACTACTTCTTTAAAGTGACACCAGGCCCGGTGACCTTTGGGACATGGTTTTACCCCCCATAGGAATGTGTGATCATCTTGAAATGTTCAGATCACTTACAACTCAATAGATTCTACCTTCTTGTAGCGTTTCAGCCTGATTGGACCTTGTTTTCACACAAATGGACCCAGAATGATGTGAAATTGTGCTTCGTGCAACATAATTCTGGGTGCCATTTAAAAACCATAAGTGCTAATGTCTCCATTCCTTTTTGTGGTTGTAGGGGCTGTTGATTGGAGTACACTAAAGCAAACCTGATCGCTCTAGGACATTCAGAAGCCAAGTTATAAGCCCACAAATGTGTAACTGGACTACTTCTTTAAATTGACACCAGATCCGGTGACCTTTGGGACATGGTTTGACCCCCTTAGGAAAGTGCTATCATCATGAAACGTTCAGATCACTTACAACTCAATAGATTCTACCTTCCTGTAACGTTTCAGCCTGATTGGACCTTGTTTTCACACAAATGGACCCAGAATGATGTGAAATTGTGCTTCGTGCAACATAATTCTGGGTGCCATTTACAAACCATAAGTGCTAATGACTCCATTCCTTTTTGTGGTTGTAGGGGCTGTTGATTGGAGTACACTAAAACAAACCTGACCTCTCTAGGACATTCAGAAGCCAAGTTATAAGCCCACAAATGTGTAACTGGACTACTTCTTTAAATTGACACCAGATCCGGTGACCTTTGCGACATGGATTGACCCCCTTAGGAAAGTGCTATCATCATGAAACGTTCAGATCACTTACAACTCAATAGATTCTACCTTCCTGTAACGTTTCAGCCTGATTGGACATTGTTTTCACACAAATGAACCCAGAATGATGTGAAATTGTGCTTCGTGCAACATAATTCTGGGTGCCATTTACAAACCATAAATGCTAATGACTCCATTCCTTTTTGTGGTTGTAGGGGCTGTTGACTGGAGTACACTAAAGCAAACCTGATCGCTCTAGGACATTCAGAAGCCAAGTTATAAGCCCACAAAGGTGTAACTGGACTACTTCTTTAAAGTGACACCAGGCCCGGTGACCTTTGGGACATGGTTTGACCCCCTATGGGAATGTGAGATCATCATGAAACGTTCAGATCACTTACAACTCAATAGATTCTACCTTCTTGTAATGTTTCAGCCTGATTGGACCTTGTTTTCACACAAATGGACCCAGAATGATGTGAAATTGTGCTTCGTGCAACATAATTCTGGGTGCCATTTACAAACCATAAGGCTAATGACTCCATTCCTTTTGTGGTTGTAGGGGCTGTTGATTGGAGTACACTAAAACAAACCTGATCTCTCTAGGACATTCAGAAGCCAAGTTATAAGCCCACAAATGTGTAACTGGACTACTTCTTTAAATTGACACATGATCCGGTGACCTTTGGGACATGGTTTGATCCGCTTAGGAAAGCGCTATAATCATGAAACGTTCAGATCACTTACAACTAAATAGATTCTACCTTCCTGTAACGTTTCAGCCTGATTGGACCTTGTTTTCACACAAATGAACCCAGAATGATGTGAAATTGTGCTTCGTGCAACATATTTCTGGGTGCCATTTACAAACCATAAATGCTAATGACTCCATTCCTTTTTGTGGTTGTAGGGGCTGTTGACTGGAGTACATTAAAACAAACCTGATCTCTCTAGGACATTCAGAAGCCAAGTTATAAGCCCACAAATGTGTAACTGGACTACTTCTTTAAATTGACACCAGATCCGGTGACCTTTGGGACATGGTTTGACCCCCTTAGGAAAGTGCTATCATCATGAAACGTTCAGATCACTTACAACTCAATAGATTCTACCTTCTTGTAACGTATCAGCCTGATTGGACCTTGTTTTCACACAAATGGACCAAGAATGATGTGAAATTGTGCTTCGTGCAACATAATTCTGGGTGCCATTTACAAACCATAAGTGCTAATGACTCCATTCCTTTTTGTGGTTGTAGGGGCTGTTGATTGGAGTATACTAAAACAAACCTGATCTCTCTAGGACATTCAGAAGCCAAGTTATAAGCCCACAAATGTGTAACTGGACTACTTCTTTAAATTGACACCAGATCCGGTGACCTTTGGGACATGGTTTGACCCCCTTAGGAAAGCGCTATCATCATGAAACGTTCAGATCACTTACAACTCAATAGATTCTAGCTTCCAGTAACGTTTCAGCCTGATTGGACCTTGTTTTCACACAAATGAACCCAGAATGATGTGAAATTGTGCTTCGTGCAAAATAATTCTGGGTGCCATTTACAAACCATAAGTGCTAATGACTCCATTCCTTTTTGTGGTTGTAGGGGCTGTTGATTGGAGTACACTAAAACAAACCTAACCTCTCTAGGACATTCAGAAGCCAAGTTATAAGCCCACAAAGGTGTAACTGGACTACTTCTTTAAAGTGACACCTGGCCCGGTGACCTTTGGGACATGGTTTGACCCCCTATAGGAATGCGCGATCATCTTGAAACGTTCAGATCACTTACAACTCAATAGATTCTACCTTCTTGTAGCGTTTCAGCCGGATTGGACCTTGTTTTCACACAAATTGACCCAGAATGATGTGAAATTGTGCTTCGTGCAACATAATTCTGGGTGCCACATATAAACTATAAGTGCTAATGACTCCATTCCTTTTTGTGGTTGTAGGGGCTGTTGATTGGAGTACATTAAAACAAACCTGATCTCTCTAGGACATTCAGAAGCCAAGTTATAAGCCCACAAATGTGTAACTGGACTACTTCTTTAAATTGACACCTGATCCGGTGACCTTTGGGACATGGTTTGACCCCCTTAGGAAAGTGCTATCATCATGAAACGTTCAGATCACTTACAACTCAATAGATTCTACCTTCCTGTAACGTTTCAGCCTTATTGGACCTTGTTTTCACACAAATGGACCCAGAATGATGTGAAATTGTGCTTCGTGCAACATAATTCTGGGTGCCATTTACAAACCATAAGTGCTAATGACTCCATTCCTTTTTGTGGTTGTAGGGGCTGTTGATTGGAGTACACTAAAACAAACCTAACCTCTCTAGGACATTCAGAAGCCAAGTTATAAGCCCACAAAGGTGTAACTGGACTACTTCTTTAAAGTGACACCAGGCCCGGTGACCTTTGGGACATGGTTTTACCCCCTATAGGAATGTGCGATCATCTTGAAACGTTCAGATCACTTACAACTCAATAGATTCTACCTTCCTGTAACGTTTCAGCCTGATTGGACCTTGTTTTCACACAAATGGACCCAGAATGATGTGAAATTGTGCTTCGTGCAACATAATTCTGGGTGCCATTTACAAACCATAAGTGCTAATGACTCCATTCCTTTTTGTGGTTGTAGGGGCTGTTGATTGGAGTACACTAAAACAAACCTAACCTCTCTAGGACATTCAGAAGCCAAGTCATAAGCCCACAAAGGTGTAACTGGACTACTTCTTTAAAGTGACACCAGGCCCGGTGACCTTTGGGACATGGTTTTACCCCCCATAGGAATGTGTGATCATCTTGAAATGTTCAGATCACTTACAACTCAATAGATTCTACCTTCTTGTAGCGTTTCAGCCTGATTGGACCTTGTTTTCACACAAATGGACCCAGAATGATGTGAAATTGTGCTTCGTGCAACATAATTCTGGGTGCCATTTAAAAACCATAAGTGCTAATGTCTCCATTCCTTTTTGTGGTTGTAGGGGCTGTTGATTGGAGTACACTAAAGCAAACCTGATCGCTCTAGGACATTCAGAAGCCAAGTTATAAGCCCACAAATGTGTAACTGGACTACTTCTTTAAATTGACACCAGATCCGGTGACCTTTGGGACATGGTTTGACCCCCTTAGGAAAGTGCTATCATCATGAAACGTTCAGATCACTTACAACTCAATAGATTCTACCTTCCTGTAACGTTTCAGCCTGATTGGACCTTGTTTTCACACAAATGGACCCAGAATGATGTGAAATTGTGCTTCGTGCAACATAATTCTGGGTGCCATTTACAAACCATAAGTGCTAATGACTCCATTCCTTTTTGTGGTTGTAGGGGCTGTTGATTGGAGTACACTAAAACAAACCTGACCTCTCTAGGACATTCAGAAGCCAAGTTATAAGCCCACAAATGTGTAACTGGACTACTTCTTTAAATTGACACCAGATCCGGTGACCTTTGCGACATGGATTGACCCCCTTAGGAAAGTGCTATCATCATGAAACGTTCAGATCACTTACAACTCAATAGATTCTACCTTCCTGTAACGTTTCAGCCTGATTGGACATTGTTTTCACACAAATGAACCCAGAATGATGTGAAATTGTGCTTCGTGCAACATAATTCTGGGTGCCATTTACAAACCATAAATGCTAATGACTCCATTCCTTTTTGTGGTTGTAGGGGCTGTTGACTGGAGTACACTAAAGCAAACCTGATCGCTCTAGGACATTCAGAAGCCAAGTTATAAGCCCACAAAGGTGTAACTGGACTACTTCTTTAAAGTGACACCAGGCCCGGTGACCTTTGGGACATGGTTTGACCCCCTATGGGAATGTGAGATCATCATGAAACGTTCAGATCACTTACAACTCAATAGATTCTACCTTCTTGTAATGTTTCAGCCTGATTGGACCTTGTTTTCACACAAATGGACCCAGAATGATGTGAAATTGTGCTTCGTGCAACATAATTCTGGGTGCCATTTACAAACCATAAGGCTAATGACTCCATTCCTTTTGTGGTTGTAGGGGCTGTTGATTGGAGTACACTAAAACAAACCTGATCTCTCTAGGACATTCAGAAGCCAAGTTATAAGCCCACAAATGTGTAACTGGACTACTTCTTTAAATTGACACATGATCCGGTGACCTTTGGGACATGGTTTGATCCGCTTAGGAAAGCGCTATAATCATGAAACGTTCAGATCACTTACAACTAAATAGATTCTACCTTCCTGTAACGTTTCAGCCTGATTGGACCTTGTTTTCACACAAATGAACCCAGAATGATGTGAAATTGTGCTTCGTGCAACATATTTCTGGGTGCCATTTACAAACCATAAATGCTAATGACTCCATTCCTTTTTGTGGTTGTAGGGGCTGTTGACTGGAGTACATTAAAACAAACCTGATCTCTCTAGGACATTCAGAAGCCAAGTTATAAGCCCACAAATGTGTAACTGGACTACTTCTTTAAATTGACACCAGATCCGGTGACCTTTGGGACATGGTTTGACCCCCTTAGGAAAGTGCTATCATCATGAAACGTTCAGATCACTTACAACTCAATAGATTCTACCTTCTTGTAACGTATCAGCCTGATTGGACCTTGTTTTCACACAAATGGACCAAGAATGATGTGAAATTGTGCTTCGTGCAACATAATTCTGGGTGCCATTTACAAACCATAAGTGCTAATGACTCCATTCCTTTTTGTGGTTGTAGGGGCTGTTGATTGGAGTATACTAAAACAAACCTGATCTCTCTAGGACATTCAGAAGCCAAGTTATAAGCCCACAAATGTGTAACTGGACTACTTCTTTAAATTGACACCAGATCCGGTGACCTTTGGGACATGGTTTGACCCCCTTAGGAAAGCGCTATCATCATGAAACGTTCAGATCACTTACAACTCAATAGATTCTAGCTTCCAGTAACGTTTCAGCCTGATTGGACCTTGTTTTCACACAAATGAACCCAGAATGATGTGAAATTGTGCTTCGTGCAAAATAATTCTGGGTGCCATTTACAAACCATAAGTGCTAATGACTCCATTCCTTTTTGTGGTTGTAGGGGCTGTTGATTGGAGTACACTAAAACAAACCTAACCTCTCTAGGACATTCAGAAGCCAAGTTATAAGCCCACAAAGGTGTAACTGGACTACTTCTTTAAAGTGACACCTGGCCCGGTGACCTTTGGGACATGGTTTGACCCCCTATAGGAATGCGCGATCATCTTGAAACGTTCAGATCACTTACAACTCAATAGATTCTACCTTCTTGTAGCGTTTCAGCCGGATTGGACCTTGTTTTCACACAAATTGACCCAGAATGATGTGAAATTGTGCTTCGTGCAACATAATTCTGGGTGCCACATATAAACTATAAGTGCTAATGACTCCATTCCTTTTTGTGGTTGTAGGGGCTGTTGATTGGAGTACATTAAAACAAACCTGATCTCTCTAGGACATTCAGAAGCCAAGTTATAAGCCCACAAATGTGTAACTGGACTACTTCTTTAAATTGACACCTGATCCGGTGACCTTTGGGACATGGTTTGACCCCCTTAGGAAAGTGCTATCATCATGAAATGTTCAGATCACTTACAACTCAATAGATTCTACCTTCCTGTAACGTTTCAGCCTTATTGGACCTTGTTTTCACACAAATGGACCCAGAATGATGTGAAATTGTGCTTCGTGCAACATAATTCTGGGTGCCATTTACAAACCATAAGTGCTAATGACTCCATTCCTTTTTGTGGTTGTAGGGGCTGTTGATTGGAGTACACTAAAACAAACCTAACCTCTCTAGGACATTCAGAAGCCAAGTTATAAGCCCACAAAGGTGTAACTGGACTACTTCTTTAAAGTGACACCAGGCCCGGTGACCTTTGGGACATGGTTTTACCCCCTATAGGAATGTGCGATCATCTTGAAACGTTCAGAACACTTACAACTCAATAGATTCTACCTTCTTGTAGCGTTTCAGCCTGATTGGACCTTGTTTTCACACAAATGGACCCAGAATGATGTGAAATTGTGCTTCGTGCAACATAATTCTGGGTGCGATTTACAAACCATAAGTGCTAATGACTCCATTCCTTTTTGTGGTTGTAGGGGCTGTTGATTGGAGTACACTAAAACAAACCTGATCTCTCTAGGACATTCAGAAGCCAAGTTATAAGCCCACAAATGTGTAACTGGACTACTTCTTTAAATTGACACCAGATCCGGTGATCTTTGGGACCTGGTTTGACCCCCTTAGGAAAGTGCTATCATCATGAAACGTTCAGATCACTTACAACTCAGTAGATTCTACCTTCCTGTAACGTTTCAGCCTGATTGGACCTTGTTTTCACACAAATGAACCCAGAATGATGTGAAATTGTGCTTCGTGCAACATAATTCTGGGTGCCATTTAAAAACCATAAGTGCTAATGACTCCATTCCTTTTTGTGGTTGTAGGGGCTGTTGATTGGAGTACACTAAAACAACCCTGACCTCTCTAGGACATTCAGAAGCCAAGTTATAAGCCCACAAAGGTGTAACTGGACTACTTCTTTAAAGTGACACTTGGCCCGGTGACCTTTGGGACATGGTTTGACCCCCTATAGGAATGTGCGATCATCTTGAAACGTTCAGATCACTTACAACTCAATAGATTCTACCTTCTTGTAGCGTTTCAGCCGGATTGGACCTTGTTTTCACACAAATTGACCCAGAATGATGTGAAATTGTGCTTCGTGCAACATAATTCTGGGTGCCACTTACAAACCATAAGTGCTAATGACTCCATTCCTTTTTGTGGTTGTAGGGGCTGTTGATTGGAGTACACTAAAACAAACCTGATCTCTCTAGGACATTCAGAAGCCAAGTTATAAGCCCACAAATGTGTAACTGGACTACTTCTTTAAATTGACACCAGATCCGGTGATCTTTGGGACATGGTTTGACCCCCTTAGGAAAGTGCTATCATCATGAAACGTTCAGATCACTTACAACTCAGTAGATTCTACCTTCCTGTAACGTTTCAGCCTGATTGGACCTTGTTTTCACACAAATGAACCCAGAATGATGTGAAATTGTGCTTTGTGCAACATAATTCTGGGTGCCATTTAAAAACCATAAGTGCTAATGTCTCCATTCCTTTTTGTGGTTGTAGGGGCTGTTGATTGGAGTACACTAAAGCAAACCTGATCGCTCTAGGACATTCAGAAGCCAAGTTATAAGCCCACAAATGTGTAACTGGACTACTTCTTTAAATTGACACCAGATCCGGTGACCTTTGGGACATGGTTTGACCCCCTTAGGAAAGTGCTATCATCATGAAACGGTCAGATCACTTACAACTCAATAGATTCTACCTTCCTGTAACGTTTCAGCCTGATTGGACCTTGTTTTCACACAAATGGACCCAGAATGATGTGAAATTGTGCTTCGTGCAACATAATTCTGGGTGCCATTTACAAACCATAAGTGCTAATGACTCCATTCCTTTTTGTGGTTGTAGGGGCTGTTGATTGGAGTACACTAAAACAAACCTGACCTCTCTAGGACATTCAGAAGTCAAGTTATAAGCCCACAATGGTGTAACTGGACTACTTCTTTAAAGTGACACCAGGCCCGGTGACCTTTGGGACATGGTTTGACCCCCTATAGGAATGTGCGATCATCATGAAACGTTCAGATCACTTACAACTCAATAGATTCTACCTTCTTGTAACGTTTCAGCCTGATTGGACCTTGTTTTCACACAAATGAACCCAGAATGATGTGAAATTGTGCTTCGTGCAACATAATTCTGGGTGCCATTTACAAACCATAAATGCTAATGACTCCATTCCTTTTTGTGGTTGTAGGGGCTGTTGATTGGAGTACATTAAAACAAACCTGATCTCTCTAGGACATTCAGAAGCCAAGTTATAAGCCCACAAATGTGTAACTGGACTACTTCTTTAAATTGACACCAGATCCGGTGACCTTTGGGACATGGTTTGACCCCCTTAGGAAAGTGCTATCATCATGAAACGTTCAGATCACTTACAACTCAATAGATTCTACCTTCTTGTAACGTATCAGCCTGATTGGACCTTGTTTTCACACAAATGGACCCAGAATGATGTGAAATTGTGATTCGTGCAACATAATTCTGGGTGCCATTTACAAACCATAAGTGCTAATGACTCCATTCCTTTTTGTAGTTGTAGGGGCTGTTGATTGGAGTATACTAAAACAAACCTGATCTCTCTAGGACATTCAGAAGCCAAGTTATAAGCCCACAAAGGTGTAACTGGACTACTTCTTTAAAGTGACACTTGGCCCGGTGACCTTTGGGACATGGTTTGACCCCCTATAGGAATGTGCGATCATCTTGAAACGTTCAGATCACTTACAACTCAATAGATTCTACCTTCTTGTAGCGTTTCAGCCGGATTGGACCTTGTTTTCACACAAATTGACCCAGAATGATGTGAAATTGTGCTTCGTGCAACATAATTCTGGGTGCCACTTACAAACCATAAGTGCTAATGACTCCATTCCTTTTTGTGGTTGTAGGGGCTGTTGATTGGAGTACACTAAAACAAACCTGATCTCTCTAGGACATTCAGAAGCCAAGTTATAAGCCCACAAATGTGTAACTGGACTACTTCTTTAAATTGACACCAGATCCGGTGATCTTTGGGACATGGTTTGACCCCCTTAGGAAAGTGCTATCATCATGAAACGTTCAGATCACTTACAACTCAGTAGATTCTACCTTCCTGTAACGTTTCAGCCTGATTGGACCTTGTTTTCACACAAATGAACCCAGAATGATGTGAAATTGTGCTTTGTGCAACATAATTCTGGGTGCCATTTAAAAACCATAAGTGCTAATGTCTCCATTCCTTTTTGTGGTTGTAGGGGCTGTTGATTGGAGTACACTAAAGCAAACCTGATCGCTCTAGGACATTCAGAAGCCAAGTTATAAGCCCACAAATGTGTAACTGGACTACTTCTTTAAATTGACACCAGATCCGGTGACCTTTGGGACATGGTTTGACCCCCTTAGGAAAGTGCTATCATCATGAAACGTTCAGATCACTTACAACTCAATAGATTCTACCTTCCTATAACGTTTCAGCCTGATTGGACCTTGTTTTCACACAAATGGACCCAGAATGATGTGAAATTGTGCTTCGTGCAACATAATTCTGGGTGCCATTTACAAACCATAAGTGCTAATGACTCCATTCCTTTTTGTGGTTGTAGGGGCTGTTGATTGGAGTACACTAAAACAAACCTGATCTCTCTAGGACATTCAGAAGCCAAGTTATAAGCCCACAAATGTGTAACTGGACTACTTCTTTAAATTGACACCAGATCCGGTGACCTTTGGGACATGGATTGAACCCCTTAGGAAAGTGCTATCATCATGAAACGTTCAGATCACTTACAACTCAATAGATTCTACCTTCCTGTAACGTTTCAGCCTGATTGGACCTTGTTTTCACACAAATGAACCCAGAATGATGTGAAATTGTGCTTCGTGCAACATAATTCTGGGTGCCATTTAAAAACCATAAGTGCTAATGACTCCATTCCTTTTTGTGGTTGTAGGGGCTGTTGATTGGAGTACACTAAAACAAACCTGATCGCTCTAGGACACTCAGAAGCCAAGTTATAAGCCCACAAATGTGTAACTGGACTATTTCTTTAAATTGACACCAGATCCGGTGACCTTTGGGACATGGTTTGACCCCCTTAGGAAAGTGCTATCATCATGAAACGTTCAGATCACTTACAACTCAATAGATTCTACCTTCCTGTAACATTTCAGCCTGATTGGACCTTGTTTTCATACAAATGAACCCAGAATGATGTGAAATTGTGCTTCGTGCAATGTAATTCTGGGTGCCATTTACAAACCATAAGTGCTAATGACTCCATTCCTTTTTGTGGTTGAAGGGGCTTTTGATTAGAGTACACTAAAAAAAACCTAACCTCTCTAGGACATTCAGAAGCCAAGTTATAAGCCCACAAAGGTGTAACTGGACTACTTCTTTAAAGTGACACCAGGCCCGGTGACATTTGGGACATGGTTTGACCCCCTATAGGCATGTGCGATCATCTTGAAACGTTCAGATCACTTACAACTCAATAGATTCTACCTTCCTGTATTGTTTCAGCCTGATTGGACCTTGTTTTTACACAAATGAACCCAGAATGATGTGAAATTGTGCTTCGTGCAACATAATTCTGGGTGCCATTTAAAAACCATAAGTGCTAATGTCTCCATTCCTTTTTGTGGTTGTAGGGGCTGTTGATTGGAGTACACTAAAACAAACCTGATCGCTCTAGGACATTCAGAAGCCAAGGTTTAAGCCCACAAATGTGTAACTGGACTACTACTTTAAATTGACACCAGATCCGGTGACCTTTGGGACATGGTTTGACCCCCTTAGGAAAGTGCTATCATCATGAAACGTTCAGATCACTTACAACGCAATAGATTCTACCTTCCTGTAACGTTTCAGCCTGATTGGACCTTGTTTTCACACAAATGAACCCAGAATGATGTGAAATTGTGCTTCGTGCAACATAATTCTGGGTGCCATTTAAAAACCATAAGTCTAATGACTCCATTCCTTTTTGTGGTTGTAGGGGCTGTTGATTGGAGTATACTAAAACAAACCTGATCTCTCTAGGACATTCAGAAGCCAAGTTATAAGCCCACAATTTTGTAACTGGACTACTTCTTTAGACACCAGATCCGGTGACCTTTGGGACATGGTTTGACCCCCTTAGGGAAGTGCTATCATCATGAAACGTTCAGATCACTTACAACTTAATAGATTCTACCTTCCTGTAATGTTTCAGCCTGATTGGACCTTGTTTTAACACAAATGGACCCAGAATGATGTGAAATTGTGCTTCGTGCAACATAATTCTGGGTGCCATTTACAAACCGCTAATGACTCCATTCCTTTTTGTGGTTGTAGGGGCTGTTGATTGGAGTACACTAAAACAAACCTGACCTCTCTAGGACATTCAGAAGCCAAGTTATAAGCCCACAAATGTGTAACTGGACTACTTCTTTAAAGTGACACCAGATCCGGTGACCTTTGGGACATGGTTTGACCCCCTTAGGAAAGTGCTATCATCATGAAACGTTCAGATCACTTACAACTCAATAGATTCTACCTTCCTGTAACGTTTCAGCCTGATTGGACCTTGTTTTCACACAAATGGACCCAGAATCATGTGAAATTGTGCTTCGTGCAACATAATTCTGGGTGCCATTTAAAAACCATAAGTGCTAATGACTCCATTCCTTTTTGAGGTTGTAGGGGCTGTTGATTGGAGTACATTAAAACACACCTGATCTCTCTAGGACATTCAGAAGCCAAGTTATAAGCCCACAAATGTGTAACTGGACTACTTCTTTAAATTGACACCAGATCCGGTGACCTTTGGGACATGGTTTGACCCCCTTAGGAAAGTGCTATCATCATGAAACGTTCAGATAACTTACAACTCAATAGATTCTACCTTCTTGTAACATATCAGCCTGATTGGACCTTGTTTTCACACAAATGGACCCAGAATGATGTGAAATTGTGCTTCGTGCAACATAATTCTGGGTGCCATTTACAAACCATAAGTGCTAATGACTCCATTCCTTTTTGTAGTTGTAGGGGCTGTTGATTGGAGTATACTAAAACAAACCTGATCTCTCTAGGACATTCAGAAGCCAAGTTATAAGCCCACAAAGGTGTAACTGGACTACTTCTTTAAAGTGACACTTGGCGCGGTGACCTTTGGGACATGGTTTGACCCCCTATAGGAATGTGCGATCATCTTGAAACGTTCAGATCACTTACAACTCAATAGATTCTACCTTCTTGTAGCGTTTCAGCCGGATTGGACCTTGTTTTCACACAAATTGACCCAGAATGATGTGAAATTGTGCTTCGTGCAACATAATTCTGAGTGCCACTTACAAACCATAAGTGCTAATGACTCCATTCCTTTTTGTGGTTGTAGGGGCTGTTGATTGGAGTACACTAAAACAAACCTGATCTCTCTAGGACATTCAGAAGCCAAGTTATAAGCCCACAAATGTGTAACTGGACTACTACTTTAAATTGACACCAGATCCGGTGATCTTTGGGACATGGTTTGACCCCCTTAGGAAAGTGCTATCATCATGAAACGTTCAGATCACTTACAACTCAGTAGATTCTACCTTCCTGTAACGTTTCAGCCTGACTGGACCTTGTTTTCACACAAATGAACCCAGAATGATGTGAAATTGTGCTTCGTGCAACATAATTCTGAGTGCCATTTAAAAACCATAAGTGCTAATGTCTCCATTCCTTTTTGTGGTTGTAGGGGCTGTTGATTGGAGTACACTAAAGCAAACCTGATCGCTCTAGGACATTCAGAAGCCAAGTTATAAGCCCACAAATGTGTAACTGGACTACTTCTTTAAATTGACACCAGATCCGGTGACCTTTGGGACATGGTTTGACCCCCTTAGGAAAGTGCTATCATCATGAAACGTTCAGATCACTTACAACTCAATAGATTCTACCTTCCTGTAACGTTTCAGCCTGATTGGACCTTGTTTTCACACAAATGAACCCAGAATGATGTGAAATTGTGCTTCGTGCAACAAAATTCTGGGTGCCATTTAAAAACCATAAGTGCTAATGACTCCATTCCTTTTTGTGGTTGTAGGGGCTGTTGATTGGAGTATACTAAAACAAACCTGATCTCTCTAGGACATTCAGAAGCCAAGTTATAAGCCCACAAGAGTGTAACTGGACTACTTCTTTAGACACCAGATCCGGTGACCTTTGGGACATGGTTTGACCCCCTTAGGGAAGTGCTATCATCATGAAACGTTCAGATCACTTACAACTTAATAGATTCTACCTTCCTGTAATGTTTCAGCCTGATTGGACCTTGTTTTCACACAAATGGACCCAGAATGATGTGAAATTGTGCTTCGTGCAACATAATTCTGGGTGCCATTTAGAAACCATAAGTGCTAATGACTCCATTCCTTTTTGTGGTTGTAGGGGCTGTTGATTGGAGTATACTAAAACAAACCTGATCTCTCTAGGACATTCAGAAGCCAAGTTATAAGCCCACAAATTTGCAACTGGACTACTTCTTTAGACACCAGATCCGGTGACCTTTGGGACATGGTTTGACCCCCTTAGGGAAGTGCTATCATCATGAAACGTTCAGATCACTTACAACTTAATAGATTCTACTTTCCTGTAATGTTTCAGCCTGATTGGACCTTGTTTTAACACAAATGGACCCAGAATGATGTGAAATTGTGCTTCGTGCAACATAATTCTGGGTGCCATTTACAAACCGCTAATGACTCCATTCCTTTTTGTGGTTGTAGGGGCTGTTGATTGGAGTACACTAAAACAAACCTGACCTCTCTAGGACATTCAGAAGCCAAGTTATAAGCCCACAAATGGGTAACTGGACTATTTCTTTAAAGTGACACCAGATCCGGTGACCTTTGGGACATGGTTTGACCCCCTTAGGAAAGTGCTATCATCATGAAACGTTCAGAACACTTACAACTCAATAGATTCTACCTTCCTGTAACGTTTCAGCCTGATTGGACCTTGTTTTCACACAAATGGACCCAGAATCATGTGAAATTGTGCTTCGTGCAACATAATTCTGGGTGCCATTTAAAAACCATAAGTGCTAATGACTCCATTCCTTTTTGTGGTTGTAGGGGCTGTTGATTGGAGTACACTAAAACAAACCTAACCTCTCTAGGACATTCAGAAGCCAAGTTATAAGCCCACAAATGTGTAACTGGACTACTTCTTTAAATTGACACCAGATCCGGTGACCTTTGGGACATGGTTTGACCCCCTTAGGAAAGTGCTATCATCATGAAACGTTCAGATCACTTACAACGCAATAGATTCTACCTTCCTGTAACGTTTCAGCCTGATTGGACCTTGTTTTCACACAAATGAACCCAGAATGATGTGAAATTGTGCTTCGTGCAACATAATTCTGGGTGCCATTTACAAACCATAAATGCTAATGACTCCATTCCTTTTTGTGGTTGTAGGGGCTGTTGATTGGAGTACATTAAAACAAACCTGATCTCTCTAGGACATTCAGAAGCCAAGTTATAAGCCCACAAATGTGTAACTGGACTACTTCTTTAAATTGACACCAGATCCGGTGACCTTTGGGACATGGTTTGACCCCCTTAGGAAAGTGCTATCATCATGAAACGTTCAGATCACTTACAACTCAATAGATTCTACCTTCTTGTAACGTATCAGCCTGATTGGACCTTGTTTTCACACAAATGGACCCAGAATGATGTGAAATTGTGCTTCGTGCAACATAATTCTGGGTGCCATTTACAAACCATAAGTGCTAATGACTCCATTCCTTTTTGTAGTTGTAGGGGCTGTTGATTGGAGTATACTAAAACAAACCTGATCTCTCTAGGACATTCAGAAGCCAAGTTATAAGCCCACAAAGGTGTAACTGGACTACTTCTTAAAAGTGACACTTGGCGCGGTGACCTTTGGGACATGGTTTGACCCCCTATAGGAATGTGCGATCATCTTGAAACGTTCAGATCACTTACAACTCAATAGATTCTACCTTCTTGTAGCGTTTCAGCCGGATTGGACCTTGTTTTCACACAAATTGACCCAGAATGATGTGAAATTGTGCTTCGTGCAACATAATTCTGGGTGCCACTTACAAACCATAAGTGCTAATGACTCCATTCCTTTTTGTGGTTGTAGGGGCTGTTGATTGGAGTACACTAAAACAAACCTGATCTCTCTAGGACATTCAGAAGCCAAGTTATAAGCCCACAAATGTGTAACTGGACTACTTCTTTAAATTGACACCAGATCCGGTGATCTTTGGGACATGGTTTGACCCCCTTAGGAAAGTGCTATCATCATGAAACGTTCAGATCACTTACAACTCAGTAGATTCTACCTTCCTGTAACGTTTCAGCCTGATTGGACCTTGTTTTCACACAAATGAACCCAGAATGATGTGAAATTGTGCTTCGTGCAACATAATTCTGGGTGCCATTTAAAAACCATAAGTGCTAATGTCTCCATTCCTTTTTGTGGTTGTAGGGGCTGTTGATTGGAGTACACTAAAGCAAACCTGATCGCTCTAGGACATTCAGAAGCCAAGTTATAAGCCCACAAATGTGTAACTGGACTACTTCTTTAAATTGACACCAGATCCGGTGACCTTTGGGACATGGTTTGACCCCCTTAGGAAAGTGCTATCATCATGAAACGTTCAGATCACGTACAACTCAATAGATTCTACCTTCCTGTAACGTTTCAGCCTGATTGGACCTTGTTTTCACACAAATGAACCCAGAATGATGTGAAATTGTGCTTCGTGCAACAAAATTCTGGGTGCCATTTAAAAACCATAAGTGCTAATGACTCCATTCCTTTTTGTGGTTGTAGGGGCTGTTGATTGGAGTATACTAAAACAAACCTGATCTCTCTAGGACATTCAGAAGCCAAGTTATAAGCCCACAAATGTGTAACTGGACTACTTCTTTAGACACCAGATCCGGTGACCTTTGGGACATGGTTTGACCCCCTTAGGGAAGTGCTCTCATCATGAAACGTTCAGATCACTTACAACTTAATAGATTCTACCTTCTTGTAACGTATCAGCCTGATTGGACCTTGTTTTCACACAAATGGACCCAGAATGATGTGAAATTGTGCTTCGTGCAACATAATTCTGGGTGCCATTTACAAACCATAAGTGCTAATGACTCCATTCCTTTTTGTAGTTGTAGGGGCTGTTGATTGGAGTATACTAAAACAAACCTGATCTCTCTAGGACATTCAGAAGCCAAGTTATAAGCCCACAAAGGTGTAACTGGACTACTTCTTAAAAGTGACACTTGGCGCGGTGACCTTTGGGACATGGTTTGACCCCCTATAGGAATGTGCGATCATCTTGAAACGTTCAGATCACTTACAACTCAATAGATTCT
Source organism: Nothobranchius furzeri (assembly GCF_043380555.1). Classification (NCBI taxonomy): domain Eukaryota; kingdom Metazoa; phylum Chordata; class Actinopteri; order Cyprinodontiformes; family Nothobranchiidae; genus Nothobranchius; species Nothobranchius furzeri. Next base: position 14,777,102 of record NC_091756.1, read on the forward strand.
ACCTTCTTGTAGCGTTTCAGCCGGATTGGACCTTGTTTTCACACAAATTGACCCAGAATGATGTGAAATTGTGCTTCGTGCAACATAATTCTGGGTGCCACTTACAAACCATAAGTGCTAATGACTCCATTCCTTTTTGTGGTTGTAGGGGCTGTTGATTGGAGTACACTAAAACAAACCTGATCTCTCTAGGACATTCAGAAGCCAAGTTATAAGCCCACAAATGTGTAACTGGACTACTTCTTTAAATTGACACCAGATCCGGTGATCTTTGGGACATGGTTTGACCCCCTTAGGAAAGTGCTATCATCATGAAACGTTCAGATCACTTACAACACAGTAGATTCTACCTTCCTGTAACGTTTCAGCCTGATTGGACCTTGTTTTCACACAAATGAACCCAGAATGATGTGAAATTGTGCTTCGTGCAACATAATTCTGGGTGCCATTTAAAAACCATAAGTGCTAATGTCTCCATTCCTTTTTGTGGTTGTAGGGGCTGTTGATTGGAGTACACTAAAGCAAACCTGATCGCTCTAGGACATTCAGAAGCCAAGTTATAAGCCCACAAATGTGTAACTGGACTACTTCTTTAAATTGACACCAGATCCGGTGACCTTTGGGACATGGTTTGACCCCCTTAGGAAAGTGCTATCATCATGAAACGTTCAGATCACGTACAACTCAATAGATTCTACCTTCCTGTAACGTTTCAGCCTGATTGGACCTTGTTTTCACACAAATGAACCCAGAATGATGTGAAATTGTGCTTCGTGCAACAAAATTCTGGGTGCCATTTAAAAACCATAAGTGCTAATGACTCCATTCCTTTTTGTGGTTGTAGGGGCTGTTGATTGGAGTATACTAAAACAAACCTGATCTCTCTAGGACATTCAGAAGCCAAGTTATAAGCCCACAAATGTGTAACTGGACTACTTCTTTAGACACCAGATCCGGTGACCTTTGGGACATGGTTTGACCCCCTTAGGGAAGTGCTCTCATCATGAAACGTTCAGATCACTTACAACTTAATAGATTCTACCTTCCTGTAATGTTTCAGCCTGATTGGACCTTGTTTTCACACAAATGGACCCAGAATGATGTGAAATTGTGCTTCGTGCAACATAATTCTGGGTGCCATTTACAAACCATAAGTGCTAATGACGCCATTCCTTTTTGTGGTTGTAGGGGCTGTTGATTTGAGTACACTAAAACAAACCTGATCTCTCTAGGACATTCAGAAGCCAAGTTATAAGCCCACAAATGTGTAACTGGACTACTTCTTTAAATTGACACCAGATCCGGTGACCTTTGGGACATGGTTTGACCCCCTTAGGAAAGTGCTATCATCATGAAACGTTCAGATCACTTACAACTCAATAGATTCTACCTTCCTGTAACATTTCAGCCTGATTGGACCTTGTTTTCATACAAATGAACCCAGAATGATGTGAAATTGTGCTTCGTGCAACGTAATTCTGGGTGCCATTTACAAACCATAAGTGCTAATGACTCCATTCCTTTTTGTGGTTGAAGGGGCTTTTGATTAGAGTACACTAAAAAAAACCTAACCTCTCTAGGACATTCAGAAGCCAAGTTATAAGCCCACTAAGGTGTAACTGGACTACTTCTTTAAAGTGACACCAGGCCCGGTGACATTTGGGACATGGTTTGACCCCCTATAGGCATGTGCGATCATCTTGAAACGTTCAGATCACTTACAACTCAATAGATTCTACCTTCCTGTATTGTTTCAGCCTGATTGGACCTTGTTTTTACACAAATGAACCCAGAATGATGTGAAATTGTGCTTCGTGCAACATAATTCTGGGTGCCATTTACAAACCATAAGTGCTAATGACTCCATTCCTTTTTGTGGTTGTAGGGGCTGTTGATTTGAGTACACTAAAACAAACCTGATCTCTCTAGGACATTCAGAAGCCAAGTTATAAGCCCACAAATGTGTAACTGGACTACTTCTTTAAATTGACACCAGATCCGGTGACCTTTGGGACATGGTTTGACCCCCTTAGGAAAGTGCTATCATCATGAAACGTTCAGATCACTTACAACGCAATAGATTCTACCTTCCTGTAACGTTTCAGCCTGATTGGACCTTGTTTTCACACAAATGAACCCAGAATGATGTGAAATTGTGCTTCGTGCAACATAATTCTGGGTGCCATTTAAAAACCATAAGTCTAATGACTCCATTCCTTTTTGTGGTTGTAGGGGCTGTTGATTGGAGTATACTAAAACAAACCTGATCTCTCTAGGACATTCAGAAGCCAAGTTATAAGCCCACAAATTTGTAACTGGACTACTTCTTTAGACACCAGATCCGGTGACCTTTGGGACATGGTTTGACCCCCTTAGGGAAGTGCTATCATCATGAAACGTTCAGATCACTTACAACTTAATAGTTTCTACCTTCCTGTAATGTTTCAGCCTGATTGGACCTTGTTTTAACACAAATGGACCCAGAATGATGTGAAATTGTGCTTCGTGCAACATAATTCTGGGTGCCATTTACAAACCGCTAATGACTCCATTCCTTTTTGTGGTTGTAGGGGCTGTTGATTGGAGTACACTAAAACAAACCTGACCTCTCTAGGACATTCAGAAGCCAAGTTATAAGCCCACAAATGTGTAACTGGACTACTTCTTTAAAGTGACACCAGATCCGGTGACCTTTGGGACATGGTTTGACCCCCTTAGGAAAGTGCTATCATCATGAAACGTTCAGATCACTTACAACTCAATAGATTCTACCTTCCTGTAACGTTTCAGCCTGATTGGACCTTGTTTTCACACAAATGGACCCAGAATCATGTGAAATTGTGCTTCGTGCAACATAATTCTGGGTGCAATTTAAAAACCATAAGTGCTAATGACTCCATTCCTTTTTGTGGTTGTAGGGGCTGTTGATTGGAGTACACTAAAACAAACCTAACCTCTCTAGGACATTCAGAAGCCAAGTTATAAGCCCACAAATGTGTAACTGGACTACTTCTTTAAAGTGACACCAGGCCCGGTGACCTTTGGGACATGGTTTTACCCCCTATAGGAATGTGCGATCATCTTGAAACGTTCAGATCACTTACAACTCAATAGATTCTACCTTCTTGTAGCGTTTCAGCCTGATTGGACCTTGTTTTCACACAAATGGACACAGAAGGATGTGAAATTGTGCTTCGTGCAACATAATTCTGGGTGCCATTTAAAAACCATAAGTGCTAATGACTCCATTCCTTTTTGTGGTTGTAGGGGCTGTTGATTGGAGTACACTAAAACAAACCTGATCTCTCTAGGACATTCAGAAGCCAAGTTATAAGCCCACACATGTGTAACTGGACTACTTCTTTAAATTGACACCAGATCCGGTGACCTTTGGGACATGGTGTGACCCCCTTAGGAAAGTGCTATCATCATGAAACGTTCAGATCACTTACAACTCAATAGATTCTACCTTCCTGTAACGTTTCAGCCTGATTGGACCTTGTTTTCACACAAATGGACCCAGAATGATGTGAAATTGTGCTTCGTGCAACATAATTCTGGGTGCCATTTACAAACCATAAGTGCTAATGACTCCATTCCTTTTTGTGGTTGTAGGGGCTGTTGATTGGAGTACACTAAAACAACCCTGACCTCTCTAGGACATTCAGAAGCCAAGTTATAAGCCCACAAATGTGTAACTGGACTACTTCTTTAAAGTGACACCAGATCCGGTGACCTTTGGGACATGGTTTGACCCCCTTAGGAAAGTGCGATCATCATGAAACGTTCAGATCACTTACAACTCAATAGATTCTACCTTCCTGTATTGTTTCAGCCTGATTGGACCTTGTTTTCACACAAATGAACCCAGAATGATGTGAAATTGTGCTTCGTGCAACATAATTCTGGGTGCCATTTAAAAACCATAAGTGCTAATGTCTCCATTCCTGTTTGTGGTTGTAGGGGGTGTTGATTGGAGCACACTAAAGCAAACCTGATCGCTCTAGGACATTCAGAAGCCAAGTTATAAGCCCACAAATGTGTAACTGGACTACTTCTTTAGACACCAGATCCGGTGACCTTTGGGACATGGTTTGACCCCCTTAGGAAAGTGCTATCATCATGAAACCTTCAGATCACATACAACTCAATAGATTCTACCTTCATGTAACGTTTCAGCCTGATTGGACCTTGTTTTCACACAAATGAACCCAGAATGATGTGAAATTGTGCTTCGTGCAACATAATTCTGGGTGCCATTTAAAAGCCATAAGTGCTAATGACTCCATTCCTTTTTGTGGTTGTAGGGGCTGTTGATTGGAGTACACTAAAACAAACCTGATCGCTCTAGGACCTTCAGAAGCCAAGTTATAAGCCCACAAATGTGTAACTGGACTACTTATTTAAATTGACACCAGATCCGGTGACCTTTGGGACATGGTTTGACCCCCTTAGGAAAGTGCTATCATCATTAAACGTTCAGATCACTTACAACTCAATAGATTCTACCTTCCTGTAACGTTTCAGCCTGATTGGACCTTGTTTTCACACAAATGAACCCAGAATGATGTGAAATTGTGCTTCGTGCAACATAATTCTGGGTGCCATTTACAAACCATAAGTGCTAATGACTCCATTCCTTTTTGTGGTTGTAGGGGCTGTAGATTGGAGTACACTAAAACAAACCTAACCTCTCTAGGACATTCAGAAGCCAAGTTATAAGCCCACAAAGGTGTAACTGGACTACTTCTTTAAATTGACACCAGATCCGGTGACTTTTGGGACATGGTTTGACCCCCTTAGGAAAGGGCTATCATCATGAAATGTTCAGATCACTTACAACTCAATAGATTCTACCTTCTTGAAACGTTTCAGCCTGATTGGACCTTGTTTTCACACAAATGGACCCAGAATGATGTGAAATAGTGCTTCGTGCAACATAATTCTGGGTGCCATTTACAAACCATAAGTGCTAATGACTCCATTCCTTTTTGTGGTTGTAGGGGCTGTTGATTGGAGTACACTAAAATAAACTTGATCTCTCTAGGACATTCAGAAGCCAAGTTATAAGCCCACACATGTGTAACTGGACTACTTCTTTAAATTGACACCAGATCCGGTGACCTTTGGGACATGGTTTGACCCCCTTAGGAAAGTGCTATCATCATGAAACGTTCAGATCACTTACAACTCAATAGATTCTACCTTCCTGTAACGTTTCAGCCTGATTGGACCTTGTTTTCACACAAATGGACCCAGAATGATGTGAAATTGTGCTTCGTGCAACATAATTCTGGGTGCCATTTACAAACCATAAGTGATAATGACTCCATTCCTTTTTGTGGTTGTAGGGGCTGTTGATTGGAGTACACTAAAACAAACCTGATCGCTCTAGGACCTTCAGAAGCCAAGTTATAAGCCCACAAATGTGTAACTGGACTACTTATTTAAATTGACACCAGATCCGGTGACCTTTGGGACATGGTTTGACCCCCTTAGGAAAGTGCTATCATCATTAAACGTTCAGATCACTTACAACTCAATAGATTCTACCTTCCTGTAACGTTTCAGCCTGATTGGACCTTGTTTTCACACAAATGAACCCAGAATGATGTGAAATTGTGCTTCGTGCAACATAATTCTGGGTGCCATTTACAAACCATAAGTGCTAATGACTCCATTCCTTTTTGTGGTTGTAGGGGCTGTAGATTGGAGTACACTAAAACAAACCTAACCTCTCTAGGACATTCAGAAGCCAAGTTATAAGCCCACAAAGGTGTAACTGGACTACTTCTTTAAATTGACACCAGATCCGGTGACTTTTGGGACATGGTTTGACCCCCTTAGGAAAGTGCTATCATCATGAAATGTTCAGATCACTTACAACTCAATAGATTCTACCTTCTTGAAACGTTTCAGCCTGATTGGACCTTGTTTTCACACAAATGGACCCAGAATGATGTGAAATAGTGCTTCGTGCAACATAATTCTGGGTGCCATTTACAAACCATAAGTGCTAATGACTCCATTCCTTTTTGTGGTTGTAGGGGCTGTTGATTGGAGTACACTAAAATAAACTTGATCTCTCTAGGACATTCAGAAGCCAAGTTATAAGCCCACACATGTGTAACTGGACTACTTCTTTAAATTGACACCAGATCCGGTGACCTTTGGGACATGGTTTGACCCCCTTAGGAAAGTGCTATCATCATGAAACGTTCAGATCACTTACAACTAAATAGATTCTACCTTCCTGTAACGTTTCAGCCTGATTGGACCTTGTTTTCACACAAATGGACCCAGAATGATGTGAAATTGTGCTTCGTGCAACATAATTCTGGGTGCCATTTACAAACCATAAGTGATAATGACTCCATTCCTTTTTGTGGTTGTAGGGGCTGTTGATTGGAGTACACTAAAATAAACCTGATCTCTCTAGGACATTCAGAAGCCAAGTTATAAGTCCACAAATGTGTAACTGGACTACTTCTTTAAATTGACACCAGATCCGGTGACCTTTGGGACATGGTTTGACCCCCTTAGGAAAGTGCTATCATCTTGAAACGTTCAGATCACTTACAACTCAATAGATTCTACCTTCCTTCCTGTTATCTCTCGATACTTTCATTCGTATCCGAGCGTATGCAGAATCTACGGATCTGGTGAAGTTGCTTGTCACTAGCTTGCGCACGTTTGATATGGCACTTTGTGCGAGACTCACACAACCTGCAGTGGCGACCGTCGCGTCAGTGCAAAGTTTTTCCAATATATCGCTCGCAACATCGTTTGTCATTTGCTGTACTCTGCGCACAATGGCCGCGAGGTCGCGGAGAGGGTTTCCTTTACGAGTTGTGTAATATCCGCTGACTTGCCGATTCAATTCTGGTGGCGCTGACCCAAACGAGAACGCTTTTAAGGCGCATGTCGTGGTAACTCTGGTAGCGCCGTGGTTGACGAGGACGATCATCTTTAGCAATAGTTCATCTCGAAGCGCAACGATGGTGAGGGCGACGGGTTGGCCGGTTCCGCCTTCAGGCCACTCGGTTGCCGCTAGATTGCCCAATGCCACACACGCAGACGAACCCTGTACACACTCAATGACCCGTGTGCGATCGTTGATTTCTGCTAGTACGTTTGCTAGTTCTACGTGCTTCCACGGATCGGGCGTGGGCACGCGCTTGTTTTAGAGGCGTTTTCGCGCAGCCTCTACCCTGCACGACCGCTCGTGGCCGCACTAGCTATATTTATCTTTATTTGTTTCACACACACACACACACACACACACACACACACACACACACACACACACACACACACAGGCCCTTGCGTGCAAACCCCGGTCAGGCCTGCAGTGTACACATCAGAGACATGATGTTCTTTCACAGAACTGAGGTTGTTCATTACTAAATGACTTTTACAGGAATATTGTTATTATACTATTCAACAGGTTGATCATAATAATGTGTATTAAACCCACAACCCAGCACTGAGGACAGAGGGACTTTATTTAAATTAGTACTTAATGGAAACGATACATAATGATACATAAGAGCCATGTCATACATTCAGCCTAGGAATAGTAGCATTGTGCACTATTAAATATATACACATCAATTGCTCGAATCCCATTGTTGCAAAGTAAAACTCTAATAAAACTCTAGTCTGACATCAACAGAGAAGACTTAGTGTATGTACTACAAATACAGCATTAGGATTTCGAGTGGACCGTATACCTTGTGAACCATCAGAGGCTTATGACGCAACATATCTTCCAGTTGCTATTAGACAAGTTATAATTCTCGACCATTTTTCGGAACTGGTTTCTTGGGTCCGTGAGTAAATGCCAAATGAGATCATAGTCCTTAAGTAAGTTCCTGGCGATCCCATGTCACGCTCTTGCCCATCAGCCGGTGAACGCTGAGACGGAACTCGATGAGAGCGATGTATTTTTTAAGTGCTCCGAATGTATTTCTAACAAGCGTGCGATTCACTTCGTGAGTAAACCGCAGCTGCAGCTGATTCAAACAGTCGAGCCAACTTTCTACATCACAATATGCGTTTTGTAGTTAGTCGAGTTACCTTTTGTGTGGCACATGCATGGGTCGTTAGCGTCCAGCTCCCAGCTTATAGAGTCCTGTATTGACACAGACGTCAATACATCTCGATGTCATGCAACACACAAAGTCTGTCGTATACAGGTGGGTTAACACATGTACGATACCTTTTGTGTGGTGCATGCACGGGTCGTTAGCGTCCAGCTCCCGGCTTATAGAGTCCTGTATTGACACAGACGTCAATACATCTCGATGTCAAGCAACACACAAAGTCTGTCGCATACAGGTGGGTTAACACACATGTACGATGTGTGCGATGGCGCGCCCGTTTACAATGGGACACGACGATGATCATTGTTAACCAAACTACTTTAAAGAAGTAGTCCAGTTACACATTTGTGGGCTTATAACTTGGCTTCTGAATGTCCTAGAGCGATCAGGTTTGTTTTAGTGTACTCCAATCAACAGCCCCTACAACCACAAAAAGGAATGGAGTCATTAGCACTTATGGTTTTTAAATGGCACCCAGAATTATGTTGCACGAAGCACAATTTCACATCATTCTGGGTTCATTTGTGTGAAAACAAGGTCCAATCAGGCTGAAACGTTACAGGAAGGTAGAATCTATTGAGTTGTAAGTGATCTGAACGTTTCATGATGATAGCACTTTCCTAAGGGGGTCAAACCATGTCCCAAAGGTCACCGGGCCTGGTGTCACTTTAAAGAAGTAGTCCAGTTACACATTTGTGGGCTTATTTGCGGACAGCTTCCGGTTCCGGTTGAGTGAACGCTGGCGCGTCTCGCTGCCGCTGCTCGCTGGCAAACAAACTTTTTGTATTTTTTTTTTCTTCTTTTTCACCCTAGTCACATCCCTGTGTCGGTGAAAACTCATTTTCACCTACCTGCTCAGCTTGCGTTCTGGTTGCACATCACCACCTCCCTGCTCCACTCCATAATGTGGTCCAGCAGGATTTCTGTGTGCCTCTCACTGGCCTGGATCATCCTGTCGCTCATTCTTCTGTCCGTGGATGGCCTTCTCCAGTACTCGGCGGCGGAGCTCTTCAACCTCCGCTTTCACTACTCCGGATCTCCACCACCAGCTCTGTGCCTCTTCCCCGACATCACCTTCCAGCCTCGCCGTCGGTATATCCATCGGGGGTCCCGGCGGAACCTCCATCTCGACGGCTCCAAAGGAATACCCTCCTTCTGGTCCACGACTAGCCGGCGGCTACCCAGGAATACCTGCCGAGCTGCCGACTCCAGCGTGTTAGCCCGGCTGGCTAGTCGGGCTAATGCTCCTGTCGCCAGGGACTTCCGCACTGCTAATTTTGGTCTTCTCAACATTCGCTCCCTCTCTGGTAAAGGACTTCTCCTCCAAGATACCATCAGTGACCATAAGCTAGACTTTCTTTGTCTGAACGAAACATGGCAACAACCCGGCGATTTCTCACAACTCAATGACTGTACTCCTCCCGGATTTGTTTACCTCTCCAAACCCCGTGGGTCGGGCCGCGGCGGTGGTCTCGCGATACTCTATCGCGAGACTTGGAAGGTCCTTCCCGTAAGCCTTCCTCCTCTCACCACTCTGGAATGCCTCGCCTGTCAACTCTCCGGCCCGACCCCCACAATAATTGTCACTGTTTATCGTCCCCCCAAGTTCAGCCCTGAGTTTTTAAATGAACTCTCTGCTCTTTTATCCCATCTGTCCGCCCTTTCCCCAAATGTAATTTTACTTGGTGACTCCTCCTTGAACCGTCACCTTATCGTGGTGGAGGAGTTTGAGTGCCCTAATGATCCTAGGAGCTATGTTGTCTGGGGCACTTAGTGCCCCTGGTAGGGTCTCCCATGACAAATTGGTCTTAGGTGAAGGGTGAGACAAAGAACGGTTCGAAGGATCTTTCATGGCGGTTAAAACGAAGAGTCGGAGTACCCCGCCCGGAGGGTTACCGGGGTCCCACCCTGGAGCCAGGCCTGGGGTTGGGGCCCGTGAGCGAGCGCCTGGTGGCCGGGCTTTCGCCCATGGGGCCCGGCCGGGCCCAGCCCGAACCGGATACATGGGCTCGTCCAACTGTGGACCCACCACCCGCAGGAGGAACATGAAGGGTCCGGTGCAATGTGAATCGGGTGGCAGACCAAGGCGGGAGCCTTGGCGGTCCAATCCCCGGACAAGAAAACTAGTTTTTGGGACATGGAACGTCACCTCGCTGGCGGGGAAGGAGCCGGAGCTTGTGGCAGAGGTTGAGCGGTACCGGCTAGATATAGTCGGACTCACCTCGACACATAGCATTGGCTCTGGAACCCGAGACCTGGAGAGGGGTTGGACACTCTACTTTGCTGGAGTTGCTCCGGGTGAGAGGCGGAGGGCAGGGGTGTGCTTTTTGTTAGCCCCGAGACTCTCTGCCTGTGTGTTGGGGTTTACCCCGGGGGACAAAAGGGTAGCTTCCTTGCGCCTTCGGGTCGGGGAACGGGTCCTGACTGTTGTTTGTGCTTATGGGCCAAATATCAGTTCAGAGTACCCACCCTTTTTGGAGTCCCTGGGACGAGTGCTAGATAGTGCTCCATCAGGGGACTCCATTGTCCTGCTGGGGGACTTCAATGCTCACGTGGGCAATGACAGCTTGACCTGGAGGGGTGTGATTGGGAGGAACGGCCCACCTGATCAGAACTCGAGCGGTGTTTTGTTATTGGACTTCTGTGCAAGTCGCAGTTTGGCCATAACGAACACCATGTTCGAACATAAGGATGCCCACCGGTACACTTGGTACCAGGGCAGCCTAGGTCACAGGTCGATGATAGATTTTGTAGTCGTATCATCTGACCTGCGGCCGTATGTTTTGGACACCCAAGTGAAGAGAGGGGCGGAGCTGTCAACTGATCACCACCTGGTGGTGAGTTGGATCAGATGGCAAGGGAACATGCCGCGTAGACCTGGCAGACCCAAACGCATAGTGAGGGTCTGCTGGGAACGCCTGGCAGAAGAACCTGTCAAGACGGTCTTCAACTCCCACCTCCGGCAGAGCTTTGACCACGTCCCGAGAGCAGTGGGGGACATTGAGTCCGAGTGGGCCTTGTTCCACTCTGCGATTGTCGAGGCGGCTGTTGTTAGCTGTGGTCGTAAGGTGGCCGGTGCCAGTCGTGGTGGCAACCCCCGTACCCGCTGGTGGACACCAGAGGTTCGGGGAGCCGTCAGGCTGAAGAAGGAGGCCTACAGGGCGTGGCTGGTCTGTGGGTCTCCGGAGGCAGCAGACAGGTACCGGATAGCCAAGCGGGGTGCAGCAGTGGCAGTTGCCGAGGCAAAATCTCGGGCGTGGGAGGAGTTTGGTGAGGCCATGGAGAAAGACTATCGATCGGCTCCAAAGAGGTTCTGGCAAACTGTCCGGCGCCTCAGGAGAGGAAGGCAGCAACTCGCTCACACTGTTTACAGTGGGGATGGGGAGCTGCTGACGTCAACTGAGGCTATAGTCGGACGGTGGAAGGAATACTTTGAGGAGCTCCTCAATCCCACCAATGCGCATTCCGAGGAGGAACCAGAGCTGGGAGGCCTGGGGATGGACTGTCCGATCTCGGGGGCAGAAGTTGCTGAGGTAGTCAAACAACTACACAGCGGCGGAGCCCCGGGGGCGGATGAGGTTCGTCCTGGGTATCTCAAGGCTATGGATGTTGTAGGGCTGTCATGGTTGACACGTCTCTACAACATTGCGTGGTCATCGGGGGCAGTTCCTAGGGAGTGGCAGACCGGGGTGGTGGTCCCCATCTTTAAGAAGGGTGACCTGAGGGTGTGTTCCAACTATAGGGGGATCACACTCCTCAGCCTCCCTGGAAAGGTCTACTCCAAGGTACTGGAGAGGAGGGTCCGATCGATAGTTGAATCTCAGATAGAGGAGGAGCAATGTGGTTTTCGTCCTGGCCGTGGAACTGTGGACCAGCTCTATACCCTTGCAAGGGTGATGGAGGGGGCATGGGAGTTTGCCCAACCAATCCACATGTGCTTTGTGGATTTGGAGAAGGCTTATGACCGTGTCCCCAGGGGCACCCTGTGGGGGACGCTCCAGGAGTATGGGGTGGGTGGCTTTCTGTTAAGGGCCATTCAGTCCCTTTACCAGAGGAGCGTGAGTTTGGTCCGCATAGCCGGTAGTAAGTCGGACCTGTTCCCAGTGAGGGTTGGACTCCGCCAGGGCTGCCCTTTGTCACCGGTTCTGTTCATCACTTTTATGGACAGAATTTCTAGACGCAGCCGTGGTGTGGAGTGTGTCGAGTTTGGTGGCAGGAGAATCTCGTCTCTGCTTTTTGCGGATGATGTGGTTCTCCTAGCTTCATCCAGCTCTGACCTTCAGCTCTTGCTGGGTAGGTTCGCGGCCGAATGTGAAGCGGCTGGGATGAGGATCAGCACCTCCAAATCTGAGACCATGGTTCTCGACCGGAAAAGGGTGGCTTGCCACCTCCGGGTCGGGGGAGAGGTCCTACCTCAAGTGGAGGAGTTTAAGTATCTCGGGGTCTTGTTCACGAGTGAGGGTAGGAGGGATCGGGAGATCGACAGGCGGATTGGTTCGGCGTCTGCAGTGATGCGGACGCTGAGCCGATCTGTCGTGGGGAAGAGGGAGCTGAGCCAGAAAGCCAGGCTCTCGATTTACCGGTCGATCTACGTCCCAATCCTCACCTATGGGCATGAGCTTTGGGTAATGACCGAAAGAACGAGATCGCGGATACAAGCGGCCGAAATGAGTTTCCTCCGTAGGGTGGCCGGGCTCAGCCTTAGAGATAGGGTGAGGAGCTCGGACATTCGGGAGGGACTCGGAGTAGAACCGCTGCTCCTCCGGATCGAAAGGAGCCAGTTGAGGTGGTTTGGGCATCTGGTCAGGATGCCTCCTGGACGCCTCCCCGGGGAGGTGTTTCGGGCATGTCCTGCCGGCAGAAGGCCCCCGGGTCGACCCAGGACACGTTGGAGAGGTTACATCTCCAATCTGGTCCGGGAACGCCTTGGGGTCCTGCCGGAGGAGCTGGTGGACAAGGCCGGGGAGAGGACGGCCTGGAGCTCCCTAATTGGGATGCTGCCCCCGCGACCCGGACCCGGATAAGCGGAGGAAGACGACGACGACGATTTTAATATTCATATGGACAATATGGCCCTCCCCCTCAGCAAAGACTTCTCCTCATCTTTGGACAGCCTCAGTTTTCATCAATATGCCAATTTTCCCACTCACATTAAAGGTCACACCCTGGATTTAATCTGCTGCTCCGGCTTGACCCCCTCCAACTGTACAGCTGACCCGCTCCCTTTCACGGACCACTTCCTCATCTCCTTTTCTGTTCCCCTCCGTCTCTCCATCATCAAGTCACCACGTATCATTTCTTTTCGTAATATTAAGGACATTGATCTAGCCTCCCTGTCCTCCAGTTTTGCCACCTTGACCCCTAATTTGTGCTCTACTCCTGATGATCTGGTCATTCAGTACAATAACGGTCTGGTTTCTATCCTTAATTCATTTGCTCCCATCAAATCCCGCTCTGTATATTTTACTCGGTCTGCTCCATGGTTCACCCCTGCCCTTCGCTCCTTGAAAGCTACCAACCGGAGGCTTGAAAGACTCTACAAGAAAACCGGTCTCACCATCCATAAAGACTTATATTCTGCTCAGATTTCTCTCTACAAGGACTCCATCTCACATGCCAAATCTCAGTATTACTCCGGTCTCATCTCGTCCAACTCCAGCAACACTAAAACATTATTTTCCATCATGAACAGCATTTTTCAGCCTCCCGACTCCTTACCCATCCATCTTTACTCTTCAGAAACCTGTAACTCTCTCCTTCAGTTTTTTAATGAGAAGGTCAATAGAATCCATCTCTCTTTACCTCATTCCTCCCCTCCCTCTCCTGATTTATTTGAACCCACCATTCCGTTCTCCTCCTTTGAACTTCCCCATCCATCAGAAATATTAGATTACATCACCAAATCCAAACCTTCCACCTGTCAACTGGACCCTATTCCAACTGTTTTAGTTAAATCGTGCCTTTCTTCTCTGCTCCCTTTTATAACAGCCATTATTCATTCCTCACTATCCTCTGGTACGGTCCCATCCCTATTCAAATCCGCTTCAGTCAGCCCTATTCTAAAAAAACCTGGTTTAGATCCCAATGATTTCAATAACCTCCGTCCCATTTCCCATCTTCCCTTCATTTCCAAAGTCCTTGAGAAAACTGTTGCATCTCAGCTCCATTCACATCTCACCCGCAATAACCTTTATGAACAGTTTCAGTCTGGCTTCCGTCCCCACCACAGCACAGAAACAGCTCTCATCAAGATCAGCTGATTCTGGTTTAATTTCTATTCTTATTCTCCTCGATCTAAGTGCGGCCTTTGACACCATTTCTCATCCCATCCTCCTTAATAGACTCTCTTCCTTAGGCATCACTCACACCCCCCTCCGCTGGTTTCAATCTTACCTTACTGGCCGCACTCAGTTCATCCAGTTAAAATCCTTTACCTCAGAACCCTCCCCAGTCAAGTCAGGTGTGCCCCAGGGCTCTGTCCTGGGGCCCCTCCTCTTCATAGTATATCTCCTCCCTATCGGCAAAATCTTCCGCAAATTCAATATCCAGTTTCACTGCTTTGCAGATGATACCCAGCTCTACATTTCCAGTAAGCCCAACTCAACTCTCCCACCATCCTCCCTTACACTCTGCCTCTCTGAAATCAAATCATGGTTCACCTCTAATTTCCTCAAACTCAACGGCAATAAAACTGAACTTCTTCTTGTTGGCACTAACTCCACCCTCTCAACATCTGACAGCTTTTCTTTAACTATTGACAGCGCCACAGTCTCCCCCTCACCTCACGTCAAGAGTCTGGGTGTCATTCTCGACAGCTCACTTTCTTTTCAGGCTCACATTAATAACTTAATTCGGTCAGCATACTTCCATTTACGTTCCATAAACCGTCTCCGTCCCTCATTGACCCCTCAGACTGCCGCCATTCTCGTCCACAGCCTAGTCACCTCCCGTATCGACTATTGCAATTCACTTCTTTATGGTCTTCCCAACAAACTCCTTCATAAACTGCAACTGGTCCAGAATTCAGCAGCCCGTATTATCACCAGAACCCCTTCCTTTCACCACATCACGCCGGTTCTCCAGCAGCTTCACTGGCTCCCAGTTAAATTCAGGTCCATCTTCAAAATTCTCCTCCATACCTTCAAAGCAATCCACAACCTCTCTCCTCCATATATCTCAGACCTTATAAGTATTCACACCCCGTCCCGTTCACTCAGATCTTCTTCTTCCATCCATCTTGCGGTTCCTTCTGCCCGTCTCGCTACCATGGGGAGCAGAGCATTCAGCCGCTCTGCTCCTCGACTCTGGAACTCACTTCCCCCAGACATCAGGAACATCGACAGTTTTACCCTTTTCAAAACAAAACTCAAAACACACATGTTTAGATCTGCCTACAACCTCTGATTTTATTGAAATGTTTCTCTCTGTTTTTTTTCTTCTTTGGGTTTTATTATTTTTTTATTGTATTTTATTACGTGTTTTGTGTAAAGTGACCTTGGGTGTCCTGAAAGGCGCTTTTAAATAAAATGTATTATTATTATTATTATTATTATAACTTGGCTTCTGAATGTCCTAGAGAGGTCAGGTTTGTTTTAGTGTACTCCAATCAACAGCCCCTACAACCACAAAAAGGAATGGAGTCATTAGCACTTATGGTTTGTAAATGGCACCCAGAATTATGTTGCACGAAGCACAATTTCACATCATTCTGGGTTCATTTGTGTGAAAACAAGGTCCAATCAGGCTGAAACGTTACAGGAAGGTAGAATCTATTGAGTTGTAAGTGATCTGAACGTTTCATGATGATAGCCCTTTCCTAAGGGGGTCAAACCATGTCCCAAAGGTCACCGGATCTGGTGTCAATTTAAAGAAGTAGTCCAGTTACACATTTGTGGGCTTATAACTTGGCTTCTGAATGTCCTAGAGAGGTCAGGTTTGTTTTAGTGTACTCCAATCAACAGCCCTACAACCACAAAAAGGAATGGAGTCATTAGCACTTATGGTTTGTAAATATCACCCAGAATTATGTTGCACGAAGCACAATTTCACATCATTCTGGGTCCATTTGTGTTAAAACAAGGTCCAATCAGGCTGAAACATTACAGGAAGGTAGAATCTATTAAGTTGTAAGTGATCTGAACGTTTCATGATGATAGCACTTCCCTAAGGGGGTCAAACCATGTCCCAAAGGTCACCGGATCTGGTGTCTAAAGAAGTAGTCCAGTTACAAATTTGTGGGCTTATAACTTGGCTTCTGAATGTCCTAGAGAGATCAGGTTTGTTTTAGTATACTCCAATCAACAGCCCCTACAACCACAAAAAGGAATGGAGTCATTAGACTTATGGTTTTTAAATGGCACCCAGAATTACGTTGCACGAAGCACAATTTCACATCATTCTGGGTTCATTTGTGTGAAAACAAGGTCCAATCAGGCTGAAACGTTACAGGAAGGTAGAATCTATTGCGGTGTAAGTGATCTGAACGTTTCATGATGATAGCACTTTCCTAAGGGGGTCAAACCATGTCCCAAAGGTCACCGGATCTGGTGTCAATTTAAAGAAGTAGTCCAGTTACACATTTGTGGGCTTAAACCTTGGCTTCTGAATGTCCTAGAACGATCAGGTTTGTTTTAGTGTACTCCAATCAACAGACCCTACAACCACAAAAAGGAATGGAGACATTAGCACTTATGGTTTTTAAATGGCACCCAGAATTATGTTGCACGAAGCACAATTTCACATCATTCTGGGTTCATTTGTGTAAAAACAAGGTCCAATCAGGCTGAAACGTTACAGGAAGGTAGAATCTATTGAGTTGTAAGTGATCTGAACGTTTCATGATGATAGCACTTTCCTAAGGGGGTCAAACCATGTCCCAAAGGTCACCGGATCTGGTGTCAATTTAAAGAAGTAGTCCAGTTACACATTTGTGGGCTTATAACTTGGCTTCTGAATGTCCTAGAGAGATCAGGTTTATTTTAGTGTACTCCAATCAACAGCCCCTACAACCACAAAAAGGAATGGAGTCATTAGCACTTATGATTTTTAAATGGCACCCAGAATTATGTTGCACAAAGCACAATTTCACATCATTCTGGGTCCATTTGTGTGAAAACAAGGTCCAATCAGGCTGAAACGCTACAAGAAGGTAGAGTCTATTGAGTTGTAAGTGATCTGAACGTTTCAAGATGATCGCACATTCCTATAGGGGGTAAAACCATGTACCAAAGGTCACCGGGCCTGGTGTCACTTTAAAGAAGTAGTCCAGTTACACCTTTGTTGGCTTTTAACTTGGCTTCTGAATGTCCTAGAGAGGTTAGGTTTGTTTTAGTGTTCTCCAATCAACAGCCCCCACAACCACAAAAAGGAATGGAGTCATTAGCACTTATGGTTTGTAAATGGCACCCAGAATTATGTTGCACGAAGCACAATTTCACATCATTCTGGGTTCATTTGTGTGAAAACAAGGTCCAATAAGGCTGAAACGTTACAGGAAGGTAGAATCTATTGAGTTGTAAGTGATCTGAACGTTTCATGATGATAGCACTTTCCTAAGGGGGTCAAACCATGTCCCAAAGGTCACCGGATCTGGTGTCAATTTAAAGAAGTAGTCCAGTTACACATTTGGGGGCTTATAACTTGGCTTCTGAAAGTCCTAGAGAGATCAGGTTTTTTTTAATGTACTCCAATCAACAGCCCCTACAACCACAAAAAGGAATGGAGTCATTAGCCCTTATGGTTTGTAAATGGCACCCAGAATTATGTTGCACGAAGCACAATTTCACATCATTCTGGGTCCATTTGTGTGAAAACAAGGTCCAATCAGGCTGAAACGCTACAAGAAGGTAGAATCTATTCAGTTGTAAGTGATCTGAACGTTTCAAGATGATCGCACATTCCTATAGGGGGTCAAACCATGTCCCAAAGGTCACCGGGCCTGGTGTCACTTTAAAAAAGTAGTCCAGTTACACCTTTGTGGGCTTATAACTTGGCTTCTGAATGTCCTAGAGAGGTTAGGTTTGTTTTAGTGTACTCCAATCAACATCCCCTACAACCTCAAAAAGGAATGGAGTCATTAGCACTTATGGTTCTTAAATGGCACCCAGAATTATGCTGCACGAAGCACAATTTCACATCATTCTGGGTTCATTTGTGTGAAAATAAGGTCCAATCAGGCTGAAACGTTACAGGAAGATAGAATCATATTGAGTTGTAAGAGATCTGAACGTTTCATGATGATAGCACTTTCCTAAGGGGGTCAAACCATGTCCCAAAGGTCACCGGATCTGGTGTCAATTTAAAGAAGTAGTCCAGTTACACATTTGTGGGCTTATAACTTGGCTTCTGAATGTCCTAGAGAGAGCAGGTTTGTTTTAATGTACTCCAACCAACAGCCCCTACACCCACAAAAAGGAATGGAGTCATTAGCATTTATGGTTTGTAAATGGCACCCAGAATTATGTTGCACGAAGCACAATTTCACATCATTCTGGGTTCATTTGTGTGAAAACAAGGTCCAATCAGGCTGAAACGTTACAGGAAGGTAGAATCTATTTAGTAGAAAGTGATCTGAACGTTTCATGATGATAGCACTTTCCTAAGGGGGTCAAACCATGTCGCAAAGGTCACCGGATCTGGTGTCAATTTAAAGAAGTAGTCCAGTTACACATTTGTGGGCTTATAACTTGGCTTCTGAATGTCCTAGAGATATCAGGTTTGTTTTAATGTACTCCAATCAACAGCCCCTAAAACCACAAAAAGGAATGGAGTCATTAGCACTTATGGTATGTAAATGGCACCCAGAATTATGTTGCACGGAGCACAATTTCACATCATTCTGGGTCCATTTGTGTGAAAACAAGGTCCAATCAGGCTGAAACGCTACAAGAAGGTAGAATCTATTCAGTTGTAAGTGATCTGAACGTTTCAAGATGATCGCACATTCCTATAGGGGGTCAAACCATGTCCCAAAGGTCACCGGGCCTGGTGTCACTTTAAAAAAGTAGTCCAGTTACACCTTTGTGGGCTTATAACTTGGCTTCTGAATGTCCTAGAGAGGTTAGGTTTGTTTTAGTGTACTCCAATCAACATCCCCTACAACCTCAAAAAGGAATGGAGTCATTAGCACTTATGGTTCTTAAATGGCACCCAGAATTATGCTGCACGAAGCACAATTTCACATCATTCTGGGTTCATTTGTGTGAAAATAAGGTCCAATCAGGCTGAAACGTTACAGGAAGATAGAATCATATTGAGTTGTAAGAGATCTGAACGTTTCATGATGATAGCACTTTCCTAAGGGGGTCAAACCATGTCGCAAAGGTCACCGGATCTGGTGTCAATTTAAAGAAGTAGTCCAGTTACACATTTGTGGGCTTATAACTTGGCTTCTGAATGTCCTAGAGAGAGCAGGTTTGTTTTAATGTACTCCAACCAACAGCCCCTACACCCACAAAAAGGAATGGAGTCATTAGCATTTATGGTTTGTAAATGGCACCCAGAATTATGTTGCACGAAGCACAATTTCACATCATTCTGGGTTCATTTGTGTGAAAACAAGGTCCAATCAGGCTGAAACGTTACAGGAAGGTAGAATCTATTTAGTAGTAAGTGATCTGAACGTTTCATGATGATAGCACTTTCCTAAGGGGGTCAAACCATGTCGCAAAGGTCACCGGATCTGGTGTCAATTTAAAGAAGTAGTCCAGTTACACATTTGTGGGCTTATAACTTGGCTTCTGAATGTCCTAGAGATATCAGGTTTGTTTTAATGTACTCCAATCAACAGCCCCTAAAACCACAAAAAGGACTGGAGTCATTAGCACTTATGGTATGTAAATGGCACCCAGAATTATGTTGCACGAAGCACAATTTCACATCATTCTGGGTTCATTTGTGTGAAAACAAGGTCCAATCAGGCTGAAACGTTACAGGAAGGTAGAATGTATTGAGTTGTAAGTGATCTGAATGTTTCATGATGATAGCACTTTCCTAAGGGGGTCAAACCATGTCCCAAAGGTCACCGGATCTGGTGTCAATTTAAAGAAGTAGTCCAGTTACACATTTGTGGGCTTATAACTTGGCTTCTGAATGTCCTAGAGAGATCAGGTTTGTTTTAATGTACTCCAATCAAGAGCCCCTACAAACACAAAAAGGAATGGAGTCATTATCACTTAAGGTTTGTAAATGGCACCCAGAATTATGTTGCACGATGCACAATTTCACATCATTCTGGGTCCATTTGTGTGAAAACAAGGTCCAATCAGGCTGAAACGCTACAAGAAGGTAGAATCTATTGAGTTGTAAGTGATCTGAACTTTTCAAGATGATCGCACATTCCTATAGGGGGTAAAACCATTTCCCAAAGGTCACCGGGCCTGGTGTCACTTTAAAGAAGTAGTCCAGTTACACCTTTGTGGGCTTATAACTTGGCTTCTGAATGTCCTAGAGAGATCAGGTTTGTTTTAATGTACTCCAATCAACAGCCCCTACAACCACAAAAAGGAATGGAGATATTAGCACTTATGGTTTGTAAATGGCACCCAGAATTATGTTGCACGAAGCACAATTTCACATCATTCTGAGTTCATTTGTGTGAAAACAAGGTCCAATCAGGCTGAAACGTTACAGGAAGGTAGAATCTACTGAGTTGTAAGTGATCTGAACGTTTCATGATGATAGCACTTTCCTAATGGGGTCAAACCATGTCCCAAAGGTCACCGGAACTGGTGTCAATTTAAAGAAGTAGTCCAGTTACACATTTGTGGGCTTATAACTTGGCTTCTGAATGTCAGAAGCCCCCTTCAGACAGGCCATGAAAAACGGAAATGTTCCGGAATCTGTCCGTAAGACCTTTCTGTCTGAATACAAACATCCGGATAATGTGTTCCGGAATTTATCCGGACGAAGCCCCTAGTAACAGGTCCGGACTTGTTACGGACAGGGTGGCTGTTTCAGACTGGTGAGGTAAAGTTCCGGACAAGAGGGAGGGGGAGGAGGAGGGGACCGGGGGATGCCGTGCGCACCTATAGCTCGCTGCTGTAGCATGCGGCGAACCACGGCAGCTCGCCTCCTACGGTACCGCCTAGACGCGCGACGGAGCGCTTCACACCGCTTCAGTGATTCCTTTAACCATTGAGCTTCATCATCCAGGTCTCTTATGCGTCTTCGTGTGCGCAGAATTATGCTTAAGCGCCTCGTGATTTTTATCTTGAGAGGCGCTATAGAAATGATGTTTTCTTCTTCTTCTTCTTCTTAACATGAGTCCAATTCTCTCTCCCCCCACCACCACCCCGCAGCCGTCAGACATCTGGAACTTTTCCCTGCTGTGTGAACGCAGCCGAAAGGACAAGTTCCGGTACAAAAGTGATGTGTCTGAAAACACAGTTCCAGTTAAAAACCGGATTGAATTGTCCACAAATGTTCCAGAATGTCAGTCTGAAAAGGGCTCTAGAAAGATCAGGTTTGTTTTAGCGTACTCCAATTAACAGCCCCCATTATCCCAAAAAAGGAATGGAGTCATTAGCACTTATGGTTTTTAAATGGCACCCAGAATTATGTTGCACGAAGCACAATTTCACATCATTCTGGGTTCATTTGTGTGAAAACAAGGTCCAATCAGGCTGAAACGTTACAGGAAGGTAGAATCTATTGAGTTGCAAGTGATCTGAACGTTTCATGATGTTAGCACTTTCCTAAGGGGGTCAAACCATGTCCCAAAAGTCACCGGATCTGGTGTCAATTTAAAGAAGTAGTCCAGTTACACATTTGTGGGCTTATAACTTGGCGTCTGAATGTCCTAGAGAGATCAGGTTTGTTTTAGTGTACTCCAATCAACAGCCCCTACAACCACAAAAAGGAATGGAGTCATTAGCACTTATGGTTTGTAAATGGCACCCAGAATTATGTTGCACGAAGCACAATTTCACATCATTCTGGGTCCATTTGTGTGAAAACAAGGTCCAATCAGGCTGAAACTCTACAAGAAGGTAGAATCTATTGAGTTGTAAGTGATCTGAACGTTTCAAGATGACCGCACATTCTTATAGGGGGTAAAACCATGTCCCAAAGGTCACCGGGCCTGGTGTCAATTTAAAGTAGTAGTCCAGTTACACATTTGTGGGCTTATAACTTGGCTTCTGAATGTCCTAGAGAAGTTAGTTTGTTTTAGTGTACTCCAATCAACAGCCCCTAAAACCACAAAAAGGAATGGAGTCATTAGCACTTATGGTTTGTAAATGGCACCCAGAATTATGTTGCACGAAGCACAATTTCACATCATTCAGGGTTCATTTGTGTGAAAACAAGGTCCAATCAGGCTGAAACGTTACAGGAAGGTAGAATCTATTGAGTTGTAAGTGATCTGAACGTTTCATGATGATAGCACTTTCCTAAGGGGGTCAAACCATGTCCCAAAGGTCACCGGATCTGGTGTCAATTTAAAGAAGTAGTCCAGTTACACATTTGTGGGCTTATAACTTGGCTTCTGAATGTCCTAGAGAGATCAGGTTTGTTTTAGTGTACTCCAATCAACAGCTCCTAAAACCACAAAAAGGTATGGAGTCATTAGCACTTAAGGTTTGTAAATGGCACCCAGAATTATGTTGCACGAAGCACAATTTCACATCATTCTGGGTCCATTTGTGTGAAAACAAGGTCCAATCAGGCTGAAACGCTACAAGAAGGTAGAATCTCTTGAGTTGTAAGTGATCTGAACGTTTCAAGATGATCGCTCATTCCTATAGGGGGTAAAACCATGTCCCAAAGGTCACCGGGCCTGGTGTCACTTTAAAGAAGTAGTCCAGTTACACCTTTGTGGGCTTATAACTTGGCTTCTGAATGTCCTAGAGAGGTTAGGTTTGTTTTAGTGTTCTCCAATCAACAGCCCCTACAACCACAAAAAGGAATGGAGTCATTAGCACTTATGGTTTGTAAATGGCACCCAGAATTAAGTTGCACGAAGCACAATTTCACATCATTCTGGGTCCATTTGTGTGAAAACAAGGTCCAATCAGGCTGAAACGTTACAGGAAGGTAGAATCTATTGAGTTGTAAGTGATCTGAACATTTCATGATGATAACACTTTCCTAAGGGGGTCAAACCATGTCCCAAAGGTCACCGGATCTGGTGTCAATTTAAAGAAGTAGTCCAGTTACACATTTGTGGGCTTATAACTTGGCTTCTGAATGTCCTAGAGAGGTCAGGGTTGTTTTAGTGTACTCCAATCAACAGCCCCTACAACCACAAAAAGGAATGGAGTCATTAGCACTTATGGTTTTTAAATGGCACCCAGAATTATGTTGCACGAAGCACAATTTCACATCATTCTGGGTTCATTTGTGTGAAAACAAGGTCCAATCAGGCTGAAATGTTACAGGAAGGTAGAATCAATTGAGTTGCAAGTGATCTGAACGTTTCATGATGATAGCACTTTCCTAAGGGGGTCAAACCATGTCCCAAAAGTCATCGGATCTGGTGTCAATTTAAAGAAGTAGTCCAGTTACACATTTGTGGGCTTATAACTTGGCTTCTGAATGTCCTAGAGAGATCAGGTTTGTTTTAGTGTACTCCAATCAACAGCCCCTACAACCACAAAAGGAATGGAGTCATTAGCACTTATGGTTTGTAAATGGCACCCAGAATTATGTTGCACGAAGCACAATTTCACTTCATTCTGGGTCCATTTGTGTGAAAACAAGGTCCAATCAGGCTGAAACGCTACAAGAAGGTAGAATCTATTGAGTTGTAAGTGATCTGAACGTTTCAAGATGATCGCACATTCCTATAGGGGGTAAAACCATGTCCCAAAGGTCACCGGGCCTGGTGTCAATTTAAAGTAGTAGTCCAGTTACACATTTGTGGGCTTATAACTTGGCTTCTGAATGTCCTAGAGAGGTTAGTTTGTTTTAGTGTACTCCAATCAACAGCCCCTAAAACCACAAAAAGAAATGGAGTCATTAGCACTTATGGTTTGTAAATGGCACCCAGAATTATGTTGCACGAAGCACAATTTCACATCATTCTGGGTTCATTTGTGTGAAAACAAGGTCCAATCAGGCTGAAACGTTACAGGAAGGTAGAATCTATTGAGTTGTAAGTGATCTGAACGTTTCATGATGATAGCACTTTCCTAAGGGGGTCAAACCATGTCCCAAAGGTCACCGGATCTGGTGTCAATTTAAAGAAGTAGTCCAGTTACACATTTGTGGGCTTATAACTTGGCTTCTGAATGTCCTAGAGAGATCAGGTTTGTTTTAGTGTACTCCAATCAACAGCCCCTACAACCACAAAAAGGAATGGAGTCATTATCACTTAAGGTTTGTAAATGGCACCCAGAATTATGTTGCACGAAGCACAATTTCACATCATTCTGGGTCCATTTGTGTGAAAACAAGGTCCAATCAGGCTGAAACGCTACAAGAAGGTAGAATCTCTTGAGTTGTAAGTGATCTGAACGTTTCAAGATGATTGCTCATTCCTATAGGGGGTAAAACCATGTCCCAAAGGTCACCGGGCCTGGTGTCACTTTAAAGAAGTAGTCCAGTTACACCTTTGTGGGCTTATAACTTGGCTTCTGAATGTCCTAGAGAGGTTAGGTTTGTGTTAGTGTTCTCCAATCAACAGCCCCTACAACCACAAAAAGGAATGGAGTCATTAGCACTTATGGTTTGTAAATGGCACCCAGAATTATGTTGCACGAAGCACAATTTCACATCATTCTGGGTCCATTTGTGTGAAAACAAGGTCCAATCAGGCTGAAACGTTACAGGAAGGTAGAATCTATTGAGTTGTAAGTGATCTGAACGTTTCATGATGATAATACTTTCCTAAGGGGGTCAAACCATGTCCCAAAGGTCACCGGATCTGGTGTCAATTTAAAGAAATAGTCCAGTTACACATCTGTGGGCTTATAACTTGGCTTCTGAATGTCCTAGAGAGATCAGGTTTGTTTTAATGTACTCCAACCAACAGCCCCTACAACCACAAAAAGTAATTGAGTCATTAGCACTTATGGTTTTTAAATGTCACCCAGAATTATGTTGCACGAAGCACAATTTCACATCATTCTGGGTCCATTTGTGTGAAAACAAGGTCCAATCAGGCTGAAACGTTACAGGAAGGTAGAATCTATTGAGTTGTAAGTGATCTGAACGTTTCAAGATGATCGCACATTCCTATAGGGGGTCAAACCATGTCCCAAAGGTCACCGGATCTGGTGTCAATTTAAAGAAGTAGTCCAGTTACACATTTGTGGGCTTATAACTTGGCTTCTGAATGTCCTAGAGAGATCAGGTTTGTTTTAATATACTCCAATCAACAGCCCCTACAACCACAAAAAGGAATGGAGTCATTAGCACTTATGGTTTGTAAATGGCACCCAGAAATATGTTGCACGAAGCACAAATTCACATCATTCTGGGTCCATTTGTGTGAAAACAAGGTCCAATCAGGCTGAAACGTTACAGGAAGGTAGAATCTATTGAGTTGTAAAAGATCTGAACGTTTCATGATGATAGCACTTTCCTAAGGGGGTCAAACCATGTCCCAAAGGTCACCGGATCTGGTGTCAATTTAAAGAAGTAGTCCAGTTACACATTTGTGGGCTTATAACTTGGCTTCTGAATGTCCTAGAGAGGTTAGTTTGTTTTAGTGTACTCCAATCAACAGCCCCTAAAACCACAAAAAGAAATGGAGTCATTAGCACTTATGGTTTGTAAATGGCACCCAGAATTATGTTGCACGAAGCAAAATTTCACATAATTCTAGGTCCATTTGTGTGAAAACAAGGTCCAATCAGGCTGAAACGTTACAAGAAGGTAGAATCTATTGAGTTGTAAGTGATCTGAACATTTCATGATGATCGCACATTCCTATAGGGGGTCAGACCATGTCCCAAAGGTCACCGGGCCTGGTGTCAATTTAAAGTAGTAGTCCAGTTACACATTTGTGGGCTTATAACTTGGCTTCTGAATGTCCTAGAGAGGTTAGTTTGTTTTAGTGTACTCCAATCAACAGCCCCTAAAACCACAAAAAGAAATGGAGTCATTAGCACTTATGGTTTGTAAATGGCACCCAGAATTATGTTGCACGAAGCACAATTTCACATCATTCTGGGTTCATTTGTGTGAAAGCAAGGTCCAATCAGGCTGAAACGTTACAGGAAGGTAGAATCTATTGAGTTGTAAGTGATCTGAACGTTTCATGATGATAGCACTTTCCTAAGGGGGTCAAACCATGTCCCAAAGGTCACCGGATCTGGTGTCAATTTAAAGAAGTAGTCCAGTTACACATTTGTGGGCTTATAACTTGGCTTCTGAATGTCCTAGAGAGATCAGGTTTGTTTTAGTGTACTCCAATCAACAGCCCCTACAACCACAAAAAGGAATGGAGTCATTATCACTTAAGGTTTGTAAATGGCACCCAGAATTATGTTGCACGAAGCACAATTTCACATCATTCTGGGTCCATTTGTGTGAAAACAAGGTCCAATCAGGCTGAAACGCTACAAGAAGGTAGAATCTCTTGAGTTGTAAGTGATCTGAACGTTTCAAGATTATTGCTCATTCCTATAGGGGGTAAAACCATGTCCCAAAGGTCACCGGGCCTGGTGTCACTTTAAAGAAGTAGTCCAGTTACACCTTTGTGGGCTTATAACTTGGCTTCTGAATGTCCTAGAGAGGTTAGGTTAGTTTTAGTGTTCTCCAATCAACAGCCCCTACAACCACAAAAAGGAATGGAGTCATTAGCACTTATGGTTTGTAAATGGCACCCAGAATTATGTTGCACGAAACACAATTTCACATCATTCTGGGTCCATTTGTGTGAAAACAAGGTCCAATCAGGCTGAAACGTTACAGGAAGGTAGAATCTATTGAGTTGTAAGTGATCTGAACGTTTCATGATGATAATACTTTCCTAAGGGGGTCAAACCATGTCCCAAAGGTCACCGGATCTGGTGTCAATTTAAAGAAGTAGTCCAGTTACACATCTGTGGGCTTATAACTTGGCTTCTGAATGTCCTAGAGAGATCAGGTTTGTTTTAATGTACTCCAACCAACAGCCCCTACAACCACAAAAAGGAATTGAGTCATTAGCACTTATGGTTTTTAAATGGCACCCAGAATTATGTTGCACAAAGCACAATTTCACATCATTCTGGGTCCATTTGTGTGAAAACAAGGTCCAATCAGGCTGAAACGTTACAGGAAGGTAGAATCTATTGAGTTGGAAGTGATCTGAACGTTTCAAGATGATCGCACATTCCTATAGGGGGTCAAACCATGTCCCAAAGGTCACCGGATCTGGTGTCAATTTAAAGAAGTAGTCCAGTTACACATTTGTGGGCTTATAACTTGGCTTCTGAATGTCCTAGAGAGATCAGGTTTGTTTTAATATGCTCCAATCAACAGCCCCTACAACCACAAAAAGGAATGGAGTCATTAGCACTTATGGTTTGTAAATGGCACCCAGAAATATGTTGCACGAAGCACAATTTCACATCGTTCTGGGTCCATTTGTGTGAAAACAAGGTCCAATCAGGCTGAAACGTTACAGGAAGGTAGAATCTATTGAGTTGTAAAAGATCTGAACGTTTCATGATGATAGCACTTTCCTAAGGGGGTCAAACCATGTCCCAAAGGTCACCGGATCTGGTGTCAATTTAAAGAAGTAGTCCAGTTACACATTTGTGGGCTTATAACTTGGCTTCTGAATGTCCTAGAGAGATCAGGTTTGTTTTAATGTTCTCCATTCAACAGCCCCTACAACCACAAAAAGGAATGGAGTCATTAGCACTTATGGTTTGTAAATGGCACCCAGAATTATGTTGCACAAAGCAAAATTTCACATAATTCTAGGTCCATTTGTGTGAAAACAAGGTCCAATCAGGCTGAAACGTTACAAGAAGGTAGAATCTATTGAGTTGTAAGTGATCTGAACATTTCATGATGATCGCACATTCCTATAGGGGGTCAGACCATGTCCCAAAGGTCACCGGGCCAAGTGTCACTTTAAAGAAGTAGTCCAGTTACACCTTTGTGGGCTTATAACTTGGCTTCTGAATGTCCTAGAGAGATCAGGTTTGTTTTAGTATACTCCAATCAACAGCCCCTACATTCACAAAAAGGAATGGAGTCATTAGCACTTATGGTTTGTAAATGGCACCCAGAATTATGTTGCACGAAGCACAATTTCACATCATTCTGGGTTCATTTGTGTGAAAACAAGGTTCAATCAGGCTGAAACGTTACAGGAAGGTAGAATCTATTTAGTTGTAAGTGATCTGAACGTTTCATGATGATAGCGCTTTCCTAAGGGGATCAAACCATGTCCCAAAGGTCACCGGATCTGGTGTCAATTAAAAGAAGTAGTCCAGTTACACATTTGTGGGCTTATAACTTGGCTTCTGAATGTCCTAGAGAGATCAGGTTTGTTTTAGTGTACTCCAATCAACAGCCCCTACAACCACAAAAGAAATGGAGTCATTAGCACTTATGGTTTGTAAATGGCACCCAGAATTATGTTGCACGAAGCACAATTTCACATCATTCTGGGTCCATTTGTTGTGAAAACAAGGTCCAATCAGGCTGAAACGTTACAAGAAGGTAGAATCTATTGAGTTGTAAGTGATCTGAACATTTCATGATGATCGCACATTCCTATAGGGGGTCAGACCATGTCCCAAAGGTCACCGGGCCAAGTGTCACTTTAAAATAGTCCAGTTACACCTTTGTGGGCTTATAACTTGGCTTCTGAATGTCCTAGAGAGATCAGGTTTGTTTTAGTGTACTCCAATCAACAGCCCCTACAACCACAAAAAGGAATGGAGTCATTAGCACTTATGGTTTGTAAATGGCACCCAGAATTATGTTGCACGAAGTACAATTTCACATCATTCTGGGTCCATTTGTGTGAAAACAAGGTCCAATCAGGCTGAAACGTTACAGGAAGGTAGAATCTATTGAGTTGTAAGTGATCTGAACGTTTCATGATGATAGCACTTTCCTAAGGGGGTCAAACCATGTCCCAAAGGTCACCGGATCTGGTGTCAATTTAAAGAAGTAGTCCAGTTACACATTTGTGGACTTATAACTTGGCTTCTGAATGTCCTAGAGAGATCAGGTTTGTTTTAATGTACTCCAATCAACAGCCCCTACAACCACAAAAAGGAATGGAGTCATTAGCATTTATGGTTTGTAAATGTTACCCAGAATTATGTTGCACGAAGCACAATTTCACATCATTCTGGGTTCATTTGTGTGAAAACAAGGTCCAATCAGGCTGAAACGTTACAGGAAGGTAGAATCTAATGAGTTGTAAGTGATCTGAACGTTTCATGATGATAGCACTTTCCTAAGGGGGTCAAACCATGTCCCAAAGGTCACCGGATCTGGTGTCAATTTAAAGAAGTAGTCCAGTTACACATTTGTGGGCTTATAACTTGGCTTCTGAATGTCCTAGAGCGATCAGGTTTGCTTTAGTGTACTCCAATCAACAGCCCCTACAACCACAAAAAGGAATGGAGACATTAGCACTTATGGTTTTGTGGGCTTTTTCCGTATTCTTAAAGAAAAGAGTCGGAGAGAGTCTTTCAGTCAAGAACAGCGTGGTCTTTTATTTGTCTTCTCACATGTCAGGACAGCCGAAAGACCCAGACAATCACGAGTCCTTCCTTCTTATAGCTCACAGCCTTTCTAACATTCAGCAGTAAACAGGCGAGAACCAGACCATATTTGGTAGCACATCTCTTCTGTGGAAACTGTGGGTAGAGACTTCTGTCTGGGACACAGCAACACTTTTGGAATCACATCAAGTATTTCGCAAGTCAGATAAGCTTTAAGCAATTTTACTGGAAGCAAGCAGAGACCAAAACAGGAAATTCCTTTGGAGCTGATGTTGGAACAGCACACGAACTCTAGCCAGAAAACACTTTCAACCTAAGAACTCAGCTTTAACTCAATACATTTTGTAGATGACCTCTTGACCTTTTTGGCACCAACACCAGAAAAAGGAATCAAGTCAATAGCACCTACGGGGTTTAAATGGGACCCAGACCCCAGACCTATGTTGCACCAAGCACAATTTCACATTATTATGGGTCCAGTTCTCTGAAAAAAGCTTCAATCAGGCTGAAACACCACAGAAAGGTAGAATCTATTGAGTTGTAAGTGATCTGAACTTTTCATGATGATAGCACCTTCCTAAGGGGGTCAAACCATGGCCCAAAGGTCACCGAGCATGGTGTCACCTGAAGAAAAATGTCCGGATACACCTTTGGAGGCTCATAACTTGGCTTATGAATGTCCTAGAGAGGTCAAATTTGTTTTAAGATACTCCAATTAATGGTCTGTATCGATAACAGAAGGAGTGGAGTGGATAGGATGTACAGTTTTTAAATGGCACACACAGAATTATGTTGCACCAAGCACAATTTCACATAATTTTGGTTCCAGTTCCCTCAAACAAGGTCCAATCTGGCTGAAACACCACAGGAAGGTAGAATCTATTGAGTTGTAAGTGATCTGCACGTTTCATGATGACAGCACATTCCTAAGGGGGTCAGATGATGTCACAAAGGTCACCGGATCACTTCTGCCTTAAAGAAAAATGTCCGGATACACCTTTGGAGGCTCATAACTTGGCTTCTGAATGTCCTAGAGAGGTCAGGTTGGGTTTAAATGACTCCAATTAACAGCCCCTATCACCAGCAGAAGGAATGGAGTCATTAGCACTTACGGTTTTTAAACAGCACCCTGAAATATGTCGCACAAAGCACATTTTCACATAATGTTGGTTCCTTTTGTGTGAAAACAAGGTCCAATCTGGCTGAAACACAACAGGAAGGTAGAATCTATTGAGTTGTAAGTTATCTGTACATTTCATGATGATAGCACATTCCTAAGGGGGTCAGATGATGTCCCAAAGGTCACCGGATCACTTCTGCCTTAAAGACAATTGTCCGGATACACCTTTGGAGGCTCAGAACTTGGCTTCTGAATGTCCTAGAGAGGTCAGGTTGGGTTTAAATGACCCCAATTAACAGCCCCTATCACCAGCAGAAGGAATGGAGTCGTCAGCACTTATGGTTTTTAAATGGCACCCAGAAATATGTCGCACCAAGCACAATTTCACATATTTCTGGTTGAAAAACCTGTGATACAAGCTCCAATCTGTCTGAAATTAACACATGATGGACCTGTGAGGTCAAGGAGCACACAGTATCAGTGTCAAGTCTGGAGGTTGAAGAGAACCCCGTTTTTAGCTGAAATCCATCTTTTTTCTGACCTCTGACCCAGAACAGCACCAGAACAACGAGCTACGGCTACCAAACTGCCTGAGCTAGCTCTGGGTGATGGCGGCATGCCAAATCGACGTTTGTTTGGTGAAAATCGGTTGAGAAATGCCACTTTGCCAAGCACATGGCAGAAAAGGCGGGAAAAGTGCCGTACGGCCCCAAACGGACGCTTAACACGATGCGACCGGCACGAACTCGACGTATGTGTTTCGGGCCAGTGCTGGGATGCACCAGAAGAGTTTTCGGGCGCCTCGGATCAACGATGGCCGAACGGCAGCCAAAAAGGGTCTAAAAATCGTGGTTTCGGGCCTAGGGTTTTGCCGGTCTCTTTTAATTCATTAAAAATAGTTAAATTCCACGTAGGGACATGAAATTCACATATGTTGTAAAGAAGGACATGCCGAATCATAATATTTCAGTTGCGTCACGCTACGTCGCTCACTGACCAAGTTCGGCCACTAGGGGGCGCAGTCGAAAATTGTTTACACTCTCTGGTTCGGAAGTCCGGTACGAGCGCAAAAATCTACTCGTCTTTTTGATAGCCCTCACGGCGCTAGAATTGCCCATTGTAAACTTGCAAAAATCGCGCACTTCTGGGGGCTATATCTCTGGAACCACAAAATATTTTGCCACCAAACCACCTCGGATGGACTCGTGCTTGGCCCCCGAACAACATATCCGAAGATGGCATCGCTGGCGCCAGCAGAACTTTTTCTTTCCACTTTCTACCAGGAAAACACAAGTCCTCTTTGAGGCAATGGGTCTAAGAGGGTATTTTTTTGGCCAAACTCAGACACAATTTTTTTTTTTTCAATTTTGACAGCGGATTATGATTGCTTGGCACCACGGGGACAACCTCTCCAAAAACGGAACGGATCGGGCATTCCCTTGAGGAGCTGTGGCCAAAAAGAGCGTGACCTCTGGCGACCTGGGGTTCGGAAAAGCACCGAAACAAAGAGCTACGGCAACCAAACTGCCTGGGCTAGCTCGGGGTGACGGCGGCATGCCAAATCAACGTTTGTTTTGGTGAAAATCGGTTGAGAAACGCCACTTTGCCGAGCACATGGCAAAATGGAGGGAAAACTGCCCTCAGGCCCCAAACGGACGCTTAGCACGTTGCGACCGGCACGAGCTCGACGTATGTGGTAGCTGTCAGCTATCTAAAGGAAATGTGCAAGTGTCAACTCTCTAGGTTGAGCAGAACCCTGTTTTTCAGCTCCAAAACAGCCCAAATCCATCATTTTCTCTGCTTGTACCAAGAGGCTGTGAACCTTGACCCTTCTGAATAAGCCAGCAACTTGAAAACTGCATATGTTGTAGCTGTCAGCTATTTAAAGAAACATTCTCAGTTTCAAGTCTCTAGGTTGAGGAGAACCCTGTTTTTCAGCCCCAAAACAGCCCAAATCCATCATTTTCTCTGACCTCTGACCCAGAACAGCACCGGAACAACGAGCTACGGCTACCAAACTGCCTGGGCTAGATCGGGGTTGACGGCTGCATGCCAAATCGATTTTTGTTTGGTGAAAATCGGTTGAGAAATGCCAATTTGCCGAGCACATGGAAAAATGGAGGGAAAACCGCCCTCAGGCCCCAAACGGACGCTTAACACGATGCGACCGGCACGATTTCGAAATCTGTGGTTCGGACCAGTGCTGGGATGCACCAAAAAAATTTTCGTGCGCCTCGGGCCAACGTGGGCTGAACGGCGGCCAAAAAGGGGCTCAAGTGGCAGAAGGCCGCAAATGAAGCCTGAGCTAAATTTTCCCACTTTTGGGCCGCCGTTTGAATTCGGTTTGGCGTAGCCGCACGAAATTTGGGGTGGTGCATCCCGGCTACCATCTCATCGACGCACGTCGAAATCGATGCCGTCTGACCTTTTCGAGCGCCCTTACGGGACGCTTGTCCAAGCAGAGATAGTCAGGTGTCTGGTTACACCTTTGTGGGCTTATAACTTGGCTTCTGAATATCCTAGAGAGGTCAGGCTGGTTTTAAAATACTCCAATGAATGGTCTGTATCTAGAACAGAATGAATGGAGTGGATAGGATGTACAGTTTTTAAATGGCACCCAGACCTATGTTGCACCAAGACAAGTTCACATTATTATGGGTCCAGTTCTCTGAAAAAAACTTCAATCAGGCTGAAACATCACAGGAAGGTACAATCTATTGAGATGTAAATGAATCATGTGTTTCATGATGATAGCACATTGCTTAGGGGGTCAAATGTTGTCACAAAGGTCATTGGATCACTTCTTCTTTAAAGGTGTGGTTCGTAACACACCTTTGTGGGCTTATAACTTGGCTTCTGAATATCCTAGAGAGGTCATGTTGGTTTTAAAATGCTCTAATAAACAGCCCCTACTACCACAAAAAGGAATGGAGTCATAAGCACTTATGGTCTTTAAATGGCACCCAGAATTATGTTGCACAAAGCACAGTTTCACATATTTCTGGGTCCATTTGTGCGAAAACAAGGTCCAATAAGGCTGAAACATCACATGAACGTATAGTCTATGGAGTTGTAAGTGATCTGAACGTTACCCTAACAGGGTCAAATGAAGTCACAAAGGTCACCAGACCCGAAATGGAGACACAATTTTGGTGCTTCTTCAAAAGTAACCCAAAATGGAGGCCTCCAATTTGGGTCTTCTTCTAAAGTAACCCAAACTGAATTTTTCAATTAAGGAAGCCTTCAATTTGGGTTACTTTCAACTACATGCAAAGGAAGCCCAAAATGTAGGCCTCCATTTTGGTGCTTCTTCAAAAGTAACCCAAAATGGAGGCCTCCAATTTGGGTCTTCTTCTAAAGTAACCCAAAATGGAGGAAATGGAGGCCTCCATTTTGGGGCTTCTTCAAAAGTAACCCAAAATGGAGGCCTCCAATTTGGGTCTTCTTCTAAAGTAACCCAAAATGGAGGCCTCCAATTTGGGTCTTCTTCTAAAGTAACCCAAAATGGAGGAAATGGAGGCCTCCATTTTGGGGCTTCTTCAAAAGTAACCCAAAATGGAGGCCTCCAATTTGGGTCTTCTTCTAAAGTAACCCAAAATGGAGGAAATGGAGGCCTCCATTTTGGGGCTTCTTCAAAAGTAACCCAAAATGGAGGCCTCCAATTTGGGTCTTCTTCTAAAGTAACCCAAAATGGAGGAAATGGAGGCCTCCATTTTGGGGCTTCTTCAAAAGTAACCCAAAATGGAGGCCTCCAATTTGGGTCTTCTTCTAAAGTAACCCAAAATGGAGGAAATGGAGGCCTCCATTTTGGGGCTTCTTCAAAAGTAACCCAAAATGGAGGCCTCCAATTTGGGTCTTCTTCTAAAGTAGCCCAAAATGGAGGAAATGGAGGCCTCCATTTTGGGGCTTCTTCAAAAGTAACCCAAAATGGAGGCCTCCAATTTGGGTTTTCTTCTAAAGTAACCCGAAATGGAGGAAATGGAGGCCTCCATTTTGGGGCTTCTTCAAAAGTAACCCAAAATGGAGGCCTCCAATTTGGGTCTTCTTCTAAAGTAACCCAAACTGAATTCTTCAATTAATAAAGCATTCATTTTGGGCTACTTTTGAATGTTGTAAAAGTAGCCCAAAAGGAAATCATTTTGGGCTACTTTTACAACATTCAAAAATAGCCTAAAATGAGCCATTTATTTTGGGCTACTTTTCCATACATGCAAAAGTAGCCCAAACGTAATTCTTCAATTAATGAAGCATTCAATTTGGGTTACTTTCAACTACATGCAAAAGAAGCCCGAAATGGAGTCTCCAATTTGGGCTTCTTGTCTTAATAGAAAATGAAGTAGCACAACATAGGAACAACATAGAAGAGCCACCTCCACGGGACAGCACTCAGCAGTTCATCTGCATCAAAAGGACAAAGGTCACTCCAGGATGACAATATTCACAGTTTGGACAGAGAGGACAGATGGTTTGAAAGAGGAGTGAAAGAAGCCATTTACATCCACTGTAAGCAACCATCTTTGAAAAGAGGCGGTGGTTTACGACACCAACTGTCTGCCATCTATAATCCAGTTTTGAGATGCCTTCCCAGATGACTTAACGCCCACTCACATCTTGGCCCATCTGACCTCAGGAAATCACATGATAGGGTGGGGCCAGGTTTCACAATGAGCTCACCCGTAACTATGGCTGAATAGGTTCCACACCTGGGCTCATGTGATTATGCAGAAGATCATAGGGGGTCCTTTGTTCTGCGACCCAGGGGCCTCCTGTT
The DNA here is from genome assembly GCF_043380555.1 of Nothobranchius furzeri. Taxonomy (NCBI): domain Eukaryota; kingdom Metazoa; phylum Chordata; class Actinopteri; order Cyprinodontiformes; family Nothobranchiidae; genus Nothobranchius; species Nothobranchius furzeri. The sequence goes on from NC_091756.1 coordinate 14,812,721, forward strand.
GGCAGGGCACACCTGAAACTCCTCCTCCGGAAGGCATTCTTACCAAGTGCCTGAACCTCCTCAGTGGAGCAGCTCCACTGCCAGTTCCTCCTAGATGTCTGAACTCCTCAAAAAACCTCTTTAAATATTCTCCTGCTTTGGTTAACCACTCCTGTTTGGAGGATTGGATTTGTGTGTGTGTGTGTGTGTGTGTGTGTGTGTGTGTGTGTGTGTGTGTGTGTGTGTGTGTGTGTGTGTGTGTGTGTTTGTGTGGGTGTGTGTGTGTGTGTGTCCCTCTTGGGGGGGAAACCGGAGTCTCCATTTTGGGGCTTCTTCTAAAGTAACCCAAAATGGAGGCCTACATTTTGGGGTTTCTTCTAAAGTAACCCGAAATGTAGGCTCATTTTTGGTGCTTCTTCTAAAGTAACCCAAAATGTAGGCTCATTTTTGGTGCTTCTTCTAAAGTAACCCAAAATGGAGGCCGCAATTTTGGGGTTTCTTCTAAAGTAACCCAAAATGGAGTCTCCATTTTGGGTCTTCTTCTAAAGTAACCAGAACTGAATTTTTCAATTAAGGAAGCCTTCAATTTGGGTTACTTTCAACTACATGCAAAAGAAGCCCGAAATGGAGGCCTCCATTTTGGGACTTTTTCCAAAGTAACCCAAAATGGAGACTCCATTTTGGGGCTTCTTGTAAAGTAACCCGAAATGGAGGCCTCCATTTTGGGACTTTTTCCAAAGTAACCCAAAATGGAGACTCCATTTTGGGGTTTCTTGTAAAGTAACCCAAGATGGAGTCCTCCATTTTGGGTCTTCTTCTAAAGTAACCCGAACTGAATTTTTCAATTAAGGAAGCCTTCAATTTGGGTTACTTTCAACTACATGCAAAAGAATCCCGAAATGGAGGCCTCCATTTTGGGACTTTTTCCAAAGTAACCCAAAATGGAGACTCCATTTTGGGGCTTCTTGTAAAGTAACCCGAAATGGAGGCCTCCATTTTGGGACTTTTTCCAAAGTAACCCAAAATGGAGACTCCATTTTGGGGCTTCTTGTAAAGTAACCCAAAATGGAGGCCTCCATTTTGGGTCTTCTTCTAAAGTAACCCGAACTGAATTTTTCAATTAAGGACGCCTTCAATCTGGGTTACTTTCAACTTCATGCAAAAGAAGCCCGAAATGGAGGCCTCAATTTTGGGACTTTTTCCAAAGTAACCCAAAATGGAGACTCCATTTTGGGGCTTCTTGTAAAGTAACCCGAAATGGAGGCCTCCATTTTGGGACTTTTTCCAAAGTAACCCAAAATGGAGACTCCATTTTGGGGCTTCTTGTAAAGTAACCCAAAATGGAGGCCTCCATTTTGGGTCTTCTTCTAAAGTAACCCGAACTGAATTTTTCAATTAAGGACGCCTTCAATCTGGGTTACTTTCAACTACATGCAAAAGAAGCCCGAAATGGAGGCCTCCATTTTGGGACATTTTGGGACTTTTTCCAAATGAACAAATGAACCCAGAATGATGTGAAATTGTGCTTCATGCAACATAATTCTGGGTGCCATTTACAAACCATAAGTGCTAATGACTCCATTCCTTTTTGTGGTTGTAGGGGCTGTTGATTGGAGTACACTAAAACAAACCTGATCTCTCTAGGATATTGGGAAGCCAAGTTATAAGCCCACAAATGTGTAACTGGACTATTTCTTTAAAGTGACACCAGGCCCGGTGACCTTTGGGACATGGTTTGACCCCCTATAGGAATGTGCGATCATCATGAAACGTTCAGATCACTTACAACTCAATAGATTCTACCTTCTTGTAACGTTTCAGCCTGATTGAACCTTGTTTTCACACAAATGGACCCAGAATGATGTGAAATTGTGCTTCGTGCAACATAATTTTGGGTGCCATTTACAAACCATAAGTGCTAATGACTCCATTCCTTTTTGTGGTTGTAGGGGCTGTTGATTGGAGTACACTAAAACAAACCTGATCTCTCTAGGACATTCAGAAGCCAAGTTATAAGCCCACAAATGTGTAACTGGACTACTTCTTTAAAGTAACACCAGGCCCGGTGACCTTTGGGACATGGTTTTACCCCCTATAGGAATGTGCGATCATCATGAAACGTTCAGATCACTTACAACTCAGTAGATTCTACCTTCTTGTAACGTTTCAGCCTGATTGGACCTTGTTTTCACACAAATGGACCCAGAATGATGTGAAATTGTGCTTTGTGCAACATAATTCTGGGTGCCATTTACAAACCATAAGTGCTAATGACTCCATTCCTTTTTGTGGTAATGGGGCCTGTTAATTGGAGTACTCTAAAACAAACCTGACCTCTCTAGGATATTCAGAAGCCAAGTTATAAGCCCACAAATGTGTAACTGGACTACTTCTTTAAAGTGACACCAGGCCCCGGTGACCTTTGGGACATGATTTTACCCCCTATAGTAATGTGCGATCATCATGAAACGTTCAGATCACTTACAACTCAGTAGATTCTACCTTCTTGAAACGTTTCAGCCTGATTGGACCTTGTTTTCACACAAATGGACCCAGAATGATGTGAAATTGTGCTTTGTGCAACATAATTCTGGGTGCCATTTACAAACCATAAGTGCTAATGACTCCATTCCTTTTTGTGGTTGTAGGGACTGTTGATTGGAGTACACTAAAACAAACCTGACCTCTCTAGGACATTCAGAAGCCAAGTTATAAGCCCACAAAGGTGTAACTGGACTACTTCTTTAAAGTGACACCAGGCCCGGTGACCTTTGGGACCTGGTTTGACCCCCTATAGGAATGTGCGATCATCATGAAACGTTCAGATCACTTACAACTCAATAGATTTTACCTTCTTGTAACGTTTCAGCCTGATTGGACCTTGTTTTCACACAAATGGACCCAGAATGATGTGAAATTGTGCTTCGTGCAACATAATTCTGGGTGCCATTTACAAACCATAAGTGCTAATGACTCCATTCCTTTTTGTGGTTGTAGGGGCTGTTGATTGGAGTACTCTAAAACAAACCTGGCCTCTCTAGGATATTCAGAAGCCAAGTTATAAGCCCACAAATGTGTAACTGGACTACTTCTTTAAAGTGACACCAGGCCCGGTGACCTTTGGGACATGATTTTACCCCCTATAGAAATGTGCGATCATCATGAAACGTTCAGATCACTTACAACTAAGTAGATTCTACCTTCTTGTAACGTTTCAGCATGATTGGACCTTTTTTTCACACAAATGGACCCAGAATGATGTGAAATTGTGCTTCGTGCAACATAATTCTGGGTGCCATTTACAAACCATAAGTGCTAATGACTCCATTCCTTTTTGTGGTTGTAGGGGCTGTTGATTGGAGTACACTAAAACAAACCTGATCTCTCTAGGAAATTCAGAAGCCAAGTTATAAGCCCACAAATTTGTAACTGGACTACTTCTTTAAATTGACACCAGATCCGGTGACCTTTGGGACATGGTTTGACCCCCTTAGGAAAGTGCTATCATCATGAAACGTTCAGATCACTTACAACTCAATAGATTGTACCTTCCTGTAACGTTTCAGCCTGATTGGACCTTGTTTTCACACAAATGGACCCAGAATGATGTGAATTTGTGCTTCGTGCAACATAATTCTGGGTGCCATTTACAAACCATAAGTGCTAATGACTCCATTCCTTTTTGTGGTTGTAGGGGCTGTTGATTGGTGTACACTAAAACAAACCTGACCTCTCTAGGACATTCAGAAGCCAAGTTATAAGCCCACAAAGGTGTAACTGGACTACTTCTCTAAAGTGACACCAGGCCCGGTGACCTTTGGGACATGGTTTTACCCCCTATAGGAATGTGCGATCATCTTGAAACGTTCAGATCACTTACAACTCAATAGATTCTACCTTCTTGTAACGTTTCAGCCTGATTGGACCTTGTTTTCACACAAATGGACCCAGAATGATGTGAAATTGTGCTTCGTGCAACATAATTCTGGGTGCCATTTAAAAACCATAAGTGCTAATGACTCCAGTCCTTTTGGGGGTAATGGGGGCTGTTAATTGGAGTACTCTAAAACAAACCTGACCTCTCTAGGATATTCAGAAGCCAAGTTATAAGCCCACAAAGGTGTAACTGGACTACTTCTTTAAAGTGACACCAGGCGCGGTGACCTTTGGGACCTGGTTTGACCCCCTATAGGAATGTGCGATCATCATGAAATGTTCAGATCACTTACAACTCAATAGATTCTACCTTCTTGTAACGTTTCAGCCTGATTGGACCTTGTTTTCACACAAATGGACCCAGAATGATGTGAAATTGTGCTTTGTGCAACATAATTCTGGGTGCCATTTACAAGCCATAAGTGCTAATGACTCCATTCCTTTTTGTGGTAATGGGGGCTCTTAATTGGAGTACTCTAAAACAAACCTGACCTCTCTAGGATATTCAGAAGCCAAGTTATAAGCCCACAAATGTGTAACTGGACTACTTCTTTAAAGTGACACCAGGCCCGGTGACCTTTGGGACATGATTTTACCCCCTATAGTAATGTGCGATCATCATGAAACGTTCAGATCACTTACAACTCAGTAGATTCTACCTTCTTGTAACGTTTCAGCCTGATTGGACCTTGTTTTCACACAAATGGAACCAGAATGATGTGAAATTGTGCTTCGTGCAACATAATTCTGGGTGCCATTTACAAACCATAAGTGCTAATGACTCCATTCCTTTTTGTGGTTGTAGGGACTGTTGATTGGAGTACACTAAAACAAACCTGAACTCTCTAGGACATTCAGAAGCCAAGTTATAAGCCCACAAAGGTGTAACTGGACTACTTCTTTAAAGTGACACCAGGCCCGGTGACCTTTGGGACCTGGTTTGACCCCCTGTAGGAATGTGCGAACATCATGAAACGTTCAGATCACTTACAACTCAATAGATTCTACCTTCTTGTAACGTTTCAGCCTGATTGGACCTTGTTTTCACACAAATGGACCCAGAATGATGTGAAATTGTGCTTCGTGCAACATAATTCTGGGTGCCATTTACAAACCATAAGTGCTAATGACTCCATTCCTTTTTGTGTTTGTAGGGTCTGTTGATTGGAGTACACTAAAACAAACCTGATCTCTCTAGGACATTCAGAAGCCAAGTTATAAGCCCACAAATGTGTAACTGGACTACTTCTTTAAAGTGACACCAGGCCCGGTGACCTTTGGGATTTGGTTTTACCCCCTATAGGAATGTGCGATCATCATGAAACGTTCAGATCATTTACAACTCAATAGATTCTACCTTCTTGTAACGTTTCAGCCTGATTGGACCTTGTTTTCACACAAATGGACCCAGAATGATGTGAAATTGTGCTTCGTGCAACATAATTCTGGGTGCCATTTACAAACCATAAGTGCTAATGACTCCATTCCTTTTTGTGGTTGTAGGGGCTGTTGACTGGAGTACACTAAAACAAACCTGATCTCTCTATGACATTCAGAATCCAAGTTATAAGCCCACAAATGTGTAACTGGACTACTTCTTTAAATTGACACAAGATCCGGTGACGTTTGGGACATGGTTTGACCTCCTTAGGAAAGTGCTGTCATCATGAAACGTTCAGATCACTTACAACTCAATAGATTCTACCTTCCTGTAACGTTTCAGCCTGATTGGACCTTGTTTTCACACAAATGAACCCAGAATGATGTGAAATTGTGCTTCATGCAACATAATTCTGGGTGCCATTTACAAACCATAAGTGCTAATGAATCCATTCCTTTTTGTGGTTGTAGGGGCTGTTGATTGGACTACACTAAAACAAACCTGATCTCTCTAGGATATTGAGAAGCCAAGTTATAAGCCCACAAATGTGTAACTGGACTACTTCTTTAAAGTGACACCAGGCATGGTGACCTTTGGGACATGGTTTGACCCCCTATAGGAATGTGCGATTATCATGAAACGTTCAGATCACTTACAACTCAATAGATTCTACCTTCTTGTAACGAATTCAGCCTGATTGGACCTTGTTTTCACACAAATGAACCCAGAATGATGTGAAATTGTGCTTCGTGCAACATAATTCTGGGTGCCATTTACAAACCATAAGTGCTAATGACTCCATTCCTTTTTGTGGTTGTAGGGGCTGTTGATTGGAGTACACTAAAACAAACCTGATCTCTCTAGGACATTCAGAATCCAAGTTATAAGCCCACAAATGTGTAACTGGACTACTTCTTTAAAGTGACACCAGGCCCAGTGACCTTTGGGACATGGTTTTACCCCCTATAGGAATGTGCGATCATCATGAAACGTTCAGATCACTTACAACTCAGTAGATTCTACCTTCTTGTAACGTTTCAGCCTGATTGGACCTTGTTTTCACACAAAAGAACCCAGAATGATGTGAAATTGTGCTTCGTGCAACATAATTCTGGGTGCCATTTAAAAACCATAAGCGCTAATGACTCCATTCCTTTTTGTGGTTGTAGGGGCTGTTGATTGGAGTACTCTAAAACAAACCTGGCCTCTCTAGGATATTCAGAAGCCAAGTTATAAGCCCACAAATGTGTAACTGGACTACTTCTTTAAAGTGACACCAGGCCCGGTGACCTTTGGGACATGATTTTACCCCCTATAGAAATGTGCGATCATCATGAAACGTTCAGATCACTTACAACTAAGTAGATTCTACCTTCTTGTAACGTTTCAGCATGATTGGACCTTGTTTTCACACAAATGGACCCAGAATGATGTGAAATTGTGCTTCGTGCAACATAATTCTGGGTGCCATTTACAAACCATAAGTGCTAATGACTCCATTCCTTTTTGTGGTTGTAGGGGCTGTTGATTGGAGTACACTAAAACAAACCTGATCTCTCTAGGAAATTCAGAAGCCAAGTTATAAGCCCACAAATTTGTAACTGGACTACTTCTTTAAATTGACACCAGATCCGGTGACCTTTGGGACATGGTTTGACCCCCTTAGGAAAGTGCTATCATCATGAAACGTTCAGATCACTTACAACTCAATAGATTGTACCTTCCTGTAACGTTTCAGCCTGATTGGACCTTGTTTTCACACAAATGGACCCAGAATGATGTGAATTTGTGCTTCGTGCAACATAATTCTGGGTGCCATTTACAAACCATAAGTGCTAATGACTCCATTCCTGTTTGTGGTTGTAGGGGCTGTTGATTGGTGTACACTAAAACAAACCTGACCTCTCTAGGACATTCAGAAGCCAAGTTATAAGCCCACAAAGGTGTAACTGGACTACTTCTCTAAAGTGACACCAGGCCCGGTGACCTTTGGGACATGGTTTTACCCCCTATAGGAATGTGCGATCATCTTGAAACGTTCAGATCACTTACAACTCAATAGATTCTACCTTCTTGTAACGTTTCAGCCTGATTGGACCTTGTTTTCACACAAATGGACCCAGAATGATGTGAAATTGTGCTTCGTGCAACATAATTCTGGGTGCCATTTAAAAACCATAACTGCTAATGACTCCAGTCCTTTTGGGGGTAATGGGGGCTGTTAATTGGAGTACTCTAAAACAAACCTGACCTCTCTAGGATATTCAGAAGCCAAGTTATAAGCCCACAAAGGTGTAACTGGACTACTTCTTTAAAGTGACACCAGGCGCGGTGACCTTTGGGACCTGGTTTGACCCCCTATAGGAATGTGCGATTATCATGAAATGTTTAGATCACTTACAACTCAATAGATTCTACCTTCTTGTAACGTTTCAGCCTGATTGGACCTTGTTTTCACACAAATGGACCCAGAATGATGTGAAATTGTGCTTCGTGCAACATAATTCTGGGTGCCATTTACAAACCATAAGTGCTAATGACTCCATTCCTTTTTGTGTTTGTAGGGTCTGTTGATTGGAGTACACTAAAACAAACCTGATCTCTCTAGGACATTCAGAAGCCAAGTTATAAGCCCACAAATGTGTAACTGGACTACTTCTTTAAAGTGACACCAGGCCCGGTGACCTTTGGGATTTGGTTTTACCCCCTATAGGAATGTGCGATCATCATGAAACGTTCAGATCATTTACAACTCAATAGATTCTACCTTCTTGTAACGTTTCAGCCTGATTGGACCTTGTTTTCACACAAATGGACCCAGAATGATGTGAAATTGTGCTTCGTGCAACATAATTCTGGGTGCCATTTACAAACCATAAGTGCTAATGACTCCATTCCTTTTTGTGGTTGTAGGGGCTGTTGACTGGAGTACACTAAAACAAACCTGATCTCTCTATGACATTCAGAATCCAAGTTATAAGCCCACAAATGTGTAACTGGACTACTTCTTTAAATTGACACAAGATCCGGTGACGTTTGGGACATGGTTTGACCTCCTTAGGAAAGTGCTGTCATCATGAAACGTTCAGATCACTTACAACTCAATAGATTCTACCTTCCTGTAACGTTTCAGCCTGATTGGACCTTGTTTTCACACAAATGAACCCAGAATGATGTGAAATTGTGCTTCATGCAACATAATTCTGGGTGCCATTTACAAACCATAAGTGCTAATGAATCCATTCCTTTTTGTGGTTGTAGGGGCTGTTGATTGGACTACACTAAAACAAACCTGATCTCTCTAGGATATTGAGAAGCCAAGTTATAAGCCCACAAATGTGTAACTGGACTACTTCTTTAAAGTGACACCAGGCATGGTGACCTTTGGGACATGGTTTGACCCCCTATAGGAATGTGCGATTATCATGAAACGTTCAGATCACTTACAACTCAATAGATTCTACCTTCTTGTAACGAATTCAGCCTGATTGGACCTTGTTTTCACACAAATGAACCCAGAATGATGTGAAATTGTGCTTCGTGCAACATAATTCTGGGTGCCATTTACAAACCATAAGTGCTAATGACTCCATTCCTTTTTGTGGTTGTAGGGGCTGTTGATTGGAGTACACTAAAACAAACCTGATCTCTCTAGGACATTCAGAATCCAAGTTATAAGCCCACAAATGTGTAACTGGACTACTTCTTTAAAGTGACACCAGGCCCAGTGACCTTTGGGACATGGTTTTACCCCCTATAGGAATGTGCGATCATCATGAAACGTTCAGATCACTTACAACTCAGTAGATTCTACCTTCTTGTAACGTTTCAGCCTGATTGGACCTTGTTTTCACACAAAAGAACCCAGAATGATGTGAAATTGTGCTTCGTGCAACATAATTCTGGGTGCCATTTAAAAACCATAAGCGCTAATGACTCCATTCCTTTTTGTGGTTGTAGGGGCTGTTGATTGGAGTACTCTAAAACAAACCTGGCCTCTCTAGGATATTCAGAAGCCAAGTTATAAGCCCACAAATGTGTAACTGGACTACTTCTTTAAAGTGACACCAGGCCCGGTGACCTTTGGGACATGATTTTACCCCCTATAGAAATGTGCGATCATCATGAAACGTTCAGATCACTTACAACTAAGTAGATTCTACCTTCTTGTAACGTTTCAGCATGATTGGACCTTGTTTTCACACAAATGGACCCAGAATGATGTGAAATTGTGCTTCGTGCAACATAATTCTGGGTGCCATTTACAAACCATAAGTGCTAATGACTCCATTCCTTTTTGTGGTTGTAGGGGCTGTTGATTGGAGTACACTAAAACAAACCTGATCTCTCTAGGAAATTCAGAAGCCAAGTTATAAGCCCACAAATTTGTAACTGGACTACTTCTTTAAATTGACACCAGATCCGGTGACCTTTGGGACATGGTTTGACCCCCTTAGGAAAGTGCTATCATCATGAAACGTTCAGATCACTTACAACTCAATAGATTGTACCTTCCTGTAACGTTTCAGCCTGATTGGACCTTGTTTTCACACAAATGGACCCAGAATGATGTGAATTTGTGCTTCGTGCAACATAATTCTGGGTGCCATTTACAAACCATAAGTGCTAATGACTCCATTCCTGTTTGTGGTTGTAGGGGCTGTTGATTGGTGTACACTAAAACAAACCTGACCTCTCTAGGACATTCAGAAGCCAAGTTATAAGCCCACAAAGGTGTAACTGGACTACTTCTCTAAAGTGACACCAGGCCCGGTGACCTTTGGGACATGGTTTTACCCCCTATAGGAATGTGCGATCATCTTGAAACGTTCAGATCACTTACAACTCAATAGATTCTACCTTCTTGTAACGTTTCAGCCTGATTGGACCTTGTTTTCACACAAATGGACCCAGAATGATGTGAAATTGTGCTTCGTGCAACATAATTCTGGGTGCCATTTAAAAACCATAACTGCTAATGACTCCAGTCCTTTTGGGGGTAATGGGGGCTGTTAATTGGAGTACTCTAAAACAAACCTGACCTCTCTAGGATATTCAGAAGCCAAGTTATAAGCCCACAAAGGTGTAACTGGACTACTTCTTTAAAGTGACACCAGGCGCGGTGACCTTTGGGACCTGGTTTGACCCCCTATAGGAATGTGCGATTATCATGAAATGTTTAGATCACTTACAACTCAATAGATTCTACCTTCTTGTAACGTTTCAGCCTGATTGGACCTTGTTTTCACACAAATGGACCCAGAATGATGTGAAATTGTGCTTCGTGCAACATAATTCTGGGTGCCATTTACAAGCCATAAGTGCTAATGACTCCATTCCTTTTTGTGGTAATGGGGGCTCTTAATTGGAGTACTCTAAAACAAACCTGACCTCTCTAGGATATTCAGAAGCCAAGTTATAAGCCCACAAATGTGTAACTGGACTACTTCTTTAAAGTGACACCAGGCCCGGTGACCTTTGGGACATGATTTTACCCCCTATAGTCATGTGCGATCATCATGAAACGTTCAGATCACTTACAACTCAGTAGATTCTACCTTCTTGTAACGTTTCAGCCTGATTGGACCTTGTTTTCACACAAATGGAACGAGAATGATGTGAAATTGTGCTTCGTGCAACATAATTCTGGGTGCCATTTACAAACCATAAGTGCTAATGACTCCATTCCTTTTTGTGGTTGTAGGGACTGTTGATTGGAGTACACTAAAACAAACCTGAACTCTCTAGGACATTCAGAAGCCAAGTTATAAGCCCACAAAGGTGTAACTGGACTACTTCTTTAAAGTGACACCAGGCCCGGTGACCTTTGGGACCTGGTTTGACCCCCTGTAGGAATGTGCGATCATCATGAAATGTTCAGATCACTTACAACTCAATAGATTCTACCTTCTTGTAACGTTTCAGCCTGATTGGACCTTGTTTTCACACAAATGGACCCAGAATGATGTGAAATTGTGCTTCGTGCAACATAATTCTGGGTGCCATTTACAAACCATAAGTGCTAATGACTCCATTCCTTTTTGTGTTTGTAGGGTCTGTTGATTGGAGTACACTAAAACAAACCTGATCTCTCTCTAGGACATTCAGAAGCCAAGTTATAAGCCCACAAATGTGTAACTGGACTACTTCTTTAAAGTGACACCAGGCCCGGTGACCTTTGGGATTTGGTTTTACCCCCTATAGGAATGTGCGATCATCATGAAACGTTCAGATCACTTACAACTCAATAGATTCTACCTTCTTGTAACGTTTCAGCCTGATTGGACCTTGTTTTCACACAAATGGACCCAGAATGATGTGAAATTGTGCTTCGTGCAACATAATTCTGGGTGCCATTTACAAACCATAAGTGCTAATGACTCCATTCCTTTTTGTGGTTGTAGGGGCTGTTGACTGGAGTACACTAAAACAAACCTGATTTCTCTATGACATTCAGAATCCAAGTTATAAGCCCACAAATGTGTAACTGGACTACTTCTTTAAATTGACACCAGATCCGGTGACGTTTGGGACATGGTTTGACCCCCTTAGGAAAGTGCTGTCATCATGAAACGTTCAGATCACTTACAACTCAATAGATTCTACCTTCCTGTAACGTTTCAGCCTGATTGGACCTTGTTTTCACACAAATGAACCCAGAATGATGTGAAATTGTGCTTCATGCAACATAATTCTGGGTGCCATTTACAAACCATAAGTGCTAATGACTCCATTCCTTTTTGTGGTTGTAGGGGCTGTTGATTGGACTACACTAAAACAAACCTGATCTCTCTAGGATATTGAGAAGCCAAGTTATAAGCCCACAAATGTGTAACTGGACTACTTCTTTAAAGTGACACCAGGCCCGGTGACCTTTGGGACATGGTTTGACCCCCTATAGGAATGTGCGATCATCATGAAACGTTCAGATCACTTACAACTCAATAGATTCTACCTTCTTGTAACGAATTCAGCCTGATTGGACCTTGTTTTCACACAAATGAACCCAGAATGATGTGAAATTGTGCTTCGTGCAACATAATTCTGGGTGCCATTTACAAACCATAAGTGCTAATGACTCCATTCCTTTTTGTGGTTGTAGGGGCTGTTGATTGGAGTACACTAAAACAAACCTGATCTCTCTAGGACATTCAGAAGCCAAGTTATAAGCCCACAAATGTGTAACTGGACTACTTCTTTAAAGTGACACCAGGCCCAGTGAACTTTGGGACATGGTTTTACCCCCTATAGGAATGTGCGATCATCATGAAACGTTCAGATCACTTACAACTCAGTAGATTCTACCTTCTTGTAACGTTTCAGCCTGATTGGACCTTGTTTTCACACAAATGAACCCAGAATGATGTGAAATTGTGCTTCGTGCAACATAATTCTGGGTGCCATTTAAAAACCATAAGCGCTAATGACTCCATTCCTTTTTGTGGTAATGGGGGCTGTTAATTGGAGTACTCTAAAACAAACCTGACCTCTCTAGGATATTCAGAAGCCAAGTTATAAGCCCACAAATGTGTAACTGGACTACTTCTTTAAAGTGACACCAGGCCCGGTGACCTTTGGGACATGATTTTACCCCCTATAGTAATGTGCGATCATCATGAAACGTTCAGATCACTTACAACTCAGTAGATTCTACCTTCTTGTAACGTTTCAGCCTGATTGGACCTTGTTTTCACACAAATGGAACGAGAATGATGTGAAATTGTGCTTCGTGCAACATAATTCTGGGTGCCATTTACAAACCATAAGTGCTAATGACTCCATTCCTTTTTGTGGTTGTAGGGACTGTTGATTGGAGTACACTAAAACAAACCTGAACTCTCTAGGACATTCAGAAGCCAAGTTATAAGCCCACAAAGGTGTAACTGGACTACTTCTTTAAAGTGACACCAGGCCCGGTGACCTTTGGGACCTGGTTTGACCCCCTGTAGGAATGTGCGATCATCATGAAATGTTCAGATCACTTACAACTCAATAGATTCTACCTTCTTGTAACGTTTCAGCCTGATTGGACCTTGTTTTCACACAAATGGACCCAGAATGATGTGAAATTGTGCTTCGTGCAACATAATTCTGGGTGCCATTTACAAACCATAAGTGCTAATGACTCCATTCCTTTTTGTGTTTGTAGGGTCTGTTGATTGGAGTACACTAAAACAAACCTGATCTCTCTCTAGGACATTCAGAAGCCAAGTTATAAGCCCACAAATGTGTAACTGGACTACTTCTTTAAAGTGACACCAGGCCCGGTGACCTTTGGGATTTGGTTTTACCCCCTATAGGAATGTGCGATCATCATGAAACGTTCAGATCACTTACAACTCAATAGATTCTACCTTCTTGTAACGTTTCAGCCTGATTGGACCTTGTTTTCACACAAATGGACCCAGAATGATGTGAAATTGTGCTTCGTGCAACATAATTCTGGGTGCCATTTACAAACCATAAGTGCTAATGACTCCATTCCTTTTTGTGGTTGTAGGGGCTGTTGACTGGAGTACACTAGAACAAACCTGATTTCTCTATGACATTCAGAATCCAAGTTATAAGCCCACAAATGTGTAACTGGACTACTTCTTTAAATTGACACCAGATCCGGTGACGTTTGGGACATGGTTTGACCCCCTTAGGAAAGTGCTGTCATCATGAAACGTTCAGATCACTTACAACTCAATAGATTCTACCTTCCTGTAACGTTTCAGCCTGATTGGACCTTGTTTTCACACAAATGAACCCAGAATGATGTGAAATTGTGCTTCATGCAACATAATTCTGGGTGCCATTTACAAACCATAAGTGCTAATGACTCCATTCCTTTTTGTGGTTGTAGGGGCTGTTGATTGGACTACACTAAAACAAACCTGATCTCTCTAGGATATTGAGAAGCCAAGTTATAAGCCCACAAATGTGTAACTGGACTACTTCTTTAAAGTGACACCAGGCCCGGTGACCTTTGGGACATGGTTTGACCCCCTATAGGAATGTGCGATCATCATGAAACGTTCAGATCACTTACAACTCAATAGATTCTACCTTCTTGTAACGAATTCAGCCTGATTGGACCTTGTTTTCACACAAATGAACCCAGAATGATGTGAAATTGTGCTTCGTGCAACATAATTCTGGGTGCCATTTACAAACCATAAGTGCTAATGACTCCATTCCTTTTTGTGGTTGTAGGGGCTGTTGATTGGAGTACACTAAAACAAACCTGATCTCTCTAGGACATTCAGAAGCCAAGTTATAAGCCCACAAATGTGTAACTGGACTACTTCTTTAAAGTGACACCAGGCCCAGTGACCTTTGGGACATGGTTTTACCCCCTATAGGAATGTGCGATCATCATGAAACGTTCAGATCACTTACAACTCAGTAGATTCTACCTTCTTGTAACGTTTCAGCCTGATTGGACCTTGTTTTCACACAAATGAACCCAGAATGATGTGAAATTGTGCTTCGTGCAACATAATTCTGGGTGCCATTTAAAAACCATAAGCGCTAATGACTCCATTCCTTTTTGTGGTAATGGGGGCTGTTAATTGGAGTACTCTAAAACAAACCTGACCTCTCTAGGATATTCAGAAGCCAAGTTATAAGCCCACAAATGTGTAACTGGACTACTTCTTTAAAGTGACACCAGGCCCTGTGACCTTTGGGACATGATTTTACCCCCTATAGGAATGTGCGATCATCATGAAACGTTCAGATCACTTACAACTCAGTAGATTCTACCTTCTTGTAACGTTTCAGCCTGATTGGACCTTGTTTTCACACAAATGGACCCAGAATGATGTGAAATTGTGCTTCGTGCAACATAATTCTGGGTGCCATTTACAAACCATAAGTGCTAATGACTCCATTCCTTTTTGTGGTTGTAGGGACTGTTGATTGGAGTACACTAAAACAAACCTGACCTCTCTAGGACATTCAGAAGCCAAGTTATAAGCCCACAAAGGTGTAACTGGACTACTTCTTTAAAGTGACACCAGACCCGGTGACCTTTGGGACCTGGTTTGACCCCCTATAGGAATGTGCGATCATCATGAAACGTTCAGATCACTTACAACTCAATAGATTCTACCTTCTTGTAACGTTTCAGCCTGATTGGACCTTGTTTTCACACAAATGGACCCAGAATGATGTGAAATTGTGCTTCGTGCAACATAATTCTGGGTGCCATTTACAAACCATAAGTGCTAATGACTCCATTCATTTTTGTGGTTGTAGGGGCTGTTGATTGGAGTACTCTAAAACAAACCTGGCCTCTCTAGGATATTCAGAAGCCAAGTTATAAGCCCACAAATGTGTAACTGGACTACTTCTTTAAAGTGACACCAGGCCCGGTGACCTTTGGGACATGATTTTACCCCCTATAGTAATGTGCGATCATCATGAAACGTTCAGATCACTTACAACTAAGTAGATTCTACCTTCTTGTAACGTTTCAGCATGATTGGACCTTGTTTTCACACAAATGGACCCAGAATGATGTGAAATTGTGCTTCGTGCAACATAATTCTGGGTGCCATTTACAAACCATAAGTGCTAATGACTCCATTCCTTTTTGTGGTTGTAGGGACTGTTGATTGGAGTACACTAAAACAAACCTGACCTCCCTAGGACATTCAGAAGCCAAGTTATAAGCCCACAAAGGTGTAACTGGACTACTTCTTTAAAGTGACACCAGGCCCGGTGACCTTTGGGACCTGGTTTGACCCCCTATAGGAATGTGCGATCATCATGAAACGTTCGGATCACTTACAACTCAGTAGATTCTACCTTCTTGTAACGTTTCAGCCTGATTGGACCTTGTTTTCACACAAATGGACCCAGAATGATGTGAAATTGTGCTTCGTGCAACATAATTCTGGGTGCCATTTACAAACCATAAGTGCTAATGACTCCATTCCTTTTTGTGGTTGTAGGGGCTGTTGATTGGTGTACACTAAAACAAACCTGACCTCTCTAGGACATTCAGAAGCCAAGTTATAAGCCCACAAAGGTGTAACTGGACTACTTCTCTAAAGTGACACCAGGCCCGGTGACCTTTGGGACATGGTTTTACCCCCTATAGGAATGTGCGATCATCTTGAAACGTTCAGATCACTTACAACTCAATAGATTCTACCTTCTTGTAACGTTTCAGCCTGATTGGACCTTGTTTTCACACAAATGGACCCAGAATGATGTGAAATTGTGCTTCGTGCAACATAATTCTGGGTGCCATTTACAAGCCATAAGTGCTAATGACTCCATTCCTTTTTGTGGTAATGGGGGCTCTTAATTGGAGTACTCTAAAACAAACCTGACCTCTCTAGGATATTCAGAAGCCAAGTTATAAGCCCACAAATGTGTAACTGGACTACTTCTTTAAAGTGACACCAGGCCCGGTGACCTTTGGGACATGATTTTACCCCCTATAGTAATGTGCGATCATCATGAAACGTTCAGATCACTTACAACTCAGTAGATTCTACCTTCTTGTAACGTTTCAGCCTGATTGGACCTTGTTTTCACACAAATGGAACGAGAATGATGTGAAATTGTGCTTCGTGCAACATAATTCTGGGTGCCATTTACAAACCATAAGTGCTAATGACTCCATTCCTTTTTGTGGTTGTAGGGACTGTTGATTGGAGTACACTAAAACAAACCTGAACTCTCTAGGACATTCAGAAGCCAAGTTATAAGCCCACAAAGGTGTAACTGGACTACTTCTTTAAAGTGACACCAGGCCCGGTGACCTTTGGGATTTGGTTTTACCCCCTATAGGAATGTGCGATCATCATGAAACGTTCAGATCACTTACAACTCAATAGATTCTACCTTCTTGTAACGTTTCAGCCTGATTGGACCTTGTTTTCACACAAATGGACCCAGAATGATGTGTAATTGTGCTTCGTGCAACATAATTCTGGGTGCCATTTACAAACCATAAGTGCTAATGACTCCATTCCTTTTTGTGGTTGTAGGGGCTGTTGACTGGAGTACACTAAAACAAACCTGATCTCTCTATGACATTCAGAATCCAAGTTATAAGCCCACAAATGTGTAACTGGACTACTTCTTTAAATTGACACCAGATCCGGTGACGTTTGGGACATGGTTTGACCCCCTTAGGAAAGTGCTGTCATCATGAAACGTTCAGATCACTTACAACTCAATAGATTCTACCTTCCTGTAACGTTTCAGCCTGATTGGACCTTGTTTTCACACAAATGAACCCAGAATTATGTGAAATTGTGCTTCATGCAACATAATTCTGGGTGCCATTTACAAACCATAAGTGCTAATGACTCCATTCCTTTTTGTGGTTGTAGGGGCTGTTGATTGGACTACACTAAAACAAACCTGATCTCTCTAGGATATTGAGAAGCCAAGTTATAAGCCCACAAATGTGTAACTGGACTACTTCTTTAAAGTGACACCAGGCCCGGTGACCTTTGGGACATGGTTTGACCCCCTATAGGAATGTGCGATCATCATGAAACGTTCAGATCACTTACAACTCAATAGATTCTACCTTCTTGTAACGAATTCAGCCTGATTGGACCTTGTTTTCACACAAATGAACCCAGAATGATGTGAAATTGTGCTTCGTGCAACATAATTCTGGGTGCAATTTACAAACCATAAGTGCTAATGACTCCATTCCTTTTTGTGGTTGTAGGGGCTGTTGATTGGAGTACACTAAAACAAACCTGATCTCTCTAGGACATTCAGAAGCCAAGTTATAAGCCCACAAATGTGTAACTGGACTACTTCTTTAAAGTGACACCAGGCCCAGTGACCTTTGGGACATGGTTTTACCCCCTATAGGAATGTGCGATCATCATGAAACGTTCAGATCACTTACAACTCAGTAGATTCTACCTTCTTGTAACGTTTCAGCCTGATTGGACCTTGTTTTCACACAAATGAACCCAGAATGATGTGAAATTGTGCTTCGTGCAACATAATTCTGGGTGCCATTTAAAAACCATAAGCGCTAATGACTCCATTCCTTTTTGTGGTAATGGGGGCTGTTAATTGGAGTACTCTAAAACAAACCTGACCTCTCTAGGATATTCAGAAGCCAAGTTATAAGCCCACAAATGTGTAACTGGACTACTTCTTTAAAGTGACACCAGGCCCGGTGACCTTTGGGACATGATTTTACCCCCTATAGGAATGTGCGATCATCATGAAACGTTCAGATCACTTACAACTCAGTAGATTCTACCTTCTTGTAACGTTTCAGCCTGATTGGACCTTGTTTTCACACAAATGGACCCAGAATGATGTGAAATTGTGCTTCGTGCAACATAATTCTGGGTGCCATTTACAAACCATAAGTGCTAATGACTCCATTCCTTTTTGTGGTTGTAGGGACTGTTGATTGGAGTACACTAAAACAAACCTGACCTCTCTAGGACATTCAGAAGCCAAGTTATAAGCCCACAAAGGTGTAACTGGACTACTTCTTTAAAGTGACACCAGACCCGGTGACCTTTGGGACCTGGTTTGACCCCCTATAGGAATGTGCGATCATCATGAAACGTTCAGATCACTTACAACTCAATAGATTCTACCTTCTTGTAACGTTTCAGCCTGATTGGACCTTGTTTTCACACAAATGGACCCAGAATGATGTGAAATTGTGCTTCGTGCAACATAATTCTGGGTGCCATTTACAAACCATAAGTGCTAATGACTCCATTCATTTTTGTGGTTGTAGGGGCTGTTGATTGGAGTACTCTAAAACAAACCTGGCCTCTCTAGGATATTCAGAAGCCAAGTTATAAGCCCACAAATGTGTAACTGGACTACTTCTTTAAAGTGACACCAGGCCCGGTGACCTTTGGGACATGATTTTACCCCCTATAGTAATGTGCGATCATCATGAAACGTTCAGATCACTTACAACTAAGTAGATTCTACCTTCTTGTAACGTTTCAGCATGATTGGACCTTGTTTTCACACAAATGGACCCAGAATGATGTGAAATTGTGCTTCGTGCAACATAATTCTGGGTGCCATTTACAAACCATAAGTGCTAATGACTCCATTCCTTTTTGTGGTTGTAGGGACTGTTGATTGGAGTACACTAAAACAAACCTGACCTCTCTAGGACATTCAGAAGCCAAGTTATAAGCCCACAAAGGTGTAACTGGACTACTTCTTTAAAGTGACACCAGGCCCGGTGACCTTTGGGACCTGGTTTGACCCCCCTTAGGAAATTGCGATCATCTTGAAACGTTCAGATCAATTACAACTCAATAGATTCTACCTTCTTGTAACGTTTCAGCCTGATTGGACCTTGTTTTCACACAAATGGACCCAGAATGATGTGAAATTGTGCTTCGTGCAACATAATTCTGGGTGGCATTTACAAACCATAAGTGCTATTGACTCCATTCCTTTTTGTGGTTGTAGGGGCTGTTGATTGGAGTACACTAAAACAATCCTGATCTCTCTAGGACATTCAGAAGCCAAGTTATAAGCCCACAAATGTGTAACTGGACTACTTCTTTAAATTTACACCAGATCTGGTGACCTTTGGGACATGGTTTGACACCCTATAGGAATGTGCGATCATCATGAAACGTTCAGATCACTTACAACTCAATAGATTCTACCTTCCTGTAACGTTTCAGCCTGATTGGACCTTGTTTTCACACAAATGGACCCAGAATGATGTGAAATTGTGCTTTGTGCAACATAATTCTGGGTGCCATTTAAAAACCATAAGTGCTAATGACTCCATTCCTTTTAGTGGTAATGGGGGCTGTTAATTGGAGTACTCTAAAACAAACCTGACCTCTCTAGGATATTCAGAAGCCAAGTTATAAGCCCACAAAGGTGTAACTGGACTACTTCTTTAAAGTGACACCAGGCCCGGTGACCTTTGGGACATGGTTTGACCCCCTATAGGAATGTGCGATCATCTTGAAACGTTCAGATCACTTACAACTCAATAGAATCTACCTTTTTGTAACGTTTCAGCCTGATTGGACCTTGTTTTCACACAAATGAACCCAGAATGATGTGAAATTGTGCTTCGTGCAAAATAATTCTGGGTGCCATTTACAAACCATAAGTGCTAATGACTCCATTCCTTTTTGTAATTCTTGGGGCTGTTGATTGGAGTATACTAAAACATACCTGATCTCTCTAGGACATTCAGAAGCCAAGTTATAAGCCCACAAATGTGTAACTGGACTACTTGTTTAAATTGACACCAGATCCGGTGACCTTTGGGACATGGTTTGACCCCCTTAGGAAAGGGCTATCATCATGAAACGTTCAGATCACTTACAACTCAATAGATTCTACCTTCCTGTAACGTTTCAGCCTGATTGGACCTTGTTTTCACACAAATGAACGCAGAATGATGTGAAATTGTGCTTCGTGCAACATAATTCAGGGTGCCCTTTAAAAACCATAAGTGCTAATGACTCCATTCCTTTTAGTGGTAATGGGGGCTGTTAATTGGAGTACTCTAAAACAAACCTGACCTCTCTAGGATATTCAGAAGCCAAGTTATAAGCCCACAAAGGTGTAACTGGACTACTTCTTTAAAGTGACACCAGGCCCGGTGACCTTTGGGACATGGTTTTACCCCCTATAGGAATGTGCGATCATCTTGAAATGTTCAGATCACTTACAACTCAACAGATTCTACCTTCTTGTAACGTTTCAGCCTGATTGGACCTTGTTTTCACACAAATGGACCCAGAATGATGTGAAATTGTGCTTCGTGCAACATAATTCTGGGTGCCATTTAAAAACCATAAGTGCCAATGACTCCATTCCTTTTTGAGGTTGTAGGGGCTGTTGATTGGAGTACACTAAAACAAACCTGATCTCTCTAGGACATTCAGAAGCCAAGTTATAAGCCCTCAAAGGTGTAATTGGACTACTTCTTTAAAGTGACACCAGGCCCGGTGACCTTTGGGACATGGTTTGACCCCCTATAGGAATGTGTGATCATCATGAAACGTTCAGATCACTTACAACTCAATAGATTCTACCTTCTTGTAACGTTTCAGCCTGATTGGACCTTGTTTTCACACAAATGGACCCAGAATGATGTGAAATTGTGCTTCGTGCAACATAATTCTGGGTGCCATTTACAAACCATAAGTGCTAATGACTCCATTCCTTTTTGTGGTTGTAGGGGCTGTTGATTGGAGTATACTAAAGCAAACCTGATCTCTCTAGGACATTCAGAAGCCAAGTTATAAGCCCACAAAGGTGTAACTGGACTACTTCTTTAAATTGACACCAGATCCGGTGACCTTTGGGACATGGTTTGACCCCCTTAGGAAAGTGCTATCATCATGAAACGTTCAGCTCACTTACAACTCAATAGATTCTACCTTCCTGTAACGTTTCAGCCTGATTGTACCTTGTTTTCACACAAATGAACCCAGAATTATGTGAAATTGTGCTTCGTGCAACATAATTCTGGGTGCCATTTACAAACCATAAGTGCTAATGACTCCATTCCTTTTTGTGGTTGTAGGGGCTGTTGATTGGAGTATACTAAAACAAACCTGATTTCTCTAGGACTTCAGAAGCCAAGTTATAAGCCCACAAATGTGTAACTGGACTACTTCTTTAAATTGACACCAGATCCGGTGACCTTTGGGACATGGTTTGACCCCCTTAGGAAAGGGCTATCATCATGAAACGTTCAGATCACTTTCAACTCAATAGATTCTACCTTCCTGTAACGTTTCAGCCTGATTGGACCTTGTTTTCACACAAATGAACCCAGAATGATGTGAAATTGTGCTTCGTGCAACATAATTCTGGGTGCCATTTAAAATCCATAAGTGCTAATGACTCCATTCCTTTTAGTGGTAATAGGGGCTGTTAATTGGAGTACTCTAAAACAAACCTGACCTCTCTAGGATATTCAGAAGCCAAGTTATAAGCCCACAAAGGTGTAACTGGACTACTTCTTTAAAGTGACACCAGGCCCAGTGACCTTTGGGACATGGTTTTACCCCCTATAGGAATGTGCAATCATCTTGAAATGTTCAGATCACTTACAACTCAATAGATTCTACCTTCTTGTAACGTTTCAGCCTGATTGGACCTTGTTTTCACACAAATGGACCCAGAATGATGTGAAATTGTGCTTCGTGCAACATAATTCTGGGTGCCATTTACAAACCATAAGTGCTAATGACTCCATTCCTTTTTGTGGTTGTAGGGGCTGTTGATTGGAGTATACTAAAACAAACCTGATCTCTCTAGGACATTCAGAAGCCAAGTTATAAGCCCACAAATGTGTAACTGGACTACTTCTTTAAAGTGACACCAGGCCCGGTGACCTTTGGGACATGGTTTGACCCCCTATAGGAATGTGCGATCATCTTGAAACGTTCAGATCACTTACAACTCAATAGAATCTACCTTTTTGTAACGTTTCAGCCTGATTGGACCTTGTTTTCACACAAATGGACCCAGAATGATGTGAAATTGTGCTTCGTGCAACATAATTCTGGGTGCCATTTACAAACCATAAGTGCTAATGACTCCATTCCTTTTAGTGGTAATGGGGGCTGTTACTTGGAGTACTCTAAAACAAACCTGACCTCTCTAGGATATTCAGAAGCCAAGTTATAAGCCCACAAAGGTGTAACTGGACTACTTCTTTAAAGTGACACCAGGCCCGGTGACCTTTGGGACATGGTTTGACCCCCTTAGGAAAGTGCTATCATCATGAAACGTTCAGATCACTTACAACTCAATAGATTCTACCTTCCTGTAACGTTTCAGCCTGATTGTACCTTGTTTTCACACAAATGAACCCAGAATGATGTGAAATTGTGCTTCGTGCAAAATAATTCTGGGTGCCATTTACAAACCATAAGTGCTAATGACTCCATTCCTTTTTGTGGTTCTTGGGGCTGTTGATTGGAGTATACTAAAACATACCTGATCTCTCTAGGACATTCAGAAGCCAAGTTATAAGCCCACAAATGTGTAACTGGACTACTTGTTTAATTGACACCAGATCCGGTGACCTTTGGGACATGGTTTGACCCCCTTAGGAAAGGGCTATCATCATGAAACGTTCAGATCACTTACAACTCAATAGATTCTACCTTCCTGTAACGTTTCAGCCTGATTGGACCTTGTTTTCACACAAATGAACCCAGAATGATGTGAAATTGTGCTTCGTGCAACATAATTCAGGGTGCCCTTTAAAAACCATAAGTGCTAATGACTCCATTCCTTTTAGTGGTAATGGGGGCTGTTAATTGGAGTACTCTAAAACAAACCTGACCTCTCTAGGATATTCAGAAGCCAAGTTATAAGCCCACAAAGGTGTAACTGGACTACTTCTTTAAAGTGACACCAGGCCCGGTGACCTTTGGGACATGGTTTTACCCCCTATAGGAATGTGCGATCATCTTGAATTGTTCAGATCACTTACAACTCAATAGATTCTACCTTCTTGTAACGTTTCAGCCTGATTGGACCTTGTTTTCACACAAATGGACCCAGAATGATGTGAAATTGTGCTTCGTGCAACATAATTCTGGGTGCCATTTAAAAACCATAAGTGCCAATGACTCCATTCCTTTTTGAGGTTGTAGGGGCTGTTGATTGGAGTACACTAAAACAAACCTGATCTCTCTAGGACATTCAGAAGCCAAGTTATAAGCCCTCAAAGGTGTAATTGGACTACTTCTTTAAAGTGACACCAGGCCCGGTGACCTTTGGGACATGGTTTGACCCCCTATAGGAATGTGTGATCATCATGAAACGTTCAGATCACTTACAACTCAATAGATTCTACCTTCTTGTAACGTTTCAGCCTGATTGGACCTTGTTTTCACACAAATGGACCCAGAATGATGTGAAATTGTGCTTCGTGCAACATAATTCTGGGTGCCATTTACAAACTATAAGTGCTAATGACTCCATTCCTTTTTGTGGTTGTAGGGACTGTTGGTTGGAGTACATTAAAACAAACCTGATCTCTCTAGGACATTCAGAAGCCAAGTTATAAGCCCACAAATGTGTAACTGGACTACTTTTTTAAATTGACACCAGATCCGGTGACCTTTGGGACATGGTTTGACCCCCTTAGGAAAGGGCTATCATCATGAAACGTTCAGATCACTTACAACTCAATAGATTCTACCTTCCTGTAACGTTTCAGCCTGATTGGACCTTGTTTTCACACAAATGAACCCAGAATGATGTGAAATTGTGCTTCGTGCAACATAATTCTGGGTGCCATTTAAAAACCATAAGTGCTAATGACTCCATTCCTTTTTGTGGTTGTAGGGGCTGTTGATTGGAGTATACTAAAACAAACCTGATCTCTCTAGGACATTCAGAAGCCAAGTTATAAGCCCACAAATGTGTAAAGGGACTACTTCTTTAAATTGACACCAGATCCGGTGACCTTTGGGACATGGTTTGACCCCCTTAGGAAAGGGCTATCATCATGAAACGTTCAGATCACTTACAACTCAATAGATTCTACCTTCCTGTAACGTTTCAGCCTGATTGGACCTTGTTTTCACACAAATGAACCCAGAATGATGTGAAATTGTGCTTCGTGCAACATAATTCTGGGTGCCATTTAAAAACCATAAGTGCTAATGACTCCATTCCTTTTAGTGGTAATGGGGGCTGTTAATTGGAGTACTCTAAAACAAACCTGACCTCTCTAGGATAATCAGAAGCCAAGTTATAAGCCCACAAATGTGTAACTGGACTACTTCTTTAAAGTGACACCAGGCCCGGTGACCTTTGGGACATGGGTTTACCCCCTATAGGAATGTGCGATCATCTTGAAATGTTCAGATCACTTACAACTCAATAGATTCTACCTTCTTGTAACGTTTCAGCCTGATTGGACCTTGTTTTCACACAAATGGACCCAGAATGATGTGAAATTGTGCTTCGTGCAACATGATTCTGGGTGCCATTTACAAACCATAAGTGCTAATGACTCCATTCCTTTTTGTGGTTGTAGGGGCTGTTGATTGGAGTATACTAAAACAAACCTGATCTCTCTAGGACATTCAGAAGCCAAGTTATAAGCCCACAAATGTGTAACTGGACTACTTCTTTAAATTGACACCAGATCCGGTGACCTTTGGGACATGGTTTGACCCCCTTAGGAAAGTGCTATCATCATGAAACGTTCAGCTCACTTACAACTCAATAGATTCTACCTTCCTGTAACGTTTCAGCCTGATTGTACCTTGTTTTCACACAAATGAACCCAGAATTATGTGAAATTGTGCTTCGTGCAACATAATTCTGGGTGCCATTTACAAACCATAAGTGCTAATGACTCCATTCCTTTTTGTGGTTGTAGGGGCTGTTGATTGGAGTATACTAAAACAAACCTGATCTCTCTAGGACATTCAGAAGCCAAGTTATAAGCCCACAAATGTGTAAAGGGACTACTTCTTTAAATTGACACCAGATCCGGTGACCTTTGGGACATGGTTTGACCCCCTTAGGAAAGGGCTATCATCATGAAACGTTCAGATCACTTACAACTCAATAGATTCTACCTTCCTGTAACGTTTCAGCCTGATTGGACCTTGTTTTCACACAAATGAACCCAGAATGATGTGAAATTGTGCTTCGTGCAACATAATTCTGGGTGCCATTTAAAAACCATAAGTGCTAATGACTCCATTCCTTTTAGTGGTAATGGGGGCTGTTAATTGGAGTACTCTAAAACAAACCTGACCTCTCTAGGATAATCAGAAGCCAAGTTATAAGCCCACAAATGTGTAACTGGACTACTTCTTTAAAGTGACACCAGGCCCGGTGACCTTTGGGACATGGGTTTACCCCCTATAGGAATGTGCGATCATCTTGAAATGTTCAGATCACTTACAACTCAATAGATTCTACCTTCTTGTAACGTTTCAGCCTGATTGGACCTTGTTTTCACACAAATGGACCCAGAATGATGTGAAATTGTGCTTCGTGCAACATGATTCTGGGTGCCATTTACAAACCATAAGTGCTAATGACTCCATTCCTTTTTGTGGTTGTAGGGGCTGTTGATTGGAGTATACTAAAACAAACCTGATCTCTCTAGGACATTCAGAAGCCAAGTTATAAGCCCACAAATGTGTAACTGGACTACTTCTTTAAATTGACACCAGATCCGGTGACCTTTGGGACATGGTTTGACCCCCTTAGGAAAGTGCTATCATCATGAAACGTTCAGCTCACTTACAACTCAATAGATTCTACCTTCCTGTAACGTTTCAGCCTGATTGTACCTTGTTTTCACACAAATGAACCCAGAATTATGTGAAATTGTGCTTCGTGCAACATAATTCTGGGTGCCATTTACAAACCATAAGTGCTAATGACTCCATTCCTTTTTGTGGTTGTAGGGGCTGATGATTGGAGTATACTAAAACAAACCTGATTTCTCTAGGACTTCAGAAGCAAAGTTATAAGCCCACAAATGTGTAACTGGACTACTTCTTTAAATTGACACCAGATCCGGTGACCTTTGGGACATGGTTTGACCCCCTTAGGAAAGGGCTATCATCATGAAACGTTCAGATCATTTACAACTCAATAGATTCTACCTTCCTGTAACGTTTCAGCCTGATTGGACCTTGTTTTCACACAAATGAACCCAGAATGATGTGAAATTGTGCTTCGTGCAACATAATTCTGGGTGCCATTTAAAATCCATAAGTGCTAATGACTCCATTCCTTTTAGTGGTAATAGGGGCTGTTAATTGGAGTACTCTAAAACAAACCTGACCTCTCTAGGATATTCAGAAGCCAAGTTATAAGCCCACAAAGGTGTAACTGGACTACTTCTTTAAAGTGACACCAGGCCCGGTGACCTTTGGGACATGGTTTTACCCCCTATAGGAATGTGCAATCATCTTGAAATGTTCAGATCACTTACAACTCAATAGATTCTACCTTCTTGTAACGTTTCAGCCTGATTGGACCTTGTTTTCACACAAATGGACCCAGAATGATGTGAAATTGTGCTTCGTGCAACATAATTCTGGGTGCCATTTACAAACCATAAGTGCTAATGACTCCATTCCTTTTTGTGGTTGTAGGGGCTGTTGATTGGAGTATACTAAAACAAACCTGATCTCTCTAGGACATTCAGAAGCCAAGTTATAAGCCCACAAATGTGTAACTGGACTACTTCTTTAAATTGACACCAGATCCGGTGACCTTTGGGACATAATTTGACCCCCTTAGGAAAGTGCTATCATAATGAAACGATCAGATCACTTACAACTCAATAGGTTCTACCTTCCTGTAACGTTTCAGCCTGATTGGACCTTGTTTTCACACAAATGAACCTAGAATGATGTGAATTTGTGCTTCGTGCAACATAATTCTGGGTGCCATTTAAAAACCATAAGTGCTAATGACTCCATTCCTTTTTGTGGTTGTAGGGGCTGTTGATTGGAGTATACTAAAACAAACCTGATCTCTCTAGGACATTCAGAAGTCAAGTTATAAGCCCACAAATGTGTAACTGGACTACTTCTTTAAATTGACACCAGATCCGGTGACCTTTGGGACATGGTTTGACCCCTTAGGAAAGTGCTATCATCATGAAACGTTCAGATCACTTACAACTCAATAGATTCTACCTTCCTGTAACGTTTCAGCCTGATTGGACCTTGTTTTCACACAAATGAACCCAGAATGATGTGAAATTGTGCTTCGTGCAACATAATTCTGGGTGCCATTTAAAAACCATAAGTGCTAATGACTCCATTCCTTTTAGTGGTAATGGGGGCTGTTAATTGGAGTACTCTAAAAAAACCTGACCTCTCTAGGATATTCAGAAGCCAAGTTATAAGCCCACAAAGGTGTAACTGGACTACTTCTTTAAAGTGACACCAGGCCCGGTGACCTTTGGGACATGGTTTGACCCCCTATAGGGAATGTGCGATCATCATGAAACGTTCAGATCACTTACAACTCAATAGATTCTACCTTCTTGTAACGTTTCAGCCTGATTGGACCTTGTTTTCACACAAATGGACCCAGAATGATGTGAAATTGTGCTTCGTGCAACATAATTCTGGGTGCCATTTACAAACCATAAGTGCTAATGACTCCATTACTTTTTGTGGTTGTAGGGGCTGTTGATTGGAGTACATTAAAACAAACCTGATCTCTCTAGGAAATTCAGAAGCCAAGTTATAAGCCCACAAATGTGTAACTGGACTACTTCTTTAAATTGACACCAGATCCGGTGACCTTTGGGACATGGTTTGACCCCTTAGGAAAGTGCTATCATCATGAAACGTTCAGATCACTTACAACTCAATAGATTCTACCTTCCTGTAACGTTTCAGCCTGATTGGACCTTGTTTTCACACAAATGAACCCAGAATGATGTGAAATTGTGCTTCGTGCAACATAATTCTGGGTGCCATTTAAAAACCATAAGTGCTAATGACTCCATTCCTTTTAGTGGTAATGGGGGCTGTTAATTGGAGTACTCTAAAAAAACCTGACCTCTCTAGGATATTCAGAAGCCAAGTTATAAGCCCACAAAGGTGTAACTGGACTACTTCTTTAAAGTGACACCAGGCACGGTGACCTTTGGGACATGGTTTGACCCCCTATAGGAGTGTGCGATCATCATGAAATGTTCAGATCAATTACAACTCAATAGATTCTACCTTCTTGTAACGTTTCAGCCTGATTGGACCTTGTTTTCACACAAATGGACCCAGAATGATGTGAAATTGTGCTTCGTGCAACATAATTCTGGGTGCCATTTAAAAACCATAAGTGCTAATGACTCCATTCCTTTTTGAGGTTGTAGGGGCTGTTGATTGGAGTACACTAAAACAAACCTGATCTCTCTTGGACATTCAGAAGCCAAGTTATAAGCCCACAAATGTGTAACTGGACTACTTATTTAAATTGACACCAGATCCGGTGACCTTTGGGACATGGTTTGACCCCCTTAGGAAAGTGCTATCATCATGAAACGTTCAGATCACTTACAACTCAATAGATTCTACCTTCCTGTAACGTTTCAGCCTGATTGTACCTTGTTTTCACACAAATGAACCCAGAATGATGTGAAATTGTGCTTCGTGCAAAATAATTCTGGGTGCCATTTACAAACCATAAGTGCTAATGACTCCATTCCTTTTTGTAGTTGTAGGGACTGTTTATTGGAGTACACTAAAATAAACCTGATCTCTCTAGGACATTCAGAAGCCAAGTTATAAGCCCACAAATGTGTAAATGGACTACTTCTTTAAATTGACACCAGATCCGGTTACCTTTGGGACATGGTTTGACCCCCTTAGGAAAGTGCTATCATCATGAAACGTTCAGATCACTTACAACTCAATAGATTCTACCTTCCTGTAACGTTTCAGCCTGATTGGACCTTGTTTTCACACAAATGAACCCAGAATGATGTGAAATTGTGCTTCGTGCAACATAATTCTGGGTGCCATTTACAAACCATAAGTGCTAATGACTCCATTCCTTTTTGTGGTTGTAGGGGCTGTTGATTGGAGTACACTAAAACAAACCTAACCTCTCTAGGACATTCAGAAGCCAAGTTATAAGCCCACAAAGGTGTAACTGGACTACTTCTTTAAAGTGACACCAGGCCCGGTGACCTTTGGGACATGGTTTTACCCCCCATAGGAATGTGTGATCATCTTGAAATGTTCAGATCACTTACAACTCAATAGATTCTACCTTCTTGTAGCGTTTCAGCCTGATTGGACCTTGTTTTCACACAAATGGACCCAGAATGATGTGAAATTGTGCTTCGTGCAACATAATTCTGGGTGCCATTTACAAACCATAAGTGCTAATGACTCCATTCCTTTTTGTGGTTGTAGGGGCTGTTGATTGGAGTACACTAAAACAAACCTGATCTCTCTAGGACATTCAGAAGCCAAGTTATAAGCCCACAAATGTGTAACTGGACTACTTCTTTAAATTGACACCAGATCCGGTGATCTTTGGGACCTGGTTTGACCCCCTTAGGAAAGTGCTATCATCATGAAACGTTCAGATCACTTACAACTCAGTAGATTCTACCTTCCTGTAACATTTCAGCCTGATTGGACCTTGTTTTCACACAAATGAACCCAGAATGATGTGAAATTGTGCTTCGTGCAACATAATTCTGGGTGCCATTTAAAAACCATAAGTGCTAATGACTCCATTCCTTTTTGTGGTTGTAGGGGCTGTTGATTGGAGTACACTAAAACAACCCTGACCTCTATAGGACATTCAGAAGCCAAGTTATAAGCCCACAAATGTGTAACTGGATTACTTTAAAGTGACACCAGATCCGGTGACATTTGGGACATGGTTTGACCCCCTTAGGAAAGTGCTATCATCATGAAACGTTCAGATCACTTACAACTCAATAGATTCTACCTTCCTGTATTGTTTCAGCCTGATTGGACCTTGTTTTCACACAAATGAACCCAGAATGATGTGAAATTGTGCTTCGTGCAACATAATTCTGGGTGCCATTTACAAACCATAAGGCTAATGACTCCATTCCTTTTGTGGTTGTAGGGGCTGTTGATTGGAGTACACTAAAACAAACCTGATCTCCCTAGGACATTCAGAAGCCAAGTTATAAGCCCACAAATGTGTAACTGGACTACTTCTTTAAATTGACACATGATCCGGTGACCTTTGGGACATGGTTTGATCCGCTTAGGAAAGCGCTATAATCATGAAACGTTCAGATCACTTACAACTAAATAGATTCTACCTTCCTGTAACGTTTCAGCCTGATTGGACCTTGTTTTCACACAAATGAACCCAGAATGATGTGAAATTGTGCTTCGTGCAACATATTTCTGGGTGCCATTTACAAACCATAAATGCTAATGACTCCATTCCTTTTTGTGGTTGTAGGGGCTGTTGACTGGAGTACATTAAAACAAACCTGATCTCTCTAGGACATTCAGAAGCCAAGTTATAAGCCCACAAATGTGTAACTGGACTACTTCTTTAAATTGACACCAGATCCGGTGACCTTTGGGACATGGTTTGACCCCCTTAGGAAAGTGCTATCATCATGAAACGTTCAGATCACTTACAACTCAATAGATTCTACCTTCTTGTAACGTATCAGCCTGATTGGACCTTGTTTTCACACAAATGGACCAAGAATGATGTGAAATTGTGCTTCGTGCAACATAATTCTGGGTGCCATTTACAAACCATAAGTGCTAATGACTCCATTCCTTTTTGTGGTTGTAGGGGCTGTTGATTGGAGTATACTAAAATAAACCTGATCTCTCTAGGACATTCAGAAGCCAAGTTATAAGCCCACAAATGTGTAACTGGACTACTTCTTTAAATTGACACCAGATCCGGTGACCTTTGGGACATGGTTTGACCCCCTTAGGAAAGCGCTATCATCATGAAACGTTCAGATCACTTACAACTCAATAGATTCTAGCTTCCAGTAACGTTTCAGCCTGATTGGACCTTGTTTTCACACAAATGAACCCAGAATGATGTGAAATTGTGCTTCGTGCAAAATAATTCTGGGTGCCATTTACAAACCATAAGTGCTAATGACTCCATTCCTTTTTGTGGTTGTAGGGGCTGTTGATTGGAGTACACTAAAACAAACCTAACCTCTCTAGGACATTCAGAAGCCAAGTTATAAGCCCACAAAGGTGTAACTGGACTACTTCTTTAAAGTGACACTTGGCCCGGTGACCTTTGGGACATGGTTTGACCCCCTATAGGAATGCGCGATCATCTTGAAACGTTCAGATCACTTACAACTCAATAGATTCTACCTTCTTGTAGCGTTTCAGCCGGATTGGACCTTGTTTTCACACAAATTGACCCAGAATGATGTGAAATTGTGCTTCGTGCAACATAATTCTGGGTGCCATATACAAACTATAAGTGCTAATGACTCCATTCCTTTTTGTGGTTGTAGGGGCTGTTGATTGGAGTACATTAAAACAAACCTGATCTCTCTAGGACATTCAGAAGCCAAGTTATAAGCCCACAAATGTGTAACTGGACTACTTCTTTAAATTGACACCAGATCCGGTGACCTTTGGGACATGGTTTGACCCCCTTAGGAAAGTGCTATCATCATGAAACGTTCAGATCACTTACAACTCAATAGATTCTACCTTCCTGTAACGTTTCAGCCTTATTGGACCTTGTTTTCACACAAATGGACCCAGAATGATGTGAAATTGTGCTTCGTGCAACATAATTCTGGGTGCCATTTACAAACCATAAGTGCTAATGACTCCATTCCTTTTTGTGGTTGTAGGGGCTGTTGATTGGAGTACACTAAAACAAACCTAACCTCTCTAGGACATTCAGAAGCCAAGTTATAAGCCCACAAAGCTGTAACTGGACTACTTCTTTAAAGTGACACCAGGCCCGGTGACCTTTGGGACATGGTTTTACCCCCTATAGGAATGTGCGATCATCTTGAAACGTTCAGAACACTTACAACTCAATAGATTCTACCTTCTTGTAGCGTTTCAGCCTGATTGGACCTTGTTTTCACACAAATGGACCCAGAATGATGTGAAATTGTGCTTCGTGCAACATAATTCTGGGTGCCATTTACAAACCATAAGTGCTAATGACTCCATTCCTTTTTGTGGTTGTAGGGGCTGTTGATTGGAGTACACTAAAACAAACCTGATCTCTCTAGGACATTCAGAAGCCAAGTTATAAGCCCACAAATGTGTAACTGGACTACTTCTTTAAATTGACACCAGATCCGGTGATCTTTGGGACCTGGTTTGACCCCCTTAGGAAAGTGCTATCATCATGAAACGTTCAGATCACTTACAACTCAGTAGATTCTACCTTCCTGTAACGTTTCAGCCTGATTGGACCTTGTTTTCACACAAATGAACCCAGAATGATGTGAAATTGTCCTTCGTGCAACATAATTCTGGGTGCCATTTAAAAACCATAAGTGCTAATGACTCCATTCCTTTTTGTGGTTGTAGGGGCTGTTGATTGGAGTACACTAAAACAACCCTGACCTCTCTAGGACATTCAGAAGCCAAGTTATAAGCCCACAAATGTGTAACTGGACTACTTCTTTAAAGTGACACCAGATCCGGTGACATTTGGGACATGGTTTGACCCCCTGGGGAAAGTGCTATCATCATGAAACGTTCAGATCACTTACAACTCAATAGATTCTACCTTCCTGTATTGTTTCAGCCTGATTGGACCTTGTTTTCACACAAATGAACCCAGAATGATGTGAAATTGTGCTTCGTGCAACATAATTCTGGGTGCCATTTAAAAACCATAAGTGCTAATGTCTCCATTCCTTTTTGTGGTTGTAGGGGCTGTTGATTGGAGTACACTAAAGCAAACCTGATCGCTCTAGGACATTCAGAAGCCAAGTTATAAGCCCACAAATGTGTAACTGGACTACTTCTTTAAATTGACACCAGATCCGGTGACCTTTGGGACATGGTTTGACCCCCTTAGGAAAGTGCTATCATCATGAAACGTTCAGATCACTTACAACTCAATAGATTCTACCTTCCTGTAACGTTTCAGCCTGATTGGACCTTGTTTTCACACAAATGAACCCAGAATGATGTGAAATTGTGCTTCGTGCAACATAATTCTGGGTGCCATTTACAAACCATAAATGCTAATGACTCCATTCCTTTTTGTGGTTGTAGGGGCTGTTGATTGGAGTACATTAAAACAAACCTGATCTCTCTAGGACATTCAGAAGCCAAGTTATAAGCCCACAAATGTGTAACTGGACTACTTCTTTAAATTGACACCAGATCCGGTGACCTTTGGGACATGGTTTGACCCCCTTAGGAAAGTGCTATCATCATGAAACGTTCAGATCACTTACAACTCAATAGATTCTACCTTCTTGTAACGTATCAGCCTGATTGGACCTTGTTTTCACACAAATGGACCCAGAATGATGTGAAATTGTGCTTCGTGCAACATAATTCTGGGTGCCATTTACAAACCATAAGTGCTAATGACTCCATTCCTTTTTGTAGTTGTAGGGGCTGTTGATTGGAGTATACTAAAACAAACCTGATCTCTCTAGGACATTCAGAAGCCAAGTTATAAGCCCACAAAGGTGTAACTGGACTACTTCTTTAAAGTGACACTTGGCCCGGTGACCTTTGGGACATGGTTTGACCCCCTATAGGAATGTGCGATCATCTTGAAACGTTCAGATCACTTACAACTCAATAGATTCTACCTTCTTGTAGCGTTTCAGCCGGATTGGACCTTGTTTTCACACAAATTGACCCAGAATGATGTGAAATTGTGCTTCGTGCAACATCATTCTGGGTGCCACTTACAAACCATAAGTGCTAATGACTCCATTCCTTTTTGTGGTTGTAGGGGCTGTTGATTGGAGTACACTAAAACAAACCTGATCTCTCTAGGACATTCAGAAGCCAAGTTATAAGCCCACAAATGTGTAACTGGACTACTTCTTTAAATTGACACCAGATCCGGTGATCTTTGGGACATGGTTTGACCCCCTTAGGAAAGTGCTATCATCATGAAACGTTCAGATCACTTACAACTCAGTAGATTCTTCCTTCCTGTAACGTTTCAGCCTGATTGGACCTTGTTTTCACACAAATGAACCCAGAATGATGTGAAATTGTGCTTCGTGCAACATAATTCTGGGTGCCATTTAAAAACCATAAGTGCTAATGTCTCCATTCCTTTTTGTGGTTGTAGGGGCTGTTGATTGGAGTACACTGAAGCAAACCTGATCGCTCTAGGACATTCAGAAGCCAAGTTATAAGCCCACAAATGTGTAACTGGACTACTTCTTTAAATTGACACCAGATCCGGTGACCTTTGGGACATGGTTTGACCACCTTAGGAAAGTGCTATCATCATGAAACGTTCAGATCACTTACAACTCAATAGATTCTACCTTCCTGTAACGTTTCAGCCTGATTGGACCTTGTTTTCACACAAATGAACCCAGAATGATGTGAAATTGTGCTTCGTGCAACAAATTTCTGGGTGCCATTTAAAAACCATAAGTGCTAATGACTCCATTCCTTTTTGTGGTTGTAGGGGCTGTTGATTGGAGTATACTAAAACAAACCTGATCTCTCTAGGACATTCAGAAGCCAAGTTATAAGCCCACAAATGTGTAACTGGACTACTTCTTTAGACACCAGATCCGGTGACCTTTGGGACATGGTTTGACCCCCTTAGGGAAGTGCTATCATCATGAAACGTTCAGATCACTTACAACTTAATAGATTCTACCTTCCTGTAATGTTTCAGCCTGATTGGACCTTGTTTTCACACAAATGGACCCAGAATGATGTGAAATTGTGCTTCGTGCAACATAATTCTGGGTGCCATTTACAAACCATAAGTGCTAATGACTCCATTCCTTTTTGTGGTTGTAGGGGCTGTTGATTGGAGTACACTAAAACAAACCTGATCGCTCTAGTCCATTCAGAAGCCAAGTTATAAGCCCACAAATGTGTAACTGGACTACTTCTTTAAATTGACACCAGATCCGGTGACCTTTGGGACATGGTTTGACCCCCTTAGGAAAGTGCTATCATCATGAAACGTTCAGATCACTTACAACTCAATAGATTCTACCTTCCTGTAACATTTCAGCCTGATTGGACCTTGTTTTCATACAAATGAACCCAGAATGATGTGAAATTGTGCTTCGTGCAACGTAATTCTGGGTGCCATTTACAAACCATAAGTGCTAATGACTCCATTCCTTTTTGTGGTTGAAGGGGCTTTTGATTAGAGTACACTAAAAAAACCTAACCTCTCTAGGACATTCAGAAGCCAAGTTATAAGCCCACAAAGGTGTAACTGGACTACTTCTTTAAAGTGACACCAGGCCCGGTGACATTTGGGACATGGTTTGACCCCCTATAGGCATGTGCGATCATCTTGAAACGTTCAGATCACTTACAACTCAATAGATTCTACCTTCCTGTATTGTTTCAGCCTGATTGGACCTTGTTTTTACACAAATGAACCCAGAATGATGTGAAATTGTGCTTCGTGCAACATAATTCTGGGTGCCATTTAAAAACCATAAGTGCTAATGTCTCCATTCCTTTTTGTGGTTGTAGGGGCTGTTGATTGGAGTACACTAAAACAAACCTGATCGCTCTAGGACATTCAGAAGCCAAGGTTTAAGCCCACAAATGTGTAACTGGACTACTACTTTAAATTGACACCAGATCCGGTGACCTTTGGGACATGGTTTGACCCCCTTAGGAAAGTGCTATCATCATGAAACGTTCAGATCACTTACAACGCAATAGATTCTACCTTCCTGTAACGTTTCAGCCTGATTGGACCTTGTTTTCACACAAATGAACCCAGAATGATGTGAAATTGTGCTTCGTGCAACATAATTCTGGGTGCCATTTAAAAACCATAAGTCTAATGACTCCATTCCTTTTTGTGGTTGTAGGGGCTGTTGATTGGAGTATACTAAAACAAACCTGATATCTCTAGGACATTCAGAAGCCAAGTTATAAGCCCACAAATTTGTAACTGGACTACTTCTTTAGACACCAGATCCGGTGACCTTTGGGACATGGTTTGACCCCCTTAGGGAAGTGCTATCATCATGAAACGTTCAGATCACTTACAACTTAATAGATTCTACCTTCCTGTAATGTTTCAGCCTGATTGGACCTTGTTTTAACACAAATGGACCCAGAATGATGTGAAATTGTGCTTCGTGCAACATAATTCTGGGTGCCATTTACAAACCGCTAATGACTCCATTCCTTTTTGTGGTTGTAGGGGCTGTTGATTGGAGTACACTAAAACAAACCTGACCTCTCTAGGACATTCAGAAGCCAAGTTATAAGCCCACAAATGTGTAACTGGACTACTTCTTTAAAGTGACACCAGATCCGGTGACCTTTGGGACATGGTTTGACCCCCTTAGGAAAGTGCTATCATCATGAAACGTTCAGATCACTTACAACTCAATAGATTCTACCTTCCTGTAACGTTTCAGCCTGATTGGACCTTGTTTTCACACAAATGGACCCAGAATCATGTGAAATTGTGCTTCGTGCAACATAATTCTGGGTGCCATTTAAAAACCATAAGTGCTAATGACTCCATTCCTTTTTGTGGTTGTAGGGGCTGTTGATTGGAGTACACTAAAACAAACCTAACCTCTCTAGGGCATTCAGAAGCCAAGTTATAAGCCCACAAATGTGTAACTGGACTACTTCTTTAAATTGACACCAGATCCGGTGACCTTTGGGACATGGTTTGACCCCCTTAGGAAAGTGCTATCATCATGAAACGTTCAGATCACTTACAACGCAATAGATTCTACCTTCCTGTAACGTTTCAGCCTGATTGGACCTTGTTTTCACACAAATGAACCCAGAATGATGTGAAATTGTGCTTCGTGCAACATAATTCTGGGTGCCATTTACAAACCATAAATGCTAATGACTCCATTCCTTTTTGTGGTTGTAGGGGCTGTTGATTGGAGTACATTAAAACAAACCTGATCTCTCTAGGACATTCAGAAGCCAAGTTATAAGCCCACAAATGTGTAACTGGACTACTTCTTTAAATTGACACCAGATCCGGTGACCTTTGGGACATGGTTTGACCCCCTTAGGAAAGTGCTATCATCATGAAACATTCAGATCACTTACAACTCAATAGATTCTACCTTCTTGTAACGTATCAGCCTGATTGGACCTTGTTTTCACACAAATGGACCCAGAATGATGTGAAATTGTGCTTCGTGCAACATAATTCTGGGTGCCATTTACAAACCATAAGTGCTAATGACTCCATTCCTTTTTGTAGTTGTAGGGGCTGTTGATTGGAGTATACTAAAACAAACCTGATCTCTCTAGGACATTCAGAAGCCAAGTTATAAGCCCACAAAGGTGTAACTGGACTACTTCTTTAAAGTGACACTTGGCGCGGTGACCTTTGGGACATGGTTTGACCCCCTATAGGAATGTGCGATCATCTTGGAACGTTCAGATCACTTACAACTCAATAGATTCTACCTTCTTGTAGCGTTTCAGCCGGATTGGACCTTGTTTTAACACAAATTGACCCAGAATGATGTGAAATTGTGCTTCGTGCAACATAATTCTGGGTGCCACTTACAAACCATAAGTGCTAATGACTCCATTCCTTTTTGTGGTTGTAGGGGCTGTTGATTGGAGTACCATAAAACAAACCTGATCTCTCTAGGACATTCAGAAGCCAAGTTATAAGCCCACAAATGTGTAACTGGACTACTTCTTTAAATTGACACCAGATCCGGTGATCTTTGGGACATGGTTTGACCCCCTTAGGAAAGTGCTATCATCATGAAACGTTCAGATCACTTACAACTCAGTAGATTCTACCTTCCTGTAACGTTTCAGCCTGATTGGACCTTGTTTTCACACAAATGAACCCAGAATGATGTGAAATTGTGCTTCGTGCAACATAATTCTGGGTGCCATTTAAAAACCATAAGTGCTAATGTCTCCATTCCTTTTTGTGGTTGTAGGGGCTGTTGATTGGAGTACACTAAAACAAACCTAACCTCTCTAGGGCATTCAGAAGCCAAGTTATAAGCCCACAAATGTGTAACTGGACTACTTCTTTAAATTGACACCAGATCCGGTGACCTTTGGGACATGGTTTGACCCCCTTAGGAAAGTGCTATCATCATGAAACGTTCAGATCACTTACAACGCAATAGATTCTACCTTCCTGTAACGTTTCAGCCTGATTGGACCTTGTTTTCACACAAATGAACCCAGAATGATGTGAAATTGTGCTTCGTGCAACATAATTCTGGGTGCCATTTACAAACCATAAATGCTAATGACTCCATTCCTTTTTGTGGTTGTAGGGGCTGTTGATTGGAGTACATTAAAACAAACCTGATCTCTCTAGGACATTCAGAAGCCAAGTTATAAGCCCACAAATGTGTAACTGGACTACTTCTTTAAATTGACACCAGATCCGGTGACCTTTGGGACATGGTTTGACCCCCTTAGGAAAGTGCTATCATCATGAAACGTTCAGATCACTTACAACTCAATAGATTCTACCTTCTTGTAACGTATCAGCCTGATTGGACCTTGTTTTCACACAAATGGACCCAGAATGATGTGAAATTGTGCTTCGTGCAACATAATTCTGGGTGCCATTTACAAACCATAAGTGCTAATGACTCCATTCCTTTTTGTAGTTGTAGGGGCTGTTGATTGGAGTATACTAAAACAAACCTGATCTCTCTAGGACATTCAGAAGCCAAGTTATAAGCCCACAAAGGTGTAACTGGACTACTTCTTTAAAGTGACACTTGGCGCGGTGACCTTTGGGACATGGTTTGACCCCCTATAGGAATGTGCGATCATCTTGGAACGTTCAGATCACTTACAACTCAATAGATTCTACCTTCTTGTAGCGTTTCAGCCGGATTGGACCTTGTTTTCACACAAATTGACCCAGAATGATGTGAAATTGTGCTTCGTGCAACATAATTCTGGGTGCCACTTACAAACCATAAGTGCTAATGACTCCATTCCTTTTTGTGGTTGTAGGGGCTGTTGATTGGAGTACACTAAAACAAACCTGATCTCTCTAGGACATTCAGAAGCCAAGTTATAAGCCCACAAATGTGTAACTGGACTACTTCTTTAAATTGACACCAGATCCGGTGATCTTTGGGACATGGTTTGACCCCCTTAGGAAAGTGCTATCATCATGAAACGTTCAGATCACTTACAACTCAGTAGATTCTACCTTCCTGTAACGTTTCAGCCTGATTGGACCTTGTTTTCACACAAATGAACCCAGAATGATGTGAAATTGTGCTTCGTGCAACATAATTCTGGGTGCCATTTAAAAACCATAAGTGCTAATGTCTCCATTCCTTTTTGTGGTTGTAGGGGCTGTTGATTGGAGTACACTAAAGCAAACCTGATCGCTCTAGGACATTCAGAAGCCAAGTTATAAGCCCACAAATGTGTAACTGGTCTACTTCTTTAAATTGACACCAGATCCGGTGACCTTTGGGACATGGTTTGACCCCCTTAGGAAAGTGCTATCATCATGAAACGTTCAGATCACTTACAACTCAATAGATTCTACCTTCCTGTAACGTTTCAGCCTGATTGGACCTTGTTTTCACACAAATGAACCCAGAATGATGTGAAATTGTGCTTCGTGCAACAAAATTCTGGGTGCCATTTAAAAACCATAAGTGCTAATGACTCCATTCCTTTTTGTGGTTGTAGGGGCTGTTGATTGGAGTATACTAAAACAAACCTGATCTCTCTAGGACATTCAGAAGCCAAGTTATAAGCCCACAAATGTGTAACTGGACT
Source organism: Nothobranchius furzeri (assembly GCF_043380555.1). Taxonomy (NCBI): domain Eukaryota; kingdom Metazoa; phylum Chordata; class Actinopteri; order Cyprinodontiformes; family Nothobranchiidae; genus Nothobranchius; species Nothobranchius furzeri. The sequence continues at coordinate 14,853,413 of NC_091756.1, forward strand.
ACTTCTTTAGACACCAGATCCGGTGACCTTTGGGACATGGTTTGACCCCCTTAGGGAAGTGCTATCATCATGAAACGTTCAGATCACTTACAACTTAATAGATTCTACCTTCCTGTAATGTTTCAGCCTGATTGGACCTTGTTTTCACACAAATGGACCCAGAATGATGTGAAATTGTGCTTCGTGCAACATAATTCTGGGTGCCATTTACAAACCATAAGTGCTAATGACTCCATTCCTTTTTGTGGTTGTAGGGGCTGTTGATTGGAGTATACTAAAACAAACCTGATCTCTCTAGGACATTCAGAAGCCAAGTTATAAGCCCACAAATTTGTAACTGGACTACTTCTTTAGACACCAGATCCGGTGACCTTTGGGACATGGTTTGACCCCCTTAGGGAAGTGCTATCATCATGAAACGTTCAGATCACTTACAACTTAATAGATTCTACCTTCCTGTAATGTTTCAGCCTGATTGGACCTTGTTTTAACACAAATGGACCCAGAATGATGTGAAATTGTGCTTCGTGCAACATAATTCTGGGTGCCATTTACAAACCATAAGTGCTAATGACTCCATTCCTTTTTGTAGTTGTAGGGGCTGTTGATTGGAGTATACTAAAACAAACCTGATCTCTCTAGGACATTCAGAAGCCAAGTTATAAGCCCACAAAGGTGTAACTGGACTACTTCTTTAAAGTGACACTTGGCGCGGTGACCTTTGGGACATGGTTTGACCCCCTATAGGAATGTGCGATCATTTTGAAACGTTCAGATCACTTACAACTCAATAGATTCTACCTTCTTGTAGCGTTTCAGCCGGATTGGACCTTGTTTTCACACAAATTGACCCAGAATGATGTGAAATTGTGCTTCGTGCAACATAATTCTGGGTGCCACTTACAAACCATAAGTGCTAATGACTCCATTCCTTTTTGTGGTTGTAGGGGCTGTTGATTGGAGTACACTAAAACAAACCTGATCTCTCTAGGACATTCAGAAGCCAAGTTATAAGCCCACAAATGTGTAACTGGACTACTTCTTTAAATTGACACCAGATCCGGTGATCTTTGGGACATGGTTTGACCCCCTTAGGAAAGTGCTATCATCATGAAACGTTCAGATCACTTACAACTCAGTAGATTCTACCTTCCTGTAACGTTTCAGCCTGATTGGACCTTGTTTTCACACAAATGAACCCAGAATGATGTGAAATTGTGCTTCGTGCAACATAATTCTGGGTGCCATTTAAAAACCATAAGTGCTAATGTCTCCATTCCTTTTTGTGGTTGTAGGGGCTGTTGATTGGAGTACACTAAAGCAAACCTGATCGCTCTAGGACATTCAGAAGCCAAGTTATAAGCCCACAAATGTGTAACTGGACTACTTCTTTAAATTGACACCAGATCCGGTGACCTTTGGGACATGGTTTGACCCCCTTAGGAAAGTGCTATCATCATGAAACGTTCAGATCACTTACAACTCAATAGATTCTACCTTCCTGTAACGTTTCAGCCTGATTGGACCTTGTTTTCACACAAATGAACCCAGAATGATGTGAAATTGTGCTTCGTGCAACAAAATTCTGGGTGCCATTTAAAAACCATAAGTGCTAATGACTCCATTCCTTTTTGTGGTTGTAGGGGCTGTTGATTGGAGTATACTAAAACAAACCTGATCTCTCTAGGACATTCAGAAGCCAAGTTATAAGCCCACAAATGTGTAACTGGACTACTTCTTTAGACACCAGATCCGGTGACCTTTGGGACATGGTTTGACCCCCTTAGAGAAGTGCTATCATCATGAAACGTTCAGATCACTTACAACTTAATAGATTCTACCTTCCTGTAATGTTTCAGCCTGATTGGACCTTGTTTTCACACAAATGGACCCAGAATGATGTGAAATTGTGCTTCGTGCAACATAATTCTGGGTGCCATTTACAAACCATAAGTGCTAATGACTCCATTCCTTTTTGTGGTTGTAGGGGCTGTTGATTGGAGTACACTAAAACAAACCTGATCTCTCTAGGACATTCAGAAGCCAAGTTATAAGCCCACAAATGTGTAACTGGACTACTTCTTTAAAGTGACACCAGATCCGGTGACCTTTGGGACATGGTTTGACCCCCTTAGGAAAGTGCTATCATCATGAAACGTTCAGATCACTTACAACTCAATAGATTCTACCTTCCTGTAACGTTTCAGCCTGATTGGACCTTGTTTTCACACAAATGGACCCAGAATCATGTGAAATTGTGCTTCGTGCAACATAATTCTGGGTGCCATTTAAAAACCATAAGTGCTAATGACTCCATTCCTTTTTGTGGTTGTAGGGGCTGTTGATTGGAGTACACTAAAACAACCCTGATCTCTCTAGGACATTCAGAAGCCAAGTTATAAGCCCACAAAGGTGTAACTGGACTACTTCTTTAAATTGACACCAGATCCGGTGACCTTTGGGACATGGTTTGACCCCCTTAGGAAAGTGCTATCATCATGAAACGTTCAGATCACTTACAACTCAATAGATTCTACCTTCTTGTAACGTATAAGCCTGATTGGACCTTGTTTTCACACAAATGGACCCAGAATGATGTGAAATTGTGCTTCGTGCAACATAATTCTGGGTGCCATTTACAAACCATAAGTGCTAATGACTCCATTCCTTTTTGTACTTGTAGGGGCTGTTGATTGGAGTATACTAAAACAAACCTGATCTCTCTAGGACATTCAGAAGCCAAGTTATAAGCCCACAAAGGTGTAACTGGACTACTTCTTTAAAGTGACACTTGGCGCGGTGACCTTTGGGACATGGTTTGACCCCCTATAGGAATGTGCGATCATCTTGAAACGTTCAGATCACTTACAACTCAATAGATTCTACCTTCTTGTAGCGTTTCAGCCGGACTGGACCTTGTTTTCACACAAATTGACCCAGAATGATGTGAAATTGTGCTTCGTGCAACATAATTCTGGGTGCCATTTACAAACCGCTAATGACTCCATTCCTTTTTGTGGTTGTAGGGGCTGTTGATTGGAGTACACTAAAACAAACCTGACCTCTCTAGGACATTCAGAAGCCAAGTTATAAGCCCACAAATGTGTAACTGGACTACTTCTTTAAAGTGACACCAGATCCGGTGACCTTTGGGACATGGTTTGACCCCCTTAGGAAAGTGCTATCATCATGAAACGTTCAGATCACTTACAACTCAATAGATTCTACCTTCCTGTAACGTTTCAGCCTGATTGGACCGTGTTTTCACACAAATGGACCCAGAATCATGTGAAATTGTGCTTCGTGCAACATAATTCTGGGTGCCATTTAAAATCCATAAGTGCTAATGACTCCATTCCTTTTTGTGGTTGTAGGGGCTGTTGATTGGAGTACACTAAAACAAACCTAACCTCTCTAGGACATTCAGAAGCCAAGTTATAAGCCCACAAAGGTGTAACTGGACTACTTCTTTAAAGTGACACCTGATCCGGTGACCTTTGGGACATTGTTTGACCCCCTTAGGAAAGTGCTATCATCATGAAACGTTCAGATCACTTACAACTCAATAGATTCTACCTTCCTGTAACGTTTCAGCCTGATTGGACCTTGTTTTCACACAAATGGACCCAGAATGATGTGAAATTGTGCTTCGTGCAACATAATTCTGGGTGCCATTTAAAAACCATAAGTGCTAATGACTCCATTCCTTTTTGTGGTTGTAGGGGCTGTTGATTGGAGTACACTAAAATAAACCTGATCTCTCTAGGACATTCAGAAGCCAAGTTATAAGCCCACAAATGTGTAACTGGACTACTTCTTTAAAGTGACACCAGGCCCGGTGACCTTTGGGACATGGTTTTACCCCCTATAGGAATGTGCGATCATCTTGAAACGTTCAGATCACTTACAACTCAATAGATTCTACCTTCTTGTAGCGTTTCAGCCTGATTGGACCTTGTTTTCACACAAATGGACCCAGAAGGATGTGAAATTGTGCTTCGTGCAACATAATTCTGGGTGCCATTTAAAAACCATAAGTGCTAATGACTCCATTCCTTTTTGTGGTTGTAGGGGCTGTTGATTGGAGTACACTAAAACAAACCTGATCTCTCTAGGACATTCAGAAGCCAAGTTATAAGCCCACACATGTGTAACTGGACTACTTCTTTAAATTGACACCAGATCCGGTGACCTTTGGGACATGGTGTGACCCCCTTAGGAAAGTGCTATCATCATGAAACGTTCAGATCACTTACAACTCAATAGATTCTACCTTCCTGGAACGTTTCAGCCTGATTGGACCTTGTTTTCACACAAATGGACCCAGAATGATGTGAAATTGTGCTTCGTGCAACATAATTCTGGGTGCCATTTACAAACCATAAGTGCTAATGACTCCATTCCTTTTTGTGGTTGTAGGGGCTGTTGATTGGAGTACACTAAAACAACCCTGACCTCTCTAGGACATTCAGAAGCCAAGTTATAAGCCCACAAATGTGTAACTGGACTACTTCTTTAAAGTGACACCAGATCCGGTGACCTTTGGGACATGGTTTGACCCCCTTAGGAAAGTGCGATCATCATGAAACGTTCAGATCACTTACAACTCAATAGATTCTACCTTCCTGTATTGTTTCAGCCTGATTGGACCTTGCTTTCACACAAATGAACCCAGAATGATGTGAAATTGTGCTTCGTGCAACATAATTCTGGGTGCCATTTAAAAACCATAAGTGCTAATGTCTCCATTCCTGTTTGTGGTTGTAGGGGCTGTTGATTGGAGCACACTAAAGCAAACCTGATCGCTCTAGGACATTCAGAAGCCAAGTTATAAGCCCACAAATGTGTAACTGGACTACTTCTTTAAATTGACACCAGATCCGGTGACCTTTGGGACATTGTTTGACCCCCTTAGGAAAGTGCTATCATCATGAAACGTTCAGATCACTTACAACTCAATAGATTCTACCTTCCTGTAACGTTTCAGCCTGATTGGACCTTGTTTTCACACAAATGAACCCAGAATGATGTGAAATTGTGCTTCGTGCAACATAATTCTGGGTGCCATTTAAAAACCATAAGTGCTAATGACTCCATTCCTTTTTGTGGTTGTAGGGGCTGTTGATTGGAGTATACTAAAACAAACCTGATCTCTCTAGGACATTCAGAAGCCAAGTTATAAGCCCACAAATGTGTAACTGGACTACTTCTTTAGACACCAGATCCGGTGACCTTTGGGACATGGTTTGACCCCCTTAGGAAAGTGCTATCATCATGAAACCTTCAGATCACATACAACTCAATAGATTCTACCTTCATGTAACGTTTCAGCCTGATTGGACCTTGTTTTCACACAAATGAACCCAGAATGATGTGAAATTGTGCTTCGTGCAACATAATTCTGGGTGCCATTTAAAAGCCATAAGTGCTAATGACTCCATTCCTTTTTGTGGTTGTAGGGGCTGTTGATTGGAGTACACTAAAACAAACCTGATCGCTCTAGGACCTTCAGAAGCCAAGTTATAAGCCCACAAATGTGTAACTGGACTACTTATTTAAATTGACACCAGATCCGGTGACCTTTGGGACATGGTTTGACCCCCTTAGGAAAGTGCTATCATCATTAAACGTTCAGATCACTTACAACTCAATAGATTCTACCTTCCTGTAACGTTTCAGCCTGATTGGACCTTGTTTTCACACAAATGAACCCAGAATGATGTGAAATTGTGCTTCGTGCAACATAATTCTGGGTGCCATTTACAAACCATAAGTGCTAATGACTCCATTCCTTTTTGTGGTTGTAGGGGCTGTAGATTGGAGTACACTAAAACAAACCTAACCTCTCTAGGACATTCAGAAGCCAAGTTATAAGCCCACAAAGGTGTAACTGGACTACTTCTTTAAATTGACACCAGATCCGGTGACTTTTGGGACATGGTTTGACCCCCTTAGGAAAGTGCTATCATCATGAAATGTTCAGATCACTTACAACTCAATAGATTCTACCTTCTTGTAACGTTTCAGCCTGATTGGACCTTGTTTTCACACAAATGGACCCAGAATGATGTGAAATAGTGCTTCGTGCAACATAATTCTGGGTGCCATTTACAAACCATAAGTGCTAATGACTCCATTCCTTTTTGTGGTTGTAGGGGCTGTTGATTGGAGTACACTAAAATAAACTTGATCTCTCTAGGACATTCAGAAGCCAAGTTATAAGCCCACACATGTGTAACTGGACTACTTCTTTAAATTGACACCAGATCCGGTGACCTTTGGGACATGGTTTGACCCCCTTAGGAAAGTGCTATCATCATGAAACGTTCAGATCACTTACAACTCAATAGATTCTACCTTCCTGTAACGTTTCAGCCTGATTGGACCTTTTTTTCACACAAATGGACCCAGAATGATGTGAAATAGTGCTTCGTGCAACATAATTCTGGGTGCCATTTACAAACCATAAGTGATAATGACTCCATTCCTTTTTGTGGTTGTAGGGGCTGTTGATTGGAGTACACTAAAATAAACCTGATCTCTCTAGGACATTCAGAAGCCAAGTTATAAGCCCACAAATGTGTAACTGGACTACTTCTTTAAATTGACACCAGATCCAGTGACCTTTGTGACATGGTTTGACCCCCTTAGGAAAGTGCTATCATCATGAAACGTTCAGATCACTTACAACTCAATAGATTCTACCTTCCTTCCTGTTATCTCTCGATACTTTCATTCGTATCCGAGCGTATGCAGAATCTACGGATCTGGTGAAGTTGCTTGTCACTAGCTTGCGCACGTTTGATATGGCACTTTGTGCGAGACTCACACAACCTGCAGTGGCGACCGTCGCGTCAGTGCAAAGTTTTTCCGATATATCGCTCGCAACATCGTTTGTCATTTGCTGTACTCTGCGCACAATGGCCGCGAGGTCGCGGAGAGGGTTTTCTTTACGAGTTGTGTAATATCCGCTGACTTGCCGATTCAATTCTGGTGGCGCTGACCCAAACGAGAACGCTTTTAAGGCGCATGTCGTGGTAACTCTGGTAGCGCCGTGGTTGACGAGGACGATCATCTTTAGCAATTGTTCATCTCGAAGCGCAACGATGGTGAGGGCGACGGGTTGGCCGGTTTCGCCTTCAGGCCACTCGGTTGCCGCTAGATTGCCCAATGCCACACACGCAGACGAACCCTGTACACACTCAATGACCCGTGTGCGATCGTTGATTTCTGCTAGTACGTTTGCTAGTTCTACGTGCTTCCACGGATCGGGCGTGGGCACGCGCTTGTTTTAGAGGCGTTTTCGCGCAGCCTCTACCCTGCACGACCGCTCGTGGCCGCACTAGCTATATTTATCTTTATTTGTTTCACACACACACACACACACACACACACACACACACACACACACACACACACACACACACACACACACACACACACACAGGCCCTTGCGTGCAAACCCCGGTCAGGCCTGCAGTGTACACATCAGACATGATGTTCTTTCACAGAACTGAGGTTGTTCATTACTAAATGACTTTTACAGGAATATTGTTATTATACTATTCAACAGGTTGATCATAATAATGTGTATTAAACCCACAACCCAGCACTGAGGACAGAGGGACTTTATTTAAATTAGTACTTAATGGAAACGATACATAATGATACATAAGAGCCATGTCATACATTCAGCCTAGGAATAGTAGCATTGTGCACTATTAAATATATACACATCAATTGCTCGAATCCCATTGTTGCAAAGTAAAACTCTAATAAAACTCTAGTCTGACATCAACAGAGGAGACTTAGTGTATGTACTACAAATACAGCATTAGGATTTCGAGTGGACCGTGCACCTTGTGAACCATCAGAGGCTTATGACGCAACATATCTTCCAGTTGCTATTAGACAAGTTATAATTCTCGACCATTTTTCGGAACTGGTTTCTTGGGTCCGTGAGTAAATGCCAAATGAGATGATAGTCCTTAAGTAAGTTCCTGGCGATCCCATGTCACGCTCTTGCCCATCAGCCGGTGAACGCTGAGACGGAACTCGATGAGAGCGATGTATTTTTTAAGTGCTCCGAATGTATTTCTAACAAGCGTGCGATTCACTTCGTGAGTAAACCGCAGCTGCAGCTGATTCAAACAGTCGAGCCAACTTTCTACATCACAATATGCGTTTTGTAGTTAGTCGAGTTACCTTTTGTGTGGCACATGCATGGGTCGTTAGCGTCCAGCTCCCAGCTTATAGAGTCCTGTATTGACACAGACGTCAATACATCTCGATGTCATGCAACACACAAAGTCTGTCGTATACAGGTGGGTTAACACATGTACGATACCTTTTGTGTGGTGCATGCACGGGTCGTTAGCGTCCAGCTCCCGGCTTATAGAGTCCTGTATTGACACAGACGTCAATACATCTCGATGTCAAGCAACACACAAAGTCTGTCGCATACAGGTGGGTTAACACACATGTACGATGTGTGCGATGGCGCGCCCGTTTACAATGGGACACGACGATGATCATTGTTAACCAAACTACTTTAAAGAAGTAGTCCAGTTACACATTTGTGGGCTTATAACTTGGCTTCTGAATGTCCTAGAGCGATCAGGTTTGTTTTAGTGTACTCCAATCAACAGCCCCTACAACCACAAAAAGGAATGGAGTCATTAGCACTTATGGTTTTTAAATGGCACCCAGAATTATGTTGCACGAAGCACAATTTCACATCATTCTGGGTTCATTTGTGTGAAAACAAGGTCCAATCAGGCTGAAACGTTACAGGAAGGTAGAATCTATTGAGTTGTAAGTGATCTGAACGTTTCATGATGATAGCACTTTCCTAAGGGGGTCAAACCATGTCCCAAAGGTCACCGGGCCTGGTGTCACTTTAAAGAAGTAGTCCAGTTACACATTTGTGGGCTTATAACTTGGCTTCTGAATGTCCTAGAGAGGTCAGGTTTGTTTTAGTGTACTCCAATCAACAGCCCCTACAACCACAAAAAGGAATGGAGTCATTAGCACTTATGGTTTGTAAATGGCACCCAGAATTATGTTGCACGAAGCACAATTTCACATCATTCTGGGTTCATTTGTGTGAAAACAAGGTCCAATCAGGCTGAAACGTTACAGGAAGGTAGAATCTATTGAGTTGTAAGTGATCTGAACGTTTCATGATGATAGCCCTTTCCTAAGGGGGTCAAACCATGTCCCAAAGGTCACCGGATCTGGTGTCAATTTAAAGAAGTAGTCCAGTTACACATTTGTGGGCTTATAACTTGGCTTCTGAATGTCCTAGAGAGGTCAGGTTTGTTTTAGTGTACTCCAATCAACAGCCCTACAACCACAAAAAGGAATGGAGTCATTAGCACTTATGGTTTGTAAATATCACCCAGAATTATGTTGCACGAAGCACAATTTCACATCATTCTGGGTCCATTTGTGTTAAAACAAGGTCCAATCAGGCTGAAACATTACAGGAAGGTAGAATCTATTAAGTTGTAAGTGATCTGAACGTTTCATGATGATAGCACTTCCCTAAGGGGGTCAAACCATGTCCCAAAGGTCACCGGATCTGGTGTCTAAAGAAGTAGTCCAGTTACAAATTTGTGGGCTTATAACTTGGCTTCTGAATGTCCTAGAGAGATCAGGTTTGCTTTAGTATACTCCAATCAACAGCCCCTACAACCACAAAAAGGAATGGAGTCATTAGACTTATGGGTTTTAAATGGCACCCAGAATTATGTTGCACGAAGCACAATTTCACATCATTCTGGGTTCATTTGTGTGAAAACAAGGTCCAATCAGGCTGAAACGTTACAGGAAGGTAGAATCTATTGCGTTGTAAGTGATCTGAACGTTTCATGATGATAGCACTTTCCTAAGGGGGTCAAACCATGTCCCAAAGGTCACCGGATCTGGTGTCAATTTAAAGAAGTAGTCCAGTTACACATTTGTGGGCTTAAACCTTGGCTTCTGAATGTCCTAGAGCGATCAGGTATGTTTTAGTGTACTCCAATCAACAGCCCCTACAACCACAAAAAGGAATGGAGACATTAGCACTTATGGTTTTTAAATGGCACCCAGAATTATGTTGCACGAAGCACAATTTCACATCATTCTGGGTTCATTTGTGTAAAAACAAGGTCCAATCAGGCTGAAACGTTACAGGAAGGTAGAATCTATTGAGTTGTAAGTGATCTGAACGTTTCATGATGATAGCACTTTCCTAAGGGGGTCAAACCATGTCCCAAAGGTCACCGGATCTGGTGTCAATTTAAAGAAGTAGTCCAGTTACACATTTGTGGGCTTATAACTTGGCTTCTGAATGTCCTAGAGAGATCAGGTTTATTTTAGTGTACTCCAATCAACAGCCCCTACAACCACAAAAAGGAATGGAGTCATTAGCACTTATGGTTTTTAAATGGCACCCAGAATTATGTTGCACAAAGCACAATTTCACATCATTCTGGGTCCATTTGTGTGAAAACAAGGTCCAATCAGGCTGAAACGCTACAAGAAGGTAGAGTCTATTGAGTTGTAAGTGATCTGAACGTTTCAAGATGATCGCACATTCCTATAGGGGGTAAAACCATGTCCCAAAGGTCACCGGGCCTGGTGTCACTTTAAAGAAGTAGTCCAGTTACACCTTTGTTGGCTTTTAACTTGGCTTCTGAATGTCCTAGAGAGGTTAGGTTTGTTTTAGTGTTCTCCAATCAACAGCCCCCACAACCACAAAAAGGAATGGAGTCATTAGCACTTATGGTTTGTAAATGGCACCCAGAATTCTGTTGCACGAAGCACAATTTCACATCATTCTGGGTTCATTTGTGTGAAAACAAGGTCCAATAAGGCTGAAACGTTACAGGAAGTTAGAATCTATTGAGTTGTAAGTGATCTGAACGTTTCATGATGATAGCACTTTCCTAAGGGGGTCAAACCATGTCCCAAAGGTCACCGGATCTGGTGTCAATTTAAAGAAGTAGTCCAGTTACACATTTGGGGGCTTATAACTTGGCTTCTGAAAGTCCTAGAGAGATCAGGTTTGTTTTAATGTACTCCAATCAACAGCCCCTACAACCACAAAAAGGAATGGAGTCATTAGCCCTTATGGTTTGTAAATGGCACCCAGAATTATGTTGCACGAAGCACAATTTCACATCATTCTGGGTCCATTTGTGTGAAAACAAGGTCCAATCAGGCTGAAACGCTACAAGAAGGTAGAATCTATTGAGTTGTAAGTGATCTGAACATTTCAAGATGATCGCACATTCCTATAGGGGGTCAAACCATGTCCCAAAGGTCACCGGGCCTGGTGTCACTTTAAAAAAGTAGTCCAGTTACACCTTTGTGGGCTTATAACTTGGCTTCTGAATGTCCTAGAGAGGTTAGGTTTGTTTTAGTGTACTCCAATCAACATCCCCTACAACCTCAAAAAGGAATGGAGTCATTAGCACTTATGGTTCTTAAATGGCACCCAGAATTATGCTGCACGAAGCACAATTTCACATCATTCTGGGTTCATTTGTGTGAAAATAAGGTCCAATCAGGCTGAAACGTTACAGGAAGATAGAATCATATTGAGTTGTAAGAGATCTGAACGTTTCATGATGATAGCACTTTCCTAAGGGGGTCAAACCATGTCCCAAAGGTCACCGGATCTGGTGTCAATTTAAAGAAGTAGTCCAGTTACACATTTGTGGGCTTATAACTTGGCTTCTGAATGTCCTAGAGAGATCAGGTTTGTTTTAATGTACTCCAACCAACAGCCCCTACACCCACAAAAAGGAATGGAGTCATTAGCATTTATGGTTTGTAAATGGCACCCAGAATTATGTTGCACGAAGCACAATTTCACATCATTCTGGGTTCATTTGTGTGAAAACAAGGTCCAATCAGGCTGAAACGTTACAGGAAGGTAGAATCTATTTAGTAGTAAGTGATCTGAACGTTTCATGATGATAGCACTTTCCTAAGGGGGTCAAACCATGTCGCAAATGTCACCGGATCTGGTGTCAATTTAAAGAAGTAGTCCAGTTACACATTTGTGGGCTTATAACTTGGCTTCTGAATGTCCTAGAGATATCAGGTTTGTTTTAATGTACTCCAATCAACAGCCCCTACAACCACAAAAAGGAATGGAGTCATTAGCACTTATGGTATGTAAATGGCACCCAGAATTATGTTGCACGAAGCACAATTTCACATCATTCTGGGTTCATTTGTGTGAAAACAAGGTCCAATCAGGCTGAAACGTTACAGGAAGGTAGAATCTATTGAGTTGTAAGTGATCTGAATGTTTCATGATGATAGCACTTTCCTAAGGGGGTCAAACCATGTCCCAAAGGTCACCGGATCTGGTGTCAATTTAAAGAAGTAGTCCAGTTACACATTTGTGGGCTTATAACTTGGCTTCTGAATGTCCTAGAGAGATCAGGTTTGTTTTAATGTACTCCAATCAAGAGCCCCTACAAACACAAAAAGGAATGGAGTCATTAGCACTTATGGTTTGTAAATGGCACCCAGAATTATGTTGCACGATGCACAATTTCACATCATTCTGGGTCCATTTGTGTGAAAACAAGGTCCAATCAGGCTGAAACGCTACAAGAAGGTAGAATCTATTGAGTTGTAAGTGATCTGAACTTTTCAAGATGATCGCACATTCCTATAGGGGGTAAAACCATTTCCCAAAGGTCACCGGGCCTGGTGTCACTTTAAAGAAGTAGTCCAGTTACACCTTTGTGGGCTTATAACTTGGCTTCTGAATGTCCTAGAGAGATCAGGTTTGTTTTAATGTACTCCAATCAACAGCCCCTACAACCACAAAAAGGAATGGAGATATTAGCACTTATGGTTTGTAAATGGCACCCAGAATTATGTTGCACGAAGCACAATTTCACATCATTCTGAGTTCATTTGTGTGAAAACAAGGTCCAATCAGGCTGAAACGTTACAGGAAGGTAGAATCTACTGAGTTGTAAGTGATCTGAACGTTTCATGATGATAGCACTTTCCTAATGGGGTCAAACCATGTCCCAAAGGTCACCGGAACTGGTGTCAATTTAAAGAAGTAGTCCAGTTACACATTTGTGGGCTTATAACTTGGCTTCTGAATGTCAGAAGCCCCCTTCAGACAGGCCATGAAAAACGGAAATGTTCCGGAATCTGTCCGTACGACCTTTCTGTCTGAATACAAACATCCGGATAATGTGTTCCGGAATTTATCCGGACGAAGCCCCTAGTAACAGGTCCGGACTTGTTACGGACAGGGTGGCTGTTTCAGACTGGTGAGGTAAAGTTCCGGACAAGAGGGAGGGGGAGGAGGAGGGGACCGGGGGATGCCGTGCGCACCTATAGCTCGCTGCTGTAGCATGCGGCGAACCACGGCAGCTCGCCTCCTACGGTACCGCCTAGACGCGCGACGGAGCGCTTCACACCGCTTCAGTGATTCCTTTAACCATTGAGCTTCATCATCCAGGTCTCTTATGCGTCTTCGTGTGCGCAGAATTATGCTTAAGCGCCTCGTGATTTTTATCTTGAGAGGCGCTATAGAAATGATGTTTTCTTCTTCTTCTTCTTCTTAACATGAGTCCAATTCTCTCTCCCCCCACCACCACCCCGCCGCCGTCAGACATCTGGAACTTTTCCCTGCTGTGTGAACGCAGCCGAAAGGACAAGTTCCGGTACAAAAGTGGTGTGTCTGAAAACACAGTTCCAGTTAAAAACCGGATTGAATTGTCCACAAATGTCCCAGAATGTCAGTCTGAAAAGGGCTCTAGAGAGATCAGGTTTGTTTTAGCGTACTCCAATTAACAGCCCCCATTATCCCAAAAAAGGAATGGAGTCATTAGCACTTATGGTTTTTAAATGGCACCCAGAATTATGTTGCACGAAGCACAATTTCACATCATTCTGGGTTCATTTGTGTGAAAACAAGGTCCAATCAGGCTGAAACGTTACAGGAAGGTAGAATCTATTGAGTTGCAAGTGATCTGAACGTTTCATGATGATAGCACTTTCCTAAGGGGGTCAAACCATGTCCCAAAAGTCACCGGATCTGGTGTCAATTTAAAGAAGTAGTCCAGTTACACATTTGTGGGCTTATAACTTGGCGTCTGAATGTCCTAGAGAGATCAGGTTTGTTTTAGTGTACTCCAATCAACAGCCCCTACAACCACAAAAAGGAATGGAGTCATTAGCACTTATGGTTTGTAAATGGCACCCAGAATTATGTTGCACGAAGCACAATTTCACATCATTCTGGGTCCATTTGTGTGAAAACAAGGTCCAATCAGGCTGAAACGCTACAAGAAGGTAGAATCTATTGAGTTGTAAGTGATCTGAACGTTTCAAGATGACCGCACATTCCTATAGGGGGTAAAACCATGTCCCAAAGGTCACCGGGCCTGGTGTCAATTTAAAGTAGTAGTCCAGTTACACATTTGTGGGCTTATAACTTGGCTTCTGAATGTCCTAGAGAGGTTAGTTTGTTTTAGTGTACTCCAATCAAAAGCCCCTAAAACCACAAAAAGGAATGGAGTCATTAGCACTTATGGTTTGTAAATGGCACCCAGAATTATGTTGCACGAAGCACAATTTCACATCATTCTGGGTTCATTTGTGTGAAAACAAGGTCCAATCAGGCTGAAACGTTACAGGAAGGTAGAATCTATTGAGTTGTAAGTGATCTGAACGTTTCATGATGATAGCACTTTCCTAAGGGGGTCAAACCATGTCCCAAAGGTCACCGGATCTGGTGTCAATTTAAAGAAGTAGTCCAGTTACACATTTGTGGGTTATAACTTGGCTTCTGAATGTCCTAGAGAGATCAGGTTTGTTTTAGTGTACTCCAATCAACAGCCCCTACAACCACAAAAAGGAATGGAGTCATTAGCACTTAAGGTTTGTAAATGGCACCCAGAATTATGTTGCACGAAGCACAATTTCACATCATTCTGGGTCCATTTGTGTGAAAACAAGGTCCAATCAGGCTGAAACGCTACAAGAAGGTAGAATCTCTTGAGTTGTAAGTGATCTGAACGTTTCAAGATGATCGCTCATTCCTATAGGGGGTAAAACCATGTCCCAAAGGTCACCGGGCCTGGTGTCACTTTAAAGAAGTAGTCCAGTTACACCTTTGTGGGCTTATAACTTGGCTTCTGAATGTCCTAGAGAGGTTAGGTTTGTTTTAGTGTTCTCCAATCAACAGCCCCTACAACCACAAAAAGGAATGGAGTCATTAGCACTTATGGTTTGTAAATGGCACCCAGAATTATGTTGCACGAAGCACAATTTCACATCATTCTGGGTCCATTTGTGTGAAAACAAGGTCCAATCAGGCTGAAACGTTACAGGAAGGTAGAATCTATTGAGTTGTAAGTGATCTGAACGTTTCATGATGATAACACTTTCCTAAGGGGGTCAAACCATGTCCCAAAGGTCACCGGATCTGGTGTCAATTTAAAGAAGTAGTCCAGTTACACATTTGTGGGCTTATAACTTGGCTTCTGAATGTCCTAGAGAGGTCAGGGTTGTTTTAGTGTACTCCAATCAACAGCCCCTACAACCACAAAAAGGAATGGAGTCATTAGCACTTATGGTTTTTAAATGGCACCCAGAATTATGTTGCACGAAGCACAATTTCACATCATTCTGGGTTCATTTGTGTGAAAACAAGGTCCAATCAGGCTGAAACGTTACAGGAAGGTAGAATCAATTGAGTTGCAAGTGATCTGAACGTTTCATGATGATAGCACTTTCCTAAGGGGGTCAAACCATGTCCCAAAAGTCATCGGATCTGGTGTCAATTTAAAGAAGTAGTCCAGTTACACATTTGTGGGCTTATAACTTGGCTTCTGAATGTCCTAGAGAGATCAGGTTTGTTTTAGTGTACTCCAATCAACAGCCCCTACAACCACAAAAAGGAATGGAGTCATTAGCACTTATCGTTTGTAAATGGCACCCAGAATTATGTTGCACGAAGCACAATTTCACTTCATTCTGGGTCCATTTGTGCGAAAACAAGGTCCAATCAGGCTGAAACGCTACAAGAAGGTAGAATCTATTGAGTTGTAAGTGATCTGAACGTTTCAAGATGATCGCACATTCCTATAGGGGGTAAAACCATGTCCCAAAGGTCACCGGGCCTGGTGTCAATTTAAAGTAGTAGTCCAGTTACACATTTGTGGGCTTATAACTTGGCTTCTGAATGTCCTAGAGAGGTTAGTTTGTTTTAGTGTACTCCAATCAACAGCCCCTAAAACCACAAAAAGAAATGGAGTCATTAGCACTTATGGTTTGTAAATGGCACCCAGAATTATGTTGCACGAAGCACAATTTCACATCATTCTGGGTTCATTTGTGTGAAAACAAGGTCCAATCAGGCTGAAACGTTACAGGAAGGTAGAATCTATTGAGTTGTAAGTGATCTGAACGTTTCATGATGATAGCACTTTCCTAAGGGGGTCAAACCATGTCCCAAAGGTCACCGGATCTGGTGTCAATTTAAAGAAGTAGTCCAGTTACACATTTGTGGGCTTATAACTTGGCTTCTGAATGTCCTAGAGAGATCAGGTTTGTTTTAGTGTACTCCAATCAACAGCCCCTACAACCACAAAAAGGAATGGAGTCATTATCACTTAAGGTTTGTAAATGGCACCCAGAATTATGTTGCACAAAGCACAATTTCACATCATTCTGGGTCCATTTGTGTGAAAACAAGGTCCAATCAGGCTGAAACGTTACAGGAAGGTAGAATCTATTGAGTTGTAAGTGATCTGAACGTTTCAAGATGATCGCACATTCCTATAGGGGGTCAAACCATGTCCCAAAGGTCACCGGATCTGGTGTCAATTTAAAGAAGTAGTCCAGTTACACATTTGTGGGCTTATAACTTGGCTTCTGAATGTCCTAGAGAGATCAGGTTTGTTTTAATATACTCCAATCAACAGCCCCTACAACCACAAAAAGGAATGGAGTCATTAGCACTTATGGTTTGTAAATGGCACCCAGAAATATGTTGCACGAAGCACAATTTCACATCATTCTGGGTCCATTTGTGTGAAAACAAGGTCCAATCAGGCTGAAACGTTACAGGAAGGTAGAATCTATTGAGTTGTAAAAGATCTGAACGTTTCATGATGATAGCACTTTCCTAAGGGGGTCAAACCATGTCCCAAAGGTCACCGGATCTGGTGTCAATTTAAAGAAGTAGTCCAGTTACACATTTGTGGGCTTATAACTTGGCTTCTGAATGTCCTAGAGAGGTTAGTTTGTTTTAGTGTACTCCAATCAACAGCCCCTAAAACCACAAAAAGAAATGGAGTCATTAGCACTTATGGTTTGTAAATGGCACCCAGAATTATGTTGCACGAAGCAAAATTTCACATAATTCTAGGTCCATTTGTGTGAAAACAAGGTCCAATCAGGTTGAAACGTTACAAGAAGGTAGAATCTATTGAGTTGTAAGTGATCTGAACGTTTCATGATGATAGCACTTTCCTAAGGGGCTCAAACCATGTCCCAAAGGTCACCGGATCTGGTGTCAATTTAAAGAAGTAGTCCAGTTACACATTTGTGGGCTTATAACTTGGCTTCTGAATGTCCTAGAGAGATCAGGTTTGTTTTAGTGTACTCCAATCAACAGCCCCTACAACCACAAAAAGGAATGGAGTCATTATCACTTAAGGTTTGTAAATGGCACCCAGAATTATGTTGCACGAAGCACAATTTCACATCCTTCTGGGTCCATTTGTGTGAAAACAAGGTCCAATCAGGCTGAAACGCTACAAGAAGGTAGAATCTCTTGAGTTGTAAGTGATCTGAACGTTTCAAGATGATTGCTCATTCCTATAGGGGGTAAAACCATGTCCCAAAGGTCACCGGGCCTGGTGTCACTTTAAAGAAGTAGTCCAGTTACACCTTTGTGGGCTTATAACTTGGCTTCTGAATGTCCTAGAGAGGTTAGGTTTGTGTTAGTGTTCTCCAATCAACAGCCCCTACAACCACAAAAAGGAATGGAGTCATTAGCACTTATGGTTTGTAAATGGCACCCAGAATTATGTTGCACGAAGCACAATTTCACATCATTCTGGGTCCATTTGTGTGAAAACAAGGTCCAATCAGGCTGAAACGTTACAGGAAGGTAGAATCTATTGAGTTGTAAGTGATCTGAACGTTTCATGATGATAATACTTTCCTAAGGGGGTCAAACCATGTCCCAAAGGTCACCGGATCTGGTGTCAATTTAAAGAAGTAGTCCAGTTACACATCTGTGGGCTTATAACTTGGCTTCTGAATGTCCTAGAGAGATCAGGTTTGTTTTAATGTACTCCAACCAACAGCCCCTACAACCACAAAAAGTAATTGAGTCATTAGCACTTATGGTTTTTAAATGGCACCCAGAATTATGTTGCACGAAGCACAATTTCACATCATTCTGGGTCCATTTGTGTGAAAACAAGGTCCAATCAGGCTGAAACGTTACAGGAAGGTAGAATCTATTGAGTTTTAAGTGATCTGAACGTTTCAAGATGATCGCACATTCCTATAGGGGGTCAAACCATGTCCCAAAGGTCACCGGATCTGGTGTCAATTTAAAGAAGTAGTCCAGTTACACATTTGTGGGCTTATAACTTGGCTTCTGAATGTCCTAGAGAGATCAGGTTTGTTTTAATATACTCCAATCAACAGCCCCTACAACCACAAAAAGGAATGGAGTCATTAGCACTTATGGTTTGTAAATGGCACCCAGAATTATGTTGCACGAAGCAAAATTTCACATAATTCTAGGTCCATTTGTGTGAAAACAAGGTCCAATCAGGCTGAAACGTTACAGGAAGGTAGAATCTATTGAGCTGTAAGTGATCTGAACGTTTCATGATGATAGCACTTTCCTAAGGGGGTCAAACCATGTCCCAAAGGTCACCGGATCTGGTGTCAATTTAAAGAAGTAGTCCAGTTACACATTTGTGGGCTTATAACTTGGCTTCTGAATGTCCTAGAGAGATCAGGTTTGTTTTAGTGTACTCCAATCAACAGCCCCTACAACCACAAAAAGGAATGGAGTCATTATCACTTAAGGTTTGTAAATGGCACCCAGAATTATGTTGCACGAAGCACAATTTCACATCATTCTGGGTCCATTTGTGTGAAAACAAGGTCCAATCAGGCTGAAACGCTACAAGAAGGTAGAATCTCTTGAGTTGTAAGTGATCTGAACGTTTCAAGATTATTGCTCATTCCTATAGGGGGTAAAACCATGTCCCAAAGGTCACCGGGCCTGGTGTCACTTTAAAGAAGTAGTCCAGTTACACCTTTGTGGGCTTATAACTTGGCTTCTGAATGTCCTAG
This sequence comes from Nothobranchius furzeri, assembly GCF_043380555.1. Classification (NCBI taxonomy): domain Eukaryota; kingdom Metazoa; phylum Chordata; class Actinopteri; order Cyprinodontiformes; family Nothobranchiidae; genus Nothobranchius; species Nothobranchius furzeri. Next base: position 14,872,775 of record NC_091756.1, read on the forward strand.
AGAGGTTAGTTTGTTTTAGTGTACTCCAATCAACAGCCCCTAAAACCACAAAAAGAAATGGAGTCATTAGCACTTATGGTTTGTAAATGGCACCCAGAATTATGTTGCACGAAGCAAAATTTCACATAATTCTAGGTCCATTTGTGTGAAAACAAGGTCCAATCAGGCTGAAACGTTACAGGAAGGTAGAATCTATTGAGCTGTAAGTGATCTGAACGTTTCATGATGATAGCACTTTCCTAAGGGGGTCAAACCATGTCCCAAAGGTCACCGGATCTGGTGTCAATTTAAAGAAGTAGTCCAGTTACACATTTGTGGGCTTATAACTTGGCTTCTGAATGTCCTAGAGAGATCAGGTTTGTTTTAGTGTACTCCAATCAACAGCCCCTACAACCACAAAAAGGAATGGAGTCATTATCACTTAAGGTTTGTAAATGGCACCCAGAATTATGTTGCACGAAGCACAATTTCACATCATTCTGGGTCCATTTGTGTGAAAACAAGGTCCAATCAGGCTGAAACGCTACAAGAAGGTAGAATCTCTTGAGTTGTAAGTGATCTGAACGTTTCAAGATTATTGCTCATTCCTATAGGGGGTAAAACCATGTCCCAAAGGTCACCGGGCCTGGTGTCACTTTAAAGAAGTAGTCCAGTTACACATTTGTGGGCTTATAACTTGGCTTCTGAATGTCCTAGAGAGGTTAGGTTTGTTTTAGTGTTCTCCAATCAACAGCCCCTACAACCACAAAAAGGAATGGAGTCATTAGCACTTATGGTTTGTAAATGTCACCCAGAATTATGTTGCACGAAACACAATTTCACATCATTCTGGGTCCATTTGTGTGAAAACAAGGTCCAACCAGGCTGAAACGTTACAGGAAGGTAGAATCTATTGAGTTGTAAGTGATCTGAACGTTTCATGATGATAATACTTTCCTAAGGGGGTCAAACCATGTCCCAAAGGTCACCGGATCTGGTGTCAATTTAAAGAAGTAGTCCAGTTACACATCTGTGGGCTTATAACTTGGCTTCTGAATGTCCTAGAGAGATCAGGTTTGTTTTAATGTACTCCAACCAACAGCCCCTACAACCACAAAAAGGAATTGAGTCATTAGCACTTATGGTTTTTAAATGGCACCCAGAATTATGTTGCACGAAGCACAATTTCACATCATTCTGGGTCCATTTGTGTGAAAACAAGGTCCAATAAGGCTGAAACGTTACAGGAAGGTAGAATCTATTGAGTTGTAAGTGATCTGAACGTTTCAAGATGATCGCACATTCCTATAGGGGGTCAAACCATGTCCCAAAGGTCACCGGATCTGGTGTCAATTTAAAGAAGTAGTCCAGTTACACATTTGTGGGCTTATAACTTGGCTTCTGAATGTCCTAGAGAGATCAGGTTTGTTTTAATATGCTCCAATCAACAGCCCCTACAACCACAAAAAGGAATGGAGTCATTAGCACTTATGGTTTGTAAATGGCACCCAGAAATATGTTGCACGAAGCACAATTTCACATCGTTCTGGGTCCATTTGTGTGAAAACAAGGTCCAATCAGGCTGAAACGTTACAGGAAGGTAGAATCTATTGAGTTGTAAAAGATCTGAACGTTTCATGATGATAGCACTTTCCTAAGGGGGTCAAACCATGTCCCAAAGGTCACCGGATCTGGTGTCAATTTAAAGAAGTAGTCCAGTTACACATTTGTGGGCTTATAACTTGGCTTCTGAATGTCCTAGAGAGATCAGGTTTGTTTTAATGTACTCCATTCAACAGCCCCTACAACCACAAAAAGGAATGGAGTCATTAGCACTTATGGTTTGTAAATGGCACCCAGAATTATGTTGCACGAAGCAAAATTTCACATAATTCTAGGTCCATTGGTGTGAAAACAAGGTCCAATCAGGCTGAAACGTTACAAGAAGGTAGAATCTATTGAGTTGTAAGTGATCTGAACATTTCATGATGATCGCACATTCCTATAGGGGGTCAGACCATGTCCCAAAGGTCACCGGGCCAAGTGTCACTTTAAAGAAGTAGTCCAGTTACACCTTTGTGGGCTTATAACTTGGCTTCTGAATGTCCTAGAGAGATCAGGTTTGTTTTAATGTACTCCAATCAACAGCCCCTACAACCACAAAAAGGAATGGAGTCATTAGCACTTATGGTTTGTAAATGGCACCCAGAATTATGTTGCACGAAGCACAATTTCACATCATTCTGGGTTCATTTGTGTGAAAACAAGGTCCAATCAGGCTGAAACGTTACAGGAAGGTAGAATCTAATGAGTTGTAAGTGATCTGAACGTTTCATGATGATAGCACTTTCCTAAGGGGGTCAAACCATGTCCCAAAGGTCACCGGATCTGGTGTCAATTTAAAGAAGTAGTCCAGTTACACATTTGTGGGCTTATAACTTGGCTTCTGAATGTCCTAGAGCGATCAGGTTTGCTTTAGTGTACTCCAATCAACAGCCCCTACAACCACAAAAAGGAATGGAGACATTAGCACTTATGGTTTTTAAATGGCACCCAGAATTATGTTGCACGAAGCACAATTTCACATCATTCTGGGTTCATTTGTGTGAAAACAAGGTCCAATCAGGCTGAAACAATACAGGAAGGTAGAATCTATTGAGTTGTAAGTGATCTGAACGTTTCATGATGATCGCACTTTCCTAAGGGGGTCAAACCATGTCCCAAAGGTCACCGGATCTGGTGTCAATTTAAAGAAGTAGTCCAGTTACACATTTGTGGGCTTATAACTTGGCTTCTGAATGTCCTAGAGCGATCAGGTTTGCTTTAGTGTACTCCAATCAACAGCCCCTACAACCACAAAAAGGAATGGAGACATTAGCACTTATGGTTTTTAAATGGCACCCAGAATTATGTTGCACGAAGCACAATTTCACATCATTCTGGGTTCATTTGTGTGAAAACAAGGTCCAATCAGGCTGAAACAATACAGGAAGGTAGAATCTATTGAGTTGTAAGTGATCTGAACGTTTCATGATGATCGCACTTTCCTAAGGGGGTCAAACCATGTCCCAAAGGTCACCGGATCTGGTGTCACTTTAAAGAAGTAGTCCAGTTACACATTTGTGGGCTTATAACTTGGCTTCTGAATGTCCTAGAGAGGTCAGGGTTGTTTTAGTGTACTCCAATCAACAGCCCCTACAACCACAAAAAGGAATGGAGTCATTAGCTCTTATGGTTTTTAAATGGCACCCAGAATTATGTTGCACGAAGCACAATTTCACATCATTCTGGGTTCATTTGTGTGAAAACAAGGTCCAATCAGGCTGAAACGTTACAGGAAGGTAGAATCTACTGAGTTGTAAGTGATCTGAACGTTTCATGATGATAGCACTTTCCTAAGGGGGTCAAACCATGTCCCAAAGATCACCGGATCTGGTGTCAATTTAAAGAAGTAGTCCAGTTACACATTTGTGGGCTTATAACTTGGCTTCTGAATGTCCTAGAGAGATCAGGTTTGTTTTAGTGTACTCCAATAAACAGCCCCTACAACCACAAAAAGGAATGGAGACATTAGCACTTATGGTTTGTAAATGGCACCCAGAATTACGTTGCACGAAGCACAATTTCACATCATTCTGGGTTCATTTGTATGAAAACAAGGTCCAATAAGGCTGAAATGTTACAGGAAGGTAGAATCTATTGAGTTGTAAGTGATCTGAACGTTTCATGATGATAGCACTTTCCTAAGGGGGTCAAACCATGTCCCAAAGGTCACCGGATCTGGTGTCAATTTAAAGAAGTAGTCCAGTTACACATTTGTGGGCTTATAACTTGGCTTCTGAATGTCCTAGAGCGATCAGGTTTGTTTTAGTGTACTCCAATCAACAGCCCCTACAACCACAAAAAGGAATGGAGTCATTAGCACTTATGGTTTTTAAATGGCACCCAGAATTATGTTGCACGAAGCACAATTTCACATCATTCTGGGTTCATTTGTGTGAAAACAAGGTCCAATCAGGCTGAAACGTTACAGGAAGGTAGAATCTATTGAGTTGTAAGTGACCTGAACGTTTCATGATGATAGCACTTTCCTAAGGGGGTCAAACCATGTCCCAAAGGTCACCGGATCTGGTGTCAATTTAAAGAAGTAGTCCAGTTACACATTTGTGGGCTTATAACTTGGCTTCTGAATGTCCTAGAGAGATCAGGTTTGTTTTAGTGTACTCCAATCAACAGCCCCTACAACCACAAAAAGGAATGGAGTCATTAGCACTTATGGTTTGTAAATGGCACCCAGAATTATGTTGCACGAAGCACAATTTCACATCATTCTGGGTCCATTTGTGTGAAAACAAGGTCCAATCAGGCTGAAACATTACAGGAAGGTAGAATATATTAAGTTGTAAGTGATCTGAACGTTTAGTGATGATAGCACTTCCCTAAGGGGGTCAAACCATGTCCCAAAGGTCACCGGATCTGGTGTCTAAAGAAGTAGTCCAGTTACACATTTGTGGGCTTATAACTTGGCTTCTGAATGTCCTAGAGAGATCAAGATTGTTTTAGTGTACTCCAATCAACAGCCCCTACAACCACAAAAGGAATGGAGTCATTAGCACTTATGGTTTGTAAATGGCCTCCTCCTTGAACCGTCACCTTATCGTGGTGGAGGAGTTTGATTGCCCTAATGATCCTAGGAGCTATGTTGTCTGGGGCACTTAGTGCCCCTGGTAGGGTCTCCCATGACAAATTGGTCTTAGGTGAAGGGTAAGACAAAGAACGGTTCGAAGGATCTTTCATGGCGGTGAAAACGAAGAGTCGGAGTACCCGGCCCGGAGGGTTACCGGGGTCCCACCCTGGAGCCAGGCCTGGGGTTGGGGCCCGTGAGCGAGCGCCTGGTGGCCGGGCTTTCGCCCATGGGGCCCGGCCGGGCCCAGCCCGAACCGGATACATGGGCTCGTCCAACTGTGGACCCACCACCTGCAGGAGGAACATGAAGGGTCCGGTGCAATGTGAATCGGGTGGCAGACCAAGGCGGGAGCCTTGGCGGTCCAATCCCCGGACAAGAAAACTAGTTTTTGGGACATGGAACGTCACCTCGCTGGCGGGGAAGGAGCCGGAGCTTGTGGCAGAGGTTGAGCGGTACCGGCTAGATATAGTCGGACTCACCTCGACACATTGCATTGGCTCTGGAACCCGAGACCTGGAGAGGGGTTGGACACTCTACTTTGCTGGAGTTGCTCCGGGTGAGAGGCGGAGGGCTGGGGTTGGCTTTTTGTTAGCCCCGAGACTCTCTGCCTGTGTGTTGGGGTTTACCCCGGGGGACAAGAGGGTAGCTTCCTTGCGCCTTCGGGTCGGGGAACGGGTCCTGACTGTTGTTTGTGCTTATGGGCCAAATATCAGTTCAGAGTACCCACCCTTTTTGGAGTCCCTGGGACGAGTGCTAGATAGTGCTCCATCAGGGGACTCCATTGTCCTGCTGGGGGACTTCAATGCTCACGTGGGCAATGACAGCTTGACCTGGAGGGGTGTGATTGGGAGGAACGGCCCACCTGATCAGAACTCGAGCGGTGTTTTGTTATTGGACTTCTGTGCAAGCCGCAGTTTGGCCATAACGAACACCATGTTCGAACATAAGGATGCCCACCGGTACACTTGGTACCAGGGCAGCCTAGGTCACAGGTCGATGATAGATTTTGTAGTCGTATCATCTGACCTGCGGCCGTATGTTTTGGACACCCGAGTGAAGAGAGGGGCGGAGCTGTCAACTGATCACCACCTGGTGGTGAGTTGGATCAGATGGCAAGGGAACATGCCGCGTAGACCTGGCAGACCCAAACGCATAGTGAGGGTCTGCTGGGAACGCCTGGCAGAAGAACCTGTCAAGACGGTCTTCAACTCCCACCTCCGGCAGAGCTTTGACCACGTCCCGAGAGCAGTGGGGGACATTGAGTCCGAGTGGGCCTTGTTCCACTCTGCGATTGTCGAGGCGGCTGTTGCTAGCTGTGGTCGTAAGGTGGCCGGTGCCAGTCGTGGTGGCAACCCCCGTACCCGCTGGTGGACACCAGAGGTTCGGGGAGCCGTCAGGCTGAAGAAGGAGGCCTACAGGGCGTGGCTGGTCTGTGGGTCTCCGGAGGCAGCAGACAGGTACCGGATAGCCAAGCGGGGTGCAGCAGTGGCAGTTGCCGAGGCAAAATCTCGGGCGTGGGAGGAGTTTGGTGAGGCCATGGAGAAAGACTATCGATCGGCTCCAAAGAGGTTCTGGCAAACTGTCCGGCGCCTCAGGAGAGGAAGGCAGCAACTCGCTCACACTGTTTACAGTGGGGATGGGGAGCTGCTGACGTCAACTGAGGCTATAGTCGGACGGTGGAAGGAATACTTTGAGGAGCTCCTCAATCCCACCAATGCGCATTCCGAGGAGGAACCAGAGCTGGGAGGCCTGGGGATGGACTGTCCGATCTCGGGGGCAGAAGTTGCTGAGGTAGTCAAACAACTACACAGCGGCGGAGCCCCGGGGGCGGATGAGGTTCGTCCTGGGTATCTCAAGGCTATGGATGTTGTAGGGCTGTCATGGTTGACACGTCTCTACAACATTGCGTGGTCATCGGGGGCAGTTCCTAGGGAGTGGCAGACCGGGGTGGTGGTCCCCATCTTTAAGAAGGGTGACCTGAGGGTGTGTTCCAACTATAGGGGGATCACACTCCTCAGCCTCCCTGGAAAGGTCTACGCCAAGGTACTGGAGAGGAGGGTCCGATCGATAGTTGAATCTCAGATAGAGGAGGAGCAATGTGGTTTTCGTCCTGGCCGTGGAACTGTGGACCAGCTCTATACCCTTGCAAGGGTGATGGAGGGGGCATGGGAGTTTGCCCAACCAATCCACATGTGCTTTGTGGATTTGGAGAAGGCTTATGACCGTGTCCCCAGGGGCACCCTGTGGGGGACGCTCCAGGAGTATGGGGTGGGTGGCTTTCTGTTAAGGGCCATTCAGTCCCTTTACCAGAGGAGCGTGAGTTTGGTCCGCATAGCCGGTAGTAAGTCGGACCTGTTCCCAGTGAGGGTTGGACTCCGCCAGGGCTGCCCTTTGTCACCGGTTCTGTTCATCACTTTTATGGACAGAATTTCTAGACGCAGCCGTGGTGTGGAGTGTGTCGAGTTTGGTGGCAGGAGAATCTCGTCTCTGCTTTTTGCGGATGATGTGGTCCTCCTAGCTTCATCCAGCTCTGACCTTCAGCTCTTGCTGGGTAGGTTCGCGGCCGAATGTGAAGCGGCTGGGATGAGGATCAGCACCTCCAAATCTGAGACCATGGTTCTCGACCGGAAAAGGGTGGCTTGCCACCTCCGGGTCGGGGGAGAGGTCCTACCTCAAGTGGAGGAGTTTAAGTATCTCGGGGTCTTGTTCACGAGTGAGGGTAGGAGGGATCGGGAGATCGACAGGCGGATTGGTTCGGCGTCTGCAGTGATGCGGACGCTGAGCCGATCTGTCGTGGGGAAGAGGGAGCTGAGCCAGAAAGCCAGGCTCTCGATTTACCGGTCGATCTACGTCCCAATCCTCACCTATGGTCATGAGCTTTGGGTAATGACCGAAAGAACGAGATCGCGGATACAAGCGGCCGAAATGAGTTTCCTCCGTAGGGTGGCCGGGCTCAGCCTTAGAGATAGGGTGAGGAGCTCGGACATTCGGGAGGGACTCGGAGTAGAACCGCTGCTCCTCCGGATCGAAAGGAGCCAGTTGAGGTGGTTTGGGCATCTGGTCAGGATGCCTCCTGGACGCCTCCCCGGGGAGGTGTTTCGGGCATGTCCTGCCGGCAGAAGGCCCCCGGGTCGACCCAGGACACGTTGGAGAAGTTACATCTCCAATCTGGTCCGGGAACGCCTTGGGGTCCTGCCGGAGGAGCTGGTGGACAAGGCCGGGGAGAGGACGGCCTGGAGCTCCCTAGTTGGGATGCTGCCCCCGCGACCCGGACCCGGATAAGCGGAGGAAGACGACGACGACGACGGTTTGTAAATGGCACCCAGAATTATGTTGCACGAAGCACAATTTCACATCATTCTGGGTCCATTTGTGTGAAAACAAGGTCCAATCAGGCTGATACGTTACAAGAAGGTAGAATCTATTGAGTTGTAAGTGATCTGAACGTTTCATGATGATCTCACATTCCCATAGGGGGTCAAACCATGTCCCAAAGGTCACCGGGCCTGGTGTCACTTTAAAGAAGTAGTCCAGTTACACCTTTGTGGGCTTATAACTTGGCTTCTGAATATCCTAGAGAGGTCAGGTTTGTTTTAGTGTACTCCAATCAACAGCCCCTACAACCACAAAAAGGAATGGAGTCATTAGCACTTATGGTTTGTAAATGGCACCCAGAATTATGTTGCACGAAGCACAATTTCACATCATTCTGGGTCCATTTGTGTGAAAACAAGGTCCAATCAGGCTGAAACGTTACAGGAAGGTAGAATCTATTGAGTTGTAAGTGATCTGAACGTTTCATGATGATAGCACTTTCCTAAGGGGGTCAAACCATGTCCCAAAGGTCACCGGATCTGGTGTCAATTTAAAGTAGTAGTCCAGTTACACATTTGTGGACTTATAACTTGGCTTCTGAATGTCCTAGAGAGATCAGGTTTGTTTTAATGTACTCCAATCAACAGCCCCTACAACCACAAAAAGGAATGGAGTCATTAGCATTTATGGTTTGTAAATGGCACCCAGAATTATGTTGAACGAAGCACAATTTCACATCATTCTGGGTTCATTTGTGTGAAAACAAGGTCCAATCCGGCTTAAACGTTACAGGAAGGTAGAATCTATTGAGTTGTAAGTGATCTGAACGTTTCATGATGATAGCACTTTCCTAAGGGGGTCAAACCATGTCCCAAAGGTCACCGGATCTGGTGTCAATTTAAAGAAGTAGTCCAGTTACACATTTGTGGGCTTATAACTTGGCTTCTGAATGTCCTAGAGCGATCAGGTTTGCTTTAGTGTACTCCAATCAACAGCCCCTACAACCACAAAAAGGAATGGAGACATTAGCACTTATGGTTTTTAAATGGCACCCAGAATTATGTTGCACGAAGCACAATTTCACATCATTCTGGGTTCATTTGTGTGAAAACAAGGTCCAATCAGGCTGAAACAATACAGGAAGGTAGAATCTATTGAGTTGTAAGTGATCTGAACATTTCATGATGACCGCACTTTCCTAAGGGGGTCAAACCATGTCCCAAAGGTCACCGGATCTGGTGTCACTTTAAAGAAGTAGTCCAGTTACACATTTGTGGGATTATAACTTGGCTTCTGAATGTCCTAGAGAGGTCAGGGTTGTTTTAGTGTACTCCAATCAACAGCCCCTACAACCACAAAAAGGAATGGAGTCATTAGCACTTATGGTTTTTAAATGGCACCCAGAATTATGTTGCACGAAGCACAATTTCACATCATTCTGGGTTCATTTGTGTGAAAACAAGGTCCAATCAGGCTGAAACGTTACAGGAAGGTAGAATCTACTGAGTTGTAAGTGATCTGAACGTTTCATGATGATAGCACTTTCCTAAGGGGGTTAAACGATGTCCCAAAGTTCACCGGATCTGGTGTCAATTTAAAGAAGTAGTCCAGTTACACATTTGTGGGCTTATAACTTGGCTTCTGAATGTCCTAGAGAGATCAGGTTTGTTTTAGTGTACTCCAATCAACAGCCCCTATAACCACAAAAAGGAATGGAGTTATTAGCACTTATGGTTTGTAAATGGCACCCAGAATTATGTTGCACGAAGCACAATTTCACATCATTCTGGGTCCATTTGTGTAAAAACAAGGTCCAATCAGGCTGAAACGCTACAAGAAGGTAGAATCTATTGAGTTGTAAGTGATCTGAACGTTTCAAGATGATCGCACATTCCTATAGGGGGTAAAACCATGTCCCAAAGGTCACCGGGCCTGGTGTCAATTTAAAGAAGTAGTCCAATTACACCTTTGTGGGCTTATAACTTGGCTTCTGAATGTCCTAGAGAGGTTAGGTTTGTTTTAGTGTACTCCAATCAACAGCCCCTACAACCACAAAAGGAATGGAGTAATTAGCACTTATGGTTTGTAAATGGCACCCAGAATTATGTTGCACGAAGCACAATTTCACATCATTCTGGGTCCATTTGTGTGAAAACAAGGTCCAATCAGGCTGAAACGTTACAGGAAGGTAGAATCTATTGAATTGTAAGTGATCTGAACGTTTCATGATGATAGCACTTTCCTAAGGGGGTCAAACCATGTCCCAAAGGTCACCGGGCCTGGTGTCACTTTAAAGAAGTAGTCCAGTTACACCTTTGTGGGCTTATAACTTGGCTTCTGAATATCCTAGAGAGGTCAGGTTTGTTTTAGAGTACTCCAATTAGCAGCCCCCATTACCACTAAAAGGAATGAAGTCATTAGCATTTATGGTTTGTAAATGGCACCCAGAATTATGTTGCACGAAACACAATTTCACATCATTCTGGGTCAATTTGTGTGAAAACAAGGTCCAATCCGGCTGAAACGCTACAAGAAGGTAGAATCTATTGAGTTGTAAGTGATCTGAACGTTTCAAGATGATCGCACATTCCTATAAGGGGTCAAACTATGTCCCAAAGGTCACCGGGCCAAGTGTCACTTTAAAGAAGTAGTCCAGTTACACCTTTGTGGGCTTATAACTTGGCTTCTGAATGTCCTAGAGAGATCAGGTTTGTTTTAGTATACTCCAATCAACAGCCCCTACAACCACAAAAAGGAATGGAGTCATTAGCACTTATGGTTTGTAAATGGCACCCAGAATTATGTTGCACGAAGCACAATTTCACATCATTCTGGGTTCATTTGTGTGAAAACAAGGTCCAATCAGGCTGCAACGTTACAGGAAGGTAGAATCTATTTAGTTGTAAGTGATCTGAACGTTTCATGATGATAGCGCTTTCCTAAGGGGATCAAACCATGTCCCAAAGGTCACCGGCTCTGGTGTCAATTTAAAGAAGTAGTCCAGTTACACATTTGTGGGCTTATAACTTGGCTTCTGAATGTCCTAGAGAGATCAAGTTTGTTTTAGTGTACTCCAATCAAAAGCCCCTACAACCACAAAAGGAATGGAGTCATTAGCACTTATGGTTTGTAAATGGCACCCAGAATTATGTTGCACGAAGCACAATTTCACATCATTCTGGGTCCATTTGTGTTAAAACAAGGTCCAATCAGGCTGAAACGTTACAAGAAGGTAGAATCTATTGAGTTGTAAGTGATCTGAACGTTTCATGATTATCTCACATTCCCATAGGGGGTCAAACCATGTCCCAAAGGTCACCGGGCCTGGTGTCACTTTAAAGAAGTAGTCCAGTTACACCTTTGTGGGCTTATAACTTGGCTTCTGAATGTCCTAGAGAGGTCAGGTTTGTTTTAGTGTACTCCAATCAACAGCCCCTACAACCACAAAAAGGAATGGAGTCATTAGCACTTATGGTTTGTAAATGGCACCCAGAATTATGTTGCACGAAGCACAATTTCACATCATTCTGGGTCCATTTGTGTGAAAACAAGGTCCAATCAGGCTGAAACGTTACAGGAAGGTAGAATCTATTGAGTTGTAAGTGATCTGAACGTTTCATGATGATAGCACTTTCCTAAGGGGGTCAAACCATGTCCCAAAGGTCACCGAGTCTGGTGTCAATTTAAAGTAGTAGTCCAGTTACACATTTGTGGACTTATAACTTGGCTTCTGAATGTCCTAGAGAGATCAGGTTTGTTTTAATGTACTCCAATCAACAGCCCCTACAACCACAAAAAGGAATGGAGTCATTAGCATTTATGGTTTGTAAATGGCACCCAGAATTATGTTGAACGAAGCACAATTTCACATCATTCTTTGTTCATTTGTGTGAAAACAAGGTCCAATCCGGCTGAAACGTTACAGGAAGGTAGAATCTATTGAGTTGTAAGTGATCTGAACGTTTCATGATGATAGCACTTTCCTAAGGGGGTCAAACCATGTCCCAAAGGTCACCGGATCTGGTGTCAATTTAAAGAAGTAGTCCAGTTACACATTTGTGGGCTTATAACTTGGCTTCTGAATGTCCTAGAGCGATCAGGTTTGCTTTAGTGTACTCCAATCAACAGCCCCTACAACCACAAAAAGGAATGGAGACATTAGCACTTATAGTTTTTAAATGGCACCCAGAATTATGTTGCACGAAGCACAATTTCACATCATTCTGGGTTCATTTGTGTGAAAACAAGGTCCAATCAGGCTGAAACAATACAGGAAGGTAGAATCTATTGAGTTGTAAGTGATCTGAACATTTCATGATGATCGCACTTTCCTAAGGGGGTCAAACCATGTCCCAAAGGTTACCGGATCTGGTGTCACTTTAAAGAAGTAGTCCAGTTACACATTTGTGGGCTTATAATTTGGCTTCTGAATGTCCTAGAGAGGTCAGGGTTGTTTTAGTGTACTCCAATCAACAGCCCCTACAACCACAAAAAGGAATGGAGTCATTAGCACTTATGGTTTTTAAATGGCACCCAGAATTATGTTGCACGAAGCACAATTTCACATCATTCTGGGTTCATTTGTGTGAAAACAAGGTCCAATCAGGCTGAAACGTTACAGGAAGGTAGAATCTACTGAGTTGTAAGTGATCTGAACGTTTCATGATGATAGCACTTTCCTAAGGGGGTTAAACGATGTCCTAAAGATCACCGGATCTGGTGTCACTTTAAAGAAGTAGTCCAGTTACACATTTGTGGGCTTATAACTTGGCTTCTGAATGTCCTAGAGAGATCAGGTTTGTTTTAGTGTACTCCAATCAACAGCCCCTACAACCACAAAAAGGAATGGAGTTATTAGCACTTATGGTTTGTAAATGGCACCCAGAATTATGTGTCACGAAGCACAATTTCACATCATTCTGGGTCCATTTGTGTGAAAACAAGGTCCAATCAGGCTGAAACGCTACAAGAAGGTAGAATCTATTGAGTTGTAAGTGATCTGAACGTTTCAAGATGATCGCACATTCCTATAGGGGGTAAAACCATGTCCCAAAGGTCACCGGGCCTGGTGTCACTTTAAAGAAGTAGTCCAGTTACACCTTTGTGGGCTTATAACTTGGCTTCTGAATGTCCTAGAGAGGTTAGGTTTGTTTTAGTGTACTCCAATCAACAGCCCCTACAACCACAAAAAGGAATGGAGTCATTAGCATTTATGGTTTGTAAATGGCACCCAGAATTATGTTGAACGAAGCACAATTTCACATCATTCTGGGTTCATTTGTGTGAAAACAAGGTCCAATCCGGCTGAAACGTTACAGGAAGGTAGAATCTATTGAGTTGTAAGTGATCTGAACGTTTCATGATGATAGCACTTTCCTAAGTGGGTCAAACCATGTCCCAAAGGTCACCGGATCTGGTGTCAATTTAAAGAAGTAGTCCAGTTACACATTTGTGGGCTTATAACTTGGCTTCTGAATGTCCTAGAGCGATCAGGTTTGCTTTAGTGTACTCCAATCAACAGCCCCTACAACCACAAAAAGGAATGGAGACATTAGCACTTATGGTTTTTAAATGGCACCCAGAATTATGTTGCACGAAGCACAATTTCACATCATTCTGGGTTCATTTGTGTGAAAACAAGGTCCAATCAGGCTGAAACAATACAGGAAGGTAGAATCTATTGAGTTGTAAGTGATCTGAACATTTCATGATGATCGCACTTTCCTAAGGGGGTCAAACCATGTCCCAAAGGTCACCGGATCTGGTGTCACTTTAAAGAAGTAGTCCAGTTACACATTTGTGGGATTATAACTTGGCTTCTGAATGTCCTAGAGAGGTCAGGGTTGTTTTAGTGTACTCCAATCAACAGCCCCTACAACCACAAAAAGGAATGGAGTCATTAGCACTTATGGTTTTTAAATGGCACCCAGAATTATGTTGCACGAAGCACAATTTCACATCATTCTGGGTTCATTTGTGTGAAAACAAGGTCCAATCAGGCTGAAACGTTACAGGAAGGTAGAATCTACTGAGTTGTAAGTGATCTGAACGTTTCATGATGATAGCACTTTCCTAAGGGGGTTAAACGATGTCCCAAAGATCACCGGATCTGGTGTCAATTTAAAGAAGTAGTCCAGTTACACATTTATGGGCTTATAACTTGGCTTCTGAATGTCCTAGAGAGATCAGGTTTGTTTTAGTGTACTCCAATCAACAGCCCCTATAACCACAAAAAGGAATGGAGTTATTAGCACTTATGGTTTGTAAATGGCACCCAGAATTATGTTGCACGAAGCACAATTTCACATCATTCTGGGTCCATTTGTGTAAAAACAAGGTCCAATCAGGCTGAAACGCTACAAGAAGGTAGAATCTATTGAGTTGTAAGTGATCTGAACGTTTCAAGATGATCGCACATTCCTATAGGGGGTAAAACCATGGCCCAAAGGTCACCGGGCCTGGTGTCACTTTAAAGAAGTAGTCCAGTTACACCTTTGTGGGCTTATAACTTGGCTTCTGAATGTCCTAGAGAGGTTAGGTTTGTTTTAGTGTACTCCAATCAACAGCCCCTACAACCACAAAAGGAATGGAGTAATTAGCACTTATGGTTTGTAAATGGCACCCAGAATTATGTTGCACGAAGCACAATTTCACATCATTCTGGGTCCATTTGTGTGAAAACAAGGTCCAATCAGGCTGAAACGTTACAGGAAGGTAGAATCTATTGAATTGTAAGTGATCTGAACGTTTCATGATGATAGCACTTTCCTAAGGGGGTCAAACCATGTCCCAAAGGTCACCGGGCCTGGTGTCACTTTAAAGAAGTAGTCCAGTTACACCTTTGTGGGCTTATAACTTGGCTTCTGAATATCCTAGAGAGGTCAGGTTTGTTTTAGAGTACTCCAATTAGCAGCCCCCATTACCACTAAAAGGAATGAAGTCATTAGCATTTATGGTTTGTAAATGGCACCCAGAATTATGTTGCACGAAACACAATTTCACATCATTCTGGGTCAATTTGTGTGAAAACAAGGTCCAATCCGGCTGAAACGCTACAAGAAGGTAGAATCTATTGAGTTGTAAGTGATCTGAACGTTTCAAGATGATCGCACATTCCTATAGGTGGTCAAACTATGTCCCAAAGGTCACCGGGCCAAGTGTCACTTTAAAGAAGTAGTCCAGTTACACCTTTGTGGGCTTATAACTTGGCTTCTGAATGTCCTAGAGAGGTTAGGTTTGTTTTAGTGTACTCCAATCAACAGCCCCTACAACCACAAAAAGGAATGGAGTCATTAGCATTTATGGTTTGTAAATGGCACCCAGAATTATGTTGAACGAAGCACAATTTCACATCATTCTGGGTTCATTTGTGTGAAAACAAGGTCCAATCCGGCTGAAACGTTACAGGAAGGTAGAATCTATTGAGTTGTAAGTGATCTGAACGTTTCATGATGATAGCACTTTCCTAAGTGGGTCAAACCATGTCCCAAAGGTCACCGGATCTGGTGTCAATTTAAAGAAGTAGTCCAGTTACACATTTGTGGGCTTATAACTTGGCTTCTGAATGTCCTAGAGCGATCAGGTTTGCTTTAGTGTACTCCAATCAACAGCCCCTACAACCACAAAAAGGAATGGAGACATTAGCACTTATGGTTTTTAAATGGCACCCAGAATTATGTTGCACGAAGCACAATTTCACATCATTCTGGGTTCATTTGTGTGAAAACAAGGTCCAATCAGGCTGAAACAATACAGGAAGGTAGAATCTATTGAGTTGTAAGTGATCTGAACATTTCATGATGATCGCACTTTCCTAAGGGGGTCAAACCATGTCCCAAAGGTCACCGGATCTGGTGTCACTTTAAAGAAGTAGTCCAGTTACACATTTGTGGGATTATAACTTGGCTTCTGAATGTCCTAGAGAGGTCAGGGTTGTTTTAGTGTACTCCAATCAACAGCCCCTACAACCACAAAAAGGAATGGAGTCATTAGCACTTATGGTTTTTAAATGGCACCCAGAATTATGTTGCACGAAGCACAATTTCACATCATTCTGGGTTCATTTGTGTGAAAACAAGGTCCAATCAGGCTGAAACGTTACAGGAAGGTAGAATCTACTGAGTTGTAAGTGATCTGAACGTTTCATGATGATAGCACTTTCCTAAGGGGGTTAAACGATGTCCCAAAGATCACCGGATCTGGTGTCAATTTAAAGAAGTAGTCCAGTTACACATTTGTGGGCTTATAACTTGGCTTCTGAATGTCCTAGAGAGATCAGGTTTGTTTTAGTGTACTCCAATCAACAGCCCCTATAACCACAAAAAGGAATGGAGTTATTAGCACTTATGGTTTGTAAATGGCACCCAGAATTATGTTGCACGAAGCACAATTTCACATCATTCTGGGTCCATTTGTGTAAAAACAAGGTCCAATCAGGCTGAAACGCTACAAGAAGGTAGAATCTATTGAGTTGTAAGTGATCTGAACGTTTCAAGATGATCGCACATTCCTATAGGGGGTAAAACCATGGCCCAAAGGTCACCGGGCCTGGTGTCACTTTAAAGAAGTAGTCCAGTTACACCTTTGTGGGCTTATAACTTGGCTTCTGAATGTCCTAGAGAGGTTAGGTTTGTTTTAGTGTACTCCAATCAACAGCCCCTACAACCACAAAAGGAATGGAGTAATTAGCACTTATGGTTTGTAAATGGCACCCAGAATTATGTTGCACGAAGCACAATTTCACATCATTCTGGGTCCATTTGTGTGAAAACAAGGTCCAATCAGGCTGAAACGTTACAGGAAGGTAGAATCTATTGAATTGTAAGTGATCTGAACGTTTCATGATGATAGCACTTTCCTAAGGGGGTCAAACCATGTCCCAAAGGTCACCGGGCCTGGTGTCACTTTAAAGAAGTAGTCCAGTTACACCTTTGTGGGCTTATAACTTGGCTTCTGAATATCCTAGAGAGGTCAGGTTTGTTTTAGAGTACTCCAATTAGCAGCCCCCATTACCACTAAAAGGAATGAAGTCATTAGCATTTATGGTTTGTAAATGGCACCCAGAATTATGTTGCACGAAACACAATTTCACATCATTCTGGGTCAATTTGTGTGAAAACAAGGTCCAATCCGGCTGAAACGCTACAAGAAGGTAGAATCTATTGAGTTGTAAGTGATCTGAACGTTTCAAGATGATCGCACATTCCTATAGGTGGTCAAACTATGTCCCAAAGGTCACCGGGCCAAGTGTCACTTTAAAGAAGTAGTCCAGTTACACCTTTGTGGGCTTATAACTTGGCTTCTGAATGTCCTAGAGAGATCAGGTTTGTTTTAGTATACTCCAATCAACAGCCCCTACAACCACAAAAAGGAATGGAGTCATTAGCACTTATGGTTTGTAAATGGCACCCAGAATTATGTTGCACGAAGCACAATTTCACATCATTCTGGGTTCATTTGTGTGAAAACAAGGTCCAATCAGGCTGCAACGTTACAGGAAGGTAGAATCTATTTAGTTGTAAGTGATCTGAACGTTTCATGATGATAGCGCTTTCCTAAGGGGATCAAACCATGTCCCAAAGGTCACCGGATCTGGTGTCAATTTAAAGAAGTAGTCCAGTTACACATTTGTGGGCTTATAACTTGGCTTCTGAATGTCCTAGAGAGATCAAGTTTGTTTTAGTGTACTCCAATCAAAAGCCCCTACAACCACAAAAGGAATGGAGTCATTAGCACTTATGGTTTGTAAATGGCACCCAGAATTATGTTGCACGAAGCACAATTTCACATCATTCTGGGTCCATTTGTGTTAAAACAAGGTCCAATCAGGCTGAAACGTTACAAGAAGGTAGAATCTATTGAGTTGTAAGTGTTCTGAACGTTTCATGATTATCTCACATTCCCATAGGGGGTCAAACCATGTCCCAAAGGTCACCGGGCCTGGTGTCACTTTAAAGAAGTAGTCCAGTTACACCTTTGTGGGCTTATAACTTGGCTTCTGAATGTCCTAGAGAGGTCAGGTTTGTTTTAGTGTACTCCAATCAACAGCCCCTACAACCACAAAAAGGAATGGAGTCATTAGCACTTATGGTTTGTAAATGGCACCCAGAATTATGTTGCACGAAGCACAATTTCACATCATTCTGGGTCCATTTGTGTGAAAACAAGGTCCAATCAGGCTGAAACGTTACAGGAAGGTAGAATCTATTGAGTTGTAAGTGATCTGAACATTTCATGATGATCGCACTTTCCTAAGGGGGTCAAACCATGTCCCAAAGGTTACCGGATCTGGTGTCACTTTAAAGAAGTAGTCCAGTTACACATTTGTGGGCTTATAACTTGGCTTCTGAATGTCCTAGAGAGGTCAGGGTTGTTTTAGTGTACTCCAATCAACAGCCCCTACAACCACAAAAAGGAATGGAGTCATTAGCACTTATGGTTTTTAAATGGCACCCAGAATTATGTTGCACGAAGCACAATTTCACATCATTCTGGGTTCATTTGTGTGAAAACAAGGTCCAATCAGGCTGAAACGTTACAGGAAGGTAGAATCTACTGAGTTGTAAGTGATCTGAACGTTTCATGATGATAGCACTTTCCTAAGGGGGTTAAACGATGTCCTAAAGATCACCGGATCTGGTGTCACTTTAAAGAAGTAGTCCAGTTACACATTTGTGGGCTTATAACTTGGCTTCTGAATGTCCTAGAGAGATCAGGTTTGTTTTAGTGTACTCCAATCAACAGCCCCTACAACCACAAAAAGGAATGGAGTTATTAGCACTTATGGTTTGTAAATGGCACCCAGAATTATGTGTCACGAAGCACAATTTCACATCATTCTGGGTCCATTTGTGTGAAAACAAGGTCCAATCAGGCTGAAACGCTACAAGAAGGTAGAATCTATTGAGTTGTAAGTGATCTGAACGTTTCAAGATGATCGCACATTCCTATAGGGGGTAAAACCATGTCCCAAAGGTCACCGGGCCTGGTGTCACTTTAAAGAAGTAGTCCAGTTACACCTTTGTGGGCTTATAACTTGGCTTCTGAATGTCCTAGAGAGGTTAGGTTTGTTTTAGTGTACTCCAATCAACAGCCCCTACAACCACAAAAAGGAATGGAGTCATTAGCATTTATGGTTTGTAAATGGCACCCAGAATTATGTTGAACGAAGCACAATTTCACATCATTCTGGGTTAATTTGTGTGAAAACAAGGTCCAATCCGGCTGAAACGTTACAGGAAGGTAGAATCTATTGAGTTGTAAGTGATCTGAACGTTTCATGATGATAGCACTTTCCTAAGTGGGTCAAACCATGTCCCAAAGGTCACCGGATCTGGTGTCAATTTAAAGAAGTAGTCCAGTTACACATTTGTGGGCTTATAACTTGGATTCTGAATGTCCTAGAGCGATCAGGTTTGCTTTAGTGTACTCCAATCAACAGCCCCTACAACCACAAAAAGGAATGGAGACATTAGCACTTATGGTTTTTAAATGGCACCCAGAATTATGTTGCACGAAGCACAATTTCACATCATTCTGGGTTCATTTGTGTGAAAACAAGGTCCAATCAGGCTGAAACAATACAGGAAGGTAGAATCTATTGAGTTGTAAGTGATCTGAACATTTCATGATGATCGCACTTTCCTAAGGGGGTCAAACCATGTCCCAAAGGTCACCGGATCTGGTGTCACTTTAAAGAAGTAGTCCAGTTACACATTTGTGGGATTATAACTTGGCTTCTGAATGTCCTAGAGAGGTCAGGGTTGTTTTAGTGTACTCCAATCAACAGCCCCTACAACCACAAAAAGGAATGGAGTCATTAGCACTTATGGTTTTTAAATGGCACCCAGAATTATGTTGCACGAATCACAATTTCACATCATTCTGGGTTCATTTGTGTGAAAACAAGGTCCAATCAGGCTGAAACGTTACAGGAAGGTAGAATCTACTGAGTTGTAAGTGATCTGAACGTTTCATGATGATAGCACTTTCCTAAGGGGGTTAAACGATGTCCCAAAGATCACCGGATCTGGTGTCAATTTAAAGAAGTAGTCCAGTTACACATTTGTGGGCTTATAACTTGGCTTCTGAATGTCCTAGAGAGATCAGGTTTGTTTTAGTGTACTCCAATCAACAGCCCCTATAACCACAAAAAGGAATGGAGTTATTAGCACTTATGGTTTGTAAATGGCACCCAGAATTATGTTGCACGAAGCACAATTTCACATCATTCTGGGTCCATTTGTGTAAAAACAAGGTCCAATCAGGCTGAAATGCTACAAGAAGGTAGAATCTATTGAGTTGTAAGTGATCTGAATGTTTCAAGATGATCGCACATTTCTATAGGGGGTAAAACCATGTCCCAAAGGTCACCGGGCCTGGTGTCACTTTAAAGAAGTAGTCCAGTTACACCTTTGTGGGCTTATAACTTGGCTTCTGAATGTCCTAGAGAGGTTAGGTTTGTTTTAGTGTACTCCAATCAACAGCCCCTACAACCACAAGAGGAATGGAGTAATTAGCACTTATGGTTTGTAAATGGCACCCAGAATTATGTTGCACGAAGCACAATTTCACATCATTCTGGGTCCATTTGTGTGAAAACAAGGTCCAATCAGGCTGAAACGTTACAGGAAGGTAGAATCTATTGAATTGTAAGTGATCTGAACGTTTCATGATGATAGCACTTTCCTAAGGGGGTCAAACCATGTCCCAAAGGTCACCGGGCCTGGTGTCACTTTAAAGAAGTAGTCCAGTTACACCTTTGTGGGCTTATAACTTGGCTTCTGAATATCCTAGAGAGGTCAGGTTTGTTTTAGAGTACTCCAATTAGCAGCCCCCATTACCACTAAAAGGAATGAAGTCATTAGCATTTATGGTTTGTAAATGGCACCCAGAATTATGTTGCACGAAACACAATTTCACATCATTCTGGGTCAATTTGTGTGAAAACAAGGTCCAATCCGGCTGAAACGCTACAAGAAGGTAGAATCTATTGAGTTGTAAGTGATCTGAACGTTTCAAGATGATCGCACATTCCTATAGGGGGTCAAACTATGTCCCAAAGGTCACCGGGCCAAGTGTCACTTTAAAGAAGTAGTCCAGTTACACCTTTGTGGGCTTATAACTTGGCTTCTGAATGTCCTAGAGAGATCAGGTTTGTTTTAGTATACTCCAATCAACAGCCCCTACAACCACAAAAAGGAATGGAGTCATTAGCACTTATGGTTTGTAAATGGCACCCAGAATTATGTTGCACGAAGCACAATTTCACATCATTCTGGGTTCATTTGTGTGAAAACAAGGTCCAATTAGGCTGCAACGTTACAGGAAGGTAGAATCTATTTAGTTGTAAGTGATCTGAACGTTTCATGATGATAGCGCTTTCCTAAGGGGATCAAACCATGTCCCAAAGGTCACCGGATCTGGTGTCAATTTAAAGAAGTAGTCCAGTTACACATTTGTGGGCTTATAACTTGGCTTCTGAATGTCCTAGAGAGATCAAGTTTGTTTTAGTGTACTCCAATCAAAAGCCCCTACAACCACAAAAGGAATGGAGTCATTAGCACTTATGGTTTGTAAATGGCACCCAGAATTATGTTGCACGAAGCACAATTTCACATCATTCTGGGTCCATTTGTGTTAAAACAAGGTCCAATCAGGCTGAAACGTTACAAGAAGGTAGAATCTATTGAGTTGTAAGTGATCTGAACGTTTCATGATTATCTCACATTCCCATAGGGGGTCAAACCATGTCCCAAAGGTCACCGGGCCTGGTGTCACTTTAAAGAAGTAGTCCAGTTACACCTTTGTGGGCTTATAACTTGGCTTCTGAATGTCCTAGAGAGGTCAGGTTTGTTTTAGTGTACTCCAATCAACAGCCCCTACAACCACAAAAAGGAATGGAGTCATTAGCACTTATGGTTTGTAAATGGCACCCAGAATTATGTTGCACGAAGCACAATTTCACATCATTCTGGGTCCATTTGTGTGAAAACAAGGTCCAATCAGGCTGAAACGTTACAGGAAGGTAGAATCTATTGAGTTGTAAGTGATCTGAACGTTTCATGATGATAGCACTTTCCTAAGGGGGTCAAACCATGTCCCAAAGGTCACCGAGTCTGGTGTCAATTTAAAGTAGTAGTCCAGTTACACATTTGTGGACTTATAACTTGGCTTCTGAATGTCCTAGAGAGATCAGGTTTGTTTTAATGTACTCCAATCAACAGCCCCTACAACCACAAAAAGGAATGGAGTCATTAGCATTTATGGTTTGTAAATGGCACCCAGAATTATGTTGAACGAAGCACAATTTCACATCATTCTTTGTTCATTTGTGTGAAAACAAGGTCCAATCCGGCTGAAACGTTACAGGAAGGTAGAATCTATTGAGTTGTAAGTGATCTGAACGTTTCATGATGATAGCACTTTCCTAAGGGGGTCAAACCATGTCCCAAAGGTCACCGGATCTGGTGTCAATTTAAAGAAGTAGTCCAGTTACACATTTGTGGGCTTATAACTTGGCTTCTGAATGTCCTAGAGCGATCAGGTTTGCTTTAGTGTACTCCAATCAACAGCCCCTACAACCACAAAAAGGAATGGAGACATTAGCACTTATAGTTTTTAAATGGCACCCAGAATTATGTTGCACGAAGCACAATTTCACATCATTCTGGGTTCATTTGTGTGAAAACAAGGTCCAATCAGGCTGAAACAATACAGGAAGGTAGAATCTATTGAGTTGTAAGTGATCTGAACATTTCATGATGATCGCACTTTCCTAAGGGGGTCAAACCATGTCCCAAAGGTCACCGGATCTGGTGTCACTTTAAAGAAGTAGTCCAGTTACACATTTGTGGGCTTATAACTTGGCTTCTGAATGTCCTAGAGAGGTCAGGGTTGTTTTAGTGTACTCCAATCAACAGCCCCTACAACCACAAAAAGGAATGGAGTCATTAGCACTTATGGTTTTTAAATGGCACCCAGAATTATGTTGCACGAAGCACAATTTCACATCATTCTGGGTTCATTTGTGTGAAAACAAGGTCCAATCAGGCTGAAACGTTACAGGAAGGTAGAATCTACTGAGTTGTAAGTGATCTGAACGTTTCATGATGATAGCACTTTCCTAAGGGGGTTAAACGATGTCCCAAAGATCACCGGATCTGGTGTCACTTTAAAGAAGTAGTCCAGTTACACATTTGTGGGCTTATAACTTGGCTTCTGAATGTCCTAGAGAGATCAGGTTTGTTTTAGTGTACTCCAATCAACAGCCCCTACAACCACAAAAAGGAATGGAGTTATTAGCACTTATGGTTTGTAAATGGCACCCAGAATTATGTTGCACGAAGCACAATTTCACATCATTCTGGGTCCATTTGTGTAAAAACAAGGTCCAATCAGGCTGAAACGCTACAAGAAGGTAGAATCTATTGAGTTGTAAGTGATCTGAATGTTTCAAGATGATCGCACATTTCTATAGGGGGTAAAACCATGTCCCAAAGGTCACCGGGCCTGGTGTCACTTTAAAGAAGTAGTCCAGTTACACCTTTGTGGGCTTATAACTTGGCTTCTGAATGTCCTAGAGAGGTTAGGTTTGTTTTAGTGTACTCCAATCAACAGCCCCTACAACCACAAGAGGAATGGAGTAATTAGCACTTATGGTTTGTAAATGGCACCCAGAATTATGTTGCACGAAGCACAATTTCACATCATTCTGGGTCCATTTGTGTGAAAACAAGGTCCAATCAGGCTGAAACGTTACAGGAAGGTAGAATCTATTGAATTGTAAGTGATCTGAACGTTTCATGATGATAGCACTTTCCTAAGGGGGTCAAACCATGTCCCAAAGGTCACCGGGCCTGGTGTCACTTTAAAGAAGTAGTCCAGTTACACCTTTGTGGGCTTATAACTTGGCTTCTGAATATCCTAGAGAGGTCAGGTTTGTTTTAGAGTACTCCAATTAGCAGCCCCCATTACCACTAAAAGGAATGAAGTCATTAGCATTTATGGTTTGTAAATGGCACCCAGAATTATGTTGCACGAAACACAATTTCACATCATTCTGGGTCAATTTGTGTGAAAACAAGGTCCAATCCGGCTGAAACGCTACAAGAAGGTAGAATCTATTGAGTTGTAAGTGATCTGAACGTTTCAAGATGATCGCACATTCCTATAGGGGGTCAAACTATGTCCCAAAGGTCACCGGGCCAAGTGTCACTTTAAAGAAGTAGTCCAGTTACACCTTTGTGGGCTTATAACTTGGCTTCTGAATGTCCTAGAGAGATCAGGTTTGTTTTAGTATACTCCAATCAACAGCCCCTACAACCACAAAAAGGAATGGAGTCATTAGCACTTATGGTTTGTAAATGGCACCCAGAATTATGTTGCACGAAGCACAATTTCACATCATTCTGGGTTCATTTGTGTGAAAACAAGGTCCAATCAGGCTGCAACGTTACAGGAAGGTAGAATCTATTTAGTTGTAAGTGATCTGAACGTTTCATGATGATAGCGCTTTCCTAAGGGGATCAAACCATGTCCCAAAGGTCACCGGATCTGGTGTCAATTTAAAGAAGTAGTCCAGTTACACATTTGTGGGCTTATAACTTGGCTTCTGAATGTCCTAGAGAGATCAAGTTTGTTTTAGTGTACTCCAATCAAAAGCCCCTACAACCACAAAAGGAATGGAGTCATTAGCACTTATGGTTTGTAAATGGCACCCAGAATTATGTTGCACGAAGCACAATTTCACATCATTCTGGGTCCATTTGTGTTAAAACAAGGTCCAATCAGGCTGAAACGTTACAAGAAGGTAGAATCTATTGAGTTGTAAGTGATCTGAACGTTTCATGATTATCTCACATTCCCATAGGGGGTCAAACCATGTCCCAAAGGTCACCGGGCCTGGTGTCACTTTAAAGAAGTAGTCCAGTTACACCTTTGTGGGCTTATAACTTGGCTTCTGAATGTCCTAGAGAGGTCAGGTTTGTTTTAGTGTACTCCAATCAACAGCCCCTACAACCACAAAAAGGAATGGAGTCATTAGCACTTATGGTTTGTAAATGGCACCCAGAATTATGTTGCACGAAGCACAATTTCACATCATTCTGGGTCCATTTGTGTGAAAACAAGGTCCAATCAGGCTGAAACGTTACAGGAAGGTAGAATCTATTGAGTTGTAAGTGATCTGAACGTTTCATGATGATAGCACTTTCCTAAGGGGGTCAAACCATGTCCCAAAGGTCACCGAGTCTGGTGTCAATTTAAAGTAGTAGTCCAGTTACACATTTGTGGACTTATAACTTGGCTTCTGAATGTCCTAGAGAGATCAGGTTTGTTTTAATGTACTCCAATCAACAGCCCCTACAACCACAAAAAGGAATGGAGTCATTAGCATTTATGGTTTGTAAATGGCACCCAGAATTATGTTGAACGAAGCACAATTTCACATCATTCTTTGTTCATTTGTGTGAAAACAAGGTCCAATCCGGCTGAAACGTTACAGGAAGGTAGAATCTATTGAGTTGTAAGTGATCTGAACGTTTCATGATGATAGCACTTTCCTAAGGGGGTCAAACCATGTCCCAAAGGTCACCGGATCTGGTGTCAATTTAAAGAAGTAGTCCAGTTACACATTTGTGGGCTTATAACTTGGCTTCTGAATGTCCTAGAGCGATCAGGTTTGCTTTAGTGTACTCCAATCAACAGCCCCTACAACCACAAAAAGGAATGGAGACATTAGCACTTATAGTTTTTAAATGGCACCCAGAATTATGTTGCACGAAGCACAATTTCACATCATTCTGGGTTCATTTGTGTGAAAACAAGGTCCAATCAGGCTGAAACAATACAGGAAGGTAGAATCTATTGAGTTGTAAGTGATCTGAACATTTCATGATGATCGCACTTTCCTAAGGGGGTCAAACCATGTCCCAAAGGTCACCGGATCTGGTGTCACTTTAAAGAAGTAGTCCAGTTACACATTTGTGGGCTTATAACTTGGCTTCTGAATGTCCTAGAGAGGTCAGGGTTGTTTTAGTGTACTCCAATCAACAGCCCCTACAACCACAAAAAGGAATGGAGTCATTAGCACTTATGGTTTTTAAATGGCACCCAGAATTATGTTGCACGAAGCACAATTTCACATCATTCTGGGTTCATTTGTGTGAAAACAAGGTCCAATCAGGCTGAAACGTTACAGGAAGGTAGAATCTACTGAGTTGTAAGTGATCTGAACGTTTCATGATGATAGCACTTTCCTAAGGGGGTTAAACGATGTCCCAAAGATCACCGGATCTGGTGTCACTTTAAAGAAGTAGTCCAGTTACACATTTGTGGGCTTATAACTTGGCTTCTGAATGTCCTAGAGAGATCAGGTTTGTTTTAGTGTACTCCAATCAACAGCCCCTACAACCACAAAAAGGAATGGAGTTATTAGCACTTATGGTTTGTAAATGGCACCCAGAATTATGTGTCACGAAGCACAATTTCACATCATTCTGGGTCCATTTGTGTGAAAACAAGGTCCAATCAGGCTGAAACGCTACAAGAAGGTAGAATCTATTGAGTTGTAAGTGATCTGAACGTTTCAAGATGATCGCACATTCCTATAGGGGGTAAAACCATGTCCCAAAGGTCACCGGGCCTGGTGTCACTTTAAAGAAGTAGTCCAGTTACACCTTTGTGGGCTTATAACTTGGCTTCTGAATGTCCTAGAGAGGTTAGGTTTGTTTTAGTGTACTCCAATCAACAGCCCCTACAACCACAAAAAGGAATGGAGTAATTAGCACTTATGGTTTGTAAATGGCACCCAGAATTATGTTGCACGAAGCACAATTTCACATCATTCTGGGTCCATTTGTGTGAAAACAAGGTCCAATCAGGCTGAAACGTTACAGGAAGGTAGAATCTATTGAATTGTAAGTGATCTGAACGTTTCATGATGATAGCACTTTCCTAAGGGGGTCAAACCATGTCCCAAAGGTCACCGGGCCTGGTGTCACTTTAAAGAAGTAGTCCAGTTACACCTTTGTGGGCTTATAACTTGGCTTCTGAATATCCTAGAGAGGTCTGGTTTGTTTTAGAGTACTCCAATTAGCAGCCCCCATTACCACTAAAAGGAATGAAGTCATTAGCATTTATGGTTTGTAAATGGCACCCAGAATTATGTTGCACGAAGCACAATTTCAAATCATTCTGGGTCAATTTGTGTGAAAACAAGGTCCAATCCGGCTGAAACGCTACAAGAAGGTAGAATCTAATGAGTTGTAAGTGATCTGAACGTTTCAAGATGATCGCACATTCCTATAGGGGGTCAAACCATGTCCCAAAGGTCACCGGGCGTGGTGTCACTTTAAAGAAGTAGTCCAGATACACCTTTGTGGGCTTATAACTTGGCTTCTGAATGTCCTAGAGCGATCAGGTTTGTTTTAGTATACTCCAATCAACAGCCCCTACAACCACAAAAATGAATGGAGTCATTAGCACTTATGGTTTGTAAATGGCACCCAGAATTATGTTGCACAAAGCACAATTTCACATCATTCTGGGTTCATTTGTGTGAAAACAAGGTCCAATCAGGCTGCAACGTTACAGGAAGGTAGAATCTATTGAGTTGTAAGTGATCTGAACGTTTCATGATGATAGCACTTTCCTAAGGGGGTCAAACCATGTCCCAAAGGTCACCGGATCTGGTGTCAATTTAAAGAAGTAGTTTAAAGAAGTAGCCCCTACAACCACAAAAGGAATCAAAACTGACCTCTCTAGGATATTCAGAAGCCAAGTTATAAGCCCACAAAGGTGTAACTGGACTACTTCTTTAAAGTGACACCAGGCCCGGTGACCTTTGGGACATGGTTTGACCCCCTATAGGAATGTGCGATCATCTTGAAACGTTCAGATCACTTACAACTCAATAGATTCTACCTTTTTGTAACGTTTCAGCCTGATTGGACCTTGTTTTCACACAAATGGACCCAGAATGATGTGAAATTGTGCTTCGTGCAACATAATTCTGGGTGCCATTTACAAACCATAAGTGCTAATGACTCCATTCCTTTTAGTGGTAATGGGGGCTGTTACTTGGAGTACTCTAAAACAAACCTGACTTCTCTAGGATATTCAGAAGCCAAGTTATAAGCCCACAAAGGTGTAACTGGACTACTTCTTTAAAGTGACACCAGGCCCGGTGACCTTTGGGACATGGTTTGACCCCCTATAGGAATGTGCGATCATCATGAAATGTTCAGATCAATTACAACTCAATAGATTCTACCTTCTTGTAACGTTTCAGCCTGATTGGACCTTGTTTTCACACAAATGGACCCAGAATGATGTGAAATTGTGCTTCGTGCAACATAATTCTGGGTGCCATTTAAAAACCATAAGTGCTAATGACTCCATTCCTTTTTGAGGTTGTAGGGGCTGTTGATTGGAGTACACTAAAACAAACCTGATCTCTCTAGGACATTCAGAAGCCAAGTTATAAGCCCTCAAAGGTGTAATTGGACTACTTCTTTAAAGTGACACCAGGCCCGGTGACCTTTGGGACATGGTTTGACCCCCTATAGGAATGTGCGATCATCATGAAACGTTCAGATCACTTACAACTCAATAGATTCTACCTTCTTGTAACGTTTCAGCCTGATTGAACCTTGTTTTCACACAAATGGCCCCAGAATGATGTGAAATTGTGCTTCGTGCAACATAATTCTGGGTGCCATTTACAAACTATAAGTGCTAATGACTCCATTCCTTTTTGTGGTTGTAGGGGCTGTTGGTTGGAGTACATTAAAACAAACCTGATCTCTCTTGGACATTCAGAAGCCAAGTTATAAGCCCACAAATGTGTAACTGGACTACTTCTTTAAATTGACACCAGATCCGGTGACCTTTGGGACATGGTTTGACCCCCTTAGGAAAGTGCTATCATCATGAAACGTTCAGATCACTTACAACTCAATAGATTCTACGTTCCTGTAACGTTTCAGCCTGATTGTACCTTGTTTTCACACAAATGAACCCAGAATGATGTGAAATTGTGCTTCGTGCAAAATAATTCTGGGTGCCATTTACAAACCATAAGTGCTAATGACTCCATTCCTTTTTGTGGTTCTTGGGGCTGTTGATTGGAGTATACTAAAACATACCTGATCTCTCT
The DNA here is from genome assembly GCF_043380555.1 of Nothobranchius furzeri. Lineage (NCBI taxonomy): Eukaryota > Metazoa > Chordata > Actinopteri > Cyprinodontiformes > Nothobranchiidae > Nothobranchius > Nothobranchius furzeri. Next base: position 14,901,913 of record NC_091756.1, read on the forward strand.
AGGACATTCAGAAGCCAAGTTATAAGCCCACAAATGTGTAACTGGACTACTTGTTTAAATTGACACCAGATCCGGTGACCTTTGGGACATGGTTTGACCCCCTTAGGAAAGGGCTATCATCATGAAACGTTCAGATCACTTACAACTCAATAGATTCTACCTTCCTGTAACGTTTCAGCCTGATTGGACCTTGTTTTCACACAAATGAACCCAGAATGATGTGAAATTGTGCTTCGTGCAACATAATTCAGGGTGCCCTTTAAAAACCATAAGTGCTAATGACTCCATTCCTTTTAGTGGTAATGGGGGCTGTTAATTGGAGTACTCTAAAACAAACCTGACCTCTCTAGGATATTCAGAAGCCAAGTTATAAGCCCACAAAGGTGTAACTGGACTACTTCTTTAAAGTGACACCAGGCCCGGTGACCTTTGGGACATGGTTTTACCCCCTATAGCAATGTGCGATCATCTTGAAATGTTCAGATCACTTACAACTCAATAGATTCTACCTTCTTGTAACGTTTCAGCCTGATTGGACCTTGTTTTCACACAAATGGACCCAGAATGATGTGAAATTGTGCTTCGTGCAACATAATTCTGGGTGCCATTTAAAAACCATAAGTGCCAATGACTCCATTCCTTTTTGAGGTTGTAGGGGCTGTTGATTGGAGTACACTAAAACAAACCTGATCTCTCTAGGACATTCAGAATCAAGTTATAAGCCCTCAAAGGTGTAATTGGACTACTTCTTTAAAGTGACACCAGGCCCGGTGACCTTTGGGACATGGTTTGACACCCTATAGGAATGTGTGATCATCATGAAACGTTCAGATCACTTACAACTCAATAGATTCTACCTTCTTGTAACGTTTCAGCCTGATTGGACCTTGTTTTCACACAAATGGACCCAGAATGATGTGAAATTGTGCTTCGTGCAACATAATTCTGGGTGCCATTTACAAACTATAAGTGCTAATGACTCCATTCCTTTTTGTGGTTGTAGGGACTGTTGGTTGGAGTACATTAAAACAAACCTGATCTCTCTAGGACATTCAGAAGCCAAGTTAGAAGCCCACAAATGTGTAACTGGACTACTTTTTTAAATTGACACCAGATCCGGTGACCTTTGGGACATGGTTTGACCCCCTTAGGAAAGGGCTATCATCATGAAACGTTCAGATCACTTACAACTCAATAGATTCTACCTTCCTGTAACGTTTCAGCCTGATTGGACCTTGTTTTCACACAAAAGAACCCAGAATGATGTGAAATTGTGCTTCGTGCAACATAATTCTGGGTGCCATTTAAAAACCATAAGTGCTAATGACTCCATTCCTTTTTGTGGTTGTAGGGGCTGTTGATTGGAGTATACTAAAACAAACCTGATCTCTCTAGGACATTCAGAAGCCAAGTTATAAGCCCACAAATGTGTAAAGGGACTACTTCTTTAAATTGACACCAGATCCGGTGACCTTTGGGACATGTTTTGACCCCATTAGGAAAGGGCTATCATCATGAAACGTTCAGATCACTTACAACTCAATAGATTCTACCTTCCTGTAACGTTTCAGCCTGATTGGACCTTGTTTTCACACAAATGAACCCAGAATGATGTGAAATTGTGCTTCGTGCAACATAATTCTGGGTGCCATTTAAAAACCATAAGTGCTAATGACTCCATTCCTTTTAGTGGTAATGGGGGCTGTTAATTGGAGTACTCTAAAACAAACCTGACCTCTCTAGGATAATCAGAAGCCAAGTTATAAGCCCACAAATGTGTAACTGGACTACTTCTTTAAATTGACACCAGATCCGGTGACCTTTGGGACATGGTTTGATCCCCTTAGGAAAGCCCTATCATCATGAAACGTTCAGATCACTTACAACTAAATAGATTCTACCTTCCTGTAACGTTGCAGCCTGATTGGACCTTGTTTTCACACAAATGAACCCAGAATGATGTGAAATTGTGCTTCGTGCAACATAATTCTGGGTGCCATTTACAAACCATAAGTGCTAATGACTCCATTCCTTTTTGTGGTTGTAGGGGCTGTTGATTGGAGTATACTAAAACAAACCTGATCTCTCTAGGACATTCAGAAGCCAAGTTATAAGCCCACAAATGTGTAACTGGACTACTTTAAATTGACACCAGATCCGGTGACCTTTGGGACATGGTTTGACCCCCTTAGGAAAGTGCTATCATCATGAAACGTTCAGCTCACTTACAACTCAATAGATTCTACCTTCCTGTAACGTTTCAGCCTGATTGTACCTTGTTTTCACACAAATGAACCCAGAATTATGTGAAATTGTGCTTCGTGCAACATAATTCTGGGTGCCATTTACAAACCATAAGTGCTAATGACTCCATTCCTTTTTGTGGTTGTAGGGGCTGTTGATTTGGAGTATACTAAAACAAACCTGATCTCTCTAGGACATTCAGAAGCCAAGTTATAAGCCCACAAATGTGTAACTAGACTACTTGTTTAAATTGACACCAGATCCGGTGACCTTTGGGACATGGTTTGACCCCTTAGAAAAGTGCTATCATCATGAAACGTTCAGATCACTTACAACTCAATAGATTCTACCTTCCTGTAACGTTTCAGCCTGATTGGACCTTGTTTTCACACAAATGAACCCAGAATGATGTGAAATTGTGCTTCGTGCAACATAATTCTGGGTGCCATTTAAAAACCATAAGTGCTAATGACTCCATTCCTTTTAGTGGTAATGGGGGCTGTTAATTGGAGTACTCTAAAAAAACCTGACCTCTCTAGGATATTCAGAAGCCAAGTTATAAGCCCAAAAAGGTGTAACTGGACTACTTCTTTAAAGTGACGCCAGGCCCGGTGACCTTTGGGACATGGTTTGACCCCCTATAGGAATGTGCGATCATCATAAAACGTTCAGATCACTTACAACTCAATAGATTCTACCTTCTTGTAACGTTTCAGCCTGATTGGACCTTGTTTTCACACAAATGGACCCAGAATGATGTGAAATTGTGCTTCGTGCAACATAATTCTGGGTGCCATTTACAAACCATAAGTGCTAATGACTCCATTCCTTTTTGTGGTTGTAGGGGCTGTTGATTGGAGTACATTAAAACAAACCTGATCTCTCTAGGAAATTCAGAAGCCAAGTTATAAGCCCACAAATGTGTAACTGGACTACTTCTTTAAATTGACACCAGATCCGGTGACCTTTGGGACATGGTTTGACCCCCTGAGGGATTGCTTCATTTTGGGCATTCTAAAATGCGCTTTTTGGCACACTTTGCGTCAAAAGTGGCCCCAATGGAATTGGGCTCCTTAAATTTGGGTTACTTTTTACATTTTGGCACACCCCTGGACTCAGAATGGGTTACTTTTGCTTCACTTTGGGACTTGGACACTAGGGGAGCCCTTGGACAAGAAATTTAAAAGTGACCCGTATCGCGCCCAAACTCACCCCTTCTGAATCCATTGGCGGAGAACACCCCACACCTTCCCCCTCCCCAAAGTAACCCGTTTTGAGGTCGCCGCCCCAGAGACCTCCCCCTGGTCCGCTGACCGGCCCACCTCAGCCCCCCACCCCCACCCCCCACCCCCATCTGTCCCAAAATGGAGGAAAAGTAGCCCGTGGAGTCCGTTGCCCATCCCCCACCCGTTCTGACCTGACCTTTTGACTGGGTGGCAGACGCTATACACTTTATTTCGGGCTACTTTCAAAAGTTTGCCCAAAACGGAGACGTGCTGCTCACCAAAACAGCTGTGGGCTAATAACTTGGCTTCTGAATGTCCTAGAGAGGTCAGGTCTGTTGTAAAATACTCCAATTAATGGTCTGTATCTAGAACAGAAGGAATTGAGTCGATAGGATGTACAGTTTTTAAATGGCACCCATAATTATGTCACACAAAGCACTGTTTCACATGTTTCTAGGTCTCCACCCATCCCCCGTGCGTCCCAAAATGAAGACAAGTAGCCCGTTCTGAACCAAAGGGTCAAGTGGAGTCCGTCACCCATCCCCCACCCGTTCTGACCTGAACTTTGGATTTGGTGGCAGACACTATGCACTTTATTTCGGGACACTTTCAAAAAACACCCAAAACGGAGACGTCCTGCTCACCAAAAAAGCAGCTGTTGGTCTTATAACTTGGCTTCTGAATGTCCTAGAGAGGTCAGGTCTGTTTTAAAATACTCCAATTAACAGCCCCTACTACCAGAAAAAGGACTTAAGTCAATAGCACTTATGGGTTTTAAATGGGACCCAGAACTATGTTGCACCAAGCACAATTTCACATTATTATGGGTCCAGTTCACTGAAAAAAGCTTCAATCAGGCTGAAACACCACAGGAAAGTAGAATCTTTTTAGTTATAAGTGATTCCAACGTTTCATAATGATAGCTCATTCCTAAGATGGTCAAATGGTGTCACAAAGGTCATCGGATCACTTGTTCTTTAAAGGAGTGGTTCGTATCACACATTTGTGGGCTTATAACTTTTCTTCTGAATGTCCTAGAGAGATCAGGTCTGTTTTAAAATACTCCAATTAACAGCCCCTACTACCAGAAAAAGGAATCAAGTCAATAGCACTTACGGGGTTTAAATGGGACCCAGACCCCAGACCTATGTTGCACCAAGCACAATTTCACATTATTATGGGTCCAGTTCTCTGAAAAAAGCTTCAATCAGGCTGAAACACCACAGAAAGGTAGAATCTATTGAGTTGTAAGTGATCTGAACTTTTCATGATGATAGCACCTTCCTAAGGGGGTCAAACCATGGCCCAAAGGTCACCGAGCATGGTGTCACCTGAAGAAAAATGTCCGGATACACCTTTGGAGGCTCATAACTTGGCTTATGAATGTCCTAGAGAGGTCAAATTTGTTTTAAGATACTCCAATTAATGGTCTGTATCGATAACAGAAGGAGTGGAGTGGATAGGATGTACAGTTTTTAAATGGCACACACAGAATTATGTTGCACCAAGCACAATTTCACATAATTTTGGTTCCAGTTCCCTCAAACAAGGTCCAATCTGGCTGAAACACCACAGGAAGGTAGAATCTATTGAGTTGTAATTGATCTGAACGTTTCATGATGACAGCACATTCCTAAGGGGGTCAGATGATGTCACAAAGGTCACCAGATCACTTCTGCCTTAAAGAAAAATGTCCGGATACACCTTTGGAGGCTCATAACTTGGCTTCTGAATGTCCTAGAGAGGTCAGGTTGGGTTTAAATGACTCCAATTAACAGCCCCTATCACCAGCAGAAGGAATGGAGTCATTAGCACTTACGGTTTTTAAACAGCACCCTGAAATATGTCGCACAAAGCACATTTTCACATAATGTTGGTTCCTTTTGTGTGAAAACAAGGTCCAATCTGGCTGAAACACAACAGGAAGGTAGAATCTATTGAGTTGTAAGTTATCTGTACATTTCATGATGATAGCACATTCCTAAGGGGGTCAGATGATGTCCCAAAGGTCACCGGATCACTTCTGCCTTAAAGACAATTGTCCGGATACACCTTTGGAGGCTCAGAACTTGGCTTCTGAATGTCCTAGAGAGGTCAGGTTGGGTTTAAATGACCCCAATTAACAGCCCCTATCACCAGCAGAAGGAATGGAGTCGTCAGCACTTATGGTTTTTAAATGGCACCCAGAAATATGTCGCACCAAGCACAATTTCACATATTTCTGGTTGAAAAACCTGTGATACAAGCTCCAATCTGTCTGAAATTAACACATGATGGACCTGTGAGGTCAAGGAGCACACAGTATCAGTGTCAAGTCTGGAGGTTGAAGAGAACCCCGTTTTTAGCTGAAATCCATCTTTTTTCTGACCTCTGACCCAGAACAGCACCAGAACAACGAGCTACGGCTACCAAACTGCCTGAGCTAGCTCTGGGTGATGGCGGCATGCCAAATCGACGTTTGTTTGGTGAAAATCGGTTGAGAAATGCCACTTTGCCAAGCACATGGCAGAAAAGGCGGGAAAAGTGCCGTACGGCCCAAATACGGACGCTTAACACGATGCAACCGGCACGAACTCGACGTATGTGTTTCGGGCCAGTGCTGGGATGCACCAGAAGAGTTTTCGGGCGCCTCGGATCAACGATGGCCGAACGGCAGCCAAAAAGGGTCTAAAAATCGTGGTTTCGGGCCTAGGGTTTTGCCGGTCTCTTTTAATTCATTAAAAATAGTTAAATTCCACGTAGGGACATGAAATTCACATATGTTGTAAAGAAGGACATGCCGAATCATAATATTTCAGTTGCGTCACGCTACGTCGCTCACTGACCAAGTTCGGCCACTAGGGGGCGCAGTCGAAAATTGTTTACACTCTCTGGTTCGGAAGTCCGGTACGAGCGCAAAAATCTACTCGTCTTTTTGATAGCCCTCACGGCGCTAGAATTGCCCATTGTAAACTTGCAAAAATCGCGCACTTCTGGGGGCTATATCTCTGGAACCACAAAATATTTTGCCACCAAACCACCTCGGATGGACTCGTGCTTGGCCCCCGAACAACATATCCGAAGATGGCATCGCTGGCGCCAGCAGAACTTTTTCTTTCCACTTTCTACCAGGAAAACACAAGTCCTCTTTGAGGCGATGGGTCTAAGAGGGCATTTTTTTGGCCAAACTCAGACACAATTTTTTTTTTTTCAATTTTGACAGCGGATTATGATTGCTTGGCACCACGGGGACCACCTCTCCAAAAACGGAACGGATCGGGCGTTCCCTTGAGGAGCTGTGGCCAAAAAGAGCGTGACCTCTGGCGACCTGGGGTTCGGAAAAGCACCGAAACAAAGAGCTACGGCAACCAAACTGCCTGGGCTAGCTCGGGGTGACGGCGGCATGCCAAATCAACGTTTGTTTTGGTGAAAATCGGTTGAGAAACGCCACTTTGCCGAGCACATGGCAAAATGGAGGGAAAACTGCCCTCAGGCCCCAAACGGACGCTTAGCACGTTGCGACCGGCACGAGCTCGACGTATGTGGTAGCTGTCAGCTATCTAAAGGAAATGTGCAAGTGTCAACTCTCTAGGTTGAGCAGAACCCTGTTTTTCAGCTCCAAAACAGCCCAAATCCATCATTTTCTCTGCTTGTACCAAGAGGCTGTGAACCTTGACCCTTCTGAATAAGCCAGCAACTTGAAAACTGCATATGTTGTAGCTGTCAGCTATTTAAAGAAACATTCTCAGTTTCAAGTCTCTAGGTTGAGGAGAACCCTGTTTTTCAGCCCCAAAACAGCCCAAATCCATCATTTTCTCTGACCTCTGACCCAGAACAGCACCGGAACAACGAGCTACGGCTACCAAACTGCCTGGGCTAGATCGGGGTGACGGCGGCATGCCAAATCGATGTTTGTTTGGTGAAAATCGGTTGAGAAATGCCAATTTGCCGAGCACATGGAAAAATGGAGGGAAAACCGCCCTCAGGCCCCAAACGGACGCTTAACACGATGCGACCGGCACGATTTCGAAATCTGTGGTTCGGACCAGTGCTGGGATGCACCAAAAAAAATTTCGTGCGCCTCGGACCAACGTGGGCTGAACGGCGGCCAAAAAGGGGCTCAAGTGGCAGAAGGCCGCAAATGAAGCCTGAGCTAAATTTTCCCACTTTTGGGCCGCCGTTTGAATTCGGTTTGGTGTAGCCGCACGAAATTTGGGGTGGTGCATCCCGGCTACCATCTCATCGACGCACGTCGAAATCGATGCCGTCTGACCTTTTCGAGCGCCCTTACGGGACGCTTGTCCAAGCAGAGATAGTCAGGTGTCTGGTTACACCTTTGTGGGCTTATAACTTGGCTTCTGAATATCCTAGAGAGGTCAGGCTGGTTTTAAAATACTCCAATAAATGGTCTGTATCTAGAACAGAATGAATGGAGTGGATAGGATGTACAGTTTTTAAATGGCACCCAGACCTATGTTGCACCAAGACAAGTTCACATTATTATGGGTCCAGTTCTCTGAAAAAAACTTCAATCAGGCTGAAACATCACAGGAAGGTACAATCTATTGAGATGTAAATGAATCATGTGTTTCATGATGATAGCACATTGCTTAGGGGGTCAAATGTTGTCACAAAGGTCATTGGATAACTTCTTCTTTAAAGGTGTGGTTCGTAACACACCTTTGTGGGCTTATAACTTGGCTTCTGAATATCCTAGAGAGGTCATGTTGGTTTTAAAATGCTCTAATAAACAGCCCCTACTACCACAAAAAGGAATGGAGTCATAAGCACTTATGGTCTTTAAATGGCACCCAGAATTATGTTGCACAAAGCACAATTTCACATATTTCTGGGTCCATTTGTGCGAAAACAAGGTCCAATAAGGCTGAAACATCACATGAACGTATAGTCTATGGAGTTGTAAGTGATCTGAACGTTACCCTAACAGGGTCAAATGAAGTCACAAAGGTCACCAGACCCGAAATGGAGACACAATTTTGGTGCTTCTTCAAAAGTAACCCAAAATGGAGGCCTCCAATTTGGGTCGTCTTCTAAAGTAACCCAAACTGAATTTTTCAATTAAGGAAGCCTTCAATTTGGGTTACTTTCAACTACATGCAAAAGAAGCCCGAAATGTAGGCCTCCATTTTGGTGCTTCTTCAAAAGTAACCCAAAATGGAGGCCTCCAATTTGGGTCTTCTTCTAAAGTAACCCAAAATGGAGGAAATGGAGGCCTCCATTTTGGGGCTTCTTCAAAAGTAACCCAAAATGGAGGCCTCCAATTTGGGTCTTCTTCTAAAGTAACCCAAAATGGAGGAAATGGAGGCCTCCATTTTGGGGCTTCTTCAAAAGTAACCCAAAATGGAGGCCTCCAATTTGGGTCTTCTTCTAAAGTAACCCAAAATGGAGGAAATGGAGGCCTCCATTTTGGGGCTTCTTCAAAAGTAACCCAAAATGGAGGCCTCCAATTTGGGTCTTCTTCTAAAGTAACCCAAAATGGAGGAAATGGAGGCCTCCATTTTGGGGCTTCTTCAAAAGTAACCCAAAATGGAGGCCTCCAATTTGGGTCTTCTTCTAAAGTAACCCAAAATGGAGGAAATGGAGGCCTCCATTTTGGGGCTTCTTCAAAAGTAACCCAAAATGGAGGCCTCCAATTTGGGTCTTCTTCTAAAGTAGCCCAAAATGGAGGAAATGGAGGCCTCCATTTTGGGGCTTCTTCAAAAGTAACCCAAAATGGAGGCCTCCAATTTGGGTTTTCTTCTAAAGTAACCCGAAATGGAGGAAATGGAGGCCTCCATTTTGGGGCTTCTTCAAAAGTAACCCAAAATGGAGGCCTCCAATTTGGGTCTTCTTCTAAAGTAACCCAAACTGAATTCTTCAACTAATAAAGCATTCATTTTGGGCTACTTTTGAATGTTGTAAAAGTAGCCCAAAAGGAATTCATTTTGGGCTACTTTTACAACATTCAAAAATCGCCTAAAATGAGCCATTCATTTTGGGCTACTTTTCCATACATGCAAAAGTAGCCCAAACATAATTCTTCAATTAATGAAGCATTCAATTTGGGTTACTTTCAACTACATGCAAAAGAAGCCCGAAATGGAGTCTCCAATTTGGGCTTCTTGTCTTAATAGAAAATGAAGTAGCACAACATAGGAACAACATAGAAGAGCCACCTCCACGGGACAGCACTCAGCAGTTCATCTGCATCAAAAGGACAAAGGTCACTCCAGGATGACAATATTCACAGTTTGGACAGAGAGGACAGATGGTTTGAAAGAGGAGTGAAAGAAGCCATTTACATCCACTGTAAGCAACCATCTTTGAAAAGAGGCGGTGGTTTACGACACCAACTGTCTGCCATCTATAATCCAGTTTTGAGATGCCTTCCCAGATGACTTAACGCCCACTCACATCTTGGCCCATCTGACCTCAGGAAATCACATGATAGGGTGGGGCCAGGTTTCACAATGAGCTCACCCGTAACTATGGCTGAATAGGTTCCACACCTGGGCTCATGTGATTATGCAGAAGATCATAGGGGGTCCTTTGTTCTGCGACCCAGGGGCCTCCTGTTGGCAGGGCACACCTGAAACTCCTCCTCCGGAAGGCATTCTTACCAAGTGCCTGAACCTCCTCAGTGGAGCAGCTCCACTGCCAGTTCCTCCTAGATGTCTGAACTCCTCAAAAAACCTCTTTAAATATTCTCCTGCTTTGGTTAACCACTCCTGTTTGGAGGATTGGATTTGTGTGTGTGTGTGTGTGTGTGTGTGTGTGTGTGTGTGTGTGTGTGTGTGTGTGTGTGTGTGTGTGTGTTTGTGTGTGTGTGTGTGTGTGTGTGTCCCTCTTGGGGGGGAAACCGGAGTCTCCATTTTGGGGCTTCTTCTAAAGTAACCCAAAATGGAGGCCTACATTTTGGGGTTTCTTCTAAAGTAACCCGAAATGTAGGCTCATTTTTGGTGCTTCTTCTAAAGTAACCCAAAATGTAGGCTCATTTTTGGTGCTTCTTCTAAAGTAACCCAAAATGGAGGCCGCAATTTTGGGGTTTCTTCTAAAGTAACCCAAAATGGAGTCTCCATTTTGGGTCTTCTTCTAAAGTAACCAGAACTGAATTTTTCAATTAAGGAAGCCTTCAATTTGGGTTACTTTCAACTACATGCAAAAGAAGCCCGAAATGGAGGCCTCCATTTTGGGACTTTTTCCAAAGTAACCCAAAATGGAGACTCCATTTTGGGGCTTCTTGTAAAGTAACCCGAAATGGAGGCCTCCATTTTGGGACTTTTTCCAAAGTAACCCAACATGGAGACTCCATTTTGGGGTTTCTTGTAAAGTAACCCAAGATGGAGTCCTCCATTTTGGGTCTTCTTCTAAAGTAACCCGAACTGAATTTTTCAATTAAGGAAGCCTTCAATTTGGGTTACTTTCAACTACATGCAAAAGAATCCCGAAATGGAGGCCTCCATTTTGGGACTTTTTCCAAAGTAACCCAAAATGGAGACTCCATTTTGGGGCTTCTTGTAAAGTAACCCGAAATGGAGGCCTCCATTTTGGGACTTTTTCCAAAGTAACCCAAAATGGAGACTCCATTTTGGGGCTTCTTGTAAAGTAACCCAAAATGGAGGCCTCCATTTTGGGTCTTCTTCTAAAGTAACCCGAACTGAATTTTTCAATTAAGGACGCCTTCAATCTGGGTTACTTTCAACTTCATGCAAAAGAAGCCCGAAATGGAGGCCTCAATTTTGGGACTTTTTCCAAAGTAACCCAAAATGGAGACTCCATTTTGGGGCTTCTTGTAAAGTAACCCGAAATGGAGGCCTCCATTTTGGGACTTTTTCCAAAGTAACCCAAAATGGAGACTCCATTTTGGGGCTTCTTGTAAAGTAACCCAAAATGGAGGCCTCCATTTTGGGTCTTCTTCTAAAGTAACCCGAACTGAATTTTTCAATTAAGGACGCCTTCAATCTGGGTTACTTTCAACTACATGCAAAAGAAGCCCGAAATGGAGAACTCCATTTTGGGACATTTTGGGACTTTTTCCAAATGAACAAATGAACCCAGAATGATGTGAAATTGTGCTTCATGCAACATATTTCTGGGTGCCATTTACAAACCATAAGTGCTAATGACTCCATTCCTTTTTGTGGTTGTAGGGGCTGTTGATTGGAGTACACTAAAACAAACCTGATCTCTCTAGGATATTGGGAAGCCAAGTTATAAGCCCACAAATGTGTAACTGGACTATTTCTTTAAAGTGACACCAGGCCCGGTGACCTTTGGGACATGGTTTGACCCCCTATAGGAATGTGCGATCATCATGAAACGTTCAGATCACTTACAACTCAATAGATTCTACCTTCTTGTAACGTTTCAGCCTGATTGAACCTTGTTTTCACACAAATGGACCCAGAATGATGTGAAATTGTGCTTCGTGCAACATAATTCTGGGTGCCATTTACAAACCATAAGTGCTAATGACTCCATTCCTTTTTGTGGTTGTAGGGGCTGTTGATTGGAGTACACTAAAACAAACCTGATCTCTCTAGGACATTCAGAAGCCAAGTTATAAGCCCACAAATGTGTAACTGGACTACTTCTTTAAAGTGACACCAGGCCCGGTGACCTTTGGGACATGGTTTTACCCCCTATAGGAATGTGCGATCATCATGAAATGTTCAGATCACTTACAACTCAGTAGATTCTACCTTCTTGTAACGTTTCAGCCTGATTGGACCTTTTTTTCACACAAATGAACCCAGAATGATGTGAAATTGTGCTTCGTGCAACATAATTCTGGGTGCCATTTAAAAACCATAAGCGCTAATGACTCCATTCCTTTTTGTGGTAATGGGGGCTGTTAATTGGAGTACTCTAAAACAAACCTGACCTCTCTAGGATATTCAGAAGCCAAGTTATAAGCCCACAAATGTGTAACTGGACTACTTCTTTAAAGTGACACCAGGCCCCGGTGACCTTTGGGACATGATTTTACCCCCTATAGTAATGTGCGATCATCATGAAATGTTCAGATCACTTACAACTCAGTAGATTCTACCTTCTTGTAACGTTTCAGCCTGATTGGACCTTGTTTTCACACAAATGGACCCAGAATGATGTGAAATTGTGCTTTGTGCAACATAATTCTGGGTGCCATTTACAAACCATAAGTGCTAATGACTCCATTCCTTTTTGTGGTTGTAGGGACTGTTGATTGGAGTACACTAAAACAAACCTGACCTCTCTAGGACATTCAGAAGCCAAGTTATAAGCCCTCAAAGGTGTAACTGGACTACTTCTTTAAAGTGACACCAGGCCCGGTGACCTTTGGGACCTGGTTTGACCCCCTATAGGAATGTGCGATCATCATGAAACGTTCAGATCACTTACAACTCAATAGATTTTACCTTCTTGTAACGTTTCAGCCTGATTGGACCTTGTTTTCACACAAATGGACCCAGAATGATGTGAAATTGTGCTTCGTGCAACATAATTCTGGGTGCCATTTACAAACCATAAGTGCTAATGACTCCATTCCTTTTTGTGGTTGTAGGGGCTGTTGATTGGAGTACTCTAAAACAAACCTGGCCTCTCTAGGATATTCAGAAGCCAAGTTATAAGCCCACAAATGTGTAACTGGACTACTTCTTTAAAGTGACACCAGGCCCGGTGACCTTTGGGACATGATTTTACCCCCTATAGAAATGTGCGATCATCATGAAACGTTCAGATCACTTACAACTAAGTAGATTCTACCTTCTTGTAACGTTTCAGCGTGATTGGACCTTGTTTTCACACAAATGGACCCAGAATGATGTGAAATTGTGCTTCGTGCAACATAATTCTGGGTGCCATTTACAAACCATAAGTGCTAATGACTCCATTCCTTTTTGTGGTTGTAGGGGCTGTTGATTGGAGTACACTAAAACAAACCTGATCTCTCTAGGAAATTCAGAAGCCAAGTTATGAGCCCACAAATTTGTAACTGGACTACTTCTTTAAATTGACACCAGATCCGGTGACCTTTGGGACATGGTTTGACCCCCTTTGGAAAGTGCTATCATCATGAAACGTTCAGATCACTTACAACTCAATAGATTGTACCTTCCTGTAACGTTTCAGCCTGATTGGACCTTGTTTTCACACAAATGGACCCAGAATGATGTGAATTTGTGCTTCGTGCAACATAATTCTGGGTGCCATTTACAAACCATAAGTGCTAATGACTCCATTCCTGTTTGTGGTTGTAGGGGCTGTTGATTGGTGTACACTAAAACAAACCTGACCTCTCTAGGACATTCAGAAGCCAAGTTATAAGCCCACAAAGGTGTAACTGGACTACTTCTCTAAAGTGACACCAGGCCCGGTGACCTTTGGGACATGGTTTTACCCCCTATAGGAATGTGCGATCATCTTGAAACGTTCAGATCACTTACAACTCAATAGATTCTACCTTCTTGTAACGTTTCAGCCTGATTGGACCTTGTTTTCACACAAATGGACCCAGAATGATGTGAAATTGTGCTTCGTGCAACATAATTCTGGGTGCCATTTAAAAACCATAAGTGCTAATGACTCCAGTCCTTTTGGGGGTAATGGGGGCTGTTAATTGGAGTACTCTAAAACAAACCTGACCTCTCTAGGATATTCAGAAGCCAAGTTATAAGCCCACAAATGTGTAACTGGACTACTTCTTTAAAGTGACACCAGGCCCGGTGACCTTTGGGACATGATTTTACCCCCTATAGTAATGTGCGATCATCATGAAACGTTCAGATCATTTACAACTCAATAGATTCTACCTTCTTGTAACGTTTCAGCCTGATTGGACCTTGTTTTCACACAAATGGAACCAGAATGATGTGAAATTGTGCTTCGTGCAACATAATTCTGGGTGCCATTTACAAACCATAAGTGCTAATGACTCCATTCCTTTTTGTGGTTGTAGGGACTGTTGATTGGAGTACACTAAAACAAACCTGAACTCTCTAGGACATTCAGAAGCCAAGTTATAAGCCCACAAAGGTGTAACTGGACTACTTCTTTAAAGTGACACCAGGCCCGGTGACCTTTGGGACCTGGTTTGACCCCCTGTAGGAATGTGCGATCATCATGAAACGTTCAGATCACTTACAACTCAATAGATTCTACCTTCTTGTAACGTTTCAGCCTGATTGGACCTTGTTTTCACACAAATGGACCCAGAATGATGTGAAATTGTGCTTCGTGCAACATAATTCTGGGTGCCATTTACAAACCATAAGTGCTAATGACTCCATTCCTTTTTCTGTTTGTAGGGTCTGTTGATTGGAGTACACTAAAACAAACCTGATCTCTCTAGGACATTCAGAAGCCAAGTTATAAGCCCACAAATGTGTAACTGGACTACTTCTTTAAAGTGACACCAGGCCCGGTGACCTTTGGGATTTGGTTTTACCCCCTATAGGAATGTGCGATCATCATGAAACGTTCAGATCACTTACAACTCAATAGATTCTACCTTCTTGTAACGTTTCAGCCTGATTGGACCTTGTTTTCACACAAATGGACCCAGAATGATGTGAAATTGTGCTTCGTGCAACATAATTCTGGGTGCCATTTACAAACCATAAGTGCTAATGACTCCATTCCTTTTTGTGGTTGTAGGGGCTGTTGACTGGAGTACACTAAAACAAACCTGATCTCTCTATGACATTCAGAATCCAAGTTATAAGCCCACAAATGTGTAACTGGACTACTTCTTTAAATTGACACCAGATCCGGTGACGTTTGGGACATGGTTTGACCCCCTTAGGAAAGTGCTGTCATCATGAAACGTTCAGATCACTTACAACTCAATAGATTCTACCTTCCTGTAACGTTTCAGCCTGATTGGACCTTTTTCTCACACAAATGAACCCAGAATGATGTGAAATTGTGCTTCATGCAACATAATTCTGGGTGCCATTTACAAACCATAAGTGCTAATGACTCCATTCCTTTTTGTGGTTGTAGGGGCTGTTGATTGGACTACACTAAAACAAACCTGATCTCTCTAGGAAATTGAGAAGCCAAGTTATAAGCCCACAAATGTGTAACTGGACTACTTCTTTAAAGTGACACCAGGCCCGGTGACCTTTGGGACATGGTTTGACCCCCTATAGGAATGTGCGATCATCATGAAACGTTCAGATCACTTACAACTCAATAGATTCTACCTTCTTGTAACGAATTCAGCCTGATTGGACCTTGTTTTCACACAAATGAACCCAGAATGATGTGAAATTGTGCTTCGTGCAACATAATTCTGGGTGCCATTTACAAACCATAAGTGCTAATGACTCCATTCCTTTATGTGGTTGTAGGGGCTGTTGATTGGAGTACACTAAAACAAACCTGATCTCTCTAGGACATTCAGAAGCCAAGTTATAAGCCCACAAATGTGTAACTGGACTACTTCTTTAAAGTGACACCAGGCCCGGTGACCTTTGGGACATGGTTTGACCCCCTATAGGAATGTGCGATCATCATGAAACGTTCAGATCACTTACAACTCAATAGATTCTACCTTCTTGTAACGAATTCAGCCTGATTGGACCTTGTTTTCACACAAATGAACCCAGAATGATGTGAAATTGTGCTTCGTGCAACATAATTCTGGGTGCCATTTACAAACCATAAGTGCTAATGACTCCATTCCTTTATGTGGTTGTAGGGGCTGTTGATTGGAGTACACTAAAACAAACCTGATCTCTCTAGGACATTCAGAAGCCAAGTTATAAGCCCACAAATGTGTAACTGGACTACTTCTTTAAAGTGACACCAGGCCCAGTGACCTTTGGGACATGGTTTTACCCCCTATAGGAATGTGCGATCATCATGAAACGTTCAGATCACTTACAACTAAGTAGATTCTACCTTCTTGTAACGTTTCAGCATGATTGGACCTTGTTTTCACACAAATGGACCCAGAATGATGTGAAATTGTGCTTCGTGCAACATAATTCTGGGTGCCATTTACAAACCTTAAGTGCTAATGACTCCATTCATTTTTGTGGTTGTAGGGGCTGTTGATTGGAGTACACTAAAACAAACCTGATCTCTCTAGGAAATTCAGAAGCCAAGTTATAAGCCCACAAATTTGTAACTGGACTACTTCTTTAAATTGACACCAGATCCGGTGACCTTTGGGACATGGTTTGACCCCCTTAGGAAAGTGCTATCATCATGAAACGTTCAGATCACTTACAACTCAATAGATTGTACCTTCCTGTAACGTTTCAGCCTGATTGGACCTTGTTTTCACACAAATGGACCCAGAATGATGTGAATTTGTGCTTCGTGCAACATAATTCTGGGTGCCATTTACAAACCATAAGTGCTAATGACTCCATTCCTGTTTGTGGTTGTAGGGGCTGTTGATTGGTGTACACTAAAACAAACCTGACCTCTCTAGGACATTCAGAAGCCAAGTTATAAGCCCACAAAGGTGTAACTGGACTACTTCTCTAAAGTGACACCAGGCCCGGTGACCTTTGGGACATGGTTTTACCCCCTATAGGAATGTGCGATCATCTTGAAACGTTCAGATCACTTACAACTCAATAGATTCTACCTTCTTGTAACGTTTCAGCCTGATTGGACCTTGTTTTCACACAAATGGACCCAGAATGATGTGAAATTGTGCTTCGTGCAACATAATTCTGGGTGCCATTTAAAAACCATAAGTGCTAATGACTCCAGTCCTTTTGGGGGTAATGGGGGCTGTTAATTGGAGTACTCTAAAACAAACCTGACCTCTCTAGGATATTCAGAAGCCAAGTTATAAGCCCACAAAGGTGTAACTGGACTACTTCTTTAAAGTGACACCAGGCGCGGTGACCTTTGGGACCTGGTTTGACCCCCTATAGGAATGTGCGATCATCATGAAATGTTCAGATCACTTACAACTCAATAGATTCTACCTTCTTGTAACGTTTCAGCCTGATTGGACCTTGTTTTCACACAAATGGACCCAGAATGATGTGAAATTGTGCTTCGTGCAACATAATTCTGGGTGCCATTTACAAGCCATAAGTGCTAATGACTCCATTCCTTTTTGTGGTAATGGGGGCTCTTAATTGGAGTACTCTAAAACAAACCTGACCTCTCTAGGATATTCAGAAGCCAAGTTATAAGCCCACAAATGTGTAACTGGACTACTTCTTTAAAGTGACACCAGGCCCGGTGACCTTTGGGACATGATTTTACCCCCTATAGTAATGTGCGATCATCATGAAACGTTCAGATCACTTACAACTCAGTAGATTCTACCTTCTTGTAACGTTTCAGCCTGATTGGACCTTGTTTTCACACAAATGGAACGAGAATGATGTGAAATTGTGCTTCGTGCAACATAATTCTGGGTGCCATTTACAAACCATAAGTGCTAATGACTCCATTCCTTTTTGTGGTTGTAGGGACTGTTGATTGGAGTACACTAAAACAAACCTGAACTCTCTGGGACATTCAGAAGCCAAGTTATAAGCCCACAAAGGTGTAACTGGACTACTTCTTTAAAGTGACACCAGGCCCGGTGACCTTTGGGACCTGGTTTGACCCCCTGTAGGAATGTGCGATCATCATGAAACGTTCAGATCACTTACAACTCAATAGATTCTACCTTCTTGTAACGTTTCAGCCTGATTGGACCTTGTTTTCACACAAATGGACCCAGAATGATGTGAAATTGTGCTTCGTGCAACATAATTCTGGGTGCCATTTACAAACCATAAGTGCTAATGACTCCATTCCTTTTTGTGTTTGTAGGGTCTGTTGATTGGAGTACACTAAAACAAACCTGATCTCTCTAGGACATTCAGAAGCCAAGTTATAAGCCCACAAATGTGTAACTGGACTACTTCTTTAAAGTGACACCAGGCCCGGTGACCTTTGGGATTTGGTTTTACCCCCTATAGGAATGTGCGATCATCATGAAACGTTCAGATCACTTACAACTCAATAGATTCTACCTTCTTGTAACGTTTCAGCCTGATTGGACCTTGTTTTCACACAAATGGACCCAGAATGATGTGAAATTGTGCTTCGTGCAACATAATTCTGGGTGCCATTTACAAACCATAAGTGCTAATGACTCCATTCCTTTTTTGTGGTTGTAGGGGCTGTTGACTGGAGTACACTAAAACAAACCTGATCTCTCTATGACATTCAGAATCCAAGTTATAAGCCCACAAATGTGTAACTGGACTACTTCTTTAAATTGACACCAGATCCGGTGACGTTTGGGACATGGTTTGACCCCCTTAGGAAAGTGCTGTCATCATGAAACGTTCAGATCACTTACAACTCAATAGATTCTACCTTCCTGTAACGTTTCAGCCTGATTGGACCTTGTTTTCACACAAATGAACCCAGAATGATGTGAAATTGTGCTTCATGCAACATAATTCTGGGTGCCATTTACAAACCATAAGTGCTAATGACTCCATTCCTTTTTGTGGTTGTAGGGGCTGTTGATTGGACTACACTAAAACAAACCTGATCTCTCTAGGATATTGAGAAGCCAAGTTATAAGCCCACAAATGTGTAACTGGACTACTTCTTTAAAGTGACACCAGGCCCGGTGACCTTTGGGACATGGTTTGACCCCCTATAGGAATGTGCGATCATCATGAAACGTTCAGATCACTTACAACTCAATAGATTCTACCTTCTTGTAACGAATTCAGCCTGATTGGACCTTGTTTTCACACAAATGAACCCAGAATGATGTGAAATTGTTCTTCGTGCAACATAATTCTGGGTGCCATTTACAAACCATAAGTGCTAATGACTCCATTCCTTTTTGTGGTTGTAGGGGCTGTTGATTGGAGTACACTAAAACAAACCTGATCTCTCTAGGACATTCAGAAGCCAAGTTATAAGCCCACAAATGTGTAACTGGACTACTTCTTTAAAGTGACACCAGGCCCAGTGACCTTTGGGACATGGTTTTACCCCCTATAGGAATGTGCGATCATCATGAAACGTTCAGATCACTTACAACTCAGTAGATTCTACCTTCTTGTAATGTTTCAGCCTGATTGGACCTTGTTTTCACACAAATGAACCCAGAATGATGTGAAATTGTGCTTCGTGCAACATAATTCTGGGTGCCATTTAAAAACCATAAGCGCTAATGACTCCATTCCTTTTTGTGGTAATGGGGGCTGTTAATTGGAGTACTCTAAAACAAACCTGACCTCTCTAGGATATTCAGAAGCCAAGTTATAAGCCCACAAATGTGTAACTGGACTACTTCTTTAAAGTGACACCAGGCCCGGTGACCTTTGGGACATGATTTTACCCCCTATAGGAATGTGCGATCATCATTAAACGTTCAGATCACTTACAACTCAGTAGATTCTACCTTCTTGTAACGTTTCAGCCTGATTGGACCTTGTTTTCACACAAATGGACCCAGAATGATGTGAAATTGTGCTTCGTGCAACATAATTCTGGGTGCCATTTACAAACCATAAGTGCTAATGACTCCATTCCTTTTTGTGGTTGTAGGGACTGTTTATTGGAGTACACTAAAACAAACCTGACCTCTCTAGGACATTCAGAAGCCAAGTTATAAGCCCACAAAGGTGTAACTGGACTACTTCTTTAAAGTGACACCAGACCCGGTGACCTTTGGGACCTGGTTTGACCCCCTATAGGAATGTGCGATCATCATGAAACGTTCAGATCACTTACAACTCAATAGATTCTACCTTCTTGTAACGTTTCAGCCTGATTGGGCCTTGTTTTCACACAAATGGACCCAGAATGATGTGAAATTGTGCTTCGTGCAACATAATTCTGGGTGCCATTTACAAACCATAAGTGCTAATGACTCCATTCATTTTTGTGGTTGTAGGGGCTGTTGATTGGAGTACTCTAAAACAAACCTGGCCTCTCTAGGATATTCAGAAGCCAAGTTATAAGCCCACAAATGTGTAACTGGACTACTTCTTTAAAGTGACACCAGGCCCGGTGACCTTTGGGACATGATTTTACCCCCTATAGTAATGTGCGATCATCATGAAACGTTCAGATCACTTACAACTAAGTAGATTCTACCTTCTTGTAACGTTTCAGCATGATTGGACCTTGTTTTCACACAAATGGACCCAGAATGATGTGAAATTGTGCTTCGTGCAACATAATTCTGGGTGCCATTTACAAACCATAAGTGCTAATGACTCCATTCCTTTTTGTGGTTGTAGGGACTGTTGATTGGAGTACACTAAAACAAACCTGACCTCTCTAGGACATTCAGAAGCCAAGTTATAAGCCCACAAAGGTGTAACTGGACTACTTCTTTAAAGTGACACCAGGCCCGGTGACCTTTGGGACCTGGTTTGACCCCCTATAGGATTGTGCGATCATCATGAAACGTTCGGATCACTTACAACTCAGTAGATTCTACCTTCTTGTAACGTTTCAGCCTGATTGGACCTTGTTTTCACACAAATGGACCCAGAATGATGTGAAATTGTGCTTCGTGCAACATAATTCTGGGTGCCATTTACAAACTATAAGTGCTAATGACTCCATTCCTTTTTGTGGTTGTAGGGGCTGTTGATTGGAGTACATTAAAACAAACCTGATCTCTCTAGGACATTCAGAAGCCAAGTTATAAGCCCACAAATGTGTAACTGGACTACTTCTTTAAATTGACACCAGATCCGGTGACCTTTGGGACATGGTTTGACCCCCTTAGGAAAGTGCTATCATCATGAAACGTTCAGATCACTTACAACTCAATAGATTCTACCTTCCTGTAACGTTTCAGCCTGATTGGACCTTGTTTTCATACAAATGAACCCAGAATGATGTGAAATTGTGCTTCGTGCAACATAATTCTGGGTGCCATTTAAAAACCATAAGTGCTAATGACTCCATTCCTTTTTGGGGTAATGGGGGCTCTAATTGGAGTACTCTAAAACAAACCTGACCTCTCTAGGATATTCAGAAGCCATGTTATAAGCCCACAAAGGTGTAACTGGACTACTTCTTTAAAGTGACACCAGGCCCGTTGACCTTTGGGACATGGTTTGACCCCCTATAGGAATGTGCGATCATCATGAAACGTTCAGATCACTTACAACTCAATAGATTCTACCTTCTTGTAATGTTTCAGCCTGATTGGACCTTGTTTTCACACAAATGGACCCAGAATGATGTGAAATTAGGCTTCGTGCAACATAATTCTGGGTGCCATTTACAAACCATAAGTGCTAATGACTCCATTCCTTTTTGTGGTTGCAGGGGCTGGTGGTTGGAGTACATTAAAACAAACCTGATCTCTCTAGGACATTCAGAAGCCAAGTTATAAGCCCACAAATGTGTAACTGGACTACTTCTTTAAATTGACACCAGATCCGGTGACCTTTGGGACATGGTTTGACCCCCCTTAGGAAATTGCGATCATCTTGAAACGTTCAGATCAATTACAACTCAATAGATTCTACCTTCTTGTAACGTTTCAGCCTGATTGGACCTTGTTTTCACACAAATGGACCCAGAATGATGTGAAATTGTGCTTCGTGCAACATAATTCTGGGTGCCATTTACAAACCATAAGTGCAATTGACTCCATTCCTTTTTGTGGTTGTAGGGGCTGTTGATTGGAGTACACTAAAACAATCCTGATCTCTCTAGGACATTCAGAAGCCAAGTTATAAGCCCACAAATGTGTAACTGGACTACTTCTTTAAATTTACACCAGATCTGGTGACCTTTGGGACATGGTTTGACCCCCTATAGGAATGTGCGATCATCATGAAACGTTCAGATCACTTACAACTCAATAGATTCTACCTTCCTGTAACGTTTCAGCCTGAATGGACCTTGTTTTCACACAAATGGACCCAGAATGATGTGAAATTGTGCTTTGTGCAACATAATTCTGGGTGCCATTTAAAAACCATAAGTGCTAATGACTCCATTCCTTTTAGTGGTAATGGGGACTGTTAATTGGAGTACTCTAAAACAAACCTGACCTCTCTAGGATATTCAGAAGCCAAGTTATAAGCCCACAAAGGTGTAACTGGACTACTTCTTTAAAGTGACACCAGGCCCGGTGACCTTTGGGACATGGTTTGACCCCCTATAGGAATGTGCGATCATCTTGAAACGTTCAGATCACTTACAACTCAATAGAATCTACCTTTTTGTAACGTTTCAGCCTGATTGGACCTTGTTTTCACACAAATGAACCCAGAATGATGTGAAATTGTGCTTCGTGCAAAATAATTCTGGGTGCCATTTACAAACCATAAGTGCTAATGACTCCATTCCTTTTTGTAACTCTTGGGGCTGTTGATTGGAGTATACTAAAACATACCTGATCTCTCTAGGACATTCAGAAGCCAAGTTATAAGCCCACAAATGTGTAACTGGACTACTTGTTTAAATTGACACCAGATCCGGTGACCTTTGGGACATGGTTTGACCCCCTTAGGAAAGGGCTATCATCATGAAACGTTCAGATCACTTACAACTCAATAGATTCTACCTTCCTGTAACGTTTCAGCCTGATTGGACCTTGTTTTTACACAAATGAACCCAGAATGGTGTGAAATTGTGCTTCGTGCAACATAATTCAGGGTGCCATTTAAAAACCATAAGTGCTAATTACTCCATTCCTTTTAGTGGTAATGGGGGCTGTTAATTGGAGTACTCTAAAACAAACCTGACCTCTCTAGGATATTCAGAAGCCAAGTTATAAGCCCACACAGGTGTAACTGGACTACTTCTTTAAAGTGACACCAGGCCCGGTGACCTTTGGGACATGGTTTGACCCCCTATAGGAATGTGCGATCATCTTGAAACGTTCAGATCACTTACAACTCAATAGAATCTACCTTTTTGTAACGTTTCAGCCTGATTGGACCTTGTTTTCACACAAATGGACCCAGAATGATGTGAAATTGTGCTTCGTGCAACATAATTCTGGGTGCCATTTAAAAACCATAAGTGCTAATTACTCCATTCCTTTTTGAGGTTGTAGGGGCTGTTGATTGGAGTACACTAAAACAAACCTGATCTCTCTTGGACATTCAGAAGCCAAGTTATAAGCCCACAAATGTGTAACTGGACTACTTCTTTAAATTGACACCAGATCTGGTGACCTTTGGGACATGGTTTGACCCCCTTAGGAAAGTGCTATCATCATGAAACGTTCAGATCACTTACAACTCAATAGATTCTACCTTCCTGTAACGTTTCAGCCTGATTGTACCTTGTTTTCACACAAATGAACGCAGAATGATGTGAAATTGTGCTTCGTGCAAAATAATTCTGGGTGCCATTTACAAACCATAAGTGCTAATGACTCCATTCCTTTTTGTGGTTCTTGGGGCTGTTGATTGGAGTATACTAAAACATACCTGATCTCTCTAGGACATTCAGAAGCCAAGTTATAAGCCCACAAATGTGTAACTGGACTACTTGTTTAAATTGACACCAGATCCGGTGACCTTTGGGACATGGTTTGACCCCCTTAGGAAAGGGCTATCATCATGAAACGTTCAGATCACTTACAACTCAATAGATTCTACCTTCCTGTAACGTTTCAGCCTGATTGGACCTTGTTTTCACACAAATGAACCCAGAATGATGTGAAATTGTGCTTCGTGCAACATAATTCAGGGTGCCCTTTAAAAACCATAAGTGCTAATGACTCCATTCCTTTTAGTGGTAATGGGGGCTGTTAATTGGAGTACTCTAAAACAAACCTGACCCCTCTAGGATATTCAGAAGCCAAGTTATAAGCCCACAAAGGTGTAACTGGACTACTTCTTTAAAGTGACACCAGGCCCGGTGACCTTTGGGACATGGTTTTACCCCCTATAGGAATGTGCGATCATCTTGAAATGTTCAGATCACTTACAACTCAATAGATTCTACCTTCTTGTAACGTTTCAGCCTGATTGGACCTTGTTTTCACACAAATGGACCCAGAATGATGTGAAATTGTGCTTCGTGCAACATAATTCTGGGTGCCATTTAAAAACCATAAGTGCCAATGACTCCATTCCTTTTTGAGGTTGTAGGGGCTGTTGATTGGAGTACACTAAAACAAACCTGATCTCTCTAGGACATTCAGAAGCCAAGTTATAAGCCCTCAAAGGTGTAATTGGACTACTTCTTTAAAGTGACACCAGGCCCGGTGACCTTTGGGACATGGTTTGACCCCCTATAGGAATGTGTGATCATCATGAAACGTTCAGATCACTTACAACTCAATAGATTCTACCTTCTTGTAACGTTTCAGCCTGATTGGATCTTGTTTTCACACAAATGGACCCAGAATGATGTGAAATTGTGCTTCGTGCAACATAATTCTGGGTGCCATTTACAAACTATAAGTGCTAATGACTCCATTCCTTTTTGTGGTTGTAGGGACTGTTGGTTGGAGTACATTAAAAACAAACCTGATCTCTCTAGGACATTCAGAAGCCAAGTTATAAGCCCACAAATGTGTAACTGGACTACTTTTTTAAATTGACACCAGATCCGGTGACCTTTGGGACATGGTTTGACCCCCTTAGGAAAGTGCTATCATCATGAAACGTTCAGATCACTTACAACTCAATAGATTCTACCTTCCTGTAACGTTTCAGCCTGATTGGACCTTGTTTTCACACAAATGAACCCAGAATGATGTGAAATTGTGCTTCGTGCAAAATAATTCTGGGTGCCATTTACAAACCATAAGTGCTAATGACTCCATTCCTTTTTGTGGTTCTTGGGGCTGTTGATTGGAGTATACTAAAACATACCTGATCTCTCTAGGACATTCAGAAGCCAAGTTATAAGCCCACAAATGTGTAACTGGACTACTTGTTTAAATTGACACCAGATCCGGTGACCTTTGGGACATGGTTTGACCCCCTTAGGAAAGGGCTATCATCATGAAACGTTCAGATCACTTACAACTCAATAGATTCTACCTTCCTGTAACGTTTCAGCCTGATTGGACCTTGTTTTCACACAAATGAACCCAGAATGATGTGAAATTGTGCTTCGTGCAACATAATTCAGGGTGCCCTTTAAAAACCATAAGTGCTAATGACTCCATTCCTTTTAGTGGTAATGGGGGCTGTTAATTGGAGTACTCTAAAACAAACCTGACCCCTCTAGGATATTCAGAAGCCAAGTTATAAGCCCACAAAGGTGTAACTGGACTACTTCTTTAAAGTGACACCAGGCCCGGTGACCTTTGGGACATGGTTTTACCCCCTATAGGAATGTGCGATCATCTTGAAATGTTCAGATCACTTACAACTCAATAGATTCTACCTTCTTGTAACGTTTCAGCCTGATTGGACCTTGTTTTCACACAAATGGACCCAGAATGATGTGAAATTGTGCTTCGTGCAACATAATTCTGGGTGCCATTTAAAAACCATAAGTGCCAATGACTCCATTCCTTTTTGAGGTTGTAGGGGCTGTTGATTGGAGTACACTAAAACAAACCTGATCTCTCTAGGACATTCAGAAGCCAAGTTATAAGCCCTCAAAGGTGTAATTGGACTACTTCTTTAAAGTGACACCAGGCCCGGTGACCTTTGGGACATGGTTTGACCCCCTATAGGAATGTGTGATCATCATGAAACGTTCAGATCACTTACAACTCAATAGATTCTACCTTCTTGTAACGTTTCAGCCTGATTGGACCTTGTTTTCACACAAATGGACCCAGAATGATGTGAAATTGTGCTACGTGCAACATAATTCTGGGTGCCATTTACAAACTATAAGTGCTAATGACTCCATTCCTTTTTGTGGTTGTAGGGACTGTTGGTTGGAGTACATTAAAACAAACCTGATCTCTCTAGGACATTCAGAAGCCAAGTTATAAGCCCACAAATGTGTAACTGGACTACTTTTTTAAATTGACACCAGATCCGGTGACCTTTGGGACATGGTTTGACCCCCTTAGGAAAGGGCTATCATCATGAAACGTTCAGATCACTTACAACTCAATAGATTCTACCTTCCTGTAACGTTTCAGCCTGATTGGACCTTGTTTTCACACAAATGAACCCAGAATGATGTGAAATTGTGCTTCGTGCAACATAATTCTGGGTGCCATTTAAAAACCATAAGTGCTAATGACTCCATTCCTTTTTGTGGTTGTAGGGGCTGTTGATTGGAGTATACTAAAACAAACCTGATCTCTCTAGGATAATCAGAAGCCAAGTTATAAGCCCACAAAGGTGTAACTGGACTACTTCTTTAAAGTGACACCAGGCCCGGTGACCTTTGGGACATGGTTTTACCCCCTATAGGAATGTGCGATCATCTTGAAATGTTCAGATCACTTACAACTCAATAGATTCTACCTTCTTGTAACGTTTCAGCCTGATTGGACCTTGTTTTCACACAAATGGACCCAGAATGATGTGAAATTGTGCTTCGGGCAACATGATTCTGGGTGCCATTTACAAACCATAAGTGCTAATGACTCCATTCCTTTTTGTGGTTGTAGGGGCTGTTGATTGGAGTATACTAAAACAAACCTGATCTCTCTAGGACATTCAGAAGCCAAGTTATAAGCCCACAAATGTGTAACTGGACTACTTCTTTAAATTGACACCAGATCCGGTGACCTTTGGGACATGGTTTGACCCCCTTAGGAAAGTGCTATCATCATGAAACGTTCAGCTCACTTACAACTCAATAGATTCTACCTTCCTGTAACGTTTCAGCCTGATTGTACCTTGTTTTCACACAAATGAACCCAGAATTATGTGAAATTGTGCTTCGTGCAACATAATTCTGGGTGCCATTTACAAACCATAAGTGCTAATGACTCCATTCCTTTTTGTGGTTGTAGGGGCTGTTGATTGGAGTATACTAAAACAAACCTGATTTCTCTAGGACTTCAGAAGCCAAGTTATAAGCCCACAAATGTGTAACTGGACTACTTCTTTAAATTGACACCAGATCCGGTGACCTTTGGGACATGGTTTGACCCCCTTAGGAAAGGGCTATCATCATGAAACGTTCAGATCACTTACAACTCAATAGATTCTACCTTCCTGTAACGTTTCAGCCTGATTGGACCTTGTTTTCACACAAATGAACCCAGAATGATGTGAAATTGTGCTTCGTGCAACATAATTCTGGGTGCCATTTAAAATCCATAAGTGCTAATGACTCCATTCCTTTTAGTGGTAATAGGGGCTGTTAATTGGAGTACTCTAAAACAAACCTGACCTCTCTAGGATATTCAGAAGCCAAGTTATAAGCCCACAAAGGTGTAACTGGACTACTTCTTTAAAGTGACACCAGGCCCGGTGACCTTTGGGACATGGTTTTACCCCCTATAGGAATGTGCAATCATCTTGAAATGTTCAGATCACTTACAACTCAATAGATTCTACCTTCTTGTAACGTTTCAGCCTGATTGGACCTTGTTTTCACACAAATGGACCCAGAATGATGTGAAATTGTGCTTCGTGCAACATAATTCTGGGTGCCATTTACAAACCATAAGTGCTAATGACTCCATTCCTTTTTGTGGTTGTAGGGGCTGTTGATTGGAGTATACTAAAACAAACCTGATTTCTCTAGGACTTCAGAAGCCAAGTTATAAGCCCACAAATGTGTAACTGGACTACTTCTTTAAATTGACACCAGATCCGGTGACCTTTGGGACATGGTTTGACCCCCTTAGGAAAGGGCTATCATCATGAAACGTTCAGATCACTTACAACTCAATAGATTCTACCTTCCTGTAACGTTTCAGCCTGATTGGACCTTGTTTTCACACAAATGAACCCAGAATGATGTGAAATTGTGCTTCGTGCAACATAATTCTGGGTGCCATTTAAAATCCATAAGTGCTAATGACTCCATTCCTTTTAGTGGTAATAGGGGCTGTTAATTGGAGTACTCTAAAACAAACCTGACCTCTCTAGGATATTCAGAAGCCAAGTTATAAGCCCACAAAGGTGTAACTGGACTACTTCTTTAAAGTGACACCAGGCCCGGTGACCTTTGGGACATGGTTTTACCCCCTATAGGAATGTGCAATCATCTTGAAATGTTCAGATCACTTACAACTCAATAGATTCTACCTTCTTGTAACGTTTCAGCCTGATTGGACCTTGTTTTCACACAAATGGACCCAGAATGATGTGAAATTGTGCTTCGTGCAACATAATTCTGGGTGCCATTTACAAACCATAAGTGCTAATGACTCCATTCCTTTTTGTGGTTGTAGGGGCTGTTGATTGGAGTATACTAAAACAAACCTGATCTCTCTAGGACATTCAGAAGCCAAGTTATAAGCCCACAAATGTGTAACTGGACTACTTCTTTAAATTGACACCAGATCCGGTGACCTTTGGGACATGGTTTGACCCCCTTAGGAAAGTGCTATCATAATGAAACGTTCAGATCACTTACAACTCAATAGATTCTACCTTCCTGTAACGTTTCAGCCTGATTGGACCTTGTTTTCACACAAATGAACCCAGAATGATGTGAATTTGTGCTTCGTGCAACATAATTCTGGGTGCCATTTAAAAACGATAAGTGCTAATGACTCCATTCCTTTTTGTGGTTGTAGGGGCTGTTGATTGGAGTATACTAAAACAAACCTGATCTCTCTAGGACATTCAGAAGTCAAGTTATAAGCCCACAAATGTGTAACTGGACTACTTCTTTAAATTGACACCAGATCCGGTGACCTTTGGGACATGGTTTGACCCCTTAGGAAAGTGCTATCATCATGAAACGTTCAAATCACTTACAACTCAATAGATTCTACCTTCCTGTAACGTTTCAGCCTGATTGGACCTTGTTTTCACACAAATGAACCCAGAATGATGTGAAATTGTGCTTCGTGCAACATAATTCTGGGTGCCATTTAAAAACCATAAGTGCTAATGACTCCATTCCTTTTAGTGGTAATGGGGGCTGTTAATTGGAGTACTCTAAAAAAACCTGACCTCTCTAGGATATTCAGAATCCAAGTTATAAGCCCACAAAGGTGTAACTGGACTACTTCTTTAAAGTGACACAAGGCCCGGTGACCTTTGGGACATGGTTTGACCCCCTATAGGAATGTGCGATCATCATGAAACGTTCAGATCACTTACAACTCAATAGATTCTACCTTCTTGTAACGTTTCAGCCTGATTGGACCTTGTTTTCACACAAGTGGACCCAGAATGATGTGAAATTGTGCTTCGTGCAACATAATTCTGGGTGCCATTTACAAACCATAAGTGCTAATGACTCCATTACTTTTTGTGGTTGTAGGGGCTGTTGATTGGAGTACATTAAAACAAACCTGATCTCTCTAGGAAATTCAGAAGCCAAGTTATAAGCCCACAAATGTGTAACTGGACTACTTCTTTAAATTGACACCAGATCCGGTGACCTTTGGGACATGGTTTGACCCCTTAGGAAAGTGCTATCATCATGAAACGTTCAGATCACTTACAACTCAATAGATTCTACCTTCCTGTAACGTTTCAGCCTGATTGGACCTTGTTTTCACACAAATGAACCCAGAATGATGTGAAATTGTGCTTCGTGCAACATAATTCTGGGTGCCATTTAAAAACCATAAGTGCTAATGACTCCATTCCTTTTAGTGGTAATGGGGGCTGTTAATTGGAGTACTCTAAAAAAACCTGACCTCTCTAGGATATTCAGAAGCCAAGTTATAAGCCCACAAAGGTGTAACTGGACTACTTCTTTAAAGTGACACCAGGCCCGGTGACCTTTGGGACATGGTTTGACCCCCTATAGGAATGTGCAATCATCTTGAAACGTTCAGATCACTTACAACTCAATAGAATCTACCTTTTTGTAACGTTTCAGCCTGATTGGACCTTGTTTTCACACAAATGGACCCAGAAATATGTGAAATTGTGCTTCGTGCAACATAATTCTGGGTGCCATTTACAAACCATAAGTGCTAATGACTCCATTCCTTTTAGTGGTAATGGGGGTTGTTACTTGGAGTACTCTAAAACAAACCTGACCTCTCTAGGATATTCAGAAGCCAAGTTATAAGCCCACAAAGGTGTAACTGGACTACTTCTTTAAAGTGACACCAGGCCCGGTGACCTTTGGGACATGGTTTGACCCCCTATAGGAATGTGCGATCATCATGAAATGTTCAGATCAATTACAACTCAATAGATTCTACCTTCTTGTAACGTTTCAGCCTGATTGGACCTTGTTTTCACACAAATGGACCCAGAATGATGTGAAATTGTGCTTCGTGCAACATAATTCTGGGTGCCATTTAAAAACCATAAGTGCTAATGACTCCATTCCTTTTTGAGGTTGTAGGGGCTGTTGATTGGAGTACACTAAAACAAACCTGATCTCTCTTGGACATTCAGAAGCCAAGTTATAAGCCAACAAATGTGTAACTGGACTACTTCTTTAAATTGACACCAGATCCGGTGACCTTTGGGACATGGTTTGACCCCCTTAGGAAAGTGCTATCATCATGAAACGTTCAGATCACTTACAACTCAATAGATTCTACCTTCCTGTAACGTTTCAGCCTGATTGTACCTTGTTTTCACACAAATGAACCCAGAATGATGTGAAATTGTGCTTCGTGCAACATAATTCTGGGTGCCATTTACAAACTATAAGTGCTAATGACTCCATTCCTTTTTGTGGTTGTAGGGACTGTTGGTTGGAGTACATTAAAACAAACCTGATCTCTCTAGGACATTCAGAAGCCAAGTTATAAGCCCACAAATGTGTAACAGGACTACTTTTTTAAATTGACACCAGATCCGGTGACCTTTGGGACATGGTTTGACCCCCTTAGGAAAGGGCTATCATCATGAAACGTTCAGATCACTTACAACTCAATAGATTCTACCTTCCTGTAACGTTTCAGCCTGATTGGACCTTGTTTTCACACAAATGAACCCAGAATGATGTGAAATTGTGCTTCGTGCAACATAATTCTGGGTGCCATTTAAAAACCATAAGTGCTAACGACTCCATTCCTTTTTGTGGTTGTAGGGGCTGTTGATTGGAGTATACTAAAACAAACCTGATCTCTCTAGGACATTCAGAAGCCAAGTTATAAGCCCACAAATGTGTAAAGGGACTACTTCTTTAAATTGACACCAGATCCGGTGACCTTTGGGACATGGTTTGACCCCCTTAGGAAAGGGCTATCATCATGAAACGTTCAGATCACTTACAACTCAATAGATTCTACCTTCCTGTAACGTTTCAGCCTGATTGGACCTTGTTTTCACACAAATGAACCCAGAATGATGTGAAATTGTGCTTCGTGCAACATAATTCTGGGTGCCATTTAAAAACCATAAGTGCTAATGACTCCATTCCTTTTAGTGGTAATGGGGGCTGTTAATTGGAGTACTCTAAAACAAACCTGACCTCTCTAGGATAATCAGAAGCCAAGTTATAAGCCCACAAAGGTGTAACTGGACTACTTCTTTAAAGTGACACCAGGCCCGGTGACCTTTGGGACATGGTTTTACCCCCTATAGGAATGTGCGATCATCTTGAAATGTTCAGATCACTTACAACTCAATAGATTCTACCTTCTTGTAACATTTCAGCCTGATTGGACCTTGTTTTCACACAAATGGACCCAGAATGATGTGAAATTGTGCTTCGTGCAACATGATTCTGGGTGCCATTTACAAACCATAAGTGCTAATGACTCCATTCCTTTTTGTGGTTGTAGGGGCTGTTGATTGGAGTATACTAAAACAAACCTGATCTCTCTAGGACATTCAGAAGCCAAGTTATAAGCCCACAAATGTGTAACTGGACTACTTCTTTAAATTGACACCAGATCCGGTGACCTTTGGGACATGGTTTGACCCCCTTAGGAAAGTGCTATCATCATGAAACGTTCAGCTCACTTACAACTCAATAGATTCTACCTTCCTGTAACGTTTCAGCCTGATTGTACCTTGTTTTCACACAAATGAACCCAGAATTATGTGAAATTGTGCTTCGTGCAACATAATTCTGGGTGCCATTTACAAACCATAAGTGCTAATGACTCCATTCCTTTTTGTGGTTGTAGGGGCTGTTGATTGGAGTATACTAAAACAAACCTGATTTCTCTAGGACTTCAGAAGCCAAGTTATAAGCCCACAAATGTGTAACTGGACTACTTCTTTAAATTGACACCAGATCCGGTGACCTTTGGGACATGGTTTGACCCCCTTAGGAAAGGGCTATCATCATGAAACGTTCAGATCACTTACAACTCAATAGATTCTACCTTCCTGTAACGTTTCAGCCTGATTGGACCTTGTTTTCACACAAATGAACCCAGAATGATGTGAAATTGTGCTTCGTGCAACATAATTCTGGGTGCCATTTAAAATCCATAAGTGCTAATGACTCCATTCCTTTTAGTGGTAATAGGGGCTGTTAATTGGAGTACTCTAAAACAAACCTGACCTCTCTAGGATATTCAGAAGCCAAGTTATAAGCCCACAAAGGTGTAACTGGACTACTTCTTTAAAGTGACACCAGGCCCGGTGACCTTTGGGACATGGTTTTACCCCCTATAGGAATGTGCAATCATCTTGAAATGTTCAGATCACTTACAACTCAATAGATTCTACCTTCTTGTAACGTTTCAGCCTGATTGGACCTTGTTTTCACACAAATGGACCCAGAATGATGTGAAATTGTGCTTCGTGCAACATAATTCTGGGTGCCATTTACAAACCATAATTGCTAATGACTCCATTCCTTTTTGTGGTTGTAGGGGCTGTTGATTGGAGTATACTAAAACAAACCTGATCTCTCTAGGACATTCAGAAGCCAAGTTATAAGCCCACAAATGTGTAACTGGACTACTTCTTTAAATTGACACCAGATCCGGTGACCTTTGGGACATGGTTTGACCCCCTTAGGAAAGTGCTATCATAATGAAACGTTCAGATCACTTACAACTCAATAGATTCTACCTTCCTGTAACGTTTCAGCCTGATTGGACCTTGTTTTCACACAAATGAACCCAGAATGATGTGAATTTGTGCTTCGTGCAACATAATTCTGGGTGCCATTTAAAAACCATAAGTGCTAATGACTCCATTCCTTTTTGTGGTTGTAGGGGCTGTTGTTTGGAGTATACTAAAACAAACCTGATCTCTCTAGGACATTCAGAAGCCAAGTTATAAGCCCACAAATGTGTAACTGGACTACTTCTTTAAATTGACACCAGATCCGGTGACCTTTGGGACATGGTTTGACCCCTTAGGAAAGTGCTATCATCATGAAACGTTCAGATCACTTACAACTCAATAGATTCTACCTTCCTGTAACGTTTCAGCCTGATTGGACCTTGTTTTCACACAAATGAACCCAGAATGATGTGAAATTGTGCTTCGTGCAACATAATTCTGGGTGCCATTTAAAAACCATAAGTGCTAATGACTCCATTCCTTTTAGTGGTAATGGGGGCTGTTAATTGGAGTACTCTAAAAAAACCTGACCTCTCTAGGATATTCAGAAGCCAAGTTATAATCCCACAAAGGTGTAACTGGACTACTTCTTTAAAGTGACACCAGGCCCGGTGACCTTTGGGACATGGTTTGACCCCCTATAGGAATGTGCGATCATCATGAAACGTTCAGATCACTTACAACTCAATAGATTCTACCTTCTTGTAACGTTTCAGCCTGATTGAACCTTGTTTTCACACAAATGGACCCAGAATGATGTGAAATTGTGCTTCGTGCAACATAATTCTGGGTGCCATTTACAAACTATAAGTGCTAATGACTCCATTCCTTTTTGTGGTTGTAGGGGCTGTTGGTTGGAGTACATTAAAACAAACCTGATCTCTCTAGGACATTCAGAAGCCAAGTTATAAGCCCACAAATGTGTAACTGGACTACTTCTTTAAATTGACACCAGATCCGGTGACCTTTGGGACATGGTTTGACCCCTTTAGGAAAGTGCTATCATCATGAAACGTTCAGATCACTTACAACTCAATAGATTCTACCTTCCTGTAACGTTTCAGCCTGATTGTACCTTGTTTTCACACAAATGAACCCAGAATGATGTGAAATTGTGCTTCATGCAAAATAATTCTGGGTGCCATTTACAAACCATAAGTGCTAAAAGTGCTGAAAAACAGGGTTCTCCTCAACCTAGAGACTTGAAACTGAGAATGTTTCTTTAAATAGCTGACAGCTACAACATATGCAGTTTTCAAGTTGCTGGCTTATTCAGAAGGGTCAAGGTTCACAGCCTCTTGGTACAAGCAGAGAAAATGATGGATTTGGGCTGTTTTGGAGCTGAAAAACAGGGTTCTGCTCAACCTAGAGAGTTGACACTTGCACATTTCCTTTAGATAGCTGACAGCTACCACATACGTCGAGCTCGTGCCGGTCGCAACGTGCTAAGCGTCCGTTTGGGGCCTGAGGGCAGTTTTCCCTCCATTTTGCCATGTGCTCGGCAAAGTGGCGTTTCTCAACCGATTTTCACCAAAACAAACGTTGATTTGGCATGCCGCCGTCACCCCGAGCTAGCCCAGGCAGTTTGGTTGCCGTAGCTCTTTGTTTCGGTGCTTTTCCGAACCCCAGGTCGCCAGAGGTCACGCTCTTTTTGGCCACAGCTCCTCAAGGGAACGCCCGATCCGTCCCGTTTTTGGAGAGGTGGTCCCCGTGGTGCCAAGCAATCATAATCCGCTGTCAAAATTGAAAAAAAAAAAAAAAAAGTTGTGTCTGAGTTTGGCCAAAAAAATGCCCTCTTAGACCCATCGCCTCAAAGAGGACTTGTGTTTTCCTGGTAGAAAGTGGAAAGAAAAAGTTCTGCTGGCGCCAGCGATGCCATCTTCGGATATGTTGTTCGGGGGCCAAGCACGAGTCCATCCGAGGTGGTTTGGTGGCAAAATATTTTGTGGTTCCAGAGATATAGCCCCCCAAAGTGCGCGATTTTTGCAAGTTTACAATGGGCAATTCTAGCGCCGTGAGGGCTATCAAAAAGACGAGTAGATTTTTGCGCTCGTACCGAACTTCCGAACCAGAGAGTGTAAACAATTTTCGACTGCGCCCCCTAGTGGCCGAACTTGGTCAGTGAGCGACGTAGCGT
Organism: Nothobranchius furzeri; assembly: GCF_043380555.1. Lineage (NCBI taxonomy): Eukaryota > Metazoa > Chordata > Actinopteri > Cyprinodontiformes > Nothobranchiidae > Nothobranchius > Nothobranchius furzeri. The sequence goes on from NC_091756.1 coordinate 14,937,462, forward strand.
GACGCAACTGAAATATTATGATTCGGCATGTCCTTCTTTACAACATATGTGAATTTCATGTCCCTATGTGGAATTTAACTATTTTTAATGAATTAAAAGAGACCGGCAAAACCCTAGGCCCGAAACCACGATTTTTAGACCCTTTTTGGCTGCCGTTCGGCCATCGTTGATCCGAGGCGCCCGAAAACTCTTCTGGTGCATCCCAGCACTGGCCCGAAACACATACGTCGAGTTCGTGCCGGTCGCAGACCATTAATTGGAGTATCTTAAAACAAATTTGACCTCTTTAGGACATTCATAAGCCAAGTTATGAGCCTCCAAAGGTGTATCCGGACATTTTTCTTTAGGTGACACCATGCTCGGTGACCTTTGGGCCATGGTTTGACCCCCTTAGGAAGGTGCTATCATCATGAAAAGTTCAGATCACTTACAACTCAATAGATTCTACCTTTCTGTGGTGTTTCAGCCTGATTGAAGCTTTTTTCAGAGAACTGGACCCATAATAATGTGAAATTGTGCTTGGTGCAACATAGGTCTGGGGTCTGGGTCCCATTTAAACCCCGTAAGTGCTATTGACTTGATTCCTTTTTCTGGTAGTAGGGGCTGTTAATTGGAGTATTTTAAAACAGACCTGATCTCTCTAGGACATTCAGAAGAAAAGTTATAAGCCCACAAATGTGTGATACGAATCACTCCTTTAAAGAACAAGTGATCCGATGACCTTTGTGACACCATTTGACCATCTTAGGAATGAGCTATCATTATGAAACGTTGGAATCACTTATAACTAAAAAGATTCTACTTTCCTGTGGTGTTTCAGCCTGATTGAAGCTTTTTTCAGTGAACTGGACCCATAATAATGTGAAATTGTGCTTGGTGCAACATAGTTCTGGGTCCCATTTAAAACCCATAAGTGCTATTGACTTAAGTCCTTTTTCTGGTAGTAGGGGCTGTTAATTGGAGTATTTTAAAACAGACCTGACCTCTCTAGGACATTCAGAAGCCAAGTTATAAGACCAACAGCTGCTTTTTTGGTGAGCAGGACGTCTCCGTTTTGGGTGTTTTTTGAAAGTAGCCCGAAATAAAGTGCATAGTGTCTGCCACCAAATCCAAAGTTCAGGTCAGAACGGGTGGGGGATGGGTGACGGACTCCACTTGACCCTTTGGTTCAGAACGGGCTACTTGTCTTCATTTTGGGACGCACGGGGGATGGGTGGAGACCTAGAAACATGTGAAACAGTGCTTTGTGTGACATAATTATGGGTGCCATTTAAAAACTGTACATCCTATCGACTCAATTCCTTCTGTTCTAGATACAGACCATTAATTGGAGTATTTTACAACAGACCTGACCTCTCTAGGACATTCAGAAGCCAAGTTATAAGCCCACAGCTGTTTTGGTGAGCAGCACGTCTCCGTTTTGGGCAAACTTTTGAAAGTAGCCCGAAATAAAGTGTATAGCGTCTGCCACCCAGTCAAAAGGTCAGGTCAGAACGGGTGGGGGATGGGCAACGGACTCCACGGGCTACTTTTCCTCCATTTTGGGACAGATGGGGGTGGGGGGTGGGGGGGGGGGGGGGGGGGGCTGAGGTGGGCCGGTCAGCGGACCAGGGGGAGGTCTCTGGGGCGGCGACCTCAAAACGGGTTACTTTGGGGAGGGGGAAGGTGTGGGGTGTTCTCCGCCAATGGATTCAGATGGGGTGAGTTTGGGCGCGATACGGGTCACTTTTAAATTTCTTGTCCAAGGGCTCCCCTAGTGTCCAAGTCCCAAAGTGAAGCAAAAGTAACCCATTCTGAGTCCAGGGGTGTGCCAAAATGTAAAAAGTAACCCAAATTTAAGGAGCCCAGTTCCATTGGGGCCACTTTTGACGCAAAGTGTGCCAAAAAGCGCATTTTAGAATGCCCAAAATGAAGCAATCCCTCAGGGGGTCAAACCATGTCCCAAAGGTCACCGGATCTGGTGTCAATTTAAAGAAGTAGTCCAGTTACACATTTGTGGGCTTATAACTTGGCTTCTGAATTTCCAAGAGAGATCAGGTTTGTTTTAATGTACTCCAATCAACAGCCCCTACAACCACAAAAAGGAATGGAGTCATTAGCACTTATGGTTTGTAAATGGCACCCAGAATTATGTTGCACGAAGCACAATTTCACATCATTCTGGGTCCATTTGTGTGAAAACAAGGTCCAATCAGGCTGAAACGTTACAAGAAGGTAGAATCTATTGAGTTGTAAGTGATCTGAACGTTTTATGATGATCGCACATTCCTATAGGGGGTCAAACCATGTCCCAAAGGTCACCGGGCCTGGTGTCACTTTAAAGAAGTAGTCCAGTTACACATTTGTGGGCTTATAACTTGGCTTCTGAAGTCCTAGAGAGATCAGGTTTGTTTTAGTATACTCCAATCAACAGCCCCTACAACCACAAAAAGGAATGGAGTCATTAGCACTTATGGTTTGTAAATGGCACCCAGAATTATGTTGCACGAAGCACAATTTCACATAATTCTGGGTTCATTTGTGTGAAAACAAGGTACAATCAGGCTGAAACGTTACAGGAAGGTAGAATCTATTGAGTTGTAAGTGAGCTGAACGTTTCATGATGATAGCACTTTCCTAAGGGGGTCAAACCATGTCCTAAAGGTCACCGGATCTGGTGTCAATTTAAAAAAGTAGTCCAGTTACACATTTGTGGGCTTATAACTTGGCTTCTGAATGTCCTAGAGAGATCAGGTTTATTTTTGTATACTCCAATCAACAGCCCCTACAACCACAAAAAGGAATGGCGTGATTAGCACTTATGGTTTGTAAATGGCACCCAGAATCATGTTGCACGAAGCACAATTTCACATCATTCTGGGTCCATTTGTGTGAAAACAATGTCCAATCAGGCTGAAACGTTACAAGAAGGTAGAATCTATTGAGTTGTAAGTGATCTGAACATTTCAAGATGATCGCACATTCCTATAGGGGGTAAAACCATGTCCCAAAGGTCACCGGATCTGGTGTCAATTTAAAGAAGTAGTCCAGTTACACATTTGTGGGCTTATAACTTGGCTTCTGAATATCCTAGAGAGGTCAGGTTTTTTTAGAGTACTCCAATTAACAGCCCCCATTACCACTAAAAGGAATAGAGTCATTAGCACTTATGGTTTTTAAATGGCACCCAGAATTATGTTGCACGAATTATAATTTCACATCATTCTGGGTTCATTTGTGTGAAAACAAGGTCCAATCAGGCTGAAACGTTACAGGAAGGTAGAATCTAATGAGTTGTAAGTGATCTGAACGTTTCATGATGATAGCACTTTCCTAAGGGGTCAAACCATGTCCCAAAGGTCACCGGATCTGGTGTCAATTTAAAGAAGTAGTCCAGTTACACATTTGTGGGCTTATAACTTGGCTTCTGAATGTCCTAGAGAGATCAGGTTTGTTTTAGTATACTCCAATCAACAGCCCCTACAACCACAAAAAGGAATGGAGTCATTAGCACTTATGGTTTTTAAATGGCACCCAGAATTATGTTGCACGAAGCACAATTTCACATCATTCTGGGTTCATTTGTGTGAAAACAAGGTCCAATCAGGCTGAAACGTTACAGGAAGGTAGAATCTATTGAGTTGTAAGTGATCTGAACGTTTCATGATGATAGCACTTTCCTAAGGGGGTCAAACCATGTCCCAAAGGTCACCGGATCTGGTGTCAATTTAAAGAAGTAGTCCAGTTACACATTTGTGGGCTTATAACTTGGCTTCTGAATGTCCTAGAGAGGTCAGGTTTGTTTTAGTGTACTCCAATCAACAGCCCCTACAACCACAAAAAGGAATGGAGTCATTAGCACTTATGGTTTGTAAATGGCACCCAGAATTATGTTACACGAAGCACAATTTCACATCATTCTGGGTCCATTTGTGTGAAAACAAGGTCCAATCAGGCTGAAACGTTACAAGAAGGTAGAATCTATTGAGTTGTAAGTGATCTGAACGTTTCATGATGATCGCACATTCCTAAGGGGGTCAAACCATGTCCCACAGGTCACCGGATCTGGTGTCACTTTAAAGAAGTAGTCCAGTTACACATTTGTAGGCTTATAACTTGGCTTCTGAATGTCCTAGAGAGATCAGGTTTTTTTTAGTGTACTCCAATCAACAGCCCCTACAACCACAAAAAGGAATGGAGTCATTAGCACTTATGGTTTGTAAATGGCACCCAGAATTATGTTGCACGAAGCACAATTTCACATCATTCTGGGTCCATTTGTGTGAAAACAAGGTCCAATCAGGCTGAAACGTTACAGGAAGGTAGAATCTATTGAGTTGTAAGTGATCTGAACGTTTCATGATGATAGCACTTTCCTAAGGGGGTCAAACCATGTCCTAAAGGTCACCGGATCTGGTGTCACTTTAAAGAAGTAGTCCAGTTACACATTTGTGGGCTTATAACTTGGCTTCTGAATGTCCTAGAGAGACCAGGTTTGTTTTAGTGTACTCCAATCAACAGCCCCTACAACCAAAAAAAGGAATGGAGTCATTAGCACTTATGGTTTGTAAATGGCACCCAGAATTATGTTGCACGAAGCACAATTTCACATCATTCTGGGTCCATTTGTGTGAAAACAAGGTCCAATCAGGCTGAAACGTTACAAGAAGGTAGAATCTATTGAGTTGTAAGTGATCTGAACGTTTCATGATGATCGCACATTCCTATAGGGGGTCAAATCATGTCCCAAAGGTCACCGGGCCTGGTGTCACTTTAAAGAAGTAGTCCAGTTACACTTTTGTGGGCTTATAACTTGGCTTCTGAATATCCTAAAGAGGTCAGGTTTGTTTTAGAGTACTCCAATTAACAGCCCCCATTATCCCAAAAAGGAATGGAGTCATTAGCACTTATGGTTTTTAAATGGCACCCAGAATTATGTTGCACAAAGCACAATTTCACATCATTCTGGGTCCATTTGTGTGAAAACAAGGTCCAATCAGGCTGAAACGTTACAGGAAGGTAGAATCTATTGAGTTGTAAATGATCTGAACGTTTCATGATGATAGCACTTTCCTAAGAGGGTCAAACCATGTCCTAAAGGTCACCGGATCTGGTGTCACTTTAAAGAAGTAGTCCAGTTACACCTTTGTGGGCTTATAACTTGGCTTCTGAATGTCCTAGAGAGATCAGGTTTGTTTTAGTGTACTCCAATCAACATCCCCTACAACCACAAAAAAGGAATGGAGTCATTAGCACTTATGGTTTGTAAATGGCACCCAGAATTATGTTGCACCAAGCACAATTTCACATCATTCTGGGTTCATTTGTGTGAAAACAAGGTCCAATCAGGCTGAAACGTTACAGGAAGGTAGAATCTATTGAGTTGTAAGTGATCTGAACGTTTCATGATGATAGCACTTTCCTAAGGGGGTAAAACCATGTCCCAAAGGTCACCGGACCTGGTGTCAATTTAATGAAGTAGTCCAGTTACACATTTGTGGGCTTATAACTTGGCTTCTGAATGTCCTAGAGTGATCAGGTTTGTTTCAGAGTACTACAATCAACAACCCCTACAACCACAAAAAGGAATGGAGTCATTATCACTTATGGTTTGTAAATGGCACCCAGAATTATGTTGCACAAAGCACAATTTCACATCATTCTGGGTCCATTTGTGTGAAAACAAGGTCCATTCAGGCTGAAACGTTACAAGAAGGTAGAATCTATTGAGTTGTAAGTGATCTGAACGTTTCATGATGATCGCACATTCCTATAGGGGGTCAAACCATGTCCCAAAGGACACCGGGCCTGGTGTCACTTTAAAGAAGTAGTCCAGTTACACATTTGTGGGATTATAACTTGGCTTCTGAATATCCTAGAGAGGTCAGGTTTGTTTTAGAGAACTCCAATTCACAGCCCCCATTACCCCAAATAGGAATGGAGTCATTAGCACTTATTCTTTTTAAATAGCACCCAGAATTATGTTGCACGAAGCACAATTTCACATCATTCTGGGTTCATTTGTGTGAAAACAAGGTCAAATCTGGCTGAAACGTTACAGGAAGGTAGAATCTATTGAGTTGTAAGTGATCTGAACGTTTCATGATGATAGCACTTTCCTAAGGGGGTCAAACCATGTCCCAAAGGTCACCGCATCTGGTGTCAATTTAAAGAAGTGGTCCAGTTACACATTTGTGGGCTTATAACTTGGCTTCTGAATGTCCTAGAGAGATCAGGTTTGTTTTAGTGTACTCCAATCAACAGCCCCTACAACCACAAAAAGGAATGGAGTCATTAGCACTTATGGTTTTTAAATGGCACCCAGAATTATGTTGCACAAAGCACAATTTCACATCATTCTGGGTCCATTTGTGTGATAACAAGGTCCAATCAGGCTGAAACGTTACAAGAAGGTAGAATCTATTGAGTTGTAAGTGATCTGAACGTTTCATCATGATCGCACATTCCTATAGGGGGTCAAACCATGTCCCAAAGGTCACCGGGCCTGGTGTCACTTTAAAGAAGTAGTCCAGTTACACCTTTGTGGGCTTATAACTTGGCTTCTGAATGTCCTAGAGAGGTCAGGTTTGTTTTAGTGCACTCCAATCAACAGCCCCTACAACCACAAAAAGGAATGGAGTCATTAGCACTTATGGTTTGTAAATGGCACCCAGAATTATGTTGCACGAAGCACAATTTCACATCCTTCTGAGTCCATTTGTGTGAAAACAAGGTCCAATCAGGCTGAAACGTTACAAGAAGGTAGAATCTATTGAGTTGTAAGTGATCTGAACGTGTCATGATGATCGCACATTCCTAAGGGGGTCAAACCATGTCCCACAGGTCACCGGATCTGGTGTCACTTTAAAGAAGTAGTCCAGTTACACATTTGTGGGCTTATAACTTGGCTTCTGAATTTCCTAGAGAGATCAGGTTTGTTTTAGTATTCTCCAATCAACAGCCCCTACAACCACAAAAAGGAATGGAGTCATTAGCACTTATGGTTTGTAAATGGCACCCAGAATTATGTTGCACGAAGCACAATTTCACATCATTCTGGGTCCATTTGTGTGAAAACAAGGTCCAATCAGGCTGAAACGTTACAAGAAGGTAGAATCTATTGAGTTGTAAGTGATCTGAACGTTTCATGATGATCGAACATTCCTATAGTGGGTCAAACCATGTCCCAAAGGTCACCGGGCCTGGTGTCACTTTAAAGAAGTAGTCCAGTTACACATTTGTGGGCTTATAACTTGGCTTCTGAATATCCTAGAGAGGTCAGGTTTGTTTTAGTGTACTCCAATCAACAGCCCCTACAACCACAAAAAGGAATGGAGTCATTAGCACTTATGGTTTTCAAATGGCACCAGAATTATGTTGCACGAAGTACAATTTCACATCATTCTGGGTCCATTTGTGTGAAAACAAGGTCCAATCAGGCTGAAACGTTACAAGAAGGTAGAATCTATTGAGTTGTAAGTGATCTGAACGTTTCATGATGATCGCACATTCCTAAGTGGGTCAAACCATGTCCCAAAGGTCACCGGATCTGGTGTCACTTTAAAGAAGTAGTCCAGTTACACATTTGTGGGCTTATAACTTGGCTTCTGAATGTCCTAGAGAGGTCAGGGTTGTTTTAGTGTACTCCAATCAACAGCCCCTACAACCACAAAAAGGAATGGAGTCATTAGCACTTATGGTTTGTAAATGGCACCAAGAATTATGTTGCACGAAGCACAATTTCACATCATTCTGGGTTCATTTGTGTGAAAACAAGGTCCAATCAGGCTGAAACGTTACAGGAAGGTAGAATCTATTGAGTTGTAAGTGATCTGAACGTTTCATGATGATCGAACATTCCTATAGTGGGTCAAACCATGTCCCAAAGGTCACCGGATCTGGTGTCAATTTAAAGAAGTAGTCCAGTTACACATTTGTGGGCTTATAACTTGGCTTCTGAATGTCCTAGAGTGATCAGGTTTGTTTCAGAGTACTCCAATCAACAGCCCCTACAACCACAAAAAGGAATGGAGTCATTAGCACTTATGGTTTGTAAATGGCACCCAGAATTATGTTGCACGAAGCACAATTTCACATCATTCTGGGTCCATTTGTGTGAAAACAAGGTCCAATCAGGCTGAAACGTTACAAGAAGGTATAATCTATTGAGTTGTAAGAGATCTGAACGTTTCATGATGATCGCACATTCCTATAGGGGGTCAAACCATGTTCCAAAGGTCACCGGGCCTGGTGTCACTTTAAAGTAGTCCAGTTACACATTTGTGGGATTATAACTTGGCTTCTGAATATCCTAGAGAGGTCAGGTTTGTTTTAGAGAACTCCAATTAACAGCCCCCATTACCCCAAATAGGAATGGAGTCATTAGCACTTATGGTTTGTAAATGGCACGCACAAAGCACAATTTCACATCATTCTGGGTCCATTTGTGTGAAAACAAGGTCCAATCAGGGTGAAACGTTACAGGAAGGTAGAATCTATTGAGTTGTAAGTGATCTGAACGTTTCATGATGATAGCACTTTCCTAAGGGGGTCAAACCATGTCCCAAAGGTCACCGGATCTGGTGTCACTTTAAAGAAGTAGTCCAGTTACACATTTGTGGGCTTATAACTTGGCTTCTGAATGTCCTAGAGAAATCAGGTTTGCTTTAGTGTACTCCAATCAACAGCCCCTACAACCACATAAAGGAATGGACTCATTAGCACTTATGGTTTGTAAATGGCACCCAGAATTATGTTGCACAAAGCACAATTTCACATCATTCTGGGTCCATTTGTGTGAAAACAAGGTCCAATCAGGCTGAAACATTACAAGAAGGTAGAATCTATTGAGTTGTAAGTGATCTGAACGTTTCATGATGATCGCACATTCCTATAGGCGGTCAAACCATGTCCCAAAGGTCACCGGGCCTGGTGTCACTTTAAAGAAGTAGTCCAGTTACACCTTTGTGGGCTTATAACTTGGCTTCTGAATGTCCTAGAGAGGTCAGGTTTGCTTTAGTGTACTCCAATCAACAGCCTCTACAACCACAAAAAGGAATGGAGTCATTAGCACTTATGGTTTGTAAATGGCACCCAGAATTATGTTGCACGAAGCACAATTTCTTATCATTCTGGGTCCATTTGTGTGAAAACAAGGTCAAATCAGGCTGAAACGTTACAAGAAGGTAGAATCTATTGAGTTGTAAGTGATCTGAACGTTTCATGATGATCGCACATTCCTAAGGGGGTCAAACCATGTACCACAAGTCACCGGATCTGGTGTCACTTTAAAGAAGTAGTCCAGTTACACATTTGTGGGCTTATAACTTGGCTTCTGAATTTCCTAGAGAGATCAGGTTTGTTTTAGTGTACTCCAATCAACAGCCCCTACAACCACAAAAAGGAATGGAGTCATTAGCACTTATGGTTTGTAAATGGCACCCAGAATTATGTTGCACGAAGCACAATTTCACATCATTCTGGGTCCATTTGTGTGAAAACAAGGTCCAATCAGGCTGAAACGTTACAAGATGGTAGAATCTATTGAGTTGTAAGTGATCTGAACGTTTCATGATGATCGCACATTCCTATAGGGGGTCAAACCATGTCCCAAAGGTCATCGGGCCTGGTGTCACTTTAAAGAAGTAGTCCAGTTACACCTTTGTGGGCTTATAACGTGGCTTCTGAATATCCTAAAGAGGTCAGGTTTGTTTTAGAGTACTCCAATTAACAGCCCCTATTACCTCAAAAAGGAATGGAGTCATTAGCACTTATGGTTTCTAAATGGCGCCCAGAATTATGTTGCACGAAGCACAATTTCACATCATTCTGGGTCCATTTGTGTGAAAACAAGGTCCAATCAGGCTGAAACGTTACAAGAAAGTAGAATCTATTGAGTTGTAAGTGATCTGAACGTTTCATGATGATCGCACATTCCTAAGTGAGTCAAACCATGTCCCAAAGGTCACCGGATCTGGTGTCACTTTAAAGAAGTAGTCCAGTTACACATTTGTGGGCTTATAACTTGGCTTCTGAATGTCCTAGAGAGGTCAGGGTTGTTTTAGTGTACTCCAATCAACAGCCCCTACAACCACAAAAAGGAATGGAGTCATTAGCACTTATGGTTTGTAAATGGCACCAAGAATTATGTTGCACGAAGCACAATTTCACATCATTCTGGGTTCATTTGTGTGAAAACAAGGTCCAATCAGGCTGAAACGTTACAGGAAGGTAGAATCTATTGAGTTGTAAGTGATCTGAATGTTTCATGATGATAGCACTTTCCTAAGGGGGTCAAACCATGTCCCAAAGGTCACCGGATCTGGTGTCAATTTAAAGAAGTAGTCCAGTTACACATTTGTGGGCTTATAACTTGGCTTCTGAATGTTCTAGAGAGATCAGGTTTGTTTTAGTGTACTCCAGTCAACAGCCCCTACAACCACAAAAAGGAATGGCGTCATTAGCACTTGTGGTTTGTAAATGGCACCCAGAATTATGTTGCACGAAGCACAATTTCACATCATTCTGGGTTCATTTGTGTGAAAACAAGGTCCAATCAGGCTGAAACGTTACAGTAAGGTAGAATCTATTGAGTTGTAAGTGATCTGAACGTTTCATGATGATAGCACTTTCCTAAGGGGTTCAAACCATGTCCCAAAGGTCACCGGATCTGGTGTCAATTTAAAGAAGTAGTCCAGTTACACATTTGTGGGCTTATAACTTGGCTTCTGAATGTCCTAGAGTGATCAGGTTTGTTTCAGAGTACTCCAATCAACAGCCCCTACAACCACAAAAAGGAATGGAGTCATTAGCACTTATGGTTTGTAAATGGCACCCAGAATTATGTTGCACGAAGCACAATTTCACATCATTCTGGGTCCATTTGTGTGAAAACAAGGTCCAATCAGGCTGAAACGTTACAAGAAGGTATAATCTATTGAGTTGTAAGAGATCTGAACGTTTCATGATGATCGCACATTCCTATAGGGGGTCAAACCATGTCCCAAAGGTCACTGGGCCTGGTGTCACTTTAAAGTAGTCCAGTTACACATTTGTGGGATTATAACTTGGCTTCTGAATATCCTAGAGAGGTCAGGTTTGTTTTAGAGAACTCCAATTAACAGCCCCCATTACCCCAAATAGGAATGGAATCATTAGCACTTATGGTTTGTAAATGGCACGCACAAAGCTCAATTTCACATCATTCTGGGTCCATTTGTGTGAAAACAAGGTCCAATCAGGGTGAAACGTTACAGGAAGGTAGAATCTATTGAGTTGTAAGTGATCTGAACGTTTCATGATGATAGCACTTTCCTAAGGGGGTCAAACCATGTCCCAAAGGTCACCGGATCTGGTGTCAATTTAAAGAAGTAGTCCAGTTACACATTTGTGGGCTTATAACTTGTTTTCTGAATGTCCTAGATAAATCAGGTTTGCTTTAGTGTACTCCAATCAACAGCCCCTACAACCACAAAAAGGAATGGAGTCATTAGCACTTATGGTTTGTAAATGGCACCCAGAATTATGTTGCACAAAGCACAATTTCACATCATTCTGGGTCCATTTGTGTGAAAACAAGGTCCAATCAGGCTGAAACGTTACAAGAAGGTAGAATCTATTGAGTTGTAAGTGATCTGAACGTTTCATGATGATCGCACATTCCTATAGGCGGTCAAACCATGTCCCAAAGGTCACCGGGCCTGGTGTCACTTTAAAGAAGTAGTCCAGTTACACCTTTGTGGGCTTATAACTTGGCTTCTGAATGTCCTAGAGAGGTCAGGTTTGCTTTAGTGTACTCCAATCAACAGCCCCTACAACCACAAAAAGGAATTGAGTCATTAGCACTTATGGTTGCTAAATGGCACCCAGAATTATGTTGCACGAAGCACAATTTCTTATCATTCTGGGTCCATTTGTGTGAAAACAAGGTCCAATCAGGCTGAAACGTTACAAGAAGGTAGAATCTATTGAGTTGTAAGTGATCTGAACGTTTCATGATGATCGCACATTCCTAAGGGGGTCAAACCATGTCCCACAAGTCACCGGATCTGGTGTCACTTTAAAGAAGTAGTCCAGTTACACATTTGTGGGCTTATAACTTGGCTTCTGAATTTCCTAGAGAGATCAGGTTTGTTTTAGTGTACTCCAATCAACAGCCCCTACAACCACAAAAAGGAATGGAGTCATTAGCACTTATGGTTTGTAAATGGCACCCAGAATTATGTTGCACGAAGCACAATTTCACATCATTCTGGGTCCATTTGTGTGAAAACAAGGTCCAATCAGGCTGAAACGTTACAAGAAGGTAGAATCTATTGAGTTGTAAGTGATCTGAACGTTTCATGATGATCGCACATTCCTATAGGGGGTCAAACCATGTCCCAAAGGTCACCGGGCCTGGTGTCACTTTAAAGAAGTAGTCCAGTTACACCTTTGTGGGCTTATAACGTGGCTTCTGAATATCCTAAAGAGGTCAGGTTTGTTTTAGAGTACTCCAATTAACAGCCCCTATTACCTCAAAAAGGAATGGAGTCATTAGCACTTATGGTTTCTAAATGGCGCCCAGAATTATGTTGCACGAAGCACAATTTCACATCATTCTGGGTCCATTTGTGTGAAAACAAGGTCCAATCAGGCTGAAACGTTACAAGAAGGTAGAATCTATTGAGTTGTAAGTGATCTGAACGTTTCATGATGATAGCACTTTCCTAAGGGGTTCAAACCATGTCCCAAAGGTCACCGGATCTGGTGTCAATTTAAAGAAGTAGTCCAGTTACACATTTGTGGGCTTATAACTTGGCTTCTGAATGTCCTAGAGTGATCAGGTTTGTTTCAGAGTACTCCAATCAACAGCCCCTACAACCACAAAAAGGAATGGAGTCATTAGCACTTATGGTTTATAAATGGCACCCAGAATTATGTTGCACGAAGCACAATTTCACATCATTCTGGGTCCATTTGTGTGAAAACAAGGTCCAATCAGGCTGAAACGTTACAAGAAGGTATAATCTATTGAGTTGTAAGAGATCTGAACGTTTCATGATGATCGCACATTCCTATAGGGGGTCAAACCATGTCCCAAAGGTCACCGGGCCTGGTGTCACTTTAAAGTAGTCCAGTTACACATTTGTGGGATTATAACTTGGCTTCTGAATATCCTAGAGAGGTCAGGTTTGTTTTAGAGAACTCCAATTAACAGCCCCCATTACCCCAAATAGGAATGGAGTCATTAGCACTTATGGTTTGTAAATGGCACGCACAAAGCACAATTTCACATCATTCTGGGTCCATTTGTGTGAAAACAAGGTCCAATCAGGGTGAAACGTTACAGGAAGGTAGAATCTATTGAGTTGTAAGTGATCTGAACGTTTCATGATGATAGCACTTTCCTAAGGGGGTCAAACCATGTCCCAAAGGTCACCGGATCTGGTGTCAATTTAAAGAAGTAGTCCAGTTACACATTTGTGGGCTTATAACTTGGCTTCTGAATGTCCTAGAGAAATCAGGTTTGCTTTAGTGTACTCCAATCAACAGCCCCTACAACCACAAAAAGGAATGGAGTCATTAGCACTTATGGTTTGTAAATGGCACCCAGAATTATGTTGCACAAAGCACAATTTCACATCATTCTGGGTCCATTTGTGTGAAAACAAGGTCCAATCAGGCTGAAACGTTACAAGAAGGTAGAATCTATTGAGTTGTAAGTGATCTGAACGTTTCATGATGATCGCACATTCCTATAGGCGGTCAAACCATGTCCCAAAGGTCACCGGGCCTGGTGTCACTTTAAAGAAGTAGTCCAGTTACACCTTTGTGGGCTTATAACTTGGCTTCTGAATGTCCTAGAGAGGTCAGGTTTGCTTTAGTGTACTCCAATCAACAGCCCCTACAACCAAAAAAAGGAATTGAGTCATTAGCACTTATGGTTGCTAAATGGCACCCAGAATTATGTTGCACGAAGCACAATTTCTTATCATTCTGGGTCCATTTGTGTGAAAACAAGGTCCAATCAGGCTGAAACGTTACAAGAAGGTAGAATCTATTGAGTTGTAAGTGATCTGAACGTTTCATGATGATCGCACATTCCTAAGGGGGTCAAACCATGTCCCACAAGTCACCGGATCTGGTGTCACTTTAAAGAAGTAGTCCAGTTACACATTTGTGGGCTTATAACTTGGCTTCTGAATTTCCTAGAGAGATCAGGTTTGTTTTAGTGTACTCCAATCAACAGCCCCTACAACCACAAAAAGGAATGGAGTCATTAGCACTTATGGTTTGTAAATGGCACCCAGAATTATGTTGCACGAAGCACAATTTCACATCATTCTGGGTCCATTTGTGTGAAAACAAGGTCCAATCAGGCTGAAACGTTACAAGAAGGTAGAATCTATTGAGTTGTAAGTGATCTGAACGTTTCATGATGATCGCACATTCCTATACGGGGTCAAACCATGTCCCAAAGGTCACCGGGCCTGGTGTCACTTTAAAGAAGTAGTCCAGTTACACCTTTGTGGGCTTATAACGTGGCTTCTGAATATCCTAAAGAGGTCAGGTTTGTTTTAGAGTACTCCTATTAACAGCCCCTATTACCTCAAAAAGGAATGGAGTCATTAGCACTTATGGTTTCTAAATGGCGCCCAGAATTATGTTGCACGAAGCACAATTTCACATCATTCTGGGTCCATTTGTGTGAAAACAAGGTCCAATCAGGCTGAAACGTTACAAGAAGGTAGAATCTATTGAGTTGTAAGTGATCTGAACGTTTCATGATGATCGCACATTCCTAAGTGAGTCAAACCATGTTCCAAAGGTCACCGGATCTGGTGTCAATTTAAAGAAGTAGTCCAGTTACACATTTGTGGGCTTATAACTTGGCTTCTGAATGTCCTAGAGAGGTCAGGTTTGTTTTAGTGTACTCCAATCAACAGCCCCTACAACCACAAAAAGGAATGGAGTCATTAGCACTTATGGTTTGTAAATGGCACCCAGAATTATGTTGCACGAAGCACAATTTCACATCATTCTGGGTTCATTTGTGTAAAAACAAGGTCCAATCAGGCCTAAACGTTACAGGAAGGTAGAATCTATTGAGTTGTAAGTGATCTGAATGTTTCATGATGATAGCACTTTCCTAAGGGGGTCAAACCATGTCCCAAAGGTCACCGGATCTGGTGTCAATTTAAAGAAGTAGTCCAGTTGTTATGTTTTGCAGATAGGTGAAAGGTACCGACACTGAATCTGACACCTCAAAACCTAGGAACGTAACTTTTGTGCGTCCTAGCTGGCTTTTCTTCAAGTTGAGTTTGAATCCTGCACATGTCAGTCTGGTCACCACCTTGTCCAAAGTTTTCAGGTGTTCGCTTTCACAATCATGCATGAAAAATATGTCATCAATATATTGAACGACAGGTAAACCCTCCAGATATGACTGTACGACTCCTTGAAATGTATTGGGCGCATTTACCCATCCCATCGGTAAAACGCACCATTCATAATGTTTTCCTTCAAATGTAAATCCAGTTTTAGCTCGACTTTCTTGCGCTAAAGGTACAGACCAAAAACCGTTAGCCAAATCGATGCATGTTTTATATTTTTTAATAGGCATGGTTCGGAGCTGCATGTACGGGTCAAAAGTTTTGCGCACGTCGTGCGGTGTCACTCTATTTAATCCTTTCAAATTGTGTACCAGTCTGTAGGTGCCATCAGGTTTAGGAACAGCTTGAATGGGAAGACAGGTGGATAATGTATCTTTCTCTTCGATTATCCCTTTTTCTTTAAGCTCAGCGAGAGTACACTTGATCTCATCTCTTCCCTCTCTGATCGGATACTGCTTCTCCCTGGCAGGCATCGCTCCTTTAATAATGCATTGTTCTTTTTTTTTTCCAACAATATCTTTATTTTTTTTTTGTTACATTTTAGCAACTAGCAAACATTCCAACACACTAAACACTACATGAACATATTCTCCTCTCAGACATTTAAAAGAAAAGAAAAAAATTTAAAAAAAACAGTCGATTTATCACTCCATTAAAGGCCTAAATTTGACATTATCTCAAAACAAATGTCATTGTCCTCAGTCCTCATCCTCATCAGCTAATACAAATCCTTCTACAAAGTTCACAAACGGTCTCCATACCTTCTCAAAAACATCCAATTTCTTTTTCAGTATACATGTTATCCGCTCCATTGGCAAAACCACCATCATTTGTTTTATCCACTGTGTGATACTCGGCTCCCTTGTTCTTTTCCATTTTAAAGCAATTAATCTTTTTGCTTGTAACAGACCCATATCAATAAACATTCTGTCGCTTTTTGTGTACCTCATGTTTTCAGGATACAATCCCAAAATAAGAAAGCAGGGATCCAAAACAATCTCTTTGGATAGTATTTGTTTCATAGTTTGTGTTACTGCAATCCAAAAGGATCCTATCTTCCTGCAACCCCAAATGCAATGCCAAAAATCACCTTTCCCTTCATTGCATTTATTACAAATGTCTGGTATATTAGGGTTATACTTATTCAACTTTTCGGGAGTAACATATATTCGCATCAACCATTTGTATTGCAACAACCTTAGTCTAGAATTGATTGTTTGTTTATGAGCTTTTGTACAAACCAATTCCCATTGATCCCTGGTTATGTCCTTTTTTTAAATCATTTTTCCAGGCGTTCAATCTTCCTAACGAATTTTCAGATGTTTTGGACCTAAGTAATTTATATATTTCTGATATTGCCCCTTGTTTCAAACTGCTTTTACTTATTATTTCTTCCAGTTCTGATTTTGGTGGTTTGGTGCAGGTATTATTTTGATTTGCTCGAATGTAACTTCTAATTTGGAGATATTTGAAAAATTGCTTTCTATCAATATTATATTTATGTCTAAGCATATCAAAGGACATCATTTCTTGAGAGTCTGTTGGATATAAATCTTGGATTTTTTGAAGTCCTTTAATTGACCATTGTTTAAAAGCTGTATCTTCTCTTCCTGGTCTGAAATTCTGATTTCCCCACATTGGTGTAAACTGTGACAATACAACAGGTTCATTCATATATCTTTTTACACCATACAATACTTTGACCATGTTCTTCACCATTGGGTTTTTTGCCTTTCTAATCAAGTTTACTGCTGTGTCTGAGAAAAAATATAATGGTAATGGTGGATGCAAATTCATACTTTCCATCTCTGACCATTGCGGGGCGTTATTTAAGTCAAAATAGTATCTTATAGACCTTATTTGACATGCCGAGTAGTACCACTCAATATTTGGACACATGACACCACCCTCATTGTATGGTAGATGTAACAATGACAATCTTATCCTTGGTCTCCCATTTTGCCATAAAAAACCGAGAACAAGCTTTTTGATCCTGCTAAACCAATCCACAGGAGGCGGCAAGGGGATGTTCTGATACACATAAAGCACCTTTGGCAGTATACTCATTTTGTATATATTAATCCGACCCATTAAAGAAATTGGTAGAGATATATATCTGTCCACTATCTCTGTTATTTCTTTAGAAAGTCTTTCATAATTATTTTCCACAATCTCACTTAGTTTAGACGAAATCCGTATCCCTAAATACATAAAGTCCCTTACTGTCTTAAAATGGGATGTTACTGTGGGTGGGTTGTCCCTTTCTTCCTCATTTAGCAACATAACGGATGATTTAGATTTATTAATGACATATCCTGATATTTGACCAAACTCCCCTATCAATCTAAGCAGAGCAGGTATTGATTCCTTTATTTTTGAGAGATATACTATTACATCATCAGCGTACAACGAGATCATATGTTCTACTTCATTCACCATAATTCCTGTCACAGATAAACTCGAACGTATGGCTATAGCAAAGGGTTCCATAGCTAATACAAACAACAATGGACTTATCGGTGAGCCTTGTGGACATCCCCGTTTCACCCTTATTGGTTCAGAGACATTTTTGTTTGTCAAGATTTCAGCAGTTGGATTTGAATGTAATAATTGTATCCATCTTCGAAACACATCTCCATACCCAAATCTAGTCAGAACATCTAAAAGATAGGGCCACTCGACCCTATCGAATGCTTTTTCGGCATCCAGCGAGAGTAAGGCGCTCTCTGACGAATTGTTTATTCCGTCTATAATGTTAAAGACTCTTCTTACGTTATGCAGACCTTGGCGTCCCAATATAAAGCCATTTTGATCTCTATGAATTACTGAGGGGAGAGTACCTTGCAAACGTGTAGCTAATATTTTACCTAACATCTTAATATCGGAATTGAGTAAACTTATCGGCCTCAAATTTTCACATTTATTACTCGGCTTTCCCGGCTTAGGTAGCAAAATGATTTGCGAACCCGTTATTGATTTAGGAAGACTTCCTTTGTGTAATGATTCCTGATACATTTCCAATAATGGTTTCACTAATTTACTTTTAAATTTTTTATAAAAATCAATTGGAAATCCATCTGGTCCCGCTTTTTTACCTGAACTCATACTTTTAATTGCCCTGCTTATTTCCCCTTCGGTGATTTCTGCATCTAATTGTTGTTTTAAGTCATCTGCAATAGTAGGAATATTTATTTTATCCAGAAACGCATTTCTGGAGGTTTGATCTGATCTATCCTGAGATTCATAAAGTTTTTCATAATAGTTTCTAAACTCCTTATTTATTTCCATCGGGTCTATTATCATTTCCCCTTTGCTGCTTACAATCGATGTTATATTTTTCTGCACTTCCAATTGTTTAATTTGCCATGCCAATATTTTTCCAGGTTTTTCTCCTTGTTCATAAAAAGACTGATTTAATCTCAAAATGTTCGAAGCCGCTCTATCTGCCGATTCTTTATTGTATTGTGCTTTTAGTATTAGCAATTTTTTCTCTGTTACTGGGTCTCTACTTTTGAATACTAGTTCCTCTAGAGTTTTAATTTCCTTTTCCATTTGCTGTCTTGTTTTACATTTTTCTTTAGATTTCGATGAAGTATATGCAATTATAACTCCCCGTAAACATGCCTTAAATGCCTCCCACCTAATACTAGCTGATGTTTGTGAACCATTTATAGTAAAATATTCATCTATTTCTTTTTCTACAAAAGTGAGGAATTCTTCATCATTCAGCCATTTCTGGTGTAAACACCATCTACGTTCCATTATTAAGTTTTTATGTGTATATATGATATTGCAGGGAGCATGGTCCGATAGTAATATACTGTCATATGAGCATGTCCTTATGTTTGATAGTAGGCTTGCTGATACTAAAAAATAGTCTATTCTGGAATATGTATTAAATGTTTTTGAATGGCAGGAAAAAATTATATCGTCAGGTTTTAACTGTCTCCAGATGTCAATCAACTGAAGTTCCTTCATGAAGTTAAGAATTGTTTTTCGGCTTTTGTTATGGGCCTGGTCAGTCCCAGTTGGTCTATCCTTACAGGGATCCAGTACACAATTCCAATCCCCTCCTATGATGCATTTTCCTTGGAGTAATGAAATTGTGAGAAAAAGGTTAGTAAAAAATGCATCATCATCTGTATTTGGTCCATATACATTAATTAAGTTAATGGTTTCTTGTATAAGTAATCCCTGGATGATCAAATACCTACCAAATTTATCTTTGATTACATTCTTAACCTGAAAAGGTACTGATTTATGTATTAATGTGATTACTCCCCGAGCATTGGATCTAAATGGTGCTGCATACAACGAACCTTGCCACCTCCTGCCAACCTTAATATGTTCCTCCTCCAGCAAGTGCGTCTCCTGAAGAAAAATTATTTTAGCTTCCAGATCTTTCATTTTGGTCGAATGATCAGGTTTATTTTAGTGTACTCCAATAAACAGTCCCTACAACTACAAAAAGGAATGGAGTCATTAGCACTTATGGTTTTTAAATGGCACCCAGAATTATGTTGCACGAAGCACAATTTCACATCATTCTGGGTCCATTTGTGTGAAAACAAGGTCCAATCAGGCTGAAACGTTACAAGAAGGTAGAATCTATTGAGTTGTAAGTGATCTGAACGTTTCATGATGATCGCACATTCCTATAGGGGGTCAAACCATGTCCCAAAGGTCACCGGGCCTGGTGTCACTTTAAAGAAGTAGTCCAGTTACACCTTTGTGGGCTTATAACTTGGCTTCTGAATATCCTAGAGAGGTCAGGTTTTTTTAGAGTACTCCAATTAACAGCCCCCATTACCACTAAAAGGAATGGAGTCATTAGCACTTATGGTTTTTAAATGGCACCCAGAATTATGTTGCACGAAGCACAATTTCACATCATTCTGGGTTCATTTGTGTGAAAACAAGGTCCAATCAGGCTGAAACGTTACAGGAAGGTAGAATCTATTGAGTTGTAAGTGATCTGAACGTTTCATGATGATAGCACTTTCCTAAGGGGTCAAACCATGTCCCAAATGTCACCGGATCTGGTGTCAATTTAAAGAAGTAGTCCAGTTACACATTTGTGGGCTTATAACTTGGCTTCTGAATGTCCTAGAGAGATCAGGTTTGTTTTAGTATACTCCAATCAACAGCCCCTACAACCACAAAAAGGAATGGAGTCATTAGCACTTATGGTTTTTAAATGGCACCCAGAATTATGTTGCACGAAGCACAAATTCACATCATTCTGGGTTCATTTGTGTGAAAACAAGGTCCAATCAGGCTGAAACGTTACAGGAAGGTAGAATCTATTGAGTTGTAAGTGATCTGAACGTTTCATTATGATAGCACTTTCCTAAGGGGGTCAAACCATGTCCCAAAGGTCACCGGATCTGGTGTCAATTTAAAGAAGTAGTCCAGTTACACATTTGTGGGCTTATAACTTGGCTTCTGAATGTCCTAGAGAGATCAGGTTTGTTTTAGTATACTCCAATCAACAGCCCCTACAACCACAAAAAGGAATGGAGTCATTAGCAATTATGGTTTGTAAATGGCACCCAGAATTATGTTGCACGAAGCACAATTTCACATCATTCTGGGTCCATTTGTGTGAAAACAAGGTCCAATCAGGCTGAAACGTTACAGGAAGGTAGAATCTATTGAGTTGTAAGTGATCTGAACATTTCAAGATGATTGCACATTCCTATAGGGGGTAAAACCATGTCCCAAAGGTCACCGGGCCTGGTGTCACTTTAAAGAAGTAGTCCAGTTACACCTTTGTGGGCTTATAACTTGGCTTCTGAATATCCTAGAGAGGTCAGGTTTGTTTTAGAGTACTCCAGTTAACAGCCCCTATTACCACTAAAAGGAATGGAGTCATTAGCACTTATGGATTTTAAATGGCACCCAGAATTATGTTGCACGAAGCACAATTTCACATCATTCTGGGTTCATTTGTGTGAAAACAAGGTCCAATCAGGCTGACACGTTACAGGAAGGTAGAATCTATTGAGTTGTAAGTGATCTGAACGTTTCATGATGATAGCCCTTTCCTAAGGGGGTCAAACCATGTCCCAAAGGTCACCGGATCTGGTGTCAATTTAAAGAAGTAGTCCAGTTACACATTTGTGGGCTTATAACTTGGCTTCTGAAGTCCTAGAGAAATCAGGTTTGGTTTAGTATACTCCAATCAACAGCCCCTACAACCACAAAAAGGAATGGAGTCATTAGCACTTATGGTTTGTAAATGGCACCCAGAATTATGTTGCACGAAGCACAATTTCACATAATTCTGGGTTCATTTGTGTGAAAACAAGGTACAATCAGGCTGAAACGTTACAGGAAGGTAGAATCTATTGAGTTGTAAGTGAGCTGAACGTTTCATGATGATAGCACTTTCCTAAGGGGGTCAAACCATGTCCCAAAGGTCACCGGATCTGGTGTCAATTTAAAGAAGTAGTCCAGTTACACATTTGTGGGCTTATAACTTGGCTTCTGAATGTCCTAGAGAGATCAGGTTTGTTTTAGTATACTCCAATCAACAGCCCCTACAACCACAAAAAGGAATGGAGTCATTAGCACTTATGGTTTGTAAATGGCACCCAGAATCATGTTGCACGAAGCACAATTTCACATCATTCTGGGTCCATTTGTGTGAAAACAAGGTCCAATCAGGCTGAAACGTTACAAGAAGGTAGAATCTATTGAGTTGTAAGTGATCTGAACATTTCAAGATGATCGCACATTCCTATAGGGGGTAAAACCATGTCCCAAAGGTCACCGGGCCTGGTGTCACTTTAAAGAAGTAGTCCAGTTACACCTTTGTGGGCTTATAACTTGGCTTCTGATTATCCTAGAGAGGTCAGGTTTGTTTTAGAGTACTCCAATTAACAGCCCCCATTACCACTAAAAGGAATGGAGTCATTAGCACTTATGGTTTTTAAATGGCACCCAGAATTATGTTGCACGAAGCACAATTTCACATCATTCTGGGTTCATTTGTGTGAAAACAAGGTCCAATCAGGCTGAAACGTTACAGGAAGGTAGAATCTATTGAGTTGTAAGTGATCTGAACGTTTCATGATGATAGCCCTTTCCTAAGGGGGTCAAACCATGTCCCAAAGGTCACCGGATCTGGTGTCAATTTAAAGAAGTATTCCAGTTACACATTTGTGGGCTTATAACTTGGCTTCTGAAGTCCTAGAGAAATCAGGTTTGTTTTAGTATACTCCAATCAACAGCCCCTACAATCACAAAAAGGAATGGAGTCATTAGCACTTATGGTTTGTAAATGGCACCCAGAATTATGTTGCACGAAGCACAATTTCACATAATTCTGGGTTCATTTGTGTGAAAACAAGGTACAATCAGGCTGAAACGTTACAGGAAGGTAGAATCTATTGAGTTGTAAGTGAGCTGAACGTTTCATGATGATAGCACTTTCCTAAGGGGGTCAAACCATGTCCCAAAGGTCACCGGATCTGGTGTCAATTTAAAGAAGTAGTCCAGTTACACATTTGTGGGCTTATAACTTGGCTTCTGAATGTCCTAGAGAGATCAGGTTTGTTTTAGTATACTCCAATCAACAGCCCCTACAACCACAAAAAGGAATGGAGTCATTAGCACTTATGGTTTGTAAATGGCACCCAGAATCATGTTGCACGAAGCGCAATTTCACATCATTCTGGGTCCATTTGTGTGAAAACAAGGTCCAATCAGGCTGAAACGTTACAAGAAGGTAGAATCTATTGAGTTGTAAGTGATCTGAACATTTCAAGATGATCGCACATTCCTATAGGGGGTAAAACCATGTCCCAAAGGTCACCGGGTCTGGTGTCACTTTAAAGAAGTAGTCCAGTTACACCTTTGTGGGCTTATAACTTGGCTTCTGATTATCCTAGAGAGGTCAGGTTTGTTTTAGAGTACTCCAATTAACAGCCCCCATTACCACTAAAAGGAATGGAGTCATTAGCACTTATGGTTTTTAAATGGCACCCAGAATTATGTTGCACGAAGCACAATTTCACATCATTCTGGGTTCATTTGTGTGAAAACAAGGTCCAATCAGGCTGAAACGTTACAGGAAGGTAGAATCTATTGAGTTGTAAGTGATCTGAACGTTTCATGATGATAGCCCTTTCCTAAGGGGGTCAAACCATGTCCCAAAGGTCACCGGATCTGGTGTCAATTTAAAAAAGTAGTCCTGTTACACATTTGTGGGCTTATAACTTGGCTTCTGAATGTCCTAGAGAGATCAGGTTTGTTTTAATGTACTCCAACCAACAGTCCCTACAACCACAAAAAGGAATGGAGTCATTAGCACTTATAGTTTGTAAATGGCACCCAGAATTATGTTGCACGAAGCACAATTTCACATCATTCTGTGTCCATTTGTGTGAAAACAAGGTCCAATCAGGCTGAAACGTTACAAGAAGGTAGAATCTATTGAGTTGTAAGTGATCTGAACGTTTCATGATGATCACACATTCCTATAGGGGGTCAAACCATGTCCCAAAGGTCACCGGGCCTGGTGTCACTTTAAAGAAGTAGTCCAATTACACCTTTGAGGGCTTATATCTTGGCTTCTGAATGTCCTAGAGAGATCAGGTTTGTTTTAGTGTACTCCAATCAACAGCCCCTACAACCTCAAAAAGGAATGGAGTCATTGGCACTTATGGTTTTTAAATGGCACCCAGAATTATGTTGCACGAAGCACAATTTCACATCATTCTGGGTTCATTTGTGTGAAAACAAGGTCCAATCAGGCTGAAACGTTAC
Source organism: Nothobranchius furzeri (assembly GCF_043380555.1). NCBI lineage: Eukaryota > Metazoa > Chordata > Actinopteri > Cyprinodontiformes > Nothobranchiidae > Nothobranchius > Nothobranchius furzeri. Next base: position 14,961,587 of record NC_091756.1, read on the forward strand.
AGGAAGGTAGAATCTATTGAGTTGTAAGTGATCTGAACGTTTCATGATGATAGCACTTTCCTAAGGGGTCAAACCATGTCCCAAATGTCACCGGATCTGGTGTCAATTTAAAGAAGTAGTCCAGTTACACATTTGTGGGCTTATAACTTGGCTTCTGAATGTCCTAGAGAGATCAGGTTTGTTTTAGTATACTCCAATCAACAGCCCCTACAACCACAAAAAGGAATGGAGTCATTAGCACTTATGGTTTTTAAATGGCACCCAGAATTATGTTGCACGAAGCACAAATTCACATCATTCTGGGTTCATTTGTGTGAAAACAAGGTCCAATCAGGCTGAAACGTTACAGGAAGGTAGAATCTATTGAGTTGTAAGTGATCTGAACGTTTCATTATGATAGCACTTTCCTAAGGGGGTCAAACCATGTCCCAAAGGTCACCGGATCTGGTGTCAATTTAAAGAAGTAGTCCAGTTACACATTTGTGGGCTTATAACTTGGCTTCTGAATGTCCTAGAGAGATCAGGTTTGTTTTAGTATACTCCAATCAACAGCCCCTACAACCACAAAAAGGAATGGAGTCATTAGCAATTATGGTTTGTAAATGGCACCCAGAATTATGTTGCACGAAGCACAATTTCACATCATTCTGGGTCCATTTGTGTGAAAACAAGGTCCAATCAGGCTGAAACGTTACAGGAAGGTAGAATCTATTGAGTTGTAAGTGATCTGAACATTTCAAGATGATTGCACATTCCTATAGGGGGTAAAACCATGTCCCAAAGGTCACCGGGCCTGGTGTCACTTTAAAGAAGTAGTCCAGTTACACCTTTGTGGGCTTATAACTTGGCTTCTGAATATCCTAGAGAGGTCAGGTTTGTTTTAGAGTACTCCAGTTAACAGCCCCTATTACCACTAAAAGGAATGGAGTCATTAGCACTTATGGATTTTAAATGGCACCCAGAATTATGTTGCACGAAGCACAATTTCACATCATTCTGGGTTCATTTGTGTGAAAACAAGGTCCAATCAGGCTGACACGTTACAGGAAGGTAGAATCTATTGAGTTGTAAGTGATCTGAACGTTTCATGATGATAGCCCTTTCCTAAGGGGGTCAAACCATGTCCCAAAGGTCACCGGATCTGGTGTCAATTTAAAGAAGTAGTCCAGTTACACATTTGTGGGCTTATAACTTGGCTTCTGAAGTCCTAGAGAAATCAGGTTTGGTTTAGTATACTCCAATCAACAGCCCCTACAACCACAAAAAGGAATGGAGTCATTAGCACTTATGGTTTGTAAATGGCACCCAGAATTATGTTGCACGAAGCACAATTTCACATAATTCTGGGTTCATTTGTGTGAAAACAAGGTACAATCAGGCTGAAACGTTACAGGAAGGTAGAATCTATTGAGTTGTAAGTGAGCTGAACGTTTCATGATGATAGCACTTTCCTAAGGGGGTCAAACCATGTCCCAAAGGTCACCGGATCTGGTGTCAATTTAAAGAAGTAGTCCAGTTACACATTTGTGGGCTTATAACTTGGCTTCTGAATGTCCTAGAGAGATCAGGTTTGTTTTAGTATACTCCAATCAACAGCCCCTACAACCACAAAAAGGAATGGAGTCATTAGCACTTATGGTTTGTAAATGGCACCCAGAATCATGTTGCACGAAGCACAATTTCACATCATTCTGGGTCCATTTGTGTGAAAACAAGGTCCAATCAGGCTGAAACGTTACAAGAAGGTAGAATCTATTGAGTTGTAAGTGATCTGAACATTTCAAGATGATCGCACATTCCTATAGGGGGTAAAACCATGTCCCAAAGGTCACCGGGCCTGGTGTCACTTTAAAGAAGTAGTCCAGTTACACCTTTGTGGGCTTATAACTTGGCTTCTGATTATCCTAGAGAGGTCAGGTTTGTTTTAGAGTACTCCAATTAACAGCCCCCATTACCACTAAAAGGAATGGAGTCATTAGCACTTATGGTTTTTAAATGGCACCCAGAATTATGTTGCACGAAGCACAATTTCACATCATTCTGGGTTCATTTGTGTGAAAACAAGGTCCAATCAGGCTGAAACGTTACAGGAAGGTAGAATCTATTGAGTTGTAAGTGATCTGAACGTTTCATGATGATAGCCCTTTCCTAAGGGGGTCAAACCATGTCCCAAAGGTCACCGGATCTGGTGTCAATTTAAAGAAGTATTCCAGTTACACATTTGTGGGCTTATAACTTGGCTTCTGAAGTCCTAGAGAAATCAGGTTTGTTTTAGTATACTCCAATCAACAGCCCCTACAATCACAAAAAGGAATGGAGTCATTAGCACTTATGGTTTGTAAATGGCACCCAGAATTATGTTGCACGAAGCACAATTTCACATAATTCTGGGTTCATTTGTGTGAAAACAAGGTACAATCAGGCTGAAACGTTACAGGAAGGTAGAATCTATTGAGTTGTAAGTGAGCTGAACGTTTCATGATGATAGCACTTTCCTAAGGGGGTCAAACCATGTCCCAAAGGTCACCGGATCTGGTGTCAATTTAAAGAAGTAGTCCAGTTACACATTTGTGGGCTTATAACTTGGCTTCTGAATGTCCTAGAGAGATCAGGTTTGTTTTAGTATACTCCAATCAACAGCCCCTACAACCACAAAAAGGAATGGAGTCATTAGCACTTATGGTTTGTAAATGGCACCCAGAATCATGTTGCACGAAGCGCAATTTCACATCATTCTGGGTCCATTTGTGTGAAAACAAGGTCCAATCAGGCTGAAACGTTACAAGAAGGTAGAATCTATTGAGTTGTAAGTGATCTGAACATTTCAAGATGATCGCACATTCCTATAGGGGGTAAAACCATGTCCCAAAGGTCACCGGGTCTGGTGTCACTTTAAAGAAGTAGTCCAGTTACACCTTTGTGGGCTTATAACTTGGCTTCTGATTATCCTAGAGAGGTCAGGTTTGTTTTAGAGTACTCCAATTAACAGCCCCCATTACCACTAAAAGGAATGGAGTCATTAGCACTTATGGTTTTTAAATGGCACCCAGAATTATGTTGCACGAAGCACAATTTCACATCATTCTGGGTTCATTTGTGTGAAAACAAGGTCCAATCAGGCTGAAACGTTACAGGAAGGTAGAATCTATTGAGTTGTAAGTGATCTGAACGTTTCATGATGATAGCCCTTTCCTAAGGGGGTCAAACCATGTCCCAAAGGTCACCGGATCTGGTGTCAATTTAAAAAAGTAGTCCTGTTACACATTTGTGGGCTTATAACTTGGCTTCTGAATGTCCTAGAGAGATCAGGTTTGTTTTAATGTACTCCAACCAACAGTCCCTACAACCACAAAAAGGAATGGAGTCATTAGCACTTATAGTTTGTAAATGGCACCCAGAATTATGTTGCACGAAGCACAATTTCACATCATTCTGTGTCCATTTGTGTGAAAACAAGGTCCAATCAGGCTGAAACGTTACAAGAAGGTAGAATCTATTGAGTTGTAAGTGATCTGAACGTTTCATGATGATCACACATTCCTATAGGGGGTCAAACCATGTCCCAAAGGTCACCGGGCCTGGTGTCACTTTAAAGAAGTAGTCCAATTACACCTTTGAGGGCTTATATCTTGGCTTCTGAATGTCCTAGAGAGATCAGGTTTGTTTTAGTGTACTCCAATCAACAGCCCCTACAACCTCAAAAAGGAATGGAGTCATTGGCACTTATGGTTTTTAAATGGCACCCAGAATTATGTTGCACGAAGCACACTTTCACATCATTCTGGGTCCCTTTGTGTGAAAACAAGGTCCAATCAGGCTGAAACGTTACAAGAAGGTAGAATCTATTGAGTTGTAAGTGATCTGAACATTTCAAGATGATCGCACATTCCTATAGGGGGTAAAACCATGTCCCAAAGGTCACCGGGCCTGGTGTCACTTTAAAGAAGTAGTCCAGTTACACCTTTGTGGGCTTATCACACATTAGTTTCTTGCAAGTAATGACCAAAATGAAAGATCTGGAAGCTAAAATAATTTTTCTTCAGGAGACGCACTTGCTGGAGGAGGAACATATTAAGGTTGGCAGGAGGTGGCAAGGTTCGTTGTATACAGCACCATTTAGATCCAATGCTCGGGGAGTAATCACATTAATACATAAATCAGTACCTTTTCAGGTTAAGAATGTAATCAAAGATAAATTTGGTAGGTATTTGATCATCCAGGGATTACTTATACAAGAAACCATTAACTTAATTAATGTATATGGACCAAATACAGATGATGATGCATTTTTTACTAACCTTTTTCTCACAATTTCATTACTCCAAGGAAAATGCATCATAGGAGGGGATTGGAATTGTGTACTGGATCCCTGTAAGGATAGACCAACTGGGACTGACCAGGCCCATAACAAAAGCCGAAAAACAATTCTTAACTTCATGAAGGAACTTCAGTTGATTGACATCTGGAGACAGTTAAAACCTGACGATATATTTTTTTCCTGCCATTCAAAAACATTTAATACATATTCCAGAATAGACTATTTTTTAGTATCAGCAAGCCTACTATCAAACATAAGGACATGCTCATATGACAGTATATTACTATCGGACCATGCTCCCTGCAATATCATATATACACATAAAAACTTAATAATGGAACGTAGATGGTGTTTACACCAGAAATGGCTGAATGATGAAGAATTCCTCACTTTTGTAGAAAAAGAAATAGATGAATATTTTACTATAAATGGTTCACAAACATCAGCTAGTATTAGGTGGGAGGCATTTAAGGCATGTTTACGGGGAGTTATAATTGCATATACTTCATCGAAATCTAAAGAAAAATGTAAAACAAGACAGCAAATGGAAAAGGAAATTAAAACTCTAGAGGAACTAGTATTCAAAAGTAGAGACCCAGTAACAGAGAAAAAATTGCTAATACTAAAAGCACAATACAATAAAGAATCGGCAGATAGAGCGGCTTCGAACATTTTGAGATTAAATCAGTCTTTTTATGAACAAGGAGAAAAACCTGGAAAAATATTGGCATGGCAAATTAAACAATTGGAAGTGCAGAAAAATATAACATCGATTGTAAGCAGCAAAGGGGAAATAATAATAGACCCGATGGAAATAAATAAGGAGTTTAGAAACTATTATGAAAAACTTTATGAATCTCAGGATAGATCAGATCAAACCTCCAGAAATGCGTTTCTGGATAAAATAAATATTCCTACTATTGCAGATGACTTAAAACAACAATTAGATGCAGAAATCACCGAAGGGGAAATAAGCAGGGCAATTAAAAGTATGAGTTCAGGTAAAAAAGCGGGACCAGATGGATTTCCAATTGATTTTTATAAAAAATTTAAAAGTAAATTAGTGAAACCATTATTGGAAATGTATCAGGAATCATTACACAAAGGAAGTCTTCCTAAATCAGTAACGGGTTCGCAAATAATTTTGCTACCTAAGCCGGGAAAGCCGAGTAATAAATGTGAAAATTTGAGGCCGATAAGTTTACTCAATTCCGATATTAAGATGTTAGGTAAAATATTAGCTACACGTTTGCAAGGTACTCTCCCCTCAGTAATTCATAGAGATCAAAATGGCTTTATATTGGGACGCCAAGGTCTGCATAACGTAAGAAGAGTCTTTAACATTATAGACGGAATAAACAATTCGTCAGAGAGCGCCTTACTCTCGCTGGATGCCGAAAAAGTATTCGATAGGGTCGAGTGGCCCTATCTTTTAGATGTTCTGACTAGATTTGGGTATGGAGATGTGTTTCGAAGATGGATACAATTATTACATTCAAATCCAACTGCTGAAATCTTGACAAACAAAAATGTCTCTGAACCAATAAGGGTGAAACGGGGATGTCCACAAGGCTCACCGATAAGTCCATTGTTGTTTGTATTAGCTATGGAACCCTTTGCTATAGCCATACGTTCGAGTTTATCTGTGACAGGAATTATGGTGAATGAAGTAGAACATATGATCTCGTTGTACGCTGATGATGTAATAGTATATCTCTCAAAAATAAAGGAATCAATACCTGCTCTGCTTAGATTGATAGGGGAGTTTGGTCAAATATCAGGATATGTCATTAATAAATCTAAATCATCCGTTATGTTGCTAAATGAGGAAGAAAGGGACAACCCACCCACAGTAACATCCCATTTTAAGACAGTAAGGGACTTTATGTATTTAGGGATACGGATTTCGTCTAAACTAAGTGAGATTGTGGAAAATAATTATGAAAGACTTTCTAAAGAAATAACAGAGATAGTGGACAGATGTATATCTCTACCAATTTCTTTAATGGGTCGGATTAATATATACAAAATGAGTATACTGCCAAAGGTGCTTTATGTGTATCAGAACATCCCCTTGCCGCCTCCTGTGGATTGGTTTAGCAGGATCAAAAAGCTTGTTCTCGGTTTTTTATGGCAAAATGGGAGACCAAGGATAAGATTGTCATTGTTACATCTACCATACAATGAGGGTGGTGTCATGTGTCCAAATATTGAGTGGTACTACTGGGCATGTCAAATAAGGTCTATAAGATACTATTTTGACTTAAATAACGCCCCGCAATGGTCAGAGATGGAAAGTATGAATTTGCATCCACCATTACCATTATATTTTTTTCTCAGACACAGCAGTAAACTTGATTAGAAAGGCAAAAAACCCAATGGTGAAGAACATGGTCAAAGTATTGTATGGTGTAAAAAGATATATGAATGAACCTGTTGTATTGTCACAGTTTACACCAATGTGGGGAAATCAGAATTTCAGACCAGGAAGAGAAGATACAGCTTTTAAACAATGGTCAATTAAAGGACTTCAAAAAATCCAAGATTTATATCCTACAGACTCTCAAGAAATGATGTCCTTTGATATGCTTAGACATAAATATAATATTGATAGAAAGCAATTTTTCAAATATTTCCAAATTAGAAGTTACATTCGAGCAAATCAAAATAATACCTGCACCAAACCACCAAAATCAGAACTGGAAGAAATAATAAGTAAAAGCAGTTTGAAACAAGGGGCAATATCAGAAATATATAAATTACTTAGGTCCAAAACATCTGAAAATTCGTTAGGAAGATTGAACGCCTGGAAAAATTATTTAAAAAAGGACATAACCAGGGATCAATGGGAATTGGTTTGTACAAAAGCTCATAAACAAACAATCAATTCTAGACTAAGGTTGTTGCAATACAAATGGTTGATGCGAATATATGTTACTCCCGAAAAGTTGAATAAGTATAACCCTAATATACCAGACATTTGTAATAAATGCAATGAAGGGAAAGGTGATTTTTGGCATTGCATTTGGGGTTGCAGGAAGATAGGATCCTTTTGGATTGCAGTAACACAAACTATGAAACAAATACTATCCAAAGAGATTGTTTTGGATCCCTGCTTTCTTATTTTGGGATTGTATCCTGAAAACATGAGGTACACAAAAAGCGACAGAATGTTTATTGATATGGGTCTGTTACAAGCAAAAAGATTAATTGCTTTAAAATGGAAAAGAACAAGGGAGCCGAGTATCACACAGTGGATAAAACAAATGATGGTGGTTTTGCCAATGGAGCGGATAACATGTATACTGAAAAAGAAATTGGATGTTTTTGAGAAGGTATGGAGACCGTTTGTGAACTTTGTAGAAGGATTTGTATTAGCTGATGAGGATGAGGACTGAGGACAATGACATTTGTTTTGAGATAATGTCAAATTTAGGCCTTTAATGGAGTGATAAATCGACTGTTTTTTTTTATTTTTTTCTTTTCTTTTAAATGTCTGAGAGGAGAATATGTTCATGTAGTGTTTAGTGTGTTGGAATGTTTGCTAGTTGCTAAAATGTAACAAAAAAAAATAAAGATATTGTTGGAAAAAAAAAAGAACAATGCATTATTAAAGGAGCGATGCCTGCCAGGGAGAAGCAGTATCCGATCAGAGAGGGAAGAGATGAGATCAAGTGTACTCTCGCTGAGCTTAAAGAAAAAGGGATAATCGAAGAGAAAGATACATTATCCACCTGTCTTCCCATTCAAGCTGTTCCTAAACCTGATGGCACCTACAGACTGGTACACAATTTGAAAGGATTAAATAGAGTGACACCGCACGACGTGCGCAAAACTTTTGACCCGTACATGCAGCTCCGAACCATGCCTATTAAAAAATATAAAACATGCATCGATTTGGCTAACGGTTTTTGGTCTGTACCTTTAGCGCAAGAAAGTCGAGCTAAAACTGGATTTACATTTGAAGGAAAACATTATGAATGGTGCGTTTTACCGATGGGATGGGTAAATGCGCCCAATACATTTCAAGGAGTCGTACAGTCATATCTGGAGGGTTTACCTGTCATTCAATATATTGATGACATATTTTTCATGCATGATTGTGAAAGCGAACACCTGAAAACTTTGGACGAGGTGGTGACCAGACTGACATGTGCAGGATTCAAACTCAACTTGAAGAAAAGCCAGCTAGGACGCACAAAAGTTACGTTCCTAGGTTTTGAGGTGTCAGATTCAGTGTCGGTACCTTTCACCTATCTGCAAAACATAACAACTGGACTACTTCTTTAAATTGACACCAGATCCGGTGACCTTTGGGACATGGTTTGACCCCCTTAGGAAAGTGCTATCATCATGAAACATTCAGATCACTTACAACTCAATAGATTCTACCTTCCTGTAACGTTTCAGCCTGATTGGACCTTGTTTTTACACAAATGAACCCAGAATGATGTGAAATTGTGCTTCGTGCAACATAATTCTGGGTGCCATTTACAAACCATAAGTGCTAATGACTCCATTCCTTTTTGTGGTTGTAGGGGCTGTTGATTGGAGTACACTAAAACAAACCTGACCTCTCTAGGACATTCAGAAGCCAAGTTATAAGCCCACAAATGTGTAACTGGACTACTTCTTTAAAGTGACACCAGATCCGGTGACCTTTGGGACATGGTTTGACTCACTTAGGAATGTGCGATCATCATGAAACGTTCAGATCACTTACAACTCAATAGATTCTACCTTCTTGTAACGTTTCAGCCTGATTGGACCTTGTTTTCACACAAATGGACCCAGAATGATGTGAAATTGTGCTTCGTGCAACATAATTCTGGGCGCCATTTAGAAACCATAAGTGCAAATGACTCCATTCCTTTTTGAGGTAATAGGGGCTGTTAATTGGAGTACTCTAAAACAAACCTGACCTCTTTAGGATATTCAGAAGCCACGTTATAAGCCCACAAAGGTGTAACTGGACTACTTCTTTAAAGTGACACCAGGCCCGGTGACCTTTGGGACATGGTTTGACCCCCTATAGGAATGTGCGATCATCATGAAACGTTCAGATCACTTACAACTCAATAGATTCTACCTTCTTGTAACGTTTCAGCCTGATTGGACCTTGTTTTCACACAAATGGACCCAGAATGATGTGAAATTGTGCTTCGTGCAACATAATTCTGGGTGCCATTTACAAACCATAAGTGCTAATGACTCCATTCCTTTTTGTGGTTGTAGGGGCTGTTGATTGGAGTACACTAAAACAAACCTGATCTCTCTAGGAAATTCAGAAGCCAAGTTATAAGCCCACAAATGTGTAACTGGACTACTTCTTTAAAGTGACACCAGATCCGGTGACTTGTGGGACATGGTTTGACCCCCTTAGGAATGTGCGATCATCATGAAACGTTCAGATCACTTACAACTCAATAGATTCTACCTTCTTGTAACGTTTCAGCCTGATTGGACCTTGTTTTCACACAAATGGACCCAGAATGATAAGAAATTGTGCTTCGTGCAACATAATTCTGGGTGCCATTTAGCAACCATAAGTGCTAATGACTCAATTCCTTTTTGTGGTTGTAGGGGCTGTTGATTGGAGTACACTAAAGCAAACCTGACCTCTCTAGGACATTCAGAAGCCAAGTTATAAGCCCACAAAGGTGTAACTGGACTACTTCTTTAAAGTGACACCAGGCCCGGTGACCTTTGGGACATGGTTTGACCGCCTATAGGAATGTGCGATCATCATGAAACGTTCAGATCACTTACAACTCAATAGATTCTACCTTCTTGTAACGTTTCAGCCTGATTGGACCTTGTTTTCACACAAATGGACCCAGAATGATGTGAAATTGTGCTTTGTGCAACATAATTCTGGGTGCCATTTACAAACCATAAGTGCTAATGACTCCATTCCTTTTTGTGGTTGTAGGGGCTGTTGATTGGAGTACACTAAAGCAAACCTGATTTCTCTAGGACATTCAGAAGCCAAGTTATAAGCCCACAAATGTGTAACTGGACTACTTCTTTAAATTGACACCAGATCCGGTGACCTTTGGGACATGGTTTGACCCCCTTAGGAAAGTGCTATCATCATGAAACGTTCAGATCACTTACAACTCAATAGATTCTACCTTCCTGTAACGTTTCACCCTGATTGGACCTTGTTTTCACACAAATGGACCCAGAATGATGTGAAATTGTGCTTTGTGCGTGCCATTTACAAACCATAAGTGCTAATGACTCCATTCCTATTTGGGGTAATGGGGGCTGTTAATTGGAGTTCTCTAAAACAAACCTGACCTCTCTAGGATATTCAGAAGCCAAGTTATAATCCCACAAATGTGTAACTGGACTACTTTAAAGTGACACCAGGCCCGGTGACCTTTGGGACATGGTTTGACCCCCTATAGGAATGTGCGATCATCATGAAACGTTCAGATCTCTTACAACTCAATAGATTATACCTTCTTGTAACGTTTCAGCCTGATTGGACCTTGTTTTCACACAAATGGACCCAGAATGATGTGAAATTGTGCTTCGTGCAACATAATTCTGGGTGCCATTTACAAACCATAAGTGCTAATGACTCCATTCCTTTTTGTGGTTGTAGGGGCTGTTGATTGGAGTACTCTGAAACAAACCTGATCACTCTAGGACATTCAGAAGCCAAGTTATAAGCCCACAAATGTGTAACTGGACTACTTCTTTAAATTGACACCAGATCCGGTGACCGTTGGGACATGGTTTGAACCCCTTAGGAAAGTGCTATCATCATGAAACGTTCAGATCACTTACAACTCAATAGATTCTACCTTACTGTAACGTTTCAGCCTGATTGGACCTTGTTTTCACACAAATGAACCCAGAATGATGTGAAATTGTGCTTCGTGCAACATAATTCTGGGTGCCATTTACAAACCACAAGTGCTAATGACTCCATTCCTTTTTGTGGTTGTAGGGGCTGTTGACTGGAGTACACTAAAACAAACCTGATCTCTCTAGAACATTCAGAAGCCAAGTTATAAGCCCACAAATGTGTAACTGGACTACTTCTTTAAATTGACACCAGATCCGGTGACCTTTGGGACATGGTTTGACCCCCTTAGGAAAGTGCTATCATCATGAAACATTCAGATCACTTACAACTCAATAGATTCTACCTTCCTGTAACGTTTCAGCCTGATTGGACCTTGTTTTCAAACAAATTAACCCAGAATGATGTGAAATTGTGCTTCGTGCAACATAATTCTTGGTGCCATTTACAAACCATAAGTGCTAATGACTCCATTCCTTTTTGTGGTTGTAGGGGCTGTTGATTGGAGTACACTAAAACAACCCTGACCTCTCTAGGACATTCAGAAGCCAAGTTATACGCCCACAAATATGTAACTGGACTACTTCTTTAAAGTGACACCAGATCCGGTGACCTTTGGGACATGGTTTGACTCACTTAGGAATGTGCGATCATCATGAAACGTTCAGATCACTTACAACTCAATAGATTCTACTTTCTTGTAACGTTTCAGCCTGATTGGACCTTGTTTTCACACAAATGGACCCAGAATGATGTGAAATTGTGCTTCGTGCAACATAATTCTGGGCGCCATTTAGAAACCATAAGTGCTAATGACTCCATTCCTTTTTGAGGTAATAGGGGCTGTTAATTGGAGTACTCTAAAACAAACCTGACCTCTTTAGGATATTCAGAAGCCACGTTATAAGCCCACAAAGGTGTAACTGGACTACTTCTTTAAAGTGACACCAGGCCCGGTGACCTTTGGGACATGGTTTGACCCCCTATAGGAATGTGCGATCATCATGAAACGTTCAGATCACTTACAACTCAATAGATTCTACCTTCTTGTAACGTTTCAGCCTGATTGGACCTTGTTTTCACACAAATTGACCCAGAATGATGTGAAATTGTGCTTCGTGCAACATAATTCTGGGTGCCATTTACAAACCATAAGTGCTAATGACTCCATTCCTTTTTGTGGTTGTAGGGGCTGTTGATTGGAGTACACTAAAACAAACCTGATCTCTCTAGGAAATTCAGAAGCCAAGTTATAAGCCCACAAATGTGTAACTGGACTACTTCTTTAAAGTGACACCAGATCCGGTGACTTGTGGGACATGGTTTGACCCCCTTAGGAATGTGCGATCATCATGAAACGTTCAGATCACTTACAACTCAATAGATTCTACCTTCTTGTAACGTTTCAGCCTGATTTGACCTTGTTTTCACACAAATGGACCCAGAATGATAAGAAATTGTGCTTCGTGCAACATAATTCTGGGTGCCATTTACAAACCATAAGTGCTAATGACTCCATTCCTTTTTGTGGTTGTAGGGGCTGTTGATTGGAGTACACTAAAGCAAACCTGACCTCTCTAGGACATTCAGAAGCCAAGTTATAAGCCCACAAAGGTGTAACTGGACTACTTCTTTAAAGTGACACCAGGCCCGGTGACCTTTGGGACATGGTTTGACCGCCTATAGGAATGTGCGATCATCATGAAACGTTCAGATCACTTACAACTCAATAGATTCTACCTTCTTGTAACGTTTCAGCCTGATTGGACCTTGTTTTCACACAAATGGACCCAGAATGATGTGAAATTGTGCTTTGTGCAACATAATTCTGGGTGCCATTTACAAACCATAAGTGCTAATGAGTCCATTCCTTTATGTGGTTGTAGGGGCTGTTGATTGGAGTACACTAAGGCAAACCTGATTTCTCTAGGACATTCAGAAGCCAAGTTATAAGCCCACAAATGTGTAACTGGACTACTTCTTTAAAGTGACACCAGATCCGGTGACCTTTGGCACATGGTTTGACCCCCTTAGGAAAGTGCTATCATCATGAAACGTTCAGATCACTTACAACTCAATAGATTCTACCTTCCTGTAACGTTTCAGCCGGATTGGACCTTGTTTTCACACAAATGGACCCAGAATGATGTGAAATTGTGCTTTGTGCGTGCCATTTACAAACCATAAGTGCTAATGACTCCATTCCTGTTTGGGGTAATGGGGGCTGTTAATTGGAGTTCTCTAAAACAAACCTGACCTCTCTAGGATATTCAGAAGCCAAGTTATAATCCCACAAATGTTGTAACTGGACTACTTTAAAGTGACACCAGGCCCGGTGACCTTTGGGACATGGTTTGACCCCCTATAGGAATGTGCGATCATCATGAAACGTTCAGATCTCTTACAACTCAATAGATTATACCTTCTTGTAACGTTTCAGCCTGATTGGACCTTGTTTTCACACAAATGGACCCAGAATGATGTGAAATTGTGCTTCGTGCAACATAATTCTGGGTGCCATTTACAAACCATAAGTGCTAATGACTCCATTCCTTTTTGTGGTTGTAGGGGCTGTTGATTGGAGTACGCTGAAACAAACCTGATCACTCTAGGACATTCAGAAGCCAAGTTATAAGCCCACAAATGTGTAACTGGACTACTTCTTTAAATTGACACCAGATCCGGTGACCTTTGGGACATGGTTTGAACCCCTTAGGAAAGTGCTATCATCATGAAACGTTCAGATCACTTACAACTCAATAGATTCTACCTTCCTGTAACGTTTCAGCCTGATTGGACCTTGTTTTCACACAAATGAACCCAGAATGATGTGAAATTGTGCTTCGTGCAACATAATTCTGGGTGCCATTTACAAACCACAAGTGCTAATGACTCCCTTCCTTTTTGTGGTTGTAGGGGCTGTTGACTTGAGTACACTAAAACAAACCTGATCTCTCTAGAACATTCAGAAGCCAAGTTATAAGCCCACAAATGTGTAACTGGACTACTTCTTTAAATTGACACCAGATCCGGTGACCTTTGGGACATGGTTTGACCCCCTTAGGAAAGTGCTATCATCATGAAACATTCAGATCACTTACAACTCAATAGATTCTACCTTCCTGTAACGTTTCAGCCTGATTGGACCTTGTTTTCACACAAATGAACCCAGAATGATGTGAAATTGTGCTTCGTGCAACATAATTCTTGGTGCCATTTACAAACCATAAGTGCTAATGACTCCATTCCTTTTTGTGGTTGTAGGGGCTGTTGATTGGAGTACACTAAAACAACCCTGACCTCTCTAGGACATTCAGAAGCCAAGTTATAAGCCCACAAATGTGTAACTGGACTACTTCTTTAAAGTGACACCAGATCCGGTGACCTTTGGGACATGGTTTGACCCACTTAGGAATGTGCGATCATCATGAAACGTTCAGATCACTTACAACTCAATAGATTCTACCTTCTTGTAACGTTTCAGCCTGATTGGACCTTGTTTTCACACAAATGGACCCAGAATGATGTGAAATTGTACTTCGTGCAACATAATTCTGGGTGCCATTTAAAAACCATAAGTGCTAATGACTCCATTCCTTTTTGTGGTTGTAGGGGCTGTTGATTGGAGTACACTAAAACAAACCTGACCTCTCTAGGATATTCAGAAGCCAAGTTATAAGCCCACAAATGTGTAACTGGACTACTTCTTTAAAGTGACACCAGGCCCGGTGACCTTTGGGACATGGTTTGACCCCCTATAGGAATGTTCGATCATCATGAAACGTTCAGATCACTTACAACTCAATAGATTCTACCTTCTTGTAACGTTTCAGCCTGATTGGACCTTGTTTTCACACAAATGAACCCAGAATGATGTGAAATTGTGCTTCGTGCAACATAATTCTGGGTGCCATTTACAAACCATAAGTGCTAATGACTCCATTCCTTTTTGTGGTTGTAGGGGCTGTTGATTGGAGAACACTAAAACAAACCTGATCTCTCTAGGAAATTCAGAAGCCAAGTTATAAGCCCACAAATGTGTAACTGGACTACTTCTTTAAAGTGACACCAGATCCGGTGACCTGTGGGACATGGTTTGACCCCCTTAGGAATGTGCGATCATCATGACACGTTCAGATCACTTACAACTCAATAGATTCTACCTTCTTGTAACGTTTCAGCCTGATTTGACATTGTTTTCACACAAATGGACCCAGAATGATAAGAAATTGTGCTTCGTGCAACATAATTCTGGGTGCCATTTACAAACCATAAGTGCTAATGACTCCATTCCTTTTTGTGGTTGTAGGGGCTGTTGATTGGAGTACACTAAAGCAAACCTGACCTCTCTAGGACATTCAGAAGCCAAGTTATAAGCCCACAAAGGTGTAACTGGACTACTTCTTTAAAGTGACACCAGGCCCGGTGACCTTTGGGACATGGTTTGACCGCCTATAGGAATGTGCGATCATCATGAAACGTTCAGATCACTTACAACTCAATAGATTCTACCTTCTTGTAACGTTTCAGCCTGATTGGACCTTGTTTTCACACAAATGGACCCAGAATGATGTGAAATTGTGCTTTGTGCAACATAATTCTGGGTGCCATTTACAAACCATAAGTGCTAATGAGTCCATTCCTTTATGTGGTTGTAGGGGCTGTTGATTGGAGTACACTAAGGCAAACCTGATTTCTCTAGGACATTCAGAAGCCAAGTTATAAGCCCACAAATGTGTAACTGGACTACTTCTTTAAAGTGACACCAGATCCGGTGACCTTTGGGACATGGTTTGACCCCCTTAGGAAAGTGCTATCATCATGAAACGTTCAGATCACTTACAACTCAATAGATTCTACCTTCCTGTAACGTTTCACCCTGATTGGACCTTGTTTTCACACAAATGGACCCAGAATGATGTGAAATTGTGCTTTGTGCGTGCCATTTACAAACCATAAGTGCTAATGACTCCATTCCTATTTGGGGTAATGGGGGCTGTTAATTGGAGTTCTCTAAAACAAACCTGACCTCTCTAGGATATTCAGAAGCCAAGTTATAATCCCACAAATGTTGTAACTGGACTACTTTAAAGTGACACCAGGCCCGGTGACCTTTGGGACATGGTTTGACCCCCTATAGGAATGTGCGATCATCATGAAACGTTCAGATCTCTTACAACTCAATAGATTATACCTTCTTGTAACGTTTCAGCCTGATTGGACCTTGTTTTCACACAAATGGACCCAGAATGATGTGAAATTGTGCTTCGTGCAACATAATTCTGGGTGCCATTTACAAACCATAAGTGCTAATGACTCCATTCCTTTTTGTGGTTGTAGGGGCTGTTGATTGGAGTACGCTGAAACAAACCTGATCACTCTAGGACATTCAGAAGCCAAGTTATAAGCCCACAAATGTGTAACTGGACTACTTCTTTAAATTGACACCAGATCCGGTGACCTTTGGGACATGGTTTGAACCCCTTAGGAAAGTGCTATCATCATGAAACGTTCAGATCACTTACAACTCAATAGATTCTACCTTCCTGTAACGTTTCAGCCTGATTGGACCTTGTTTTCACACAAATGAACCCAGAATGATGTGAAATTGTGCTTCGTGCAACATAATTCTGGGTGCCATTTACAAACCACAAGTGCTAATGACTCCCTTCCTTTTTGTGGTTGTAGGGGCTGTTGACTTGAGTACACTAAAACAAACCTGATCTCTCTAGAACATTCAGAAGCCAAGTTATAAGCCCACAAATGTGTAACTGGACTACTTCTTTAAATTGACACCAGATCCGGTGACCTTTGGGACATGGTTTGACCCCCTTAGGAAAGTGCTATCATCATGAAACATTCAGATCACTTACAACTCAATAGATTCTACCTTCCTGTAACGTTTCAGCCTGATTGGACCTTGTTTTCACACAAATGAACCCAGAATGATGTGAAATTGTGCTTCGTGCAACATAATTCTTGGTGCCATTTACAAACCATAAGTGCTAATGACTCCATTCCTTTTTGTGGTTGTAGGGGCTGTTGATTGGAGTACACTAAAACAACCCTGACCTCTCTAGGACATTCAGAAGCCAAGTTATAAGCCCACAAATGTGTAACTGGACTACTTCTTTAAAGTGACACCAGATCCGGTGACCTTTGGGACATGGTTTGACCCACTTAGGAATGTGCGATCATCATGAAACGTTCAGATCACTTACAACTCAATAGATTCTACCTTCTTGTAACGTTTCAGCCTGATTGGACCTTGTTTTCACACAAATGGACCCAGAATGATGTGAAATTGTACTTCGTGCAACATAATTCTGGGTGCCATTTAAAAACCATAAGTGCTAATGACTCCATTCCTTTTTGTGGTTGTAGGGGCTGTTGATTGGAGTACACTAAAACAAACCTGACCTCTCTAGGATATTCAGAAGCCAAGTTATAAGCCCACAAATGTGTAACTGGACTACTTCTTTAAAGTGACACCAGGCCCGGTGACCTTTGGGACATGGTTTGACCCCCTATAGGAATGTTCGATCATCATGAAACGTTCAGATCACTTACAACTCAATAGATTCTACCTTCTTGTAACGTTTCAGCCTGATTGGACCTTGTTTTCACACAAATGAACCCAGAATGATGTGAAATTGTGCTTCGTGCAACATAATTCTGGGTGCCATTTACAAACCATAAGTGCTAATGACTCCATTCCTTTTTGTGGTTGTAGGGGCTGTTGATTGGAGAACACTAAAACAAACCTGATCTCTCTAGGAAATTCAGAAGCCAAGTTATAAGCCCACAAATGTGTAACTGGACTACTTCTTTAAAGTGACACCAGATCCGGTGACCTGTGGGACATGGTTTGACCCCCTTAGGAATGTGCGATCATCATGACACGTTCAGATCACTTACAACTCAATAGATTCTACCTTCTTGTAACGTTTCAGCCTGATTGGACCTTGTTTTCACACAAATGGACTCAGAAGGATGTGAAATTGTGCTTCGTGCAACATAATTCTGGGTGCCATTTACAAACCATAAGTGCTAATGACTCCATTCCTTTTTGTGGTTGTAGGGGCTTTTGATTGGAGTGCACTAAAACAAACCTGACCTCTCTAGGACATTCAGAAGCCAAGTTATAAGCCCACAAAGGTGTAACTGGACTACTTCTTTAAAGTGACACCAGGCCCGGTGACCTATGGGACATGGTTTGACCCCCTATAGGAATGTGCGATCATGATGAAATGTTCAGATCACTTACAACTCAATAGATTCTACCTTCCTGTAACGTTTCAGCCTGATTGGACCTTGTTTTCACACAAATGAACCCAGAATGATGTGAAATTGTGCTTCGTGCAACATAATTCTGGGTGCCATTTACAAACCATAAGTGCTAATGACTCCATTCCTTTTTGTGGTTGTAGGGGATGTTGATTGGAGTACACTAAAACAAACCTGATCTCTCTAGGACATTCAGAAGCCAAGTTATAAGCCCACAAAGGTGTAACTGGACTACTTCTTTAAAGTGACACCAGATCCGGTGACCTTTAGGACATGGTTTGACCCTCTTAGGAAAGTGCTATCATCATGAAACATTCAGATCACTTACAACTCAATAGATTCTACCTTCCTGTAACGTTTCAGCCTGATTGGACCTTGTTTTCACACAAATGGACCCAGAATGATGTGAAATTGTGCTTTGTGCAACATAATTCTGGGTGCCATTTAAAAACCATAAGTGCTAATGACTCCATTCCTTTTTGGGATAATGGGGGCTGTTAATTGGAGTACTCTAAAACAAACCTGACCTCTTTAGGATATTCAGAAGCCAAGTTATAAGCCCACAAAAGTGTAACTGGACTACTTCTTTAAAGTGACACCAGGCCCGGTGACCTTTGGGACATGGTTTGACCCCCTATAGGAATGTGCGATCATCATGAAACGTTCAGATCACTTACAACTCAATAGATTCTACCTTCTTGTAACGTTTCAGCCTGATTGGACCTTGTTTTCACACAAATGGACCCAGAATGATGTGAAATTGTGCTTCGTGCAACATAATTCTGGGTGCCATTTACAAACCATAAGTGCTAATGACTCCATTCCTTTTTTTGGTTGTAGGGGCTGTTGATTGGAGTACACTAAAACAAACCTGGTCTCTCTAGGACATTCAGAAGCCAAGTTATAAGCCCACAAAGGTGTAACTGGACTACTTCTTTAAAGTGACACCAGATCCGGTGACCTTTAGGACATGGTTTGACCCCCTTAGGAAAGTTCTATCATCATAAAACGTTCAGATCACTTACAACTCAATAGATTCTACCTTCCTGTAACGTTTCAGCCTGATTGGACCTTGTTTTCACACAAATGGACCCAGAATGATGTGAAATTGTGCTTTGTGCAACATAATTCTGGGTGCCATTTAAAAACCATAAGTGCTAATGACTCCATTCCTTTTTGGGATAATGGGGGCTGTTAATTGGAGTACTCTAAAACAAACCTGACCTCTTTAGGATATTCAGAAGCCAAGTTATAAGCCCACAAAAGTGTAACTGGACTACTTCTTTAAAGTGACACCAGGCCCGGTGACCTTTGGGACATGGTTTGACCCCCTATAGGAATGTGCGATCATCATGAAACGTTCAGATCACCTACAACTCAATAGATTCTACCTTCTTGTAACGTTTCAGCCTGATTGGACCTTGTTTTCACACAAATGGACCCAGAATGATGTGAAATTGTGCTTCGTGCAACATAATTCTGGGTGCCATTTACAAACCATAAGTGCTAATGACTCCATTCCTTTTTTTGGTTGTAGGGGCTGTTGATTGGAGTACACTAAAACAAACCTGGTCTCTCTAGGACATTCAGAAGCCAAGTTATAAGCCCACAAAGGTGTAACTGGACTACTTCTTTAAAGTGACACCAGATCCGGTGACCTTTAGGACATGGTTTGACCCCCTTAGGAAAGTTCTATCATCATAAAACGTTCAGATCACTTACAACTCAATAGATTCTACCTTCCTGTAACGTTTCAGCCTGATTGGACCTTGTTTTCACACAAATGGACCCAGAATGATGTGAAATTGTGCTTCGTGCAACATAATTCTGGGTGCCATTTACAAACCATAAGTGCTAATGACTCCATTCCTTTTTGTGGTTGTAGGGGCTGTTGATTGGAGTACACTAAAAAAAACCTGATCTCTCTAGGACATTCAGAAGCCAAGTTATAAGCCTACAAATGTGTAACTGGACTACTTCTTTAAAGTGACACCAGATCCGGTGACCTGTGGGACATGGTTTGACCCCCTTAGGAATGTGCGATCATCATGAAACGTTCAGATCACTTACAACTCAATAGATTCTACCTTCTTGTAACGTTTGAGCCTGATTGGACCTTGTTTTCACACAAATGGACCCAGAATGATGTGAAACTGTGCTTCGTGTAACATAATTCTGGGTGCCATTTACAAACCATAAGTGCTAATGACTCCATTCCTTTTTGTGGTTGTAGGGGCTGTTGATTGGAGTACACTAAAACAAACCTGACCTCTCTAGGACATTCAGAAGCCAAGTTATAAGCCCACAAAGTGTAACTGGACTACTTCTTTAAAGTGACACCAGGCCCGGTGACCTTTGGGACATGGTTTGACCCCCTATAGGAATGTGCGATCATCATGAAACGTTCAGATCACTTACAACTCAATAGATTCTACCTTCTTGTAACGTTTCAGCCTGATTGGATCTTGTTTTCACACAAATGGACCCAGAATGATGTGAAATTGTGCTTCGTGAAACATAATTCTGGGTGCCATTTACAAACCATAAGTGCTAATGACTCCATTCCTTTTTGTGGTTGTAGGGGCTGTTGATGGGAGTACACTAAAAAAAACCTGATCTCTCTAGGACATTCAGAAGCCAAGTTATAAGCCCACAAATGTGTAACTGGACCACTTCTTTAAATTGACACCAGATCCGGTGACCTTTGGGACATGGTTTGACCCCCTTAGGAAAGTGCTATCATCATGAAACGTTCAGATCACTTACAACTCAATAGATTCTACCTTCCTGTAACGTTTCAGCCTGATTGGACCTTGTTTTCACACGAATGAACCCAGAATGATGTGAAATTGTGCTTCGTGCAACATAATTCTGGGTGCCATTTACAAACAATAAGTGCTAATGACTCCATTCCTTTTTGTGGTTGTAGGGGCTGTTGATTGGAGTACACTAAAACAAACCTGATCTCTCTAGGACATTCAGAAGCCAAGTTATAAGCCCACAAATGTGTAACTGGACTACTTCTTTAAAGTGACCCCAGGCCCGGTGACCTTTGGGACATGGTTTGACCCCCTATAGGAATGTGCTGTTGAGGGTCTGACCTCATGAGGAAATTACTATGCAGTGATTTTCTCCAAAATGACTGTGCTTAAATTGCTCTGAAAAGCAAATAATCACATCAGCGCCAAGAAACTTCATTTCCCATGATGCTTTGCACACGGAAGCATTGTGATGACGTCACCGCCTAATACCAGAAACACGATCTGCGGGAGGCGGGAGCTTGGACAGCTTTCCCGCGACTTCAAAGACTATAAATCATGAATGAGACAAAGGAACCTCGTTCTTTTGCCCAGGATACCTGGCGGTAAGGACACGCTTGTCGAACGCTCCGACAACTTGAGCACGCGGAAGCTCTAAGTTCCCAAGTTGAGCCACGCAACCGCTGGAAACCACTCCACCATCATCGGGACCTGACTGGGAACGAGCGGAGCTCCATTCAGCTCTCAGAGACGCTGTAAGTTGTCAAACTCAGCACAAAAGAAACTTTGTTCTCTTTGTGTCCAGCCCGTGGAGAAACACTCGTGGAGGCAAAACAGCAGAGAAAGCCATCAAATCGAAGGACGACGCCAAACTGCGAAGAAACACGGAGAACCGTCAAATCAAACAGCTGGGGACGCCTTGCTGCTCATCTGGTGATCAGAAAACTCATTTCTCTCTCTCCTTTTCTTCTCCCGTTTCCTCTATAGTCCAGAATAAGCAATAAAACAGCGCTATTGCTTAAAAAGTAGCTTCGTGTTTTCCTCTTTCGCTCCCAATTCGTCCTTCGGGTCATTTTGAAAGAATAAACTGCTTATTGATCATTGTTTGGTATCTTTAAATGTTTTCTGCTTGGCCACGTGGTTAAACTAAAAGATATTATTCGTGATTAATCCTTTGTGTTGTTTCATGGTCCTTTGAAATGTTTTGAGTGATTTAAGGTTAAGTTACTGATGATTCTAAGTGCCTTGGAAGTTAAAGTGCAAGTTGCCACTCACACTTTAGCCAGACAAAGGGGTCAGCCATCTTGCATACAGACTCCATTTTAGAAACACACACACACATACATACACACAAAACACTTTGAACATTATTTTGAATATACATCCTTTTATTATATCACATGGTTATTATTCATTTATGCCACTGTTTATTCATTTGACAAATTGTTAATTAAACGTTATAAAATTCAGATTTTCGTCTCCAGTAGCTTTGTTGTGTCGAAGAGAAGTCTCTGCTCCAAGGACTCTACGAACTTCAAGAAAGACTGATAAGAGTTTTGGATTCAATTTTTCCCCGGTTAAAGGGGAATGGTGCCCCGTATATCTAAGAATATGTTAATTAATTAATAAATCAGTAAATATTTACATATTTACAGAATTTATTGAAGAATCCAAAAGTAAGTTAAAGCTTACGAATTGTTCGCTCCTAATAACCCCAACATTAATTGGTGCGGCCGTGTGAGGCTTGGATACACAGAGATTTCTATCCGGCACAAACAAACAAATAAATCCAAAGAGCTTGAATTAAAAATAATCAGTTGTTCAGCCTTGAACCAGCAACAGAGTGGTGCTGATTTCGCTGAGCAGGAAGCTGCATCGAACTCTCACCAGTAACTCAGTGCTTCTTTAAAGGTGCAACGTGTAAATTAATTCTGGTTGA
The DNA here is from genome assembly GCF_043380555.1 of Nothobranchius furzeri. Taxonomy (NCBI): domain Eukaryota; kingdom Metazoa; phylum Chordata; class Actinopteri; order Cyprinodontiformes; family Nothobranchiidae; genus Nothobranchius; species Nothobranchius furzeri. The sequence continues at coordinate 14,984,707 of NC_091756.1, forward strand.
CTTTTAGGTTAAAATTCAGTTTTTCCTTAAAGGTGCAACGTGTAATTAATTCTGGTTAACCTTTTAGGTTAAAATTCAGTTCTTCATTAAAGGTGCAGTGTGTAAGTAATTCTGACTAACCCTTTTAGGCTAAAATTAACTGCTAATTTAGCGACTTTAACTCACAGTGGCTATTATAACTAACTGAAACCTTCACTCAAAGACTGATAACACCCTGTTTGCTAATATTCTGAAGGAATAACTAGCATACTTAACACTGCAAGTGTTGTAAGACGTTGCTACGGCAGCGCACCAGCTTTTGCTAAAATACTGAAAGGAATAGTATTTTAAGCGTCAGTCACGGCATTCCGTGCAATCTTAAAACGCTAAAACCTGTGCGCACAAAGGTTAATTTAGTGTTTTTCTGCTACAAAGCTAGCAGTCGCTGCCAAAAGGTGCAGTTTGAGCTATCTGCAGAAGCTCTACTAGGCTATTTTTGGTTCGGTTGTTAAAATGGAGGGACAGAGTAGTGAACTGACCAACTCCCAGCAACCAGGTGGCGCTGCGGCCCACGACTATGAACGTGGCCTACTTTCTGGACAAATATTGTCCAAACTGGTCGCGGTTGCTCGAGAACCCGACTACCCTTCTAGGGATTTCTGAAGAACAGCGTAGCGACGAGCTAAAAGCTGTAATTGATCAAATAGAAAACCCGGATGGTACAAAACCAATCCAGGTTCACTTAGCTAAGTTAGCCTTGATCCTCTATCAGAGAGGACTTCAACGTGGTCAGAAGATCATGAACCTCCAGAGTATGCTAGCTGAAAAACAGCGAAATGGAAGGCTGATCGAGGAAGACGACACCCGCACAGATGCTGGGGAAGATGGGGAGAAGACCCCGCCCCCTTCTGCTGATGACAACAGACAGTGGGAAGGGGGGAAACACCACGACGCTGAGCCAGAGTCCTCTCCCACACCGGTACGAAAGCAAGCCGGCAAAGCCAACCAGGGTCCGCCCAGGACGACCGGCAAACCGCAATTGGTTTCCTCCACCCGAGGAAGTGAGGGACCGCCGTTCCGCCGTAATGGTAGCCTACCTCCTGATACATCTCCATACGATAATCAACAGTATGTAGTGTGGGACTCTCTGGACGGACGCACGCCGCAGGGGAGAGATGAAGCTCATCTGTCCCAACCTTCGGCCCCGTTCCCTACACACACTATAGGGCATTCAGGACCATCTAGGGGCCGAGGGCAGTTCGCCCTCGAACCCCAGGTTGGACCACCACCCTCATCTTCACGGCCTTCTCAATCAGTGAGAAGTCGACCAGCTGAGCGGCACCTCTATTTAGACCGCTCCCCCAGTCCACGAAGGGTGCAAGGTGCCGATTGGGGTTATGCACCCCAATCTGCACCTCAACCATCCACCCATCCTAGCTACTCCGGTATTCGGCATGCCGATAACCAGCTGCAGGACAAAGCATCATACGCCAGTCCGTACCCGGACAAAGTGTATTACGCAGAAGCCTCAGTTTAAAGACGCAGGCTGCACTACGCAGACGTGCCCCGGGAGGAGGACCTCCCAGGACACCCACGTGACGTGCCAGCAGCCCGCCACAGCATGCCAGACCCCAATTTGGGCCCCAGGAGTCAACATTTGGAGCCCAGAGCACACCAGCGATATCCAGCGCCCTCTGAGACAGACCGTGGGTCAGAGTCAGAGGATGACGCGCCGTACCGTGAGTCAGGGCTCCGTGTACGTCAAATTGAATCGCTAGCTAAAGATATAGAACGCTTTGATCCTAACACCAATGAATCCAATGTCGACGATTATCTCAGGGAGATAGAACGTTGTCTGCTTGATCTTCCAGCACCCTCTTCAAGGGAAAAGCTCAAGCTAATTTGGAAAACCACATCTAGAACGGTGCACGTTTTCATGGAAACTCTACCACCTGACATTCGAGATCGGTACTCCTCGCTCTGCCGAGCGTTGAGAGATGAATACGCCACGTATGCAGACTCTGCGTCAGCTACAATGGGGGCCTTCTCCATCAGACACGGGAGAAACGAACCCCCCAGAGAGTATTATCGCCGACTCAAAAGTGCTTATTTCCAAGGTCGAAACGGCCCTGGGCTCGAGGAAGACCCTGCCTTCAGATCCCTGTTCATTCACAACCTGCACGAGTGTGTTCGATCCGAAGTCTCAATGTATTGTCGGATGAAAAAACTGACAACTCAGGAGATTAGGAGATACGCTCAACAGGCTTGGGAAGCCGGCGGAAAGCCCCAAAAGCCTGACGCACATCACCGCGTCATGCGCCTAGCTCCCGACGCCGAGCCGCGTTTGGAGCTCGAAGGAACAGAAGCTCCACCCACTAAGCCAAAATCTGCTAAACCTAGACCTGCTAAACCGCGAGAGCAGTCCCAATCTCCTCAACAGGGGAAGGGGGGTGCTAATCGGCCGCCTAGGTCTGGACAATCAGACAGGAAGTGGCCCAACCAAAACCAATGGCAGGTAGGTTGGAACAATGGAAGGTTTAAGGAGCGCTGCCCACAGGTAGGTCCCGAACATAAGTCCGCAGGTGAGTACTTGACCAAAGCCGACCTCCAGGAGATGTTTCAGCAGTTCCTAGCTAAACAGAAGGAACAGCTGAGATCTGCAGATGAGACCCCTGCACCAAAGTCTTCTTCTAAGAAGCCAGACCCAGAGCCAACGTCCGCATGACTAGGCGTGGCTCAACCCCCTAGCGTGGCCAGGACCTACCTGATCAGCTGGGGGAACACTACGGGTAGATCACAGGAGTCTCCTGAAATCTACCCCCCAGAGAAACCTGATACAAAATTTCTGAAGTTCCTTGGTGACTTAACAAACCATGATCATGCTCGCCGTTTGTACTGTAGCACCAACGTAGGTGGATGCATACAGGTTGATGCTCTGCTGGATACCGGCTCAGAAATCACCCTGATGTGCTCCACACTGTTCCATCGCGTGTCTGACACCATGCGGTCGCTCGGGAAACCAGTCCAGGTAGAACCCTGTGACCTGAAAATCACCAGCTACACCCAGACCCGGGAGTGTATCACTCACCGGGCGTGGCTGGACATCACCTTCCAAGACATGACTCTGGTTCACCCGTTTTATGTCTGCCAGCTAGACACTGAACCACTTCTCATTGGTCAGGACCTGCTTGAACGTCTAGCTCCCCTCATCGACTGCCAGAAGGGTCAACTGTGGGCCCAGGTGGACACACCTAAGCCCTGGAACCCGGATAGCAGCCGACCGTCCTCCATTCTTGAAGTCAGCATAAGTGAGCCGCAAAACCCTTGTTCCAAGGTCATGCCCCTCCCTACGGCTCCCACAGACGATGACCGCCTGCAAAGGCACGAAACCGCTCCTGGAACTCCGCTCCGCACACATTCATCTTTTCTCTGCTCGCTGAAGAACGTCAGCCTGCAGCCATATGCACCACACATAGTTGGTGGTCTTACCATCAACTGCACCCACATCTCAGATGCTCGCCTTGCTCTTTGGTCAGAGAAGTCAGCCATCAGCCAGCAGACGTTTGAACACCTGCGTCAGAAGGACCCCCTTCTGGTCAATGTGACAAGTAGCCATCGGCTCTTGTCACCTACTTGGCCGCAGAGGCTCCTGAAAGCGCCAGAGGTCTGCTCTCTGACTATCCAGCTTGGAGCAAGACAGCTCACACATACATTCAGCATCATACCACAGCTTGATCCACCTGCACTCATCGGAGCAGATCTGCTGGTTCGACTAGGTGCCCAGCTGGACACTTGCAATCAAGTCCTTTGGGCCCGAGCCACACCATCCTCTGAGCCTCGCTCAGAAGGCCCTGAACACTTGCTGTCCGGACAGACCATTCCACAGGCCTGCCGTGCAGTGGTTGAGGCCAACACGGTTCTGCCCCCACTGGTCAAAGGAGTGCCCGTTCGTCTGACTCTGATGAAGCATCAGAAGCTGCCAGGCACACAGGCCTTCTTCCAGCCATCACCACACTTCTTGGAGCTCAACTTAGCCGTCTGTGGCACGCCACTCTTGGAGCTGAACAATCGTTCTGCGTACTTGTTGGTCGAAAATCCGACCCGGAGTCCTATCCACATGCCGGCAGGAAAGCCCTTGGGCATGCTGATAGATAGCTCATTCCATGACTTCGAACTTTCAGTCCCCGTGATCGGACAACTTCCGTTGTTCTTGAACGACAGACAGGTTGGTGCAGACACATTCAGTACTTTCCCCTCACAAATGATTACCATCAAGCGGCATGAAGCCCTTCCTGAGGAACCCATTTGCAGTGCAACCTTAGATACTGACGGCGGTCAGTGTCTAACGGTTTTTGCAATAAATACTCAACCCTCTGAGTCACCGGTTGAAAGCCCGGAACACCAGAGACCCTCCTCCTCTGAACCTTATGACGGCTTTGAGGCCGAAGTCAGCCAGCAGCTTGACAAAGCGGATGCGCTGGAGTCAGAGGAGCAGAGAGCAGCGCTTAGAAGCCTTTTCTATGAGTTTCAGTCCATCTTATCCAGGGACTCCCTGGACTGTGGACTCACAAACCTGCACACGGTTCGCATTCCGACGAACCCGAATGCCCCTCCTACTTTTGTACGTCAGTACAAGATTCCCCTCGCTGCTTATGAGTCGATCCAGGAGATCCTCGATCAGCTGAAGGAGAAAAACATCATCAGAGAGTGTAACTCTACTTACAACTCTCCCATCTGGCCGGTTCTGAAACCGACTGGGAAATGGCGTCTCACCATAGACTATCGTGCACTGAACAAACAAGTACCTCTCTCCAGGTGGCCTATGATCCATTTAGATCAAGAGCTAGCCAGAGTCAGAGATGCTCGTTTCTTCTCTACGGTTGATGTAGCCAACGGCTTCTGGACCGTGAAGGTTGAGCCGTCGGATCAGTATAAACTGGCTTTCTCCTTTGGAAATCGCCAATATACTTGGAACTGCTGCCCCTTTGGCTACTCTAACTCACCTGCAGAGTTCAACATCTTCCTCCACAAAGCCATGTCAGATGCTGCTTCCAGAGGGAACCTCATATATGTCGATGACATCTTGATGAGGAGTCGAGCCTTCGAGGAGCACCTGGCCGAACTCCGTCACGTGCTGCAACAGCTCGCTGACGCCGGAGCTAAATTGGCGATACTCAAGAGACAGTGGTGTCGAACCAAAGTGGAGTATGTTGGACTGCTGGTTGGCCCTAATGGAGTCGAGCCCCAAGCGGGACGCATTAGAGCCATTCAGGACATCAAAGCCCCAGCTAATCTGACTGAACTCAGGAGCTTCCTCGGAGTCTGCAACTACTCCAGACAGTTCATTGAGGAGTACGCTGAAACAGCGAGGCCCCTCACTGAGCTGCTTCGGAACGACACACCTTTCGTGTGGGACAGACCCCAAGAACTCTCCTTCCAGTTCCTAAAACAGAAGTTGGCGTCCGCACCCTGCCTGGCTTACCCAGACAAGGATAAAGAGTTCTACATAGAGGCTACTTTCTCCTCTCACTGCCTGAGCGCTGCTTTGAAGCAGAAACACGACCAGGACATGAGAGTTGTGGCATACGCCAGCAAGCCTCTGAGCAAGGTGGAACTCCAGTTCTCAGACTGCGAGAGAGCTCTCCTCTCTACAGTCTGGGCCGTCGAACACTTTCGTAGTTACATCGGTGGACAGAAAGTGATCATTGAAACGTGTCATCAGCCTGTCACCTTCCTCAACAGCCAGCGTCTGCGCGAAGGAAGAGTGTCAAACAGCCGCATTGCGACGTGGATGATGGTGCTCCAAGGATACAACATTGAGGTCAAGTATGGTCAGAACACCAAGCTAGCGCTAGGACAAGGGCTAGCAGGCTGCCAGTACTGTGAATCTGACTCCGTCAGGGGCCCCCTGGACACACCTGCCGCAGTCTTCCCAACCGCATCCAATCATCGCTACTTTGATGAGAATGTTTGCCAAGGGCTTCCGAAAGTTTACACTGACGGATGTGCCTACCTTCACGAAGGCCAGCTCCGTGCTGGGGTTGGAGTCGTTTGGGTGGACTGTGACACCAAGCAACCAAATCACTACCGGTTGGGCCAAAAGTCTCGTCAGCACGCCGAAATTGCTGCAGTGTTGATAACCCTCCAGCAGGCGGCAGCCTTGGACATCACTCAAATCGTCCTTTGCTCAGATTCAAACTACGCTAGACACAGCTTCATTTCTCACTTCCCCATGTGGAAGGAGAACCACATGAAAAACGCCAGGAACAGAGATGTGAAACACTCGGAGTTATTCCTAGCGTGTGATCTGCTCACCACTGAGAAAGGCATAATGGTCTACTGGAAAAAAGGTCAAAGGTCACTCCAGGACCATAGGTCCGGTGAAAGATGGTAATGACGAAGCGGACCGCCTTGCTAAGCTCGGTGCTGACCAGGGAACCTGTTGGGAATTCAAAGACGAGTGGCTTCCACCCAAGGCCGTTCACGAGGTCTGCGCGATTACTCGTCGCCATGCTAAACAGGCAGACGAACCTCGGACCGTTGGGGTACCCGTGTTTCTAGGCAGACAACCACAGGACGCGGACCTAGTCACCATGCAGGAACAAGATCCTGACCTGAAGCTCATGCGCGAGCTTCTCCAAAAGGGCCCGATGCCTGAACAACCATCACCACCTATGGGCGCAAGCAGAGATTTGGTAAACCTGCATCGTCAACTCGCGCATCTGAAACTACAAAACGATTTGTTAGTTTACATGCGTGACGACCACAGCCCGCCGCGCTGGGTTGTTCCACTCGACCACAGAGGAGTGATGCTTGCCTACGCCCACAACACTCCGGTTGGAGGTCACCGCGGAGCAAAAGCTACGCTCGCATCACTGACAGAAGTAGCATATTGGCCGTCGATGTCCAAGGACGTACACAGCTATGTCCAAGGATGCCTCATCTGTGCCCAGTTTCAACCCTCCCAGCCTCTTGCTAGAGCACCACTGCAACGCAGGGGAATAACCTTCCCCTGGTCCCACCTGCAGATCGACTGGGTTGGACCGGTTCCCAAATCGGCAAGAGGAAACAAATATATGCCAACTGTAACTTGCAGTTTCACAAAGTGGGTTGAGTGCCTTCCAGCGCCAAACGATACAGCCGTCACAACCGCTGTACTGCTGATTAACCACGTTTTCAGTCGATGGGGACTTCCACTCTGCATTGACTCTGACCGAGGAACTCATTTCACATCCAGTGTAATGACGTCCCTGTTTGAACTTCTGGGAGTGGAAGTAAGATTCCACCTTCCCTATCACCCACAGTCATCCGGACAGGTCGAACGGATGAACCGCACGGTCGTCTCCATGCTCAAAAAGTACGTCTGCTCCACTGGGAAGGACTGGGACGTCAAGCTCCCTCTGGTCCTGATGGCCATACGGTCCACTCCCCAGCGATCCACGGGGGTTACGCCCTTTGAGATGATGACCGGCAGACTGATGACTCTACCACTGCACCTCCTGTATCACCCAGAGGATGTCAGTGTTGCCACTGCCTATACCGCTCATCAGTATGTGGCAGACTTGAAAACACACCTCAGAGCTACGTTCGCGCATGCTCAGAAGAAACTGGAGACCAACGTAGAAGGCGCTAAAGCCTACTATGACCAAAAGACAACCAGCCGTGAATACGAGGTGGGTGACAAAGTATTCTACTTTCGGTTCGCCCAACCGGCACGCAAAGCTAAGAAGTTCCTGTCCTGCTGGTCAGGACCCTTTGAGATCGTGGCAAAACTCTCTCCAGTTGCATACAGGTTACGCATCACCAAAGCAAGACAGGAGCCTGTCTACAAATGGGTGCATGCGAACCAAATCAAACCCTATTACCTCAAAAAGGAATGGAGTCATTAGCACTTATGGTTTTTAAATGGCACCCAGAATTATGTTGCACAAAGCACAATTTCACATCATTCTGGGTCCATTTGTGTGAAAACAAGGTCCAATTAGGCTGAAACGTTACAAGAAGGTAGAATCTATTGAGTTGTAAGTGATCTGAACGTTTCATGATGATCGCACATTTCTAAGTGGGTCAAACCATGTCCCAAAGGTCACCGGATCTGGTGTCACTTTAAAGAAGTAGTCCAGTTACACATTTGTGGGCTTATAACTTGGCTTCTGAATGTCCTAGAGAGATCAGGTTTGTTTTAGTGTACTCCAATCAACAGCCCCTACAACCACAAAAAGGAATGGAGTCATTAGCACTTATGGTTTGTAAATGGCACCCAGAATTATGTTGCACGAAGCACAATTTCACATCATTCTGGGTCCATTTGTGTGAAAACAAGGTCCAATCAGGCTGAAACGTTACAAGAAGGTAGAATCTATTGAGTTGTAAGACATCTGAACGTTTCATGATGATAGCCCTTTCCTAAGGGGGTCAAACCATGTCCCAAAGGTCACCGGATCTGGTGTCAATTTAAAGAAGTAGTCCAGTTACACATTTGTGGGCTTATAACTTGGCTTCTGAATGTCCTAGAGAGATCAGGTTTGTTTTAGTGTACTCCAATCAACAGCCCCTACAACCATAAAAAGGAATGGAGTCATTAGCACTTATGGTTTATAAATGGCACCCAGAATTATGTTGCACGAAGCACAATTTCACATCATTCTGGGTCCATTTGTGTGAAAACAAGGTCCAATCAGACTAAAACTTTACAAGAATGTGGAATCTATTGAGTTGTAAGTGATCTGAAAGTTTCATGATGATAGACCTTTCCTAAGGGGGTCAAACCATGTCCCAAAGGTCACCGGATCTGGTGTCAATTTAAAGAAGTAGTCCAGTTACACATTTGTGGGCTTATAACTTGGCTTCTGAATGTCCTAGAGAGATCAGGTTTGTTTTAGTGTACTCCAATCAACAGCCCCTACAACCACAAAAAGGAATGGAGTCATTAGCACTTATGGTTTGTAAATGGCACCAAGAATTATGTTGCACGAAGCACAATTTACATCATTCTGCGTTCATTTGTGTGAAAACAAGGTCCAATCTTGCGGAAACGTTACAGGAAGGTAGAATCTATTAAGTTGTAAGGGATCTGAACGTTTCATGATGATAGCACTTTCCTAAGGGGGTCAAACCATGTCCCAAAGGTCACCGGATCTGGTGTCAATTTAAAGAAGTGGTCCAGTTACACATTTGTGGGCTTATAACTTGGCTTCTGAATGTCCTAGAGAGATCAGGTTTATTTTAGTGTACTCCAATCAACAGCCCCTACAACCACACAAAGGAATGGAGTCATTAGCACTTATGGTTTGTTAATGGCACCCAGAATTATGTTGCACGAAGCACAATTTCACATCATTCTGGGTCCATTTGTGTGAAAACAAGGTCCAATCAGGCTGAAACGTTACAAGAAGGTAGAATCTATTGAGTTGTAAGTGATCTGAACGTTTCAAGATGATCGCACATTCCTATAGGGGGTCAAACCATGTCCCAAAGGTCACCGGGCCTGGTGTCACTTTAAAGAAGTAGTCCAGTTACACCTTTGTGGGCTTATAACTTGGCTTCTGAATGTCCTAGAGAGGTCAGGTTAGTTTTAGTGTACTCCAATCAACAGCCCCTACAACCACAAAAAGGAATGGAGTCATTAGCACTTATGGTTTGTAAATGGCACCCAGAATTATGTTGCAGGAAGCACAATTTCACATCATTCTGGGTCCATTTGTGTGAAAACAAGGTCCAATCAGGCTGAAACGTTACAGGAAGGTAGAATCTATTGAGTTGTAAGTGATCTGAACGTTTCATGATGATAGCACATTCCTATAGGGGGTCAAACCATGTCCCAAAGGTCACCGGATCTGGTGTCAATTTAAAGAAGTAGTCCAGTTACACATTTGTTGGCTTATAACTTGGCTTCTGAATGTCCTAGAGAGATCAGGTTTGTTTTAGTGTACTCCAATCAACAGCCCCTACAACCACAAAAAGGAATGGAGTCATTAGCACTTATGGTTTGTAAATGGCACCCAGAATTATGTTGCACGAAGGACAATTTCACATCATTCTGGGTCCATTTGTGTGAAAACAAGGTCCAATCAGGCTGAAACATTACAAGAAGGTAGAATCTATTGAGTTGTAAGTGATCTGAACGTTTCATGATGATTGCACATTCCTATAGGGGGTCAAACCATGTCCTAAAGGTCACCGGGCCTGGTGTCACTTTAAAGTAGTCCAGTTACACATTTGTGGGATTATAACTTGGCTTCTGAATATTCTAGAGAGGTCAGGTTTGTTTTAGAGTACTCCAATTAACAGCCCCCATTACCCCAAATAGGAATGGAGTCATTAGCGCTTATGGTTCTTAAATGGCACCCAGAATTATGTTGCACGAAGCACAATTTCACATCATTCTGGGTTCATTTGTGTGAAAACAAGGTCCAATCAGGCGGAAACATTACAGGAAGTTAGAATCTATTGAGTTGTAAGTGATCTAAACATTTCATGATGATAGCACTTTCCTAAGGGGGTCAAACCATGTCCCAAAGGTCACCGGATCTGGTGTCAATTTAAAGAAGTGGTCCAGTTACACATTTGTGGGCTTATAACTTGGCTTCTGAATGTCCTAGAGAGATCAGGTTTGTTTTAGTGTACTCCAATCAACAGCCCCTACAACCACAAAAAGGAATGGAGTCATTTGCACTTATGGTTTGTAAATGGCACCCAGAATTATGTTGCATGAAGCACAATTTCACATCATTCTGGGTCCATTTGTGTGAAAACAAGGTCCAATCAGGCTGAAACGTTACAAGAAGGTAGAATTTGTTGAGTTGTAAGTGATCTGAACGTTTCATGATGATCGCACATTCCTATTGGGGGTCAAACCATTTCCCAAAGGTCACCGGGCCTGGTGTCACTTTAAAGAAGTAGTCCAGTTACACCTTTGTGGGCTTATAACTTGGCTTCTGAATGTCCTAGAGAGGTTAGGTTTGTTTTAGTGTACTCCAATCAAAGCCCCTACAACCACAAAAAGGAATGGAGTCATTAGCACTTATGGTTTGTAAATGGCACCCAGAATTATGTTGCACGAAGCACAATTTCACATCATTCTGGGTTCATTTGTGTGAAAACAAGGTCCAATCAGGCTGAAACGTTACAGGAAGGTAGAATCTATTGAGTTGTAAGTTATCTGAACGTTTCATGATGATAGCACTTTCCTAAGGGGGTCAAACCATGTCCCAAAGGTCACCGGATCTGGTGTCAATTTAAAGAAGCAGTCCAGTTACACATTTGTGGGCTTATAACTTGGCTTCTGAATGACCTAGAGAGATCAGGTTTGTTTTAATGTACTCAATTAAACAGCCCCTACAACCACAAAAAGGAATGGAGATATTAGCACTTATGGTTTGTAAATGGCACCCAGAATTATGTTGCACGAAGCACAATTTCACATCATTCTGGGTTCATTTGTGTGAAAACAAGGTCCAATCAGGCTGAAACGTTACAAGAAGGTAGAATCTATTGAGTTGCAAGTGATCTGAACGTTTCATGATGATAGCACTATCCTAAGGGGGTCAAACCATGTCCCAAAAGTCATCGGATCTGGTGTCAATTTAAAGAAGTAGTCCAGTTACTTATTTGTGGGCTTATAACTTGGCTTCTGAATGTCCTAGAGAGATCAGGTTTGTTTTAGTGTACTCCAATCAACAGCCCCTACAACCACAAAAAGGAATGGAGTCATTAGCACTTATGGTTTGTAAATGGCACCCAGAATTATGTTGCACGATGCACAATTTCACATCATTCTGGGTCCATTTGTAAGAAAACAAGGTCCAATCAGGCTGAAACGCTACAAGAAGGTAGAATCTATTGAGTTGTAAGTTATCTGAACGTTTCATGATGATAGCACTTTCCTAAGGGGGTCAAACCATGTCCCAAAGGTCACCGGATCTGGTGTCAATTTAAAGAAGCAGTCCAGTTACACATTTGTGGGCTTATAACTTGGCTTCTGAATGACCTAGAGAGATCAGGTTTGTTTTAATGTACTCCAATCAACAGCCCCTACAATCACAAAAAGGAATGGAGATATTAGCACTTATGGTTTGTAAATGGCACCCAGAATTATGTTGCACGAAGCACAATTTCACATCATTCTGGGTTCATTTGTGTGAAAACAAGGTCCAATCAGGCTGAAACGTTACAAGAAGGTAGAATCTATTGAGTTGCAAGTGATCTGAACGTTTCATGATGATAGCACTATCCTAAGGGGGTCAAACCATGTCCCAAAAGTCACCGGATCTGGTGTCAATTTAAAGAAGTAGTCCAGTTACTTATTTGTGGGCTTATAACTTGGCTTCTGAATGTCCTAGAGAGATCAGGTTTGTTTTAGTGTACTCCAATCAACAGCCCCTACAACCACAAAAAGGAATGGAGTCATTAGCACTTATGGTTTGTAAATGGCACCCAGAATTATGTTGGACGAAGCACAATTTCACATCATTCTGGGTTCATTTGTGTGGAAACAAGGTCCAATCAGGCTGAAACGTTACAGGAAGGTAGAATCTATTGAGTTGTAAGTGATCTGAACGTTTCATGATGATAGCACTATCCTAAGGGAGTCAAACCATGTCCCAAAAGTCACCGGATCTGGTGTCAATTTAAAGAAGTAGTCCAGTTACACATTTGTGGGCTTATAACTTGGCTTCTGAATGTCCTAGAGAGATCAGGTTTGTTTTAGTGTACTCCAATCAACAGCCCCTACAACCACAAAAAGGAATGGAGTCATTAGCACTTAAGGTTTGTAAATGGCACCCAGAATTATGTTGCAGGAAGAACAATTTCACATCATTCTGGGTCCATTTGTGTGAAAACAAGGTCCAATCAGGCTGAAACGCTACAAGAAGGTAGAATCTATTGAGTTGTAAGTGATCTGAACGTTTCAAGATTATCGCTCATTCCTATAGGGGGTAAAACCATGTCCCAAAGGTCACAGGGCCTGGTGTCACTTTAAAGAAGTAGTCCAGTTACACCTTTGTGGGCTTATAACTTGGCTTCTGAATGTCCTAGAGAGGTTAGGTTTGTTTTAGTGTTCTCCAATCAACAGCCCCTACAACCACAAAAAGGAATGGAGTCATTAGCACTTATGGTTTGTAAATGGCACCCAGAATTATGTTGCACGAAGCACAATTTCACATCATTCTGGGTTCATTTGTGTGAAAACAAGGTCCAATCAGGCTGAAACGTTACAGGAAGGTAGAATCTATTGAGTTGTAAGTGATCTGAATGTTTCATGATGATAGCACTTTCCTAAGGGGGTCAAACCATGTCCCAAAGGTCACCGGATCTGGTGTCAATTTAAAGTAGTAGTCCAGTTACACATTTGTGGGCTTATAACTTGACTTCTGAATGTCCTAGAGAGATCAGGTTTGTTTTAATGTACTCCAATCAACAGCCCCTACAACCACAAAAAGGAATGGAGTCATTAGCACTTATGGTTTGTAAATGGCACCCAGAATTATGTTGCACGAAGCACAATTTCACATCATTCTGGGTCCATTTGTGTGAAAACAAGGTCCAATCAGGCTGAAACGCTACAAGAAGGTAGAATCTATTGAGTTGTAAGTGATCTGAAGGTTTCAAGATGATCACACATTCTTATAGGGGGTAAAACCATGTCCCAAAGGTCACCGGGCCTGGTGTCACTTTAAAGAAGTTGTCCAGTTACACCTTTGTGGGCTTATAACTTGGCTTCTGAATGTCCTAGAGAGATCAGGTTTGTTTTAGTGTACTCCAATCAACAGCCCCTACAACCACAAAAAGGAATGGAGTCATTAGCACTTATGGTTTGTAAATGGCACCCAGAATTATGTTGCACGAAGCACAATTTCACATCATTCTGGGTTAATTTGTGTGAAAACAAGGTCCAATCAGGCTGAAACGTTACAGGAAGGTAGAATCTATTGAGTTGTAAGTGATCTGAATGTTTCATGATGATAGCACTTTCCTAAGGGGGTCAAACCATGTCCAAAAGGTCACCGGATCTGGTGTCAATTTAAAGAAGTAGTCCAGTTACACATTTGTGGGCTTATAACTTGGCTTCTGAATGTCCTAGAGAGATCAGGTTTATTTTAGTGTACTCCAATCAACAGCCCCTACAACCACAAAAAGGAATGGAGTCATTAGCACTTATGGTTTTTAAATGGCACCCAGAATTATGTTGCACAAAGCACAATTTCACATCATTCTGGGTCCATTTGTGTGAAAACAAGGTCCAATCAGGCTGAAACGTTACAGGAAGGTAGAATCTATTGAGTTGTAAGTGATCTGAACGTTTCATGATGATAGCACTTTCCTAAGGGGGTCAAACCATGTCCCAAAGGTCACTGGATCTGGTGTCAATTTAAAGAAGTAGTCCAGTTACACATTTGTGGGCTTATAACTTGGCTTCTGAATGTCCTAGAGAGATCAGGTTTGTTTTAATGTACTCCAATCAACAGCCCCTACAACCACAAAAATGAATGGAGTCATTAGCACTTATGGTTTGTAAGTGGCACCCAGAATTATGTTGCACGAAGCACAATTTCACATCATTCTGGGTCAATTTGTGTGAAAACAAGGTCCAATCCGGCTGAAACGCTACAAGAAGGTAGAATCTATTGAGTTGTAAGTGATCTGAACGTTTCAAGATGATCGCACATTCCGATAGGGGGTCAAACCATGTCCCAAAGGTCACCGGGCCAAGTGTCACTTTAAAGAAGTAGTCCAGTTACACCTTTGTGGGCTTATAACTTGGCTTCTGAATGTCCTAGAGAGGTTAGGTTTGTTTTAGTGTACTCCAATCAACAGCCCCTACAACCACAAAAAGGAATGGAGTCATTAGCACTTATGGTTTGTAAATGGCACCCAGAATTATTTTGCACGAAGCACAATTTCACATCATTCTGGGTTCATTTGTGTGAAAACAAGGTCCAATCAGGCTGAAACGTTACTGGAAGCTAGAATCTATTGAGTTGTAAGTGATCTGAGCGTTTCATGATGATAGCGCTTTCCTAAGGGTGTCAAACCATGTCCCAAACGTCACCGGATCTGGTGTCAATTTAAAGAAGTAGTCCAGTTACACATTTGTGGGCTTATAACTTGGCTTCTGAATGTCCTAGAGAGATCAGGTTTATTTTAGTGTACTCCAATCAACAGCCCCTACAACCACAAAAAGGAATGGAGTCATTAGCACTTATGGTTCTTAAATGGCACCCAGAATTATGCTGCACTAAGCACAATTTCACATGATTCTGGGTCAATTTGTGTGAAAACAAGGTCCAATCCGGCTGAAACGCTACAAGAAGGTAGAATCTATTGAGTTGTAAGTGATCTGAACGTTTCAAGATGATCGCACATTCCTATAGGGGGTCAAACCATGTCCCAAAGGTCACCGGGCCAAGTGTCACTTTAAAGAAGTAGTCCAGTTACATCTTTGTTTGTGGGCTTATAACTTGGCTTCTGAATGTCCTAGAGAGATCAGGTTTGTTTTAGTGTACTCCAATCAACAGCCCCTAGAACCACAAAAAGGAATGGAGACATTAGCACTTATGGTTTTTAAATGGCCCCCAGAATTATGTTGCACGAAGCACAATTTCACATCATTCTGGGTTCATTTGTGTGAAAACAAGGTCCAATCAGGCTGAAACGTTACAGGAAGGTAGAATCTATTGTTGTAAGTGATCTGAACGTTTCATGATGATAGCACTTTCCTAAGGGGGTCAAACCATGTCCCAAAGGTCACCGGATCTGGTGTCTAAAGAAGTAGTCCAGTTACAAATTTGTGGGCTTATAACTTGGCTTCTGAATGTCCTAGAGAGATCAGGTTTGTTTTAGTATACTCCAATCAACAGCCCCTACAACCACAAAAAGGAATGGAGTCATTAGACTTATGGTTTTTAAATGGCACCCAGAATTATGTTGCACGAAGCACAATTTCACATCATTCTGGGTTCATTTGTGTGAAAACAAGGTCCAATCAGGCTGAAACGTTACAGGAAGGTAGAATCTATTGCGTTGTAAGTGATCTGAACGTTTCATGATGATAGCACTTTCCTAAGGGGGTCAAACCATGTCCCAAAGGTCACCGGATCTGGTGTCAATTTAAAGAAGTAGTCCAGTTACACATTTGTGGGCTTATAACTTGGCTTCTGAATGTCCTAGAGCAATCAGGTTTGTTTTAGTGTACTCCAATCAACAGCCCCTACAACCACAAAAAGGAATGGAGTCATTAGCACTTATGGTTTTTAAATGGCACCCAGAATTATGTTGCACGAAGCACAATTTCACATCATTCTGGGTTCATTTGTGTGAAAACAAGGTCCAATCAGGCTGAAACGTTACAGGAAGGTAGAATCTATTGAGTTGTAAGTAATCTGAACGTTTCATGATGATAGCACTTTCCTAAGGGGGTCAAACCATGTCCCAAAGGTCACCGGATCTGGTGTCAATTTAAAGAAGTAGTCCAGTTACACATTTGTGGGCTTATAACTTGGCTTCTGAATGTCCTAGAGAGATCAGGTTTGTTTTAGTGTACTCCAATCAACAGCCCCTACAACCACAAAAAGGAATGGAGTCATTAGCACTTATGGTTTGTAAATGGCACCCAGAATTATGTTGCACGAAGCACAATTTCACATCATTCTGGGTCCATTTGTGTGAAAACAAGGTCCAATCAGGCTGAAACATTACAGGAAGGTAGAATCTATTAAAATGTAAGTGATCTGAAGGTTTCATGATGATAGCACTTCCCTAAGGGGGTCAAACCATGTCCCAAAGGTCACCGGATCTGGTGTCTAAAGAAGTAGTCCAGTTACACATTTGTGGGCTTATAACTTGGCTTCTGAATGTCCTAGAGAGATCAGGTTTGTTTTAGTATACTCCAATCAACAGCCCCTACAACCACAAAAAGGAATGGAGTCATTAGCACTTATGGTTTTTAAATGGCACCCAGAATTATGTTGCACGAAGCACAATTTCACATCATTCTGGGTTCATTTGTGTGAAAACAAGGTCCAATCAGGCTGAAACGTTACAGAAAGGTAGAATCTATTGAGTTGTAAGTGATCTGAACGTTTCATGATGATAGCACTTTCCTAAGGGGGTCAAACCATGTCCCAAATGTCACCGGATCTGGTGTCAATTTAAAGTAGTAGTCCAGTTACACATTTGTGGGCCTATAACTTGGCTTCTGAATGTCCTGGAGAGGTCAGGTTTGTTTTAATGTACTCCAATCAACAGCCCCTACAACCACAAAAAGGAATGGAGTCATTAGCACTTATGGTTTGTAAATGGCACCCAGAATTATGTTGCACGAAGCAAAATTTCACATCATTCTGGGTTCATTTGTGTGAAAACAAGGTCCAATCAGGCAGAAACGTTACAGGAAGGTAGAATCTATTGAGTTGTAAGTGATCTGAACGTTTCATGATGATAGCACTTTCCTATAGGGGGTCAAACCATGTCCCAAAGGTCACCGGATCTGGTGTCAATTTAAAGTAGTAGTCCAGTTACACATTTGTGGGCTTATAACTTGACTTCTGAATGTCCTAGAGAGATCAGGTTTGTTTTAATGTACTCCAATCAACAGCCCCTACAACCACAAAAAGGAATGGAGTCATTAGCACTTATGGTTTGTAAATGGCACCCAGAATTATGTTGCACGAAGCACAATTTCACATCATTCTGGGTCCATTTGTGTGAAAACAAGGTCCAATCAGGCTGAAACGCTACAAGAAGGTAGAATCTATTGAGTTGTAAGTGATCTGAAGGTTTCAAGATGATCGCACATTCTTATAGGGGGTAAAACCATGTCCCAAAGGTCACCGGGCCTGTTGTCACTTTAAAGAAGTTGTCCAGTTACACCTTTGTGGGCTTATAACTTGGCTTCTGAATGTCCTAGAGAGATCAGGTTTGTTTTAGTGTACTCCAATCAACAGCCCCTACAACCACAAAAAGGAATGGAGTCATTAGCACTTATGGTTTGTAAATGGCACCCAGAATTATGTTGCACAAAGCACAATTTCACATCATTCTGGGTTCATTTGTGTGAAAACAAGGTCCAATCAGGCTGAAACGTTACAGGAAGGTAGAATCTATTGAGTTGTAAGTGATCTGAATGTTTCATGAGGATAGCACTTTCCTAAGGGGGTCAAACCATGTCCCAAAGGTCACCGGATCTGGTGTCAATTTAATGAAGTAGTCCAGTTACACATTTGTGGGCTTATAACTTGGCTTCTGAATGTCCTAGAGAGATCAGGTTTATTTTAGTGTACTCCAATCAACAGCCCCTACAACCACAAAAAGGAATGGAGTCATTAGCACTTATGGTTTTTAAATGGCACCCAGAATTATGTTGCACAAAGCACAATTTCACATCATTCTGGGTCCATTTGTGTGAAAACAAGGTCCAATCAGGCTGAAACGTTACAGGAAGGTAGAATCTATTGAGTTGTAAGTGATCTGAACGTTTCATGATGATAGCACTTTCCTAAGGGGGTCAAACCATGTCCCAAAGGTCACTGGATCTGGTGTCAATTTAAAGAAGTAGTCCAGTTACACATTTGTGGGCTTATAACTTGGCTTCTGAATGTCCTAGAGAGATCAGGTTTGTTTTAATGTACTCCAATCAACAGCCCCTACAACCACAAAAATGAATGGAGTCATTAGCACTTATAGTTTGTAAGTGTCACCCAGAATTATGTTGCACGAAGCACAATTTCACATCATTCTGGGTCAATTTGTGTGAAAACAAGGTCCAATCCGGCTGAAACGCTACAAGAAGGTAGAATCTATTGAGTTAAGTGATCTGAACGTTTCAAGATGATCGCACATTCCTATAGGGGGTCAAACCATGTCCCAAAGGTCACCGGGCCAAGTGTCACTTTAAAGAAGTAGTCCAGTTACACCTTTGTGGGCTTATAATTTGGCTTCTGAATGTCCTAGAGAGGTTAGGTTTGTTTTAGTGTACTCCAATCAACAGCCCCTACAACCACAAAAATGAATGGAGTCATTAGCACTTATGGTTTGTAAATGGCACCCAGAATTATTTTGCACGAAGCACAATTTCACATCATTCTGGGTTCATTTGTGTGAAAACAAGGTCCAATCAGGCTGAAACGCTACAAGAAGGTAGAATCTATTGAGTTGTAAGTGATCTGAACGTTTCATGATGATAGCGCTTTCCTAAGGTTGTCAAACCATGTCCCAAAGGTCACCGGATCTGGTGTCAATTTAAAGAAGTAGTCCAGTTACACATTTGTGGGCTTATAACTTGGCTTCTGAATGTCCTAGAGAGATCAGGTTTATTTTAGTGTACTCCAATCAACAGCCCCTACAACCACAAAAAGGAATGGAGTCATTAGCACTTATGGTTCTTAAATGGCACCCAGAATTATGCTGCACTAAGCACAATTTCACATGATTCTGGGTCAATTTGTGTGAAAACAAGGTCCAATCCGGCTGAAACGCTACAAGAAGGTAGAATCTATTGAGTTGTAAGTGATCTGAACGTTTCAAGATGATCGCACATTCCTATAGGGGGTCAAACCATGTCCCAAAGGTCACCGGGCCAAGTGTCACTTTAAAGAAGTAGTCCAGTTACATCTTTGTGTGTGGTCTTATAACTTGTCTTCTGAATGGCCTAGAGAGATCAGGTTTGTTTTAGTGTACTCCAATCAACAGCCCCTAGAACCACAAAAAGGAATGGAGACATTAGCACTTATGGTTTTTAAATGGCACCCAGAATTACGTTGCACGAAGCACAATTTCACATCATTCTGGGTTCATTTGTGTGAAAACAAGGTCCAATCAGGCTGAAACGTTACAGGAAGGTAGAATCTATTGTTGTAAGTGATCTGAACGTTTCATGATGATAGCACTTTCCTAAGGGGGTCAAACCATGTCCCAAAGGTCACCGGATCTGGTGTATAAAGAAGTAGTCCAGTTACAAATTTGTGGGCTTATAACTTGGCTTCTGAATGTCCTAGAGAGATCAGGTTTGTTTTAGTATACTCCAATCAACAGCCCCTACAACCACAAAAAGGAATGGAGTCATTAGACTTATGGTTTTTAAATGGCACCCAGAATTATGTTGCACGAAGCACAATTTCACATCATTCTGGGTTCATTTGTGTGAAAACAAGGTCCAATCAGGCTGAAACGTTACAGGAAGGTAGAATCTATTGCGTTGTAAGTGATCTGAACGTTTCATGATGATAGCACTTTCCTAAGGGGGTCAAACCATGTCCCAAAGGTCACCGGATCTGGTGTCAATTTAAAGAAGTAGTCCAGTTACACATTTGTGGGCTTATAACTTGGCTTCTGAATGTCCTAGAGCGATCAGGTTTGTTTTAGTGTACTCCAATCAACAGCCCCTACAACCACAAAAAGGAATGGAGTCATTAGCACTTATGGTTTTTAAATGGCACCCAGAATTATGTTGCACGAAGCACAATTTCACATCATTCTGGGTTCATTTGTGTGAAAACAAGGTCCAATCAGGCTGAAACGTTACAGGAAGGTAGAATCTATTGAGTTGTAAGTGATCTGAACGTTTCATGATGATAGCACTTTCCTAAGGGGGTCAAACCATGTCCCAAAGGTCACCGGATCTGGTGTCAATTTAAAGAAGTAGTCCAGTTACACATTTGTGGGCTTATAACTTGGCTTCTGAATGTCCTAGAGAGATCAGGTTTGTTTTAGTGTACTCCAATCAACAGCCCCTACAACCACAAAAAGGATTGGAGTCATTAGCACTTATGGTTTGTAAATGGCACCCAGAATTATGTTGCACGAAGCACAATTTCACATCATTCTGGGTCCATTTGTGTTAAAACAAGGTCCAATCAGGCTGAAACATTACAGGAAGGTAGAATCTATTAAAATGTAAGTGATCTGAAGGTTTCATGATGATAGCACTTTCCTAAGGGGGTCAAACCATGTCCCAAATGTCACCGGATCTGGTGTCAATTTAAAGTAGTAGTCCAGTTACACATTTGTGGGCTTATAACTTGGCTTCTGAATGTCCTGGAGAGGTCAGGTTTGTTTTAATGTACTCCAATCAACAGCCCCTACAACCACAAAAAGGAATGGAGTCATTAGCACTTATGGTTTGTAAATGGCACCCAGAATTATGTTGCACGAAGCAAAATTTCACATCATTCTGGGTTCATTTGTGTGAAAACAAGGTCCAATCAGGCAGAAACGTTACAGGAAGGTAGAATCTATTGAGTTGTAAGTGATCTGAACGTTTCATGATGATAGCACTTTCCTATAGGGGGTAAAACCATGTCCCAAAGGTCACCGGGCCTGGTGTCACTTTAAAGAAGTAGTCCAGTTACATCTTTGTAGGCTTATAACTTGGCTTCTGAATGTCCTAGCGAGATCAGGTTTGTTTTAATGTACTCCAATCAACAGCCCCTACAACCACAAAAAGGAATGGAGTCATTAGCACTTATGGTTTGTAAATGGCACACAGAATTATGTTGCACGAAGCACAATTTCACATCATTCTGGGTCCATTTGTGTGAAAACAAGGTCCAATCAGGCTGAAACGTTACAAGAAGGTAGAATCTATTGAGTTGTAAGTGATCTGAACGTTTCATACCATACCATACCATACCATTTTATTTATAAAGCGCATTCAACATGGCATTACAACCAGACAAGGCGCTGTACATTAAAAGATTACAGTTAAATTAACACGTTCAGAATGACATTTAAAGCATAGTTTATAAGAAAAAATGAAAACAAGAAAATACTCGAACTAAGAGTCGTAAAACACTAAAAACGCAAAGGAATGTGAAACAACAGATAAAAACATATGAAAGAACCACAGTAATACAGATGTTAATTATTGTGCATTCTATTGTAGAAAGAATGCAGATGTCGAAAGTGGTCCATGATTATGTATTATATGCAAGGTTGAAGTAGTGAGTTTTCATGCGAGATTTAAAAATGCTAATTGTTGGTGCTTGCCTCACTAGTAGTGGTAATGCATTCCAGAGCTTGGGAGCACAGACAGAGAAAGCCCTTTCTCCACGGCTTTTCAGACGTGCGTTTGGAAGAGCTAGGAGGAGCTTATCCTCAGACCTGAGAGCACGAGGCGGATTGTAGTAATGGACGAGTTGACACAGATATGGAGGAGCTTGACTGTTCAGGGATTTATAAGTGAGCAGCATGATTTTGAAATTGATCCTGAGATGAACGGGCAACCAGTGGAGAGATTTTAGAATTGGTGTAATGTGCTGTCTTCTGTCAACTCCAGTCAGGAACCTAGCTGCTGAATTCTGGACTAGCTGAAGTCTAGATTGAGCTGCTTTA
Organism: Nothobranchius furzeri; assembly: GCF_043380555.1. Lineage (NCBI taxonomy): Eukaryota > Metazoa > Chordata > Actinopteri > Cyprinodontiformes > Nothobranchiidae > Nothobranchius > Nothobranchius furzeri. The sequence continues at coordinate 15,007,015 of NC_091756.1, forward strand.
CTGATGCCGTATAAGCAGGAGTTGGAGTAATCCAGCCGTGAAGTGATGAAAGTGTGGACTACTGATTTGAGAAGACGGACACTCAGGATGTGCTTAAGTTTAGAGATACGCCTGAGGTGGTAAAAACATGATTTAACTGTGTTATTGACCAAAGCATCCATCTTCAGAGCCTGGTCTATTTTAACTCCAAGGTTGGAAATTACAGTGGAGACATTAGGTGAGAGATAGTTGAGGTCAGGTTGAAGAGTAGCCGGGATGCTGTGAGGATTAAAAACGATTACTTCTGTTTTGGAGTCATTCAGATGGAGGAAGTTATCAGCAAGCCAAAGCTTAACATTATCGATACAATCAGACAGAACTTGCATTGATTGAGTTGGCTTGAATGAAAAGTAGATCTGACAGTCATCAGCGTAAAGATGGTATGAGACAGCGTGCCTTCCGAAAATGGCTCCTAAGGGCAGTATATAGAGGTTAAATAGTAACGGGCCGAGTATTGAACCTTGTGGGACACCCCAACGGAGTGGTTGTGACTCGGATGAACAGCCATCCAACATGACTCTAGCGGACCTGTTATAAAAGTATGACCTGAACCAATCTAGGGCTGAACCAGAAATGCCAGCCCAAGTCTGAAGTCTGGTGATCAAGATGTTATGATCGATCGTGTCAAATGCTGCTGATAGATCCAAAAGTAGCAGAACCACATGGAAACCTGAATCTAAAGCGAGAAAAATGTCATTAAACACCCGAACATGAGCAGTTTCAGTGCTGTGCTGTTTTCTGAAACCAGACTGAAAAATGTCCATTACCTGATTGTCATTTAGATGTGTCAGCATCTGTTCATACACTATTTTCTCAAGGACCTTAGATAAAAACGGTAATTTGGAAATTGGTCGGAGATTAGAGTAATCAGTGGGGTCGAGACCAGGTTTTTTCAAGATTGGCTGAAGAACGGCGTGTTTAAAGGCAGAAGGAACTTCAGCCAATGTCAAGCTACTATTTAAGATGTCTAGCACATTATGGCTAATGAAAGGAAAAACCTCTTTCAGGAGACGAGGTGATTTCATGATGATAGCACTTTCCTAAGGGGGTCAAACCATGTCCCAAAGGTCACCGGATCTGGTGTCAATTTAAAGAAGTAGTCCAGTTACACATTTGTGGGCTTATAACTTGGCTTCTGAATGTCCTAGAGAGGTTAGGTTTGTTTTAGTGTACTCCAATCAACAGCCCCTACAACCACAAAAAGGAATGGAGTCATTAGCACTTATGGTTTGTAAATGGCACCCAGAATTATTTTGCACGAAGCACAATTTCACATCATTCTGGGTTCATTTGTGTGAAAACAAGGTCCAATCAGGCTGAAACGTTACTGGAAGCTAGAATCTATTGAGTTGTAAGTGATCTGAACGTTTCATGATGATAGCGCTTTCCTAAGGGGGTCAAACCATGTCCCAAAGGTCACCGGATCTGGTGTCAATTTAAAGAAGTAGTCCAGTTACACATTTGTGGCCTTATAACTTGGCCTCTGAATGTCCTAGAGAGATCAGGTTTATTTTAGTGTACTCCAATCAACAGCCCCTACAACCACAAAAAGGAATGGAGTCATTAGCACTTACGTTCTTAAATGGCACCCAGAATTATGCTGCACTAAGCACAATTTCACATGATTCTGGGTCAATTTGTGTGAAAACAAGGTCCAATCAGGCTGAAATGCTACAAGAAGGTAGAATCTATTGAGTTGTAAGTGATCTGAACGTTTCAAGATGATCGCACATTCCTATAGGGGTTCAAACCATGTCCCAAAGGTCACCGGGCCAAGTGTCACTTTAAAGAAGTAGTCCAGTTACATCTTTGTGTGTGGGCTTATAACTTGGCTTCTGAATGTCCTAGAGAGATCAGGTTTGTTTTAATGTACTCCAATCAACAGCCCCTAGAACCACAAAAAGGAATGGAGACATTAGCACTTATGGTTTTTAAATGGCACCCAGAATTATGTTGCACGAAGCACAATTTCACATCATTCTGGGTTCATTTGTGTGAAAACAAGGTCCAATCAGGCTGAAACGTTACAGGAAGGTAGAATCTATTGTTGTAAGTGATCTGAACGTTTCATGATGATAGCACTTTCCTAAGGGGGTCAAACCATGTCCCAAAGGTCACCGGATCTGGTGTCTAAAGAAGTAGTCCAGTTACAAATTTGTGGGCTTATAACTTGGCTTCTGAATGTCCTAGAGAGATCAGGTTTGTTTTAGTATACTCCAATCAACAGCCCCTACAACCACAAAAAGGAATGGAGTCATTAGACTTATGGTTTTTAAATGGCACCCAGAATTATGTTGCACGAAGCACAATTTCACATCATTCTGGGTTCATTTGTGTGAAAACAAGGTCCAATCAGGCTGAAACGTTACAGGAAGGTAGAATCTATTGCGTTGTAAGTGATCTGAACATTTCATGATGATAGCACTTTCCTAAAGGGGTCAAACCATGTCCCAAAGGTCACCGGATCTGGTGTCAATTTAAAGAAGTAGTCCAGTTACACATTTGTGGGCTTATAACTTGGCTTCTGAATGTCCTAGAGCGATCAGGTTTGTTTTAGTGTACTCCAATCAACAGCCCCTACAACCACAAAAAGGAATGGAGTCATTAGCACTTATGGTTTTTAAATGGCACCCAGAATTATGTTGCACGAAGCACAATTTCACATCATTCTGGGTTCATTTGTGTGAAAACAAGGTCCAATCAGGCTGAAACGTTACAGGAAGGTAGAATCTATTGAGTTGTAAGTGATCTGAACGTTTCATGATGATAGCACTTTCCTAAGGGGGTCAAACCATGTCCCAAAGGTCACCGGATCTGGTGTCAATTTAAAGAAGTAGTCCAGTTACACATTTGTGGGCTTATAACTTGGCTTCTGAATGTCCTAGAGAGATCAGGTTTGTTTTAGTGTACTCCAATCAACAGCCCCTACAACCACAAAAAGGAATGGAGTCATTAGCACTTATGGTTTTTAAATGGCACCCAGAATTATGTTGCACGAAGCACAATTTCACATCATTCTGGGTCCATTTGTGTGAAAACAAGGTCCAATCAGGCTGAAACATTACAGGAAGGTAGAATCTATTAAAATGTAAGTGATCTGAAGGTTTCATGATGATAGCACTTCCCTAAGGGGGTCAAACCATGTCCCAAAGGTCACCGGATCTGGTGTCTAAAGAAGTAGTCCAGTTACACATTTGTGGGCTTATAACTTGGCTTCTGAATGTCCTAGAGAGATCAGGTTTGTTTTAGTATACTCCAATCAACAGCCCCTACAACCACAAAAAGGAATGGAGTCATTAGCACTTATGGTTTTTAAATGGCACCCAGAATTATGTTGCACAAAGCACAATTTCACATCATTCTGGGTTCATTTGTGTGAAAACAAGGTCCAATCAGGCTGAAACGTTACAGAAAGGTAGAATCTATTGAGTTGTAAGTGATCTGAACGTTTCATGATGATAGCACTTTCCTAAGGGGGTCAAACCATGTCCCAAATGTCACCGGATCTGGTGTCAATTTAAAGTAGTAGTCCAGTTACACATTTGTGGGCTTATAACTTGGCTTCTGAATGTCCTGGAGAGGTCAGGTTTGTTTTAATGTACTCCAATCAACAGCCCCTACAACCACAAAAAGGAATGGAGTCATTAGCACTTATGGTTTGTAAATGGCACCCAGAATTATGTTGCACGAAGCAAAATTTCACATCATTCTGGGTTCATTTGTGTGAAAACAAGGTCCAATCAGGCAGAAACGTTACAGGAAGGTAGAATCTATTGAGTTGTAAGTGATCTGAACGTTTCAAGATGATCGCACATTCCTATAGGGGGTAAAACCATGTCCCAAAGGTCACCGGGCCTGGTGTCACTTTAAAGAAGTAGTCCAGTTACATCTTTGTAGGCTTATAACTTGGCTTCTGAATGTCCTAGAGAGATCAGGTTTGTTTTAATGTACTCCAATCAACAGCCCCTACAACCACAAAAAGGAATGGAGTCATTAGCACTTATGGTTTGTAAATGGCACACAGAATTATGTTGCACGAAGCACAATTTCACATCATTTTGGGTTCATTTGTGTGAAAACAAGGTCCAATCAGGCAGAAACGTTACAGGAAGGTAGAATCTATTGAGTTGTAAGTGATCTGAACGTTTCATGATGATAGCACTTTCCTAAGGGGGTCAAACCATGTCGCAAAGGTCACCGGATCTGGTGTCACTTTAAAGAATTAGTCCAGTTACACATTTGTGGGCTTATAACTTGGCTTCTGAATGTCCTAGAGCGGTCAGGTTTGTTTTAGTGTACTCCAATCAACAGCCCCTACAACCACAAAAAGGAATGGAGTCGTTAGCACTTATGGTTTGTAAATGGCACCCAGAATTATGTTGCACGAAGCACAATTTCACATCATTCTGGGTCCATTTGTGTGAAAACAAGGTCCAATCAGGCTGAAACGTTACAAGAAGGTAGAATCTATTGAGTTGTAAGTGATCTGAACGTTTCATGATGATAGCACTTTCCTAAGGGGGTCAAACCATGTCCCAAAGGTCACCGGATCTGGTGTCAATTTAAAGAAGTAGTCCGGTTACACATTTGTGGGCTTATAACTTGGCTTCTGAATGTCCTAGAGAGATCAGGTTTGTTTTAGTGTACTCCAATCAACAGCCCCTACAACCACAAAAAGGAATGGAGTCATTAGCACTTTTGGTTTGTAAATGGCACCCAGAATTATGTTGCACGAAGCACAATTTCACTTCATTCTGGGTCCATTTGTGTGAAAACAAGGTCCAATCAGGCTGAAACGCTATAAGAAGGTAGAATCTATTGAGTTGTAAGTGATCTGAATGTTTCAAGATGATCGCACATTCCTATAGGGGGTAAAACCATGTCCCAAAGGTCACCGGGCCTGGTGTCACTTTAAAGAAGTAGTCCAGTTACATCTTTGTGGGCTTATAACTTGGCTTCTGAATGTCCTAGAGAGGTTAGGTTTGTTTTAGTGTACTCCAATCAACAGCCCCTACAACCACAAAACGGAATGGAGTCATTAGCACTTATGGTTTGTAAATGGCACCCAGAATTATGTTGCATGAAGCACAATTTCACATCATTCTGGGTTCATTTCTGTGAAAACAAGGTCCAATCAGGCTGAAACGTTACAAGAAGGTAGAATCTATTGAGTTGTAAGTGATCTGAACGTTTCATGATGATAGCACTTTCCTAAGGGGGTCAAACCATGTCCCAAAGGTCACCGGATCTGGTGTCAATTTAAAGAAGTAGTCCAGTTACACATTTGTGGGCTTATAACTTGGCTTCTGAATGTCCTAGAGAGATCAGGTTTGTTTTAGTGTACTCCAATCAACAGCCCCTACAACCACAAAAAGGAATGGAGTCATTAGCACTTATGGTTTGTAAATGGCACACAGAATTATGTTGCACGAAGCACAATTTCACTTCATTCTGGGTCCATTTGTGTGAAAACAAGGTCCAATCAGGCTGAAACGTTACAAGAAGGTAGAATCTATTGAGTTGTAAGTGATCTGAACGTTTCATGATGATCGCACATTCCTATAGGGGGTCAAACCATGTCCCAAAGGTCACCGGACCTGGTGTCACTTTAAAGAAGTAGTCCAGTTACACATTTGTGGGCTTATAACTTGGCTTCTGAATATCCTAGAGAGGTCAGGTTTGTTTTAGAGTACTCCAGTTAACAGCCCCCATTACCCCAAAGAGGAATGGAGTCATTAGCACTTATGGTTTTTAAATGGCACCCAGAATTATGTTGCACGAAGCACACTTTCACATCATTCTGGGTTCATTTGTGTGAAAACAAGGTCCAATCAGGCTGAAACGTTACAGGAAGTTAGAATCTATTGAGTTGTAAGTGATCTGAACGTTTCATGATGATAGCACTTTCCTAAGGGGGTCAAACCATGTCCCAAAGGTCACCGGATCTGGTGTCAATTTAAAGAAGTAGTCCAGTTACACATTTGTGGGCTTATAACGTGGCTTCTGAATGTCCTAGAGAGATCAGGTTTGTTTTAGTATACTCCAATCAACAGCCCCTACAACCACAAAAAGGAATGGAGTCATTAGCACTTATGGTTTTTAAATGGCACCCAGAATTATGTTGCACGAAGCACAATTTCACATGAATCTGGGTCCATTTGTGTGAAAACAAGGTCCAATCAGGCTGAAACGTTACAGGAAGGTAGAATCTATTGAGTTGTAAGTGATCTGAACGTTTCATGATGCTAGCACTTTCCTAAGGGGGTCAAACCATGTCCCGAAGGTCACCGGATCTGGTGTCAATTTAAAGAAGTAGTCCAGTTACACATTTGTGGGCTTATAACTTGGCTTCTGAATGTCCTAGAGAGATCAGGTTTATTTTAGTGTACTCCAATCAACAGCCCCTACAACCACAAAAAGGAATGGAGTCATTATCAGTCATTAGTAGTACGTTTGCTAGTTCTACATGCTTCCACGGATCGGGCGTGGGCACGCGCTTGTTTTAGAGGAGTTTTCGTGCAGCCTCTACCCTGCACGACCGCTCGTGGCCACACTAGCTATATTTATCTTTATTTGTTTCACACACACACACACACACACACACACACACACACACACACACACACACACACACACACACACACACACACACACACACACACACACACACACAGGCCCTTGCGTGCAAACCCCGGTCAGGCCTGCAGTGTACACATCAGAGACATGATGTTCTTTCACAGAACTGAGGTTGTTCATTACTAAATGACTTTTACAGGAATATTGTTATATTCAACAGGTTGATCATAATGATGTGTATTAAACCCACAACCTAGCACTGAGGACAGAGGGACTTTATTTAAATTAGTACTTAATGGAAACGATACATAATGATACATAAGAGCCATGCCATACATTCAGCCTAGGAATAGTAGCATTGTGCACTATTAAAAATATACACATCAATTGCTCGAATCCCATTGTTGCAAAGTAAAACTCTAATAAAACTCTAGTCTGACATCAACAGAGAAGACTTAGTGTATGTACTACAAATACAGCATTAGGATTTCGAGTGGACCGTGCACCTTGTGAACCATCAGAGGCTTATGATGCAACATATCTTCCAGTTGCTATTAGACAAGTTATAATTCTCGACCATTTTTCGGAACTGGTTTCTTGGGTCCGTGAGTAAATGCCAAATGAGATGATAGTCCTTAAGTAAGTTCCTGGCGATCCCATGTCACGCTCTTGCCCATCAGCCGGTGAACGCTGAGACGGAACTCGATGAGAGCGATGTATTTTTTAAGTGCTCCGAATGTACTTCTAACAAGCGTGCGATTCACTTCGTGAGTAAACAGCAGCTGCAGCTGATTCAAACAGTCGAGCCAACTTTCTACATCACAATATGCGTTTTGTAGTTAGTCGAGTTACCTTTTGTGTGGCGCATGCACGGGTCGTTAGCGTCCAGCTCCCAGCTTATAGAGTCCTGTATTGACACAGACGTCAATACATCTCGATGTCATGCAACACACAAAGTCTGTCGTATACAGGTGGGTTAACACATGTACGATACCTTTTGTATGGCGCATGCATGGGTCGTTAGCGTCCAGCTCCCGGCTTATAGAGAGTCCTGTATTGACACAGACGTCAATACATCTCGATGTCATGCAACACACAAAGTCTGTCGCATACAGGTGGGTTAACACACATGTACGATGTGTGCGATGGCGCACCCGTTTACAATGGGACACGACGATGATCATTGTTAACCAAATTCTTGTTTCTCACGACAGGTGGTAGCGTTGTCTCCTGCACCTGGTCTTCGTGCACAGAGGGTGTTGTAATGTGCTCGCCATAGTCGCGATCGTTGTCACTCGAATCCGTTGTTCTCACGGCAGGTGGTAGCGTAGTCTCCTGCATGTTGTCTTCGCGTGCGGCAAGCGTTGTGCTGTGCTCGTTATAATGGTTGTCTTCGTACAAAGGGGGTGTTGAATACTCCTTCGCGAGTAGTCTAGGAGGTGGTGTGATGGGACGTATCTCAGAGGCGTTATGTGAGCGTATCACCATGGCCGGAGCAACTGCGACTACTGAGAGTACACCCAGTACATACAGCGAGATCATTTTTTTTCTTGGGTGTTGTACGTGTGGGTACAGCCGCTTTAATGGCAGTGAGAGCAAGTGGGTATATGTATTTATAGGTCACTAGCAGAAACTAAGGCACGTGGTCATAGTGTAATCGTAACCACCTAAAGTAGCTCTTGTCATAATTTAATATACATAGAAATCAGAAACGGGCATGTCAGGATAGACATCACGAGTGATAATGCGGCCAGTATCTGTGTGCGCTTGAGAGCACCTTGTTGTTCTACTGTGGTGCCCATGCCACCGGGTCTGTAAATGTCATCGACCTTCTTTATATACGCATACGCTAAAGACCGTATATTCTCTATGGATTTGAACACGTCCTTTGTTTCGCGTAACGCTTGAGCTGTCTCGAGCGTGATGTTGTGAGCGTACACCAGAGTTTCGCGTGCACCGAGGTCCGAAAGGGCGTGCGCTACAACTATTAACCTTGGTTTGGGAGTGTGGCGAAACGCTCGCTCCGCTGTAATGGGCGGATGCAATGTTATCACCTGGTACGTTTCGTTAGTCGGGTCGTAACACACCGGTCCGTGTCACGGACCGTCACATTGTATGGGGCAAAGTAAGGACAACACGCCGCCGACCGTGACTTCGCACTCGACCGCGGTGGTGTTGTCGATTTGCAAAGGATCACATACGCCTCTCCAGTCGCAATGAGGCACATTGTAGTCGACGCGACCGTCGGTCACCATAGCTTTCGTCAGCCAACACACTCGATTGGCCTTCGAAACATCGGCGATCAACGTGAGCGTAGAGGTCGCCGTCGCTTTAATGTACGCCAGGATATCCGTGTGTGAGTGCACGCTCGACGTCGATTGACAACCGGTCATGTCAGACCTGATCAGACCTTCCGAACACATGACCATTAGTTGTTGTGCGGCAGAGAGTATCGCGATCATACCGTTGAGATGTGTAGAAAGCGCGTACACGCCAGCCTTCCACGTTTCCAAAGTTTCCAGCAGTCTAGAGGGACTTGTCTTAGCGCTACGGCTGTGCTGAATTTGCGTTGAGTAGACACAATGGCTTCGACCTCGCTTAGGATCTGTGGGCTCATGTACTCGTGGTAGGCCAAGACGTGTATAGTCGAGCGCGGTGATGCCCCGAACACTTGACCCGGTTTTGTTGTGGCGATATGCGTGTCCAGTAACGCGGCAAAGTCCGCGTGTCTAGCTTGTATTGATTTTACAGCTCGCTCATACCCCAACAGTACGGTCCGTAGAAGTTCGTTCACTTGTTTGCATGCGCTCGCGGAACACAGGACATCGCAACCTCTGTGATACTCAAGTAAAGCGTCACACACCAGCTGCTTGCACGTTGGAAATACAATCGGTAGTAACTTCTTACTCTACTCTATGTTGAACTCGTATAGTATGTATATGGGCGGTTGCGGCGAATTGCGCATTTTCTATCTACCCTACGCTAATATGACTCTGTGGTCTGTCTCCTGAGATGGTGCGGTTGGAACTTGCGAGAGTGCACTATCGACGGTCGGCGTTTCCATTTCGTCAACTGTGCCATTTTCAGCCGCTGGCAAACGGCCGTCGACGGTCGATGCGAGACACCAACATAACGTTAGACCGTGACCCTCATGCCAGTTTTCTGTAGTACTGGTTGTAGTTTCTGGTGCACACTCGATACGCCATTAAGATCACAATTACGTTGATTAATAAATCCAGTGTTGTAGCGACTGCAGCCAGCGCCGTCGCGCAACTCGTGTCGGTGTTATCTCTCGATACTTTCATTTTATCCGAGCGTATGCAGAATCTACGGATCTGGTGAAGTTGCTTGTCACTAGCTTGCGCACGTTTGATATGGCACTTTGTGCGAGACTCACACAACCTGCAGTGGCGACCGTCGCGTCAATGCAAAGTTTTTCCGATATATCGCTCGCAACATCGTTTGTCATTTGCTGTACACTGCGCACAATGGCCGCGAGGTCGCAGAGAGGGTTTTCTTTACGAGTTGTGTAATATCCGCTGACTTGCCGATTCAATTCTGGTGGCGCTGACCCAAACGAGAACGCTTTTAAGGCGCATGTCGTGGTAACTCTGGTAGCGCCGTGGTTGACGAGGACGATCATCTTAAGCAATAGTTCATCTCGAAGCGCAACGATGGTGAGGGCGACGGGTTGGCCGGTTCCGCCTTCAGGCCACTCGGTTGCCGCTAGATTGCCCAATGCCACACACGCAGACGAACCCTGTACACACTCAATGACCCGTGTGCGATCGTTGATTTCTGCTAGTACGTTTGCTAGTTCTACGTCCTTCCACGGATCGGGCGTGGGCACGCGCTTGTTTTAGAGGCGTTTTCGCGCAGCCTCTACCCTGCACGACCGCTCGTGGCCGCACTAGCTATATTTATCTTTATTTATTTCACACACACACACACACACACACACACACACACACACACACACACACACACACACACACACACACACACACACACACACACACACACACACACACACACACACACACACACAGGCCCTTGCGTGCAAACCCCGGTCAGGCCTGCAGTGTACACATCAGAGACATGATGTTCTTTCACAGAACTGAGGTTGTTCATTACTAAATGACTTTTACAGGAATATTGTTATTATACTATTCAACAGGTTGATCATAATAATGTGTATTAAACCCACAACCTAGCACTGAGGACAGAGGGACTTTATTTAAATTAGTACTTAATGGAAACGATACATAATGATACATAAGAGCCATGTCATACATTCAGCCTAGGAATAGTAGCATTGTGCACTATTAAAAATATACACATCAATTGCTCGAATCCCATTGTTGCAAAGTAAAACTCTAATAAAACTCTAGTCTGACATCAACAGAGAAGACTTAGTGTATGTACTACAAATACAGCATTAGGATTTCGAGTGGACCGTGCACCTTGTGAACCATCAGAGGCTTATGACGCAACATATCTTCCAGTTGCTATTAGACAAGTTATAATTCTCGACCATTTTTCAGAACTGGTTTCTTGGGTCCGTGAGTAAATGCCAAATGAGATGATAGTCCTTAAGTAAGTTCCTGGCGATCCCATGTCACGCTCTTGCCCATCAGCCGGTGAACGCTGAGACGGAACTCGATGAGAGCGATGTATTTTTTAAGTGCTCCGAATGTATTTCTAACAAGCGTGCGATTCACTTCATGAGTAAACCGCAGCTGCAGCTGATTCAAACAGTCGAGCCAACTTTCTACATCACAATATGCGTTTTGTAGTTAGTCGAGTTACCTTTTGTGTGGCACATGCACGGGTCGTTAGCGTCCAGCTCCCAGCTTATAGAGTCCTGTATTGACACAGACGTCAATACATCTCGATGTCATGCAACACACAAAGTCTGTCGTATACAGGTGGGTTAACACATGTACGATACCTTTTGTGTGGCGCATGCACGGGTCGTTAGCGTTCAGCTCCCGGCTTATAGAGAGTCCTGTATTGACACAGACGTCAATACATCTCGATGTCAAGCAACACACAAAGTCTGTCGCATACAGGTGGGTTAACACACATGTACGATGTGTGCGATGGCGCGCCAGTTTACAATGGGACACGACGATGATCATTGTTAACCAAACTACTTTAAAGAAGTAGTCCAGTTACACATTTGTGGGCTTATAACTTGGCTTCTGAATGTCCTAGAGCGATCAGGTTTGTTTTAGTGTACTCCAATCAACAGCCCCTACAACCACAAAAAGGAATGGAGTTATTAGCACTTATGGTTTTTAAATGGCACCCAGATTTATGTTGCACGAAGCACAATTTCACATCATTCTGGGTTCATTTGTGTGAAAACAAGGTCCAATCAGGCTGAAACGTTACAGGAAGGTAGAATCTATTGAGTTGTAAGTGATCTGAACGTTTCATGATGATAGCACTTTCCTAAGGGGGTCAAACAATGTCCCAAAGGTCACCGGATCTGGTGTCAATTTAAAGAAGTAGTCCAGTTACACATTTGTGGGCTTATAACTTGGCTTCTGAATGTCCTAGAGATATCAGGTTTGTTTTAGTGTACTCCAATCAACAGCCCCTACAACCACAAAAAGGAATGGAGTCATTAGCACTTATGGTTTGTAAATGGCACCCAGAATTATGTTGCACGAAGCACAATTTCACATCATTCTGGGTCCATTTGTGTGAAAACGAGGTCCAATCAGGCTGAAACGTTACAAGAAGGTAGAATCTATTGAGTTGTAAGTGATCTGAACATTTCATGATGATCGCACATTCCTCTAGGGGGTCAAACCATGTCCCAAAGGTCACCGGGCCTGGTGTCACTTTAAAGAAGTAGTCCAGTTACACCTTTGTGGGCTTATAACTTGGCTTCTGAATGTCCTAGAGAGGTCAGGTTTGTTTTAGTGTACTCCAATCAACAGCCCCTACAACCACAAAAAGGAATGGAGTCATTAGCACTTATGGTTTGTAAATGGCACCCAGAATTATGTTGCACAAAGCACAATTTCACATCATTCTGGGTTCATTTGTGTGAAAACAAGGTCCAATCAGGCTGAAACGTTACAGGAAGGTAGAATCTATTGAGTTGTAGGTGATCTGAACGTTTCATGATGATAGCCCTTTCCTAAGGGGGTCAAACCATGTCCCAAAGGTCACCGGATCTGGTGTCAATTTAAAGAAGTAGTCCAGTTACACATTTGTGGGCTTATAACTTGGCTTCTGAATGTCCTAGAGAGGTCAGGTTTGTTTTAGTGTACTCCAATCAACAGCCCCTACAACCACAAAAAGGAATGGAGTCATTAGCACTTATGGTTTGTAAATATCACCCAGAATTATGTTGCACGAAGCACAATTTCACATCATTCTGGGTCCATTTGTGTTAAAACAAGGTCCAATCAGGCTGAAACATTACAGGAAGTTAGAATCTATTAAGTTGTAAGTGATCTGAACGTTTCATGATGATAGCACTTCCCTAAGGGGGTCAAACCATGTCCCAAAGGTCACCGGATCTGGTGTCTAAAGAAGTAGTCCAGTTACAAATTTGTGGGCTTATAACTTGGCTTCTGAATGTCCTAGAGAGATCAGGTTTGTTTTAGTATACTCCAATCAACAGCCCCTACAACCACAAAAAGGAATGGAGTCATTAGACTTATGGTTTTTAAATGGCACCCAGAATTATGTTGCACGAAGCACAATTTCACATCATTCTGGGTTCATTTGTGTGAAAACAAGGTCCAATCAGGCTGAAACGTTACAGGAAGGTAGAATCTATTGCGTTGTAAGTGATCTGAACGTTTCATGATGATAACACTTTCCTAAGGGGGTAAAACCATGTCCCAAAGGTCACCGGATCTGGTGTCAATTTAAAGAAGTAGTCCAGTTACACATTTGTGGGCTTAAACCTTGGCTTCTGAATGTCCTAGAGCGATCAGGTTTGTTTTAGTGTACTCCAATCAACAGCCCCTACAACCACAAAAAGGAATGGAGACATTAGCACTTATGGTTTTTAAATGGCACCCAGAATTATGTTGCACGAAGCACAATTTCACATCATTCTGGGTTCATTTGTGTAAAAACAAGGTCCAGTCAGGCTGAAACAATACAGGAAGGTAGAATCTATTGAGTTGTAAGTGATCTGAATGTTTCAAGATGATCGCACATGCCTATAGAGGGTCAAACACATGTCCCAAATGTCACCGGGCCTGGTGTCACTTTAAAGAAGTAGTCCAGTTACACCTTTGTGGGCTTATAACTTGGCTTCTGAATGTCCTAGAGAGGTTAGGTTTGTTTTAGTGTACTCCAATCAACAGCCCCTACAACCACAAAAAGGAATGGAGTCATTAGCACTTATGGTTTTTAAATGGCACCCAGAATTATGTTGCACGAAGCACAATTTCACATCATTCTGGGTTCATTTGTGTGAAAACAAGGTCCAATCAGGCTGAAACGTTACAGGAAGGTAGAATCTATTGAGTTGTAAGTGATCTGAACGTTTCATGATGATAGCACTTTCCTAAGGGGGTCAAACCATGTCCCAAAGGTCACCGGATCTGGTGTCAATTTAAAGAAGTAGTCCAGTTACACATTTGTGGGCTTATAACTTGGCTTCTGAATGTCCTAGAGAGATCAGGTTTGTTTTAGTGTACTCCAATCAACAGCCCCTACAACCACAAAAAGGAATGGAGTCATTAGCACTTATGGTTTGTAAATGGCACCCAGAATTATGTTGCACGAAGCACAATTTCACATCATTCTGGGTCCATTTGTGTGAAAACAAGGTCCAATCAGGCTGAAACATTACAGGAAGGTAGAATCTATTAAGTTGTAAGTGATCTGAACGTTTCATGATGATAGCACTTCCCTAAGGGGGTCAAACCATGTCCCAAAGGTCACCGGATCTGGTGTCTAAAGAAGTAGTCCAGTTACACATTTGTGGGCTTATAACTTGGCTTCTGAATGTCCTAGAGAGATCAAGTTTGTTTTAGTGTACTCCAATCAACAGCCCCTACAACCACAAAATGAATGGAGTCATTAGCACTTATGGTTTGTAAATGGCACCCAGAATTATGTTGCACGAAGCACAATTTCACATCATTCTGGTTCCATTTGTGTGAAAACAAGGTCCAATCAGGCTGAAACGTTACAAGAAGGTAGAATCTATTGAGTTGTAAGTGATCTGAACGTTTCATGATGATCTCACATTCCCATAGGGGGTCAAACCATGTCCCAAAGGTCACCGGGCCTGGTGTCACTTTAAAGAAGTTGTCCAGTTACACCTTTGTGGGCTTATAACTTGGCTTCTGAATGTCCTAGAGAGGTCAGGTTTGTTTTAGTGTACTCCAATCAACAGCCCCTACAACCACAAAAAGGAATGGAGTCATTAGCACTTATGGTTTGTAAATGGCACCCAGAATTATGTTGCACGAAGCACAATTTCACATCATTCTGGCTCCATTTGTGTGAAAACAAGGTCCAATCAGGCTGAAACGTTACAGGAAGGTAGAATCTATTGAGTTGTAAGTGATCTGAACGTTTCATGATGATAGCACTTTCCTAAGGGGGTCAAACCATGTCCCAAAGGTCACCGGATCTGGTGTCAATTTAAAGTAGTAGTCCAGTTACACATTTGTGGACTTATAACTTGGCTTCTGAATGTCCTAGAGAGATCAGGTTTGTTTTAGTGTACTCCAATCAACAGCCCCTACAACCACAAAAAGGAATGGAGTTATTAGCACTAATGGTTTGTAAATGGCACCCAGAATTATGTTGCACGAAGCACAATTTCACATCATTCTGGGTGCATTTGTGTGAAAACAAGGTCCAATCAGGCTGAAACGCTACAAGAAGGTAGAATCTATTGAGTTGTAAGTGATCTGAACGTTTCAAGATGATCGCACATTCCTATAGGGGGTAAAACCATGTCCCAAAGGTCACCGGGCCTGGTGTCACTTTAAAGAAGTAGTCCAGTTACACCTTTGTGGGCTTATAACTTGGCTTCTGAATGTCCTAGAGAGGTTAGGTTTGTTTTAGTGTACTCCAATCAACAGCCCCTACAACCACAAAAAGGAATGGAGTAATTAGCACTTATGGTTTGTAAATGGCACCCAGAATTATGTTGCACGAAGCACAATTTCACATCATTCTGTGTCCATTTGTGTGAAAACAAGGTCCAATCAGGCTGAAACGTTACAGGAAGGTAGAATCTATTGAATTGTAAGTGATCTGAACGTTTCATGATGATAGCACTTTCCTAAGGGGGTCAAACCATGTCCCAAAGGTCACCGGGCCTGGTGTCACTTTAAAGAAGTAGTCCAGTTACACCTTTGTGGGCTTATAACTTGGATTCTGAATATCCTAGAGACGTCAGGTTTGTTTTAGAGTACTCCAATTAGCAGCCCCCCATACCACTAAAAGGAATGAAGTCATTAGCATTTATGGTTTGTAAATGGCACCCAGAATTATGTTGCACGAAGCACAATTTCACATCATTCTGGGTCAATTTGTGTGAAAACAAGGTCCAATCCGGCTGAAACGCTACAAGAAGGTAGAATCTATTGAGTTGTAAGTGATCTGAACGTTTCAAGATGATTGCACATTCCTATAGGGGGTCAAACCATGTCCCAAAGGTCACCGGGCCAAGTGTCACTTTAAAGAAGTAGTCCAGTTACACCTTTGTGGGCTTATAACTTGGCTTCTGAATGTCCTAGAGAGATCAGGTTTGTTTTAGTATACTCCAATCAACAGCCCCCAGAACCACAAAAAGGAATGGAGTCATTAGCACTTATGGTTTGTAAATGGCACCCAGAATTATGTTGCACGAAGCACAATTTCACATCATTCTGGGTTCATTTGTGTGAAAACAAGGTCCAATCAGGCTGCAACGTTACAGGAAGGTAGAATCTATTTAGTTGTAAGTGATCTGAACGTTTCATGATGATAGCGTTTTCCTAAGGGGATCAAACCATGTCCCAAAGGTCACCGGATCTGGTGTCAATTTAAAGAAGTAGTCCAGTTACACCTTTGTGGGCTTATAACTTGGCTTCTGAATGTCCTAGAGAGATCAAGTTTGTTTTAGTGTACTCCAATCAACAGCCCCTACAACCACAAAATGAATGGAGTCATTAGCACTTATGGTTTGTAAATGGCACCCAGAATTATGTTGCACGAAGCACAATTTCACATCATTCTGGTTCCATTTGTGTGAAAACAAGGTCCAATCAGGCTGAAACGTTACAAGAAGGTAGAATCTATTGAGTTGTAAGTGATCTGAACGTTTCATGATGATCTCACATTCCCATAGGGGGTCAAACCATGTCCCAAAGGTCACCGGGCCTGGTGTCACTTTAAAGAAGTTGTCCAGTTACACCTTTGTGGGCTTATAACTTGGCTTCTGAATGTCCTAGAGAGATCAAGTTTGTTTTAGTGTACTCCAATCAACAGCCCCTACAACCACAAAATGAATGGAGTCATTAGCACTTATGGTTTGTAAATGGCACCCAGAATTATGTTGCACGAAGCACAATTTCACATCATTCTGGTTCCATTTGTGTGAAAACAAGGTCCAATCAGGCTGAAACGTTACAAGAAGGTAGAATCTATTGAGTTGTAAGTGATCTGAACGTTTCATGATGATCTCACATTCCCATAGGGGGTCAAACCATGTCCCAAAGGTCACCGGGCCTGGTGTCACTTTAAAGAAGTTGTCCAGTTACACCTTTGTGGGCTTATAACTTGGCTTCTGAATGTCCTAGAGAGGTCAGGTTTGTTTTAGTGTACTCCAATCAACAGCCCCTACAACCACAAAAAGGAATGGAGTCATTAGCACTTATGGTTTGTAAATGGCACCCAGAATTATGTTGCACGAAGCACAATTTCACATCATTCTGGCTCCATTTGTGTGAAAACAAGGTCCAATCAGGCTGAAACGTTACAGGAAGGTAAAATCTATTGAGTTGTAAGTGATCTGAACGTTTCATGATGATAGCACTTTCCTAAGGGGGTCAAACCATGTCCCAAAGGTCACCGGATCTGGTGTCAATTTAAAGTAGTAGTCCAGTTACACATTTGTGGACTTATAACTTGGCTTCTGAATGTCCTAGAGAGATCAGGTTTGTTTTAGTGTACTCCAATCAACAGCCCCTACAACCACAAAAAGGAATGGAGTTATTAGCACTAATGGTTTGTAAATGGCACCCAGAATTATGTTGCACGAAGCACAATTTCACATCATTCTGGGTGCATTTGTGTGAAAACAAGGTCCAATCAGGCTGAAACGCTACAAGAAGGTAGAATCTATTGAGTTGTAAGTGATCTGAACGTTTCAAGATGATCGCACATTCCTATAGGGGGTAAAACCATGTCCCAAAGGTCACCGGGCCTGGTGTCACTTTAAAGAAGTAGTCCAGTTACACCTTTGTGGGCTTATAACTTGGCTTCTGAATGTCCTAGAGAGGTTAGGTTTGTTTTAGTGTACTCCAATCAACAGCCCCTACAACCACAAAAAGGAATGGAGTAATTAGCACTTATGGTTTGTAAATGGCACCCAGAATTATGTTGCACGAAGCACAATTTCACATCATTCTGTGTCCATTTGTGTGAAAACAAGGTCCAATCAGGCTGAAACGTTACAGGAAGGTAGAATCTATTGAATTGTAAGTGATCTGAACGTTTCATGATGATAGCACTTTCCTAAGGGGGTCAAACCATGTCCCAAAGGTCACCGGGCCTGGTGTCACTTTAAAGAAGTAGTCCAGTTACACCTTTGTGGGCTTATAACTTGGATTCTGAATATCCTAGAGACGTCAGGTTTGTTTTAGAGTACTCCAATTAGCAGCCCCCCATACCACTAAAAGGAATGAAGTCATTAGCATTTATGGTTTGTAAATGGCACCCAGAATTATGTTGCACAAAGCACAATTTCACATCATTCTGGGTCAATTTGTGTGAAAACAAGGTCCAATCCGGCTGAAACGCTACAAGAAGGTAGAATCTATTGAGTTGTAAGTGATCTGAACGTTTCAAGATGATTGCACATTCCTATAGGGGGTCAAACCATGTCCCAAAGGTCACCGGGCCAAGTGTCACTTTAAAGAAGTAGTCCAGTTACACCTTTGTGGGCTTATAACTTGGCTTCTGAATGTCCTAGAGAGATCAGGTTTGTTTTAGTATACTCCAATCAACAGCCCCCAGAACCACAAAAAGGAATGGAGTCATTAGCACTTATGGTTTGTAAATGGCACCCAGAATTATGTTGCACGAAGCACAATTTCACATCATTCTGGGTTCATTTGTGTGAAAACAAGGTCCAATCAGGCTGCAACGTTACAGGAAGGTAGAATCTATTTAGTTGTAAGTGATCTGAACGTTTCATGATGATAGCGTTTTCCTAAGGGGATCAAACCATGTCCCAAAGGTCACCGGATCTGGTGTCAATTTAAAGAAGTAGTCCAGTTACACCTTTGTGGGCTTATAACTTGGCTTCTGAATGTCCTAGAGAGATCAAGTTTGTTTTAGTGTACTCCAATCAACAGCCCCTACAACCACAAAAGGAATGGAGTCATTAGCACTTATGGTTTGTAAATGGCACCCAGAATTATGTTGCACGAAGCACAATTTCACATCATTCTGGGTCCATTTGTGTGAAAACAAGGTCCAATCAGGCTGAAACGTTACAAGAAGGTAGAATCTATTGAGTTGTAAGTGATCTGAACGTTTCATGATGATCTCACATTCCCATAGGGGGTCAAACCATGTCCCAAAGGTCACCGGGCCTGGTGTCACTTTAAAGAAGTAGTCCAGTTACACCTTTGTGGTCTTATAACTTGGCTTCTGAATGTCCTAGAGAGGTCAGGTTTGTTTTAGTGTACTCCAATCAACAGCCCCTACAACCACAAAAAGGAATGGAGTCATTAGCACTTATGGTTTATAAATGGCACCCAGAATTATGTTGCACGAAGCACAATTTCACATCATTCTGGGTCCATTTGTGTGAAAACAAGGTCCAATCAGGCTGAAACGTTACAGGAAGGTAGAATCTATTGAGTTGTAAGTGATCTGAACGTTTCATGATGATAGCACTTTCCTAAGGGGGTCAAACCATGTCCCAAAGGTCACCGGATCTGGTGTCAATTTAAAGTAGTAGTCCAGTTACACATTTGTGGACTTATAACTTGGCTTCTGAATGTCCTAGAGAGATCAGGTTTGCTTTAATGTACTCCAATCAACAGCCCCTACAACCACAAAAAGGAATGGAGTCATTAGCACTTATGGTTTTTAAATGGCACCCAGAATTATGTTGCACGAAGCACAATTTCACATCATTCTGGGTTCATTTGTGTGAAAACAAGGTCCAATCAGGCTAAAACGTTACAGGAAGGTAGAATCTACTGAGTTGTAAGTGATCTGAACGTTTCATGATGATAGCACTTTCCTAAGGGGGTCAAACGATGTCCCAAAGATCACCGGATCTGGTGTCAATTTAAAGAACTAGTCCAGTTACACATTTGTGGGCTTATAACTTGGCTTCTGAATGTCCTAGAGAGATCAGGTTTGTTTTAGTGTACTCCAATCAACAGCCCCTACAACCACAAAAAGGAATGGAGTCATTAGCACTTATGGTTTGTAAATGGCACCCAGAATTATGTTGCACGAAGCACAATTTCACATCATTCTGGGTCCATTTATGTGAAAACAAGGTCCAATCAGGCTGAAACGCTACAAGAAGGTAGAATCTATTGAGTTGTAAGTGATCTGAACGTTTCAAGATGATCGCACATTCCTATAGGGGGTAAAACCATGTCCCAAAGGTCACCGGGCCTGGTGTCACTTTAAAGAAGTAGTCCAGTTACACCTTTGTGGGCTTATAACTTGGCTTCTGAATGTCCTAGAGAGGTTAGGTTTGTTTTAGTGTACTCCAATCAACAGCCCCTACAACCACAAAAAGGAATGGAGTAATTAGCACTTATGGTTTGTAAATGGCCCCCAGAATTATGTTGCACGAAGCACAATTTCACATCATTCTGGGTCCATTTGTGTGAAAACAAGGTCCAATCAGGCTGAAACGTTACAGGAAGGTAGAATCTATTGAGTTGTAAGTGATCTGAACGTTTCATGATGATAGCACTTTCCTAAGGGGGTCAAACCATGTCCCAAAGGTCACCGGATCTGGTGTCAATTTAAAGAAGTAGTCCAGTTACACATTTGTGGGCTTATAACTTGGCTTCTGAATGTCCTAGAGACATCAGGTTTGTTTTAGTATACTCCAATCAACAGCCCCTACAACCACAATAAGGAATGGAGTCATTAGCACTTATGGTTTTTAAATGGCACCCAGAATTATGCTGCACGAAGCACAATTTCACATCATTCTGGGTTCATTTGTGTGAAAACAAGGTACAATCAGGCTGAAACGTTACAGGAAGGTAGAATCTATTGAATTGTAAGTGATCTGAACGTTTCATGATGATAGCACTTTCCTAAGGGGGTCAAACCATGTCCCAAAGGTCACCGGGCCTGGTGTCACTTTAAAGAAGTAGTCCAGTTACACCTTTGTGGGCTTATAACTTGGCTTCTGAATATCCTAGAGAGGTCAGGTTTGTTTTAGAGTACTCCAATTAGCAGCCCCCATTACCACTAAAAGGAATGTTGTCATTAGCATTTATGGTTTGTAAATGGCACCCAGAATTATGTTGCACGAAGCACAATTTCACATCATTCTGGGTTCATTTGTGTGAAAACAAGGTCCAATCAGGCTGAAACGTTACAGGAAGGTAGAATCTATTTAGTTGTAAGTGATCTGAACGTTTCATGATGATAGCACTTTCCTAAGGGGGTCAAACCATGTCCCAAAGGTCACCGGGCCTGGTGTCACTTTAAAGAAGTAGTCCAGTTACACATTCGTGGGCTTATAACTTGGCTTCTGAATGTCCTAGAGAGATCAGGTTTGTTTTAATGTACTCCAATCAACAGCCCCTA
Organism: Nothobranchius furzeri; assembly: GCF_043380555.1. Classification (NCBI taxonomy): domain Eukaryota; kingdom Metazoa; phylum Chordata; class Actinopteri; order Cyprinodontiformes; family Nothobranchiidae; genus Nothobranchius; species Nothobranchius furzeri. Next base: position 15,028,633 of record NC_091756.1, read on the forward strand.
CAACCACAAAACGGAATGGAGTCATTAGCATTTATGGTTTGTAAATGGCACCCAGAATTATGTTGCACGAAGCACAATTTCACATCATTCTGGGTTCATTTGTGTGAAAACAAGGTCCAATCAGGCTGAAACGTTACAGGAAGGTAGAATCTATTTAGTTGTAATTGATCTGAACGTTTCATGATGATAGCGCTTTCCTAAGGGGATCAAACCATGTCCCAAAGGTCACCGGATCTGGTGTTAATTTAAAGAAGTAGTCCAGTTACACCTTTGTGGGCTTATAACTTGGCTTCTGAATATCCTAGAGAGGTCAGGTTTGTTTTAGAGTACTCCAATTAGCAGCCCCCATTACCACTAAAAGGAATGAAGTCATTAGCATTTATGGTTTGTAAATGGCACCCAGAATTATGTTGCACGAAGCACAATTTCACATCATTCTGGGTCAATTTGTGTGAAAACAAGGTCCAATCCGGCTGAAACGCTACAAGAAGGTAGAATCTATTGAGTTGTAAGTGATCTGAACGTTTCAAGATGATCGCACATTCCTATAGGGGGTCAAACCATGTCCCAAAGGTCACCGGGCCAAGTGTCACTTTAAAGAAGTAGTCCAGTTACACCTTTGTGGGCTTATAACTTGGCTTCTGAATGTCCTAGAGAGATCAGGTTTGTTTTAGTATACTCCAATCAACAGCCCCTACAACCACAAAAAGGAATGGAGTCATTAGCACTTATGGTTTGTAAATGGCACCCAGAATTATGTTGCACGAAGCACAATTTCACATCATTCTGGGTTCATTTGTGTGAAAACAAGGTCCAATCAGGCTGCAACGTTACAGGAAGGTAGAATCTATTTAGTTGTAAGTGATCTGAACGTTTCATGATGATAGCGCTTTCCTAAGGGGATCAAACCATGTCCCAAAGGTCACCAGATCTGGTGTCAATTTAAAGAAGTAGTCCAGTTACACATTTGTGGGCTTATAACTTGACTTCTGAATGTCCTAGAGACATCAGGTTTGTTTTAGTATACTCCAATCAACAGCCCCTACAACCACAAAAAGGAATGGAGTCATTAGCACTTATGGTTTGTAAATATCACCCAGAATTATGTTGCGCGAAGCACAATTTCACATCATTCTGGGTCCATTTGTGTTAAAACAAGGTCCAATCAGGCTGAAACATTACAGGAAGTTAGAATCTATTAAGTTGTAAGTGATCTGAACGTTTCATGATGATAGCACTTCCCTAAGGGGGTCAAACCATGTCCCAAAGGTCACCGGATCTGGTGTCTAAAGAAGTAGTCCAGTTACAAATTTGTGGGCTTATAACTTGGCTTCTGAATGTCCTAGAGAGATCAGGTTTGTTTTAGTATACTCCAATCAACAGCCCCTACAACCACAAAAAGGAATGGAGTCATTAGACTTATGGTTTTTAAATGGCACCCAGAATTATGTTGCACGAAGCACAATTTCACATCATTCTGGGTTCATTTGTGTGAAAACAAGGTCCAATCAGGCTGAAACGTTACAGGAAGGTAGAATCTATTGCGTTGTAAGTGATCTGAACGTTTCATGATGATAACACTTTCCTAAGGGGGTAAAACCATGTCCCAAAGGTCACCGGATCTGGTGTCAATTTAAAGAAGTAGTCCAGTTACACATTTGTGGGCTTAAACCTTGGCTTCTGAATGTCCTAGAGCGATCAGGTTTGTTTTAGTGTACTCCAATCAACAGCCCCTACAACCACAAAAAGGAATGGAGACATTAGCACTTATGGTTTTTAAATGGCACCCAGAATTATGTTGCACGAAGCACAATTTCACATCATTCTGGGTTCATTTGTGTAAAAACAAGGTCCAGTCAGGCTGAAACAATACAGGAAGGTAGAATCTATTGAGTTGTAAGTGATCTGAATGTTTCAAGATGATCGCACATGCCTATAGAGGGTCAAACACATGTCCCAAATGTCACCGGGCCTGGTGTCACTTTAAAGAAGTAGTCCAGTTACACCTTTGTGGGCTTATAACTTGGCTTCTGAATGTCCTAGAGAGGTTAGGTTTGTTTTAGTGTACTCCAATCAACAGCCCCTACAACCACAAAAAGGAATGGAGTCATTAGCACTTATGGTTTTTAAATGGCACCCAGAATTATGTTGCACGAAGCACAATTTCACATCATTCTGGGTTCATTTGTGTGAAAACAAGGTCCAATCAGGCTGAAACGTTACAGGAAGGTAGAATCTATTGAGTTGTAAGTGATCTGAACGTTTCATGATGATAGCACTTTCCTAAGGGGGTCAAACCATGTCCCAAAGGTCACCGGATCTGGTGTCAATTTAAAGAAGTAGTCCAGTTACACATTTGTGGGCTTATAACTTGGCTTCTGAATGTCCTAGAGAGATCAGGTTTGTTTTAGTGTACTCCAATCAACAGCCCCTACAACCACAAAAAGGAATGGAGTCATTAGCACTTATGGTTTGTAAATGGCACCCAGAATTATGTTGCACGAAGCACAATTTCACATCATTCTGGGTCCATTTGTGTGAAAACAAGGTCCAATCAGGCTGAAAATTTACAGGAAGGTAGAATCTATTAAGTTGTAAGTGATCTGAACGTTTCATGATGATAGCACTTCCCTAAGGGGGTCAAACCATGTCCCAAAGGTCACCGGATCTGGTGTCTAAAGAAGTAGTCCAGTTACACATTTGTGGGCTTATAACTTGGCTTCTGAATGTCCTAGAGAGATCAAGTTTGTTTTAGTGTACTCCAATCAACAGCCCCTACAACCACAAAATGAATGGAGTCATTAGCACTTATGGTTTGTAAATGGCACCCAGAATTATGTTGCACGAAGCACAATTTCACATCATTCTGGTTCCATTTGTGTGAAAACAAGGTCCAATCAGGCTGAAACGTTACAAGAAGGTAGAATCTATTGAGTTGTAAGTGATCTGAACGTTTCATGATGATCTCACATTCCCATAGGGGGTCAAACCATGTCCCAAAGGTCACCGGGCCTGGTGTCACTTTAAAGAAGTTGTCCAGTTACACCTTTGTGGGCTTATAACTTGGCTTCTGAATGTCCTAGAGAGGTCAGGTTTGTTTTAGTGTACTCCAATCAACAGCCCCTACAACCACAAAAAGGAATGGAGTCATTAGCACTTATGGTTTGTAAATGGCACCCAGAATTATGTTGCACGAAGCACAATTTCACATCATTCTGGCTCCATTTGTGTGAAAACAAGGTCCAATCAGGCTGAAACGTTACAGGAAGGTAGAATCTATTGAGTTGTAAGTGATCTGAACGTTTCATGATGATAGCACTTTCCTAAGGGGGTCAAACCATGTCCCAAAGGTCACCGGATCTGGTGTCAATTTAAAGTAGTAGTCCAGTTACACATTTGTGGACTTATAACTTGGCTTCTGAATGTCCTAGAGAGATCAGGTTTGTTTTAGTGTACTCCAATCAACAGCCCCTACAACCACAAAAAGGAATGGAGTTATTAGCACTAATGGTTTGTAAATGGCACCCAGAATTATGTTGCACGAAGCACAATTTCACATCATTCTGGGTGCATTTGTGTGAAAACAAGGTCCAATCAGGCTGAAACGCTACAAGAAGGTAGAATCTATTGAGTTGTAAGTGATCTGAACGTTTCAAGATGATCGCACATTCCTATAGGGGGTAAAACCATGTCCCAAAGGTCACCGGGCCTGGTGTCACTTTAAAGAAGTAGTCCAGTTACACCTTTGTGGGCTTATAACTTGGCTTCTGAATGTCCTAGAGAGGTTAGGTTTGTTTTAGTGTACTCCAATCAACAGCCCCTACAACCACAAAAAGGAATGGAGTAATTAGCACTTATGGTTTGTAAATGGCACCCAGAATTATGTTGCACGAAGCACAATTTCACATCATTCTGTGTCCATTTGTGTGAAAACAAGGTCCAATCAGGCTGAAACGTTACAGGAAGGTAGAATCTATTGAATTGTAAGTGATCTGAACGTTTCATGATGATAGCACTTTCCTAAGGGGGTCAAACCATGTCCCAAAGGTCACCGGGCCTGGTGTCACTTTAAAGAAGTAGTCAGTTACACCTTTGTGGGCTTATAACTTGGATTCTGAATATCCTAGAGACGTCAGGTTTGTTTTAGAGTACTCCAATTAGCAGCCCCCCATACCACTAAAAGGAATGAAGTCATTAGCATTTATGGTTTGTAAATGGCACCCAGAATTATGTTGCACGAAGCACAATTTCACATCATTCTGGGTCAATTTGTGTGAAAACAAGGTCCAATCCGGCTGAAACGCTACAAGAAGGTAGAATCTATTGAGTTGTAAGTGATCTGAACGTTTCAAGATGATTGCACATTCCTATAGGGGGTCAAACCATGTCCCAAAGGTCACCGGGCCAAGTGTCACTTTAAAGAAGTAGTCCAGTTACACCTTTGTGGGCTTATAACTTGGCTTCTGAATGTCCTAGAGAGATCAGGTTTGTTTTAGTATACTCCAATCAACAGCCCCCAGAACCACAAAAAGGAATGGAGTCATTAGCACTTATGGTTTGTAAATGGCACCCAGAATTATGTTGCACGAAGCACAATTTCACATCATTCTGGGTTCATTTGTGTGAAAACAAGGTCCAATCAGGCTGCAACGTTACAGGAAGGTAGAATCTATTTAGTTGTAAGTGATCTGAACGTTTCATGATGATAGCGTTTTCCTAAGGGGATCAAACCATGTCCCAAAGGTCACCGGATCTGGTGTCAATTTAAAGAAGTAGTCCAGTTACACCTTTGTGGGCTTATAACTTGGCTTCTGAATGTCCTAGAGAGATCAAGTTTGTTTTAGTGTACTCCAATCAACAGCCCCTACAACCACAAAATGAATGGAGTCATTAGCACTTATGGTTTGTAAATGGCACCCAGAATTATGTTGCACGAAGCACAATTTCACATCATTCTGGTTCCATTTGTGTGAAAACAAGGTCCAATCAGGCTGAAACGTTACAAGAAGGTAGAATCTATTGAGTTGTAAGTGATCTGAACGTTTCATGATGATCTCACATTCCCATAGGGGGTCAAACCATGTCCCAAAGGTCACGGGGCCTGGTGTCACTTTAAAGAAGTTGTCCAGTTACACCTTTGTGGGCTTATAACTTGGCTTCTGAATGTCCTAGAGAGATCAAGTTTGTTTTAGTGTACTCCAATCAACAGCCCCTACAACCACAAAATGAATGGAGTCATTAGCACTTATGGTTTGTAAATGGCACCCAGAATTATGTTGCACGAAGCACAATTTCACATCATTCTGGTTCCATTTGTGTGAAAACAAGGTCCAATCAGGCTGAAACGTTACAAGAAGGTAGAATCTATTGAGTTGTAAGTGATCTGAACGTTTCATGATGATCTCACATTCCCATAGGGGGTCAAACCATGTCCCAAAGGTCACCGGGCCTGGTGTCACTTTAAAGAAGTTGTCCAGTTACACCTTTGTGGGCTTATAACTTGGCTTCTGAATGTCCTAGAGAGGTCAGGTTTGTTTTAGTGTACTCCAATCAACAGCCCCTACAACCACAAAAAGGAATGGAGTCATTAGCACTTATGGTTTGTAAATGGCACCCAGAATTATGTTGCACGAAGCACAATTTCACATCATTCTGGCTCCATTTGTGTGAAAACAAGGTCCAATCAGGCTGAAACGTTACAGGAAGGTAAAATCTATTGAGTTGTAAGTGATCTGAACGTTTCATGATGATAGCACTTTCCTAAGGGGGTCAAACCATGTCCCAAAGGTCACCGGATCTGGTGTCAATTTAAAGTAGTAGTCCAGTTACACATTTGTGGACTTATAACTTGGCTTCTGAATGTCCTAGAGAGATCAGGTTTGTTTTAGTGTACTCCAATCAACAGCCCCTACAACCACAAAAAGGAATGGAGTTATTAGCACTAATGGTTTGTAAATGGCACCCAGAATTATGTTGCACGAAGCACAATTTCACATCATTCTGGGTGCATTTGTGTGAAAACAAGGTCCAATCAGGCTGAAACGCTACAAGAAGGTAGAATCTATTGAGTTGTAAGTGATCTGAACGTTTCAAGATGATCGCACATTCCTATAGGGGGTAAAACCATGTCCCAAAGGTCACCGGGCCTGGTGTCACTTTAAAGAAGTAGTCCAGTTACACCTTTGTGGGCTTATAACTTGGCTTCTGAATGTCCTAGAGAGGTTAGGTTTGTTTTAGTGTACTCCAATCAACAGCCCCTACAACCACAAAAAGGAATGGAGTAATTAGCACTTATGGTTTGTAAATGGCACCCAGAATTATGTTGCACGAAGCACAATTTCACATCATTCTGTGTCCATTTGTGTGAAAACAAGGTCCAATCAGGCTGAAACGTTACAGGAAGGTAGAATCTATTGAATTGTAAGTGATCTGAACGTTTCATGATGATAGCACTTTCCTAAGGGGGTCAAACCATGTCCCAAAGGTCACCGGGCCTGGTGTCACTTTAAAGAAGTAGTCCAGTTACACCTTTGTGGGCTTATAACTTGGATTCTGAATATCCTAGAGACGTCAGGTTTGTTTTAGAGTACTCCAATTAGCAGCCCCCCATACCACTAAAAGGAATGAAGTCATTAGCATTTATGGTTTGTAAATGGCACCCAGAATTATGTTGCACGAAGCACAATTTCACATCATTCTGGGTCAATTTGTGTGAAAACAAGGTCCAATCCGGCTGAAACGCTACAAGAAGGTAGAATCTATTGAGTTGTAAGTGATCTGAACGTTTCAAGATGATTGCACATTCCTATAGGGGGTCAAACCATGTCCCAAAGGTCACCGGGCCAAGTGTCACTTTAAAGAAGTAGTCCAGTTACACCTTTGTGGGCTTATAACTTGGCTTCTGAATGTCCTAGAGAGATCAGGTTTGTTTTAGTATACTCCAATCAACAGCCCCCAGAACCACAAAAAGGAATGGAGTCATTAGCACTTATGGTTTGTAAATGGCACCCAGAATTATGTTGCACGAAGCACAATTTCACATCATTCTGGGTTCATTTGTGTGAAAACAAGGTCCAATCAGGCTGCAACATTACAGGAAGGTAGAATCTATTTAGTTGTAAGTGATCTGAACGTTTCATGATGATAGCGTTTTCCTAAGGGGATCAAACCATGTCCCAAAGGTCACCGGATCTGGTGTCAATTTAAAGAAGTAGTCCAGTTACACATTTGTGGGCTTATAACTTGGCTTCTGAATGTCCTAGAGAGATCAAGTTTGTTTTAGTGTACTCCAATCAACAGCCCCTACAACCACAAAAGGAATGGAGTCATTAGCACTTATGGTTTGTAAATGGCACCCAGAATTATGTTGCACGAAGCACAATTTCACATCATTCTGGGTCCATTTGTGTGAAAACAAGGTCCAATCAGGCTGAAACGTTACAAGAAGGTAGAATCTATTGAGTTGTAAGTGATCTGAACGTTTCATGATGATCTCACATTCCCATAGGGGGTCAAACCATGTCCCAAAGGTCACCGGGCCTGGTGTCACTTTAAAGAAGTAGTCCAGTTACACCTTTGTGGTCTTATAACTTGGCTTCTGAATGTCCTAGAGAGGTCAGGTTTGTTTTAGTGTACTCCAATCAACAGCCCCTACAACCACAAAAAGGAATGGAGTCATTAGCACTTATGGTTTATAAATGGCACCCAGAATTATGTTGCACGAAGCACAATTTCACATCATTCTGGGTCCATTTGTGTGAAAACAAGGTCCAATCAGGCTGAAACGTTACAGGAAGGTAGAATCTATTGAGTTGTAAGTGATCTGAACGTTTCATGATGATAGCACTTTCCTAAGGGGGTCAAACCATGTCCCAAAGGTCACCGGATCTGGTGTCAATTTAAAGTAGTAGTCCAGTTACACATTTGTGGACTTATAACTTGGCTTCTGAATGTCCTAGAGAGATCAGGTTTGCTTTAATGTACTCCAATCAACAGCCCCTACAACCACAAAAAGGAATGGAGTCATTAGCATTTATGGTTTGTAAATGGCACCCAGAATTATGTTGCACGAAGCACAATTTCACATCATTCTGGGTTCATTTGTGTGAAAACAAGGTCCAATCCGGCTGAAACGTTACAGGAAGGTAGAATCTATTGAGTTGTAAGTGATCTGAACGTTTCATGATGATAGCACTTTCCTAAGGGGGTCAAACCATGTCCCAAAGGTCACCGGATCTGGTGTCAATTTAAAGAAGTAGTCCAGTTACACATTTGTGGGCTTATAACTTGGCTTCTGAATGTCCTAGAGCGATCAGGTTTGCTTTAGTGTACTCCAATCAACAGCCCCTACAACCACAAAAAGGAATGGAGACATTAGCACTTATGGTTTTTAAATGGCACCCAGAATTATGTTGCACGAAGCACAATTTCACATCATTCTGGGCTCATTTGTGTGAAAACAAGGTCCAATCAGGCTGAAACAATACAGGAAGGTAGAATCTATTGAGTTGTAAGTGATCTGAACGTTTCATGATGATCGCACTTTCCTAAGGGGGTCAAACCATGTCCCAAAGGTCACTGGATCTGGTGTCACTTTAAAGAAGTAGTCCAGTTACACATTTGTGGGCTTATAACTTGGCTTCTGAATGTCCTAGAGAGGTCAGGGTTGTTTTAGTGTACTCCAATCAACAGCCCCTACAACCACAAAAAGGAATGGAGTCATTAGCACTTATGGTTTTTAAATGGCACCCAGAATTATGTTGCACGAAGCACAATTTCACATCATTCTGGGTTCATTTGTGTGAAAACAAGGTCCAATCAGGCTAAAACGTTACAGGAAGGTAGAATCTACTGAGTTGTAAGTGATCTGAACGTTTCATGATGATAGCACTTTCCTAAGGGGGTCAAACGATGTCCCAAAGATCACCGGATCTGGTGTCAATTTAAAGAACTAGTCCAGTTACACATTTGTGGGCTTATAACTTGGCTTCTGAATGTCCTAGAGAGATCGGGTTTGTTTTAGTGTACTCCAATCAACAGCCCCTACAACCACAAAAAGGAATGGAGTCATTAGCACTTATGGTTTGTAAATGGCACCCAGAATTATGTTGCACGAAGCACAATTTCACATCATTCTGGGTCCATTTATGTGAAAACAAGGTCCAATCAGGCTGAAACGCTACAAGAAGGTAGAATCTATTGAGTTGTAAGTGATCTGAACGTTTCAAGATGATCGCACATTCCTATAGGGGGTAAAACCATGTCCCAAAGGTCACCGGGCCTGGTGTCACTTTAAAGAAGTAGTCCAGTTACACCTTTGTGGGCTTATAACTTGGCTTCTGAATGTCCTAGAGAGGTTAGGTTTGTTTTAGTGTACTCCAATCAACAGCCCCTACAACCACAAAAAGGAATGGAGTAATTAGCACTTATGGTTTGTAAATGGCCCCCAGAATTATGTTGCACGAAGCACAATTTCACATCATTCTGGGTCCATTTGTGTGAAAACAAGGTCCAATCAGGCTGAAACGTTACAGGAAGGTAGAATCTATTGAGTTGTAAGTGATCTGAACGTTTCATGATGATAGCACTTTCCTAAGGGGGTCAAACCATGTCCCAAAGGTCACCGGATCTGGTGTCAATTTAAAGAAGTAGTCCAGTTACACATTTGTGGGCTTATAACTTGGCTTCTGAATGTCCTAGAGACATCAGGTTTGTTTTAGTATACTCCAATCAACAGCCCCTACAACCACAATAAGGAATGGAGTCATTAGCACTTATGGTTTTTAAATGGCACCCAGAATTATGCTGCACGAAGCACAATTTCACATCATTCTGGGTTCATTTGTGTGAAAACAAGGTACAATCAGGCTGAAACGTTACAGGAAGGTAGAATCTATTGAATTGTAAGTGATCTGAACGTTTCATGATGATAGCACTTTCCTAAGGGGGTCAAACCATGTCCCAAAGGTCACCGGGCCTGGTGTCACTTTAAAGAAGTAGTCCAGTTACACCTTTGTGGGCTTATAACTTGGCTTCTGAATATCCTAGAGAGGTCAGGTTTGTTTTAGAGTACTCCAATTAGCAGCCCCCATTACCACTAAAAGGAATGTTGTCATTAGCATTTATGGTTTGTAAATGGCACCCAGAATTATGTTGCACGAAGCACAATTTCACATCATTCTGGGTTCATTTGTGTGAAAACAAGGTCCAATCAGGCTGAAACGTTACAGGAAGGTAGAATCTATTTAGTTGTAAGTGATCTGAACGTTTCATGATGATAGCACTTTCCTAAGGGGGTCAAACCATGTCCCAAAGGTCACCGGGCCTGGTGTCACTTTAAAGAAGTAGTCCAGTTACACATTCGTGGGCTTATAACTTGGCTTCTGAATGTCCTAGAGAGATCAGGTTTGTTTTAATGTACTCCAATCAACAGCCCCTACAACCACAAAAAGGAATGGAGTCATTAGCATTTATGGTTTGTAAATGGCACCCAGAATTATGTTGCACGAAGCACAATTTCACATCATTCTGGGTTCATTTGTGTGAAAACAAGGTCCAATCAGGCTGAAACGTTACAGGAAGGTAGAATCTATTTAGTTGTAATTGATCTGAACGTTTCATGATGATAGCGCTTTCCTAAGGGGATCAAACCATGTCCCAAAGGTCACCGGATCTGGTGTCAATTTAAAGAAGTAGTCCAGTTACACCTTTGTGGGCTTATAACTTGGCTTCTGAATATCCTAGAGAGGTCAGGTTTGTTTTAGAGTACTCCAATTAGCAGCCCCCATTACCACTAAAAGGAATGAAGTCATTAGCATTTATGGTTTGTAAATGGCACCCAGAATTATGTTGCACGAAACACAATTTCACATCATTCTGGGTCAATTTGTGTGAAAACAAGGTCCAATCCGGCTGAAACGCTACAAGAAGGTAGAATCTATTGAGTTGTAAGTGATCTGAACGTTTCAAGATGATCGCACATTCCTATAGGGGGTCAAACCATGTCCCAAAGGTCACCGGGCCAAGTGTCACTTTAAAGAAGTAGTCCAGTTACACCTTTGTGGGCTTATAACTTGGCTTCTGAATGTCCTAGAGAGATCAGGTTTGTTTTAGTATACTCCAATCAACAGCCCCTACAACCACAAAAAGGAATGGAGTCATTAGCACTTATGGTTTGTAAATGGCACCCAGAATTATGTTGCACGAAGCACAATTTCACATCATTCTGGGTTCATTTGTGTGAAAACAAGGTCCAATCAGGCTGCAACGTTACAGGAAGGTAGAATCTATTTAGTTGTAAGTGATCTGAACGTTTCATGATGATAGCGCTTTCCTAAGGGGATCAAACCATGTCCCAAAGGTCACCAGATCTGGTGTCAATTTAAAGAAGTAGTCCAGTTACACATTTGTGGGCTTATAACTTGGCTTCTGAATGTCCTAGAGACATCAAGTTTGTTTTAGTGTACTCCAATCAACAGCCCCTACAACCACAAACGGAATGGAGTCATTAGCACTTATGGTTTGTAAATGGCACCCAGAATTATGTTGCACGAAGCACAATTTCACATCATTCTGGGTCCATTTGTGTGAAAACAAGGTCCAATCAGGCTGAAACGTTACAGGAAGGTAGAATCTATTGAGTTGTAAGTGATCTGAACGTTTCATGATGATACCACTTTCCTAAGGGGGTCAAACCATGTCCCAAAGGTCACCGGATCTGGTGTCAATTTAAAGTAGTAGTCCAGTTACACATTTGTGGACTTATAACTTGGCTTCTGAATGTCCTAGAGAGATCAGGTTTGCTTTAATGTACTCCAATCAACAGCCCCTACAACCACAAAAAGGAATGGAGTCATTAGCATTTATGGTTTGTAAATGGCACCCAGAATTATGTTGCACGAAGCACAATTTCACATCATTCTGGGTCCATTTGTGTGAAAACAAGGTCCAATCAGGCTGAAACGTTACAGGAAGGTAGAATCTATTGAGTTGTAAGTGATCTGAACGTTTCATGATGATACCACTTTCCTAAGGGGGTCAAACCATGTCCCAAAGGTCACCGGATCTGGTGTCAATTTAAAGTAGTAGTCCAGTTACACATTTGTGGACTTATAACTTGGCTTCTGAATGTCCTAGAGAGATCAGGTTTGCTTTAATGTACTCCAATCAACAGCCCCTACAACCACAAAAAGGAATGGAGTCATTAGCATTTATGGTTTGTAAATGGCACCCAGAATTATGTTGCACGAAGCACAATTTCACATCATTCTGGGTTCATTTGTGTGAAAACAAGGTCCAATCCGGCTGAAACGTTACAGGAAGGTAGAATCTATTGAGTTGTAAGTGATCTGAACGTTTCATGATGATAGCACTTTCCTAAGGGGGTCAAACCATGTCCCAAAGGTCACCGGATCTGGTGTCAATTTAAAGAAATAGTCCAGTTACATATTTGTGGGCTTATAACTTGGCTTCTGAATGTCCTAGAGCGATCAGGTTAGCTTTAGTGTACTCCAATCAACAGCCCCTACAACCACAAAAAGGAATGGAGACATTAGCACTTATGGTTTTTAAATGGCACCCAGAATTATGTTGCACGAAGCACAATTTCACATCATTCTGGGTTCATTTGTGTGAAAACAAGGTCCAATCCGGCTGAAACGCTACAAGAAGGTAGAATCTATTGAGTTGTAAGTGATCTGAACGTTTCAAGATGATCGCACATTCCTATAGGGGGTCAAACCATGTCCCAAAGGTCACCGGGCCAAGTGTCACTTTAAAGAAGTAGTCCAGTTACACATTTGTGGGCTTATAACTTGGCTTCTGAATGTCCTAGAGAGATCAGGTTTGTTTTAGTGTACTCCAATAAACAGCCCCTACAACCACAAAAAGGAATGGAGACATTAGCACTTATGGTTTGTAAATGGCACCCAGAATTATGTTGCACGAAGCACAATTTCACATCATTCTGGGTTCATTTGTGTGAAAACAAGGTCCAATCAGGCTGAAACAATACAGGAAGGTAGAATCTATTGAGTTGTAAGTGATCTGAACGTTTCATGATGATCGCACTTTCCTAAGGGGGTCAAACCATGTCCCAAAGGTCACCGGATCTGGTGTCACTTTAAAGAAGTAGTCCAGTTACACATTTGTGGGCTTATAACTTGGCTTCTGAATGTCCTAGAGAGATCAGGTTTGTTTTAGTATACTCCAATCAACAGCCCCTACAACCACAAAAAGGAATGGAGTCATTAGCACTTATGGTTTGTAAATGGCACCCAGAATTATGTTGCACGAAGCACAATTTCACATCATTCTGGGTTCATTTGTGTGAAAACAAGGTCCAATCAGGCTGCAACGTTACAGGAAGGTAGAATCTATTTAGTTGTAAGTGATCTGAACGTTTCATGATGATAGCGCTTTCCTAAGGGGATCAAACCATGTCCCAAAGGTCACCGGATCTGGTGTCAATTTAAAGAAGTAGTCCAGTTACACATTTGTGGGCTTATAACTTGGCTTCTGAATGTCCTAGAGACATCAAGTTTGTTTTAGTGTACTCCAATCAACAGCCCCTACAACCACAAACGGAATGGAGTCATTAGCACTTATGGTTTGTAAATGGCACCCAGAATTATGTTGCACGAAGCACAATTTCACATCATTCTGGGTCCATTTGTGTGAAAACAAGGTCCAATCAGGCTGAAACGTTACAAGAAGGTAGAATCTATTGAGTTGTAAGTGATCTGAACGTTTCATGATGATCTCACATTCCCATAGGGGGTCAAACCATGTCCCAAAGGTCACCGGGCCTGGTGTCACTTTAAAGAAGTAGTCCAGTTACACCTTTGTGGGCTTATAACTTGGCTTCTGAATGTCCTAGAGAGGTCAGGTTTGTTTTAGTGTACTCCAATCAACAGCCCCTACAACCACAAAAAGGAATGGAGTCATTAGCACTTATGGTTTGTAAATGGCACCCAGAATTATGTTGCACGAAGCACAATTTCACATCATTCTGGGTCCATTTGTGTGAAAACAAGGTCCAATCAGGCTGAAACGTTACAGGAAGGTAGAATCTATTGAGTTGTAAGTGATCTGAACGTTTCATGATGATACCACTTTCCTAAGGGGGTCAAACCATGTCCCAAAGGTCACCGGATCTGGTGTCAATTTAAAGTAGTAGTCCAGTTACACATTTGTGGACTTATAACTTGGCTTCTGAATGTCCTAGAGAGATCAGGTTTGCTTTAATGTACTCCAATCAACAGCCCCTACAACCACAAAAAGGAATGGAGTCATTAGCATTTATGGTTTGTAAATGGCACCCAGAATTATGTTGCACGAAGCACAATTTCACATCATTCTGGGTTCATTTGTGTGAAAACAAGGTCCAATCCGGCTGAAACGTTACAGGAAGGTAGAATCTATTGAGTTGTAAGTGATCTGAACGTTTCATGATGATAGCACTTTCCTAAGGGGGTCAAACCATGTCCCAAAGGTCACCGGATCTGGTGTCAATTTAAAGAAATAGTCCAGTTACACATTTGTGGGCTTATAACTTGGCTTCTGAATGTCCTAGAGCGATCAGGTTTGCTTTAGTGTACTCCAATCAACAGCCCCTACAACCACAAAAAGGAATGGAGACATTAGCACTTATGGTTTTTAAATGGCACCCAGAATTATGTTGCACGAAGCACAATTTCACATCATTCTGGGTTCATTTGTGTGAAAACAAGGTCCAATCCGGCTGAAACGCTACAAGAAGGTAGAATCTATTGAGTTGTAAGTGATCTGAACGTTTCAAGATGATCGCACATTCCTATAGGGGGTCAAACCATGTCCCAAAGGTCACCGGGCCAAGTGTCACTTTAAAGAAGTAGTCCAGTTACACATTTGTGGGCTTATAACTTGGCTTCTGAATGTCCTAGAGAGATCAGGTTTGTTTTAGTGTACTCCAATAAACAGCCCCTACAACCACAAAAAGGAATGGAGACATTAGCACTTATGGTTTGTAAATGGCACCCAGAATTATGTTGCACGAAGCACAATTTCACATCATTCTGGGTTCATTTGTGTGAAAACAAGGTCCAATCAGGCTGAAACAATACAGGAAGGTAGAATCTATTGAGTTGTAAGTGATCTGAACGTTTCATGATGATCGCACTTTCCTAAGGGGGTCAAACCATGTCCCAAAGGTCACCGGATCTGGTGTCACTTTAAAGAAGTAGTCCAGTTACACATTTGTGGGCTTATAACTTGGCTTCTGAATGTCCTAGAGAGGTCAGGGTTGTTTTAGTGTACTCCAATCAACAGCCCCTACAACCACAAAAAGGAATGGAGTCATTAGCACTTATGGTTTTTAAATGGCACCCAGAATTATGTTGCACGAAGCACAATTTCACATCATTCTGGGTTCATTTGTGTGAAAACAAGGTCCAATCAGGCTGAAACGTTACAGGAAGGTAGAATCTACTGAGTTGTAAGTGATCTGAACGTTTCATGATGATAGCACTTTCCTAAGGGGGTCAAACGATGTCCCAAAGATCACCGGATCTGGTGTCAATTTAAAGAACTAGTCCAGTTACACATTTGTGGGCTTATAACTTGGCTTCTGAATGTCCTAGAGAGAACAGGTTTGTTTTAGTGTACTCCAATCAACAGCCCCTACAACCACAAAAAGGAATGGAGTCATTAGCACTTATGGTTTGTAAATGGCACCCGGAATTATGTTGCACGAAGCACAATTTCACATCATTCTGGGTCCATTTATGTGAAAACAAGGTCCAATCAGGCTGAAACGCTACACGAAGGTAGAATCTATTGAGTTGTAAGTGATCTGAACGTTTCAAGATGATCGCACATTCCTATAGGGGGTAAAACCAATTCCCAAAGGTCACCGGGCCTGGTGTCACTTTAAAGAAGTAGTCCAGTTACACCTTTGTGGGCTTATAACTTGGCTTCTGAATGTCCTCGAGAGGTTAGGTTTGTTTTAGTGTACTCCAATCAACAGCCCCTACAACCACAAAAAGGAATGGAGTCATTAGCATTTATGGTTTGTAAATGGCACCCAGAATTATGTTGCACGAAGCACAATTTCACATCATTCTGGGTCCATTTGTGTGAAAACAAGGTCCAATCAGGCTGAAACGTTACAGGAAGGTAGAATCTATTGAGTTGTAAGTGATCTGAACGTTTCATGATGATACCACTTTCCTAAGGGGGTCAAACCATGTCCCAAAGGTCACCGGATCTGGTGTCAATTTAAAGTAGTAGTCCAGTTACACATTTGTGGACTTATAACTTGGCTTCTGAATGTCCTAGAGAGATCAGGTTTGCTTTAATGTACTCCAATCAACAGCCCCTACAACCACAAAAAGGAATGGAGTCATTAGCATTTATGGTTTGTAAATGGCACCCAGAATTATGTTGCACGAAGCACAATTTCACATCATTCTGGGTTCATTTGTGTGAAAACAAGGTCCAATCCGGCTGAAACGTTACAGGAAGGTAGAATCTATTGAGTTGTAAGTGATCTGAACGTTTCATGATGATAGCACTTTCCTAAGGGGGTCAAACCATGTCCCAAAGGTCACCGGATCTGGTGTCAATTTAAAGAAATAGTCCAGTTACATATTTGTGGGCTTATAACTTGGCTTCTGAATGTCCTAGAGCGATCAGGTTTGCTTTAGTGTACTCCAATCAACAGCCCCTACAACCACAAAAAGGAATGGAGACATTAGCACTTATGGTTTTTAAATGGCACCCAGAATTATGTTGCACGAAGCACAATTTCACATCATTCTGGGTTCATTTGTGTGAAAACAAGGTCCAATCCGGCTGAAACGCTACAAGAAGGTAGAATCTATTGAGTTGTAAGTGATCTGAACGTTTCAAGATGATCGCACATTCCTATAGGGGGTCAAACCATGTCCCAAAGGTCACCGGGCCAAGTGTCACTTTAAAGAAGTAGTCCAGTTACACATTTGTGGGCTTATAACTTGGCTTCTGAATGTCCTAGAGAGATCAGGTTTGTTTTAGTGTACTCCAATAAACAGCCCCTACAACCACAAAAAGGAATGGAGACATTAGCACTTATGGTTTGTAAATGGCACCCAGAATTATGTTGCACGAAGCACAATTTCACATCATTCTGGGTTCATTTGTGTGAAAACAAGGTCCAATCAGGCTGAAACAATACAGGAAGGTAGAATCTATTGAGTTGTAAGTGATCTGAACGTTTCATGATGATCGCACTTTCCTAAGGGGGTCAAACCATGTCCCAAAGGTCACCGGATCTGGTGTCACTTTAAAGAAGTAGTCCAGTTACACATTTGTGGGCTTATAACTTGGCTTCTGAATGTCCTAGAGAGATCAGGTTTGTTTTAGTATACTCCAATCAACAGCCCCTACAACCACAAAAAGGAATGGAGTCATTAGCACTTATGGTTTGTAAATGGCACCCAGAATTATGTTGCACGAAGCACAATTTCACATCATTCTGGGTTCATTTGTGTGAAAACAAGGTCCAATCAGGCTGCAACGTTACAGGAAGGTAGAATCTATTTAGTTGTAAGTGATCTGAACGTTTCATGATGATAGCGCTTTCCTAAGGGGATCAAACCATGTCCCAAAGGTCACCGGGCCTGGTGTCAATTTAAAGAAGTAGTCCAGTTACACATTTGTGGGCTTATAACTTGGCTTCTGAATGTCCTAGAGACATCAAGTTTGTTTTAGTGTACTCCAATCAACAGCCCCTACAACCACAAACGGAATGGAGTCATTAGCACTTATGGTTTGTAAATGGCACCCAGAATTATGTTGCACGAAGCACAATTTCACATCATTCTGGGTCCATTTGTGTGAAAACAAGGTCCAATCAGGCTGAAACGTTACAAGAAGGTAGAATCTATTGAGTTGTAAGTGATCTGAACGTTTCATGATGATCTCACATTCCCATAGGGGGTCAAACCATGTCCCAAAGGTCACCGGGCCTGGTGTCACTTTAAAGAAGTAGTCCAGTTACACCTTTGTGGGCTTATAACTTGGCTTCTGAATGTCCTAGAGAGGTCAGGTTTGTTTTAGTGTACTCCAATCAACAGCCCCTACAACCACAAAAAGGAATGGAGTCATTAGCACTTATGGTTTGTAAATGGCACCCAGAATTATGTTGCACGAAGCACAATTTCACATCATTCTGGGTCCATTTGTGTGAAAACAAGGTCCAATCAGGCTGAAACGTTACAGGAAGGTAGAATCTATTGAGTTGTAAGTGATCTGAACGTTTCATGATGATACCACTTTCCTAAGGGGGTCAAGCCATGTCCCAAAGGTCACCGGATCTGGTGTCAATTTAAAGTAGTAGTCCAGTTACACATTTGTGGACTTATAACTTGGCTTCTGAATGTCCTAGAGAGATCAGGTTTGCTTTAATGTACTCCAATCAACAGCCCCTACAACCACAAAAAGGAATGGAGTCATTAGCATTTATGGTTTGTAAATGGCACCCAGAATTATGTTGCACGAAGCACAATTTCACATCATTCTGGGTTCATTTGTGTGAAAACAAGGTCCAATCCGGCTGAAACGTTACAGGAAGGTAGAATCTATTGAGTTGTAAGTGATCTGAACGTTTCATGATGATAGCACTTTCCTAAGGGGGTCAAACCATGTCCCAAAGGTCACCGGATCTGGTGTCAATTTAAAGAAATAGTCCAGTTACACATTTGTGGGCTTATAACTTGGCTTCTGAATGTCCTAGAGCGATCAGGTTTGCTTTAGTGTACTCCAATCAACAGCCCCTACAACCACAAAAAGGAATGGAGACATTAGCACTTATGGTTTTTAAATGGCACCCAGAATTATGTTGCACGAAGCACAATTTCACATCATTCTGGGTTCATTTGTGTGAAAACAAGGTCCAATCCGGCTGAAACGCTACAAGAAGGTAGAATCTATTGAGTTGTAAGTGATCTGAACGTTTCAAGATGATCGCACATTCCTATAGGGGGTCAAACCATGTCCCAAAGGTCACCGGGCCAAGTGTCACTTTAAAGAAGTAGTCCAGTTACACATTTGTGGGCTTATAACTTGGCTTTTGAATGTCCTAGAGAGATCAGGTTTGTTTTAGTGTACTCCAATAAACAGCCCCTACAACCACAAAAAGGAATGGAGACATTAGCACTTATGGTTTGTAAATGGCACCCAGAATTATGTTGCACGAAGCACAATTTCACATCATTCTGGGTTCATTTGTGTGAAAACAAGGTCCAATCAGGCTGAAACAATACAGGAAGGTAGAATCTATTGAGTTGTAAGTGATCTGAACGTTTCATGATGATCGCACTTTCCTAAGGGGGTCAAACCATGTCCCAAAGGTCACCGGATCTGGTGTCACTTTAAAGAAGTAGTCCAGTTACACATTTGTGGGCTTATAACTTGGCTTCTGAATGTCCTAGAGAGGTCAGGGTTGTTTTAGTGTACTCCAATCAACAGCCCCTACAACCACAAAAAGGAATGGAGTCATTAGCACTTATGGTTTTTAAATGGCACCCAGAATTATGTTGCACGAAGCACAATTTCACATCATTCTGGGTTCATTTGTGTGAAAACAAGGTCCAATCAGGCTGAAACGTTACAGGAAGGTAGAATCTACTGAGTTGTAAGTGATCTGAACGTTTCATGATGATAGCACTTTCCTAAGGGGGTCAAACGATGTCCCAAAGATCACCGGATCTGGTGTCAATTTAAAGAACTAGTCCAGTTACACATTTGTGGGCTTATAACTTGGCTTCTGAATGTCCTAGAGAGAACAGGTTTGTTTTAGTGTACTCCAATCAACAGCCCCTACAACCACAAAAAGGAATGGAGTCATTAGCACTTATGGTTTGTAAATGGCACCCGGAATTATGTTGCACGAAGCACAATTTCACATCATTCTGGGTCCATTTATGTGAAAACAAGGTCCAATCAGGCTGAAACGCTACACGAAGGTAGAATCTATTGAGTTGTAAGTGATCTGAACATTTCAAGATGATCGCACATTCCTATAGGGGGTAAAACCATGTCCCAAAGGTCACCGGGCCTGGTGTCACTTTAAAGAAGTAGTCCAGTTACACCTTTGTGGGCTTATAACTTGGCTTCTGAATGTCCTCGAGAGGTTAGGTTTGTTTTAGTGTACTCCAATCAACAGCCCCTACAACCACAAAAAGGAATGGAGTCATTAGCATTTATGGTTTGTAAATGGCACCCAGAATTATGTTGCACGAAGCACAATTTCACATCATTCTGGGTCCATTTGTGTGAAAACAAGGTCCAATCAGGCTGAAACGTTACAGGAAGGTAGAATCTATTGAGTTGTAAGTGATCTGAACGTTTCATGATGATACCACTTTCCTAAGGGGGTCAAACCATGTCCCAAAGGTCACCGGATCTGGTGTCAATTTAAAGTAGTAGTCCAGTTACACATTTGTGGACTTATAACTTGGCTTCTGAATGTCCTAGAGAGATCAGGTTTGCTTTAATGTACTCCAATCAACAGCCCCTACAACCACAAAAAGGAATGGAGTCATTAGCATTTATGGTTTGTAAATGGCACCCAGAATTATGTTGCACGAAGCACAATTTCACATCATTCTGGGTTCATTTGTGTGAAAACAAGGTCCAATCCGGCTGAAACGTTACAGGAAGGTAGAATCTATTGAGTTGTAAGTGATCTGAACGTTTCATGATGATAGCACTTTCCTAAGGGGGTCAAACCATGTCCCAAAGGTCACCGGATCTGGTGTCAATTTAAAGAAATAGTCCAGTTACATATTTGTGGGCTTATAACTTGGCTTCTGAATGTCCTAGAGCGATCAGGTTTGCTTTAGTGTACTCCAATCAACAGCCCCTACAACCACAAAAAGGAATGGAGACATTAGCACTTATGGTTTTTAAATGGCACCCAGAATTATGTTGCACGAAGCACAATTTCACATCATTCTGGGTTCATTTGTGTGAAAACAAGGTCCAATCCGGCTGAAACGCTACAAGAAGGTAGAATCTATTGAGTTGTAAGTGATCTGAACGTTTCAAGATGATCGCACATTCCTATAGGGGGTCAAACCATGTCCCAAAGGTCACCGGGCCAAGTGTCACTTTAAAGAAGTAGTCCAGTTACACATTTGTGGGCTTATAACTTGGCTTCTGAATGTCCTAGAGAGATCAGGTTTGTTTTAGTGTACTCCAATAAACAGCCCCTACAACCACAAAAAGGAATGGAGACATTAGCACTTATGGTTTGTAAATGGCACCCAGAATTATGTTGCACGAAGCACAATTTCACATCATTCTGGGTTCATTTGTGTGAAAACAAGGTCCAATCAGGCTGAAACAATACAGGAAGGTAGAATCTATTGAGTTGTAAGTGATCTGAACGTTTCATGATGATCGCACTTTCCTAAGGGGGTCAAACCATGTCCCAAAGGTCACCGGATCTGGTGTCACTTTAAAGAAGTAGTCCAGTTACACATTTGTGGGCTTATAACTTGGCTTCTGAATGTCCTAGAGAGATCAGGTTTGTTTTAGTATACTCCAATCAACAGCCCCTACAACCACAAAAAGGAATGGAGTCATTAGCACTTATGGTTTGTAAATGGCACCCAGAATTATGTTGCACGAAGCACAATTTCACATCATTCTGGGTTCATTTGTGTGAAAACAAGGTCCAATCAGGCTGCAACGTTACAGGAAGGTAGAATCTATTTAGTTGTAAGTGATCTGAACGTTTCATGATGATAGCGCTTTCCTAAGGGGATCAAACCATGTCCCAAAGGTCACCGGGCCTGGTGTCAATTTAAAGAAGTAGTCCAGTTACACATTTGTGGGCTTATAACTTGGCTTCTGAATGTCCTAGAGACATCAAGTTTGTTTTAGTGTACTCCAATCAACAGCCCCTACAACCACAAACGGAATGGAGTCATTAGCACTTATGGTTTGTAAATGGCACCCAGAATTATGTT
Organism: Nothobranchius furzeri; assembly: GCF_043380555.1. Classification (NCBI taxonomy): domain Eukaryota; kingdom Metazoa; phylum Chordata; class Actinopteri; order Cyprinodontiformes; family Nothobranchiidae; genus Nothobranchius; species Nothobranchius furzeri. The sequence goes on from NC_091756.1 coordinate 15,050,625, forward strand.
GCACGAAGCACAATTTCACATCATTCTGGGTCCATTTGTGTGAAAACAAGGTCCAATCAGGCTGAAACGTTACAAGAAGGTAGAATCTATTGAGTTGTAAGTGATCTGAACGTTTCATGATGATCTCACATTCCCATAGGGGGTCAAACCATGTCCCAAAGGTCACCGGGCCTGGTGTCACTTTAAAGAAGTAGTCCAGTTACACCTTTGTGGGCTTATAACTTGGCTTCTGAATGTCCTAGAGAGGTCAGGTTTGTTTTAGTGTACTCCAATCAACAGCCCCTACAACCACAAAAAGGAATGGAGTCATTAGCACTTATGGTTTGTAAATGGCACCCAGAATTATGTTGCACGAAGCACAATTTCACATCATTCTGGGTCCATTTGTGTGAAAACAAGGTCCAATCAGGCTGAAACGTTACAGGAAGGTAGAATCTATTGAGTTGTAAGTGATCTGAACGTTTCATGATGATACCACTTTCCTAAGGGGGTCAAACCATGTCCCAAAGGTCACCGGATCTGGTGTCAATTTAAAGTAGTAGTCCAGTTACACATTTGTGGACTTATAACTTGGCTTCTGAATGTCCTAGAGAGATCAGGTTTGCTTTAATGTACTCCAATCAACAGCCCCTACAACCACAAAAAGGAATGGAGTCATTAGCATTTATGGTTTGTAAATGGCACCCAGAATTATGTTGCACGAAGCACAATTTCACATCATTCTGGGTTCATTTGTGTGAAAACAAGGTCCAATCCGGCTGAAACGTTACAGGAAGGTAGAATCTATTGAGTTGTAAGTGATCTGAACGTTTCATGATGATAGCACTTTCCTAAGGGGGTCAAACCATGTCCCAAAGGTCACCGGATCTGGTGTCAATTTAAAGAAATAGTCCAGTTACACATTTGTGGGCTTATAACTTGGCTTCTGAATGTCCTAGAGCGATCAGGTTTGCTTTAGTGTACTCCAATCAACAGCCCCTACAACCACAAAAAGGAATGGAGACATTAGCACTTATGGTTTTTAAATGGCACCCAGAATTATGTTGCACGAAGCACAATTTCACATCATTCTGGGTTCATTTGTGTGAAAACAAGGTCCAATCCGGCTGAAACGCTACAAGAAGGTAGAATCTATTGAGTTGTAAGTGATCTGAACGTTTCAAGATGATCGCACATTCCTATAGGGGGTCAAACCATGTCCCAAAGGTCACCGGGCCAAGTGTCACTTTAAAGAAGTAGTCCAGTTACACATTTGTGGGCTTATAACTTGGCTTCTGAATGTCCTAGAGAGATCAGGTTTGTTTTAGTGTACTCCAATAAACAGCCCCTACAACCACAAAAAGGAATGGAGACATTAGCACTTATGGTTTGTAAATGGCACCCAGAATTATGTTGCACGAAGCACAATTTCACATCATTCTGGGTTCATTTGTGTGAAAACAAGGTCCAATCAGGCTGAAACAATACAGGAAGGTAGAATCTATTGAGTTGTAAGTGATCTGAACGTTTCATGATGATCGCACTTTCCTAAGGGGGTCAAACCATGTCCCAAAGGTCACCGGATCTGGTGTCACTTTAAAGAAGTAGTCCAGTTACACATTTGTGGGCTTATAACTTGGCTTCTGAATGTCCTAGAGAGGTCAGGGTTGTTTTAGTGTACTCCAATCAACAGCCCCTACAACCACAAAAAGGAATGGAGTCATTAGCACTTATGGTTTTTAAATGGCACCCAGAATTATGTTGCACGAAGCACAATTTCACATCATTCTGGGTTCATTTGTGTGAAAACAAGGTCCAATCAGGCTGAAACGTTACAGGAAGGTAGAATCTACTGAGTTGTAAGTGATCTGAACGTTTCATGATGATAGCACTTTCCTAAGGGGGTCAAACGATGTCCCAAAGATCACCGGATCTGGTGTCAATTTAAAGAACTAGTCCAGTTACACATTTGTGGGCTTATAACTTGGCTTCTGAATGTCCTAGAGAGAACAGGTTTGTTTTAGTGTACTCCAATCAACAGCCCCTACAACCACAAAAAGGAATGGAGTCATTAGCACTTATGGTTTGTAAATGGCACCCGGAATTATGTTGCACGAAGCACAATTTCACATCATTCTGGGTCCATTTATGTGAAAACAAGGTCCAATCAGGCTGAAACGCTACACGAAGGTAGAATCTATTGAGTTGTAAGTGATCTGAACGTTTCAAGATGATCGCACATTCCTATAGGGGGTAAAACCATGTCCCAAAGGTCACCGGGCCTGGTGTCACTTTAAAGAAGTAGTCCAGTTACACCTTTGTGGGCTTATAACTTGGCTTCTGAATGTCCTCGAGAGGTTAGGTTTGTTTTAGTGTACTCCAATCAACAGCCCCTACAACCACAAAAAGGAATGGAGTAATTAGCACTTATGGTTTGTAAATGGCCCCCAGAATTATGTTGCACGAAGCACAATTTCACATCATTCTGGGTCCATTTGTGTGAAAACAAGGTCCAATCAGGCTGAAACGTTACAGGAAGGTAGAATCTATTGAGTTGTAAGTGATCTGAACGTTTCATGATGATAGCACTTTCCTAAGGGGGTCAAACCATGTCCCAAAGGTCACCGGATCTGGTGTCAATTTAAAGAAGAAGTCCAGTTACACATTTGTGGGCTTATAACTTGGCTTCTGAATGTCCTAGAGACAACAGGTTTGTTTTAGTATACTCCAATCAACAGCCCCTACAACCACAATAAGGAATGGAGTCATTAACACTTATGGTTTTTAAATGGCACCCAGAATTATGTTGCACGAAGCACAATTTCACATCATTCTGGGTTCATTTGTGTGAAAACAAGGTACAATCAGGCTGAAACGTTACAGGAAGGTAGAATCTATTGAATTGTAAGTGATCTGAACGTTTCATGATGATAGCACTTTCCTAAGGGGGTCAAACCATGTCCCAAAGGTCACCGGGCCTGGTGTCACTTTAAAGAAGTAGTCCAGTTACACCTTTGTGGGCTTATAACTTGGCTTCTGAATATCCTAGAGAGGTCAGGTTTGTTTTAGAGTACTCCAATTAGCAGCCCCCATTACCACTAAAAGGAATGTTGTCATTAGCATTTATGGTTTGTAAATGGCACCCAGAATTATGTTGCACGAAGCACAATTTCACATCATTCTGGGTTCATTTGTGTGAAAACAAGGTCCAATCAGGCTGAAACGTTACAGGAAGATAGAATCTATTTAGTTATAAGTGATCTGAACGTTTCATGATGATAGCACTTTCCTAAGGGGGTCAAACCATGTCCCAAAGGTCACCGGGCCTGGTGTCACTTTAAAGAAGTAGTCCAGTTACACATTCGTGGGCTTATAACTTGGCTTCTGAATGTCCTAGAGAGATCAGGTTTGTTTTAATGTACTCCAATCAACAGCCCCTACAACCACAAAAAGGAATGGAGTCATTAGCATTTATGGTTTGTAAATGGCACCCAGAATTATGTTGCACGAAGCACAATTTCACATCATTCTGGGTTCATTTGTGTGAAAACAAGGTCCAATCAGGCTGAAACGTTACAGGAAGGTAGAATCTATTTAGTTGTAATTGATCTGAACGTTTCATGATGATAGCGCTTTCCTAAGGGGATCAAACCATGTCCCAAAGGTCACCGGATCTGGTGTCAATTTAAAGAAGTAGTCCAGTTACACCTTTGTGGGCTTATAACTTTGCTTCTGAATATCCTAGAGAGGTCAGGTTTGTTTTAGAGTACTCCAATTAGCAGCCCCCATTACCACTAAAAGGAATGAAGTCATTAGCATTTATGGTTTGTAAATGGCACCCATAATTATGTTGCACGAAGCACAATTTCACATCATTCTGGGTCAATTTGTGTGAAAACAAGGTCCAATCCGGCTGAAACGCTACAAGAAGGTAGAATCTATTGAGTTGTAAGTGATCTGAACGTTTCAAGATGATCGCACATTCCTATAGGGGGTCAAACCATGTCCCAAAGGTCACCGGGCCAAGTGTCACTTTAAAGAAGTAGTCCAGTTACACCTTTGTGGGCTTATAACTTGGCTTCTGAATGTCCTAGAGAGATCAAGTTTGTTTTAGTGTACTCCAATCAACAGCCCCTACAACCACAAAAGGAATGGAGTCATTAGCACTTATGGTTTGTAAATGGCACCCAGAATTATGTTGCACGAAGCACAATTTCACATCATTCTGGGTCCATTTGTGTGAAAACAAGGTCCAATCAGGCTGAAACGTTACAAGAAGGTAGAATCTATTGAGTTGTAAGTGATCTGAACGTTTCATGATGATCTCACATTCCCATAGGGGGTCAAACCATGTCCCAAAGGTCACCGGGCCTGGTGTCACTTTAAAGAAGTAGTCCAGTTACACCTTTGTGGGCTTATAACTTGGCTTCTGAATGTCCTAGAGAGGTCAGGTTTGTTTTAGTGTACTCCAATCAACAGCCCCTACAACCACAAAAAGGAATGGAGTCATTAGCACTTATGGTTTGTAAATGGCACCCAGAATTATGTTGCACGAAGCACAATTTCACATCATTCTGGGTCCATTTGTGTGAAAACAAGGTCCAATCAGGCTGAAACGTTACAGGAAGGTAGAATCTATTGAGTTGTAAGTGATCTGAACGTTTCATGATGATAGCACTTTCCTAAGGGGGTCAAACCATGTCCCAAAGGTCACCGGATCTGGTGTCAATTTAAAGTAGTAGTCCAGTTACACATTTGTGGACTTATAACTTGGCTTCTGAATGTCCTAGAGAGATCAGGTTTGCTTTAATGTACTCCAATCAACAGCCCCTACAACCACAAAAAGTAATGGAGTCATTAGCATTTATGGTTTGTAAATGGCACCCAGAATTATGTTGCACGAAGCACAATTTCACATCATTCTGGGTTCATTTGTGTGAAAACAAGGTCCAATCCGGCTGAAACGTTACAGGAAGGTAGAATCTATTGAGTTGTAAGTGATCTGAACGTTTCATGATGATAGCACTTTCCTAAGGGGGTCAAACGATGTCCCAAAGATCACCGGATCTGGTGTCAATTTAAAGAACTAGTCCAGTTACACATTTGTGGGCTTATAACTTGGCTTCTGAATGTCCCAGAGAGATCAGGTTTGTTTTAGTGTACTCCAATCAACAGCCCCTACAACCACAAAAAGGAATGGAGTCATTAGCACTTATGGTTTGTAAATGGCACCCGGAATTATGTTGCACGAAGCACAATTTCACATCATTCTGGGTCCATTTATGTGAAAACAAGGTCCAATCAGGCTGAAACGCTACAAGAAGGTAGAATCTATTGAGTTGTAAGTGATCTGAACGTTTCAAGATGATCGCACATTCCTATAGGGGGTAAAACCATGTCCCAAAGGTCACCGGGCCTGGTGTCACTTTAAAGAAGTAGTCCAGTTACACCTTTGTGGGCTTATAACTTGGCTTCTGAATGTCCTAGAGAGGTTAGGTTTGTTTTAGTGTACTCCAATCAACAGCCCCTACACCCACAAAAAGGAATGGAGTAATTAGCACTTATGGTTTGTAAATGGCCCCCAGAATTATGTTGCACGAAGCACAATTTCACATCATTCTGGGTCCATTTGTGTGAAAACAAGGTCCAATCAGGCTGAAACGTTACAGGAAGGTAGAATCTATTGAGTTGTAAGTGATCTGAACGTTTCATGATGATAGCACTTTCCTAAGGGGGTCAAACCATGTCCCAAAGGTCACCGGATCTGGTGTCAATTTAAAGAAGTAGTCCAGTTACACATTTGTGGGCTTATAACTTGGCTTCTGAATGACCTAGAGACATCAGGTTTGTTTTAGTATACTCCAATCAACAGCCCCTACAACCACAATAAGGAATGGAGTCATTAGCACTTATGGTTTTTAAATGGCACCCAGAATTATGTTGCACGCAGCACAATTTCACATCATTCTGGGTTCATTTGTGTGAAAACAAGGTACAATCAGGCTGAAACGTTACAGGAAGGTAGAATCTATTGAATTGTAAGTGATCTGAACGTTTCATGATGATAGCACTTTCCTAAGGGGGTCAAACCATGTCCCAAAGGTCACCGGGCCTGGTGTCACTTTAAAGAAGTAGTCCAGTTACACCTTTGTGGGCTTATAACTTGGCTTCTGAATATCCTAGAGAGGTCAGGTTTGTTTTAGAGTACTCCAATTAGCAGCCCCCATTACCACTAAAAGGAATGAAGTCATTAGCATTTATGGTTTGTAAATGGCACCCAGAATTATGTTGCACGAAGCACAATTTCACATCATTCTGGGTTCATTTGTGTGAAAACAAGGTCCAATTAGGCTGAAACGTTACAGGAAGGTAGAATCTATTTAGTTGTAAGTTATCTGAACGTTTCATGATGGTAGCACTTTCCTAAGGGGGTCAAACCATGTCCCAAAGGTCACCGGGCCTGGTGTCACTTTAAAGAAGTAGTCCAGTTACACATTCGTGGGCTTATAACTTGGCTTCTGAATATCCTAGAGAGATCAGGTTTGTTTTAATGTACTCCAATCAACAGCCCCTACAACCACAAAAAGGAATGGAGTCATTAGCATTTATGGTTTGTAAATGGCACCCAGAATTATGTTGCACGAAGCACAATTTCACATCATTCTGGGTCCATTTGTGTGAAAACAAGGTCCAATCAGGCTGAAACGTTACAGGAAGGTAGAATCTATTTAGTTGTAAGTGATCTGAACGTTTCATGATGATAGCGCTTTCCTAAGGGGATCAAACCATGTCCCAAAGGTCACCGGATCTGGTGTCAATTTAAAGAAGTAGTCCAGTTACACATTTGTGGGCTTATAACTTGGCTTCTGAATGTCTTAGAGAGATCAGGTTTGTTTTAGTGTACTCCAATAAACAGCCCCTACAACCACAAAAAGGAATGGAGACATTAGCACTTATGGTTTGTAAATGGCACCCAGAATTATGTTGCACGAAGCACAATTTCACATCATTCTGGGTTCATTTGTGTGAAAACAAGGTCCAATCAGGCTGAAACAATACAGGAAGGTAGAATCTATTGAGTTGTAAGTGATCTGAACGTTTCATGATGATCGCACTTTCCTAAGGGGGTCAAACCATGTCCCAAAGGTCACCGGATCTGGTGTCACTTTAAAGAAGTAGTCCAGTTACACATTTGTGGGCTTATAACTTGGCTTCTGAATGTCCTAGAGAGGTCAGGGTTGTTTTAGTGTACTCCAATCAACAGCCCCTACAACCACAAAAAGGAATGGAGTCATTAGCACTTATGGTTTTTAAATGGCACCCAGAATTATGTTGCACGAAGCACAATTTCACATCATTCTGGGTTCATTTGTGTGAAAACAAGGTCCAATCAGGCTGAAACGTTACAGGAAGGTAGAATCTACTGAGTTGTAAGTGATCTGAACGTTTCATGATGATAGCACTTTCCTAAGGGGGTCAAACGATGTCCCAAAGATCACCGGATCTGGTGTCAATTTAAAGAACTAGTCCAGTTACACATTTGTGGGCTTATAACTTGGCTTCTGAATGTCCTAGAGAGATCAGGTTTGTTTTAGTGTACTCCAATCAACAGCCCCTACAACCACAAAAAGGAATGGAGTCATTAGCACTTATGGTTTGTAAATGGCACCCGGAATTATGTTGCACGAAGCACAATTTCACATCATTCTGGGTCCATTTATGTGAAAACAAGGTCCAATCAGGCTGAAACGCTACACGAAGGTAGAATCTATTGAGTTGTAAGTGATCTGAACGTTTCAAGATGATCGCACATTCCTATAGGGGGTAAAACCATGTCCCAAAGGTCACCGGGCCTGGTGTCACTTTAAAGAAGTAGTCCAGTTACACCTTTGTGGGCTTATAACTTGGCTTCTGAATGTCCTCGAGAGGTTAGGTTTGTTTTAGTGTACTCCAATCAACAGCCCCTACAACCACAAAAAGGAATGGAGTAATTAGCACTTATGGTTTGTAAATGGCCCCCAGAATTATGTTGCACGAAGCACAATTTCACATCATTCTGGGTCCATTTGTGTGAAAACAAGGTCCAATCAGGCTGAAACGTTACAGGAAGGTAGAATCTATTGAGTTGTAAGTGATCTGAACGTTTCATGATGATAGCACTTTCCTAAGGGGGTCAAACCATGTCCCAAAGGTCACCGGATCTGGTGTCAATTTAAAGAAGAAGTCCAGTTACACATTTGTGGGCTTATAACTTGGCTTCTGAATGTCCTAGAGACAACAGGTTTGTTTTAGTATACTCCAATCAACAGCCCCTACAACCACAATAAGGAATGGAGTCATTAACACTTATGGTTTTTAAATGGCACCCAGAATTATGTTGCACGAAGCACAATTTCACATCATTCTGGGTTCATTTGTGTGAAAACAAGGTACAATCAGGCTGAAACGTTACAGGAAGGTAGAATCTATTGAATTGTAAGTGATCTGAACGTTTCATGATGATAGCACTTTCCTAAGGGGGTCAAACCATGTCCCAAAGGTCACCGGGCCTGGTGTCACTTTAAAGAAGTAGTCCAGTTCCACCTTTGTGGGCTTATAACTTGGCTTCTGAATATCCTAGAGAGGTCAGGTTTGTTTTAGAGTACTCCAATTAGCAGCCCCCATTACCACTAAAAGGAATGTTGTCATTAGCATTTATGGTTTGTAAATGGCACCCAGAATTATGTTGCACGAAGCACAATTTCACATCATTCTGGGTTCATTTGTGTGAAAACAAGGTCCAATCAGGCTGAAACGTTACAGGAAGATAGAATCTATTTAGTTGTAAGTGATCTGAACGTTTCATGATGATAGCACTTTCCTAAGGGGGTCAAACCATGTCCCAAAGGTCACCGGGCCTGGTGTCACTTTAAAGAAGTAGTCCAGTTACACATTCGTGGGCTTATAACTTGGCTTCTGAATGTCCTAGAGAGATCAGGTTTGTTTTAATGTACTCCAATCAACAGCCCCTACAACCACAAAAAGGAATGGAGTCATTAGCATTTATGGTTTGTAAATGGCACCCAGAATTATGTTGCACGAAGCACAATTTCACATCATTCTGGGTTCATTTGTGTGAAAACAAGGTCCAATCAGGCTGAAACGTTACAGGAAGGTAGAATCTATTTAGTTGTAATTGATCTGAACGTTTCATGATGATAGCGCTTTCCTAAGGGGATCAAACCATGTCCCAAAGGTCACCGGATCTGGTGTCAATTTAAAGAAGTAGTCCAGTTACACCTTTGTGGGCTTATAACTTTGCTTCTGAATATCCTAGAGAGGTCAGGTTTGTTTTAGAGTACTCCAATTAGCAGCCCCCATTACCACTAAAAGGAATGAAGTCATTAGCATTTATGGTTTGTAAATGGCACCCATAATTATGTTGCACGAAGCACAATTTCACATCATTCTGGGTCAATTTGTGTGAAAACAAGGTCCAATCCGGCTGAAACGCTACAAGAAGGTAGAATCTATTGAGTTGTAAGTGATCTGAACGTTTCAAGATGATCGCACATTCCTATAGGGGGTCAAACCATGTCCCAAAGGTCACCGGGCCAAGTGTCACTTTAAAGAAGTAGTCCAGTTACACCTTTGTGGGCTTATAACTTGGCTTCTGAATGTCCTAGAGAGATCAAGTTTGTTTTAGTGTACTCCAATCAACAGCCCCTACAACCACAAAAGGAATGGAGTCATTAGCACTTATGGTTTGTAAATGGCATCCAGAATTATGTTGCACGAAGCACAATTTCACATCATTCTGGGTCCATTTGTGTGAAAACAAGGTCCAATCAGGCTGAAACGTTACAAGAAGGTAGAATCTATTGAGTTGTAAGTGATCTGAACGTTTCATGATGATCTCACATTCCCATAGGGGGTCAAACCATGTCCCAAAGGTCACCGGGCCTGGTGTCACTTTAAAGAAGTAGTCCAGTTACACCTTTGTGGGCTTATAACTTGGCTTCTGAATGTCCTAGAGAGGTCAGGTTTGTTTTAGTGTACTCCAATCAACAGCCCCTACAACCACAAAAAGGAATGGAGTCATTAGCACTTATGGTTTGTAAATGGCACCCAGAATTATGTTGCACGAAGCACAATTTCACATCATTCTGGGTCCATTTGTGTGAAAACAAGGTCCAATCAGGCTGAAACGTTACAGGAAGGTAGAATCTATTGAGTTGTAAGTGATCTGAACGTTTCATGATGATAGCACTTTCCTAAGGGGGTCAAACCATGTCCCAAAGGTCACCGGATCTGGTGTCAATTTAAAGTAGTAGTCCAGTTACACATTTGTGGACTTATAACTTGGCTTCTGAATGTCCTAGAGAGATCAGGTTTGCTTTAATGTACTCCAATCAACAGCCCCTACAACCACAAAAAGTAATGGAGTCATTAGCATTTATGGTTTGTAAATGGCACCCAGAATTATGTTGCACGAAGCACAATTTCACATCATTCTGGGTTCATTTGTGTGAAAACAAGGTCCAATCCGGCTGAAACGTTACAGGAAGGTAGAATCTATTGAGTTGTAAGTGATCTGAACGTTTCATGATGATAGCACTTTCCTAAGGGGGTCAAACGATGTCCCAAAGATCACCGGATCTGGTGTCAATTTAAAGAACTAGTCCAGTTACACATTTGTGGGCTTATAACTTGGCTTCTGAATGTCCCAGAGAGATCAGGTTTGTTTTAGTGTACTCCAATCAACAGCCCCTACAACCACAAAAAGGAATGGAGTCATTAGCACTTATGGTTTGTAAATGGCACCCGGAATTATGTTGCACGAAGCACAATTTCACATCATTCTGGGTCCATTTATGTGAAAACAAGGTCCAATCAGGCTGAAACGCTACAAGAAGGTAGAATCTATTGAGTTGTAAGTGATCTGAACGTTTCATGATGATCGCACATTCCTATAGGGGGTCAAACCATGTCCCAAAGGTCACCGGACCTGGTGTCACTTTAAAGAAGTAGTCCAGTTACACCTTTGTGGGCTTATAACTTGGCTTCTGAATGTCCTAGAGAGGTTAGGTTTGTTTTAGTGTACTCCAATCAACAGCCCCTACACCCACAAAAAGGAATGGAGTAATTAGCACTTATGGTTTGTAAATGGCCCCCAGAATTATGTTGCACGAAGCACAATTTCACATCATTCTGGGTCCATTTGTGTGAAAACAAGGTCCAATCAGGCTGAAACGTTACAGGAAGGTAGAATCTATTGAGTTGTAAGTGATCTGAACGTTTCATGATGATAGCACTTTCCTAAGGGGGTCAAACCATGTCCCAAAGGTCACCGGATCTGGTGTCAATTTAAAGAAGTAGTCCAGTTACACATTTGTGGGCTTATAACTTGGCTTCTGAATGTCCTAGAGACATCAGGTTTGTTTTAGTATACTCCAATCAACAGCCCCTACAACCACAATAAGGAATGGAGTCATTAGCACTTATGGTTTTTAAATGGCACCCAGAATTATGTTGCACGAAGCACAATTTCACATCATTCTGGGTTCATTTGTGTGAAAACAAGGTACAATCAGGCTGAAACGTTACAGGAAGGTAGAATCTATTGAATTGTAAGTGATCTGAACGTTTCATGATGATAGCACTTTCCTAAGGGGGTCAAACCATGTCCCAAAGGTCACCGGGCCTGGTGTCACTTTAAAGAAGTAGTCCAGTTACACCTTTGTGGGCTTATAACTTGGCTTCTGAATATCCTAGAGAGGTCAGGTTTGTTTTAGAGTACTCCAATTAGCAGCCCCCATTACCACTAAAAGGAATGAAGTCATTAGCATTTATGGTTTGTAAATGGCACCCAGAATTATGTTGCACGAAGCACAATTTCACATCATTCTGGGTTCATTTGTGTGAAAACAAGGTCCAATTAGGCTGAAACGTTACAGGAAGGTAGAATCTATTTAGTTGTAAGTTATCTGAACGTTTCATGATGGTAGCACTTTCCTAAGGGGGTCAAACCATGTCCCAAAGGTCACCGGGCCTGGTGTCACTTTAAAGAAGTAGTCCAGTTACACATTCGTGGGCTTATAACTTGGCTTCTGAATATCCTAGAGAGTTCAGGTTTGTTTTAATGTACTCCAATCAACAGCCCCTACAACCACAAAAAGGAATGGAGTCATTAGCATTTATGGTTTGTAAATGGCACCCAGAATTATGTTGCACGAAGCACAATTTCACATCATTCTGGCTCCATTTGTGTGAAAACAAGGTCCAATCAGGCTGAAACGTTACAGGAAGGTAGAATCTATTTAGTTGTAAGTGATCTGAACGTTTCATGATGATAGCGCTTTCCTAAGGGGATCAAACCATGTCCCAAAGGTCACCGGATCTGGTGTCAATTTAAAGAAGTAGTCCAGTTACACATTTGTGGGCTTATAACTTGGCTTCTGAATGTCCTAGAGAGATCAGGTTTGTTTTAATGTACTCCAATCAACAGCCCCTACAACCACAAAAAGGAATGGAGATATTAGCACTTATGGTTTGTAAATGGCACCCAGAATTTTGTTGCACGAAGCACAATTTCACATCATTCTGGGTTCATTTGTGTGAAAACAAGGTCCAATCAGGCTGAAACGTTACAGGAAGGTAGAATCTATTGAGTTGCAAGTGATCTGAACGTTTCATGATGATAGCACTTTCCTAAGGGGGTCAAACCATGTCCCAAAAGTCACCGGATCTGGTGTCAATTTAAAGAAGTAGTCCAGTTACACATTTGTGGGCTTATAACTTGGCTTCTGAATGTCCTAGAGAGATCAGGTTTGTTTAGTGTACTCCAATCAACAGCCCCTACAACCACAAAAAGGAATGGAGTCATTAGCACTTATGGTTTGTAAATGGCACCCAGAATCATGTTGCACGAAGCACAATTTCACATCATTCTGGGTCCATTTGTGTGAAAACAAGGTCCAATCAGGCTGAAACGCTACAAGAAGGTAGAATCTATTGAGTTGTAAGTGATCTGAACATTTCAAGATGATCGCACATTCCTATAGGGGGTAAAACCATGTCCCAAAGGTCACCGGGCCTGGTGTCACTTTAAAGTAGAAGTCCAGTTACACCTTTTGGGCTTATAACTTGGCTTCTGAATGTCCTAGAGAGGTTAGTTTGTTTTAGTGTAGTCCAATCAACAGCCCCTAAAACCACAAAAAGGAATGGAGTCATTAGCACTTATGGTTTGTAAATGGCACCCAGAATTATGTTGCACGAAGCACAATTTCACATCATTCTGGGTTCATTTGTGTTTAAACAAGGTCCAATCAGGCTGAAACGTTACAGGAAGGTAGAATCTATTGAGTTGTAAGTGATCTGAACGTTTCATGATGATAGCACTTTCCTAAGGGGGTCAAACCATGTCCCAAAGGTCACCGGATCTGGTGTCAATTTAAAGAAGTAGTCCAGTTACATCTTTGTAGGCTTATAACTTGGCTTCTGAATGTCCTAGAGGGATCAGGTTGGTTTTAATGTACTCCAATCAACAGCCCCTACAACCACAAAAAGGAATGGAGTCATTAGCATTTATGGTTTGTAAATGGCACCCAGAATTATGTTGCACGAAGCACAATTTCACATCATTCTGGGTCCATTTGTGTGAAAACAAGGTCCAATCAGGCTGAAACGTTACAGGAAGGTAGAATCTATTTAGTTGTAAGTGATCTGAACGTTTCATGATGATAGCGCTTTCCTAAGGGGATCAAACCATGTCCCAAAGGTCACCGGATCTGGTGTCAATTTAAAGAAGTAGTCCAGTTACACATTTGTGGGCTTATAACTTGGCTTCTGAATGTCCTAGAGAGATCAGGTTTGTTTTAATGTACTCCAATCAACAGCCCCTACAACCACAAAAAGGAATGGAGATATTAGCACTTATGGTTTGTAAATGGCACCCAGAATTATGTTGCACGAAGCACAATTTCACATCATTCTGGGTTCATTTGTGTGAAAACAAGGTCCAATCAGGCTGAAACGTTACAGGAAGGTAGAATCTATTGAGTTGCAAGTGATCTGAACGTTTCATGATGATAACACTTTCCTATAGGGGGTCAAACCATGTCCCAAAAGTCACCGGATCTGGTGTCAATTTAAAGAAGTAGTCCAGTTACACATTTGTGGGCTTATAACTTGGCTTCTGAATGTCCTAGAGAGATCAGGTTTGTTTAGTGTACTCCAATCAACAGCCCCTACAACCACAAAAAGGAATGGAGTCATTAGCACTTATGGTTTGTAAATGGCACCCAGAATTATGTTGCACGAAGCACAATTTCACATCATTCTGGGTCCATTTGTGTGAAAACAAGGTCCAATCAGGCTGAAACGCTACAAGAAGGTAGAATCTATTGAGTTGTAAGTGATCTGAACATTTCAAGATGATCGCACATTCCTATAGGGGGTAAAACCATGTCCCAAAGGTCACCGGGCCTGGTGTCACTTTAAAGTAGAAGTCCAGTTACACCTTTTGGGCTTATAACTTGGCTTCTGAATGTCCTAGAGAGGTTAGTTTGTTTTAGTGTAGTCCAATCAACAGCCCCTAAAACCACAAAAAGGAATGGAGTCATTAGCACTTATGGTTTGTAAATGGCACCCAGAATTATGTTGCACGAAGCACAATTTCACATCATTCTGGGTTCATTTGTGTGTAAACAAGGTCCAATCAGGCTGAAACGTTACAGGAAGGTAGAATCTATTGAGTTGTAAGTGATCTGAACGTTTCATGATGATAGCACTTTCCTAAGGGGGTCAAACCATGTCCCAAAGGTCACCGGATCTGGTGTCAATTTAAAGAAGTAGTCCAGTTACATCTTTGTAGGCTTATAACTTGGCTTCTGAATGTCCTAGAGGGATCAGGTTGGTTTTAATGTACTCCAATCAACAGCCCCTACAACCACAAAAAGGAATGGAGTCATTAGCATTTATGGTTTGTAAATGGCACCCAGAATTATGTTGCACGAAGCACAATTTCACATCATTCTGGGTCCATTTGTGTGAAAACAAGGTCCAATCAGGCTGAAACGTTACAGGAAGGTAGAATCTATTTAGTTGTAAGTGATCTGAACGTTTCATGATGATAGCGCTTTCCTAAGGGGATCAAACCATGTCCCAAAGGTCACCGGATCTGGTGTCAATTTAAAGAAGTAGTCCAGTTACACATTTGTGGGCTTATAACTTGGCTTCTGAATGTCCTAGAGAGATCAGGTTTGTTTTAATGTACTCCAATCAACAGCCCCTACAACCACAAAAAGGAATGGAGATATTAGCACTTATGGTTTGTAAATGGCACCCAGAATTATGTTGCACGAAGCACAATTTCACATCATTCTGGGTTCATTTGTGTGAAAACAAGGTCCAATCAGGCTGAAACGTTACAGGAAGGTAGAATCTATTGAGTTGCAAGTGATCTGAACGTTTCATGATGATAACACTTTCCTAAGGGGGTCAAACCATGTCCCAAAAGTCACCGGATCTGGTGTCAATTTAAAGAAGTAGTCCAGTTACACATTTGTGGGCTTATAACTTGGCTTCTGAATGTCCTAGAGAGATCAGGTTTGTTTAGTGTACTCCAATCAACAGCCCCTACAACCACAAAAAGGAATGGAGTCATTAGCACTTATGGTTTGTAAATGGCACCCAGAATTATGTTGCACGAAGCACAATTTCACATCATTCTGGGTCCATTTGTGTGAAAACAAGGTCCAATCAGGCTGAAACGCTACAAGAAGGTAGAATCTATTGAGTTGTAAGTGATCTGAACATTTCAAGATGATCACACATTCCTATAGGGGGTAAAACCATGTCCCAAAGGTCACCGGGCCTGGTGTCACTTTAAAGTAGAAGTCCAGTTACACCTTTTGGGCTTATAACTTGGCTTCTGAATGTCCTAGAAAGGTTAGTTTGTTTTAGTGTAGTCCAATCAACAGCCCCTAAAACCACAAAAAGGAATGGAGTCATTAGCACTTATGGTTTGTAAATGGCACCCAGAATTATGTTGCACGAAGCACAATTTCACATCATTCTGGGTTCATTTGTGTGAAAACAAGGTCCAATCAGGCTGAAACGTTACAGGAAGGTAGAATCTATTGAGTTGTAAGTGATCTGAACGTTTCATGATGATAGCACTTTCCTAAGGGGGTCAAACCATGTCCCAAAGGTCACCGGATCTGGTGTCAATTTAAAGAAGTAGTCCAGTTACATCTTTGTAGGCTTATAACTTGGCTTCTGAATGTCCTAGAGGGATCAGGTTGGTTTTAATGTACTCCAATCAACAGCCCCTACAACCACAAAAAGGAATGGAGTCATTAGCACTTATGGTTTTTAAATGGCACCCAGAATTATGTTGCACGAAGCACAATTTCACATCATTCTGGGTTCATTTGTGTGAAAACAAGGTCCAATCAGGCTGAAACGTTACAGGAAGGTAGAATCTACTGAGTTGTAAGTGATCTGAACGTTTCATGATGATAGCACTTTCCTAAGGGGGTCAAACGATGTCCCAAAGATCACCGGATCTGGTGTCAATTTAAAGAACTAGTCCAGTTACACATTTGTGGGCTTATAACTTGGCTTCTGAATGTCCTAGAGAGATCAGGTTTGTTTTAGTGTACTCCAATCAACAGCCCCTACAACCACAAAAAGGAATGGAGTCATTAGCACTTATGGTTTGTAAATGGCACCCGGAATTATGTTGCACGAAGCACAATTTCACATCATTCTGGGTCCATTTATGTGAAAACAAGGTCCAATCAGGCTGAAACGCTACAAGAAGGTAGAATCTATTGAGTTGTAAGTGATCTGAACGTTTCAAGATGATCGCACATTCCTATAGGGGGTAAAACCATGTCCCAAAGGTCACCGGGCCTGGTGTCACTTTAAAGAAGTAGTCCAGTTACACCTTTGTGGGCTTATAACTAGGCTTCTGAATATCCTAGAGAGGTCAGGTTTGTTTTAGAGTACTCCAATTAGCAGCCCCCATTACCACTAAAAGGAATGAAGTCATTAGCATTTATGGTTTGTAAATGGCACCCAGAATTATGTTGCACGAAGCACAATTTCACATCATTCTGGGTTCATTTGTGTGAAAACAAGGCCCAATTAGGCTGAAACGTTACAGGAAGGTAGAATCTATTTAGTTGTAAGTGATCTGAACGTTTCATGATGGTAGCACTTTCCTAAGGGGGTCAAACCATGTCCCAAAGGTCACCGGGCCTGGTGTCACTTTAAAGAAGTAGTCCAGTTACACATTCGTGGGCTTATAACTTGGCTTCTGAATATCCTAGAGAGATCAGGTTTGTTTTAATGTACTCCAATCAACAGCCCCTACAACCACAAAAAGGAATGGAGTCATTAGCATTTATGGTTTGTAAATGGCACCCAGAATTATGTTGCACGAAGCACAATTTCACATCATTCTGGGTCCATTTGTGTGAAAACAAGGTCCAATCAGGCTGAAACGTTACAGGAAGGTAGAATCTATTTAGTTGTAAGTGATCTGAACGTTTCATGATGATAGCGCTTTCCTAAGGGGATCAAACCATGTCCCAAAGGTCACCGGATCTGGTGTCAATTTAAAGAAGTAGTCCAGTTACACATTTGTGGGCTTATAACTTGGCTTCTGAATGTCCTAGAGAGATCAGGTTTGTTTTAATGTACTCCAATCAACAGCCCCTACAACCACAAAAAGGAATGGAGATATTAGCACTTATGGTTTGTAAATGGCACCCAGAATTATGTTGCACGAAGCACAATTTCACATCATTCTGGGTTCATTTGTGTGAAAACAAGGTCCAATCAGGCTGAAACGTTACAGGAAGGTAGAATATATTGAGTTTCAAGTGATCTGAACGTTTCATGATGATAGCACTTTCCTAAGGGGGTCAAACCATGTCCCAAAAGTCACCGGATCTGGTGTCAATTTAAAGAAGTAGTCCAGTTACACATTTGTGGGCTTATAACTTGGCTTCTGAATGTCCTAGAGAGATCAGATTTGTTTAGTGTACTCCAATCAACAGCCCCTACAACCACAAAAAGGAATGGAGTCATTAGCACTTATGGTTTGTAAATGGCACCCAGAATTATGTTGCACGAAGCACAATTTCACATCATTCTGGGTCCATTTGTGTGAAAACAAGGTCCAATCAGGCTGAAACGCTACAAGAAGGTAGAATCTATTGAGTTGTAAGTGATCTGAACATTTCAAGATGATCGCACATTCCTATAGGGGGTAAAACCATGTCCCAAAGGTCACCGGGCCTGGTGTCACTTTAAAGTAGAAGTCCAGTTACACCTTTTGGGCTTATAACTTGGCTTCTGAATGTCCTAGAGAGGTTAGTTTGTTTTAGTGTAGTCCAATCAACAGCCCCTAAAACCACAAAAAGGAATGGAGTCATTAGCACTTATGGTTTGTAAATGGCACCCAGAATTATGTTGCACGAAGCACAATTTCACATCATTCTGGGTTCATTTGTGTGAAAACAAGGTCCAATCAGGCTGAAACGTTACAGGAAGGTAGAATCTATTGAGTTGTAAGTGATCTGAACGTTTCATGATGATAGCACTTTCCTAAGGGGGTCAAACCATGTCCCAAAGGTCACCGGATCTGGTGTCAATTTAAAGAAGTAGTCCAGTTACATCTTTGTAGGCTTATAACTTGGCTTCTGAATGTCCTAGAGGGATCAGGTTGGTTTTAATGTACTCCAATCAACAGCCCCTACAACCACAAAAAGTAATGGAGTCATTAGCACTTATGGTTTTTAAATGGCACCCAGAATTATGTTGCACGAAGCACAATTTCACATCATTCTGGGTTCATTTGTGTGAAAACAAGGTCCAATCAGGCTGAAACGTTACAGGAAGGTAGAATCTACTGAGTTGTAAGTGATCTGAACGTTTCATGATGATAGCACTTTCCTAAGGGGGTCAAACCATGTCCCAAAGATCACCGGATCTGGTGTCAATTTAAAGAACTAGTCCAGTTACACATTTGTGGGCTTATAACTTGGCTTCTGAATGTCCTAGAGAGATCAGGTTTGTTTTAGTGTACTCCAATCAACAGCCCCTACAACCACAAAAAGGAATGGAGTCATTAGCACTTTTGGTTTGTAAATGGCACCCGGAATTATGTTGCACGAAGCACAATTTCACATCATTCTGGGTCCATTTTTGTGAAAACAAGGTCCAATCAGGCTGAAACGCTACAAGAAGGTAGAATCTATTGAGTTGTAAGTGATCTGAACGTTTCAAGATGATCGCACATTCCTATAGGGGGTAAAACCATGTCCCAAAGGTCACCGGGCCTGGTGTCACTTTAAAGAAGTAGTCCAGTTACACCTTTGTGGGCTTATAACTTGGCTTCTGAATGTCCTAGAGAGGTTAGGTTTGTTTTAGTGTACTCCAATCAACAGCCCCTACAACCACAAAAAGGAATGGAGTAATTAGCACTTATGGTTTGTAAATGGCCCCCAGAATTATGTTGCACGAAGCACAATTTCACATCATTCTGGGTCCATTTGTGTGAAAACAAGGTCCAATCAGGCTGAAACGTTACAAGAAGGTAGAATCTATTGAGTTGTAAGTGATCTGAACGTTTCATGATGATAGCACTTTCCTAAGGGGGTCAAACCATGTCCCAAAGGTCACCGGATCTGGTGTCAATTTAAAGAAGTAGTCCAGTTACACATTTGTGGGCTTATAACTTGGCTTCTGAATGTCCTAGAGACATCAGGTTTGTTTTAGTATACTCCAATCAACAGCCCCTACAACCACAATAAGGAATGGAGTCATTAGCACTTATGGTTTTTAAATGGCACCCAGAATTATGTTGCACGAAGCACAATTTCACATCATTCTGGGTTCATTTGTGTGAAAACAAGGTACAATCAGGCTGAAACGTTACAGGAAGGTAGAATCTATTGAATTGTAAGTGATCTGAACGTTTCATGATGATAGCACTTTCCTAAGGGGGTCAAACCATGTCCCAAAGGTCACCGGGCCTGGTGTCACTTTAAAGAAGTAGTCCAGTTACACCTTTGTGGGCTTATAACTAGGCTTCTGAATATCCTAGAGAGGTCAGGTTTGTTTTAGAGTACTCCAATTAGCAGCCCCCATTACCACTAAAAGGAATGAAGTCATTAGCATTTATGGTTTGTAAATGGCACCCAGAATTATGTTGCACGAAGCACAATTTCACATCATTCTGGGTTCATTTGTGTGAAAACAAGGCCCAATTAGGCTGAAACGTTACAGAAAGGTAGAATCTATTTAGTTGTAAGTGATCTGAACGTTTCATGATGGTAGCACTTTCCTAAGGGGGTCAAACCATGTCCCAAAGGTCACCGGGCCTGGTGTCACTTTAAAGAAGTAGTCCAGTTACACATTCGTGGGCTTATAACTTGGCTTCTGAATATCCTAGAGAGATCAGGTTTGTTTTAATGTACTCCAATCAACAGCCCCTAAAACCACAAAAAGGAATGGAGTCATTAGCATTTATGGTTTGTAAATGGCACCCAGAATTATGTTGCACGAAGCACAATTTCACATCATTCTGGGTCCATTTGTGTGAAAACAAGGTCCAATCAGGCTGAAACGTTACAGGAAGGTAGAATCTATTTAGTTGTAAGTGATCTGAACGTTTCATGATGATAGAGCTTTCCTAAGGGGATCAAACCATGTCCCAAAGGTCACCGGATCTGGTGTCAATTTAAAGAAGTAGTCCAGTTACACATTTGTGGGCTTATAACTTGGCTTCTGAATGTCCTAGAGAGATCAGGTTTGTTTTAATGTACTCCAATCAACAGCCCCTACAACCACAAAAAGGAATGGAGATATTAGCACTTATGGTTTGTAAATGGCACCCAGAATTATGTTGCACGAAGCACAATTTCACATCATTCTGGGTTCATTTGTGTGAAAACAAGGTCCAATCAGGCTGAAACGTTACAGGAAGGTAGAATATATTGAGTTGCAAGTGATCTGAACGTTTCATGATGATAGCACTTTCCTAAGGGGGTCAAACCATGTCCCAAAAGTCACCGGATCTGTTGTCAATTTAAAGAAGTAGTCCAGTTACACATTTGTGGGCTTATAACTTGGCTTCTGAATGTCCTAGAGAGATCAGATTTGTTTAGTGTACTCCAATCAACAGCCCCTACAACCACAAAAAGGAATGGAGTCATTAGCACTTATGGTTTGTAAATGGCACCCAGAATTATGTTGCACGAAGCACAATTTCACATCATTCTGGGTCCATTTGTGTGAAAACAAGGTCCAATCAGGCTGAAACGCTACAAGAAGGTAGAATCTATTGAGTTGTAAGTGATCTGAACATTTCAAGATGATCGCACATTCCTATAGGGGGTAAAACCATGTCCCAAAGGTCACCGGGCCTGGTGTCACTTTAAAGTAGAAGTCCAGTTACACCTTTTGGGCTTATAACTTGGCTTCTGAATGTCCTAGAGAGGTTAGTTTGTTTTAGTGTAGTCCAATCAACAGCCCCTAAAACCACAAAAAGGAATGGAGTCATTAGCACTTATGGTTTGTAAATGGCACCCAGAATTATGTTGCACGAAGCACAATTTCACATCATTCTGGGTTCATTTGTGTGAAAACAAGGTCCAATCAGGCTGAAACGTTACAGGAAGGTAGAATCTATTGAGTTGTAAGTGATCTGAACGTTTCATGATGATAGCACTTTCCTAAGGGGGTCAAACCATGTCCCAAAGGTCACCGGATCTGGTGTCAATTTAAAGAAGTAGTCCAGTTACACATTTGTGGGCTTATAACTTGGCTTCTGAATGTCCTAGAGAGATCAGGTTTGTTTTAGTGTACTCCAATCAACAGCCCCTACAACCACAAAAAGGAATGGAGTCATTAGCACTTATGGTTCTTAAATGGCACCCAGAATTATGTTGCACGAAGCACAATTTCACATCATTCTGGGTCCATTTGTGTGAAAACAAGGTCCAATCAGGCTGAAACGTTACAGGAAGGTAGAATCTATTGAGTTGTAAGTGATCTGAACGTTTCAAGATGATCGCACATTCCCTATAGGGGGTAAAACCATGTCCCAAAGGTCACCGGGCCTGGTGTCACTTTAAAGAAGTAGTCCAGTTACATCTTTGTAGGCTTATAACTTGGCTTCTGAATGTCCTAGAGAGATCAGGTTGGTTTTAATGTACTCCAATCAACAGCCCCTACAACCACAAAAAGGAATGGAGACATTAGCACTTATGGTTTTTAAATGGCACCCAGAATTATGTTGCACGAAGCACAATTTCACATCATTCTGGGTTCATTTGTGTGAAAACAAGGTCCAATCAGGCAGAAACGTTACAGGAAGGTAGAATCTATTGAGTTGTAAGTGATCTGAACGTTTCATGATGATAGCACTTTCCTAAGGGGGTCAAACCATGTCGCAAAGGTCACCGGATCTGGTGTCACTTTAAAGAATTAGTCCAGTTACACATTTGTGGGCTTATAACTTGGCTTCTGAATGTCCTAGAGAGATCAGGTTTGTTTTAGTGTACTCCAATCAACAGCCCCTACAACCACAAAAAGGAATGGAGACATTAGCACTTATGGTTTGTAAATGGCACCCAGAATTATGTTGTACGAAGCACAATTTCACATCATTCTGGGTCCATTTGTGTGAAAACAAGGTCCAATCAGGCTGAAACGTTACAAGAAGGTAGAATCTATTGAGTTGTAAGTGATCTGAACGTTTCATGATGATAGCACTTTCCTAAGGGGGTCAAACCATGTCCCAAAGGTCACCGGATCTGGTGTCAATTTAAAGTAGTCCAGTTAAACATTTGTGGGCTTATAACTTGGCTTCTGAATGTCCTAGAGAGATCAGGTTTGTTTTAGTGTACTCCAATCAACAGCCCCTACAACCACAAAAAGGAATGGAGTCATTAGCACTTATGGTTTGTAAATGGCACCCAGAATTATGTTGCACGAAGCACAATTTCACTTCATTCTGGGTCCATTTGTGTAAAAACAAGGTCCAATCAGGCTGAAACGCTATAAGAAGGTAGAATCTATTGAGTTGTAAGTGATCTGAACGTTTCAAGATGATCGCACATTCCTATAGGGGGTAAAACCATGTCCCAAAGGTCACCGGGCCTGGTGTCACTTTAAAGAAGTAGTCCAGTTACATCTTTGTGGGCTTATAACTTGGCTTCTGAATGTCCTAGAGAGGTTAGGTTTGTTTTAGTGTACTCCAATCAACAGCCCCTACAACCACAAAAAGGAATGGAGTCATTAGCACTTATGGTTTGTAAATGGCACCCAGAATTATGTTGCACGAAGCACAATTTCACATCATTCTGGGTTAATTTGTGTGAAAACAAGGTCCAGTCAGGCTGAAACGTTACAAGAAGGTAGAATCTATTGAGTTGTAAGTGATCTGAACGTTTCATGATGATCGCACATTCCTATAGGGGGTCAAACCATGTCCCAAAGGTCACCGGGCCTGGTGTCACTTTAAAGAAGTAGTCCAGTTACACATTTGTGGGCTTATAACTTGGCTTCTGAATGTCCTGGAGAGATCAGGTTTGTTTTAGTGTACTCCAATCAACAGCTCCTACAACCACAAAAAGGAATGGAGTCATTAGCACTTATGGTTTGTAAATGGCACCCAGAATTATGTTGCACGAAGCACAATTTCACACCATTCTGGGTCCATTTGTGTGAAAACAAGGTCCAATCAGGCTGAAACGTTACAAGAAGGTAGAATCTATTGAGTTGTAAGTGATCTGAATGTTTCATGATGATAGCACTTTCCTAAGGGGGTCAAACCATGTCCCAAAGGTCACCGGATCTGGTGTCAATTTAAAGAAGTAGTACAGTTACACATTTGTGGGCTTATAACTTGGCTTCTGAATGTCCTAGAGAGATCAGGTTTGTTTTAGTGTACTCCAATCAACAGCCCCTACAACCACAAAAAGGAATGGAGTCATTAGCACTTATGGTTTGTAAATGGCACCCAGAATTATGTTGCACGAAGCACACTTTCACTTCATTCTGGGTTCATTTGTGTGAAAACAAGGTCCAATCAGGCTGAAACGTTACAGGAAGTTAGAATCTATTGAGTTGTAAGTGATCTGAACGTTTCATGATGATAGCACTTTCCTAAGGGGGTCAAACCATGTCCCAAAGGTCACCAGATCTGGTGTCAATTTAAAGAAGTAGTCCAGTTACACATTTGTGGGCTTATAACGTGGCTTCTGAATGTCCTAGAGAGATCAGGTTTGTTTTAGTATACTCCAATCAACAGCCCCTACAACCACAAAAAGGAATGGAGTCATTAGCACTTATGGTTTTTAAATGGCACCCAGAATTATGTTGCACGAAGCACAATTTCACATGATTCTGGGTCCATTTGTGTGAAAACAAGGTCCAATCAGGCTGAAACGTTACAGGAAGTTAGAATCTATTGAGTTGTAAGTGATCTGAATGTTTCATGATGATAGCACTTTCCTAAGGGGATCAAACCATGTCCCAAAGGTCACCGGATCTGGTGTCAATTTAAAGAAGTAGTCCAGTTACACATTTGTGGGCTTATAACTTGGCTTCTGAATGTCCTAGAGAGATCAGGTTTGTTTTAATGTACTCCAATCAACAGCCCCTACAACCACAAAAAGGAATGGAGTCATTAGCATTTATGGTTTGTAAATGGCACCCAGAATTATGTTGCACGAAGCACAATTTCACATCATTCTGGGTTCATTTGTGTGAAAACAAGGTCCAATCAGGCTGAAACGTTACAGGAAGGTAGAATCTATTGAGTTGTAAGTGATCTGAACATTTCATGATGATAGCGCTTTCCTAAGGGGATCAAACCATGTCCCAAAGGTCACCGGATCTGGTGTCAATTTAAAGAAGTAGTCCAGTTACACATTTGTGGGCTTATAACTTGGCTTCTGAATGTCCTAGAGAGATCAGGTTTGTTTTAGTGTACTCCAATCAACAGCCCCTACAACCACAAAAGGAATGGAGTCATTAGCCTTATGGTTTGTAAATGGCACCCAGAATTATGTTGCACGAAGCACAATTTCACATCATTCTGGGTCCATTTGTGTGAAAACAAGGTCCAATCAGGCTGAAACATTACAAGAAGGTAGAATCTATTGAGTTGTAAGTGATCTGAATGTTTCATGATGATAGCACTTTCCTAAGGGGGTCAAACCATGTCCCAAAGGTCACCGGATCTGGTGTCAATTTAAAGAAGTAGTCCAGTTACACATTTGTGGGCTTAAAACTTGGCTTCTGAATGTCCTAGAGCGATCAGGTTTGCTTTAGTGTACTCCAATCAACAGCCCCTACAACCACAAAAAGGAATGGAGACATTAGCACTTATGGTTTTTTAAATGGCACCAAGAATTATGTTGCACGAAGCACAATTTCACATCATTCTGGGTTCATTTGTGTGAAAACAAGGTCCAATCAAGCTGAAACGTTACAGGAAGGTAGAATCTACTGAGTTGTAAGTGATCTGAACGTTTCAGGATGATAGCACTTTCCTAAGGGGGTCAAACCATGTCCCAAAGATCACCGGATCTGGTGTCAATTTAAAGAAGTAGTCCAGTTACACATTTGTGGGCTTATAACTTGGCTTCTGAATGTCCTAGAGATATCAGGTTTGTTTTAGTGTACTCTAATCAACAGCCCCTACAACCACAAAAAGGAATGGAGTCATTAGCACTTATGGTTTGTAAATGGCACCCAGAATTCTGTTGCACGAAGCACAATTTCACATCATTCTGGGTCCATTTGTGTGAAAACAAGGTCCAATCAGGCTGAAACGCGACAAGAAGGTAGAATCTATTGAGTTGTAAGTGATCTGAACATTTCAAGATGATCGCACATTCCTATAGGGGGTAAAACCATGTCCCAAAGGTCACCGGGCCTGGTGTCACTTTAAAGAAGTAGTCCAGTTACACCTTTGTGGGCTTATAACTTGGCTTCTGAATGTCCTAGAGAGGTTAGGTGTGTTTTAGTGTACTCCAATCAACAGCCCCTACAACCACAAAAAGGAATGGAGTCATTAGCACTTATGGTTTGTAAATGGCACCCAGAATTATGTTGCACGAAGCACAATTTCACATCATTCTGGGTCCATTTGTGTGAAAACAAGGTCCAATCAGGCTGAAACGTTACAGGAAGGTAGAATCTATTTAGTTGTAAGTGATCTGAACGTTTCATGATGGTAGCACTTTCCTAAGGGGGTCAAACCATGTCCCAAAGGTCACCGGGCCTGGTGTCACTTTAAAGAAGTAGTCCAGTTACACATTCGTGGGCTTATAACTTGGCTTCTGAATATCCTAGAGAGATCAGGTTTGTTTTAATGTACTCCAATCAACAGCCCCTAAAACCACAAAAAGGAATGGAGTCATTAGCATTTATGGTTTGTAAATGGCACCCAGAATTATGTTGCACGAAGCACAATTTCACATCATTCTGGGTCCATTTGTGTGAAAACAAGGTCCAATCAGGCTGAAACGTTACAGGAAGGTAGAATCTATTTAGTTGTAAGTGATCTGAACGTTTCATGATGATAGAGCTTTCCTAAGGGGATCAAACCATGTCCCAAAGGTCACCGGATCTGGTGTCAATTTAAAGAAGTAGTCCAGTTACACATTTGTGGGCTTATAACTTGGCTTCTGAATGTCCTAGAGAGATCAGGTTTGTTTTAATGTACTCCAATCAACAGCCCCTACAACCACAAAAAGGAATGGAGATATTAGCACTTATGGTTTGTAAATGGCACCCAGAATTATGTTGCACGAAGCACAATTTCACATCATTCTGGGTTCATTTGTGTGAAAACAAGGTCCAATCAGGCTGAAACGTTACAGGAAGGTAGAATATATTGAGTTGCAAGTGATCTGAACGTTTCATGATGATAGCACTTTCCTAAGGGGGTCAAACCATGTCCCAAAAGTCACCGGATCTGTTGTCAATTTAAAGAAGTAGTCCAGTTACACATTTGTGGGCTTATAACTTGGCTTCTGAATGTCCTAGAGAGATCAGATTTGTTTAGTGTACTCCAATCAACAGCCCCTGCAACCACAAAAAGGAATGGAGTCATTAGCACTTATGGTTTGTAAATGGCACCCAGAATTATGTTGCACGAAGCACAATTTCACATCATTCTGGGTCCATTTGTGTGAAAACAAGGTCCAATCAGGCTGAAACGCTACAAGAAGGTAGAATCTATTGAGTTGTAAGTGATCTGAACATTTCAAGATGATCGCACATTCCTATAGGGGGTAAAACCATGTCCCAAAGGTCACCGGGCCTGGTGTCACTTTAAAGTAGAAGTCCAGTTACACCTTTTGGGCTTATAACTTGGCTTCTGAATGTCCTAGAGAGGTTAGTTTGTTTTAGTGTAGTCAAATCAACAGCCCCTAAAACCACAAAAAGGAATGGAGTCATTAGCACTTATGGTTTGTAAATGGCACCCAGAATTATGTTGCACGAAGCACAATTTCACATCATTCTGGGTTCATTTGTGTGAAAACAAGGTCCAATCAGGCTGAAACGTTACAGGAAGGTAGAATCTATTGAGTTGTAAGTGATCTGAACGTTTCATGATGATAGCACTTTCCTAAGGGGGTCAAACCATGTCCCAAAGGTCACCGGATCTGGTGTCAATTTAAAGAAGTAGTCCAGTTACACATTTGTGGGCTTATAACTTGGCTTCTGAATGTCCTAGAGAGATCAGGTTTGTTTTAGTGTACTCCAATCAACAGCCCCTACAACCACAAAAAGGAATGGAGTCATTAGCACTTATGGTTCTTAAATGGCACCCAGAATTATGTTGCACGAAGCACAATTTCACATCATTCTGGGTCCATTTGTGTGAAAACAAGGTCCAATCAGGCTGAAACGTTACAGGAAGGTAGAATCTATTGAGTTGTAAGTGATCTGAACGTTTCAAGATGATCGCACATTCCCTATAGGGGGTAAAACCATGTCCCAAAGGTCACCGGGCCTGGTGTCACTTTAAAGAAGTAGTCCAGTTACATCTTTGTAGGCTTATAACTTGGCTTCTGAATGTCCTAGAGAGATCAGGTTGGTTTTAATGTACTCCAATCAACAGCCCCTACAACCACAAAAAGGAATGGAGACATTAGCACTTATGGTTTTTAAATGGCACCCAGAATTATGTTGCACGAAGCACAATTTCACATCATTCTGGGTTCATTTGTGTGAAAACAAGGTCCAATCAGGCAGAAACGTTACAGGAAGGTAGAATCTATTGAGTTGTAAGTGATCTGAACGTTTCATGATGATAGCACTTTCCTAAGGGGGTCAAACCATGTCGCAAAGGTCACCGGATCTGGTGTCACTTTAAAGAATTAGTCCAGTTACACATTTGTGGGCTTATAACTTGGCTTCTGAATGTCCTAGAGAGATCAGGTTTGTTTTAGTGTACTCCAATCAACAGCCCCTACAACCACAAAAAGGAATGGAGACATTAGCACTTATGGTTTGTAAATGGCACCCAGAATTATGTTGTACGAAGCACAATTTCACATCATTCTGGGTCCATTTGTGTGAAAACAAGGTCCAATCAGGCTGAAACGTTACAAGAAGGTAGAATCTATTGAGTTGTAAGTGATCTGAACGTTTCATGATGATAGCACTTTCCTAAGGGGGTCAAACCATGTCCCAAAGGTCACCGGATCTGGTGTCAATTTAAAGTAGTCCAGTTAAACATTTGTGGGCTTATAACTTGGCTTCTGAATGTCCTAGAGAGATCAGGTTTGTTTTAGTGTACTCCAATCAACAGCCCCTACAACCACAAAAAGGAATGGAGTCATTAGCACTTATGGTTTGTAAATGGCACCCAGAATTATGTTGCACGAAGCACAATTTCACTTCATTCTGGGTCCATTTGTGTAAAAACAAGGTCCAATCAGGCTGAAACGCTATAAGAAGGTAGAATCTATTGAGTTGTAAGTGATCTGAACGTTTCAAGATGATCGCACATTCCTATAGGGGGTAAAACCATGTCCCAAAGGTCACCGGGCCTGGTGTCACTTTAAAGAAGTAGTCCAGTTACATCTTTGTGGGCTTATAACTTGGCTTCTGAATGTCCTAGAGAGGTTAGGTTTGTTTTAGTGTACTCCAATCAACAGCCCCTACAACCACAAAAAGGAATGGAGTCATTAGCACTTATGGTTTGTAAATGGCACCCAGAATTATGTTGCACGAAGCACAATTTCACATCATTCTGGGTTAATTTGTGTGAAAACAAGGTCCAGTCAGGCTGAAACGTTACAAGAAGGTAGAATCTATTGAGTTGTAAGTGATCTGAACGTTTCATGATGATCGCACATTCCTATAGGGGGTCAAACCATGTCCCAAAGGTCACCGGGCCTGGTGTCACTTTAAAGAAGTAGTCCAGTTACACATTTGTGGGCTTATAACTTGGCTTCTGAATGTCCTGGAGAGATCAGGTTTGTTTTAGTGTACTCCAATCAACAGCTCCTACAACCACAAAAAGGAATGGAGTCATTAGCACTTATGGTTTGTTAAAGGCACCCAGAATTATGTTGCACGAAGCACAATTTCACACCATTCTGGGTCCATTTGTGTGAAAACAAGGTCCAATCAGGCTGAAACGTTACAAGAAGGTAGAATCTATTGAGTTGTAAGTGATCTGAATGTTTCATGATGATAGCACTTTCCTAAGGGGGTCAAACCATGTCCCAAAGGTCACCGGATCTGGTGTCAATTTAAAGAAGTAGTACAGTTACACATTTGTGGGCTTATAACTTGGCTTCTGAATGTCCTAGAGAGATCAGGTTTGTTTTAGTGTACTCCAATCAACAGCCCCTACAACCACAAAAAGGAATGGAGTCATTAGCACTTATGGTTTGTAAATGGCACCCAGAATTATGTTGCACGAAGCACACTTTCACTTCATTCTGGGTTCATTTGTGTGAAAACAAGGTCCAATCAGGCTGAAACGTTACAGGAAGTTAGAATCTATTGAGTTGTAAGTGATCTGAACGTTTCATGATGATAGCACTTTCCTAAGGGGGTCAAACCATGTCCCAAAGGTCACCAGATCTGGTGTCAATTTAAAGAAGTAGTCCAGTTACACATTTGTGGGCTTATAACGTGGCTTCTGAATGTCCTAGAGAGATCAGGTTTGTTTTAGTATACTCCAATCAACAGCCCCTACAACCACAAAAAGGAATGGAGTCATTAGCACTTATGGTTTTTAAATGGCACCCAGAATTATGTTGCACGAAGCACAATTTCACATGATTCTGGGTCCATTTGTGTGAAAACAAGGTCCAATCAGGCTGAAACGTTACAGGAAGTTAGAATCTATTGAGTTGTAAGTGATCTGAATGTTTCATGATGATAGCACTTTCCTAAGGGGATCAAACCATGTCCCAAAGGTCACCGGATCTGGTGTCAATTTAAAGAAGTAGTCCAGTTACACATTTGTGGGCTTATAACTTGGCTTCTGAATGTCCTAGAGAGATCAGGTTTGTTTTAATGTACTCCAATCAACAGCCCCTACAACCACAAAAAGGAATGGAGTCATTAGCATTTATGGTTTGTAAATGGCACCCAGAATTATGTTGCACGAAGCACAATTTCACATCATTCTGGGTCCATTTGTGTGAAAACAAGGTCCAATCAGGCTGAAACGTTACAAGAAGGTAGAATCTATTGAGTTGTAAGTGATCTGAATGTTTCATGATGATAGCACTTTCCTAAGGGGGTCAAACCATGTCCCAAAGGTCACCGGATCTGGTGTCAATTTAAAGAAGTAGTACAGTTACACATTTGTGGGCTTATAACTTGGCTTCTGAATGTCCTAGAGAGATCAGGTTTGTTTTAGTGTACTCCAATCAACAGCCCCTACAACCACAAAAAGGAATGGAGTCATTAGCACTTATGGTTTGTAAATGGCACCCAGAATTATGTTGCACGAAGCACACTTTCACTTCATTCTGGGTTCATTTGTGTGAAAACAAGGTCCAATCAGGCTGAAACGTTACAGGAAGTTAGAATCTATTGAGTTGTAAGTGATCTGAACGTTTCATGATGATAGCACTTTCCTAAGGGGGTCAAACCATGTCCCAAAGGTCACCAGATCTGGTGTCAATTTAAAGAAGTAGTCCAGTTACACATTTGTGGGCTTATAACGTGGCTTCTGAATGTCCTAGAGAGATCAGGTTTGTTTTAGTATACTCCAATCAACAGCCCCTACAACCACAAAAAGGAATGGAGTCATTAGCACTTATGGTTTTTAAATGGCACCCAGAATTATGTTGCACGAAGCACAATTTCACATGATTCTGGGTCCATTTGTGTGAAAACAAGGTCCAATCAGGCTGAAACGTTACAGGAAGTTAGAATCTATTGAGTTGTAAGTGATCTGAATGTTTCATGATGATAGCACTTTCCTAAGGGGATCAAACCATGTCCCAAAGGTCACCGGATCTGGTGTCAATTTAAAGAAGTAGTCCAGTTACACATTTGTGGGCTTATAACTTGGCTTCTGAATGTCCTAGAGAGATCAGGTTTGTTTTAATGTACTCCAATCAACAGCCCCTACAACCACAAAAAGGAATGGAGTCATTAGCATTTATGGTTTGTAAATGGCACCCAGAATTATGTTGCACGAAGCACAATTTCACATCATTCTGGGTTCATTTGTGTGAAAACAAGGTCCAATCAGGCTGAAACGTTACAGGAAGGTAGAATCTATTGAGTTGTAAGTGATCTGAACATTTCATGATGATAGCGCTTTCCTAAGGGGATCAAACCATGTCCCAAAGGTCACCGGATCTGGTGTCAATTTAAAGAAGTAGTCCAGTTACACATTTGTGGGCTTATAACTTGGCTTCTGAATGTCCTAGAGAGATCAGGTTTGTTTTAGTGTACTCCAATCAACAGCCCCTACAACCACAAAAGGAATGGAGTCATTAGCCTTATGGTTTGTAAATGGCACCCAGAATTATGTTGCACGAAGCACAATTTCACATCATTCTGGGTCCATTTGTGTGAAAACAAGGTCCAATCAGGCTGAAACATTACAAGAAGGTAGAATCTATTGAGTTGTAAGTGATCTGAATGTTTCATGATGATAGCACTTTCCTAAGGGGGTCAAACCATGTCCCAAAGGTCACCGGATCTGGTGTCAATTTAAAGAAGTAGTCCAGTTACACATTTGTGGGCTTATAACTTGGCTTCTGAATGTCCTAGAGATATCAGGTTTGTTTTAGTGTACTCCAATCAACAGCCCCTACAACCACAAAAAGGAATGGAGTCATTAGCACTTATGGTTTGTAAATGGCACCCAGAATACTGTTGCACGAAGCACAATTTCACATCATTCTGGGTCCATTTGTGTGAAAACAAGGTCCAATCAGGCTGAAACGCGACAAGAAGGTAGAATCTATTGAGTTGTAAGTGATCTGAACATTTCAAGATGATCGCACATTCCTATAGGGGGTAAAACCATGTCCCAAAGGTCACCGGGCCTGGTGTCACTTTAAAGAAGTAGTCCAGTTACACCTTTGTGGGCTTATAACTTGGCTTCTGAATGTCCTAGAGAGGTTAGGTGTGTTTTAGTGTACTCCAATCAACAGCCCCTACAACCACAAAAAGGAATGGAGTCATTAGCACTTATGGTTTGTAAATGGCACCCAGAATTATGTTGCACGAAGCACAATTTCACATCATTCTGGGTCCATTTGTGTGAAAACAAGGTCCAATCAGGCTGAAACGTTACAGGAAGGTAGAATCTATTTAGTTGTAAGTGATCTGAACGTTTCATGATGATAGCGCTTTCCTAAGGGGATCAAACCATGTCCCAAAGGTCACCGGATCTGGTGTCAATTTAAAGAAGTAGTCCAGTTACACCATTGTGGGCTTATAACTTGGCTTCTGAATGTCCTAGAGAGGTCAGGTTTGTTTTAGTGTACTCCAATCAACAGCCCCTACAACCACAAAAAGGAATGGAGTCATTATCACTTATGGTTTGTAAATGGCACCCAGAATTATGTTGCACGAAGCACAATTTCACATCATTCTGGGTTCATTTGTGTGAAAACAAGGTCCAATCAGGCTGACACCTTACAGGAAGGTAGAATCTATTGAGTTGTAAGTGATCTGAACGTTTCATGATGATAGCACTTTCCTAAGGGGGTCTAACCATGTCCCAAAGGTCACCGGATCTGGTGTCAATTTAAAGAAGTAGTCCAGTTACTCATTTGTGGGCTTATAACTTGGCTTCTGAATGTCCTAGAGCGATCAGGTTTGCTTTAGTGTACTCCAATCAACATACCCTACAACCACAAAAAGGAATGGAGTCATTAGCACTTATGGTTTTTAAATGGCACCCAGAATTATGTTGCACGAAGCACAATTTCACATCATTCTGGGTTCATTTGTGTGAAAACAAGGTCCAATCAGGCTGAAACGTTACAGGAAGGTAGAATCTATTGAGTTGTAAGTGATCTGAACGTTTCATGATGATAGCACTTTCCTAAGGGGGTCAATCCATGTCGCAAAGGTCACCGGATCTGGTGTCAATTTAAAGTAGTCCAGTTACACATTTGTGGGCTTATAACTTGGCTTCTGAATGTCCTAGAGATGTCAGGTTTGTTTTAATGTACTCCAATCAACAGCCCCTACAACCACAAAAAGGAATGGAGTCATTAGCACTTATGGTATGTAAATGGCACCCAGAATTATGTTGCACGAAGCACAATTTCACATCATTCTGGGTTCATTTGTGTGAAAACAAGGTCCAATCAGGCTTAAACGTTACAGGAAGGTAGAATCTATTGAGTTGTAAGTGATCTGAACATTTCATGATGATAGCGCTTTCCTAAGGGGGTCAAACCATGTCCCAAAGGTCACCGGATCTGGTGTTAATTTAAAGAAGTAGTCATGTTACACATTTGTGGGCTTATAACTTGGCTTCTGAATATCCTAGAGAGATCAGGTTTGTTTTAATGTACTCCAATCAAGAGACCCTACAAACACAAAAAGGAATGGAGTCATTAGCACTTATGGTTTGTAAATGGCACCCAGAATTATGTTGCACGATGCACAATTTCACATCATTCTGGGTCCATTTGTGTGAAAACAAGGTCCAATCAGGCTGAAACGCTACAAGAAGGTAGAATCTATTGAGTTGTAAGTGATCTGAACGTTTCAAGATGATCGCACATTCCTATAGGGGGTAAAACCATTTCCCAAAGGTCACCAGGCCTGGTGTCACTTTAAAGAACTAGTCCAGTTACACCTTTGTGGGCTTATAACATGGCTTCTGAATGTCCTAGAGAGATCAGGTTTGTTTTAATGTACTCCAATCAACAGCCCCTACAACCACAAAAAGGAATGGAGATATTAGCACTTATGGTTTGTAAATGGCACCCAGAATTATGTTGCACGAAGCACAATTTCACATAATTCTGGGTTCATTTGTGTGAAAACAAGGTCCAATCAGGCTGAAACGTTACAGGAAGGTAGAATCTACTGAGTTGTAAGTGATCTGAACGTTTCATGATGATAGCACTTTCCTAAGGGGGTCAAACCATGTCCCAAAGGTCACCGGATCTGGTGTCAATTTAAAGAAGTAGTCCAGTTACACATTTGTGGGCTTAAAACTTGGCTTCTGAATGTCCTAGAGCGATCAGGTTTGCTTTAGTGTACTCCAATCAACAGCCCCTACAACCACAAAAAGGAATGGAGACATTAGCACTTATGGTTTTTTAAATGGCACCCAGAATTATGTTGCACGAAGCACAATTTCACATCATTCTGGGTTCATTTGTGTGAAAACAAGGTCCAATCAGGCTGAAACGTTACAGGAAGGTAGAATCTACTGAGTTGTAAGTGATCTGAACGTTTCATGATGATAGCACTTTCCTAAGGGGGTCAAACCATGTCCCAAAGATCACCAGATCTGGTGTCAATTTAAAGAAGTAGTCCAGTTACACATTTGTGGGCTTATAACTTGGCTTCTGAATGTCCTAGAGAGATCAGGTTTGTTTTAGTGTACTCCAATCAACAGCCCCTACAACCACAAAAAGGAATGGAGTCATTAGCACTTATGGTTTGTAAATGGCACCCAGAATTCTGTTGCACGAAGCACAATTTCACATCATTCTGGGTCCATTTGTGTGAAAACAAGGTCCAATCAGGCTGAAACGCGACAAGAAGGTAGAATCTATTGAGTTGTAAGTGATCTGAACATTTCAAGATGATCGCACATTCCTATAGGGGGTAAAACCATGTCCCAAAGGTCACCGGGCCTGGTGTCACTTTAAAGAAGTAGTCCAGTTACACCTTTGTGGGCTTATAACTTGGCTTCTGAATGTCCTAGAGAGGTTAGGTGTGTTTTAGTGTACTCCAATCAACAGCCCCTACAACCACAAAAAGGAATGGAGTCATTAGCACTTATGGTTTGTAAATGGCACCCAGAATTATGTTGCACGAAGCACAATTTCACATCATTCTGGGTCCATTTGTGTGAAAACAAGGTCCAATCAGGCTGAAACGTTACAGGAAGGTAGAATCTATTTAGTTGTAAGTGATCTGAACGTTTCATGATGATAGCGCTTTCCTAAGGGGATCAAACCATGTCCCAAAGGTCACCGGATCTGGTGTCAATTTAAAGAAGTAGTCCGGTTACACATTTGTGGGCTTATAACTTGGCTTCTGAATGTC
This sequence comes from Nothobranchius furzeri, assembly GCF_043380555.1. Classification (NCBI taxonomy): domain Eukaryota; kingdom Metazoa; phylum Chordata; class Actinopteri; order Cyprinodontiformes; family Nothobranchiidae; genus Nothobranchius; species Nothobranchius furzeri. Next base: position 15,086,358 of record NC_091756.1, read on the forward strand.
CTAGAGAGATCAGGTTTGTTTTAGTGTACTCCAATCAACAGCCCCTACAACCACAAAAGGAATGGAGTCATTAGCACTTATGGTTTGTAAATGGCACCCAGAATTATGTTGCACGAAGCACAATTTCACATAATTCTGGGTTCATTTGTGTGAAAACAAGGTCCAATCAGGCTGACACCTTACAGGAAGGTAGAATCTATTGAGTTGTAAGTGATCTGAACGTTTCATGATGATAGCACTTTCCTAAGGGGGTCTAACAATGTCCCAAAGGTCACCGGATCTGGTGTCAATTTAAAGAAGTAGTCCAGTTACTCATTTGTGGGCTTATAACTTGGCTTCTGAATGTCCTAGAGCGATCAGGTTTGCTTTAGTGTACTCCAATCAACATACCCTACAACCACAAAAAGGAATGGAGTCATTAGCACTTATGGTTTTTAAATGGCACCCAGAATTATGTTGCACGAAGCACAATTTCACATCATTCTGGGTTCATTTGTGTGAAAACAAGGTCCAATCAGGCTGAAACGTTACAGGAAGGTAGAATCTATTGAGTTGTAAGTGATCTGAACGTTTCATGATGATAGCACTTTCCTAAGGGGGTCAATCCATGTCGCAAAGGTCACCGGATCTGGTGTCAATTTAAAGTAGTCCAGTTACACATTTGTGGGCTTATAACTTGGCTTCTGAATGTCCTAGAGATGTCAGGTTTGTTTTAATGTACTCCAATCAACAGCCCCTACAACCACAAAAAGGAATGGAGTCATTAGCACTTATGGTATGTAAATGGCACCCAGAATTATGTTGCACGAAGCACAATTTCACATCATTCTGGGTTCATTTGTGTGAAAACAAGGTCCAATCAGGCTGAAACGTTACAGGAAGGTAGAATCTATTGAGTTGTAAGTGATCTGAACGTTTCATGATGATAGCGCTTTCCTAAGGGGGTCAAACCATGTCCCAAAGGTCACCGGATCTGGTGTTAATTTAAAGAAGTAGTCCAGTTACACATTTGTGGGCTTATAACTTGGCTTCTGAATGTCCTAGAGAGATCAGGTTTGTTTTAATGTACTCCAATCAAGAGACCCTACAAACACAAAAAGGAATGGAGTCATTAGCACTTATGGTTTGTAAATGGCACCCAGAATTATGTTGCACGATGCACAATTTCACATCATTCTGGGTCCATTTGTGTGAAAACAAGGTCCAATCAGGCTGAAACGCTACAAGAAGGTAGAATCTATTGAGTTGTAAGTGATCTGAACGTTTCAAGATGATCGCACATTCCTATAGGGGGTAAAACCATTTCCCAAAGGTCACCAGGCCTGGTGTCACTTTAAAGAAGTAAACCAGTTACACCTTTGTGGGCTTATAACATGGCTTCTGAATGTCCTAGAGAGATCAGGTTTGTTTTAATGTACTCCAATCAACAGCCCCTACAACCACAAAAAGGAATGGAGATATTAGCACTTATGGTTTATAAATGGCACCCAGAATTATGTTGCACGAAGCACAATTTCACATCATTCTGGGTTCATTTGTGTGAAAACAAGGTCCAATCAGGCTGAAACGTTACAGGAAGGTAGAATCTACTGAGTTGTAAGTGATCTGAACGTTTCATGATGATAGCACTTTCCTAATGGGGTCAAACAATGTCCCAAAGGTCACCGGATCTGGTGTTAATTTAAAGAAGCAGTCCAGTTACACATTTGTGGGCTTATAACATGGCTTCTGAATGTCCTAGAGAGATCAGGTTTGTTTTAATGTACTCCAATCAACAGCCCCTACAACCACAAAAAGGAATGGAGATATTAGCACTTATGGTTTGTAAATGGCACCCAGAATTATGTTGCACGAAGCACAATTTCACATCATTCTGGGTTCATTTGTGTGAAAACAAGGTCCAATCAGGCTGAAACGTTACAGGAAGGTAGAATCTACTGAGTTGTAAGTGATCTGAACGTTTCATGATGATAGCACTTTCCTAATGGGGTCAAACCATGTCCCAAAGGTCACCGGAACTGGTGTCAATTTAAAGAAGTAGTCCAGTTACACTTTTGTGGGCTTATAACTTGGCTTATGAATGTCCTAGAGAGATCAGGTTTGTTTTAGCATACTCCAATTAACAGCCCCCATTACCCCAAAAAGGAATGGAGTCATTAGCACTTATGGTTTTTAAATGGCACCCAGAATTATGTTGCACGAAGCACAATTTCACATCATTCTGGGTTCATTTGTGTGAAAACAAGGTTCAATTAGGCTGAAACGTTACAAGAAGGTAGAATCTATTGAGTTGTAAGTGATCTGAACGTTTCATGATGATCGCACATTCCTATAGGGGGTCAAACCATGTCCCAAAGGTCACCGGGCCTGGTGTCACTTTAAAGAAGTAGTCCAGTTACACCATTGTGGGCTTATAACTTGGCTTCTGAATGTCCTAGAGAGGTCAGGTTTGTTTTAGTGTACTCCAATCAACAGCCCCTACAACCACAAAAAGGAATGGAGTCATTAGCACTTATGTTTTGTAAATGGCACCCAGAATTATGTTGCACGAAGCACAATTTCACATCATTCTGGGTCCATTTGTGTGAAAACAAGGTCCAATCAGGCTGAAACGTTACAGGAAGGTAGAATCTATTGAGTTGTAAGTGATCTGAACGTTTCAAGATGATCGCACATTCCTATAGGGGGTAAAACCATGTCCCAAAGGTCACCGGGCCTGGTGTCACTTTAAAGAAGTAGTCCAGTTACATCTTTGTAGGCTTATAACTTGGCTTCTGAATGTCCTAGAGAGATCAGGTTTGTTTTAGTGTACTCCAATCAACAGCCCCTACAACCACAAAAAGGAATGGAGTCATTAGCACTTATGGTTTGTAAATGGCACCCAGAAATAAGTTGCACGAAGCACAATTTCACTTCATTCTGGGTCCATTTGTGTGAAAACAAGGTCCAATCAGGCTGAAACGCTATAAGAAGGTAGAATCTATTGAGTTGTAAGTGATCTGAACGTTTCAAGATGATCGCACATTCCTATAGGGGGTAAAACCATGTCCCAAAGGTCACCGGGCCTGGTGTCACTTTAAAGAAGTAGTCCAGTTACATCTTTGTGGGCTTATAACTTGGCTTCTGAATGTCCTAGAGAGGTTAGGTTTGTTTTAGTGTACTCCAATCAACAGCCCCTACAACCACAAAAAGGAATGGAGTCATTAGCACTTATGGTTTGTAAATGGCACCCAGAATTATGTTGCACGAAGCACAATTTCACATCATTCTGGGTTAATTTGTGTGAAAACTAGGTCCAATCAGGCTGAAACGTTACAAGAAGGTAGAATCTATTGAGTTGTAAGTGATCTGAACGTTTCATGATGATCGCACATTCCTATAGGGGGTCAAACCATGTCCCAAAGGTCACCGGGCCTGGTGTCACTTTAAAGAAGTAGTCCAGTTACACATTTGTGGGCTTATAACTTGGCTTCTGAATGTCCTGGAGAGATCAGGTTTGTTTTAGTGTACTCCAATCAACAGCTCCTACAACCACAAAAAGGAATGGAGTCATTAGCACTTATGGTTTGTAAATGGCACCCAGAATTATGTTGCACGAAGCACACTTTCACATCTTTCTGGGTCCATTTGTGTGAAAACAAGGTCCAATCAGGCTGAAACGTTACAAGAAGGTAGAATCTATTGAGTTGTAAGTGATCTGAACGTTTCATGATGATAGCACTTTCCTAAGGGGGTCAAACCATGTCCCAAAGGTCACCGGATCTGGTGTCAATTTAAAGAAGTAGTACAGTTACACATTTGTGGGCTTATAACTTGGCTTCTGAATGTCCTAGAGAGATCAGGTTTGTTTTAGTGTACTCCAATCAACAGCCCCTACAACCACAAAAAGGAATGGAGTCATTAGCACTTATGGTTTGTAAATGGCACCCAGAATTATGTTGCACGAAGCACAATTTCACTTCGTTCTGGGTTCATTTGTGTGAAAACAAGGTCCAATCAGGCTGAAACGTTACAAGAAGGTAGAATCTATTGAGTTGTAAGTGATCTGAACGTTTCATGATGATCGCACATTCCTATAGGGGGTCAAACCATGTCCCAAAGGTCACCGGGCCTGGTGTCACTTTAAAGAAGTAGTCCAGTTACACATTTGTGGGCTTATAACTTGGCTTCTGAATATCCTAGAGAGGTCAGGTTTGTTTTAGAGTACTCCAGTTAACAGCCCCCATTACCCCAAAGAGGAATGGAGTCATTAGCACTTATGGTTTTTAAATGGCACCCAGAATTATGTTGCACGAAGCACAATTTCACTTCGTTCTGGGTTCATTTGTGTGAAAACAAGGTCCAATCAGGCTGAAACGTTACAAGAAGGTAGAATCTATTGAGTTGTAAGTGATCTGAACGTTTCATGATGATCGCACATTCCTATAGGGGGTAAAACCATGTCCCAAAGGTCACCGGGCCTGGTGTCACTTTAAAGAAGTAGTCCAGTTACACCTTTGTGGGCTTATAACTTGGCTTCTGAATGTCCTAGAGAGGTTAGGTTTGTTTTAGTGTACTCCAATCAACAGCCCCTACAACCACAAAAAGGAATGGAGTAATTAGCACTTATGGTTTGTAAATGGCCCCCAGAATTATGTTGCACGAAGCACAATTTCACATCATTCTGGGTCCATTTGTGTGAAAACAAGGTCCAATCAGGCTGAAACGTTACAAGAAGGTAGAATCTATTGAGTTGTAAGTGATCTGAACGTTTCATGATGATAGCACTTTCCTAAGGGGGTCAAACCATGTCCCAAAGGTCACCGGATCTGGTGTCAAATTAAAGAAGTAGTCCAGTTACACATTTGTGGGCTTATAACGTGGCTTCTGAATGTCCTAGAGAGATCAGGTTTGTTTTAGTATACTCCAATCAACAGCCCCTACAACCACAAAAAGGAATGGAGTCATTAGCACTTATGGTTTTTAAATGGCACCCAGAATTATGTTGCACGAAGCACAATTTCACATGATTCTGGGTCCATTTGTGTGAAAACAAGGTCCAATCAGGCTGAAACGTTACAGGAAGTTAGAATCTATTGAGTTGTAAGTGATCTGAATGTTTCATGATGATAGCACTTTCCTAAGGGGATCAAACCATGTCCCAAAGGTCACCGGATCTGGTGTCAATTTAAAGAAGTAGTCCAGTTACACATTTGTGGGCTTATAACTTGGCTTCTGAATGTCCTAGAGAGATCAGGTTTGTTTTAATGTACTCCAATCAACAGCCCCTACAACCACAAAAAGGAATGGAGTCATTAGCATTTATGGTTTGTAAATGGCACCCAGAATTATGTTGCACGAAGCACAATTTCACATCATTCTGGGTTCATTTGTGTGAAAACAAGGTCCAATCAGGCTGAAACGTTACAGGAAGGTAGAATCTATTTAGTTGTAAGTGATCTGAACGTTTCATGATGATAGGGCTTTCCTAAGGGGATCAAACCATGTCCCAAAGGTCACCGGATCTGGTGTCAATTTAAAGAAGTAGTCCAGTTACACATTTGTGGGCTTATAACTTGGCTTCTGAATGTCCTAGAGAGATCAGGTTTGTTTTAGTGTACTCCAATCAACAGCCCCTACAACCACAAAAGGAATGGAGTCATTAGCCTTATGGTTTGTAAATGGCACCCAGAATTATGTTGCACGAAGCACAATTTCACATCATTCTGGGTCCATTTGTGTGAAAACAAGGTCCAATCAGGCTGAAACATTACAAGAAGGTAGAATCTATTGAGTTGTAAGTGATCTGAATGTTTCATGATGATAGCACTTTCCTAAGGGGGTCAAACCATGTCCCAAAGGTCACCGGATCTGGTGTCAATTTAAAGAAGTAGTCCAGTTACACATTTGTGGGCTTAAAACTTGGCTTCTGAATGTCCTAGAGCGATCAGGTTTGCTTTAGTGTACTCCAATCAACAGCCCCTACAACCACAAAAAGGAATGGAGACATTACCCCTTATGGTTTTTTAAATGGCACCCAGAATTATGTTGCACGAAGCACAATTTCACATCATTCTGGGTTCATTTGTGTGAAAACAAGGTCCAATCAGGCTGAAACGTTACAGGAAGGTAGAATCTACTGAGTTGTAAGTGATCTGAACGTGTCATGATGATAGCACTTTCCTAAGGGGGTCAAACCATGTCCCAAAGATCACCGGATCTGGTGTCAATTTAAAGAAGTAGTCCAGTTACACATTTGTGGGCTTATAACTTGGCTTCTGAATGTCCTAGAGAGATCAGGTTTGTTTTAGTGTACTCCAATCAACAGCCCCTACAACCACAAAAAGGAATGGAGTCATTAGCACTTATGGTTTGTAAATGGCACCCAGAATTATGTTGCACGAAGCACAATTTCACATCATTCTGGGTCCATTTGTGTGAAAACAAGGTCCAATCAGGCTGAAACGCTACAAGAAGGTAGAATCTATTGAGTTGTAAGTGATCTGAACATTTCAAGATGATCGCACATTCCTATAGGGGGTAAAACCATGTCCCAAAGGTCACCGGGCCTGGTGTCACTTTAAAGAAGTAGTCCAGTTACACCTTTGTGGGCTTATAACTTGGCTTCTGAATGTCCTAGAGAGGTTAGGTGTGTTTTAGTGTACTCCAATCAACAGCCCCTACAACCACAAAAAGGAATGGAGTCATTAGCACTTATGGTTTGTAAATGGCACCCAGAATTATGTTGCACAAAGCACAATTTCACATCATTCTGGGTCCATTTGTGTGAAAACAAGGTCCAATCAGGCTGAAACGTTACAGGAAGGTAGAATCTATTTAGTTGTTAGTGATCTGAACGTTTCATGATGATAGCGCTTTCCTAAGGGGATCAAACCATGTCCCAAAGGTCACCGGATCTGGTGTCAATTTAAAGAAGTAGTCCAGTTACACATTTGTGGGCTTATAACTTGGCTTCTGAATGTCCTAGAGAGATCAGGTTTGTTTTAGTGTACTCCAATCAACAGCCCCTACAACCACAAAAGGAATGGAGTCATTAGCACTTATGGTTTGTAAATGGCACCCAGAATTATGTTGCACGAAGCACAATTTCACATCATTCTGGGTCCATTTGTGTGAAAACAAGGTTCAATCAGGCTGAAACGTTACAAGAAGGTAGAATCTATTGAGTTGTAAGTGATCTGAACGTTTCATGATGATCGCACATTCCTATAGGGGGTCAAACCATGTCCCAAAGGTCACCGGGCCTGGTGTCACTTTAAAGAAGTAGTCCAGTTACACCATTGTGGGCTTATAACTTGGCTTCTGAATGTCCTAGAGAGGTCAGGTTTGTTTTAGTGTACTCCAATCAACAGCCCCAACAACCACAAAAAGGAATGGAGTCATTAGCACTTATGGATTGTAAATGGCACCCAGAATTATGTTGCACGAAGCACAATTTCACATCATTCTGGGTTCATTTGTGTGAAAACAAGGTCCAATCAGGCTGACACCTTACAGGAAGGTAGAATCTATTGAGTTGTAAGTGATCTGAACGTTTCATGATGATAGCACTTTCCTAAGGGGGTCTAACCATGTCCCAAAGGTCACCGGATCTGGTGTCAATTTAAAGAAGTAGTCCAGTTACTCATTTGTGGGCTTATAACTTGGCTTCTGAATGTCCTAGAGAGATCAGGGTTGTTTTAGTATACTCCAATCAACATACCCTACAACCACAAAAAGGAATGGAGTCATTAGCACTTATGGTTTTTAAATGGCACCCAGAATTATGTTGCACGAAGCACAATTTCACATCATTCTGGGTTCATTTGTGTGAAAACAAGGTCCAATCAGGCTGAAACGTTACAGGAAGGTAGAATCTATTGAGTTGTAAGTGATCTGAACGTTTCATGATGATAGCACTTTCCTAAGGGGGTCAAACCATGTCCCAAAGGTCACCGGGCCTGGTGTCACTTTAAAGAAGTAGTCCAGTTACTCCATTGTGGGCTTATAACTTGGCTTCTGAATGTCCTAGAGAGGTCAGGTTTGTTTTAGTGTACTCCAATCAACAGCCCCTACAACCACAAAAAGGAATGGAGTCATTAGCACTTATGGTTTGTAAATGGCACCCAGAATTATGTTGCACGAAGCACAATTTCACATCATTCTGGGTTCATTTGTGTGAAAACAAGGTCCAATCAGGCTGACACCTTACAGGAAGGTAGAATCTATTGAGTTGTAAGTGATCTGAACGTTTCATGATGATAGCACTTTCCTAAGGGGGTCTAACCATGTCCCAAAGGTCACCGGATCTGGTGTCAATTTAAAGTAGTCCAGTTACTCATTTGTGGGCTTATAACTTGGCTTCGGAATGTCCTAGAGAGATCAGGGTTGTTTTAGTATACTCCAATCAACATACCCTACAACCACAAAAAGGAATGGAGTCATTAGCGCTTATGGTTTTTAAATAGCACCCAGAATTATGTTGCACGAAGCACAATTTCACATCATTCTGGGTTCATTTGTGTGAAAACAAGGTCCAATCAGGCTGAAACGTTACAGGAAGGTAGAATCTATTGAGTTGTAAGTGATCTGAACGTTTCATGATGATAGCACTTTCCTAAGGGGGTCAAACCATGTCCCAAAGGTCACCGGATCTGGTGTCAATTTAAAGAAGTAGTCCAGTTACACATTTGTGGGCTTATAACTTGGCTTCTGAATGTCCTAGAGAGATCAGGTTTGTTTTAATGTACTCCAATCAAGAGACCCTACAAACACAAAAAGGAATGGAGTCATTAGCACTTATGGTTTGTAAATGGCACCCAGAATTATGTTGCACGATTCACAATTTCACATCATTCTGGGTCCATTTGTGTGAAAACAAGGTCCAATCAGGCTGAAACGCTACAAGAAGGTAGAATCTATTGAGTTGTAAGTGATCTGAACGTTTCAAGATGATCGCACATTCCTATAGGGGGTAAAACAATTTCCCAAAGGTCACCGGGCCTGGTGTCACTTTAAAGAAGTAGTCCAGTTACACCTTTGTGGGCTTATAACTTGGCTTCTGAATGTCCTAGAGAGATCAGGTTTGTTTTAATGTACTCCAATCAACAGCCCCTACAACCACAAAAAGGAATGGAGATATTAGCACTTATGGTTTGTAAATGGCACCCAGAATTATGTTGCACGAAGCACAATTTCACATCATTCTGGGTTCATTTGTGTGAAAACAATGTCCAATCTGGCTGAAACGTTACAGGAAGGTAGAATCTACTGAGTTGTAAGTGATCTGAACGTTTCATGATGATAGCACTTTCCTAATGGGGTCAAACCATGTCCCAAAGGTCACCGGATCTGGTGTTAATTTAAAGAAGCAGTCCAGTTACACATTTGTGGGCTTATAACATGGCTTCTGAATGTCCTAGAGAGATCAGGTTTGTATTAATGTACTCCAATCAACAGCCCCTACAACCACAAAAAGGAATGGAGATATTAGCACTTATGGTTTGTAAATGGCACCCAGAATTATGTTGCACGACGCACAATTTCACATCATTCTGGGTCCATTTGTGTGAAAACAAGGTCCAATCTGGCTGAAACGTTACAGGAAGGTAGAATCTACTGAGTTGTAAGTGATCTGAACGTTTCATGATGATAGCACTTTCCTAATGGGGTTAAACCATGTCCCAAAGGTCACCGGATCTGGTGTTAATTTAAAGAAGCAGTCCAGTTACACATTTGTGGGCTTATAACATGGCTTCTGAATGTCCTAGAGAGATGAGGTTTGTTTTAATGTACTCCAATCAACAGCCCCTACAACCAAAAACAGGAATGGAGATATTAGCACTTATGGTTTGTAAATGGCACCCAGAATTATGTTGCACGAAGCACAATTTCACGTCATTCTGGGTTCATTTTTGTGAAAACAAGGTCCAATCAGGCTGAAACGTTACAGGAAGGTAGAATCTACTGAGTTGTAACTGATCTGAACGTTTCATGATGATAGCACTTTCCTAATGGGGTAAAACCATGTCCCAAAGGTCACCGGAACTGGTGTCAATTTAAAGAAGTAGTCCAGTTACACATTTGTGGGCTTATAACTTGGCTTATGAATGTCCTAGAGAGATCAGGTTTGTTTTAGCATACTCCAATTAACAGCCCCCATTACCCCAAAAAGGAATGGAGTCATTAGCACTTATGGTTTTTAAATGGCACCCAGAATTATGTTGCACGAAGCACAATTTCACATCATTCTGGGTTCATTTGTGTGAAAACAAGGTTCAATCAGGCTGAAACGTTACAAGAAGGTAGAATCTATTGCGTTGTAAGTGATCTGAACGTTTCATGATGATCGCACATTCCTATAGGGGGTCAAACCATGTCCCAAAGGTCACCGGGCCTGGTGTCACTTTAAAGAAGTAGTCCAGTTACACCATTGTGGGCTTATAACTTGGCTTCTGAATGTCCTAGAGAGGTCAGGTTTGTTTTAGTGTACTCCAATCAACAGCCCCTACAACCACAAAAAGGAATGGAGTCATTAGCACTTATGGTTTGTAAATGGCACCCAGAATTATGTTGCACGAAGCACAATTTCACATCATTCTGGGTTCATTTGTGTGAAAACAAGGTCCAATCAGGCGGACACCTTACAGGAAGGTAGAATCTATTGAGTTGTAAGTGATCTGAACGTTTCAAGATGATCGCACATTCCCTATAGGGGGTAAAACCATGTCCCAAAGGTCACCGGGCCTGGTGTCACTTTAAAGAAGTAGTCCAGTTACATCTTTGTAGGCTTATAACTTGGCTTCTGAATGTCCTAGAGAGATCAGGTTTGTTTTAATGTACTCCAATCAAAGGCCCCTACAACCAGGTTTTTAAATGGCACTCAGAATTATGTTGCACGAAGCACAATTTCACATCATTCTGGGTTCATTTGTGTGAAAACAATGTCCAATCAGGCTGAAACGTTACAGGAAGGTAGAATCTATTGAGTTGTAAGTGATCTGAACGTTTCATGATGATAGCACTTTCCTAAGGGGGTCAAACCATGTCGCAAAGGTCACCGGATCTGGTGTCACTTTAAAGAATTAGTCCAGTTACACATTTGTGGGCTTATAACTTGGCGTCTGAATGTCCTAGAGAGATCAGGTTTGTTTTAGTGTACTCCAATCAACAGCCCCTACAACCACAAAAAGGAATGGAGTCATTAGCACTTATGGTTTGTAAATGGCACCCAGAATTATGTTGCACGAAGCACAATTTCACATCATTCTGGGTCCATTTGTGTGAAAACAAGGTCCAATCAGGCTGAAACGTTACAAGAAGGTAGAATCTATTGAGTTGTAAGTGATCTGAACGTTTCATGATGATAGCACTTTCCTAAGGGGGTCAAACCATGTCCCAAAGGTCACCGGATCTGGTGTCAATTTAAAGTAGTCCAGTTACACATTTGTGGGCTTATAACTTGGCTTCTGAATGTCCTAGAGAGATCAGGTTTGTTTTAGTGTACTCCAATCAACAGCCCCTACAACCACAAAAAGGAATGGAGTCATTAGCACTTATGGTTTGTAAATGGCACCCAGAATTATGTTGCACGAAGCACAATTTCACTTCATTCTGGGTCCATTTGTGTGAAAACAAGGTCCAATCAGGCTGAAACGCTATAAGAAGGTAGAATCTATTGAGTTGTAAGTGATCTGAACGTTTCAAGATGATCGCACATTCCTATAGGGGGTAAAACCATGTCCCAAAGGTCACCGGGCCTGGTGTCACTTTAAAGAAGTAGTCCAGTTACATCTTTGTGGGCTTATAACTTGGCTTCTGAATGTCCTAGAGAGGTTAGGTTTGTTTTAGTGTACTCCAATCAACAGCCCCTACAACCACAAAAAGGAATGGAGTCATTAGCACTTATGGTTTGTAAATGGCACCCAGAATTATGTTGCACGAAGCACAATTTCACATCATTCTGGGTTCATTTGTGTGAAAACGAGGTCCAGTCAGGCTGAAACGTTACAAGAAGGTAGAATCTATTGAGTTGTAAGTGATCTGAACGTTTCATGATGATCGCACATTCCTATAGGGGGTCAAACCATGTCCCAAAGGTCACCGGGCCTGGTGTCACTTTAAAGAAGTAGTCCAGTTACACATTTGTGGGCTTATAACTTGGCTTCTGAATGTCCTGGAGAGATCAGGTTTGTTTTAGTGTACTCCAATCAACAGCTCCTACAACCACAAAAAGGAATGGAGTCATTAGCACTTATGGTTTGTAAATGGCACCCAGAATTATGTTGCACGAAGCACAATTTCACACCATTCTGGGTCCATTTGTGTGAAAACAAGGTCCAATCAGGCTGAAACGTTACAAGAAGGTAGAATCTATTGAGTTGTAAGTGATCTGAACGTTTCATGATGATAGCACTTTCCTAAGGGGGTCAAACCATGTCCCAAAGGTCACCGGATCTGGTGTCAATTTAAAGAAGTAGTACAGTTACACATTTGTGGGCTTATAACTTGGCTTCTGAATGTCCTAGAGAGATCAGGTTTGTTTTAGTGTACTCCAATCAACAGCCCCTACAACCACAAAAAGGAATGGAGTCATTAGCACTTATGGTTTGTAAATGGCACCCAGAATTATGTTGCACGAAGCACAATTTCACTTCATTCTGGGTTCATTTGTGTGAAAACAAGGTCCAATCAGGCTGAAACGTTACAGGAAGGTAGAATCTATTGAGTTGTAAGTGATCTGAACGTTTCATGATGATAGCACTTTCCTAAGGGGGTCAAACCATGTCCCAAATGTCACCGGATCTGGTGTCAATTTAAAGTAGTAGTCCAGTTACACATTTGTGGGCTTATAACTTGGCTTCTGAATATCCTAGAGAGGTCAGGTTTGTTTTAGAGTACTCCAGTTAACAGCCCCCATTACCCCAAAGAGGAATGGAGTCATTAGCACTTATGGTTTTTAAATGGCACCCAGAATTATGTTGCACGAAGCACACTTTCACATCATTCTGGGTTCATATGTGTGAAAACAAGGTCCAATCAGGCTGAAACGTTACAGGAAGTTAGAATCTATTGAGTTGTAAGTGATCTGAACGTTTCATGATGATAGCACTTTCCTAAGGGGGTCAAACCATGTCCCAAAGGTCACCGGATCTGGTGTCAATTTAAAGAAGTAGTCCAGTTACACATTTGTGGGCTTATAACGTGGCTTCTGAATGTCCTAGAGAGATCAGGTTTGTTTTAGTATACTCCAATCAACAGCCCCTACAACCACAAAAAGGAATGGAGTCATTAGCACTTATGGTTTTTAAATGGCACCCAGAATTATGTTGCACGAAGCACAATTTCACATGATTCTGGGTCCATTTGTGTGAAAACAAGGTCCAATCAGAATGAAACGTTACAGGAAGTTAGAATCTATTGAGTTGTAAGTGATCTGAATGTTTCATGATGATAGCACTTTCCTAAGGGGATCAAACCATGTCCCAAATGTCACCGGATCTGGTGTCAATTTAAAGAAGTAGTCCAGTTACACATTTGTGGGCTTATAACTTGGCTTCTGAATGTCCTAGAGAGATCAGGTTTGTTTTAATGTACTCCAATCAACAGCCCCTACAACCATAAAAAGGAATGGAGTCATTAGCATTTATGGTTTGTAAATGGCACCCAGAATTATGTTGCACGAAGCACAATTTCACATCATTCTGGGTTCATTTGTGTGAAAACAATGTCCAATCAGGCTGAAACGTTACAGGAAGGTAGAATCTATTTAGTTGTAAGTGATCTGAACGTTTCATGATGATAGCGCTTTCCTAAGGGGATCAAACCATGTCCCAAAGGTCACCGGATCTGGTGTCAATTTAAAGAAGTAGTCCAGTTACACATTTGTGGGCTTATAACTTGGGTTCTGAATGTCCTAGAGAGATCAGGTTTGTTTTAGTGTACTCCAATCAACAGCCCCTACAACCACAAAAGGAATGGAGTCATTAGCCTTATGGTTTGTAAATGGCACCCAGAATTATGTTGCACGAAGCACAATTTCACATCATTCTGGGTCCATTTGTGTGAAAACAAGGTCCAATCAGGCTGAAACATTACAAGAAGGTAGAATCTATTGAGTTGTAAGTGATCTGAATGTTTCATGATGATAGCACTTTCCTAAGGGGGTCAAACCATGTCCCAAAGGTCACCGGATCTGGTGTCAATTTAAAGAAGTAGTCCAGTTACACATTTGTGGGCTTAAAACTTGGCTTCTGAATGTCCTAGAGCGATCAGGTTTGCTTTAGTGTACTCCAATCAACAGCCCCTACAACCACAAAAAGGAATGGAGACATTAGCACTTATGGTTTTTTAAATGGCACCCAGAATTATGTTGCACGAAGCACAATTTCACATCATTCTGGGTTCATTTGTGTGAAAACAAGGTCCAATCAGGCTGAAACGTTACAGGAAGGTATAATCTACTGAGTTGTAACTGATCTGAACGTTTCATGATGATAGCACTTTCCTAAGGGGGTCAAACCATGTCCCAAAGATCACCGGATCTGGTGTCAATTTAAAGAAGTAGTCCAGTTACACATTTGTGGGCTTATAACTTGGCTTCTGAATGTCCTAGAGAGATCAGGTTTGTTTTAGTGTACTCCAATCAACAGCCCCTACAACCACAAAAAGGAATGGAGTCATTAGCACTTATGGTTTGTAAATGGCACCCAGAATTATGTTGCACGAAGCACAATTTCACATCATTCTGGGTCCATTTGTGTGAAAACAAGGTCCAATCAGGCTGAAACGCGACAAGAAGGTAGAATCTATTGAGTTGTAAGTGATCTGAACATTTCAAGATGATCGCACATTCCTATTGGGGGTAAAACCATGTCCCAAAGGTCACCGTGCCTGGTGTCATTTTAAAGAAGTAGTCCAGTTACACCTTTGTGGGCTTATAACTTGGCTTCTGAATGTCCTAGAGAGGTTAGGTGTGTTTTAGTGTACTCCAATCAACAGCCCCTACAACCACAAAAAGGAATGGAGTCATTAGCACTTATGGTTTGTAAATGGCACCCAGAATTATGTTGCACGAAGCACAATTTCACATCATTCTGGGTCCATTTGTGTGAAAACAAGGTCCAATCAGGCTGAAACGTTACAGGAAGGTAGAATCTATTTAGTTGTTAGTGATCTGAACGTTTCATGATGATAGCGCTTTCCTAAGGGGATCAAACCATGTCCCAAAGGTCACCGGATCTGGTGTCAATTTAAAGAAGTAGTCCAGTTACACATTTGTGGGCTTATAACTTGACTTCTGAATGTCCTAGAGAGATCAGGTTTGTTTTAGTGTACTCCAATCAACAGCCCCTACAACCACAAAAGGAATGGAGTCATTAGCACTTATGGTTTGTAAATGGCACCCAGAATTATGTTGCACGAAGAACAATTTCACATCATTCTGGGTCCATTTGTGTGAAAACAAGGTTCAATCAGGCTGAAACGTTACAAGAAGGTAGAATCTATTGAGTTGTAAGTGATCTGAACGTTTCATGATGATCGCACATTCCTATAGGGGGTCAAACCATGTCCCAAAGGTCACCGGGCCTGGTGTCACTTTAAAGAAGTAGTCCAGTTACACCATTGTGGGCTTATAACTTGGCTTCTGAATGTCCTAGAGAGGTCAGGTTTGTTTTAGTGTACTCCAATCAACAGCCCCTACAACCACAAAAAGGAATGGAGTCATTAGCACTTATGGTTTGTAAATGGCACCCAGAATTATGTTGCACGAAGCACAATTTCACATCATTCTGGGTTCATTTGTGTGAAAACAAGGTCCAATCAGGCTGACACCTTACAGGAAGGTAGAATCTATTGAGTTGTAAGTGATCTGAACGTTTCATGATGATAGCACTTTCCTAAGGGGGTCTAACCATGTCCCAAAGGTCACCGGATCTGGTGTCAATTTAAAGTAGTCCAGTTACTCATTTGTGGGCTTATAACTTGGCTTCTGAATGTCCTAGAGCGATCAGGTTTGCTTTAGTGTACTCCAATCAACATACCCTACAACCACAAAAAGGAATGGAGTCATTAGCACTTATGGTTTTTAAATGGCACCCAGAATTATGTTGCACGAAGCACAATTTCACATCATTCTGGGTTCATTTGTGTGAAAACAAGGTCCAATCAGTCTGAAACGTTACAGGAAGGTAGAATCTATTGAGTTGTAAGTGATCTGAACGTTTCATGATGATAGCACTTTCCTAAGGGGGTCAATCCATGTCGCAAAGGTCACCGGATCTGGTGACAATTTAAAGTAGTCCAGTTACACATTTGTGGGCTTATAACTTGGCTTCTGAATGTCCTAGAGATGTCAGGTTTGTTTTAATGTACTCCAATCAACAGCCCCTACAACCACAAAAAGGAATGGAGTCATTAGCACTTATGGTATGTAAATGGCACCCAGAATTATGTTGCACGAAGCACAATTTCACATCATTCTGGGTTCATTTGTGTGAAAACAAGGTCCAATCAGGCTGAAACGTTACAGGAAGGTAGAATCTATTGAGTTGTAAGTGATCTGAACGTTTCATGATGATAGCGCTTTCCTAAGGGGGTCAAACCATGTCCCAAAGGTCACCGGATCTGGTGTTAATTTAAAGAAGTAGTCCAGTTACACATTTGTGGGCTTATAACTTGGCTTCTGAATGTCCTAGAGAGATCAGGTTTGTTTTAATGTACTCCAATCAAGAGACCCTACAAACACAAAAAGGAATGGAGTCATTAGCACTTATGGTTTGTAAATGGCACCCAGAATTATGTTGCACGATGCACAATTTCACATCATTCTGGGTCCATTTGTGTGAAAACAAGGTCCAATCAGGCTGAAACGCTACAAGAAGGTAGAATCTATTGAGTTGTAAGTGATCTGAACGTTTCAAGATGATCGCACATTCCTATAGGGGGTAAAACCATTTCCCAAAGGTCACCAGGCCTGGTGTCACTTTAAAGAAGTAGTCCAGTTACACCTTTGTGGGCTTATAACATGGCTTCTGAATGTCCTAGAGAGATCAGGTTTGTTTTAATGTACTCCAATCAACAGCCCCTAAAACCACAAAAAGGAATGGAGATATTAGCACTTATGGTTTGTAAATGGCACCCAGAATTATGTTGCACGAAGCACAATTTCACATCATTCTGGGTTCATTTGTGTGAAAACAAGGTCCAATCAGGCTGAAACGTTACAGGAAGGTAGAATCTACTGAGTTGTAAGTGATCTGAACGTTTCATGATGATAGCACTTTCCTAAGGGGGTCAAACAATGTCCCAAAGGTCACCGGATCTGGTGTTAATTTAAAGAAGCAGTCCAGTTACACATTTGTGGGCTTATAACATGGCTTCTGAATGTCCTAGAGAGATCAGGTTTGTTTTAATGTACTCCAATCAACAGCCCCTACAACCACAAAAAGGAATGGAGATATTAGCACTTATGGTTTGTAAATGGCACCCAGAATTATGTTGCACGAAGCACAATTTCACATCATTCTGGGTTCATTTGTGTGAAAACAAGGTCCAATCAGGCT
The DNA here is from genome assembly GCF_043380555.1 of Nothobranchius furzeri. Classification (NCBI taxonomy): domain Eukaryota; kingdom Metazoa; phylum Chordata; class Actinopteri; order Cyprinodontiformes; family Nothobranchiidae; genus Nothobranchius; species Nothobranchius furzeri. Next base: position 15,103,901 of record NC_091756.1, read on the forward strand.
GAAACGTTACAGGAAGGTAGAATCTACTGAGTTGTAAGTGATCTGAACGTTTCATGATGATAGCACTTTCCTAATGGGGTCAAACCATGTCCCAAAGGTCACCGGAACTGGTGTCAATTTAAAGAAGTAGTCCAGTTACACATTTGTGGGCTTATAACTTGGCTTATGAATGTCCTAGAGAGATCAGGTTTGTTTTAGCATACTCCAATTAACAGCCCCCATTACCCCAAAAAGGAATGGAGTCATTAGCACTTATGGTTTTTAAATGGCACCCAGAATTATGTTGCACGAAGCACAATTTCACATCATTCTGGGTTCATTTGTGTGAAAACAAGGTTCAATTAGGCTGAAACGTTACAAGAAGGTAGAATCTATTGAGTTGTAAGTGATCTGAACATTTAATGATGATCGCACATTCCTATAGGGGGTCAAACCATGTCCCAAAGGTCACCGGGCCTGGTGTCACTTTAAAGAAGTAGTCCAGTTACACCATTGTGGGCTTATAACTTGGCTTCTGAATGTCCTAGAGAGGTCAGGTTTGTTTTAGTGTACTCCAATCAACAGCCCCTACAACCACAAAAAGGAATGGAGTCATTAGCACTTATGGTTTGTAAATGGCACCCAGAATTATGTTGCACGAAGCACAATTTCACTTCATTCTGGGTCCATTTGTGTGAAAACAAGGTCCAATCAGGCTGAAACGCTATAAGAAGGTAGAATCTATTGAGTTGTAAGTGATCTGAACGTTTCAAGATGATTGCACATTCCTATAGGGGGTAAAACCATGTCCCAAAGGTCACCGGGCCTGGTGTCACTTTAAAGAAGTAGTCCAGTTACATCTTTGTGGGCTTATAACTTGGCTTCTGAATGTCCTAGAGAGGTTAGGTTTGTTTTAGTGTACTCCAATCAACAGCCCCTACAACCACAAAAAGGAATGGAGTCATTAGCACTTATGGTTTGTAAATGGCACCCAGAATTATGTTGCACGAAGCACAATTTCACATCATTCTGGGTTAATTTGTGTGAAAACAAGGTCCAATCAGGCTGAAACGTTACAAGAAGGTAGAATCTATTGAGTTGTAAGTGATCTGAACGTTTCATGATGATCGCACATTCCTATAGGGGGTCAAACCATGTCCCAAAGGTCACCGGGCCTGGTGTCACTTTAAAGAAGTAGTCCAGTTACACATTTGTGGGCTTATAACTTGGCTTCTGAATGTCCTGGAGAGATCAGGTTTGTTTTAGTGTACTCCAATCAACAGCTCCTACAACCACAAAAAGGAATGGAGTCATTAGCACTTATGGTTTGTAAATGGCACCCAGAATTATGTTGCACGAAGCACACTTTCACATCTTTCTGGGTCCATTTGTGTGAAAACAAGGTCCAATCAGGCTGAAACGTTACAAGAAGGTAGAATCTATTGAGTTGTAAGTGATCTGAACGCTTCATGATGATAGCACTTTCCTAAGGGGGTCAAACCATGTCCCAAAGGTCACCGGATCTGGTGTCAATTTAAAGAAGTAGTACAGTTACACATTTGTGGGCTTATAACTTGGCTTCTGAATGTCCTAGAGAGATCAGGTTTGTTTTAGTGTACTCCAATCAACAGCCCCTACAACCAGAAAAAGGAATGGAGTCATTAGCACTTATGGTTTGTAAATGGCACCCAGAATTATGTTGCACGAAGCACAATTTCACTTCATTCTGGGTTCATTTGTGTGAAAACAAGGTCCAATCAGGCTGAAACGTTACAAGAAGGTAGAATCTATTGAGTTGTAAGTGATCTGAACGTTTCATGATGATCGCACATTCCTATAGGGGGTCAAACCATGTCCCAAAGGTCACCGGGCCTGGTGTCACTTTAAAGAAGTAGTCCAGTTACACATTTGTGGGCTTATAACTTGGCTTCTGAATGTCCTGGAGAGATCAGGTTTGTTTTAGTGTACTCCAATCAACAGCTCCTACAACCACAAAAAGGAATGGAGTCATTAGCACTTATGGTTTGTAAATGGCACCCAGAATTATGTTGCACGAAGCACACTTTCACATCTTTCTGGGTCCATTTGTGTGAAAACAAGGTCCAATCAGGCTGAAACGTTACAAGAAGGTAGAATCTATTGAGTTGTAAGTGATCTGAACGCTTCATGATGATAGCACTTTCCTAAGGGGGTCAAACCATGTCCCAAAGGTCACCGGATCTGGTGTCAATTTAAAGAAGTAGTACAGTTACACATTTGTGGGCTTATAACTTGGCTTCTGAATGTCCTAGAGAGATCAGGTTTGTTTTAGTGTACTCCAATCAACAGCCCCTACAACCAGAAAAAGGAATGGAGTCATTAGCACTTATGGTTTGTAAATGGCACCCAGAATTATGTTGCACGAAGCACAATTTCACTTCATTCTGGGTTCATTTGTGTGAAAACAAGGTCCAATCAGGCTGAAACGTTACAAGAAGGTAGAATCTATTGAGTTGTAAGTGATCTGAACGTTTCATGATGATCGCACATTCCTATAGGGGGTCAAACCATGTCCCAAAGGTCACCGGGCCTGGTGTCACTTTAAAGAAGTAGTCCAGTTACACATTTGTGGGCTTATAACTTGGCTTCTGAATATCCTAGAGAGGTCAGGTTTGTTTTAGAGTACTCCAGTTAACAGCCCCCATTACCCCAAAGAGGAATGGAGTCATTAGCACTTATGGTTTTTAAATGGCACCCAGAATTATGTTGCACGAAGCACACTTTCACATCATTCTGGGTTCATTTGTGTGAAAACAAGGTCCAATCAGGCTGAAACATTACAGGAAGTTAGAATCTATTGAGTTGTAAGTGATCTGAACGTTTCATGATGATAGCACTTTCCTAAGGGGGTCAAACCATATCCCAAAGGTCACCGGATCTGGTGTCAATTTAAAGAAGTAGTCCAGTTACACATTTGTGGGCTTATAACGTGGCTTCTGAATGTCCTAGAGAGATCAGGTTTGTTTTAGTATACTCCAATCAACAGCCCCTACAACCACAAAAAGGAATGGAGTCATTAGCACTTATGGTTTTTAAATGGCACCCAGAATTATGTTGCACGAAGCACAATTTCACATGATTCTGGGTCCATTTGTGTGAAAACAAGGTCCAATCAGGCTGAAACGTTACAGGAAGTTAGAATCTATTGAGTTGTAAGTGATCTGAATGTTTCATGATGATAGCACTTTCTTAAGGGGATCAAACCATGTCCCAAAGGTCACCGGATCTGGTGTCAATTTAAAGAAGTAGTCCAGTTACACATTTGTGGGCTTATAACTTGGCTTCTGAATGTCCTAGAGAGATCACGTTTGTTTTAATGTACTCCAATCAACAGCCCCTACAACCACAAAAAGGAATGGAGTCATTAGCACTTATGGTTTGTAAATGGCACCCAGAATTATGTTGCACGAAGCACAATTTCACATCATTCTGGGTTCATTTGTGTGAAAACAAGGTCCAATCAGGCTGAAACGTTACAGGAAGGTAGAATCTATTTAGTTGTAAGTGATCTGAACGTTTCATGATGATAGCGCTTTCCTAAGGGGATCAAACCATGTCCCAAAGGTCACCGGATCTGGTGTCAATTTAAAGAAGTAGTCCAGTTACACATTTGTGGGCTTATAACTTGGCTTCTGAATGTCCTAGAGAGATCAGGTTTGTTTTAGTGTACTCCAATCAACAGCCCCTACAACCACAAAAGGAATGGAGTCATTAGCCTTATGGTTTGTAAATGGCACCCAGAATTATGTTGCACGAAGCACAATTTCACATCATTCTGGGTCCATTTGTGTGAAAACAAGGTCCAATCAGGCTGAAACATTACAAGAAGGTAGAATCTATTGAGTTGTAAGTGATCTGAATGTTTCATGATGATAGCACTTTCCTAAGGGGGTCAAACCATGTCCCAAAGGTCACCGGATCTGGTGTCAATTTAAAGAAGTAGTCCAGTTACACATTTGTGGGCTTAAAACTTGGCTTCTGAATGTCCTAGAGCGATCAGGTTTGCTTTAGTGTACTCCAATCATCAGCCCCTACAACCACAAAAAGGAATGGAGACATTAGCACTTATGGTTTTTTAAATGGCACCCAGAATTATGTTGCACGAAGCACAATTTCACATCATTCTGGGTTCATTTGTGTGAAAACAAGGTCCAATCAGGCTGAAACGTTACAGGAAGGTAGAATCTACTGAGTTGTAAGTGATCTGAACGTTTCATGATGATAGCACTTTCCTAAGGGGGTCAAACCATGTCCCAAAGATCACCGGATCTGGTGTCAATTTAAAGAAGTAGTCCAGTTACACATTTGTGGGCTTATAACTTGGCTTCTGAATGTCCTAGAGAGATCAGGTTTGTTTTAGTGTACTCCAATCAACAGCCCCTACAACCACAAAAAGGAATGGAGTCATTAGCACTTATGGTTTGTAAATGGCACCCAGAATTATGTTGCACGAAGCACAATTTCACATCATTCTGGGTCCATTTGTGTGAAAACAAGGTCCAATCAGGCTGAAACGCTACAAGAAGGTAGAATCTATTGAGTTGTAAGTGATCTGAACATTTCAAGATGATCGCACATTCCTATAGGGGGTAAAACCATGTCCCAAAGGTCACCGGGCCTGGTGTCACTTTAAAGAAGTAGTCCAGTTACACCTTTGTGGGCTTATAACTTGGCTTCTGAATGTCCTAGAGAGGTTAGGTGTGTTTTAGTGTACTCCAATCAACAGCCCCTACAACCACAAAAAGGAATGGAGTCATTAGCACTTATGGTTTGTAAATGGCACCCAGAATTATGTTGCACGAAGCACAATTTCACATCATTCTGGGTCCATTTGTGTGAAAACAAGGTCCAATCAGGCTGAAACGTTACAGGAAGGTAGAATCTATTTAGTTGTAAGTGATCTGAACGTTTCATGATGATAGCGCTTTCCTAAGGGGATCAAACCATGTCCCAAAGGTCACCGGATCTGGTGTCAATTTAAAGAAGTAGTCCAGTTACACCATTGTGGGCTTATAACTTGGCTTCTGAATGTCCTAGAGAGATCAGGTTTGTTTTAGTGTACTCCAATCAACAGCCCTAACAACCACAAAAAGGAATGGAGTCATTAGCACTTATGGTTTGTAAATGGCACCCAGAATTATGTTGCACGAAGCACAATTTCACATCATTCTGGGTTCATTTGTGTGAAAACAAGGTCCAATCAGGCTGACACCTTACAGGAAGGTAGAATCTATTGAGTTGTAAGTGATCTGAACGTTTCATGATGATCGCACTTTCCTATGGGGGTCTAACCATGTCCCAAAGGTCACCGGATCTGGTGTCAATTTAAAGAAGTAGTCCAGTTACTCATTTGTGGGCTTATAACTTGGCTTCTGAATGTCCTAGAGAGATCAGGGTTGTTTTAGTATACTCCAATCAACATACCCTACAACCACAAAAAGGAATGGAGTCATTAGCACTTATGGTTTTTAAATGGCACCCAGAATTATGTTGCACGAAGCACAATTTCACATCATTCTGGGTTCATTTGTGTGAAAACAAGGTCCAGTCAGGCTGAAACGTTACAGGAAGGTAGAATCTATTGAGTTGTAAGTGATCTGAACGTTTCATGATGATAGCACTTTCCTAAGGGGGTCAATCCATGTCGCAAAGGTCACCGGATCTGGTGTCAATTTAAAGAAGTAGTCCAGTTACTCATTTGTGGGATTATAACTTGGCTTCTGAATGTCCTAGAGAGATCAGGGTTGTTTTAGTATACTCCAATCAACATACCCTACAACCACAAAAAGGAATGGAGTCATTAGCACTTATGGTTTTTAAATGGCACCCAGAATTATGTTGCACGAAGCACAATTTCACATCATTCTGGGTTCATTTGTGTGAAAACAAGGTCCAATCAGGCTGAAACGTTACAGGAAGGTAGAATCTATTGAGTTGTAAGTGATCTGAACGTTTCATGATGATAGCACTTTCCTAATGGGGTCAAACCATGTCCCAAAGGTCACCGGAACTGGTGTCAATTTAAAGAAGTAGTCCAGTTACACATTTGTGGGCTTTTAACTTGGCTTATGAATGTCCTAGAGAGATCAGGTTTGTTTTAGCATACTCCTATTAACAGCCCCCATTACCCCAAAAAGGAATGGAGTCATTAGCACTTATGGTTTTTAAATGGCACCCAGAATTACAAGTGCTGGCCAGTAAATTAGAATATCATCAAAAGGTTGAAAATATTTCAGTAATTCCATTCAAAACGTGAAACTTGTACATTATATTCATGCAATGCACACAGACCAATGTATTTCCAATGTTCATTACATTTAAATTTGATATTCATAAGTGACAACTAATGAAAACTCCAAATTTGGTATCTCAAAAAATTAGAATATTCTGAAAAGGCTGAATATAGAAGACACCTGCTGCCACTCTAATCAGCTGATTTACTCAAAACACCTGCAAAGGCCTTTAAAAGGTCCCTCAGTCTTGTTTTGAAGGCACCACAATCATGGGGAAGACTTCTGACTTAACAGCTGTCCAAAAGACAATCATTGACACCTTGCACAAGGAGGGCAAGACACAAAAGGTGATTGCTAAAGAAGCTGGCTGTTCGCAGAGCTCTGTGTCCAAGCACATTAACAGACAGGCAAAGGGACGGAAAAAATGTGGTAGAAAAAAGTGTACAAGCTCTAGGGATAACCGCACCCTGCAGAGAATTGTGACGACAAACCCATTCAAAAATGTGGGGGAGATCCACAAAGAGTGGACTGCAGCTGGAGTCAGCGCTTCAAGAACCACCACGAGGAGACTCATGAAAGACATGGGATTCAGGTGTCGCATTCCGTGTGTCAAGCCACTCTTGAACAAGAAACAGCGCAAGAAGCGTCTCGCCTGGGCCAAGGACAAAAAGGACTGGACTGATGCTGAGTGGTCCAAAGTTATGTTTTCTGATGAAAGCAAGTTCTGCATTTCCTTTGGAAATCAAGGACCCAGAGTCTGGAGGAAGAGCGGAGAAGCACAGAATCCACGTTGCATGAGGTCCAGTGTAAAGTTTCCACCGTCAGTGATGGTGTGGGGTGCCATGTCATCTGCCGGTGTTGGCCCACTCTGTTTCCTGAGGTCCAGGGTCAATGCAGCCGTCTACCAGGAAGTTTTAGAGCACTTCATGCTTCCTGCTGCTGACCAACTTTATGGGGATGCAGACTTCACCTTTCAACAGGACTTGGCACCTGCACACAGTGCCAAAACCACCAGCACCTGGTTCAAGGACCATGGTATCCCTGTCCTTGATTGGCCAGCAAACTCGCCTGACCTTAACCCCATAGAAAATCTATGGGGTATTGTGAAGCGGAGGATGCAATACGCTAGACCCAACAATGCAGAGGAGCTGAAGACGACTATCAGAGCAACCTGGGCTCTCATAACACCTGAGCAGTGCCACAGACTGATCGAGTCCATGCCACGCCGCATTACTGCAGTTATTGAGGCAAAAGGAGCCCCGACTAAGTATTGAGTGCTATACATGCACATTCTTTTCATGTTCATTCTTTTCAGTTGGCCAACATTAGAGAAACAAACATTTTTTCATTGGCCTTTAGAATATTCTAATTTTCTGAGATACCAGATTTGATGTTTTCATTGGTTGTCACCTATAAATATCAAAATTAAACATAATAAACATCGGAAATACATTGGTCTTTGTGCATTGCATGAATATAATGTACAAGTTTCACGTTTTGAATGGAATTACTGAAATATTTTCAACCTTTTGATGATATTCTAATTTACTGGCCAGCACTTGTATGTTGCACGAAGCACAATTTCACATCATTCTGGGTTCATTTGTGTGAAAACAAGGTTCAATCAGGCTGAAACGTTACAAGAAGGTAGAATCTATTGAGTTGTAAGTGATCTGAACGTTTCAAGCTGATCGCTCATTCCTATAGGGGGTAAAACCATGTCCCAAAGGTCACCGGGCCTGGTGTCACTTTAAAGAAGTAGTCCAGTTACACCATTGTGGGCTTATAACTTGGCTTCTGAATGTCCTAGAGAGGTCAGGTTTGTTTTAGTGTACTCCAATCAACAGCCCCTAGAAACCACAAAAAGGAATGGAGTCATTAGCACTTATGGTTTGTAAATGGCACCCAGAATTATGTTGCACGAAGCACAATTTCACATCATTCTGGGTTCATTTGTGTGAAAACAAGGTCCAATCAGGCTGACACCTTACAGGAAGGTAGAATCTATTGAGTTGTAAGTGATCTGAACGTTTCATGATGATAGCACTTTTCTAAGGGGGTCTAACCATGTCCCAAAGGTCACCGGATCTGGTGTCAATTTAAAGAAGTAGTCCAGTTACTCATTTGTGGGCTTATAACTTGGCTTCGGAATGTCCTAGAGAGATCAGGGTTGTTTTAGTATACTCCAATCAACATACCCTACAACCACAAAAAGGAATGGAGTCATTAGCACTTATGGTTTTTAAATAGCACCCAGAATTATGTTGCACGAAGCACAATTTCACATCATTCTGGGTTCATTTGTGTGAAAACAAGGTCCAATCAGGCTGAAACGTTACAGGAAGGTAGAATCTATTGAGTTGTAAGTGATCTGAACGTTTCATGATGATAGCACTTTCCTAAGGGGGTCAAACCATGTCCCAAAGGTCACCGGATCTGGTGTCAATTTAAAGAAGTAGTCCAGTTACACATTTGTGGGCTTATAACTTGGCTTCTGAATGTCCTAGAGAGATCAGGTTTGTTTTAATGTACTCCAATCAAGAGACCCTACAAACACAAAAAGGAATGGAGTCATTAGCACTTATGGTTTGTAAATGGCACCCAGAATTATGTTGCACGATTCACAATTTCACATCATTCTGGGTCCATTTGTGTGAAAACAAGGTCCAATCAGGCTGAAACGCTACAAGAAGGTAGAATCTATTGAGCTGTAAGTGATCTGAACGTTTCAAGATGATCGCACATTCCTATAGGGGGTAAAACCATTTCCCAAAGGTCACCGGGCCTGGTGTCACTTTAAAGAAGTAGTCCAGTTACACCTTTGTGGGCTTATAACATGGCTTCTGAATGTCCTAGAGAGATCAGGTTTGTTTTAATGTACTCCAATCAACAGCCCCTAAAACCACAAAAAGGAATGGAGATATTAGCACTTATGGTTTGTAAATGGCACCCAGAATTATGTTGCACGAAGCACAATTTCACATCATTCTGGGTTCATTTGTGTGAAAACAAGGTCCAATCTGGCTGAAACGTTACAGGAAGGTAGAATCTACTGAGTTGTAAGTGATCTGAACGTTTCATGATGATAGCACTTTCCTAATGGGGTCAAACCATGTCCAAAAGGTCACCGGATCTGGTGTTAATTTAAAGAAGCAGTCCAGTTACACATTTGTGTGCTTATAACATGGCTTCTGAATGTCCTAGAGAGATCAGGTTTGTTTTAATGTACTCCAATCAACAGCCCCTACAACCACAAAAAGGAATGGAGATATTAGCACTTATGGTTTGTAAATGGCACCCAGAATTATGTTGCACGAAGCACAATTTCACGTCATTCTGGGTTCATTTGTGTGAAAACAAGGTCCAATCAGGCTGAAACGTTACAGGAAGGTAGAATCTACTGAGTTGTAAGTGATCTGAACGTTTCATGATGATAGCACTTTCCTAATGGGGTCAAACCATGTCCCAAAGGTCACCGGAACTGGTGTCAATTTAAAGAAGTAGTCCAGTTACACATTTGTGGGCTTATAACTTGGCTTATGAATGTCCTAGAGAGATCAGGTTTGTTTTAGTGTACTCCAATCAACAGCCCCTACAACCACAAAAAGGAATGGAGATATTAGCACTTATGGTTTGTAAATGGCATCCAGAATTATGTTGCACGAAGCACAATTTCACATCATTCTGGGTTCATTTGTGTGAAAACAAGGTCCAATCTGGCTGAAACGTTACAGGAAGGTAGAATCTACTGAGTTGTAAGTGATCTGAACGTTTCATGATGATAGCACTTTCCTAATGGGGTCAAACCATGTCCAAAAGGTCACCGGATCTGGTGTTAATTTAAAGAAGCAGTCCAGTTACACATTTGTGTGCTTATAACATGGCTTCTGAATGTCCTAGAGAGATCAGGTTTGTTTTAATGTACTCCAATCAACAGCCCCTACAACCACAAAAAGGAATGGAGATATTAGCACTTATGGTTTGTAAATGGCACCCAGAATTATGTTGCACGAAGCACAATTTCACGTCATTCTGGGTTCATTTGTGTGAAAACAAGGTCCAATCAGGCTGAAACGTTACAGGAAAGTAGAATCTACTGAGTTGTAAGTGATCTGAACGTTTCATGATGATAGCACTTTCCTAATGGGGTCAAACCATGTCCCAAAGGTCACCGGAACTGGTGTCAATTTAAAGAAGTAGTCCAGTTACACATTTGTGGGCTTATAACTTGGCTTATGAATGTCCTAGAGAGATCAGGTTTGTTTTAGCGTACTCCAATTAACAGCCCCCATTACCCCAAAAAGGAATGGAGTCATTAGCACTTATGGTTTTTAAATGGCACCCAGAATTATGTTGCACGAAGCACAATTTCACATCATTCTGGGTTCATTTGTGTGAAAACAAGGTCCAATCAGGCTGACACCTTACAGGAAGGTAGAATCTATTGAGTTGTAAGTGATCTGAACGTTTCATGATGATAGCACTTTCCTAAGGGGGTCTAACCATGTCCCAAAGGTCACCGGATCTGGTGTCAATTTAAAGAAGTAGTCCAGTTACTCATTTGTGGGCTTATAACTTGGCTTCTGAATGTCCTAGAGAGATCAGGGTTGTTTTAGTATACTCCAATCAACATACCCTACAACCACAAAAAGGAATGGAGATATTAGCACTTATGGTTTGTAAATGGCACCCAGAATTATGTTGCACGAAGCACAATTTCACATCATTCTGGGTTCATTTGTGTGAAAACAAGGTCCAATCAGGCTGAAACGTTACAGGAAGGTAGAATCTACTGAGTTGTAAGTGATCTGAACGTTTCATGATGATAGCACTTTCCTAATGGGGTCAAACCATGTCCCAAAGGTCACCGGATGTGGTGTTAATTTAAAGAAGCAGTCCAGTTACACATTTGTGGGCTTATAACATGGCTTCTGAATGTCCTAGAGAGATCAGGTTTGTTTTAGCGTACTCCAATTAACAGCCCCCATTACCCCAAAAAGGAATGGAGTCATTAGCACTTATGGTTTTTAAATGGCACCCAGAATTATGTTGCACGAAGCACAATTTCACATCATTCTGGGTTCATTTGTGTGAAAACAAGGTCCAATCAGGCTGACACCTTACAGGAAGGTAGAATCTATTGAGTTGTAAGTGATCTGAACGTTTCATGATGATAGCACTTTCCTAAGGGGGTCTAACCATGTCCCAAAGGTCACCGGATCTGGTGTCAATTTAAAGAAGTAGTCCAGTTACTCATTTGTGGGCTTATAACTTGGCTTCTGAATGTCCTAGAGAGATCAGGGTTGTTTTAGTATACTCCAATCAACATACCCTACAACCACAAAAAGGAATGGAGATATTAGCACTTATGGTTTGTAAATGGCACCCAGAATTATGTTGCACGAAGCACAATTTCACATCATTCTGGGTTCATTTGTGTGAAAACAAGGTCCAATCAGGCTGAAACGTTACAGGAAGGTAGAATCTACTGAGTTGTAAGTGATCTGAACGTTTCATGATGATAGCACTTTCCTAATGGGGTCAAACCATGTCCCAAAGGTCACCGGATCTGGTGTTAATTTAAAGAAGCAGTCCAGTTACACATTTGTGGGCTTATAACATGGCTTCTGAATGTCCTAGAGAGATCAGGTTTGTTTTAATGTACTCCAATCAACAGCCCCTACAACCACAAAAAGGAATGGAGATATTAGCACTTATGGTTTGTAAATGGCACCCAGAATTATGTTGCACGAAGCACAATTTCACATCATTCTGGGTTCATTTGTGTGTAAACAAGGTCCAATCAGGCTGAAACGTTACAGGAAGGTAGAATCTACTGAGTTGTAAGTGATCTGAACGTTTCATAATGATAGCACTTTCCTAATGGGGTCAAACCATGTCCCAAAGGTCACCGGAACTGGTGTCAATTTAAACAAGTAGTCCAGTTACACATTTGTGGGCTTATAACTTGGCTTATGAATGTCCTAGAGAGATCAGGTTTGTTTTAGCGTACTCCAATTAACAGCCCCCATTACCCCAAAAAGGAATGGAGTCATTAGCACTTATGGTTTTTAAATGGCACCCAGAATTATGTTGCACGAAGCACTATTTCACATCATTCTGGGTTCATTTGTGTGAAAACAAGGTCCAATCAGGCTGAAACGTTACAGGAAGGTAGAATCTATTGAGTTGCAAGTGATCTGAACGTTTCATGATGATAGCACTTTCCTAAGGGGGTCAAACCATGTCCCAAAAGTCACCGGATCTGGTGTCATTTTAAAGAAGTAGTCCAGTTACACATTTGTGGGCTTATAACTTGGCTTCTGAATGTCCTAGAGAGATCAGGTTTGTTTTAGTGTACTCCAATCAACAGCCCCTACAACCACAAAAAGGAATGGAGTCATTAGCACTTATAGTTTGTAAATGGCACCCAGAATTATGTTGCACGAAGCACAATTTCACATCATTCTGGGTCCATTTGTGTGAAAACAAGGTCCAATCAGGCTGAAACGCTACAAGAAGGTAGATTCTATTGAGTTGTAAGTGATCTGAATGTTTTAAGATGATCGCACATTCCTATAGAGGGTAAAACCATGTCCCAAAGGTCACCGGGCCTGGTGTCACTTTAAAGTAGTAGTCCAGTTACACCTTTGTGGGCTTATAACTGGACTACTTCTTTAAAGTGACACCAGGCCCGGTGACCTTTGGGACATGGTTTGACCCCCTATGGGAATGTGAGATCATCATGAAACGTTCAGATCACTTACAACTCAATAGATTCTACCTTCTTGTAATGTTTCAGCCTGATTGGACCTTGTTTTCACACAAATTGACCCAGAATGATGTGAAATTGTGCTTCGTGCAACATAATTCTGTGTGCCATTTACAAACCATAAGTGCTAATGACTCCATTCCTTTTGTGGTTGTAGGGGCTGTTGATTGGAGTACACTAAAACAAACCTGATCTCTCTAGGACATTCAGAAGCCAAGTTATAAGCCCACAAATGTGTAACTGGACTACTTCTTTAAATTTACACCAGATCCGGTGACCTTTGGGACATGGTTTGATCCCCTTAGGAAAGCGCTATCATCATGAAACGTTCAGATCACTTACAACTAAATAGATTCTACCTTCCTGTAACGTTTCAGCCTGATTGGACCTTGTTTTCACACAAATGAACCCAGAATGATGTGAAATTGTGCTTCGTGCAACATAATTCTGGGTGCCATTTAAAAACCATAAGTGCTAATGACTCCATTCCTTTTTGTAGTTGTAGGGACTGTTTATTGGAGTACACTAAAATAAACCTGATCTCTCTAGGACATTCAGAAGCCAAGTTATAAGCCCACAAATGTGTAACTGGACTACTTCTTTAAATTCACACCAGATCCGGTGACCTTTGGGACATGGTTTGACCCCCTTAGGAAAGTGCTATCATCATGAAAAGTTCAGATCACTTACAACTCAATAGATTCTACCTTCCTGTGACGTTTCAGCCTGATTGGACCTTGTTTTCACACAAATGGACCCAGAATGATGTGAAATTGTGCTTCGTGCAACATAATTCTGGGTGCCATTTACAAACCATAAGTGCTAATGACTCCATTCCTTTTTGTGGTTGTAGGGGCTGTTGATTGGAGTACACTAAAACAAACCTAACCTCTCTAGGACATTCAGAAGCCAAGTTATAAGCCCACAAAGGTGTAACTGGACTACTTCTTTAAAGTGACACCAGGCCCGGTGACCTTTGGGACATGGTTTTACCCCCTATAGGAATGTGCGATCATCTTGAAATGTTCAGATCACTTACAACTCAATAGATTCTACCTTCTTGTAGCGTTTCAGCCTGATTGGACCTTGTTTTCACACAAATGGACCCAGAATGATGTGAAATTGTGCTTCGTGCAACATAATTTTGGGTGCCATTTAAAAACCATAAGTGCTAATGTCTCCATTCCTTTTTGTGGTTGTAGGGGCTGTTGATTGGAGTACACTAAAGCAAACCTGATCGCTCTAGGACATTCAGAAGCCAAGTTATAAGCCCACAAATGTGTAACTGGACTACTTCTTTAAATTGACACCAGATCTGGTGACCTTTGGCACATGGTTTGACCCCCTTAGGAAAGTGCTATCATCATGAAACGTTCAGATCACTTACAACTCAATAGATTCTACCTTCCTGTAACGTTTCAGCCTGATTGGACCTTGTTTTCACACAAATGGACCCAGAATGATGTGAAATTGTGCTTCGTGCAACATAATTCTGGGTGCCATTTACAAACCATAAGTGCTAATGACTCCATTCCTTTTTGTGGTTTTAGGGGCTGTTGATTGGAGTACACTAAAACAAACTTGACCTCTCTAGGACATTCAGAAGCCAAGTTATAAGCCCACAAAGGTGTAACTGGACTACTTCTTTAAAGTGACACCAGGCCCGGTGACCTTTGGGACATGGTTTGACCTCCTATGGGAATGTGAGATCATCATGAAACGTTCAGATCACTTACAACTCAATAGATTCTACCTTCTTGTAATGTTTCAGCCTGATTGGACCTTGTTTTCACACAAATGGACCCAGAATGATGTGAAATTGTGCTTCGTGCAACATAATTCTGGGTGCCATTTACAAACCATAAGGCTAATGACTCCATTCCTTTTGTGGTTGTAGGGGCTGTTGATTGGAGTACACTAAAACAAACCTGATCTCTCTAGGACATTCAGAAGCCAAGTTATAAGCCCACAAATGTGTAACTGGACTACTTCTTTAAATTGACACCAGATCCGGTGACCTTTGGGACATGGTTTGATCCGCTTAGGAAAGCGCTATCATCATGAAACGTTCAGATCACTTACAACTCAATAGATTCTAGCTTCCAGTAACGTTTCAGCCTGATTGGACCTTGTTTTCACACAAATGAACCCAGAATGATGTGAAATTGTGCTTCGTGCAACATAATTCTGGGTGCCATTTACAAACCATAAGTGCTAATGACTCCATTCCTTTTTGTGGTTGTAGGGAGTGTTGATTGGAGTACACTAAAACAAACCTAACCTCTCTAGGACGTTCAGGAGCCAAGTTATAAGCCCACAAAGGTGTAACTGGACTACTTCTTTAAAGTGACACTTGGCCCGGTGACCTTTGGGACATGGTTTGACCCCCTATAGGAATGTGCGATCATCTTGAAACGTTCAGATCACTTACAACTCAATAGATTCTACCTTCTTGTAGCGTTTCAGCCGGATTGGACATTGTTTTCACACAAATTGACCCAGAATGATGTGAAATTGTGCTTCGTGCAACATAATTCTGGGTGCCACATACAAACTATAAGTGCTAATGACTCCATTCCTTTTTGTGGTTGTAGGGGCTGTTGATTGGAGTACATTAAAACAAACCTGATCTCTCTAGGACATTCAGAAGCCAAGTTATAAGCCCACAAATGTGTAACTGGACTACTTCTTTAAATTTACACCAGATCCGGTGACCTTTGGGACATGGTTTGATCCCCTTAGGAAAGCGCTATCATCATGAAACGTTCAGATCACTTACAACTAAATAGATTCTACCTTCCTGTAACGTTTCAGCCTGATTGGACCTTGTTTTCACACAAATGAACCCAGAATGATGTGAAATTGTGCTTCGTGCAACATAATTCTGGGTGCCATTTAAAAACCATAAGTGCTAATGACTCCATTCCTTTTTGTAGTTGTAGGGACTGTTTATTGGAGTACACTAAAATAAACCTGATCTCTCTAGGACATTCAGAAGCCAAGTTATAAGCCCACAAATGTGTAACTGGACTACTTCTTTAAATTGACACCAGATCCGGTGACCTTTGGGACATGGTTTGACCCCCTTAGGAAAGTGCTATCATCATGAAAAGTTCAGATCACTTACAACTCAATAGATTCTACCTTCCTGTGACGTTTCAGCCTGATTGGACCTTGTTTTCACACAAATGGACCCAGAATGATGTGAAATTGTGCTTCGTGCAACATAATTCTGGGTGCCATTTACAAACCATAAGTGCTAATGACTCCATTCCTTTTTGTGGTTGTAGGGGCTGTTGATTGGAGTACACTAAAACAAACCTAACCTCTCTAGGACATTCAGAAGCCAAGTTATAAGCCCACAAAGGTGTAACTGGACTACTTCTTTAAAGTGACACCAGGCCCGGTGACCTTTGGGACATGGTTTTACCCCCTATAGGAATGTGCGATCATCTTGAAATGTTCAGATCACTTACAACTCAATAGATTCTACCTTCTTGTAGCGTTTCAGCCTGATTGGACCTTGTTTTCACACAAATGGACCCAGAATGATGTGAAATTGTGCTTCGTGCAACATAATTTTGGGTGCCATTTAAAAACCATAAGTGCTAATGTCTCCATTCCTTTTTGTGGTTGTAGGGGCTGTTGATTGGAGTACACTAAAGCAAACCTGATCGCTCTAGGACATTCAGAAGCCAAGTTATAAGCCCACAAATGTGTAACTGGACTACTTCTTTAAATTGACACCAGATCTGGTGACCTTTGGCACATGGTTTGACCCCCTTAGGAAAGTGCTATCATCATGAAACGTTCAGATCACTTACAACTCAATAGATTCTACCTTCCTGTAACGTTTCAGCCTGATTGGACCTTGTTTTCACACAAATGGACCCAGAATGATGTGAAATTGTGCTTCGTGCAACATAATTCTGGGTGCCATTTACAAACCATAAGTGCTAATGACTCCATTCCTTTTTGTGGTTGTAGGGGCTGTTGATTGGAGTACACTAAAACAAACCTGACCTCTCTAGGACATTCAGAAGCCAAGTTGTAAGCCCACAAAGGTGTAACTGGACTACTTCTTTAAAGTGACACCAGGCCCGGTGACCTTTGGGACATGGTTTGACCCCCTATGGGAATGTGAGATCATCATGAAACGTTCAGATCACTTACAACTCAATAGATTCTACCTTCTTGTAATGTTTCAGCCTGATTGGACCTTGTTTTCACACAAATGGACCCAGAATGATGTGAAATTGTGCTTCGTGCAACATAATTCTGGGTGCCATTTACAAACCATAAGGCTAATGACTCCATTCCTTTTGTGGTTGTAGGGGCTGTTGATTGGAGTACACTAAAACAAACCTGATCTCTCTAGGACATTCAGAAGCCAAGTTATAAGCCCACAAATGTGTAACTGGACTACTTCTTTAAATTGACACCAGATCCGGTGACCTTTGGGACATGGTTTGATCCGCTTAGGAAAGCGCTATCATCATGAAACGTTCAGATCACTTACAACTCAATAGATTCTAGCTTCCAGTAACGTTTCAGCCTGATTGGACCTTGTTCTCACACAAATGAACCCAGAATGATGTGAAATTGTGCTTCGTGCAAAATAATTCTGGGTGCCATTTACAAACCATAAGTGCTAATGACTCCATTCCTTTTTGTGGTTGTAGGGAGTGTTGATTGGAGTACACTAAAACAAACCTAACCTCTCTAGGACATTCAGGAGCCAAGTTATAAGCCCACAAAGGTGTAACTGGACTACTTCTTTAAAGTGACACTTGGCCCGGTGACCTTTGGGACATGGTTTGACCCCCTATAGGAATGTGCGATCATCTTGAAACGTTCAGATCACTTACAACTCAATAGATTCTACCTTCTTGTAGCGTTTCAGCCGGATTGGACCTTGTTTTCACACAAATTGACCCAGAATGATGTGAAATTGTGCTTCGTGCAACATAATTCTGGGTGCCACATACAAACTATAAGTGCTAATGACTCCATTCCTTTTTGTGGTTGTAGGGGCTGTTGATTGGAGTACATTAAAACAAACCTGATCTCTCTAGGACATTCAGAAGCCAAGTTATAAGCCCACAAAGGTGTAACTGGACTACTTCTTTAAAGTGACACCAGGCCCGGTGACCTTTGGGACATGGTTTTACCCCCTATAGGAATGTGCGATCATCTTGAAACGTTCAGATCACTTACAACTCAATAGATTCTACCTTCTTGTAGCGTTTCAGCCTGATTGGACCTTGTTTTCACACAAATGGACCCAGAATGATGTGAAATTGTGCTTCGTGCAACATAATTCTGGGTGCCATTTACAAACCATAAGTGCTAATGACTCCATTCCTTTTTGTGGTTGTAGGGGCTGTTGATTGGAGTTCACTAAAACAAACCTGATCTCTCTAGGACATTCAGAAGCCAAGTTATAAGCCCACAAATGTGTAACTGGACTACTTCTTTAAATTGACACCAGATCCGGTGATCTTTGGGACATGGTTTGACCCCCTTAGGAAAGTGCTATCATCATGAAACGTTCAGATCACTTACAACTCAGTAGATTCTACCTTCCTGTAACGTTTCAGCCTGATTGGACCTTGTTTTCACACAAATGAACCCAGAATGATGTGAAATTGTGCTTCGTGCAACATAATTCTGGGTGCCATTTAAAAACCATAAGTGCTAATGACTCCATTCCTTTTTGTGGTTGTAGGGGCTGTTGATTGGAGTACACTAAAACAACCCTGACCTCTCTAGGACATTCAGAAGCCAAGTTATAAGCCCACAAATGTGTAACTGGACTACTTCTTTAAAGTGACACCAGATCCGGTGACATTTGGGACATGGTTTGACCCCCTTAGGAAAGTGCGATCATCATGAAACGTTCAGATCACTTACAACTCAATAGATTCTACCTTCCTGTATTGTTTCAGCCTGATTGGACCTTGTTTTCACACAAATGAACCCAGAATGATGTGAAATTGTGCTTCGTGCAACAAAATTCTGGGTGCCATTTAAAAACCATAAGTGCTAATGTCTCCATTCCTTTTTGTGGTTGTAGGGGCTGTTGATTGGAGTACACTAAAACAAACCTGATCTCTCTAGGACATTCAGAAGCCAAGTTATAAGCCCACAAATGTGTAACTGGACTACTTCTTTAAATTGACACCAGATCCGGTGACCTTTGGGACATGGTTTGACCCCCTTAGGAAAGGGCTATCATCATGAAACGTTCAGATCACTTACAACTCAATAGATTCTACCTTCCTGTAACGTTTCAGCCTGATTGGACCTTGTTTTCACACAAATGAACCCAGAATGATGTGAAATTGTGCTTCGTGCAACATAATTCTGGGTGCCATTTACAAACCATAAATGCTAATGACTCCATTCCTTTTTGTGGTTGTAGGGGCTGTTGATTGGAGTACATTAAAACAAACCTGATCTCTCTAGGACATTCAGAAGCCAAGTTATAAGTCCACAAATGTGTAACTGGACTACTTTAAATTGACACCAGATCCGGTGACCTTTGGGACATGGTTTGACCCCCTTAGGAAAGTGCTATCATCATGAAACGTTCAGATCACTTACAACTCAATAGATTCTACCTTCCTGTAACGTTTCAGCCTGATTGGACCTTGTTTTCACACAAATGGACCCAGAATGATGTGAAATTGTGCTTCGTGCAACATAATTCTCGGTGCCATTTACAAACCATAAGTGCTAATGACTCCATTCCTTTTTGTGGTTGTAGGGGCTGTTGACTGGAGTGCACTAAAACAAACCTGACCTCTCTAGGACATTCAGAAGCCAAGTTATAAGCCCACAAAGGTGTAACTGGACTACTTCTTTAAAGTGACACCAGGCCCGGTGACCTTTGGCACATGGTTTGACCCCCTTAGGAAAGTGCTATCATCATGAAACGTTCAGATCACTTACAACTCAATAGATTCTACCTTCCTGTAACGTTTCAGCCTGATTGGACCTTGTTTTCACACAAATGGACCCAGAATGATGTGAAATTGTGCTTCGTGCAACATAATTCTGGGTGCCATTTACAAACCATAAGTGCTAATGACTCCATTCCTTTTTGTGGTTGTAGGGGCTGTTGATTGGAGTACACTAAAACAAACCTGACCTCTCTAGGACATTCAGAAGCCAAGTTATAAGCCCACAAAGGTGTAACTGGACTACTTCTTTAAAGTGACACCAGGCCCGGTGACCTTTGGGACATGGTTTGACCCCCTATGGGAATGTGAGATCATCATGAAACGTTCAGATCACTTACAACTCAATAGATTCTACCTTCTTGTAATGTTTCAGCCTGATTGGACCTTGTTTTCACACAAATGGACCCAGAATGATGTGAAATTGTGCTTCGTGCAACATAATTCTGGGTGCCATTTACAAACCATAAGGCTAATGACTCCATTCCTTTTGTGGTTGTAGGGGCTGTTGATTGGAGTACACTAAAACAAACCTGATCTCTCTAGGACATTCAGAAGCCAAGTTATAAGCCCACAAATGTGTAACTGGACTACTTCTTTAAATTGACACCAGATCCGGTGACCTTTGGGACATGGTTTGATCCGCTTAGGAAAGCGCTATCATCATGAAACGTTCAGATCACTTACAACTCAATAGATTCTAGCTTCCAGTAACGTTTCAGCCTGATTGGACCTTGTTCTCACACAAATGAACCCAGAATGATGTGAAATTGTGCTTCGTGCAAAATAATTCTGGGTGCCATTTACAAACCATAAGTGCTAATGACTCCATTCCTTTTTGTGGTTGTAGGGAGTGTTGATTGGAGTACACTAAAACAAACCTAACCTCTCTAGGACATTCAGGAGCCAAGTTATAAGCCCACAAAGGTGTAACTGGACTACTTCTTTAAAGTGACACTTGGCCCGGTGACCTTTGGGACATGGTTTGACCCCCTATAGGAATGTGCGATCATCTTGAAACGTTCAGATCACTTACAACTCAATAGATTCTACCTTCTTGTAGCGTTTCAGCCGGATTGGACCTTGTTTTCACACAAATTGACCCAGAATGATGTGAAATTGTGCTTCGTGCAACATAATTCTGGGTGCCACATACAAACTATAAGTGCTAATGACTCCATTCCTTTTTGTGGTTGTAGGGGCTGTTGATTGGAGTACATTAAAACAAACCTGATCTCTCTAGGACATTCAGAAGCCAAGTTATAAGCCCACAAAGGTGTAACTGGACTACTTCTTTAAAGTGACACCAGGCCCGGTGACCTTTGGGACATGGTTTTACCCCCTATAGGAATGTGCGATCATCTTGAAACGTTCAGATCACTTACAACTCAATAGATTCTACCTTCTTGTAGCGTTTCAGCCTGATTGGACCTTGTTTTCACACAAATGGACCCAGAATGATGTGAAATTGTGCTTCGTGCAACATAATTCTGGGTGCCATTTACAAACCATAAGTGCTAATGACTCCATTCCTTTTTGTGGTTGTAGGGGCTGTTGATTGGAGTTCACTAAAACAAACCTGATCTCTCTAGGACATTCAGAAGCCAAGTTATAAGCCCACAAATGTGTAACTGGACTACTTCTTTAAATTGACACCAGATCCGGTGATCTTTGGGACATGGTTTGACCCCCTTAGGAAAGTGCTATCATCATGAAACGTTCAGATCACTTACAACTCAGTAGATTCTACCTTCCTGTAACGTTTCAGCCTGATTGGACCTTGTTTTCACACAAATGAACCCAGAATGATGTGAAATTGTGCTTCGTGCAACATAATTCTGGGTGCCATTTAAAAACCATAAGTGCTAATGACTCCATTCCTTTTTGTGGTTGTAGGGGCTGTTGATTGGAGTACACTAAAACAACCCTGACCTCTCTAGGACATTCAGAAGCCAAGTTATAAGCCCACAAATGTGTAACTGGACTACTTCTTTAAAGTGACACCAGATCCGGTGACATTTGGGACATGGTTTGACCCCCTTAGGAAAGTGCGATCATCATGAAACGTTCAGATCACTTACAACTCAATAGATTCTACCTTCCTGTATTGTTTCAGCCTGATTGGACCTTGTTTTCACACAAATGAACCCAGAATGATGTGAAATTGTGCTTCGTGCAACAAAATTCTGGGTGCCATTTAAAAACCATAAGTGCTAATGTCTCCATTCCTTTTTGTGGTTGTAGGGGCTGTTGATTGGAGTACACTAAAACAAACCTGATCTCTCTAGGACATTCAGAAGCCAAGTTATAAGCCCACAAATGTGTAACTGGACTACTTCTTTAAATTGACACCAGATCCGGTGACCTTTGGGACATGGTTTGACCCCCTTAGGAAAGGGCTATCACCATGAAACGTTCAGATCACTTACAACTCAATAGATTCTACCTTCCTGTAACGTTTCAGCCTGATTGGACCTTGTTTTCACACAAATGAACCCAGAATGATGTGAAATTGTGCTTCGTGCAACATAATTCTGGGTGCCATTTACAAACCATAAATGCTAATGACTCCATTCCTTTTTGTGGTTGTAGGGGCTGTTGATTGGAGTACATTAAAACAAACCTGATCTCTCTAGGACATTCAGAAGCCAAGTTATAAGTCCACAAATGTGTAACTGGACTACTTTAAATTGACACCAGATCCGGTGACCTTTGGGACATGGTTTGACCCCCTTAGGAAAGTGCTATCATCATGAAACGTTCAGATCACTTACAACTCAATAGATTCTACCTTCCTGTAACGTTTCAGCCTGATTGGACCTTGTTTTCACACAAATGGACCCAGAATGATGTGAAATTGTGCTTCGTGCAACATAATTCTCGGTGCCATTTACAAACCATAAGTGCTAATGACTCCATTCCTTTTTGTGGTTGTAGGGGCTGTTGACTGGAGTGCACTAAAACAAACCTGACCTCTCTAGGACATTCAGAAGCCAAGTTATAAGCCCACAAAGGTGTAACTGGACTACTTCTTTAAAGTGACACCAGGCCCGGTGACCTTTAGGACATGGTTTGACCCCCTATGGGAATGTGAGATAATCATGAAACGTTCAGATCACTTACAACTCAATAGATTCTACCTTCTTGTAACGTTTCAGCCTGATTGGACCTTGTTTTCACACAAATGGACCCAGAATGATGTGAAATTGTGCTTCGTGCAACATAATTCTGGGTGCCATTTACAAACCATAAGTGCTAATGACTCCATTCCTTTTGTGATTGTAGGGGCTGTTGATTGGAGTACACTAAAACAAACCTGATCTCTCTAGGACATTCAGAAGCCAAGTTATAAGCCCACAAATGTGTAACTGGACTACTTCTTTAAATTGACACCAGATCCGGTGACCTTTGGGACATGGTTTGATCCCCTTAGGAAAGCGCTATCATCATGAAACGTTCAGATCACTTACAACTAAATAGATTCTACCTTCCTGTAACGTTTCAGCCTGATTGGACCTTGTTTTCACACAAATGAACCCAGAATGATGTGAAATTGTGCTTCGTGCAACATAATTCTGGGTGCCATTTACAAACCATAAGTGCTAATGACTCCATTCCTTTTTGTGGTTGTAGGGGCTGTTGATTGGAGTACACTAAAACAACCCTGACCTCTCTAGGACATTCAGAAGCCAAGTTATAAGCCCACAAATGTGTAACTGGACTACTTCTTTAAAGTGACACCAGATCCGGTGACATTTGGGACATGGTTTGACCCCCTTAGGAAAGTGCGATCATCATGAAACGTTCAGATCACTTACAACTCAATAGATTCTACCTTCCTGTATTGTTTCAGCCTGATTGGACCTTGTTTTCACACAAATGAACCCAGAATGATGTGAAATTGTGCTTCGTGCAACAAAATTCTGGGTGCCATTTAAAAACCATAAGTGCTAATGTCTCCATTCCTTTTTGTGGTTGTAGGGGCTGTTGATTGGAGTACACTAAAACAAACCTGATCTCTCTAGGACATTCAGAAGCCAAGTTATAAGCCCACAAATGTGTAACTGGACTACTTCTTTAAATTGACACCAGATCCGGTGACCTTTGGGACATGGTTTGACCCCCTTAGGAAAGGGCTATCACCATGAAACGTTCAGATCACTTACAACTCAATAGATTCTACCTTCCTGTAACGTTTCAGCCTGATTGGACCTTGTTTTCACACAAATGAACCCAGAATGATGTGAAATTGTGCTTCGTGCAACATAATTCTGGGTGCCATTTACAAACCATAAATGCTAATGACTCCATTCCTTTTTGTGGTTGTAGGGGCTGTTGATTGGAGTACATTAAAACAAACCTGATCTCTCTAGGACATTCAGAAGCCAAGTTATAAGTCCACAAATGTGTAACTGGACTACTTTAAATTGACACCAGATCCGGTGACCTTTGGGACATGGTTTGACCCCCTTAGGAAAGTGCTATCATCATGAAACGTTCAGATCACTTACAACTCAATAGATTCTACCTTCCTGTAACGTTTCAGCCTGATTGGACCTTGTTTTCACACAAATGGACCCAGAATGATGTGAAATTGTGCTTCGTGCAACATAATTCTCGGTGCCATTTACAAACCATAAGTGCTAATGACTCCATTCCTTTTTGTGGTTGTAGGGGCTGTTGACTGGAGTGCACTAAAACAAACCTGACCTCTCTAGGACATTCAGAAGCCAAGTTATAAGCCCACAAAGGTGTAACTGGACTACTTCTTTAAAGTGACACCAGGCCCGGTGACCTTTAGGACATGGTTTGACCCCCTATGGGAATGTGAGATAATCATGAAACGTTCAGATCACTTACAACTCAATAGATTCTACCTTCTTGTAACGTTTCAGCCTGATTGGACCTTGTTTTCACACAAATGGACCCAGAATGATGTGAAATTGTGCTTCGTGCAACATAATTCTGGGTGCCATTTACAAACCATAAGTGCTAATGACTCCATTCCTTTTGTGATTGTAGGGGCTGTTGATTGGAGTACACTAAAACAAACCTGATCTCTCTAGGACATTCAGAAGCCAAGTTATAAGCCCACAAATGTGTAACTGGACTACTTCTTTAAATTGACACCAGATCCGGTGACCTTTGGGACATGGTTTGATCCCCTTAGGAAAGCGCTATCATCATGAAACGTTCAGATCACTTACAACTAAATAGATTCTACCTTCCTGTAACGTTTCAGCCTGATTGGACCTTGTTTTCACACAAATGAACCCAGAATGATGTGAAATTGTGCTTCGTGCAACATAATTCTGGGTGCCATTTACAAACCATAAATGCTAATGACTCCATTCCTTTTTGTGGTTGTAGGGGCTGTTGATTGGAGTACATTAAAACAAACCTGATCTCTCTAGGACATTCAGAAGCCAAGTTATAAGCCCACAAATGTGTAACTGGACTACTTCTTTAAATTGACACCAGATCCGGTGACCTTTGGGACATGGTTTGACCCCCTTAGGAAAGTGCTATCATCATGAAACGTTCAGATCACTTACAACTCAATAGATTCTACCTTCCTGTAACGTATCAGCCTGATTGGACCTTGTTTTCACACAAATGGACCCAGAATGATGTGAAATTGTGCTTCGTGCAACATAATTCTGGGTGCCATTTACAAACCATAAGTGCTAATGACTCCATTCCTTTTTTTGTAGTTGTAGGGGCTGTTGATTGGATTATACTAAAACAAACCTGATCTCTCTAGGACATTCAGAAGCCAAGTTATAAGCCCACAAAGGTGTAACTGGACTACTTCTTTAAAGTGACACTTGGCCCGGTGACCTTTGGGACATGGTTTGACCCCCTATAGGAATGTGCAATCATCTTGAAACGTTCAGATCACTTACAACTCAATAGATTCTACCTTCTTGTAGCGTTTCAGCCGGATTGGACCTTGTTTTCACACAAATTGACCCAGAATGATGTGAAATTGTGCTTCGTGCAACATAATTCTGGGTGCCACTTACAAACCATAAGTGCTAATGACTCCATTCCTTTTTGTGGTTGTAGGGGCTGTTGATTGGAGTACACTAAAACAAACCTGATCTCTCTAGGACATTCAGAAGCCAAGTTATAAGCCCACAAATGTGTAACTGGACTACTTCTTTAAATTGACACCAGATCCGGTGATCTTTGGGACATGGTTTGACCCCCTTAGGAAAGTGCTATCATCATGAAACGTTCGGATCACTTACAACTCAGTAGATTCTACCTTCCTGTAACGTTTCAGCCTGATTGGACCTTGTTTTCACACAAATGAACCCAGAATGATGTGAAATTGTGCTTCGTGCAACATAATTCTGGGTGCCATTTAAAAACCATAAGTGCTAATGTCTCCATTCCTTTTTGTGGTTGTAGGGGCTGTTGATTGGAGTACACTAAAGCAAACCTGATCGCTCTAGGACATTCAGAAGCCAAGTTATAAGCCCACAAATGTGTAACTGGACTACTTCTTTAAATTGACACCAGATCCGGTGACCTTTGGGACATGGTTTGACCCCCTTAGGAAAGTGCTATCATCATGAAACGTTCAGATCACTTACAACTCAATAGATTCTACCTTCCTGTAACGTTTCAGCCTGATTGGACCTTGTTTTCACACAAATGAACCCAGAATGATGTGAAATTGTGCTTCGTGCAACAAAATTCTGGGTGCCATTTAAAATCCATAAGTGCTAATGACTCCATTCCTTTTTGTGGTTGTAGGGGCTGTTGATTGGAGTACACTAAAACAAACCTGATCTCTCTAGGACATTCAGAAGCCAAGTTATAAGCCCACAAATGTGTAACTGGACTACTTCTTTAAATTGACACCAGATCCGGTGACCTTTGGGACATGGTTTGATCCCCTTAGGAAAGCGCTATCATCATGAAACGTTCAGATCACTTACAACTAAATAGATTCTACCTTCCTGTAATGTTTCAGCCTGATTGGACCTTGTTTTCACACAAATGGACCCAGAATGATGTGAAATTGTGCTTCGTGCAACATAATTCTGGGTGCCATTTAAAAACCATAAGTGCTAATGTCTCCATTCCTTTTTGTGGTTGTAGGGGCTGTTGATTGGAGTACACTAAAGCAAACCTGATCGCTCTAGGACATTCAGAAGCCAAGTTATAAGCCCACAAATGTGTAACTGGACTACTTCTTTAAATTGACACCAGATCCGGTGACCTTTGGGACATGGTTTGACCCCCTTAGGAAAGTGCTATCATCATGAAACGTTCAGATCACTTACAACTCAATAGATTCTACCTTCCTGTAACGTTTCAGCCTGATTGGACCTTGTTTTCACACAAATGAACCCAGAATGATGTGAAATTGTGCTTCGTGCAACAAAATTCTGGGTGCCATTTAAAAACCATAAGTGCTAATGACTCCATTCCTTTTTGTGGTTGTAGGGGCTGTTGATTGGAGTACACTAAAACAAACCTGATCTCTCTAGGACATTCAGAAGCCAAGTTATAAGCCCACAAATGTGTAACTGGACTACTTCTTTAAATTGACACTAGATCCGGTGACCTTTGGGACATGGTTTGATCCCCTTAGGAAAGCGCTATCATCATGAAACGTTCAGATCACTTACAACTAAATAGATTCTACCTTCCTGTAATGTTTCAGCCTGATTGGACCTTGTTTTCACACAAATGGACCCAGAATGATGTGAAATTGTGCGTCGTGCAACATAATTCTGGGTGCCATTTACAAACCATAAGTGCTAATGACTCCATTCCTTTTTGTGGTTGTAGGGGCTGTTGATTGGAGTACACTAAAACAAACCTGATCTCTCTAGGACATTCAGAAGCCAAGTTATAAGCCCACAAAGGTGTAACTGGACTACTTCTTTAGACACCAGATCCGGTGACCTTTGGGACATGGTTTGACCCCCTTAGGGAAGTGCTATCATCATGAAACGTTCAGATCACTTACAACTTAATAGATTCTACCTTCCTGTAATGTTTCAGTCTGATTGGACCTTGTTTTCACACAAATGGACCCAGAATGATGTGAAATTGTGCTTCGTGCAACATAATTCTGGGTGCCATTTACAAACCATAAGTGCTAATGACTCCATTCCTTTTTGTGGTTGTAGGGGCTGTTGATTGGAGTACACTAAAACAAACCTGATCTCTCTAGGACATTCAGAAGCCAAGTTATAAGCCCACAAATGTGTAACTGGACTACTTCTTTAAATTGACACCAGATCCGGTGACCTTTGGGACATGGTTTGAACCCCTTAGGAAAGTGCTATCATCATGAAACGTTCAGATCACTTACAACTCAATAGATTCTACCTTCCTGTAACGTTTCAGCCTGATTGGACCTTGTTTTCACACAAATGAACCCAGAATGATGTGAAATTGTGCTTCGTGCAACATAATTCTGGGTGCCATTTAAAAACCATAAGTGCTAATGACTCCATTCCTTTTTGTGGTTGTAGGGGCTGTTGATTGGAGTACACTAAAACAAACCTGATCGCTCTAGGACATTCAGAAGCCAAGTTATAAGCCCACAAATGTGTAACTGGACTACTTCTTTAAATTGACACCAGATCCGGTGACCTTTGGGACATGGTTTGACCCCCTTAGGAAAGTGCTATCATCATGAAACGTTCAGATCACTTACAACTCAATAGATTCTACCTTCCTGTAACATTTCAGCCTGATTGGACCTTGTTTTCATACAAATGAACCCAGAATGATGTGAAATTGTGCTTCGTGCAACGTAATTCTGGGTGCCATTTACAAACCATAAGTGCTAATGACTCCATTCCTTTTTGTGGTTGAAGGGGCTTTTGATTAGAGTGCACTAAAAAAAACCTAACCTCTCTAGGACATTCAGAAGCCAAGTTATAAGCCCACAAAGGTGTAACTGGACTACTTCTTTAAAGTGACACCAGGCCCGGTGACATTTGGGACATGGTTTGACCCCCTATAGGCATGTGCGATCATCTTGAAACGTTCAGATCACTTACAACTCAATAGATTCTACCTTCCTGTATTGTTTCAGCCTGATTGGACCTTGTTTTTACACAAATGAACCCAGAATGATGTGAAATTGTGCTTCGTGCAACATAATTCTGGGTGCCATTTAAAAACCATAAGTGCTAATGTCTCCATTCCTTTTTGTGGTTGTAGGGGCTGTTGATTGGAGTACACTAAAACAAACCTGATCGCTCTAGGACATTCAGAAGCCAAGGTTTAAGCCCACAAATGTGTAACTGGACTACTACTTTAAATTGACACCAGATCCGGTGACCTTTGGGACATGGTTTGACCCCCTTAGGAAAGTGCTATCATCATGAAACGTTCAGATCACTTACAACGCAATAGATTCTACCTTCCTGTAACGTTTCAGCCTGATTGGACCTTGTTTTCACACAAATGAACCCAGAATGATGTGAAATTGTGCTTCGTGCAACATAATTCTGGGTGCCATTTAAAAACCATAAGTCTAATGACTCCATTCCTTTTTGTGGTTGTAGGGGCTGTTGATTGGAATATACTAAAACAAACCTGATCTCTCTAGGACATTCAGAAGCCAAGTTATAAGCCCACAAATTTGTAACTGGACTACTTCTTTAGACACCAGATCCGGTGACCTTTGGGACATGGTTTGACCCCCTTAGGGAAGTGCTATCATCATGAAACGTTCAGATCACTTACAACTTAATAGATTCTACCTTCCTGTAATGTTTCAGGCTGATTGGACCTTGTTTTAACACAAATGGACCCAGAATGATGTGAAATTGTGCTTCGTGCAACATAATTCTGGGTGCCATTTACAAACCATAAGTGTTAATGACTCCATTCCTTTTTGTGGTTGTAGGGGCTGTTGATTGGAGTACACTAAAACAAACCTGACCTCTCTAGGACATTCAGAAGCCAAGTTATAAGCCCACAAATGTGTAACTGGACTACTTCTTTAAAGTGACACCATATCCGGTGACCTTTGGGACATGGTTTGACCCCCTTAGGAAAGTGCTATCATCATGAAACGTTCAGATCACTTACAACTCAATAGATTCTACCTTCCTGTAACGTTTCAGCCTGATTGGACCTTGTTTTCGCACAAATGGACCCAGAATCATGTGAAATTGTGCTTCGTGCAACATAATTCTGGGTGCCATTTAAAAACCATAAGTGCTAATGACTCCATTCCTTTTTGTGGTTGTAGGGGCTGTTGATTGGAGTACACTAAAACAAACCTAACCTCTCTAGGACATTCAGAAGCCAAGTTATAAGCCCACAAAGGTGTAACTGGACTACTTCTTTAAAGTGACACCTGATCCGGTGACCTTTGGGACATGGTTTGACCCCCTTAGGAAAGTGCTATCATCATGAAACGTTCAGATCACTTACAACTCAATAGATTCTACCTTCCTGTAACGTTTCAGCCTGATTGGACCTTGTTTTCACACAAATGGACCCAGAATGATGTGAAATTGTGCTTCGTGCAACATAATTCTGGGTGCCATTAAAAACCATAAGTGCTAATGACTCCATTCCTTTTTGTGGTTGTAGGGGCTGTTGATTGGAGTACACTAAAATAAACCTGATCTCTCTAGGACATTCAGAAGCCAAGTTATAAGCCCACAAATGTGTAACTGGACTACTTCTTTAGACACCAGATCCGGTGACCTTTGGGACATGGTTTGACCCCCTATAGGAATGTGCGATCATCTTGAAACGTTCAGATCACTTACAACTCAATAGATTCTACCTTCTTGTAGCGTTTCAGCCTGATTGGACCTTGTTTTCACACAAATGGACCCAGAATGATGTGAAATTGTGCTTCGTGCAACATAATTCTGGGTGCCATTTACAAACCATAAGTGCTAATGACTCCATTCCTTTTTGTGGTTGTAGGGGCTGTTGATTGGAGTACACTAAAACAACCCTGACCTCTCTAGGACATTCAGAAGCCAAGTTATAAGCCCACAAATGTGTAACTGGACTACTTCTTTAAAGTGACACCAGATCCGGTGACCTTTGGGACATGGTTTGACCCCCTTAGGAAAGTGCGATCATCATGAAACGTTCAGATCACTTACAACTCAATAGATTCTACCTTCCTGTATTGTTTCAGCCTGATTGGGCCTTGTTTTCACACAAATGAACCCAGAAAGATGTGAAATTGTGCTTCGTGCAACATAATTCTGGGTGCCATTTAAAAACCATAAGTGCTAATGACTCCATTCCTTTTTGTGGTTGTAGGGGCTGTTGATTGGAGTATACTAAAACAAACCTGATCTCTCTAGGACATTCAGAAGCCAAGTTATAAGCCCACAAATGTGTAACTGGACTACTTCTTTAGACACCAGATCCGGTGACCTTTGGGACATGGTTTGACCCCCTTAGGAAAGTGCTATCATCATGAAACATTCAGATCACTTACAACTCAATAGATTCTACCTTCCTGTAACGATTCAGCCTGATTGGACCTTGTTTTCACACAAATGAACCCAGAATGATGTGAAATTGTGCTTCGTGCAACATAATTCTGGGTGCCATTTAAAAACCATAAGTGCTAATGTCTCCATTCCTTTTTGTGGTTCTAGGGGCTGTTGATTGGAGTACACTACAATAAACCTGATCTCTCTAGGACATTCAGAAGCCAAGTTATAAGCCCACAAATGTGTAACTGGACTACTTATTTAAATTGACACCAGATCCGGTGACCTTTGGGACATGGTTTGACCCCCTTAGGAAAGTGCTATCATCATTAAACGTTCAGATCACTTACAACTCAATAGATTCTACCTTCCTGTAACGTTTCAGCCTGATTGGACCTTGTTTTCACACAAATGAACCCAGAATGATGTGAAATTGTGCTTCGTGCAACATAATTCTGGGTGCCATTTACAAACCATAAGTGCTAATGACTCCATTCCTTTTTGTGGTTGTAGGGGCTGTAGATTGGAGTACACTAAAACAAACCTAACCTCTCTAGGACATTCAGAAGCCAAGTTATAAGCCCACAAAGGTGTAACTGGACTACTTCTTTAAATTGACACCAGATCCGGTGACCTTTGGGACATGGTTTGACCCCCTTAGGAAAGTGCTATCATCATGAAATGTTCAGATCACTTACAACTCAATAGATTCTACCTTCTTGTAAAGTTTCAGCCTGATTGGACCTTGTTTTCACACAAATGGACCCAGAATGATGTGAAATAGTGCTTCGTGCAACATAATTCTGGGTGCCATTTACAAACCATAAGTGCTAATGACTCCATTCCTTTTTGTGGTTGTAGGGGCTGTTGATTGGAGTACACTAAAATAAACTTGATCTCTCTAGGACATTCAGAAGCCAAGTTATAAACCCACACATGTAAAACTGGACTACTTCTTTAAATTGACACCAGATCCGGTGACCTTTGGGACATGGTTTGACCCCCTTAGGAAAGTGCTATCATCATGAAACGTTCAGATCACTTACAACTCAATAGATTCTACCTTCCTGTATTGTTTCAGCCTGATTGGACCTTGTTTTCACACAAATGAACCCAGAATGATGTGAAATTGTGCTTCGTGCAACATAATTCTGGGTGCCATTTAAAAACCATAAGTGCTAATGTCTCCATTCCTTTTTGTGGTTGTAGGGGCTGTTGATTGGAGTACATTAAAACAAACCTGATCTCTCTAGGACATTCAGAAGCCAAGTTATAAGCCCACAAATGTGTAACTGGACTACTTCTTTAAATTGACACCAGATCCGGTGACCTTTGGGACATGGTTTGACCCCCTTAGGAAAGTGCTATCATCATGAAACATTCAGATCACTTACAACTCAATAGATTCTACCTTCCTGTAACGTTTCAGCCTGATTGGACCTTGTTTTCACACAAATGGACCCAGAATGATGTGAAATTGTGCTTCGTGCAACATAATTCTGGGTGCCATTTAAGAACCATGAGTGCTAATGACTCCATTCCTTTTTGTGGTTGTGGGGGCTGTTGATTGGAGTACACTAAAACAACCCTGATCTCTCTAGGACATTCAGAAGCCAAGTTATAAGCCCACAAAGGTGTAACTGGACTACTTCTTTAAAGTGACACCAGGCCCGGTGACCTTTGGGACATGGTTTGACCCCCTATAGGAAAGTGCTATCATCATGAAACGTTCAGATCACTTACAACTCAATAGATTCTACCTTCCAGTAACGTTTCTGCCTGATTGGACCTTGTTTTCACACAAATGAACCCAGAATGATGTGAAATTTTGCTACGTGCAACATAATTCTGGGTGCCATTTACAAACCATAAGTGCTAATGACTCCATTCCTTTTTGTGGTTGTAGGGGCTGTTGATTGGAGTACATTAAAACAAATCTGACCTCTCCAGGACATTCAGAAGCCAAGTTATAAGCCCACAAATGTGTAACTGGACTACTACTTTAAATTGACACCAGATCCGGTGACATTTGGGACATGGTTTGACCCCCTTAGGAAAGTGCTATCATCATGAAACGTTCAGATCCCTTACAACTCAATAGATTCTACCTTTCTGTAACGTTTCAGCCTGATTGGACCTTGTTTTCACACAAATGAACCCAGAATGGTGTGAAATTGTGCTTCGTGCAACATAATTCTGGGTGCCATTTAAAAACCATAAGTGCTAATGACTCCATTCCTTTTTGTGGTTGTAGGGGCTGTTGATTGGAGTATACTAAAACAAACCTGATCTCTAGGACATTCAGAAGCCAAGTTATAAGCCCACAAATGTGTAACTGGACTACTTCTTTAGACACCAGATCCGGTGACCTTTGGGACATGGTTTGACCCCTTAGGGAAGTGCTATCATCATGAAACCTTCAGATCACTTGATTTTAATAGATTCTACCTTCCTGTAATGTTTCAGCCTGACTGGACCTTGTTTTCACACAAATGGACCCAGAATGATGTGAAATTGTGCTTCGTGCAACATAATTCTGGGTGCCATTTACAAACCATAAGTGCTAATGACTCCAATCCTTTTTGTGGTTGTAGGGGCTGTTGATTGGAGTACACTAAAACAAACCTGATCTCTCTAGGACATTCAGAAGCCAAGTTATAAGCCCACAAATGTGTAACTGGACTACTTCTTTAAATTGACACCAGATCCGGTGACCTTTGGGACATGGTTTGACCCCCTTAGGAAAGTGCTATCATTATGAAACGTTCAGATCACTTACAACTCAATAGATTCTACCTTCCTGTAACGTTTCAGCCTGATTGGACCTTGTTTTCACACAAATGAACCCAGAATGATGTGAAATTGTGCTTCGTGCAACATAATTCTGGGTGCCATTTAAAAACCATGAGTGCTAATGACTCCATTCCTTTTTGTGGTTGTAGGGGCTGTTGATTGGAGTACACTAAAACAAACCTGATCGCTCTAGGACATTCAGAAGCCAAGTTATAAGCCCACAAATGTGTAACTGGACTACTTCTTTAAATTGACACCAGATCCGGTGACCTTTGGGACATGGTTTGACCCCCTTAGGAAAGTGCTATCATCATGAAACAATCAGATCACTTACAACGCAATAGATTCTACCTTCCTATAACGTTTCAGCCTGATTGGACTTTGTTTTCACACAAATGAACCCAGAATGATGTGAAATTGTGCTTCGTGCAACATAATTCTGGGTGCCATTTAAAAACCATAAGTCTAATGACTCCATTCCTTTTTGTGGTTGTAGGGGCTGTTGATTGGAGTATACTAAAACAAACCTGATCTCTCTAGGACATTCAGAAGCCAAGTTATAAGCCCACAAATTTGTAACTGGACTACTTCTTTAGACACCAGATCCGGTGACCTTTGGGACATGGTTTGACCCCCTTAGGAAAGTGCTATCATCATGAAACGTTCAGATCACTTACAACAATAGATTCTACCTTCCTGTAACGTTTCAGCCTGATTGGACCTTGTTTTAACTCAAATGAACCCAGAATGATGTGAAATTGTGCTTTGTGCAACATAATTCTGGGTGCCATTTAAAAACCATAAGTGCTAATGTCTCCATTCCTTTTTGTGGTTCTAGGGGCTGTTGATTGGAGTACACTAAAACAAACCTGATCTCTCTAGGACATTCAGAAGCCAAGTTATAAGCCCACACACAAAGATGTAACTGGACTACTTCTTTAAAGTGACACTTGGCCCGGTGACCTTTGGGACATGGTTTGACCCCCTATAGGAATGTGCGATCATCTTGAAACGTTCAGATCACTTACAACTCAATAGATTCTACCTTCTTGTAGCGTTTCAGCCGGATTGGACCTTGTTTTCACACAAATTGACCCAGAATCATGTGAAATTGTGCTTAGTGCAGCATAATTCTGGGTGCCATTTAAGAACCATAAGTGCTAATGACTCCATTCCTTTTTGTGGTTGTAGGGGCTGTTGATTGGAGTACACTAAAATAAACCTGATCTCTCTAGGACATTCAGAAGCCAAGTTATAAGCCCACAAATGTGTAACTGGACTACTTCTTTAAATTGACACCAGATCCGGTGACCTTTGGGACATGGTTTGACCCCCTTAGGAAAGCTCTATCATCATGAAACGTTCAGATCACTTACAACTCAATAGATTCTAGCTTCCAGTAACGTTTCAGCCTGATTGGACCTTGTTTTCACACAAATGAACCCAGAATGAAGTGAAATTGTGCTTCGTGCAAAATAATTCTGGGTGCCATTTACAAACCATAAGTGCTAATGACTCCATTCCTTTTTGTGGTTGTAGGGGCTGTTGATTGGAGTACACTAAAACAAACCTAACCTCTCTAGGACATTCAGAAGCCAAGTTATAAGCCCACAAATGTGTAACTGGACTACTTCTTTAAATTGACACCAGATCCGGTGACCTTTGGGACATGGTTTGACCCCCTTAGGAAAGTGCTATCATCATGAAACGTTCGGATCACTTACAACTCAATAGATTCTACCTTCTTGTAACGTTTCAGCCTGATTGGACCTTGTTTTCACACAAATGGACCCAGAATGATGTGAAATTGTGCTTCGTGCAACATAATTCTGTGTGCCATTTACAAACCATAAGTGCTAATGACTCCATTCCTTTTTGTGGTTGTAGGGGCTGTTGATTGGAGTACATTAAAACAAACCTGATCTCTCTAGGACATTCAGAAGCCAAGTTATAAGCCTACAAAGATGTAACTGGACTACTTCTTTAAAGTGACACCAGGCCCGGTGACCTTTGGGACATGGTTTTACCCCCTATAGGAATGTGCGATCATCTTGAAACGTTCAGATCACTTAAAACTCAATAGATTCTACCGTCCTGTAACGTTTCAGCCTGATTGGACCTTGTTTTCACACAAATGGACCCAGAATGATGTGAAATTGTGCTTCGTGCAACATAATTCTGGGTGCCATTTAAGAACCATGAGTGCTAATGACTCCATTCCTTTTTGTGGTTGTGGGGGCTGTTGATTGGAGTACACTAAAACAACCCTGATCTCTCTAGGACATTCAGAAGCCAAGTTATAAGCCCACAAAGGTGTAACTGGACTACTTCTTTAAAGTGACACCAGGCCCGGTGACCTTTGGGACATGGTTTGACCCCCTATAGGAAAGTGCTATCATCATGAAACGTTCAGATCACTTACAACTCAATAGATTCTACCTTCCAGTAACGTTTCTGCCTGATTGGACCTTGTTTTCACACAAATGAACCCAGAATGATGTGAAATTTTGCTTCGTGCAACATAATTCTGGGTGCCATTTACAAACCATAAGTGCTAATGACTCCATTCCTTTTTGTGGTTGTAGGGGCTGTTGATTGGAGTACATTAAAACAAACCTGACCTCTCCAGGACATTCAGAAGCCAAGTTATAAGCCCACAAATGTGTAACTGGACTACTACTTTAAATTGACACCAGATCCGGTGACATTTGGGACATGGTTTGACCCCCTTAGGAAAGTGCTATCATCATGAAACGTTCAGATCACTTACAACTCAATAGATTCTACCTTTCTGTAACGTTTCAGCCTGATTGGACCTTGTTTTCACACAAATGAACCCAGAATGGTGTGAAATTGTGCTTCGTGCAACATAATTCTGGGTGCCATTTAAAAACCATAAGTGCTAATGACTCCATTCCTTTTTGTGGTTGTAGGGGCTGTTGATTGGAGTATACTAAAACAAACCTGATCTCTAGGACATTCAGAAGCCAAGTTATAAGCCCACAAATGTGTAACTGGACTACTTCTTTAGACACCAGATCCGGTGACCTTTGGGACATGGTTTGACCCCTTAGGGAAGTGCTATCATCATGAAACCTTCAGATCACTTGATTTTAATAGATTCTACCTTCCTGTAATGTTTCAGCCTGACTGGACCTTGTTTTCACACAAATGGACCCAGAATGATGTGAAATTGTGCTTCGTGCAACATAATTCTGGGTGCCATTTACAAACCATAAGTGCTAATGACTCCAATCCTTTTTGTGGTTGTAGGGGCTGTTGATTGGAGTACACTAAAACAAACCTGATCTCTCTAGGACATTCAGAAGCCAAGTTATAAGCCCACAAATGTGTAACTGGACTACTTCTTTAAATTGACACCAGATCCGGTGACCTTTGGGACATGGTTTGACCCCCTTAGGAAAGTGCTATCATTATGAAACGTTCAGATCACTTACAACTCAATAGATTCTACCTTCCTGTAACGTTTCAGCCTGATTGGACCTTGTTTTCACACAAATGAACCCAGAATGATGTGAAATTGTGCTTCGTGCAACATAATTCTGGGTGCCATTTAAAAACCATGAGTGCTAATGACTCCATTCCTTTTTGTGGTTGTAGGGGCTGTTGATTGGAGTACACTAAAACAAACCTGATCGCTCTAGGACATTCAGAAGCCAAGTTATAAGCCCACAAATGTGTAACTGGACTACTTCTTTAAATTGACACCAGATCCGGTGACCTTTGGGACATGGTTTGACCCCCTTAGGAAAGTGCTATCATCATGAAACAATCAGATCACTTACAACGCAATAGATTCTACCTTCCTATAACGTTTCAGCCTGATTGGACTTTGTTTTCACACAAATGAACCCAGAATGATGTGAAATTGTGCTTCGTGCAACATAATTCTGGGTGCCATTTAAAAACCATAAGTCTAATGACTCCATTCCTTTTTGTGGTTGTAGGGGCTGTTGATTGGAGTATACTAAAACAAACCTGATCTCTCTAGGACATTCAGAAGCCAAGTTATAAGCCCACAAATTTGTAACTGGACTACTTCTTTAGACACCAGATCCGGTGACCTTTGGGACATGGTTTGACCCCCTTAGGAAAGTGCTATCATCATGAAACGTTCAGATCACTTACAACAATAGATTCTACCTTCCTGTAACGTTTCAGCCTGATTGGACCTTGTTTTAACTCAAATGAACCCAGAATGATGTGAAATTGTGCTTTGTGCAACATAATTCTGGGTGCCATTTAAAAACCATAAGTGCTAATGTCTCCATTCCTTTTTGTGGTTCTAGGGGCTGTTGATTGGAGTACACTAAAACAAACCTGATCTCTCTAGGACATTCAGAAGCCAAGTTATAAGCCCACACACAAAGATGTAACTGGACTACTTCTTTAAAGTGACACTTGGCCCGGTGACCTTTGGGACATGGTTTGACCCCCTATAGGAATGTGCGATCATCTTGAAACGTTCAGATCACTTACAACTCAATAGATTCTACCTTCTTGTAGCGTTTCAGCCGGATTGGACCTTGTTTTCACACAAATTGACCCAGAATCATGTGAAATTGTGCTTAGTGCAGCATAATTCTGGGTGCCATTTAAGAACCATAAGTGCTAATGACTCCATTCCTTTTTGTGGTTGTAGGGGCTGTTGATTGGAGTACACTAAAATAAACCTGATCTCTCTAGGACATTCAGAAGCCAAGTTATAAGCCCACAAATGTGTAACTGGACTACTTCTTTAAATTGACACCAGATCCGGTGACCTTTGGGACATGGTTTGACCCCCTTAGGAAAGCTCTATCATCATGAAACGTTCAGATCACTTACAACTCAATAGATTCTAGCTTCCAGTAACGTTTCAGCCTGATTGGACCTTGTTTTCACACAAATGAACCCAGAATGAAGTGAAATTGTGCTTCGTGCAAAATAATTCTGGGTGCCATTTACAAACCATAAGTGCTAATGACTCCATTCCTTTTTGTGGTTGTAGGGGCTGTTGATTGGAGTACACTAAAACAAACCTAACCTCTCTAGGACATTCAGAAGCCAAGTTATAAGCCCACAAATGTGTAACTGGACTACTTCTTTAAATTGACACCAGATCCGGTGACCTTTGGGACATGGTTTGACCCCCTTAGGAAAGTGCTATCATCATGAAACGTTCGGATCACTTACAACTCAATAGATTCTACCTTCTTGTAACGTTTCAGCCTGATTGGACCTTGTTTTCACACAAATGGACCCAGAATGATGTGAAATTGTGCTTCGTGCAACATAATTCTGTGTGCCATTTACAAACCATAAGTGCTAATGACTCCATTCCTTTTTGTGGTTGTAGGGGCTGTTGATTGGAGTACATTAAAACAAACCTGATCTCTCTAGGACATTCAGAAGCCAAGTTATAAGCCTACAAAGATGTAACTGGACTACTTCTTTAAAGTGACACCAGGCCCGGTGACCTTTGGGACATGGTTTTACCCCCTATAGGAATGTGCGATCATCTTGAAACGTTCAGATCACTTAAAACTCAATAGATTCTACCTTCCTGTAATGTTTCAGCCTGATTGGACCTTGTTTTCACACAAATGGACCCAGAATGATGTGAAATTGTGCTTCGTGCAACATAATTCTGGGTGCCATTTAAGAACCATAAGTGCTAATGACTCCATTCCTTTTTGTGGTTGTGGGGGCTGTTGATTGGAGTACACTAAAACAACCCTAATCTCTCTAGGACATTCAGAAGCCAAGTTATAAGCCCACAAAGGTGTAACTGGACTACTTCTTTAAAGTGACACCAGGCCCGGTGACCTTTGGGACATGGTTTGACCCCCTATAGGAAAGTGCTATCATCATGAAACGTTCAGATCACTTACAACTCAATAGATTCTACCTTCCTGTAACGTTTCTGCCTGATTGGACCTTGTTTTCACACAAATGAACCCAGAATGATGTGAAATTTTGCTTCGTGCAACATAATTCTGGGTGCCATTTACAAACCATAAGTGCTAATGACTCCATTCCTTTTTGTGGTTGTAGGGGCTGTTGATTGGAGTACATTAAAACAAACCTGACCTCTCCAGGACATTCAGAAGCCAAGTTATAAGCCCACAAATGTGTAACTGGACTACTACTTTAAATTGACACCAGATCCGGTGACATTTGGGACATGGTTTGACCCCCTTAGGAAAGTGCTATCATCATGAAACGTTCAGATCACTTACAACTCAATAGATTCTACCTTTCTGTAACGTTTCAGCCTGATTGGACCTTGTTTTCACACAA
The DNA here is from genome assembly GCF_043380555.1 of Nothobranchius furzeri. Lineage (NCBI taxonomy): Eukaryota > Metazoa > Chordata > Actinopteri > Cyprinodontiformes > Nothobranchiidae > Nothobranchius > Nothobranchius furzeri. The sequence continues at coordinate 15,144,438 of NC_091756.1, forward strand.
ATGAACCCAGAATGATGTGAAATTGTGCTTCGTGCAACATAATTCTGGGTGCCATTTAAAAACCATAAGTCTAATGACTCCATTCCTTTTTGTGGTTGTAGGGGCTGTTGATTGGAGTATACTAAAACAAACCTGATCTCTCTAGGACATTCAGAAGCCAAGTTATAAGCCCACAAATTTGTAACTGGACTACTTCTTTAGACACCAGATCCGGTGACCTTTGGGACATGGTTTGACCCCCTTAGGAAAGTGCTATCATCATGAAACGTTCAGATCACTTACAACAATAGATTCTACCTTCCTGTAACGTTTCAGCCTGATTGGACCTTGTTTTCACACAAATGAACCCAGAATGATGTGAAATTGTGCTTCGTGCAACATAATTCTGGGTGCCATTTAAAAACCATAAGTGCTAATGTCTCCATTCCTTTTTGTGGTTCTAGGGGCTGTTGATTGGAGTACACTAAAACAAACCTGATCTCTCTAGGACATTCAGAAGCCAAGTTATAAGCCCACACACAAAGATGTAACTGGACTACTTCTTTAAAGTGACACTTGGCCCGGTGACCTTTGGGACATGGTTTGACCCCCTATAGGAATGTGCGATCATCTTGAAACGTTCAGATCACTTACAACTCAATAGATTCTACCTTCTTGTAGCGTTTCAGCCGGATTGGACCTTGTTTTCACACAAATTGACCCAGAATCATGTGAAATTGTGCTTAGTGCAGCATAATTCTGGGTGCCATTTAAGAACCATAAGTGCTAATGACTCCATTCCTTTTTGTGGTTGTAGGGGCTGTTGATTGGAGTACACTAAAATAAACCTGATCTCTCTAGGACATTCAGAAGCCAAGTTATAAGCCCACAAATGTGTAACTGGACTACTTCTTTAAATTGACACCAGATCCGGTGACCTTTGGGACATGGTTTGACCCCCTTAGGAAAGCGCTATCATCATGAAACGTTCAGATCACTTAAAACTCAATAGATTCTAGCTTCCAGTAACGTTTCAGCCTGATTGGACCTTGTTTTCACACAAATGAACCCAGAATGATGTGAAATTGTGCTTCGTGCAAAATAATTCTTGGTGCCATTTACAAACCATAAGTGCTAATGACTCCATTCCTTTTTGTGGTTGTAGGGGCTGTTGATTGGAGTACACTAAAACAAACCTAACCTCTCTAGGACATTCAGAAGCCAAGTTATAAGCCCACAAAGGTGTAACTGGACTACTTCTTTAAAGTGACACTTGGCCCGGTGACCTTTGGGACATGGTTTGACCCCCTATAGGAATGTGCGATCATCTTGAAACGTTCAGATCACTTACAACTCAATAGATTCTACCTTCTTGTAGCGTTTCAGCCGGATTGGACCTTGTTTTCACACAAATTGACCCAGAATGATGTGAAATTGTGCTTCGTGCAACATAATTCTGGGTGCCACTTACAAACCATAAGTGCTAATGACTCCATTCATTTTTGTGGTTGTAGGGGCTGTTGATTGGAGTACATTAAAACAAACCTGATCTCTCTAGGACATTCAGAAGCCAAGTTATAAGCCCACAAATGTGTAACTGGACTACTTCTTTAAATTGACACCAGATCCAGTGACCTTTGGGAGATGGTTTGACCCCCTTAGGAAAGTGCTATCATCATGAAACGTTCAGATCACTTACAACTCAATAGATTCTACCTTCCTGTAACGTTTCAGCCTGATTGGACCTTGTTTTCACACAAATGGACCCAGAATGATGTGAAATTGTGCTTTGTGCAACATAATTCTGGGTGCCATTTAAAAACCCTAAGTGCTAATGACTCCATTCCTTTTTGTGGTTGTAGGGGCTGTTGATTGGAGTACACTAAAATAAACCTGATCTCTCTAGGACATTCAGAAGCCAAGTTATAAGCCCACAAATGTGTAACTGGACTACTTCTTTAAATTGACACCAGATCCGGTGACCCTTGGGACATGGTTTGACCCCCTTAGGAAAGTGCTATCATCATGAAACATTCAGATCACTTACAACTCAATAGATTCTACCTTCCTGTAACGTTTCAGCCTGATTGGACCTTGTTTTCACACAAATGAACCCAGAATGATGTGAAATTGTGCTTCGTGCAACATAATTCTGGGTGCCATTTACAAACCATAAGTGCTAATGACTCCATTCCTTTTTGTGGTTGTAGGGGCTGTTGTTTGGAGAACACTAAAACAAACCTAACCTCTCTAGGACATTCAGAAGCCAAGTTATAAGCCCACAAAGGTGTAACTGGACTACTTCTTTAAAGTGACACCAGGCCCGGTGACCTTTGGGACATGGTTTTACCCCCTATAGGAATGAGCGATCATCTTGAAACGTTCAGATCACTTACAACTCAATAGATTCTACCTTCTTGTAGCGTTTCAGCCTGATTGGACCTTGTTTTCACACAAATGGACCCAGAATGATGTGAAATTGTTCTTCCTGCAACATAATTCTGGGTGTCATTTACAAACCTTAAGTGCTAATGACTCCATTCCTTTTTGTGGTTGTAGGGGCTGTTGATTGGAGTACACTAAAACAAACCTGATCTCTCTAGGACATTCAGAAGCCAAGTTATAAGCCCACAAATGTGTAACTGGACTACTTCTTTAAATTGACACCAGATCCGGTGACCTTTGGGACATGGTTTGACCCCCTTAGGAAAGTGCTCTCATCATGAAACGTTCAGATCACTTACAACTCAATAGATTCTACCTTCCTGTAACGTTTCAGCCTGATTGGACCTTGTTTCCACACAAATGAACCCAGAATGATGTGAAATTGTGCTTCGTGCAACATAATTCTGGGTGCCATTTACAAACCATAAGTGCTAATGACTCCATTCCTTTTTGTGGTTTTAGGGGCTGTTGATTGGAGTACACTAAAACAAACTAACCTCTCTAGGACATTCAGAAGCCAAGTTATAAGCCCAAAAGGTGTAACTGGACTACTACTTTAAAGTGACACCAGGCCCGGTGACCTTTGGGACATGGTTTTACCCCCTTAGGAAAGCGCTATCATCATGAAACGTTCAGATCACTTAAAACTCAATAGATTCTAGCTTCCAGTAACGTTTCAGCCTGATTGGACCTTGTTTTCACACAAATGAACCCAGAATGATGTGAAATTGTGCTTCGTGCAAAATAATTCTTGGTGCCATTTACAAACCATAAGTGCTAATGACTCCATTCCTTTTTGTGGTTGTAGGGGCTGTTGATTGGAGTACACTAAAACAAACCTAACCTCTCTAGGACATTCAGAAGCCAAGTTATAAGCCCACAAAGGTGTAACTGGACTACTTCTTTAAAGTGACACTTGGCCCGGTGACCTTTGGGACATGGTTTGACCCCCTATAGGAATGTGCGATCATCTTGAAACGTTCAGATCACTTACAACTCAATAGATTCTACCTTCTTGTAGCGTTTCAGCCGGATTGGACCTTGTTTTCACACAAATTGACCCAGAATGATGTGAAATTGTGCTTCGTGCAACATAATTCTGGGTGCCACTTACAAACCATAAGTGCTAATGACTCCATTCATTTTTGTGGTTGTAGGGGCTGTTGATTGGAGTACATTAAAACAAACCTGATCTCTCTAGGACATTCAGAAGCCAAGTTATAAGCCCACAAATGTGTAACTGGACTACTTCTTTAAATTGACACCAGATCCAGTGACCTTTGGGAGATGGTTTGACCCCCTTAGGAAAGTGCTATCATCATGAAACGTTCAGATCACTTACAACTCAATAGATTCTACCTTCCTGTAACGTTTCAGCCTGATTGGACCTTGTTTTCACACAAATGGACCCAGAATGATGTGAAATTGTGCTTTGTGCAACATAATTCTGGGTGCCATTTAAAAACCCTAAGTGCTAATGACTCCATTCCTTTTTGTGGTTGAAGGGGCTGTTGATTGGAGTACACTAAAATAAACCTGATCTCTCTAGGACATTCAGAAGCCAAGTTATAAGCCCACAAATGTGTAACTGGACTACTTCTTTAAATTGACACCAGATCCGGTGACCCTTGGGACATGGTTTGACCCCCTTAGGAAAGTGCTATCATCATGAAACATTCAGATCACTTACAACTCAATAGATTCTACCTTCCTGTAACGTTTCAGCCTGATTGGACCTTGTTTTCACACAAATGAACCCAGAATGATGTGAAATTGTGCTTCGTGCAACATAATTCTGGGTGCCATTTACAAACCATAAGTGCTAATGACTCCATTCCTTTTTGTGGTTGTAGGGGCTGTTGTTTGGAGAACACTAAAACAAACCTAACCTCTCTAGGACATTCAGAAGCCAAGTTATAAGCCCACAAAGGTGTAACTGGACTACTTCTTTAAAGTGACACCAGGCCCGGTGACCTTTGGGACATGGTTTTACCCCCTATAGGAATGAGCGATCATCTTGAAACGTTCAGATCACTTACAACTCAATAGATTCTACCTTCTTGTAGCGTTTCAGCCTGATTGGACCTTGTTTTCACACAAATGGACCCAGAATGATGTGAAATTGTTCTTCCTGCAACATAATTCTGGGTGTCATTTACAAACCTTAAGTGCTAATGACTCCATTCCTTTTTGTGGTTGTAGGGGCTGTTGATTGGAGTACACTAAAACAAACCTGATCTCTCTAGGACATTCAGAAGCCAAGTTATAAGCCCACAAATGTGTAACTGGACTACTTCTTTAAATTGACACCAGATCCGGTGACCTTTGGGACATGGTTTGACCCCCTTAGGAAAGTGCTCTCATCATGAAACGTTCAGATCACTTACAACTCAATAGATTCTACCTTCCTGTAACGTTTCAGCCTGATTGGACCTTGTTTCCACACAAATGAACCCAGAATGATGTGAAATTGTGCTTCGTGCAACATAATTCTGGGTGCCATTTACAAACCATAAGTGCTAATGACTCCATTCCTTTTTGTGGTTTTAGGGGCTGTTGATTGGAGTACACTAAAACAAACTAACCTATCTAGGACATTCAGAAGCCAAGTTATAAGCCCAAAAGGTGTAACTGGACTACTACTTTAAAGTGACACCAGGCCCGGTGACCTTTGGGACATGGTTTTACCCCCTATAGGAATGTGCGATCATCTTGAAATGTTCAGATCACTTACAACTCAATAGATTCTACCTTCTTGTAGCGTTTCAGCCTGATTGGACCTTGTTTTCACACAAATTGACCCAGAATGATGTGAAATTGTGCTTCGTGCAACATAATTCTGGGTGCCATTTACAAACAATAAGTGCTAATGACTCCATTCCTTTTTGTGGTTGTAGGGGCTGTTGATTGGAGTACACTAAAACAAACCTGACCTCTCTAGGACATTCAGAAGCCAAGTTATAAGCCCACAAATGTGTAACTGGACTACTTCTTTAAATTGACACCAGATCCGGTGACTTTTGGGACATGGTTTGACCCCCTTAGGAAAGTGCTATCATCATGAAACGTTCATATCACTTGCAACTCAATAGATTCTACCTTCCTGTAACGTTTCAGCCTGATTGGACCTTGTTTTCACACAAATGAACCCAGAATGATGTGAAATTGTGCTTCGTGCAACATAATTCTGGGTGCCATTTACAAACCATAAGTGCTAATATCTCCATTCCTTTTTGTGGTTGTAGGGGTTGTTGATTGGAGTACATTAAAACAAACCTGATCTCTCTAGGTCATTCAGAAGCCAAGTTATAAGCCCACAAATGTGTAACTGGACTGCTTCTTTAAATTGACACCAGATCTGGTGACCTTTGGGACATGGTTTGACCCCCTTAGGAAAGTGCTATCATCATGAAACGTTCAGATAACTTACAACTCAATAGATTCTACCTTCCTGTAACGTTTCAGCCTGATTGGACCTTGTTTTCACACAAATGGACCCAGAATGATGTTAAATTGTGCTTCGTGCAACATAATTCTGGGTGCCATTTACAAACCTTAAGTGATAATGACTCCATTCCTTTTTGTGGTTGTAGGGGCTGTTGATTGGAGTACACTAAAACAAACCTGATCTCTCTAGGACATTCAGAAGCCAAGTTATAAGCCCACAAATGTGTAACTGGACTACTTCTTTAAATTGACACCAGATCCGGTGACCTTTGGGACATGGTTTGACCCCCTTAGGAAAGTGCTATCATCATGAAACATTCATATCACTTACAACTCAATAGATTCTACTTTCCTGTAACGTTTCAGCCTGATTGGACCTTGTTTTCACACAAATGAACCCAGAATGATGTGAAATTGTGCTTCGTGCAACATAATTCTGGGTGCCATTTACAAACCATAAGTGCTAATGACTCCATTCCTTTTTGTGGTTGTAGGGGCTGTTGATTGGAGTACACTAAAACAAACCTGATCTCTCTAGGACATTCAGAAGCCAAGTTATGAGCCCACAAAGGTGTAACTGGACAACTACTTTAAAGTGACACCAGGCCCGGTGACCTTTGGGACATGGTTTTACCCCCTATAGGAATGTGCGATCATCTTGAAATGTTCAGATCACTTACAACTCAATAGATTCTACCTTCTTTTAGCGTTTCAGCCTGATTGGACCTTGTTTTCACACAAATGGACCCAGAATGATGTGAAATTGTGCTTCGTGCAACATAATTCTGGGTGCCATTTACAAACCATAAGTGCTAATGACTCCATTCCTTTTTGTGGTTGTAGGGGCTGTTGATTGGAGTACACTAAAACAAACCTGATCTCTCTAGGACATTCAGAAGCCAAGTTATAAGCCCACAAATGTGTAACTGGACTACTTCTTTAAATTGACACCAGATCCGGTGACCTTTGGGACATGGTTTGACCCCCTTAGGAAAGTGCTCTCATCATGAAACGTTCAGATCACTTACAACTCAATAGATTCTACCTTCCTGTAACGTTTCAGCCTGATTGGACCTTGTTTCCACACAAATGAACCCAGGATGATGTGAAATTGTGCTTCGTGCAACATAATTCTGGGTGCCATTTACAAACCATAAGTGCTAATGACTCCATTCCTTTTTGTGGTTTTAGGGGCTGTTGATTGGAGTACACTAAAACAAACTAACCTCTCTAGGACATTCAGAAGCCAAGTTATAAGCCCAAAAGGTGTAACTGGACTACTACTTTAAAGTGACACCAGGCCCGGTGACCTTTGGGACATGGTTTTACCCCCTATAGGAATGTGCGATCATCTTGAAATGTTCAGATCACTTACAACTCAATAGATTCTACCTTCTTGTAGCGTTTCAGCCTGATTGGACCTTGTTTTCACACAAATTGACCCAGAATGATGTGAAATTGTGCTTCGTGCAACATAATTCTGGGTGCCATTTACAAACAATAAGTGCTAATGACTCCATTCCTTTTTGTGGTTGTAGGGGCTGTTGATTGGAGTACACTAAAACAAACCTGACCTCTCTAGGACATTCAGAAGCCAAGTTATAAGCCCACAAATGTGTAACTGGACTACTTCTTTAAATTGACACCAGATCCGGTGACTTTTGGGACATGGTTTGACCCCCTTAGGAAAGTGCTATCATCATGAAACGTTCATATCACTTGCAACTCAATAGATTCTACCTTCCTGTAACGTTTCAGCCTGATTGGACCTTGTTTTCACACAAATGAACCCAGAATGATGTGAAATTGTGCTTCGTGCAACATAATTCTGGGTGCCATTTACAAACCATAAGTGCTAATATCTCCATTCCTTTTTGTGGTTGTAGGGGTTGTTGATTGGAGTACATTAAAACAAACCTGATCTCTCTAGGTCATTCAGAAGCCAAGTTATAAGCCCACAAATGTGTAACTGGACTGCTTCTTTAAATTGACACCAGATCTGGTGACCTTTGGGACATGGTTTGACCCCCTTAGGAAAGTGCTATCATCATGAAACGTTCAGATAACTTACAACTCAATAGATTCTACCTTCCTGTAACGTTTCAGCCTGATTGGACCTTGTTTTCACACAAATGGACCCAGAATGATGTTAAATTGTGCTTCGTGCAACATAATTCTGGGTGCCATTTACAAACCTTAAGTGATAATGACTCCATTCCTTTTTGTGGTTGTAGGGGCTGTTGATTGGAGTACACTAAAACAAACCTGATCTCTCTAGGACATTCAGAAGCCAAGTTATAAGCCCACAAATGTGTAACTGGACTACTTCTTTAAATTGACACCAGATCCGGTGACCTTTGGGACATGGTTTGACCCCCTTAGGAAAGTGCTATCATCATGAAACATTCATATCACTTACAACTCAATAGATTCTACTTTCCTGTAACGTTTCAGCCTGATTGGACCTTGTTTTCACACAAATGAACCCAGAATGATGTGAAATTGTGCTTCGTGCAACATAATTCTGGGTGCCATTTACAAACCATAAGTGCTAATGACTCCATTCCTTTTTGTGGTTGTAGGGGCTGTTGATTGGAGTACACTAAAACAAACCTGATCTCTCTAGGACATTCAGAAGCCAAGTTATGAGCCCACAAAGGTGTAACTGGACAACTACTTTAAAGTGACACCAGGCCCGGTGACCTTTGGGACATGGTTTTACCCCCTATAGGAATGTGCGATCATCTTGAAATGTTCAGATCACTTACAACTCAATAGATTCTACCTTCTTTTAGCGTTTCAGCCTGATTGGACCTTGTTTTCACACAAATGGACCCAGAATGATGTGAAATTGTGCTTCGTGCAACATAATTCTGGGTGCCATTTACAAACCATAAGTGCTAATGACTCCATTCCTTTTTGTGGTTGTAGGGGCTGTTGATTGGAGTACACTAAAACAAACCTGATCTCTCTAGGACATTCAGAAGCCAAGTTATAAGCCCACAAATGTGTAACTGGACTACTTCTTTAAATTGACACCAGATCCGGTGACTTTTGGGACATGGTTTGACCCCCTTAGGAAAGTGCTATCATCATGAAACGTTCAGATCACTTGCAACTCAATAGATTCTACCTTCCTGTAACGTTTCAGCCTGATTGGACCTTGTTTTCACACAAATGAACCCAGAATGATGTGAAATTGTGCTTCGTGCAACATAATTCTGGGTGCCATTTACAAACCATAAGTGCTAATATCTCCATTCCTTTTTGTGGTTGTAGGGGCTGTTGATTGGAGTACATTAAAACAAACCTGATCTCTCTAGGTCATTCAGAAGCCAAGTTATAAGCCCACAAATGTGTAACTGGACTGCTTCTTTAAATTGACACCAGATCCGGTGACCTTTGGGACATGGTTTGACCCCCTTAGGAAAGTGCTATCATCATGAAACGTTCAGATAACTTACAACTCAATAGATTCTACCTTCCTGTAACGTTTCAGCCTGATTGGACCTTGTTTTCACACAAATGAACCCAGAATGATGTGAAATTGTGCTTCGTGCAACATAATTCTGGGTGCCATTTACAAACCATAAGTGCTAATGACTCCATTCCTTTTTGTGGTTGTAGGGGCTTTGATTGGAGTACACTAAAACAAACCTAACCTCTCTAGGACATTCAGAAGCCAAGTTATAAGCCCACAAAGGTGTAACTGGACTACTTCTTTAAAGTGACACCAGGCCCGGTGACCTTTGGGAAATGGTTTTACCCCCTATAGGAATGTGCGATCATCTTGAAACGTTCAGATCACTTACAACTCAATAGATTCTACCTTCTTGTAGCGTTTCAGCCTGATTGGACCTTGTTTTCACAAAAATGGACCCAGAATGATGTGAAATTGTGCATCGTGCAACATAATTCTGGGTGCCATTTACAAACCATAAGTGCTAATGACTCCATTCCCTTTTGTGTTTGTAGGGGCTCTTGATTGGAGTACATTAAAACAAACCTGATCTCTCTAGGACATTCAGAAGCCAAGTTATAAGCCCACAAATGTGTAACTGGACTACTTCTTTAAATTGACACCAGATCCGGTGACCTTTGGGACATGGTGTGACCCCCTTAGGAAAGTGCTATCATCATGAAACGTTCAGATCACTTACAACTCAATACATTCTACCTTCCTGTAACATTTCAGCCTGATTGAACCTTGTTTTCACACAAATGAACCCAGAATGATGTGAAATTGTGCTTCGTGCAACATAATTCTGGGTGCCATTTACATACCATAAGTGCTAATGACTCCATTCCTTTTTGTGGTTGTAGGGGCTGTTGATTGGAGTACATTAAAACAAACCTGATATCTCTAGGACATTCAGAAGCCAAGTTATAAGCCCACAAATGTGTAACTGGACTACTTCTTTAAATTGACACCAGATCCGGTGACCTTTGCGACATGGTTTGACCCCCTTAGGAAAGTGCTATCATCATGAAACGTTCAGATCACTTACAACTAAATAGATTCTACCTTCCTGTAACGTTTCAGCCTGATTGGACCTTGTTTTCACACAAATGAACCCAGAATGATGTGAAATTGTGCTTCGTGCAACAAACATCCGGATAACGTGCTCCGGAATTTCTCCGGACGAAGCCCCTAGTAACAGGTCCGGACTTGTTACGGACAGGGTGGCTGCTTTCAGACTCGTGAGATAAATTTCCGGACAAGGGGGAGGGGGGAGGAGGGGACCGGGGGACGCTGTGCGCACCTAGATAACGTATATGTCACGTGACCGGGAAGGTATACCACATGATGTCCCGAGTCCTGAGCACAAACACACAGAGGAAAGAAGGCGAACATCTGAACAGCATCTCCAACATGTCGACCAATTGGACAGATTCAGAGATTCGAGACCTACTCACGGTGAGGGGAGACATGGTCATTATGAAAAGTATTCAAGGTACAGCGCGAGACTCTGTCACCTACGACCGCCTAATATCGAAGTTGCGTGATCTGGGAACGCACCGGAGCAAACAACAGGCCATATCGAAGCTCAAGGCCTTAAAGCGTCGATACCACGAGGTATGTGACCACAATAGGAGAAGTGGTAACGACCGGATGGAGTGGGGCTACTTCGACTTATGTGAAGCTATATGGGGTGCTCAAAAAACCACAAACCCTGTTGTGGTGTGTGGAAGCATGGTGGCGGCTTCCAACCGACCAGAGGACTGCTCTGAGGCCAGCTGCAGCTCCCTTGAGAGGGCCCAAGAAGACGCAACGGACAGCAGCGAGAACCACAGGCCCCAAGTCGCGTCGGACAGTGACTGCTCTTCCATAGCAGGTAAATATTCACGTTAGCAAGCAGATGCTGTTGTAAGACTGGGTGTGCAGATGTACAGCTTATAGCTATAAAAACGTTAATTGCAGACAACTGCGACCTAAACAGCAGGCTTTTAACTTCTGGTATCTAAACTGCTCCAACTGAGCACGTGATGAGAAAAGCGCTGGGTGACGTGTTGGAATTACGTGCACATTGGGGGTTACAGTTATTGGAAAACTCACCAAAAAATGTAGGACATACATTACGTGTCCCATTTTGAACATGTATTTTGTTACTATATCTGAGTTGAGTTTAAATGTTTGTCTTTGTGGTAAACCTGTAGTGCACCATATTCAGATAATCACCCCACTGCACAAAATACATTGAAACACTACAGCATATATGTGACACTAATGTCTGCCTTTTTCAATAGGGCCATCATGCAGCACCCCATCGCATGCGGCATCCAGCACTCCAAGGCAAAGAAAGAGGAAGAGAGACAAGTCTTCCTACACAGAATGGAGCGAGGCTTTGGAACGCATGGATGAGAGAAGCCATCAGCGTGACAGAGAATTAATGCAGGAGCAGAGGGAGTTTGAACAGCAATATATGCGTGAATACTTAGCGGTCAGGCGACAAGAAGTGGCTACATTCCAGGATATAACATCTTTGATGTGTCAACTTGTTAACAGGTTGACTCAGCCACAGCAGGAATGGATGCCGGGTCCAAACTACCACAATTTGTAGTTCATTGTCCCTCCACCTTCACTGGCTGATGTAACATTCTGACCTGCAGAGCTCCATCAGTGCAGACTGCTGCACCCCACATTCTCCATCTGTAGACAGTTTCATTTCAGTATTAATTTTCAGTTTTTATTTGTTACACTTTATTTAAACTTTTGCCATTTATACAATCTACTAAAATAAGTTGTTTTTTGTGTTTTTTTTATACAAGCCTTTCATGGCAAACCTTTAGTCTCGATTAAATTGGGGGGGGGGGGGGGGGGGTATTGAGTTTAATTTTTTTGGACAAGTTTTGCACATTTTAATTAAATGTCTTTTACTTGAAGTGACAGATTTTGCACAACACAACTTATACCTCTGTTTGCAGTGTCTATTTTACTTTTTTTGCTTGGCAAATAAAAACCTTTTTGGGTGAAACTATGAATACATTCTCATCTATGTGAAGAATGGTTAACACTGTTAAAAGTTTTCTTTTTAATTAGGGGAAGCAGACATAGTTACAGTCCCAAAATGTACAACGCAGTTTTGGACAAGAAGCACAATCAATTTGAAATGCAGTTAAAGTACTGACATGATTGCCCCTCGAATTTGCTGTGCCCCTCCAACTGGAGGGGCATACACAGCTTCTGCATTAGGTTCAGGTAGTTCAGTGGCATCAGTATTCCATTCAGCAAGGTAATTGTCTTTGTTGATCTCGCAGACATTGTGAAGAATGCAACAAGCAATCACAATGTCCGGCATAATGTGAATGTCCACATCACAACGCTTGGCCAGACACTTCTAGCGGCCCTTAAGCAGCCCAAATGCATTTTCAACAACCATCCGAGCAGAGCTTAAACGATAGTTGAAGGTGCTTTGTTCAGGCGTCAGACGATGGTGTTGTGTGAACCCCTTCATCAGCCACTTCTTCAGTGGATATGCCGCATCCCCAATCAGATGAACGGGAACCTCTACACCATTGATGTCTCTGGACATCTAGAAGGACAGAAAACCAAGATTAGAGGTGTAGGGGTGTGTGTGTGTGTGTGTGTGTGCGCGCGCAGATTTAGATGTTAAGGCATACCTCACGGGGGAACAGGTAGCCATCTTGTTGTTCGGCTTTAATGAAGATGGTAGAGTTGCTGAGTACTCTGGCGTCATGCGTTCGACCAGGCCAACCAACATAAACATCTGTGAAACTGAACAAAGCATTTCGTTAGTGCTGCAACATAACAGCCCCAAACAACAAAGGGATGCATAAAATGTAAATTTGCTCTTGACAACAACATAGAAATTCATGCTCTCACAAAACCAGTCTTACTAGAAACGGTGGTCAACAACAGCCTGCAGAACAATGGAATGCCAGCCTTTTCTGTTGTGATATGAAGCTGGATCGTCCTTCGGAGCAATGATTGGAATGTGGCTTCCATCTATAGCTCCACCACACATTGGGTAGCCGCGTGCAGCAAATCCATCCATTGTGACCTGTAGCTGGTCCAGCTTTGGTAATGAAATGAAACATTCTAGCAAACGGTCCTTCAGAGCACTTGTCACCTCTCGCAAAAAAACACAGACAGTGGATATACCAACACCAAACAGGCAGCTTATGGTTCTGTATTCGCTCGGTGTGGCATACCACCAGATAACAACGGCTAGCCTGAGGGAAGGTTCGTAAGGCCTTCGCCTGTTTGTAGTTTTCCGTGCCAAAACAGGCCTAACCAAGCTTAACAGGTAGTTGAAGGTCCTGCGAGACATTCGAAAATGTTGATACCGCTCCTCATCTCCAAAGTTTTTCAACGCGTTTGACCAGAAAACTTCGCCACTTGGTCGTGAATGTTTCCATATACGCCGGGTCGCGGTCTCCTGAAGCATGCGGCGAACCATGGCAGCTCGCCTCCTACGGTACCGTCTCCTACACGCGCGACGGAGCGTTTCACACTGCTCCCGTGATTCCTTTATTACCAATTGAGCTTCATCATCCAGGTCTCTAATGCGTTTTCGTGTGCGCAGGATTACGCTTAACATAAGTCCGATCAGTGAGAGGAATTCTAGCTCTTCGCCGGCCATGTTGGACTGAATAGCTTTGTTTGGGGAAATGACGCATGTACGCCCGCCGCACTTTGTTTACGCAATATCCGGGTACAGCCTCCCCACCCCCTCCCCCCAGACATCTGGAACTTTTCCCTGCTGTCTGAACGCAGCCGAAAGGACAAGTTCCGGTACAAAAGTGGTGTGTCTGAAAACACAGTTCCGGTTAAAAACTGGATTGAATTTTCCACAAATGTTCCAGAATGTCTGTCTGAAAAGGGCTCTAGAGAGATCAGGTTTGTTTTAATGTACTCCAATCAACAGCCCCTACAACCACAAAAAGGAATGGAGTCATTAGCACTTATGGTTTGAAAATGGCACCCAGAATTATGTTGCACGAAGCACAATTTCACATCATTCAGGGTTCATTTGTGTGAAAACAAGGTCCAATCAGGCTGAAACGTTACAGGAAGGTAGAATCTATTGAGTTGTAAGTGATCTGAACGTTTCATGATGATAGCACTTTCCTAAGGGGGTCAAACCATGTCCCAAAGGTCACCGGATCTGGTGTCAATTTAAAGAAGTAGTCCAGTTACACATTTGTGGGCTTGTAACTTGGCTTCTGAATGTCCTAGAGAGATCAGGTTTGTTTTAGTGTACTCCAATCAACAGCCCCTACAACCACAAAAAGGAATGGAGTCATTAGCACTTAAGGTTTGTAAATGGCACCCAGAATTATGTTGCAGGAAGAACAATTTCACATCATTCTGGGTCCATTTGTGTGAAATCAAGGTCCAATCAGGCTGAAACGCTACAAGAAGGTAGAATCTATTGAGTTGTAAGGGATCTGAACGTTTCAAGATGATCGCTCATTCCTATAGGGGGTAAAACCATGTCCCAAAGGTCACCGGGCCTGGTGTCACTTTAAAGAAGTAGTCCAGTTACACCTTTGTGGGCTTATAACTTGGCTTCTGAATGTCCTAGAGAGGTTAGGTTTGTTTTAGTGTTCTCCAATCAACAGCCCCTAAAACCACAAAAAGGAATGGAGTCGTTAGCACTTATGGTTTGTAAATGGCACCCAGAATTATGTTGCACGAAGCACAATTTCACATCATTCTGGGTTCATTTGTTCTAAAACAAGGTCTAATCAGGCTGAAACGTTACAGGAAGGTAGAATCTATTGAGTTGTAAGTGATCTGAATGTTTCATGATGATAGCACTTTCCTAAGGGGGTCAAACCATGTCCCAAAGGTCACCGGATCTGGTGTCAATTTAAAGTAGTAGTCCAGTTACACATTTGTGGGCTTATAACTTGACTTCTGAATGTCCTAGAGAGATCAGGTTTGTTTTAATGTACTCCAATCAACAGCCCCTACAACCACAAAAAGGAATGGAGTCATTAGCACTTATGGTTTGTAAATGGCACCCAGAATTATGTTGCACGAAGCACAATTTCACATAATTCTGGGTCCATTTGTGTGAAAACAAGGTCCAATCAGGCTGAAACGCTACAAGAAGGTAGAATCTATTGAGTTGTAAGTGATCTGAAGGTTTCAAGATGATCGCACATTCTTATAGGGGGTAAAACCATGTCCCAAAGGTCACCGGGCCTGGTGTCACTTTAAAGAAGTTGTCCAGTTACACCTTTGTGGGCTTATAACTTGGCTTCTGAATGTCCTAGAGAGGTCAGGTTTGTTTTAGTGTACTCCAATCAACAGCCCCTACAACCACAAAAAGAATGGAGTCATTAGCACTTATGGTTTGTAAATGGCACCCAGAATTATGTTGCACGAAGCACAATTTCACATCATTCTGGGTTCATTTGTGTGAAAACAAGGTCCAATCAGGCTGAAACGTTACAGGAAGGTAGAATCTATTGAGTTGTAAGTGATCTGAATGTTTCATGATGATAGCACTTTCCTAAGGGGGTCAAACCATGTCCCAAAGGGCACCGGATCTGGTGTCAATTTAAAGAAGTAGTCCAGTTACACATTTGTGGGCTTATAACTTGGCTTCTGAATGTCCTAGAGAGATCAGGTTTATTTTAGTGTACTCCAATCAACAGCCCCTACAACCACAAAAAGGAATGGAGTCATTAGCACTTATGGTTTTTAAATGGCACCCAGAATTATGTTGCACAAAGCACAATTTCACATCATTCTGGGTCCATTTGTGTGAAAACAAGGTCCAATCAGGCTGAAACGTTACAGGAAGGTAGAATCTATTGAGTTGTAAGTGATCTGAATGTTTCATGATGATAGCACTTTCCTAAGGGGGTCAAACCATGTCCCAAAGGTCACTGGATCTGGTGTCAATTTAAAGAAGTAGTCCAGTTACACATTTGTGGGCTTATAACTTGGCTTCTGAATGTCCTAGAGAGATCAGGTTTGTTTTAATGTACTCCAATCAACAGCCCCTACAACCACAAAAATGAATGGAGTCATTAGCACTTATGGTTTGTAAGTGGCACCCAGAATTATGTTGCACGAAGCACAATTTCACATCATTCTTGGTCAATTTGTGTGAAAACAAGGTCCAATCAGGCTGAAACGCTACAAGAAGGTAGAATCTATTGAGTTGTAAGTGATCTGAACGTTTCAAGATGATCGCACATTCCTATAGGGGGTCAAACCATGTCCCAAAGGTCACCGGGCCAAGTGTCACTTTAAAGAAGTAGTCCAGTTACACCTTTGTGGGCTTATAACTTGGCTTCTGAATGTCCTAGAGAGGTTAGGTTTGTTTTAGTGTACTCCAATCAACAGCCCCTACAACCACAAAAAGGAATGGAGTCATTAGCACTTATGGTTTGTAAATGGCACCCAGAATTATTTTGCACGAAGCACAATTTCACATCATTCTGGGTTCATTTGTGTGAAAACAAGGTCCAATCAGGCTGAAACGTTACTGGAAGCTAGAATCTATTGAGTTGTAAGTGATCTGAACGTTTCATGATGATAGCGCTTTCCTAAGGGGGTCAAACCATGTCCCAAAGGTCACCGGATCTGGTGTCAATTTAAAGAAGTAGTCCAGTTACACATTTGTGGGCTTATAACTTGGCTTCTGAATGTCCTAGAGAGATCAGGTTTATTTTAGTGTACTCCAATCAACAGCCCCTACAACCACAAAAAGGAATGGAGTCATTAGCACTTATGGTTCTTAAATGGCACCCAGAATTATGCTGCACTAAGCACAATTTCACATGATTCTGGGTCAATTTGTGTGAAAACAAGGTCCAATCCGGCTGAAACGCTACAAGAAGGTAGAATCTATTAAGTTGTAAGTGATCTGAACGTTTCAAGATGATCGCACATTCCTATAGGGGGTCAAACCATGTCCCAAAGGTCACCGGGCCAAGTGTCACTTTAAAGAAGTAGTCCAGTTACATCTTTGTGTGTGGGCTTATAACTTAGCTTCTGAATGTCCTAGAGAGATCAGGTTTGTTTTAGTGTACTCCAATCAACAGCCCCTAGAACCACAAAAAGGAATGGAGACATTAGCACTTATGGTTTTTAAATGGCACCCAGAATTATGTTGCACGAAGCACAATTTCACATCATTCTGGGTTCATTTGTGTGAAAACAAGGTCCAATCAGGCTGAAACGTTACAGGAAGGTAGAATCTATTGTTGTAAGTGATCTGAACGTTTCATGATGATAGCACTTTCCTAAGGGGGTCAAACCATGTCCCAAAGGTCACCTGATCTGGTGTCTAAAGAAGTAGTCCAGTTACAAATTTGTGGGCTTATAACTTGGCCTCTGAATGTCCTAGAGAGATCAGGTTTGTTTTAGTATACTCCAATCAACAGCCCCTACAACCACAAAAAGGAATGGAGTCATTAGACTTATGGTTTTTAAATGGCACCCAGAATTATGTTGCACGAAGCACAATTTCACATCATTCTGGGTTCATTTGTGTGAAAACAAGGTCCAATCAGGCTGAAACGTTACAGGAAGGTAGAATCTATTGCGTTGTAAGTGATCTGAACGTTTCATGATGATAGCACTTTCCTAAGGGGGTCAAACCATGTCCCAAAGGTCACCGGATCTGGTGTCAATTTAAAGAAGTAGTCCAGTTACACATTTGTGGGCATATAACTTGGCTTCTGAATGTCCTAGAGCGATCAGGTTTGTTTTAGTGTACTCCAATCAACAGCCCCTACAACCACAAAAAGGAATGGAGTCATTAGCACTTATGGTTTTTAAATGGCACCCAGAATTATGTTGCACGAAGCACAATTTCACATCATTCTGGGTTCATTTGTGTGAAAACAAGGTCCAATCAGGCTGAAACATTACAGGAAGGTAGAATCTATTAAAATGTAAGTGATCTGAAGGTTTCATGATGATAGCACTTCCCTAAGGGGGTCAAACCATGTCCCAAAGGTCACCGGATCTGGTGTCTAAAGAAGTAGTCCAGTTACACATTTGTGGGCTTATAACTTGGCTTCTGAATGTCCTAGAGAGATCAGGTTTGTTTTAGTATACTCCAATCAACAGCCCCTACAACCACAAAAAGGAATGGAGTCATTAGCACTTATGGTTTTTAAATGGCACCCAGAATTATGTTGCACGAAGCACAATTTCACATCATTCTGGGTTCATTTGTGTGAAAACAAGGTCCAATCAGGCTGAAACGTTACAGAAAGGTAGAATCTATTGAGTTGTAAGTGATCTGAACGTTTCATGATGATAGCACTTTCCTAAGGGGGTCAAACCATGTCCCAAATGTCACCGGATCTGGTGTCAATTTAAAGTAGTAGTCCAGTTACACATTTGTGGGCTTATAACTTGGCTTCTGAATGTCCTGGAGAGGTCAGGTTTGTTTTAATGTACTCCAATCAACAGCCCCTACAACCACAAAAAGGAATGGAGTCATTAGCACTTATGGTTTGTAAATGGCACCCAGAATTATGTTGCACGAAGCAAAATTTCACATCATTCTGGGTTCATTTGTGTGAAAACAAGGTCCAATCAGGCAGAAACGTTACAGGAAGGTAGAATCTATTGAGTTGTAAGTGATCTGAACGTTTCATGATGATAGCACTTTCCTATAGGGGGTCAAACCATGTCCCAAAGGTCACCGGGCCTGGTGTCACTTTAAAGAAGTAGTCCAGTTACACCTTTGTGGGCTTATAACTTGGCTTCTGAATGTCCTAGAGAGATCAGGGTTGTTTTAGTGTACTCCAATCAACAGCCCCCACAACCATAAAAAGGAATGGAGTCATTAGCACTTATGGTTCTTAAATGGCACCCAGAATTATGTTGCACGAAGCACAATTTCACATCATTCTGGGTCCATTTGTGTGAAAACAAGGTCCAATCAGGCTGAAACGTTACAGGAAGGTAGAATCTATTGAGTTGTAAGGGACCTGAACGTTTCAAGATGATCGCACATTCCTATAGGGGGTAAAACCATGTCCCAAAGGTCACCGGGCCTGGTGTCACTTTAAAGAAGTAGTCCAGTTACATCTTTGTAGGCTTATAACTTGGCTTCTGAATGTCCTAGAGAGATCAGGTTTGTTTTAATGTACTCCAATCAACAGCCCCTACAACCACAAAAAGGAATGGAGTCATTAGCACTTATGGTTTGTAAATGGCACACAGAATTATGTTGCACGAAGCACAATTTCACATCATTCTGGGTTCATTTGTGTGAAAACAAGGTCCAATCAGGCAGAAACGTTACAGGAAGGTAGAATCTATTAAAATGTAAGTGATCTGAAGGTTTCATGATGATAGCACTTCCCTAAGGGGGTCAAACCATGTCCCAAAGGTCACCGGATCTGGTGTCTAAAGAAGTAGTCCAGTGACACATTTGTGGGCTTATAACTTGGCTTCTGAATGTCCTAGAGAGATCAGGTTTGTTTTAGTATACTCCAATCAACAGCCCCTACAACCACAAAAAGGAATGGAGTCATTAGCACTTATGGTTTTTAAATGGCACCCATAATTATGTTGCACGAAGCACAATTTCACATCATTCTGGGTTCATTTGTGTGAAAACAAGGTCCAATCAGGCTGAAACGTTACAGAAAGGTAGAATCTATTGAGTTGTAAGTGATCTGACCGTTTCATGATGATAGCACTTTCCTAAGGGGGTCAAACCATGTCCCAAATGTCACCGGATCTGGTGTCAATTTAAAGTAGTAGTCCAGTTACACATTTGTGGGCTTATAACTTGGCTTCTGAATGTCCTGGAGAGGTCAGGTTTGTTTTAATGTACTCCAATCAACAGCCCCTACAACCACAAAAAGGAATGGAGTCATTAGCACTTATGGTTTGTAAATGGCACCCAGAATTATGTTGCACGAAGCAAAATTTCACATCATTCTGGTTTCATTTGTGTGAAAACAAGGTCCAATCAGGCAGAAACGTTACAGGAAGGTAGAATCTATTGAGTTGTACGTGATCTGAACGTTTCATGATGATAGCACTTTCCTATAGGGGGTCAAACCATGTCCCAAAGGTCACCGGGCCTGGTGTCACTTTAAAGAAGTAGTCCAGTTACACCTTTGTGGGCTTATAACTTGGCTTCTGAATGTCCTAGAGAGATCAGGGTTGTTTTAGTGTACTCCAATCAACAGCCCCCACAACCACAAAAAGGAATGGAGTCATTAGCACTTATGGTTCTTAAATGGCACCCAGAATTATGTTGCACGAAGCACAATTTCACATCATTCTGGGTTCATTTGTGTGAAAACAAGGTCCAATCAGGCTGAAACGTTACAGAAAGGTAGAATCTATTGAGTTGTAAGTGATCTGACCGTTTCATGATGATAGCACTTTCCTAAGGGGGTCAAACCATGTCCCAAATGTCACCGGATCTGGTGTCAATTTAAAGTAGTAGTCCAGTTACACATTTGTGGGCTTATAACTTGGCTTCTGAATGTCCTGGAGAGGTCAGGTTTGTTTTAATGTACTCCAATCAACAGCCCCTACAACCACAAAAAGGAATGGAGTCATTAGCACTTATGGTTTGTAAATGGCACCCAGAATTATGTTGCACGAAGCAAAATTTCACATCATTCTGGTTTCATTTGTGTGAAAACAAGGTCCAATCAGGCAGAAACGTTACAGGAAGGTAGAATCTATTGAGTTGTACGTGATCTGAACGTTTCATGATGATAGCACTTTCCTATAGGGGGTCAAACCATGTCCCAAAGGTCACCGGGCCTGGTGTCACTTTAAAGAAGTAGTCCAGTTACACCTTTGTGGGCTTATAACTTGGCTTCTGAATGTCCTAGAGAGATCAGGGTTGTTTTAGTGTACTCCAATCAACAGCCCCCACAACCACAAAAAGGAATGGAGTCATTAGCACTTATGGTTCTTAAATGGCACCCAGAATTATGTTGCACGAAGCACAATTTCACATCATTCTGGGTCCATTTGTGTGAAAACAAGGTCCAATCAGGCTGAAACGTTAGAGGAAGGTAGAATCTATTGAGTTGTAAGTGATCTGAACGTTTCAAGATGATCGCACATTCCTATAGGGGGTAAAACCATGTCCCAAAGGTCACCGGGCCTGGTGTCACTTTAAAGAAGTAGTCCAGTTACATCTTTGTAGGCTTATAACTTGGCTTCTGAATGTCCTAGAGAGATCAGGTTTGTTTTAATGTACTCCAATCAACAGCCCCTACAACCACAAAAAGGAATGGAGTCATTAGCACTTATGGTTTGTAAATGGCACACAGAATTATGTTGCACGAAGCACAATTTCACATCATTCTGGGTTCATTTGTGTGAAAACAAGGTCCAATCAGGCAGAAACGTTACAGGAAGGTAGAATCTATTGAGTTGTAAGTGATCTGAACGTTTCATGATGATAGCACTTTCCTAAGGGGGTCAAACCATGTCGCAAAGGTCACCGGATCTGGTGTCACTTTAAAGAATTAGTCCAGTTACACATTTGTGGGCTTATAACTTGGCTTCTGAATGTCCTAGAGCGGTCAGGTTTGTTTTAGTGTACTCCAATCAACAGCCCCTACAACCACAAAAAGGAATGGAGTCATTAGCACTTATGGTTTTTAAATGGCACCCAGAATTATGTTGCACGAAGCACAATTTCACATCATTCTGGGTTCATTTGTGTGAAAACAAGGTCCAATCAGGCTGAAACGTTACAGGAAGGTAGAATCTACTGAGTTCTAAGGTATCTGAACGTTTCATGATGATAGCACTTTCCTAAGGGGGTCAAACGATGTCCCAAAGATCACCGGATCTGGTGTCAATTTAAAGAAGTAGTCCAGTTACACATTTGTGGGCTTATAACTTGGCTTCTGAATGTCCTAGAGAGATCAGGTTTGTTTTAGTGTACTCCAATCAACAGCCCCTACAACCACAAAAAGGAATGGAGTCATTAGCACTTATGGTTTGTAAATGGCACCCAGAATTATGTTGCACGAAGCACAATTTCACATCATTCTGGGTCCATTTATGTGAAAACAAGGTCCAATCAGGCTGAAACGCTACAAGAAGGTAGAATCTATTGAGTTGTAAGTGATCTGAACGTTTCAAGATGATCGCACATTCCTATAGGGGGTAAAACCATGTCCTAAAGGTCACCGGGCCTGGTGTCACTTTAAAGAAGTAGTCCAGTTACACCTTTGTGGGCTTATAACTTGGCTTCTGAATGTCCTAGAGAGGTTAGGTTTGTTTTAGTGTACTCCAATCAACAGCCCCTACAACCACAAAAAGGAATGGAGTAATTAGCACTTATGGTTTGTAAATGGCCCCCAGAATTATGTTGCACGAAGCACAATTTCACATCATTCTGGGTCCATTTGTGTGAAAACAAGGTCCAATCAGGCTGAAACGTTACAGGAAGGTAGAATCTATTGAGTTGTAAGTGATCTGAACGTTTCATGATGATAGCACTTTCCTAAGGGGGTCAAACCATGTCCCAAAGGTCACCGGGCCTGGTGTCACTTTAAAGAAGTAGTCCAGTTACACATTCGTGGGCTTATAACTTGGCTTCTGAATGTCGTAGAGATCAGGTTTGTTTTAATGTACTCCAATCAACAGCCCCTACAACCACAAAAAGGAATGGAGTCATTAG
Organism: Nothobranchius furzeri; assembly: GCF_043380555.1. Classification (NCBI taxonomy): domain Eukaryota; kingdom Metazoa; phylum Chordata; class Actinopteri; order Cyprinodontiformes; family Nothobranchiidae; genus Nothobranchius; species Nothobranchius furzeri. Next base: position 15,167,429 of record NC_091756.1, read on the forward strand.
CACTTATGGTTTGTAAGTGGCACCCAGAATTATGTTGCACGAAGCACAATTTCACATCATTCTGGGTCAATTTGTGTGAAAACAAGGTCCAATCCGGCTGAAACGCTACAAGAAGGTAGAATCTATTGAGTTGTAAGTGATCTGAACGTTTCAAGACGATCGCACATTCCTATAGGGGGTCAAACCATGTCCCAAAGGTCACCGGCCAAGTGTCTCTTTAAAGAAGTAGTCCAGTTACACCTTTGTGGTCTTATAACTTGGCTTCTGAATGTCCTAGAGAGGTTAGGTTTGTTTTAGTGTACTCCAATCAACAGCCCCTACAACCACAAAAAGGAATGGAGTCATTAGCACTTATGGTTTGTAAATGGCACCCAGAATTATTTTGCACGAAGCACAATTTCACATCATTCTGGGTTCATTTGTGTGAAAACAAGGTCCAATCAGGCTGAAACATTACTGGAAGCTAGAATCTATTGAGTTGTAAGTGATCTGAACGTTTCATGATGATAGCGCTTTCCTAAGGGGGTCAAACCATGTCCCAAAGGTCACCGGATCTGGTGTCAATTTAAAGAAGTAGTCCATTTACACATTTGTGGGCTTATAACTTGGCTTCTGAATGTCCTAGAGAGATCAGGTTTATTTTAGTGTACTCCAATCAACAGCCCCTACAACCACAAAAAGGAATGGAGTCATTAGCACTTATGGTTCTTAAATGGCACCCAGAATTATGCTGCACTAAGCACAATTTCACATGATTCTGGGTCAATTTGTGTGAAAACAAGGTCCAATCCGGCTGAAAAGCTACAAGAAGGTAGAATCTATTGAGTTGTAAGTGATCTGAACGTTTCAAGATGATTGCACATTCCTATAGGGGGTCAAACCATGTCCCAAAGGTCACCGGGCCAAGTGTCACTTTAAAGAAGTAGTCCAGTTACATCTTTGTGTGTGGGCTTATAACTTGGCTTCTGAATGTCCTAGAGAGATCAGGTTTGTTTTAGTGTACTCCAATCAACAGCCCCTACAACCACAAAAAGGAATGGAGTCATTAGCACTTATGGTTTTTAAATGGCACCCAGAATTATGTTGCACGAAGCACAATTTCACATAATTCTGGGTCCATTTGTGTGAAAACAAGGTCCAATCAGGCTGAAACGTTACAGGAAGGTAGAATCTATTGAGTTGTAAGTGATCTGAACGTTTCATGATGATAGCACTTTCCTAAGGGGGTCAAACCATGTCCCAAAGGTCACTGGATCTGGTGTCAATTTAAAGAAGTAGTCCAGTTACACATTTGTGGGCTTATAACTTGGCTTCTGAATGTCCTAGAGAGATCAGGTTTGTTTTAATGTACTCCAATCAACAGCCCCTACAACTACAAAAAGGAATGGAGTCATTAGCACTTATGGGTTGTAAGTGGCACCCAGAATTATGTTGCACGAAGCACAATTTCACATCATTCTGGGTCAATTTGTGTGAAAACAAGGTCCAATCCGGCTGAAACGTTACTGGAAGCTAGAATCTATTGAGTTGTAAGTGATCTGAACGTTTCATGATGATAGCACTTTCCTAAGGGGGTCAAACCATGTCCCAAAGGTCACCGGATCTGGTGTCAATTTAAAGTAGTAGTCCAGTTACACATTTGTGGGCTTATAACTTGAATTCTGAATGTCCTGGAGAGGTCAGGTTTGTTTTAATGTACTCCAATCAACAGCCCCTACAACCACAAAAAGGAATGGAGTCATTAGCACTTATGGTTTGTAAATGGCACCCAGAATTATTTTGCACGAAGCACAATTTCACATCATTCTGGGTTCATTTGTGTGAAAACAAGGTCCAATCAGGCTGAAACGTTACTGGAAGCTAGAATCTATTGAGTTGTAAGTGATCTGAACGTTTCATGATGATAGCGCTTTCCTAAGGGGGTCAAACCATGTCCCAAAGGTCACCGGATCTGGTGTCAATTTAAAGAGGTAGTCCATTTACACATTTGTGGGCTTATAACTTGGCTTCTGAATGTCCTAGAGAGATCAGGTTTATTTTAGTGTACTCCAATCAACAGCCCCTACAACCACAAAAAGGAATGGAGTCATTAGCACTTATGGTTCTTAAATGGCACCCAGAATTATGCTGCACTAAGCACAATTTCACATGATTCTGGGTCAATTTGTGTGAAAACAAGGTCCAATCCGGCTGAAACGCTACAAGAAGGTAGAATCTATTGAGTTGTAAGTGATCTGAACGTTTCAAGATGATCGCACATTCCTATAGGGGCTCAAACCATGTCCCAAAGGTCACCGGGCCAAGTGTCACTTTAAAGAAGTAGTCCAGTTACATCTTGGTGTGTGGGCTTATAACTTGGCTTCTGAATGTCCTAGAGAGATCAGGTTTGTTTTAGTGTACTCCAATCAACAGCCCCTAGAACCACAAAAAGGAATGGAGACATTAGCACTTATGGTTTTTAAATGGCACCCAGAATTATGTTGCACGAAGCACAATTTCACATCATTCTGGGTTCATTTGTGTGAAAACAAGGTCCAATCAGGCTGAAACGTTACAGGAAGGTAGAATCTATTGCGTTGTAAGTGATCTGAACGTTTCATGATGATAGCACTTTCCTAAGGGGGTCAAACCATGTCCCAAAGGTCACCGGATCTGCTGTCAATTTAAAGAAGTAGTCCAGTTACACATTTGTGGGCTTATAACTTGGCTTCTGAATGTCCTAGAGCGATCAGGTTTGTTTTAGTGTACTCCAATCAACAGCCCCTACAACCACAAAAAGGAATGGAGTCATTAGCACTTATGGTTTGTAAATGGCACCCAGAATTATTTTGCACGAAGCACAATTTCACATCATTCTGGGTTCATTTGTGTGAAAACAAGGTCCAATCAGGCTGAAACGTTACTGGAAGCTAGAATCTATTGAGTTGTAAGTGATCTGAACGTTTCATGATGATAGCGCTTTCCTAAGGGGGTCAAACCATGTCCCAAAGGTCACCGGATCTGGTGTCAATTTAAAGAGGTAGTCCATTTACACATTTGTGGGCTTATAACTTGGCTTCTGAATGTCCTAGAGAGATCAGGTTTATTTTAGTGTACTCCAATCAACAGCCCCTACAACCACAAAAAGGAATGGAGTCATTAGCACTTATGGTTCTTAAATGGCACCCAGAATTATGCTGCACTAAGCACAATTTCACATGATTCTGGGTCAATTTGTGTGAAAACAAGGTCCAATCCGGCTGAAACGCTACAAGAAGGTAGAATCTATTGAGTTGTAAGTGATCTGAACGTTTCAAGATGATCGCACATTCCTATAGGGGCTCAAACCATGTCCCAAAGGTCACCGGGCCAAGTGTCACTTTAAAGAAGTAGTCCAGTTACATCTTGGTGTGTGGGCTTATAACTTGGCTTCTGAATGTCCTAGAGAGATCAGGTTTGTTTTAGTGTACTCCAATCAACAGCCCCTAGAACCACAAAAAGGAATGGAGACATTAGCACTTATGGTTTTTAAATGGCACCCAGAATTATGTTGCACGAAGCACAATTTCACATCATTCTGGGTTCATTTGTGTGAAAACAAGGTCCAATCAGGCTGAAACGTTACAGGAAGGTAGAATCTATTGCGTTGTAAGTGATCTGAACGTTTCATGATGATAGCACTTTCCTAAGGGGGTCAAACCATGTCCCAAAGGTCACCGGATCTGCTGTCAATTTAAAGAAGTAGTCCAGTTACACATTTGTGGGCTTATAACTTGGCTTCTGAATGTCCTAGAGCGATCAGGTTTGTTTTAGTGTACTCCAATCAACAGCCCCTACAACGACAAAAAGGAATGGAGTCATTAGCACTTATGGTTTTTAAATGGCACCCAGAATTATGTTGCACGAAGCACAATTTCACATCATTCTGGGTCCATTTGTGTAAAAACAAGGTCCAATCAGGCTGAAACATTACAGGAAGGTAGAATCTATTAAATTGTAAGTGATCTGAACGTTTCATGATGATAGCACTTCCCTAAGGGGGTCAAACCATGTCCCAAAGGTCACCGGATCTGGTGTCTAAAGAAGTAGTCCAGTGACACATTTGTGGGCTTATAACTTGGCTTCTGAATGTCCTAGAGAGATCAGGTTTGTTTTAGTATACTCCAATCAACAGCCCCTACAACCACAAAAAGGAATGGAGTCATTAGCACTTATGGTTTTTAAATGGCACCCATAATTATGTTGCACGAAGCACAATTTCACATCATTCTGGGTTCATTTGTGTGAAAACAAGGTCCAATCAGGCAGAAACGTTACAGGAAGGTAGAATCTATTGAGTTGTACGTGATCTGACCGTTTCATGATGATAGCACTTTCCTATAGGGGGTCAAACCATGTTCCAAAGGTCACCGGGCCTGGTGTCACTTTAAAGAAGTAGTCCAGTTACACCTTTGTGGGCTTATAACTTGGCTTCTGAATGTCCTAGAGAGATCAGGGTTGTTTTAGTGTACTCCAATCAACAGCCCCCACAACCACAAAAAGGAATGGAGTCATTAGCACTTATGGTTCTTAAATGGCACCCAGAATTATGTTGCACGAAGCACAATTTCACATCATTCTGGGTCCATTTGTGTGAAAACAAGGTCCAATCAGGCTGAAACGTTAGAGGAAGGTAGAATCTATTGAGTTGTAAGTGATCTGAACGTTTCAAGATGATCGCACATTCCTATAGGGGGTAAAACCATGTCCCAAAGGTCACCGGGCCTGGTGTCACTTTAAAGAAGTAGTCCAGTTACATCTTTGTAGGCTTATAACTTGGCTTCTGAATGTCCTAGAGAGATCAGGTTTGTTTTAATGTACTCCAATCAACAGCCCCTACAACCACAAAAAGGAATGGAGTCATTAGCACTTATGGTTTGTAAATGGCACACAGAATTATGTTGCACGAAGCACAATTTCACATCATTCTGGGTTCATTTGTGTGAAAACAAGGTCCAATCAGGCAGAAACGTTACAGGAAGGTAGAATCTATTGAGTTGTAAGTGATCTGAACGTTTCATGATGATAGCACTTTCCTAAGGGGGTCAAACCATGTCGCAAAGGTCACCGGATCTGGTGTCACTTTAAAGAATTAGTCCAGTTACACATTTGTGGGCTTATAACTTGGCTTCTGAATGTCCTAGAGCGGTCAGGTTTGTTTTAGTGTACTCCAATCAACAGTCCCTACAACCACAAAAAGGAATGGAGTCATTAGCACTTATGGTTTTTAAATGGCACCCAGAATTATGTTGCACGAAGCACAATTTCACATCATTCTGGGTTCATTTGTGTGAAAACAAGGTCCAATCAGGCTGAAACGTTACAGGAAGGTAGAATCTACTGAGTTCTAAGGTATCTGAACGTTTCATGATGATAGCACTTTCCTAAGGGGGTCAAACGATGTCCCAAAGATCACCGGATCTGGTGTCAATTTAAAGAAGTAGTCCAGTTACACATTTGTGGGCTTATAACTTGGCTTCTGAATGTCCTAGAGAGATCAGGTTTGTTTTAGTGTACTCCAATCAACAGCCCCTACAACCACAAAAAGGAATGGAGTCATTAGCACTTATGGTTTGTAAATGGCACCCAGAATTATGTTGCACGAAGCACAATTTCACATCATTCTGGGTCCATTTATGTGAAAACAAGGTCCAATCAGGCTGAAACGCTACAAGAAGGTAGAATCTATTGAGTTGTAAGTGATCTGAACGTTTCAAGATGATCGCACATTCCTATAGGGGGTAAAACCATGTCCTAAAGGTCACCGGGCCTGGTGTCACTTTAAAGAAGTAGTCCAGTTACACCTTTGTGGGCTTATAACTTGGCTTCTGAATGTCCTAGAGAGGTTAGGTTTGTTTTAGTGTACTCCAATCAACAGCCCCTACAACCACAAAAAGGAATGGAGTAATTAGCACTTATGGTTTGTAAATGGCCCCCAGAATTATGTTGCACGAAGCACAATTTCACATCATTCTGGGTCCATTTGTGTGAAAACAAGGTCCAATCAGGCTGAAACGTTACAGGAAGGTAGAATCTATTGAGTTGTAAGTGATCTGAACGTTTCATGATGATAGCACTTTCCTAAGGGGGTCAAACCATGTCCCAAATGTCACCGGATCTGGTGTCAATTTAAAGAAGTAGTCCAGTTACACATTTGTGGGCTTATAACTTGGCTTCTGAATGTCCTAGAGACATCAGGTTTGTTTTAGTATACTCCAATCAACAGCCGCTACAACCACAATAAGGAATGGAGTCATTAGCACTTATGGTTTTTAAATGGCACCCAGAATTATGTTGCACGAAGCACAATTTCACATCATTCTGGGTTCATTTGTGTGAAAACAAGGTACAATCAGGCTGAAACGTTACAGGAAGGTAGATTCTATTGAATTGTAAGTGATCTGAACGTTTCATGATGATAGCACTTTCCTAAGGGGGTCAAACCATGTCCCAAAGGTCACCGGATCTGGTGTCACTTTAAAGAAGTAGTCCAGTTACACCTTTGTGGGCTTATAACTTGGCTTCTGAATATCCTAGAGAGGTCAGGTTTGTTTTAGAGTACTCCAATTAGCAGCCCCCATTACCACTAAAAGGAATGAAGTCATTAGCATTTATGGTTTGTAAATGGCACCCAGAATTATGTTGCACGAAGCACAATTTCACATCATTCTGGGTTCATTTGTGTGAAAACAAGGTCCAATCAGGCTGAAACGTTACAGGAAGGTAGAATCTATTTAGTTGTAAGTGATCTGAACGTTTCATGATGATAGCACTTTCCTAAGGGGGTCAAACCATGTCCCAAAGGTCACCGGGCCTGGTGTCACTTTAAAGAAGTAGTCCAGTTACACATTCGTGGGCTTATAACTTGGCTTCTGAATGTCGTAGAGATCAGGTTTGTTTTAATGTACTCCAATCAACAGCCCCTACAACCACAAAAAGGAATGGAGTCATTAGCACTTATGGTTTGTAAGTGGCACCCAGAATTATGTTGCACGAAGCACAATTTCACATCATTCTGGGTCAATTTGTGTGAAAACAAGGTCCAATCCGGCTGAAACGCTACAAGAAGGTAGAATCTATTGAGTTGTAAGTGATCTGAACGTTTCAAGACGATCGCACATTCCTATAGGGGGTCAAACCATGTCCCAAAGGTCACCGGCCAAGTGTCTCTTTAAAGAAGTAGTCCAGTTACACCTTTGTGGTCTTATAACTTGGCTTCTGAATGTCCTAGAGAGGTTAGGTTTGTTTTAGTGTACTCCAATCAACAGCCCCTACAACCACAAAAAGGAATGGAGTCATTAGCACTTATGGTTTGTAAATGGCACCCAGAATTATGTTGCACGAAGCACAATTTCACATCATTCTGGGTTCATTTGTGTGAAAACAAGGTCCAATCAGGCTGAAACATTACTGGAAGCTAGAATCTATTGAGTTGTAAGTGATCTGAACGTTTCATGATGAGAGCGCTTTCCTAAGGGGGTCAAACCATGTCCCAAAGGTCACCGGATCTGGTGTCAATTTAAAGAAGTAGTCCATTTACACATTTGTGGGCTTATAACTTGGCTTCTGAATGTCCTAGAGAGATCAGGTTTATTTTAGTGTACTCCAATCAACAGCCCCTACAACCACAAAAAGGAATGGAGTCATTAGCACTTATGGTTCTTAAATGGCACCCAGAATTATGCTGCACTAAGCACAATTTCACATGATTCTGGGTCAATTTGTGTGAAAACAAGGTCCAATCCGGCTGAAAAGCTACAAGAAGGTAGAATCTATTGAGTTGTAAGTGATCTGAACGTTTCAAGATGATTGCACATTCCTATAGGGGGTCAAACCATGTCCCAAAGGTCACCGGGCCAAGTGTCACTTTAAAGAAGTAGTCCAGTTACATCTTTGTGTGTGGGCTTATAACTTGGCTTCTGAATGTCCTAGAGAGATCAGGTTTGTTTTAGTGTACTCCAATCAACAGCCCCTACAACCACAAAAAGGAATGGAGTCATTAGCACTTATGGTTTTTAAATGGCACCCAGAATTATGTTGCACGAAGCACAATTTCACATAATTCTGGGTCCATTTGTGTGAAAACAAGGTCCAATCAGGCTGAAACGTTACAGGAAGGTAGAATCTATTGAGTTGTAAGTGATCTGAACGTTTCATGATGATAGCACTTTCCTAAGGGGGTCAAACCATGTCCCAAAGGTCACTGGATCTGGTGTCAATTTAAAGAAGTAGTCCAGTTACACATTTGTGGGCTTATAACTTGGCTTCTGAATGTCCTAGAGAGATCAGGTTTGTTTTAATGTACTCCAATCAACAGCCCCTACAACTACAAAAAGGAATGGAGTCATTAGCACTTATGGGTTGTAAGTGGCACCCAGAATTATGTTGCACGAAGCACAATTTCACATCATTCTGGGTCAATTTGTGTGAAAACAAGGTCCAATCCGGCTGAAACGTTACTGGAAGCTAGAATCTATTGAGTTGTAAGTGATCTGAACGTTTCATGATGATAGCACTTTCCTAAGGGGGTCAAACCATGTCCCAAAGGTCACCGGATCTGGTGTCAATTTAAAGTAGTAGTCCAGTTACACATTTGTGGGCTTATAACTTGAATTCTGAATGTCCTGGAGAGGTCAGGTTTGTTTTAATGTACTCCAATCAACAGCCCCTACAACCACAAAAAGGAATGGAGTCATTAGCACTTATGGTTTGTAAATGGCACCCAGAATTATTTTGCACGAAGCACAATTTCACATCATTCTGGGTTCATTTGTGTGAAAACAAGGTCCAATCAGGCTGAAACGTTACTGGAAGCTAGAATCTATTGAGTTGTAAGTGATCTGAACGTTTCATGATGATAGCGCTTTCCTAAGGGGGTCAAACCATGTCCCAAAGGTCACCGGATCTGGTGTCAATTTAAAGAGGTAGTCCATTTACACATTTGTGGGCTTATAACTTGGCTTCTGAATGTCCTAGAGAGATCAGGTTTATTTTAGTGTACTCCAATCAACAGCCCCTACAACCACAAAAAGGAATGGAGTCATTAGCACTTATGGTTCTTAAATGGCACCCAGAATTATGCTGCACTAAGCACAATTTCACATGATTCTGGGTCAATTTGTGTGAAAACAAGGTCCAATCCGGCTGAAACGCTACAAGAAGGTAGAATCTATTGAGTTGTAAGTGATCTGAACGTTTCAAGATGATCGCACATTCCTATAGGGGCTCAAACCATGTCCCAAAGGTCACCGGGCCAAGTGTCACTTTAAAGAAGTAGTCCAGTTACATCTTGGTGTGTGGGCTTATAACTTGGCTTCTGAATGTCCTAGAGAGATCAGGTTTGTTTTAGTGTACTCCAATCAACAGCCCCTAGAACCACAAAAAGGAATGGAGACATTAGCACTTATGGTTTTTAAATGGCACCCAGAATTATGTTGCACAAAGCACAATTTCACATCATTCTGGGTTCATTTGTGTGAAAACAAGGTCCAATCAGGCTGAAACGTTACAGGAAGGTAGAATCTATTGCGTTGTAAGTGATCTGAACGTTTCATGATGATAGCACTTTCCTAAGGGGGTCAAACCATGTCCCAAAGGTCACCGGATCTGCTGTCAATTTAAAGAAGTAGTCCAGTTACACATTTGTGGGCTTATAACTTGGCTTCTGAATGTCCTAGAGCGATCAGGTTTGTTTTAGTGTACTCCAATCAACAGCCCCTACAACGACAAAAAGGAATGGAGTCATTAGCACTTATGGTTTTTAAATGGCACCCAGAATTATGTTGCACGAAGCACAATTTCACATCATTCTGGGTTCATTTGTGTGAAAACAAGGTCCAATCAGGCTTAAACGTTACAGGAAGGTAGAATCTATTGAGTTGTAAGTGATCTGAACGTTTCATGATGATAGCACTTTCCTAAGGGGGTCAAACCATGTCCCAAAGGTCACCGGATCTGGTGTCAATTTAAAGAAGTAGTCCAGTTACACATTTGTGGGCTTATAACTTGGCTTCTGAATGTCCTAGAGAGATCAGGTTTGTTTTAGTGTACTCCAATCAACAGCCCCTACAACCACAAAAAGGAATGGAGTCATTAGCACTTATGGTTTGTAAATGGCACCCAGAATTATGTTGCACGAAGCACAATTTCACATCATTCTGGGTCCATTTGTGTAAAAACAAGGTCCAATCAGGCTGAAACATTACAGGAAGGTAGAATCTATTAAATTGTAAGTGATCTGAACGTTTCATGATGATAGCACTTCCCTAAGGGGGTCAAACCATGTCCCAAAGGTCACCGGATCTGGTGTCTAAAGAAGTAGTCCAGTTACACATTTGTGGGCTTATAACTTGGCTTCTGAATGTCCTAGAGAGATCAGGTTTGTTTTAGTATACTCCAATCAACAGCCCCTACAACCACAAAAAGGAATGGAGTCATTAGCACTTATGGTTTTTAAATGGCACCCAGAATTATGTTTCACGAAGCACAATTTCACATCATTCTGGGTTCATTTGTGTGAAAACAAGGTCCAGTCAGGCTTAAACGTTACAGGAAGGTAGAATCTATTGAGTTGTAAGTGATCTGAACGTTTCATGATGATAGCACTTCCCTAAGGGGGTCAAACCATGTCCCAAAGGTCACCGGATCTGGTGTCTAAAGAAGTAGTCCAGTTACACGTTTGTGGGCTTATAACTTGGCTTCTGAATGTCCTGGAGAGGTCAGGTTTGTTTTAATGTACTCCAATCAACAGCCCCTACAACCACAAAAAGGAATGGAGTCATTAGCACTTATGGTTTGTAAATGGCACCCAGAATTATGTTGCACGAAGCAAAATTTCACATCATTCTGGGTTCATTTGTGTGAAAACAAGGTCCAATCAGGCAGAAACGTTACAGGAAGGTAGATTCTATTGAGTTGTAAGTGATCTGAACGTTTCATGATGATAGCACTTTCCTATAGGGGGTCAAACCATGTCCCAAAGGTCACCGGGCCTGGTGTCACTTTAAAGAAGTAGTCCAGTTACACCTTTGTGGGCTTATAACTTGGCTTCTGAATGTCCTAGAGAGATCAGGGTTGTTTTAGTGTACTCCAATCAACAGCCCCTACAACCACAAAAAGGAATGGAGTCATTAGCACTTATGGTTTGTAAATGGCACCCAGAATTATGTTGCACGAAGCACAATTTCACATCATTCTGGGTCCATTTATGTGAAAACAAGGTCCAATCAGGCTGAAACGCTACAAGAAGGTAGAATCTATTGAGTTGTAAGTGATCTGAACGTTTCAAGATGATCGCACATTCCTATAGGGGGTAAAACCATGTCCTAAAGGTCACCGGGCCTGGTGTCACTTTAAAGAAGTAGTCCAGTTACACCTTTGTGGGCTTATAACTTGGCTTCTGAATGTCCTAGAGAGGTTAGGTTTGTTTTAGTGTACTCCAATCAACAGCCCCTACAACCACAAAAAGGAATGGAGTAATTAGCACTTATGGTTTGTAAATGGCCCCCAGAATTATGTTGCACGAAGCACAATTTCACATCATTCTGGGTCCATTTGTGTGAAAACAAGGTCCAATCAGGCTGAAACGTTACAGGAAGGTAGAATCTATTGAGTTGTAAGTGATCTGAACGTTTCATGATGATAGCACTTTCCTAAGGGGGTCAAACCATGTCCCAAATGTCACCGGATCTGGTGTCAATTTAAAGAAGTAGTCCAGTTACACATTTGTGGGCTTATAACTTGGCTTCTGAATGTCCTAGAGACATCAGGTTTGTTTTAGTATACTCCAATCAACAGCCGCTACAACCACAATAAGGAATGGAGTCATTAGCACTTATGGTTTTTAAATGGCACCCAGAATTATGTTGCACGAAGCACAATTTCACATCATTCTGGGTTCATTTGTGTGAAAACAAGGTACAATCAGGCTGAAACGTTACAGGAAGGTAGATTCTATTGAATTGTAAGTGATCTGAACGTTTCATGATGATAGCACTTTCCTAAGGGGGTCAAACCATGTCCCAAAGGTCACCGGATCTGGTGTCACTTTAAAGAAGTAGTCCAGTTACACCTTTGTGGGCTTATAACTTGGCTTCTGAATATCCTAGAGAGGTCAGGTTTGTTTTAGAGTACTCCAATTAGCAGCCCCCATTACCACTAAAAGGAATGAAGTCATTAGCATTTATGGTTTGTAAATGGCACCCAGAATTATGTTGCACGAAGCACAATTTCACATCATTCTGGGTTCATTTGTGTGAAAACAAGGTCCAATCAGGCTGAAACGTTACAGGAAGGTAGAATCTATTTAGTTGTAAGTGATCTGAACGTTTCATGATGATAGCACTTTCCTAAGGGGGTCAAACCATGTCCCAAAGGTCACCGGGCCTGGTGTCACTTTAAAGAAGTAGTCCAGTTACACATTCGTGGGCTTATAACTTGGCTTCTGAATGTCGTAGAGATCAGGTTTGTTTTAATGTACTCCAATCAACAGCCCCTACAACCACAAAAAGGAATGGAGTCATTAGCACTTATGGTTTGTAAGTGGCACCCAGAATTATGTTGCACGAAGCACAATTTCACATCATTCTGGGTCAATTTGTGTGAAAACAAGGTCCAATCCGGCTGAAACGCTACAAGAAGGTAGAATCTATTGAGTTGTAAGTGATCTGAACGTTTCAAGACGATCGCACATTCCTATAGGGGGTCAAACCATGTCCCAAAGGTCACCGGCCAAGTGTCTCTTTAAAGAAGTAGTCCAGTTACACCTTTGTGGTCTTATAACTTGGCTTCTGAATGTCCTAGAGAGGTTAGGTTTGTTTTAGTGTACTCCAATCAACAGCCCCTACAACCACAAAAAGGAATGGAGTCATTAGCACTTATGGTTTGTAAATGGCACCCAGAATTATGTTGCACGAAGCACAATTTCACATCATTCTGGGTTCATTTGTGTGAAAACAAGGTCCAATCAGGCTGAAACATTACTGGAAGCTAGAATCTATTGAGTTGTAAGTGATCTGAACGTTTCATGATGAGAGCGCTTTCCTAAGGGGGTCAAACCATGTCCCAAAGGTCACCGGATCTGGTGTCAATTTAAAGAAGTAGTCCATTTACACATTTGTGGGCTTATAACTTGGCTTCTGAATGTCCTAGAGAGATCAGGTTTATTTTAGTGTACTCCAATCAACAGCCCCTACAACCACAAAAAGGAATGGAGTCATTAGCACTTATGGTTCTTAAATGGCACCCAGAATTATGCTGCACTAAGCACAATTTCACATGATTCTGGGTCAATTTGTGTGAAAACAAGGTCCAATCCGGCTGAAAAGCTACAAGAAGGTAGAATCTATTGAGTTGTAAGTGATCTGAACGTTTCAAGATGATTGCACATTCCTATAGGGGGTCAAACCATGTCCCAAAGGTCACCGGGCCAAGTGTCACTTTAAAGAAGTAGTCCAGTTACATCTTTGTGTGTGGGCTTATAACTTGGCTTCTGAATGTCCTAGAGAGATCAGGTTTGTTTTAGTGTACTCCAATCAACAGCCCCTACAACCACAAAAAGGAATGGAGTCATTAGCACTTATGGTTTTTAAATGGCACCCAGAATTATGTTGCACGAAGCACAATTTCACATAATTCTGGGTCCATTTGTGTGAAAACAAGGTCCAATCAGGCTGAAACGTTACAGGAAGGTAGAATCTATTGAGTTGTAAGTGATCTGAACGTTTCATGATGATAGCACTTTCCTAAGGGGGTCAAACCATGTCCCAAAGGTCACTGGATCTGGTGTCAATTTAAAGAAGTAGTCCAGTTACACATTTGTGGGCTTATAACTTGGCTTCTGAATGTCCTAGAGAGATCAGGTTTGTTTTAATGTACTCCAATCAACAGCCCCTACAACTACAAAAAGGAATGGAGTCATTAGCACTTATGGGTTGTAAGTGGCACCCAGAATTATGTTGCACGAAGCACAATTTCACATCATTCTGGGTCAATTTGTGTGAAAACAAGGTCCAATCCGGCTGAAACGTTACTGGAAGCTAGAATCTATTGAGTTGTAAGTGATCTGAACGTTTCATGATGATAGCACTTTCCTAAGGGGGTCAAACCATGTCCCAAAGGTCACCGGATCTGGTGTCAATTTAAAGTAGTAGTCCAGTTACACATTTGTGGGCTTATAACTTGAATTCTGAATGTCCTGGAGAGGTCAGGTTTGTTTTAATGTACTCCAATCAACAGCCCCTACAACCACAAAAAGGAATGGAGTCATTAGCACTTATGGTTTGTAAATGGCACCCAGAATTATTTTGCACGAAGCACAATTTCACATCATTCTGGGTTCATTTGTGTGAAAACAAGGTCCAATCAGGCTGAAACGTTACTGGAAGCTAGAATCTATTGAGTTGTAAGTGATCTGAACGTTTCATGATGATAGCGCTTTCCTAAGGGGGTCAAACCATGTCCCAAAGGTCACCGGATCTGGTGTCAATTTAAAGAGGTAGTCCATTTACACATTTGTGGGCTTATAACTTGGCTTCTGAATGTCCTAGAGAGATCAGGTTTATTTTAGTGTACTCCAATCAACAGCCCCTACAACCACAAAAAGGAATGGAGTCATTAGCACTTATGGTTCTTAAATGGCACCCAGAATTATGCTGCACTAAGCACAATTTCACATGATTCTGGGTCAATTTGTGTGAAAACAAGGTCCAATCCGGCTGAAACGCTACAAGAAGGTAGAATCTATTGAGTTGTAAGTGATCTGAACGTTTCAAGATGATCGCACATTCCTATAGGGGCTCAAACCATGTCCCAAAGGTCACCGGGCCAAGTGTCACTTTAAAGAAGTAGTCCAGTTACATCTTGGTGTGTGGGCTTATAACTTGGCTTCTGAATGTCCTAGAGAGATCAGGTTTGTTTTAGTGTACTCCAATCAACAGCCCCTAGAACCACAAAAAGGAATGGAGACATTAGCACTTATGGTTTTTAAATGGCACCCAGAATTATGTTGCACAAAGCACAATTTCACATCATTCTGGGTTCATTTGTGTGAAAACAAGGTCCAATCAGGCTGAAACGTTACAGGAAGGTAGAATCTATTGCGTTGTAAGTGATCTGAACGTTTCATGATGATAGCACTTTCCTAAGGGGGTCAAACCATGTCCCAAAGGTCACCGGATCTGCTGTCAATTTAAAGAAGTAGTCCAGTTACACATTTGTGGGCTTATAACTTGGCTTCTGAATGTCCTAGAGCGATCAGGTTTGTTTTAGTGTACTCCAATCAACAGCCCCTACAACGACAAAAAGGAATGGAGTCATTAGCACTTATGGTTTTTAAATGGCACCCAGAATTATGTTGCACGAAGCACAATTTCACATCATTCTGGGTTCATTTGTGTGAAAACAAGGTCCAATCAGGCTTAAACGTTACAGGAAGGTAGAATCTATTGAGTTGTAAGTGATCTGAACGTTTCATGATGATAGCACTTTCCTAAGGGGGTCAAACCATGTCCCAAAGGTCACCGGATCTGGTGTCAATTTAAAGAAGTAGTCCAGTTACACATTTGTGGGCTTATAACTTGGCTTCTGAATGTCCTAGAGAGATCAGGTTTGTTTTAGTGTACTCCAATCAACAGCCCCTACAACCACAAAAAGGAATGGAGTCATTAGCACTTATGGTTTGTAAATGGCACCCAGAATTATGTTGCACGAAGCACAATTTCACATCATTCTGGGTCCATTTGTGTAAAAACAAGGTCCAATCAGGCTGAAACATTACAGGAAGGTAGAATCTATTAAATTGTAAGTGATCTGAACGTTTCATGATGATAGCACTTCCCTAAGGGGGTCAAACCATGTCCCAAAGGTCACCGGATCTGGTGTCTAAAGAAGTAGTCCAGTTACACATTTGTGGGCTTATAACTTGGCTTCTGAATGTCCTAGAGAGATCAGGTTTGTTTTAGTATACTCCAATCAACAGCCCCTACAACCACAAAAAGGAATGGAGTCATTAGCACTTATGGTTTTTAAATGGCACCCAGAATTATGTTTCACGAAGCACAATTTCACATCATTCTGGGTTCATTTGTGTGAAAACAAGGTCCAGTCAGGCTTAAACGTTACAGGAAGGTAGAATCTATTGAGTTGTAAGTGATCTGAACGTTTCATGATGATAGCACTTCCCTAAGGGGGTCAAACCATGTCCCAAAGGTCACCGGATCTGGTGTCTAAAGAAGTAGTCCAGTTACACGTTTGTGGGCTTATAACTTGGCTTCTGAATGTCCTGGAGAGGTCAGGTTTGTTTTAATGTACTCCAATCAACAGCCCCTACAACCACAAAAAGGAATGGAGTCATTAGCACTTATGGTTTGTAAATGGCACCCAGAATTATGTTGCACGAAGCAAAATTTCACATCATTCTGGGTTCATTTGTGTGAAAACAAGGTCCAATCAGGCAGAAACGTTACAGGAAGGTAGATTCTATTGAGTTGTAAGTGATCTGAACGTTTCATGATGATAGCACTTTCCTATAGGGGGTCAAACCATGTCCCAAAGGTCACCGGGCCTGGTGTCACTTTAAAGAAGTAGTCCAGTTACACCTTTGTGGGCTTATAACTTGGCTTCTGAATGTCCTAGAGAGATCAGGGTTGTTTTAGTGTACTCCAATCAACAGCCCCTACAACCACAAAAAGGAATGGAGTCATTAGCACTTATGGTTCTTAAATGGCACCCAGAATTATGTTGCACGAAGCACAATTTCACATCATTCTGGGTCCATTTGTGTGAAAACAAGGTCCAATCAGGCTGAAACGTTACAGGAAGGTAGAATCTATTGAGTTGTAAGTGATCTGAACGTTTCAAGATGATCGCACATTCCTATGGGGGGTAAAACCATGTCCCAAAGGTCACCGGGCCTGGTGTCACTTTAAAGAAGTAGTCCAGTTACATCTTGGTGTGTGGGCTTATAACTTGGCTTCTGAATGTCCTAGAGAGATCAGGTTTGTTTTAGTGTACTCCAATCAACAGCCCCTAGAACCACAAAAAGGAATGGAGACATTAGCACTTATGGTTTTTAAATGGCACCCAGAATTATGTTGCACGAAGCACAATTTCACATCATTCTGGGTTCATTTGTGTGAAAACAAGGTCCAATCAGGCTGAAACGTTACAGGAAGGTAGAATCTATTGCGTTGTAAGTGATCTGAACGTTTCATGATGATAGCACTTTCCTAAGGGGGTCAAACCATGTCCCAAAGGTCACCGGATCTGCTGTCAATTTAAAGAAGTAGTCCAGTTACACATTTGTGGGCTTATAACTTGGCTTCTGAATGTCCTAGAGCGATCAGGTTTGTTTTAGTGTACTCCAATCAACAGCCCCTACAACGACAAAAAGGAATGGAGTCATTAGCACTTATGGTTTTTAAATGGCACCCAGAATTATGTTGCACGAAGCACAATTTCACATCATTCTGGGTTCATTTGTGTGAAAACAAGGTCCAATCAGGCTTAAACGTTACAGGAAGGTAGAATCTATTGAGTTGTAAGTGATCTGAACGTTTCATGATGATAGCACTTTCCTAAGGGGGTCAAACCATGTCCCAAAGGTCACCGGATCTGGTGTCAATTTAAAGAAGTAGTCCAGTTACACATTTGTGGGCTTATAACTTGGCTTCTGAATGTCCTAGAGAGATCAGGTTTGTTTTAGTGTACTCCAATCAACAGCCCCTACAACCACAAAAAGGAATGGAGTCATTAGCACTTATGGTTTGTAAATGGCACCCAGAATTATGTTGCACGAAGCACAATTTCACATCATTCTGGGTCCATTTGTGTAAAAACAAGGTCCAATCAGGCTGAAACATTACAGGAAGGTAGAATCTATTAAATTGTAAGTGATCTGAACGTTTCATGATGATAGCACTTCCCTAAGGGGGTCAAACCATGTCCCAAAGGTCACCGGATCTGGTGTCTAAAGAAGTAGTCCAGTTACACATTTGTGGGCTTATAACTTGGCTTCTGAATGTCCTAGAGAGATCAGGTTTGTTTTAGTATACTCCAATCAACAGCCCCTACAACCACAAAAAGGAATGGAGTCATTAGCACTTATGGTTTTTAAATGGCACCCAGAATTATGTTTCACAAAGCACAATTTCACATCATTCTGGGTTCATTTGTGTGAAAACAAGGTCCAGTCAGGCTGAAACGTTACAGGAAGGTAGAATCTATTGAGTTGTAAGTGATCTGAACGTTTCATGATGATAGCACTTCCCTAAGGGGGTCAAACCATGTCCCAAAGGTCACCGGATCTGGTGTCTAAAGAAGTAGTCCAGTTACACGTTTGTGGGCTTATAACTTGGCTTCTGAATGTCCTGGAGAGGTCAGGTTTGTTTTAATGTACTCCAATCAACAGCCCCTACAACCACAAAAAGGAATGGAGTCATTAGCACTTATGGTTTGTAAATGGCACCCAGAATTATGTTGCACGAAGCAAAATTTCACATCATTCTGGGTTCATTTGTGTGAAAACAAGGTCCAATCAGGCAGAAACGTTACAGGAAGGTAGATTCTATTGAGTTGTAAGTGATCTGAACGTTTCATGATGATAGCACTTTCCTATAGGGGGTCAAACCATGTCCCAAAGGTCACCGGGCCTGGTGTCACTTTAAAGAAGTAGTCCAGTTACACCTTTGTGGGCTTATAACTTGGCTTCTGAATGTCCTAGAGAGATCAGGGTTGTTTTAGTGTACTCCAATCAACAGCCCCTACAACCACAAAAAGGAATGGAGTCATTAGCACTTATGGTTCTTAAATGGCACCCAGAATTATGTTGCACGAAGCACAATTTCACATCATTCTGGGTCCATTTGTGTGAAAACAAGGTCCAATCAGGCTGAAACGTTACAGGAAGGTAGAATCTATTGAGTTGTAAGTGATCTGAACGTTTCAAGATGATCGCACATTCCTATGGGGGGTAAAACCATGTCCCAAAGGTCACCGGGCCTGGTGTCACTTTAAAGAAGTAGTCCAGTTACATCTTTGTAGGCTTATAACTTGGCTTCTGAATGTCCTAGAGAGATCAGGATTGTTTTAATGTACTCCAATCAACAGCCCCTACAACCACAAAAAGGAATGGAGTCATTAGCACTTATGGTTTGTAAATGGCACCCAGAATTATGTTGCACGAAGCACAATTTCACATCATTCTGGGTTCATTTGTGTAAAAACAAGGTCCAATCAGGCAGAAACGTTACAGGAAGGTAGAATCTATTGAGTTGTAAGTGATCTGAACGTTTCATGATGATAGCACTTTCCTAAGGGGGTCAAACCATGTCGCAAAGGTCACCGGATCTGGTGTCACTTTAAAGAATTAGTCCAGTTACACATTTGTGGGCTTATAACTTGGCTTCTGAATGTCCTAGAGAGATCAGGTTTGTTTTAGTGTACTCCAATCAACAGCCCCTACAACCACAAAAAGGAATGGAGTTATTAGCACTTATGGTTTGTAAATGGCACCCAGAATTATGTTGCACGAAGCACAATTTCACATCATTCTGGGTCCATTTGTGTGAAAACAAGGTCCAATCAGGCTGAAACGTTACAAGAAGGTAGAATCTATTGAGTTGTAAGTGATCTGAACGTTTCATGATGACAGCACTTTCCTAAGGGGGTCAAACCATGTCCCAAAGGTCACCGGATCTGGTGTCAATTTAAAGTAGTCCAGTTACACATTTGTGGGCTTATAACTTGGCTTCTGAATGTCCTAGAGAGATCAGGTTTGTTTTAGTGTACTCCAATCAACAGCCCCTACAACCACAAGAAGGAATGGAGTCATTAGCACTTATGGTTTGTAAATGGCACCCAGAATTATGTTGCACGAAGCACAATTTCACTTCATTCTGGGTCCAATTGTGTGAAAACAAGGTCCAATCAGGCTGAAACGCTATAAGAAGGTAGAATCTATTGAGTTGTAAGTGATCTGAACGTTTCAAGATGATCACACATTCCTATAGGGGGTAAAACCATGTCCCAAAGGTCACCGGGCCTGGTGTCACTTTAAAGAAGTAGTCCAGTTACATCTTTGTGGGCTTATAACTTGGCTTCTGAATGTCCTAGAGAGGTTAGGTTTGTTTTAGTGTACTCAAATCAACAGCCCCTACAACCACAAAAAGGAATGGAGTCATTAGCACTTATGGTTTGTAAATGGCACCCAGAATTATGTTGCACGAAGCACAATTTCACATCATTCTGGGTTAATTTGTGTGAAAACAAGGTCCAATCAGGCTGAAACGTTACAAGAAGGTAGAATCTATTGAGTTGTAAGTGATCTGAACGTTTCATGATGATCGCACATTCCTATAGGGGGTCAAACCATGTCCCAAAGGTCACCGGGCCTGGTGTCACTTTAAAGAAGTAGTCCAGTTACACATTTGTGGGCTTATAACTTGGCTTCTGAATGTCCTGGAGAGATCAGGTTTGTTTTAGTGTACTCCAATCAACAGCCCCTACAACCACAAAAAGGAATGGAGTCATTAGCACTTATGGTTTGTAAATGGCACCCAGAATTATGTTGCACGAAGCACAATTTCACATCATTCTGGGTCCATTTGTGTGAAAACAAGGTCCAATCAGGCTGAAACGTTACAAGAAGGTAGAATCTATTGAGTTGTAAGTGATCTGAACGTTTCATGATGATAGCACTTTCCTAAGGGGGTCAAACCATGTCCCAAAGGTCGCCGGATCTGGTGTCAATTTAAAGAAGTAGTCCAGTTACACATTTGTGGGCTTATAACTTGGCTTCTGAATGTCCTAGAGAGATCAGGTTTGTTTTAGTGTACTCCAATCAACAGCCCCTACAACCACAAAAAGGAAAGGAGTCATTAGCACTTATGGTTTGTAAATGGCACCCAGAATTATGTTGCACAAAGCACAATTTCACATCATTCTGGGTCCATTTATGTGAAAACAAGGTCCAATCAGGCTGAAACGCTACAAGAAGGTAGAATCTATTGAGTTGTAAGTGATCTGAACGTTTCAAGATGATCGCACATTCCTATAGGGGGTAAAACCATGTCCTAAAGGTCACCGGGCCTGGTGTCACTTTAAAGAAGTAGTCCAGTTACACCTTTGTGGGCTTATAACTTGGCTTCTGAATGTCCTAGAGAGGTTAGGTTTGTTTTAGTGTACTCCAATCAACAGCCCCTACAACCACAAAAAGGAATGGAGTAATTAGCACTTATGGTTTGTAAATGGCCCCCAGAATTATGTTGCACGAAGCACAATTTCACATCATTCTGGGTCCATTTGTGTGAAAACAAGGTCCAATCAGGCTGAAACGTTACAGGAAGGTAGAATCTATTGAGTTGTAAGTGATCTGAACGTTTCATGATGATAGCACTTTCCTAAGGGGGTCAAACCATGTCCCAAATGTCACCGGATCTGGTGTCAATTTAAAGAAGTAGTCCAGTTACACATTTGTGGGCTTATAACTTGGCTTCTGAATGTCCTAGAGACATCAGGTTTGTTTTAGTATACTCCAATCAACAGCCGCTACAACCACAATAAGGAATGGAGTCATTAGCACTTATGGTTTTTAAATGGCACCCAGAATTATGTTGCACGAAGCACAATTTCACATCATTCTGGGTTCATTTGTGTGAAAACAAGGTACAATCAGGCTGAAACGTTACAGGAAGGTAGATTCTATTGAATTGTAAGTGATCTGAACGTTTCATGATGATAGCACTTTCCTAAGGGGGTCAAACCATGTCCCAAAGGTCACCGGGCCTGGTGTCACTTTAAAGAAGTAGTCCAGTTACACCTTTGTGGGCTTATAATTTGGCTTCTGAATATCCTAGAGAGGTCAGGTTTGTTTTAGAGTACTCCAATTAGCAGCCCCCATTACCACTAAAAGGAATGAAGTCATTAGCATTTATGGTTTGTAAATGGCACCCAGAATTATGTTGCACGAAGCACAATTTCACATCATTCTGGGTTCATTTGTGTGAAAACAAGGTCCAATCAGGCTGAAACGTTACAGGAAGGTAGAATCTATTTAGTTGTAAGTGATCTGAACGTTTCATGATGATAGCACTTTCCTAAGGGGGTCAAACCATGTCCCAAAGGTCACCGGGCCTGGTGTCACTTTAAAGAAGTAGTCCAGTTACACCTTTGTGGTCTTATAACTTGGCTTCTGAATGTCCTAGAGAGGTTAGGTTTGTTTTAGTGTACTCCAATCAACAGCCCCTACAACCACAAAAAGGAATGGAGTCATTAGCACTTATGGTTTGTAAATGTTACCCAGAATTATTTTGCACGAAGCACAATTTCACATCATTCTGGGTTCATTTGTGTGAAAACAAGGTCCAATCAGGCTGAAACATTACTGGAAGCTAGAATCTATTGAGTTGTAAGTGATCTGAACGTTTCATGATGATAGCGCTTTCCTAAGGGGGTCAAACCATGTCCCAAAGGTCACCGGATCTGGTGTCAATTTAAAGAAGTAGTCCATTTACACATTTGTGGGCTTATAACTTGGCTTCTGAATGTCCTAGAGAGATCAGGTTTATTTTAGTGTACTCCAATCAACAGCCCCTACAACCACAAAAAGGAATGGAGTCATTAGCACTTATGGTTCTTAAATGGCACCCAGAATTATGCTGCACTAAGCACAATTTCACATGATTCTGGGTCAATTTGTGTGAAAACAAGGTCCAATCCGGCTGAAAAGCTACAAGAAGGTAGAATCTATTGAGTTGTAAGTGATCTGAACGTTTCAAGATGATTGCACATTCCTATAGGGGGTCAAACCATGTCCCAAAGGTCACCGGGCCAAGTGTCACTTTAAAGAAGTAGTCCAGTTACATCTTTGTGTGTGGGCTTATAACTTGGCTTCTGAATGTCCTAGAGAGATCAGGTTTGTTTTAGTGTACTCCAATCAACAGCCCCTACAACCACAAAAAGGAATGGAGTCATTAGCACTTATGGTTTTTAAATGGCACCCAGAATTATGTTGCACGAAGCACAATTTCACATAATTCTGGGTCCATTTGTGTGAAAACAAGGTCCAATCAGGCTGAAACGTTACAGGAAGGTAGAATCTATTGAGTTGTAAGTGATCTGAACGTTTCATGATGATAGCACTTTCCTAAGGGGGTCAAACCATGTCCCAAAGGTCACTGGATCTGGTGTCAATTTAAAGAAGTAGTCCAGTTACACATTTGTGGGCTTATAACTTGGCTTCTGAATGTCCTAGAGAGATCAGGTTTGTTTTAATGTACTCCAATCAACAGCCCCTACAACTACAAAAAGGAATGGAGTCATTAGCACTTATGGTTTGTAAGTGGCACCCAGAATTATGTTGCACGAAGCACAATTTCACATCATTCTGGGTCAATTTGTGTGAAAACAAGGTCCAATCCGGCTGAAACGTTACTGGAAGCTAGAATCTATTGAGTTGTAAGTGATCTGAACGTTTCATGATGATAGCACTTTCCTAAGGGGGTCAAACCATGTCCCAAAGGTCACCGGATCTGGTGTCAATTTAAAGTAGTAGTCCAGTTACACATTTGTGGGCTTATAACTTGGCTTCTGAATGTCCTGGAGAGGTCAGGTTTGTTTTAATGTACTCCAATCAACAGCCCCTACAACCACAAAAAGGAATGGAGTCATTAGCACTTATGGATTGTAAATGGCACCCAGAATTATTTTGCACGAAGCACAATTTCACATCATTCTGGGTTCATTTGTGTGAAAACAAGGTCCAATCAGGCTGAAACGTTACTGGAAGCTAGAATCTATTGAGTTGTAAGTGATCTGAACGTTTCATGATGATAGGGCTTTCCTAAGGGGGTCAAACCATGTCCCAAAGGTCACCGGATCTGGTGTCAATTTAAAGAGGTAGTCCATTTACACATTTGTGGGCTTATAACTTGGCTTCTGAATGTCCTAGAGAGATCAGGTTTATTTTAGTGTACTCCAATCAACAGCTCCTACAACCACAAAAAGGAATGGAGTCATTAGCACTTATCGTTCTTAAATGGCACCCAGAATTATGCTGCACTAAGCACAATTTCACATGATTCTGGGTCAATTTGTGTGAAAACAAGGTCCAATCCGGCTGAAACGCTACAAGAAGGTAGAATCTATTGAGTTGTAAGTGATCTGAACGTTTCAAGATGATCGCACATTCCTATAGGGGCTCAAACCATGTCCCAAAGGTCACCGGGCCAAGTGTCACTTTAAAGAAGTAGTCCAGTTACATCTTGGTGTGTGGGCTTATAACTTGGCTTCTGAATGTCCTAGAGAGATCAGGTTTGTTTTAGTGTACTCCAATCAACAGCCCCTAGAACCACAAAAAGGAATGGAGACATTAGCACTTATGGTTTTTAAATGGCACCCAGAATTATGTTGCACGAAGCACAATTTCACATCATTCTGGGTTCATTTGTGTGAAAACAAGGTCCAATCAGGCTGAAACGTTACAGGAAGGTAGAATCTATTGCGTTGTAAGTGATCTGAACGTTTCATGATGATAGCACTTTCCTAAGGGGGTCAAACCATGTCCCAAAGGTCACCGGATCTGCTGTCAATTTAAAGAAGTAGTCCAGTTACACATTTGTGGGCTTATAACTTGGCTTCTGAATGTCCTAGAGCGATCAGGTTTGTTTTAGTGTACTCCAATCAACAGCCCCTACAACCACAAAAAGGAATGGAGTCATTAGCACTTATGGTTTTTAAATGGCACCCAGAATTATGTTGCACGAAGCACAATTTCACATCATTCTGGGTTCATTTGTGTGAAAACAAGGTCCAATCAGGCTGAAACGTTACAGGAAGGTAGAATCTATTGAGTTGTAAGTGATCTGAACGTTTCATGATGATAGCACTTTCCTAAGGGGGTCAAACCATGTCCCAAAGGTCACCGGATCTGGTGTCAATTTAAAGAAGTAGTCCAGTTACACATTTGTGGGCTTATAACTTGGCTTCTGAATGTCCTAGAGAGATCAGGTTTGTTTTAGTGTACTCCAATCAACAGCCCCTACAACCACAAAAAGGAATGGAGTCATTAGCACTTATGGTTTGTAAATGGCACCCAGAATTATGTTGCACGAAGCACAATTTCACATCATTCTGGGTCCATTTGTGTAAAAACAAGGTCCAATCAGGCTGAAACATTACAGGAAGGTAGAATCTATTAAATTGTAAGTGATCTGAACGTTTCATGATGATAGCACTTCCCTAAGGGGGTCAAACCATGTCCCAAAGGTCACCGGATCTGGTGTCTAAAGAAGTAGTCCAGTTACACATTTGTGGGCTTATAACTTGGCTTCTGAATGTCCTAGAGAGATCAGGTTTGTTTTAGTATACTCCAATCAACAGCCCCTACAACCACAAAAAGGAATGGAGTCATTAGCACTTATGGTTTTTAAATGGCACCCAGAATTATGTTGCACGAAGCACAATTTCACATCATTCTGGGTTCGTTTGTGTGAAAACAAGGTCCAGTCAGGCTGAAACGTTACAGGAAGGTAGAATCTATTGAGTTGTAAGTGATCTGAACGTTTCATGATGATAGCACTTCCCTAAGGGGGTCAAACCATGTCCCAAAGGTCACCGGATCTGGTGTCTAAAGAAGTAGTCCAGTTACACATTTGTGGGCTTATAACTTGGCTTCTGAATGTCCTAGAGAGATCAGGTTTGTTTTAGTATACTCCAATCAACAGCCCCTACAACCACAAAAAGGAATGGAGTCATTAGCACTTATGGTTTTTAAATGGCACCCAGAATTATGTTGCACGAAGCACAATTTCACATCATTCTGGGTTCATTTGTGTGAAAACAAGGTCCAATCAGGCTGAAACGTTACAGGAAGGTAGAATCTATTGAGTTGTAAGTGATCTGAACGTTTCATGATGATAGCACTTTCCTAAGGGGGTCAAACCATGTCCCAAATGTCACCGGATCTGGTGTCAATTTAAAGTAGTAGTCCAGTTACACATTTGTGGGCTTATAACTTGGCTTCTGAATGTCCTGGAGAGGTCAGGTTTGTTTTAATGTACTCCAATCAACAGCCCCTACAACCACAAAAAGGAATGGAGTCATTAGCACTTATGGTTTGTAAATGGCACCCAGAATTATGTTGCACGAAGCAAAATTTCACATCATTCTGGGTTCATTTGTGTGAAAACAAGGTCCAATCAGGCAGAAACGTTACAGGAAGGTAGAATCTATTGAGTTGTAAGTGATCTGAACGTTTCATGATGATAGCACTTTCCTATAGGGGGTCAAACCATGTCCCAAAGGTCACCGGGCCTGGTGTCACTTTAAAGAAGTAGTCCAGTTACATCTTTGTAGGCTTATAACTTGGCTTCTGAATGTCCTAGAGAGATCAGGATTGTTTTAATGTACTCCAATCAACAGCCCCTACAACCACAAAAAGGAATGGAGTCATTAGCACTTATGGTTTGTAAATGGCACCCAGAATTATGTTGCACGAAGCACAATTTCACATCATTCTGGGTTCATTTGTGTAAAAACAAGGTCCAATCAGGCAGAAACGTTACAGGAAGGTAGAATCTATTGAGTTGTAAGTGATCTGAACGTTTCATGATGATAGCACTTTCCTAAGGGGGTCAAACCATGTCGCAAAGGTCACCGGATCTGGTGTCACTTTAAAGAATTAGTCCAGTTACACATTTGTGGGCTTATAACTTGGCTTCTGAATGTCCTAGAGAGATCAGGTTTGTTTTAGTGTACTCCAATCAACAGCCCCTACAACCACAAGAAGGAATGGAGTCATTAGCACTTATGGTTTGTAAATGGCACCCAGAATTATGTTGCACGAAGCACAATTTCACTTCATTCTGGGTCCATTTGTGTGAAAACAAGGTCCAATCAGGCTGAAACGCTATAAGAAGGTAGAATCTATTGAGTTGTAAGTGATCTGAACGTTTCAAGATGATCACACATTCCTATAGGGGGTAAAACCATGTCCCAAAGGTCACCGGGCCTGGTGTCACTTTAAAGAAGTAGTCCAGTTACATCTTTGTGGGCTTATAACTTGGCTTCTGAATGTCCTAGAGAGGTTAGGTTTGTTTTAGTGTACTCCAATCAACAGCCCCTACAACCACAAAAAGGAATGGAGTCATTAGCACTTATGGTTTGTAAATGGCACCCAGAATTATGTTGCACGAAGCACAATTTCACATCATTCTGGGTTAATTTGTGTGAAAACAAGGTCCAATCAGGCTGAAACGTTACAAGAAGGTAGAATCTATTGAGTTGTAAGTGATCTGAACGTTTCATGATGATCGCACATTCCTATAGGGGGTCAAACCATGTCCCAAAGGTCACCGGGCCTGGTGTCACTTTAAAGAAGTAGTCCAGTTACACATTTGTGGGCTTATAACTTGGCTTCTGAATGTCCTGGAGAGATCAGGTTTGTTTTAGTGTACTCCAATCAACAGCCCCTACAACCACAAAAAGGAATGGAGTCATTAGCACTTATGGTTTGTAAATGGCACCCAGAATTATGTTGCACGAAGCACAATTTCACATCATTCTGGGTCCATTTGTGTGAAAACAAGGTCCAATCAGGCTGAAACGTTACAAGAAGGTAGAATCTATTGAGTTGTAAGTGATCTGAACGTTTCATGATGATAGCACTTTCCTAAGGGGGTCAAACCATGTCCCAAAGGTCACCGGATCTGGTGTCAATTTAAAGAAGTAGTATAGTTACACATTTGTGGGCTTATAACTTGGCTTCTGAATGTCCTAGAGAGATCAGGTTTGTTTTAGTGTACTCCAATCAACAGCCCCTACAACCACAAAAAGGAATGGAGTCATTAGCACTTATGGTTTGTAAATGGCACCCAGAATTATGTTGCACGAAGCACAATTTCACTTCATTCTGGGTTCATTTGTGTGAAAACAAGGTCCAATCAGGCTGAAACGTTACAAGAAGGTAGAATCTATTGAGTTGTAAGTGATCTGAACGTTTCATGATGATCGCACATTCCTATAGGGGGTCAAACCATGTCCCAAAGGTCACCGGGCCTGGTGTCACTTTAAAGAAGTAGTCCAGTTACACATTTGTGGGCTTATAACTTGGCTTCTGAATGTCCTAGAGAGATCAGGTTTGTTTTAATGTACTCCAATCAACAGCCCCTACAACCACAAAAAGGAATGGAGTCATTAGCATTTATGGTTTGTAAATGGCACCCAGAATTATGTTGCACGAAGCACAATTTCACATCATTCTGGGTTCATTTGTGTGAAAACAAGGTCCAATCAGGCTGAAACGTTACAGGAAGGTAGAATCTA
This sequence comes from Nothobranchius furzeri, assembly GCF_043380555.1. Taxonomy (NCBI): domain Eukaryota; kingdom Metazoa; phylum Chordata; class Actinopteri; order Cyprinodontiformes; family Nothobranchiidae; genus Nothobranchius; species Nothobranchius furzeri. Next base: position 15,195,764 of record NC_091756.1, read on the forward strand.
TTTAGTTGTAAGTGATCTGAACGTTTCATGATGATAGCGCTTTCCTAAGGGGATCAAACCATGTCCCAAAGGTCACCGGATCTGGTGTCAATTTAAAGAAGTAGTCCAGTTACACATTTGTGGGCTTATAACTTGGCTTCTGAATGTCCTAGAGAGATCAGGTTTGTTTTAGTGTACTCCAATCAACAGCCCCTACAACCACAAAAGGAATGGAGTCATTAGCCCTATGGTTTGTAAATGGCACCCAGAATTATGTTGCACGAAGCACAATTTCACATCATTCTGGGTCCATTTTTGTGAAAACAAGGTCCAATCAGGCTGAAACATTACAAGAAGGTAGAATCTATTGAGTTGTAAGTGATCTGAACGTTTCATGATGATAGCACTTTCCTAAGGGGGTCAAACCATGTCCCAAAGGTCACCGGATCTGGTGTCAATTTAAAGAAGTAGTCCAGTTACACATTTGTGGGCTTAAAACTTGGCTTCTGAATGTCCTAGAGCGATCAGGTTTGCTTTAGTGTACTCCAATCAACAGCCCCTACAACCACAAAAAGGAATGGAGTCATTAGCACTTATGGTTTGTAAATGGCACCCAGAATTATGTTGCACGAAGCACAATTTCACATCATTCTGGGTCCATTTGTGTGAAAACAAGGTCCAATCAGGCTGAAACGTTACAAGAAGGTAGAATCTATTGAGTTGTAAGTGATCTGAACATTTCATGATGATAGCACTTTCCTAAGGGGGTCAAACCATGTCCCAAAGGTCACCGGATCTGGTGTCAATTTAAAGAAGTAGTATAGTTACACATTTGTGGGCTTATAACTTGGCTTCTGAATGTCCTAGAGAGATCAGGTTTGTTTTAGTGTACTCCAATCAACAGCCCCTACAACCACAAAAAGGAATGGAGTCATTAGCACTTATGGTTCTTAAATGGCACCCAGAATTATGTTGCACGAAGCACAATTTCACTTCATTCTGGGTTCATTTGTGTGAAAACAAGGTCCAATCAGGCTGAAACGTTACAAGAAGGTAGAATCTATTGAGTTGTAAGTGATCTGAACGTTTCATGATGATCGCACATTCCTATAGGGGGTCAAACCATGTCCCAAAGGTCACCGGGCCTGGTGTCACTTTAAAGAAGTAGTCCAGTTACACATTTGTGGGCTTATAACTTAGCTTCTGAATGTCCTAGAGAGATCAGGTTTGTTTTAGTATACTCCAATCAACAGCCCCTACAACCACAAAAAGGAATGGAGTCATTAGCACTTATGGTTTTTAAATGGCACCCAGAATTATGTTGCACGAAGCACAATTTCACATGATTCTGGGTCCATTTGTGTGAAAACAAGGTCCAATCAGGCTGAAACGTTACAGGAAGTTAGAATCTATTGAGTTGTAAGTGATCTGAACGTTTCATGATGATAGCACTTTCCTAAGGGGATCAAACCATGTCCCAAAGGTCACCGGATCTGGTGTCAATTTAAAAAAGTAGTCCAGTTACACATTTGTGGGCTTATAACTTGGCTTCTGAATGTGCTAGAGAGATCAGGTTTGTTTTAATGTACTCCAATCAACAGCCCCTACAACCACAAAAAGGAATGGAGTCATTAGCATTTATGGTTTGTAAATGGCACCCAGAATTATGTTGCACGAAGCACAATTTCACATCATTCTGGGTTCATTTGTGTGAAAACAAGGTCCAATCAGGCTGAAACGTTACAGGAAGGTAGAATCTATTTAGTTGTAAGTGATCTGAACGTTTCATGATGATAGCGCTTTCCTAAGGGGATCAAACCATGTCCCAAAGGTCACCGGATCTGGTGTCAATTTAAAGAAGTAGTCCAGTTACACATTTGTGGGCTTATAACTTGGCTTCTGAATGTCCTAGAGAGATCAGGTTTGTTTTAGTGTACTCCAATCAACAGCCCCTAAAACCACAAAAGGAATGGAGTCATTAGCCTTATGGTTTGTAAATGGCACCCAGAATTATGTTGCACGAAGCACAATTTCACATCATTCTGGGTCCATTTTTGTGAAAACAAGGTCCAATCAGGCTGAAACATTACAAGAAGGTAGAATCTATTGAGTTGTAAGTAATCTGAACGTTTCATGATGATAGCACTTTCCTAAGGGGGTCAAACCATGTCCCAAAGGTCACCGGATCTGGTGTCAATTTAAAGAAGTAGTCCAGTTACACATTTGTGGGCTTAAAACTTGGCTTCTGAATGTCCTAGAGCGATCAGGTTTGCTTTAGTGTACTCCAATCAACAGCCCCTACAACCACAAAAAGGAATGGAGTCATTAGCACTTATGGTTTGTAAATGGCACCCAGAATTATGTTGCACGAAGCACAATTTCACATCATTCTGGGTCCATTTGTGTGAAAACAAGGTCCAATCAGGCTGAAACGCTACAAGAAGGTAGAATCTATTGAGTTGTAAGTGATCTGAACATTTCAAGATGATCGCACATTCCTATAGGGGGTAAAACCATGTCCCAAAGGTCACCGGGCCTGGTGTCACTTTAAAGAAGTAGTCCAGTTACACCTTTGTGGGCTTATAACTTGGCTTCTGAATGTCCTAGAGAGGTTAGGTGTGTTTTAGTGTACTCCAATCAACAGCCCCTACAACCACAAAAAGGAATGGAGTCATTAGCACATATGGTTTGTAAATGGCACCCAGAATTATGTTGCACAAAGCACAATTTCACATCATTCTGGGTCCATTTGTGTGAAAACGAGGTCCAATCAGGCTGAAACGTTACAGGAAGGTAGAATCTATTTAGTTGTAAGTGATCTGAACGTTTCATGATAATAGTGCTTTCCTAAGGGGATCAAACCATGTCCCAAAGGTCACCGGATCTGGTGTCACTTTAAAGAAGTAGTCCAGTTACACATTTGTGGGCTTATAACTTGGCTTCTGAATGTCCTAGAGAGATCAGGTTTGTTTTAGTGTACTCCAATCAACAGCCCCTACAACCACAAAAGGAATGGAGTCATTAGCACTTATGGTTTGTAAATGGCACCCAGAATTATGTTGCACGAAGCACAATTTCACATCATTCTGGGTCCATTTGTGTGAAAACAAGGTTCAATCAGGCTGAAACGTTACAAGAAGGTAGAATCTATTGAGTTGTAAGTGATCTGAACGTTTCATGATGATCGCACATTCCTATAGGGGGTAAAACCATGTCCCAAAGGTCACCGGGCCTGGTGTTACTTTAAAGAAGTAGTCCAGTTACACCATTGTGGGCTTATAACTTGGCTTCTGAATGTCCTAGAGAGGTCAGGTTTGTTTTAGTGTACTCCAATCAACAGCCCCTACAACCACAAAAAGGAATGGAGTCATTAGCACTTATGGTTTGTAAATGGCACCCAGAATTATGTCGCACGAAGCACAATTTCACATCATTCTGGGTTCATTTGTGTGAAAACAAGGTCCAATCAGGCTGACACCTTACAGGAAGGTAGAATCTATTGAGTTGTAAGTGATCTGAACGTTTCATGATGATAGCACTTTCCTAAGGGGGTCTAACCATGTCCCAAAGGTCACTGGATCTGGTGTCAATTTAAAGAAGTAGTCCAGTTACTCATTTGTGGGCTTATAACTTGGCTTCTGAATGTCTTAGAGAGATCAGGTTGTTTTAGTATACTCCAATCAACATACCCTACAACCACAAAAAGGAATGGAGTCATTAGCACTTATGGTTTTTAAATGGCACCCAGAATTATGTTGCACGAAGCACAATTTCACATCATTCTGGGTTCATTTGTGTGAAAACAAGGTCCAATCAGGCTGAAACGTTACAGGAAGGTAGAATCTATTGAGTTGTAAGTGATCTGAACGTTTCATGATGATAGCACTTTCCTAAGGGGGTCAATCCATGTCGCAAAGGTCACCGGATCTGGTGTCAATTTAAAGAAGTAGTCCAGTTACACATTTGTGGGCTTATAACTTGGCTTCTGAATGTCCTGGAGATGTCAGGTTTGTTTTAATGTACTCCAATCAACAGCCCCTACAACCACAAAAAGGAATGGAGTCATTAGCACTTATGGTATGTAAATGGCACCCAGAATTATGTTGCACGAAGCACAATTTCACATCATTCTGGGTTCATTTGTGTGAAAACAAGGTCCAATCAGGCTGAAACGTTACAGGAAGGTAGAATCTATTGAGTTGTAAGTGATCTGAACGTTTCATGATGATAGCACTTTCCTAAGGGGGTCAAACCATGTCCCAAAGGTCACCGGATCTGGTGTCAATTTAAAGAAGTAGTCCAGTTACACATTTGTGGGCTTATAACTTGGCTTCTGAATGTCCTAGAGAGATCAGGTTTGTTTTAATGTACTCCAATCAAGAGACCCTACAAACACAAAAAGGAATGGAGTCATTCGCACTTATGGTTTGTAAATGGCACCCAGAATTATGTTGCACGATGTACAATTTCACATCATTCTGGGTCCATTTGTGTGAAAACAAGGTCCAATCAGGCTGAAACGCTACAAGAAGGTAGAATCTATTGAGTTGTAAGTGATCTGAACGTTTCAAGATGATCGCACATTCCTATAGGGGGTAAAACAATTTCCCAAAGGTCACCGGGCCTGGTGTCACTTTAAAGAAGTAGTCCAGTTACACCTTTGTGGGCTTATAACATGGCTTCTGAATGTCCTAGAGAGATCAGGTTTGTTTTAATGTACTCCAATCAACAGCCCCTACAACCACAAAAAGGAATGGAGATATTAGCACTTATGGTTTGTAAATGGCACCCAGAATTATGTTGCACGAAGCACAATTTCACATCATTCTGGGTTCATTTGTGTGAAAACAAGGTCCAATCAGGCTGAAACGTTACAGGAAGGTAGAATCTACTGAGTTGTAAGTTATCTGAACGTTTCATGATGATAGCACTTTCCTAATGGGGTCAAACCATGTCCCAAAGGTCACCGGATCTGGTGTTAATTTAAAGAAGCAGTCCAGTTACACATTTGTGGGCTTATAACATGGCTTCTGAATGTCCTAGAGAGATCAGGTTTGTTTTAATGTACTCCAATCAACAGCCCCTACAACCACAAAAAGGAATGGAGATATTAGCACTTATGGTTTGTAAATGGCACCCAGAATTATGTTGCACGAAGCACAATTTCACATCATTCTGGGTTCATTTGTGTGAAAACAAGGTCCAATCAGGCTGAAACGTTACAGGAAGGTAGAATCTACTGAGTTGTAAGTGATCTGAACGTTTCATGATGATAGCACTTTCCTAATGGGGTCAAACCATGTCCCAAAGGTCACCGGAACTGGTGTCAATTTAAAGAAGTAGTCCAGTTACACATTTGTGGGCTTATAACTTGGCTTATGAATGTCCTAGAGAGATCAGGTTTGTTTTAGCATACTCCAATTAACAGCCCCCATTACCCCAAAAAGAAATGGAGTCATTAGCACTTATGGTTTTTAAATGGCACCCAGAATTATGTTGCACGAAGCACAATTTCACATCATTCTGGGTTCATTTGTGTGAAAACAAGGTTCAATCAGGCTGAAACGTTACAAGAAGGTAGAATCTATTGAGTTGTAAGTGATCTGAACGTTTTATGATGATCGCACATTCCTATAGGGGGTCAAACCATGTCCCAAAGGTCACCGGGCCTGGTGTCACTTTAAAGAAGTAGTCCAGTTACACCATTGTGGGCTTATAACTTGGCTTCTGAATGTCCTAGAGAGGTCAGGTTTGTTTTAGTGTACTCCAATCAACAGCCCCTACAACCACAAAAAGGAATGGAGTCATTAGCACTTATGGTTTGTAAATGGCACCCAGAATTATGTTGCACGAAGCACAATTTCACATCATTCTGGGTTCATTTGTGTGAAAACAAGGTCCAATCAGGCTGACACCTTACAGGAAGGTAGAATCTATTGAGTTGTAAGTGATCTGAACGTTTCATGATGATAGCACTTTCCTAAGGGGGTCTAACCATGTCCCAAAGGTCACCGGATCTGGTGTCAATTTAAAGAAGTAGTCCAGTTACTCATTTGCGGGCTTATAACTTGGCTTCTGAATGTCCTAGAGAGATCAGGGTTGTTTTAGTATACTCCAATCAACATACCCTAGAACCACAAAAAGGAATGGAGTCAATAGCACTTATGGTTTTTAAATGGCACCCAGAATTATGTTGCACGAAGCACAATTTCACATCATTCTGGGTTCATTTGTGTGAAAACAATGTCCAATCAGGCTGAAACGTTACAGGAAGGTAGAATCTATTGAGTTGTAAGTGATCTGAACGTTTCATGATGATAGCACTTTCCTAAGGGGGTCAATCCATGTCGCAAAGGTCACCATATCTGGTGTCAATTTAAAGAAGTAGTCCAGTTACACATTTGTGGGCTTATAACTTGGCTTCTGAATGTCCTAGAGATGTCAGGTTTGTTTTAATGTACTCCAATCAACAGCCCCTACAACCACAAAAAGGAATGGAGTCATTAGCACTTATGGTATGTAAATGGCACCCAGAATTATGTTGCACGAAGCACAATTTCACATCATTCTGGGTTCATTTGTGTGAAAACAAGGTCCAATCAGGCTGAAACGTTACAGGAAGGTAGAATCTATTGAGTTGTCAGTGATCTGAACGTTTCATGATGATAGCACTTTCCTAAGGGGGTCAAACCATGTCCCAAAGGTCACCGGATCTGGTGTCAATTTAAAGAAGTAGTCCAGTTACACATTTGTGGGCTTATAACTTGGCTTCTGAATGTCCTAGAGAGATCAGGTTTGTTTTAATGTACTCCAATCAAAAGACCCTTCAAACACAAAAAGGAATGGAGTCATTAGCACTTATGGTTTGTAAATGGCACCCATAATTATGTTGCACGATTCACAATTTCACATCCTTCTGGGTCCATTTGTGTGAAAACAAGGTCCAATCAGGCTGAAACGCTACAAGAAGGTAGAATCTATTGAGTTGTAAGTGATCTGAACGTTTCAAGATGATCGCACATTCCTATAGGGGGTAAAACCATTTCCCAAAGGTCACCGGGCCTGGTGTCACTTTAAAGAAGTAGTCCAGTTACACCTTTGTGGGCTTATAACATGGCTTCTGAATGTCCTAGAGAGATCAGTTTTGTTTTAATGTACTCCAATCAACAGCCCCTACAACCACAAAAAGGAATGGAGATATTAGCACTTATGGTTTGTAAATGGCACCCAGAATTATGTTGCACGAAGCACAATTTCACATCATTCTGGGTTCATTTGTGTGAAAACAAGGTCCAATCAGGCTGAAACGTTACAGGAAGGTAGAATCTACTGACTTGTAAATGATCTGAACGTTTCATGATGATAGCACTTTCCTAATGGGGTCAAACCATGTCCCAAAGGTCACCGGATCTGGTGTTAATTTAAAGAAGCAGTCCAGTTACACATTTGTGGGCTTATAACATGGCTTCTGAATGTCCTAGAGAGATCAGGTTTGTTTTAATGTACTCCAATCAACAGCCCCTACAACCACAAAAAGGAATGGAGATATTAGCACTTATGGTTTGTAAATGGCACCCAGAATTATGTTGCACGAAGCACAATTTCACATCATTCTGGGTTCATTTGTGTGAAAACAAGGTCCAATCAGGCTGAAACGTTACAGGAAGGTAGAATCTACTGAGTTGTAAGTGATCTGAACGTTTCATGATGATAGCACTTTCCTAATGGGGTCAAACCATGTCCCAAAGGTCACCGGAACTGGTGTCAATTTAAAGAAGTAGTCCAGGTACACATTTGTGGGCTTATAACTTGGCTTATGAATGTCCTAGAGAGATCAGGTTTGTTTTAGCGTACTCCAATTAACAGCCCCCATTACCCCAAAAAGGAATGGAGTCATTAGCACTTATGGTTTGTAAATGGCACCCAGAATTATGTTGCACGAAGCACAATTTCACATCATTCTGGGTTCATTTGTGTGAAAACAAGGTCCAATCAGGCTGAAACGTTACAGGAAGGTAGAATCTACTGAGTTGTAAGTGATCTGAACGTTTCATGATGATAGCACTTTCCTAATGGGGTCAAACCATGTCCCAAAGGTCACCGGATCTGGTGTTAATTTAAAGAAGCAGTCCAGTTACACATTTGTGGGCTTATAACATGGCTTCTGAATGTCCTAGAGAGATCAGGTTTGTTTTAATGTACTCCAATCAACAGCCCCTACAACCACAAAAAGGAATGGAGATATTAGCACTTATGGTTTGTAAATGGCACCCAGAATTATGTTGCACGAAGCACAATTTCACATCATTCTGGGTTCATTTGTGTGAAAACAAGGTCCAATCAGGCTGAAACGTTACAGGAAGGTAGAATCTACTGAGTTGTAAGTGATCTGAACGTTTCATGATGATAGCACTTTCCTAATGGGGTCAAACCATGTCCCAAAGGTCACCGGAACTGGTGTCAATTTAAAGAAGTAGTCCAGTTACACATTTGTGGGCTTATAACTTGGCTTATGAATGTCCTAGAGAGATCAGGTTTGTTTTAGCATACTTCAATTAACAGCCCCCATTACCCCAAAAAGAAATGGAGTCATTAGCACTTATGGTTTTTAAATGGCACCCAGAATTATGTTGCACGAAGCACAATTTCACATCATTCTGGGTTCATTTGTGTGAAAACAAGGTTCAGTCAGGCTGAAACGTTACAAGAAGGTAGAATCTATTGAGTTGTAAGTGATCTGAACGTTTCATGATGATCGCACATTCCTATAGGGGGTCAAACCATGTCCCAAAGGTCACCGGGCCTGGTGTCACTTTAAAGAAGTAGTCCAGTTACACCATTGTGGGCTTATAACTTGGCTTCTGAATGTCCTAGAGAGGTCAGGTTTGTTTTAGTGTACTCCAATCAACAGCCCCTACAACCACAAAAAGGAATGGAGTCATTAGCACTTATGGTTTGTAAATGGCACCCAGAATTATGTTGCACGAAGCACAATTTCACATCATTCTGGGTTCATTTGTGTGAAAACAAGGTCCAATCAGGCTGACACCTTACAGGAAGGTAGAATCTATTGAGTTGTAAGTGATCTGAACGTTTCATGATGATAGCACTTTCCTAAGGGGGTCTAACCATGTCCCAAAGGTCACCGGATCTGGTGTCAATTTAAAGAAGTAGTCCAGTTACTCATTTGTGGGCTTATAACTTGGCTTCTGAATGTCCTAGAGAGATCAGGGTTGTTTTAGTATACTCCAGTCAACATACCCTAGAACCACAAAAAGGAATGGAGTCATTAGCACTTATGGTTTTTAAATGGCACCCAGAATTATGTTGCACGAAGCACAATTTCACATCATTCTGGGTCCATTTGTGTGAAAACAATGTCCAATCAGGCTGAAACGTTACAGGAAGGTAGAATCTATTGAGTTGTAAGTGATCTGAACGTTTCATGATGATAGCACTTTCCTAAGGGGGTCAATCCATGTCGCAAAGGTCACCGGATCTGGTGTCAATTTAAAGAAGTAGTCCAGTTACACATTTGTGGGCTTATAACTTGAATTCTGAATGTCCTAGAGATGTCAGGTTTGTTTTAATGTACTCCAATCAACAGCCCCTACAACCACAAAAAGGAATGGAGTCATTAGCACTTATGGTATGTAAATGGCACCCAGAATTATGTTGCACGAATCACAATTTCACATCATTCTGGGTTCATTTGTGTGAAAACAAGGTCCAATCAGGCTGAAACGTTACAGGAAGGTAGAATCTATTGAGTTGTCAGTGATCTGAACGTTTCATGATGATAGCACTTTCCTAAGGGGGTCAAACCATGTCCCAAAGGTCACCGGATCTGGTGTCAATTTAAAGAAGTAGTCCAGTTACACATTTGTGGGCTTATAACTTGGCTTCTGAATGTCCTAGAGAGATCAGGTTTGTTTTAATGTACTCCAATCAAGAGACCCTTCAAACACAAAAAGGAATGGAGTCATTAGCACTTATGGTTTGTAAATGGCACCCATAATTATGTTGCACGATTCACAATTTCACATCATTCTGGGTCCATTTGTGTGAAAACAAGGTCCAATCAGGCTGAAACGCTACAAGAAGGTAGAATCTATTGAGTTGTAAGTGATCTGAACGTTTCAAGATGATCGCACATTCCTATAGGGGGTAAAACCATTTCCCAAAGGTCACCGGGCCTGGTGTCACTTTAAAGAAGTAGTCCAGTTACACCTTTGTGGGCTTATAACATGGCTTCTGAATGTCCTAGAGAGATCAGTTTTGTTTTAATGTACTCCAATCAACAGCCCCTACAACCACAAAAAGGAATGGAGATATTAGCACTTATGGTTTGTAAATGGCACCCAGAATTATGTTGCACGAAGCACAATTTCACATCATTCTGGGTTCATTTGTGTGAAAACAAGGTCCAATCAGGCTGAAACGTTACAGGAAGGTAGAATCTACTGACTTGTAAGTGATCTGAACGTTTCATGATGATAGCACTTTCCTAATGGGGTCAAACCATGTCCCAAAGGTCACCGGATCTGGTGTTAATTTAAAGAAGCAGTCCAGTTACACATTTGTGGGCTTATAACATGGCTTCTGAATGTCCTAGAGAGATCAGGTTTGTTTTAATGTACTCCAATCAACAGCCCCTACAACCACAAAAAGGAATGGAGATATTAGCACTTATGGTTTGTAAATGGCACCCAGAATTATGTTGCACGAAGCACAATTTCACATCATTCTGGGTTCATTTGTGTGAAAACAAGGTCCAATCAGGCTGAAACGTTACAGGAAGGTAGAATCTACTGAGTTGTAAGTGATCTGAACGTTTCATGATTATAGCACTTTCCTAATGGGGTCAAACCATGTCCCAAAGGTCACCGGAACTGGTGTCAATTTAAAGAAGTAGTCCAGTTACACATTTGTGGGCTTATAACTTGGCTTATGAATGTCCTAGAGAGATCAGGTTTGTTTTAGCGTACTCCAATTAACAGCCCCCATTACCCCAAAAAGGAATGGAGTCATTAGCACTTATGGTTTTTAAATGGCACCCAGAATTATGTTGCACGAAGCACAATTTCACATCATTCTGGGTTCATTTGTGTGAAAACAAGGTCCAATCAGGCTGAAACGTTACAGGAAGGTAGAATCTATTGAGTTGTAAGTGATCTGAACGTTTCATGATAATAGCACTTTCCTAAGGGGGTCAAACCATGTCCCAAAGGTCACCGGATCTAGTGTCAATTTAAAGAAGTAGTCCAGTTACACATTTGTGGGCTTATAACTTGGCTTCTGAATGTCCTAGAGAGATCAGGTTTGTTTTAATGTACTCCAATCAAGAGACCCTACAAAAACAAAAAGGAATGGAGTCATTAGCACTTATGGTTTGTAAATGGCACCCAGAATTATGTTGCACGATGTACAATTTCACATCATTCTGGGTCCATTTGTGTGAAAACAAGGTCCAATCAGGCTGAAACGCTACAAGAAGGTAGAATCTATTGAGTTGTAAGTGATCTGAACGTTTCAAGATGATCGCACATTCCTATAGGGGGTAAAACAATTTCCCAAAGGTCACCGGGCCTGGTGTCACTTTAAAGAAGTAGTCCAGTTACACCTTTGTGGGCTTATAACATGGCTTCTGAATGTCCTAGAGAGATCAGGTTTGTTTTAATGTACTCCAATCAACAGCCCCTACAACCACAAAAAGGAATGGAGATATTAGCACTTATGGTTTGTAAATGGCACCCAGAATTATGTTGCACGAAGCACAATTTCACATCATTCTGGGTTCATTTGTGTGAAAACAAGGTCCAATGAGGCTGAAACGTTACAGGAAGGTAGAATCTACTGACTTGTAAGTGATCTGAACGTTTCATGATGATAGCACTTTCCTAATGGGGTCAAACCATGTCCCAAAGGTCACCGGATCTGGTGTCAATTTAAAGAAGTAGTCCAGTTACTCATTTGTGGGCTTATAACTTGGCTTCTGAATGTCCTAGAGAGATCAGGGTTGTTTTAGTATACTCCAATCAACATACCCTAGAACCACAAAAAGGAATGGAGTCATTAGCACTTATGGTTTTTAAATGGCACCCAGAATTATGTTGCACGAAGCACAATTTCACATCATTCTGGGTTCATTTGTGTGAAAACAATGTCCAATCAGGTTGAAACGTTACAGGAAGGTAGAATCTATTGAGTTGTAAGTGATCTGAACGTTTCATGATGATAGCACTTTCCTAAGGGGGTTAATCCATGTCGCAAAGGTCACCGGATCTGTTGTCAATTTAAAGAAGTAGTCCAGTTACACATTTGTGGGCTTATAACTTGGCTTCTGAATGTCCTAGAGATGTCAGAATTGTTTTAATGTACTCCAATCAACAGCCCCTACAACCACAAAAAGGAATGGAGTCATTAGCACTTATGGTATGTAAATGGCACCCAGAATTATGTTGCACGAAGCACAATTTCACATCATTCTGGGTTCATTTGTGTGAAAACAAGGTCCAATCAGGCTGAAACGTTACAGGAAGGTAGAATCTATTGAGTTGTCAGTGATCTGAACGTTTCATGATGATAGCACTTTCCTAAGGGGGTCAAACCATGTCCCAAAGGTCACCGGATCTGGTGTCAATTTAAAGAAGTAGTCCAGTTACACATTTGTGGGCTTATAACTTGGCTTCTGAATGTCCTAGAGAGATCAGGTTTGTTTTAATGTACTCCAATCAAGAGACCCTTCAAACACAAAAAGGAATGGAGTCATTAGCACTTATGGTTTGTAAATGGCACCCATAATTATGTTGCACGATTCACAATTTCACATCATTCTGGGTCCATTTGTGTGAAAACAAGGTCCAATCAGGCTGAAACGCTACAAGAAGGTAGAATCTATTGAGTTGTAAGTGATCTGAACGTTTCAAGATGATCGCACATTCCTATAGGGGGTAAAACCATTTCCCAAAGGTCACCGGGCCTGGTGTCACTTTAAAGAAGTAGTCCAGTTACACCTTTGTGGGCTTATAACATGGCTTCTGAATGTCCTAGAGAGATCAGTTTTGTTTTAATGTACTCCAATCAACAGCCCCTACAACCACAAAAAGGAATGGAGATATTAGCACTTATGGTTTGTAAATGGCACCCAGAATTATGTTGCACGAAGCACAATTTCACATCATTCTGGGTTCATTTGTGTGAAAACAAGGTCCAATCAGGCTGAAACGTTACAGGAAGGTAGAATCTACTGACTTGTAAGTGATCTGAACGTTTCATGATGATAGCACTTTCCTAATGGGGTCAAACCATGTCCCAAAGGTCACCGGATCTGGTGTTAATTTAAAGAAGCAGTCCAGTTACACATTTGTGGGCTTATAACATGGCTTCTGAATGTCCTAGAGAGATCAGGTTTGTTTTAATGTACTCCAATCAACAGCCCCTACAACCACAAAAAGGAATGGAGATATTAGCACTTATGGTTTGTAAATGGCACCCAGAATTATGTTAAACGAAGCACAATTTCACATCATTCTGGGTTCATTTGTGTGAAAACAAGGTCCAATCAGGCTGAAACGTTACAGGAAGGTAGAATCTACTGAGTTGTAAGTGATCTGAACGTTTCATGATGATAGCACTTTCCTAATGGGGTCAAACCATGTCCCAAAGGTCACCGGAACTGGTGTCAATTTAAAGAAGTAGTCCAGTTACACATTTGTGGGCTTATAACTTGGCTTATGAATGTCCTAGAGAGATCAGGTTTGTTTTAGCGTACTCCAATTAACAGCCCCCATTACCCCAAAAAGGAATGGAGTCATTAGCACTTATGGTTTTTAAATGGCACCCAGAATTATGTTGCACGAAGCACAATTTCACATCATTGTGGGTTCATTTGTGTGAAAACAAGGTCCAATCAGGCTGAAACGCTACAAGAAGGTAGAATCTATTGAGTTGTAAGTGATCTGAACGTTTCAAGATGATCGCACATTCCTATAGGGGGTAAAACAATTTCCCAAAGGTCACCGGGCCTGGTGTCACTTTAAAGAAGTAGTCCAGTTACACCTTTGTGGGCTTCTAACATTGCTTCTGAATGTCCTAGAGAGATCAGGTTTGTTTTAATGTACTCCAATCAACAGCCCCTACAACCACAAAAAGGAATGGAGATATTAGCACTTATGGTTTGTAAATGGCACCCAGAATTATGTTGCACGAAGCACAATTTCACATCATTCTGGGTTCATTTGTGTGAAAACAAGGTCCAATCAGGCTGAAACGTTACAGGAAGGTAGAATCTACTGAGTTGTAAGTTATCTGAACGTTTCATGATGATAGCACTTTCCTAATGGGGTCAAACCATGTCCCAAAGGTCACCGGATCTGGTGTTAATTTAAAGAAGCAGTCCAGTTACACATTTGTGGGCTTATAACATGGCTTCTGAATGTCCTAGAGAGATCAGGTTTGTTTTAATGTACTCCAATCAACAGCCCCTACAACCACAAAAAGGAATGGAGATATTAGCACTTATGGTTTGTAAATGGCACCCAGAATTATGTTGCACGATTCACAATTTCACATCATTCTGGGTCCATTTGTGTGAAAACAAGGTCCAATCAGGCTGAAACGCTACAAGAAGGTAGAATCTATTGAGTTGTAAGTGATCTGAACGTTTCAAGATGATCGCACATTCCTATAGGGGGTAAAACCATTTCCCAAAGGTCACCGGGCCTGGTGTCACTTTAAAGAAGTAGTCCAGTTACACCTTTGTGGGCTTATAACATGGCTTCTGAATGTCCTAGAGAGATCAGTTTTGTTTTAATGTACTCCAATCAACAGCCCCTACAACCACAAAAAGGAATGGAGATATTAGCACTTATGGTTTGTAAATGGCACCCAGAATTATGTTGCACGAAGCACAATTTCACATCATTCTGGGTTCATTTGTGTGAAAACAAGGTCCAATCAGGCTGAAACGTTACAGGAAGGTAGAATCTACTGACTTGTAAGTGATCTGAACGTTTCATGATGATAGCACTTTCCTAATGGGGTCAAACCATGTCCCAAAGGTCACCGGATCTGGTGTTAATTTAAAGAAGCAGTCCAGTTACACATTTGTGGGCTTATAACATGGCTTCTGAATGTCCTAGAGAGATCAGGTTTGTTTTAATGTACTCCAATCAACAGCCCCTACAACCACAAAAAGGAATGGAGATATTAGCACTTATGGTTTGTAAATGGCACCCAGAATTATGTTAAACGAAGCACAATTTCACATCATTCTGGGTTCATTTGTGTGAAAACAAGGTCTAATCAGGCTGAAACGTTACAGGAAGGTAGAATCTACTGAGTTGTAAGTGATCTGAACGTTTCATGATGATAGCACTTTCCTAATGGGGTCAAACCATGTCCCAAAGGTCACCGGAACTGGTGTCAATTTAAAGAAGTAGTCCAGTTACACATTTGTGGGCTTATAACTTGGCTTATGAATGTCCTAGAGAGATCAGGTTTGTTTTAGCGTACTCCAATTAACAGCCCCCATTACCCCAAAAAGGAATGGAGTCATTAGCACTTATGGTTTTTAAATGGCACCCAGAATTATGTTGCACGAAGCACAATTTCACATCATTGTGGGTTCATTTGTGTGAAAACAAGGTCCAATCAGGCTGAAACGCTACAAGAAGGTAGAATCTATTGAGTTGTAAGTGATCTGAACGTTTCAAGATGATCGCACATTCCTATAGGGGGTAAAACAATTTCCCAAAGGTCACCGGGCCTGGTGTCACTTTAAAGAAGTAGTCCAGTTACACCTTTGTGGGCTTCTAACATTGCTTCTGAATGTCCTAGAGAGATCAGGTTTGTTTTAATGTACTCCAATCAACAGCCCCTACAACCACAAAAAGGAATGGAGATATTAGCACTTATGGTTTGTAAATGGCACCCAGAATTATGTTGCACGAAGCACAATTTCACATCATTCTGGGTTCATTTGTGTGAAAACAAGGTCCAATCAGGCTGAAACGTTACAGGAAGGTAGAATCTACTGAGTTGTAAGTTATCTGAACGTTTCATGATGATAGCACTTTCCTAATGGGGTCAAACCATGTCCCAAAGGTCACCGGATCTGGTGTTAATTTAAAGAAGCAGTCCAGTTACACATTTGTGGGCTTATAACATGGCTTCTGAATGTCCTAGAGAGATCAGGTTTGTTTTAATGTACTCCAATCAACAGCCCCTACAACCACAAAAAGGAATGGAGATATTAGCACTTATGGTTTGTAAATGGCACCCAGAATTATGTTGCACGAAGCACAATTTCACATCATTCTGGGTTCATTTGTGTGAAAACAAGGTCCAATCAGGCTGAAACGTTACAGGAAGGTAGAATCTACTGAGTTGTAAGTGATCTGAACGTTTCATGATGATAGCACTTTCCTAATGGGGTCAAACCATGTCCCAAAGGTCACCGGAACTGGTGTCAATTTAAAGAAGTAGTCCAGTTACACATTTGTGGGCTTATAACTTGGCTTATGAATGTCCTAGAGAGATCAGATTTGTTTTAGCATACTCCAATTAACAGCCCCCATTACCCCAAAAAGAAATGGAGTCATTAGCACTTATGGTTTTTAAATGGCACCCAGAATTATGTTGCACGAAGCACAATTTCACATCATTCTGGGTTCATTTGTGTGAAAACAAGGTTCAATCAGGCTGAAACGTTACAAGAAGGTAGAATCTATTGAGTTGTAAGTGATCTGAACGTTTCATGATGATCGCACATTCCTATAGGGGGTCAAACCATGTCCCAAAGGTCACCGGGCCTGGTGTCACTTTAAAGAAGTAGTCCAGTTACACCATTGTGGGCTTATAACTTGGCTTCTGAATGTCCTAGAGAGGTCAGGTTTGTTTTAGTGTACTCCAATCAACAGCCCCTACAACCACAAAAAGGAATGGAGTCATTAGCACTTATGGTTTGTAAATGGCACCCAGAATTATGTTGCACGAAGCACAATTTCACATCATTCTGGGTTCATTTGTGTGAAAACAAGGTCCAATCAGGCTGACACCTTACAGGAAGGTAGAATCTATTGAGTTGTAAGTGATCTGAACGTTTCATGATGATAGCACTTTCCTAAGGGGGTCTAACCATGTCCCAAAGGTCACCGGATCTGGTGTCAATTTAAAGAAGTAGTCCAGTTACTCATTTGTGGGCTTATAACTTGGCTTCTGAATGTCCTAGAGAGATCAGGGTTTTTTTAGTATACTCCAATCAACATACCCTACAACCACAAAAAGGAATGGAGTCATTAGCACTTATGGTTTTTAAATGGCACCCAGAATTATGTTGCACGAAGCACAATTTCACATCATTCTGGGTTCATTTGTGTGAAAACAAGGTCCAATCAGGCTGAAACGTTACAGGAAGGTAGAATCTATTGAGTTGTAAGTGATCTGAACGTTTCATGATGATAGCACTTTCCTAAGGGGGTCAATCCATGTCGCAAAGGTCACCGGATCTGGTGTCAATTTAAAGAAGTAGTCCAGTTACACATTTGTGGGCTTATAACTTGGCTTCTGAATGTCCTAGAGATGTCAGGTTTGTTTTAATGTACTCCAATCAACAGCCCCTACAACCACAAAAAGGAATGGAGTCATTAGCACTTATGGTATGTAAATGGCACCCAGAATTATGTTGCACGAAGCACAATTTCACATCATTCTGGGTTCATTTGTGTGAAAACAAGGTCCAATCAGGCTGAAACGTTACAGGAAGGTAGAATCTATTGAGTTGTAAGTGATCTGAACGTTTCATGATGATAGCACTTTCCTAAGGGGGTCAAACCATGTCCCAAAGGTCACCGGATCTGGTGTCAATTTAAAGAAGTAGTCCAGTTACACATTTGTGGGCTTATAACTTGGCTTCTGAATGTCCTAGAGAGATCAGGTTTGTTTTAATGTACTCCAATCAAGAGACCCTACAAACACAAAAAGGAATGGAGTCATTAGCACTTATGGTTTGTAAATGGCACCCATAATTATGTTGCACGATTCACAATTTCACATCATTCTGGGTCAATTTGTGTGAAAACAAGGTCCAATCAGGCTGAAACGCTACAAGAAGGTAGAATCTATTGAGTTGTAAGTGATCTGAACGTTTCAAGATGATCGCACATTCCTATAGGGGGTAAAACCATTTCCCAAAGGTCACCGGGCCTGGTGTCACTTTAAAGAAGTAGTCCAGTTACACCTTTGTGGGCTTTTAACATGGCTTCTGAATGTCCTAGAGAGATCAGTTTTGTTTTAATGTACTCCAATCAACAGCCCCTACAACCACAAAAAGGAATGGAGATATTAGCACTTATGGTTTGTAAATGGCACCCAGAATTATGTCGCACGAAGCACAATTTCACATCATTCTGGGTTCATTTGTGTGAGAACAAGGTCCAATCAGGCTGAAACGTTACAGGAAGGTAGAATCTACTGACTTGTAATTGATCTGAACGTTTCATGATGATAGCACTTTCCTAATTGGGTCAAACCATGTCCCAAAGGTCACCGGATCTGGTGTTAATTTAAAGAAGCAGTCCAGTTACACATTTGTGGGCTTATAACATGGCTTCTGAATGTCCTAGAGAGATCAGGTTTGTTTTAATGTACTCCAATCAACAGCCCCTACAACCACAAAAAGGAATGGAGATATTAGCACTTATGGTTTGTAAATGGCACCCAGAATTATGTTGCACGAAGCACAATTTCACATCATTCTGGGTTCATTTGTGTGAAAACAAGGTCCAATCAGGCTGAAACGTTACAGGAAGGTAGAATCTACTGAGTTGTAAGTGATCTGAACGTTTCATGATGATAGCACTTTCCTAATGGGGTCAAACCATGTCCCAAAGGTCACCGGAACTGGTGTCAATTTAAAGAAGTAGTCCAGTTACACATTTGTGGGCTTATAACTTGGCTTATGAATGTCCTAGAGAGATCAGGTTTGTTTTAGCGTACTCCAATTAACAGCCCCCATTACCCCAAAAAGGAATGGAGTCATTAGCACTTATGGTTTTTAAATGGCACCCAGAATTATGTTGCACGAAGCACAATTTCACATCATTCTGGGTTCATTTGTGTGAAAACAAGGTCCAATCAGGCTGAAACGTTACAGGAAGGTAGAATCTATTGAGTTGCAAGTGATCTGAACGTTTCATGATGATAGCACTTTCCTAAGGGGGTCAAACCATGTCCCAAAAGTCACCGGATCTGGTGTCATTTTAAAGAAGTAGTCCAGTTACACATTTGTGGGCTTATAACTTGGCTTCTGAATGTCCTAGAGAGATCAGGTTTGTTTTAGTGTACTCCAATCAACAGCCCCTACAACCACAAAAAGGAATGGAGTCATTAGCACTTATGGTTTGTAAATGGCACCCAGAATTATGTTGCACGAAGCACAATTTCACATCATTCTGGGTCCATTTGTGTGAAAACAAGGTCCAATCAGGCTGAAACGCTACAAGAAGGTAGATTCTATTGAGTTGTAAGTGATCTGAATGTTTCAAGATGATCGCACATTCCTATAGGGGGTAAAACCATGTCCCAAAGGTCACCGGGCCTGGTGTCACTTTAAAGTAGTAGTCCAGTTACACCTTTGTGGGCTTATAACTTGGCTTCTGAATGTCCTAGAGAGGTTAGTTTGTTTTAGTGTACTCCAATCAACAGCCCCTAAAACCACAAAAAGGAATGGAGTCATTAGCACTTATGGTTTGTAAATGGCACCCAGAATTATGTTGCACGAAGCACAATTTCACAGCATTCTGGGTTCATTTGTGTGAAAACAAGGTCCAATCAGGCTGAAACGTTACAAGAAGGTAGAATCTATTGAGTTGTAAGTGATCTGAACGTTTCATGATGATAGCACTTTCCTAAGAGGGTCAAACCATGTCCCAAATGTCACCGGATCTGGTGTCACTTTAAAGAAGTAGTCCAGTTACACATTTGTGGGCTTATAACTTGGCTTCTGAATGTCCTAGAGAGGTCAGGTTTGTTTTAGTGTACTCCAATCAACAGCCCCTACAACCACAAAAAGGAATGGAGTCATTAGCACTTATGGTTTGTAAATGGCACCTAGAATTATGTTGCACGAAGCACAATTTCACATCATTCTGGTTCCATTTGTGTGAAAACAAGGTCCAATCAGGCTGAAACGTTACAGGAAGGTAGAATCTATTGAGTTGTAAGTGATCTGAACGTTTCATGATGATAGCACTTTCCTAAGGGGGTCAAACCATGTCCCAAAGGTCACCGGATCTGGTGTCAATTTAAAGAAGTAGTCCAGTTACACATTTGTGGGCTTATAATTTGCCTTCTGAATGTCCTAGAGAGATCAGGTTTGTTTTAGTGTACTCCAATCAACAGCCCCTACAACCACAAAAAGGAATGGAGTCATTAGCACTTAAGGTTTGTAAATGACACCCAGAATTATGTTGCACGAAGCACAATTTCACATCATTCTGGGTCCATTTGTGTGAAAACAAGGTCCAATCAGGCTGAAACGCTACAAGAAGGTAGAATCTATTGAGTTGTAAGTGATCTGAACGTTTCAAGCTGATCGCTCATTCCTATAGGGGGTAAAACCATGTCCCAAAGGTCACCGGGCCTGGTGTCACTTTAAAGAAGTAGTCCAGTTACACCTTTGTGGGCTTATAACTTGGCTTCTGAATGTCCTAGAGAGGTTAGGTTTGTTTTAGTGTTCTCCAATCAACAGCCCCTACAACCACAAAAAGGAATGGAGTCATTAGCACTTATGGTTTGTAAATGGCACCCAGAATTATGTTGCACGAAGCACAATTTCACATCATTCTGGGTTCATTTGTGTGAAAACAAGGTCCAATCAGGCTGAAACGTTACAGGAAGGTAGAATCTATTGAGTTGTAAGTGATCTGAATGTTTCATGATGATAGCACTTTCCTAAGGGGGTCAAACCATGTCCCAAAGGTCACCGGATCTGGTGTCAATTTAAAGTAGTAGTCCAGTTACACATTTGTGGGCTTATAACTTGACTTCTGAATGTCCTAAGCCCCTTTCAGACAGGCCATAAAAAACGGAAATTTGCCGGAATCTGTCCGTAAGACCTTTCTGTCTGATTGAAACATGGCATGGTTTGACCCCCTTAGGAAAAGTGCGATCATCATGAAATGTTCAGATCACTTACAACTCAATAGATTCTACCTTCCTGTATTGTTTCAGCCTGATTGGACCTTGTTTTCACACAAATGAACCCAGAATGATTTGAAATTGTGCTTCGTGCAACATAATTCTGGGTGCCTTTTAAAAACCATAAGTGCTAATGTCTCCATTCCTTTTTGTGGTTGTAGGGCCTGTTGATTGGAGTACACTAAAGCAAACCTGATTGCTCTAGGACATTCAGAAGCCAAGTTATAAGCCCACAAATGTGTAACTGGACTACTTCTTTAAATTGACACCAGATCCGGTGACCTTTGGGACATGGTTTGACCCCCTTAGGAAAGTGCTATCATCATGAAACGTTCAGATCACTTACAACTCAATAGATTCTACCTTCCTGTAACGTTTCAGCCTGATTGGACCTTGTTTTCACACAAATGAACCCAGAATGATGTGAAATTGTGCTTCGTGCAACATAATTCTGGGTGCCATTTACAAACCATAAGTGCTAATGACTCCATTCCTTTTTGTGTTTGTAGGGGCTGTTGACTGGAGTACACTAAAACAAACCTGACCTCTCTAGGACATTCAGAAGCCAAGTTATAAGCCCACAAAGGTGTAACTGGACTACTTCTTTAAAGTGACACCAGGCCCGGTGACTTTTAGGACATGGTTTGACCCCCTATGGGAATGTGAGATAATCATGAAACGTTCAGATCACTTACAACTCAATAGATTCTACCTTCTTGTAACGTTTCAGCCTGATTGGACCTTGTTTTCACACAAATGGACCCAGAATGATGTGAAATTGTGCTTCGTGCAACATAATTCTGGGTGCCATTTACAAACCATAAGTGCTAATGACTCCATTCCTTTTGTGGTTGTAGGGGCTGTTGATTGGAGTACACTAAAACAAACCTGATCTCTCTAGGACATTCAGAAGCCAAGTTATAAGCCGACAAATGTGTAACTGGACTACTTCTTTAAATTGACACCAGATCCGGTGACCTTTGGGACATGGTTTGATCCCCTTAGGAAAGTGCTATCATCATGAAACGTTCAGATCACTTACAACTAAATAGATTCTACCTTCCTGTAACGTTTCAGCCTGATTGGACCTTGTTTTCACACAAATGAACCCAGAATGATGTGAAATTGTGCTTCGTGCAACATAATTCTGGGTGCCATTTACAAACCATAAATGCTAATGACTCCATTCCTTTTTGTGGTTGTAGGGGCTGTTGATTGGAGTACATTAAAACAAACCTGATCTCTCTAGGACATTCAGAAGCCAAGTTATAAGCCCACAAATGTGTAACTGGACTACTTCTTTAAATTGACACTTGGCCCGGTGACCTTTGGGACATGGTTTGACCCCCTATAGGAATGTGCGATCATCTTGAAACGTTCAGATCACTTACAACTCAATAGATTCTACCTTCTTGTAGCGTTTCAGCTGGATTAGACCTTGTTTTCACACAAATTGACCCAGAATGATGTGAAATTGTGCTTCGTGCAACATAATTCTGGGTGCCACTTACAAACTATAAGTGCTAATGACTCCATTCCTTTTTGTGGTTGTAGGGGCTGTTGATTGGAGTACATTAAAACAAACCTGATCTCTCTAGGACATTCAGAAGCTAAGTTATAAGCCCACAAATGTGTAACTGGACTACTTCTTTAAATTGACACCAGATCCTGTGACCTTTGGGACATGGTTTGACCCCCTTAGGAAAGTGCTATCATCATGAAACGTTCAGATAACTTACAACTCAATAGATTCTACCTTCCTGTAACGTTTCAGCCTGATTGGACCTTGTTTTCACACAAATGGACCCAGAATGATGTGAAATGGTGCATCGTGCAACATAATTCTGGGTGCCATTTACAAACCATAAGTGCTAATGACTCCATTCCTTTTTGTGGTTGTAGGGGCTGTTGATTGGAGTACACTAAAACAAACCTAACCTCTCTAGGACATTCAGAAGCCAAGTTATAAGCCCACAAAGGTGTAACTGGACTACTTCTTTAAAGTGACACCAGGCCCGGTGACCTTTGGGACATGGTTTTACCCCCTATAGGAATGTGCAATCATCTTGAAATGTTCAGATCACTTACAACTCAATAGATTCTACCTTCTTGTAGCGTTTCAGCCTGATTGGACCTTGTTTTCACACAAATGGACCCAGAATGATGTGAAATTGTGCTTCGTGCAACATAATTCTGGGTGCCATTTACAAACCATAAGTGCTAATGACTCCATTCCTTTTTGTGGTTGTAGGGGCTGTTGATTGGAGTACACTAAAACAAACCTGATCTCTCTAGGACATTCAGAAGCCAAGTTATAAGCCCACAAATGTGTAACTGGACTACTTCTTTAAATTGACACCAGATCCGGTGATCTTTGGGACATGGTTTGACCCCCTTAGGAAAGTGCTATCATCATGAAACGTTCAGATCACTTACAACTCAGTAGATTCTACCTTCCTGTAACGTTTCAGCCTGATTGGACCTTGTTTTCACACAAATGAACCCAGAATGATGTGAAATTGTGCTTCGTGCAACATAATTCTGGGTGCCATTTAAAAACCATAAGTGCTAATGACTCCATTCCTTTTTGTGGTTGTAGGGGCTGTTGATTGGAGTACACTAAAACAACCCTGACCTCTCTAGGACATTCAGAAGCCAAGTTATAAGCCCACAAATGTGTAACTGGACTACTTCTTTAAAGTGACACCAGATCCGGTGACCTTTGGGACATGGTTTGACCCCCTTAGGAAAGTGCGATCATCATGAAACGTTCAGATCACTTACAACTCAATAGATTCTACCTTCCTGTAACGTTTCAGCCTGATTGGACCTTGTTTTCACACAAATGAACCCAGAATGATGTGAAATTGTGCTTCGTGCAACATAATTCTGGGTGCCATTTACAAACCATAAATGCTAATGACTCCATTCCTTTTTGTGGTTGTAGGGGCTGTTGATTGGAGTACATTAAAACAAACCTGATCTCTCTAGGACATTCAGCAGCCAAGTTATAAGTCCACAAATGTGTAACTGGACTACTTCTTTAAATTGACACCAGATCCGGTGACCTTTGGGACATGGTTTGACCCCCTTAGGAAAGTGCTATCATCATGAAACGTTCAGATCACTTACAACTCAATAGATTCTACCTTCCTGTAGCGTTTCAGCCTGATTGGACCTTGTTTTCACACAAATGGACTCAGAATGATGTGAAATTGTGCTTCGTGCAACATAATTCTGGGTGCCATTTACAAACCATAAGTGCTAATGACTCCATTCCTTTTTGTGGTTGTAGGGGCTGTTGATTGGAGTACACTAAAACAAACCTGACCTCTCTAGGACATTCAGAAGCCAAGTTATAAGCCCACAAAGGTGTAAATGGACTACTTCTTTAAAGTGACACCAGGCCCGGTGACCTTTGGGACATGGTTTTACCCCCTATAGGAATGTGCAATCATCTTGAAATGTTCAGATCACTTACAACTCAATAGATTCTACCTTCTTGTAGCGTTTCAGCCTGATTGGACCTTGTTTTCACACAAATGGACCCAGAATGATGTGAAATTGTGCTTCGTGCAACATAATTCTGGGTGCCATTTACAAACCATAAGTGCTAATGACTCCATTCCTTTTTGTGGTTGTAGGGGCTGTTGATTGGAGTACACTAAAACAAACCTGATCTCTCTAGGACATTCAGAAGCCAAGTTATAAGCCCACAAATGTGTAACTGGACTACTTCTTTAAATTGACACCAGATCCGGTGATCTTTGGGACATGGTTTGACCCCCTTAGGAAAGTGCTATCATCATGAAACGTTCAGATCACTTACAACTCAGTAGATTCTACCTTCCTGTAACGTTTCAGCCTGATTGGACCTTGTTTTCACACAAATGAACCCAGAATGATGTGAAATTGTGCTTCGTGCAACATAATTCTGGGTGCCATTTAAAAACCATAAGTGCTAATGACTCCATTCCTTTTTGTGGTTGTAGGGGCTGTTGATTGGAGTACACTAAAACAACCCTGACCTCTCTAGGACATTCAGAAGCCAAGTTATAAGCCCACAAATGTGTAACTGGACTACTTCTTTAAAGTGACACCAGATCCGGTGACCTTTGGGACATGGTTTGACCCCCTTAGGAAAGTGCGATCATCATGAAACGTTCAGATCACTTACAACTCAATAGATTCTACCTTCCTGTAACGTTTCAGCCTGATTGGACCTTGTTTTCACACAAATGAACCCAGAATGATGTGAAATTGTGCTTCGTGCAACATAATTCTGGGTGCCATTTACAAACCATAAATGCTAATGACTCCATTCCTTTTTGTGGTTGTAGGGGCTGTTGATTGGAGTACATTAAAACAAACCTGATCTCTCTAGGACATTCAGCAGCCAAGTTATAAGTCCACAAATGTGTAACTGGACTACTTCTTTAAATTGACACCAGATCCGGTGACCTTTGGGACATGGTTTGACCCCCTTAGGAAAGTGCTATCATCATGAAACGTTCAGATCACTTACAACTCAATAGATTCTACCTTCCTGTAGCGTTTCAGCCTGATTGGACCTTGTTTTCACACAAATGGACTCAGAATGATGTGAAATTGTGCTTCGTGCAACATAATTCTGGGTGCCATTTACAAACCATAAGTGCTAATGACTCCATTCCTTTTTGTGGTTGTAGGGGCTGTTGATTGGAGTACACTAAAACAAACCTGACCTCTCTAGGACATTCAGAAGCCAAGTTATAAGCCCACAAAGGTGTAAATGGACTACTTCTTTAAAGTGACACCAGGCCCGGTGACCTTTGGGACATGGTTTGACCCCCTATGGGAATGTGAGATCATCATGAAACGTTCAGATCACTTACAACTCAATAGATTCTACCTTCTTGTAACGTTTCAGCCTGATTGGACCTTGTTTTCACACAAATGGACCCAGAATGATGTGAACTTGTGCTTCGTGCAACATAATTCTGGGTGCCATTTACAAACCATAAGTGCTAATGACTCCATTTCTTTTGTGGTTGTAGGGGCTGTTGATTGGAGTACACTAAAACAAACCTGATCTCTCTAGGACATTCAGAAGCCAAGTTATAAGCCCACAAATGTGTAACTGGACTACTTCTTTAAATTGACACCAGATCCGGTGACCTTTGGGACATGGTTTGATCCCCTTAGGAAAGCGCTATCATCATGAAACGTTCAGATCACTTACAACTAAATAGATTCTACCTTCCTGTAACGTTTCAGCCTGATTGGACCTTGTTTTCACACAAATGAACCCAGAATGATGTGAAATTGTGCTTCGTGCAACATAATTCTGGGTGCCATTTAAAAACCATAAGTGCTAATGACTCCATTCCTTTTTGTAGTTGTAGGGACTGTTTATTGGAGTACACTAAAATAAACCTGATCTCTCTAGGACATTCAGAAGCCAAGTTATAAGCCCACAAATGTGTAACTGGACTACTTCTTTAAATTGACACCAGATCCGGTGACCTTTGGGACATGGTTTGACCCCCTTAGGAAAGTGCTATCATCATGAAACGTTCAGATCACTTACAACTCAATAGATTCTACCTTCCTGTAACGTTTCAGCCTGATTGGACCTTGTTTTCACACAAATGGACCCAGAATGATGTGAAATTGTGCTTCGTGCAACATAATTCTGGGTGCCATTTACAAACCATAAGTGCTAATGACTCCATTCCTTTTTGTGGTTGTAGGGGCTGTTGATTGGAGTACACTAAAACAAACCTAACCTCTCTAGGACATTCAGAAGCCAAGTCATAAGCCCACAAAGGTGTAACTGGACTACTTCTTTAAAGTGACACCAGGCCCGGTGACCTTTGGGACATGGTTTTACCCCCCATAGGAATGTGTGATCATCTTGAAATGTTCAGATCACTTACAACTCAATAGATTCTACCTTCTTGTAGCGTTTCAGCCTGATTGGACCTTGTTTTCACACAAATGGACCCAGAATGATGTGAAATTGTGCTTCGTGCAACATAATTCTGGGTGCCATTTAAAAACCATAAGTGCTAATGTCTCCATTCCTTTTTGTGGTTGTAGGGGCTGTTGATTGGAGTACACTAAAGCAAACCTGATCGCTCTAGGACATTCAGAAGCCAAGTTATAAGCCCACAAATGTGTAACTGGACTACTTCTTTAAATTGACACCAGATCCGGTGACCTTTGGGACATGGTTTGACCCCCTTAGGAAAGTGCTATCATCATGAAACGTTCAGATCACTTACAACTCAATAGATTCTACCTTCCTGTAACGTTTCAGCCTGATTGGACCTTGTTTTCACACAAATGGACCCAGAATGATGTGAAATTGTGCTTCGTGCAACATAATTATGGGTGCCATTTACAAACCATAAGTGCTAATGACTCCATTCCTTTTTGTGGTTGTAGGGGCTGTTGATTGGAGTACACTAAAACAAACCTGACCTCTCTAGGACATTCAGAAGCCAAGTTATAAGCCCACAAAGGTGTAACTGGACTACTTCTTTAAATTGACACCAGGCCCGGTGACCTTTGGGACATGGTTTGACCCCCTATGGGAATGTGAGATCATCATGAAACGTTCAGATCACTTACAACTCAATAGATTCTACCTTCTTGTAATATTTCAGCCTGATTGGACCTTGTTTTCACACAAATGGACCCAGAATGATGTGAAATTGTGCTTCGTGCAACATAATTCTGGGTGCCATTTACAAACCATAAGGCTAATGACTCCATTCCTTTTGTGGTTGTAGGGGCTGTTGATTGGAGTACACTAAAACAAACCTGATCTCTCTAGGACATTCAGAAGCCAAGTTATAAGCCCACAAATGTGTAACTGGACTACTTCTTTAAATTGACACATGATCCGGTGACCTTTGGGACATGGTTTGATCCACTTAGGAAAACGCTATAATCATGAAACGTTCAGATCACTTACAACTAAATAGATTCTACCTTCCTGTAACGTTTCAGCCTGATTGGACCTTGTTTTCACACAAATGAACCCAGAATGATGTGAAATTGTGCTTCGTGCAACATATTTCTGGGTGCCATTTACAAACCATAAATGCTAATGACTCCATTCCTTTTTATGGTTGTAGGGGCTGTTGACTGGAGTACATTAAAACAAACCTGATCTCTCTAGGACATTCAGAAGCCAAGTTATAAGCCCACAAATGTGTAACTGGACTACTTCTTTAAATTGACACCAGATCCGGTGACCTTTGGGACATGGTTTGACCCCCTTAGGAAAGTGCTATCATCATGAAACGTTCAGATCACTTACAACTCAATAGATTCTACCTTCTTGTAACGTATCAGCCTGATTGGACCTTGTTTTCACACAAATGGACCAAGAATGATGTGAAATTGTGCTTCGTGCAACATAATTCTGGGTGCCATTTACAAACCATAAGTGCTAATGACTCCATTCCTTTTTGTGGTTGTAGGGGCTGTTGATTGGAGTATACTAAAACAAACCTGATCTCTCTAGGACATTCAGAAGCCAAGTTATAAGCCCACAAATGTGTAACTGGACTACTTCTTTAAATTGACACCAGATCCGGTGACCTTTGGGACATGGTTTGACCCCCTTAGGAAAGCGCTATCATCATGAAACGTTCAGATCACTTACAACTCAATAGATTCTAGCTTCCAGTAACGTTTCAGCCTGATTGGACCTTGTTTTCACACAAATGAACCCAGAATGATGTGAAATTGTGCTTCGTGCAAAATAATTCTGGGTGCCATTTACAAACCATAAGTGCTAATGACTCCATTCCTTTTTGTGGTTGTAGGGGCTGTTGATTGGAGTACACTAAAACAAACCTAACCTCTCTAGGACATTCAGAAGCCAAGTTATAAGCCCACAAAGGTGTAACTGGACTACTTCTTTAAAGTGA
Organism: Nothobranchius furzeri; assembly: GCF_043380555.1. Lineage (NCBI taxonomy): Eukaryota > Metazoa > Chordata > Actinopteri > Cyprinodontiformes > Nothobranchiidae > Nothobranchius > Nothobranchius furzeri. Next base: position 15,224,869 of record NC_091756.1, read on the forward strand.
CACTTGGCCCGGTGACCTTTGGGACATGGTTTGACCCCCTATAGGAATGCGCGATCATCTTGAAACGTTCAGATCACTTACAACTCAATAGGTTCTACCTTCTTGTAGCGTTTCAGCCGGATTGGACCTTGTTTTCACACAAATTGACCCAGAATGATGTGAAATTGTGCTTTGTGCAACATAATTCTGGGTGCCACATACAAACTATAAGTGCTAATGACTCCATTCCTTTTTGTGGTTGTAGGGGCTGTTGATTGGAGTACATTAAAACAAACCTGATCTCTCTAGGACATTCAGAAGCCAAGTTATAAGCCCACAAATGTGTAACTGGACTACTTCTTTAAATTGACACCAGATCCGGTGACCTTTGGGACATGGTTTGACCCCCTTAGGAAAGTGCTATCATCATGAAACGTTCAGATCACTTACAACTCAATAGATTCTACCTTCCTGTAACGTTTCAGCCTTATTGGACCTTGTTTTCAAACAAATGGACCCAGAATGATGTGAAATTGTGCTTCGTGCAACATAATTCTGGGTGCCATTTACAAACCATAAGTGCTAATGACTCCATTCCTTTTTGTGGTTGTAGGGGCTGTTGATTGGAGTACACTAAACAAACCTAACCTCTCTAGGACATTCAGAAGCCAAGTTATAAGCCCACAAAGGTGTAACTGGACTACTTCTTTAAAGTGACACCAGGCCCGGTGACCTTTGGGACATGGTTTTACCCCCTATAGGAATGTGCGATCATCTTGAAACGTTCAGAACACTTACAACTCAATAGATTCTACCTTCTTGTAGCGTTTCAGCCTGATTGGACCTTGTTTTCACACAAATGGACCCAGAATGATGTGAAATTGTGCTTCGTGCAACATAATTCTGGGTGCCATTTACAAACCATAAGTGCTAATGACTCCATTCCTTTTTGTGGTTGTAGGGGTTGTTGATTGGAGTACACTAAAACAAACCTGATCTCTCTAGGACATTCAGAAGCCAAGTTATAAGCCCACAAATGTGTAACTGGACTACTTCTTTAAATTGACACCAGATCCGGTGATCTTTGGGACCTGGTTTGACCCCCTTAGGAAAGTGCTATCATCATGAAACGTTCAGATCACTTACAACTCAGTAGATTCTACCTTCCTGTAACGTTTCAGCCTGATTGGACCTTGTTTTCACACAAATGAACCCAGAATGATGTGAAATTGTGCTTCGTGCAACATAATTCTGGGTGCCATTTAAAAACCATAAGTGCTAATGACTCCATTCCTTTTTGTGGTTGTAGGGGCTGTTGATTGGAGTACACTAAAACAACCCTGACCTCTCTAGGACATTCAGAAGCCAAGTTATAAGCCCACAAATGTGTAACTGGACTACTTCTTTAAAGTGACACCAGATCCGGTGACATTTGGGACATGGTTTGACCCCCTTAGGAAAGTGCTATCATCATGAAACGTTCAGATCACTTACAACTCAATAGATTCTACCTTCCTGTATTGTTTCAGCCTGATTGGACCTTGTTTTCACACAAATGAACCCAGAATGATGTGAAATTGTGCTTCGTGCAACATAATTCTGGGTGCCATTTAAAAACCATAAGTGCTAATGTCTCCATTCCTTTTTGTGGTTGTAGGGGCTGTTGATTGGAGTACACTAAAGCAAACCTGATCGCTCTAGGACATTCAGAAGCCAAGTTATAAGCCCACAAATGTGTAACTGGACTACTTCTTTAAATTGACACCAGATCCGGTGACCTTTGGGACATGGTTTGACCCCCTTAGGAAAGTGCTATCATCATGAAACGTTCAGATCACTTACAACTCAATAGATTCTACCTTCCTGTAACGTTTCAGCCTGATTGGACCTTGTTTTCACACAAATGAACCCAGAATGATGTGAAATTGTGCTTCGTGCAACATAATTCTGGGTGCCATTTACAAACCATAAATGCTAATGACTCCATTCCTTTTTGTGGTTGTAGGGGCTATTGATTGGAGTACATTAAAACAAACCTGATCTCTCTAGGACATTCAGCAGCCAAGTTATAAGTCCACAAATGTGTAACTGGACTACTTCTTTAAATTGACACCAGATCCGGTGACCTTTGGGACATGGTTTGACCCCCTTAGGAAAGTGCTATCATCATGAAACGTTCAGATCACTTACAACTCAATAGATTCTACCTTCCTGTAACGTTTCAGATTGATTGGACCTTGTTTTCACACAAATGGACCCAGAATGATGTGAAATTGTGCTTCGTGCAACATAATTCTGGGTGCCATTTAAAAACCATAAGTGCTAATGACTCCATTCCTTTTTGTGGTTGTAGGGGCTGTTGATTGGAGTACACTAAAACAAACCTAACCTCTCTAGGACATTCAGAAGCCAAGTCATAAGCCCACAAAGGTGTAACTGGACTACTTCTTTAAATTGACACCAGATCCGGTGACCTTTGGGACATGGTTTGACCCCCTTAGGAAAGTGCTATCATCATGAAACGTTCAGATCACTTACAACTCAATAGATTCTACCTTCCTGTAACGTTTCAGCCTGATTGGACCTTGTTTTCACACAAATGGACCCAGAATGATGTGAAATTGTGCTTCGTGCAACATAATTATGGGTGCCATTTACAAACCATAAGTGCTAATGACTCCATTCCTTTTTGTGGTTGTAGGGGCTGTTGATTGGAGTACACTAAAACAAACCTGACCTCTCTAGGACATTCAGAAGCCAAGTTATAAGCCCACAAAGGTGTAACTGGACTACTTCTTTAAAGTGACACCAGGCCCGGTGACCTTTGGGACATGGTTTGACCCCCTATGGGAATGTGAGATCATCATGAAACGTTCAGATCACTTACAACTCAATAGATTCTACCTTCTTGTAATGTTTCAGCCTGATTGGACCTTGTTTTCACACAAATGGACCCAGAATGATGTGAAATTGTGCTTCGTGCAACATAATTCTGGGTGCCATTTACAAACCATAAGGCTAATGACTCCATTCCTTTTGTGGTTGTAGGGGCTGTTGATTGGAGTACACTAAAACAAACCTGATCTCTCTAGGACATTCAGAAGCCAAGTTATAAGCCCACAAATGTGTAACTGGACTACTTCTTTAAATTGACACATGATCCGGTGACCTTTGGGACATGGTTTGATCCACTTAGGAAAGCGCTATAATCATGAAACGTTCAGATCACTTACAACTAAATAAATTCTACCTTCCTGTAACGTTTCAGCCTGATTGGACCTTGTTTTCACACAAATGAACCCAGAATGATGTGAAATTGTGCTTCGTGCAACATATTTCTGGGTGCCATTTACAAACCATAAATGCTAATGACTCCATTCCTTTTTGTGGTTGTAGGGGCTGTTGACTGGAGTACATTAAAACAAACCTGATCTCTCTAGGACATTCAGAAGCCAAGTTATAAGCCCACAAATGTGTAACTGGACTACTTCTTTAAATTGACACCAGATCCGGTGACCTTTGGGACATGGTTTGACCCCCTTAGGAAAGTGCTATCATCATGAAACGTTCAGATCACTTACAACTCAATAGATTCTACCTTCTTGTAACGTATCAGCCTGATTGGACCTTGTTTTCACACAAATGGACCAAGAATGATGTGAAATTGTGCTTCGTGCAACATAATTCTGGGTGCCATTTACAAACCATAAGTGCTAATGACTCCATTCCTTTTTGTGGTTGTAGGGGCTGTTGATTGGAGTACACTAAATTAAACCTAACCTCTCTAGGACATTCAGAAGCCAAGTCATAAGCCCACAAAGGTGTAACTGGACTACTTCTTTAAAGTGACACCAGGCCCGGTGACCTTTGGGACATGGTTTTACCCCCCATTGGAATGTGTGATCATCTTGAAATGTTCAGATCACTTACAACTCAATAGATTCTACCTTCTTGTAGCGTTTCAGCCTGATTGGACCTTGTTTTCACACAAATGGACCCAGAATGATGTGAAATTGTGCTTCGTGCAACATAATTCTGGGTGCCATTTAAAAACCATAAGTGCTAATGTCTCCATTCCTTTTTGTGGTTGTAGGGGCTGTTGATTGGAGTACACTAAAGCAAACCTGATCGCTCTAGGACATTCAGAAGCCAAGTTATAAGCCCACAAATGTGTAACTGGACTACTTCTTTAAATTGACACCAGATCCGGTGACCTTTGGGACATGGTTTGACCCCCTTAGGAAAGTGCTATCATCATGAAACGTTCAGATCACTTACAACTCAATAGATTCTACCTTCCTGTAACGTTTCAGCCTGATTGGACCTTGTTTTCACACAAATGGACCCAGAATGATGTGAAATTGTGCTTCGTGCAACATAATTATGGGTGCCATTTACAAACCATAAGTGCTAATGACTCCATTCCTTTTTGTGGTTGTAGGGGCTGTTGATTGGAGTACACTAAAACAAACCTGACCTCTCTAGGACATTCAGAAGCCAAGTTATAAGCCCACAAAGGTGTAACTGGACTACTTCTTTAAAGTGACACCAGGCCCGGTGACCTTTGGGACATGGTTTGACCCCCTATGGGAATGTGAGATCATCATGAAACGTTCAGATCACTTACAACTCAATAGATTCTACCTTCTTGTAATGTTTCAGCCTGATTGGACCTTGTTTTCACACAAATGGACCCAGAATGATGTGAAATTGTGCTTCGTGCAACATAATTCTGGGTGCCATTTACAAACCATAAGGCTAATGACTCCATTCCTTTTGTGGTTGTAGGGGCTGTTGACTGGAGTACATTAAAACAAACCTGATCTCTCTAGGACATTCAGAAGCCAAGTTATAAGCCCACAAATGTGTAACTGGACTACTTCTTTAAATTGACACCAGATCCGGTGACCTTTGGGACATGGTTTGACCCCCTTAGGAAAGTGCTATCATCATGAAACTTTCAGATCACTTACAACTCAATAGATTCTACCTTCTTGTAACGTATCAGCCTGATTGGACCTTGTTTTCACACAAATGGACCAAGAATGATGTGAAATTGTGCTTCGTGCAACATAATTCTGGGTGCCATTTACAAACCATAAGTGCTAATGACTCCATTCCTTTTTGTGGTTGTAGGGGCTGTTGATTGGAGTACACTAAAACAAACCTGATCTCTCTAGGACATTCAGAAGCCAAGTTATAAGCCCACAAATGTGTAACTGGACTACTTCTTTAAATTGACACCAGATCCGGTGACCTTTGGGACATGGTTTGATCCCCTTAGGAAAGCGCTATCATCATGAAACGTTCAGATCACTTACAACTAAATAGATTCTACCTTCCTGTAACGTTTCAGCCTGATTGGACCTTGTTTTCACACAAATGAACCCAGAATGATGTGAAATTGTGCTTCGTGCAACATATTTCTGGGTGCCATTTACAAACCATAAATGCTAATGACTCCATTCCTTTTTGTGGTTGTAGGGGCTGTTGACTGGAGTACATTAAAACAAACCTGATCTCTCTAGGACATTCAGAAGCCAAGTTATAAGCCCACAAATGTGTAACTGGACTACTTCTTTAAATTGACACCAGATCCGGTGACCTTTGGGACATGGTTTGACCCCCTTAGGAAAGTGCTATCATCATGAAACTTTCAGATCACTTACAACTCAATAGATTCTACCTTCTTGTAACGTATCAGCCTGATTGGACCTTGTTTTCACACAAATGGACCAAGAATGATGTGAAATTGTGCTTCGTGCAACATAATTCTGGGTGCCATTTACAAACCATAAGTGCTAATGACTCCATTCCTTTTTGTGGTTGTAGGGGCTGTTGATTGGAGTATACTAAAACAAACCTGATCTCTCTAGGACATTCAGAAGCCAAGTTATAAGCCCACAAATGTGTAACTGGACTACTTCTTTAAATTGACACCAGATCCGGTGACCTTTGGGACATGGTTTGACCCCCTTAGGAAAGCGCTATCATCATGAAACGTTCAGATCACTTACAACTCAATAGATTCTAGCTTCCAGTAACGTTTCAGCCTGATTGGACCTTGTTTTCACACAAATGAACCCAGAATGATGTGAAATTGTGCTTCGTGCAAAATAATTCTGGGTGCCATTTACAAACCATAAGTGCTAATGACTCCATTCCTTTTTGTGGTTGTAGGGGCTGTTGATTGGAGTACACTAAAACAAACCTAACCTCTCTAGGACATTCAGAAGCCAAGTTATAAGCCCACAAAGGTGTAACTGGACTACTTCTTTAAAGTGACACTTGGCCCGGTGACCTTTGGGACATGGTTTGACCCCCTATAGGAATGCGCGATCATCTTGAAACGTTCAGATCACTTACAACTCAATAGGTTCTACCTTCTTGTAGCGTTTCAGCCGGATTGGACCTTGTTTTCACACAAATTGACCCAGAATGATGTGAAATTGTGCTTTGTGCAACATAATTCTGGGTGCCACATACAAACTATAAGTGCTAATGACTCCATTCCTTTTTGTGGTTGTAGGGGCTGTTGATTGGAGTACATTAAAACAAACCTGATCTCTCTAGGACATTCAGAAGCCAAGTTATAAGCCCACAAAGGTGTAACTGGACTACTTCTTTAAATTGACACCAGATCCGGTGACCTTTGGGACATGGTTTGACCCCCTTAGGAAAGTGCTATCATCATGAAACGTTCAGATCACTTACAACTCAATAGATTCTACCTTCCTGTAACGTTTCAGCCTTATTGGACCTTGTTTTCAAACAAATGGACCCAGAATGATGTGAAATTGTGCTTCGTGCAACATAATTCTGGGTGCCATTTACAATCCATAAGTGCTAATGACTCCATTCCTTTTTGTGGTTGTAGGGGCTGTTGATTGGAGTACACTAAACAAACCTAACCTCTCTAGGACATTCAGAAGCCAAGTTATAAGCCCACAAAGGTGTAACTGGACTACTTCTTTAAAGTGACACCAGGCCCGGTGACCTTTGGGACATGGTTTTACCCCCTATAGGAATGTGCGATCATCTTGAAACGTTCAGAACACTTACAACTCAATAGATTCTACCTTCTTGTAGCGTTTCAGCCTGATTGGACCTTGTTTTCACACAAATGGACCCAGAATGATGTGAAATTGTGCTTCGTGCAACATAATTCTGGGTGCCATTTACAAACCATAAGTGCTAATGACTCCATTCCTTTTTGTGGTTGTAGGGGTTGTTGATTGGAGTACACTAAAACAAACCTGATCTCTCTAGGACATTCAGAAGCCAAGTTATAAGCCCACAAATGTGTAACTGGACTACTTCTTTAAATTGACACCAGATCCGGTGATCTTTGGGACCTGGTTTGACCCCCTTAGGAAAGTGCTATCATCATGAAACGTTCAGATCACTTACAACTCAGTAGATTCTACCTTCCTGTAACGTTTCAGCCTGATTGGACCTTGTTTTCACACAAATGAACCCAGAATGATGTGAAATTGTGCTTCGTGCAACATAATTCTGGGTGCCATTTAAAAACCATAAGTGCTAATGACTCCATTCCTTTTTGTGGTTGTAGGGGCTGTTGATTGGAGTACACTAAAACAACCCTGACCTCTCTAGGACATTCAGAAGCCAAGTTATAAGCCCACAAATGTGTAACTGGACTACTTCTTTAAAGTGACACCAGATCCGGTGACATTTGGGACATGGTTTGACCCCCTTAGGAAAGTGCTATCATCATGAAACGTTCAGATCACTTACAACTCAATAGATTCTACCTTCCTGTATTGTTTCAGCCTGACTGGACCTTGTTTTCACACAAATGAACCCAGAATGATGTGAAATTGTGCTTCGTGCAACATAATTCTGGGTGCCATTTAAAAACCATAAGTGCTAATGTCTCCATTCCTTTTTGTGGTTGTAGGGGCTGTTGATTGGAGTACACTAAAGCAAACCTGATCGCTCTAGGACATTCAGAAGCCAAGTTATAAGCCCACAAATGTGTAACTGGACTACTTCTTTAAATTGACACCAGATCCGGTGACCTTTGGGACATGGTTTGACCCCCTTAGGAAAGTGCTATCATCATGAAACGTTCAGATCACTTACAACTCAATAGATTCTACCTTCCTGTAACGTTTCAGCCTGATTGGACCTTGTTTTCACACAAATGAACCCAGAATGATGTGAAATTGTGCTTCGTGCAACATAATTCTGGGTGCCATTTACAAACCATAAATGCTAATGACTCCATTCCTTTTTGTGGTTGTAGGGGCTGTTGATTGGAGTACATTAAAACAAACCTGATCTCTCTAGGACATTCAGCAGCCAAGTTATAAGTCCACAAATGTGTAACTGGACTACTTCTTTAAATTGACACCAGATCCGGTGACCTTTGGGACATGGTTTGACCCCCTTAGGAAAGTGCTATCATCATGAAACGTTCAGATCACTTACAACTCAATAGATTCTACCTTCCTGTAACGTTTCAGCCTGATTGGACCTTGTTTTCACACAAATGGACCCAGAATGATGTGAAATTGTGCTTCGTGCAACATAATTCTGGGTGCCATTTAAAAACCATAAGTGCTAATGACTCCATTCCTTTTTGTGGTTGTAGGGGCTGTTGATTGGAGTACACTAAAACAAACCTAACCTCTCTAGGACATTCAGAAGCCAAGTCATAAGCCCACAAAGGTGTAACTGGACTACTTCTTTAAATTGACACCAGATCCGGTGACCTTTGGGACATGGTTTGACCCCCTTAGGAAAGTGCTATCATCATGAAACGTTCAGATCACTTACAACTCAATAGATTCTACCTTCCTGTAACGTTTCAGCCTGATTGGACCTTGTTTTCACACAAATGGACCCAGAATGATGTGAAATAGTGCTTCGTGCAACATAATTATGGGTGCCATTTACAAACCATAAGTGCTAATGACTCCATTCCTTTTTGTGGTTGTAGGGGCTGTTGATTGGAGTACACTAAAACAAACCTGACCTCTCTAGGACATTCAGAAGCCAAGTTATAAGCCCACAAAGGTGTAACTGGACTACTTCTTTAAAGTGACACCAGGCCCGGTGACCTTTGGGACATGGTTTGACCCCCTATGGGAATGTGAGATCATCATGAAACGTTCAGATCACTTACAACTCAATAGATTCTACCTTCTTGTAATGTTTCAGCCTGATTGGACCTTGTTTTCACACAAATGGACCCAGAATGATGTGAAATTGTGCTTCGTGCAACATAATTCTGGGTGCCATTTACAAACCATAAGGCTAATGACTCCATTCCTTTTGTGGTTGTAGGGGCTGTTGATTGGAGTACACTAAAACAAACCTGATCTCTCTAGGACATTCAGAAGCCAAGTTATAAGCCCACAAATGTGTAACTGGACTACTTCTTTAAATTGACACATGATCCGGTGACCTTTGGGACATGGTTTGATCCACTTAGGAAAGCGCTATAATCATGAAACGTTCAGATCACTTACAACTAAATAAATTCTACCTTCCTGTAACGTTTCAGCCTGATTGGACCTTGTTTTCACACAAATGAACCCAGAATGATGTGAAATTGTGCTTCGTGCAACATATTTCTGGGTGCCATTTACAAACCATAAATGCTAATGACTCCATTCCTTTTTGTGGTTGTAGGGGCTGTTGACTGGAGTACATTAAAACAAACCTGATCTCTCTAGGACATTCAGAAGCCAAGTTATAAGCCCACAAATGTGTAACTGGACTACTTCTTTAAATTGACACCAGATCCGGTGACCTTTGGGACATGGTTTGACCCCCTTAGGAAAGTGCTATCATCATGAAACGTTCAGATCACTTACAACTCAATAGATTCTACCTTCTTGTAACGTATCAGCCTGATTGGACCTTGTTTTCACACAAATGGACCAAGAATGATGTGAAATTGTGCTTCGTGCAACATAATTCTGGGTGCCATTTACAAACCATAAGTGCTAATGACTCCATTCCTTTTTGTGGTTGTAGGGGCTGTTGATTGGAGTATACTAAAACAAACCTGATCTCTCTAGGACATTCAGAAGCCAAGTTATAAGCCCACAAATGTGTAACTGGACTACTTCTTTAAATTGACACCAGATCCGGTGACCTTTGGGACATGGTTTGACCCCCTTAGGAAAGCGCTATCATCATGAAACGTTCAGATCACTTACAACTCAATAGATTCTAGCTTCCAGTAACGTTTCAGCCTGATTGGACCTTGTTTTCACACAAATGAACCCAGAATGATGTGAAATTGTGCTTCGTGCAAAATAATTCTGGGTGCCATTTACAAACCATAAGTGCTAATGACTCCATTCCTTTTTGTGGTTGTAGGGGCTGTTGATTGGAGTACACTAAAACAAACCTAACCTCTCTAGGACATTCAGAAGCCAAGTTATAAGCCCACAAAGGTGTAACTGGACTACTTCTTTAAAGTGACACTTGGCCCGGTGACCTTTGGGACATGGTTTGACCCCCTATAGGAATGCGCGATCATCTTGAAACGTTCAGATCACTTACAACTCAATAGGTTCTACCTTCTTGTAGCGTTTCAGCCGGATTGGACCTTGTTTTCACACAAATTGACCCAGAATGATGTGAAATTGTGCTTTGTGCAACATAATTCTGGGTGCCACATACAAACTATAAGTGCTAATGACTCCATTCCTTTTTGTGGTTGTAGGGGCTGTTGATTGGAGTACATTAAAACAAACCTGATCTCTCTAGGACATTCAGAAGCCAAGTTATAAGCCCACAAAGGTGTAACTGGACTACTTCTTTAAATTGACACCAGATCCGGTGACCTTTGGGACATGGTTTGACCCCCTTAGGAAAGTGCTATCATCATGAAACGTTCAGATCACTTACAACTCAATAGATTCTACCTTCCTGTAACGTTTCAGCCTTATTGGACCTTGTTTTCAAACAAATGGACCCAGAATGATGTGAAATTGTGCTTCGTGCAACATAATTCTGGGTGCCATTTACAATCCATAAGTGCTAATGACTCCATTCCTTTTTGTGGTTGTAGGGGCTGTTGATTGGAGTACACTAAACAAACCTAACCTCTCTAGGACATTCAGAAGCCAAGTTATAAGCCCACAAAGGTGTAACTGGACTACTTCTTTAAAGTGACACCAGGCCCGGTGACCTTTGGGACATGGTTTTACCCCCTATAGGAATGTGCGATCATCTTGAAACGTTCAGAACACTTACAACTCAATAGATTCTACCTTCTTGTAGCGTTTCAGCCTGATTGGACCTTGTTTTCACACAAATGGACCCAGAATGATGTGAAATTGTGCTTCGTGCAACATAATTCTGGGTGCCATTTACAAACCATAAGTGCTAATGACTCCATTCCTTTTTGTGGTTGTAGGGGTTGTTGATTGGAGTACACTAAAACAAACCTGATCTCTCTAGGACATTCAGAAGCCAAGTTATAAGCCCACAAATGTGTAACTGGACTACTTCTTTAAATTGACACCAGATCCGGTGATCTTTGGGACCTGGTTTGACCCCCTTAGGAAAGTGCTATCATCATGAAACGTTCAGATCACTTACAACTCAGTAGATTCTACCTTCCTGTAACGTTTCAGCCTGATTGGACCTTGTTTTCACACAAATGAACCCAGAATGATGTGAAATTGTGCTTCGTGCAACATAATTCTGGGTGCCATTTAAAAACCATAAGTGCTAATGACTCCATTCCTTTTTGTGGTTGTAGGGGCTGTTGATTGGAGTACACTAAAACAACCCTGACCTCTCTAGGACATTCAGAAGCCAAGTTATAAGCCCACAAATGTGTAACTGGACTACTTCTTTAAAGTGACACCAGATCCGGTGACATTTGGGACATGGTTTGACCCCCTTAGGAAAGTGCTATCATCATGAAACGTTCAGATCACTTACAACTCAATAGATTCTACCTTCCTGTATTGTTTCAGCCTGACTGGACCTTGTTTTCACACAAATGAACCCAGAATGATGTGAAATTGTGCTTCGTGCAACATAATTCTGGGTGCCATTTAAAAACCATAAGTGCTAATGTCTCCATTCCTTTTTGTGGTTGTAGGGGCTGTTGATTGGAGTACACTAAAGCAAACCTGATCGCTCTAGGACATTCAGAAGCCAAGTTATAAGCCCACAAATGTGTAACTGGACTACTTCTTTAAATTGACACCAGATCCGGTGACCTTTGGGACATGGTTTGACCCCCTTAGGAAAGTGCTATCATCATGAAACGTTCAGATCACTTACAACTCAATAGATTCTACCTTCCTGTAACGTTTCAGCCTGATTGGACCTTGTTTTCACACAAATGAACCCAGAATGATGTGAAATTGTGCTTCGTGCAACATAATTCTGGGTGCCATTTACAAACCATAAATGCTAATGACTCCATTCCTTTTTGTGGTTGTAGGGGCTGTTGATTGGAGTACATTAAAACAAACCTGATCTCTCTAGGACATTCAGCAGCCAAGTTATAAGTCCACAAATGTGTAACTGGACTACTTCTTTAAATTGACACCAGATCCGGTGACCTTTGGGACATGGTTTGACCCCCTTAGGAAAGTGCTATCATCATGAAACGTTCAGATCACTTACAACTCAATAGATTCTACCTTCCTGTAACGTTTCAGCCTGATTGGACCTTGTTTTCACACAAATGGACCCAGAATGATGTGAAATTGTGCTTCGTGCAACATAATTCTGGGTGCCATTTAAAAACCATAAGTGCTAATGACTCCATTCCTTTTTGTGGTTGTAGGGGCTGTTGATTGGAGTACACTAAAACAAACCTAACCTCTCTAGGACATTCAGAAGCCAAGTCATAAGCCCACAAAGGTGTAACTGGACTACTTCTTTAAATTGACACCAGATCCGGTGACCTTTGGGACATGGTTTGACCCCCTTAGGAAAGTGCTATCATCATGAAACGTTCAGATCACTTACAACTCAATAGATTCTACCTTCCTGTAACGTTTCAGCCTGATTGGACCTTGTTTTCACACAAATGGACCCAGAATGATGTGAAATAGTGCTTCGTGCAACATAATTATGGGTGCCATTTACAAACCATAAGTGCTAATGACTCCATTCCTTTTTGTGGTTGTAGGGGCTGTTGATTGGAGTACACTAAAACAAACCTGACCTCTCTAGGACATTCAGAAGCCAAGTTATAAGCCCACAAAGGTGTAACTGGACTACTTCTTTAAAGTGACACCAGGCCCGGTGACCTTTGGGACATGGTTTGACCCCCTATGGGAATGTGAGATCATCATGAAACGTTCAGATCACTTACAACTCAATAGATTCTACCTTCTTGTAATGTTTCAGCCTGATTGGACCTTGTTTTCACACAAATGGACCCAGAATGATGTGAAATTGTGCTTCGTGCAACATAATTCTGGGTGCCATTTACAAACCATAAGGCTAATGACTCCATTCCTTTTGTGGTTGTAGGGGCTGTTGATTGGAGTACACTAAAACAAACCTGATCTCTCTAGGACATTCAGAAGCCAAGTTATAAGCCCACAAATGTGTAACTGGACTACTTCTTTAAATTGACACATGATCCGGTGACCTTTGGGACATGGTTTGATCCACTTAGGAAAGCGCTATAATCATGAAACGTTCAGATCACTTACAACTAAATAAATTCTACCTTCCTGTAACGTTTCAGCCTGATTGGACCTTGTTTTCACACAAATGAACCCAGAATGATGTGAAATTGTGCTTCGTGCAACATATTTCTGGGTGCCATTTACAAACCATAAATGCTAATGACTCCATTCCTTTTTGTGGTTGTAGGGGCTGTTGACTGGAGTACATTAAAACAAACCTGATCTCTCTAGGACATTCAGAAGCCAAGTTATAAGCCCACAAATGTGTAACTGGACTACTTCTTTAAATTGACACCAGATCCGGTGACCTTTGGGACATGGTTTGACCCCCTTAGGAAAGTGCTATCATCATGAAACGTTCAGATCACTTACAACTCAATAGATTCTACCTTCTTGTAACGTATCAGCCTGATTGGACCTTGTTTTCACACAAATGGACCAAGAATGATGTGAAATTGTGCTTCGTGCAACATAATTCTGGGTGCCATTTACAAACCATAAGTGCTAATGACTCCATTCCTTTTTGTGGTTGTAGGGGCTGTTGATTGGAGTATACTAAAACAAACCTGATCTCTCTAGGACATTCAGAAGCCAAGTTATAAGCCCACAAATGTGTAACTGGACTACTTCTTTAAATTGACACCAGATCCGGTGACCTTTGGGACATGGTTTGACCCCCTTAGGAAAGCGCTATCATCATGAAACGTTCAGATCACTTACAACTCAATAGATTCTAGCTTCCAGTAACGTTTCAGCCTGATTGGACCTTGTTTTCACACAAATGAACCCAGAATGATGTGAAATTGTGCTTCGTGCAAAATAATTCTGGGTGCCATTTACAAACCATAAGTGCTAATGACTCCATTCCTTTTTGTGGTTGTAGGGGCTGTTGATTGGAGTACACTAAAACAAACCTAACCTCTCTAGGACATTCAGAAGCCAAGTTATAAGCCCACAAAGGTGTAACTGGACTACTTCTTTAAAGTGACACTTGGCCCGGTGACCTTTGGGACATGGTTTGACCCCCTATAGGAATGCGCGATCATCATGAAACGTTCAGATCACTTACAACTCAATAGATTCTAGCTTCCAGTAACGTTTCAGCCTGATTGGACCTTGTTTTCACACAAATTGACCCAGAATGATGTGAAATTGTGCTTCGTGCAACATAATTCTGGGTGCCACATACAAACTATAAGTGCTAATGACTCCATTCCTTTTTGTGGTTGTAGGGGCTGTTGATTGGAGTACATTAAAACAAACCTGATCTCTCTAGGACATTCAGAAGCCAAGTTATAAGCCCACAAATGTGTAACTGGACTACTTCTTTAAATTGACACCAGATCCGGTGACCTTTGGGACATGGTTTGACCCCCTTAGGAAAGTGCTATCATCATGAAACGTTCAGATCACTTACAACTCAATAGATTCTACCTTCCTGTAACGTTTCAGCCTTATTGGACCTTGTTTTCAAACAAATGGACCCAGAATGATGTGAAATTGTGCTTCGTGCAACATAATTCTGGGTGCCATTTACAAACCATAAGTGCTAATGACTCCATTCCTTTTTGTGGTTGTAGGGGCTGTTGATTGGAGTACACTAAAACCAACCTAACCTCTCTAGGACATTCAGAAGCCAAGTTATAAGCCCACAAAGGTGTAACTGGACTACTTCTTTTAAGTGACACCAGGCCCGGTGACCTTTGGGACATGGTTTTACCCCCTATAGGAATGTGCGATCATCTTGAAACGTTCAGAACACTTACAACTCAATAGATTCTACCTTCTTGTAGCGTTTCAGCCTGATTGGACCTTGTTTTCACACAAATGGACCCAGAATGATGTGAAATTGTGCTTCGTGCAACATAATTCTGGGTGCCATTTACAAACCATAAGTGCTAATGACTCCATTCCTTTTTGTGGTTGTAGGGGTTGTTGATTGGAGTACACTAAAACAAACCTGATCTCTCTAGGACATTCAGAAGCCAAGTTATAAGCCCACAAATGTGTAACTGGACTACTTCTTTAAAGTGACACCAGATCCGGTGATCTTTGGGACCTGGTTTGACCCCCTTAGGAAAGTGCTATCATCATGAAACGTTCAGATCACTTACAACTCAGTAGATTCTACCTTCCTGTAACGTTTCAGCCTGATTGGACCTTGTTTTCACACAAATGAACCCAGAATGATGTGAAATTGTGCTTCGTGCAACATAATTCTGGGTGCCATTTAAAAACCATAAGTGCTAATGTCTCCATTCCTTTTTGTGGTTGTAGGGGCTGTTGATTGGAGTACACTAAAGCAAACCTGATCGCTCTAGGACATTCAGAAGCCAAGTTATAAGCCCACAAATGTGTAACTGGACTACTTCTTTAAATTGACACCAGATCCGGTGACCTTTGGGACATGGTTTGACCCCCTTAGGAAAGTGCTATCATCATGAAACGTTCAGATCACTTACAACTCAATAGATTCTACCTTCCTGTAACGTTTCAGCCTGATTGGACCTTGTTTTCACACAAATGAACCCAGAATGATGTGAAATTGTGCTTCGTGCAACATAATTCTGGGTGCCATTTACAAACCATAAATGCTAATGACTCCATTCCTTTTTGTGGTTGTAGGGGCTGTTGATTGGAGTACATTAAAACAAACCTGATCTCTCTAGGACTTCCAGCAGCCAAGTTATAAGTCCACAAATGTGTAACTGGACTACTTCTTTAAATTGACAGCAGATCCGGTGACCTTTGGGACATGGTTTGACCCCCATAGGAAAGTGCTATCATCATGAAACGTTCAGATCACTTACAACTCAATAGATTCTACCTTCCTGTAGCGTTTCAGCCTGATTGGACCTTGTTTTCACACAAATGGACTCAGAATGATGTGAAATTGTGCTTCGTGCAACATAATTCTGGGTGCCATTTACAAACCATAAGTGCTAATGACTCCATTCCTTTTTGTGGTTGTAGGGGCTGTTGATTGGAGTACACTAAAACAAACCTGACCTCTCTAGGACATTCAGAAGCCAAGTTATAAGCCCACAAAGGTGTAAATGGACTACTTCTTTAAAGTGACACCAGGCCCGGTGACCTTTGGGACATGGTTTGACCCCCTATGGGAATGTGAGATCATCATGAAACGTTCAGATCACTTACAACTCAATAGATTCTACCTTCTTGTAACGTTTCAGCCTGATTGGACCTTGTTTTCACACAAATGGACCCAGAATGATGTGAACTTGTGCTTCGTGCAACATAATTCTGGGTGCCATTTACAAACCATAAGTGCTAATGACTCCATTTCTTTTGTGGTTGTAGGGGCTGTTGATTGGAGTACACTAAAACAAACCTGATCTCTCTAGGACATTCAGAAGCCAAGTTATAAGCCCACAAATGTGTAACTGGACTACTTCTTTAAATTTACACCAGATCCGGTGACCTTTGGGACATGGTTTGATCCCCTTAGGAAAGCGCTATCATCATGAAACGTTCAGATCACTTACAACTAAATAGATTCTACCTTCCTGTAACGTTTCAGCCTGATTGGACCTTGTTTTCACACAAATGAACCCAGAATAATGTGAAATTGTGCTTCGTGCAACATAATTCTGGGTGCCATTTAAAAACCATAAGTGCTAATGACTCCATTCCTTTTTGTAGTTGTAGGGACTGTTTATTGGAGTACACTAAAATAAACCTGATCTCTCTAGGACATTCAGAAGCCAAGTTATAAGCCCACAAATGTGTAACTGGACTACTTCTTTAAATTGACAACAGATCCGGTGACCTTTGGGACATGGTTTGACCCCCTTAGGAAAGTGCTATCATCATGAAACGTTCAGATCACTTACAACTCAATAGATTCTACCTTCCTGTAACGTTTCAGCCTGATTGGACCTTGTTTTCACACAAATGGACCCAGAATGATGTGAAATTGTGCTTCGTGCAACATAATTCTGGGTGCCATTTACAAACCATAAGTGCTAATGACTCCATTCCTTTTTGTGGTTGTAGGGGCTGTTGATTGGAGTACACTAAAACAAACCTAACCTCTCTAGGACATTCAGAAGCCAAGTCATAAGCCCACAAAGGTGTAACTGGACTACTTCTTTAAAGTGACACCAGGCCCGGTGACCTTTGGGACATGGTTTTACCCCCCATAGGAATGTGCTATCATCATGAAACGTTCAGATCACTTACAACTCAATAGATTCTACCTTCCTGTAGCGTTTCAGCCTGATTGGACCTTGTTTTCACACAAATGGACCCAGAATGATGTGAAATTGTGCTTTGTGCAACATAATTCTGGGTGCCATTTAAAAACCATAAGTGCTAATGTCTCCATTCCTTTTTGTGGTTGTAGGGGCTGTTGATTGGAGTACACTAAAGCAAACCTGATCGCTCTAGGACATTCAGAAGCCAAGTTATAAGCCCACAAATGTGTAACTGGACTACTTCTTTAAATTGACACCAGATCCGGTGACCTTTGGGACATGGTTTGACCCCCTATGGGAATGTGAGATCATCATGAAACGTTCAGATCACTTACAACTCAATAGATTCTACCTTCTTGTAATGTTTCAGCCTGATTGGACCTTGTTTTCACACAAATGGACCCAGAATGATGTGAAATTGTGCTTCGTGCAACATAATTCTGGGTGCCATTTACAAACCATAAGGCTAATGACTCCATTCCTTTTGTGGTTGTAGGGGCTGTTGATTGGAGTACACTAAAACAAACCTGATCTCTCTAGGACATTCAGAAGCCAAGTTATAAGCCCACAAATGTGTAACTGGACTACTTCTTTAAAGTGACACCAGATCCGGTGACATTTGGGACATGGTTTGACCCCCTTAGGAAAGTGCTATCATCATGAAACGTTCAGATCACTTACAACTCAATAGATTCTACCTTCCTGTATTGTTTCAGCCTGATTGGACCTTGTTTTCACACAAATGAACCCAGAATGATGTGAAATTGTGCTTCGTGCAACATAATTCTGGGTGCCATTTAAAAACCATAAGTGCTAATGTCTCCATTCCTTTTTGTGGTTGTAGGGGCTGTTGATTGGAGTACACTAAAGCAAACCTGATCGCTCTAGGACATTCAGAAGCCAAGTTATAAGCCCACAAATGTGTAACTGGACTACTTCTTTAAATTGACACCAGATCCGGTGACCTTTGGGACATGGTTTGACCCCCTTAGGAAAGTGCTATCATCATGAAACGTTCAGATCACTTACAACTCAATAGATTCTACCTTCCTGTAACGTTTCAGCCTGATTGGACCTTGTTTTCACACAAATGAACCCAGAATGATGTGAAATTGTGCTTCGTGCAACATAATTCTGGGTGCCATTTACAAACCATAAATGCTAATGACTCCATTCCTTTTTGTGGTTGTAGGGGCTGTTGATTGGAGTACATTAAAACAAACCTGATCTCTCTAGGACATTCAGCAGCCAAGTTATAAGTCCACAAATGTGTAACTGGACTACTTCTTTAAATTGACACCAGATCCGGTGACCTTTGGGACATGGTTTGACCCCCATAGGAAAGTGCTATCATCATGAAACGTTCAGATCACTTACAACTCAATAGATTCTACCTTCCTGTAGCGTTTCAGCCTGATTGGACCTTGTTTTCACACAAATGGACTCAGAATGATGTGAAATTGTGCTTCGTGCAACATAATTCTGGGTGCCATTTACAAACCATAAGTGCTAATGACTCCATTCCTTTTTGTGGTTGTAGGGGCTGTTGATTGGAGTACACTAAAACAAACCTGACCTCTCTAGGACATTCAGAAGCCAAGTTATAAGCCCACAAAGGTGTAAATGGACTACTTCTTTAAAGTGACACCAGGCCCGGTGACCTTTGGGACATGGTTTGACCCCCTATGGGAATGTGAGATCATCATGAAACGTTCAGATCACTTACAACTAAATAGATTCTACCTTCCTGTAACGTTTCAGCCTGATTGGACCTTGTTTTCACACAAATGAACCCAGAATGATGTGAAATTGTGCTTCGTGCAACATAATTCTGGGTGCCATTTAAAAACCATAAGTGCTAATGACTCCATTCCTTTTTGTGGTTGTAGGGGCTGTTGATTGGAGTACACTAAAACAAACCTAACCTCTCTAGGACATTCAGAAGCCAAGTCATAAGCCCACAAAGGTGTAACTGGACTACTTCTTTAAAGTGACACCAGGCCCGGTGACCTTTGGGACATGGTTTTACCCCCCATAGGAATGTGTGATCATCTTGAAATGTTCAGATCACTTACAACTCAATAGATTCTACCTTCTTGTAGCGTTTCAGCCTGATTGGACCTTGTTTTCACACAAATGGACCCAGAATGATGTGAAATTGTGCTTCGTGCAACATAATTCTGGGTGCCATTTAAAAACCATAAGTGCTAATGACTCCATTCCTTTTTGTGGTTGTAGGGGCTGTTGATTGGAGTACACTAAAACAAACCTAACCTCTCTAGGACATTCAGAAGCCAAGTCATAAGCCCACAAAGGTGTAACTGGACTACTTCTTTAAAGTGACACCAGGCCCGGTGACCTTTGGGACATGGTTTTACCCCCCATAGGAATGTGTGATCATCTTGAAATGTTCAGATCACTTACAACTCAATAGATTCTACCTTCTTGTAGCGTTTCAGCCTGATTGGACCTTGTTTTCACACAAATGGACCCAGAATGATGTGAAATTGTGCTTTGTGCAACATAATTCTGGGTGCCATTTAAAAACCATAAGTGCTAATGTCTCCATTCCTTTTTGTGGTTGTAGGGGCTGTTGATTGGAGTACACTAAAGCAAACCTGATCGCTCTAGGACATTCAGAAGCCAAGTTATAAGCCCACAAATGTGTAACTGGACTACTTCTTTAAATTGACACCAGATCCGGTGACCTTTGGGACATGGTTTGACCCCCTATGGGAATGTGAGATCATCATGAAACGTTCAGATCACTTACAACTCAATAGATTCTACCTTCTTGTAATGTTTCAGCCTGATTGGACCTTGTTTTCACACAAATGGACCCAGAATGATGTGAAATTGTGCTTCGTGCAACATAATTCTGGGTGCCATTTACAAACCATAAGGCTAATGACTCCATTCCTTTTGTGGTTGTAGGGGCTGTTGATTGGAGTACACTAAAACAAACCTGATCTCTCTAGGACATTCAGAAGCCAAGTTATAAGCCCACAAATGTGTAACTGGACTACTTCTTTAAAGTGACACCAGATCCGGTGACATTTGGGACATGGTTTGACCCCCTTAGGAAAGTGCTATCATCATGAAACGTTCAGATCACTTACAACTCAATAGATTCTACCTTCCTGTATTGTTTCAGCCTGATTGGACCTTGTTTTCACACAAATGAACCCAGAATGATGTGAAATTGTGCTTCGTGCAACATAATTCTGGGTGCCATTTAAAAACCATAAGTGCTAATGTCTCCATTCCTTTTTGTGGTTGTAGGGGCTGTTGATTGGAGTACACTAAAGCAAACCTGATCGCTCTAGGACATTCAGAAGCCAAGTTATAAGCCCACAAATGTGTAACTGGACTACTTCTTTAAATTGACACCAGATCCGGTGACCTTTGGGACATGGTTTGACCCCCTTAGGAAAGTGCTATCATCATGAAACGTTCAGATCACTTACAACTCAATAGATTCTACCTTCCTGTAACGTTTCAGCCTGATTGGACCTTGTTTTCACACAAATGAACCCAGAATGATGTGAAATTGTGCTTCGTGCAACATAATTCTGGGTGCCATTTACAAACCATAAATGCTAATGACTCCATTCCTTTTTGTGGTTGTAGGGGCTGTTGATTGGAGTACATTAAAACAAACCTGATCTCTCTAGGACATTCAGCAGCCAAGTTATAAGTCCACAAATGTGTAACTGGACTACTTCTTTAAATTGACACCAGATCCGGTGACCTTTGGGACATGGTTTGACCCCCTTAGGAAAGTGCTATCATCATGAAACGTTCAGATCACTTACAACTCAATAGATTCTACCTTCCTGTAGATTTTCAGCCTGATTGGACCTTGTTTTCACACAAATGGACCCAGAATGATGTGAAATTGTGCTTCGTGCAACATAATTCTGGGTGCCATTTACAAACCATAAGTGCTAATGACTCCATTCCTTTTTGTGGTTGTAGGGGCTGTTGATTGGAGTACACTAAAACAAACCTAACCTCTCTAGGACATTCAGAAGCCAAGTCATAAGCCCACAAAGGTGTAACTGGACTACTTCTTTAAAGTGACACCAGGCCCGGTGACCTTTGGGACATGGTTTTACCCCCCATAGGAATGTGTGATCATCTTGAAATGTTCAGATCACTTACAACTCAATAGATTCTACCTTCTTGTAGCGTTTCAGCCTGATTGGACCTTGTTTTCACACAAATGGACCCAGAATGATGTGAAATTGTGCTTTGTGCAACATAATTCTGGGTGCCATTTAAAAACCATAAGTGCTAATGTCTCCATTCCTTTTTGTGGTTGTAGGGGCTGTTGATTGGAGTACACTAAAGCAAACCTGATCGCTCTAGGACATTCAGAAGCCAAGTTATAAGCCCACAAATGTGTAACTGGACTACTTCTTTAAATTGACACCAGATCCGGTGACCTTTGGGACATGGTTTGACCCCCTTAGGAAAGTGCTATCATCATGAAACGTTCAGATCACTTACAACTCAATAGATTCTACCTTCCTGTAACGTTTCAGCCTGATTGGACCTTGTTTTCACACAAATGGACCCAGAATGATGTGAAATTGTGCTTCGTGCAACATAATTATGGGTGCCATTTACAAACCATAAGTGCTAATGACTCCATTCCTTTTTGTGGTTGTAGGGGCTGTTGATTGGAGTACACTAAAACAAACCTGACCTCTCTAGGACATTCAGAAGCCAAGTTATAAGCCCACAAAGGTGTAACTGGACTACTTCTTTAAAGTGACACCAGGCCCGGTGACCTTTGGGACATGGTTTGACCCCCTATGGGAATGTGAGATCATCATGAAACGTTCAGATCACTTACAACTCAATAGATTCTACCTTCTTGTAATGTTTCAGCCTGATTGGACCTTGTTTTCACACAAATGGACCCAGAATGATGTGAAATTGTGCTTCGTGCAACATAATTCTGGGTGCCATTTACAAACCATAAGGCTAATGACTCCATTCCTTTTGTGGTTGTAGGGGCTGTTGATTGGAGTACACTAAAACAAACCTGATCTCTCTAGGACATTCAGAAGCCAAGTTATAAGCCCACAAATGTGTAACTGGACTACTTCTTTAAATTGACACATGATCCGGTGACCTTTGGGACATGGTTTGACCCCCTTAGGAAAGTGCTATCATCATGAAACGTTCAGATCACTTACAACTCAATAGATTCTACCTTCTTGTAACGTATCAGCCTGATTGGACCTTGTTTTCACACAAATGGACCCAGAATGATGTGAAATTGTGCTTCGTGCAACATAATTCTGGGTGCCATTTACAAACCATAAGTGCTAATGACTCCATTCCTTTTTGTAGTTGTAGGGGCTGTTGATTGGAGTATACTAAAACAAACCTGATCTCTCTAGGACATTCAGAAGCCAAGTTATAAGCCCACAAATGTGTAACTGGACTACTTCTTTAAATTTACACCAGATCCGGTGACCTTTGGGACATGGTTTGATCCCCTTAGGAAAGCGCTATCATCATGAAACGTTCAGATCACTTACAACTAAATAGATTCTACCTTCCTGTAACGTTTCAGCCTGATTGGACCTTGTTTTCACACAAATGAACCCAGAATGATGTGAAATTGTGCTTCGTGCAACATAATTCTGGGTGCCATTTAAAAACCATAAGTGCTAATGACTCCATTCCTTTTTGTAGTTGTAGGGACTGTTTATTGGAGTACACTAAAATAAACCTGATCTCTCTAGGACATTCAGAAGCCAAGTTATAAGCCCACAAATGTGTAACTGGACTACTTCTTTAAATTTACACCAGATCCGGTGACCTTTGGGACATGGTTTGACCCCCTTAGGAAAGTGCTATCATCATGAAACGTTCAGATCACTTACAACTCAATAGATTCTACCTTCCTGTAACGTTTCAGCCTGATTGGACCTTGTTTTCACACAAATGGACCCAGAATGATGTGAAATTGTGCTTCGTGCAACATAATTCTGGGTGCCATTTACAAACCATAAGTGCTAATGACTCCATTCCTTTTTGTGGTTGTAGGGGCTGTTGATTGGAGTACACTAAAACAAACCTAACCTCTCTAGGACATTCAGAAGCCAAGTCATAAGCCCACAAAGGTGTAACTGGACTACTTCTTTAAAGTGACACCAGGCCCGGTGACCTTTGGGACATGGTTTTACCCCCCATAGGAATGTGTGATCATCTTGAAATGTTCAGATCACTTACAACTCAATAGATTCTACCTTCTTGTAGCGTTTCAGCCTGATTGGACCTTGTTTTCACACAAATGGACCCAGAATGATGTGAAATTGTGCTTTGTGCAACATAATTCTGGGTGCCATTTAAAAACCATAAGTGCTAATGTCTCCATTCCTTTTTGTGGTTGTAGGGGCTGTTGATTGGAGTACACTAAAGCAAACCTGATCGCTCTAGGACATTCAGAAGCCAAGTTATAAGCCCACAAATGTGTAACTGGACTACTTCTTTAAATTGACACCAGATCCGGTGACCTTTGGGACATGGTTTGACCCCCTTAGGAAAGTGCTATCATCATGAAACGTTCAGATCACTTACAACTCAATAGATTCTACCTTCCTGTAACGTTTCAGCCTGATTGGACCTTGTTTTCACACAAATGGACCCAGAATGATGTGAAATTGTGCTTCGTGCAACATAATTATGGGTGCCATTTACAAACCATAAGTGCTAATGACTCCATTCCTTTTTGTGGTTGTAGGGGCTGTTGATTGGAGTA
This sequence comes from Nothobranchius furzeri, assembly GCF_043380555.1. Classification (NCBI taxonomy): domain Eukaryota; kingdom Metazoa; phylum Chordata; class Actinopteri; order Cyprinodontiformes; family Nothobranchiidae; genus Nothobranchius; species Nothobranchius furzeri. Next base: position 15,249,495 of record NC_091756.1, read on the forward strand.
CACTAAAACAAACCTGACCTCTCTAGGACATTCAGAAGCCAAGTTATAAGCCCACAAAGGTGTAACTGGACTACTTCTTTAAAGTGACACCAGGCCCGGTGACCTTTGGGACATGGTTTGACCCCCTATGGGAATGTGAGATCATCATGAAACGTTCAGATCACTTACAACTCAATAGATTCTACCTTCTTGTAATGTTTCAGCCTGATTGGACCTTGTTTTCACACAAATGGACCCAGAATGATGTGAAATTGTGCTTCGTGCAACATAATTCTGGGTGCCATTTACAAACCATAAGGCTAATGACTCCATTCCTTTTGTGGTTGTAGGGGCTGTTGATTGGAGTACACTAAAACAAACCTGATCTCTCTAGGACATTCAGAAGCCAAGTTATAAGCCCACAAATGTGTAACTGGACTACTTCTTTAAATTGACACATGATCCGGTGACCTTTGGGACATGGTTTGATCTGCTTAGGAAAGCGCTATAATCATGAAACGTTCAGATCACTTACAACTAAATAGATTCTACCTTCCTGTAACGTTTCAGCCTGATTGGACCTTGTTTTCACACAAATGAACCCAGAATGATGTGAAATTGTGCTTCGTGCAACATATTTCTGGGTGCCATTTACAAACCATAAATGCTAATGACTCCATTCCTTTTTGTGGTTGTAGGGGCTGTTGACTGGAGTACATTAAAACAAACCTGATCTCTCTAGGACATTCAGAAGCCAAGTTATAAGCCCACAAATGTGTAACTGGACTACTTCTTTAAATTGACACCAGATCCGGTGACCTTTGGGACATGGTTTGACCCCCTTAGGAAAGTGCTATCATCATGAAACGTTCAGATCACTTACAACTCAATAGATTCTACCTTCTTGTAACGTATCAGCCTGATTGGACCTTGTTTTCACACAAATGGACCAAGACTGATGTGAAATTGTGCTTCGTGCAACATAATTCTGGGTGCCATTTACAAACCATAAGTGCTAATGACTCCATTCCTTTTTGTGGTTGTAGGGGCTGTTGATTGGAGTATACTAAAACAAACCTGATCTCTCTAGGACATTCAGAAGCCAAGTTATAAGCCCACAAATGTGTAACTGGACTACTTCTTTAAATTGACACCAGATCCGGTGACCTTTGGGACATGGTTTGACCCCCTTAGGAAAGCGCTATCATCATGAAACGTTCAGATCACTTACAACTCAATAGATTCTAGCTTCCAGTAACGTTTCAGCCTGATTGGACCTTGTTTTCACACAAATGAACCCAGAATGATGTGAAATTGTGCTTCGTGCAAAATAATTCTGGGTGCCATTTACAAACCATAAGTGCTAATGACTCCATTCCTTTTTGTGGTTGTAGGGGCTGTTGATTGGAGTACACTAAAACAAACCTAACCTCTCTAGGACATTCAGAAGCCAAGTTATAAGCCCACAAAGGTGTAACTGGACTACTTCTTTAAAGTGACACTTGGCCCGGTGACCTTTGGGACATGGTTTGACCCCCTATAGGAATGCGCGATCATCTTGAAACGTTCAGATCACTTACAACTCAATAGATTCTACCTTCTTGTAGCGTTTCAGCCGGATTGGACCTTGTTTTCACACAAATTGACCCAGAATGATGTGAAATTGTGCTTCGTGCAACATAATTCTGGGTGCCACATACAAACTATAAGTGCTAATGACTCCATTCCTTTTTGTGGTTGTAGGGGCTGTTGATTGGAGTACATTAAAACAAACCTGATCTCTCTAGGACATTCAGAAGCCAAGTTATAAGCCCACAAATGTGTAACTGGACTACTTCTTTAAATTGACACCAGATCCGGTGACCTTTGGGACATGGTTTGACCCCCTTAGGAAAGTGCTATCATCATGAAACGTTCAGATCACTTACAACTCAATAGATTCTACCTTCCTGTAACGTTTCAGCCTTATTGGACCTTGTTTTCAAACAAATGGACCCAGAATGATGTGAAATTGTGCTTCGTGCAACATAATTCTGGGTGCCATTTACAAACCATAAGTGCTAATGACTCCATTCCTTTTTGTGGTTGTAGGGGCTGTTGATTGGAGTACACTAAAACAAACCTAACCTCTCTAGGACATTCAGAAGCCAAGTTATAAGCCCACAAAGGTGTAACTGGACTACTTCTTTAAAGTGACACCAGGCCCGGTGACCTTTGGGACATGGTTTTACCCCCTATAGGAATGTGCGATCATCTTGAAACGTTCAGAACACTTACAACTCAATAGATTCTACCTTCTTGTAGCGTTTCAGCCTGATTGGACCTTGTTTTCACACAAATGGACCCAGAATGATGTGAAATTGTGCTTCGTGCAACATAATTCTGGGTGCCATTTACAAACCATAAGTGCTAATGACTCCATTCCTTTTTGTGGTTGTAGGGGTTGTTGATTGGAGTACACTAAAACAAACCTGATCTCTCTAGGACATTCAGAAGCCAAGTTATAAGCCCACAAATGTGTAACTGGACTACTTCTTTAAATTGACACCAGATCCGGTGATCTTTGGGACCTGGTTTGACCCCCTTAGGAAAGTGCTATCATCATGAAACGTTCAGATCACTTACAACTCAGTAGATTCTACCTTCCTGTAACGTTTCAGCCTGATTGGACCTTGTTTTCACACAAATGAACCCAGAATGATGTGAAATTGTGCTTCGTGCAACATAATTCTGGGTGCCATTTAAAAACCGTAAGTGCTAATGTCTCCATTCCTTTTTGTGGTTGTAGGGGCTGTTGATTGGAGTACACTAAAGCAAACCTGATCGCTCTAGGACATTCAGAAGCCAAGTTATAAGCCCACAAATGTGTAACTGGACTACTTCTTTAAATTGACACCAGATCCGGTGACCTTTGGGACATGGTTTGACCCCCTTAGGAAAGTGCTATCATCATGAAACGTTCAGATCACTTACAACTCAATAGATTCTACCTTCCTGTAACGTTTCAGCCTGATTGGACCTTGTTTTCACACAAATGAACCCAGAATGATGTGAAATTGTGCTTCGTGCAACATAATTCTGGGTGCCATTTACAAACCATAAATGCTAATGACTCCATTCCTTTTTGTGGTTGTAGGGGCTGTTGATTGGAGTACATTAAAACAAACCTGATCTCTCTAGGACATTCAGCAGCCAAGTTATAAGTCCACAAATGTGTAACTGGACTACTTCTTTAAATTGACAGCAGATCCGGTGACCTTTGGGACATGGTTTGACCCCCATAGGAAAGTGCTATCATCATGAAACGTTCAGATCACTTACAACTCAATAGATTCTACCTTCCTGTAGCGTTTCAGCCTGATTGGACCTTGTTTTCACACAAATGAACCCAGAATGATGTGAAATTGTGCTTCGTGCAACATAATTCTGGGTGCCATTTAAAAACCATAAGTGCTAATGTCTCCATTCCTTTTTGTGGTTGTAGGGGCTGTTGATTGGAGTACACTAAAGCAAACCTGATCGCTCTAGGACATTCAGAAGCCAAGTTATAAGCCCACAAATGTGTAACTGGACTACTTCTTTAAATTGACACCAGATCCGGTGACCTTTGGGACATGGTTTGACCCCCTTAGGAAAGTGCTATCATCATGAAACGTTCAGATCACTTACAACTCAATAGATTCTACCTTCCTGTAACGTTTCAGCCTGATTGGACCTTGTTTTCACACAAATGAACCCAGAATGATGTGAAATTGTGCTTCGTGCAACATAATTCTGGGTGCCATTTACAAACCATAAATGCTAATGACTCCATTCCTTTTTGTGGTTGTAGGGGCTGTTGATTGGAGTACATTAAAACAAACCTGATCTCTCTAGGACATTCAGAAGCCAAGTTATAAGCCCACAAATGTGTAACTGGACTACTTCTTTAAATTGACACCAGATCCGGTGACCTTTGGGACATGGTTTGACCCCCTTAGGAAAGTGCTGTCATCATGAAACGTTCAGATCACTTACAACTCAATAGATTCTACCTTCTTGTAACGTATCAGCCTGATTGGACCTTGTTTTCACACAAATGGACCCAGAATGATGTGAAATTGTGCTTCGTGCAACATAATTCTGGGTGCCATTTACAAACCATAAGTGCTAATGACTCTATTCCTTTTTGTAGTTGTAGGGGCTGTTGATTGGAGTATACTAAAACAAACCTGATCTCTCTAGGACATTCAGAAGCCAAGTTATAAGCCCACAAAGGTGTAACTGGACTACTTCTTTAAAGTGACACTTGGCCCGGTGACCTTTGGGACATGGTTTGACCCCCTATAGGAATGTGCGATCATCTTGAAACGTTCAGATCACTTACAACTCAATAGATTCTACCTTCTTGTAGCGTTTCAGCCGGATTGGACCTTGTTTTCACACAAATTGACCCAGAATGATGTGAAATTGTGCTTCGTGCAACATAATTCTGGGTGCCACTTACAAACCATAAGTGCTAATGACTCCATTCCTTTTTGTGGTTGTAGGGGCTGTTGATTGGAGTACACTAAAACAAACCTGATCTCTCTAGGACATTCAGAAGCCAAGTTATAAGCCCACAAATGTGTAACTGGACTACTTCTTTAAATTGACACCAGATCCGGTGATCTTTGGGACATGGTTTGACCCCCTTAGGAAAGTGCTATCATCATGAAACGTTCAGATCACTTACAACTCAGTAGATTCTACCTTCCTGTAACGTTTCAGCCTGATTGGACCTTGTTTTCACACAAATGAACCCAGAATGATGTGAAATTGTGCTTCGTGCAACATAATTCTGGGTGCCATTTAAAAACCATAAGTGCTAATGTCTCCATTCCTTTTTGTGGTTGTAGGGGCTGTTGATTGGAGTACACTAAAGCAAACCTGATCGCTCTAGGACATTCAGAAGCCAAGTTATAAGCCCACAAATGTGTAACTGGACTACTTCTTTAAATTGACACCAGATCCGGTGACCTTTGGGACATGGTTTGACCCCCTTAGGAATGTGCTATCATCATGAAACGTTCAGATCACTTACAACTCAATAGATTCTACCTTCCTGTAACGTTTCAGCCTGATTGGACCTTGTTTTCACACAAATGAACCCAGAATGATGTGAAATTGTGCTTCGTGCAACAAATTTCTGGGTGCCATTTAAAAACCATAAGTGCTAATGACTCCATTCCTTTTTGTGGTTGTAGGGGCTGTTGATTGGAGTATACTAAAACAAACCTGATCTCTCTAGGACATTCAGAAGCCAAGTTATAAGCCCACAAATGTGTAACTGGACTACTTCTTTAGACACCAGATCCGGTGACCTTTGGGACATGGTTTGACCCCCTTAGGGAAGTGCTATCATCATGAAACGTTCAGATCACTTACAACTTAATAGATTCTACCTTTCTGTAATGTTTCAGCCTGATTGGACCTTGTTTTCACACAAATGGACCCAGAATGATGTGAAATTGTGCTTCGTGCAACATAATTCTGGGTGCCATTTACAAACCATAAGTGCTAATGACTCCATTCCTTTTTGTGGTTGTAGGGGCTGTTGATTGGAGTACACTAAAACAAACCTGATCTCTCTAGGACAATCAGAAGCCAAGTTATAAGCCCACAAATGTGTAACTGGACTACTTCTTTAAATTGACACCAGATCCGGTGACCTTTGGGACATGGATTGAACCCCTTAGGAAAGTGCTATCATCATGAAACGTTCAGATCACTTACAACTCAATAGATTCTACCTTCCTGTAACGTTTCAGCCTGATTGGACCTTGTTTTCACACAAATGAACCCAGAATGATGTGAAATTGTGCTTCGTGCAACATAATTCTGGGTGCCATTTAAAAACCATAAGTGCTAATGTCTCCATTCCTTTTTGTGGTTGTAGGGGCTGTTGATTGGAGTACACTAAAACAAACCTGATCGCTATAGGACATTCAGAAGCCAAGTTATAAGCCCACAAATGTGTAACTGGACTATTTCTTTAAATTGACACCAGATCCGGTGACCTTTGGGACATGGTTTGACCCCCTTAGGAAAGTGCTATCATCATGAAACGTTCAGATCACTTACAACTCAATAGATTCTACCTTCCTGTAACATTTCAGCCTGATTGGACCTTGTTTTCATACAAATGAACCCAGAATGATGTGAAATTGTGCTTCGTGCAACATAATTCTGGGTGCCATTTACAAACCATAAGTGCTAATGACTCCATTCCTTTTTGTGGTTGTAGGGGCTGTTGATTGGAGTACACTAAAACAAACCTAACCTCTCTAGGACATTCAGAAGCCAAGTTATAAGCCCACAAAGGTGTAACTGGACTACTTCTTTAAAGTGACACCAGGCCCGGTGACCTTTGGGACATGGTTTTACCCCCTATAGGAATGTGCGATCATCTTGAAACGTTCAGAACACTTACAACTCAATAGATTCTACCTTCTTGTAGCGTTTCAGCCTGATTGGACCTTGTTTTCACACAAATGGACCCAGAATGATGTGAAATTGTGCTTCGTGCAACATAATTCTGGGTGCCATTTACAAACCATAAGTGCTAATGACTCCATTCCTTTTTGTGGTTGTAGGGGCTGTTGATTGGAGTACACTAAAACAAACCTGATCTCTCTAGGACATTCAGAAGCCAAGTTATAAGCCCACAAATGTGTAACTGGACTACTTCTTTAAATTGACACCAGATCCGGTGATCTTTGGGACCTGGTTTGACCCCCTTAGGAAAGTGCTATCATCATGAAACGTTCAGATCACTTACAACTCAGTAGATTCTACCTTCCTGTAACGTTTCAGCCTGATTGGACCTTGTTTTCACACAAATGAACCCAGAATGATGTGAAATTGTGCTTCGTGCAACATAATTCTGGGTGCCATTTAAAAACCATAAGTGCTAATGACTCCATTCCTTTTTGTGGTTGTAGGGGCTGTTGATTGGAGTACACTAAAACAACCCTGACCTCTCTAGGACATTCAGAAGCCAAGTTATAAGCCCACAAATGTGTAACTGGACTACTTCTTTAAAGTGACACCAGATCCGGTGACATTTGGGACATGGTTTGACCCCCTTAGGAAAGTGCTATCATCATGAAACGTTCAGATCACTTACAACTCAATAGATTCTACCTTCCTGTATTGTTTCAGCCTGATTGGACCTTGTTTTCACACAAATGAACCCAGAATGATGTGAAATTGTGCTTCGTGCAACATAATTCTGGGTGCCATTTAAAAACCATAAGTGCTAATGTCTCCATTCCTTTTTGTGGTTGTAGGGGCTGTTGATTGGAGTACACTAAAGCAAACCTGATCGCTCTAGGACATTCAGAAGCCAAGTTATAAGCCCACAAATGTGTAACTGGACTACTTCTTTAAATTGACACCAGATCCGGTGACCTTTGGGACATGGTTTGACCCCCTTAGGAAAGTGCTATCATCATGAAACGTTCAGATCACTTACAACTCAATAGATTCTACCTTCCTGTAACGTTTCAGCCTGATTGGACCTTGTTTTCACACAAATGAACCCAGAATGATGTGAAATTGTGCTTCGTGCAACATAATTCTGGGTGCCATTTACAAACCATAAATGCTAATGACTCCATTCCTTTTTGTGGTTGTAGGGGCTGTTGATTGGAGTACATTAAAACAAACCTGATCTCTCTAGGACATTCAGAAGCCAAGTTATAAGCCCACAAATGTGTAACTGGACTACTTCTTTAAATTGACACCAGATCCGGTGACCTTTGGGACATGGTTTGACCCCCTTAGGAAAGTGCTATCATCATGAAACGTTCAGATCACTTACAACTCAATAGATTCTACCTTCTTGTAACGTATCAGCCTGATTGGACCTTGTTTTCACACAAATGGACCCAGAATGATGTGAAATTGTGCTTCGTGCAACATAATTCTGGGTGCCATTTACAAACCATAAGTGCTAATGACTCTATTCCTTTTTGTAGTTGTAGGGGCTGTTGATTGGAGTATACTAAAACAAACCTGATCTCTCTAGGACATTCAGAAGCCAAGTTATAAGCCCACAAAGGTGTAACTGGACTACTTCTTTAAAGTGACACTTGGCCCGGTGACCTTTGGGACATGGTTTGACCCCCTATAGGAATGTGCGATCATCTTGAAACGTTCAGATCACTTACAACTCAATAGATTCTACCTTCTTGTAGCGTTTCAGCCGGATTGGACCTTGTTTTCACACAAATTGACCCAGAATGATGTGAAATTGTGCTTCGTGCAACATAATTCTGGGTGCCACTTACAAACCATAAGTGCTAATGACTCCATTCCTTTTTGTGGTTGTAGGGGCTGTTGATTGGAGTACACTAAAACAAACCTGATCTCTCTAGGACATTCAGAAGCCAAGTTATAAGCCCACAAATGTGTAACTGGACTACTTCTTTAAATTGACACCAGATCCGGTGATCTTTGGGACATGGTTTGACCCCCTTAGGAAAGTGCTATCATCATGAAACGTTCAGATCACTTACAACTCAGTAGATTCTACCTTCCTGTAACGTTTCAGCCTGATTGGACCTTGTTTTCACACAAATGAACCCAGAATGATGTGAAATTGTGCTTCGTGCAACATAATTCTGGGTGCCATTTAAAAACCATAAGTGCTAATGTCTCCATTCCTTTTTGTGGTTGTAGGGGCTGTTGATTGGAGTACACTAAAGCAAACCTGATCGCTCTAGGACATTCAGAAGCCAAGTTATAAGCCCACAAATGTGTAACTGGACTACTTCTTTAAATTGACACCAGATCCGGTGACCTTTGGGACATGGTTTGACCCCCTTAGGAAAGTGCTATCATCATGAAACGTTCAGATCACTTACAACTCAATAGATTCTACCTTCCTGTAACGTTTCAGCCTGATTGGACCTTGTTTTCACACAAATGAACCCAGAATGATGTGAAATTGTGCTTCGTGCAACAAATTTCTGGGTGCCATTTAAAAACCATAAGTGCTAATGACTCCATTCCTTTTTGTGGTTGTAGGGGCTGTTGATTGGAGTATACTAAAACAAACCTGATCTCTCTAGGACATTCAGAAGCCAAGTTATAAGCCCACAAATGTGTAACTGGACTACTTCTTTAGACACCAGATCCGGTGACCTTTGGGACATGGTTTGACCCCCTTAGGGAAGTGCTATCATCATGAAACGTTCAGATCACTTACAACTTAATAGATTCTACCTTTCTGTAATGTTTCAGCCTGATTGGACCTTGTTTTCACACAAATGGACCCAGAATGATGTGAAATTGTGCTTCGTGCAACATAATTCTGGGTGCCATTTACAAACCATAAGTGCTAATGACTCCATTCCTTTTTGTGGTTGTAGGGGCTGTTGATTGGAGTACACTAAAACAAACCTGATCTCTCTAGGACATTCAGAAGCCAAGTTATAAGCCCACAAATGTGTAACTGGACTACTTCTTTAAATTGACACCAGATCCGGTGACCTTTGGGACATGGATTGAACCCCTTAGGAAAGTGCTATCATCATGAAACGTTCAGATCACTTACAACTCAATAGATTCTACCTTCCTGTAACGTTTCAGCCTGATTGGACCTTGTTTTCACACAAATGAACCCAGAATGATGTGAAATTGTGCTTCGTGCAACATAATTCTGGGTGCCATTTAAAAACCATAAGTGCTAATGACTCCATTCCTTTTTGTGGTTGTAGGGGCTGTTGATTGGAGTACACTAAAACAAACCTGATCGCTATAGGACATTCAGAAGCCAAGTTATAAGCCCACAAATGTGTAACTGGACTATTTCTTTAAATTGACACCAGATCCGGTGACCTTTGGACATGGTTTGACCCCCTTAGGAAAGTGCTATCATCATGAAACGTTCAGATCACTTACAACTCAATAGATTCTACCTTCCTGTAACATTTCAGCCTGATTGGACCTTGTTTTCATACAAATGAACCCAGAATGATGTGAAATTGTGCTTCGTGCAACGTAATTCTGGGTGCCATTTACAAACCATAAGTGCTAATGACTCCATTCCTTTTTGTGGTTGAAGGGGCTTTTGATTAGAGTACACTAAAAAAACCTAACCTCTCTAGGACATTCAGAAGCCAAGTTATAAGCCCACAAAGGTGTAACTGGACTACTTCTTTAAAGTGACACCAGGCCCGGTGACATTTGGGACATGGTTTGACCCCCTATAGGCATGTGCGATCATCTTGAAACGTTCAGATCACTTACAACTCAATAGATTCTACCTTCCTGTATTGTTTCAGCCTGATTGGACCTTGTTTTTACACAAATGAACCCAGAATTATGTGAAATTGTGCTTCGTGCAACATAATTCTGGGTGCCATTTAAAAACCATAAGTGCTAATGTCTCCATTCCTTTTTGTGGTTGTAGGGGCTGTTGATTGGAGTACACTAAAACAAACCTGATCGCTCTAGGACATTCAGAAGCCAAGGTTTAAGCCCACAAATGTGTAACTGGACTACTACTTTAAATTGACACCAGATCCGGTGACCTTTGGGACATGGTTTGACCCCCTTAGGAAAGTGCTATCATCATGAAACGTTCAGATCACTTACAACGCAATAGATTCTACCTTCCTGTAACGTTTCAGCCTGATTGGACCTTGTTTTCACACAAATGAACCCAGAATGATGTGAAATTGTGCTTCGTGCAACATAATTCTGGGTGCCATTTAAAAACCATAAGTCTAATGACTCCATTCCTTTTTGTGGTTGTAGGGGCTGTTGATTGGAGTATACTAAAACAAACCTGATCTCTCTAGGACATTCAGAAGCCAAGTTATAAGCCCACAATTTTGTAACTGGACTACTTCTTTAGACACCAGATCCGGTGACCTTTGGGACATGGTTTGACCCCCTTAGGGAAGTGCTATCATCATGAAACGTTCAGATCACTTACAACTTAATAGATTCTACCTTCCTGTAATGTTTCAGCCTGATTGGACCTTGTTTTAACACAAATGGACCCAGAATGATGTGAAATTGTGCTTCGTGCAACATAATTCTGGGTGCCATTTACAAACCGCTAATGACTCCATTCCTTTTTGTGGTTGTAGGGGCTGTTGATTGGAGTACACTAAAACAAACCTAACCTCTCTAGGACATTCAGAAGCCAAGTTATAAGCCCACAAATGTGTAACTGGACTACTTCTTTAAATTGACACCAGATCCGGTGACCTTTGGGACATGGTTTGACCCCCTTAGGAAAGTGCTATCATCATGAAACGTTCAGATCACTTACAACGCAATAGATTCTACCTTCCTGTAACGTTTCAGCCTGATTGGACCTTGTTTTCACACAAATGAACCCAGAATGATGTGAAATTGTGCTTCGTGCAACATAATTCTGGGTGCCATTTAGAAACCATAAATGCTAATGACTCCATTCCTTTTTGTGGTTGTAGGGGCTGTTGATTGGAGTACATTAAAACACACCTGATCTCTCTAGGACATTCAGAAGCCAAGTTATAAGCCCACAAATGTGTAACTGGACTACTTCTTTAAATTGACACCAGATCCGGTGACCTTTGGGACATGGTTTGACCCCCTTAGGAAAGTGCTATCATCATGAAATGTTCAGATCACTTACAACTCAATAGATTCTACCTTCTTGTAACATATCAGCCTGATTGGACCTTGTTTTCACACAAATGGACCCAGAATGATGTGAAATTGTGCTTCGTGCAACATAATTCTGGGTGCCATTTACAAACCATAAGTGCTAATGACTCCATTCCTTTTTGTAGTTGTAGGGGCTGTTGATTCGAGTATACTAAAACAAACCTGATCTCTCTAGGACATTCAGAAGCCAAGTTATAAGCCCACAAAGGTGTAACTGGACTACTTCTTTAAAAGGACACTTGGCGCGGTGACCTTTGGGACATGGTTTGACCCCCTATAGGAATGTGCGATCATCTTGAAACGTTCAGATCACTTACAACTCAATAGATTCTACCTTCTTGTAGCGTTTCAGCCGGATTGGACCTTGTTTTCACACAAATTGACCCAGAATGATGTGAAATTGTGCTTCGTGCAACATAATTCTGGGTGCCACTTACAAACCATAAGTGCTAATGACTCCATTCCTTTTTGTGGTTGTAGGGGCTGTTGATTGGAGTACACTAAAACAAACCTGATCTCTCTAGGACATTCAGAAGCCAAGTTATAAGCCCACAAATGTGTAACTGGACTACTACTTTAAATTGACACCAGATCCGGTGATCTTTGGGACATGGTTTGACCCCCTTAGGAAAGTGCTATCATCATGAAACGTTCAGATCACTTACAACTCAGTAGATTCTACCTTCCTGTAACGTTTCAGCCTGATTGGACCTTGTTTTCACACAAATGAACCCAGAATGATGTGAAATTGTGCTTCGTGCAACATAATTCTGAGTGCCATTTAAAAACCATAAGTGCTAATGTCTCCATTCCTTTTTGTGGTTGTAGGGGCTGTTGATTGGAGTACACTAAAGCAAACCTGATCGCTCTAGGACATTCAGAAGCCAAGTTATAAGCCCACAAATGTGTAACTGGACTACTTCTTTAAATTGACACCAGATCCGGTGACCTTTGGGACATAGTTTGACCCCCTTAGGAAAGTGCTATCATCATGAAACGTTCAGATCACTTACAACTCAATAGATTCTACCTTCCTGTAACGTTTCAGCCTGATTGGACCTTGTTTTCACACAAATGAACCCAGAATGATGTGAAATTGTGCTTCGTGCAACAAAATTCTGGGTGCCATTTAAAAACCATAAGTGCTAATGACTCCATTCCTTTTTGTGGTTGTAGGGGCTGTTGATTGGAGTATACTAAAACAAACCTGATCTCTCTAGGACATTCAGAAGCCAAGTTATAAGCCCACAAGAGTGTAACTGGACTACTTCTTTAGACACCAGATCCGGTGACCTTTGGGACATGGTTTGACCCCCTTAGGGAAGTGCTATCATCAGGAAACGTTCAGATCACTTACAACTTAATAGATTCTACCTTCCTGTAATGTTTCAGCCTGATTGGACCTTGTTTTCACACAAATGGACCCAGAATGATGTGAAATTGTGCTTCGTGCAACATAATTCTGGGTGCCATTTACAAACCATAAGTGCTAATGACTCCATTCCTTTTTGTGGTTGTAGGGGCTGTTGATTGGAGTATACTAAAACAAACCTGATCTCTCTAGGACATTCAGAAGCCAAGTTATAAGCCCACAAATTTGCAACTGGACTACTTCTTTAGACACCAGATCCGGTGACCTTTGGGACATGGTTTGACCCCCTTAGGGAAGTGCTATCATCATGAAACGTTCAGATCACTTACAACTTAATAGATTCTACTTTCCTGTAATGTTTCAGCCTGATTGGACCTTGTTTTAACACAAATGGACCCAGAATGATGTGAAATTGTGCTTCGTGCAACATAATTCTGGGTGCCATTTACAAACCGCTAATGACTCCATTCCTTTTTGTGGTTGTAGGGGCTGTTGATTGGAGTACACTAAAACAAACCTGACCTCTCTAGGACATTCAGAAGCCAAGTTATAAGCCCACAAATGGGTAACTGGACTACTTCTTTAAAGTGACACCAGATCCGGTGACCTTTGGGACATGGTTTGACCCCCTTAGGAAAGTGCTATCATCATGAAACGTTCAGAACACTTACAACTCAATAGATTCTACCTTCCTGTAACGTTTCAGCCTGATTGGACCTTGTTTTCACACAAATGGACCCAGAATCATGTGAAATTGTGCTTCGTGCAACATAATTCTGGGTGCCATTTAAAAACCATAAGTGCTAATGACTCCATTCCTTTTTGTGGTTGTAGGGGCTGTTGATTGGAGTACACTAAAACAAACCTAACCTCTCTAGGACATTCAGAAGCCAAGTTATAAGCCCACAAATGTGTAACTGGACTACTTCTTTAAATTGACACCAGATCCGGTGACCTTTGGGACATGGTTTGACCCCCTTAGGAAAGTGCTATCATCATGAAACGTTCAGATCACTTACAACGCAATAGATTCTACCTTCCTGTAACGTTTCAGCCTGATTGGACCTTGTTTTCACACAAATGAACCCAGAATGATGTGAAATTGTGCTTCGTGCAACATAATTCTGGGTGCCATTTACAAACCATAAATGCTAATGACTCCATTCCTTTTTGTGGTTGTAGGGGCTGTTGATTGGAGTACATTAAAACAAACCTGATCTCTCTAGGACATTCAGAAGCCAAGTTATAAGCCCACAAATGTGTAACTGGACTACTTCTTTAAATTGACACCAGATCCGGTGACCTTTGGGACATGGTTTGACCCCCTTAGGAAAGTGCTATCATCATGAAACGTTCAGATCACTTACAACTCAATAGATTCTACCTTCTTGTAACGTATCAGCCTGATTGGACCTTGTTTTCACACAAATGGACCCAGAATGATGTGAAATTGTGCTTCGTGCAACATAATTCTGGGTGCCATTTACAAACCATAAGTGCTAATGACTCCATTCCTTTTTGTAGTTGTAGGGGCTGTTGATTGGAGTATACTAAAACAAACCTGATCTCTCTAGGACATTCAGAAGCCAAGTTATAAGCCCACAAAGGTGTAACTGGACTACTTCTTAAAAGTGACACTTGGCGCGGTGACCTTTGGGACATGGTTTGACCCCCTATAAGAATGTGCGATCATCTTGAAACGTTCAGATCACTTACAACTCAATAGATTCTACCTTCTTGTAACGTTTCAGCCGGATTGGACCTTGTTTTCACACAAATTGACCCAGAATGATGTGAAATTGTGCTTCGAGCAACATAATTCTGGGTGCCACTTACAAACCATAAGTGCTAATGACTCCATTCCTTTTTGTGGTTGTAGGGGCTGTTGATTGGAGTACACTAAAACAAACCTGATCTCTCTAGGACATTCAGAAGCCAAGTTATAAGCCCACAAATGTGTAACTGGACTACTTCTTTAAATTGACACCAGATCCGGTGATCTTTGGGACATGGTTTGACCCCCTTAGGAAAGTGCTATCATCATGAAACGTTCAGATCACTTACAACTCAGTAGATTCTACCTTCCTGTAACGTTTCAGCCTGATTGGACCTTGTTTTCACACAAATGAACCCAGAATGATGTGAAATTGTGCTTCGTGCAACATAATTCTGGGTGCCATTTAAAAACCATAAGTGCTAATGTCTCCATTCCTTTTTGTGGTTGTAGGGGCTGTTGATTGGAGTACACTAAAGCAAACCTGATCGCTCTAGGACATTCAGAAGCCAAGTTATAAGCCCACAAATGTGTAACTGGACTACTTCTTTAAATTGACACCAGATCCGGTGACCTTTGGGACATGGTTTGACCCCCTTAGGAAAGTGCTATCATCATGAAACGTTCAGATCACGTACAACTCAATAGATTCTACCTTCCTGTAACGTTTCAGCCTGATTGGACCTTGTTTTCACACAAATGAACCCAGAATGATGTGAAATTGTGCTTCGTGCAACAAAATTCTGGGTGCCATTTAAAAACCATAAGTGCTAATGACTCCATTCCTTTTTGTGGTTGTAGGGGCTGTTGATTGGAGTATACTAAAACAAACCTGATCTCTCTAGGACATTCAGAAGCCAAGTTATAAGCCCACAAATGTGTAACTGGACTACTTCTTTAGACACCAGATCCGGTGACCTTTGGGACATGGTTTGACCCCCTTAGGGAAGTGCTCTCATCATGAAACGTTCAGATCACTTACAACTTAATAGATTCTACCTTCCTGTAACGTTTCAGCCTGATTGGACCTTGTTTTCACACAAATGGACCCAGAATCATGTGAAATTGTGCTTCGTGCAACATAATTCTGGGTGCCATTTAAAAACCATAAGTGCTAATGACTCCATTCCTTTTTGTGGTTGTAGGGGCTGTTGATTGGAGTACACTAAAACAAACCTAACCTCTCTAGGACATTCAGAAGCCAAGTTATAAGCCCACAAATGTGTAACTGGACTACTTCTTTAAATTGACACCAGATCCGGTGACCTTTGGGACATGGTTTGACCCCCTTAGGAAAGTGCTATCATCATGAAACGTTCAGATCACTTACAACGCAATAGATTCTACCTTCCTGTAACGTTTCAGCCTGATTGGACCTTGTTTTCACACAAATGAACCCAGAATGATGTGAAATTGTGCTGCGTGCAACATAATTCTGGGTGCCATTTACAAACCATAAATGCTAATGACTCCATTCCTTTTTGTGAATGTAGGGGCTGTTGATTGGAGTACATTAAAACAAACCTGATCTCTCTAGGACATTCAGAAGCCAAGTTATAAGCCCACAAATGTGTAACTGGACTACTTCTTTAAATTGACACCAGATCCGGTGACCTTTGGGACATGGTTTGACCCCCTTAGGAAAGTGCTATCATCATGAAACGTTCAGATCACTTACAACTCAATAGATTCTACCTTCTTGTAACGTATCAGCCTGATTGGACCTTGTTTTCACACAAATGGACCCAGAATGATGTGAAATTGTGCTTCGTGCAACATAATTCTGGGTGCCATTTACAAACCATAAGTGCTAATGACTCCATTCCTTTTTGTAGTTGTAGGGGCTGTTGATTGGAGTATACTAAAACAAACCTGATCTCTCTAGGACATTCAGAAGCCAAGTTATAAGCCCACAAAGGTGTAACTGGACTACTTCTTAAAAGTGACACTTGGCGCGGTGACCTTTGGGACATGGTTTGACCCCCTATAGGAATATGCGATCATCTTGAAACGTTCAGATCACTTACAACTCAATAGATTCTACCTTCTTGTAGCGTTTCAGCCGGATTGGACCTTGTTTTCACACAAATTGACCCAGAATGATGTGAAATTGTGCTTCGTGCAACATAATTCTGGGTGCCACTTACAAACCATAAGTGCTAATGACTCCATTCCTTTTTGTGGTTGTAGGGGCTGTTGATTGGAGTACACTAAAACAAACCTGATCTCTCTAGGACATTCAGAAGCCAAGTTATAAGCCCACAAATGTGTAACTGGACTACTTCTTTAAATTGACACCAGATCCGGTGATCTTTGGGACATGGTTTGACCCCCTTAGGAAAGTGCTATCATCATGAAACGTTCAGATCACTTACAACTCAGTAGATTCTACCTTCCTGTAACGTTTCAGCCTGATTGGACCTTGTTTTCACACAAATGAACCCAGAATGATGTGAAATTGTGCTTCGTGCAACATAATTCTGGGTGCCATTTAAAAACCATAAGTGCTAATGTCTCCATTCCTTTTTGTGGTTGTAGGGGCTGTTGATTGGAGTACACTAAAGCAAACCTGATCGCTCTAGGACATTCAGAAGCCAAGTTATAAGCCCACAAATGTGTAACTGGACTACTTCTTTAAATTGACACCAGATCCGGTGACCTTTGGGACATGGTTTGACCCCCTTAGGAAAGTGCTATCATCATGAAACGTTCAGATCACGTACAACTCAATAGATTCTACCTTCCTGTAACGTTTCAGCCTGATTGGACCTTGTTTTCACACAAATGAACCCAGAATGATGTGAAATTGTGCTTCGTGCAACAAAATTCTGGGTGCCATTTAAAAACCATAAGTGCTAATGACTCCATTCCTTTTTGTGGTTGTAGGGGCTGTTGATTGGAGTATACTAAAACAACCCTGATCTCTCTAGGACATTCAGAAGCCAAGTTATAAGCCCACAAATGTGTAACTGGACTACTTCTTTAGACACCAGATCCGGTGACCTTTGGGACATGGTTTGACCCCCTTAGGGAAGTGCTCTCATCATGAAACGTTCAGATCACTTACAACTTAATAGATTCTACCTTCCTGTAATGTTTCAGCCTGATTGGACCTTGTTTTCACACAAATGGACCCAGAATGATGTGAAATTGTGCTTCGTGCAACATAATTCTGGGTGCCATTTACAAACCATAAGTGCTAATGACTCCATTCCTTTTTGTGGTTGTAGGGGCTGTTGATTGGAGTACACTAAAACAAACCTGATCTCTCTAGGACATTCAGAAGCCAAGTTATAAGCCCACAAATGTGTAACTGGACTACTTCTTTAAATTGACACCAGGCCCGGTGACATTTGGGACATGGTTTGACCCCCTATAGGCATGTGCGATCATCTTGAAACGTTCAGATCACTTACAACTCAATAGATTCTACCTTCCTGTATTGTTTCAGCCTGATTGGACCTTGTTTTTACACAAATGAACCCAGAATTATGTGAAATTGTGCTTCGTGCAACATAATTCTGGGTGCCATTTAAAAACCATAAGTGCTAATGTCTCCATTCCTTTTTGTGGTTGTAGGGGCTGTTGATTGGAGTACACTAAAACAAACCTGATCGCTCTAGGACATTCAGAAGCCAAGGTTTAAGCCCACAAATGTGTAACTGGACTACTACTTTAAATTGACACCAGATCTGGTGACCTTTGGGACATGGTTTGACCCCCTTAGGAAAGTGCTATCATCATGAAACGTTCAGATCACTTACAACGCAATAGATTCTACCTTCCTGTAACGTTTCAGCCTGATTGGACCTTGTTTTCACACAAATGAACCCAGAATGATGTGAAATTGTGCTTCGTGCAACATAATTCTGGGTGCCATTTAAAAACCATAAGTCTAATGACTCCATTCCTTTTTGTGGTTGTAGGGGCTGTTGATTGGAGTATACTAAAACAAACCTGATCTCTCTAGGACATTCAGAAGCCAAGTTATAAGCCCACAATTTTGTAACTGGACTACTTCTTTAGACACCAGATCCGGTGACCTTTGGGACATGGTTTGACCCCCTTAGGGAAGTGCTATCATCATGAAACGTTCAGATCACTTACAACTTAATAGATTCTACCTTCCTGTAATGTTTCAGCCTGATTGGACCTTGTTTTAACACAAATGGACCCAGAATGATGTGAAATTGTGCTTCGTGCAACATAATTCTGGGTGCCATTTACAAACCGCTAATGACTCCATTCCTTTTTGTGGTTGTAGGGGCTGTTGATTGGAGTACACTAAAACAAACCTAACCTCTCTAGGACATTCAGAAGCCAAGTTATAAGCCCACAAATGTGTAACTGGACTACTTCTTTAAATTGACACCAGATCCGGTGACCTTTGGGACATGGTTTGACCCCCTTAGGAAAGTGCTATCATCATGAAACGTTCAGATCACTTACAACGCAATAGATTCTACCTTCCTGTAACGTTTCAGCCTGATTGGACCTTGTTTTCACACAAATGAACCCAGAATGATGTGAAATTGTGCTTCGTGCAACATAATTCTGGGTGCCATTTAGAAACCATAAATGCTAATGACTCCATTCCTTTTTGTGGTTGTAGGGGCTGTTGATTGGAGTACATTAAAACACACCTGATCTCTCTAGGACATTCAGAAGCCAAGTTATAAGCCCACAAATGTGTAACTGGACTACTTCTTTAAATTGACACCAGATCCGGTGACCTTTGGGACATGGTTTGACCCCCTTAGGAAAGTGCTATCATCATGAAACGTTCAGATCACTTACAACTCAATAGATTCTACCTTCTTGTAACATATCAGCCTGATTGGACCTTGTTTTCACACAAATGGACCCAGAATGATGTGAAATTGTGCTTCGTGCAACATAATTCTGGGTGCCATTTACAAACCATAAGTGCTAATGACTCCATTCCTTTTTGTAGTTGTAGGGGCTGTTGATTGGAGTATACTAAAACAAACCTGATCTCTCTAGGACATTCAGAAGCCAAGTTATAAGCCCACAAAGGTGTAACTGGACTACTTCTTTAAAGTGACACTTGGCGCGGTGACCTTTGGGACATGGTTTGACCCCCTATAGGAATGTGCGATCATCTTGAAACGTTCAGATCACTTACAACTCAATAGATTCTACCTTCTTGTAGCGTTTCAGCCGGATTGGACCTTGTTTTCACACAAATTGACCCAGAATTATGTGAAATTGTGCTTCGTGCAACATAATTCTGGGTGCCACTTACAAACCATAAGTGCTAATGACTCCATTCCTTTTTGTGGTTGTAGGGGCTGTTGATTGGAGTACACTAAAACAAACCTGATCTCTCTAGGACATTCAGAAGCCAAGTTATAAGCCCACAAATGTGTAACTGGACTACTACTTTAAATTGACACCAGATCCGGTGATCTTTGGGACATGGTTTGACCCCCTTAGGAAAGTGCTATCATCATGAAACGTTCAGATCACTTACAACTCAGTAGATTCTACCTTCCTGTAACGTTTCAGCCTGATTGGACCTTGTTTTCACACAAATGAACCCAGAATGATGTGAAATTGTGCTTCGTGCAACATAATTCTGAGTGCCATTTAAAAACCATAAGTGCTAATGTCTCCATTCCTTTTTGTGGTTGTAGGGGCTGTTGATTGGAGTACACTAAAGCAAACCTGATCGCTCTAGGACATTCAGAAGCCAAGTTATAAGCCCACAAATGTGTAACTGGACTACTTCTTTAAATTGACACCAGATCCGGTGACCTTTGGGACATAGTTTGACCCCCTTAGGAAAGTGCTATCATCATGAAACGTTCAGATCACTTACAACTCAATAGATTCTACCTTCCTGTAACGTTTCAGCCTGATTGGACCTTGTTTTCACACAAATGAACCCAGAATGATGTGAAATTGTGCTTCGTGCAACAAAATTCTGGGTGCCATTTAAAAACCATAAGTGCTAATGACTCCATTCCTTTTTGTGGTTGTAGGGGCTGTTGATTGGAGTATACTAAAACAAACCTGATCTCTCTAGGACATTCAGAAGCCAAGTTATAAGCCCACAAGAGTGTAACTGGACTACTTCTTTAGACACCAGATCCGGTGACCTTTGGGACATGGTTTGACCCCCTTAGGGAAGTGCTATCATCAGGAAACGTTCAGATCACTTACAACTTAATAGATTCTACCTTCCTGTAATGTTTCAGCCTGATTGGACCTTGTTTTCACACAAATGGACCCAGAATGATGTGAAATTGTGCTTCGTGCAACATAATTCTGGGTGCCATTTACAAACCATAAGTGCTAATGACTCCATTCCTTTTTGTGGTTGTAGGGGCTGTTGATTGGAGTATACTAAAACAAACCTGATCTCTCTAGGACATTCAGAAGCCAAGTTATAAGCCCACAAATTTGCAACTGGACTACTTCTTTAGACACCAGATCCGGTGACCTTTGGGACATGGTTTGACCCCCTTAGGGAAGTGCTATCATCATGAAACGTTCAGATCACTTACAACTTAATAGATTCTACTTTCCTGTAATGTTTCAGCCTGATTGGACCTTGTTTTAACACAAATGGACCCAGAATGATGTGAAATTGTGCTTCGTGCAACATAATTCTGGGTGCCATTTACAAACCGCTAATGACTCCATTCCTTTTTGTGGTTGTAGGGGCTGTTGATTGGAGTACACTAAAACAAACCTGACCTCTCTAGGACATTCAGAAGCCAAGTTATAAGCCCACAAATGGGTAACTGGACTACTTCTTTAAAGTGACACCAGATCCGGTGACCT
Organism: Nothobranchius furzeri; assembly: GCF_043380555.1. NCBI lineage: Eukaryota > Metazoa > Chordata > Actinopteri > Cyprinodontiformes > Nothobranchiidae > Nothobranchius > Nothobranchius furzeri. Next base: position 15,271,118 of record NC_091756.1, read on the forward strand.
TTGGGACATGGTTTGACCCCCTTAGGAAAGTGCTATCATCATGAAACGTTCAGAACACTTACAACTCAATAGATTCTACCTTCCTGTAACGTTTCAGCCTGATTGGACCTTGTTTTCACACAAATGGACCCAGAATCATGTGAAATTGTGCTTCGTGCAACATAATTCTGGGTGCCATTTAAAAACCATAAGTGCTAATGACTCCATTCCTTTTTGTGGTTGTAGGGGCTGTTGATTGGAGTACACTAAAACAAACCTAACCTCTCTAGGACATTCAGAAGCCAAGTTATAAGCCCACAAATGTGTAACTGGACTACTTCTTTAAATTGACACCAGATCCGGTGACCTTTGGGACATGGTTTGACCCCCTTAGGAAAGTGCTATCATCATGAAACGTTCAGATCACTTACAACGCAATAGATTCTACCTTCCTGTAACGTTTCAGCCTGATTGGACCTTGTTTTCACACAAATGAACCCAGAATGATGTGAAATTGTGCTTCGTGCAACATAATTCTGGGTGCCATTTACAAACCATAAATGCTAATGACTCCATTCCTTTTTGTGGTTGTGGGGGCTGTTGATTGGAGTACATTAAAACAAACCTGATCTCTCTAGGACATTCAGAAGCCAAGTTATAAGCCCACAAATGTGTAACTGGACTACTTCTTTAAATTGACACCAGATCCGGTGACCTTTGGGACATGGTTTGACCCCCTTAGGAAAGTGCTATCATCATGAAACGTTCAGATCACTTACAACTCAATAGATTCTACCTTCTTGTAACGTATCAGCCTGATTGGACCTTGTTTTCACACAAATGGACCCAGAATGATGTGAAATTGTGCTTCGTGCAACATAATTCTGGGTGCCATTTACAAACCATAAGTGCTAATGACTCCATTCCTTTTTGTAGTTGTAGGGGCTGTTGATTGGAGTATACTAAAACAAACCTGATCTCTCTAGGACATTCAGAAGCCAAGTTATAAGCCCACAAAGGTGTAACTGGACTACTTCTTAAAAGTGACACTTGGCGCGGTGACCTTTGGGACATGGTTTGACCCCCTATAAGAATGTGCGATCATCTTGAAACGTTCAGATCACTTACAACTCAATAGATTCTACCTTCTTGTAACGTTTCAGCCGGATTGGACCTTGTTTTCACACAAATTGACCCAGAATGATGTGAAATTGTGCTTCGTGCAACATAATTCTGGGTGCCACTTACAAACCATAAGTGCTAATGACTCCATTCCTTTTTGTGGTTGTAGGGGCTGTTGATTGGAGTACACTAAAACAAACCTGATCTCTCTAGGACATTCAGAAGCCAAGTTATAAGCCCACAAATGTGTAACTGGACTACTTTAAATTGACACCAGATCCGGTGATCTTTGGGACATGGTTTGACCCCCTTAGGAAAGTGCTATCATCATGAAACGTTCAGATCACTTACAACTCAGTAGATTCTACCTTCCTGTAACGTTTCAGCCTGATTGGACCTTGTTTTCACACAAATGAACCCAGAATGATGTGAAATTGTGCTTCGTGCAACATAATTCTGGGTGCCATTTAAAAACCATAAGTGCTAATGTCTCCATTCCTTTTTGTAGTTGTAGGGGCTGTTGATTGGAGTACACTAAAGCAAACCTGATCGCTCTAGGACATTCAGAAGCCAAGTTATAAGCCCACAAATGTGTAACAGGACTACTTCTTTAAATTGACACCAGATCCGGTGACCTTTGGGACATGGTTTGACCCCCTTAGGAAAGTGCTATCATCATGAAACGTTCAGATCACGTACAACTCAATAGATTCTACCTTCCTGTAACGTTTCAGCCTGATTGGACCTTGTTTTCACACAAATGAACCCAGAATGATGTGAAATTGTGCTTCGTGCAACAAAATTCTGGGTGCCATTTAAAAACCATAAGTGCTAATGACTCCATTCCTTTTTGTGGTTGTAGGGGCTGTTGATTGGAGTATACTAAAACAAACCTGATCTCTCTAGGACATTCAGAAGCCAAGTTATAAGCCCACAAATGTGTAACTGGACTACTTCTTTAGACACCAGATCCGGTGACCTTTGGGACATGGTTTGACCCCCTTAGGGAAGTGCTCTCATCATGAAACGTTCAGATCACTTACAACTTAATAGATTCTACCTTCCTGTAACGTTTCAGCCTGATTGGACCTTGTTTTCACACAAATGGACCAAGAATCATGTGAAATTGTGCTTCGTGCAACATAATTCTGGGTGCCATTTAAAAACCATAAGTGCTAATGACTCCATTCCTTTTTGTGGTTGTAGGGGCTGTTGATTGGAGTACACTAAAACAAACCTAACCTCTCTAGGACATTCAGAAGCCAAGTTATAAGCCCACAAATGTGTAACTGGACTACTTCTTTAAATTGACACCAGATCCGGTGACCTTTGGGACATGGTTTGACCCCCTTAGGAAAGTGCTATCATCATGAAACGTTCAGATCACTTACAACGCAATAGATTCTACCTTCCTGTAACGTTTCAGCCTGATTGGACCTTGTTTTCACACAAATGAACCCAGAATGATGTGAAATTGTGCTTCGTGCAACATAATTCTGGGTGCCATTTACAAACCATAAATGCTAATGACTCCATTCCTTTTTGTGAATGTAGGGGCTGTTGATTGGAGTACATTAAAACAAACCTGATCTCTCTAGGACATTCAGAAGCCAAGTTATAAGCCCACAAATGTGTAACTGGACTACTTCTTTAAATTGACACCAGATCCGGTGACCTTTGGGACATGGTTTGACCCCCTTAGGAAAGTGCTATCATCATGAAACGTTCAGATCACTTACAACTCAATAGATTCTACCTTCTTGTAACGTATCAGCCTGATTGGACCTTGTTTTCACACAAATGGACCCAGAATGATGTGAAATTGTGCTTCGTGCAACATAATTCTGGGTGCCATTTACAAACCATAAGTGCTAATGACTCCATTCCTTTTTGTAGTTGTAGGGGCTGTTGATTGGAGTATACTAAAACAAACCTGATCTCTCTAGGACATTCAGAAGCCAAGTTATAAGCCCACAAGAGTGTAACTGGACTACTTCTTAAAAGTGACACTTGGCGCGGTGACCTTTGGGACATGGTTTGACCCCCTATAGGAATATGCGATCATCTTGAAACGTTCAGATCACTTACAACTCAATAGATTCTACCTTCTTGTAGCGTTTCAGCCGGATTGGACCTTGTTTTCACACAAATTGACCCAGAATGATGTGAAATTGTGCTTCGTGCAACATAATTCTGGGTGCCATTTAAAAACCATAAGTGCTAATGTCTCCATTCCTTTTTGTGGTTGTAGGGGCTGTTGATTGGAGTACACTAAAGCAAACCTGATCGCTCTAGGACATTCAGAAGCCAAGTTATAAGCCCACAAATGTGTAACTGGACTACTTCTTTAAATTGACACCAGATCCGGTGACCTTTGGGACATGGTTTGACCCCCTTAGGAAAGTGCTATCATCATGAAACGTTCAGATCACGTACAACTCAATAGATTCTACCTTCCTGTAACGTTTCAGCCTGATTGGACCTTGTTTTCACACAAATGAACCCAGAATGATGTGAAATTGTGCTTCGTGCAACAAAATTCTGGGTGCCATTTAAAAACCATAAGTGCTAATGACTCCATTCCTCTTTGTGGTTGTAGGGGCTGTTGATTGGAGTATACTAAAACAAACCTGATCTCTCTAGGACATTCAGAAGCCAAGTTATAAGCCCACAAATGTGTAACTGGACTACTTCTTTAGACACCAGATCCGGTGACCTTTGGGACATGGTTTGACCCCCTTAGGGAAGTGCTCTCATCATGAAACGTTCATATCACTTACAACTTAATAGATTCTACCTTCCTGTAATGTTTCAGCCTGATTGGACCTTGTTTTCACACAAATGGACCCAGAATGATGTGAAATTGTGCTTCGTGCAACATAATTCTGGGTGCCATTTACAAACCATAAGTGCTAATGACTCCATTCCTTTTTGTGGTTGTAGGGGCTGTTGATTGGAGTACACTAAAACAAACCTGATCTCTCTAGGACATTCAGAAGCCAAGTTATAAGCCCACAAATGTGTAACTGGACTACTTCTTTAAATTGACACCAGATCCGGTGACCTTTGGGACATGGTTTGAACCCCTTAGGAAAGTGCTATCATCATGAAACGTTCAGATCACTTACAACTCAATAGATTCTACCTTCCTGTAACGTTTCAGCCTGATTGGACCTTGTTTTCACACAAATGAACCCAGAATGATGTGAAATTGTGCTTCGTGCAACATAATTCTGGGTGCCATTTAAAAACCATAAGTGCTAATGACTCCATTCCTTTTTGTGGTTGTAGGGGCTGTTGATTGGAGTACACTAAAACAAACCTGATCGCTCTAGGACATTCAGAAGCCAAGTTATAAGCCCACAAATGTGTAACTGGACTACTTCTTTAAATTGACACCAGATCCGGTGACCTTTGGGACATGGTTTGACCCCCTTAGGAAAGTGCTATCATCATGAAACGTTCAGATCACTTACAACTCAATAGATTCTACCTTCCTGTAACATTTCAGCCTGATTGGACCTTGTTTTCATACAAATGAACCCAGAATGATGTGAAATTGTGCTTCGTGCAACGTAATTCTGGGTGCCATTTACAAACCATAAGTGCTAATGACTCCATTCCTTTTTGTGGTTGAAGGGGCTTTTGATTAGAGTACACTAAAAAAAACCTAACCTCTCTAGGACATTCAGAAGCCAAGTTATAAGCCCACAAAGGTGTAACTGGACTACTTCTTTAAAGTGACACCAGGCCCGGTGACATTTGGGACATGGTTTGACCCCCTATAGGCATGTGCGATATTCTTGAAACGTTCAGATCACTTACAACTCAATAGATTCTACCTTCCTGTATTGTTTCAGCCTGATTGGACCTTGTTTTTACACAAATGAACCCAGAATGATGTGAAATTGTGCTTCGTGCAACATAATTCTGGGTGCCATTTAAAAACCATAAGTGCTAATGTCTCCATTCCTTTTTGTGGTTGTAGGGGCTGTTGATTGGAGTACACTAAAACAAACCTGATCGCTCTAGGACATTCAGAAGCCAAGGTTTAAGCCCACAAATGTGTAACTGGACTACTACTTTAAATTGACACCAGATCCGGTGACCTTTGGGACATGGTTTGACCCCCTTAGGAAAGTGCTATCATCATGAAACGTTCAGATCACTTACAACACAATAGATTCTACCTTCCTGTAACGTTTCAGCCTGATTGGACCTTGTTTTCACACAAATGAACCCAGAATGATGTGAAATTGTGCTTCGTGCAACATAATTCTGGGTGCCATTTAAAAACCATAAGTCTAATGACTCCATTCCTTTTTGTGGTTGTAGGGGCTGTTGATTGGAGTATACTAAAACAAACCTGATCTCTCTAGGACATTCAGAAGCCAAGTTATAAGCCCACAAATTTGTAACTGGACTACTTCTTTAAACACCAGATCCGGTGACCTTTGGGACATGGTTTGACCCCCTTAGGGAAGTGCTATCATCATGAAACGTTCAGATCACTTACAACTTAATAGTTTCTACCTTCCTGTAATGTTTCAGCCTGATTGGACCTTGTTTTAACACAAATGGACCCAGAATGATGTGAAATTGTGCTTCGTGCAACATAATTCTGGGTGCCATTTACAAACCGCTAATGACTCCATTCCTTTTTGTGGTTGTAGGGGCTGTTGATTGGAGTACACTAAAACAAACCTGACCTCTCTAGGACATTCAGAAGCCAAGTTATAAGCCCACAAATGTGTAACTGGACTACTTCTTTAAAGTGACACCAGATCCGGTGACCTTTGGGACATGGTTTGACCCCCTTAGGAAAGTGCTATCATCATGAAACGTTCAGATCACTTACAACTCAATAGATTCTACCTTCCTGTAACGTTTCAGCCTGATTGGACCTTGTTTTCACACAAATGGACCCAGAATCATGTGAAATTGTGCTTCGTGCAACATAATTCTGGGTGCCATTTAAAAACCATAAGTGCTAATGACTCCATTCCTTTTTGTGGTTGTAGGGGCTGTTGATTGGAGTACACTAAAACAAACATAACCTCTCTAGGACATTCAGAAGCCAAGTTATAAGCCCACAAATGTGTAACTGGACTACTTCTTTAAAGTGACACCAGATCCGGTGACCTTTGGGACATGGTTTGACCCCCTTAGGAAAGTGCTATCATCATGAAACGTTCAGATCACTTACAACTCAATAGATTCTACCTTCCTGTAACGTTTCAGCCTGATTGGACCTTGTTTTCACACAAATGGACCCAGAATGATGTGAAATTGTGCTTCGTGCAACATAATTCTGGGTGCCATTTAAAAACCATAAGTGCTAATGACTCCATTCCTTTTTGTGGTTGTAGGGGCTGTTGATTGAAGTACACTAAAATAAACCTGATCTCTCTAGGACATTCAGAAGCCAAGTTATAAGCCCACAAATGTGTAACTGGACTACTTCTTTAAAGTGACACCAGGCCCGGTGACCTTTGGGACATGGTTTTACCCCCTATAGGAATGTGCGATCATCTTGAAACGTTCAGATCACTTACAACTCAATAGATTCTACCTTCTTGTAGCGTTTCAGCCTGATTGGACCTTGTTTTCACACAAATGGACCCAGAAGGATGTGAAATTGTGCTTCGTGCAACATAATTCTGGGTGCCATTTAAAAACCATAAGTGCTAATGACTCCATTCCTTTTTGTGGTTGTAGGGGCTGTTGATTGGAGTACACTAAAACAAACCTGATCTCTCTAGGACATTCAGAAGCCAAGTTATAAGCCCACACATGTGTAACTGGACTACTTCTTTAAATTGACACCAGATCCGGTGACCGTTGGGACATGGTGTGACCCCCTTAGGAAAGTGCTATCATCATGAAACGTTCAGATCACTTACAACTCAATAGATTCTACCTTCCTGTAACGTTTCAGCCTGATTGGACCTTGTTTTCACACAAATGGACCCAGAATGATGTGAAATTGTGCTTCGTGCAACATAATTCTGGGTGCCATTTACAAACCATAAGTGCTAATGACTCCATTCCTTTTTGTGGTTGTAGGGGCTGTTGATTGGAGTACACTAAAACAACCCTGACCTCTCTAGGACATTCAGAAGCCAAGTTATAAGCCCACAAATGTGTAACTGGACTACTTCTTTAAAGTGACACCAGATCCGGTGACCTTTGGGACATGGTTTGACCCCCTTAGGAAAGTGCGATCATCATGAAACGTTCAGATCACTTACAACTCAATAGATTCTACCTTCCTGTATTGTTTCAGCCTGATTGGACCTTGTTTTCACACAAATGAACCCAGAATGATGTGAAATTGTGCTTCGTGCAACATAATTCTGGGTGCCATTTAAAAACCATAAGTGCTAATGTCTCCATTCCTGTTTGTGGTTGTAGGGGGTGTTGATTGGAGCACACTAAAGCAAACCTGATCGCTCTAGGACATTCAGAAGCCAAGTTATAAGCCCACAAATGTGTAACTGGACTACTTCTTTAAATTGACACCAGATCCGGTGACCTTTGGGACATTGTTTGACCCCCTTAGGAAAGTGCTATCATCATGAAACGTTCAGATCACTTACAACTCAATAGATTCTACCTTCCTGTAACGTTTCAGCCTGATTGGACCTTGTTTTCACACAAATGAACCCAGAATGATGTGAAATTGTGCTTCGTGCAACATAATTCTGGGTGCCATTTAAAAACCATAAGTGCTAATGACTCCATTCCTTTTTGTGGTTGTAGGGGCTGTTGATTGGAGTACACTAAAACAAACCTGATCTCTCTAGGACATTCAGAAGCCAAGTTATAAGCCCACAAAGGTGTAACTGGACTACTTCTTAAAAGTGACACTTGGCGCGGTGACCTTTGGGACATGGTTTGACCCCCTATAGGAATGTGCGATCATCTTGAAACGTTCAGATCACTTACAACTCAATAGATTCTACCTTCTTGTAGCGTTTCAGCCGGATTGGACCTTGTTTTCACACAAATTGACCCAGAATGATGTGAAATTGTGCTTCGTGCAACATAATTCTGGGTGCCACTTACAAACCATAAGTGCTAATGACTCCATTCCTTTTTGTGGTTGTAGGGGCTGTTGATTGGAGTACACTAAAACAAACCTGATCTCTCTAGGACATTCAGAAGCCAAGTTATAAGCCCACAAATGTGTAACTGGACTACTTCTTTAAATTGACACCAGATCCGGTGATCTTTGGGACATGGTTTGACCCCCTTAGGAAAGTGCTATCATCATGAAACGTTCAGATCACTTACAACTCAGTAGATTCTACCTTCCTGTAACGTTTCAGCCTGATTGGACCTTGTTTTCACACAAATGAACCCAGAATGATGTGAAATTGTGCTTCGTGCAACATAATTCTGGGTGCCATTTAAAAACCATAAGTGCTAATGTCTCCATTCCTTTTTGTGGTTGTAGGGGCTGTTGATTGGAGTACACTAAAGCAAACCTGATCGCTCTAGGACATTCAGAAGCCAAGTTATAAGCCCACAAATGTGTAACTGGACTACTTCTTTAAATTGACACCAGATCCGGTGACCTTTGGGACATGGTTTGACCCCCTTAGGAAAGTGCTATCATCATGAAACGTTCAGATCACGTACAACTCAATAGATTCTACCTTCCTGTAACGTTTCAGCCTGATTGGACCTTGTTTTCACACAAATGAACCCAGAATGATGTGAAATTGTGCTTCGTGCAACAAAATTCTGGGTGCCATTTAAAAACCATAAGTGCTAATGACTCCATTCCTTTTTGTGGTTGTAGGGGCTGTTGATTGGAGTATACTAAAACAAACCTGATCTCTCTAGGACATTCAGAAGCCAAGTTATAAGCCCACAAATGTGTAACTGGACTACTTCTTTAGACACCAGATCCGGTGACCTTTGGGACATGGTTTGACCCCTTTTAGGGAAGTGCTCTCATCATGAAACGTTCAGATCACTTACAACTTAATAGATTCTACCTTCCTGTAATGTTTCAGCCTGATTGGACCTTGTTTTCACACAAATGGACCCAGAATGATGTGAAATTGTGCTTCGTGCAACATAATTCTGGGTGCCATTTACAAACCATAAGTGCTAATGACTCCATTCCTTTTTGTGGTTGTAGGGGCTGTTGATTGGAGTACACTAAAACAAACCTGATCTCTCTAGGACATTCAGAAGCCAAGTTATAAGCCCACAAATGTGTAACTGGACTACTTCTTTAAATTGACACCAGATCCGGTGACCTTTGGGACATGGTTTGAACCCCTTAGGAAAGTGCTATCATCATGAAACGTTCAGATCACTTACAACTCAATAGATTCTACCTTCCTGTAACGTTTCAGCCTGATTGGACCTTGTTTTCACACAAATGAACCCAGAATGATGTGAAATTGTGCTTCGTGCAACATAATTCTGGGTGCCATTTAAAAACCATAAGTGCTAATGACTCCATTCCTTTTTGTGGTTGTAGGGGCTGTTGATTGGAGTACACTAAAACAAACCTGATCGCTCTAGGACATTCAGAAGCCAAGTTATAAGCCCACAAATGTGTAACTGGACTACTTCTTTAAATTGACACCAGATCCGGTGACCTTTGGGACATGGTTTGACCCCCTTAGGAAAGTGCTATCATCATGAAACGTTCAGATCACTTACAACTCAATAGATTCTACCTTCCTGTAACATTTCAGCCTGATTGGACCTTGTTTTCATACAAATGAACCCAGAATGATGTGAAATTGTGCTTCGTGCAACGTAATTCTGGGTGCCATTTACAAACCATAAGTGCTAATGACTCCATTCCTTTTTGTGGTTGAAGGGGCTTTTGATTAGAGTACACTAAAAAAAACCTAACCTCTCTAGGACATTCAGAAGCCAAGTTATAAGCCCACAAAGGTGTAACTGGACTACTTCTTTAAAGTGACACCAGGCCCGGTGACATTTGGGACATGGTTTGACCCCCTATAGGCATGTGCGATCATCTTGAAACGTTCAGATCACTTACAACTCAATAGATTCTACCTTCCTGTATTGTTTCAGCCTGATTGGACCTTGTTTTTACACAAATGAACCCAGAATGATGTGAAATTGTGCTTCGTGCAACATAATTCTGGGTGCCATTTAAAAACCATAAGTGCTAATGTCTCCATTCCTTTTTGTGGTTGTAGGGGCTGTTGATTGGAGTACACTAAAACAAACCTGATCGCTCTAGGACATTCAGAAGCCAAGGTTTAAGCCCACAAATGTGTAACTGGAGTACTACTTTAAATTGACACCAGATCCGGTGACCTTTGGGACATGGTTTGACCCCCTTAGGAAAGTGCTATCATCATGAAACGTTCAGATCACTTACAACACAATAGATTCTACCTTCCTGTAACGTTTCAGCCTGATTGGACCTTGTTTTCACACAAATGAACCCAGAATGATGTGAAATTGTGCTTCGTGCAACATAATTCTGGGTGCCATTTAAAAACCATAAGTCTAATGACTCCATTCCTTTTTGTGGTTGTAGGGGCTGTTGATTGGAGTATACTAAAACAAACCTGATCTCTCTAGGACATTCAGAAGCCAAGTTATAAGCCCACAAATTTGTAACTGGACTACTTCTTTAGACACCAGATCCGGTGACCTTTGGGACATGGTTTGACCCCCTTAGGGAAGTGCTATCATCATGAAACGTTCAGATCACTTACAACTTAATAGTTTCTACCTTCCTGTAATGTTTCAGCCTGATTGGACCTTGTTTTAACACAAATGGACCCAGAATGATGTGAAATTGTGCTTCGTGCAACATAATTCTGGGTGCCATTTACAAACCGCTAATGACTCCATTCCTTTTTGTGGTTGTAGGGGCTGTTGATTGGAGTACACTAAAACAAACCTGACCTCTCTAGGACATTCAGAAGCCAAGTTATAAGCCCACAAATGTGTAACTGGACTACTTCTTTAAAGTGACACCAGATCCGGTGACCTTTGGGACATGGTTTGACCCCCTTAGGAAAGTGCTATCATCATGAAACGTTCAGATCACTTACAACTCAATAGATTCTACCTTCCTGTAACGTTTCAGCCTGATTGGACCTTGTTTTCACACAAATGGACCCAGAATCATGTGAAATTGTGCTTCGTGCAACATAATTCTGGGTGCCATTTAAAAACCATAAGTGCTAATGACTCCATTCCTTTTTGTGGTTGTAGGGGCTGTTGATTGGAGTACACTAAAACAAACCTAACCTCTCTAGGACATTCAGAAGCCAAGTTATAAGCCCACAAAGGTGTAACTGGACTACTTCTTTAAAGTGACACCTGATCCGGTGACCTTTGGGACATGGTTTGACCCCCTTAGGAAAGTGCTATCATCATGAAACGTTCAGATCACTTACAACTCAATAGATTCTACCTTCCTGTAACGTTTCAGCCTGATTGGACCTTGTTTTCACACAAATGGACCCAGAATGATGTGAAATTGTGCTTCGTGCAACATAATTCTGGGTGCCATTTAAAAACCATAAGTGCTAATGAATCCATTCCTTTTTGTGGTTGTAGGGGCTGTTGATTGAAGTACACTAAAATAAACCTGATCTCTCTAGGACATTCAGAAGCCAAGTTATAAGCCCACAAATGTGTAACTGGACTACTTCTTTAAAGTGACACCAGGCCCGGTGACCTTTGGGACATGGTTTTACCCCCTATAGGAATGTGCGATCATCTTGAAACGTTCAGATCACTTACAACTCAATAGATTCTACCTTCTTGTAGCGTTTCAGCCTGATTGGACCTTGTTTTCACACAAATGGACCCAGAAGGATGTGAAATTGTGCTTCGTGCAACATAATTCTGGGTGCCATTTAAAAACCATAAGTGCTAATGACTCCATTCCTTTTTGTGGTTGTAGGGGCTGTTGATTGGAGTACACTAAAACAAACCTGATCTCTCTAGGACATTCAGAAGCCAAGTTATAAGCCCACACATGTGTAACTGGACTACTTCTTTAAATTGACACCAGATCCGGTGACCTTTGGGACATGGTGTGACCCCCTTAGGAAAGTGCTATCATCATGAAACGTTCAGATCACTTACAACTCAATAGATTCTACCTTCCTGTAACGTTTCAGCCTGATTGGACCTTGTTTTCACACAAATGGACCCAGAATGATGTGAAATTGTGCTTCGTGCAACATAATTCTGGGTGCCATTTACAAACCATAAGTGCTAATGACTCCATTCCTTTTTGTGGTTGTAGGGGCTGTTGATTGGAGTACACTAAAACAACCCTGACCTCTCTAGGACATTCAGAAGCCAAGTTATAAGCCCACAAATGTGTAACTGGACTACTTCTTTAAAGTGACACCAGATCCGGTGACCTTTGGGACATGGTTTGACCCCCTTAGGAAAGTGCGATCATCATGAAACGTTCAGATCACTTACAACTCAATAGATTCTACCTTCCTGTATTGTTTCAGCCTGATTGGCCCTTGTTTTCACACAAATGAACCCAGAATGATGTGAAATTGTGCTTCGTGCAACATAATTCTGGGTGCCATTTAAAAACCATAAGTGCTAATGTCTCCATTCCTGTTTGTGGTTGTAGGGGGTGTTGATTGGAGCACACTAAAGCAAACCTGATCGCTCTAGGACATTCAGAAGCCAAGTTATAAGCCCACAAATGTGTAACTGGACTACTTCTTTAAATTGACACCAGATCCGGTGACCTTTGGGACATTGTTTGACCCCCTTAGGAAAGTGCTATCATCATGAAACGTTCAGATCACTTACAACTCAATAGATTCTACCTTCCTGTAACGTTTCAGCCTGATTGGACCTTGTTTTCACACAAATGAACCCAGAATGATGTGAAATTGTGCTTCGTGCAACATAATTCTGGGTGCCATTTAAAAACCATAAGTGCTAATGACTCCATTCCTTTTTGTGGTTGTAGGGGCTGTTGATTGGAGTATACTAAAACAAACCTGATCTCTCTAGGACATTCAGAAGCCAAGTTATAAGCCCACAAATGTGTAACTGGACTACTTCTTTAGACACCAGATCCGGTGACCTTTGGGACATGGTTTGACCCCCTTAGGAAAGTGCTATCATCATGAAACCTTCAGATCACATACAACTCAATAGATTCTACCTTCTTGTAACGTTTCAGCCTGATTGGACCTTGTTTTCACACAAATGAACCCAGAATGATGTGAAATTGTGCTTCGTGCAACATAATTCTGGGTGCCATTTAAAAGCCATAAGTGCTAATGACTCCATTCCTTTTTGTGGTTGTAGGGACTGTTGATTGGAGTACACTAAAACAAACCTGATCGCTCTAGGACCTTCAGAAGCCAAGTTATAAGCCCACAAATGTGTAACTGGACTACTTATTTAAATTGACACCAGATCCGGTGACCTTTGGGACATGGTTTGACCCCCTTAGGAAAGTGCTATCATCATTAAACGTTCAGATCACTTACAACTCAATAGATTCTACCTTCCTGTAACGTTTCAGCCTGATTGGACCTTGTTTTCACACAAATGAACCCAGAATGATGTGAAATTGTGCTTCGTGCAACATAATTCTGGGTGCCATTTACAAACCATAAGTGCTAATGACTCCATTCCTTTTTGTGGTTGTAGGGGCTGTAGATTGGAGTACACTAAAACAAACCTAACCTCTCTAGGACATTCAGAAGCCAAGTTGTAAGCCCACAAAGGTGTAACTGGACTACTTCTTTAAATTGACACCAGATCCGGTGACTTTTGGGACATGGTTTGACCCCCTTAGGAAAGTGCTATCATCATGAAATGTTCAGATCACTTACAACTCAATAGATTCTACCTTCTTGAAACGTTTCAGCCTGATTGGACCTTGTTTTCACACAAATGGACCCAGAATGATGTGAAATAGTGCTTCGTGCAACATAATTCTGGGTGCCATTTACAAACCATAAGTGCTAATGACTCCATTCCTTTTTGTGGTTGTAGGGGCTGTTGATTGGAGTACACTAAAATAAACTTGATCTCTCTAGGACATTCAGAAGCCAAGTTATAAGCCCACACATGTGTAACTGGACTACTTCTTTAAATTGACACCAGATCCGGTGACCTTTGGGACATGGTTTGACCCCCTTAGGAAAGTGCTATCATCATGAAACGTTCAGATCACTTACAACTCAATAGATTCTACCTTCCTGTAACGTTTCAGCCTGATTGGACCTTGTTTTCACACAAATGGACCCAGAATGATGTGAAATTGTGCTTCGTGCAACATAATTCTGGGTGCCATTTACAAACCATAAGTGATAATGACTCCATTCCTTTTTGTGGTTGTAGGTGCTGTTGATTGGAGTACACTAAAATAAACCTGATCTCTCTAGGACATTCAGAAGCCAAGTTATAAGTCCACAAATGTGTAACTGGACTACTTCTTTAAATTGACACCAGATCCGGTGACCTTTGGGACATGGTTTGACCCCCTTAGGAAAGTGCTATCATCATGAAACGTTCAGATCACTTACAACTCAATAGATTCTACCTTCCTTCCTGTTATCTCTCGATACTTTCATTCGTATCCGAGCGTATGCAGAATCTACGGATCTGGTGAAGTTGCTTGTCACTAGCTTGCGCACGTTTGATATGGCACTTTGTGCGAGACTCACACAACCTGCAGTGGCGACCGTCGCGTCAGTGCAAAGTTTTTCCAATATATCGCTCGCAACATCGTTTGTCATTTGCTGTACTCTGCGCACAATGGCCGCGAGGTCGCGGAGAGGGTTTTCTTTACGAGTTGTGTAATATCCGCTGACTTGCCGATTCAATTCTGGTGGCGCTGACCCAAACGAGAACGCTTTTAAGGCGCATGTCGTGGTAACTCTGGTAGCGCCGTGGTTGACGAGGACGATCATCTTTAGCAATAGTTCATCTCGAAGCGCAACGATGGTGAGGGCGACGGGTTGGCCGGTTCCGCCTTCAGGCCACTCGGTTGCCGCTAGATTGCCCAATGCCACACACGCAGACGAACCCTGTACACACTCAATGACCCGTGTGCGATCGTTGATTTCTGCTAGTACGTTTGCTAGTTCTACGTGCTTCCACGGATCGGGCGTGGGCACGCGCTTGTTTTAGAGGCGTTTTCGTGCAGCCTCTACCCTGCACGACCGCTCGTGGCCGCACTAGCTATATTTATCTTTATTTGTTTCACACACACACACACACACACACACACACACACACACACACACACACACACACACACACACACACACACACACACACACACACACACACACACACACAGGCCCTTGCGTGCAAACCCCGGTCAGGCCTGCAGTGTACACATCAGACATGATGTTCTTTCACAGAACTGAGGTTGTTCATTACTAAATGACTTTTACAGGAATATTGTTATTATACTATTCAACAGGTTGATCATAATAATGTGTATTAAACCCACAACCCAGCACTGAGGACAGAGGGACTTTATTTAAATTAGTACTTAATGGAAACGATACATAATGATACATAAGAGCCATGTCATACATTCAGCCTAGGAATAGTAGCATTGTGCACTATTAAATATATACACATCAATTGCTCGAATCCCATTGTTGCAAAGTAAAACTCTAATAAAACTCTAGTCTGACATCAACAGAGAAGACTTAGTGTATGTACTACAAATACAGCATTAGGATTTCGAGTGGACCGTATACCTTGTGAACCATCAGAGGCTTATGACGCAACATATCTTCCAGTTGCTATTAGACAAGTTATAATTCTCGACCATTTTTCGGAACTGGTTTCTTGGGTCCGTGAGTAAATGCCAAATGAGATGATAGTCCTTAAGTAAGTTCCTGGCGATCCCATGTCACGCTCTTGCCCATCAGCCGGTGAACGCTGAGACGGAACTCGATGAGAGCGATGTATTTTTTAAGTGCTCCGAATGTATTTCTAACAAGCGTGCGATTCACTTCGTGAGTAAACCGCAGCTGCAGCTGAGTCAAACAGTCGAGCCAACTTTCTACATCACAATATGCGTTTTGTAGTTAGTCGAGTTACCTTTTGTGTGGCACATGCATGGGTCGTTAGCGTCCAGCTCCCAGCTTATAGAGTCCTGTATTGACACAGACGTCAATACATCTCGATGTCATGCAACACACAAAGTCTGTCGTATACAGGTGGGTTAACACATGTACGATACCTTTTGTGTGGTGCATGCACGGGTCGTTAGCGTCCAGCTCCCGGCTTATAGAGTCCTGTATTGACACAGACGTCAATACATCTCGATGTCAAGCAACACACAAAGTCTGTCGCATACAGGTGGGTTAACACACATGTACGATGTGTGCGATGGCGCGCCCGTTTACAATGGGACACGACGATGATCATTGTTAACCAAACTACTTTAAAGAAGTAGTCCAGTTACACATTTGTGGGCTTATAACTTGGCTTCTGAATGTCTTAGAGCGATCAGGTTTGTTTTAGTGTACTCCAATCAACAGCCCCTACAACCACAAAAAGGAATGGAGTCATTAGCACTTATGGTTTTTAAATGGCACCCAGAATTATGTTGCACGAAGCACAATTTCACATCATTCTGGGTTCATTTGTGTGAAAACAAGGTCCAATCAGGCTGAAACGTTACAGGAAGGTAGAATCTATTGAGTTGTAAGTGATCTGAACGTTTCATGATGATAGCACTTTCCTAAGGGGGTCAAACCATGTCCCAAAGGTCACCGGGCCTGGTGTCACTTTAAAGAAGTAGTCCAGTTACACATTTGTGGGCTTATTTGCGGACAGCTTCCGGTTCCGGTTGAGTGAACGCTGGCGCGTCTCGCTGCCGCTGCTCGCTGGCAAACAAACTTTTTGTATTTTTTTTTTCTTCTTTTTCACCCTAGTCACATCCCTGTGTCGGTGAAAACTCATTTTCACCTACCTGCTCAGCTTGCGTTCTGGTTGCACATCACCACCTCCCTGCTCCACTCCATAATGTGGTCCAGCAGGATTTCTGTGTGCCTCTCACTGGCCTGGATCATCCTGTCGCTCATTCTTCTGTCCGTGGATGGCCTTCTCCAGTACTCGGCAGCGGAGCTCTTCAACCTCCGCTTTCACTACTCCGGATCTCCACCACCAGCTCTGTGCCTCTTCCCCGACATCACCTTCCAGCCTCGCCGTCGGTATATCCATCGGGGGTCCCGGCGGAACCTCCATCTCGACGGCTCCAAAGGAATACCCTCCTTCTGGTCCACGACTAGCCGGCGGCTACCCAGGAATACCTGCCGAGCTGCCGACTCCAGCGTGTTAGCCCGGCTGGCTAGTCGGGCTAATGCTCCTGTCGCCAGGGACTTCCGCACTGCTAATTTTGGTCTTCTCAACATTCGCTCCCTCTCTGGTAAAGGACTTCTCCTCCAAGATACCATCAGTGACCATAAGCTAGACTTTCTTTGTCTGAACGAAACATGGCAACAACCCGGCGATTTCTCACAACTCAATGACTGTACTCCTCCCGGATTTGTTTACCTCTCCAAACCCTGTGGGTCGGGCCGCGGCGGTGGTCTCGCGATACTCTATCGCGAGACTTGGAAGGTCCTTCCCGTAAGCCTTCCTCCTCTCACCACTCTGGAATGCCTCGCCTGTCAACTCTCCGGCCCGACCCCCACAATAATTGTCACTGTTTATCGTCCCCCCAAGTTCAGCCCTGAGTTTTTAAATGAACTCTCTGCTCTTTTATCCCATCTGTCCGCCCTTTCCCCAAATGTAATTTTACTTGGTGATTTTAATATTCATATGGACAATATGGCCCTCCCCCTCAGCAAAGACTTCTCCTCATCTTTGGACAGCCTCAGTTTTCATCAATATGCCAATTTTCCCACTCACATTAAAGGTCACACCCTGGATTTAATCTGCTGCTCCGGCTTGACCCCCTCCAACTGTACAGCTGACCCGCTCCCTTTCACGGACCACTTCCTCATCTCCTTTTCTGTTCCCCTCCGTCTCTCCATCATCAAGTCACCACGTATCATTTCTTTTCGTAATATTAAGGACATTGATCTAGCCTCCCTGTCCTCCAGTTTTGCCACCTTGACCCCTAATTTGTGCTCTACTCCTGATGATCTGGTCATTCAGTACAATAACGGTCTGGTTTCTATCCTTAATTCATTTGCTCCCATCAAATCCCGCTCTGTATATTTTACTCGGTCTGCTCCATGGTTCACCCCTGCCCTTCGCTCCTTGAAAGCTACCAACCGGAGGCTTGAAAGACTCTACAAGAAAACCGGTCTCACCATCCATAAAGACTTATATTCTGCTCAGATTTCTCTCTACAAGGACTCCATCTCACATGCCAAATCTCAGTATTACTCCGGTCTCATCTCGTCCAACTCCAGCAACACTAAAACATTATTTTCCATCATGAACAGCATTTTTCAGCCTCCCGACTCCTTACCCATCCATCTTTACTCTTCAGAAACCTGTAACTCTCTCCTTCAGTTTTTTAATGAGAAGGTCAATAGAATCCATCTCTCTTTACCTCATTCCTCCCCTCCCTCTCCTGATTTATTTGAACCCACCATTCCGTTCTCCTCCTTTGAACTTCCCCATCCATCAGAAATATTAGATTACATCACCAAATCCAAACCTTCCACCTGTCAACTGGACCCTATTCCAACTGTTTTAGTTAAATCGTGCCTTTCTTCTCTGCTCCCTTTTATAACAGCCATTATTCATTCCTCACTATCCTCTGGTACGGTCCCATCCCTATTCAAATCCGCTTCAGTCAGCCCTATTCTAAAAAAACCTGGTTTAGATCCCAATGATTTCAATAACCTCCGTCCCATTTCCCATCTTCCCTTCATTTCCAAAGTCCTTGAGAAAACTGTTGCATCTCAGCTCCATTCACATCTCACCCGCAATAACCTTTATGAACAGTTTCAGTCTGGCTTCCGTCCCCACCACAGCACAGAAACAGCTCTCATCAAGATCAGCTGATTCTGGTTTAATTTCTATTCTTATTCTCCTCGATCTAAGTGCGGCCTTTGACACCATTTCTCATCCCATCCTCCTTAATAGACTCTCTTCCTTAGGCATCACTCACACCCCCCTCCGCTGGTTTCAATCTTACCTTACTGGCCGCACTCAGTTCATCCAGTTAAAATCCTTTACCTCAGAACCCTCCCCAGTCAAGTCAGGTGTGCCCCAGGGCTCTGTCCTGGGGCCCCTCCTCTTCATAGTATATCTCCTCCCTATCGGCAAAATCTTCCGCAAATTCAATATCCAGTTTCACTGCTTTGCAGATGATACCCAGCTCTACATTTCCAGTAAGCCCAACTCAACACTCCCACCATCCTCCCTTACACTCTGCCTCTCTGAAATCAAATCATGGTTCACCTCTAATTTCCTCAAACTCAACGGCAATAAAACTGAACTTCTTCTTGTTGGCACTAACTCCACCCTCTCAACATCTGACAGCTTTTCTTTAACTATTGACAGCGCCACAGTCTCCCCCTCACCTCACGTCAAGAGTCTGGGTGTCATTCTCGACAGCTCACTTTCTTTTCAGGCTCACATTAATAACTTAATTCGGTCAGCATACTTCCATTTACGTTCCATAAACCGTCTCCGTCCCTCACTGACCCCTCACACTGCCGCCATTCTCGTCCACAGCCTAGTCACCTCCCGTATCGACTATTGCAATTCACTTCTTTATGGTCTTCCCAACAAACTCCTTCATAAACTGCAACTGGTCCAGAATTCAGCAGCCCGTATTATCACCAGAACCCCTTCCTTTCACCACATCACGCCGGTTCTCCAGCAGCTTCACTGGCTCCCAGGTAAATTCAGGTCCATCTTCAAAATTCTCCTCCATACCTTTAAAGCAATCCACAACCTCTCTCCTCCATATATCTCAGACCTTATAAGTATTCACACCCCATCCCGTTCACTCAGATCTTTTTCTTCCATCCATCTTGCGGTTCCTTCTGCCCGTCTCGCTACCATGGGGAGCAGAGCTTTCAGCCGCTCTGCTCCTCGACTCTGGAACTCACTTCACCCAGACATCAGGAACATCGACAGTTTTACCCTTTTCAAAACAAAACTCAAAACACACATGTTTAGATCTGCCTACAACCTCTGATTTTATTGAAATGTTTCTCTCTGTTTTTTTTCTTCTTTGGGTTTTATTATTTTTTTATTGTATTTTATTACGTGTTTTGTGTAAAGTGACCTTGGGTGTCCTGAAAGGCGCTTTTAAATAAAATGTATTATTATTATTATTATTATTATTATTATAACTTGGCTTCTGAATGTCCTAGAGAGGTCAGGTTTGTTTTAGTGTACTCCAATCAACAGCCCCTACAACCACAAAAAGGAATGGAGTCATTAGCACTTATGGTTTGTAAATGGCACCCAGAATTATGTTGCACGAAGCACAATTTCACATCATTCTGGGTTCATTTGTGTGAAAACAAGGTCCAATCAGGCTGAAACGTTACAGGAAGGTAGAATCTATTGAGTTGTAAGTGATCTGAACGTTTCATGATGATAGCACTTTCCTAAGGGGGTCAAACCATGTCCCAAAGGTCACCGGATCTGGTATCAATTTAAAGAAGTAGTCCAGTTACACATTTGTGGGCTTATAACTTGGCTTCTGAATGTCCTAGAGAGGTCAGGTTTGTTTTAGTGTACTCCAATCAACAGCCCTACAACCACAAAAAGGAATGGAGTCATTAGCACTTATGGTTTGTAAATATCACCCAGAATTATGTTGCACGAAGCACAATTTCACATCATTCTGGGTCCATTTGTGTTAAAACAAGGTCCAATCAGGCTGAAACATTACAGGAAGGTAGAATCTATTAAGTTGTAAGTGATCTGAACGTTTCATGATGATAGCACTTCCCTAAGGGGGTCAAACCATGTCCCAAAGGTCACCGGATCTGGTGTCTAAAGAAGTAGTCCAGTTACAAATTTGTGGGCTTATAACTTGGCTTCTGAATGTCCTAGAGAGATCAGGTTTGTTTTAGTATACTCCAATCAACAGCCCCTACAACCACAAAAAGGAATGGAGTCATTAGACTTATGGTTTTTAAATGGCACCCAGAATTATTTTGCACGAAGCACAATTTCACATCATTCTGGGTTCATTTGTGTGAAAACAAGGTCCAATCAGGCTGAAACGTTACAGGAAGGTAGAATCTATTGCGTTGTAAGTGATCTGAACGTTTCATGATGATAGCACTTTCCTAAGGGGGTCAAACCATGTCCCAAAGGTCACCGGATCTGGTGTCAATTTAAAGAAGTAGTCCAGTTACACATTTGTGGGCTTAAACCTTGGCTTCTGAATGTCCTAGAGCGATCAGGTTTGTTTTAGAGTACTCCAATCAACAGACCCTACAACCACAAAAAGGAATGGAGACATTAGCACTTATGGTTTTTAAATGGCACCCAGAATTATGTTGCACGAAGCACAATTTCACATCATTCTGGGTTCATTTGTGTAAAAACAAGGTCCAATCAGGCTGAAACGTTACAGGAAGGTAGAATCTATTGAGTTGTAAGTGATCTGAACGTTTCATGATGATAGCACTTTCCTAAGGGGGTCAAACCATGTCCCAAAGGTCACCGGATCTGGTGTCAATTTAAAGAAGTAGTACAGTTACACATTTGTGGGCATATAACTTGGCTTCTGAATGTCCTAGAGAGATCAGGTTTATTTTAGTGTACTCCAATCAACAGCCCCTACAACCACAAAAAGGAATGGAGTCATTAGCACTTATGATTTTTAAATGGCACCCAGAATTATGTTGCACAAAGCACAATTTCACATCATTCTGGGTCCATTTGTGTGAAAACAAGGTCCAATCAGGCTGAAATGCTACAAGAAGGTAGAGTCTATTGAGTTGTAAGTGATCTGAACGTTTCAAGATGATCGCACATTCCTATAGGGGGTAAAACCATGTACCAAAGGTCACCGGGCCTGGTGTCACTTTAAAGAAGTAGTCCAGTTACACCTTTGTTGGCTTTTAACTTGGCTTCTGAATGTCCTAGAGAGGTTAGGTTTGTTTTAGTGTTCTCCAATCAACAGCCCCCACAACCACAAAAAGGAATGGAGTCATTAGCACTTATGGTTTGTAAATGGCACCCAGAATTATGTTGCACGAAGCACAATTTCACATCATTCTGGGTTCATTTGTGTGAAAACAAGGTCCAATAAGGCTGAAACGTTACAGGAAGGTAGAATCTATTGAGTTGTAAGTGATCTGAACGTTTCATGATGATAGCACTTTCCTAAGGGGGTCAAACCATGTCCCAAAGGTCACCGGATCTGGTGTCAATTTAAAGAAGTAGTCCAGTTACACATTTGGGGGCTTATAACTTGGCTTCTGAAAGTCCTAGAGAGATCAGGTTTGTTTTAATGTACTCCAATCAACAGCCCCTACAACCACAAAAAGGAATGGAGTCATTAGCCCTTATGGTTTGTAAATGGCACCCAGAATTATGTTGCACGAAGCACAATTTCACATCATTCTGGGTCCATTTGTGTGAAAACAAGGTCCAATCAGGCTGAAACGCTACAAGAAGGTAGAATCTATTCAGTTGTAAGTGATCTGAACGTTTCAAGATGATCGCACATTCCTATAGGGGGTCAAACCATGTCCCAAAGGTCACCGGGCCTGGTGTCACTTTAAAAAAGTAGTCCAGTTACACCTTTGTGGGCTTATAACTTGGCTTCTGAATGTCCTAGAGAGGTTAGGTTTTTTTTATTGTACTCCAATCAACATCCCCTACAACCTCAAAAAGGAATGGAGTCATTAGCACTTATGGTTCTTAAATGGCACCCAGAATTATGCTGCACGAAGCACAATTTCACATCATTCTGGGTTCATTTGTGTGAAAATAAGGTCCAATCAGGCTGAAACGTTACAGGAAGATAGAATCATATTGAGTTGTAAGAGATCTGAATGTTTCATGATGATAGCACTTTCCTAAGGGGGTCAAACCATGTCCCAAAGGTCACCGGATCTGGTGTCAATTTAAAGAAGTAGTCCAGTTACATATTTGTGGGCTTATAACTTGGCTTCTGAATGTCCTAGAGAGAGCAGGTTTGTTTTAATGTACTCCAACCAACAGCCCCTACACCCACAAAAAGGAATGGAGTCATTAGCATTTATGGTTTGTAAATGGCACCCAGAATTATGTTGCACGAAGCACAATTTCACATCATTCTGGGTTCATTTGTGTGAAAACAAGGTCCAATCAGGCTGAAACGTTACAGGAAGGTAGAATCTATTTAGTAGTAAGTGATCTGAACGTTTCATGATGATAGCACTTTCCTAAGGGGGTCAAACCATGTCGCAAAGGTCACCGGATCTGGTGTCAATTTAAAGAAGTAGTCCAGTTACACATTTGTGGGCTTATAACTTGGCTTCTGAATGTCCTAGAGATATCAGGTTTGTTTTAATGTACTCCAATCAACAGCCCCTACAACCACAAAAAGGAATGGAGTCATTAGCACTTATGGTATGTAAATGGCACCCAGAATTATGTTGCACGAAGCACAATTTCACATCATTCTGGGTTCATTTGTGTGAAAACAAGGTCCAATCAGGCTGAAACGTTACAGGAAGGTAGAATGTATTGAGTTGTAAGTGATCTGAATGTTTCATGATGATAGCACTTTCCTAAGGGGGTCAAACCATGTCCCAAAGGTCACCGGATCTGGTGTCAATTTAAAGAAATAGTCCAGTTACACATTTGTGGGCTTATAACTTGGCTTCTGAATGTCCTAGAGAGATCAGGTTTGTTTTAATGTACTCCAATCAAGAGCCCCTACAAACACAAAAAGGAATGGAGTCATTAGCACTTATGGTTTGTAAATGGCACCCAGAATTATGTTGCACGATGCACAATTTCACATCATTCTGGGTCCATTTGTGTGAAAACAAGGTCCAATCAGGCTGAAACGCTACAAGAAGGTAGAATCTATTGAGTTGTAAGTGATCTGAACTTTTCAAGATGATCGCACATTCCTATAGGGGGTAAAACCATTTCCCAAAGGTCACCGGGCCTGGTGTCACTTTAAAGAAGTAGTCCAGTTACACCTTTGTGGGCTTATAACTTGGCTTCTGAATGTCCTAGAGAGATCAGGTTTGTTTTAATGTACTCCAATCAACAGCCCCTACAACCACAAAAAGGAATGGAGATATTAGCACTTATGGTTTGTAAATGGCACCCAGAATTATGTTGCACGAAGCACAATTTCACATCATTCTGAGTTCATTTGTGTGAAAACAAGGTCCAATCAGGCTGAAACGTTACAGGAAGGTAGAATCTACTGAGTTGTAAGTGATCTGAACGTTTCATGATGATAGCACTTTCCTAATGGGGTCAAACCATGTCCCAAAGGTCACCGGAACTGGTGTCAATTTAAAGAAGTAGTCCAGTTACACATTTGTGGGCTTATAACTTGGCTTCTGAATGTCAGAAGCCCCCTTCAGACAGGCCATGAAAAACGGAAATGTTCCGGAATCTGTCCGTAAGACCTTTCTGTCTGAATACAAACATCCGGATAATGTGTTCCGGAATTTATCCGGACGAAGCCCCTAGTAACAGGTCCGGACTTGTTACGGACAGGGTGGCTGTTTCAGACTGGTGAGGTAAAGTTCCGGACAAGAGGGAGGGGGAGGAGGAGGGGACCGGGGGATGCCGTGCGCACCTATAGCTCGCTGCTGTAGCATGCGGCGAACCACGGCAGCTCGCCTCCTACGGTACCGCCTAGACGCGCGACGGAGCGCTTCACACCGCTTCAGTGATTCCTTTAACCATTGAGCTTCATCATCCAGGTCTCTTATGCGTCTTCGTGTGCGCAGAATTATGCTTAAGCGCCTCGTGATTTTTATCTTGAGAGGCGCTATAGAAATGATGTTTTCTTCTTCTTCTTCTTCTTAACATGAGTCCAATTCTCTCTCCCCCCACCACCACCCCGCCGCCGTCAGACATCTGGAACTTTTCCCTGCTGTGTGAACGCAGCCGAAAGGACAAGTTCCGGTACAAAAGTGGTGTGTCTGAAAACACAGTTCCAGTTAAAAACCGGATTGAATTGTCCACAAATGTTCCAGAATGTCAGTCTGAAAATGGCTCTAGAAAGATCAGGTTTGTTTTAGCGTACTCCAATTAACAGCCCCCATTATCCCAAAAAAGGAATGGAGTCATTAGCACTTATGGTTTTTAAATGGCACCCAGAATTATGTTGCACGAAGCACAATTTCACATCATTCTGGGTTCATTTGTGTGAAAACAAGGTCCAATCAGGCTGAAACGTTACAGGAAGGTAGAATCTATTGAGTTGCAAGTGATCTGAACGTTTCATGATGATAGCACTTTCCTAAGGGGGTCAAACCATGTCCCAAAAGTCACCGGATCTGGTGTCAATTTAAAGAAGTAGTCCAGTTACACATTTGTGGGCTTATAACTTGGCGTCTGAATGTCCTAGAGAGATCAGGTTTGTTTTAGTGTACTCCAATCAACAGCCCCTACAACCACAAAAAGGAATGGAGTCATTAGCACTTATGGTTTGTAAATGGCACCCAGAATTATGTTGCACGAAGCACAATTTCACATCATTCTGGGTCCATTTGTGTGAAAACAAGGTCCAATCAGG
The DNA here is from genome assembly GCF_043380555.1 of Nothobranchius furzeri. Lineage (NCBI taxonomy): Eukaryota > Metazoa > Chordata > Actinopteri > Cyprinodontiformes > Nothobranchiidae > Nothobranchius > Nothobranchius furzeri. Next base: position 15,296,898 of record NC_091756.1, read on the forward strand.
CTGAAACGCTACAAGAAGGTAGAATCTATTGAGTTGTAAGTGATCTGAACGTTTCAAGATGACCGCACATTCTTATAGGGGGTAAAACCATGTCCCAAAGGTCACCGGGCCTGGTGTCAATTTAAAGTAGTAGTCCAGTTACACATTTGTGGGCTTATAACTTGGCTTCTGAATGTCCTAGAGAGGTTAGTTTGTTTTAGTGTACTCCAATCAACAGCCCCTAAAACCACAAAAAGGAATGGAGTCATTAGCACTTATGGTTTGTAAATGGCACCCAGAATTATGTTGCACGAAGCACAATTTCACATCATTCTGGGTTCATTTGTGTGAAAACAAGGTCCAATCAGGCTGAAACGTTACAGGAAGGTAGAATCTATTGAGTTGTAAGTGATCTGAACGTTTCATGATGATAGCACTTTCCTAAGGGGGTCAAACCATGTCCCAAAGGTCACCGGATCTGGTGTCAATTTAAAGAAGTAGTCCAGTTACACATTTGTGGGCTTATAACTTGGCTTCTGAATGTCCTAGAGAGATCAGGTTTGTTTTAGTGTACTCCAATCAACAGCTCCTACAACCACAAAAAGGAATGGAGTCATTAGCACTTAAGGTTTGTAAATGGCACCCAGAATTATGTTGCACGAAGCACAATTTCACATCATTCTGGGTCCATTTGTGTGAAAACAAGGTCCAATCAGGCTGAAACGCTACAAGAAGGTAGAATCTCTTGAGTTGTAAGTGATCTGAACGTTTCAAGATGATCGCTCATTCCTATAGGGGGTAAAACCATGTCCCAAAGGTCACCGGGCCTGGTGTCACTTTAAAGAAGTAGTCCAGTTACACCTTTGTGGGCTTATAACTTGGCTTCTGAATGTCCTAGAGAGGTTAGGTTTGTTTTAGTGTTCTCCAATCAACAGCCCCTACAACCACAAAAAGGAATGGAGTCATTAGCACTTATGGTTTGTAAATGGCACCCAGAATTATGTTGCACGAAGCACAATTTCACATCATTCTGGGTCCATTTGTGTGAAAACAAGGTCCAATCAGGCTGAAACGTTACAGGAAGGTAGAATCTATTGAGTTGTAAGTGATCTGAACGTTTCATGATGATAACACTTTCCTAAGGGGGTCAAACCATGTCCCAAAGGTCACCGGATCTGGTGTCAATTTAAAGAAGTAGTCCAGTTACACATTTGTGGGCTTATAACTTGGCTTCTGAATGTCCTAGAGAGGTCAGGGTTGTTTTAGTGTACTCCAATCAACAGCCCCTACAACCACAAAAAGGAATGGAGTCATTAGCACTTATGGTTTTTAAATGGCACCCAGAATTATGTTGCACGAAGCACAAATTCACATCATTCTGGGTTCATTTGTGTGAAAACAAGGTCCAATCAGGCTGAAACGTTACAGGAAGGTAGAATCAATTGAGTTGCAAGTGATCTGAACGTTTCATGATGATAGCACTTTCCTAAGGGGGTCAAACCATGTCCCAAAAGTCATCGGATCTGGTGTCAATTTAAAGAAGTAGTCCATTTACACATTTGTGGGCTTATAACTTGGCTTCTGAATGTCCTAGAGAGATCAGGTTTGTTTTAGTGTACTCCAATCAACAGCCCCTACAACCACAAAAAGGAATGGAGTCATTAGCACTTATGGTTTGTAAATGGCACCCAGAATTATGTTGCACGAAGCACAATTTCACTTCATTCTGGGTCCATTTGTGTGAAAACAAGGTCCAATCAGGCTGAAACGCTACAAGAAGGTAGAATCTATTGAGTTGTAAGTGATCTGAACGTTTCAAGATGATCGCACATTCCTATAGGGGGTAAAACCATGTCCCAAAGGTCACCGGGCCTGGTGTCAATTTAAAGTAGTAGTCCAGTTACACATTTGTGGGCTTATAACTTGGCTTCTGAATGTCCTAGAGAGGTTAGTTTGTTTTAGTGTACTCCAATCAACAGCCCCTAAAACCACAAAAAGAAATGGAGTCATTAGCACTTATGGTTTGTAAATGGCACCCAGAATTATGTTGCACGAAGCACAATTTCACATCATTCTGGGTTCATTTGTGTGAAAACAAGGTCCAATCAGGCTGAAACGTTACAGGAAGGTAGAATCTATTGAGTTGTAAGTGATCTGAACGTTTCATGATGATAGCACTTTCCTAAGGGGGTCAAACCATGTCCCAAAGGTCACCGGATCTGGTGTCAATTTAAAGAAGTAGTCCAGTTACACATTTGTGGGCTTATAACTTGGCTTCTGAATGTCCTAGAGAGATCAGGTTTGTTTTAGTGTACTCCAATCAACAGCCCCTACAACCACAAAAAGGAATGGAGTCATTATCACTTAAGGTTTGTAAATGGCACCCAGAATTATGTTGCACGAAGCACAATTTCACATCATTCTGGGTCCATTTGTGTGAAAACAAGGTCCAATCAGGCTGAAACGCTACAAGAAGGTAGAATCTCTTGAGTTGTAAGTGATCTGAACGTTTCAAGATGATTGCTCATTCCTATAGGGGGTAAAACCATGTCCCAAAGGTCACCGGGCCTGGTGTCACTTTAAAGAAGTAGTCCAGTTACACCTTTGTGGGCTTATAACTTGGCTTCTGAATGTCCTAGAGAGGTTAGGTTTGTGTTAGTGTTCTCCAATCAACAGCCCCTACAACCACAAAAAGGAATGGAGTCATTAGCACTTATGGTTTGTAAATGGCACCCAGAATTATGTTGCACGAAGCACAATTTCACATCATTCTGGGTCCATTTGTGTGAAAACAAGGTCCAATCAGGCTGAAACGTTACAGGAAGGTAGAATCTATTGAGTTGTAAGTGATCTGAACGTTTCATGATGATAATACTTTCCTAAGGGGGTCAAACCATGTCCCAAAGGTCACCGGATCTGGTGTCAATTTAAAGAAATAGTCCAGTTACACATCTGTGGGCTTATAACTTGGCTTCTGAATGTCCTAGAGAGATCAGGTTTGTTTTAATGTACTCCAACCAACAGCCCCTACAACCACAAAAAGTAATTGAGTCATTAGCACTTATGGTTTTTAAATGGCACCCAGAATTATGTTGCACGAAGCACAATTTCACATCATTCTGGGTCCATTTGTGTGAAAACAAGGTCCAATCAGGCTGAAACGTTACAGGAAGGTAGAATCTATTGAGTTGTAAGTGATCTGAACGTTTCAAGATGATCGCACATTCCTATAGGGGGTCAAACCATGTCCCAAAGGTCACCGGATCTGGTGTCAATTTAAAGAAGTAGTCCAGTTACACATTTGTGGGCTTATAACTTGGCTTCTGAATGTCCTAGAGAGATCAGGTTTGTTTTAATATACTCCAATCAACAGCCCCTACAACCACAAAAAGGAATGGAGTCATTAGCACTTATGGTTTGTAAATGGCACCCAGAAATATGTTGCACGAAGCACAATTTCACATCATTCTGGGTCCATTTGTGTGAAAACAAGGTCCAATCAGGCTGAAACGTTACAGGAAGGTAGAATCTATTGAGTTGTAAAAGATCTGAACGTTTCATGATGATAGCACTTTCCTAAGGGGGTCAAACCATGTCCCAAAGGTCACCGGATCTGGTGTCAATTTAAAGAAGTAGTCCAGTTACACATTTGTGGGCTTATAACTTGGCTTCTGAATGTCCTAGAGAGGTTAGTTTGTTTTAGTGTACTCCAATCAACAGCCCCTAAAACCACAAAAAGAAATGGAGTCATTAGCACTTATGGTTTGTAAATGGCACCCAGAATTATGTTGCACGAAGCAAAATTTCACATAATTATAGGTCCATTTGTGTGAAAACAAGGTCCAATCAGGCTGAAACGTTACAAGAAGGTAGAATCTATTGAGTTGTAAGTGATCTGAACATTTCATGATGATCGCACATTCCAATAGGGGGTCAGACCATGTCCCAAAGGTCACCGGAACTGGTGTCAATTTAAAGTAGTATTCCAGTTACACATTTGTGGGCTTATAACTTGGCTTCTGAATGTCCTAGAGAGGTTAGTTTGTTTTAGTGTACTCCAATCAACAGCCCCTAAAACCACAAAAAGAAATGGAGTCATTAGCACTTATTGTTTGTAAATGGCACCCAGAATTATGTTGCACGAAGCACAATTTCACATCATTCTGGGTTCATTTGTGTGAAAACAAGGTCCAATCAGGCTGAAACGTTACAGGAAGGTAGAATCTATTGAGTTGTAAGTGATCTGAACGTTTCATGATGATAGCACTTTCCTAAGGGGGTCAAACCATGTCCCAAAGGTCACCGGATCTGGTGTCAATTTAAAGAAGTAGTCCAGTTACACATTTGTGGGCTTATAACTTGGCTTCTGAATGTCCTAGAGAGATCAGGTTTGTTTTAGTGTACTCCAATCAACAGCCCCTACAACCACAAAAAGGAATGGAGTCATTATCACTTAAGGTTTGTAAATGGCACACAGAATTATGTTGCACGAAGCACAATTTCACATCATTCTGGGTCCATTTGTGTGAAAACAAGGTCCAATCAGGCTGAAACGCTACAAGAAGGTAGAATCTCTTGAGTTGTAAGTGATCTGAACGTTTCAAGATTATTGCTCATTCCTATAGGGGGTAAAACCATGTCCCAAAGGTCACCGGGCCTGGTGTCACTTTAAAGAAGTAGTCCAGTTACACCTTTGTGGGCTTATAACTTGGCTTCTGAATGTCCTAGAGAGGTTAGGTTAGTTTTAGTGTTCTCCAATCAACAGCCCCTACAACCACAAAAAGGAATGGAGTCATTAGCACTTATGGTTTGTAAATGGCACCCAGAATTATGTTGCACGAAACACAATTTCACATCATTCTGGGTCCATTTGTGTGAAAACAAGGTCCAATCAGGCTGAAACGTTACAGGAAGGTAGAATCTATTGAGTTGTAAGTGATCTGAACGTTTCATGATGATAATACTTTCCTAAGGGGGTCAAACCATGTCCCAAAGGTCACCAGATCTGGTGTCAATTTAAAGAAGTAGTCCAGTTACACATCTGTGGGCTTATAACTTGGCTTCTGAATGTCCTAGAGAGATCAGGTTTGTTTTAATGTACTCCAACCAACAGCCCCTACAACCACAAAAAGGAATTGAGTCATTAGCACTTATGGTTTTTAAATGGCACCCAGAATTATGTTGCACGAAGCACAATTTCACATCATTCTGGGTCCATTTGTGTGAAAACAAGGTCCAATCAGGCTGAAACGTTACAGGAAGGTAGAATCTATTGAGTTGGAAGTGATCTGAACGTTTCAAGATGATCGCACATTCCTATAGGGGGTCAAACCATGTCCCAAAGGTCACCGGATCTGGTGTCAATTTAAAGAAGTAGTCCAGTTACACATTTGTGGGCTTATAACTTGGCTTCTGAATGTCCTAGAGAGATCAGGTTTGTTTTAATATGCTCCAATCAACAGCCCCTACAACCACAAAAAGGAATGGAGTCATTAGCACTTATGGTTTGTAAATGGCACCCAGAAATATGTTGCACGAAGCACAATTTCACATCGTTCTGGGTCCATTTGTGTGAAAACAAGGTCCAATCAGGCTGAAACGTTACAGGAAGGTAGAATCTATTGAGTTGTAAAAGATCTGAACGTTTCATGATGATAGCACTTTCCTAAGGGGGTCAAACCATGTCCCAAAGGTCACCGGATCTGGTGTCAATTTAAAGAAGTAGTCCAGTTACACATTTGTGGGCTTATAACTTGGCTTCTGAATGTCCTAGAGAGATCAGGTTTGTTTTAATGTACTCCATTCAACAGCCCCTACAACCACAAAAAGGAATGGAGTCATTAGCACTTATGGTTTGTAAATGGCACCCAGAATTATGTTGCACGAAGCAAAATTTCACATAATTCTAGGTCCATTTGTGTGAAAACAAGGTCCAATCAGGCTGAAACGTTACAAGAAGGTAGAATCTATTGAGTTGTAAGTGATCTGAACATTTCATGATGATCGCACATTCCTATAGGGGGTCAGACCATGTCCCAAAGGTCACCGGGCCAAGTGTCACTTTAAAGAAGTAGTCCAGTTACACCTTTGTGGGCTTATAACTTGGCTTCTGAATGTCCTAGAGAGATCAGGTTTGTTTTAGTATACTCCAATCAACAGCCCCTACATTCACAAAAAGGAATGGAGTCATTAGCACTTATGGTTTGTAAATGGCACCCAGAATTATGTTGCACGAAGCACAATTTCACATCATTCTGGGTTCATTTGTGTGAAAACAAGGTCCAATCAGGCTGAAACGTTACAGGAAGGTAGAATCTATTTAGTTGTAAGTGATCTGAACGTTTCATGATGATAGCGCTTTCCTAAGGGGATCAAACCATGTCCCAAAGGTCACCGGATCTGGTGTCAATTAAAAGAAGTAGTCCAGTTACACATTTGTGGGCTTATAACTTGGCTTCTGAATGTCCTAGAGGGATCAGGTTTGTTTTAGTGTACTCCAATCAACAGCCCCTACAACCACAAAAGAAATGGAGTCATTAGCACTTATGGTTTGTAAATGGCACCCAGAATTATGTTGCACGAAGCACAATTTCACATCATTCTGGGTCCATTTGTTGTGAAAACAAGGTCCAATCAGGCTGAAACGTTACAAGAAGGTAGAATCTATTGAGTTGTAAGTGATCTGAACATTTCATGATGATCGCACATTCCTATAGGGGGTCAGACCATGTCCCAAAGGTCACCGGGCCAATTGTCACTTTAAAGAAGTAGTCCAGTTACACCTTTGTGGGCTTATAACTTGGCTTCTGAATGTCCTAGAGAGATCAGGTTTGTTTTAGTGTACTCCAATCAACAGCCCCTACAACCACAAAAAGGAATGGAGTCATTAGCACTTATGGTTTGTAAATGGCACCCAGAATTATGTTGCACGAAGTACAATTTCACATCATTCTGGGTCCATTTGTGTGAAAACAAGGTCCAATCAGGCTGAAACGTTACAGGAAGGTAGAATCTATTGAGTTGTAAGTGATCTGAACGTTTCATGATGATAGCACTTTCCTAAGGGGGTCAAACCATGTCCCAAAGGTCACCGGATCTGGTGTCAATTTAAAGAAGTAGTCCAGTTACACATTTGTGGACTTATAACTTGGCTTCTGAATGTCCTAGAGAGATCAGGTTTGTTTTAATGTACTCCAATCAACAGCCCCTACAACCACAAAAAGGAATGGAGTCATTAGCATTTATGGTTTGTAAATGGCACCCAGAATTATGTTGCACGAAGCACAATTTCACATCATTCTGGGTTCATTTGTGTGAAAACAAGGTCCAATCAGGCTGAAACGTTACAGGAAGGTAGAATCTAATGAGTTGTAAGTGATCTGAACGTTTCATGATGATAGCACTTTCCTAAGGGGGTCAAACCATGTCCCAAAGGTCACCGGATCTGGTGTCAATTTAAAGAAGTAGTCCAGTTACACATTTGTGGGCTTATAACTTGGCTTCTGAATGTCCTAAAGCGATCAGGTTTGCTTTAGTGTACTCCAATCAACAGCCCCTACAACCACAAAAAGGAATGGAGACATTAGCACTTATGGTTTTGTGGGCTTTTTCTGTTATTCTTAAAGAAAAGAGTCGGAGAGAGTCTTTCAGTCAAGAACAGCGTGGTCTTTTATTTGTCTTCTCACATGTCAGGACAGCCGAAAGACCCAGACAATCACGAGTCCTTCCTTCTTATAGCTCACAGCCTTTCTAACATTCAGCAGTAAACAGGCGAGAACCAGACCATATTTGGTAGCACATCTCTTCTGTGGAAACTGTGGGTAGAGACTTCTGTCTGGGACACAGCAACACTTTTGGAATCACATCAAGTATTTCGCAAGTCAGATAAGCTTTAAGCAATTTTACTGGAAGCAAGCAGAGACCAAAACAGGAAATTCCTTTGGAGCTGATGTTGGAACAGCACACGAACTCTAGCCAGAAAACACATTAAACCTAAGAACTCAGCTTTAACTCAATACATTTTGTAGATGACCTCTTGACCTTTTTGGCACCAACACCAGAAAAAGGAATCAAGTCAATAGCACCTACGGGGTTTAAATGGGACCCAGACCCCAGACCTATGTTGCACCAAGCACAATTTCACATTATTATGGGTCCAGTTCTCTGAAAAAAGCTTCAATCAGGCTGAAACACCACAGAAAGGTAGAATCTATTGAGTTGTAAGTGATCTGAACTTTTCATGATGATAGCACCTTCCTAAGGGGGTCAAACCATGGCCCAAAGGTCACCGAGCATGGTGTCACCTGAAGAAAAATGTCCGGATACACCTTTGGAGGCTCATAACTTGGCTTATGAATGTCCTAGAGAGGTCAAATTTGTTTTAAGATACTCCAATTAATGGTCTGTATCGATAACAGAAGGAGTGGAGTGGATAGGATGTACAGTTTTTAAATGGCACACACAGAATTATGTTGCACCAAGCACAATTTCACATAATTTTGGTTCCAGTTCCCTCAAACAAGGTCCAATCTGGCTGAAACACCACAGGAAGGTAGAATCTATTGAGTTGTAAGTGATCTGCACGTTTCATGATGACAGCACATTCCTAAGGGGGTCAGATGATGTCACAAAGGTCACCGGATCACTTCTGCCTTAAAGAAAAATGTCCGGATACACCTTTGGAGGCTCATAACTTGGCTTCTGAATGTCCTAGAGAGGTCAGGTTGGGTTTAAATGACTCCAATTAACAGCCCCTATCACCAGCAGAAGGAATGGCGTCATTAGCACTTACGGTTTTTAAACAGCACCCTGAAATATGTCGCACAAAGCACATTTTCACATAATGTTGGTTCCTTTTGTGTGAAAACAAGGTCCAATCTGGCTGAAACACAACAGGAAGGTAGAATCTATTGAGTTGTAAGTTATCTGTACATTTCATGATGATAGCACATTCCTAAGGGGGTCAGATGATGTCCCAAAGGTCACCGGATCACTTCTGCCTTAAAGACAATTGTCCGGATACACCTTTGGAGGCTCAGAACTTGGCTTCTGAATGTCCTAGAGAGGTCAGGTTGGGTTTAAATGACCCCAATTAACAGCCCCTATCACCAGCAGAAGGAATGGAGTCGTCAGCACTTATGGTTTTTAAATGGCACCCAGAAATATGTCGCACCAAGCACAATTTCACATATTTCTGGTTGAAAAACCTGTGATACAAGCTCCAATCTGTCTGAAATTAACACATGATGGACCTGTGAGGTCAAGGAGCACACAGTATCTGTGTCAAGTCTGGAGGTTGAAGAGAACCCCGTTTTTAGCTGAAATCCATCTTTTTTCTGACCTCTGACCCAGAACAGCACCAGAACAACGAGCTACGGCTACCAAACTGCCTGAGCTAGCTCTGGGTGATGGCGGCATGCCAAATCGACGTTTGTTTGGTGAAAATCGGTTGAGAAATGCCACTTTGCCAAGCACATGGCAGAAAAGGCGGGAAAAGTGCCGTACGGCCCCAAACGGACGCTTAACACGATGCGACCGGCACGAACTCGACGTATGTGTTTCGGGCCAGTGCTGGGATGCACCAGAAGAGTTTTCGGGCGCCTCGGATCAACGATGGCCGAACGGCAGCCAAAAAGGGTCTAAAAATCGTGGTTTCGGGCCTAGGGTTTTGCCGGTCTCTTTTAATTCATTAAAAATAGTTAAATTCCACGTAGGGACATGAAATTCACATATGTTGTAAAGAAGGACATGCCGAATCATAATATTTCAGTTGTGTCACGCTACGTCGCTCACTGACCAAGTTCGGCCACTAGGGGGCGCAGTCGAAAATTGTTTACACTCTCTGGTTCGGAAGTCCGGTACGAGCGCAAAAATCTACTCGTCTTTTTGATAGCCCTCACGGCGCTAGAATTGCCCATTGTAAACTTGCAAAAATCGCGCACTTCTGGGGGCTATATCTCTGGAACCACAAAATATTTTGCCACCAAACCACCTCGGATGGACTCGTGCTTGGCCCCCGAACAACATATCCAAAGATGGCATCGCTGGCGCCAGCAGAACTTTTTCTTTCCACTTTCTACCAGGAAAACACAAGTCCTCTTTGAGGCGATGGGTCTAAGAGGGTATTTTTTTGGCCAAACTCAGACACAATTTTTTTTTTCTTCAATTTTGACAGCGGATTATGATTGCTTGGCACCACGGGGACCACCTCTCCAAAAACGGAACGGATCGGGCGTTCCCTTGAGGAGCTGTGGCCAAAAAGAGCGTGACCTCTGGCGACCTGGGGTTCGGAAAAGCACCGAAACAAAGAGCTACGGCAACCAAACTGCCTGGGCTAGCTCGGGGTGACGGCGGCATGCCAAATCAACGTTTGTTTTGGTGAAAATCGGTTGAGAAACGCCACTTTGCCGAGCACATGGCAAAATGGAGGGAAAACTGCCCTCAGGCCCCAAACGGACGCTTAGCACGTTGCGACCGGCACGAGCTTGACTTATGTGGTAGCTGTCAGCTATCTAAAGGAAATGTGCAAGTGTCAACTCTCTAGGTTGAGCAGAACCCTGTTTTTCAGCTCCAAAACAGCCCAAATCCATCATTTTCTCTGCTTGTACCAAGAGGCTGTGAACCTTGACCCTTCTGAATAAGCCAGCAACTTGAAAACTGCATATGTTGTAGCTGTCAGCTATTTAAAGAAACATTCTCAGTTTCAAGTCTCTAGGTTGAGGAGAACCCTGTTTTTCAGCCCCAAAACAGCCCAAATCCATCATTTTCTCTGACCTCTGACCCAGAACAGCACCGGAACAACGAGCTACGGCTACCAAACTGCCTGGGCTAGATCGGGGTGACGGCGGCATGCCAAATCGATGTTTGTTTGGTGAAAATCGGTTGAGAAATGCCAATTTGCCGAGCACATGGAAAAATGGAGGGAAAACCGCCCTCAGGCCCCAAACGGACGCTTAACACGATGCGACCGGCACGATTTCGAAATGTGCTGGGATGCACCAAAAAAATTTTCGTGCGCCTCGGGCCAACGTGGGCTGAACGGCGGCCAAAAAGGGGCTCAAGTGGCAGAAGGCCGCAAATGAAGCCTGAGCTAAATTTTCCCACTTTTGGGCCGCCGTTTGAATTCGGTTTGGCGTAGCCGCACGAAATTTGGGGTGGTGCATCCCGGCTACCATCTCATCGACGCACGTCGAAATCGATGCCGTCTGACCTTTTCGAGCGCCCTTACGGGACGCTTGTCCAAGCAGAGATAGTCAGGTGTCTGGTTACACCTTTGTGGGCTTATAACTTGGCTTCTGAATATCGTAGAGAGGTCAGGCTGGTTTTAAAATACTCCAATGAATGGTCTGTATCTAGAACAGAATGAATGGAGTGGATAGGATGTACAGTTTTTAAATGGCACCCAGACCTATGTTGCACCAAGACAAGTTCACATTATTATGGGTCCAGTTCTCTGAAAAAAACTTCAATCAGGCTGAAACATCACAGGAAGGTACAATCTATTGAGATGTAAATGAATCATGTGTTTCATGATGATAGCACATTGCTTAGGGGGTCAAATGTTGTCACAAAGGTCATTGGATCACTTCTTCTTTAAAGGTGTGGTTCGTAACACACCTTTGTGGGCTTATAACTTGGCTTCTGAATATCCTAGAGAGGTCATGTTGGTTTTAAAATGCTCTAATAAACAGCCCCTACTACCACAAAAAGGAATGGAGTCATAAGCACTTATGGTCTTTAAATGGCACCCAGAATTATGTTGCACAAAGCACAATTTCACATATTTCTGGGTCCATTTGTGCGAAAACAAGGTCCAATAAGGCTGAAACATCACATGAACGTATAGTCTATGGAGTTGTAAGTGATCTGAACGTTACCCTAACAGGGTCAAATGAAGTCACAAAGGTCACCAGACCCGAAATGGAGACACAATTTTGGTGCTTCTTCAAAAGTAACCCAAAATGGAGGCCTCCAATTTGGGTCTTCTTCTAAAGTAACCCAAACTGAATTTTTCAATTAAGGAAGCATTCAATTTGGGTTACTTTCAACTACATGCAAAAGAAGCCCGAAATGTAGGCCTCCATTTTGGTGCTTCTTCAAAAGTAACCCAAAATGGAGGCCTCCAATTTGGGTCTTCTTCTAAAGTAACCCAAAATGGAGGAAATGGAGGCCTCCATTTTGGGGCTTCTTCAAAAGTAACCCAAAATGGAGGCCTCCAATTTGGGTCTTCTTCTAAAGTAACCCAAAATGGAGGAAATGGAGGCCTCCATTTTGGGGCTTCTTCAAAAGTAACCCAAAATGGAGGCCTCCAATTTGGGTCTTCTTCTAAAGTAACCCAAAATGGAGGAAATGGAGGCCTCCATTTTGGGGCTTCTTCAAAAGTAACCCAAAATGGAGGCCTCCAATTTTGGTCTTCTTCTAAAGTAGCCCAAAATGGAGGAAATGGAGGCCTCCATTTTGGGGCTTCTTCAAAAGTAACCCAAAATGGAGGCCTCCAATTTGGGTTTTCTTCTAAAGTAACCCGAAATGGAGGAAATGGAGGCCTCCATTTTGGGGCTTCTTCAAAAGTAACCCAAAATGGAGGCCTCCAATTTGGGTCTTCTTCTAAAGTAACCCAAACTGAATTCTTCAATTAATAAAGCATTCATTTTGGGCTACTTTTGAATGTTGTAAAAGTAGCCCAAAAGGAATTCATTTTGGGCTACTTTTACAACATTCAAAAATAGCCTAAAATGAGCCATTCATTTTGGTCTACTTTTCCATACATGCAAAAGTAGCCCAAACGTAATTCTTCAATTAATGAAGCATTCAATTTGGGTTACTTTCAACTACATGCAAAAGAAGCCCGAAATGGAGTCTCCAATTTGGGCTTCTTGTCTTAATAGAAAATGAAGTAGCACAACATAGGAACAACATAGAAGAGCCACCTCCACGGGACAGCACTCAGCAGTTCATCTGCATCAAAAGGACAAAGGTCACTCCAGGATGACAATATTCACAGTTTGGACAGAGAGGACAGATGGTTTGAAAGAGGAGTGAAAGAAGCCATTTACATCCACTGTAAGCAACCATCTTTGAAAAGAGGCGGTGGTTTACGACACCAACTGTCTGCCATCTATAATCCAGTTTTGAGATGCCTTCCCAGATGACTTAACGCCCACTCACATCTTGGCCCATCTGACCTCAGGAAATCACATGATAGGGTGGGGCCAGGTTTCACAATGAGCTCACCCGTAACTATGGCTGAATAGGTTCCACACCTGGGCTCATGTGATTATGCAGAAGATCATAGGGGGTCCTTTGTTCTGCGACCCAGGGGCCTCCTGTTGGCAGGGCACACCTGAAACTCCTCCTCCGGAAGGCATTCTTACCAAGTGCCTGAACCTCCTCAGTGGAGCAGCTCCACTGCCAGTTCCTCCTAGATGTCTGAACTCCTCAAAAAACCTCTTTAAATATTCTCCTGCTTTGGTTAACCACTCCTGTTTGGAGGATTGGATTTGTGTGTGTGTGTGTGTGTGTGTGTGTGTGTGTGTGTGTGTGTGTGTGTGTGTGTGTGTGTGTGTGTGTGTGTGTGTGTGTGTGTGTGTGTTTGTGTGGGTGTGTGTGTGTGTGTGTCCCTCTTGGGGGGGAAACCGGAGTCTCCATTTTGGGGCTTCTTCTAAAGTAACCCAAAATGGAGGCCTACATTTTGGGGTTTCTTCTAAAGTAACCCGAAATGTAGGCTCATTTTTGGTGCTTCTTCTAAAGTAACCCAAAATGTAGGCTCATTTTTGGTGCTTCTTCTAAAGTAACCCAAAATGGAGGCCGCAATTTTGGGGTTTCTTCTAAAGTAACCCAAAATGGAGTCTCCATTTTGGGTCTTCTTCTAAAGTAACCAGAACTGAATTTTTCAATTAAGGAAGCCTTCAATTTGGGTTACTTTCAACTACATGCAAAAGAAGCCCGAAATGGAGGCCTCCATTTTGGGACTTTTTCCAAAGTAACCCAAAATGGAGACTCCATTTTGGGGCTTCTTGTAAAGTAACCCGAAATGGAGGCCTCCATTTTGGGACTTTTTCCAAAGTAACCCAAAATGGAGACTCCATTTTGGGGTTTCTTGTAAAGTAACCCAAGATGGAGTCCTCCATTTTGGGTCTTCTTCTAAAGTAACCCGAACTGAATTTTTCAATTAAGGAAGCCTTCAATTTGGGTTACTTTCAACTACATGCAAAAGAATCCCGAAATGGAGGCCTCCATTTTGGGACTTTTTCCAAAGTAACCCAAAATGGAGACTCCATTTTGGGGCTTCTTGTAAAGTAACCCGAAATGGAGGCCTCCATTTTGGGACTTTTTCCAAAGTAACCCAAAATGGAGACTCCATTTTGGGGCTTCTTGTAAAGTAACCCCAAAATGGAGGCCTCCATTTTGGGTCTTCTTCTAAAGTAACCCGAACTGAATTTTTCAATTAAGGACGCCTTCAATCTGGGTTACTTTCAACTTCATGCAAAAGAAGCCCGAAATGGAGGCCTCAATTTTGGGACTTTTTCCAAAGTAACCCAAAATGGAGACTCCATTTTGGGGCTTCTTGTAAAGTAACCCGAAATGGAGGCCTCCATTTTGGGACTTTTTCCAAAGTAACCCAAAATGGAGACTCCATTTTGGGGCTTCTTGTAAAGTAACCCAAAATGGAGGCCTCCATTTTGGGTCTTCTTCTAAAGTAACCCGAACTGAATTTTTCAATTAAGGACGCCTTCAATCTGGGTTACTTTCAACTACATGCAAAAGAAGCCCGAAATGGAGGCCTCCATTTTGGGACATTTTGGGACTTTTTCCAAATGAACAAATGAACCCAGAATGATGTGAAATTGTGCTTCATGCAACATAATTCTGGGTGCCATTTACAAACCATAAGTGCTAATGACTCCATTCCTTTTTGTGGTTGTAGGGGCTGTTGATTGGAGTAAACTAAAACAAACCTGATCTCTCTAGGATATTGGGAAGCCAAGTTATAAGCCCACAAATGTGTAACTGGACTATTTCTTTTAAGTGACACCAGGCCCGGTGACCTTTGGGACATGGTTTGACCCCCTATAGGAATGTGCGATCATCATGAAACGTTCAGATCACTTACAACTCAATAGATTCTACCTTCTTGTAACGTTTCAGCCTGATTGAACCTTGTTTTCACACAAATGGACCCAGAATGATGTGAAATTGTGCTTCGTGCAACATAATTTTGGGTGCCATTTACAAACCATAAGTGCTAATGACTCCATTCCTTTTTGTGGTTGTAGGGGCTGTTGATTGGAGTACACTAAAACAAACCTGATCTCTCTAGGACATTCAGAAGCCAAGTTATAAGCCCACAAATGTGTAACTGGACTACTTCTTTAAAGTGACACCAGGCCCGGTGACCTTTGGGACATGGTTTTACCCCCTATAGGAATGTGCGATCATCATGAAACGTTCAGATCACTTACAACTGAGTAGATTCTACCTTCTTGTAACGTTTCAGCCTGATTGGACCTTTTTTTCACACAAATGAACCCAGAATGATGTGAAATTGTGCTTCGTGCAACATAATTCTGGGTGCCATTTAAAAACCATAAGCGCTAATGACTCCATTCCTTTTCGTGGTAATGGGGGCTGTTAATTGGAGTACTCTAAAACAAACCTGACCTCTCTAGGATATTCAGAAGCCAAGTTATAAGCCCACAAATGTGTAACTGGACTACTTCTTTAAAGTGACACCAGGCCCCGGTGACCTTTGGGACATGATTTTACCCCCTATAGTAATGTGCGATCATCATGAAACGTTCAGGTCACTTACAACTCAGTAGATTCTACCTTCTTGTAACGTTTCAGCCTGATTGGACCTTGTTTTCACACAAATGGACCCAGAATGATGTGAAATTGTGCTTTGTGAAACATAATTCTGGGTGCCATTTACAAACCATAAGTGCTAATGACTCCATTCCTTTTTGTGGTTGTAGGGACTGTTGATTGGAGTACACTAAAACAAACCTGACCTCTCTAGGACATTCAGAAGCCAAGTTATAAGCTCACAAAGGTGTAACTGGACTACTTCTTTAAAGTGACACCAGGCCCGGTGACCTTTGGGACCTGGTTTGACCCCCTATAGGAATGTGCGATCATCATGAAACGTTCAGATCACTTACAACTAAGTAGATTCTACCTTCTTGTAACGTTTCAGCATGATTGGACCTTGTTTTCACACAAATGGACCCAGAATGATGTGAAATTGTGCTTCGTGCAACATAATTCTGGGTGCCATTTACAAACCATAAGTGCTAATGACTCCATTCCTTTTTGTGGTTGTAGGGGCTGTTGATTGGAGTACACTAAAACAAACCTGATCTCTCTAGGAAATTCAGAAGCCAAGTTATAAGCCCACAAATTTGTAACTGGACTACTTCTTTAAATTGACACCAGATCCGGTGACCTTTGGGACATGGTTTGACCCCCTTAGGAAAGTGCTATCATCATGAAACGTTCAGATCACTTACAACTCAATAGATTGTACCTTCCTGTAACGTTTCAGCCTGATTGGACCTTGTTTTCACACAAATGGACCCAGAATGATGTGAATTTGTGCTTCGTGCAACATAATTCTGGGTGCCATTTACAAACCATAAGTGCTAATGACTCCATTCCTTTTTGTGGTTGTAGGGGCTGTTGATTGGTGTACACTAAAACAAACCTGACCTCTCTAGGACATTCAGAAGCCAAGTTATAAGCCCACAAAGGTGTAACTGGACTACTTCTCTAAAGTGACACCAGGCCCGGTGACCTTTGGGACATGGTTTTACCCCCTATAGGAATGTGCGATCATCTTGAAACGTTCAGATCACTTACAACTCAATAGATTCTACCTTCTTGTAACGTTTCAGCCTGATTGGACCTTGTTTTCACACAAATGGACCCAGAATGATGTGAAATTGTGCTTCGTGCAACATAATTCTGGGTGCCATTTAAAAACCATTAGTGCTAATGACTCCAGTCCTTTTGGGGGTAATGGGGGCTGTTAATTGGAGTACTCTAAAACAAACCTGACCTCTCTAGGATATTCAGAAGCCAAGTTATAAGCCCACAAATGTGTAACTGGACTACTTCTTTAAAGTGACACCAGGCGCGGTGACCTTTGGGACCTGGTTTGACCCCCTATAGGAATGTGCGATCATCATGAAATGTTCAGATCACTTACAACTCAATAGATTCTACCTTCTTGTAACGTTTCAGCCTGATTGGACCTTGTTTTCACACAAATGGACCCAGAATGATGTGAAATTGTGCTTTGTGCAACATAATTCTGGGTGCCATTTACAAGCCATAAGTGCTAATGACTCCATTCCTTTTTGTGGTAATGGGGGCTCTTAATTGGAGTACTCTAAAACAAACCTGACCTCTCTAGGATATTCAGAAGCCAAGTTATAAGCCCACAAATGTGTAACTGGACTACTTCTTTAAAGTGACACCAGGCCCGGTGACCTTTGGGACATGATTTTACCCCCTATAGTAATGTGCGATCATCATGAAACGTTCAGATCACTTACAACTCAGTAGATTCTACCTTCTTGTAACGTTTCAGCCTGATTGGACCTTGTTTTCACACAAATGGAACCAGAATGATGTGAAATTGTGCTTCGTGCAACATAATTCTGGGTGCCATTTACAAACCATAAGTGCTAATGACTCCATTCCTTTTTGTGGTTGTAGGGACTGTTGATTGGAGTACACTAAAACAAACCTGAACTCTCTAGGACATTCAGAAGCCAAGTTATAAGCCCACAAAGGTGTAACTGGACTACTTCTTTAAAGTGACACCAGGCCCGGTGACCTTTGGGACCTGGTTTGACCCCCTGTAGGAATGTGCGATCATCATGAAACGTTCAGATCACTTACAACTCAATAGATTCTACCTTCTTGTAACGTTTCAGCCTGATTGGACCTTGTTTTCACACAAATGGACCCAGAATGATGTGAAATTGTGCTTCGTGCAACATAATTCTGGGTGCCATTTACAAACCATAAGTGCTAATGACTCCATTCCTTTTTGTGTTTGTAGGGTCTGTTGATTGGAGTACACTAAAACAAACCTGATCTCTCTAGGACATTCAGAAGCCAAGTTATAAGCCCACAAATGTGTAACTGGACTACTTCTTTAAAGTGACACCAGGCCCGGTGACCTTTGGGATTTGGTTTTACCCCCTATAGGAATGTGCGATCATCATGAAACGTTCAGATCACTTACAACTCAATAGATTCTACCTTCTTGTAACGTTTCAGCCTGATTGGACCTTGTTTTCACACAAATGGACCCAGAATGATGTGAAATTGTGCTTCGTGCAACATAATTCTGGGTGCCATTTACAAACCATAAGTGCTAATGACTCCATTCCTTTTTGTGGTTGTAGGGGCTGTTGACTGGAGTACACTAAAACAAACCTGATCTCTCTATGACATTCAGAATCCAAGTTATAAGCCCACAAATGTGTAACTGGACTACTTTAAATTGACACAAGATCCGGTGACGTTTGGGACATGGTTTGACCTCCTTAGGAAAGTGCTGTCATCATGAAACGTTCAGATCACTTACAACTCAATAGATTCTACCTTCCTGTAACGTTTCAGCCTGATTGGACCTTGTTTTCACACAAATGAACCCAGAATGATGTGAAATTGTGCTTCATGCAACATAATTCTGGGTGCCATTTACAAACCATAAGTGCTAATGACTCCATTCCTTTTTGTGGTTGTAGGGGCTGTTGATTGGACTACACTAAAACAAACCTGATCTCTCTAGGATATTGAGAAGCCAAGTTATAAGCCCACAAATGTGTAACTGGACTACTTCTTTAAAGTGACACCAGGCATGGTGACCTTTGGGACATGGTTTGACCCCCTATAGGAATGTGCGATCATCATGAAACGTTCAGATCACTTACAACTCAATAGATTCTACCTTCTTGTAACGAATTCAGCCTGATTGGACCTTGTTTTCACACAAATGAACCCAGAATGATGTGAAATTGTGCTTCGTGCAACATAATTCTGGGTGCCATTTACAAACCATAAGTGCTAATGACTCCATTCCTTTTTGTGGTTGTAGGGGCTGTTGATTGGAGTACACTAAAACAAACCTGATCTCTCTAGGACATTCAGAAGCCAAGTTATAAGCCCACAAATGTGTAACTGGACTACTTCTTTAAAGTGACACCAGGCCCAGTGACCTTTGGGACATGGTTTTACCCCCTATAGGAATGTGCGATCATCATGAAACGTTCAGATCACTTACAACTCAGTAGATTCTACCTTCTTGTAACGTTTCAGCCTGATTGGACCTTGTTTTCACACAAAAGAACCCAGAATGATGTGAAATTGTGCTTCGTGCAACATAATTCTGGGTGCCATTTAAAAACCATAAGCGCTAATGACTCCATTCCTTTTTGTGGTTGTAGGGGCTGTTGATTGGAGTACTCTAAAACAAACCTGGCCTCTCTAGGATATTCAGAAGCCAAGTTATAAGCCCACAAATGTGTAACTGGACTACTTCTTTAAAGTGACACCAGGCCCGGTGACCTTTGGGACATGATTTTACCCCCTATAGAAATGTGCGATCATCATGAAACTTTCAGATCACTTACAACTAAGTAGATTCTACCTTCTTGTAACGTTTCAGCATGATTGGACCTTGTTTTCACACAAATGGACCCAGAATGATGTGAAATTGTGCTTCGTGCAACATAATTCTGGGTGCCATTTACAAACCATAAGTGCTAATGACTCCATTCCTTTTTGTGGTTGTAGGGGCTGTTGATTGGAGTACACTAAAACAAACCTGATCTCTCTAGGAATTTCAGAAGCCAAGTTATAAGCCCACAAATTTGTAACTGGACTACTTCTTTAAATTGACACCAGATCCGGTGACATTTGGGACATGGTTTGACCCCCTTAGGAAAGTGCTATCATCATGAAACGTTCAGATCACTTACAACTCAATAGATTGTACCTTCCTGTAACGTTTCAGCCTGATTGGACCTTGTTTTCACACAAATGGACCCAGAATGATGTGAATTTGTGCTTCGTGCAACATAATTCTGGGTGCCATTTACAAACCATAAGTGCTAATGACTCCATTCCTGTTTGTGGTTGTAGGGGCTGTTGATTGGTGTACACTAAAACAAACCTGACCTCTCTAGGACATTCAGAAGCCAAGTTATAAGCCCACAAAGGTGTAACTGGACTACTTCTCTAAAGTGACACCAGGCCCGGTGACCTTTGGGACATGGTTTTACCCCCTATAGGAATGTGCGATCATCTTGAAACGTTCAGATCACTTACAACTCAATAGATTCTACCTTCTTGTAACGTTTCAGCCTGATTGGACCTTGTTTTCACACAAATGGACCCAGAATGATGTGAAATTGTGCTTCGTGCAACATAATTCTGGGTGCCATTTAAAAACCATAAGTGCTAATGACTCCAGTCCTTTTGGGGGTAATGGGGGCTGTTAATTGGAGTACTCTAAAACAAACCTGACCTCTCTAGGATATTCAGAAGCCAAGTTATAAGCCCACAAAGGTGTAACTGGACTACTTCTTTAAAGTGACACCAGGCGCGGTGACATTTGGGACCTGGTTTGACCCCCTATAGGAATGTGCGATCATCATGAAATGTTTAGATCACTTACAACTCAATAGATTCTACCTTCTTGTAACGTTTCAGCCTGATTGGACCTTGTTTTCACACAAATGGACCCAGAATGATGTGAAATTGTGCTTCGTGCAACATAATTCTGGGTGCCATTTACAAGCCATAAGTGCTAATGACTCCATTCCTTTTTGTGGTAATGGGGGCTCTTAATTGGAGTACTCTAAAACAAACCTGATCTCTCTAGGACATTCAGAAGCCAAGTTATAAGCCCACAAAGGTGTAACTGGACTACTTCTTTAAAGTGACACCAGGCCCGGTGACCTTTGGGACCTGGTTTGACCCCCTGTAGGAATGTGCGATCATCATGAAACGTTCAGATCACTTACAACTCAATAGATTCTACCTTCGTGTAACGTTTCAGCCTGATTGGACCTTGTTTTCACACAAATGGACCCAGAATGATGTGAAATTGTGCTTCGTGCAACATAATTCTGGGTGCCATTTACAAACCATAAGTGCTAATGACTCCATTCCTTTTTGTGTTTGTAGGGTCTGTTGATTGGAGTACACTAAAACAAACCTGATCTCTCTAGGACATTCAGAAGCCAAGTTATAAGCCCACAAATGTGTAACTGGACTACTTCTTTAAAGTGACACCAGGCCCGGTGACCTTTGGGATTTGGTTTTACCCCCTATAGGAATGTGCGATCATCATGAAACGTTCAGATCACTTACAACTCAATAGATTCTACCTTCTTGTAACGTTTCAGCCTGATTGGACCTTGTTTTCACACAAATGGACCCAGAATGATGTGAAATTGTGCTTCGTGCAACATAATTCTGGGTGCCATTTACAAACCATAAGTGCTAATGACTCCATTCCTTTTTGTGGTTGTAGGGGCTGTTGACTGGAGTACACTAAAACAAACCTGATCTCTCTATGACATTCAGAATCCAAGTTATAAGCCCACAAATGTGTAACTGGACTACTTCTTTAAATTGACACCAGATCCGGTGACGTTTGGGACATGGTTTGACCCCCTTAGGAAAGTGCTGTCATCATGAAACGTTCACATCACTTACAACTCAATAGATTCTACCTTCCTGTAACGTTTCAGCCTGATTGGACCTTGTTTTCACACAAATGAACCCAGAATGATGTGAAATTGTGCTTCATGCAACATAATTCTGGGTGCCATTTACAAACCATAAGTGCTAATGACTCCATTCCTTTTTGTGGTTGTAGGGGCTGTTGATTGGACTACACTAAAACAAACCTGATCTCTCTAGGATATTGAGAAGCCAAGTTATAAGCCCACAAATGTGTAACTGGACTACTTCTTTAAAGTGACACCAGGCCCGGTGACCTTTGGGACATGGTTTGACCCCCTATAGGAATGTGCGATCATCATGAAACGTTCAGATCACTTACAACTCAATAGATTCTACCTTCTTGTAACGAATTCAGCCTGATTGGACCTTGTTTTCACACAAATGAACCCAGAATGATGTGAAATTGTGCTTCGTGCAACATAATTCTGGGTGCCATTTACAAACCATAAGTGCTAATGACTCCATTCCTTTTTGTGGTTGTAGGGGCTGTTGATTGGAGTACACTAAAACAAACCTGATCTCTCTAGGACATTCAGAAGCCAAGTTATAAGCCCACAAATGTGTAACTGGACTACTTCTTTAAAGTGACACCAGGCCCAGTGACCTTTGGGACATGGTTTGACCCCCTATAGGAATGTGCGATCATCATGAAACGTTCAGATCACTTACAACTCAATAGATTCTACCTTCTTGTAACGAATTCAGCCTGATTGGACCTTGTTTTCACACAAATGAACCCAGAATGATGTGAAATTGTGCTTCGTGCAACATAATTCTGGGTGCCATTTACAAACCATAAGTGCTAATGACTCCATTCCTTTTTGTGGTTGTAGGGGCTGTTTATTGGAGTACACTAAAACAAACCTGATCTCTCTAGGACATTCAGAAGCCAAGTTATAAGCCCACAAATGTGTAACTGGACTACTTCTTTAAAGTGACACCAGGCCCAGTGACCTTTGGGACATGGTTTTACCCCCTATAGGAATGTGCGATCATCATGAAACGTTCAGATCACTTACAACTCAGTAGATTCTACCTTCTTGTAACGTTTCAGCCTGATTGGACCTTGTTTTCACACAAATGAACCCAGAATGATGTGAAATTGTGCTTCGTGCAACATAATTCTGGGTGCCATTTACAAACCATAAGTGCTAATGACTCCATTCATTTTTGTGGTTGTAGGGGCTGTTGATTGGAGTACTCTAAAACAAACCTGGCCTCTCTAGGATATTCAGAAGCCAAGTTATAAGCCCACAAATGTGTAACTGGACTACTTCTTTAAAGTGACACCAGGCCCGGTGACCTTTGGGACATGATTTTACCCCCTATAGTAATGTGCGATCATCATGAAACGTTCAGATCACTTACAACTAAGTAGATTCTACCTTCTTGTAACGTTTCAGCATGATTGGACCTTGTTTTCACACAAATGGACCCAGAATGATGTGAAATTGTGCTTCGTGCAACATAATTCTGGGTGCCATTTACAAACCATAAGTGCTAATGACTCCATTCCTTTTTGTGGTTGTAGGGACTGTTGATTGGAGTACACTAAAACAAACCTGACCTCTCTAGGACATTCAGAAGCCAAGTTATAAGCCCACAAAGGTGTAACTGGACTACTTCTTTAAAGTGACACCAGGCCCGGTGACCTTTGGGACCTGGTTTGACCCCCTATAGGAATGTGCGATCATCATGAAACGTTCGGATCACTTACAACTCAGTAGATTCTACCTTCTTGTAACGTTTCAGCCTGATTGGACCTTGTTTTCACACAAATGGACCCAGAATGATGTGAAATTGTGCTTCGTGCAACATAATTCTGGGTGCCATTTACAAACCATAAGTGCTAATGACTCCATTCCTTTTTGTGGTTGTAGGGGCTGTTGATTGGTGTACACTAAAACAAACCTGACCTCTCTAGGACATTCAGAAGCCAAGTTATAAGCCCACAAAGGTGTAACTGGACTACTTCTCTAAAGTGACACCAGGCCCGGTGACCTTTGGGACATGGTTTTACCCCCTATAGGAATGTGCGATCATCTTGAAACGTTCAGATCACTTACAACTCAATAGATTCTACCTTCTTGTAACGTTTCAGCCTGATTGGACCTTGTTTTCACACAAATGGACCCAGAATGATGTGAAATTGTGCTTCGTGCAACATAATTCTGGGTGCCATTTAAAAACCATAAGTGCTAATGACTCCAGTCCTTTTGGGGGTAATGGGGGCTGTTAATTGGAGTACTCTAAAACAAACCTGACCTCTCTAGGATATTCAGAAGCCAAGTTATAAGCCCACAAAGGTGTAACTGGACTACTTCTTTAAAGTGACACCAGGCGCGGTGACCTTTGGGACCTGGTTTGACCCCCTATAGGAATGTGCGATCATCATGAAATGTTTAGATCACTTACAACTCAATAGATTCTACCTTCTTGTAACGTTTCAGCCTGATTGGACCTTGTTTTCATACAAATGGACCCAGAATGATGTGAAATTGTGCTTCGTGCAACATAATTCTGGGTGCCATTTACAAGCCATAAGTGCTAATGACTCCATTCCTTTTTGTGGTAATGGGGGCTCTTAATTGGAGTACTCTAAAACAAACCTGATCTCTCTAGGACATTCAGAAGCCAAGTTATAAGCCCACAAAGGTGTAACTGGACTACTTCTTTAAAGTGACACCAGGCCCGGTGACCTTTGGGACCTGGTTTGACCCCCTGTAGGAATGTGCGATCATCATGAAACGTTCAGATCACTTACAACTCAATAGATTCTACCTTCGTGTAACGTTTCAGCCTGATTGGACCTTGTTTTCACACAAATGGACCCAGAATGATGTGAAATTGTGCTTCGTGCAACATAATTCTGGGTGCCATTTACAAACCATAAGTGCTAATGACTCCATTCCTTTTTGTGTTTGTAGGGTCTGTTGATTGGAGTACACTAAAACAAACCTGATCTCTCTAGGACATTCAGAAGCCAAGTTATAAGCCCACAAATGTGTAACTGGACTACTTCTTTAAAGTGACACCAGGCCCGGTGACCTTTGGGATTTGGTTTTACCCCCTATAGGAATGTGCGATCATCATGAAACGTTCAGATCACTTACAACTCAATAGATTCTACCTTCTTGTAACGTTTCAGCCTGATTGGACCTTGTTTTCACACAAATGGACCCAGAATGATGTGAAATTGTGCTTCGTGCAACATAATTCTGGGTGCCATTTACAAACCATAAGTGCTAATGACTCCATTCCTTTTTGTGGTTGTAGGGGCTGTTGACTGGAGTACACTAAAACAAACCTGATCTCTCTATGACATTCAGAATCCAAGTTATAAGCCCACAAATGTGTAACTGGACTACTTCTTTAAATTGACACCAGATCCGGTGACGTTTGGGACATGGTTTGACCCCCTTAGGAAAGTGCTGTCATCATGAAACGTTCACATCACTTACAACTCAATAGATTCTACCTTCCTGTAACGTTTCAGCCTGATTGGACCTTGTTTTCACACAAATGAACCCAGAATGATGTGAAATTGTGCTTCATGCAACATAATTCTGGGTGCCATTTACAAACCATAAGTGCTAATGACTCCATTCCTTTTTGTGGTTGTAGGGGCTGTTGATTGGACTACACTAAAACAAACCTGATCTCTCTAGGATATTGAGAAGCCAAGTTATAAGCCCACAAATGTGTAACTGGACTACTTCTTTAAAGTGACACCAGGCCCGGTGACCTTTGGGACATGGTTTGACCCCCTATAGGAATGTGCGATCATCATGAAACGTTCAGATCACTTACAACTCAATAGATTCTACCTTCTTGTAACGAATTCAGCCTGATTGGACCTTGTTTTCACACAAATGAACCCAGAATGATGTGAAATTGTGCTTCGTGCAACATAATTCTGGGTGCCATTTACAAACCATAAGTGCTAATGACTCCATTCCTTTTTGTGGTTGTAGGGGCTGTTGATTGGAGTACATTAAAACAAACCTGATCTCTCTAGGACATTCAGAAGCCAAGTTATAAGCCCACAAATGTGTAACTGGACTACTTCTTTAAAGTGACACCAGGCCCAGTGACCTTTGGGACATGGTTTGACCCCCTATAGGAATGTGCGATCATCATGAAACGTTCAGATCACTTACAACTCAATAGATTCTACCTTCTTGTAACGAATTCAGCCTGATTGGACCTTGTTTTCACACAAATGAACCCAGAATGATGTGAAATTGTGCTTCGTGCAACATAATTCTGGGTGCCATTTACAAACCATAAGTGCTAATGACTCCATTCCTTTTTGTGGTTGTAGGGGCTGTTTATTGGAGTACACTAAAACAAACCTGATCTCTCTAGGACATTCAGAAGCCAAGTTATAAGCCCACAAATGTGTAACTGGACTACTTCTTTAAAGTGACACCAGGCCCAGTGACCTTTGGGACATGGTTTTACCCCCTATAGGAATGTGCGATCATCATGAAACGTTCAGATCACTTACAACTCAGTAGATTCTACCTTCTTGTAACGTTTCAGCCTGATTGGACCTTGTTTTCACACAAATGAACCCAGAATGATGTGAAATTGTGCTTCGTGCAACATAATTCTGGGTGCCATTTACAAACCATAAGTGCTAATGACTCCATTCATTTTTGTGGTTGTAGGGGCTGTTGATTGGAGTACTCTAAAACAAACCTGGCCTCTCTAGGATATTCAGAAGCCAAGTTATAAGCCCACAAATGTGTAACTGGACTACTTCTTTAAAGTGACACCAGGCCCGGTGACCTTTGGGACATGATTTTACCCCCTATAGTAATGTGCGATCATCATGAAACGTTCAGATCAATTACATCTAAGTAGATTCTACCTTCTTGTAACGTTTCAGCATGATTGGACCTTGTTTTCACACAAATGGACCCAGAATGATGTGAAATTGTGCTTCGTGCAACATAATTCTGGGTGCCATTTACAAACCATAAGTGCTAATGACTCCATTCCTTTTTGTGGTTGTAGGGACTGTTGATTGGAGTACACTAAAACAAACCTGACCTCTCTAGGACATTCAGAAGCCAAGTTATAAGCCCACAAAGGTGTAACTGGACTACTTCTTTAAAGTGACACCAGGCCCGGTGACCTTTGGGACCTGGTTTGACCCCCTATAGGAATGTGCGATCATCATGAAACGTTCGGATCACTTACAACTCAGTAGATTCTACCTTCTTGTAACGTTTCAGCCTGATTGGACCTTGTTTTCACACAAATGGACCCAGAATGATGTGAAATTGTGCTTCGTGCAACATAATTCTGGGTGCCATTTACAAACCATAAGTGCTAATGACTCCATTCCTTTTTGTGGTTGTAGGGGCTGTTGATTGGTGTACACTAAAACAAACCTGACCTCTCTAGGACATTCAGAAGCCAAGTTATAAGCCCACAAAGGTGTAACTGGACTACTTCTCTAAAGTGACACCAGGCCCGGTGACCTTTGGGACATGGTTTTACCCCCTATAGGAATGTGCGATCATCTTGAAACGTTCAGATCACTTACAACTCAATAGATTCTACCTTCTTGTAACGTTTCAGCCTGATTGGACCTTGTTTTCACACAAATGGACCCAGAATGATGTGAAATTGTGCTTCGTGCAACATAATTCTAGGTGCCATTTAAAAACCATAAGTGCTAATGACTCCAGTCCTTTTGGGGGTAATGGGGGCTGTTAATTGGAGTACTCTAAAACAAACCTGACCTCTCTAGGATATTCAGAAGCCAAGTTATAAGCCCACAAAGGTGTAACTGGACTACTTCTTTAAAGTGACACCAGGCGCGGTGACCTTTGGGACCTGGTTTGACCCCCTATAGGAATGTGCGATCATCATGAAATGTTTAGATCACTTACAACTCAATAGATTCTACCTTCTTGTAACGTTTCAGCCTGATTGGACCTTGTTTTCATACAAATGGACCCAGAATGATGTGAAATTGTGCTTCGTGCAACATAATTCTGGGTGCCATTTACAAGCCATAAGTGCTAATGACTCCATTCCTTTTTGTGGTAATGGGGGCTCTTAATTGGAGTACTCTAAAACAAACCTGACCTCTCTAGGATATTCAGAAGCCAAGTTATAAGCCCACAAATGTGTAACTGGACTACTTCTTTAAAGTGACACCAGGCCCGGTGACCTTTGGGACATGATTTTACCCCCTATAGTAATGTGCGATCATCATGAAACGTTCAGATCACTTACAACTCAGTAGATTCTACCTTCTTGTAACGTTTCAGCCTGATTGGACCTTGTTTTCACACAAATGGAACGAGAATGATGTGAAATTGTGCTTCGTGCAACATAATTCTGGGTGCCATTTACAAACCATAAGTGCTAATGACTCCATTCCTTTTTGTGGTTGTAGGGACTGTTGATTGGAGTACACTAAAACAAACCTGAACTCTCTAGGACATTCAGAAGCCAAGTTATAAGCCCACAAAGGTGTAACTGGACTACTTCTTTAAAGTGACACCAGGCCCGGTGACCTTTGGGACCTGGTTTGACCCCCTGTAGGAATGTGCGATCATCATGAAACGTTCAGATCACTTACAACTCAATAGATTCTACCTTCTTGTAACGTTTCAGCCT
The DNA here is from genome assembly GCF_043380555.1 of Nothobranchius furzeri. Lineage (NCBI taxonomy): Eukaryota > Metazoa > Chordata > Actinopteri > Cyprinodontiformes > Nothobranchiidae > Nothobranchius > Nothobranchius furzeri. The sequence continues at coordinate 15,325,284 of NC_091756.1, forward strand.
GATTGGACCTTGTTTTCACACAAATGGACCCAGAATGATGTGAAATTGTGCTTCGTGCAACATAATTCTGGGTGCCATTTACAAACCATAAGTGCTAATGACTCCATTCCTTTTTGTGTTTGTAGGGTCTGTTGATTGGAGTACACTAAAACAAACCTGATCTCTCTAGGACATTCAGAAGCCAAGTTATAAGCCCACAAATGTGTAACTGGACTACTTCTTTAAAGTGACACCAGGCCCGGTGACCTTTGGGATTTGGTTTTACCCCCTATAGGAATGTGCGATCATCATGAAACGTTCAGATCACTTACAACTCAATAGATTCTACCTTCTTGTAACGTTTCAGCCTGATTGGACCTTGTTTTCACACAAATGGACCCAGAATGATGTGAAACTGTGCTTCGTGCAACATAATTCTGGGTGCCATTTACAAACCATAAGTGCTAATGACTCCATTCCTTTTTGTGGTTGTAGGGGCTGTTGACTGGAGTACTCTAAAACAAACCTGATCTCTCTATGACATTCAGAATCCAAGTTATAAGCCCACAAATGTGTAACTGGACTACTTCTTTAAATTGACACCAGATCCGGTGACGTTTGGGACATGGTTTGACCCCCTTAGGAAAGTGCTGTCATCATGAAACGTTCAGATCACTTACAACTCAATAGATTCTACCTTCCTGTAACGTTTCAGCCTGATTGGACCTTGTTTTCACACAAATGAACCCAGAATGATGTGAAATTGTGCTTCATGCAACATAATTCTGGGTGCCATTTACAAACCATAAGTGCTAATGACTCCATTCCTTTTTGTGGTTGTAGGGGCTGTTGATTGGACTACACTAAAACAAACCTGATCTATCTAGGATATTGAGAAGCCAAGTTATAAGCCCACAAATGTGTAACTGGACTACTTCTTTAAAGTGACACCAGGCCCGGTGACCTTTGGGACATGGTTTGACCCCCTATAGGAATGTGCGATCATCATGAAACGTTCAGATCACTTACAACTCAATAGATTCTACCTTCTTGTAACGAATTCAGCCTGATTGGACCTTGTTTTCACACAAATGAACCCAGAATGATGTGAAATTGTGCTTCGTGCAACATAATTCTGGGTGCCATTTACAAACCATAAGTGCTAATGACTCCATTCCTTTTTGTGGTTGTAGGGGCTGTTGATTGGAGTACACTAAAACAAACCTGATCTCTCTAGGACATTCAGAAGCCAAGTTATAAGCCCACAAATGTGTAACTGGACTACTTCTTTAAAGTGACACCAGGCCCAGTGACCTTTGGGACATGGTTTTACCCCCTATAGGAATGTGCGATCATCATGAAACGTTCAGATCACTTACAACTCAGTAGATTCTACCTTCTTGTAACGTTTCAGCCTGATTGGACCTTGTTTTCACACAAATGAACCCAGAATGATGTGAAATTGTGCTTCGTGCAACATAATTCTGGGTGCCATTTAAAAACCATAAGCGCTAATGACTCCATTCCTTTTTGTGGTAATGGGGGCTGTTAATTGGAGTACTCTAAAACAAACCTTACCTCTCTAGGATATTCAGAAGACAAGTTATAAGCCCACAAATGTGTAACTGGACTACTTCTTTAAAGTGACACCAGGCCCGGTGACCTTTGGGACATGATTTTACCCCCTATAGGAATGTGCGATCATCATGAAACGTTCAGATCACTTACAACTCAATAGATTCTACCTTCTTGTAACGTTTCAGCCTGATTGGACCTTGTTTTCACACAAATGGACCCAGAATGATGTGAAATTGTGCTTCGTGCAACATAATTCTGGGTGCCATTTACAAACCATAAGTGCTAATGACTCCATTCATTTTTGTGGTTGTAGGGGCTGTTGATTGGAGTACTCTAAAACAAACCTGGCCTCTCTAGGATATTCAGAAGCCAAGTTATAAGCCCACAAATGTGTAACTGGACTACTTCTTTAAAGTGACACCAGGCCCGGTGACCTTTGGGACATGATTTTACCCCCTATAGTAATGTGCGATCATCATGAAACGTTCAGATCACTTACAACTAAGTAGATTCTACCTTCTTGTAACGTTTCAGCATGATTGGACCTTGTTTTCACACAAATGGACCCAGAATGATGTGAAATTGTGCTTCGTGCAACATAATTCTGGGTGCCATTTACAAACCATAAGTGCTAATGACTCCATTCCTTTTTGTGGTTGTAGGGACTGTTGATTGGAGTACACTAAAACAAACCTGACCTCTCTAGGACATTCAGAAGCCAAGTTATAAGCCCACAAAGGTGTAACTGGACTACTTCTTTAAAGTGACACCAGGCCCGGTGACCTTTGGGACCTGGTTTGACCCCCTATAGGAATGTGCGATCATCATGAAATGTTCGGATCACTTACAACTCAGTAGATTCTACCTTCTTGTAACGTTTCAGCCTGATTGGACCTTGTTTTCACACAAATGGACCCAGAATGATGTGAAATTGTGCTTCGTGCAACATAATTCTGGGTGCCATTTACAAACCATAAGTGCTAATGACTCCATTCCTTTTTGTGGTTGTAGGGGCTGTTGATTGGAGTACATTAAAACAAACCTGATCTCTCTAGGACATTCAGAAGCCAAGTTATAAGCCCACAAATGTGTAACTGGACTACTTCTTTAAATTGACACCAGATCCGGTGACCTTTGGGACATGGTTTGACCCCCTTAGGAAAGTGCTATCATCATGAAACGTTCAGATCACTTACAACTCAATAGATTCTACCTTCCTGTAACGTTTCAGCCTGATTGGACCTTGTTTTCATACAAATGAACCCAGAATGATGTGAAATTGTGCTTCGTGCAACATAATTCTGGGTGCCATTTAAAAACCATAAGTGCTAATGACTCCATTCCTTTTTGGGGTAATGGGGGCTCTAATTGGAGTACTCTAAAACAAACCTGACCTCTCTAGGATATTCAGAAGCCAAGTTATAAGCCCACAAAGGTGTAACTGGACTACTTCTTTAAAGTGACACCAGGCCCGTTGACCTTTGGGACATTGTTTGACCCCCTATAGGAATGTGCGATCATCATGAAACGTTCAGATCACTTACAACTCAATAGATTCTACCTTCTTGTAATGTTTCAGCCTGATTGGACCTTGTTTTCACACAAATGGACCCAGAATGATGTGAAATTGTGCTTCGTGCAACATAATTCTGGGTGCCATTTACAAACCATAAGTGCTAATGACTCCATTCCTTTTTGTGGTTGTAGGGGCTGGTGGTTGGAGTACATTAAAACAAACCTGATCTCTCTAGGACATTCAGAAGCCAAGTTATAAGCCCACAAATGTGTAACTGGACTACTTCTTTAAATTGACACCAGATCCGGTGACCTTTGGGACATGGTTTGACCCCCCTTAGGAAATTGCGATCATCTTGAAACGTTCAGATCAATTACAACTCAATAGATTCTACCTTCTTGTAACGTTTCAGCCTGATTGGACCTTGTTTTCACACAAATGGACCCAGAATGATGTGAAATTGTGCTTCGTGCAACATAATTCTGGGTGGCATTTACAAACCATAAGTGCTATTGACTCCATTCCTTTTTGTGGTTGTAGGGGCTGTTGATTGGAGTACACTAAAACAATCCTGATCTCTCTAGGACATTCAGAAGCCAAGTTATAAGCCCACAAATGTGTAACTGGACTACTTCTTTAAATTTACACCAGATCTGGTGACCTTTGGGACATGGTTTGACCCCCTATAGGAATGTGCGATCATCATGAAACGTTCAGATCACTTACAACTCAATAGATTCTACCTTCTTGTAATGTTTCAGCCTGATTGGACCTTGTTTTCACACAAATGGACCCAGAATGATGTGAAATTGTGCTTCGTGCAACATAATTCTGGGTGCCATTTACAAACCATAAGTGCTAATGACTCCATTCCTTTTTGTGGTTGTAGGGGCTGGTGGTTGGAGTACATTAAAACAAACCTGATCTCTCTAGGACATTCAGAAGCCAAGTTATAAGCCCACAAATGTGTAACTGGACTACTTCTTTAAATTGACACCAGATCCGGTGACCTTTGGGACATGGTTTGACCCCCCTTAGGAAATTGCGATCATCTTGAAACGTTCAGATCAATTACAACTCAATAGATTCTACCTTCTTGTAACGTTTCAGCCTGATTGGACCTTGTTTTCACACAAATGGACCCAGAATGATGTGAAATTGTGCTTCGTGCAACATAATTCTAGGTGGCATTTACAAACCATAAGTGCTATTGACTCCATTCCTTTTTGTGGTTGTAGGGGCTGTTGATTGGAGTACACTAAAACAATCCTGATCTCTCTAGGACATTCAGAAGCCAAGTTATAAGCCCACAAATGTGTAACTGGACTACTTCTTTAAATTTACACCAGATCTGGTGACCTTTGGGACATGGTTTGACCCCCTATAGGAATGTGCGATCATCATGAAACGTTCAGATCACTTACAACTCAATAGATTCTACCTTCCTGTAACGTTTCAGCCTGATTGGACCTTGTTTTCACACAAATGGACCCAGAATGATGTGAAATTGTGCTTTGTGCAACATAATTCTGGGTGCCATTTAAAAACCATAAGTGCTAATGACTCCATTCCTTTTAGTGGTAATGGGGGCTGTTAATTGGAGTACTCTAAAACAAACCTGACCTCTCTAGGATATTCAGAAGCCAAGTTATAAGCCCACAAAGGTGTAACTGGACTACTTCTTTAAAGTGACACCAGGCCCGGTGACCTTTGGGACATGGTTTGACCCCCTATAGGAATGTGCGATCATCTTGAAACGTTCAGATCACTTACAACTCAATAGAATCTACCTTTTTGTAACGTTTCAGCCTGATTGGACCTTGTTTTCACACAAATGAACCCAGAATGATGTGAAATTGTGCTTCGTGCAAAATAATTCTGGGTGCCATTTACAAACCATAAGTGCTAATGACTCCATTCCTTTTTGTAATTCTTGGGGCTGTTGATTGGAGTATACTAAAACATACCTGATCTCTCTAGGACATTCAGAAGCCAAGTTATAAGCCCACAAATGTGTAACTGGACTACTTGTTTAAATTGACACCAGATCCGGTGACCTTTGGGACATGGTTTGACCCCCTTAGGAAAGGGCTATCATCATGAAACGTTCAGATCACGTACAACTCAATAGATTCTACCTTCCTGTAACGTTTCAGCCTGATTGGACCTTGTTTTCACACAAATGAACCCAGAATGATGTGAAATTGTGCTTCGTGCAACATAATTCAGGGTGCCCTTTAAAAACCATAAGTGCTAATGACTCCATTCCTTTTAGTGGTAATGGGGGCTGTTAATTGGAGTACTCTAAAACAAACCTGACCTCTCTAGGATATTCAGAAGCCAAGTTATAAGCCCACAAAGGTGTAACTGGACTACTTCTTTAAAGTGACACCAGGCCCGGTGACCTTTGGGACATGGTTTTACCCCCTATAGGAATGTGCGATCATCTTGAAATGTTCAGATCACTTACAACTCAATAGATTCTACCTTCTTGTAACGTTTCAGCCTGATTGGACCTTGTTTTCACACAAATGGACCCAGAATGATGTGAAATTGTGCTTCGTGCAACATAATTCTGGGTGCCATTTAAAAACCATAAGTGCCAATGACTCCATTCCTTTTTGAGGTTGTAGGGGCTGTTGATTGGAGTACACTAAAACAAACCTGATCTCTCTAGGACATTCAGAAGCCAAGTTATAAGCCCTCAAAGGTGTAATTGGACTACTTCTTTAAAGTGACACCAGGCCCGGTGACCTTTGGGACATGGTTTGACCCCCTATAGGAATGTGTGATCATCATGAAACGTTCAGATCACTTACTACTCAATAGATTCTACCTTCTTGTAACGTTTCAGCCTGATTGGACCTTGTTTTCACACAAATGGACCCAGAATGATGTGAAATTGTGCTTCGTGCAACATAATTCTGGGTGCCATTTACAAACTATAAGTGCTAATGACTCCATTCCTTTTTGTGGTTGTAGGGACTGTTGGTTGGAGTACATTAAAACAAACCTGATCTCTCTAGGACATTCAGAAGCCAAGTTATAAGCCCACAAATGTGTAACTGGACTACTTTTTTAAATTGACACCAGATCCGGTGACCTTTGGGACATGGTTTGACCCCCTTAGGAAAGGGCTATCATCATGAAACGTTCAGATCACTTACAACTCAATAGATTCTACCTTCCTGTAACGTTTCAGCCTGATTGGACCTTGTTTTCACACAAATGAACCCAGAATGATGTGAAATTGTGCTTCGTGCAACATAATTCTGGGTGCCATTTAAAAACCATAAGTGCTAATGACTCCATTCCTTTTAGTGGTAATGGGGGCTGTTAATTGGAGTACTCTAAAACAAACCTGACCTCTCTAGGATAATCAGAAGCCAAGTTATAAGCCCACAAAGGTGTAACTGGACTACTTCTTTAAAGTGACACCAGGCCCGGTGACCTTTGGGACATGGTTTTACCCCCTATAGGAATGTGCGATCATCTTGAAATGTTCAGATCACTTACAACTCAATAGATTCTACCTTCTTGTAACGTTTCAGCCTGATTGGACCTTGTTTTCACACAAATGGACCCAGAATGATGTGAAATTGTGCTTCGTGCAACATGATTCTGGGTGCCATTTACAAACCATAAGTGCTAATGACTCCATTCCTTTTTGTGGTTGTAGGGGCTGTTGATTGGAGTATACTAAAACAAACCTGATCTCTCTAGGACATTCAGAAGCCAAGTTATAAGCCCACAAATGTGTAACTGGACTACTTCTTTAAATTGACACCAGATCCGGTGACCTTTGGGACATGGTTTGACCCCCTTAGGAAAGTGCTATCATCATGAAACGTTCAGCTCACTTACAACTCAATAGATTCTACCTTCCTGTAACGTTTCAGCCTGATTGTACCTTGTTTTCACACAAATGAACCCAGAATTATGTGAAATTGTGCTTCGTGCAACATAATTCTGGGTGCCATTTACAAACCATAAGTGCTAATGACTCCATTCCTTTTTGTGGTTGTAGGGGCTGTTGATTGGAGTATACTAAAACAAACCTGATTTCTCTAGGACTTCAGAAGCCAAGTTATAAGCCCACAAATGTGTAACTGGACTACTTCTTTAAATTGACACCAGATCCGGTGACCTTTGGGACATGGTTTGACCCCCTTAGGAAAGGGCTATCATCATGAAACGTTCAGATCACTTTCAAATCAATAGATTCTACCTTCCTGTAACGTTTCAGCCTGATTGGACCTTGTTTTCACACAAATGAACCCAGAATGATGTGAAATTGTGCTTCGTGCAACATAATTCTGGGTGCCATTTAAAATCCATAAGTGCTAATGACTCCATTCCTTTTAGTGGTAATAGGGGCTGTTAATTGGAGTACTCTAAAACAAACCTGACCTCTCTAGGATATTCAGAAGCCAAGTTATAAGCCCACAAAGGTGTAACTGGACTACTTCTTTAAAGTGACACCAGGCCCAGTGACCTTTGGGACATGGTTTTACCCCCTATAGGAATGTGCAATCATCTTGAAATGTTCAGATCACTTACAACTCAATAGATTCTACCTTCTTGTAACGTTTCAGCCTGATTGGACCTTGTTTTCACACAAATGGACCCAGAATGATGTGAAATTGTGCTTCGTGCAACATAATTCTGGGTGCCATTTACAAACCATAAGTGCTAATGACTCCATTCCTTTTTGTGGTTGTAGGGGCTGTTGATTGGAGTATACTAAAACAAACCTGATCTCTCTAGGACATTCAGAAGCCAAGTTATAAGCCCACAAATGTGTAACTGGACTACTTCTTTAAATTGACACCAGATCCGGTGACCTTTGGGACATGGTTTGACCCCCTTAGGAAAGTGCTATCATAATGAAACGTTCAGATCACTTACAACTCAATAGATTCTACCTTCCTGTAACGTTTCAGCCTGATTGGACCTTGTTTTCACACAAATGAACCCAGAATGATGTGAATTTGTGCTTCGTGCAACATAATTCTGGGTGCCATTTAAAAACCATAAGTGCTAATGACTCCATTCCTTTTTGTGGTTGTAGGGGCTGTTGATTGGAGTATACTAAAACAAACCTGATCTCTCTAGGACATTCAGAAGCCAAGTTATAAGCCCACAAATGTGTAACTGGACTACTTCTTTAAATTGACACCAGATCCGGTGACCTTTGGGACATGGTTTGACCCCTTAGGAAAGTGCTATCATCATGAAACGTTCAGATCACTTACAACTCAATAGATTCTACCTTCCTGTAACGTTTCAGCCTGATTGGACCTTGTTTTCACACAAAAGAACCCTAGAATGATGTGAAATTGTGCTTCGTGCAACATAATTCTGGGTGCCATTTAAAAACCATAAGTGCTAATGACTCCATTCCTTTTAGTGGTAATGGGGGCTGTTAATTGGAGTACTCTAAAAAAACCTGACCTCTCTAGGATATTCAGAAGCCAAGTTATAAGCCCACAAAGGTGTAACTGGACTACTTCTTTAAAGTGACACCAGGCCCGGTGACCTTTGGGACATGGTTTGACCCCCTATAGGAATGTGCGATCATCATGAAATGTTCAGATCACTTACAACTCAATAGATTCTACCTTCCTGTAACGTTTCAGCCTGATTGGACCTTGTTTTCACACAAATGGACCCAGAATGATGTGAAATTGTGCTTTGTGCAACATAATTCTGGGTGCCATTTAAAAACCATAAGTGCTAATGACTCCATTCCTTTTAGTGGTAATGGGGGCTGTTAATTGGAGTACTCTAAAACAAACCTGACCTCTCTAGGATATTCAGAAGCCAAGTTATAAGCCCACAATGGTGTAACTGGACTACTTCTTTAAAGTGACACCAGGCCGGGTGACCTTTGGGACATGGTTTGACCCCCTATAGGAATGTGCGATCATCTTGAAACGTTCAGATAACTTACAACTCAATAGAATCTACCTTTTTGTAACGTTTCAGCCTGATTGGACCTTGTTTTCACACAAATGGACCCAGAATGATGTGAAATTGTGCTTCGTGCAACATAATTCTGGGTGCCATTTACAAACTATAAGTGCTAATGACTCCATTCCTTTTTGTGGTTGTAGGGACTGTTGGTTGGAGTACATTAAAACAAACCTGATCTCTCTAGGACATTCAGAAGCCAAGTTATAAGCCCAAAAATGTGTAACTGGACTACTTTTTTAAATTGACACCAGATCCGGTGACCTTTGGGACATGGTTTGACCCCCTTAGGAAAGGGCTATCATCATGAAACGTTCAGATCACTTACAACTCAATAGATTCTACCTTCCTGTAACGTTTCAGCCTGATTGGACCTTGTTTTCACACAAATGAACCCAGAATGATGTGAAATTGTGCTTCGTGCAACATAATTCTGGGTGCCATTTAAAAACCATAAGTGCTAATGACTCCATTCCTTTTTGTGGTTGTAGGGGCTGTTGATTGGAGTATACTAAAACAAACCTGATCTCTCTAGGACATTCAGAAGCCAAGTTATAAGCCCACAAATGTGTAAAGGGACTACTTCTTTAAATTGACACCAGATCCGGTGACCTTTGGGACATGGTTTGACCCCCTTAGGAAAGGGCTATCATCATGAAACGTTCAGATCACTTACAACTCAATAGATTCTACCTTCCTGTAACGTTTCAGCCTGATTGGACCTTGTTTTCACACAAATGAACCCAGAATGATGTGAAATTGTGCTTCGTGCAACATAATTCTGGGTGCCATTTAAAAACCATAAGTGCTAATGACTCCATTCCTTTTAGTGGTAATGGGGGCTGTTAATTGGAGTACTCTAAAACAAACCTGACCTCTCTAGGATAATCAGAAGCCAAGTTATAAGCCCACAAAGGTGTAACTGGACTACTTCTTTAAAGTGACACCAGGCCCGGTGACCTTTGGGACATGGTTTTACCCCCTATAGGAATGTGCGATCATCTTGAAATGTTCAGATCACTTACAACTCAATAGATTCTACCTTCTTGTAACGTTTCAGCCTGATTGGACCTTGTTTTCACACAAATGGACCCAGAATGATGTGAAATTGTGCTTCGTGCAACATGATTCTGGGTGCCATTTACAAACCATAAGTGCTAATGACTCCATTCCTTTTTGTGGTTGTAGGGGCTGTTGATTGGAGTATACTAAAACAAACCTGATCTCTCTAGGACATTCAGAAGCCAAGTTATAAGCCCACAAATGTGTAACTGGACTACTTCTTTAAATTGACACCAGATCCGGTGACCTTTGGGACATGGTTTGACCCCCTTAGGAAAGTGCTATCATCATGAAACGTTCAGCTCACTTACAACTCAATAGATTCTACCTTCCTGTAACGTTTCAGCCTGATTGTACCTTGTTTTCACACAAATGAACCCAGAATTATGTGAAATTGTGCTTCGTGCAACATAATTCTGGGTGCCATTTACAAACCATAAGTGCTAATGACTCCATTCCTTTTTGTGGTTGTAGGGGCTGTTGATTGGAGTATACTAAAACAAACCTGATTTCTCTAGGACTTCAGAAGCCAAGTTATAAGCCCACAAATGTGTAACTGGACTACTTCTTTAAATTGACACCAGATCCGGTGACCTTTGGGACATGGTTTGACCCCCTTAGGAAAGGGCTATCATCATGAAACGTTCAGATCACTTACAACTCAATAGATTCTACCTTCCTGTAACGTTTCAGCCTGATTGGACCTTGTTTTCACACAAATGAACCCAGAATGATGTGAAATTGTGCTTCGTGCAACATAATTCTGGGTGCCATTTAAAATCCATAAGTGCTAATGACTCCATTCCTTTTAGTGGTAATAGGGGCTGTTAATTGGAGTACTCTAAAACAAACCTGACCTCTCTAGGATATTCAGAAGCCAAGTTATAAGCCCACAAAGGTGTAACTGGACTACTTCTTTAAAGTGACACCAGGCCCGGTGACCTTTGGGACATGGTTTTACCCCCTATAGGAATGTGCAATCATCTTGAAATGTTCAGATCACTTACAACTCAATAGATTCTACCTTCTTGTAACGTTTCAGCCTGATTGGACCTTGTTTTCACACAAATGGACCCAGAATGATGTGAAATTGTGCTTCGTACAACATAATTCTGGGTGCCATTTACAAACCATAAGTGCTAATGACTCCATTCCTTTTTGTGGTTGTAGGGGCTGTTGATTGGAGTATACTAAAACAAACCTGATCTCTCTAGGACATTCAGAAGCCAAGTTATAAGCCCACAAATGTGTAACTGGACTACTTCTTTAAATTGACACCAGATCCGGTGACCTTTGGGACATGGTTTGACCCCCTTAGGAAAGTGCTATCATAATGAAACGTTCGGATCACTTACAACTCAATAGATTCTACCTTCCTGTAACGTTTCAGCCTGATTGGACCTTGTTTTCACACAAATGAACCCAGAATGATGTGAATTTGTGCTTCGTGCAACATAATTCTGGGTGCCATTTAAAAACCATAAGTGCTAATGACTCCATTCCTTTTTGTGGTTGTAGGGGCTGTTGATTGGAGTATACTAAAACAAACCTGATCTCTCTAGGACATTCAGAAGTCAAGTTATAAGCCCACAAATGTGTAACTGGACTACTTCTTTAAATTGACACCAGATCCGGTGACCTTTGGGACATGGTTTGACCCCTTAGGAAAGTGCTATCATCATGAAACGTTCAGATCACTTACAACTCAATAGATTCTACCTTCCTGTAACGTTTCAGCCTGATTGGACCTTGTTTTCACACAAATGAACCCAGAATGATGTTAAATTGTGCTTCGTGCAACATAATTCTGGGTGCCATTTAAAAACCATAAGTGCTAATGACTCCATTCCTTTTAGTGGTAATGGGGGCTGTTAATTGGAGTACTCTAAAAAAAACCTGACCTCTCTAGGATATTCAGAAGCCAAGTTATAAGCCCACAAAGGTGTAACTGGACTACTTCTTTAAAGTGACACCAGGCCCGGTGACCTTTGGGACATGGTTTGACCCCCTATAGGGAATGTGCGATCATCATGAAACATTCAGATCACTTACAACTCAATAGATTCTACCTTCTTGTAACGTTTCAGCCTGATTGGACCTTGTTTTCACACAAATGGACCCAGAATGATGTGAAATTGTGCTTCGTGCAACATAATTCTGGGTGCCATTTACAAACCATAAGTGCTAATGACTCCATTACTTTTTGTGGTTGTAGGGGCTGTTGATTGGAGTACATTAAAACAAACCTGATCTCTCTAGGAAATTCAGAAGCCAAGTTATAAGCCCACAAATGTGTAACTGGACTACTTCTTTAAATTGACACCAGATCCGGTGACCTTTGGGACATGGTTTGACCCCTTAGGAAAGTGCTATCATCATGAAACGTTCAGATCACTTACAACTCAATAGATTCTACCTTCCTGTAACGTTTCAGCCTGATTGGACCTTGTTTTCACACAAATGAACCCAGAATGATGTGAAATTGTGCTTCGTGCAACATAATTCTGGGTGCCATTTAAAAACCATAAGTGCTAATGACTCCATTCCTTTTAGTGGTAATGGGGGCTGTTAATTGGAGTACTCTAAAAAAACCTGACCTCTCTAGGATATTCAGAAGCCAAGTTATAAGCCCACAAAGGTGTAACTGGACTACTTCTTTAAAGTGACACCAGGCCCGGTGACCTTTGGGACATGGTTTGACCCCCTATAGGAATGTGCGATCATCTTGAAACGTTCAGATCACTTACAACTCAATAGAATCTACCTTTTTGTAACGTTTCAGCCTGATTGGACCTTGTTTTCACACAAATGGACCCAGAATTATGTGAAATTGTGCTTCGTGCAACATAATTCTGGGTGCCATTTACAAACCATAAGTGCTAATGACTCCATTCCTTTTAGTGGTAATGGGGGCTGTTACTTGGAGTACTCTAAAACAAACCTGACCTCTCTAGGATATTCAGAAGCCAAGTTATAAGCCCACAAAGGTGTAACTGGACTACTTTTTTAAAGTGACACCAGGCCCGGTGACCTTTGGGACATGGTTTGACCCCCTATAGGAATGTGCGATCATCATGAAATGTTCAGATCAATTACAACTCAATAGATTCTACCTTCTTGTAACGTTTCAGCCTGATTGGACATTGTTTTCACACAAATGGACCCAGAAGGATGTGAAATTGTGCTTCGTGCAACATAATTCTGGGTGCCATTTAAAAACCATAAGTGCCAATGACTCCATTCCTTTTTGAGGTTGTAGGGGCTGTTGATTGGAGTACACTAAAACAAACCTGATCTCTCTTGGACATTCAGAAGCCAAGTTATAAGCCCACAAATGTGTAACTGGACTACTTCTTTAAATTGACACCAGATCCGGTGACCTTTGGGACATGGTTTGACCCCCTTAGGAAAGTGCTATCATCATGAAACGTTCAGATCACTTACAACTCAATAGATTCTACCTTCCTGTAACGTTTCAGCCTGATTGTACCTTGTTTTCACACAAATGAACCCAGAATGATGTGAAATTGTGCTTCGTGCAAAATAATTCTGGGTGCCATTTACAAACCATAAGTGCTAATGACTCCATTCCTTTTTGTAGTTGTAGGGACTGTTTATTGGAGTACACTAAAATAAACCTGATCTCTCTAGGACATTCAGAAGCCAAGTTATAAGCCCACAAATGTGTAACTGGACTACTTCTTTAAATTGACACCAGATCCGGTGACCTTTGGGACATGGTTTGACCCCCTTAGGAAAGTGCTATCATAATGAAACGTTCAGATCACTTACAACTCAATAGATTCTACCTTCCTGTAACGTTTCAGCCTGATTGGACCTTGTTTTCACACAAATGAACCCAGAATGATGTGAATTTGTGCTTCGTGCAACATAATTCTGGGTGCCATTTAAAAACCATAAGTGCTAATGACTCCATTCCTTTTTGTGGTTGTAGGGGCTGTTGATTGGAGTATACTAAAACAAACCTGATCTCTCTAGGACATTCAGAAGTCAAGTTATAAGCCCACAAATGTGTAACTGGACTACTTCTTTAAATTGACACCAGATCCGGTGACCTTTGGGACATGGTTTGACCCCTTAGGAAAGTGCTATCATCATGAAACGTTCAGATCACTTACAACTCAATAGATTCTACCTTCCTGTAACGTTTCAGCCTGATTGGACCTTGTTTTCACACAAATGAACCCAGAATGATGTGAAATTGTGCTTCGTGCAACATAATTCTGGGTGCCATTTAAAAACCATAAGTGCTAATGACTCCATTCCTTTTAGTGGTAATGGGGGCTGTTAATTGGAGTACTCTAAAAAAAACCTGACCTCTCTAGGATATTCAGAAGCCAAGTTATAAGCCCACAAAGGTGTAACTGGACTACTTCTTTAAAGTGACACCAGGCCCGGTGACCTTTGGGACATGGTTTGACCCCCTATAGGGAATGTGCGATCATCATGAAACGTTCAGATCACTTACAACTCAATAGATTCTACCTTCTTGTAACGTTTCAGCCTGATTGGACCTTGTTTTCACACAAATGGACCCAGAATGATGTGAAATTGTGCTTCGTGCAACATAATTCTGGGTGCCATTTACAAACCATAAGTGCTAATGACTCCATTACTTTTTGTGGTTGTAGGGGCTGTTGATTGGAGTACATTAAAACAAACCTGATCTCTCTAGGAAATTCAGAAGCCAAGTTATAAGCCCACAAATGTGTAACTGGACTACTTCTTTAAATTGACACCAGATCCGGTGACCTTTGGGACATGGTTTGACCCCTTAGGAAAGTGCTATCATCATGAAACGTTCAGATCACTTACAACTCAATAGATTCTACCTTCCTGTAACGTTTCAGCCTGATTGGACCTTGTTTTCACACAAATGGACCCAGAATTATGTGAAATTGTGCTTCGTGCAACATAATTCTGGGTGCCATTTACAAACCATAAGTGCTAATGACTCCATTCCTTTTAGTGGTAATGGGGGCTGTTACTTGGAGTACTCTAAAACAAACCTGACCTCTCTAGGATATTCAGAAGCCAAGTTATAAGCCCACAAAGGTGTAACTGGACTACTTCTTTAAAGTGACACCAGGCCCGGTGACCTTTGGGACATGGTTTGACCACCTTAGGAAAGTGCTATCATCATGAAACGTTCAGATCACTTACAACTCAATAGATTCTACCTTCCTGTAACGTTTCAGCCTGATTGGACCTTGTTTTCACACAAATGAACCCAGAATGATGTGAAATTGTGCTTCGTGCAACAAATTTCTGGGTGCCATTTAAAAACCATAAGTGCTAATGACTCCATTCCTTTTTGTGGTTGTAGGGGCTGTTGATTGGAGTATACTAAAACAAACCTGATCTCTCTAGGACATTCAGAAGCCAAGTTATAAGCCCACAAATGTGTAACTGGACTACTTCTTTAGACACCAGATCCGGTGACCTTTGGGACATGGTTTGACCCCCTTAGGGAAGTGCTATCATCATGAAACGTTCAGATCACTTACAACTTAATAGATTCTACCTTCCTGTAATGTTTCAGCCTGATTGGACCTTGTTTTCACACAAATGGACCCAGAATGATGTGAAATTGTGCTTCGTGCAACATAATTCTGGGTGCCATTTACAAACCATAAGTGCTAATGACTCCATTCCTTTTTGTGGTTGTAGGGGCTGTTGATTGGAGTACACTAAAACAAACCTGATCTCTCTAGGACATTCAGAAGCCAAGTTATAAGCCCACAAATGTGTAACTGGACTACTTCTTTAAATTGACACCAGATCCGGTGACCTTTGGGACATGGTTTGAACCCCTTAGGAAAGTGCTATCATCATGAAACGTTCAGATCACTTACAACTCAATAGATTCTACCTTCCTGTAACGTTTCAGCCTGATTGGACCTTGTTTTCACACAAATGAACCCAGAATGATGTGAAATTGTGCTTCGTGCAACATAATTCTGGGTGCAATTTAAAAACCATAAGTGCTAATGACTCCATTCCTTTTTGTGGTTGTAGGGGCTGTTGATTGGAGTACACTAAAACAAACCTGATCGCTCTAGTCCATTCAGAAGCCAAGTTATAAGCCCACAAATGTGTAACTGGACTACTTCTTTAAATTGACACCAGATCCGGTGACCTTTGGGACATGGTTTGACCCCCTTAGGAAAGTGCTATCATCATGAAACGTTCAGATCACTTACAACTCAATAGATTCTACCTTCCTGTAACATTTCAGCCTGATTGGACCTTGTTTTCATACAAATGAACCCAGAATGATGTGAAATTGTGCTTCGTGCAACGTAATTCTGGGTGCCATTTACAAACCATAAGTGCTAATGACTCCATTCCTTTTTGTGGTTGAAGGGGCTTTTGATTAGAGTACACTAAAAAAAACCTAACCTCTCTAGGACATTCAGAAGCCAAGTTATAAGCCCACAAAGGTGTAACTGGACTACTTCTTTAAAGTGACACCAGGCCCGGTGACATTTGGGACATGGTTTGACCCCCTATAGCTATGTGCGATCATCTTGAAACGTTCAGATCACTTACAACTCAATAGATTCTACCTTCCTGTATTGTTTCAGCCTGATTGGACCTTGTTTTTACACAAATGAACCCAGAATGATGTGAAATTGTGCTTCGTGCAACATAATTCTGGGTGCCATTTAAAAACCATAAGTGCTAATGTCTCCATTCCTTTTTGTGGTTGTAGGGGCTGTTGATTGGAGTACACTAAAACAAACCTGATCGCTCTAGGACATTCAGAAGCCAAGGTTTAAGCCCACAAATGTGTAACTGGACTACTACTTTAATTTGACACCAGATCCGGTGACCTTTGGGACATGGTTTGACCCCCTTAGGAAAGTGCTATCATCATGAAACGTTCAGATCACTTACAACGCAATAGATTCTACCTTCCTGTAACGTTTCAGCCTGATTGGACCTTGTTTTCACACAAATGAACCCAGAATGATGTGAAATTGTGCTTCGTGCAACATAATTCTGGGTGCCATTTAAAAACCATAAGTCTAATGACTCCATTCCTTTTTGTGGTTGTAGGGGCTGTTGATTGGAGTATACTAAAACAAACCTGATCTCTCTAGGACATTCAGAAGCCAAGTTATAAGCCCACAAATTTGTAACTGGACTACTTCTTTAGACACCAGATCCGGTGACCTTTGGGACATGGTTTGACCCCCTTAGGGAAGTGCTATCATCATGAAACGTTCAGATCACTTACAACTTAATAGATTCTACCTTCCTGTAATGTTTCAGCCTGATTGGACCTTGTTTTAACACAAATGGACCCAGAATGATGTGAAATTGTGCTTCGTGCAACATAATTCTGGGTGCCATTTACAAACCATAAGTGCTAATGACTCCATTCCTTTTTGTGGTTGTAGGGGCTGTTGATTGGAGTACACTAAAGCAAACCTGATCGCTCTAGGACATTCAGAAGCCAAGTTATAAGCCCACAAATGTGTAACTGGACTACTTCTTTAAATTGACACCAGATCCGGTGACCTTTGCGACATGGATTGACCCCCTTAGGAAAGTGCTATCATCATGAAACGTTCAGATCACTTACAATTCAATAGATTCTACCTTCCTGTAACGTTTCAGCCTGATTGGACCTTGTTTTCACACAAATGAACCCAGAATGATGTGAAATTGTGCTTCGTGCAACATAATTCTGGGTGCCATTTAAAAACCATAAGTGCTAATGACTCCATTCCTTTTTGTGGTTGTAGGGTATGTTGATTGGAGTATACTAAAACAACCCTGATCTCTCTAGGACATTCAGAAGCCAAGTTATAAGCCCACAAATGAGTAACTGGACTACTTCTTTAAAATGACACCAGATCCGGTGACCTTTGGGACATGGGTAGACCCCCTTAGGAAAGTGCTATCATCATGAAACGTTCAGATCACTTACAACTCAATAGATTCTACCTTCCTGTATGGTGTCAGCCTGATTGGACCTTGTTTTCACACAAATGAACCCAGAATGATGTGAAATTGTGCTTCGTGCAACATAATTCTGGGTGCCATTTACAAACCATAAGTGCTAATGACTCCATTCCTTTTTGTGGTTGTAGGGGCTGTTGATTGGAGTACACTAAAACAAACCTGACCTCTCTAGGACATTCAGAAGCCAAGTTATAAGCCCACAATGGTGTAACTGGACTACTTCTTTAAAGTGACACCAGGCCCGGTGACCTTTGGGACATGGTTTGACCCCCTATAGGAATGTGCGATCATCATGAAACGTTCAGATCACTTACAACTCAATAGATTCTACCTTCTTGTAACGTTTCAGCCTGATTGAACCTTGTTTTCACACAAATGGACCCAGAATGATGTGAAATTGTGCTTCATGCAACATAATTCTGGGTGCCATTTACAAACCATAAGTGCTAATGACTCCATTCCTTTTGTGGTTGTAGGGGCTGTTGATTGGAGTACACTAAAACAAACCTGATCTCTGTAGGACATTCAGAAGCCAAGTTATAAGCCCACAAATGTGTAACTGGACTACTTCTTTAAATTGACACCAGATCCGGTGACCTTTGGGACATGGTTTGATCCCCTTAGGAAAGCGCTATCATCATGAAACGTTCAGATCACTTACAACTAAATAGATTCTACCTTCCTGTAACGTTTCAGCCTGATTGGACCTTGTTTTCACACAAATGAACCCAGAATGATGTGAAATTGTGCTTTGTGCAACATAATTCTGGGTGCCATTTACAAACCATAAGTGCTAATGACTCCATTCCTTTTTGTGGTTGTAGGGGCTGTTGATTGGAGTACACTAAAACACACCTAACCTCTCTAGGACATTCAGAAGCCAAGTTATAAGCCCACAAAGGTGTAACTGGACTACTTCTTTAAAGTGACACCAGGCCCGGTGACCTTTGGGACATGGTTTGACCCCCTATGGGAATGTGAGATCATCATGAAACGTTCAGATCACTTACAACTCAATAGATTCTACCTTCTTGTAATGTTTCAGCCTGATTGGACCTTGTTTTCACACAAATGGACCCAGAATGATGTGAAATTGTGCTTCGTGCAACATAATTCTGGGTGCCATTTACAAACCATAAGGCTAATGACTCCATTCCTTTTGTGGTTTTAGGGGCTGTTGATTGGAGTACACTAAAACAAACCTGATCTCTCTAGGACATTCAGAAGCCAAGTTATAAGCCCACAAATGTGTAACTGGACTACTTCTTTAAATTGACACCAGATCCGGTGACCTTTGGGACATGGTTTGATCCCTTTAGGAAAGCGCTATCATCATGAAACGTTCAGATCACTTACAACTAAATAAATTCTACCTTCCTGTAACGTTTCAGCCTGATTGGACCTTGTTTTCACACAAATGAACCCAGAATGATGTGAAATTGTGCTTCGTGCAACATAATTCTGGGTGCCATTTACAAACCATAAATGCTAATGACTCCATTCCTTTTTGTGGTTGTAGGGGCTGTTGATTGGAGTACATTAAAACAAACCTGATCTCTCTAGGACATTCAGAAGCCAAGTTATAAGCCCACAAATGTGTAACTGGACTACTTCTTTAAATTGACACCAGATCCGGTGACCTTTGGGACATGGTTTGATCCCCTTAGGAAAGTGCTATCATCATGAAACGTTCAGATCACTTACAACTCAATAGATTCTAACTTCCTGTAACGTTTCAGCCTGATTGGACCTTGTTTTCACACAAATGGACCCAGAATCATGTGAAATTGTGCTTCGTGCAACATAATTCTGGGTGCCATTTAAAAACCATAAGTGCTAATGACTCCATTCCTTTTTGTGGTTGTAGGGGCTGTTAATTGGAGTATACTAAAACAAACCTGATCTCTCTAGGACATTCAGAAGCCACGTTATAAGCCCACAAATGTGTAACTGGACTACTTATTTAAATTGACACCAGATCCGGTGACCTTTGGGACATGGTTTGACCCCCTTAGGAAAGTGCTATCATCATGAAACGTTCAGATCACTTACAACTCAATAGATTCTAACTTCCTGTAACGTTTCAGCCTGATTGGACCTTGTTTTCACACAAATGAACCCAGAATGATGTGAAAGTGTGCTTCGTGCAACATAATTCTGGGTGCCATTTAAAAACCATAAGTGCTAATGACTCCATTCCTCTTTGGGGTAATGGGGGCTGTTAACTGGAGTACTCTAAAACAAACCTGACCTCTCTAGGATATTCAGAAGCCAAGTTATAAGCCCACAAATGTGTAACTGGACTACTTCTTTAAAATGACACCAGGCCCGGTGACCTTTGGGACATGGTTTGACCCCCTATAGGAATGTGCGATCATCATGAAACGCTCAGATCACTTACAACTCAATAGATTCTACCTTCTTGTAACGTTTCAGCCTGATTGGACCTTGTTTTCACACAAATGAACCCAGAATGAAGTGAAATTGTGCTTCGTGCAACATAATTCTGGGTGCCATTTACAAACCACAAGTGCTAATGACTCCATTCCTTTTTGTGGTTGTAGGGGCTGTTGATTGGAGTACACTAAAACAAACCTGATCTCTCTAGGACATTCAGAAGCCAAGTTATAAGCCCACAAATGTGTAACTGTACTACTTCTTTAAATTGACACCAGATCCGGTGACCTTTGGGACATGGTTTGACCCCCTTAGGAAAGTGCTATCATCATGAAACGTTCAGATCACTTACAACTCAATAGATTCTACCTTCTTGTAACGTTTCAGCCTGATTGGACTTTGTTTTCACACAAATGGACCCAGAATGATGTGAAATTGTGCTTCGTGCAACATAATTCTGGGTGCCATTTACAAACCATAAGTGCTAATTACTCCATTCCTTTTTGTGGTTGTAGGGGCTGTTGATTGGAGTACACTAAAACAAACCTGATCTCTCCAGGACATTCAGAAGCCAAGTTATAAGCCCACAAATGTGTAACTGGACTACTTCTTTAAAGTGACACCAGGCCCGGTGACCTTTGGGACATGGTTTGACCCCCTATAGGAATGTGCGATCATCATGAAACGTTCAGATCACTTACAACTCAATAGATTCTACCTTCTTGTAACGTTTCAGCCTGATTGGACCTTGTTTTCACACAAATTAACCCAGAATGATGTGAAATTGTGCTTCGTGCAACATAATTCTGGGTGCCATTTACAAACCATAAGTGCTAATGACTCCATTCCTTTTTGTGGTTGTAGGGGCTGTTGATTGGAGTACACTAAAACAAACCTAACCTCTCTAGGACATTCAGAAGCCAAGTTATAAGCCCACAAAGATGTAACTGGACTACTTCTTTAAAGTGACACCAGGCCCGGTGACCTTTGGGACATGGTTTTACCCCCTATAGGAATGTGCGATCATCTTGAAACGTTCAAATCACTTACAACTCAATAGATTCTACCTTCTTATAGCGTTTCAGCCTGATTGGACCTTGTTTTCACACAAATGGACCCAGAATGAAGTGAAATTGTGCTTCGTGCAACATAATTCTGGGTGCCATTTACAAACCATAAGTGCTAATGACTCCATTCCTTTTTGTGGTTGTAGGGGCTGTTGATTGGAGTACACTAAAACAAACCTGATCTCTCTAGGACATTCAGAAGCTAAGTTATAAGCCCACAAATGTGTAACTGGACTAATTCTTTAAAGTGACACCAGATCCGGTGACCTTTGCGACATGGTTTGACCCCCTTAGGAAAGTGCTATCATCATGAAACGTTCAGATCACTTACAACTCAATAGATTCTACCTTCCTGTAACGTTTCTGCCTGATTGGACCTTGTTTTCACACAAATGAACCCAGAATGATGTGAAATTGTGCTTCGTGCAACATAATTCTGGGTGCCATTTACAAACCATAAGTGCTAATGACTCCATTCCTTTTTGTGGTTGTAGGGGCTGTTGATTGGAGTACATTAAAACAAACCTGATCTCTCTAGGACATTCAGAAGTCAAGTTATAAGCCTACAAAGATGTAACTGGACTACTTCTTTAAAGTGACACCAGGCCCGGTGACCTTTGGGACATGGTTTTACCCCCTATAGGAATGTGCGATCATCTTGAAACGTTCAGATCACTTACAACTCAATAGATTCTACCTTCCTGTAACGTTTCAGCCTGATTGGACCTTGTTTTCACACAAATGGACCCAGAATGATGTGAAATTGTGCTTCGTGCAACATAATTCTGGGTGCCATTTAAGAACCATAAGTGCTAATGACTCCATTCCTTTTTGTGGTTGTAGGGGCTGTTGATTGGAGTACACTAAAACAACCCTGATCTCTCTAGGACATTCAGAAGCCAAGTTATAAGCCCACAAAGGTGTAACTGGACTACTTCTTTAAAGTGACACCAGGCCCGGTGACCTTTGGGACATGGTTTGACCCCCTATAGGAAAGTGCTATCATCATGAAACGTTCAGATCACTTACAACTCAATAGATTCTACCTTCCTGTAACGTTTCTGCCTGATTGGACCTTGTTTTCACACAAATGAACCCAGAATGATGTGAAATTTTGCTTCGTGCAACATAATTCTGGGTGCCATTTACAAACCATAAGTGCTAATGACTCCATTCCTTTTTGTGGTTGTAGGGGCTGTTGATTGGAGTACATTAAAACAAACCTGACCTCTCCAGGACATTCAGAAGCCAAGTTATAAGCCCACAAATGTGTAACTGGACTACTACTTTAAATTGACACCAGATCCGGTGACATTTGGGACATGGTTTGACCCCCTTAGGAAAGTGCTATCATCATGAAACGTTCAGATCACTTACAACTCAATAGATTCTACCTTCCTGTAACGTTTCAGCCTGATTGGACCTTGTTTTCACACAAATGAACCCAGAATGATGTGAAATTGTACTTCGTGCAACATAATTCTGGGTGCCATTTAAAAACCATAAGTGCTAATGACTCCATTCCTTTTTGTGGTTGTAGGGGCTGTTGATTGGAGTATACTAAAACAAACCTGATCTCTCTAGGACATTCAGAAGCCAAGTTATAAGCCCACACATGTGTTACTGGACTACTTCTTTAGACACCAGATCCGGTGACCTTTGGGACATGGTTTGACCCCATTAGGGAAGTGCTATCATCATGAAACGTTCAGATCACTTACAATTTAATAGATTCTACCTTCCTGTAATGTTTCAGCCTGATTGGACCTTGTTTTCACACAAATGGACCCAGAATGATGTGAAATTGTGCTTCGTGCAACATAATTCTGGGTGCCATTTACAAACCATAAGTGCTAATGACTCCATTCCTTTTTGTGGTTGTAGGGGCTGTTGATTGGAGTACACTAAAACAAACCTGATCTCTCTAGGACATTCAGAAGCCAAGTTATAAGCCCACAAATGTGTAACTGGACTACTTTTTTAAATTGACACCAGATCCGGTGACCTTTGGGACATGGTTTGACCCCCTTAGGAAAGTGCTATCATCATGAAACGTTCAGATCACTTACAACTCAATAGATTCTACCTTCCTGTAACGTTTCAGCCTGATTGGACCTTGTTTTCACACAAATGAACCCAGAATGATGTGAAATTGTGCTTCGTGCAACATAATTCTGGGTGCCATTTAAAAACCATGAGTGCTAATGACTCCATTCCTTTTTGTGGTTGTAGGGGCTGTTGATTGGAGTACACTAAAACAAAACTGATCGCTCTCGGACATTCAAAAGCCAAGTTATAAGCCCACAAATGTGTGCTTGGACTACTTCTTTAAATTGACACCATATCCGGTGACCTTTGGGACATGGTTTGACCCCCTTAGGAAAGTGCTATCATCATGAAACGTTCAGATCACTTACAACGCAATAGATTCTACCTTCCTGTAACGTTTCAGCCTGATTGGACCTTGTTTTCACACAAATGAACCCAGAATGATGTGAAATTGTGCTTCGTGCAACATAATTCTGGGTGTCATTTAAAAACCATAAGTGCTAATGACTCCATTCCTTTTTGTGGTTGTAGGGGCTGTTGATTGGAGTACACTAAAACAAAGCTAACCTCTCTAGGACATTCAGAAGCCAAGTTATAAGCCCACAAAGGTGTAACTGGACTACTTCTTTAAAGTGACACTTGGCCCGGTGACCTTTGGGACATGGTTTGACCCCCTATAGGAATGTGCGATCATCTTGAAACGTTCAGATCACTTACAACTCAATAGATTCTACCTTCTTGTAGCGTTTCAGCCGGATTGGACCTTGTTTTCACACAAATTGACCCAGAATGATGTGAAATTGTGCTTCGTGCAACATAATTCTGGGTGCCACTTACAAACCATAAGTGCTAATGACTCCATTCCTTTTTGTGGTTGTAGGGGCTGTTGATTGGAGTACATTAAAACAAACCTGATCTCTCTAGGACATTCAGAAGCCAAGTTATAAGCCCACAAATGTGTAACTGGACTACTTCTTTAAATTGACACCAGATCCGGTGACCTTTGGGACATGGTTTGACCCCCTTAGGAAAGTGCTATCATCATGAAACGTTCAGATCACTTACAACTCAATAGATTCTACCTTCCTGTAACGTTTCAGCCTGATTGGACCTTGTTTTCACACAAATGAACCCAGAATGATGTGAAATTGTGCTTCGTGCAACATAATTCGGGTGCCATTTACAAACCATAAGTGCTAATGACTCCATTCCTTTTTGTGGTTGTAGGGGCTGTTGATTGGAGTACACTAAAACAAACTTGACCTCTCTAGGACATTCAGAAGCCAAGTTATAAGCCCACAAAGGTGTAACTGGACTACTTCTTTAAAGTGACACCAGGCCCGGTGACCTTTGGGACATGGTTTTACCCCCTATAAGAATGTGCGATCATCTTGAAACATTCAGATCACTTACAACTCAATAGATTCTACCTTCTTGTAGAGTTTCAGCCTGATTGGACCTTGTTTTCACACAAATGGACCCAGAATGATGTGAAATTGTGCTTCGTGCAACATAATTCTGGGTGCCATTTACAAACCTTAAGTGCTAATGACTCCATTCCTTTTTGTGGTTGTAGGGGCTGTTGATTGGAGTACACTAAAACAAACCTGATCTCTCTAGGACATTCAGAAGCCAAGTTATAAGCCCACAAATGTGTAACTGGACTACTTCTTTAAATTGACACCAGATCCGGTGAACTTTGGGACATGGTTTGACCCCCTTAGGAAAGTGCTATCATCATGAAACGTTCAGATCACTTACAACTCAATAGATTCTACCTTCCTGTAACGTTTCAGCCTGATTGGACCTTGTTTTCACACAAATGAACCCAGAATGATGTGAAATTGTGCTTCGTGCAACATAATTCTGGGTGCCATTTACAAACCATAAGTGCTAATGACTCCATTCCTTTTTGTGATTGTAGGGGCTGTTGATTGGAGTACACTAAAACAAACTTGACCTCTCTAGGACATTCAGAAGCCAAGTTATAAGCCCACAAAGGTGTAACTGGACAACTTCTTTAAAGTGACACCAGGCCCGGTGACCTTTGGGACATGGTTTTACCCCCTATAAGAATGTGCGATCATCTTGAAACATTCAGATCACTTACAACTCAATAGATTCTACCTTCTTGTAGAGTTTCAGCCTGATTGGACCTTGTTTTCACACAAATGGACCCAGAATGATGTGAAATTGTGCTTCGTGCAACATAATTCTGGGTGCCATTTACAAACCTTAAGTGCTAATGACTCCATTCCTTTTTGTGGTTGTAGGGGCTGTTGATTGGAGTACACTAAAACAAACCTGATCTCTCTAGGACATTCAGAAGCCAAGTTATAAGCCCACAAATGTGTAACTGGACTACTTCTTTAAATTGACACCAGATCCGGTGACCTTTGGGACATGGTTTGACCCCCTTAGGAAAGTGCTATCATCATGAAACGTTCAGATCACTTACAACTCAATAGATTCTACCTTCCTGTAACGTTTCAGCCTGATTGGACCTTGTTTTCACACAAATGAACCCAGAATGATGTGAAATTGTGCTTCGTGCAACATAATTCTGGGTGCCATTTACAAACCATAAGTGCTAATGACTCCATTCCTTTTTGTGGTTTTAGGGGCTGTTGATTGGACTTCACTAAAACAAACTAACCTCTCTAGGACATTCAGAAGCCAAGTTATAAGCCCAAAAGGTGTAACAGGACTACTACTTTAAAGTGACACCAGGCCCGGTGACCTTTGGGACATGGTTTTACCCCCTATAGGAATGTGCGATCATCTTGAAATGTTCAGATCACTTACAACTCAATAGATTCTACCTTCTTGTAGCGTTTCAGCCTGATTGGACCTTGTTTTCACACAAATGGACCCAGAATGATGTGAAATTGTTCTTCGTGCAACATAATTCTGGGTGCCATTTACAAACCATAAGTGCTAATGACTCCATTCCTTTTTGTGGTTGTAGGGGCTGTTGATTGGAGTACACTAAAACAAACCTGATCTCTCTAGGACATTCAGAAGCCAAGTTATAAGCCCACAAATGTGTAACTGGACTACTTCTTTAAATAGACACCAGATCCGGTGACCTTTGGGACATGGTTTGATCCCCTTAGGAAAGCGCTATCATCATGAAACGTTCAGATCACTTACAACTAAATAGATTCTACCTTCCTGTAACGTTTCAGCCTGATTGGACCTTGTTTTCACACAAATGAACCCAGAATGATGTGAAATTGTGCTTCGTGCAACATAATTCTGGGTGCCATTTACAAACCATAAATGCTAATGACTTCATTCCTTTTAGTGGTAATGGGGCTGCTAATTGGAGTACTCTAAAACAAACCGGACCTCTCTAGGATATTCAGAAGCCAAGTTATAAGCCCACAAAGGTGTAACTGGACTACTTCTTTAAAGTGACACCAGGCACGGTGACCTTTGGGAAATGGTTTTACCCCCTATAGGAATGTGCGATCATCTTGAAACGTTCAGATCACTTACAACTCAATAGATTCTACCTTCCTGTAACGTTTCAGCCTGATTGGACCTTGTTTTCACACAAATGGACCCAGAATGATGTGAAATTGTGCTTCGTGCAACATAATTCTGGGTGCCATTTAAGAACCATAAGTGCTAATGACTCCATTCCTTTTTGTGGTTGTAGGGGCTATTGATTGGAGTACACTAAAACAACCCTGATCTCTCTAGGACATTCAGAAGCCAAGTTATAAGCCCACAAAGGTGTAACTGGACTACTTCTTTAAAGTGACACCAGGCCCGGTGACCTTTGGGACATGGTTTGACCCCCTATAGGAAAGTGCTATCATCATGAAACGTTCAGATCACTTACAACTCAATAGATTCTACCTTCCTGTAACGTTTCTGCCTGATTGGACCTTGTTTTCACACAAATGAACCCAGAATGATGTGAAATTTTGCTTCGTGCAACATAATTCTGGGTGCCATTTACAAACCATAAGTGCTAATGACTCCATTCCTTTTTGTGGTTGTAGGGGCTGTTGATTGGAGTACATTAAAACAAACCTGACCTCTCCAGGACATTCAGAAGCCAAGTTATAAGCCCACAAATGTGTAACTGGACTACTACTTTAAATTGACACCAGATCCGGTGACATTTGGGACATGGTTTGACCCCCTTAGGAAAGTGCTATCATCATGAAATGTTCAGATCACTTACAACTCAATAGATTCTACCTTCCTGTAACGTTTCAGCCTGATTGGACCTTGTTTTCACACAAATGAACCCAGAATGATGTGAAATGGTACTTCGTGCAACATAATTCTGGGTGCCATTTAAAAACCATAAGTGCTAATGACTCCATTCCTTTTTGTGGTTGTAGGGGCTGTTGATTGGAGTATACTAAAACAAACCTGATCTCTCTAGGACATTCAGAAGCCAAGTTATAAGCCCACACATGTGTAACTGGACTACTTCTTTAGACACCAGATCCGGTGACCTTTGGGACATGGTTTGACCCCCTTAGGGAAGTGCTATCATCATGAAACGTTCAGATCACTTACAACTCAATAGATTCTACCTTCCTGTAACGTTTCAGCCTGATTGGACCTTGTTTTCACACAAATGAACCCAGAATGATGTGAAATTGTGCTTCGTGCAACATAATTCTGGGTGCCATTTAAAAACCATAAGTGCTAATGACTCCATTCCTTTTTGTGGTTGTAGGGGCTGTTGATTGGAGTACACTAAAACAAAACTGATCGCTCTCGGACATTCAGAAGCCAAGTTATAAGCCCACAAATGTGTAACTGGACTACTTCTTTAAATTGACACCATATCCGGTGACCTTTGGGACATGGTTTGACCCCCTTAGGAAAGTGCTATCATCATGAAACGTTCAGATCACTTACAACGCAATAGATTCTACCTTCCTGTAACGTTTCAGCCTGATTGGACCTTGTTTTCACACAAATGAACCCAGAATGATGTGAAATTGTGCTTCGTGCAACATAATTCTGGGTGCCATTTAAAAACCATAAGTGCTAATGACTCCATTCCTTTTTGTGGTTGTAGGGGCTGTTGATTGGAGTACACTAAAACAAACCTAACCTCTCTAGGACATTCAGAAGCCAAGTTATAAGCCCACAAAGGTGTAACTGGACTACTTCTTTAAAGTGACACTTGGCCCGGTGACCTTTGGGACATGGTTTGACCCCCTATAGGAATGTGCAATCATCTTGAAACGTTCAGATCACTTACAACTCAATAGATTCTACCTTCTTGTAGCGTTTCAGCCGGATTGGACCTTGTTTTCACACAAATTGACCCAGAATGATGTGAAATTGTGCTTCGTGCAACATAATTCTGGGTGCCACTTACAAACCATAAGTGCTAATGACTCCATTCCTTTTTGTGGTTGTAGGGGCTGTTGATTGGAGTACATTAAAACAAACCTGATCTCTCTAGGACATTCAGAAGCCAAGTTATAAGCCCACAAATGTGTAACTGGACTACTTCTTTAAATTGACACCAGATCCGGTGACCTTTGGGACATGGTTTGACCCCCTTAGGAAAGTGCTATCATCATGAAACGTTCAGATCACTTACAACTCAATAGATTCTACCTTCCTGTAACGTTTCAGCCTGATTGGACCTTGTTTTCACACAAATGAACCCAGAATGATGTGAAATTGTGCTTCGTGCAACATAATTCTGGGTGCCATTTACAAACCATAAGTGCTAATGACTCCATTCCTTTTTGTGGTTGTAGGGGCTGTTGATTGGAGTACACTAAAACAAACTTGACCTCTCTAGGACATTCAGAAGCCAAGTTATAAGCCCACAAAGGTGTAACTGGACTACTTCTTTAAAGTGACACCAGGCCCGGTGACCTTTGGGACATGGTTTTACCCCCTATAAGAATGTGCTATCATCTTGAAACATTCAGATCACTTACAACTCAATAGATTCTACCTTCTTGTAGAGTTTCAGCCTGATTGGACCTTGTTTTCACACAAATGGACCCAGAATGATGTGAAATTGTGCTTCGTGCAACATAATTCTGGGTGCCATTTACAAACCATAAGTGCTAATGACTCCATTTCTTTTTGTGGTTGTAGGGGCTGTTGATTGGAGTACATTAAAAAAAACCTGATCTCTCTAGAACATTCAGAAGTCAAGTTATAAGCCCACAAATGTGTAACTGGACTACTACTTTAAATTGACACCAGATCCGGTGACCTTTGGGACATGGATTGACCCCCTTAGGAAAGTGTTATCATCATGAAACATTCAGATCACTTACAACTCAATAGATTCTACCTTCCTGTAACATTTCAGCCTGATTGGACCTTGTTTTCACACAAATGAACCCAGAATGATGTGAAATTGTGCTTCGTGCAACATAATTCTGGGTGCCATTTACAAACCTTTAGTGCTAATGACTCCATTCCTTTTTGTGGTTGTAGGGGCTGTTGATTGGAGTACACTAAAACAAACCTGATCTCTCTAGGACATTCAGAAGCCAAGTTATAAGCCCACAAATGTGTAACTGGACTACTTCTTTAAATTGACACCAGATCCGGTGACCTTTGGGACATGGTTTTACCCCCTATAAGAATGTGCGATCATCTTGAAACATTCAGATCACTTACAACTCAATAGATTCTACCTTCTTGTAGAGTTTCAGCCTGATTGGACCTTGTTTTCACACAAATGGACCCAGAATGATGTGAAATTGTGCTTCGTGCAACATAATTCTGGGTGCCATTTACAAACCATAAGTGCTAATGACTCCATTCCTTTTTGTGGTTGTAGGGGCTGTTGATTGGAGTACATTAAAACAAACCTGATCTCTCTAGGACATTCAGAAGTCAAGTTATAAGCCCACAAATGTGTAACTGGACTACTACTTTAAATTGACACCAGATCCGGTGACCTTTGGGACATGGTTTGACCCCCTTAGGAAAGTGCTATCATCATGAAACATTCAGATCACTTACAACTCAATAGATTCTACCTTCCTGTAACGTTTCAGCCTGATTGGACCTTGTTTTCACACAAATGAACCCAGAATGATGTGAAATTGTGCTTCGTGCAACATAATTCTGGGTGCCATTTACAAACCTTAAGTGCTAATGACTCCATTCCTTTTTGTGGTTGTAGGGGCTGTTGATTGGAGTACACTAAAACAAACCTGATCTCTCTAGGACATTCAGAAGCCAAGTTATAAGCCCACAAATGTGTAACTGGACTACTTCTTTAAATTGACACAAGATCCGGTGACCTTTGGGACATGGTTTGACCCCCTTAGGAAAGTGCTATCATCATGAAACGTTCAGATCACTTACAACTCAATAGATTCTACCTTCCTGTAACGTTTCAGCCTGATTGGACCTTGTTTTCACACAAATGAACCCAGAATGATGTGAAATTGTGCTTCGTACAACATAATTCTGGGTGCCATTTACAAACCATAAGTGCTAATGACTCCATTCCTTTTTGTGGTTTTAGTGGCTGTTGATTGGACTTCACTAAAACAAACTAACCTCTCTAGGACATTCAGAAGCCAAGTTATAAGCCCAAAAGGTGTAACAGGACTACTACTTTAAAGTGACACCAGGCCCGGTGACCTTTGGGACATGGTTTTACCCCCTATAGGAATGTGCGATCATCTTGAAATGTTCAGATCACTTACAACTCAATAGATTCTACCTTCTTGTAGCGTTTCAGCCTGATTGGACCTTGTTTTCACACAAATGGACCCAGAATGATGTGAAATTGTTCTTCGTGCAACATAATTCTGGGTGCCATTTACAAACCATAAGTGCTAATGACTCCATTCCTTTTTGTGGTTGTAGGGGCTGTTGATTGGAGTACACTAAAACAAACCTGATCTCTCTAGGACATTCAGAAGCCAAGTTATAAGCCCACAAATGTGTAACTGGACTACTTCTTTAAAGTGACACCAGATCCGGTGACCTTTGGGACATGGTTTGACCCCCTTAGGAAAGTGCTATCATCATGAAACGTTCAGATCACTTACAACTAAATAGATTCTACCTTCCTGTAACGTTTCAGCCTGATTGGACCTTGTTTTCACACAAATGAACCCAGAATGATGTGAAATTGTGCTTCGTGCAACATAATTCTGGGTGCCATTTACAAACCATAAATGCTAATGACTTCATTCCTTTTAGTGGTAATGGGGCTGCTAATTGGAGTACTCTAAAACAAACCTGACCTCTCTAGGATATTCAGAAGCCAAGTTATAAGCCCACAAAGGTGTAACTGGACTACTTCTTTAAAGTGACACCAGGCCCGGTGACCTTTGGGACATGGTTTGACCCCCTTAGGAAAGTGCTATCATCATGAAACGTTCAGATCACTTACAATTCAATAGATTCTACCTTCCTGTAACGTTTCAGCCTGATTGTACCTTGTTTTCACACAAATGAACCCAGAATAATGTGAAATTGTGCTTCGTGCAACATAATTCTGGGTGCCATTTAAAAACCATAAGTGCTAATGACTCCATTCCTTATTGTGGTTGTAGGGGCTGTTGATTGGAGTATACTAAAACAAACCTGATGTCTCTAGGACATTCAGAAGCCAAGTTATAAGCCCACAAATGTGTAACTGGACTACTTCTTTAAAGTGACACCAGGCCCGGTGACCTTTGGGACATGGTTTTGCCCCCTATAGGAATGTGCGATCATCTTGAAACGTTCAGATCACTTACAACTCAATAGATTCTACCTTCTTGTAGCGTTTCAGCCTGATTGGACCTTGTTTTCACACAAATGGACCAAGAATGATGTGAAATTGTGCTTCGTGCAACATAATTCTGGGTGCCATTTACAAACCATAAGTGCTAATGACTCAATTCCTTTTTGTGGTTGTAGGGGCTGTTGATTGGAGTACACTAAAACAAACCTGATCTCTCTAGGACATTCAGAAGCCAAGTTATAAGCCCACAAATGTGTAAGTGGACTACTTCTTTAAATTGACACCAGATCCGGTGATCTTTGGGACATCGTTTGACCCCCTTAGGAAAGTGCTATCATCATGAAACGTTCAGATCACTTACAACTCAGTAGATTCTACCTTCCTGTAACGTTTCAGCCTGATTGGACCTTGTTTTCACACAAATGAACCCAGAATGATGTGAAATTGTGCTTCGTGCAACATAATTCTGGGTGCCATTTAAAAACCATAAGTGCTAATGACTCCATTCCTTTTTGTGGTTGTAGGGGCTGTTGATTGGAGTACACTAAAACAACCCTGACCTCTCTAGGACATTCAGAAGCCAAGTTATAAGCCCACAAATGTGTAACTGGACTACTTCTTTAAAGTGACACCAGATCCAGTGACCTTTGGGACATGGTTTGACCCCCTTAGGAAAGTGCGATCATCATGAAACGTTCAGATCACTTACAACTCAATAGATTCTACCTTCCTGTATTGTTTCAGCCTGATTGGACCTTGTTTTCACACAAATGAACCCAGAATGATGTGAAATTGTGCTTCGTGCAACATAATTCTGGGTGCCATTTAAAAACCATAAGTGCTAATGTCTCCATTCCTTTTTGTGGTTGTAGGGGCTGTTGATTGGAGTACACTAAAGCAAACCTGATCGCTCTAGGACATTCAGAAGCCAAGTTATAAGCCCACAAATGTGTAACTGGACTACTTCTTTAAATTGACACCAGATCCGGTGACCTTTGGGACATGGTTTGACCCCCTTAGGAAAGTGCTATCATCATGAAACGTTCAGATCACTTACAACGCAATAGATTCTACCTTCCTGTAACGTTTCAGCCGGATTGGACCTTGTTTTCACACAAATGAACCCAGAATGATGTGAAATTGTGCTTCGTGCAACATAATTCTGGGTGCCATTTACAAACCATAAATGCTAATGACTCCATTCCTTTTTGTAGTTGTAGGGGCTGTTGATTGGAGTACATTAAAACAAACCTGATCTCTCTAGGACATTCAGAAGCCAAGTTATAAGTCAACAAATGTGTAACTGGACTACTACTTTAAATTGACACCAGATCCGGTGACCTTTGGGACATGGTTTGACCCCCTTAGGAAAGTGCTATCATCATGAAACGTTCAGATCACTTACAACTCAAGAGATTCTACCTTCCTGTAACGTTTCAGCCTGATTGGACCTTGTTGTCACACACATGAACCCAGAATGATGTGAAATTGTGCTTCGTGCAACATAATTCTGGGTGCCATTTACAAACCATAAGTGGTAATGACTCCATTCCTTTTTGTGGTTGTAGGGGCTGTTGATTGGAGTACACTAAAACAAACCTGACCTCTCTAGGACATTCAGAAGCCAAGTTATAAGCCCACAAAGGTGTAACTGGACTACTTTTTTAAAGTGACACCAGGCCCGGTGACCTTTGGGACATGGTTTGACCCCCTATGGGAATGTGAGATCATCATGAAACGTTCAGATCACTTACAACTCAATAGATTTTACCTTCTTGTAACGTTTCAGCCTGATTGGACCTTGTTTTCACACAAATGGACCCAGAATGATGTGAAATTGTGCTTCGTGCAACATAATTCTGGATGCCATTTACAAACCATAAGTGCTAATGACTCCATTCCTTTTGTGGTTGTAGGGGCTGTTGATTGGAGTACACTAAAACAAACTTGATCTCTCTAGGACATTCAGAAGCCAAGTTATAAGCCCACAAATGTGTAACTGGACTACTTCTTTAAATTGACACCAGATCCGGTGACCTTTGGGACATGGTTTGATCCCCTTAGGAAAGCGCTATCATCATGAAACGTTCAGATCACTTACAACTAAATAGATTCTACCTTCTTGTAACGTTGCAGCCTGATTGGACCTTGTTTTCACACAAATGAACCCAGAATGATGTGAAATTGTGCTTCGTGCAACATAATTCTGGGTGCCATTTACAAACCATAAGTGCTAATGACTCCATTCCTTTTTGTGGTTGTAGGGGCTGTTGATTGGAGTATACTAAAACAAACCTGATCTCTCTAGGACATTCAGAAGCCAAGTTATAAGCCCACAAAGGTGTAACTGGACTACTTCTTTAAAGTGACACTTGGCCCGGTGACCTTTGGGACATGGTTTGACCCCCTATAGGAATGTGCGATCATCTTGAAACGTTCAGATCACTTACAACTCAATAGATTCTACCTTCTTGTAGCGTTTCAGCCGGATTGGACCTTGTTTTCACACAAATTGACCCAGAATGATGTGAAATTGTGCTTCGTGCAACATAATTCTGGGTGCCATTTACAAACCATAAATGCTAATGACTTCATTCCTTTTAGTGGTAATGGGGGCTGCTAATTGGAGTACTCTAAAACAAACCTGACCTCTCTAGGATATTCAGAAGCCAAGTTATAAGCCCACAAAGGTGTAACTGGACTACTTCTTTAAAGTGACACCAGGCCCGGTGACCTTTGGGACATGGTTTGACCCCCTTAGGAAAGTGCTATCATCATGAAACGTTCAGATCACTTACAATTCAATAGATTCTACCTTCCTGTAACGTTTCAGCCTGATTGTACCTTGTTTTCACACAAATGAACCCAGAATGATGTGAAATTGTGCTTCGTGCAACATAATTCTGGGTGCCATTTAAAAACCATAAGTGCTAATGACTCCATTCCTTATTGTGGTTGTAGGGGCTGTTGATTGGAGTTTACTAAAACAAACCTGATCTCTCTAGGACATTCAGAAGCCAAGTTATAAGCCCACAAATGTGTAACTGGACTACTTCTTTAAATTGACACCAGATCCGGTGACCTTTGGGACATGGTTTGACCCCCTTAGGAAAGTGCTATCATCATGAAACGTTCAGATCACTTACAACTCAATAGATTCTACCTTCCTGTAACGTTTCAGCCTGATTGGACCTTGTTTTCACACAAATGGACCCAGAATGATGTGAAATTGTGCTTCGTGCAACATAATTCTGGGGGCCATTTACAAACCATAAGTGCTAATTACTCCATTCCTTTTTGTGGTTGTAGGGGCTGTTGATTGGAGTACACTAAAACAAACCTGACCTCTCTAGGACATCCAGAAGCCAAGTTATAAGCCCACAAAGGTGTAACTGGACTACTTCTTTAAAGTGACACCAGGCCCGGTGACCTTTGGGACATGGTTTTACACCCTACAGGAATGTGCGATCATCTTGAAACGTTCAGATCACTTACAACTCAATAGATTCTACCTTCTTGTAGCGTTTCAGCCTGATTGGACCTTGTTTTCACCCAAATGGACCCAGAATGATGTGAAATTGTGCTTCGTGCAACATAATTCTGGGTGCCATTTACAAACCATAAGTGCTAATGACTCCATTCCTTTTTGTGGTTGTAGGGGCTGTTGATTGGAGTACACTAAAGCAAACCTGATCGCTCTAGGACATTCAGAAGCCAAGTTATAAGCCCACAAATGTGTAACTGGACTACTTCTTTAAATTGACACCAGATCCTGTGACCTTTGGGACATGGTTTGACCCCCTTAGGAAAGTGCTATCATCATGAAACGTTCAGATCACTTACAACTCAATAGATTCTACCTTCCTGTAACGTTTCAGCCTGATTGGACCTTGTTTTCACACAAATGGACCCAGAATGATGTGAAATTGTGCTTCGTGCAACATAATTCTGGGTGCCATTTACAAACCATAAGTGCTAATGACTCCATTCCTTTTTGTGGTTGTAGGGGCTGTTGATTGGAGTACACTAAAACAAACCTGACCTCTCTAGGACATTCAGAAGCCAAGTTATAAGCCCACAAAGGTGTAACTGGACTACTTCTTTAAAGTGACACCAGGCCCGGTGACCTTTGGGACATGGTTTGACCCCCTATGGGAATGTGAGATCATCATGAAACGTTCAGATCACTTACAACTCAATAGATTCTACCTTCTTGTAACGTTTCAGCCTGATTGGACCTTGTTTTCACACAAATGGACCCAGAATGATGTGAAATTGTGCTTCGTGCAACATAATTCTGGGTGCCATTTACAAACCATAAGTGCTAATGACTCCATTCCTTTTGTGGTTGTAGGGGCTGTTGATTGGAGTACACTAAAACAAACTTGATCTCTCTAGGACATTCAGAAGCCAAGTTATAAGCCCACAAATGTGTAACTGGACTACTTCTTTAGACACCAGATCCGGTGACCTTTGGGACATGGTTTGACCCCCTTAGGGAAGTGCTATCATCATGAAACGTTCAGATCACTTACAACTTAATAGATTCTACCTTCCTGTAATGTTTCAGCCTGATTGGACCTTGTTTTCACACAAATGGACCCAGAATGATGTGAAATTGTGCTTCGTGCAACATAATTCTGGGTGCCATTTACAAACCATAAGTGCTAATGACTCCATTCCTTTTTGTGGTTGTAGGGGCTGTTGATTGGAGTACACTAAAACAAACCTGATCTCTCTAGGACATTCAGAAGCCAAGTTATAAGCCCACAAATGTGTAACTGGACTACTTCTTTAAATTGACACCAGATCCGGTGACCTTTGGGACATGGTTTGACCCCCTTAGGAAAGTGCTATCATCATGAAACGTTCAGATCACTTACAACTCAATAGATTCTACCTTCCTGTAACGTTTCAGCCTGATTGGACCTTGTTTTCACACAAATGAACCCAGAATGATGTGAAATTGTGCTTCGTGCAACGTAATTCTGGGTGCCATTTACAAACCATAAGTGCTAATGACTCCATTCCTTTTTGTGGTTGTAGGGGCTTTTGATTAGAGTACACTAAAAAAAACCTAACCTCTCTAGGACATTCAGAAGCCAAGTTATAAGCCCACAAAGGTGTAACTGGACTACTTCTTTAAAGTGACACCAGGCCCGGTGACATTTGGGACGTGGTTTGACCCCCTATAGGCATGTGCGATCATCTTGAAACGTTCAGATCTCTTACAACTCAATAGATTCTACCTTCCTGTATTGTTTCAGCCTGATTGGACCTTGTTTTTACACAAATGAACCCAGAATGATGTGAAATTGTGCTTCGTGCAACATAATTCTGGGTGCCATTTAAAAACCATAAGTGCTAATGTCTCCATTCCTTTTTGTGGTTGTAGGGGCTGTTGATTGGAGTACACTAAAAAAAACCTGATCGCTCTAGGACATTCAGAAGCCAAGGTTTAAGCCCACAAATGTGTAACTGGACTACTTCTTTAAATTGACACCAGATCCGGTGACCTTTGGGACATGGTTTGACCCCCTATAGGAATGTGCGATCATCATGAAATGTTCAGATCACTTACAACGCAATAGATTCTACCTTCCTGTAACGTTTCAGCCTGATTGGACCTTGTTTTCACACAAATGAACCCAGAATGATGTGAAATTGTGCTTCGTGCAACATAATTCTGGGTGCCATTTAAAAACCATAAGTCTAATGACTCCATTCCTTTTTGTGGTTGTAGGGGCTGTTGATTGGAGTATACTAAAACAAACCTGATCTCTCTAGGACATTCAGAAGCCAAGTTATAAGCCCACAAATTTGTAACTGGACTACTTCTTTAGACACCAGATCCAGTGACCTTTGGGACATGGTTTGACCCCCTTAGGGAAGTGCTATCATCATGAAACGTTCAGATCACTTACAACTTAATAGATTCTACCTTCCTGTAATGTTTCAGCCTGATTGGACCTTGTTTTCACACAAATGAACCCAGAATGATGTGAAATTGTGCTTCGTGCAACATAATTCTGGGTGCCATTTACAAACCATAAGTGCTAATGACTCCATTCCTTTTTGTGGTTGTAGGGGCTGTTGACTGGAGTACACTAAAACAAACCTGACCTCTCTTGGACATTCAGAAGCCAAGTTATAAGCCCACAAATGTGTAACTGGACTACTTCTTTAAATTGACACCAGATCCGGTGACTTTTGGGACATGGTTTGACCCCCTTAGGAAAGGGCTATCATCATGAAACGTTCAGATCACTTACAACTCAAAAGATTCTACCTTCCTGTAACGTTTCAGCCTGATTGGACCTTGTTTTCACACAAATGAACCCAGAATGATGTGAAATTGTGCTTCGTGCAACATAATTCTGGGTGCCATTTACAAACCATAAGTGCTAATGACTCCATTCCTTTTTGTGGTTGTAGGGGCTGTTGATTGGAGTACACTAAAACAAACCTGACCTCTCTAGGACATTCAGAAGCCAAGTTATAAGCCCACAAAGGTGTAACATGACTATTCTTTAAAGTGACACCAGGCCCGGTGACCTTTGGGACATGGTTTGACCCCCTAGAGGAATGTGCGATCATCATGAAACGTTCAGATCACTTACAACTCAATAGATTCTACCTTCTTGTAACGTTTCAGCCTGATTGGACCTCGTTTTCACACAAATGGACCCAGAATGATGTGAAATTGTGCTTCGTGCAATATAATTCTGGGTGCCATTTACAAACCATAAGTGCTAATGACTCCATTCCTTTTTGTGGTTGTAGGGGCTGTTGATTGGAGTACACTAAAACAAACCTGATATCTCTAGGACATTCAGAAGCCAAGTTATAAGCCCACAAATGTGTAACTGGACTACTTCTTTAAATTGACACCAGATCCGGTGACCTTTGGGACATGGTTTGACCCCCTTAGGAAAGTGCTATCATCATGAAACGTTCAGATCACTTACAACTCAATAGATTCTACCTTCCTGTAACGTTTCAGCCTGATTGGACCTTGTTTTCACACAAATGAACCCAGAATGATGTGAAATTGTGCTTCGTGCAACATAATTCTGGGTGCCATTTAAAAACCATAAGTGCTAATGACTCCATTCCTTTTTGTGGTTGTAGGGGCTGTTGATTGGAGTACACTAAAACAAACCTGATCGCTCTAGGACATTCAGAAGCCAAGTTATAAGCCCACAAATGTGTAACTGGACTACTTCTTTAAAGTAGTTTGGTTAACAATGATCATCGTCGTGTCCCATTGTAAACGGGCGCGCCATCGCACACATCGTACATGTGTGTTAACCCACATGTATGCGACAGACTTTGTGTGTTGCTTGACATCGAGATGTATTGACGTCTGTGTCAATACAGGACTCTCTATAAGCCGGGAGCTGGACGCTAACGACCCGTGCATAGGCCACACAAAAGGTATCGTACATGTGTTAACCCACCTGTATACGACAGACTTTGTGTGTTGCATGACATCGAGATGTATTGACGTCTGTGTCAATAGTTGTAGCATACGCCCTTTTCGGACCTCGGTGCACGCGAAACACTGGCGTACACTCACAACATCACGCTCGAGAGAGCTCAAGCGTTACGCGAAACAAAGGACGTGTTCAAATCCATAGAGAATATACAGTCTTTAGCGTATGCGTATATAAAGAAGGTCGATGACATTTACAGACCCGGCGGCGTGGGCACCACAGTAGAACAACAAGGTGCTCTCAAGCGCACACAGATACTGGCCGCATTATCACTCGTGATGTCTATCCTGACATGCCCGTTTCTGATTTCTATGTATATTAAATTATGACAAGAGCTACGGTGGTTACGATTACACTGACCACGCACCTTAGTTTCTGCTAGTGACCTATAAATACATTTGCCCACTTGCTCTCACTGCCATTAAAATGGCTGTACCCACACGTACAACACCCAAGAAAAAAAATGATCTCGCTGTCTGTACTGGGTGTACTCTCAGTAGCCGCAGTTGCTCAGGCCATGGTGGTACGCTCACATAACGCCTCTGAGATACGTCCCATCACACCACCTCCTAGACTACTCGCGAAGGAGTATTCAACACCCCCTTTGTACGAAGACAACCATTATAACGAGCACAGCACAACGCTTGCCGCACGCGAAGACAACATGCAGGAGACAACGCTAACACCTGTCGTGAGAACAACGGATTCGAGTGACAACGATTGCGACTATGACGAGCACATTACAACACCCTCTGTGCACGAAGACCAGGTGCAGGAGACAACGCTACCACCTGTCGTGAGAAACAAGAGTTTGGTTAACAATGATCATCGTCGTGTCCCATTGTAAACGGGCGCGCCATCGCACACATCGTACATGTGTGTTAACCCACCTGTATGCGACAGACTTTTGTGTTGCATGACATCGAGATGTATTTACGTCTGTTTCACTACAGGACTCTCTATAAGACGGGAGCTGGACGCTAACGACCCGTGCATGCGCCACACAAAAGGTATCGTACATGTGTTAACCCACCTGTATGCGACAGACTTTGTGTGTTGCATGACATCGAGATGTATTGACGTCTGTGTCAATACAGGACTCTCTAAGCTGGGAGCTGGACGCTAACGACCCGTGCATGCGCCACACAAAAGGTAACTCGACTAACTACAAAACGCATATTGTGATGTAGAAAGTTGGCTCGACTGTTTGAATCAGCTGCAGTTGCGGTTTACTCACGAAGTGAATCGCACGCTTGTTAGAAGTACATTCGGAGCACTTAAAAAATACATCGCTCTCATCGAGTTCCGTCTCAGCGTTCACCGGCTGATGGGCAAGAGCGTGACATGGGATCGCCAGGAACTTACTTAAGGACTATCATCTCATTTGGCATTTACTCACGGACCCAAGAAACCAGTTCCGAAAAATGGTTGAGAATTATAACTTGTCTAATAGCAACTGGAAGATATGTTGCGTCATAAGCCTCTGATGGTTCACAAGGTGCACGGTCCACTCGAAATCCTAATGCTGTATTTGTAGTACATACACTAAGTCTTCTCTGTTGATGTCAGACTAGAGTTTTATTAGAGTTTTACTTTGCAACAATGGGATTCGAGCAATTGATGTGTATATTTTTAATACTGCACAATGCTACTATTCCTAGGCTGAATGTATGACATGGCTCTTATGTATCATTATGTATCGTTTCCATTAAGTACTAATTTAAATAAAGTCCCTCTGTCCTCAGTGCTAGGTTGTGGGTTTAATACACATAATTATGATCAACCTGTTGAATAGTATAATAACAATATTCCTGTAAAAGTCATTTAGTAATGAACAACCTCAGTTCTGTGAAAGAACATCATGTCTCTGATGTGTACACTGCAGGCCTGACCGGGGTTTGCACGCAAGGGCCTGTGTGTGTGTGTGTGTGTGTGTGTGTGTGTGTGTGTGTGTGTGTGTGTGTGTGTGTGTGTGTGTGTGTGTGTGTGTGTGTGTGTGTGTGTGCGTGTGTATGTGTGTGTGTGTGTGTGTCTGTGTGTGAAACAAATAAAGATAAATATAGCTAGTGCGGCCACGAGCGGTCGTGCAGGGTAGAGGCTGCGCAAAAACGCCTCTAAAACAAGCGCGTGCCCACGCCCGATCCGTGGAAGCACGTAGAACTAGCAAACGTACTAGCAGAAATCAACGATCGCACACGGGTCATTGAGTGTGTACAGGGTTCGTCTGCGTGTGTGGCATTGGGCAATCTAGCGGCAACCGAGTGGCCTGAAGGCAGAACCGGCCAACTCGTCGCCCTCACCATCGTTGCGTTTCGAGATGAACTATTGCTAAAGATGATCGTCCTCGTCAACCACGGCGCTATCAGAGTTACCACGACATGCGCCTTAAAAGCGTTCTCGTTTGGGTCAGCGCCACCAGAATTGAATCGGCAAGTCAGCGGATATTACACAACTCGTAACGAAGACCCTCTCCGCGACCTCGCGGCCAGTGTGCGCAGTGTACAGCAAATGACAAACGATGTTGCGAGCGATATATCGGAAAAACTTTGCACTGACGCGACGGTCGCCACTTAATGGTTGTGTGAGACTCGCGCAAAGTGCCATATCTAACGTGCGCAAGCTAGTGACAAGCAACTTCACCAGATCCGTAGATTCTGCATACGCTCGGATACGAACGAAGGTATCGAGAGATAACACCGACACGAGTTGCGCGACGGCTCTGGCTGCAGTCGCTACAACACTGGATTTATTAATCAACGTAATTGTGATCGTAATGGCGTATCGAGTGTGCACCAGAAACTACAACCAGTACTACAGAAAACTGGCATGAGGGTCGCGGTCTAATGTTATGTTGGTGTCTCGCATCGACCGTCAACGGCCGTTTGCCAGCGGCTGAAAATGGCACAGTTGACGAAATGGAAACGCCGACCGTCGATAGTGCACTCTCGCAAGATCCAACTGCACCTTCTCAGGAGACAGACCACAGAGTCATATTAGCGGAGGGTAGATAGAAAATGCGCAAACCGCCGCAACCGCCCATATACGTACTATACGAGTTCAACATAGAGTGGAGTAGGAAGTTACTACCGATTGTATTTCCAACGTGCAAGCAGCTGGTGTGTGACGCTTTACTTGAGTATCACAGAGGTTGCGATGTCCTGTGTTCCATGAGCGCATGGAAGCAAGTGAACAAACTTCTACGTCACTTTAAAGAAGTAGTCCAGTTACACATTTGTGGGCTTATAACTTGGCTTCTGAATGTCCTAGAGAGATCAGGTTTGTTTTAGTGTACTCCAATCAACAGGCCCTACAACCACAAAAAGGAATGGAGTCATTAGCACTTATGGTTTCTAAATGGCACCCAGAATTATGTTGCACGAAGCACAATTTCACATCATTCTGGGTCCATTTGTGTGAAAACAAGGTCCAATCAGGCTGAAACGTTACAAGAAGGTAGAATCTATTGAGTTATAAGTGATCTGAACGTTTCATGATGATCGCACATTCCTATAGGGGGTTAAACCATGTCCCAAAGGTCACCGGGCCTGGTGTCACTTTAAAGAAGTAGTCCAATTACACCTTTGAGGGCTTATAACTTGGCTTCTGAATGTCCTAGAGAGATCAGGTTTGTTTTAGTGTACTCCAATCAACAGCCCCTACAACCTCAAAAAGGAATGGAATCATTAGCACTTATGGTTTTTAAATGGCACCCAGAATTATGTTGCACAAAGCACAATTTCACATCATTCTGGGTCCATTTGTGTGAAAACAAGGTCCAATCAGGCTGAAATGTTACAAGTAGGTAGAATCTATTGAGTTGTAAGTGATCTGAACGTTTCATGATGATCGCACATTCCTATAGGGGGTCAAACCATGTCCCAAAGGTCACCGGGCCTGGTGTCACTTTAAAGAAGTAGTCCAGTTACACCTTTGTGGGCTTATAACTGGGCTTCTGAATATCCTAGAGAGGTCAGGTTTGTTTTAGAGTACTCCAATTAACAGCCCCCATTACCATTAAAAGGAATGGAGTCATTAGCACTTATAATTTTTAAATGGCACCCAGAATTATGTTGCACGAAGCACAATTTCACATCATTCTGGGTCCATTTGTGTGAAAACAAGGTCCAATCAGGCTGAAACGTTACAAGAAGGTAGAATCTATTGAGTTGTAAGTGATCTGAACGTTTCATGATGATCGCACATTCCTATAGGGGGTCAAACCATGTCCCAAAGGTCACCGGGCCTGGTGTCACTTTAAAGAAGTAGTCCAGTTACACCTTTGTGGGCTTATAACTTGGCTTCTGAATATCCTAGAGAGGTCAGGTTTGTTTTAGAGTACTCCATTTAACAGCCCCCATTACCGCTAAAAGGAATGGAGTCATTAGCACTTATGGTTTTTAAATGGCACCCAGAATTATGTTGCACGAAGCACAATTTCACATCATTCTGGGTTCATTTGTGTGAAAACAAGGTCCAATCAGGCTGAAACGTTACAGGAAGGTAGAATCTATTGAGTTGTAAGTGATCTGAACGTTTCATGATGATAGCACTTTCCTAAGGGGGTCAAACCATGTCCCAAAGGTCACCGGATCTGGTGTCAATTTAAAGAAGTAGTCCAGTTACACATTTGTGGGCTTATAACTTGGCTTCTGAATGTCCGAGAGAGATCAGGTTTAGTTTAATGTACTCCAACCAACAGCCCCTACAACCACAAAAAGGAATGGAGTCATTAGCACTTATGGTTTGTAAATGGCACCCAGAATTATGTTGCACGAAGCACAATTTCACATCATTCTGGGTCCATTTGTGTGAAAACAAGGTCCAATCAGGCTGAAACGTTACAAGAAGGTAGAATCTATTGAGTTGTAAGTGATCAGAACGTTTCATGATGATCGCACATTCCTATAGGGGGTCAAACCATGTCCCAAAGGTCACTGGGCCTGGTGTCACTTTAAAGAAGTAGTCCAGTTACACCTTTGTGGGCTTATAACTTGGCTTCTGAATATCCTAGAGAGGTCA
Source organism: Nothobranchius furzeri (assembly GCF_043380555.1). Classification (NCBI taxonomy): domain Eukaryota; kingdom Metazoa; phylum Chordata; class Actinopteri; order Cyprinodontiformes; family Nothobranchiidae; genus Nothobranchius; species Nothobranchius furzeri. The sequence continues at coordinate 15,370,122 of NC_091756.1, forward strand.
GGTTTGTTTTAGAGCACTCCAATTAGCAGCCCCCATTACCACTAAAAGGAATGGAGTCATTAGCACTTATGGTTTTTAAATGGCACCCAGAATTATGTTGCATGAAGCACAATTTCACAACATTCTGGGTTCATTTGTGTGAAAACAAGGCCCAATCAGGCTGAAACGTTACAGGAAGGTAGAATCTATTGAGTTGTAAGTGATCTGAATGTTTCATGATGATAGCACTTTCCTAAGGGGGTCAAACCATGTCCCAAAGGTCACCGGATCTGGTGTCAATTTAAAGTAGTCCGGTTACACATTTGTGGGCTTATAACTTGGCTTCTGAATGTCCTAGAGAGATCAGGTTTGTTTTAGTATACTCCAATCAACAGCCCCTACAACCACAAAAAGGAATGGAGTCATTAGCACTTATGGTTTTTAAATGGCACCCAGAATTATGTTGCATGAAGCACAATTTCACATCATTCTGGGTTCATTTGTGTGAAAACAAGGTCCAATCAGGCTGAAACGTTACAGGAAGGTAGAATCTATTGAGTTGTAAGTGATCTGAACGTTTCATGATGATCGCACATTCCTATAGGGGGTAAAACCATGTCCCAAAGGTCACCGGGCCTGGTGTCACTTTAAAGAAGTAGTCCAGTTACACATTTGTGGGCTTATAACTTGGCTTCTGAATGTCCTAGAGAGATCAGGTTTGTTTTAGTGTACTCCAATCAACAGGCCCTACAACCACAAAAAGGAATGGAGTCATTAGCACTTATGGTTTGTAAATGGCACCCAGAATTATGTTGCACGAAGCACAATTTCACATCATTCTGGGTCCATTTGTGTGAAAACAAGGTCCAATCAGGCTGAAACGTTCCAAGAAGGTAGAATCTATTGAGTTGTAAGTGATCTGAACGTTTCAAGATGATCGCACATTCCTATAGCGGGTCAAACCATGTCCCAACGGTCACCGGGCCTGGTGTCACTTTAAAGAAGTAGTCCAATTACACCTTTGAGGGCTTATAACTTGGCTTCTGAATGTTCTAGAGAGATCAGGTTTGTTTTAGTGTACTCCAATCAACAGCCCCTACAACCTCAAAAAGGAATGGAATCATTAGCACTTATGGTTTTTAAATGGCACCCAGAATTATGTTGCACGAAGCACAATTTCACATCATTCTGGGTTCATTTGTGTGAAAACAAGGTCCAATCAGGCTGAAACGTTACAGGAAGGTAGAATCTATTGAGTTGTAAGTGATCTGAACGTTTCAAAATGATTGCACTTTCCTAAGGGTGTCAAACCATGTCCCAAAGGTCACCGGATCTGGTGTCAATTTAAAGAAGTAGTCCAGTTACACATTTGTGGGCTTATAGCTTGGCTTCTGAATGTCCTAGAGAGATCAGGTTTGTTTTAGTATACTCCAATCAACAGCCCCTACAACCACAAAAAGGAATGGAGTCATTAGCACTTATGGTTTTTAAATGGCACCCAGAATTATGTTGCATGAAGCACAATTTCACATCATTCTGGGTTCATTTGTGTGAAAACAAGGTCCAATCAGGCTGAAACGTTACAGGAAGGTAGAATCTATTGAGTTGTAAGTGATCTGAACGTTTCATGATGATCGCACATTCCTATAGGGGGTAAAACCATGTCCCAAAGGTCACCGGGCCTGGTGTCACTTTAAAGAAGTAGTCCAGTTACACATTTGTGGGCTTATAACTTGGCTTCTGAATGTCCTAGAGAGATCAGGTTTGTTTTAGTGTACTCCAATCAACAGGCCCTACAACCACAAAAAGGAATGGAGTCTTTAGCACTTATTGTTTGTAAATGGCACCCAGAATTATGTTGCACGAAGCACAATTTCACATCATTCTGGGTCCATTTGTGTGAAAACAAGGTCCAATCAGGCTGAAACGTTCCAAGAAGGTAGAATCTATTGAGTTGTAAGTGATCTGAACGTTTCAAGATGATCGCACATTCCTATAGGGGGTCAAACCATGTCCCAACGGTCACCGGGCCTGGTGTCACTTTAAAGAAGTAGTCCAATTACACCTTTGAGGGCTTATAACTTGGCTTCTGAATGTCCTAGAGAGATCAGGTTTGTTTTAGTGTACTCCAATCAACAGCCCCTACAACCTCAAAAAGGAATGGAATCATTAGCACTTATGGTTTTTAAATGGCACCCAGAATTATGTTGCACAAAGCACAATTTCACATCATTCTGGGTCCATTTGTGTGAAAACAAGGTCCAATCAGGCTGAAATGTTACAAGTAGGTAGAATCTATTGAGTTGTAAGTGATCTGAACGTTTCATGATGATCGCACATTCCTATAGGGGGTCAAACCATGTCCCAAAGGTCACCGGGCCTGGTGTCACTTTAAAGAAGTAGTCCAGTTACACCTTTGTGGGCTTATAACTGGGCTTCTGAATATCCTAGAGAGGTCAGGTTTGTTTTAGAGTACTCCAATTAACAGCCCCCATTACCATTAAAAGGAATGGAGTCATTAGCACTTATAATTTTTAAATGGCACCCAGAATTATGTTGCACGAAGCACAATTTCACATCATTCTGGGTCCATTTGTGTGAAAACAAGGTCCAATCAGGCTGAAACGTTACAAGAAGGTAGAATCTATTGAGTTGTAAGTGATCTGAACGTTTCATGATGATCGCACATTCCTATAGGGGGTCAAACCATGTCCCAAAGGTCACCGGGCCTGGTGTCACTTTAAAGAAGTAGTCCAGTTACACCTTTGTGGGCTTATAACTTGGCTTCTGAATATCCTAGAGAGGTCAGGTTTGTTTTAGAGTACTCCATTTAACAGCCCCCATTACCGCTAAAAGGAATGGAGTCATTAGCACTTATGGTTTTTAAATGGCACCCAGAATTATGTTGCACGAAGCACAATTTCACATCATTCTGGGTTCATTTGTGTGAAAACAATGTCCAATCAGGCTGAAACGTTACAGGAAGGTAGAATCTGTTGAGTTGTAAGTGATCTGAACGTTTCATGATGATAGCACTTTCCTAAGGGGGTCAAACCATGTCCCAAAGGTCACCGGATCTGGTGTCAATTTAAAGAAGTAGTCCAGTTACACATTTGTGGGCTTATAACTTGGCTTCTGAATGTCCGAGAGAGATCAGGTTTAGTTTAATGTACTCCAACCAACAGCCCCTACAACCACAAAAAGGAATGGAGTCATTAGCACTTATGGTTTGTAAATGGCACCCAGAATTATGTTGCACGAAGCACAATTTCACATCATTCTGGGTCCATTTGTGTGAAAACAAGGTCCAATCAGGCTGAAACGTTACAAGAAGGTAGAATCTATTGAGTTGTAAGTGATCAGAACGTTTCATGATGATCGCACATTCCTATAGGGGGTCAAACCATGTCCCAAAGGTCACTGGGCCTGGTGTCACTTTAAAGAAGTAGTCCAGTTACACCTTTGTGGGCTTATAACTTGGCTTCTGAATATCCTAGAGAGGTCAGGTTTGTTTTAGAGCACTCCAATTAGCAGCCCCCATTACCACTAAAAGGAATGGAGTCATTAGCACTTATGGTTTTTAAATGGCACCCAGAATTATGTTGCATGAAGCACAATTTCACAACATTCTGGGTTCATTTGTGTGAAAACAAGGCCCAATCAGGCTGAAACGTTACAGGAAGGTAGAATCTATTGAGTTGTAAGTGATCTGAATGTTTCATGATGATAGCACTTTCCTAAGGGGGTCAAACCATGTCCCAAAGGTCACCGGATCTGGTGTCAATTTAAAGTAGTCCGGTTACACATTTGTGGGCTTATAACTTGGCTTCTGAATGTCCTAGAGAGATCAGGTTTGTTTTAGTATACTCCAATCAACAGCCCCTACAACCACAAAAAGGAATGGAGTCATTAGCACTTATGGTTTTTAAATGGCACCCAGAATTATGTTGCATGAAGCACAATTTCACATCATTCTGGGTTCATTTGTGTGAAAACAAGGTCCAATCAGGCTGAAACGTTACAGGAAGGTAGAATCTATTGAGTTGTAAGTGATCTGAACGTTTCATGATGATCGCACATTCCTATAGGGGGTAAAACCATGTCCCAAAGGTCACCGGGCCTGGTGTCACTTTAAAGAAGTAGTCCAGTTACACATTTGTGGGCTTATAACTTGGCTTCTGAATGTCCTAGAGAGATCAGGTTTGTTTTAGTGTACTCCAATCAACAGGCCCTACAACCACAAAAAGGAATGGAGTCATTAGCACTTATGGTTTGTAAATGGCACCCAGAATTATGTTGCACGAAGCACAATTTCACATCATTCTGGGTCCATTTGTGTGAAAACAAGGTCCAATCAGGCTGAAACGTTCCAAGAAGGTAGAATCTATTGAGTTGTAAGTGATCTGAACGTTTCAAGATGATCGCACATTCCTATAGGGGGTCAAACCATGTCCCAACGGTCACCGGGCCTGGTGTCACTTTAAAGAAGTAGTCCAATTACACCTTTGAGGGCTTATAACTTGGCTTCTGAATGTTCTAGAGAGATCAGGTTTGTTTTAGTGTACTCCAATCAACAGCCCCTACAACCTCAAAAAGGAATGGAATCATTAGCACTTATGGTTTTTAAATGGCACCCAGAATTATGTTGCACGAAGCACAATTTCACATCATTCTGGGTTCATTTGTGTGAAAACAAGGTCCAATCAGGCTGAAACGTTACAGGAAGGTAGAATCTATTGAGTTGTAAGTGATCTGAACGTTTCAAAATGATTGCACTTTCCTAAGGGTGTCAAACCATGTCCCAAAGGTCACCGGATCTGGTGTCAATTTAAAGAAGTAGTCCAGTTACACATTTGTGGGCTTATAGCTTGGCTTCTGAATGTCCTAGAGAGATCAGGTTTGTTTTAGTATACTCCAATCAACAGCCCCTACAACCACAAAAAGGAATGGAGTCATTAGCACTTATGGTATTTAAATGGCACCCAGAATTATGTGGCACGAAGCACATTTTCACATCATTCTGGGTTCATTTGTGTGAAAACAAGGTCCAATCAGACTGAAACGTTACAGGAAGGTAGAATCTATTGAGTTGTAAGGGATCTGAACGTTTCATGATGATAGAACTTTCCTAAGGGGATCAAACCATGTCCCAAAGGTCACCGGATCTGGGGTCAATTTAAAGAAGTAGTCCAGGTATACATTTGTGGGCTTATAACTTGGCTTCTGAATGTCCTAGAGAGATCAGGTTTGTTTTAATGTACTCCAATCAACAGCCCCTACAACCACAAAAAGGAATGGAGTCATTAGCACTTATGGTTTTTAAATGGCACCCAGAATTATGTTGCATGAAGCACAATTTCACATCATTCTGGGTCCATTTGTGTGAAAACAAGGTCCAATCAGGCTGAAACGTTACAAGAAGGTAGAATCTATTGAGTTGTAAGTGATCTGAACGTTTCAAGATGATCGCACTTTCCTAAGGGGGTCAAACCATGTCCCAAAGGTCACCGGATCTGGTGTCAATTTAAAGAAGTAGTCCAGTTACACATTTGTAGGCTTATAACTTGGCTTCTGAATGTCCTAGAGAGATCAGGTTTGTTTTAATGTACTCCAATCAACAGCCCCTACAACCACAAAAAGGAATGGAGTCATTAGCACTTATGGTTTTTAAATGGCACCCAGAATTATGTTGCACGAAGCACAATTTCACATCATTCTGGGTTCATTTGTGTGAAAACAAGAGACAATCAGGCTGAAATGTTACAGGAAGGTAGAATCTATTGAATTGTAAGTGATCTGAACGTTTCATGATGATAGCACTTTCCTAAGGGGGTCAAACCATGTCCCAAAGGTCACCGGATCTGGTGTCAATTTAAAGAAGTAGTCCAGTTACACATTTGTGGGCTTATAACTTGGCTTCTGAATGTCCTAGAGAGATCAGGTTTGTTTTAATGTACTCCAATCAACAGCCCCTACAACCACAAAATGTAATGGAGTCATTAGCACTTATGGTTTGTAAATGGCACCCAGAATTATGTTGCACGAAGCACAATTTCACATCATTCTCGGTCCATTTGTGTGAAAACAAGGTCCAATCAGGCTGAAACGTTACAAGACGGTAGAATCTATTGAATTGTAAGTGATCTGAACGTTTCATGATGATCGCACATTCCTATAGGGGGTCAAACCATGTCCCAAAGGTCACCGGGCCTGGTGTCACTTTAAAGAAGTAGTCCAATTACACCTTTGAGGGCTTATAACTTGGTTTCTGAATGTCCTAGAGAGATCAGGTTTGTTTTAGTGTACTCCAATCAACAGCCCCTACAACCTCAAAAAGGACTGAGTCATTAGCACTTATGGTTTTTAAATGGCACCCAGAATTATGTTGCACGAAGCACAATTTCACATCATTCTGGGTTCATTTGTGTGAAAACAAGAGACAATCAGGCTGAAATGTTACAGGAAGGTAGAATCTATTGAATTGTAAGTGATCTGAACGTTTCATGATGATAGCACTTTCCTAAGGGGGTCAAACCATGTCCCAAAGGTCACCGGATCTGGTGTCAATTTAAAGAAGTAGTCCAGTTACACATTTGTGGGCTTATAACTTGGCTTCTGAATGTCCTAGAGAGATCAGGTTTGTTTTAATGTACTCCAATCAACAGCCCCTACAACCACAAAATGTAATGGAGTCATTAGCACTTATGGTTTGTAAATGGCACCCAGAATTATGTTGCACGAAGCACAATTTCACATCATTCTCGGTCCATTTGTGTGAAAACAAGGTCCAATCAGGCTGAAACGTTACAAGACGGTAGAATCTATTGAATTGTAAGTGATCTGAACGTTTCATGATGATCGCACATTCCTATAGGGGGTCAAACCATGTCCCAAAGGTCACCGGGCCTGGTGTCACTTTAAAGAAGTAGTCCAATTACACCTTTGAGGGCTTATAACTTGGTTTCTGAATGTCCTAGAGAGATCAGGTTTGTTTTAGTGTACTCCAATCAACAGCCCCTACAACCTCAAAAAGGACTGAGTCATTAGCACTTATGGTTTTTAAATGGCACCCAGAATTATGTTGCACGAAGCACAATTTCCCATCATTCTGGGTCCATTTGTGTGAAAACAAGGTCCAATCAGGCTGAAACGTTACAAGAAGGTAGAATCTATTGAGTTGTAAGTGATCTGAACGTTTCAAGATGATCGCACTTTCCTAAGGGGGTCAAACCATGTCCCAAAGGTCACCGGATCTGGTGTCAATTTAAAGAAGTAGTCCAGTTACACATTTGTAGGCTTATAACTTGGCTTCTGAATGTCCTAGAGAGATCAGGTTTGTTTTAATGTACTCCAATCAACAGCCCCTACAACCACAAAAAGGAATGGAGTCATTAGCACTTATGGTTTTTAAATGGCACCCAGAATTATGTTGCACGAAGCACAATTTCACATCATTCTGGGTTCATTTGTGTGAAAACAAGAGACAATCAGGCTGAAATGTTACAGAAAGGTAGAATCTATTGAATTGTAAGTGATCTGAACGTTTCATGATGATAGCACTTTCCTAAGGGGGTCAAACCATGTCCCAAAGGTCACCGGATCTGGTGTCAATTTAAAGAAGTAGTCCAGTTACACATTTGTGGGCTTATAACTTGGCTTCTGAATGTCCTAGAGAGATCAGGTTTGTTTTAATGTACTCCAATCAACAGCCCCTACAACCACAAAATGTAATGGAGTCATTAGCACTTATGGTTTGTAAATGGCACCCAGAATTATGTTGCACGAAGCACAATTTCACATCATTCTCGGTCCATTTGTGTGAAAACAAGGTCCAATCAGGCTGAAAGGTTACAAGACGGTAGCATCTATTGAATTGTAAGTGATCTGAACGTTTCATGATGATCGCACATTCCTATAGGGGGTCAAACCATGTCCCAAAGGTCACCGTGCCTGGTGTCACTTTAAAGAAGTAGTCCAATTACACCTTTGAGGGCTTATAACTTGGTTTCTGAATGTCCTAGAGAGATCAGGTTTGTTTTAGTGTACTCCAATCAACAGCCCCTACAACCTCAAAAAGGAATGGAGTCATTAGCACTTATGGTTTTTAAATGGCACCCAGAATTATGTTGCACGAAGCACAATTTCCCATCATTCTGGGTCCATTTGTGTGAAAACAAGGTCCAATCAGGCTGAAACGTTACAAGAAGGTAGAATCTATTGAGTTGTAAGTGATCTGAACGTTTCAAGATGATCGCACTTTCCTAAGGGGGTCAAACCATGTCCCAAAGGTAACCGGATCTGGTGTCAATTTAAAGAAGTAGTCCAGTTACACATTTGTAGGCTTATAACTTGGCTTCTGAATGTCCTAGAGAGATCAGGTTTGTTTTAATGTACTCCAATCAACAGCCCCTACAACCACAAAAAGGAATGGAGTCATTAGCACTTATGGTTTTTAAATGGCACCCAGAATTATGTTGCACGAAGCACAATTTCACATAATTCTGGGTTCATTTGTGTGAAAACAATAGACAATCAGGCTGAAATGTTACAGGAAGGTAGAATCTATTGAATTGTAAGTGATCTGAACGTTTCATGATGATAGCACTTTCCTAAGGGGGTCAAACCATGTCCCAAAGGTCATCGGATCTGGTGTCAATTTAAAGAAGTAGTCCAGTTACACATTTGTGGGCTTATAACTTGGCTTCTGAATGTCCTAGAGGGATAAGGTTTGTTTTAATGTACTCCAATCAACAGCCCCTACAACCAAAAATGTAATGGAGTCATTAGCACTTATGGTTTGTAAATGGCACCCAGAATTATGTTGCACGAAGCACAATTTCACATCATTCTCGGTCCATTTGTGTGAAAACAAGGTCCAATCAGGCTGAAACGTTACAAGACGGTAGAATCTATTGAATTGTAAGTGATCTGAACGTTTCATGATGATCGCATATTCCTATAGGGGGTCAACCCATGTCCCAAAGGTCACCGGGCCTGGTGTCACTTTAAAGAAGTAGTCCAATTACACCTTTGAGGGCTTATAACTTGGTTTCTGAATGTCCTAGAGAGATAAGGTTTGTTTTAGTGTACTCCAATCAACAGCCCCTACAACCTCAAAAAGGAATGGAGTCATTAGCACTTATGGTTTTTAAATGGCACCCAGAATTATGTTGCACGAAGCACAATTTCCCATCATTCTGGGTCCATTTGTGTGAAAACAAGGTCCAATCAGGCTGAAACGTTACAAGAAGGTAGAATCTATTGAGTTGTAAGTGATCTGAACGTTTCATGATGATCGCACATTCCTATTGGGGGTCAAACCATGTCCCAAAGGTCACCGGGCCTGGTGTCACTTTAAAGAAGTAGTCCAGTTACACCTTTGTGGGCTTATAACTTGGCTTCTGAATATCCTAGAGAGGTCATGTTTGTTTTAGAGTACTCCAATTAGCAGCCCCCATTACCACTAAAAGGAATGGAGTCATTAGCACTTATGGTTTTTAAATGACACCCAGAATTATGTTTCATGAAGCACAATTTCACATCATTCTGGGTCCATTTGTGTGAAAACAAGGTCCAATCAGGCTGAAACGTTACAGGAAGGTAGAATCTATTGAGTTGTAAGTGATCTGAACGTTTCATGATGATAGCACTTTCCTAAGGGGGTCAAACCATGTCCCAAAGGTCACCGGATCTGGTGTCAATTTAAAGAAGTAGTCCAGTTACACATTTGTGGGCTTATAACTTGGCTTCTGAATGTCCGAGAGAGATCAGGTTTGTTTTAATGTACTCCAACCAACAGCCCCTACAACCACAAAAAGGAATGGAGTCATTAGCACTTATGGTTTGTAAATGGCACCCAGAATTATGTTGCACGAAGCACAATTTCACATCATTCTGGGTCCATTTGTGTGAAAACAAGGTCCAATCAGGCTGAAACGTTACAAGAAGGTAGAATCTATTGAGTTGTAAGTGATCAGAACGTTTCATGATGATCGCACATTCCTATAGGGGGTCAAACCATGTCCCAAAGGTCACCGGGCCTGGTGTCACTTTAAAGAAGTAGTCCAGTTACACCTTTGTGGGCTTATAACTTGGCTTCTGAATATCCTAGAGAGGTCAGGTTTGTTTTAGAGCACTCCAATTAGCAGCCCCCATTACCACTAAAAGGAATGGAGTCATTAGCACTTATGGTTTTTAAATGGCACCCAGAATTATGTTGCACGAAGCACAATTTCACAACATTCTGGGTTCATTTGTGTGAAAACAAGGTCCAATCAAGCTGAAACGTTACAGGAAGGTAGAATCTATTGAGTTGTAAGTGATCTGAACGTTTCATGATGATAGCACTTTCCTAAGGGGGTCAAACCATGTCCCAAAGGTCACCGGATCTGGTGTCAATTTAAAGTAGTCCAGTTACACATTTGTGGGCTTATAACTTGGCTTCTGAATGTCCTAGAGAGATCAGGTTTGTTTTAGTATACTCCAATCAACAGCCCCTACAACCACAAAAAGGAATGGAGTCATTAGCACTTATGGTTTTTAAATGGCACCCAGAATTATGTTGCATGAAGCACAATTTCACATCATTCTGGGTTCATTTGTGTGAAAACAAGGTCCAATCAGGCTGAAACGTTACAGGAAGGTAGATCTATTGAGTTGTAAGTGATCTGAACGTTTCATGATGATCGCACATTCCTATAGGGGGTAAAACCATGTCCCAAAGGTCACCGGGCCTGGTGTCACTTTAAAGAAGTAGTCCAGTTACACATTTGTGGGCTTATAACTTGGCTTCTGAATGTCCTAGAGAGATCAGGTTTGTTTTAGTGTACTCCAATCAACAGGCCCTACAACCACAAAAAGGAATGGAGTCATTAGCACTTATGGTTTGTAAATGGCACCCAGAATTATGTTGCACGAAGCACAATTTCACATCATTCTGGGTCCATTTGTGTGAAAACAAGGTCCAATCAGGCTGAAAAGTTCCAAGAAGGTAGAATCTATTGAGTTGTAAGTGATCTGAACGTTTCAAGATGATCGCACATTCCTATAGGGGGTCAAACCATGTCCCAACGGTCACCGGGCCTGGTGTCACTTTAAAGAAGTAGTCCAATTACACCTTTGAGGGCTTATAACTTGGCTTCTGAATGTTCTAGAGAGATCAGGTTTGTTTTAGTGTACTCCAATCAACAGCCCCTACAACCTCAAAAAGGAATGGAATCATTAGCACTTATGGTTTTTAAATGGCACCCAGAATTATGTTGCACGAAGCACAATTTCACATCATTCTGGGTTCATTTGTGTGAAAACAAGGTCCAATCAGGCTGAAACGTTACAGGAAGGTAGAATCTATTGAGTTGTAAGTGATCTGAACGTTTCAAAATGATTGCACTTTCCTAAGGGGGTCAAACCATGTCCCAAAGGTCACCGGATCTGGTGTCAATTTAAAGAAGTAGTCCAGTTACACATTTGTGGGCTTATAGCTTGGCTTCTGAATGTCCTAGAGAGATCAGGTTTGTTTTAGTATACTCCAATCAACAGCCCCTACAACCACAAAAAGGAATGGAGTCATTAGCACTTATGGTATTTAAATGGCACCCAGAATTGTGTGGCACGAAGCACAATTTCACATCATTCTGGGTTCATTTGTGTGAAAACAAGCTCCAATCAGGCTGAAACGTTACAGGAAGGTAGAATCTATTGAATTGTAAGGGATCTGAACGTTTCATGATGATAGAACTTTCCTAAGGGGATCAAACCATGTCCCAAAGGTCACCGGATCTGGGGTCAATTTAAAGAAGTAGTCCAGTTATACATTTGTGGGCTTATAACTTGGCTTCTGAATGTCCTAGAGAGATCAGATTTGTTTTAATGTACTCCAATCAACAGCCCCTACAACCACAAAAAGGAATGTGGTCATTAGCACTTATGGTTTTTAAATGGCACCCAGAATTATGTTGCATGAAGCACAATTTCACATCATTCTGGGTCCATTTGTGTGAAAACAAGGTCCAATAAGGCTGAAACGTTACAAGAAGGTAGAATCTATTGAGTTGTAAGTGATCTGAACGTTTCAAGATGATCACACTTTCCAAAGAGGGTCAAACCATGTCCCAAAGGTCACCGGATCTGGTGTCAATTTAAAGAAGTAGTCCAGTTACAAATTTGTGGGCTTTTAACTTGTCTTCTGAATGTCCAAGAGAGATCAGGTTTGTTTTAATGTACTCCAATCAACAGCCCCTACAACCACAAAAAGGAATGGAGTCATTAGCACTTATGGTTTTTAAATGGCACCCAGAATTATGTTGCACGAAGCACAATTTCACATCATTCTGGGTTCATTTGTGTGAAAACAAGGTAGAATCAGGCTGAAACGTTACAGGAAGGTAGAATCTATTGAATTGTAAGTGGTCTGAACGTTTCATGATGATAGCACTTTCCTAAGGGGGTCAAACCATGTCCCAAAGGTCACCGGATCTGGTGTCAATTTAAAGTAGTCCAGTTACACATTTGTGGGCTTATAACATGGCTTCTGAATGTCCTAGAGAGATCAGGTTTGTTTTAGTGTACTCCAATCAACAGCCCCTACAATCCTCAAAAAGGAATGGAGTCATTAGCACTTATGGTTTTTAAATGGCACCCAGAATTATGTTGCACGAAGCACAATTTCACATCATTCTGGGTCCATTTGTGTGAAAACAAGGTCCAATCAGGCTGAAACGTTACAAGAAGGTAGAATCTATTGAGTTGTAAGTGATCTGAAGGTTTCATGATGATAGCACTTTCCTAAGGGGGTCAAACCATGTCCCAAAGGTCACCGGATCTGGGGTCAATTTAAAGAAGTAGTCCAGTTATACATTTGTGGGCTTATAACTTGGCTTCTGAATGTCCTAGAGAGATCAGGTTTGTTTTAATGTACTCCAATCAACAGCCCCTACAACCACAAAAAGGAATGTGGTCATTAGCACTTATGGTTTTTAAATGGCACCCAGAATTATGTTGCATGAAGCACAATTTCACATCATTCTGGGTCCATTTGTGTGAAAACAAGGTCCAATCAGGCTGAAACGTTACAAGAAGGTAGAATCTATTGAGTTGTAAGTGATCTGAACGTTTCAAGATGATAGCACTTTCCTAAGGGGGTCAAACCATGTCCCAAAGGTCACCGGATCTGGTGTCAATTTAAAGAAGTAGTCCAGTTACACATTTGTGGGCTTATAACTTGGCTTCTGAATGTCCTAGAGAGATCAGGTTTGTTTTAATGTACTCCAATCAACAGCCCCTACAACCACAAAAAGGAATGGAGTCATTAGCACTTATGGTTTTTAAATGGCACCCAGAATTATGTTGCATGAAGCACAATTTCACATCATTCTGGGTCCATTTGTGTGAAAACAAGGTCCAATCAGGCTGAAACGTTACAAGAAGGTAGAATCTATTGAGTTGTAAGTGATCTGAACGTTTCAAGATGATCGCACTTTCCTAAGGGGGTCAAACCATGTCCCAAAGGTCACCGGATCTGGTGTCAATTTAAAGAAGTAGTCCAGTTACACATTTGTAGGCTTATAACTTGGCTTCTGAATGTCCTAGAGAGATCAGGTTTGTTTTAATGTACTCCAATCAACAGCCCCTACAACCACAAAAAGGAATGGAGTCATTAGCACTTATGGTTTTTAAATGGCACCCAGAATTATGTTGCACGAAGCACAATTTCACATCATTCTGGGTTCATTTGTGTGAAAACAAGAGACAATCAGGCTGAAATGTTACAGGAAGGTAGAATCTATTGAATTGTAAGTGATCTGAACGTTTCATGATGATAGCACTTTCCTAAGGGGGTCAAACCATGTCCCAAAGGTCACCGGATCTGGTGTCAATTTAAAGAAGTAGTCCAGTTACACCTTTGTGGGCTTATAACTTGATTTCTGAATATCCTAGAGAGGTCAGGTTTGTTTTAGAGCACTCCAATTAGCAGCCCCCATTACCACTAAAAGGAATGGAGTCATTAGCACTTATGGTTTTTAAATGGCACCCAGAATTATGTTGCACGAAGCACAATTTCACAACATTCTGGGTTCATTTGTGTGAAAACAAGGTCCAATCAAGCTGAAACGTTACAGGAAGGTAGAATCTATTGAGTTGTAAGTGATCTGAACGTTTCATGATGATAGCACTTTCCTAAGGGGGTCAAACCATGTCCCAAAGGTCACCGGATCTGGTGTCAATTTAAAGTAGTCCAGTTACACATTTGTGGGCTTATAACTTGGCTTCTGAATGTCCTAGAGAGATCAGGTTTGTTTTAGTATACTCCAATCAACAGCCCCTACAACCACAAAAAGGAATGGAGTCATTAGCACTTATGGTTTTTAAATGGCACCCAGAATTATGTTGCATGAAGCACAATTTCACATCATTCTGGGTTCATTTGTGTGAAAACAAGGTCCAATCAGGCTGAAACATTACAGGAAGGTAGATCTATTGAGTTGTAAGTGATCTGAACGTTTCATGATGATCGCACATTCCTATAGGGGGTAAAACCATGTCCCAAAGGTCACCGGGCCTGGTGTCACTTTAAAGAAGTAGTCCAGTTACACATTTGTGGGCTTATAACTTGGCTTCTGAATGTCCTAGAGAGATCAGGTTTGTTTTAGTGTACTCCAATCAACAGGCCCTACAACCACAAAAAGGAATGGAGTCATTAGCACTTATGGTTTGTAAATGGCACCCAGAATTATGTTGCACGAAGCACAATTTCACATCATTCTGGGTCCATTTGTGTGAAAACAAGGTCCAATCAGGCTGAAACGTTCCAAGAAGGTAGAATTTATTGAGTTGTAAGTGATCTGAACGTTTCAAGATGATCGCACATTCCTATAGGGGGTCAAACCATGTCCCAACGGTCACCGGGCCTGGTGTCACTTTAAAGAAGTAGTCCAATTACACCTTTGAGGGCTTATAACTTGGCTTCTGAATGTTCTAGAGAGATCAGGTTTGTTTTAGTGTACTCCAATCAACAGCCCCTACAACCTCAAAAAGGAATGGAATCATTAGAACTTATGGTTTTTAAATGGCACCCAGAATTATGTTGCACGAAGCACAATTTCACATCATTCTGGGTTCATTTGTGTGAAAACAAGGTCCAATCAGGCTGAAACGTTACAGGAAGGTAGAATCTATTGAGCTGTAAGTGATCTGAACGTTTCAAAATGATTGCACTTTCCTAAGGGGGTCAAACCATGTCCCAAAGGTCACCGGATCTGGTGTCAATTTAAAGAAGTAGTCCAGTTACACATTTGTGGGCTTATAGCTTGGCTTCTGAATGTCCTAGAGAGATCAGGTTTGTTTTAGTATACTCCAATCAACAGCCCCTACAACCACAAAAAGGAATGGAGTCATTAGCACTTATGGTATTTAAATGGCACCCAGAATTATGTGGCACGAAGCACAATTTCACATCATTCTGGGTTCATTTGTGTGAAAACAAGCTCCAATCAGGCTGAAACGTTACAGGAAGGTAGAATCTATTGAGTTGTAAGGGATCTGAACGTTTCATGATGATAGAACTTTCCTAAGGGGATCAAACCATGTCCCAAAGGTCACCGGATCTGGGGTCAATTTAAAGAAGTAGTCCAGTTATACATTTGTGGGCTTATAACTTGGCTTCTGAATGTCCTAGAGAGATCAGATTTGTTTTAATGTACTCCAATCAACAGCCCCTACAACCACAAAAAGGAATGTGGTCATTAGCACTTATGGTTTTTAAATGGCACCCAGAATTATGTTGCATGAAGCACAATTTCACATCATTCTGGGTCCATTTGTGTGAAAACAAGGTCCAATCAGGCTGAAACGTTACAAGAAGGTAGAATCTATTGAGTTGTAAGTGATCTGAACGTTTCAAGATGATCACACTTTCCAAAGAGGGTCAAACCATGTCCCAAAGGTCACCGGATCTGGTGTCAATTTAAAGAAGTAGTCCAGTTACAAATTTGTGGGCTTTTAACTTGTCTTCTGAATGTCCAAGAGAGATCAGGTTTGTTTTAATGTACTCCAATCAACAGCCCCTACAACCACAAAAAGGAATGGAGTCATTAGCACTTATGGTTTTTAAATGGCACCCAGAATTATGTTGCACGAAGCACAATTTCACATCATTCTGGGTTCATTTGTGTGAAAACAAGGTAGAATCAGGCTGAAACGTTACAGGAAGGTAGAATCTATTGAATTGTAAGTGGTCTGAACGTTTCATGATGATAGCACTTTCCTAAGGGGGTCAAACCATGTCCCAAAGGTCACCGGATCTGGTGTCAATTTAAAGTAGTCCAGTTACACATTTGTGGGCTTATAACATGGCTTCTGAATGTCCTAGAGAGATCAGGTTTGTTTTAGTGTACTCCAATCAACAGCCCCTACAATCCTCAAAAAGGAATGGAGTCATTAGCACTTATGGTTTTTAAATGGCACCCAGAATTATGTTGCACGAAGCACAATTTCACATTATTCTGGGTCCATTTGTGTGAAAACAAGGTCCAATCAGGCTGAAACGTTACAAGAAGGTAGAATCTATTGAGTTGTAAGTGATCTGAAGGTTTCATGATGATAGCACTTTCCTAAGGGGGTCAAACCATGTCCCAAAGGTCACCGGATCTGGGGTCAATTTAAAGAAGTAGTCCAGTTATACATTTGTGGGCTTATAACTTGGCTTCTGAATGTCCTAGAGAGATCAGGTTTGTTTTAATGTACTCCAATCAACAGCCCCTACAACCACAAAAAGGAATGTGGTCATTAGCACTTATGGTTTTTAAATGGCACCCAGAATTATGTTGCATGAAGCACAATTTCACATCATTCTGGGTCCATTTGTGTGAAAACAAGGTCCAATCAGGCTGAAACGTTACAAGAAGGTAGAATCTATTGAGTTGTAAGTGATCTGAACGTTTCAAGATGATAGCACTTTCCTAAGGGGGTCAAACCATGTCCCAAAGGTCACCGGATCTGGTGTCAATTTAAAGAAGTAGTCCAGTTACACATTTGTGGGCTTATAACTTGGCTTCTGAATGTCCTAGAGAGATCAGGTTTGTTTTAATGTACTCCAATCAACAGCCCCTACAACCACAAAAAGGAATGGAGTCATTAGCACTTATGGTTTTTAAATGGCACCCAGAATTATGTTGCATGAAGCACAATTTCACATCATTCTGGGTCCATTTGTGTGAAAACAAGGTCCAATCAGGCTGAAACGTTACAAGAAGGTAGAATCTATTGAGTTGTAAGTGATCTGAACGTTTCAAGATGATCGCACTTTCCTAAGGGGGTCAAACCATGTCCCAAAGGTCACCGGATCTGGTGTCAATTTAAAGAAGTAGTCCAGTTACACATTTGTAGGCTTATAACTTGGCTTCTGAATGTCCTAGAGAGATCAGGTTTGTTTTAATGTACTCCAATCAACAGCCCCTACAACCACAAAAAGGAATGGAGTCATTAGCACTTATGGTTTTTAAATGGTACCCAGAATTATGTTGCACGAAGCACAATTTCACATCATTCTGGGTTCATTTGTGTGAAAACAAGAGACAATCAGGCTGAAATGTTACAGGAAGGTAGAATCTATTGAATTGTAAGTGATCTGAACGTTTCATGATGATAGCACTTTCCTAAGGGGGTCAAACCATGTCCCAAAGGTCACCGGATCTGGTGTCAATTTAAAGAAGTAGTCCAGTTACACCTTTGTGGGCTTATAACTTGGCTTCTGAATATCCTAGAGAGGTCAGGTTTGTTTTAGAGTACTCCAATTAGCAGCCCCCATTACCACTAAAAGGAATGGAGTCATTAGCACTTATGGTTTGTAAATGGCACCCAGAATTATGTTGCACGAAGCACAATTTCACATCATTCTGGGTCCATTTGTGTGAAAACAAGGTCCAATCAGGCTGAAACGTTACAAGACGGTAGAATCTATTGAATTGTAAGTGATCTGAACGTTTCATGATGATCGCACATTCCTATAGGGGGTCAAAAAATGTCCCAAAGGTCACCGGGCCTGGTGTCACTTTAAAGAAGTAGTCCAATTACACCTTTGAGGGCTTATAACTTGGTTTCTGAATGTCCAAGAGAGATCAGGTTTGTTTTAGTGTACTCCAATCAACAGCCCCTACAACCTAAAAAAGGAATGGAGTCATTAGCACTTATGGTTTTTAAATGGCACCCAGAATTATGTTGCACGAAGCACAATTTCCCATCATTCTGGGTCCATTTGTGTGAAAACAAGGTCCAATCAGGCTGAAACGTTACAAGAAGGTAGAATCTATTGAGTTGTAAGTGATCTGAACGTTTCATGATGATCGCACATTCCTATTGGGGGTCAAACCATGTCCCAAAGGTCACCGGGCCTGGTGTCACTTTAAAGAAGTAGTCCAGTTACACCTTTGTGGGCTTATAACTTGGCTTCTGAATATCCTAGAGAGGTCAGGTTTGTTTTAGAGTACTCCAATTAGCAGCCCCCATTACCACTAAAAGGAATGGAGTCATTAGCACTTATGGTTTTTAAATGACACCCAGAATTATGTTGCATGAAGCACAATTTCACATCATTCTGGGTCCATTTGTGTGAAAACAAGGTCCAATCAGGCTGAAACGTTACAAGAAGGTAGAATCTATTGAGTTGTAAGTGATCTGAACGTTTCAAGATGATCACACTTTCCAAAGAGGGTCAAACCATGTCCCAAAGGTCACCGGATCTGGTGTCAATTTAAAGAAGTAGTCCAGTTACAAATTTGTGGGCTTTTAACTTGTCTTCTGAATGTCCAAGAGAGATCAGGTTTGTTTTAATGTACTCCAATCAACAGCCCCTACAACCACAAAAAGGAATGGAGTCATTAGCACTTATGGTTTTTAAATGGCACCCAGAATTATGTTGCACGAAGCACAATTTCACATCATTCTGGGTTCATTTGTGTGAAAACAAGGTAGAATCAGGCTGAAACGTTACAGGAAGGTAGAATCTATTGAATTGTAAGTGGTCTGAACGTTTCATGATGATAGCACTTTCCTAAGGGGGTCAAACCATGTCCCAAAGGTCACCGGATCTGGTGTCAATTTAAAGTAGTCCAGTTACACATTTGTGGGCTTATAACATGGCTTCTGAATGTCCTAGAGAGATCAGGTTTGTTTTAGTGTACTCCAATCAACAGCCCCTACAATCCTCAAAAAGGAATGGAGTCATTAGCACTTATGGTTTTTAAATGGCACCCAGAATTATGTTGCACGAAGCACAATTTCACATCATTCTGGGTCCATTTGTGTGAAAACAAGGTCCAATCAGGCTGAAACGTTACAAGAAGGTAGAATCTATTGAGTTGTAAGTGATCTGAAGGTTTCATGATGATAGCACTTTCCTAAGGGGGTCAAACCATGTCCCAAAGGTCACCGGATCTGGGGTCAATTTAAAGAAGTAGTCCAGTTATACATTTGTGGGCTTATAACTTGGCTTCTGAATGTCCTAGAGAGATCAGGTTTGTTTTAATGTACTCCAATCAACAGCCCCTACAACCACAAAAAGGAATGTGGTCATTAGCACTTATGGTTTTTAAATGGCACCCAGAACTATGTTGCATGAAGCACAATTTCACATCATTCTGGGTCCATTTGTGTGAAAACAAGGTCCAATCAGGCTGAAACGTTACAAGAAGGTAGAATCTATTGAGTTGTAAGTGATCTGAACGTTTCAAGATGATAGCACTTTCCTAAGGGGGTCAAACCATGTCCCAAAGGTCACCGGATCTGGTGTCAATTTAAAGAAGTAGTCCAGTTACACATTTGTGGGCTTATAACTTGGCTTCTGAATGTCCTAGAGAGATCAGGTTTGTTTTAATGTACTCCAATCAACAGCCCCTACAACCACAAAAAGGAATGGAGTCATTAGCACTTATGGTTTTTAAATGGCACCCAGAATTATGTTGCATGAAGCACAATTTCACATCATTCTGGGTCCATTTGTGTGAAAACAAGGTCCAATCAGGCTGAAACGTTACAAGAAGGTAGAATCTATTGAGTTGTAAGTGATCTGAACGTTTCAAGATGATCGCACTTTCCTAAGGGGGTCAAACCATGTCCCAAAGGTCACCGGATCTGGTGTCAATTTAAAGAAGTAGTCCAGTTACACATTTGTAGGCTTATAACTTGGCTTCTGAATGTCCTAGAGAGATCAGGTTTGTTTTAATGTACTCCAATCAACAGCCCCTACAACCACAAAAAGGAATGGAGTCATTAGCACTTATGGTTTTTAAATGGCACCCAGAATTATGTTGCACGAAGCACAATTTCACATCATTCTGGGTTCATTTGTGTGAAAACAAGAGACAATCAGGCTGAAATGTTACAGGAAGGTAGAATCTATTGAATTGTAAGTGATCTGAACGTTTCATGATGATAGCACTTTCCTAAGGGGGTCAAACCATGTCCCAAAGGTCACCGGATCTGGTGTCAATTTAAAGAAGTAGTCCAGTTACACCTTTGTGGGCTTATAACTTGATTTCTGAATATCCTAGAGAGGTCAGGTTTGTTTTAGAGCACTCCAATTAGCAGCCCCCATTACCACTAAAAGGAATGGAGTCATTAGCACTTATGGTTTTTAAATGGCACCCAGAATTATGTTGAACGAAGCACAATTTCACAACATTCTGGGTTCATTTGTGTGAAAACAAGGTCCAATCAAGCTGAAACGTTACAGGAAGGTAGAATCTATTGAGTTGTAAGTGATCTGAACGTTTCATGATGATAGCACTTTCCTAAGGGGGTCAAACCATGTCCCAAAGGTCACCGGATCTGGTGTCAATTTAAAGTAGTCCAGTTACACATTTGTGGGCTTATAACTTGGCTTCTGAATGTCCTAGAGAGATCAGGTTTGTTTTAGTATACTCCAATCAACAGCCCCTACAACCACAAAAAGGAATGGAGTCATTAGCACTTATGGTTTTTAAATGGCACCCAGAATTATGTTGCATGAAGCACAATTTCACATCATTCTGGGTTCATTTGTGTGAAAACAAGGTCCAATCAGGCTGAAACATTACAGGAAGGTAGATCTATTGAGTTGTAAGTGATCTGAACGTTTCATGATGATCGCACATTCCTATAGGGGGTAAAACCATGTCCCAAAGGTCACCGGGCCTGGTGTCACTTTAAAGAAGTAGTCCAGTTACACATTTGTGGGCTTATAACTTGGCTTCTGAATGTCCTAGAGAGATCAGGTTTGTTTTAGTGTACTCCAATCAACAGGCCCTACAACCACAAAAAGGAATGGAGTCATTAGCACTTATGGTTTGTAAATGGCACCCAGAATTATGTTGCACGAAGCACAATTTCACATCATTCTGGGTCCATTTGTGTGAAAACAAGGTCCAATCAGGCTGAAACGTTCCAAGAAGGTAGAATTTATTGAGTTGTAAGTGATCTGAACGTTTCAAGATGATCGCACATTCCTATAGGGGGTCAAACCATGTCCCAACGGTCACCGGGCCTGGTGTCACTTTAAAGAAGTAGTCCAATTACACCTTTGAGGGCTTATAACTTGGCTTCTGAATGTTCTAGAGAGATCAGGTTTGTTTTAGTGTACTCCAATCAACAGCCCCTACAACCTCAAAAAGGAATGGAATCATTAGCACTTATGGTTTTTAAATGGCACCCAGAATTATGTTGCACGAAGCACAATTTCACATCATTCTGGGTTCATTTGTGTGAAAACAAGGTCCAATCAGGCTGAAACGTTACAGGAAGGTAGAATCTATTGAGCTGTAAGTGATCTGAACGTTTCAAAATGATTGCACTTTCCTAAGGGGGTCAAACCATGTCCCAAAGGTCACCGGATCTGGTGTCAATTTAAAGAAGTAGTCCAGTTACACATTTGTGTGCTTATAGCTTGGCTTCTGAATGTCCTAGAGAGATCAGGTTTGTTTTAGTATACTCCAATCAACAGCCCCTACAACCACAAAAAGGAATGGAGTCATTAGCACTTATGGTATTTAAATGGCACCCAGAATTATGTGGCACGAAGCACAATTTCACATCATTCTGGGTTCATTTGTGTGAAAACAAGCTCCAATCAGGCTGAAACGTTACAGGAAGGTAGAATCTATTGAGTTGTAAGGGATCTGAACGTTTCATGATGATAGAACTTTCCTAAGGGGATCAAACCATGTCCCAAAGGTCACCGGATCTGGGGTCAATTTAAAGAAGTAGTCCAGTTATACATTTGTGGGCTTATAACTTGGCTTCTGAATGTCCTAGAGAGATCAGATTTGTTTTAATGTACTCCAATCAACAGCCCCTACAACCACAAAAAGGAATGTGGTCATTAGCACTTATGGTTTTTAAATGGCACCCAGAATTATGTTGCATGAAGCACAATTTCACATCATTCTGGGTCCATTTGTGTGAAAACAAGGTCCAATCAGGCTGAAACGTTACAAGAAGGTAGAATCTATTGAGTTGTAAGTGATCTGAACGTTTCAAGATGATCACACTTTCCAAAGAGGGTCAAACCATGTCCCAAAGGTCACCGGATCTGGTGTCAATTTAAAGAAGTAGTCCAGTTACAAATTTGTGGGCTTTTAACTTGTCTTCTGAATGTCCAAGAGAGATCAGGTTTGTTTTAATGTACTCCAATCAACAGCCCCTACAACCACAAAAAGGAATGGAGTCATTAGCACTTATGGTTTTTAAATGGCACCCAGAATTATGTTGCACGAAGCACAATTTCACATCATTCTGGGTTCATTTGTGTGAAAACAAGGTAGAATCAGGCTGAAACGTTACAGGAAGGTAGAATCTATTGAATTGTAAGTGGTCTGAACGTTTCATGATGATAGCACTTTCCTAAGGGGGTCAAACCATGTCCCAAAGGTCACCGGATCTGGTGTCAATTTAAAGTAGTCCAGTTACACATTTGTGGGCTCATAACATGGCTTCTGAATGTCCTAGAGAGATCAGGTTTGTTTTAGTGTACTCCAATCAACAGCCCCTACAATCCTCAAAAAGGAATGGAGTCATTAGCACTTATGGTTTTTAAATGGCACCCAGAATTATGTTGCACGAAGCACAATTTCACATTATTCTGGGTCCATTTGTGTGAAAACAAGGTCCAATCAGGCTGAAACGTTACAAGAAGGTAGAATCTATTGAGTTGTAAGTGATCTGAAGGTTTCATGATGATAGCACTTTCCTAAGGGGGTCAAACCATGTCCCAAAGGTCACCGGATCTGGGGTCAATTTAAAGAAGTAGTCCAGTTATACATTTGTGGGCTTATAACTTGGCTTCTGAATGTCCTAGAGAGATCAGGTTTGTTTTAATGTACTCCAATCAACAGCCCCTACAACCACAAAAAGGAATGTGGTCATTAGCACTTATGGTTTTTAAATGGCACCCAGAATTATGTTGCATGAAGCACAATTTCACATCATTCTGGGTCCATTTGTGTGAAAACAAGGTCCAATCAGGCTGAAACGTTACAAGAAGGTAGAATCTATTGAGTTGTAAGTGATCTGAACGTTTCAAGATGATAGCACTTTCCTAAGGGGGTCAAACCATGTCCCAAAGGTCACCGGATCTGGTGTCAATTTAAAGAAGTAGTCCAGTTACACATTTGTGGGCTTATAACTTGGCTTCTGAATGTCCTAGAGAGATCAGGTTTGTTTTAATGTACTCCAATCAACAGCCCCTACAACCACAAAAAGGAATGGAGTCATTAGCACTTATGGTTTTTAAATGGCACCCAGAATTATGTTGCATGAAGCACAATTTCACATCATTCTGGGTCCATTTGTGTGAAAACAAGGTCCAATCAGGCTGAAACGTTACAAGAAGGTAGAATCTATTGAGTTGTAAGTGATCTGAACGTTTCAAGATGATCGCACTTTCCTAAGGGGGTCAAACCATGTCCCAAAGGTCACCGGATCTGGTGTCAATTTAAAGAAGTAGTCCAGTTACACATTTGTAGGCTTATAACTTGGCTTCTGAATGTCCTAAAGAGATCAGGTTTGTTTTAATGTACTCCAATCAACAGCCCCTACAACCACAAAAAGGAATGGAGTCATTAGCACTTATGGTTTTTAAATGGCACCCAGAATTATGTTGCACGAAGCACAATTTCACATCATTCTGGGTTCATTTGTGTGAAAACAAGAGACAATCAGGCTGAAATGTTACAGGAAGGTAGAATCTATTGAATTGTAAGTGATCTGAACGTTTCATGATGATAGCACTTTCCTAAGGGGGTCAAACCATGTCCCAAAGGTCACCGGATCTGGTGTCAATTTAAAGAAGTAGTCCAGTTACACCTTTGTGGGCTTATAACTTGGCTTCTGAATATCCTAGAGAGGTCAGGTTTGTTTTAGAGTACTCCAATTAGCAGCCCCCATTACCACTAAAAGGAATGGAGTCATTAGCACTTATGGTTTGTAAATGGCACCCAGAATTATGTTGCACGAAGCACAATTTCACATCATTCTGGGTCAATTTGTGTGAAAACAAGGTCCAATCAGGCTGAAACGTTACAAGACGGTAGAATCTATTGAATTGTAAGTGATCTGAACGTTTCATGATGATCGCACATTCCTATAGGGGGTCAAAAAATGTCCCAAACGTCACCGGGCCAGGTGTCACTTTAAAGAAGTAGTCCAATTACACCTTTGAGGGCTTATAACTTGGTTTCTGAATGTCCAAGAGAGATCAGGTTTGTTTTAGTGTACTCCAATCAACAGCCCCTACAACCTAAAAAAGGAATGGAGTCATTAGCACTTATGGTTTTTAAATGGCACCCAGAATTATGTTGCACGAAGCACAATTTCCCATCATTCTGGGTCCATTTGTGTGAAAACAAGGTCCAATCAGGCTGAAACGTTACAAGAAGGTAGAATCTATTGAGTTGTAAGTGATCTGAACGTTTCATGATGATCGCACATTCCTATTGGGGGTCAAACCATGTCCCAAAGGTCACCGGGCCTGGTGTCACTTTAAAGAAGTAGTCCAGTTACACCTTTGTGGGCTTATAACTTGGCTTCTGAATATCCTAGAGAGGTCAGGTTTGTTTTAGAGTACTCCAATTAGCAGCCCCCATTACCACTAAAAGGAATGGAGTCATTAGCACTTATGGTTTTTAAATGACACCCAGAATTATGTTGCATGAAGCACAATTTCACATCATTCTGGGTCCATTTGTGTGAAAACAAGGTCCAATCAGGCTGAAACGTTACAAGAAGGTAGAATCTATTGAGTTGTAAGTGATCTGAACGTTTCAAGATGATCACACTTTCCAAAGATCGTCAAACCATGTCCCAAAGGTCACCGGATCTGGTGTCAATTTAAAGAAGTAGTCCAGTTACAAATTTGTGGGCTTTTAACTTGGCTTCTGAATGTCCTAGAGAGATCAGGTTTGTTTTAATGTACTCCAATCAACAGCCCCTACAACCACAAAAAGGAATGGAGTCATTAGCACTTATGGTTTTTAAATGGCACCCAGAATTATGTTGCACGAAGCACAATTTCACATCATTCTGGGTTCATTTGTGTGAAAACAAGGTAGAATCAGGCTGAAACGTTACAGGAAGGTAGAATCTATTGAATTGTAAGCGGTCTGAACGTTTCATGATGATAGCACTTTCCTAAGGGGGTCAAACCATGTCCCAAAGGTCACCGGATCTGGTGTCAATTTAAAGTAGTCCAGTTACACATTTGTGGGCTTATAACATGGCTTCTGAATGTCCTAGAGAGATCAGGTTTGTTTTAGTGTACTCCAATCAACAGCCCCTACAATCCTCAAAAAGGAATGGAGTCATTAGCACTTATGGTTTTTAAATGGCACCCAGAATTATGTTGCACGAAGCACAATTTCACATCATTCTGGGTCCATTTGTGTGAAAACAAGGTCCAATCAGGCTGAAACGTTACAAGAAGTTAGAATCTATTGAGTTGTAAGTGATCTGAACGTTTCATGATGATAGCACTTTCCTAAGGGGGTCAAACCATGTCCCAAAGGTCACCGGATCTGGTGTCAATTTAAAGAAGTAGTCCAGTTACACATTTGTTGGCTCATAACTTAGCTTCTGAATGTCCTAGAGAGATCAGGTTTGTTTTAGTATACTCCAATCAACACCCCCTACAACCACAAAAAGGAATGGAGTCATTAGCACTTATGGTTTTTAAATGGCACCCAGAATTATGTTGCACGAAGCAGAATTTCACATCATTCTGGGTTCATTTGTGTGAAAACAAGGTCCAATCAGGCTGAAACGTTACAAGAAGGTAGAATCTATTGAGTTGTAAGTGATCTGAACGTTTCATGATGATCGCACATTCCTATAGGGGGTCAAACCAATTCCCAAAGGTCACCGGGCCTGGTGTCACTTTAAAAATGTAGTCCAGTTACACCTTTGTGGGCTTATAACTTGGCTTCTGAATATCCTAGAGAGGTCAGGTTTGTTTTAGAGTATTCCAATTAACAGCCCCCATTACCTCTAAGAGGAATGGAGTCATTAGCACTTATGGTTTTTAAATGGCACCCAGAATTATGTTGCACGAAGCACAATTTCACATCATTCTGGGTCCATTTGTGTGAAAACAAGGTCCAATCAGGCTGAAACGTTACAAGAAGGTAGAATCTATTGAGTTGTAAGTGATCTGAATGTTTCAAGATGATCACACTTTCCTAAGGGGGTCAAACCATGTCCCAAAGGTCACCGGATCTGGTGTCAATTTAAAGAAGTAGTCCAGTTACACATTTGTGGGCTTATAACTTGGCTTCTGCATGTCCTAGAGAGATCAGGTTTGTTTTAGTATACTCCAATCAACAGCCCCTACAACCACAAAAAGGAATGGAGTAATTAGCACTTATGGTTTTTAAATGGCACCCAGAATTATGTTGCACGAAGCACAATTTCACATCATTCTGGGTTCATTTGTGTGAAAACAAGGTCCAATCAGGCTGAAACGTTACAAGAAGGTAGAATCTATTGAGTTGTACGTGATCTGAACGTTTCATGATGATCGCAAATTCCTATAGGGGGTCAAACCATGTCCCAAAGGTCACCGGGCCTGGTGTCACTTTAAAGAAGTAGTCCAATTACACCTTTGAGGGCTTATAACTTGGTTTCTGAGTCCTAGAGAGATCAGGTTTTTTTTGTGTACTCCAATCAACAGCCCCTACAACCTCAAAAAGGAATGGAGTCATTAGCACTTATGGTTTTTAAATGGCACCCAGAATTATGTTGCACGAAGCACAATTTCACATCATTCTGGGTCCATTTGTGTGAAAACAAGGTCCAATCAGGCTGAAACGTTACAAGAAGGTAGAATCTATTGAGTTGTAAGTGATCTGAACGTTTCATGATGATCGCACATTCCTATTGGGGGTCAAACCATGTCCCAAAGGTCACCGGGCCTGGTGTCACTTTAAAGAAGTAGTCCAGTTACACCTTTGTGGGCTTATAACTTGGCTTCTGAATATCCTAGAGAGGTCAGGTTTGTTTTAATTTACTCCAATCAACAGCCCCTACAACCTCAAAAAGGAATGGAGTCATTAGCACTTATGGTTTTTAAATGGCACCCAGAATTATGTTGCACGAAGCACAATTTCACATCATTCTGGGTCCATTTGTGTGAAAACAAGGTCCAATCAGGCTGAAACGTTACAAGAAGGTAGAATCTATTGAGTTGTAAGTGATCTGAACGTTTCATGATGATCGCACATTCCTATTGGGGGTCAAACCATGTCCCAAAGGTCACCGGGCCTGGTGTCACTTTAAAGAAGTAGTCCAGTTACACCTTTGTGGGCTTATAACTTGGCTTCTGAATATCCTAGAGAGGTCAGGTTTGTTTTAGAGTACTCCAATTAGCAGCCCCCATTACCACTAAAAGGAATGGAGTCATTAGCACTTATGGTTTTTAAATGACACCCAGAATTATGTTGCATGAAGCACAATTTCACATCATTCTGGGTCCATTTGTGTGAAAACAAGGTCCAATCAGGCTGAAACGTTACAAGAAGGTAGAATCTATTGAGTTGTAAGTGATCTGAACGTTTCAAGATGATCACACTTTCCAAAGATCGTCAAACCATGTCCCAAAGGTCACCGGATCTGGTGTCAATTTAAAGAAGTAGTCCAGTTACAAATTTGTGGGCTTTTAACTTGGCTTCTGAATGTCCTAGAGAGATCAGGTTTGTTTTAATGTACTCCAATCAACAGCCCCTACAACCACAAAAAGGAATGGAGTCATTAGCACTTATGGTTTTTAAATGGCACCCAGAATTATGTTGCACGAAGCACAATTTCACATCATTCTGGGTTCATTTGTGTGAAAACAAGGTAGAATCAGGCTGAAACGTTACAGGAAGGTAGAATCTATTGAATTGTAAGTGGTCTGAACGTTTCATGATGATAGCACTTTCCTAAGGGGGTCAAACCATGTCCCAAAGGTCACCGGATCTGGTGTCAATTTAAAGTAGTCCAGTTACACATTTGTGGGCTTATAACATGGCTTCTGAATGTCCTAGAGAGATCAGGTTTGTTTTAGTGTACTCCAATCAACAGCCCCTACAATCCTCAAAAAGGAATGGAGTCATTAGCACTTATGGTTTTTAAATGGCACCCAGAATTATGTTGCACGAAGCACAATTTCACATCATTCTGGGTCCATTTGTGTGAAAACAAGGTCCAATCAGGCTGAAACGTTACAAGAAGGTAGAATCTATTGAGTTGTAAGTGATCTGAACGTTTCATGATGATAGCACTTTCCTAAGGGGGTCAAACCATGTCCCAAAGGTCACCGGATCTGGTGTCAATTTAAAGAAGTAGTCCAGTTACACATTTGTTGGCTCATAACTTAGCTTCTGAATGTCCTAGAGAGATCAGGTTTGTTTTAGTATACTCCAATCAACACCCCCTACAACCACAAAAAGGAATGGAGTCATTAGCACTTATGGTTTTTAAATGGCACCCAGAATTATGTTGCACGAAGCAGAATTTCACATCATTCTGGGTTCATTTGTGTGAAAACAAGGTCCAATCAGGCTGAAACGTTACAAGAAGGTAGAATCTATTGAGTTGTAAGTGATCTGAACGTTTCATGATGATCGCACATTCCTATAGGGGGTCAAACCAATTCCCAAAGGTCACCGGGCCTGGTGTCACTTTAAAAATGTAGTCCAGTTACACCTTTGTGGGCTTATAACTTGGCTTCTGAATATCCTAGAGAGGTCAGGTTTGTTTTAGAGTACTCCAATTAGCAGCCCCCATTACCACTAAAAGGAATGGAGTCATTAACACTTATGGTTTTTAAATGGCACCCAGAATTATGTTGCATGAAGCACAATTTCACATACTTCTGGGTTCATTTGTGTGAAAACAAGGTCCAATCAGGCTGAAACGTTACAGGAAGGTAGAATCTATTGAGTTGTAAGTGATCTGAACGTTTCATGATGATAGCACTTTCCTAAGGGGGTCAAACCATGTCCCAAAGGTCACCGGATCTGGTGTCAATTTAAAGAAGTAGTCCAGTTACACATTTGTGGGCTTATAACTTGGCTTCTGAATGTCCTAGAGAGATCAGGTTTGTTTTAGTATACTCCAATCAACAGCCCCTACAACCACAAAAAGGAATGGAGTAATTAGCACTTATGGTTTTTAAATGGCACCCAGAATTATGTTGCACGAAGCACAATTTCACATCATTCTGGGTTCATTTGTGTGAAAACAAGGTCCAATCAGGCTGAAACGTTACAAGAAGGTAGAATCTATTGAGTTGCAAATGATCTGAACGTTTCATGATGATCGCAAATTCCTATAGGGGGTCAAACCATGTCCCAAAGGTCACCGGGCCTGGTGTCACTTTAAAGAAGTAGTCCAATTACACCTTTGAGGGCTTATAACTTGGTTTCTGAGTCCTAGAGAGATCAGGTTTTTTTTGTGTACTCCAATCAACAGCCCCTAAAACCTCAAAAAGGAATGGAGTCATTAGCACTTATGGTTTTTAAATGGCACCCAGAATTATGTTGCACGAAGCACAATTTCACATCATTCTGGGTCCATTTGTGTGAAAACAAGGTCCAATCAGGCTGAAACGTTACAAGAAGGTAGAATCTATTGAGTTGTAAGTGATCTGAACGTTTCATGATGATCGCACATTCCTATTGGGGGTCAAACCATGTCCCAAAGGTCACCGGGCCTGGTGTCACTTTAAAGAAGTAGTCCAGTTACACCTTTGTGGGCTTATAACTTGGCTTCTGAATATCCTAGAGAGGTCAGGTTTGTTTTAGAGTACTCCAATTAGCAGCCCCCATTACCACTAAAAGGAATGGAGTCATTAACACTTATGGTTTTTAAATGGCACCCAGAATTATGTTGCATGAAGCACAATTTCACATACTTCTGGGTTCATTTGTGTGAAAACAAGGTCCAATCAGGCTGAAACGTTACAGGAAGGTAGAATCTATTGAGTTGTAAGTGATCTGAACGTTTCATGATGATAGCACTTTCCTAAGGGGGTCAAACCATGTCCCAAAGGTCACCGGATCTGGTGTCAATTTAAAGAAGTAGTCCAGTTACACATTTGTGGGCTTATAACTTGGCTTCTGAATGTCCTAGAGAGATCAGGTTTGTTTTAATTTACTCCAATCAACAGCCCCTACAACCACAAAAAAGAATGGAGTCATTAGCACTTATGGTTTGTAAATGGCACCCAGAATTATGTTGCACGAAGCACAATTTCACATCATTCTGGGTTCATTTGTGTGAAAACAAGGTCCAATCAGGCTGAAACGTTACAAGAAGGTAGAATCTATTGAGTTGCAAATGATCTGAACGTTTCATGATGATCGCAAATTCCTATAGGGGGTCAAACCATGTCCCAAAGGTCACCGGGCCTGGTGTCACTTTAAAGAAGTAGTCCAATTACACCTTTGAGGGCTTATAACTTGGTTTCTGAGTCCTAGAGAGATCAGGTTTTTTTTGTGTACTCCAATCAACAGCCCCTACAACCTCAAAAAGGAATGGAGTCATTAGCACTTATGGTTTTTAAATGGCACCCAGAATTATGTTGCACGAAGCACAATTTCACATACTTCTGGGTTCATTTGTGTGAAAACAAGGTCCAATCAGGCTGAAACGTTACAGGAAGGTAGAATCTATTGAGTTGTAAGTGATCTGAACGTTTCATGATGATAGCACTTTCCTAAGGGGGTCAAACCATGTCCCAAAGGTCACCGGATCTGGTGTCAATTTAAAGAAGTAGTCCAGTTACACATTTGTGGGCTTATAACTTGGCTTCTGAATGTCCTAGAGAGATCAGGTTTGTTTTAGTATACTCCAATCAACAGCCCCTACAACCACAAAAAGGAATGGAGTAATTAGCACTTATGGTTTTTAAATGGCACCCAGAATTATGTTGCACGAAGCACAATTTCACATCATTCTGGGTTCATTTGTGTGAAAACAAGGTCCAATCAGGCTGAAACGTTACAAGAAGGTAGAATCTATTGAGTTGCAAATGATCTGAACGTTTCATGATGATCGCAAATTCCTATAGGGGGTCAAACCATGTCCCAAAGGTTACCGGGCCTGGTGTCACTTTAAAGAAGTAGTCCAATTACACCTTTGAGGGCTTATAACTTGGCTTCTGAATGTCCTAGAGAGATCAAGTTTGTTTTAGTGTACTCCAATCAACAGCCCCTACAACCTCAAAAAGGAATGGAGTCATTAGCACTTATGGTTTTTAAATGGCACCCAGAATTATGTTGCACGAAGCACAATTTCACATCATTCTGGGTCCATTTGTGTGAAAACAAGGTCCAATCAGGCTGAAACGTTACAAGAAGGTAAAATAAACTTGACCTCTCTAGGACATTCAGAAGCCAAGTTATAAGCCCACAAATGTGTAACTGGACTACTTCTTTAAATTGACACCAGATCCGGTGACCTTTGGGACAGGGTTTGACCCCCTTAGGAAAGTGCTATCATCATGAAACGTTTGGGTTACTTTAGAAGAAGACCCAAAATTGAGGCCTCCATCTTGGGTTACTTTACAAGAAGCCCCAAAATGGAGTCTCCATTTTGGGTTACTTTGGAAAAAGTCCCAAAATGGAGGCCTCCATTTCGGGCTTCTTTTGCATGTAGTTGAAAGTAACCCAAATTGAAGGCTTCCTTAATTGAAAAATTCAGTTCTGGTTACTTTAGAAGAAGACCCAAAATGGAGACTCCATTTTGGGTTACTTTAGAAGAAACCCCAAAATTGAGGCCTCCATTTTGGGTTACTTTAGAAGAAGCACCAAAAATGAGCCTACATTTTGGGTTACTTTAGAAGAAGCACCAAAAATGAGCCTACATTTCGGGTTACTTTAGAAGAAACCCGAAAATGTAGGCCTCCATTTTGGGTTACTTTAGAAGAAGCCCCAAAATGGAGACTCCGGTTCCCCCCCCCCCCCCCCCCAAGAGGGACACACACACACACACACACACACACACACACACACACACACACACACACACACAAATCCAATCCTCCAAACAGGAGTGGTTAACCAAAGCAGGAGAATATTTAAAGAGGTTTTTTGAGGAGTTCAGACATCTAGGAGGAACTGGCATTGGAGCTGCTCCACTGAGGAGGTTCAGGCACTTGGTAAGAATGCCTTCCGGAGGAGGAGTTTCAGGTGTGCCCTGCCAACAGGAGGCCCCTGGGTCGCAGAACAAAGGACCCCCTATGATCTTCTGCATAATCACATGAGCCCAGGTGTGGAACCTATTCAGCCATAGTTACGGGTGAGCTCATTGTGAAACCTGGCCCCACCCTATCATGTGATTTCCTGAGGTCAGATGGGCCAAGATGTGAGTGGGCGTTAAGTCATCTGGGAAGGCATCTCAAAACTGGATTATAGATGGCAGACAGTTGGTGTCGTAAACCACCGCCTCTTTTCAAAGATGGTTGCTCACAGTGGATGTAAATGGCTTCTTTCACTCCTCTTTCAAACCATCTGTCCTCTCTGTCCAAACTGTGAACATTGTCATCCTGGGGTGACCTTTGTCCTTTTGATGCAGATGAACTGCTGAGTCCTGTCCCGTGGAGGTGGCTCTTCTATGTTGTTCCTATGTTGTGCTACTTCATTTTCTATTAAGACAAGAAGCCCAAATTGGAGACTCCATTTCGGGCTTCTTTTGCATGTAGTTGAAAGTAACCCAAATTGAAGGCTTCATTAATTGAAGAATTACGTTTGGGCTACTTTTGCATGTATGGAAAAATAGCCCAAAATGAATGGCTCATTTTGAGCTACTTTTGAATGTTGTAAAAGTAGCCCAAAATGAATGGCTCATTTTTGGCTACTTTTTTATGTTGTAAAAAAAGACCAAAATGAATTCCTTTTGGGCTACTTTTACAACATTCAAAAGTAGCCCAAAATGAATGCTTCATTAATTGAAGAATTCAGTTTGGGTTACTTTAGTAGAAGACCCAAATTGGAGGCCTCCATTTTGGGTTACTTTTGAAGAAGCCCCAAAATGGAGGCCTCCATTTCCTCCATTTTGTGTTACTTTAGAAGAAAACCCAAATTGGAGGCCTCCATTTTGGGTTACTTTTGAAGAAGCCCCAAAATGGAGGCCTCCATTTCCTCCATTTTGGGTTACTTTAGAAGAAGACCCAAATTGGCGGCCTCCATTTTGGGTTACTTTTGAAGAAGCCCCAAAATGGAGGCCTCCATTTCCTCCATTTTGGGTTACTTTAGAAGAAGACCCAAATTGGAGGCCTCCATTTTGGGTTACTTTTGAAGAAGCCCCAAAATGGAGGCCTCCATTTCCTCCATT
Organism: Nothobranchius furzeri; assembly: GCF_043380555.1. Taxonomy (NCBI): domain Eukaryota; kingdom Metazoa; phylum Chordata; class Actinopteri; order Cyprinodontiformes; family Nothobranchiidae; genus Nothobranchius; species Nothobranchius furzeri. The sequence goes on from NC_091756.1 coordinate 15,403,935, forward strand.
TTGGGTTACTTTAGAAGAAGACCCAAATTGGAGGCCTCCATTTTGGGTTACTTTTGAAGAAGCCCCAAAATGGAGGCCTCCATTTCCTCCATTTTGGGTTACTTTAGAAGAAGACCCAAATTGGAGGCCTGAAATTTGGGTTACTTTTGAAGAAGCCCCAAAATGGAGGCCTCCATTTCCTCCATTTTGGGTTACTTTAGAAGAAGACCCAAATTGGAGGCCTCCATTTTGGGTTACTTTTGAAGAAGCACCAAAATGGAGGCCTACATTTCGGGCTTCTTTTGCATGTAGTTGAAAGTAACCCAAATTGAAGGCTTCCTTAATTGAAAAATTCAGTTTGGGTTACTTTAGAAGAAGACCCAAAATGGAGGCCTCCATCTTGGGTTACTTTTGAAGAAGCCCCAAAATGGAGGCCTCCATTTCCTCCATTTTGGGTTACTTTAGAAGAAGACCCAAATTGGAGGCCTCCATTTTGGGTTACTTTTGAAGAAGCACCAAAATTGAGTCTCTATTTCAGGTCTGGTGACCTTTGTGACTTCATTTGACCCTGTTAGGGTAACTTTCAGATCACTTACAACTCCATAGACTATACGTTCATGTGATGTTTCAGCCTTATTGGAACTTGTTTTCGCACAAATGGACCCAGAAATATGTGAAATTGTGCTTTGTGCAACATAATTCTGGGTGCCATTTAAAGACCATAAGTGCTTATGACTCCATTCCTTTTTCTGGTAGTAGGGGCTGTTAATTGGAGCATTTTAAAACCAACATGACCTCTCTAGGATATTCAGAAGCCAAGTTATAAGCCCACAAAGGTGTGTTACGAACCACACCTTTAAAGAAGAAGTGATCCAATGACCTTTGTGACAACATTTGACCCCCTAAGGAATGTGCTATCATCATGAAACACATGATTCATTTACAACTCAATAGATTGTACCTTCCTGTGATGTTTCAGCCTGATTGAAGCTTTTTTCAGAGAACTGGACCCATAATAATGTGAACTAGTGCTTGGTGCAACATAGGTCTGGGTGCCATTTAAAAACTGTACATCCTATCCACTCCATTCATTCTGTTCTAGATACAAACCATTCATTGGAGTATTTTAAAACCAGCCTGACATCTCTAGGATATTCAGAAGCCAAGTTATAAGCCCACAAAGGTGTAACCAGACACCTGATTATATCTGCTTGGACAAGCGTCCCGTAAGGGCGCTCGAAAAGGTCCGACGGCATCGATTTCGACGTGCGTCGATGAGATGGTAGCCGGGATGCACCAACCCAAATTTCGTGCGGCTACGCCAAACCGAATTCAAACGGCGGCCCAAAAGTGTGAAAATTTAGCTCAGGCTTCATTTGCGGCCTTCTGCCACTTGAGCCCCTTTTTGGCCGCCGTTCGGCCCACGTTGGTCCGAGGCGCACGAAAATTTTTTTGGTGCATCCCAGCACTGGTCCGAACCACAGATCTTTAAAGTGAAACCAGGCCCGGTGACCTTTGGGACATGGTTTGACCCCCTATAGGAAAGTGCTATCATCATGAAACGTTCAGATCACTTACAACTCAATAGATTCTACCTTCCTGTAACGTTTCTGCCTGATTGGACCTTGTTTTCAAACAAATGAACCCAGAATGATGTGAAATTTTGCTTCGTGCAACATAATTCTGGGTGCCATTTACAAACCATAAGTGCTAATGACTCCATTCCTTTTTGTGGTTGTAGGGGCTGTTGATTGGAGTACATTAAAACAAACCTGACCTCTCTAGGACATTCAGAAGCCAAGTTATAAGCCCACAAATGTGTAACTGGACTACTACTTTAAATTGACACCAGATCCGGTGACATTTGGGACATGGTTTGACCCCCTATAGGAATGAGCGATCATCTTGAAACGTTCAGATCACTTACAACTCAAGAGATTCTACCTTCTTGTAGCGTTTCAGCCTGATTGGACCTTGTTTTCACAGAAATAGACCCAGAATGATGTGAAATTGTGCTTCGTGCAACATAATTCTGGGTGCCATTTACAAACCTTAAGTGCTAATGACTCCATTCCTTTTTGTGGTTGTAGGGGCTGTTGATTGGAGTACACTAAAACAAACCTGATCTCTCTAGGACATTCAGAAGCCAAGTTATAAGCCCACAAATGTGTAACTGGACTACTTCTTTAAATTGACACCAGATCCGGTGACCTTTGGGACATGGTTTTACCCCCTATAGGAATGAGCGATCATCTTGAAACGTTCAGATCACTTACAACTCAAGAGATTCTACCTTCTTGTAGCGTTTCAGCCTGATTGGACCTTTTTTCACAGAAATAGACCCAGAATGATGTGAAATTGTGCTTCGTGCAACATAATTCTGGGTGCCATTTACAAACCTTAAGTGCTAATGACTCCATTCCTTTTTGTGGTTGTAGGGGCTGTTGATTGGAGTACACTAAAACAAACCTGATCTCTCTAGGACATTCAGAAGCCAAGTTATAAGCCCACAAATGTGTAACTGGACTACTTCTTTAAATTGACACCAGATCCGGTGACCTTTGGGACATGGTTTGACCCCCTTAGGAAAGTGCTATCATCATGAAACGTTCAGATCACTTACAACTCAATAGATTCTACCTTCCTGTAACGTTTCAGCCTGATTGGACCTTGTTTTCACACAAATGAACCCAGAATGATGTGAAATTGTGCTTCGTGCAACATAATTCTGGGTGCCATTTAAAAACCATAAGTGCTAATGACTCCATTCCTTTTTGTGGTTGTAGGGGCTGTTGATTGGAGTACACTAAAACAAACCTGATCTCTCTAGGACATTCAGAAGCCAAGTTACAAGCCCACAAATGTGTAACTGGACTACTTCTTTAAATTGACACCAGATCCGGTGACCTTTGGGACATGGTTTGACCCCCTTAGGAAAGTGCTATCATCATGAAACGTTCAGATCACTTACAACTCAATAGATTCTACCTTCCTGTAACGTTTCAGCCTGATTGGACCTTGTTTTCACACAAATGAACCCAGAATGATGTGAAATTGTGCTTCGTGCAACATAATTCTGGGTGCCATTTAAAAACCATAAGTGCTAATGACTCCATTCCTTTTTGTGGTTGTAGGGGCTGTTGATTGGAGTACACTAAAACAAACCTGATCGCTCTAGGACATTCAGAAGCCAAGTTATAAGCCCACAAATGTGTAACTGGACTACTTCTTTAAATTGACACCAGATCCGGTGACCTTTGGGACATGGTTTGACCCCCTTAGGAAAGTGCTATCATCATGAAACGTTCAAGTCACTTACAACTCAATAGATTCTACCGTCCTGTAACATTTCAGCCTGATTGGACCTTGTTTTCATACAAATGAACCCAGAATGATGTGAAATTGTGCTTCGTGCAATGTAATTCTGGGTGCCATTTACAAACCATAAGTGCTAATGACTCCATTCCTTTTTGTGGTTGTAGGGGCTTTTGATTGGAGTACACTAAAACAAACCTAACCTCTCTAGGACATTCGGAAGCCAAGTTATAAGCCCACAAAGGTGTAACTGGACTACTTCTTTAAAGTGACACCAGGCCCGGTGACATTTGGGACATGGTTTGACCCCCTATAGGAATGTGCGATCATCTTGAAACGTTCAGATCACTTACAACTCAATAGATTCTACCTTCCTGTATTGTTTCAGCCTGATTGGACCTTGTTTTTACACAAATGAACCCAGAATGATGTGAAATTGTGCTTCGTGCAACATAATTCTGGGTGCCATTTAAAAACCATAAGTGCTAATGACTCCATTCCTTTTTGTGGTTGTAGGGGCTGTTGATTGGAGTACACTAAAACAAACCTGATCGCTCTAGGACATTCAGAAGCCAAGTTATAAGCCCACAAATGTGTAACTGGACTACTTCTTTAAATTGACACCAGATCCGGTGACCTTTGGGACATGGTTTGACCCCCTTAGGAAAGTGCTATCATCATGAAACGTTCAGATCACTTACAACTCAATAGATTCTACCTTCCTGTAACATTTCAGCCTGATTGGACCTTGTTTTCATACAAATGAACCCAGAATGATGTGAAATTGTGCTTCTTGCAACGTAATTCTGGGTGCCATTTACAAACCATAAGTGCTAATGACTCCATTCCTTTTTGTGATTGTAGGGGCTTTTGATTGGAGTACACTAAAACAAACCTAACCTCTCTAGGACATTCAGAAGCCAAGTTATATGCCCACAAAGGTGTAACTGGACTACTTCTTTAAAGTGACACCAGGCCCGGTGACATTTGGGACATGGTTTGACCCCCTATAGGAATGTGCGATCATCTTGAAACGTTCAGATCACTTACAACTCAATAGATTCTACCTTCCTGTATTGTTTCAGCCTGATTGGACCTTGTTTTTACACAAATAAACCCAGAATGATGTAAAATTGTGCTTCGTGCAACATAATTCTGGGTGCCATTTAAAAACCATAAGTGCTAATGTCTCCATTCCTTTTTGTGGTTGTAGGGGCTGTTGATTGGAGTACACTAAAACAAACCTGATCGCTCTAGGACATTCAGAAGCCAAGGTTTAAGCCCACAAATGTGTAACTGGACTACTTCTTTAAATTGACACCAGATCCGGTGACCTTTGGGACATGGTTTGACCCCCTTAGGAGTGTGCTATCATCATGAAACGTTCAGATCACTTACAACGCAATAGATTCTACCTTCCTGTAACGTTTCAGCCTGATTGGACCTTGTTTTCACACAAATGAACCCAGAATGATGTGAAATTGTGCTTCGTGCAACATAATTCTGGGTGCCATTTAAAAACCATAAGTGCTAATGACTCCATTCCTTTTTGTGGTTGTAGGGGCTGTTGATTGGAGTATACTAAAACAAACCTGATCTCTCTAGGACATTCAGAAGCCAAGTTATAAGCCCACAAATTTGTAACTGGACTACTTCTTTAGACACCAGATCCGGTGACCTTTGGGACATGGTTTGACCCCCTTAGGGAAGTGCTATCATCATGAAACGTTCAGATCACTTACAACTTAATAGATTCTACCTTCCTGTAATGTTTCAGCCTGATTGGACCTTGTTTTCACACAAATGGACCCAGAATGATGTGAAATTGTGCTTCGTGCAACATAATTCTGGGTGCCATTTAAAAACCATAAGTGCTAATGACTCAATTCCTTTTTGTGGTTGTAGGGGCTGTTGGTTGGAGTACATTAAAACAAACCTGATCTCTCTAGGACATTCAGAAGCCAAGTTATAAGCCCACAAATGTGTAACTGGACTACTTCTTTAAATTGACACCAGATCCGCTGACCTTTGGGACATGGTTTGACCCCCTTAGGAAAGTGTTATCATCATGAAACGTTCAGATCACTTACAACTCAATAGATTCTACCTTCCTGTAACGTTTCAGCAAGATTGGACCTTGTTTTCACACAAATGGACCCAGAATGATGTGAAATTGTGCTTCGTGCAACATAATTCTGGGTGCCATTTACAAACCATAAGTGCTAATGACTCCATTCCTTTTTGTGGTTGTAGGGGCTGTTGATTGGAGAACACTAAAACAAACCTAACCTCTCTAGGACATTCAGAAGCCAAGTTATAAGCCCACAAAGGTGTAACTGGACTACTTCTTTAAAGTGACACCAGGCCCGGTGACCTTTGGGACATGGTTTTACCCCCTATAGGAATGAGCGATCATCTTGAAACGTTCAGATCACTTACAACTCAAGAGATTCTACCTTCTTGTAGCGTTTCAGCCTGATTGGACCTTGTTTTCACAGAAATAGACCCAGAATGATGTGAAATTGTGCTTCGTGCAACATAATTCTGGGTGCCATTTACAAACCTTAAGTGCTAATGACTCCATTCCTTTTTGTGGTTGTAGGGGCTGTTGATTGGAGTACACTAAAAAAAACCTGATCTCTCTAGGACATTCAGAAGCCAAGTTATAAGCCCACAAATGTGTAACTGGACTACTACTTTAAATTGACACCAGATCCCGTGACCTTTGGGACATGGTTTGACCCCCTTAGGAAAGTGCTATCATCATGAAACGTTCAGATCACTTACAACTCAATAGATTCTACCTTCCTGTAACGTTTCAGCCTGATTGGACCTTGTTTTCACACAAATGAACCCAGAATGATGTGAAATTGTGCTTCGTGCAACATAATTCTGGGTGCCATTTAAAAACCATAAGTGCTAATGACTCCATTCCTTTTTGTGGTTGTAGGGGCTGTTGATTGGAGTACACTAAAACAAACCTGATCTCTCTAGGACATTCAGAAGCCAAGTTATAAGCCCACAAATGTGTAACTGGACTACTTCTTTAAAGTGACACCAGGCCCGGTGACCTTTGGGACATGGTTTTGCCCCCTATAGGAATGTGCGATCATCTTGAAACGTTCAGATCACTTACAACTCAATAGATTCTACCTTCTTGTAGCGTTTCAGCCTGATTGGACCTTGTTTTCACACAAATGGACCAAGAATGATGTGAAATTGTGCTTCGTGCAACATAATTCTGGGTGCCATTTACAAACCATAAGTGCTAATGACTCAATTCCTTTTTGTGGTTGTAGGGGCTGTTGATTGGAGTACACTAAAACAAACCTGATCTCTCTAGGACATTCAGAAGCCAAGTTATAAGCCCACAAATGTGTAACTGGACTACTTCTTTAAATTGACACCAGATCCGGTGATCTTTGGGACATCGTTTGACCCCCTTAGGAAAGTGCTATCATCATGAAACGTTCAGATCACTTACAACGCAATAGATTCTACCTTCCTGTAACGTTTCAGCCTGATTGGACCTTGTTTTCACACAAATGAACCCAGAATGATGTGAAATTGTGCTTTGTGCAACATAATTCTGGGTGCCATTTAAAAACCATAAGTCTAATGACTCCATTCCTTTTTGTGGTTGTAGGGGCTGTTGATTGGAGTATACTAAAACAAACCTGATCTCTCTAGGACATTCAGAAGCCAAGTTATAAGCCCACAAATTTGTAACTGGACTACTTCTTTAGACACCAGATCCGGTGACCTTTGGGACATGGTTTGACCCCCTTAGGGAAGTGCTATCATCATGAAACGTTCAGATCACTTACAACTTAATAGATTCTACCTTCCTGTAATGTTTCAGCCTGATTGGACCTTGTTTTCACACAAATGGACCCAGAATGATGTGAAATTGTGCTTCGTGCAACATAATTCTGGGTGCCATTTACAAACCATAAGTGCTACTGACTCCATTCCTTTTTGTGGTTGTAGGGGCTGTTGGTTGGAGTACATTAAAACAAACCTGATCTCTCTAGGACATTCAGAAGCCAAGTTATAAGCCCACAAATGTGTAACTGGACTACTTCTTTAAATTGACACCAGATCCGCTGACCTTTGGGACATGGTTTGACCCCCTTAGGAAAGTGTTATCATCATGAAACGTTCAGATCACTTACAACTCAATAGATTCTACCTTCCTGTAACGTTTCAGCCTGATTGGACCTTGTTTTCACACAAATGGACCCAGAATGATGTGAAATTGTGCTTCGTGCAACATAATTCTGGGTGCCATTTAAAAACCATAAGTGCTAATGACTCAATTCCTTTTTGTGGTTGTAGGGGCTGTTGGTTGGAGTACATTAAAACAAACCTGATCTCTCTAGGACATTCAGAAGCCAAGTTATAAGCCCACAAATGTGTAACTGGACTACTTCTTTAAATTGACACCAGATCCGCTGACCTTTGGGACATGGTTTGACCCCCTTAGGAAAGTGTTATCATCATGAAACGTTCAGATCACTTACAACTCAATAGATTCTACCTTCCTGTAACGTTTCAGCAAGATTGGACCTTGTTTTCACACAAATGGACCCAGAATGATGTGAAATTGTGCTTCGTGCAACATAATTCTGGGTGCCATTTACAAACCATAAGTGCTAATGACTCCATTCCTTTTTGTGGTTGTAGGGGCTGTTGATTGGAGAACACTAAAACAAACCTAACCTCTCTAGGACATTCAGAAGCCAAGTTATAAGCCCACAAAGGTGTAACTGGACTACTTCTTTACAGGCCCGGTGACCTTTGGGACATGGTTTTACCCCCTATAGGAATGAGCGATCATCTTGAAACGTTCAGATCACTTACAACTCAAGAGATTCTACCTTCTTGTAGCGTTTCAGCCTGATTGGACCTTGTTTTCACAGAAATAGACCCAGAATGATGTGAAATTGTGCTTCGTGCAACATAATTCTGGGTGCCATTTACAAACCTTAAGTGCTAATGACTCCATTCCTTTTTGTGGTTGTAGGGGCTGTTGATTGGAGTACACTAAAACAAACCTGATCTCTCTAGGACATTCAGAAGCCAAGTTATAAGCCCACAAATGTGTAACTGGACTACTTCTTTAAATTGACACCAGATCCCGTGACCTTTGGGACATGGTTTGACCCCCTTAGGAAAGTGCTATCATCATGAAACGTTCAGATCACTTACAACTCAATAGATTCTACCTTCCTGTAACGTTTCAGCCTGATTGGACCTTGTTTTCACACAAATGAACCCAGAATGATGTGAAATTGTGCTTCGTGCAACATAATTCTGGGTGCCATTTAAAAACCATAAGTGCTAATGACTCCATTCCTTTTTGTGGTTGTAGGGGCTGTTGATTGGAGTACACTAAAACAAACCTGATCTCTCTAGGACATTCAGAAGCCAAGTTATAAGCCCACAAATGTGTAACTGGACTACTTCTTTAAATTGACACCAGATCCGGTGACCTTTGGGACATGGTTTGACCCCCTTAGGAAAGTGCTATCATCATGAAACGTTCAGATCACTTACAACTCAATAGATTCTACCTTCCTGTAACGTTTCAGCCTGATTGGACCTTGTTTTCACACAAATGAACCCAGAATGATGTGAAATTGTGCTTCGTGCAACATAATTCTGGGTGCCATTTAAAAACCATAAGTGCTAATGACTCCATTCCTTTTTGTGGTTGTAGGGGCTGTTGATTGGAGTACACTAAAACAAACCTGATCGCTCTAGGACATTCAGAAGCCAAGTTATAAGCCCACAAATGTGTAACTGGACTACTTCTTTAAATTGACACCAGATCCGGTGACCTTTGGGACATGGTTTGACCCCCTTAGGAAAGTGCTATCATCATGAAACGTTCAGATCACTTACAACTCAATAGATTCTACCTTCCTGTAACATTTCAGCCTGATTGGACCTTGTTTTCATACAAATGAACCCAGAATGATGTGAAATTGTGCTTCGTGCAATGTAATTCTGGGTGCCATTTACAAACCATAAGTGCTAATGACTCCATTCCTTTTTGTGATTGTAGGGGCTTTTGATTGGAGTACACTAAAACAAACCTAACCTCTCTAGGACATTCAGAAGCTAAGTTATAAGCCCACAAAGGTGTAACTGGACTACTTCTTTAAAGTGACACCAGGCCCGGTGACATTTGGGACATGGTTTGACCCCCTATAGGAATGTGCGATCATCTTGAAACGTTCAGATCACTTACAACTCAATAGATTCTACCTTCCTGTATTGTTTCAGCCTGATTGGACCTTGTTTTTACACAAATGAACCCAGAATGATGTGAAATTGTGCTTCGTGCAACATAATTCTGGGTGCCATTTAAAAACCATAAGTGCTAATGACTCCATTCCTTTTTGTGGTTGTAGGGGCTGTTGATTGGAGTACACTAAAACAAACCTGATCGCTCTAGGACATTCAGAAGCCAAGTTATAAGCCCACAAATGTGTAACTGGACTACTTCTTTAAATTGACACCAGATCCGGTGACCTTTGGGACATGGTTTGACCCCCTTAGGAAAGTGCTATCATCATGAAACGTTCAGATCACTTACAACTCAATAGATTCTACCTTCCTGTAACATTTCAGCCTGATTGGACCTTGTTTTCATACAAATGAACCCAGAATGATGTGAAATTGTGCTTCGTGCAACGTAATTCTGGGTGCCATTTACAAACCATAAGTGCTAATGACTCATTCCTTTTTGTGATTGTATAGGGTTTTGATTGGAGTACACTAAAACAAACCTAACCTCTCTAGGACATTCAGAAGCCAAGTTATATGCCCACAAAGGTGTAACTGGACTACTTCTTTAAAGTGACACCAGGCCCGGTGACATTTGGGACATGGTTTGACCCCCTATAGGAATGTGCGATCATCTTGAAACGTTCAGATCACTTACAACTCAATAGATTCTACCTTCCTGTATTGTTTCAGCCTGATTGGACCTTGTTTTTACACAAATGAACCCAGAATGATGTAAAATTGTGCTTCGTGCAACATAATTCTGGGTGCCATTTAAAAACCATAAGTGCTAATGTCTCCATTCCTTTTTGTGGTTGTAGGGGCTGTTGATTGGAGTACACTAAAACAAACCTGATCGCTCTAGGACATTCAGAAGCCAAGGTTTAAGCCCACAAATGTGTAACTGGACTACTTCTTTAAATTGACACCAGATCCGGTGACCTTTGGGACATGGTTTGACCCCCTTAGGAATGTGCTATCATCATGAAACGTTCAGATCACTTACAACGCAATAGATTCTACCTTCCTGTAACGTTTCAGCCTGATTGGACCTTGTTTTCACACAAATGAACCCAGAATGATGTGAAATTGTGCTTTGTGCAACATAATTCTGGGTGCCATTTAAAAACCATAAGTCTAATGACTCCATTCCTTTTTGTGGTTGTAGGGGCTGTTGATTGGAGTACACTAAAACAAACCTGATCTCTCTAGGACATTCAGAAGCCAAGTTATAAGCCCACAAATTTGTAACTGGACTACTTCTTTAGACACCAGATCCGGTGACCTTTGGGACATGGTTTGACCCCCTTAGGGAAGTGCTATCATCATGAAACGTTCAGATCACTTACAACTTAATAGATTCTACCTTCCTGTAATGTTTCAGCCTGATTGGACCTTGTTTTCACACAAATGGACCCAGAATGATGTGAAATTGTGATTCGTGCAACATAATTCTGGGTGCCATTTACAAACCATAAGTGCTAATGACTCCATTCCTTTTTGTGGTTGTAGGAGCTGTTGAATGGAGTATATTAAAACAAACCTGATCTCTCTAGGACATTCAGAAGCCAAGTTATAAGCCCACAAATGTGTAACTGGACTACTTCTTTAAATTGACACCAGATACGGTGACCTTTGGGACATGGTTTGACCCCCTATAGGAATGTGCGATCATCTTGAAACGTTCAGATCACTTACAACTCAATAGATTCTACCTTCCTGTAACGTTTCAGCCTGATTGGACCTTGTTTTCACACAAATGGACCCAGAATGATGTGAAATTGTGCTTCGTGCAACATAATTCTGGGTGCCATTTAAAAACCATAAGTGCTAATGACTCAATTCCTTTTTGTGGTTGTAGGGGCTGTTGGTTGGAGTACATTAAAACAAACCTGATCTCTCTAGGACATTCAGAAGCCAAGTTATAAGCCCACAAATGTGTAACTGGACTACTTCTTTAAATTGACACCAGATCCGCTGACCTTTGGGACATGGTTTGACCCCCTTAGGAAAGTGTTATCATCATGAAACGTTCAGATCACTTACAACTCAATAGATTCTACCTTCCTGTAACGTTTCAGCAAGATTGGACCTTGTTTTCACACAAATGGACCCAGAATGATGTGAAATTGTGCTTCGTGCAACATAATTCTGGGTGCCATTTACAAACCATAAGTGCTAATGACTCCATTCCTTTTTGTGGTTGTAGGGGCTGTTGATTGGAGAACACTAAAACAAACCTAACCTCTCTAGGACATTCAGAAGCCAAGTTATAAGCTCACAAAGGTGTAACTGGACTACTTCTTTAAAGTGACACCAGGACCGGTGACCTTTGGGACATGGTTTTACCCCCTATAGGAATGAGCGATCATCTTGAAACGTTCTGATCACTTACAACTCAAGAGATTCTACCTTCTTGTAGCGTTTCAGCCTGATTGGACCTTGTTTTCACAGAAATAGACCCAGAATGATGTGAAATTGTGCTTCGTGCAACATAATTCTGGGTGCCATTTACAAACCTTAAGTGCTAATGACTCCATTCCTTTTTGTGGTTGTAGGGGCTGTTGATTGGAGTACACTAAAACAAACCTGATCTCTCTAGGACATTCAGAAGCCAAGTTATATGCCCACAAATGTGTAACTGGACTACTTCTTTAAATTGACACCAGATCCGGTGACCTTTGGGACATGGTTTGACCCCCTTAGGAAAGTGCTATCATCATGAAACGTTCAGATCCCTTACAACTCAATAGATTCTACCTTCCTGTAACGTTTCAGCCTGATTGGACCTTGTTTTCACACAAATGAACCCAGAATGATGTGAAATTGTGCTTCGTGCAACATAATTCTGGGTGCCATTTACAAACCATAAGTGCTAATGACTCCATTCCTTTTTGTGGTTTTAGGGGCTGTTGATTGGAGTACACTAAAACAAACTAAACTCTCTAGGACATTCAGAAGCCAAGTTATAAGCCCACAAATGTGTAACTGGACTACTACTTTAAATTGACACCAGGCCCGGTGACCTTTGGGACATGGTTTTACCCCCTATAGGAATGTGCGATCATCTTGAAACGTTCAGATCACTTACAACTCAATAGATTCTACCTTCTTGTAGCGTTTCAGCCTGATTGGACCTTGTTTTCACACAAATGGACCCAGAATGATGTGAAATTGTGCTTCGTGCAACATAATTCTGGGTGCCATTTAAAAACCATAAGTGCTAATGACTCCATTCCTTTTTTGGGGTAATGGGGGCTGTTAATTGGAGTACGCTAAAACAAACCTGATCTCTCTAGAGCCCTTTTAAGACTGACATTCTGGAACATTTGTGGACAATTCAATCCGGTTTTTAACTGGAACTGTGTTTTCAGACACACCACTTTTGTACCGGAACTTGTCCTTTCGGCTGCGTTCACACAGCAGGGAAAAGTTCCAGATGTCTGACGGCGGCGGGTTGGTGGTGGGGGGAGAGAGAATTGGACTCATGTTAAGAAGAAGAAGAAGAAGAAAACATCATTTCTATAGCGCCTCTCAAGATAAAAATCACGAGGCGCTTAAGCATAATTCTGCGCACACGAAGATGCATAAGAGACCTGGATGATGAAGCTCAATGGTTAAAGGAATCACTGAAGCGGTGTGAAGCGCTCCATCGCGCGTCTAGGCGGTACCGTAGGAGGCGAGCTGCCGTGGTTCGCCGCATGCTACAGCAGCGAGCTATAGGTGCGCACGGCATCCCCCGGTCCCCTCCTCCTCCCCCTCCCTCTTGTCCGGAACTTTACCTCACCAGTCTGAAGCAGCCACCCTGTCCGTAACAAGTCCGGACCTGTTACTAGGGGCTTCGTCCGGATAAATTCCGGAACACATTATCCAGATGTTTGTATTCAGACAGAAAGGTCTTACGGACAGATTCCGGAACATTTCCGTTTTTCATGGCCTGTCTGAAGGGGGCTTCTGACATTCAGAAGCCAAGTTATAAGGCCACAAATGTGTAACTGGACTACTTCTTTAAATTGACACCAGTTCCGGTGACCTTTGGGACATGGTTTGACCCCATTAGGAAAGTGCTATCATCATGAAACGTTCAGATCACTTACAACTCAGTAGATTCTACCTTCCTGTAACGTTTCAGCCTGATTGGACCTTGTTTTCACACAAATGAACCCAGAATGATGTGAAATTGTGCTTCGTGCAACATAATTCTGGGTGCCATTTACAAACCATAAGTGCTAATATCTCCATTCCTTTTTGTGGTTGTAGGGGCTGTTGATTGGAGTACATTAAAAAAAACCTGATCTCTCTAGGACATTCAGAAGCCAAGTTATAAGCCCACACTGGTGTAACTGGACTACTTCTTTAAAGTGACACCAGGCCCGGTGACCTTTGGGAAATGGTTTTACCCCCTATAGGAATGTGCGATCATCTTGAAACGTTCAGATCACTTACAACTCAATAGATTCTACCTTCTTGTAGCGTTTCAGCCTGATTGGACCTTGTTTTCACACAAATGGACCCAGAATGATGTGAAATTGTGCATCGTGCAACATAATTCTGGGTGCCATTTACAAACCATAAGTGCTAATGACTCCATTCCTTTTTGTGTTTGTAGGGGCTCTTGATTGGAGTACATTAAAACAAACCTGATCTCTCTAGGACATTCAGAAGCCAAGTTATAAGCCCACAAATGTGTAACTGGACTACTTCTTTAAATTGACACCAGATCCGGTGACCTTTGGGACATGGTTTGATCCCCTTAGGAAAGTGCTATCATCATGAAACGTTCAGATCACTTACAACTAAATAGATTCTACCTTCCTGTAACGTTTCAGCCTGATTGGACCTTGTTTTCACACAAATGAACCCAGAATGATGTGAAATTGTGCTTCGTGCAACATAATTCTGGGTGCCATTTACAAACCATAAATGCTAATGACTCCATTCCTTTTTGTGGTTGTAGGGGCTGTTGATTGGAGTACATTAAAACAAACCTGATCTCTCTAGGACCGAGTGCTGACATAAGGCAAGATGCTCCTCGGGGCGCGTCTTGCTGAGGCCTCTCTCCTGGAGGTGCTCAATCAGACCCAGTGGTGACACGTGGCAAGACGCTCCTCGGGGCGCGTCTTGCTTGGGCCTCTCTCCTGGAGGAGCTCAGTCAGACCCAGTGGTGACACGTGGCAAGACGCTCCTTGGGGCGCATCTTGCTTGGGCCTCTCTCCTTGAGGCGCTAAGTCAGACGCAGTGTTGACACGTGGCAAGACGCTCCTCGGGGCGCGTCTTGCTTGGGCCTCTCTCCTGGAGGCGCTCAGTCAGACCCAGTGTTGACATGTGGCAAGACACTCCTCGGGGCGCGTCTTGCTTGGGCCTCTCTCATGGAGGCCCTCTGTCAGACCCAGTGTTGACATGTGTCAAGACGCTCCTCGGGGCGCATCTTGCTTTGGCCTCTCTCCTGGAGGCGCTCAGTCAGACCGTGTGCTGACATGTGGCAAGAAGCTCCTCGGGGCGCGTCTTCCTTGGGCTTCTCTCCTGGAGGCCCTCAGTCAGACCCATTGTTGACATGTGGCAAGACGCTCCTCGGGGCGCGTATTGCTTGGGCCTCTCTCCTGGATGCCCTCTGTCAGACCCAGTGTTGACATGTGGCAAGACTCTCCTCGGGGCGCGTCTTGCTTGGGCTTCTCACATGGAGGCCCTCAGTCAGACCCAGTGTTAACATGTATCAAGACGCTCCTCGGGGCGTGTCTTGCTTGGGCCTCTCTCCTGGAGGCGCTCAGTCAGACCCAGTGTTGACATGTGGCAAGACGCTCCTCGGGGCGCTTCTTGCTTGGGCTTCTCTCCTGGAGGCCCTCAGTCAGACCCATTGTTGACATGTGGCAAGACGCTCCTCGGGGCACGTCTTGCTTGGGCCTCTCTCATGGAGGCACTCGGTCAGACCCAGTGTTGACATGTGGCAAGACGCTCCTCGGGGCGCGTGTTGCTTGGACCTCTCTCCTGGAGGCGCTCAGTCAGACCCAGTGTTGACAGTTGTCAAGACGCTCCTCGGGCGTTTCTTGCTTGGGCCTCGCTCCTGGAGGCGCTCAGTCAGACCCAGTGTTGACATGTGACAAGACGCTCCTCGGGGCGCGTCTTGCTTGGGCCTCTCTCCTGGAGGCGCTCAGTCAGACCCAGAGGTCACATGTGGCAAGACGCTACTCGGGCCTCTCTCCTGGAGGCGCTCAGTCAGACCCAGTGTTGACATGTGGCAAGACGCTCCTCGGGGCGCGTCTTGCTTGGGCCTCTCTCCTGGAGGTGCTCAGTCAGACCCAGTGTTGACATGTGGCAAGACGCTCCTCGGGGCGCATCTTGCTGGGGCTTCTCTCATGGAGGCACTCAGTCAGACCCAGTGTTTACATGTGGCAAGACGCTCCTCGGGGCGCGTCTTGCTTGGGCCTCTCTCCTGGAGGCGCTCAGTCACACCGAGTGCTGACATGTGGCAAGACGCTCCTCCGGGCGCGTCTTGCTTGGGCCTCTCTCCTGGAGGCGCTCAGTCAGACCCAGTGTTCACATGTGGCAAGACACTCCTCGGGGCGCGTCTTGCTTGGGCCTCTCTCCTGGAGGCGCTCAGTCAGACCCAGTGTTGACATGTGGCAAGACGCTCCTCGGGGCGCGTCTTGCTTGGGCATCTCTCCTGGAGGCGCTCAGTCAGACCGAGTGCTGACATGTGGCAAGACGCTCCTCGGGGTGCATCTTGATTGGGCTTCTCTCCTGGAGGCCCTCAGTCAGACCCAGTGTTGACATGTGGCAAGACGCTCCTCGGGGCGCGTCTTGCTTGGGCTTCTCTCCTGGAGGCGCTCAGAAAGACCCAGTGTTGACATGTGACAAGACGCTCCTCGGGGCGCGTCTTGCTTGGGCCTCTCTCCTGGAGGCGCTCAGTCAGACCCAGTGGTGACAAGTGGCAAGACACTCCTCGGGGCGCGTCTTGCTTGGGCCTCTCTCCTGGAGGCCCTCTGTCAGACCCAGTGTTGGCATGTGGCAAGACTGAGGGCCTCCATGAGAGAAGCCCAAGCAAGACGCGCCCCGAGGAGCGTCTTGCCACATGTCACCACTGGGTCTGACTGAGCGCCTCCAGGAGAGAGGCCCAAGCAAAACGCGCCCCGAGGAGCGTCTTGCCACATGTCAACAATGAGTCTGACTGAGGGCCTCGAGGAGAGAAGCCCAAGCAAGACGCGTCCCGCGAAGCGTCTTGCCACATGTCGGCACTCGGTCTGACTGAACGCCTCTAGGAGAGAAGCCCCAGCAAGACGCGCCCCGAGGAGCGTCTTGCCACATATCAACAATGGGGCTGAAGAGGGCCTCCAGGAGAGAGGCCCAAGCAAGACGCTCCCCGAGGAGTGTCTTGCCACATGTCACCACTGGGTCTGACTGAGCGCCTCCAGGAGAGAGGCCCAAGCAAGACGCGCCCCGAGGAGCGTCATGCCACATGTTACTACTCAGTCTGACTAAGCGCCTCCAGGAGAGAGGCCCAAGCAAGACGCGCCCCGAGGAGCGTCTTACCACGTATCAACACTGGGTCTGATTGAGGGCCTCCAGGAGAGAGGCCCAAGCAAGACGCGCCCCGAGGAGCGTCTTGCCACATGTCAACAATGGGTCTGACAGAGGGCCTCCAGGAGAGAGGCCCAAGCAATACGCGCCCCGAGGAGCATGTTGCCACATGTCACCACTGGGTCTGACTGAGCGCCTCCAGGCGAGAGGCCCAAGCAAAACGCGCCCCGAGGAGCGTCTTGCCACGTGTCACCACTGGGTCTGATTGAGCGCCTCCAGGAGAGAGTCCACAGCAAGACGCGCCCCGAGGAGCATCTTGCCTTATGTCAGCACTCGGTCTGACTGAGCGCCTCCAGGAGAGAGGCCCAAGCAAGACGCGCCCCGAGGAGCGTCTTGCCACATGTCAACAATGGGTCTGACAGAGGGCCTCCAGGAGAGAGGCCCAAGCAAGACGCTCCTCGGGGCGCGTCTTGTCACATGTCAACACAGGGTCTGACTGAGGGCCTCCAGGAGAGAAGCCCAAGCAAGACGCGCCCCGAGGAGCGTCTTGCCACATGTCAGCACTCGGTCTGACTGAGCGCCTCCAGGAGAGAGGCCCAAGCAAGACGCACCCCAGGGAGCGTCTTGCCACATGTCAACAATGGGTCTGACTGAGGGCCTCCAGGAGAGAAGCCCAAGCAAGACGCGCCCCGAGGAGCGTCTTGCCTCATGTCAACACTGGGTCTGACTGAGCACCTCCAGGAGAGAGGCCCAAGCAAGACGCACCCCGAGGAGAGTCTTGCCACATGTCAACACTGGGTCTGACTGAGCACCTCCAGGAGAGAGGCCCAAGCAAGACGCGCCCCGAGGAGCGTCTTGCCACATGTCAACACTGGGTCTGACAGAGGGCCTCCAGGAGAGAGGCCCAAGCAAGACGCGCCCCGAGGAGCGTCTTGCCACATGTCAACAATGAGTCTGACTGAGGGCCTCCAGGAGAGAAGCCCAAGCAAGACGCGCCCCGAGGAGTGTCTTGCCACATGTCAGCAGTCGGTCTGACTGAGCGCCTCCAGGAGAGAGGCCCAAGCAAGATGCGCCCCGAGGAGCGTCTTGCCACATGTCAACAATGGGTCTGACTGAGGGCCTCCAGGAGAGAAGCCCAAGCAAGACGCGCCCTGAGGAGCGTCTTGCTGCATGTCAGCACTTGGTCTGACTGAGCGCCTCCAGGAGAGAGGCCCAAGCAAGACGCGCCCCGAGGAGCGTCTTGCCACATGTCAACAATGGGTCTGAACTTAGGGCCTCCAGGAGAGAAGCCAAAGCAAGACGCGCCCCGAGGAGCGTCTTGCCACATGTCAACAATGAGTCTGACTGAGGGCCTCCAGAAGAGAAGCCCCAGCAAGACGCGCCCCGAGGAGCGTCTTGTCACATGTCAACACTGGGTCTGACTGAGCGCCTCCAGGAGAGAAGCCCCAGCAAGACGCGCCCCGAGGAGCGTCTGGCCACATGTCAGCACTCTGTCTGACTGTGCGCCTCCAGGAGAGAGGCCCCAAGCAAGACGCGCCCCGAGGAGCGTCTTGCCACGTGACAACACTGGGTCTGACTGAGCGTCTCCAGGAGAGAGGCCCAAGCAAGACGCGCCCCGAGGAGCGTCTTGCCACATGTCACCACTGGGTCTGACTGAGCGCCTCCAGGAGAGCGGCCCAAGCAAGACGCGCCCCTAGGAGCGTCTTGCCACATGTAAGCACTGGGTCTGACTGAGCGCCTCCAGGAGAGAAGCCCCAGCAAGACGCGCCCCGAGGAGCGTCTTACCACATGTCAGCACTCGGTCTGACTGAACGCCTCCAGGAGAGAAGCCCAAGCAAGACGCGCCCCGAGGAGCTCCTTGCCACATGTCAGCACTCGGTCTGACTGAACGCCTCCAGGAGAGAAGCCCCAGCAAGACACACCCCGAGGAGCGTCTTGCCACATGTAAGTACTGGGTCTGACTGAGCGCCTCCAGGAGAGAGGCCCCAGCAAGACGCGCCCCGAGGAGCGTCTTGCCTTATGTCAGCACTCGGTCTGACTGAGCGCCTCCAGGAGAGAGGCCCAAGCAAGACGCGCCCCGAGGAGCGTCTTGCCACATGTCAACAATGGGTCTGACTGAGGGCCTCCAGGAGAGAAGCCCAAGCAAGACGCGTCCCGAGGAGCGTCTTGCCACATGTCAACAATGGGTCTGACAGAGGGCCTCCAGGAGAGAGGCCCAAGCAATACGCGCCCCGAGGAGCATGTTGCCACATGTCACCACTGGGTCTGACTGAGCGCCTCCAAGAGAGAAGCCCAAGCAAGACGCGCCCCGAGGAGCTCCTTGCCACATGTCAGCACTGGGTCTGACTGACCACCTCCAGGAGAGAGGCCCAAGCAAGACTCGCCCCGAGGAGCGTCTTGACACATGTCAACACTGGGGCTGACAGAGGGCCTCCAGGAGAGAGGCCCAAGCAAGATGCGCCCCGAGGAGCGTCTTGCCACATGTAAACAATGGGTCTGACTGAGGGCCTCCAGGAGAGAAGCCCAAGCAAGACGCGCCCCGAGGAGCGTCTTGCCACATGTCAGCACTCGGTCTGACTGAGCGCCTCCAGGAGAGAGGCCCCAGCAAGACGCGCCCCGAGGAGCGTCTGGCCACATGTCAGCACTCTGTCTGACTGTGCGCCTCCAGGAGAGAGGCCCCAAGCAAGACGCGCCCCGAGGAGCATCTTGCCACATGTCAACAATGAGTCTGACTGAGGGCCTCCAGGAGAGAAGCCCAATCAAGATGCACCCCGAGAAGCGTCTTGCCACATATCAACAATGGATCTGACTGAGGACCTCCATGAGAGAAGCCCAAGCAAGACGCGCCCCGAGGAGCGTCTTGTCACATGTCACCACTGGGTCTGACTGAGCGCCTCCAGGAGAGAGGCCCAAGCAAGACGCGCCCCGAGGAGCGTCTTGCCACATGTCACCACTGGGTCTGACTGAGCGCCTCCAGGAGAGAGGCCCAAGCAAGACGCGCCCCGAGGAGCGTCTTGCCACATGTCAACAATGAGTCTGACTGAGGGCCTCCAGGAGAGAAGCCCAAGCAAGACGCGTCCCGAGGAGCGTCTTGCCACATGTCAGCACTCGGTCTGACTGAACGCCTCCAGAAGAGAAGCCCCAGCAAGACGCACCCCGAGGAGCGTCTTGCCACATGTAAGCACTGGGTTTGACTGAGCGCCTCCAGGAGAGAGGCCCCAGCAAGACGCGCCCCGAGGAGCGTCTTGCCTTATGTCAGCACTCGGTCTGACTGAGCGCCTCCAGGAGAGAGGCCCAAGCAAGACGCGCCCCGAGGAGCGTCTTGCCACATGTCAACAATGGGTCTGACTGAGGGCCTCCAGGAGAGAAGCCCAAGCAAGATGCGCCCAAAGGAGCGTCTTGCCACATGTAAACAATGGGTCTGACTGAGGGCCTCCAGGAGAGAAGCCCAAGCAAGACGCGCCCCGAGGAGCGTCTTGCCACATGTCAGCACTCGGTCTGACTGAGCGCCTCCAGGAGAGAGGCCCAAGCAAGACGCGCCCCGAGGAGCGTCTTGCCACATATCAGCAAAGGGTCTGACTGAGGGCCTCCATGAGAGAAGCCCAAGCAAGATGCGCCCCGAGGAGCGTCTTGCCACATGTCACCACTGGGTCTGACTGAGCGCATCCAGGAGAGAGGCCCAAGCAAGACGCGCCCCGAGGAGCGTCTTGCCACGTGTCAACACTGGGTCTGACTGAGCGTCTCCAGGAGAGAGGCCCAAGCAAGACGCGCCCCGAGGAGCGTCTTGCCACGTGTCACCACTGGGTCTGATTGAGCGCCTCCAGGAGAGAGTCCACAGCAAGACGCGCCCCGAGGAGCATCTTGCCTTATGTCAGCACTCGGTCTGACTGAGCGCCTCCAGGAGAGAGGCCCAAGCAAGACGCGCCCCGAGGAGCGTCTTGCCACATGTCAACAATGGGTCTGACAGAGGGCGTCCAGGAGAGAGGCCCAAGCAAGACGCTCCTCGGGGCGCGTCTTGTCACATGTCAACACTGGTTCTGACTGAGGGCCTCCAGGAGAGAGGCCCAAGCAAGACGCACCCCAAGGAGCGTCTTGCCACATGTCAACAATGGGTCTGACTGAAGGCCTCCAGGAGAGAAGCCCAAGCAAGACGCGCCCCGAGGAGCGTCTTGCCACATGTCAACACTGGGTCTGACTGAGCACCTCCAGGAGAGAGGCCCAAGCAAGACGCACCCCGAGGAGAGTCTTGCCACATGTCAACACTGGGTCTGACTGAGCACCTCCAGGAGAGAGGCCCAAGCAAGACGCGCCCCGAGGAGCGTCTTGCCACATGTCAACACTGGGTCTGACAGAGGGCCTCCAGGAGAGAGGCCCAAGCAAGACGCGCCCCGAGGAGCGTCTTGCCACATGTCAACAATGAGTCTGACTGAGGGCCTCCAGGAGAGAAGCCCAAGCAAGACGCGCCCCGAGGAGTGTCTTGCCACATGTCAGCACTCGGTCTGACTGAGCGCCTCCAGGAGAGAGGCCCAAGCAAGATGCGCCCCGAGGAGCGTCTTGCCACATGTCAACAATGGGTCTGACTGAGGGCCTCCAGGAGAGAAGCCCAAGCAAGACGCGCCCTGAGGAGCGTCTTGCTGCATGTCAGCACTCGGTCTGACTGAGCGCCTCCAGGAGAGAGGCCCAAGCAAGACGCGCCCCGAGGAGCGTCTTGCCACATGTCAACAATGGGTCTGAACTTAGGGCCTCCAGGAGAGAAGCCCAAGCAAGACGCGCCCCGAGGAGCGTCTTGCCACATGTCAGCACTCTGTCTGTCTGTGCGCCTCCAGGAGAGAGGCCCAAGCAAGACGCGCCCCGAGGAGCGTCTTGCCACATGTCAACAATGAGTCTGACTGAGGGCCTCCAGGAGAGAAGCCCAAGCAAGACGCGCCCCGAGGAGCGTCTTGCCACATGTTAGCACTCGGTCTGACTGAACGCCTCCAGGAGAGAAGCCCCAGCAAGACGCGCCCCGAGGAGCGTCTTGTCACATGTCAACACTGGGTCTGACTGAGCGCCTCCAGGAGAGAAGCCCCAGCAAGACGCGCCCCGAGGAGCGTCTGGCCACATGTCAGCACTCTGTCTGACTGTGCGCCTCCAGGAGAGAGGCCCCAAGCAAGACGCGCCCCGAGGAGCGTCTTGCCACGTGTCAACACTGGGTCTGACTGAGCGTCTCCAGGAGAGAGGCCCAAGCAAGACGCGCCCCGAGGAGCGTCTTGCCACATGTCACCACTGGGTCTGACTGAGCGCCTCCAGGAGAGCGGCCCAAGCAAGACGCGCCCCTAGGAGCGTCTTGCCACATGTAAGCACTGGGTCTGACTGAGCGCCTCCAGGAGAGAAGCCCCAGCAAGACGCGCCCCGAGGAGCGTCTTACCACATGTCAGCACTCGGTCTGACTGAACGCCTCCAGGAGAGAAGCCCAAGCAAGACGCGCCCCGAGGAGCTCCTTGCCACATGTCAGCACTCGGTCTGACTGAACGCCTCCAGGAGAGAAGCCCCAGCAAGACACGCCCGAGGAGCGTCTTGCCACATGTAAGCACTGGGTCTGACTGAGCGCCTCCAGGAGAGAGGCCCCAGCAAGACGCGCCCCGAGGAGCGTCTTGCCTTATGTCAGCACTCGGTCTGACTGAGCGCCTCCAGGAGAGAGGCCCAAGCAAGACGCGCCCCGAGGAGCGTCTTGCCACATGTCAACAATGGGTCTGACTGAGGGCCTCCAGGAGAGAAGCCCAAGCAAGACGCGCCCCGAGGAGCGTCTTGCCACATGTCAACAATGGGTCTGAAGGAGGGCCTCCAGGAGAGAGGCCCTAGCAATACGCGCCCCGAGGAGCATGTTGCCACATGTCACCATTGGGTCTGACTGAGCGCCTCCAGGAGAGAGGCCCAAGCAAGACGCGCCCCGAGGAGCTCCTTGCCACATGTCAGCACTGGGTCTGACTGACCACCTCCAGGAGAGAGGCCCAATTAAGACTCGCCCCGAGGAGCGTCTTGACACATGTCAACACTGGGGCTGACAGAGGG
The DNA here is from genome assembly GCF_043380555.1 of Nothobranchius furzeri. Taxonomy (NCBI): domain Eukaryota; kingdom Metazoa; phylum Chordata; class Actinopteri; order Cyprinodontiformes; family Nothobranchiidae; genus Nothobranchius; species Nothobranchius furzeri. The sequence goes on from NC_091756.1 coordinate 15,427,089, forward strand.
CCTCCAGGAGAGAGGCCCAAGCAAGATGCGCCCCGAGGAGCGTCTTGCCACGTGTAAACAATGGGTCTGACTGAGGGCCTCCAGGAGAGAAGCACAAGCAAGACGCGCCCCGAGGAGCGTCTTGCCACATGTCAGCACTCGGTCTGACTGAGCGCCTCCAGGAGAGAGGCCCCAGCAAGACGCGCCCCGAGGAGTGTCTGGCCACATGTCAGCACTCTGTCTGACTGTGCGCCTCCAGGAGAGAGGCCCCAAGCAAGACGCGCCCCGAGGAGCATCTTGCCACATGTCAACAATGAGTCTGACTGAGGGCCTCCAGGAGAGAAGCCCAAGCAAGACGCGCCCCGAGGAGCGTCTTGCCACATGTCTGCACTCGGTCTGACTGAACGCCTCTAGGAGAGAAGCCCCAGCAAGACGCGCCCCGAGGAGCGTCTTGCCACATATCAACAATGGATCTGACTGAGGGCCTCCATGAGAGAAGCCCAAGCAAGACGCTCCCCGAGGAGCGTCTTGTCACATGTCACCACTGGGTCTGACTGAGCGCCTCCAGGAGAGAGGCCCAAGCAAGACGCGCCCCGAGGAGCGTCTTGCCACATGTCACCACTGGGTCTGACTGAGCGCCTCCAGGAGAGAGGCCCAAGCAAGACGCGCCCCGAGGAGCGTCTTGCCACATGTCAACAATGAGTCTGACTGAGGGCCTCCAGGAGAGAAGCCCAAGCAAGACGCGTCCCGAGGAGCGTCTTGCCACATGTCAGCACTCGGTCTGACTGAACGCCTCCAGAAGAGAAGCCCCAGCAAGACGCGCCCCGAGGAGCGTCTTGCCACATGTAAGCACTGGGTCTGACTGAGCGCCTCCAGGAGAGAGGCCCCAGCAAGACGCGCCCCGAGGAGCGTCTTGCCTTATGTCAGCACTCGGTCTGACTGAGCGCCTCCAGGAGAGAGGCCCAAGCAAGACGCGCCCCGAGGAGCGTCTTGCCACATGTCAACACTGGGTCTGACTGAGGGCCTCCAGGAGAGAAGCCCAAGCAAGATGCGCCCAAAGGAGCGTCTTGCCACATGTCAGCACTCGGTCTGACTGAGCGCCTCCAGGAGAGAGGCCCAAGCAAGACACGCCCCGAGGAGCGTCTTGCCACATATCAGCAATGGGTCTGACTGAGGGCCTCCATGAGAGAAGCCCAAGCAAGACGCGCCCCGAGGAGCGTCTTGCCACATGTCACCACTGGGTCTGACTGAGCGCCTCCAGGAGAGAGGCCCAAGCAAGACGCGCCCCGAGGAGCGTCTTGCCACGTGTCAACACTGGGTCTGACTGAGCGTCTCCAGGAGAGAGGCCCAAGCAAGATGCGCCCCGAGGAGCGTCTTGCCACATGTCAGCACTGGGTCTGACTGAGCGCCTCCAGGAGAGAGGCCCAAGCAATACGCGCCCCGAGGAGCGTCTTGCCACGTGTCAACACTGGGTCTGACTGAGCGTCTCCAGGAGAGAGGCCCAAGCAAGACGCGCCCCGAGGAGCGTCTTGCCACATGTAAGCACTGGGTCTGACTGAGCGCCTCCAGGAGAGAAGCCCCAGCAAAACGCGCCCCGAGGAGCGTCTTGCCACATGTAAGCACTGGGTCTGACTGAGCGCCTCCAGGAGAGAGGCCCCAGCAAGACGCGCCCCGAGGAGCGTCTTGCCTTATGTCAGCACTCGGTCTGACTGAGCGCCTCCAGGAGAGAGGCCCAAGCAAGACGCGCCCCGCGCAGCGTCTTGCCACATGTCAACACTGGGGCTGACAGAGGGCCTCCAGGAGAGAGGCCCAAGCAAGACGCGCCCCGAGGAGCGTCTTGCCACATGTCAGCACTGGGTCTGACTGAGCGCCTCCAGGAGAGAGGCCCAAGCAAGACGCACCCCGAGGAGCGTCTTGCCACATGTAAGCACTGGGTCTGACTGAGCGCCTCCAGGAGAGAAGCCCCAGCAAGACGCGCCCCGAGGAGCGTCTTACCACATGTCAGCACTCGGTCTGACTGAACGCCTCCAGGAGAGAAGCCCAAGCAAGACGCGCCCCGAGGAGCGTCTTGCCAGATGTCAGCACTCGGTCTGACTGAACGCCTCCAGGAGAGAAGCCCCAGCAAGACACGCCCCGAGGAGCGTCTTGCCACATGTAAGCACTGGGTCTGACTGAGCGCCTCCAGGAGAGAGGCCCCAGCAAGACGCGCCCCGAGGAGCGTCTTGCCTTATGTCAGCACTCGGTCTGACTGAGCGCCTCCAGGAGAGAGGCCCAAGCAAGACGCGCCCCGTGGAGCGTCTTGCCACATGTCAACAATGGGTCTGACAGAGGGCCTCCAGGAGAGAGGCCCAAGCAAGACGCGCCCCGAGGAGCGTCTTACCACATGTCAACAATGGGTCTGACTGAACGCCTCCAAGAGAGAAGCCCAAGCAAGACGCGCCCCGAGGAGCTCCTTGCCACATGTCAGCACTGGGTCTGACTGACCACCTCCAGGAGAGAGGCCCAAGCAAGACTCGCCCCGAGGAGCGTCTTGACACGTGTCAACACTGGGGCTGACAGAGGGCCTCCAGGAGAGAGGCCCAAGCAAGATGCGCCCCGAGGAGCGTCTTGCCACATGTAAACAATGGGTCTGACTGAGGGCCTCCAGGAGAGAAGCCCAAGCAAGACGCGCCCCGAGGAGCGTCTTGCCACATGTCAGCACTCGGTCTGACTGAGGGCCTCCAGGAGAGAGGCCCCAGCAAGACGCGCCCCGAGGAGCGTCTGGCCACATGTCAGCACTCTGTCTGACTGTGCGCCTCCAGGAGAGAGGCCCCAAGCAAGACGCGCCACGAGGAGCATCTTGCCACATGTCAACAATGAGTCTGACTGAGGGCCTCCAGGAGAGAAGCCCAAGCAAGACGCGCCCCGAGGAGCGTCTTGCCACATGTCAGCACTCGGTCTGACTGAACGCCTCTAGGAGAGAAGCCCCACCAAGACGCGTCCCGAGGAGCGTCTTGCCACATGTCAGCACTCGGTCTGACTGAGCTCCTCCAGGAGAGAGGCCCAAGCAAGACGCGCCCCGAGGAGCGTCTTGCCACATATCAACAATGGATCTGACTGAGGGCCTCCATGAGAGAAGCCCAAGCAAGACGCGCCCCGAGGAGCTTCTTGTCACATGTCACCACTGGGTCTGACTGAGCGCCTCCAGGAGAGAGGCCCAAGCAAGACGCGCCCCGAGAAGCGTCTTGCCACATGTCACCACTGGGTCTGACTGAGGGCCTCCAGGAGAGAAGCCCAAGCAAGACGCGTCCCGAGGAGCGTCTTGCCACATGTCAGCACTCGGTCTGACTGAACGCCTCCAGAAGAGAAGCCCCAGCAAGACGCGCCCCGAGGAGCGTCTTGCCACATGTAAGCACTGGGTCTGACTGAGCGCCTCCAGGAGAGAGGCCCCAGCAAGACGCGCCCCGGGGAGCGTCTTGCCTTATGTCAGCACTCGGTCTGACTGAGCGCCTCCAGGAGAGAGGCCCAAGCAAGACACACCCCGAGGAGCGTCTTGCCACATGCAAACAATGGGTCTGACTGAGGGCCTCCAGGAGAGAAGCCCAAGCAAGATGCGCCCAAAGGAGCGTCTTGCCACATGTAAACAATGGGTCTGACTGAGGGCCTCCAGGAGAGAAGCCCAAGCAAGACGCGCCCCGAGGAGCGTCTTGCCACATGTCAGCACTCGGTCTGACTGAGCGCCTCCAGGAGAGAGGCCCAAGCAAGACGCGCCCCGAGGAGCGTCTTGCCACATATCAGCAATGGGTCTGACTGAGGGCCTCCATGAGAGAAGCCCAAGCAAGACGCGCCCCGAGGAGCGTCTTGCCACATGTCACCACTGGGTCTGACTGAGCGCCTCCAGGAGAGAGGCCCAAGCAAGACGCGCCCCGAGGAGCATCTTGCCACGTGTCAACACTGTGTCTGACTGAGCGTCTCCAGGAGAGAGGCCCAAGCAAGACGCGCCCCGAGGAGCGTCTTGCCACATGTCAGCACTGGGTCTGACTGAGCGCCTCCAGGAGAGAGGCCCAAGCAAGACGCGCCCCGAGGAGTGTCTTACCACATGTAAGCACTGGGTCTGACTGAGCGCCTCCAGGAGAGAAGCCCCAGCAAGACGCGCCCCGAGGAGCGTCTTACCACATGTCAGCACTCGGTCTGACTGAACGCCTCCAGGAGAGAAGCCCAAGCAAGACGCGCCCCGAGGAGCGTCTTGCCAGATGTCAGCACTCGGTCTGACGGAACGCCTCCAGGAGAGAAGCCCCAGCAAGACGCGCCCCGAGGTGCGTCTTGCCTTATGTCAGCACTCGGTCTGACTGAGCGCCTCCAGGAGAGAGGCCCAAGCAAGACGCGCCCGGCGGAGCGTCTTGCCACATGTCAACAATGGGTCTGACTGAGGGCCTCCAGGAGAGAAGCCCAAGCAAGACGCGCCCCGAGGAGCGTCTTGCCACATGTCAGCACTCGGTCTGACTGAGCGACTCAAGGAGAGAGGCCCAAGCAAGACGCACCCCGGGGAGCGTCTTGACACATGTCAACACTGGGGCTGACAGAGGGCCTCCAGGAGAGAGGCCCAAGCAAGATGCGCCCCGAGGAGCGTCTTGCCACATGTAAACAATGGGTCTGACTGAGGGCCTCCAAGAGAGAAGCCCAAGCAAGACGCGCCCCGAGGAGCGTCTTGCACCATGTCAACACTGGGTCTGACTGAGCACCTCCAGGAGAGAGGCCCAAGCAAGACTCGCAATGAGGAGCGTCTTGCTTCATGTCAGCACTCGGCCTGACTGAGCGCCTCCAGGAGAGAGGCCCAAGCAAGTCGCGCCCCGAGGAGCGTCTTGCCACATGTCAGCACTCGGTCTGACTGAACGCCTCCAGGAGAGAAGCCCCAGCAAGACGCGCCCCGAGGAGCGTCTTGTCACATGTCAACACTGGCTCTGACTGAGCGCCTCCAGGAGAGAAGCCCCAGCAAGACGCGCCCCGAGGAGCGTCTGGCCACATGTCAGCACTCTGTCTGACTGTGCGCCTCCAGGAGAGAGGCCCCAAGCAAGACGCGCCCCGAGGAGCGTCTTGCCACGTGTCAACACTGGGTCTGACTGAGCGTCTCCAGGAGAGAGGCCCAAGCAAGACGCGCCCCGAGGAGCGTCTTGCCACATGTCACCACTGGGTCTGACTGAGCGCCTCCAGGAGAGAGGCCCAAGCAAGACGCGCCCCGAGGAGCGTCTTGCCACATGTAAGCACTGGGTCTGACTGAGCGCCTCCAGGAGAGAAGCCCCAGCAAGACGCGCCCCGAGGAGCGTCTTACCACATGTCAGCACTCGGTCTGACTGAACGCCTCCAGGAGAGAAGCCCAAGCAAGACGCGCCCCGAGGAGCTCCTTGCCACATGTCAGCACTCGGTTTGACTGAACGCCTCCAGGAGAGAAGCCCCAGCAAGACACACCCCGAGGAGCGTCTTGGCACATGTAAGCACTAGGTCTGACTGAGCGCCTCCAGGAGAGAGGCCCCAGCAAGACGCGCCCCGAGGAGCGTCTTGCCTTATGTCAGCACTCGGTCTGACTGAGCGCCTCCAGGAGAGAGGCCCAAGCAAGACGCCCCGAGGAGCGTCTTGCCACATGTCAACAATGGGTCTGACTGAGGGCCTCCAGGAGAGAAGCCCAAGCAAGACGCGCCCCGAGGAGCTTCTTGCACCATGTCAACACTGGGTCTGACTGAGCACCTCCAGGAGAGAGGCCCAAGCAAGACTCGCCCCGAGGAGCGTCTTGACTCATGTCAACACTGGGGCTGACAGAGGGCCTCCAGGAGAGAAGCCCCAGCAAGACGCGCCCCGAGGAGCGTCTTACCACATGTCACCACTGGGTCTGACTGAGCACCTCCAGGAGAGAGGCCCAAGCAAGACGCGCCCCGAGGAGCGTCTTGCCACATGTCAACATTGGGTCTGACAGAGGGCCTCCAGGAGAGAGGCCCAAGCAAGACGCGCCCCGAGGAGCGTCTTACCACATGTCAACAATGGGTCTGACTGAACGCCTCCAGGAGAGAAGCCCAAGCAAGACGCGCCCCGAGGAGCTCCTTGCCACATGTCAGCACTCGGTCTGACTGAACGCCTCCAGGAGAGAAGCCCCAGCAAGACACACCCAGAGGAGCGTCTTGCCACATGTAAGCACTGGGTCTGACTGAGCGCCTCCAGGAGAGAGGCCGCAGCAAGACGCGCCCCGAGGAGCGTCTTGCCTTATGTCAGCACTCGGTCTGACTGAGCGCCTCCAGGAGAGAGGCCCAAGCAAGACGCGCCCCGAGGAGCGTCTTGCCACATGTCAACAATGGGTCTGACTGAGGGCCTCCAGGAGAGAAGCCCAAGCAAGAAGCGCCCCGAGGAGCTTCTTGCACCATGTCAACACTGGGTCTGACTGAGCACCTCCAGGAGAGAGGCCCAAGCAAGACTCGCCCCGAGGAGCGTCTTGACTCATGTCAACACTGGGGCTGACAGAGGGCCTCCAGGAGAGAAGCCTCAGCAAGACGCGCCCCGAGGAGCGTCTTACCACATGTCACCACTGGGTCTGACTGAGCACCTCCAGGAGAGAGGCCCAAGAAAGACGCGCCCCGAGGAGCGTCTTGCCACATGTCAACATTGGGTCTGACAGAGGGCCTCCAGGAGAGAGGCCCAAGCAAGACGCGCCCCGAGGAGCGTCTTACCACATGTCAACAATGGGTCTGACTGAACGCCTCCAAGAGAGAAGCCCAAGCAAGACGCGCCCCGAGGAGCGTCTTGCCACATGTCAGCACTCGGTCTGACTGAGCGCCTCCAGGAGAGAGGCCCCAGCAAGACGCGCCCCGAGGAGCGTCTGGCCACATGTCAGCACTCTGTCTGACTGTGCGCCTCCAGGAGAGAGGCCCCAAGCAAGACGCGCCCCGAGGAGCATCTTGCCACATGTCAACATTGAGTCCGACTGAGGGCCTCCAGGAGAGAAGCCCAAGCAAGACGCGCCCCGAGGAGCGTCTTGCCACATGTCAGCACTCGGTCTGACTGAACGCCTCTAGGAGAGAAGCCCCAGCAAGACGCGCCCCGAGGAGCGTCTTGCCACATGTCAACAATGGGTCTGACTGAGGGCCTCCAGGAGAGAAGCCCAAGCAAGATGCGCCCAAAGGAGCGTCTTGCCACATGTAAACAATGGGTCTGACTGAGGGCCTCCAGGAGAGAAGCCCAAGCAAGACGCGCCCCGAGGAGCGTCTTGCCACATGTCAGCACTCGGTCTGACTGAGCGCCTCCAGGAGAGAGGCCCCAAGCAAGACGCGCCCCGAGGAGCATCTTGCCACATGTCAACATTGAGTCTGACTGAGGGCCTCCAGGAGAGAAGCCCAAGCAAGACGCGCCCCGAGGAGCGTCTTGCCACATGTCAGCACTCGGTCTGACTGAACGCCTCTAGGAGAGAAGCCCCAGCAAGACGCGCCCCGATGAGCGTCTTGCCACATGTCAGCACTCGGTCTGACTGAGCTCCTCCAGGAGAGAGGCCCAAGCAAGACGCGCCCCGAGGAGCGTCTTGCCACATATCAACAATGGATCTGACTGAGGGCCTCCATGAGAGAAGCCCAAGCAAGACGCGCCCCGAGGAGCGTCTTGTCACATGTCACCACTGGGTCTGACTGAGCGCCTCCAGGAGAGAGGCCCAAGCAAGACGCGCCCCGAGGAGCGTCTTGCCACATGTCACCACTGGGTCTGACTGAGCGCCTCCAGGAGAGAGGCCCAAGCAAGACGCGCCCCGAGGAGCGTCTTGCCACATGTCAACAATGAGTCTGACTGAGGGCCTCCAGAAGAGAAGCCCCAGCAAGACGCGCCCCGAGGAGCGTCTTGCCACATGTCAACAATGGGTCTGACTGAGGGCCTCCAGGAGAGAAGCCCAAGCAAGATGCGCCCAAAGGAGCGTCTTGCCACATGTAAACAATGGGTCTGACTGAGGGCCTCCAGGAGAGAAGCCCAAGCAAGACGCGCCCCGAGGAGCGTCTTGCCACATGTCAGCACTCGGTCTGACTGAGCGCCTCCAGGAGAGAGGCCCAAGCAAGACGCGCCCCGAGGAGCGTCTTGCCACATGTCCACAATGGGTCTGACTGAGGGCCTCCAGGAGAGAAGCCCAAGCAAGACGCGCCCCGAGGAGCTTCTTGCACCATGTCAACACTGGGTCTGACTGAGCACCTCCAGGAGAGACGCCCAAGCAAGACACGCCCCGAGGAGCGTCTTGACTCATGTCAACACTGGGGCTGACAGAGGGCCTCCAGGAGAGAAGCCTCAGCAAGACGCGCCCCGAGGAGCGTCTTACCACATGTCACCACTGGGTCTGACTGAGCACCTCCAGGAGAGAGGCCCAAGAAAGACGCGCCCCGAGGAGCGTCTTACCACATGTCAACAATGGGTCTGACTGAACGCCTCCAAGAGAGAAGCCCAAGCAAGACGCGCCCCGAGGAGCGTCTTGCCACATGTCAGCACTCGGTCTGACTGAGCGCCTCCAGGAGAGAGGCCCCAGCAAGACGCGCCCCGAGGAGCGTCTGGCCACATGTCAGCACTCTGTCTGACTGTGCGCCTCCAGGAGAGAGGCCCCAAGCAAGACGCGCCCCGAGGAGCATCTTGCCACATGTCAACATTGAGTCTGACTGAGGGCCTCCAGGAGAGAAGCCCAAGCAAGACGCGCCCCGAGGAGCGTCTTGCCACATGTCAGCACTCGGTCTGACTGAACGCCTCTAGGAGAGAAGCCCCAGCAAGACGCGCCCCGAGGAGCGTCTTGCCACATGTCAGCACTCGGTCTGACTGAGCTCCTCCAGGAGAGAGGCCCAAGCAAGACGCGCCCCGAGGAGCGTCTTGCCACATATCAACAATGGATCTGACTGAGGGCCTCCATGAGAGAAGCCCAAGCAAGACGCGCCCCGAGGAGCGTCTTGTCACATGTCACCACTGGGTCTGACTGAGCGCCTCCAGGAGAGAGGCCCAAGCAAGACGCGCCCCGAGGAGCGTCTTGCCACATGTCACCACTGGGTCTGACTGAGCGCCTCCAGGAGAGAGGCCCAAGCAAGACGCGCCCCGAGGAGCGTCTTGCCACATGTCAACAATGAGTCTGACTGAGGGCCTCCAGGAGAGAAGCCCAAGCAAGATGCGCCCAAAGGAGCGTCTTGCCACATGTAAACAATGGGTCTGACTGAGGGCCTCCAGGAGAGAAGCCCAAGCAAGACGCGCCCCGAGGAGCGTCTTGCCACATGTCAGCACTCGGTCTGACTGAGCGCCTCCAGGAGAGAGGCCCAAGCAAGACGCGCCCCGAGGAGCGTCTTGCCACATATCAGCAATGGGTCTGACTGAGGGCCTCCATGAGAGAAGCCCAAGCAAGACGCGCCCCGAGGAGCGTCTTGCCACATTTCACCACTGGGTCTGACTGAGCGCCTCCAGGAGAGAGGCCCAAGCAAGACGTGCCCCGAGGAGCGTCTTGCCACGTGTCAACACTGGGTCTGACTGAGCGTCTCCAGGAGAGAGGCCCAAGCAAGACGCCCCCGAGGAGCGTCTTGCCAGATGTCAGCACTCGGTCTGACTGAACGCCTCCAGGAGAGAAGCCCCAGCAAGACACGCCCCGAGGAGCGTCTTGCCACATGTAAGCACTGGGTCTGTCTGTGCGCCTCCAGGAGAGAGGCCCAAGCAAGACGCGCCCCGAGGAGCGTCTTGCCACATGTCAACAATGAGTCTGACTGAGGGCCTCCAGGAGAGAAGCCCAAGCAAGAAGCGCCCCGAGGAGCGTCTTGCCACATGTCAGCACTCGGTCTGACTGAACGCCTCCAGGAGAGAAGCCCCAGCAAGACGCGCCCCGAGGAGCGTCTTGTCACATGTCAACACTGGGTCTGACTGAGCGCCTCCAGGAGAGAAGCCCCAGCAAGACGCGCCCCGAGGAGCGTCTGGCCACATGTCAGCACTCTGTCTGACTGTGCGCCTCCAGGAGAGAGGCCCCAAGCAAGACGCGCCCCGAGGAGCGTCTTGCCACGTGTCAACACTGGGTCTAACTGAACGCCTCCAGGAGAGAAGCCCAAGCAAGACGCGCCCCGAGGAGCTCCTTGCCACATGTCAGCACTCGGTCTGACTGAACGCCTCCAGGAGAGAAGCCCCAGCAAGACACACCCCGAGGAGCGTCTTGCCACATGTAAGCACTGGGTCTGACTGAGCGCCTCCAGGAGAGAGGCCCCAGCAAGACGCGCCCCGAGGAGCGTCTTGCCTTATGTCAGCACTCGGTCTGACTGAGGGCCTCCAGGAGAGAAGCCCAAGCAAGAAGCGCCCCGAGGAGCGTCTTGCCACATGTCAGCACTCGGTCTGACTGAACGCCTCCAGGAGAGAAGCCCCAGCAAGACGCGCCCCGAGGAGCGTCTTGTCACATGTCAACACTGGGTCTGACTGAGCGCCTCCAGGAGAGAAGCCCCAGCAAGACGCGCCCCGAGGAGCGTCTGGCCACATGTCAGCACTCTGTCTGACTGTGCGCCTCCAGGAGAGAGGCCCCAAGCAAGACGCGCCCCGAGGAGCGTCTTGCCACGTGTCAACACTGGGTCTAACTGAACGCCTCCAGGAGAGAAGCCCAAGCAAGACGCGCCCCGAGGAGCTCCTTGCCACATGTCAGCACTCGGTCTGACTGAGCGCCTCCAGGAGAGAGGCCCCAGCAAGACGCGCCCCGAGGAGCGTCTTGCCTTATGTCAGCACTCGGTCTGACTGAGCGCCTCCAGGAGAGAGGCCCAAGCAAGACGCGCCCCGAGGAGCGTCTTGCCACATGTCAACAATGGGTCTGACTGAGGGCCTCCAAGAGAGAAGCCCAAGCAAGACGCGCCCCGAGGAGCTTCTTGCACCATGTCAACACTGGGTCTGACAGAGGGCCTCCAAGAGAGAAGCTCAAGCAAGACGCGCCCCGAGGAGCTCCTTGCCACATGTCAGCACTGGGTCTGACTGACCACCTCCAGGAGAGAGGCCCAAGCAAGACTCGCCCCGGGGAGCGTCTTGACACATGTCAACACTGGGGCTGACAGAGGGCCTCCAGGAGAGAGGCCCAAGCAAGATGCGCCCCGAGGAGCGTCTTGCCACATGTAAACAATGGGTCTGACTGAGGGCCTCCAGGAGAGAAGCCCAAGCAAGACGCGCCCCGAGGAGCGTCTTGCCACATGTCAGCACTCGGTCTGACTGAGCGCCTCCAGGAGAGAGGCCCCAGCAAGACGCGCCCCGAGGAGCGTCTGGCCACATGTCAACAATGAGTCTGACTGAGGGCCTCCAGGAGAGAAGCCCAAGCAAGACGCGCCCCGAGGAGCGTCTTGCCACATGTCAGCACTCGGTCTGACTGAACGCCTCTAAGAGAGAAGCCCCAGCAAGACGCGCCCCGAGGAGCGTCTTGCCACATGTCAGCACTCGGTCTGACTGAGCTCCTCCAGGAGAGAGGCCCAAGCAAGACGCGCCCCGAGGAGCGTCTTGCCACATATCAAGAATGGATCTGACTGAGGGCCTCCATGAGAGAAGCCCAAGCAAGACGCGCCCCGAGGAGCGTCTTGTCACATGTCACCACTGGGTCTGACTGAGCGCCTCCAGGAGAGAGGCCCAAGCAAGACGCGCCCCGAGGAGCGTCTTGCCACATGTCACCACTGGGTCTGACTGAGCGCCTCCAGGAGAGAGGCCCAAGCAAGACGCGCCCCGAGGAGCGTCTTGCCACATGTCAACAATGAGTCTGACTGAGGGCCTCCAGGAGAGAAGCCCAAGCAAGACGCATCCCGAGGAGCGTCTTGCCACATGTCAGCACTCGGTCTGACTGAACGCCTCCAGAAGAGAAGCCCCAGCAAGACGCGCCCAGAGGAGCGTCTTGCCACATGTAAGCACTGGGTCTGACTGAGCGCCTCCAGGAGAGAGGCCCCAGCAAGACGCGCCCCGAGGAGCGTCTTGCCTTATGTCAGCACTCGGTCTGACTGAGCGCCTCCAGGAGAGAGGCCCAAGCAAGACGTGCCCCGAGGAGCGTCTTGCCACATGTCAACAATGGGTCTGACAGAGGGCCTCCAGGAGAGAGGCCCAAGCAAGACGCGCCCCGAGGAGCGTCTTACCACATGTCAACAATGGGTCTGACTGAACGCCTCCAAGAGAGAAGCCCAAGCAAGACGCGCCCCGAGGAGCTCCTTGCCACATGTCAGCACTGGGTCTGACTGACCACCTCCAGGAGAGAGGCCCAAGCAAGACTCGCCCCGAGGAGCGTCTTGCCACATGTCAACAATGGGTCTGAACTTAGGGCCTCCAGGAGAGAAGCCCAAGCAAGACGCGCCCCGAGGAGCGTCTTGCCACATGTCAGCACTCTGTCTGTCTGTGCGCCTCCAGGAGAGAGGCCCAAGCAAGACGCGCCCCGAGGAGCGTCTTGCCAATGGTCAACAATGAGTCTGACTGAGGGCCTCCAGGAGAGAAGCCCAAGCAAGACGCGCCCCAAGGAGCGTCTGGCCACATGTCAGCACTCTGTCTGACTGTGCGCCTCCAGGAGAGAGGCCCCAAGCAAGACGCGCCCCGAGGAGCGTCTTGCCACGTGTCAACACTGGGTCTGACTGAACGCCTCCAGGAGAGAAGCCCAAGCAAGATGCGCCCCGAGGAGCTCCTTGCCACATGTCAGCACTCGGTCTGACTGAACGCCTCCAGGAGAGAAGCCCCAGCAAGACACAACCCGAGGAGCGTCTTGCCACATGTAAGCACTGGGTCTGACTGAGCGCCTCCAGGAGAGAGGCCCCAGCAAGACGCGCCCTGAGGAGCGTCTTGACTTATGTCAGCACTCGGTCTGACTGAGCGCCTCCAGGAGAGAGGCCCAAGCAAGACGCGCCCCGAGGAGCGTCTTGCCACATGTCAACAATGGGTCTGACTGAGGGCCTCCAGGAGAGAAGCCCAAGCAAGACGCGCCCCGAGGAGCGTCTTGCCACATGTCAACAATGGGTCCGACTGAGGGCCTCCAAGAGAGAAGCCCAAGCAAGACGCGCCCCGAGGAGCTTCTTGCACCATGTCAACACTGGGTCTGACTGAGCACCTCCAGGAGAGAGGCCCAAGCAAGACTCACCCCGAGGAGCGTCTTGACTCATGTCAACACTGGGGCTGACAGAGGGCCTCCAGGAGAGAAGCCCCAGCAAGACGCGCCCCGAGGAGCGTCTTACCACATGTCACCACTGGGTCTGACTGAGCGCCTCCAGGAGAGAGGCCCAAGCAAGACGCGCCCCGAGGAGCGTCTTGCCACATGTCAACAATGGGTCTGACAGAGGGCCTCCAGGAGAGAGGCCCAAGCAAGACGCGCCCCGAGGAGCGTCTTACCACATGTCAACAATGGGTCTGACTGAACGCCTCCAAGAGAGAAGCCCAAGCAAGACGCGCCCCGAGGAGCTCCTTGCCACATGTCAGCACTGGGTCTGACTGACCACCTCCAGGAGAGAGGCCCAAGCAAGACTCGCCCCGAGGAGCGTCTTGACACATGTCAACACTGGGGCTGACAGAGGGCCTCCAGGAGAGAGGCCCAAGCAAGATGCGCCCCGAGGAGCGTCTTGCCACATGTAAACAATGGGTCTGACTGAGGGCCTCTTGGAGAGAAGCCCAAGCAAGACGCGCCCCGAGGAGCGTCTTGCACCATGTCAACACTGGGTCTGACTGAGCACCTCCAGGAGAGAGGCCCAAGCAAGACTCGCAATGAGGAGCGTCTTGCCACATATCAACAATGGGTCTGACTGAGGGCCTCCATGAGAGAAGCCCAAGCAAGACGCGCCCCGAGGAGCATCTTGCCACATGTCAACAATGGGTCTGACTGAGGGCCTCCAGGAGAGAAGCCCAAGCAAGACGCGCCCTGAGGAGCGTCTTGCTGCATGTCAGCACTCGGCCTGACTGAGCGCCTCCAGGAGAGAGGCCCAAGCAAGACGCGCCCCGAGGAGCGTCTTGCCACATGTCAACAATGGGTCTGAACTTAGGGCCTCCAGGAGAGAAGCCCAAGCAAGACGCGCCCCGAGGAGCGTCTTGCCACATGTCAGCACTCGGTCTGACTGAACGCCTCCAGGAGAGAAGCCCCAGCAAGACGCGCCCCGGGGAGCGTCTTGTCACATGTCAACACTGGGTCTGACTGAGCGCCTCCAGGAGAGAAGCCCCAGCAAGACGCGCCCCGAGGAGCGTCTGGCCACATGTCAGCACTCTGTCTGACTGTGCGCCTCCAGGAGAGAGGCCCCAAGCAAGACGCGCCCCGAGGAGCGTCTTGCCACGTGTCAACACTGGGTCTGACTGAGCGTCTCCAGGAGAGAGGCCCAAGCAAGACGCGCCCCGAGGAGCGTCTTGCCACATGTCACCACTGGGTCTGACTGAGCGCCTCCAGGAGAGAGGCCCAAGCAAGACGCGCCCCGAGGAGCGTCTTGCCACATGTAAGCACTGGGTCTGACTGAGCGCCTCCAGGAGAGAAGCCCCAGCAAGACGCGCCCCGAGGAGCGTCTTACCACATGTCAGCACTCGGTCTGACTGAACGCCTCCAGGAGAGAAGCCCAAGCAAGACGCGCCCCGAGGAGCTCCTTGCCACATGTCAGCACTCGGTTTGACTGAACGCCTCCAGGAGAGAAGCCCCAGCAAGACACACCCCGAGGAGCGTCTTGGCACATGTAAGCACTGGGTCTGACTGAGCGCCTCCAGGAGAGAGGCCCCAGCAAGACGCGCCCCGAGGAGCGTCTTGCCTTATGTCAGCACTCGGTCTGACTGAGCGCCTCCAGGAGAGAGGCCCAAGCAAGACGCGCCCCGAGGAGCGTCTTGCCACATGTCAACAATGGGTCTGACTGAGGGCCTCCAGGAGAGAAGCCCAAGCAAGACGCGCCCCGAGGAGCTTCTTGCACCATGTCAACACTGGGTCTGACTGAGCACCTCCAGGAGAGAGGCCCAAGCAAGACTCGCCCCGAGGAGCGTCTTGACTCATGTCAACACTGGGGCTGACAGAGGGCCTCCAGGAGAGAAGCCCCAGCAAGACGCGCCCCGAGGAGCGTCTTACCACATGTCACCACTGGGTCTGACTGAGCACCTCCAGGAGAGAGGCCCAAGCAAGACGCGCCCCGAGGAGCGTCTTGCCACATGTCAACATTGGGTCTGACAGAGGGCCTCCAGGAGAGAGGCCCAAGCAAGACGCGCCCCGAGGAGCGTCTTACCACATGTCAACAATGGGTCTGACTGAACGCCTCCAGGAGAGAAGCCCAAGCAAGACGCGCCCCGAGGAGCTCCTTGCCACATGTCAGCACTCGGTCTGACTGAACGCCTCCAGGAGAGAAGCCCCAGCAAGACACACCCAGAGGAGCGTCTTGCCACATGTAAGCACTGGGTCTGACTGAGCGCCTCCAGGAGAGAGGCCCCAGCAAGACGCGCCCCGAGGAGCGTCTTGCCTTATGTCAGCACTCGGTCTGACTGAGCGCCTCCAGGAGAGAAGCCTCAGCAAGACGCGCCCCGAGGAGCGTCTTACCACATGTCACCACTGGGTCTGACTGAGCACCTCCAGGAGAGAGGCCCAAGAAAGACGCGCCCCGAGGAGCGTCTTGCCACATGTCAACATTGGGTCTGACAGAGGGCCTCCAGGAGAGAGGCCCAAGCAAGACGCGCCCCGAGGAGCGTCTTACCACATGTCAACAATGGGTCTGACTGAACGCCTCCAAGAGAGAAGCCCAAGCAAGACGCGCCCCGAGGAGCGTCTTGCCACATGTCAGCACTCGGTCTGACTGAGCGCCTCCAGGAGAGAGGCCCCAAGCAAGACGCGCCCCGAGGAGCATCTTGCCACATGTCAACATTGAGTCTGACTGAGCTCCTCCAGGAGAGAGGCCCAAGCAAGACGCGCCCCGAGGAGCGTCTTGCCACATATCAACAATGGATCTGACTGAGGGCCTCCATGAGAGAAGCCCAAGCAAGACGCGCCCCGAGGAGCGTCTTGTCACATGTCACCACTGGGTCTGACTGAGCGCCTCCAGGAGAGAGGCCCAAGCAAGACGCGCCCCGAGGAGCGTCTTGCCACATGTCACCACTGGGTCTGACTGAGCGCCTCCAGGAGAGAGGCCCAAGCAAGACGCGCCCCGAGGAGCATCTTGCCACATGTCAACAATGAGTCTGACTGAGGGCCTCCAGAAGAGAAGCCCCAGCAAGACGCGCCCCGAGGAGCGTCTTGCCACATGTCAACAATGGGTCTGACTGAGGGCCTCCAGGAGAGAAGCCCAAGCAAGATGCGCCCAAAGGAGCGTCTTGCCACATGTAAACAATGGGTCTGACTGAGGGCCTCCAGGAGAGAAGCCCAAGCAAGACGCGCCCCGAGGAGCGTCTTGCCACATGTCAGCACTCGGTCTGACTGAGCGCCTCCAGGAGAGAGGCCCAAGCAAGACGCGCCCCGAGGAGCGTCTTGCCACATGTCAACAATGGGTCTGACTGAGGGCCTCCAGGAGAGAAGCCCAAGCAAGACGCGCCCCGAGGAGCTTCTTGCACCATGTCAACACTGGGTCTGACTGAGCACCTCCAGGAGAGAGGCCCAAGCAAGACTCGCCCCGAGGAGCGTCTTGACTCATGTCAACACTGGGGCTGACAGAGGGCCTCCAGGAGAGAAGCCTCAGCAAGACGCGCCCCGAGGAGCGTCTTACCACATGTCACCACTGGGTCTGACTGAGCACCTCCAGGAGAGAGGCCCAAGAAAGACGCGCCCCGAGGAGCGTCTTGCCACATGTCAACATTGGGTCTGACAGAGGGCCTCCAGGAGAGAGGCCCAAGCAAGACGCGCCCCGAGGAGCGTCTTACCACATGTCAACAATGGGTCTGACTGAACGCCTCCAAGAGAGAAGCCCAAGCAAGACGCGCCCCGAGGAGCGTCTTGCCACATGTCAGCACTCGGTCTGACTGAGCGCCTCCAGGAGAGAGGCCCCAGCAAGACGCGCCCCGAGGAGCGTCTGGCCACATGTCAGCACTCTGTCTGACTGTGCGCCTCCAGGAGAGAGGCCCCAAGCAAGACGCGCCCCGAGGAGCATCTTGCCACATGTCAACATTGAGTCTGACTGAGGGCCTCCAGGAGAGAAGCCCAAGCAAGACGGGCCCCGAGGAGCGTCTTGCCACATGTCAGCACTCGGTCTGACTGAACGCCTCTAGGAGAGAAGCCCCAGCAAGACGCGCCCCGAGGAGCGTCTTGCCACATGTCAGCACTCGGTCTGACTGAGCTCCTCCAGGAGAGAGGCCCAAGCAAGACGCGCCCCGAGGAGCGTCTTGCCACATATCAACAATGGATCTGACTGAGGGCCTCCATGAGAGAAGCCCAAGCAAGACGCGCCCCGAGGAGCGTCTTTTCACATGTCACCACTGGGTCTGACTGAGCGCCTCCAGGAGAGAGGCCCAAGCAAGACGCGCCCCGAGGAGCGTCTTGCCACATGTCACCACTGGGTCTGACTGAGCGCCTCCAGGAGAGAGGCCCAAGCAAGACGCGCCCCGAGGAGCGTCTTGCCACATGTCAACAATGAGTCTGACTGAGGGCCTCCAGGAGAGAAGCCCAAGCAAGATGCGCCCAAAGGAGCGTCTTGCCACATGTAAACAATGGGTCTGACTGAGGGCCTCCAGGAGAGAAGCCCAAGCAAGACGCGCCCCGAGGAGCGTCTTGCCACATGTCAGCACTCGGTCTGACTGAGCGCCTCCAGGAGAGAGGCCCAAGCAAGACGCGCCCCGAGGAGCGTCTTGCCACATATCAGCAATGGGTCTGACTGAGGGCCTCCATGAGAGAAGCCCAAGCAAGACGCGCCCCGAGGAGCGTCTTGCCACATTTCACCACTGGGTCTGACTGAGCGCCTCCAGGAGAGAGGCCCAAGCAAGACGTGCCCCGAGGAGCGTCTTGCCACGTGTCAACACTGGGTCTGACTGAGCGTCTCCAGGAGAGAGGCCCAAGCAAGACGCGCCCCGAGGAGCGTCTTGCCACATGTCAGCACTGGGTCTGACTGAGCGCCTCCAGGAGAGAGGCCCAAGCAAGACGCGCCCCGAGGAGCGTCTTGCCACATGTAAGCACTGGGTCTGACTGAGCGCCTCCAGGAGAGAAGCCCCAGCAAGACGCGCCCCGAGGAGCGTCTTACCACATGTCAGCACTCGGTCTGACTGAACGCCTCCAGGAGAGAAGCCCAAGCAAGACGCCCCCGAGGAGCGTCTTGCCAGATGTCAGCACTCGGTCTGACTGAACGCCTCCAGGAGAGAAGCCCCAGCAAGACACGCCCCGAGGAGCGTCTTGCCACATGTAAGCACTGGGTCTGTCTGTGCGCCTCCAGGAGAGAGGCCCAAGCAAGACGCGCCCCGAGGAGCGTCTTGCCACATGTCAACAATGAGTCTGACTGAGGGCCTCCAGGAGAGAAGCCCAAGCAAGAAGCGCCCCGAGGAGCGTCTTGCCACATGTCAGCACTCGGTCTGACTGAACGCCTCCAGGAGAGAAGCCCCAGCAAGACGCGCCCCGAGGAGCGTCTTGTCACATGTCAACACTGGGTCTGACTGAGCGCCTCCAGGAGAGAAGCCCCAGCAAGACGCGCCCCGAGGAGCGTCTGGCCACATGTCAGCACTCTGTCTGACTGTGCGCCTCCAGGAGAGAGGCCCCAAGCAAGACGCGCCCCGAGGAGCGTCTTGCCACGTGTCAACACTGGGTCTAACTGAACGCCTCCAGGAGAGAAGCCCAAGCAAGACGCGCCCCGAGGAGCTCCTTGCCACATGTCAGCACTCGGTCTGACTGAACGCCTCCAGGAGAGAAGCCCCAGCAAGACACACCCCGAGGAGCGTCTTGCCACATGTAAGCACTGGGTCTGACTGAGCGCCTCCAGGAGAGAGGCCCCAGCAAGACGCGCCCCGAGGAGCGTCTTGCCTTATGTCAGCACTCGGTCTGACTGAGGGCCTCCAGGAGAGAAGCCCAAGCAAGAAGCGCCCCGAGGAGCGTCTTGCCACATGTCAGCACTCGGTCTGACTGAACGCCTCCAGGAGAGAAGCCCCAGCAAGACGCGCCCCGAGGAGCGTCTTGTCACATGTCAACACTGGGTCTGACTGAGCGCCTCCAGGAGAGAAGCCCCAGCAAGACGCGCCCCGAGGAGCGTCTGGCCACATGTCAGCACTCTGTCTGACTGTGCGCCTCCAGGAGAGAGGCCCCAAGCAAGACGCGCCCCGAGGAGCGTCTTGCCACGTGTCAACACTGGGTCTAACTGAACGCCTCCAGGAGAGAAGCCCAAGCAAGACGCGCCCCGAGGAGCTCCTTGCCACATGTCAGCACTCGGTCTGACTGAGCGCCTCCAGGAGAGAGGCCCCAGCAAGACGCGCCCCGAGGAGCGTCTTGCCTTATGTCAGCACTCGGTCTGACTGAGCGCCTCCAGGAGAGAGGCCCAAGCAAGACGCGCCCCGAGGAGCGTCTTGCCACATGTCAACAATGGGTCTGACTGAGGGCCTCCAGGAGAGAAGCCCAAGCAAGACGCGCCCCGAGGAGCGTCTTGCCACATGTCAACAATGGGTCTGACTGAGGGCCTCCAAGAGAGAAGCCCAAGCAAGACGCGCCCCGAGGAGCTTCTTGCACCATGTCAACACTGGGTCTGACAGAGGGCCTCCAAGAGAGAAGCTCAAGCAAGACGCGCCCCGAGGAGCTCCTTGCCACATGTCAGCACTGGGTCTGACTGACCACCTCCAGGAGAGAGGCCCAAGCAAGACTCGCCCCGGGGAGCGTCTTGACACATGTCAACACTGGGGCTGACAGAGGGCCTCCAGGAGAGAGGCCCAAGCAAGATGCGCCCCGAGGAGCGTCTTGCCACATGTAAACAATGGGTCTGACTGAGGGCCTCCAGGAGAGAAGCCCAAGCAAGACGCGCCCCGAGGAGCGTCTTGCCACATGTCAGCACTCGGTCTGACTGAGCGCCTCCAGGAGAGAGGCCCCAGCAAGACGCGCCCCGAGGAGCGTCTGGCCACATGTCAACAATGAGTCTGACTGAGGGCCTCCAGGAGAGAAGCCCAAGCAAGACGCGCCCCGAGGAGCGTCTTGCCACATGTCAGCACTCGGTCTGACTGAACGCCTCTAAGAGAGAAGCCCCAGCAAGACGCGCCCCGAGGAGCGTCTTGCCACATATCAGCACTCGGTCTGACTGAGCTCCTCCAGGAGAGAGGCCCAAGCAAGACGCGCCCCGAGGAGCGTCTTGCCACATATCAAGAATGGATCTGACTGAGGGCCTCCATGAGAGAAGCCCAAGCAAGACGCGCCCCGAGGAGCGTCTTGTCACATGTCACCACTGGGTCTGACTGAGCGCCTCCAGGAGAGAGGCCCAAGCAAGACGCGCCCCGAGGAGCGTCTTGCCACATGTCACCACTGGGTCTGACTGAGCGCCTCCAGGAGAGAGGCCCAAGCAAGACGCGCCCCGAGGAGCGTCTTGCCACATGTCAACAATGGGTCTGACTGAGGGCCTCCAGGAGAGAGGCCCAAGCAAGACGCGCCCCGAGGAGCGTCTTACCACATGTCAACAATGGGTCTGACTGAACGCCTCCAAGAGAGAAGCCCAAGCAAGACGCGCCCCGAGGAGCTCCTTGCCACATGTCAGCACTGGGTCTGACTGACCACCTCCAGGAGAGAGGCCCAAGCAAGACTCGCCCCGAGGAGCGTCTTGCCACATGTCAACAATGGGTCTGAACTTAGGGCCTCCAGGAGAGAAGCCCAAGCAAGACGCGCCCCGAGGAGCGTCTTGCCACATGTCAGCACTCTGTCTGTCTGTGCGCCTCCAGGAGAGAGGCCCAAGCAAGACGCGCCCCGAGGAGCGTCTTGCCAATGGTCAACAATGAGTCTGACTGAGGGCCTCCAGGAGAGAAGCCCAAGCAAGACGCGCCCCGAGGAGCGTCTGGCCACATGTCAGCACTCTGTCTGACTGTGCGCCTCCAGGAGAGAGGCCCCAAGCAAGACGCGCCCCGAGGAGCGTCTTGCCACGTGTCAACACTGGGTCTGACTGAACGCCTCCAGGAGAGAAGCCCAAGCAAGATGCGCCCCGAGGAGCTCCTTGCCACATGTCAGCACTCGGTCTGACTGAACGCCTCCAGGAGAGAAGCCCCAGCAAGACACAACCCGAGGAGCGTCTTGCCACATGTAAGCACTGGGTCTGACTGAGCGCCTCCAGGAGAGAGGCCCCAGCAAGACGCGCCCTGAGGAGCGTCTTGACTTATGTCAGCACTCGGTCTGACTGAGCGCCTCCAGGAGAGAGGCCCAAGCAAGACGCGCCCCGAGGAGCGTCTTGCCACATGTCAACAATGGGTCTGACTGAGGGCCTCCAGGAGAGAAGCCCAAGCAAGACGCGCCCCGAGGAGCGTCTTGCCACATGTCAACAATGGGTCTGACTGAGGGCCTCCAAGAGAGAAGCCCAAGCAAGACGCGCCCCGAGGAGCTTCTTGCACCATGTCAACACTGGGTCTGACTGAGCACCTCCAGGAGAGAGGCCCAAGCAAGACTCACCCCGAGGAGCGTCTTGACTCATGTCAACACTGGGGCTGACAGAGGGCCTCCAGGAGAGAAGCCCCAGCAAGACGCGCCCCGAGGAGCGTCTTACCACATGTCACCACTGGGTCTGACTGAGCGCCTCCAGGAGAGAGGCAAGACGCGCCCCGAGGAGCGTCTTGCCACATGTCAACAATGGGTCTGACAGAGGGCCTCCAGGAGAGAGGCCCAAGCAAGACGCGCCCCGAGGAGCGTCTTACCACATGTCAACAATGGGTCTGACTGAACGCCTCCAAGAGAGAAGCCCAAGCAAGACGCGCCCCGAGGAGCTCCTTGCCACATGTCAGGACTGGGTCTGACTGACCACCTCCAGGAGAGAGGCCCAAGCAAGACTCGCCCCGAGGAGCGTCTTGACACATGTCAACACTGGGGCTGACAGAGGGCCTCCAGGAGAGAGGCCCAAGCAAGATGCGCCCCGAGGAGCGTCTTGCCACATGTAAACAATGGGTCTGACTGAGGGCCTCTTGGAGAGAAGCCCAAGCAAGACGCGCCCCGAGGAGCGTCTTGCCACATGTCAGCACTCGGTCTGACTGAGCGCCTCCAGGAGAGAGGCCCCAGCAAGACGCGCCCCGAGGAGCGTCTGGCCACATGTCAGCACTCTGTCTGACTGTGCGCCTCCAGGAGAGAGACCCCAAGCAAGACGCGCCCCGAGGAGCATCTTGCCACATGTCAACAATGAGTCTGACTGAGGGCCTCCAGGAGAGAAGCCCAAGCAAGACGCGCCCCGAGGAGCGTCTTGCCACATGTCAGCACTCGGTCTGACTGAACGCCTCTAGGAGAGAAGCCCCAGCAAGACGCGCCCCGAGGAGCGTCTTGCCACATGTCAGCACTCGGTCTGACTGAGCTCCTCCAGGAGAGAGGCCCAAGCAAGACGCGCCCCGAGGAGCGTCTTGCCACATATCAACAATGGATCTGACTGAGGGCCTCCATGAGAGAAGCCCAAGCAAGACACGCCCCGAGGAGCGTCTTGTCACATGTCACCACTGGGTCTGACTGAGCGCCTCCAGGAGAGAGGCCCAAGCAAGACGCGCCCCGAGGAGCATCTTGCCACTTGTCACCACTGGGTCTGACTGAGCGCCTCCAGGAGAGAGGCCCAAGCAAGACGCGCCCCGAGGAGCGTCTTGCCACATGTCAAAAATGAGTCTGACTGAGGGCCTCCAGGAGAGAAGCCCAAGCAAGACGCGTCCCGAGGAGCGTCTTGCCACATGTCAGCACTCGGTCTGACTGAACGCCTCCAGAAGAGAAGCCCCAGCAAGACGCGCCCCGAGGAGCGTCTTGCCACATGTAAGCACTGGGTCTGACTGAGCGCCTCCAGGAGAGAGGCCCCAGCAAGACGCGCCCCGAGGAGCGTCTTGCCTTATGTCAGCACTTGGTCTGACTGAGCGCCTCCAGGAGAGAGGCCCAAGCAAGACGCGCCCCGAGGAGCGTCTTGCCACATGTCAGCACTCGGTCTGACTGAGCGCCTCCAGGAGAGAGGCCCCAGCAAGACGCGCCCCGAGGAGCGTCTGGCCACATGTCAGCACTCTGTCTGACTGTGCGCCTCCAGGAGAGAGACCCCAAGCAAGACGCGCCCCGAGGAGCATCTTGCCACATGTCAACAATGAGTCTGACTGAGGGCCTCCAGGAGAGAAGCCCAAGCAAGACGTGCCCCGAGGAGCGTCTTGCCACATGTCAGCACTCGGTCTGACTGAACGCCTCTAGGAGAGAAGCCCCAGCAAGACGCGCCCCGAGGAGCGTCTTGCCACATGTCAGCACTCGGTCTGACTGAGCTCCTCCAGGAGAGAGGCCCAAGCAAGACGCGCCCCGAGGAGCGTCTTGCCACATATCAACAATGGATCTGACTGAGGGCCTCCATGAGAGAAGCCCAAGCAAGACACGCCCCGAGGAGCGTCTTGTCACATGTCACCACTGGGTCTGACTGAGCGCCTCCAGGAGAGAGGCCCAAGCAAGACGCGCCCCGAGGAGCATCTTGCCACTTGTCACCACTGGGTCTGACTGAGCGCCTCCAGGAGAGAGGCCCAAGCAAGACGCGCCCCGAGGAGCGTCTTGCCACATGTCAAAAATGAGTCTGACTGAGGGCCTCCAGGAGAGAAGCCCAAGCAAGACGCGTCCCGAGGAGCGTCTTGCCACATGTCAGCACTCGGTCTGACTGAACGCCTCCAGAAGAGAAGCCCCAGCAAGACGCGCCCCGAGGAGCGTCTTGCCACATGTAAGCACTGGGTCTGACTGAGCGCCTCCAGGAGAGAGGCCCCAGCAAGACGCGCCCCGAGGAGCGTCTTGCCTTATGTCAGCACTTGGTCTGACTGAGCGCCTCCAGGAGAGAGGCCCAAGCAAGACGCGCCCCGAGGAGCGTCTTGCCACATGTCAACAGTGGGTCTGACTGAGGGCCTCCAGGAGAGAAGCCCAAGAAAGATGCGCCCAAAGGAGCGTCTTGCATCATGTAAACAATGGGTCTGACTGAGGGCCTCCAGGAGAGAAGCCCAAGCAAGACGCGCCCCGAGGAGCGTCTTGCCACATGTCAGCACTCGGTCTGACTGAGCGCCTCCAGGAGAGAGGCCCAAGCAAGACGCGCCCCGAGGAGCGTCTTGCCACATATCAGCAATGGGTCTGACTGAGGGCCTCCATGAGAGAAGCCCAAGCAAGACACGCCCCGAGGAGCGTCTTACCACATGTCAGCACTCGGTCTGACTGAACGCCTCCAGGAGAGATGCCCCAGCAAGACGCGCCCCGAGGAGCGTCTTGCCTTATGTCAGCACTCGGTCTGACTGAGCGCCTCCAGGAGAGAGGCCCAAGCAAGACGCGCCCCGCGGAGCGTCTTGCCACATGTCAACACTGGGTCTGACTGAGCGCCTCCAGGAGAGAGGCCCAAGCAAGACGCGCCCCGAGGAGCGTCTTGCCACATGTAAGCACTGGGTCTGACTGAGCGCCTCCAGGAGAGAAGCCCCAGCAAGACGCGCCCCGAGGAGCGTCTTACCACATGTCAGCACTCGGTCTGACTGAACGCCTCCAGGAGAGAAGCCCAAGCAAGACGCGCCCCGAGGAGCGTCTTGCCAGATGTCAGCACTCGGTCTGACTGAACGCCTCCAGGAGAGAAGCCCCAGCAAGACACGCCCCGAGGAGCGTCTTGCCACATGTAAGAACTGGGTCTGACTGAGCGCCTCCAGGAGAGAGGCCCCAGCAAGACGCGCCCTGAGGAGCGTCTTGCCTTATGTCAGCACTCGGTCTGACTGAGCGCCTCCAGGAGAGAGGCCCAAGCAAGACGCGCCCCGAGGAGCGTCTTGCCACATGTCAACAATGGGTCTGACAGAGGGCCTCCAGGAGAGAGGCCCAAGCAAGACGCGCCCCGAGGAGCGTCTTACCACATGTCAACAATGGGTCTGACTGAACGCCTCCAAGAGAGAAGCCCAAGCAAGACGCGCCCCCAGGAGCTCCTTGCCACATGTCAGCACTGGGTCTGACTGACCACCTCCAGGAGAGAGGCCCAAGCAAGACTCGCCCCGAGGAGCGGCTTGACACATGTCAGCACTCGGTCTGACTGAGCGCCTCCAGGAGAGAGGCCCCAGCAAGACGCGCTCGAGGAGCGTCTGGCCACATGTAAACAATGGGTCTGACTGAGGGCCTCCAGGAGAGAAGCCCAAGCAAGACGCGCCCCGAGGAGCGTCTTGCCACATGTCAGCACTCGGTCTGACTGAGCGCCTCCAGGAGAGAGGCCCCAGCAAGACGCGCTCGAGGAGCGTCTGGCCACCTGTCAGCACTCTGTCTGACCGTGCGCCTCCAGGAGAGAGGCCCCAAGCAAGACGCGCCACGAGGAGCATCTTGCCACATGTCAACAATGAGTCTGACTGAGGGCCTCCAGGAGAGAAGCCCAAGCAAGACGCGCCCCGAGGAGCGTCTTGCCACATGTCAGCACTCGGTCTGACTGAACGCCTCTAGGAGAGAAGACCCAGCAAGACGCGCCCCGAGGAGCGTCTTGCCACATGTCAGCACTCGGTCTGACTGAGCTCCTCCAGGAGAGAGGCCCAAGCAAGACGCGCCCCGAGGAGCGTCTTGCCACATATCAACAATGGATCTGACTGAGGGCCTCCATGAGAGAAGCCCAAGCAAGACGCGCCCCGAGGAGCGTCTTGTCACATGTCACCACTGGGTCTGACTGAGCGCCTCCAGGAGAGAGGCCCAAGCAAGACGCGCCCCGAGGAGCGTCTTGCCACATGTCAGCACTCGGTCTGACTGAGCGCCTCCAGGAGAGAGGCCCAAGCAAGACGCGCCCCGAGGAGCGTCTTGCCACATGTCAACAATGAGTCTGACTGAGGGCCTCCAGGAGAGAAGCCCAAGCAAGACGCGGCCCGAGGAGCGTCTTGCCACATGTCAGCACTCGGTCTGACTGAACGCCTCCAGAAGAGAAGCCCCAGCAAGACGCGCCCCGAGGAGCGTCTTGCCACATGTAAGCACTGGGTCTGACTGAGCGCCTCCAGGAGAGAGGCCCCAGCAAGACGCGCCCCGAGGAGCGTCTTGCCTTATGTCAGCACTCGGTCTGACTGAGCGCCTCCAGGAGAGAGGCCCAAGCAAGACGCGCCCCGAGGAGCGTCTTGCCACATGTCAACAATGGGTCTGACTGAGGGCATCCAGGAGAGAAGCCCAAGCAAGATGCGCCCAAAGGAGGGTCTTGCCACATGTAAACAATGGGTCTGACTGAGGGCCTCCAGGAGAGACGCCCAAGCAAGACGCGCCCCGAGGAGCGTCTTGCCACATGTCAGCACTCGGTCTGACTGAGCGCCTCCAGGAGAGAGGCCCAAGCAAGACGCGCCCCGAGGAGCGTCTTGCCACATATCAGCAATGGGTCTGACTGAGGGCCTCCATGAGAGAAGCCCAAGCAAGACGCGCCCCGAGGAGGGTCTTGCCACATGTCACCACTGGGTCTGACTGAGCGCCTCCAGGAGAGAGGCCCAAGCAAGACGCGCCCCGAGGAGCGTCTTGCCACGTGTCAACACTGGGTCTGACTGAGCGTCTCCAGGAGAGAGGCCCAAGCAAGACGCGCCCCGAGGAGCGTCTTGCCACATGTCAGCACTGGGTCTGACTGAGCGCCTCCAGGAGAGAGGCCCAAGCAAGACGCGCCCCGAGGAGTGTCTTGTCACATGTCACCACTGGGTCTGACTGAGCGCCTCCAGGAGAGAAGCCCCAGCAAGACGCGCCCCGAGGAGCGTCTTACCACATGTCAGCACTCGGTCTGACTGAACGCCTCCAGGAGAGAAGCCCAAGCAAGACGCGCCCCGAGGAGCTCCTTGCCACATGTCAGCACTCGGTCTGACTGAACGCCTCCAGGAGAGAAGCCCCAGCAAGACACACCCCGAGGGGCGTCTTGCCACATGTAAGCACTGGGTCTGACTGAGCGCCTCCAGGAGAGAGGCCCCAGCAAGACGCGCACCGAGGAGCGTCTTGCCTTATGTCAGCACTCGGTCTGACTGAGCGCCTCCAGGAGAGAGGCCCAAGCAAGACGCGCCCCGAGGAGCGTCTTGCCACATGTCAACAATGGGTCTGACTGAGGGCCTCCAGGAGAGAAGCCCAAGCAAGACGCGCCCCGAGGAGCGTCTTGCCACATGTCAACAATGGGTCTGACTGAGGTCCTCCAAGAGAGAAGCCCAAGCAAGATGCGCCCCGAGGAGCGTCTTGCAACATGTCAACACTGGGTCTGACTGAGCACCTCCAGGAGAGAGGCCCAAGCAAGACTCGCCCCGAGGAGCGTCTTGACACATGTCAACACTGGGGCTGACAGAGGGCCTCCAGGAGAGAGGCCCAAGCAAGATGCGCCCCGAGGAGCGTCTTGCCACATGTAAACAATGGGTCTGACTGAGGGCCTCCAGGAGAGAAGCCCAAGCAAGACGCGCCCCGAGGAGCGTCTTGCCACATGTCAGCACTCGGTCTGACAGAGCGCCTCCAGGAGAGAGGCCCCAGCAAGACGCGCCACGAGGAGCGTCTGGCCACATGTCAGCACTCTGTCTGACTGTACGCCTCCAGGAGAGAGGCCCCAAGCAAGACGCGCCCCGAGGAGCATCTTGCCACATGTCAACAATGAGTCTGACTGAGGGCCTCCAGGAGAGAAGCCCAAGAAAGACGCGCCCCGAGGAGCGTCTTGCCACATGTCAGCACTCGGTCTGACTGAACGCCTCTAGGAGAGAAGCCCCAGCAAGACGTGCCCCGAGGAGCGTCTTGCCACATGTCAGCACTGGGTCTGACTGAGCTCCTCCAGGAGAGAGGCCCAAGCAAGACGCGCCCCGAGGAGCGTCTTGCCACATATCAACAATGGATCTGACTGAGGGCCTCCATGAGAGAAGCCCAAGCAAGACGCGCCCCGAGGAGCGTCTTGTCACATGTCACCACTGGGTCTGACTGAGCGCCTCCAGGAGAGAGGCCCAAGCAAGACGCGCCCCGAGGAGCGTCTTGCCACATGTCACCACTGGGTCTGACTGAGCGCCTCCAGGAGAGAGGCCCAAGCAAGACGCGCCCCGAGGAGCGTCTTGCCACATGTCAACAATGAGTCTGACTGAGGGCCTCCAGGAGAGAAGCCCAAGCAAGACGCGGCCCGAGGAGCGTCTTGCCACATGTCAGCACTCGGTCTGACTGAGCGCCTCCAGGAGAGAGGCCCCAGGAAGACGCGCCCCGAGGAGCGTCTGGCCACATGTCAGCACTCTGTCTGACTGTGCGCCTCCAGGAGAGAGGCCCCAAGCAAGACGCGCCCCGAGGAGCATCTTGCCACATGTCAACAATGAGTCTGACTGAGGGCCTCCAGGAGAGAAGCCCAAGCAAGACGCGCCCCGAGGAGCGTCTTGCCACATGTCAGCACTCGGTCTGACTGAACGCCTCCAGGAGAGAAGCCCCAGCAAGACGCGCCCCGAGGAGCGTCTTGCCACATGTCAGCACTCGGTCTGACTGAGCTCCTCCAGGAGAGAGGCCCAAGCAAGACGCGCCCCGAGGAGCGTCTTGCCACATATCAACAATGGATCTGACTGAGGGCCTCCATGAGAGAAGCCCAAGCAAGACGCGCCCCGAGGAGCGTCTTGTCACATGTCACCACTGGGTCTGACTGAGCGCCTCCAGGAGAGAAGCCCCAGCAAGACGCGCCCCGAGGAGCGTCTTACCACATGTCAGCACTCGGTCTGACTGAACGCCTCCAGGAGAGAAGCCCAAGCAAGACGCGCCCCGAGGAGCTCCTTGCCACATGTCAGCACTCGGTCTGACTGAACGCCTCCAGGAGAGAAGCCCCAGCAAGACACCCCCCGAGGAGCGTCTTGCCACATGTAAGCACTGGGTCTGACTGAGCGCCTCCAGGAGAGAGGCCCCAGCAAGACGCGCACCGAGGAGCGTCTTGCCTTATGTCAGCACTCGGTCTGACTGAGCGCCTCCAGGAGAGAGGCCCAAGCAAGACGCGCCCCGAGGAGCGTCTTGCCACATGTCAACAATGGGTCTGACTGAGGGCCTCCAGGAGAGAAGCCCAAGCAAGACGCGCCCCGAGGAGCGTCTTGCCACATGTCAACAATGGGTCTGACTGAGGGCCTCCAAGAGAGAAGCCCAAGAAAGATGCGCCCCGAGGAGTGTCTTGCAACATGTCAACACTGGGTCTGACTGAGCATCTCCAGGAGAGAGGCCCAAGCAAGACTCGCCCCGAGGAGCGTCTTGACACATGTCAACACTGCGGCTGACAGAGGGCCTCCAGGAGAGAGGCCCAAGCAAGATGCGCCCCGAGGAGCGTCTTGCCACATGTAAACAATGGGACTGACTGAGGGCCTCCAGGAGAGAAGCCCAAGCAAGACGCGCCCCGAGGAGCGTCTTGCCACATGTCAGCATTCGGTCTGACAGAGCGCCTCCAGGAGAGAGGCCCCAGCAAGACGCGCCCCGAGGAGAGTCTGGCCACATGTCAGCACTCTGTCTGACTGTGCGCCTCCAGGAGAGAGGCCCCAAGCAAGACGCGCCCCGAGGAGCATCTTGCCACATGTCAGCACTCGGTCTGACTGAACGCCTCTAGGAGAGAAGCCCCAGCAAGACGCGCCCCGAGGAGCGTCTTGCCACATGTCAGCACTCGGTCTTACTGAGCTCCTCCAGGAGAGAGGCCCAAGCAAGACGCGCCCCGAGGAGCGTCTTGCCACATATCAACAATGGATCTGACTGAGCGCCTCCATGAGAGAAGCCCAAGCAAGACGCGCCCCGAGGAGCGTCTTGTCACATGTCACCACTGGGTCTGACTGAGCGCCTCCAGGAGAGAGGCCCAAGCAAGACGCGCCCCGAGGAGCGTCTTGCCACATGTCACCACTGGGTCTGACTGAGCGCCTCCAGGAGAGAGGCCCAAGCAAGACGCGCCCCGAGGAGCGTCTTGCCACATATCAACAATGGATCTGACTGAGGACCTCCATGAGAGAAGCCCAAGCAAGACGCGCCCCGAGGAGCGTCTTGCCACATGTCAACAATGGGTCTGACTGAGGGCCTCCAAGAGAGAAGCCCAAGCAAGACGCGCCCCGAGGAGCTTCTTGCACCATGTCAACACTGGGTCTGACTGAGCACCTCCAGGAGAGAGGCCCAAGTAAGACTCACCCCGAGGAGCGTCTTGACTCATGTCAACACTGGGGCTGACAGAGGGCCTCCAGGAGAGAAGCCCCAGCAAGACGCGCCCCGAGGAGCGTCTTACCACATGTCACCACTGGGTCTGACTGAGCGCCTCCAGGAGAGAGGCCCAAGCAAGACGCGCCCCGAGGAGCGTCTTGCCACATGTCAACAATGGGTCTGACAGAGGGCCTCCAGGAGAGAGGCCCAAGCAAGACGCGCCCCGAGGAGCGTCTTACCACATGTCAACAATGGGTCTGACTGAACGCCTCCAAGAGAGAAGCCCAAGCAAGACGCGCCCCGAGGAGCTCCTTGCCACATGTCAGCACTGGGTCTGACTGACCACCTCCAGGAGAGAGGCCCAAGCAAGACTCGCCCCGAGGAGCGTCTTGACACATGTCAACACTGGGGCTGACAGAGGGCCTCCAGGAGAGAGGCCCAAGCAAGATGCGCCCCGAGGAGCGTCTTGCCACATGTAAACAATGGGTCTGACTGAGGGCCTCTTGGAGAGAAGCCCAAGCAAGACGCGCCCCGAGGAGCGTCTTGCCACATGTCAGCACTCGGTCTGACTGAGCGCCTCCAGGAGAGAGGCCCCAGCAAGACGCGCCCCGAGGAGCGTCTGGCCACATGTCAGCACTCTGTCTGACTGTGCGCCTCCAGGAGAGAGACCCCAAGCAAGACGCGCCCCGAGGAGAATCTTGCCACATGTCAACAATGAGTCTGACTGAGGGCCTCCAGGAGAGAAGCCCAAGCAAGACGCGCCCCGAGGAGCGTCTTGCCACATGTCAGCACTCGGTCTGACTGAACGCCTCTAGGAGAGAAGCCCCAGCAAGACGCGCCCCGAGGAGCGTCTTGCCACATGTCAGCACTCGGTCTGACTGAGCTCCTCCAGGAGAGAGGCCCAAGCAAGACGCGCCCCGAGGAGCGTCTTGCCACATATCAACAATGGATCTGACTGAGGGCCTCCATGAGAGAAGCCCAAGCAAGACGCGCCCCGAGGAGCGTCTTGTCACATGTCACCACTGGGTCTGACTGAGCGCCTCCAGGAGAGAGGCCCAAGCAAGACGCGCCCCGAGGAGCATCTTGCCACTTGTCACCACTGGGTCTGACTGAGCGCCTCCAGGAGAGAGGCCCAAGCAAGACGCGCCCCGAGGAGCGTCTTGACACATGTCAAAAATGAGTCTGACTGAGGGCCTCCAGGAGAGAAGCCCAAGCAAGACGCGCCCCGAGGAGCGTCTTGTCACATGTCACCACTGGGTCTGACTGAGCGCCTCCAGGAGAGAAGCCCCAGCAAGACGCGCCCCGAGGAGCGTCTTACCACATGTCACCACTGGGTCTGACTGAGCGCCTCCAGGAGAGAGGCCCAAGCAAGACGCGCCCCGAGGAGCGTCTTGCCACATGTCAGCACTCGGTCTGACTGAACGCCTCTAGGAGAGAAGCCCCAGCAAGACGTGCCCCGAGGAGCGTCTTGCCACATGTCAGCACTCGGTCTGACTGAGCTCCTCCAGGAGAGAGGCCCAAGCAAGACGCGCCCCGAGGAGCGTCTTGCCACATATCAACAATGGATCTGACTGAGGGCCTCCATGAGAGAAGCCCAAGCAAGACGCGCCCCGAGGAGCGTCTTGTCACATGTCACCACTGGGTCTGACTGAGCGCCTCCAGGAGAGAGGCCCAAGCAAGACGCGCCCCGAGGAGCGTCTTGCCACATGTCACCACTGGGTCTGACTGAGCGCCTCCAGGAGAGAGGCCCAAGCAAGACGCGCCCCGAGGAGCGTCTTGCCACATGTCAACAATGAGTCTGACTGAGGGCCTCCAGGAGAGAAGCCCAAGCAAGACGCGGCCCGAGGAGCGTCTTGCCACATGTCAGCACTCGGTCTGACTGAGCGCCTCCAGGAGAGAGGCCCCAGGAAGACGCGCCCCGAGGAGCGTCTGGCCACATGTCAGCACTCTGTCTGACTGTGCGCCTCCAGGAGAGAGGCCCCAAGCAAGACGCGCCCCGAGGAGCATCTTGCCACATGTCAACAATGAGTCTGACTGAGGGCCTCCAGGAGAGAAGCCCAAGCAAGACGCGCCCCGAGGAGCGTCTTGCCACATGTCAGCACTCGGTCTGACTGAACGCCTCCAGGAGAGAAGCCCCAGCAAGACGCGCCCCGAGGAGCGTCTTGCCACATGTCAGCACTCGGTCTGACTGAGCTCCTCCAGGAGAGAGGCCCAAGCAAGACGCGCCCCGAGGAGCGTCTTGCCACATATCAACAATGGATCTGACTGAGGGCCTCCATGAGAGAAGCCCAAGCAAGACGCGCCCCGAGGAGCGTCTTGTCACATGTCACCACTGGGTCTGACTGAGCGCCTCCAGGAGAGAAGCCCCAGCAAGACGCGCCCCGAGGAGCGTCTTACCACATGTCAGCACTCGGTCTGACTGAACGCCTCCAGGAGAGAAGCCCAAGCAAGACGCGCCCCGAGGAGCTCCTTGCCACATGTCAGCACTCGGTCTGACTGAACGCCTCCAGGAGAGAAGCCCCAGCAAGACACCCCCCGAGGAGCGTCTTGCCACATGTAAGCACTGGGTCTGACTGAGCGCCTCCAGGAGAGAGGCCCCAGCAAGACGCGCACCGAGGAGCGTCTTGCCTTATGTCAGCACTCGGTCTGACTGAGCGCCTCCAGGAGAGAGGCCCAAGCAAGACGCGCCCCGAGGAGCGTCTTGCCACATGTCAACAATGGGTCTGACTGAGGGCCTCCAGGAGAGAAGCCCAAGCAAGACGCGCCCAGAGGAGCGTCTTGCCACATGTCAACAATGGGTCTGACTGAGGGCCTCCAAGAGAGAAGCCCAAGCAAGATGCGCCCCGAGGAGTGTCTTGCAACATGTCAACACTGGGTCTGACTGAGCATCTCCAGGAGAGAGGCCCAAGCAAGACTCGCCCCGAGGAGCGTCTTGACACATGTCAACACTGCGGCTGACAGAGGGCCTCCAGGAGAGAGGCCCAAGCAAGATGCGCCCCGAGGAGCGTCTTGCCACATGTAAACAATGGGACTGACTGAGGGCCTCCAGTAGAGAAGCCCAAGCAAGACGCGCCCCGAGGAGCGTCTTGCCACATGTCAGCATTCGGTCTGACAGAGCGCCTCCAGGAGAGAGGCCCCAGCAAGACGCGCCCCGAGGAGAGTCTGGCCACATGTCAGCACTCTGTCTGACTGTGCGCCTCCAGGAGAGAGGCCCCAAGCAAGACGCGCCCCGAGGAGCATCTTGCCACATGTCAGCACTCGGTCTGACTGAACGCCTCTAGGAGAGAAGCCCCAGCAAGACGCGCCCCGAGGAGCGTCTTGCCACATGTCAGCACTCGGTCTTACTGAGCTCCTCCAGGAGAGAGGCCCAAGCAAGACGCGCCCCGAGGAGCGTCTTGCCACATATCAACAATGGATCTGACTGAGCGCCTCCATGAGAGAAGCCCAAGCAAGACGCGCCCCGAGGAGCGTCTTGTCACATGTCACCACTGGGTCTGACTGAGCGCCTCCAGGAGAGAGGCCCAAGCAAGACGCGCCCCGAGGAGCGTCTTGCCACATGTCACCACTGGGTCTGACTGAGCGCCTCCAGGAGAGAGGCCCAAGCAAGACGCGCCCCGAGGAGCGTCTTGCCACATATCAACAATGGATCTGACTGAGGGCCTCCATGAGAGAAGCCCAAGCAAGACGCGCCCCGAGGAGCGTCTTGCCACATGTCAACAATGGGTCTGACTGAGGGCCTCCAAGAGAGAAGCCCAAGCAAGACGCGCCCCGAGGAGCTTCTTGCACCATGTCAACACTGGGTCTGACTGAGCACCTCCAGGAGAGAGGCCCAAGTAAGACTCACCCCGAGGAGCGTCTTGACTCATGTCAACACTGGGGCTGACAGAGGGCCTCCAGGAGAGAAGCCCCAGCAAGACGCGCCCCGAGGAGCGTCTTACCACATGTCACCACTGGGTCTGACTGAGCGCCTCCAGGAGAGAGGCCCAAGCAAGACGCGCCCCGAGGAGCGTCTTGCCACATGTCAACAATGGGTCTGACAGAGGGCCTCCAGGAGAGAGGCCCAAGCAAGACGCGCCCCGAGGAGCGTCTTACCACATGTCAACAATGGGTCTGACTGAACGCCTCCAAGAGAGAAGCCCAAGCAAGACGCGCCCCGAGGAGCTCCTTGCCACATGTCAGCACTGGGTCTGACTGACCACCTCCAGGAGAGAGGCCCAAGCAAGACTCGCCCCGAGGAGCGTCTTGACACATGTCAACACTGGGGCTGACAGAGGGCCTCCAGGAGAGAGGCCCAAGCAAGATGCGCCCCGAGGAGCGTCTTGCCACATGTAAACAATGGGTCTGACTGAGGGCCTCTTGGAGAGAAGCCCAAGCAAGACGCGCCCCGAGGAGTGTCTTGCCACATGTCAGCACTCGGTCTGACTGAGCGCCTCCAGGAGAGAGGCCCCAGCAAGACGCGCCCCGAGGAGCGTCTGGCCACATGTCAGCACTCTGTCTGACTGTGCGCCTCCAGGAGAGAGACCCCAAGCAAGACGCGCCCCGAGGAGCATCTTGCCACATGTCAACAATGAGTCTGACTGAGGGCCTCCAGGAGAGAAGCCCAAGCAAGACGCGCCCCGAGGAGCGTCTTGCCACATGTCAGCACTCGGTCTGACTGAACGCCTCTAGGAGAGAAGCCCCAGCAAGACGCGCCCCGAGGAGCGTCTTGCCACATGTCAGCACTCGGTCTGACTGAGCTCCTCCAGGAGAGAGGCCCAAGCAAGACGCGCCCCGAGGAGCGTCTTGCCACATATCAACAATGGATCTGACTGAGGGCCTCCATGAGAGAAGCCCAAGCAAGACGCGCCCCGAGGAGCGTCTTGTCACATGTCACCACTGGGTCTGACTGAGCGCCTCCAGGAGAGAGGCCCAAGCAAGATGCGCCCCGAGGAGCATCTTGCCACTTGTCACCACTGGGTCTGACTGAGCGCCTCCAGGAGAGAGGCCCAAGCAAGACGCGCCCCGAGGAGCGTCTTGCCACATGTCAAAAATGAGTCTGACTGAGGGCCTCCAGGAGAGAAGCCCAAGCAAGACGCGCCCCGAGGAGCGTCTTGTCACATGTCACCACTGGGTCTGACTGAGCGCCTCCAGGAGAGAAGCCCCAGCAAGACGCGCCCCGAGGAGCGTCTTACCACATGTCACCACTGGGTCTGACTGAGCGCCTCCAGGAGAGAGGCCCAAGCAAGACGCGCCCCGAGGAGCATCTTGCCACTTGTCACCACTGGGTCTGACTGAGCGCCTCCAGGAGAGAGGCCCAAGCAAGACTCACCCCGAGGAGCGTCTTGACACATGTCAACAATGGGTCTGACTGAGGTCCTCCAAGAGAGAAGCCCAAGCAAGATGCGCCCCGAGGAGCGTCTTGCAACATGTCAACACTGGGTCTGACTGAGGTCCTCCAAGAGAGAAGCCCAAGCAAGATGCGCCCCGAGGAGCGTCTTGCAACATGTCAACACTGGGTCTGACTGAGCGTCTCCAGGAGAGAGGCCCAAGCAAGACGCGCCCCGAGGAGAGTCTTGTCACATGTCAACAATGGGTCTGACTGAGGTCCTTCAAGAGAGAAGCCCAAGCAAGATGCGCCCCGAGGAGCGTCTTGCCACATATCAACAATGGATCTGACTGAGCGCCTCCATGAGAGAAGCCCAAGCAAGACGCGCCCCGAGGAGCGTCTTGACACATGTCAACACTGGGGCTGACAGAGGGCCTCCAGGAGAGAGGCCCAAGCAAGATGCGCCCCGAGGAGCGTCTTGCCACATGTAAACAATGGGTCTGACTGAGGGCCTCCAGGAGAGAGGCCCAAGCAAGATGCGCCCCGAGGAGCGTCTTGCCACATGTCAGCACTCGGTCTGACTGAGCTCCTCCAGGAGAGAGGCCCAAGCAAGACGCGCCCCGAGGAGCGTCTTGCCACATATCAACAATGGATCTGACTGAGGGCCTCCATGAGAGAAGCCCAAGCAAGACGCGCCCCGAGGAGCGTCTTGTCACATTTCAACACTGGGGCTGACAGAGGGCCTCCAGGAGAGAAGCCCAAGCAAGACGCGCCCCGAGGAGCGTCTTGCCACATGTCAACACTGGGGCTGACAGAGGGCCTCCAGGAGAGAGGCCCAAGCAAGACGCGCCCCGCGGAGCGTCTTGCCACATGTCAACACTGGGGCTGACAGAGGGCCTCCAGGAGAGAGGCCCAAGCAAGACGCGCCCCGAGGAGCGTCTTGCCACGTGTCAACACTGGGTCTGACTGAGCGTCTCCAGGAGAGAGGCCCAAGCAAGACGCGCCCCGAGGAGCGTCTTGCCACATGTCAACAGTGGGTCTGACTGAGGGCCTCCATGAGAGAAGCCCAAGCAAGACACGCCCCGAGGAGCGTCTTACCACATGTCAGCACTCGGTCTGACTGAACGCCTCCAGGAGAGAGGCCCCAGCAAGACGCGCCCCGAGGAGCGTCTTGCCACATGTCAGCACTCGGTCTGACTGAACGCCTCCAGAAGAGAAGCCCCAGCAAGACGCGCCCCGAGGAGCGTCTTGCCACATGTAAGCACTGGGTCTGACTGAGCGCCTCCAGGAGAGAGGCCCCAGCAAGACGCGCCCCGAGGAGCGTCTTGCCTTATGTCAGCACTTGGTCTGACTGAGCGCCTCCAGGAGAGAGGCCCAAGCAAGACGCGCCCCGAGGAGCGTCTTGCCACATGTCAACAGTGGGTCTGACTGAGGGCCTCCAGGAGAGAAGCCCAAGAAAGATGCGCCCAAAGGAGCGTCTTGCATCATGTAAACAATGGGTCTGACTGAGGGCCTCCAGGAGAGAAGCCCAAGCAAGACGCGCCCCGAGGAGCGTCTTGCCACATGTCAGCACTCGGTCTGACTGAGCGCCTCCAGGAGAGAGGCCCAAGCAAGACGCGCCCCGAGGAGCGTCTTGCCACATATCAGCAATGGGTCTGACTGAGGGCCTCCATGAGAGAAGCCCAAGCAAGACACGCCCCGAGGAGCGTCTTACCACATGTCAGCACTCGGTCTGACTGAACGCCTCCAGGAGAGAGGCCCCAGCAAGACGCGCCCCGAGGAGCGTCTTGCCTTATGTCAGCACTCGGTCTGACTGAGCGCCTCCAGGAGAGAGGCCCAAGCAAGACGCGCCCCGCGGAGCGTCTTGCCACATGTCAACACTGGGTCTGACTGAGCGTCTCCAGGAGAGAGGCCCAAGCAAGACGCGCCCCGAGGAGCGTCTTGCCACATGTCAGCACTGGGTCTGACTGAGCGCCTCCAGGAGAGAGGCCCAAGCAAGACGCGCCCCGAGGAGCGTCTTGCCACATGTAAGCACTGGGTCTGACTGAGCGCCTCCAGGAGAGAAGCCCCAGCAAGACGCGCCCCGAGGAGCGTCTTACCACATGTCAGCACTCGGTCTGACTGAACGCCTCCAGGAGAGAAGCCCAAGCAAGACGCGCCCCGAGGAGCGTCTTGCCAGATGTCAGCACTCGGTCTGACTGAACGCCTCCAGGAGAGAAGCCCCAGCAAGACACGCCCCGAGGAGCGTCTTGCCACATGTAAGCACTGGGTCTGACTGAGCGCCTCCAGGAGAGAGGCCCCAGCAAGACGCGCCCTGAGGAGCGTCTTGCCTTATGTCAGCACTCGGTCTGACTGAGCGCCTCCAGGAGAGAGGCCCAAGCAAGACGCGCCCCGAGGAGCGTCTTACCACATGTCAACAATGGGTCTGACTGAACGCCTCCAAGAGAGAAGCCCAAGCAAGACGCGCCCCGAGGAGCTCCTTGCCACATGTCAGCACTGGGTCTGACTGACCACCTCCAGGAGAGAGGCCCAAGCAAGACTCGCCCCGAGGAGCGTCTTGACACATGTCAACACTGGGGCTGACAGAGGGCCTCCAGGAGAAAGGCCCAAGCAAGATGCGCCCCGAGGAGCGTCTTGCCACATGTAAACAATGGGTCTGACTGAGGGCCTCCAGGAGAGAAGCCCAAGCAAGACGCGCCCCGAGGAGCGTCTTGCCACATGTCAGCACTCGGTCTGACTGAGCGCCTCCAGGAGAGAGGCCCCAGCAAGACGCGCTCGAGGAGCGTCTGGCCACATGTCAGCACTCTGTCTGACCGTGCGCCTCCAGGAGAGAGGCCCCAAGCAAGACGCGCCACGAGGAGCATCTTGCCACATGTCAACAATGAGTCTGACTGAGGGCCTCCAGGAGAGAAGCCCAAGCAAGACGCGCCCCGAGGAGCGTCTTGCCACATGTCAGCACTCGGTCTGACTGAACGCCTCTAGGAGAGAAGCCCCAGCAAGACGCGCCCCGAGGAGCGTCTTGCCACATGTCAGCACTCGGTCTGACTGAGCTCCTCCAGGAGAGAGGCCCAAGCAAGACGCGCCCCGAGGAGCGTCTTGCCACATATCAACAATGGATCTGACTGAGGGCCTCCATGAGAGAAGCCCAAGCAAGATGCGCCCCGAGGAGCGTCTTGTCACATGTCACCACTGGGTCTGACTGAGCGCCTCCAGGAGAGAGGCCCAAGCAAGACGCGCCCCGAGGAGCGTCTTGCCACATGTCACCACTGGGTCTGACTGAGCGCCTCCAGGAGAGAGGCCCAAGCAAGACGCGCCCCGAGGAGCGTCTTGCCACATGTCAACAATGAGTCTGACTGAGGGCCTCCAGGAGAGAAGCCCAAGCAAGACGCGGCCCGAGGAGCGTCTTGCCACATGTCAGCACTCGGTCTGACTGAACGCCTCCAGAAGAGAAGCCCCAGCAAGACGCGCCCCGAGGAGCGTCTTGCCACATGTAAGCACTGGGTCTGACTGAGCGCCTCCAGGAGAGAGGCCCCAGCAAGACGCGCCCCGAGGAGCGTCTTGCCTTATGTCAGCACTCGGTCTGACTGAGCGCCTCCAGGAGAGAGGCCCAAGCAAGACGCGCCCCGAGGAGCGTCTTGCCACATGTCAACAATGGGTCTGACTGAGGGCATCCAGGAGAGAAGCCCAAGCAAGATGCGCCCAAAGGAGGGTCTTGCCACATGTAAACAATGGGTCTGACTGAGGGCCTCCAGGAGAGACGCCCAAGCAAGACGCGCCCCGAGGAGCGTCTTGCCACATGTCAGCACTCGGTCTGACTGAGCGCCTCCAGGAGAGAGGCCCAAGCAAGACGCGCCCCGAGGAGCGTCTTGCCACATATCAGCAATGGGTCTGACTGAGGGCCTCCATGAGAGAAGCCCAAGCAAGACGCGCCCCGAGGAGGGTCTTGCCACATGTCACCACTGGGTCTGACTGAGCGCCTCCAGGAGAGAGGCCCAAGCAAGACGCGCCCCGAGGAGCGTCTTGCCACGTGTCAACACTGGGTCTGACTGAGCGTCTCCAGGAGAGAGGCCCAAACAAGACGCGCCCCGAGGAGCGTCTTGCCACATGTCAGCACTGGGTCTGACTGAGCGCCTCCAGGAGAGAGGCCCAAGCAAGACGCGCCCCGAGGAGTGTCTTGTCACATGTCACCACTGGGTCTGACTGAGCGCCTCCAGGAGAGAAGCCCCAGCAAGACGCGCCCCGAGGAGCGTCTTACCACATGTCAGCACTCGGTCTGACTGAACGCCTCCAGGAGAGAAGCCCAAGCAAGACGCGCCCCGAGGAGCTCCTTGCCACATGTCAGCACTCGGTCTGACTGAACGCCTCCAGGAGAGAAGCCCCAGCAAGACACACCCCGAGGGGCGTCTTGCCACATGTAAGCACTGGGTCTGACTGAGCGCCTCCAGGAGAGAGGCCCCAGCAAGACGCGCACCGAGGAGCGTCTTGCCTTATGTCAGCACTCGGTCTGACTGAGCGCCTCCAGGAGAGAGGCCCAAGCAAGACGCGCCCCGAGGAGCGTCTTGCCACATGTCAACAATGGGTCTGACTGAGGGCCTCCAGGAGAGAAGCCCAAGCAAGACGCGCCCCGAGGAGCGTCTTGCCACATGTCAACAATGGGTCTGACTGAGGTCCTCCAAGAGAGAAGCCCAAGCAAGATGCGCCCCGAGGAGCGTCTTGCAACATGTCAACACTGGGTCTGACTGAGCACCTCCAGGAGAGAGGCCCAAGCAAGACTCGCCCCGAGGAGCGTCTTGACACATGTCAACACTGGGGCTGACAGAGGGCCTCCAGGAGAGAGGCCCAAGCAAGATGCGCCCCGAGGAGCGTCTTGCCACATGTAAACAATGGGTCTGACTGAGGGCCTCCAGGAGAGAAGCCCAAGCAAGACGCGCCCCGAGGAGCGTCTTGCCACATGTCAGCACTCGGTCTGACAGAGCGAATCCAGGAGAGAGGCCCCAGCAAGACGCGCCACGAGGAGCGTCTGGCCACATGTCAGCACTCTGTCTGACTGTACGCCTCTAGGAGAGAAGCCCCAGCAAGACGTGCCCCGAGGAGCGTCTTGCCACATGTCAGCACTCGGTCTGACTGAGCTCCTCCAGGAGAGAGGCCCAAGCAAGACGCGCCCCGAGGAGCGTCTTGCCACATATCAACAATGGATCTGACTGAGGGCCTCCATGAGAGAAGCCCAAGCAAGACGCGCCCCGAGGAGCGTCTTGTCACATGTCACCACTGGGTCTGACTGAGCGCCTCCAGGAGAGAGGCCCAAGCAAGACGCGCCCCGAGGAGCGTCTTGCCACATGTCACCACTGGGTCTGACTGAGCGCCTCCAGGAGAGAGGCCCAAGCAAGACGCGCCCCGAGGAGCGTCTTGCCACATGTCAACAATGAGTCTGACTGAGGGCCTCCAGGAGAGAAGCCCAAGCAAGACGCGGCCCGAGGAGCGTCTTGCCACATGTCAGCACTCGGTCTGACTGAGCGCCTCCAGGAGAGAGGCCCCAGGAAGACGCGCCCCGAGGAGCGTCTGGCCACATGTCAGCACTCTGTCTGACTGTGCGCCTCCAGGAGAGAGGCCCCAAGCAAGACGCGCCCCGAGGAGCATCTTGCCACATGTCAACAATGAGTCTGACTGAGGGCCTCCAGGAGAGAAGCCCAAGCAAGACGCGCCCCGAGGAGCGTCTTGCCACATGTCAGCACTCGGTCTGACTGAACGCCTCCAGGAGAGAAGCCCCAGCAAGACGCGCCCCGAGGAGCGTCTTGCCACATGTCAGCACTCGGTCTGACTGAGCTCCTCCAGGAGAGAGGCCCAAGCAAGACGCGCCCCGAGGAGCGTCTTGCCACATATCAACAATGGATCTGACTGAGGGCCTCCATGAGAGAAGCCCAAGCAAGACGCGCCCCGAGGAGCGTCTTGTCACATGTCACCACTGGGTCTGACTGAGCGCCTCCAGGAGAGAAGCCCCAGCAAGACGCGCCCCGAGGAGCGTCTTACCACATGTCAGCACTCGGTCTGACTGAACGCCTCCAGGAGAGAAGCCCAAGCAAGAAGCGCCCCGAGGAGCTCCTTGCCACATGTCAGCACTCGGTCTGACTGAACGCCTCCAGGAGAGAAGCCCCAGCAAGACACCCCCCGAGGAGCGTCTTGCCACATGTAAGCACTGGGTCTGACTGAGCGCCTCCAGGAGAGAGGCCCCAGCAAGACGCGCACCGAGGAGCGTCTTGCCTTATGTCAGCACTCGGTCTGACTGAGCGCCTCCAGGAGAGAGGCCCAAGCAAGACGCGCCCCGAGGAGCGTCTTGCCACATGTCAACAATGGGTCTGACTGAGGGCCTCCAGGAGAGAAGCCCAAGCAAGACGCGCCCCGAGGAGCGTCTTGCCACATGTCAACAATGGGTCTGACTGAGGGCCTCCAAGAGAGAAGCCCAAGCAAGATGCGCCCCGAGGAGTGTCTTGCAACATGTCAACACTGGGTCTGACTGAGCATCTCCAGGAGAGAGGCCCAAGCAAGACTCGCCCCGAGGAGCGTCTTGACACATGTCAACACTGCGGCTGACAGAGGGCCTCCAGGAGAGAGGCCCAAGCAAGATGCGCCCCGAGGAGCGTCTTGCCACATGTAAACAATGGGTCTGACTGAGGGCCTCCAGGAGAGAAGCCCAAGCAAGACGCGCCCCGAGGAGCGTCTTGCCACATGTCAGCATTCGGTCTGACAGAGCGCCTCCAGGAGAGAGGCCCCAGCAAGACGCGCCCCGAGGAGAGTCTGGCCACATGTCAGCACTCTGTCTGACTGTGCGCCTCCAGGAGAGAGGCCCCAAGCAAGA
This sequence comes from Nothobranchius furzeri, assembly GCF_043380555.1. Lineage (NCBI taxonomy): Eukaryota > Metazoa > Chordata > Actinopteri > Cyprinodontiformes > Nothobranchiidae > Nothobranchius > Nothobranchius furzeri. The sequence continues at coordinate 15,469,329 of NC_091756.1, forward strand.
CGCGCCCCGAGGAGCATCTTGCCACATGTCAGCACTCGGTCTGACTGAACGCCTCTAGGAGAGAAGCCCCAGCAAGACGCGCCCCGAGGAGCGTCTTGCCACATGTCAGCACTCGGTCTTACTGAGCTCCTCCAGGAGAGAGGCCCAAGCAAGACGCGCCCCGAGGAGCGTCTTGCCACATATCAACAATGGATCTGACTGAGCGCCTCCATGAGAGAAGCCCAAGCAAGACGCGCCCCGAGGAGCGTCTTGTCACATGTCACCACTGGGTCTGACTGAGCGCCTCCAGGAGAGAGGCCCAAGCAAGACGCGCCCCGAGGAGCGTCTTGCCACATGTCACCACTGGGTCTGACTGAGCGCCTCCAGGAGAGAGGCCCAAGCAAGACGCGCCCCGAGGAGCGTCTTGCCACATGTCAACAATGAGTCTTACTGAGGGCCTCCAGGAGAGAAGCCCAAGCAAGACGCGGCCCGAGGAGCGTCTTGCCACATGTCAGCACTCGGTCTGACTGAGCGCCTCCAGGAGAGAGGCCCCAGGAAGACGCGCCCCTGAGGAGCGTCTGGCCACATGTCAGCACTCTGTCTGACTGTGCGCCTCCAGGAGAGAGGCCCCAAGCAAGACGCGTCCCGAGGAGCATCTTGCCACATGTCAACAATGAGTCTGACTGAGGGCCTCCAGGCGAGAAGCCCAAGCAAGACGCGCCCCGAGGAGCGTCTTGCCACATGTCAGCACTCGGTCTGACTGAACGCCTCCAGGAGAGAAGCCCCAGCAAGACGCGCCCCGAGGAGCGTCTTGCCACATGTCAGCACTCGGTCTGACTGAGCTCCTCCAGGAGAGAGGCCCAAGCAAGACGCGCCCCGAGGAGCGTCTTGCCTAATATCAACAATGGATCTGACTGAGGGCCTCCATGAGAGAAGCCCAAGCAAGACGCGCCCCGAGGAGCGTCTTGTCACATGTCACCACTGGGTCTGACTGAGCGCCTCCAGGACAGAAGCCCCAGCAAGACGCGCCCCGAGGAGCGTCTTACCACATGTCAGCACTCGGTCTGACTGAACGCCTCCAGGAGAGAAGCCCAAGCAAGACGCGCACCGAGGAGCTCCTTGCCACATGTCAGCACTCGGTCTGACTGAACGCCTCCAGGAGAGAAGCCCCAGCAAGACACACCCCGAGGAGCGTCTTGCCACATGTAAGCACTGGGTCTGACTGAGCGCCTCCAGGAGAGAGGCCCCAGCAAGACGCGCACCGAGGAGCGTCTTGCCTTATGTCAGCACTCGGTCTGACTGAGCGCCTCCAGGAGAGAGGCCCAAGCAAGACGCGCCCCGAGGAGCGTCTTGCCACATGTCAACAATGGGTCTGACTGAGGGCCTCCAGGAGAGAAGCCCAAGCAAGACGCGCCCCGAGGAGCGTCTTGCCACATGTCAACAATGGGTCTGACTGAGGGCCTCCAAGAGAGAAGCCCAAGCAAGATGCGCCCCGAGGAGCGGCTTGCAACATGTCAACACTGGGTCTGACTGAGCACCTCCAGGAGAGAGGCCCAAGCAAGACTCGCCCCGAGGAGCGTCTTGACACATGTCAACACTGGGGCTGACAGAGGGCCTCCAGGAGAGAGGCCCAAGCAAGTTGCGCCCCGAGGAGCGTCTTGCCACATGTAAACAATGGGTCTGACTGAGGGCCTCCAGGAGAGAAGCCCAAGCAAGACGCGCCCCGAGGAGCGTCTTGCTACATGTCAGCATTCGGTCTGACAGAGCGCCTCCAGGAGAGAGGCCCCAGCAAGACGCGCCCCGAGGAGAGTCTGGCCACATGTCAGCACTCTGTCTGACTGTGCGCCTCCAGGAGAGAGGCCCCAAGCAAGACGCGCCCCGAGGAGCATCTTGCCACATGTCAACAATGAGTCTGACTGAGGGCCTCCAGGAGAGAAGCCCAAGCAAGACGCGCCCCGAGGAGCGTCTTGCCACATGTCAGCACTCGGTCTGACTGAACGCCTCTAGGAGAGAAGCCCCAGCAAGACGCGCCCCGAGGAGCGTCTTGCCACATGTCAGCACTCGGTCTTACTGAGCTCCTCCAGGAGAGAGGCCCAAGCAAGACGCGCCCCGAGGAGCGTCTTGCCACATATCAACAATGGATCTGACTGAGGGCCTCCATGAGAGAAGCCCAAGCAAGACGCGCCCCGAGGAGCGTCTTGTCACATGTCACCACTGGGTCTGACTGAGCGCCTCCAGGAGAGAGGCCCAAGCAAGACGCGCCCCGAGGAGCGTCTTGCCACATGTCACCACTGGGTCTGACTGAGCGCCTCCAGGAGAGAGGCCCAAGCAAGACGCGCCCCGAGGAGCGTCTTGCCACATGTCAACAATGAGTCTGACTGAGGGCCTCCAGGAGAGAAGCCCAAGCAAGACTCGTCCCGAGGAGCGTCTTGCCACATGTCAGCACTCGGTCTGACTGAACGCCTCCAGAAGAGAAGCCCCAGCAAGACGCGCCCCGAGGAGCGTCTTGCCACATGTAAGCACTGGGTCTGACTGAGCGCCTCCAGGAGAGAGGCCCCAGCAAGACGCGCCCCGAGGAGCGTCTTGCCTTATGTCAGCACTCGGTCTGACTGAGCGCCTCCAGGAGAGAGGCCCAAGCAAGACGCGCCCCGAGGAGCGTCTTGCCACATGTCAACAATGGGTCTGACTGAGGGCCTCCAGGAGAGAAGCCCAAGCAAGATGCGCCCAAAGGAGCGTTTTGCCACATGTAAACAATGGGTCTGACTGAGGGCCTCCAGGAGAGACGCCCAAGCAAGACGCGCCCCGAGGAGCGTCTTGCCACATGTCAGCACTCGGTCTGACTGAGCGCCTCCAGGAGAGAGGCCCAAGCAAGACGCGCCCCGAGGAGCGTCTTGCCACATATCAGCAATGGGTCTGACTGAGGGCCTCCATGAGAGAAGCCCAAGCAAGACGCGCCCCGAGGAGCGTCTTGCCACATGTCACCACTGGGTCTGACTGAGCGCCTCCAGGAGAGAGGCCCAAGCAAGACGCGCCCCGAGGAGCGTCTTGCCACATGTCAGCACTGGGTCTGACTGAGCGCCTCCAGGAGAGAGGCCCAAGCAAGACGCGCCCCGAGGAGTGTCTTGTCACATGTCACCACTGGGTCTGACTGAGCGCCTCCAGGAGAGAAGCCCCAGCAAGACGCGCCCCGAGGAGCGTCTTACCACATGTCAGCACTCGGTCTGACTGAACGCCTCCAGGAGTGAAGCCCAAGCAAGACGCGCCCCGAGGAGCTCCTTGCCACATGTCAGCACTCGGTCTGACTGAACGCCTCCAGGAGAGAAGCCCCAGCAAGACACACCCCGAGGAGCGTCTTGCCACATGTAAGCACTGGGTCTGACTGAGCGCCTCCAGGAGAGAGGCCCCAGCAAGACGCGCACCGAGGAGCGTCTTGCCTTATGTCAGCACTCGGTCTGACTGAGCGCCTCCAGGAGAGAGGCCCAAGCAAGACGCGCCCCGAGGAGCGTCTTGCCACATGTCAACAATGGGTCTGACTGAGGGCCTCCAGGAGAGAAGCCCAAGCAAGACGCGCCCCGAGGAGCGTCTTGCCACATGTCAACAATGGGTCTGACTGAGGGCCTCCAAGAGAGAAGCCCAAGCAAGATGCGCCCCGAGGAGCGTCTTGCAACATGTCAACACTGTGTCTGACTGAGCACCTCCAGGAGAGAGGCCCAAGCAAGACTCGCCCCGAGGAGCGTCTTGACACATGTCAACACTGGGGCTGACAGAGGGCCTCCAGGAGAGAGGCCCAAGCAAGATGCGCCCCGAGGAGCGTCTTGCCACATGTAAACAATGGGTCTGACTGAGGGCCTCCAGGAGAGAAGCCCAAGCAAGACGCGCCCCGAGGAGCGTCTTGCCACATGTCAGCACTCGGTCTGACAGAGCGCCTCCAGGAGAGAGGCCCCAGCAAGACGCGCCCCGAGGAGCGTCTGGCCACATGTCAGCACTCTGTCTGACTGTACGCCTCCAGGAGAGAGGCCCCAAGCAAGACGCGCCCCGAGGAGCATCTTGCCACATGTCAACAATGAGTCTGACTGAGGGCCTCCAGGAGAGAAGCCCAAGCTAGACGCGCCCCGAGGAGCGTCTTGCCACATGTCAGCACTCGGTCTGACTGAACGCCTCTAGGAGAGAAGCCCCAGCAAGACGCGCCCCGAGGAGCGTCTTGCCACATGTCAGCACTCGGTCTGACTGAGCTCCTCCAGGAGAGAGGCCCAAGCAAGACGCGCCCCGAGGAGCGTCTTGCCACATATCAACAATGGATATGACTGAGGGCCTCCATGAGAGAAGCCCAAGCAAGACGCGCCCCGAGGAGCGTCTTGTCACATGTCACCACTGGGTCTGACTGAGCGCCTCCAGGAGAGAGGCCCAAGCAAGACGCGCCCCGAGGAGCGTCTTGCCACATGTCACCACTGGGTCTGACTGAGCGCCTCCAGGAGAGAGGCCCAAGCAAGGCGCGCCCCGAGGAGCGTCTTGCCACATGTCAACAATGAGTCTGACTGAGGGCCTCCAGGAGAGAAGCCCAAGCAAGACGCGCCCCGAGGAGCGTCTTGCCACATGTCAGCACTCGGTCTGACTGAGCGCCTCCAGGAGAGAGGCCCCAGGACGACGCGCCCCGAGGAGCGTCTGGCCACATGTCAGCACTCTGTCTGACTGTGCGCCTCCAGGAGAGAGGCCCCAAGCAAGACGCGCCCCGAGGAGCATCTTGCCACATGTCAACAATGAGTCTGACTGAGGGCCTCCAGGAGAGAAGCCCAAGCAAGACGCGCCCCGAGGAGCGTCTTGCCACATGTCAGCACTCGGTCTGACTGAACGCCTCCAGGAGACAAGCCCCAGCAAGACGCGCCCCGAGGAGCGTCTTGCCACATGTCAGCACTCGGTCTGACTGAGCTCCTCCAGGAGAGAGGCCCAAGCAAGACGCGCCCCGAGGAGCGTCTTGCCACATATCAACAATGGATCTGACTGAGGGCCTCCATGAGAGAAGCCCAAGCAAGACGCGCCCCGAGGAGCGTCTTGTCACATGTCACCACTGGGTCTGACTGAGCGCCTCCAGGAGAGAAGCCCCAGCAAGACGCGCCCCGAGGAGCGTCTTACCACATGTCAGCACTCGGTCTGACTGAACGCCTCCAGGAGAGAAGCCCAAGCAAGACGCGCCCCGAGGAGCTCCTTGCCACATGTCAGCACTCGGTCTGACTGAACGCCTCCAGGAGAGAAGCCCCAGCAAGACACACCCCGAGGAGCGTCTTGCCACATGTAAGCACTGGGTCTGACTGAGCGCCTCCAGGAGAGAGGCCCCAGCAAGACGCGCACCGAGGAGCGTCTTGCCTTATGTCAGCACTCGGTCTGACTGAGCGCCTCCAGGAGAGAGGCCCAAGCAAGACGCGCCCCGAGGAGCGTCTTGCCACATGTCAACAATGGGTCTGACTGAGGGCCTCCAGGAGAGAAGCCCAAGCAAGACGCGCCCCGAGGAGCGTCTTGCCACATGTCAACAATGGGTCTGACTGAGGGCCTCCAAGAGAGAAGCCCAAGCAAGATGCGCCCCGAGGAGCGTCTTGCAACATGTCAACACTGGGTCTGACTGAGCACCTCCAGGAGAGAGGCCAAAGCAAGACTCGCCCCGAGGAGCGTCTTGACACAGGTCAACACTGGGGCTGACAGAGGGCCTCCAGGAGAGAGGCCCAAGCAAGATGCGCCCCGAGGAGCGTCTTGCCACATGTAAACAATGGGTCTGACTGAGGGCCTCCAGGAGAGAAGCCCAAGCAAGACGCGCCCCGAGGAGCGTCTTGCCACATGTCAGCATTCGGTCTGACAGAGCGCCTCCAGGAGAGAGGCCCCAGCAAGACGCGCCCCGAGGAGAGTCTGGCCACATGTCAGCACTCTGTCTGACTGTGCGCCTCCAGGAGAGAGGCCCCAAGCAAGACGCGCCCCGAGGAGCATCTTGCCACATGTCAACAATGAGTCTGACTGAGGGCCTCCAGGAGAGAAGCCCAAGCAAGACGCGCCCCGAGGAGCGTCTTGCCACATGTCAGCACTCGGTCTGACTGAACGCCTCTAGGAGAGAAGCCCCAGCAAGACGCGCCCCGAGGAGCGTCTTGCCACATGTAAGCACTGGGTCTGACTGAGCGCCTCCAGGAGAGAGGCCCCAGCAAGACGCGCCCCGAGGAGCGTCTTGCCTTATGTCAGCACTCGGTCTGACTGAGCGCCTCCAGGAGAGAGGCCCAAGCAAGACGCGCCCCGAGGAGCGTCTTGCCACATATCAACAATGGATCTGACTGAGGGCCTCCATGAGAGAAGCCCAAGCAAGACGCGCCCCGAGGAGCGTCTTGTCACATGTCACCACTGGGTCTGACTGAGCGCCTCCAGGAGAGAGGCCAGAGCAAGACGCGCCCCGAGGAGCGTCTTGCCACAGGTCACCACTGGGTCTGACTGAGCGCCTCCAGGAGAGAGGCCCAAGCAAGACGCGCCCCGAGGAGCGTCTTGCCACATGTCAACAATGAGTCTGACTGAGGGCCTCCAGGAGAGAAGCCCAAGCAAGACGCGTCCCGAGGAGCGTCTTGCCACATGTCAGCACTCGGTCTGACTGAACGCCTCCAGAAGAGAAGCCCCAGCAAGACGCGCCCCGAGGAGCGTCTTGCCACATGTAAGCACTGGGTCTGACTGAGCGCCTCCAGGAGAGAGGCCCCAGCAAGACGCGCCCCGAGGAGCGTCTTGCCTTATGTCAGCACTCGGTCTGACTGAGCGCCTCCAGGAGAGAGGCCCAAGCAAGACGCGCCCCGAGGAGCGTCTTGCCACATGTCAACAATGGGTCTGACTGAGGGCCTCCAGGAGAGAAGCCCAAGCAAGATGCGCCCAAAGGAGCGTTTTGCCACATGTAAACAATGGGTCTGACTGAGGGCCTCCAGGAGAGACGCCCAAGCAAGACGCGCCCCGAGGAGCGTCTTGCCACATGTCAGCACTCGGTCTGACTGAGCGCCTCCAGGAGAGAGGCCCAAGCAAGACGCGCCCCGAGGAGCGTCTTGCCACATATCAGCAATGGGTCTGACTGAGGGCCTCCATGAGAGAAGCCCAAGCAAGACGCGCCCCGAGGAGCATCTTGCCACATGTCACCACTGGGTCTGACTGAGCGCCTCCAGGAGAGAGGCCCAAGCAAGACGCGCCCCGAGGAGCGTCTTGCCACATGTCAGCACTGGGTCTGACTGAGCGCCTCCAGGAGAGAGGCCCAAGCAAGACGCGCCCCGAGGAGTGTCTTGTCACATGTCACCACTGGGTCTGACTGAGCGCCTCCAGGAGAGAAGCCCCAGCAAGACGCGCCCCGAGGAGCGTCTTACCACATGTCAGCACTCGGTCTGACTGAACGCCTCCAGGAGTGAAGCCCAAGCAAGACGCGCCCCGAGGAGCTCCTTGCCACATGTCAGCACTCGGTCTGACTGAACGCCTCCAGGAGAGAAGCCCCAGCAAGACACACCCCGAGGAGCGTCTTGCCACATGTAAGCACTGGGTCTGACTGAGCGCCTCCAGGAGAGAGGCCCCAGCAAGACGCGCACCGAGGAGCGTCTTGCCTTATGTCAGCACTCGGTCTGACTGAGCGCCTCCAGGAGAGAGGCCCAAGCAAGACGCGCCCCGAGGAGCGTCTTGCCACATGTCAACAATGGGTCTGACTGAGGGCCTCCAGGAGAGAAGCCCAAGCAAGACGCGCCCCGAGGAGCGTCTTGCCACATGTCAACAATGGGTCTGACTGAGGGCCTCCAAGAGAGAAGCCCAAGCAAGATGCGCCCCGAGGAGCGTCTTGCAACATGTCAACACTGTGTCTGACTGAGCACCTCCAGGAGAGAGGCCCAAGCAAGACTCGCCCCGAGGAGCGTCTTGACACATGTCAACACTGGGGCTGACAGAGGGCCTCCAGGAGAGAGGCCCAAGCAAGATGCGCCCCGAGGAGCGTCTTGCCACATGTAAACAATGGGTCTGACTGAGGGCCTCCAGGAGAGAAGCCCAAGCAAGACGCGCCCCGAGGAGCGTCTTGCCACATGTCAGCACTCGGTCTGACAGAGCGCCTCCAGGAGAGAGGCCCCAGCAAGACGCGCCCCGAGGAGCGTCTGGCCACATGTCAGCACTCTGTCTGACTGTACGCCTCCAGGAGAGAGGCCCCAAGCAAGACGCGCCCCGAGGAGCATCTTGCCACATGTCAACAATGAGTCTGACTGAGGGCCTCCAGGAGAGAAGCCCAAGCTAGACGCGCCCCGAGGAGCGTCTTGCCACATGTCAGCACTCGGTCTGACTGAACGCCTCTAGGAGAGAAGCCCCAGCAAGACGCGCCCCGAGGAGCGTCTTGCCACATGTCAGCACTCGGTCTGACTGAGCTCCTCCAGGAGAGAGGCCCAAGCAAGACGCGCCCCGAGGAGCGTCTTGCCACATATCAACAATGGATATGACTGAGGGCCTCCATGAGAGAAGCCCAAGCAAGACGCGCCCCGAGGAGCGTCTTGTCACATGTCACCACTGGGTCTGACTGAGCGCCTCCAGGAGAGAGGCCCAAGCAAGACGCGCCCCGAGGAGCGTCTTGCCACATGTCACCACTGGGTCTGACTGAGCGCCTCCAGGAGAGAGGCCCAAGCAAGACGCGCCCCGAGGAGCGTCTTGCCACATGTCTACAATGAGTCTGACTGAGGGCCTCCAGGAGAGAAGCCCAAGCAAGACGCGCCCCGAGGAGTGTCTTGCCACATGTCAGCACTCGGTCTGACTGAGCGCCTCCAGGAGAGAGGCCCCAGGACGACGCGCCCCGAGGAGCGTCTGGCCACATGTCAGCACTCTGTCTGACTGTGCGCCTCCAGGAGAGAGGCCCCAAGCAAGACGCGCCCCGAGGAGCATCTTGCCACATGTCAACAATGAGTCTGACTGAGGGCCTCCTGGAGAGAAGCCCAAGCAAGACGCGCCCCGAGGAGCGTCTTGCCACATGTCAGCACTCGGTCTGACTGAACGCCTCCAGGAGACAAGCCCCAGCAAGACGCGCCCCGAGGAGCGTCTTGCCACATGTCAGCACTCGGTCTGACTGAGCTCCTCCAGGAGAGAGGCCCAAGCAAGACGCGCCCCGAGGAGCGTCTTGCCACATATCAACAATGGATCTGACTGAGGGCCTCCATGAGAGAAGCCCAAGCAAGACGCGCCCCGAGGAGCGTCTTGTCACATGTCACCACTGGGTCTGACTGAGCGCCTCCAGGAGAGAAGCCCCAGCAAGACGCGCCCCGAGGAGCGTCTTACCACATGTCAGCACTCGGTCTGACTGAACGCCTCCAGGAGAGAAGCCCAAGCAAGACGCGCCCCGAGGAGCTCCTTGCCACATGTCAGCACTCGGTCTGACTGAACGCCTCCAGGAGAGAAGCCCCAGCAAGACACACCCCGAGGAGCGTCTTGCCACATGTAAGCACTGGGTCTGACTGAGCGCCTCCAGGAGAGAGGCCCCAGCAAGACGCGCCCCGAGGAGCGTCTTGCCACATGTCAACAATGGGTCTGACTGAGGGCCTCCAGGAGAGAAGCCCAAGCAAGACGCGCCCCGAGGAGCGTCTTGCCACATGTCAACAATGGGTCTGACTGAGGGCCTCCAAGAGAGAAGCCCAAGCAAGATGCGCCCCGAGGAGCGTCTTGCAACATGTCAACACTGGGTCTGACTGAGCACCTCCAGGAGAGAGGCCAAAGCAAGACTCGCCCCGAGGAGCGTCTTGACACAGGTCAACACTGGGGCTGACAGAGGGCCTCCAGGAGAGAGGCCCAAGCAAGATGCGCCCCGAGGAGCGTCTTGCCACATGTAAACAATGGGTCTGACTGAGGGCCTCCAGGAGAGAAGCCCAAGCAAGACGCGCCCCGAGGAGCGTCTTGCCACATGTCAGCATTCGGTCTGACAGAGCGCCTCCAGGAGAGAGGCCCCAGCAAGACGCGCCCCGAGGAGAGTCTGGCCACATGTCAGCACTCTGTCTGACTGTGCGCCTCCAGGAGAGAGGCCCCAAGCAAGACGCGCCCCGAGGAGCATCTTGCCACATGTCAACAATGAGTCTGACTGAGGGCCTCCAGGAGAGAAGCCCAAGCAAGACGCGCCCCGAGGAGCGTCTTGCCACATGTCAGCACTCGGTCTGACTGAACGCCTCTAGGAGAGAAGCCCCAGCAAGACGCGCCCCGAGGAGCGTCTTGCCACATGTAAGCACTGGGTCTGACTGAGCGCCTCCAGGAGAGAGGCCCCAGCAAGACGCGCCCCGAGGAGCGTCTTGCCTTATGTCAGCACTCGGTCTGACTGAGCGCCTCCAGGAGAGAGGCCCAAGCAAGACGCGCCCCGAGGAGCGTCTTGCCACATGTCAACAATGGGTCTGACTGAGGGCCTCCAGGAGAGAAGCCCAAGCAAGATGCGCCCAAAGGAGCGTCTTACCACATGTCAGCACTCGGTCTGACTGAACGCCTCCAGGAGAGAAGCCCAAGCAAGACGCGCCCCGAGGAGCGTCTTGCCACATGTCAGCACTCGGTCTGACTGAACGCCTCCAGGAGAGAAGCCCCAGCAAGACACGCCCCGAGGAGCGTCTTGCCACATGTAAGCACTGGGTCTGACTGAGCGCCTCCAGGAGAGAGGCCCCAGCAAGAAGCGCCCCGAGGAGCGTCTTGCCTTATGTCAGCACTCGGTCTGACTGAGCGCCTCCAGGAGAGAGGCCCAAGCAAGACGCGCCCCGCGGAGCGTCTGGCCACATGTCAGCACTCTGTCTGACTGTGCGCCTCCAGGAGAGAGGCCCCAAGCAAGACGCGCCCCGAGGAGCATCTTGCCACATGTCAACAATGAGTCTGACTGAGGGCCTCCAGGAGAGAAGCCAAAGCAAGACCCGCCCCGAGGAGCGTCTTGCCACATGTCAGCACTCGGTCTGACTGAACGCCTCTAGGAGAGAAGCCCCAGCAAGACGCGCCCCGAGGAGCGTCTTGCCACATGTAAGCACTGGGTCTGACTGAGCGCCTCCAGGAGAGAGGCCCCAGCAAGACGCGCCCCGAGGAGCGTCTTGCCTTATGTCAGCACTCGGTCTGACTGAGCGCCTCCAGGAGAGAGGCCCAAGCAAGACGCGCCCCGAGGAGCGTCTTGCCACATGTCAACAATGGGTCTGACTGAGGGCCTCCAGGAGAGAAGCCCAAGCAAGATGCGCCCAAAGGAGCGTCTTGCCACATGTCAACACTGGGTCTGACTGAGCGCCTCCAGGAGAGAAGCCCCAGCAAGACGCGCCCCGAGGAGCGTCTTGCCACATGTCAGCACTCGGTCTGACTGAACGCCTCCAGGAGAGAAGCCCCAGCAAGACGCGCCCCGAGGAGCGTCTTGTCACATGTCAACACTAAGTCTGACTGAGCGCCTCCAGGAGAGAAGCCCCAGCAAGACGCGCCCCGAGGAGCGTCTGGCCACATGTCAGCACTCTGTCTGACTGTGCGCCTCCAGGAGAGAGGCCCCAAGCAAGACGCGCCCCGAGGAGCGTCTTGCCACGTGTCAACACTGGGTCTGACTGAGCGTCTCCAGGAGAGAGGCCCAAGCAAGACGCGCCCCGAGGAGCGTCTTGCCACATGTCACCACTGGGTCTGACTGAGCGCCTCCAGGAGAGAGGCCCAAGCAAGACGCGCCCCGAGGAGCGTCTTGCCACATGTAAGCACTGGGTCTGACTGAGCGCCTCTAGGAGAGAAGCCCCAGCAAGACGCGCCCCGAGGAGCGTCTTACCACATGTCAGCACTCGGTCTGACTGAACGCCTCCAGGAGAGAAGCCCAAGCAAGACGCGCCCCGAGGAGCTCCTTGCCACATGTCAGCACTCGGTCTGACTGAACGCCTCCAGGAGAGAAGCCCCAGCAAGACGCGCCCCGAGGAGCGTCTTGCCACATGTCAACAATGGGTCTGACTGAGGGCCTCCAAGAGAGAAGCCCAAGCAAGACGCACCCCGAGGAGCTTCTTGCACCATGTCAACACTGGGTCTTACTGAGCACCTCCAGGAGAGAGGCCCAAGCAAGACTCGCCCCGAGGAGCGTCTTGACTCATGTCAACACTGGGGCTGACAGAGGGCCTCCAGGAGAGAGGCCCAAGCAAGATGCGCCCCGAGGAGCGTCTTGCCACATGTAAACAATGGGTCTGACTGAGGGCCTCCAGGAGAGAAGCCCAAGCAAGACGCGCCCCGAGGAGCGTCTGGCCACATGTCAGCACTCTGTCTGACTGTGCGCCTCCAGGAGAGAGGCCCCAAGCAAGACGCGCCCCGAGGAGCATCTTGCCACATGTCAACAATGAGTCTGACTGAGGGCCTCCAGGAGAGAAGCCCAAGCAAGATGCGCCCCGAGGAGCATCTTGCCACATGTCAACAATGAGTCTGACTGAGGGCCTCCAGGAGAGAAGCCCAAGCAAGACGCGCCCCGAGGAGCGTCTTGCCACATGTCAGCACTCGGTCTGACTGAACGCCTCCAGGAGAGAAGCCCCAGCAAGACGCGCCCCGAGGAGCGTCTTGCCACATGTCAGCACTCGGTCTGACTGAGCTCCTCCAGGAGAGAGGCCCAAGCAAGACGCGCCCCGAGGAGCGTCTTGCCACATATCAACAATGGATCTGACTGAGGGCCTCCATGAGAGAAGCCCCAGCAAGACGCGCCCCGAGGAGCGTCTTGCCACATGTCAGCACTCGGTCTGACTGAGCTCCTCCAGGAGAGAGGCCCAAGCAAGACGCGCCCCGAGGAGCGTCTTGCCACATATCAACAATGGATCTGACTGAGGGCCTCCATGAGAGAAGCCCAAGCAAGACGCGCCCCGAGGAGCGTCTTGCCACATGTCAGCACTCGGTCTGACTGAGCTCCTCCAGGAGAGAGGCCCAAGCAAGACGCGTCCCGAGGAGCGTCTTGTCACATGTCACCACTAGGTCTGACTGAGCGCCTCCAGGAGAGAAGCCCCAGCAAGACGCGCCCCGAGGAGCGTCTTACCACATGTCAGCACTCGGTCTGACTGAACGCCTCCAGGAGAGAAGCCCAAGCAAGATGCGCCCCGAGGAGCTCCTTGCCACATGTCAGCACTCGGTCTGACTGAACGCCTCCAGGAGAGAAGCCCCAGCAAGACACACCCCGAGGAGCGTCTTGCCACATGTAAGCACTGGGTCTGACTGAGCGCCTCCAGGAGAGAGGCCCCAGCAAGACGCGCACCGAGGAGCGTCTTGCCTTATGTCAGCACTCGGTCTGACTGAGCGCCTCCAGGAGAGAGGCCCAAGCAAGACGCGCCCCGAGGAGCGTCTTGCCACATGTCAACAATGGGTCTGACTGAGGGCCTCCAGGAGAGAAGCCCAAGCAAGACACGCCCCGAGGAGCGTCTTGCCACATGTCAACAATGGGTCTGACTGAGGGCCTCCAATAGAGAAGCCCAAGCAATATGCGCCCCGAGGAGCGTCTTGCAACATGTCTACACTGGGTCTGACTGAGCACCTCCAGGAGAGAGGCCCAAGCAAGACTCGCCCCGAGGAGCGTCTTGACACATGTTAACACTGGGGCTGACAGAGGGCCTCCAGGAGAGAGGCCCAAGCAAGATGCGCCCCGAGGAGCGTCTTGCCACATGTAAACAATGGGTCTTACTGAGGGCCTCCAGGAGAGAAGCCCAAGCAAGACGCGCCCCGAGGAGCGTCTTGCCACATGTCAGCACTCGGTCTGACAGAGCGCCTCCAGGAGAGAGGCCCCAAGCAAGACGCGCCCCGAGGAGCATCTTGCCACATGTCAACAATGAGTCTGACTGAGGGCCTCCAGGAGAGAAGCCCAAGCAAGACGCGCCCCGATGAGCGTCTCTCCACATGTCAGCACTCGGTCTGACTGAACGCCTCTAGGAGAGAAGCCCCAGCAAGACGCGCCCCGAGGAGCGTCTTGCCACATGTCAGCACTCGGTCTGACTGAGCGCCTCCAGGAGAGAGGCCCAAGCAAGATGCGCCCCGAGGAGCGTCTTGCCACATGTCACCACTGGGTCTGACTGAGCGCCTCCAGGAGAGAAGCCCAAGCAAGACGCGCCCCGAGGAGCGTCTTGCCACATGTCAGCACTCGGTCTGACTGAGCGCCTCCAGGAGAGAGGCCCAAGCAAGATGCGCCCCGAGGAGCGTCTTGCCTTATGTCAGCACTCGGTCTGACTGAGCGCCTCCAGGAGAGAGGCCCCAGCAAGACGCGCCCCGAGGAGCGTCTTGCCTATGTCAGCACTCGGTCTGACTGAGCGCCTCCAGGAGAGAGGCCCAAGCAAGACGCGCCCCGCGGAGCGTCTTGCCACATGTCAACAATGGGTCTGACTGAGGGCCTCCAGGAGAGAAGCCCAAGCAAGACGCGCCCCGAGGAGCGTCTTGCCACATGTCAGCACTCGGTCTGACTGAGCGACTCAAGGAGAGAGGCCCACGCAAGACGCACCCCGGGGAGCGTCTTGACACATGTCAACACTGGGGCTGACAGAGGGCCTCCAGGAGAGAGGCCCAAGCAAGATGCGCCCCGAGGAGCGTCTTGCCACATGTAAACAATGGGTCTGACTGAGGGCCTCCAAGAGAGAAGCCCAAGCAAGACGCGCCCCGAGGAGCGTCTTGCACCATGTCAGCACTGGGTCTGACTGAGCACCTCCAGGAGAGAGGCCCAAGCAAGACTCGCCCCGAGGAGCGTCTTGCCACATATCAACAATGGGTCTGACTGAGGGCCTCCATGAGAGAAGCCCAAGCAAGACGCGCCCCGAGGAGCATCTTGCCACATGTCAGCACTCGGTCTGACTGAGCGACTCCAGGAGAGAGGCCCAAGCAAGACGCACCCCGAGGAGCGTCTTGACACATGTAAACACTGGGGCTGACAGAGGGCCTCCAGGAGAGAGGCCCAAGCAAGATGCGCCCCGAGGAGCGTCTTGCCACATGTCAACAATGGGTCTGACTGAGGGCCTCCAAGAGAGAAGCCCAAGCAAGACGCGCCCCGAGGAGCGTCTTGCACCATGTCAACACTGGGTCTGACTGAGCACCTCCAGGAGAGAGGCCCAAGCAAGACTCGCCCCGAGGAGCGTCTTGCCACATATCAACAATGGGTCTGACTGAGGGCCTCCATGAGAGAAGCCCAAGCAATACGCGCCCCGAGGAGCGTCTTGCCACATGTCAGCACTCTGTCTGACTGAGCGCCTCCAGGAGAGAGGCCCAAGCAAGACGCGCCCCGAGGAGCGTCTTGCCACATATCAACAATGGGTCTGACTGAGGGCCTCCATGAGAGAAGCCCAAGCAAGACGCGCCCCGAGGAGCGTCTTGTCACGTGTCAACACTGGGTCTGACTGAGCGTCTCCAGGAGAGAGGCCCAAGCAAGACGCGCCCTGAGGAGCGTCTTGCCACATGTCACCACTGGGTCTGACTGAGCGCCTCCAGGACAGAGGCCCAAGCAAGACGCGCCCCGAGGAGCGTCTTGCCACATGTCAACAATGAGTCTGACTGAGGGCCTCCAGGAGAGAAGCCCAAGAAAGACGCATCCCGAGGAGTGTCTTGCCACATGTCAGCACTCGGTCTGACTGAACGCCTCCAGGAGAGAAGCCCCAGCAAGACGCGCCTTGAGGAGCGTCTTGCCACATGTAAGCACTGGGTCTGACTGAGCGCCTCCAGGAGAGAGGCCCCAGCAAGACGCGCCCCGAGGAGCGTCTTGCCTTATGTCAGCACTCGGTCTGACTGAGCACCTCCAGGAGAGAGGCCCAAGCAAGACGCGTCCCGAGGAGTGTCTTGCCACATGTCAACAATGAGTCTGACTGAGGGCCTCCAGGAGAGAAGCCCAAGCAAGACGCGTCCCGAGGAGTGTCTTGCCACATGTCAACAATGGGTCTGACTGAGGGCCTCCAGGAGAGAAGCCCAAGCAAGACGCGCCCCGAGGAGCGTCTTGCCACATGTCAGCACTCGGTCTGACTGAGCGCCTCCAGGAGAGAGGCCCAAGCAAGACGCACCCCGAGGAGCATCTTGACACATGTCAACACTGGGGCTGACAGAGGAACTCCAGGAGAGAGGCCCAAGCAAGATGCGCCCCGAGGAGCGTCTTGCCACATGTAAACAATGGGTCTTACTGAGGGCCTCCAGGAGAGAAGCCCAAGCAAGACGCGCCCCGAGGAGCGTCTTGCCACATATCAACAATGGGTCTGACTGAGGGCCTCCATGAGAGAAGCCCAAGCAAGACGCGCCCCGAGGAGCGTCTTGTCACATGTCAACACTGGGTCAGACTGAGCGCCTCCAGGAGAGAGGCCCAAGCAAGACGCGCCCCGAGGAGCGTCTTGCCACATGTCAGCACTCGGTCTGACTGAACGCCTCCAGGAGAGAGGCCCAAGCAAGACGTGCCCCGAGGAGCGTCTTGCCACATATCAACAATGGGTCTGACTGAGGGCCTCCATGAGAGAAGCCCAAGCAAGACGCGCCCCGAGGAGCGTCTTGCCACATGTCACCACTGGGTCTGACTGAGCGCCTCCAGGAGAGAGGCCCAAGCAAGACGCGCCCCGAGGAGCGTCTTGCCACATAACACCCAAGCAAGACGCGCCCCGAGGAGCGTCTTGCCACATGTCAGCACTCGGTCTGACTGAGCGCCTCCAGGAGAGAGGCCCAAGCAAGACGCACCCCGAGGAGCGTCTTGACACATGTCAACACTGGGGCTGACAGAGGAACTCCAGGAGAGAGGCCCAAGCAAGATGCGCCCCGAGGAGCGTCTTGCCACATGTAAACAATGGGTCTGACTGAGGGCCTCCAGGAGAGAAGCCCAAGCAAGACGCGCCCCGAGGAGCGTCTTGCCATATGTCAGCACTCGGTCTGACTGAGCGCCTCCAGGAGAGAGGCCCAAGCAAGACGCGCCCCGAGGAGCGTCTTGCCACATATCAACAATGGGTCTGACTGAGGGCCTCCATGAGAGAAGCCCAAGCAAGACGCGCCCCGAGGAGCGTCTTGTCACGTCTCAACACTGGGTCTGACTGAGAGTCTCCAGGAGAGAGGCCCAAGCAAGACGCGCCCCGAGGAGCGTCTTGCCACATGTAAGCACTGGGTCTGACTGAGCGCCTCCAGGAGAGAGGCCCCAGCAAGACGCCCCGAGGAGCGTCTTGCCTTATGTCAGCACTCGGTCTGACTGAGCGCCTCCAGGAGAGAGGCCCAAGCAAGACGCGCCCCGAGGAGCGTCTTGCCACATGTCAACAATGGGTCTGACTGAGGGCCTCCAGGAGAGAAGCCTCAAGCAAGACGTGCCCCGAGGAGCGTCTTGCCACATGTCAACAATGGGTCTGACTGAGCGCCTCCAGGAGAGAGGCCCAAGCAAGACGCGCCCCGAGGAGCGTCTTGCCACATGTCACCACTGGGTCTGACTGAGCGCCTCCAGGAGATAGGCCCAAGCAAGACGCGCCCCGAGGAGCGTCTTGCCACATGTCAACAATGGGTCTGACTGAGGGCCTCCAGGAGAGAAGCCCAAGCAAGACGCGTCCCGAGGAGCGTCTTGCCACATGTCAGCACTCGGTCTGACTGAACGCCTCCAGGAGAGAAGCCCCAGCAAGACGCGCCCCGAGGAGCGTCTTGCCACATGTAAGCACTGGGTCTGACTGAGCGCCTCCAGGAGAGAGGCCCAAGCAAGACGCGCCCCGAGGAGCGTCTTGCCACATGTAAGCACTGGGTCTGACTGAGCGCCTCCAGGAGAGAAGCCCAAGCAAGACGCGTCCCGAGGAGCGTCTTGCCACATGTCAGCACTCGGTCTGACTGAACGCCTCCAGGAGAGAAGCCCCAGCAAGACGCGCCCAGAGGAGCGTCTTGCCACATGTAAGCACTGGGTCTGACTGAGCGCCTCCAGGAGAGAGGCCCAAGCAAGACGCGCCCCGAGGAGCGTCTTGGCACATGTCAACAATGGGTCTGACTGAGGGCCTCCAGGAGAGAAGCCCAAGCAAGATGCGCCCAAAGGAGCGTCTTGCCACATGTAAACAATGGGTCTGACTGAGGGCCTCCAGGAGAGAAGCCCAAGCAAGACGCGCCCCGAGGAGCGTCTTGCCACATGTCAGCACTCGGTCTGACTGAGCGCCTCCAGGAGAGAGGCCCAAGCAAGACGCGCCCCGAGGAGCGTCTTGCCACATATCAACAATGGGTCTGACTGAGGGCCTCCATGAGAGAAGCCCAAGCAAGACGCGCCCCGAGGAGCGTCTTGCCACGTGTCACCACTGGGTCTGACTGAGCGCCTCCAGGAGAGAGGCCCAAGCAAGACGCGCCCCGAGGAGCGTCTTGCCACGTGTCAACACTGGGTCTGACTGAGCGTCTCCAGGAGAGAGGCCCCAGCAAGACGCGCCCCGAGGAGCGTCTTGCCACATGTAAGCACTGGGTCTGACTGAGCGCCTCCAGGAGAGAGGCCCCAGCAAGACGCGCCCCGAGGAGCGTCTTGACACATGTCAACACTGGGGCTGACATAGGGCCTCCAGGAGAGAGGCCCAAGCAAGATGCGCCCCGAGGAGCGTCTTGACACATGTAAACAATGGGTCTGACTGAGGGCCTCCAGGAGAGAAGCACAAGCAAGACGCGCCCCGAGGAGCGTCTTGCCACATGTCAACAATGGGTCTGACTGAGGGCCTCCAGGAGAGAAGCCCAAGCAAGACACGCCCCGAGGAGCGTCTTGCCACATGTCAGCACTCGGTCTGACTGAGCGCCTCCAGGAGAGAGGCCCAAGCAAGACGCACCCCGAGGAGCGTCTTGACACATGTCAACACTGGGGCTGACAGAGGGCCTCCAGGAGAGAGGCCCAAGCAAGACACGCCCCGAGGAGCGTCTTGCCACATATCAACAATGGGTCAGACTCAGGGCCTCCATGAGAGAAGCCCAAGCAAGACGCGCCCCGAGGAGCGTCTTGTCACGTGTCAACACTGGGTCTGACTGAGCATCTCCAGGAGAGAGGCTCAAGCAAGACGCGCCCCGAAGAGCGTCTTGCCACATGTCACCACTGGGTCTGACTGAGCGCCTCCAGGAGAGAGGCCCAAGCAAGACGCGCCCCGAGGAGCGTCTTGCCACATGTAAGCACTGGGTCTGACTGAGCGCCTTCAGGAGAGAGGCCCAAGCAAGACGCGCCCCGAGGCGCGTCTTGCCACATATCAACAATGGATCTGACTGAGGGCCTCCATGAGAGAAGCCCAAGCAAGACGTGCCCCGAGGAGCGTCTTGTCACATGTCACCACTGGGTCTGACTGAGCGCCTCCAGGAGAGAGGCCCAAGCAAGACGCGCCCCGAGGAGCGTCTTGCCACATGTCACCACTGGGTCTGACTGAGCGCCTCCAGGAGAGAGGCCCAAGCAAGACGCGCCCGGAGGAGCGTCTTGCCACATGTAAGCACTGGGTCTGACTGAGCGCCTCCAGGAGAGAAGCCCCAGCAAGACGCGCCCCGAGGAGCGTCTTGCCACATGTCAGCACTCTGTCTCACTGTGCGCCTCCAGGAGAGAGGCCCCAAGCAAGACGCGCCCCGAGGAGCATCTTGCCACATGTCAGCACTCGGTCTGACTGAACGCCTCCAGGAGAGAAGCCCCAGCAAGACGCGCCCCGAGGAGCGTCTTGCCACATGTCAGCACTCGGTCTGACTGAGCGCCTCCAGGAGAGAAGCCCCAGCAAGACGCGCCCCGAGGAGCGTCTTGCCACATGTCAGCACCCGGTCTGACTGAGCGCCTCCAGGAGAGAGGCCCAAGCAAGACGCGCCCCGAGGAGCGTCTTGCCACTTATCAACAATGGATCTGACTGAGGGCCTCCATGAGAGAAGCCCAAGCAAGACGCGCCCCGAGGAGCGTCTTGTCACATGTCACCACTGGGTCTGACTGAGCGCCTCCAGGAGAGAGGCCCAAGCAAGACGCGCCCTGAGGAGCGTCTTGCCACATGTCAACAATGAGTCTGACTGAGGTCCTCCAGGAGAGAAGCCCAAGCAAGACGCGTCCCGAGGAGCGTCTTGCCACATGTCAGCACTCGGTCTGACTGAACGCCTCCAGGAGAGAAGCCCCAGCAAGAAGCGCCCCGAGGAGCGTCTTGCCACATGTAAGCACTGGGTCTGACTGAGCGCCTCCAGGAGAGAGGCCCCAGCAAGACGCGCCCCGTGGAGCGTCTTGCCTTATGTCAGCACTCGGTCTGACTGAGCGCCTCCAGGAGAGAGGCCCAAGCAAGACGCGCCCCGAGGAGCGTCTTGCCACATGTCAACAATGGGTCTGACTGAGGGCCTCCAGGAGAGAAGCCCAAGCAAGATGCGCCCAAAGGAGCGTCTTGCCACATGTAAACAATGGGTCTGACTGAGGGCCTCCAGGAGAGAAGCCCAAGCAAGACGCGCCCCGAGGAGCGTCTTGCCACATGTCAGCACTCGGTCTGACTGAGCGCCTCCAGGAGAGAGGCCCAAGCAAGACGTGCCCCGAGGAGCGTCTTGCCACATTTCAACAATGGGTCTGACTGAGGGCCTCCATGAGAGAAGCCCAAGCAAGACGCGCCCCGAGGAGCGTCTTGCCACATGTCACCACTGGGTCTGACTGAGCGCCTCAAGGAGAGAGGCCCAAGCAAGACGCGCCCCGAGGAGCGTCTTGCCACATAACACCCAAGCAAGACGCGCCCCGAGGAGCGTCTTGCCACATGTCAGCACTCGGTCTGACTGAGCGCCTCCAGGAGAGAGGCCCAAGCAAGACGCACCCCGAGGAGCGTCTTGACACATGTCAACACTGGGGCTGACAGAGGAACTCCAGGAAAGAGGCCCAAGCAAGATGCGCCCCGAGGAGCGTCTTGCCACATGTAAACAATGGGTCTGACTGAGGGCCTCCAGGAGAGAAGCCCAAGCAAGACGCGCCCCGAGGAGCGTCTTGCCACATGTCAGCACTCGGTCTGACTGAGCGCCTCCAGGAGAGAGGCCCAAGCAAGACGCGCCCCGAGGAGCGTCTTGCCACATATCAACAATGGGTCTGACTGAGGGCCTCCATGAGAGAAGCCCAAGCAAGATGCGCCCCGAGGAGCGTCTTGCCACATGTAAACAATGGGTCTGACTGAGGGCCTCCAGGAGAGAGGCCCAAGCAAGATGCGCCCCGAGGAGCGTCTTGCCACATGTAAACAATGGGTCTGACTGAGGGCCTCCAGGAGAGAAGCCCAAGCAAGACGCGCCCCGAGGAGCGTCTTGCCACATGTCAGCACTCGGTCTGACTGAGCGCCTCCAGGAGAGAGGCCCAAGCAAGACGCGCCCCGAGGAGCGTCTTGCCACATATCAACAATGGGTCTGACTGAGGGCCTCCATGAGAGAAGCCCAAGCAAGACGCGCCCCGAGGAGCGTCTTGTCACGTGTCAACACTGGGTCTGACTGAGAGTCTCCAGGAGAGAGGCCCAAGCAAGACGCGCCCCGAGGAGCGTCTTGCCACATGTAAGCACTGGGTCTGACTGAGCGCCTCCAGGAGAGAGGCCCCAGCAAGACGCGCCCCGAGGAGCGTCTTGCCTTATGTCAGCACTCGGTCTGACTGAGCGCCTCCAGGAGAGAGGCCCAAGCAAGACGCGCCCCGAGGAGCGTCTTGCCACATGTCAACAATGGGTCTGACTGAGGGCCTCCAGGAGAGAAGCCTCAAGCAAGACGTGCCCCGAGGAGCGTCTTGCCACATGTCAACAATGGGTCTGACTGAGCGCCTCCAGGAGAGAGGCCCAAGCAAGACGCGCCCCGAGGAGCGTCTTGCCACATGTCACCACTGGGTCTGACTGAGCGCCTCCAGGAGATAGGCCCAAGCAAGACGCGCCCCGAGGAGCGTCTTGCCACATGTCAACAATGGGTCTGACTGAGGGCCTCCAGGAGAGAAGCCCAAGCAAGACGCGTCCCGAGGAGCGTCTTGCCACATGTCAGCACTCGGTCTGACTGAACGCCTCCAGGAGAGAAGCCCCAGCAAGACGCGCCCCGAGGAGCGTCTTGCCACATGTAAGCACTGGGTCTGACTGAGCGCTTCCAGGAGAGAGGCCCAAGCAAGACGCGCCCCGAGGAGCGTCTTGCCACATGTAAGCACTGGGTCTGACTGAGCGCCTCCAGGAGAGAAGCCCCAGCAAGACGCGCCCCGAGGAGCATCTTACCACATGTCAGCACTCGGTCTGACTGAACGCCTCCAGGAGAGAAGCCCAAGCAAGACGCGCCCCGAGGAGCGTCTTGCCACATGTCAGCACTCGGTCTGACTGAACGCCTCAAGGAGAGAAGCCCCAGCAAGACACGCCCCGAGGAGCGTCTTGCCACATGTAAGCACTGGGTCTGACTGAGCGCCTCCAGGAGAGAGGCCCCAGAAAGACGCACCCCGAGGAGCGTCTTGCCTTATGTCAGCACTCGGTCTGACTGAGCGCCTCCAGGAGAGAGGCCCAAGCAAGACGCGCCCCGCGGAGCGTCTTGCCACATGTCAACAATGGGTCTGACTGAGCACCTCCAGGAGAGAGGCCCAAGCAAGACTCGCCCCGAGGAGCGTCTTGCCACATATCAACAATGGGTCTGACTGAGGGCCTCCATGAGAGAAGCCCAAGCAAGACGCGCCCGGAGGAGCATCTTGCCTTATGTCAGCACTCTGTCTCACTGTGCGCCTCCAGGAGAGAGGCCCCAAGCAAGACGCGCCCCGAGGAGCATCTTGCCACATGTCAACAATGAGTCTGACTGAGGGCCTCCAGGAGAGAAGCCCAAGCAAGACGCGCCCCGAGGAGCGTCTTGCCACATATCAGCACTCGGTCTGACTGAACGCCTCCAGGAGAGAAGCCCCAGCAAGACGCGCCCCGAGGAGCGTCTTGCCACATGTCAGCACTCGGTCTGACTGAGCGCCTCCAGGAGAGAGGCCCAAGCAAGACGCGCCCCGAGGAGCGTCTTGCCACATATCAACAATGGATCTGACTGAGGGCCTCCATGAGAGAAGCCCAAGCAAGACGCGCCCCGAGGAGCGTCTTGTCACATGTCACCACTGGGTCAGACTGAGCGCCTCCAGGAGAGAGGCCCAAGCAAGACGCGCCCCGAGGAGCGTCTTGCCACATGTCAACAATGAGTCTGACTGAGGTCCTCCAGGAGAGAAGCCCAAGCAAGACTCGTCCCGAGGAGCGTCTTGCCACATGTCAGCGCTCGGTCTGACTGAACGCCTCCAGGAGAGAAGCCCCAGCAAGACGCGCCCCGAGGAGCGTCTTGCCACATGTAAGCACTGGGTCTGACTGAGCGCCTCCAGGAGAGAGGCCCCAGCAAGACGCGCCCCGAGGAGCGTCTTGCCTTATGTCAGCACTCGGTCTGACTGAGCGCCTCCAGGAGAGAGGCCCAAGCAAGACGCGCCCCGAGGAGCGTCTTGCCACATGTCAACAATGGGTCTGACTGAGGGCCTCCAGGAGAGAATCCCAAGCAAGATGCGCCCAAAGGAGCGTCTTGCCACATGTAAACAATGGGTCTGACTGAGGGCCTCCAGGAGAGAAGCCCAAGCAAGACGCGCCCCGAGGAGCGTCTTGCCACATGTCAGCACTCGGTCTGACTGAGCGCCTCCAGGAGAGAGGCCCAAGCAAGACGTGCCCCGAGGAGCGTCTTGCCACATATCAACAATGGGTCTGACTGAGGGCCTCCATGAGAGAAGCCCAAGCAAGACGCGCCCCGAGGAGCGTCTTGCCACATGTCACCACTGGGTCTGACTGAGCGCCTCCAGGAGAGAGGCCCAAGCAAGACGCGCCCCGAGGAGCGTCTTGCCACATAACACCCAAGCAAGACGCGCCCCGAGGAGCGTCTTGCCACATGTCAGCACTCGGTCTGACTGAGCGCCTCCAGGAGAGAGGCCCAAGCAAGACGCACCCCGAGGAGCGTCTTGACACATGTCAACACTGGGGCTGACAGAGGAACTCCAGGAGAGAGGCCCAAGCAAGATGCGCCCCGAGGAGCGTCTTGCCACATGTAAACAATGGGTCTGAATGAGGGCCTCCAGGAGAGAAGCCCAAGCAAGACGCGCCCCGAGGAGCGTCTTGCCACATGTCAGCACTCGGTCTGACTGAGCGCCTCCAGGAGAGAGGCCCAAGCAAGACGCGCCCCGAGGAGCGTCTTGCCACATATCAACAATAGGTCTGACTGAGGGCCTCCATGAGAGAAGCCCAAGCAAGACGCGCCCCGAGGAGCGTCTTGTCACGTGTCAACACTGGGTCTGACTGAGAGTCTCCAGGAGAGAGGCCCATGCAAGACGCGCCCCGAGGAGCGTCTTGCCACATGTAAGCACTGGGTCTGACTGAGCGCCTCCAGGAGAGAGGCCCCAGCAAGACGCCCCGAGGAGCGTCTTGCCTTATGTCAGCACTCGGTCTGACTGAGCGCCTCCAGGAGAGAGGCCCAAGCAAGACGCGCCCCGAGGAGCGTCTTGCCACATGTCAACAATGGGTCTGACTGAGGGCCTCCAGGAGAGAAGCCTCAAGCAAGACGTGCCCCGAGGAGCGTCTTGCCACATGTCAACAATGGGTCTGACTGAGCGCCTCCAGGAGAGAGGCCCAAGCAAGACGCGCCCCGAGGAGCGTCTTGCCACATGTCACCACTGGGTCTGACTGAGCGCCTCCAGGAGATAGGCCCAAGCAAGACGCGCCCCGAGGAGCGTCTTGCCACATGTCAACAATGGGTCTGACTGAGGGCCTCCAGGAGAGAAGCCCAAGCAAGACGCGTCCCGAGGAGCGTCTTGCCACATGTCAGCACTCGGTCTGACTGAACGCCTCCAGGAGAGAAGCCCAAGCAAGACGCGCCCCGAGGAGCGTCTTGCCACATGTCAGCACTGGGTCTGACTGAGCGCCTCCAGGAGAGAAGCCCAAGCAAGACACGTCCCGAGGAGCGTCTTGCCACATGTCAGCACTCGGTCTGACTGAACGCCTCCAGGAGAGAAGCCCCAGCAAGACGCGCCCCGAGGAGCGTCTTGCCACATGTAAGCACTGGGTCTGACTGAGCGCCTCCAGGAGAGAAGCCCCAGCAAGACGCGCCCCGAGGAGCGTCTTACCACATGTCAGCACTCGGTCTGACTGAACGCCTCCAGGAGAGAAGCCCAAGCAAGACGCGCCCCGAGGAGCGTCTTGCCACATGTCAGCACTCGGTCTGACTGAGGGCCTCCAGGAGAGAAGCCCAAGCAAGACGCGTCCCGAGGAGCGTCTTGCCACATGTCAGCACTCGGTCTGACTGAACGCCTCCAGGAGAGAAGCCCCAGCAAGACGCGCCCCGAGGAGCGTCTTGCCACATGTAAGCACTGGGTCTGACTGAGCGCCTCCAGGAGAGAGGCCCAAGAAAAACGCGCCCCGAGGAGCGTCTTGGCACATGTCAACAATGGGTCTGACTGAGGGCCTCCAGGAGAGAAGCCCAAGCAAGATGCGCCCAAAGGAGCGTCTTGCCACATGTAAACAATGGGTCTGACTGAGGGCCTCCAGGAGAGAAGCCCAAGCAAGACGCGCCCCGAGGAGCGTCTTGCCACATGTCAGCACTCGGTCTGACTGAGCGCCTCCAGGAGAGAGGCCCAAGCAAGACGCGCCCCGAGGAGCGTCTTGCCACATATCAACAATGGGTCTGACTGAGGGCCTCCATGAGAGAAGCCCAAGCAAGACGCGCCCCGAGGAGCGTCTTGCCACGTGTCACCACTGGGTCTGACTGAGCGCCTCCAGGAGAGAGGCCCAAGCAAGAAGCGCCTCGAGGAGCGTCTTGCCACGTGTCAACACTGGGTCTGACTGAGCGTCTCCAGGAGAGAGGCCCCAGCAAGACGCGCCCCGAGGAGCGTCTTGCCACATGTAAGCACTGGGTCTGACTGAGCGCCTCCAGGAGAGAGGCCCCAGCAAGACGCGCCCCGAGGAGCGTCTTGACACATGTCAACACTGGGGCTGACATAGGGCCTCCAGGAGAGAGGCCCAAGCAAGATGCGCCCCGAGGAGCGTCTTGACACATGTAAACAATGGGTCTGACTGAGGGCCTCCAGGAGAGAAGCACAAGCAAGACGCGCCCCGAGGAGCGTCTTGCCACATGTCAACAATGGGTCTGACTGAGGGCCTCCAGGAGAGAAGCCCAAGCAAGACACGCCCCGAGGAGCGTCTTGCCACATGTCAGCACTCGGTCTGACTGAGCGCCTCCAGGAGAGAGGCCCAAGCAAGACGCACCCCGAGGAGCGTCTTGACACATGTCAACACTGGGGCTGACAGAGGGCCTCCAGGAGAGAGGCCCAAGCAAGATGCGCCCCAAGGAGCGTCTTGCCACATGTAAACAATGGGTCTGACTGAGGGCCTCCAGGAGAGAAGCCCAAGCAAGACACGCCCCGAGGAGCGTCTTGCCACATGTCAGCAATCGGTCTGACTGAGCGCCTCCAGGAGAGAGGCCCAAGCAAGACGCGCCCCGAGGAGCGTCTTGCCACATATCAACAATGGGTCTGACTGAGGGCCTCCATGAGAGAAGCCCAAGCAAGACGCGCCCCGAGGAGCGTCTTGTCACGTGTCAACACTGGGTCTGACTGAGCATCTCCAGGAGAGAGGCTCAAGCAAGACGCGCCCCGAAGAGCGTCTTGCCACATGTCACCACTGGGTCTGACTGAGCGCCTCCAGGAGAGAGGCCCAAGCAAGACGCGCCCCGAGGAGCGTCTTGCCACATGTAAGCACTGGGTCTGACTGAGCGCCTTCAGGAGAGAGGCCCAAGCAAGACGCGCCCCGAGGAGCGTCTTGCCACATGTCAACAATGGGTCTGACAGAGGGCCTCCAGGAGAGAAGCCCAAGCAAGATGCGCCCAAAGGAGCGTCTTGCCACATGTAAACAATGGGTCTGACTCAGGGCCTCCAGGAGAGAAGCCCAAGCAAGACGCGCCCCGAGCAGCGTCTTGCCACATGTCAGCACTCGGTCTGACTGAGCGCCTCCAGGAGAGAGGCCCAAGCAAGACGCGCCCCGAGGAGCGTCTTGCCACATATCAACAATGGGTCTGACTGAGGGCCTCCATGAGAGAAGCCCAAGCAAGACGCGCCCCGAGGAGCGTCTTGCCACATGTCACCACTGGGTCTGACTGAGCGCCTCCAGGAGAGAGGCCCAATCAAGACGCGCCCCGAGGAGCGTCTTGCCACGTGTCAACACTGGGTCTGACTGAGCGTCTCCAGGAGAGAGGCCCAAGAAAGACGCGCCCCGAGGAGCGTCTTGCCACATGTCACCACTGGGTCTGACTGAGCGCCTCCAGGAGAGAGGCCCAAGCAAGACGCGCCCCGAGGAGCGTCTTGCCACATGTCAGCACTCGGTCTGACTGAGCGCCTCCAGGAGAGAGGCCCAAGCAAGACGCGCCCCGAGGAGCGTCTTGCCACATATCAACAATGGGTCTGACTGAGGGCCTCCATGAGAGAAGCCCAAGCAAGACGCGCCCCGAGGAGCGTCTTGCCACATGTCACCACTGGGTCTGACTGAGCGCCTCCAGGAGAGAGGCCCAAGCAAGACACGCCCCGAGGAGCGTCTTGCCACATGTCACCACTGGGTCTGACTGAGCGCCTCCAGGAGAGAGGCCCAAGCAAGACGCGCCCGGAGGAGCGTCTTGCCACATGTAAGCACTGGGTCTGACTGAGCGCCTCCAGGAGAGAAGCCCCAGCAAGACGCGCCCCGAGGAGCGTCTTGCCACATGTCAGCACTCTGTCTCACTGTGCGCCTCCAGGAGAGAGGCCCCAAGTAAGACGCGCCCCGAGGAGCATCTTGCCACATGTCAGCATTCGGTCTGACTGAACGCCTCCAGGAGAGAAGCCCCAGCAAGACGCGCCCCGAGGAGCGTCTTGCCACATGTCAGCACTCGGTCTGACTGAGCGCCTCCAGGAGAGAAGCCCCAGCAAGACGCGCCCCGAGGAGCGTCTTGCCACATGTCAGCACCCGGTCTGACTGAGCGCCTCCAGGAGAGAGGCCCAAGCAAGACGCGCCCCGAGGAGCGTCTTGCCACATATCAACAATGGATCTGACTGAGGGCCTCCATGAGAGAAGCCCAAGCAAGACGCGCCCCGAGGAGCGTCTTGTCACATGTCACCACTGGGTCTGACTGAGCGCCTTTAGGAGAGAGGCCCAAGCAAGACGCGCCCTGAGGAGCGTCTTGCCACATGTCAACAATGAGTCTGACTGAGGTCCTCCAGGAGAGAAGCCCAAGCAAGACGCGTCCCGAGGAGCGTCTTGCCACATGTCAGCACTCGGTCTGACTGAACGCCTCCAGGAGAGAAGCCCCAGCAAGACGCGCCCCGAGGAGCGTCTTGCCACATGTAAGCACTGGGTCTGACTGAGCGCCTCCAGGAGAGAGGCCCCAGCAAGACGCGCCCCGAGGAGCGTCTTGCCTTATGTCAGCACTCGGTCTGACTGAGCGCCTCCAGGAGAGAGGCCCAAGCAAGACGCGCCCCGAGGAGCGTCTTGCCACATGTCAACAATGGGTCTGACTGAGGGCCTCCAGGAGAGAAGCCCAAGCAAGATGCGCCCAAAGGAGCGTCTTGCCACATGTAAACAATGGGTCTGACTGAGGGCCTCCAGGAGAGAAGCCCAAGCAAGACGCGCCCCGAGGAGCGTCTTGCCACATGTCAGCACTCGGTCTGACTGAGCGCCTCCAGGAGAGAGGCCCAAGCAAGACGTGCCCCGAGGAGCGTCTTGCCACATTTCAACAATGGGTCTGACTGAGGGCCTCCATGAGAGAAGCCCAAGCAAGACGCGCCCCGAGGAGCGTCTTGCCACATGTCACCACTGGGTCTGACTGAGCGCCTCAAGGAGAGAGGCCCAAGCAAGACGCGCCCCGAGGAGCGTCTTGCCACATAACACCCAAGCAAGACGCGCCCCGAGGAGCGTCTTGCCACATGTCAGCACTCGGTCTGACTGAGCGCCTCCAGGAGAGAGGCCCAAGCAAGACGCACCCCGAGGAGCGTCTTGACACATGTCAACACTGGGGCTGACAGAGGAACTCCAGGAAAGAGGCCCAAGCAAGATGCGCCCCGAGGAGCGTCTTGCCACATGTAAACAATGGGTCTGACTGAGGGCCTCCAGGAGAGAAGCCCAAGCAAGACGCGCCCCGAGGAGCGTCTTGCCACATGTCAGCACTCGGTCTGACTGAGCGCCTCCAGGAGAGAGGCCCAAGCAAGACGCGCCCCGAGGAGCGTCTTGCCACATATCAACAATGGGTCTGACTGAGGGCCTCCATGAGAGAAGCCCAAGCAAGACGCGCCCCGAGGAGCGTCTTGTCACGTGTCAACACTGGGTCTGACTGAGAGTCTCCAGGAGAGAGGCCCAAGCAAGACGCGCCCCGAGGAGCGTCTTGCCACATGTAAGCACTGGGTCTGACTGAGCGCCTCCAGGAGAGAGGCCCCAGCAAGACGCGCCCCGAGGAGCGTCTTGCCTTATGTCAGCACTCGGTCTGACTGAGCGCCTCCAGGAGAGAGGCCCAAGCAAGACGCGCCCCGAGGAGCGTCTTGCCACATGTCAACAATGGGTCTGACTGAGGGCCTCCAGGAGAGAAGCCTCAAGCAAGACGTGCCCCGAGGAGCGTCTTGCCACATGTCAACAATGGGTCTGACTGAGCGCCTCCAGGAGAGAGGCCCAAGCAAGACGCGCCCCGAGGAGCGTCTTGCCACATGTCACCACTGGGTCTGACTGAGCGCCTCCAGGAGATAGGCCCAAGCAAGACGCGCCCCGAGGAGCGTCTTGCCACATGTCAACAATGGGTCTGACTGAGGGCCTCCAGGAGAGAAGCCCAAGCAAGACGCGTCCCGAGGAGCGTCTTGCCACTTGTCAGCACTCGGTCTGACTGAACGTCTCCAGGAGAGAAGCCCCAGCAAGACGCGCCCCGAGGAGCGTCTTGCCACATGTAAGCACTGGGTCTGACTGAGCGCCTCCAGGAGAGAGGCCCAAGCAAGACGCGCCCCGAGGAGCGTCTTGCCACATGTAAGCACTGGGTCTGACTGAGCGCCTCCAGGAGAGAAGCCCCAGCAAGACGCGCCCCGAGGAGCGTCTTACCACATGTCAGCACTCGGTCTGACTGAACGCCTCCAGGAGAGAAGCCCAAGCAAGACACGCCCCGAGGAGCGTCTTGCCACATGTAAGCACTGGGTCTGACTGAGCGCCTCCAGGAGAGAGGCCCCAGCAAGACGCACCCCGAGGAGCGTCTTGCCTTATGTCAGCACTCGGTCTGACTGAGCGCCTCCAGGAGAGAGGCCCAAGCAAGACGCGCCCCGCGGAGCGTCTTGCCACATGTCAACAATGGGTCTGACTGAGCACCTCCAGGAGAGAGGCCCAAGCAAGACTCGCCCCGAGGAGCGTCTTGCCACATGTCAGCACTCGGTCTGACTGAACGCCTCCAGGAGAGAAGCCCCAGCAAGACGCGCCCCGAGGAGCGTCTTGCCACATGTAAGCACTGGGTCTGACTGAGCGCCTCCAGGAGAGAGGCCCCAGCAAGACGCGCCCCGAGGAGCGTCTTGCCTTATGTCAGCACTCGGTCTGACTGAGCGCCTCCAGGAGAGAGGCCCAAGCAAGACGCGCCCCGAGGAGCGTCTTGCCACATGTCACCACTGGGTCTGACTGAGCGCCTCCAGGAGAGAGGCCCAATCAAGACGCGCCCCGAGGAGCGTCTTGCCACGTGTCAACACTGGGTCTGACTGAGCGTCTCCAGGAGAGAGGCCCAAGAAAGACGCGCCCCGAGGAGCGTCTTGCCACATGTCACCACTGGGTCTGACTGAGCGCCTCCAGGAGAGAGGCCCAAGCAAGACGCGCCCCGAGGAGCGTCTTGCCACATGTCAGCACTCGGTCTGACTGAGCGCCTCCAGGAGAGAGGCCCAAGCAAGACGCGCCCCGAGGAGCGTCTTGCCACATATCAACAATGGGTCTGACTGAGGGCCTCCATGAGAGAAGCCCAAGCAAGACGCGCCCCGAGGAGCGTCTTGCCACATGTCACCACTGGGTCTGACTGAGCGCCTCCAGGAGAGAGGCCCAAGCAAGACACGCCCCGAGGAGCGTCTTGCCACATGTCACCACTGGGTCTGACTGAGCGCCTCCAGGAGAGAGGCCCAAGCAAGACGCGCCCGGAGGAGCGTCTTGCCACATGTAAGCACTGGGTCTGACTGAGCGCCTCCAGGAGAGAAGCCCCAGCAAGACGCGCCCCGAGGAGCGTCTTGCCACATGTCAGCACTCTGTCTCACTGTGCGCCTCCAGGAGAGAGGCCCCAAGTAAGACGCGCCCCGAGGAGCATCTTGCCACATGTCAGCATTCGGTCTGACTGAACGCCTCCAGGAGAGAAGCCCCAGCAAGACGCGCCCCGAGGAGCGTCTTGCCACATGTCAGCACTCGGTCTGACTGAGCGCCTCCAGGAGAGAAGCCCCAGCAAGACGCGCCCCGAGGAGCGTCTTGCCACATGTCAGCACCCGGTCTGACTGAGCGCCTCCAGGAGAGAGGCCCAAGCAAGACGCGCCCCGAGGAGCGTCTTGCCACATATCAACAATGGATCTGACTGAGGGCCTCCATGAGAGAAGCCCAAGCAAGACGCGCCCCGAGGAGCGTCTTGTCACATGTCACCACTGGGTCTGACTGAGCGCCTTTAGGAGAGAGGCCCAAGCAAGACGCGCCCTGAGGAGCGTCTTGCCACATGTCAACAATGAGTCTGACTGAGGTCCTCCAGGAGAGAAGCCCAAGCAAGACGCGTCCCGAGGAGCGTCTTGCCACATGTCAGCACTCGGTCTGACTGAACGCCTCCAGGAGAGAAGCCCCAGCAAGACGCGCCCCGAGGAGCGTCTTGCCACATGTAAGCACTGGGTCTGACTGAGCGCCTCCAGGAGAGAGGCCCCAGCAAGACGCGCCCCGAGGAGCGTCTTGCCTTATGTCAGCACTCGGTCTGACTGAGCGCCTCCAGGAGAGAGGCCCAAGCAAGACGCGCCCCGAGGAGCGTCTTGCCACATGTCAACAATGGGTCTGACTGAGGGCCTCCAGGAGAGAAGCCCAAGCAAGATGCGCCCAAAGGAGCGTCTTGCCACATGTAAACAATGGGTCTGACTGAGGGCCTCCAGGAGAGAAGCCCAAGCAAGACGCGCCCCGAGGAGCGTCTTGCCACATGTCAGCACTCGGTCTGACTGAGCGCCTCCAGGAGAGAGGCCCAAGCAAGACGTGCCCCGAGGAGCGTCTTGCCACATTTCAACAATGGGTCTGACTGAGGGCCTCCATGAGAGAAGCCCAAGCAAGACGCGCCCCGAGGAGCGTCTTGCCACATGTCACCACTGGGTCTGACTGAGCGCCTCAAGGAGAGAGGCCCAAGCAAGACGCGCCCCGAGGAGCGTCTTGCCACATAACACCCAAGCAAGACGCGCCCCGAGGAGCGTCTTGCCACATGTCAGCACTCGGTCTGACTGAGCGCCTCCAGGAGAGAGGCCCAAGCAAGACGCACCCCGAGGAGCGTCTTGACACATGTCAACACTGGGGCTGACAGAGGAACTCCAGGAAAGAGGCCCAAGCAAGATGCGCCCCGAGGAGCGTCTTGCCACATGTAAACAATGGGTCTGACTGAGGGCCTCCAGGAGAGAAGCCCAAGCAAGACGCGCCCCGAGGAGCGTCTTGCCACATGTCAGCACTCGGTCTGACTGAGCGCCTCCAGGAGAGAGGCCCAAGCAAGACGCGCCCCGAGGAGCGTCTTGCCACATATCAACAATGGGTCTGACTGAGGGCCTCCATGAGAGAAGCCCAAGCAAGACGCGCCCCGAGGAGCGTCTTGTCACGTGTCAACACTGGGTCTGACTGAGAGTCTCCAGGAGAGAGGCCCAAGCAAGACGCGCCCCGAGGAGCGTCTTGCCACATGTAAGCACTGGGTCTGACTGAGCGCCTCCAGGAGAGAGGCCCCAGCAAGACGCGCCCCGAGGAGCGTCTTGCCTTATGTCAGCACTCGGTCTGACTGAGCGCCTCCAGGAGAGAGGCCCAAGCAAGACGCGCCCCGAGGAGCGTCTTGCCACATGTCAACAATGGGTCTGACTGAGGGCCTCCAGGAGAGAAGCCTCAAACAAGACGTGCCCCGAGGAGCGTCTTGCCACATGTCAACAATGGGTCTGACTGAGCGCCTCCAGGAGAGAGGCCCAAGCAAGACGCGCCCCGAGGAGCGTCTTGCCACATGTCACCACTGGGTCTGACTGAGCGCCTCCAGGAGATAGGCCCAAGCAAGACGCGCCCCGAGGAGCGTCTTGCCACATGTCAACAATGGGTCTGACTGAGGGCCTCCAGGAGAGAAGCCCAAGCAAGACGCGTCCCGAGGAGCGTCTTGCCACTTGTCAGCACTCGGTCTGACTGAACGTCTCCAGGAGAGAAGCCCCAGCAAGACGCGCCCCGAGGAGCGTCTTGCCACATGTAAGCACTGGGTCTGACTGAGCGCCTCCAGGAGAGAGGCCCAAGCAAGACGCGCCCCGAGGAGCGTCTTGCCACATGTAAGCACTGGGTCTGACTGAGCGCCTCCAGGAGAGAAGCCCCAGCAAGACGCGCCCCGAGGAGCGTCTTACCACATGTCAGCACTCGGTCTGACTGAACGCCTCCAGGAGAGAAGCCCAAGCAAGACACGCCCCGAGGAGCGTCTTGCCACATGTAAGCACTGGGTCTGACTGAGCGCCTCCAGGAGAGAGGCCCCAGCAAGACGCACCCCGAGGAGCGTCTTGCCTTATGTCAGCACTCGGTCTGACTGAGCGCCTCCAGGAGAGAGGCCCAAGCAAGACGCGCCCCGCGGAGCGTCTTGCCACATGTCAACAATGGGTCTGACTGAGCACCTCCAGGAGAGAGGCCCAAGCAAGACTCGCCCCGAGGAGCGTCTTGCCACATGTCAGCACTCGGTCTGACTGAACGCCTCCAGGAGAGAAGCCCCAGCAAGACGCGCCCCGAGGAGCGTCTTGCCACATGTCAGCACTCGGTCTGACTGAGCGCCTCCAGGAGAGAAGCCCCAGCAAGACGCGCCCCGAGGAGCGTCTTGCCACATGTCAGCACCCGGTCTGACTGAGCGCCTCCAGGAGAGAGGCCCAAGCAAGACGCGCCCCGAGGAGCGTCTTGCCACATATCAACAATGGATCTGACTGAGGGCCTCCATGAGAGAAGCCCAAGCAAGACGCGCCCCGAGGAGCGTCTTGTCACATGTCACCACTGGGTCTGACTGAGCGCCTCCAGGAGAGAGGCCCAAGCAAGACGCGCCCTGAGGAGCGTCTTGCCACATGTCAACAATGAGTCTGACTGAGGTCCTCCAGGAGAGAAGCCCAAGCAAGACGCGTCCCGAGGAGCGTCTTGCCACATGTCAGCACTCGGTCTGACTGAACGCCTCCAGGAGAGAAGCCCCAGCAAGACGCGCCCCGAGGAGCGTCTTGCCACATGTAAGCACTGGGTCTGACTGAGCGCCTCCAGGAGAGAGGCCCCAGCAAGACGCGCCCCGAGGAGCGTCTTGCCTTATGTCAGCACTCGGTCTGACTGAGCGCCTCCAGGAGAGAGGCCCAAGCAAGACGCGCCCCGAGGAGCGTCTTGCCACATGTCAACAATGGGTCTGACTGAGGGCCTCCAGGAGAGAAGCCCAAGCAAGATGCGCCCAAAGGAGCGTCTTGCCACATGTAAACAATGGGTCTGACTGAGGGCCTCCAGGAGAGAAGCCCAAGCAAGACGCGCCCCGAGGAGCGTCTTGCCACATGTCAGCACTCGGTCTGACTGAGCGCCTCCAGGAGAGAGGCCCAAGCAAGACGTGCCCCGAGGAGCGTCTTGCCACATTTCAACAATGGGTCTGACTGAGGGCCTCCATGAGAGAAGCCCAAGCAAGACGCGCCCCGAGGAGCGTCTTGCCACATGTCACCACTGGGTCTGACTGAGCGCCTCAAGGAGAGAGGCCCAAGCAAGACGCGCCCCGAGGAGCGTCTTGCCACATAACACCCAAGCAAGACGCGCCCCGAGGAGCGTCTTGCCACATGTCAGCACTCGGTCTGACTGAGCGCCTCCAGGAGAGAGGCCCAAGCAAGACGCACCCCGAGGAGCGTCTTGACACATGTCAACACTGGGGCTGACAGAGGAACTCCAGGAAAGAGGCCCAAGCAAGATGCGCCCCGAGGAGCGTCTTGCCACATGTAAACAATGGGTCTGACTGAGGGCCTCCAGGAGAGAAGCCCAAGCAAGACGCGCCCCGAGGAGCGTCTTGCCACATGTCAGCACTCGGTCTGACTGAGCGCCTCCAGGAGAGAGGCCCAAGCAAGACGCGCCCCGAGGAGCGTCTTGCCACATATCAACAATGGGTCTGACTGAGGGCCTCCATGAGAGAAGCCCAAGCAAGACGCGCCCCGAGGAGCGTCTTGTCACGTGTCAACACTGGGTCTGACTGAGAGTCTCCAGGAGAGAGGCCCAAGCAAGACGCGCCCCGAGGAGCGTCTTGCCACATGTAAGCACTGGGTCTGACTGAGCGCCTCCAGGAGAGAGGCCCCAGCAAGACGCGCCCCGAGGAGCGTCTTGCCTTATGTCAGCACTCGGTCTGACTGAGCGCCTCCAGGAGAGAGGCCCAAGCAAGACGCGCCCCGAGGAGCGTCTTGCCACATGTCAACAATGGGTCTGACTGAGGGCCTCCAGGAGAGAAGCCTCAAGCAAGACGTGCCCCGAGGAGCGTCTTGCCACATGTCAACAATGGGTCTGACTGAGCGCCTCCAGGAGAGAGGACCAAGCAAGACGCGCCCCGAGGAGCGTCTTGCCACATGTCACCACTGGGTCTGACTGAGCGCCTCCAGGAGATAGGCCCAAGCAAGACGCGCCCCGAGGAGCGTCTTGCCACATGTCAACAATGGGTCTGACTGAGGGCCTCCAGGAGAGAAGCCCAAGCAAGACGCGTCCCGAGGAGCGTCTTGCCACTTGTCAGCACTCGGTCTGACTGAACGTCTCCAGGAGAGAAGCCCCAGCAAGACGCGCCCCGAGGAGCGTCTTGCCACATGTAAGCACTGGGTCTGACTGAGCGCCTCCAGGAGAGAGGCCCAAGCAAGACGCGCCCCGAGGAGCGTCTTGCCACATGTAAGCACTGGGTCTGACTGAGCGCCTCCAGGAGAGAAGCCCCAGCAAGACGCGCCCCGAGGAGCGTCTTACCACATGTCAGCACTCGGTCTGACTGAACGCCTCCAGGAGAGAAGCCCAAGCAAGACACGCCCCGAGGAGCGTCTTGCCACATGTAAGCACTGGGTCTGACTGAGCGCCTCCAGGAGAGAGGCCCCAGCAAGACGCACCCCGAGGAGCGTCTTGCCTTATGTCAGCACTCGGTCTGACTGAGCGCCTCCAGGAGAGAGGCCCAAGCAAGACGCGCCCCGCGGAGCGTCTTGCCACATGTCAACAATGGGTCTGACTGAGCACCTCCAGGAGAGAGGCCCAAGCAAGACTCGCCCCGAGGAGCGTCTTGCCACATATCAACAATGGGTCTGACTGAGGGCCTCCATGAGAGAAGCCCAAGCAAGACGCGCCCGGAGGAGCATCTTGCCTTATGTCAGCACTCGGTCTGACTGAGCGACTCCAGGAGAGAGGCCCAAGCAAGACGCACCCCGAGGAGCGTCTTGACACATGTCAACACTGGGGCTGACAGAGGGCCTCCAGGAGATAGGCCCAAGCAAGATGCGCCCCGAGGAGCGTCTTGCCACATGTCAACAATGGGTCTGACTGAGGGCCTCCAAGAGAGAAGCCCAAGCAAGACGCGCCCCGAGGAGCGTCTTGCACCATGTCAACACTGGGTCTGACTGAGCACCTCCAGGAGAGAGGCCCAAGCAAGACTCGCCCCGAGGAGCGTCTTGCCACATATAAACAATGGGTCTGACTGAGGGCCTCCATGAGAGAACCCCAAGCAAGAAGCACCCCGAGGAGCGTCTTGCCACATGTCAGCACTCGGTCTGACTGAGCGCCTCCAGGAGAGAGGCCCAAGCAAGACGCGCCCCGAGGAGCGTCTTGCCACATATCAACAATGGGTCTGACTGAGGGCCTCCATGAGAGAAGCCCAAGCAAGACGCGCCCCGAGGAGCGTCTTGCCACATGTCACCACTGGGTCTGACTGAGCGCCTCCAGGAGAGAGGCCCAAGCAAGACGCGCCCCGAGGAGCGTCTTGCCACATGTCAACAATGAGTCTGACTGAGGGCCTCCAGGAGAGAAGCCCAAGCAAGACGCGTCCCGAGGAGTGTCTTGCCACATGTCAGCACTCGGTCTGACTGAACGCCTCCAGGAGAGAAGCCCCAGCAAGACGCGCCCCGAGGAGCGTCTTGCCACATGTAAGCACTGGGTCTGACTGAGCGCCTCCAGGAGAGAGGCCCCAGCAAGACGCGCCCCGAGGAGCGTCTTGCCTTATGTCAGCACTCGGTCTGACTGAGCGCTTCCAGGAGAGAGGCCCAAGCAAGACGCGTCCCGAGGAGTGTCTTGCCACATTTCAACAATGAGTCTGACTGAGGGCCTCCAGGAGAGAAGCCCAAGCAAGACGCGTCCCGAGGAGTGTCTTGCCACATGTCAACAATGGGTCTGACTGAGGGCCTCCAGGAGAGAAGCCCAAGCAAGACGCGCCCCGAGGAGCGTCTTGCCACATGTCAGCACTCGGTCTGACTGAGCGCCTCCAGGAGAGAGGCCCAAGCAAGACGCACCCCGAGGAGCGTCTTGACACATGTCAACACTGGGGCTGACAGAGGAACTCCAGGAGAGAGGCCCAAGCAAGATGTGCCCCGAGGAGCGTCTTGCCACATGTAAACAATGGGTCTGACTGATGGCCTCCAGGAGAGAAGCCCAAGCAAGACGCGCCCCGAGGAGCGTCTTGCCACATGTCAGCACTCGTTCTGACTGAGCGCCTCCAGGAGAGAGGCCCAAGCAAGACGCGCCCCGAGGAGCGTCTTGCCACATATCAACAATGGGTCTGACTGAGGGCCTCCATGAGAGAAGCCCAAGCAAGACGCGCCCCGAGGAGCGTCTTGTCACGTGTCAACACTGGGTCTGACTGAGAGTCTCCAGGAGAGAGGCCCAAGCAAGACGCGCCCCGAGGAGCGTCTTGCCACATGTAAGCACTGGGTCTGACTGAGCGCCTCCAGGAGAGAGGCCCCAGCAAGACGCGCCCCGAGGAGCGTCTTGCCTTATGTCAGCACTCGGTCTGACTGAGCGCCTCCAGGAGAGAGGCCCAAGCAAGTTGCGCCCCGAGGAGCGTCTTGCCACATGTCAACAATGGGTCTGACTGAGGGCCTCCAGGAGAGAAGCCCAAGCAAGACGCGCCCCGAGGAGCGTCTTCCCACATGTCAACAATGGGTCTGACTGAACGCCTCCAGGAGAGAGGCCCCAGCAAGACGCGCCCCGAGGAGCGTCTTGCCACATGTCAGCACTCGGTCTGACTGAGCTCCTCCAGGAGAGAGGCCCAAGCAAGACGCGCCCCGAGGAGCGTCTTGCCACATATCAACAATGGATCTGACTGAGGGCCTCCATGAGAGAAGCCCAAGCAAGACGCGCCCCGAGGAGCGTCTTGTCACATGTCACCACTGGGTCTGACTGAGCGCCTCCAGGAGAGAAGCCCCAGCAAGACGCGCCCCGAGGAGCGTCTTACCACATGTCAGCACTCGGTCTGACTGAACGTCTCCAGGAGAGAAGCCCAAGCAAGACGCGCCCCGAGGAGCTCCTTGCCACATGTCAGCACTCGGTCTGACTGAACGCCTCCAGGAGAGAAGCCCCAGCAAGACACACCCCGAGAAGCGTCTTGCCACATGTAAGCACTGGGTCTGACTGAGCGCCTCCAGGAGAGAGGCCCCAGCAAGACGCGCACCGAGGAGCGTCTTGCCTTATGTCAGCACTCGGTCTGACTGAGCGCCTCCAGGAGAGAGGCCCAAGCAAGACGCGCCCCGAGGAGCGTCTTGCCACATGTCAACAATGGGTCTGACTGAGGGCCTCCAGGAGAGAAGCCCAAGCAAGACGCGCCCCGAGGAGCGTCTTGCCACATGTCAACAATGGGTCTGACTGAGGGCCTCCAAGAGAGAAGCCCAAGCAAGATGCGCCCCGAGGAGCGTCTTGCAACATGTCAACACTGGGTCTGACTGAGCACCTCCAGGAGAGAGGCCCAAGCAAGACTCGCCCCGAGGAGCGTCTTGACACATGTCAACACTGGGGCTGACAGAGGGCCTCCAGGAGAGAGGCACAAGCAAGATGCTCCCCGAGGAGCGTCTTGCCACATGTAAACAATGGGTCTGACTGAGGGCCTCCAGGAGAGAAGCCCAAGCAAGAAACGCCCCGAGGAGCGTCTTGCCACATGTCAGCACTCGGTCTGACAGAGCGCCTCCAGGAGAGAGGCCCCAGCAAGACGCGCCCCGAGGAGCGTCTGGCCACATGTCAGCACTCTGTCTGACTGTGCGCCTCCAGGAGAGAGGCCCCAAGCAAGACGCGCCCCGAGGAGCATCTTGCCACATGTCAACAATGAGTCTGACTG
This sequence comes from Nothobranchius furzeri, assembly GCF_043380555.1. NCBI lineage: Eukaryota > Metazoa > Chordata > Actinopteri > Cyprinodontiformes > Nothobranchiidae > Nothobranchius > Nothobranchius furzeri. The sequence goes on from NC_091756.1 coordinate 15,508,686, forward strand.
AGGGCCTCCAGGAGAGAAGCCCAAGCAAGACGCGCCCCGAGGAGCGTCTTGCCACATGTCAGCACTCGGTCTGACTGAACGCCTCTAGGAGAGAAGCCCCAGCAAGACGCGCCCCGAGGAGCGTCTTGCCACATGTCAGCACTCGGTCTGACTGAGCTCCTCCAGGAGAGAGGCCCAAGCAAGACGCGCCCCGAGGAGCATCTTGCCACATATCAACAATGGAGCTGACTGAGGGCCTCCATGAGAGAAGCCCAAGCAAGACGCGCCCCGAGGAGCGTCTTGCAACATGTCAGCACTCGGTCTGACTGAACGCCTCCAGGAGAGAGGCCCAAGCAAGACGCGCCCCGAGGAGCGTCTTGCCACATGTCAACAATGAGTCTGACTGAGGGCCTCCAGGAGAGAAGCCCAAGCAAGACGCGTCCCGAGGAGCGTCTTGCCACATGTCAGCACTCGGTCTGACTGAACGCCTCCAGGAGAGAAGCCCCAGCAAGACGCGCCCCGAGGAGCGTCTTGCCACATGTAAGCACTGGGTCTGACTGAGCGCCTCCAGGAGAGAGGCCCCAGCAAGACGCGCCCCGAGGAGCGTCTTGCCTTATGTCAGCACTCGGTCTGACTGAGCGCCTCCAGGAGAGAGGCCCAAGCAAGACGCGCCCCGAGGAGCGTCTTGCCACATGTCAACAATGGGTCTGACTGAGGGCCTCCAGGAGAGAAGCCCAAGCAAGATGCGCCCAAAGGAGCGTCTTGCCACATGTAAACAATGGGTCTGACTGAGGGCCTCCAGGAGAGAAGCCCAAGCAAGACGCGCCCCGAGGAGCGTCTTGCCACATGTCAGCACTCGGTCTGACTGAGCGCCTCCAGGAGAGAGGCCCAAGCAAGACGCGCCCCGAGGAGCGTCATGCCACATATCAGCAATGGGTCTGACTGAGGGCCTCCATGAGAGAAGCCCAAGCAAGACACGCCCCGAGGAGCGTCTTGCCACATGTCACCACTGGGTCTGACTGAGCGCCTCCAGGAGAGAGGCCCAAGTAAGACGCGCCCCGAGGAGCGTCTTGCCACGTGTCAACACTGGGTCTGACTGAGCGTCTCCAGGAGAGAGGCCCAAGCAAGACACGCCCCGAGGAGCGTCTTGCCACATGTCAGCACTGGGTCTGACTTAGCGCCTCCAGGAGAGAGGCCCAAGCAAGACGCGCCCCGAGGAGCGTCTTGCCACATGTAAGCACTGGGTCTGACTGAGCGCCTCCAGGAGAGAAGCCCCAGCAAGACGCGCCCCGAGGAGCGTCTTACCACATGTCAGCACTCGGTCTGACTGAACGCCTCCAGGAGAGAAGCCCAAGCAAGACGCGCCCCGAGGAGCGTCGTGCCACATGTCAGCACTCGGTCTGACTGAACGCCTCCAGGAAAGAAGCCCCAGCAAGACACGCCCCGAGGAGCGTCTTGCCACATGTAAGCACTGGGTCTGACTGAGCGCGTCCAGGAGAGAGGCCCCAGCAAGACGCGCCCCGAGGAGCGTCTTGCCTTATGTCAGCACTCGGTCTGACTGAGCGCCTCCAGGAGAGAGGCCCAAGCAAGACGCGCCCCGCGGAGCGTCTTGCCACATGTCAACAATGGGTCTGACTGAGGGCCTCCAGGAGAGAAGCCCAAGCAAGACGCGCCCCGAGGAGCGTCTTGCCACATGTCAGCACTCGGTCTGACTGAGCGACTCCAGGAGAGAGGCCCAAGCAAGACGCACCCCGGGGAGCGTCTTGACACATGTCAACACTGGGGCTGACAGAGGGCCTCCAGGAGAGAGGCCCAATTAAGATGCGCCCCGAGGAGCGTCTTGCCACATGTAAACAATGGGTCTGACTGAGGGCCTCCAAGAGAGAAGCCCAAGCAAGACGCTCCCCGAGGAGCGTCTTGCACCATGTCAACACTGGGTCTGACTGAGCACCTCCAGGAGAGAGGCCCAAGCAAGACTCGCCCCGAGGAGCGTCTTGCCACATATCAACAATGGGTCTGACTGAGGGCCTCCATGAGAGAAGCCCAAGCAAGACGCGCCCCTAGGAGCATCTTGCCACATGACAGCACTCGGTCTGACTGAGCGACTCCAGGAGAGAGGCCCAAGCAAGATGCACCCCGAGGAGCGTCTTGAAACATGTCAACACTGGGGCTGACAGAGGGCCTCCAGGAGAGAGGCCCAAGCAAGATGCGCCCCGAGGAGCGTCTTGCCACATGTAAGCACTGGGTCTGACTGAGCGCCTCCAGGAGAGAGGCCCCAGCAAGACGCGCCCCGAGGAGCGTGTTGCCTTATGTCAGCACTCGGTCTGACTGAGCGCCTCCAGGAGAGAGGCCCAAGCAAGACGCGCCCCGAGGAGCGTCTTGCCACATGTCAACAATGGGTCTGACTGAGGGCCTCCAGGAGAGAAGCCCAAGCAAGATGGGCCCAAAGGAGCGTCTTGCCACATGTAAACAATGGGTCTGACTGAGGGCCTCCAGGAGAGAAGCCCAAGCAAGACGCGCCCCGAGGAGCGTCTTGCCACATGTCAGCACTCGGTCTGACTGAGCGCCTCCAGGAGAGAGGCCCAAGCAAGACGCGCCCCGAGGAGCGTCATGCCACATATCAGCAATGGGTCTGACTGAGGGCCTCCATGAGAGAAGCCCAAGCAAGACACGCCCCGAGGAGCGTCTTGCCACATGTCAACACTGGGTCTGACTGAGCGCCTCCAGGAGAGAGGCCCAAGCAAGACACGCCCCGAGGAGCGTCTTGCCACGTGTCAACACTGGGTCTGACTGAGCGTCTCCAGGAGAGAGGCCCAAGCAAGACACGCCCCGAGGAGCGTCTTGCCACATGTCAGCACTGGGTCTGACTTAGCGCCTCCAGGAGAGAGGCCCAAGCAAGACGCGCCCCGAGGAGCGTCTTGCCACATGTAAGCACTGGGTCTGACTGAGCGCCTCCAGGAGAGAAGCCCCAGCAAGACGCGCCCCGAGGAGCGTCTTACCACATGTCAGCACTCGGTCTGACTGAACGCCTCCAGGAGAGAAGCCCAAGCAAGACGCGCCCCGAGGAGCGTCTTGCCACATGTCAGCACTCGGTCTGACTGAACGCCTCCAGGAAAGAAGCCCCAGCAAGACACGCCCCGAGGAGCGTCTTGCCACATGTAAGCACTGGGTCTGACTGAGCGCGTCCAGGAGAGAGGCCCCAGCAAGACGCGCCCCGAGGAGCGTCTTGCCTTATGTCAGCACTCGGTCTGACTGAGCGCCTCCAGGAGAGAGGCCCAAGCAAGACGCGCCCCGCGGAGCGTCTTGCCACATGTCAACAATGGGTCTGACTGAGGGCCTCCAGGAGAGAAGCCCAAGCAAGACGCGCCCCGAGGAGCGTCTTGCCACATGTCAGCACTCGGTCTGACTGAGCGACTCCAGGAGAGAGGCCCAAGCAAGACGCACCCCGGGGAGCGTCTTGACACATGTCAACACTGGGGCTGACAGAGGGCCTCCAGGAGAGAGGCCCAATTAAGATGCGCCCCGAGGAGCGTCTTGCCACATGTAAACAATGGGTCTGACTGAGGGCCTCCAAGAGAGAAGCCCAAGCAAGACGCGCCCCGAGGAGCGTCTTGCACCATGTCAACACTGGGTCTGACTGAGCACCTCCAGGAGAGAGGCCCAAGCAAGACTCGCCCCAAGGAGCGTCTTGCCACATATCAACAATGGGTCTGACTGAGGGCCTCCATGAGAGAAGCCCAAGCAAGACGCGCCCCTAGGAGCATCTTGCCACATGACAGCACTCGGTCTGACTGAGCGACTCCAGGAGAGAGGCCCAAGCAAGATGCACCCCGAGGAGCGTCTTGACACATGTCAACACTGGGGCTGACAGAGGGCCTCCAGGAGAGAGGCCCAAGCAAGATGCGCCCCGAGGAGCGTCTTGCCACATGTCAACAATGGGTCTGACTGAGGGCCTCCAAGAGAGAAGCCCAAGCAAGACGCGCCCGAGGAGCGTCTTGCACCATGTCAACACTGGGTCTGACTGAGCACCTCCAGGAGAGAGGCCCAAGCAAGACTCGCCCCGAGGAGCGTCTTGCCACATATCATCAATGGGTCTGACTGAGGGCCTCCATGAGAGAAGCCCAAGCAAGACGCGCACCGAGGAGCGTCTTGCCACATGTCAGCACTCGGTCTGACTGAGCGCCTCCAGGAGAGAGGCCCAAGCAAGACGCGCCCCGAGGAGCGTCTTGCCACATATCAACAATGGGTCTGACTGAGGGCCTCCATGAGAGAAGCCCAAGCAAGACTCGCCCCGAGGAGCGTCTTGTCACATGTCAACACTGGGTCTGACTGAGCGTCTCCAGGAGAGAGGCCCAAGCAAGACGCGCCCCGAGGAGCGTCTTGCCACATGTCACCACTGGGTCTGACTGAGCACCTCCAGGAGAGAGGCCCAAGCAAGACGCACCCCGAGGCGCGTCTTGCCACATGTCAACAATGAGTCTGACTGAGGGCCTCCAGGAGAGAAGCCCAAGCAAGACGCGTCCCGAGGAGTGTCTTGCCACATGTCAGCACTCGGTCTGACTGAACGCCTCCAGGAGAGAAGCCCCAGCAAGACGCGCCCCGAGGAGCGTCTTGCCAGATGTAAGCACTGGGTCTGACTGAGCGCCTCCAGGAGAGAGGCCCCAGCAAGACGCGTCCCGAGGAGCGTCTTGCCACATGTCAGCACTCGGTCTGACTGAACGCCTCCAGGAGAGAGGCCCAAGCAAGACGCGCCCCGAGGAGCGTCTTGCCACATGTCAACAATGGGTCTGACTGAGGGCCTCCAGGAGAGAAGCCCAAGCAAGATGCGCCCAAAGGAGCGTCTTGCCACATGTAAACAATGGGTCTGACTGAGGGCCTCCAGGAGAGAAGCCCAAGCAAGACGCGCCCCGAGGAGCGTCTTGCCACATGTCAGCACTCGGTCTGACTGAGCGACTCCAGGAGAGAGGCCCAAGCAAGACGCACCCCGGGGAGCGTCTTGACACATGTCAACACTGGGGCTGACAGAGGGCCTCCAGGAGAGAGGCCCAATTAAGATGCGCCCCGAGGAGCGTCTTGCCACATGTAAACAATGGGTCTGACTGAGGGCCTCCAAGAGAGAAGCCCAAGCAAGACGCGCCCCGAGGAGCGTCTTGCACCATGTCAACACTGGGTCTGACTGAGCACCTCCAGGAGAGAGGCCCAAGCAAGACTCGCCCCGAGGAGCGTCTTGCCACATATCAACAATGGGTCTGACTGAGGGCCTCCATGAGAGAAGCCCAAGCAAGACGCGCCCCTAGGAGCATCTTGCCACATGACAGCACTCGGTCTGACTGAGCGACTCCAGGAGAGAGGCCCAAGCAAGATGCACCCCGAGGAGCGTCTTGACACATGTCAACACTGGGGCTGACAGAGGGCCTCCAGGAGAGAGGCCCAAGCAAGATGCGCCCCGAGGAGCGTCTTGCCACATGTCAACAATGGGTCTGACTGAGGGCCTCCAAGAGAGAAGCCCAAGCAAGACGCGCCCGAGGAGCGTCTTGCACCATGTCAACACTGGGTCTGACTGAGCACCTCCAGGAGAGAGGCCCAAGCAAGACTCGCCCCGAGGAGCGTCTTGCCACATATCATCAATGGGTCTGACTGAGGGCCTCCATGAGAGAAGCCCAAGCAAGACGCGCCCCGAGGAGCGTCTTGCCACATGTCAGCACTCGGTCTGACTGAGCGCCTCCAGGAGAGAGGCCCAAGCAAGACGCGCCCCGAGGAGCGTCTTGCCACATATCAACAATGGGTCTGACTGAGGGCCTCCATGAGAGAAGCCCAAGCAAGACTCGCCCCGAGGAGCGTCTTGTCACATGTCAACACTGGGTCTGACTGAGCGTCTCCAGGAGAGAGGCCCAAGCAAGACGCGCCCCGAGGAGCGTCTTGCCACATGTCACCACTGGGTCTGACTGAGCACCTCCAGGAGAGAGGCCCAAGCAAGACGCGCCCCGAGGAGCGTCTTGCCACATGTCAACAATGAGTCTGACTGAGGGCCTCCAGGAGAGAAGCCCAAGCAAGACGCGTCCCGAGGAGTGTCTTGCCACATGTCAGCACTCGGTCTGACTGAACGCCTCCAGGAGAGAAGCCCCAGCAAGACGCGCCCCGAGGAGCGTCTTGCCAGATGTAAGCACTGGGTCTGACTGAGCGCCTCCAGGAGAGAGGCCCCAGCAAGACGCGTCCCGAGGAGCGTCTTGCCACATGTCAGCACTCGGTCTGACTGAACGCCTCCAGGAGAGAAGCCCCAGCAAGACGCGCCCCGAGGAGCGTCTTGCCTTATGTCAGCACTCGGTCTGACTGAGCGCCTCCAGGAGAGAGGCCCAAGCAAGACGCGCCCCGAGGAGCGTCTTGCCACATGTCAACAATGGGTCTGACTGAGGGCCTCCAGGAGAGAAGCCCAAGCAAGATGCGCCCAAAGGAGCGTCTTGCCACATGTAAACAATGGGTCTGACTGAGGGCCTCCAGGAGAGAAGCCCAAGCAAGACGCGCCCCGAGGAGCGTCTTGCCACATGTCAGCACTCGGTCTGACTGAGCGCCTCCAGGAGAGAGGCCCAAGCAAGACGCGCCCCGAGGAGCGTCTTGCCACATATCAGCAATGGGTCTGACTGAGGGCCTCCATGAGAGAAGCCCAAGCAAGACACGCCCCGAGGAGCGTCTTGCCACATGTCACCACTGGGTCTGACTGAGCGCCTCCAGGAGAGAGGCCCAAGTAAGACGATCCCCGAGGAGCGTCTTGCCACGTGTCAACACTGGGTCTGACTGAGCGTCTCCAGGAGAGAGGCCCAAGCAAGACACGCCCCGAGGAGCGTCTTGCCACATGTCAGCACTGGGTCTGACTGAGCGCCTCCAGGAGAGAGACCCAAGCAAGACGCGCCCCGAGGAGCGTCTTGCCACATGTAAGCACTGGGTCTGACTGAGCGCCTCCAGGAGAGAAGCCCCAGCAAGACGCGCCCCGAGGAGCGTCTTACCACATGTCAGCACTCGGTCTGACTGAACGCCTCCAGGAGAGAAGCCCAAGCAAGACGCGCCCCGAGGAGCGTCTTGCCACATGTCAACAATGAGTCTGACTGAGGGCCTCCAGGAGAGAAGCCCAAGCAAGACGCGTCCCGAGGAGTGTCTTGCCACATGTCAGCACTCGGTCTGACTGAGCGACTCCAGGAGAGAGGCCCAAGCAAGATGCACCCCGAGGAGCGTCTTGACACATGTCAACACTGGGGCTGACAGAGGGCCTCCAGGAGAGAGGCCCAAGCAAGATGCGCCCCGAGGAGCGTCTTGCCACATGTCAACAATGGGTCTGACTGAGGGCCTCCAAGAGAGAAGCCCAAGCAAGACGCGCCCGAGGAGCGTCTTGCACCATGTCAACACTGGGTCTGACTGAGCACCTCCAGGAGAGAGGCCCAAGCAAGACTCGCCCCGAGGAGCGTCTTGCCACATATCATCAATGGGTCTGACTGAGGGCCTCCATGAGAGAAGCCCAAGCAAGACGCGCACCGAGGAGCGTCTTGCCACATGTCAGCACTCGGTCTGACTGAGCGCCTCCAGGAGAGAGGCCCAAGCAAGACGCGCCCCGAGGAGCGTCTTGCCACATATCAACAATGGGTCTGACTGAGGGCCTCCATGAGAGAAGCCCAAGCAAGACTCGCCCCGAGGAGCGTCTTGTCACATGTCAACACTGGGTCTGACTGAGCGTCTCCAGGAGAGAGGCCCAAGCAAGACGCGCCCCGAGGAGCGTCTTGCCACATGTCACCACTGGGTCTGACTGAGCACCTCCAGGAGAGAGGCCCAAGCAAGACGCGCCCCGAGGAGCGTCTTGCCACATGTCAACAATGAGTCTGACTGAGGGCCTCCAGGAGAGAAGCCCAAGCAAGACGCGTCCCGAGGAGTGTCTTGCCACATGTCAGCACTCGGTCTGACTGAACGCCTCCAGGAGAGAAGCCCCAGCAAGACGCGCCCCGAGGAGCGTCTTGCCAGATGTAAGCACTGGGTCTGACTGAGCGCCTCCAGGAGAGAGGCCCCAGCAAGACGCGTCCCGAGGAGCGTCTTGCCACATGTCAGCACTCGGTCTGACTGAACGCCTCCAGGAGAGAGGCCCAAGCAAGACGCGCCCCGAGGAGCGTCTTGCCACATGTCAACAATGGGTCTGACTGAGGGCCTCCAGGAGAGAAGCCCAAGCAAGATGCGCCCAAAGGAGCGTCTTGCCACATGTAAACAATGGGTCTGACTGAGGGCCTCCAGGAGAGAAGCCCAAGCAAGACGCGCCCCGAGGAGCGTCTTGCCACATGTCAGCACTCGGTCTGACTGAGCGACTCCAGGAGAGAGGCCCAAGCAAGACGCACCCCGGGGAGCGTCTTGACACATGTCAACACTGGGGCTGACAGAGGGCCTCCAGGAGAGAGGCCCAATTAAGATGCGCCCCGAGGAGCGTCTTGCCACATGTAAACAATGGGTCTGACTGAGGGCCTCCAAGAGAGAAGCCCAAGCAAGACGCGCCCCGAGGAGCGTCTTGCACCATGTCAACACTGGGTCTGACTGAGCACCTCCAGGAGAGAGGCCCAAGCAAGACTCGCCCCGAGGAGCGTCTTGCCACATATCAACAATGGGTCTGACTGAGGGCCTCCATGAGAGAAGCCCAAGCAAGACGCGCCCCTAGGAGCATCTTGCCACATGACAGCACTCGGTCTGACTGAGCGACTCCAGGAGAGAGGCCCAAGCAAGATGCACCCCGAGGAGCGTCTTGACACATGTCAACACTGGGGCTGACAGAGGGCCTCTAGGAGAGAGGCCCAAGCAAGATGCGCCCCGAGGAGCGTCTTGCCACATGTCAACAATGGGTCTGACTGAGGGCCTCCAAGAGAGAAGCCCAAGCAAGACGCGCCCGAGGAGCGTCTTGCACCATGTCAACACTGGGTCTGACTGAGCACCTCCAGGAGAGAGGCCCAAGCAAGACTCGCCCCGAGGAGCGTCTTGCCACATATCATCAATGGGTCTGACTGAGGGCCTCCATGAGAGAAGCCCAAGCAAGACGCGCCCCGAGGAGCGTCTTGCCACATGTCAGCACTCGGTCTGACTGAGCGCCTCCAGGAGAGAGGCCCAAGCAAGACGCGCCCCGAGGAGCGTCTTGCCACATATCAACAATGGGTCTGACTGAGGGCCTCCATGAGAGAAGCCCAAGCAAGACTCGCCCCGAGGAGCGTCTTGTCACATGTCAACACTGGGTCTGACTGAGCGTCTCCAGGAGAGAGGCCCAAGCAAGACGCGCCCCGAGGAGCGTCTTGCCACATGTCACCACTGGGTCTGACTGAGCACCTCCAGGAGAGAGGCCCAAGCAAGACGCGCCCCGAGGAGCGTCTTGCCACATGTCAACAATGAGTCTGACTGAGGGCCTCCAGGAGAGAAGCCCAAGCAAGACGCGTCCCGAGGAGTGTCTTGCCACATGTCAGCACTCGGTCTGACTGAACGCCTCCAGGAGAGAAGCCCCAGCAAGACGCGCCCCGAGGAGCGTCTTGCCAGATGTAAGCACTGGGTCTGACTGAGCGCCTCCAGGAGAGAGGCCCCAGCAAGACGCGTCCCGAGGAGCGTCTTGCCACATGTCAGCACTCGGTCTGACTGAACGCCTCCAGGAGAGAAGCCCCAGCAAGACGCGCCCCGAGGAGCGTCTTGCCTTATGTCAGCACTCGGTCTGACTGAGCGCCTCCAGGAGAGAGGCCCAAGCAAGACGCGCCCCGAGGAGCGTCTTGCCACATGTCAACAATGGGTCTGACTGAGGGCCTCCAGGAGAGAAGCCCAAGCAAGATGCGCCCAAAGGAGCGTCTTGCCACATGTAAACAATGGGTCTGACTGAGGGCCTCCAGGAGAGAAGCCCAAGCAAGACGCGCCCCGAGGAGCGTCTTGCCACATGTCAGCACTCGGTCTGACTGAGCGCCTCCAGGAGAGAGGCCCAAGCAAGACGCGCCCCGAGGAGCGTCTTGCCACATATCAGCAATGGGTCTGACTGAGGGCCTCCATGAGAGAAGCCCAAGCAAGACACGCCCCGAGGAGCGTCTTGCCACATGTCACCACTGGGTCTGACTGAGCGCCTCCAGGAGAGAGGCCCAAGTAAGACGCGCCCCGAGGAGCGTCTTGCCACGTGTCAACACTGGGTCTGACTGAGCGTCTCCAGGAGAGAGGCCCAAGCAAGACACGCCCCGAGGAGCGTCTTGCCACATGTCAGCACTGGGTCTGACTGAGCGCCTCCAGGAGAGAGACCCAAGCAAGACGCGCCCCGAGGAGCATCTTGCCACATGTAAGCACTGGGTCTGACTGAGCGCCTCCAGGAGAGAAGCCCCAGCAAGACGCGCCCCGAGGAGCGTCTTACCACATGTCAGCACTCGGTCTGACTGAACGCCTCCAGGAGAGAAGCCCAAGCAAGACGCGCCCCGAGGAGCGTCTTGCCACATGTCAGCACTCGGTCTGACTTAACGCCTCCAGGAGAGAAGCCCCAGCAAGACACGCCCCGAGGAGCGTCTTGCCACATGTAAGCACTGGGTCTGACTGAGTGCGTCCAGGAGAGAGGCCCCAGCAAGACGCGCCCCGAGGAGCGTCTTGCCTTATGTCAGCACTCGGTCTGACTGAGCGCCTCCAGGAGAGAGGCCCAAGCAAGACGCGCCCCGCGGATCGTCTTGCCACATGTCAACAATGGGTCTGACTGAGGGCCTCCAGGAGAGAAGCCCAAGCAAGACGCGCCCCGAGGAGCGTCTTGCCACATGTCAGCACTCGGTCTGACTGAGCGACTCCAGGAGAGAGGCCCAAGCAAGACGCACCCCGGGGAGCGTCTTGACACATGTCAACACTGGGGCTGACAGAGGGCCTCCAGGAGAGAGGCCCAATTAAGATGCGCCCCGAGGAGCGTCTTGCCACATGTAAACAATGGGTCTGACTGAGGGCCTCCAAGAGAGAAGCCCAAGCAAGACGCGCCCCGAGGAGCGTCTTGCACCATGTCAACACTGGGTCTGACTGAGCACCTCCAGGAGAGAGGCCCAAGCAAGACTCGCCCCGAGGAGAGTCTTGCCACATATCAACAATGGGTCTGACTGAGGGCCTCCATAAGAGAAGCCCAAGCAAGACGCGCCCCTAGGAGCATCTTGCCACATGTCAGCACTCGGTCTGACTGAGCGACTCCAGGAGAGAGGCCCAAGCAAGATGCACCCAGAGGAGCGTCTTGACACATGTCAACACTGGGGCTGACAGAGGGCCTCCAGGAGAGAGGCCCAAACAAGATGCGCCCCGAGGAGCGTCTTGCCACATGTCAACAATGGGTCTGACTGAGGGCCTCCAAGAGAGAAGCCCAAGCAAGACGCGCCCCGAGGAGCGTCTTGCACCATGTCAACACTGGGTCTGACTGAGCACCTCCAGGAGAGAGGCCCAAGCAAGACTCGCCCCGAGGAGCGTCTTGCCACATATCATCAATGGGTCTGACTGAGGGCCTCCATGAGAGAAGCCCAAGCAAGACGCGCCCCGAGGAGCGTCTTGCCAAATGTCAGCACTCGGTCTGACTGAGCGCCTCCAGGAGAGAGGCCCAAGCAAGACGCGCCCCGAGGAGCGTCTTGCCACATATCAACAATGGGTCTGACTGAGGGCCTCCATGAGAGAAGCCCAAGCAAGACGCGCCCCGAGGAGCGTCTTGTCACATGTCAACACTGGGTCTGACTGAGCGTCTCCAGGAGAGAGTTCCAAGCAAGACGCGCCCCGAGGAGCGTCTTGCCACATGTCACCACTGGGTCTGACTGAGCACCTCCAGGAGAGAGGCCCAAGCAAGACGCGCCCCGAGGAGCGTCTTGCCACATGTCAACAATGAGTCTGACTGAGGGCCTCCAGGAGAGAAGCCCAAGCAAGACGCGTCCCGAGGAGTGTCTTGCCACATGTCAGCACTCGGTCTGACTGAACGCCTCCAGGAGAGAAGCCCCAGCAAGACGCGCCCCGAGGAGCGTCTTGCCAGATGTAAGCACTGGGTCTGACTGAGCGCCTCCAGGAGAGAGGCCCCAGCAAGACGCGCCCCGAGGAGCGTCTTGCCTTATGTCAGCACTCGGTCTGACTGAGCCCCTCCAGGAGAGAGGCCCAAGCAAGACGCGTCCCGAGGAGTGTCTTGCCACATGTCAACAATGAGTCTGACTGAGGGCCTCCAGGAGAGAAGCCCAAGCAAGACGCGTCCCGAGGAGTGTCTTGCCACATGTCAACAATGGGTCTGACTGAGGGCCTCCAGGAGAGAAGCCCAAGCAAGACGCGCCCCGAGGAGCGTCTTGCCACATGTCAGCACTCGGTCTGACTGAGCGCCTCCAGGAGAGAGGCCCAAGCAAGACGCACCCCGAGGAGCGTCTTGACACATGTCAACACTGGGGCTGACAGAGGAACTCCAGGAGAGAGGCCCAAGCAAGATGCGTCCCGAGGAGCGTCTTGCCACATGTAAACAATAAGTCTGACTGAGGGCCTCCAGGAGAGAAGCCCAGGCAAGACGCGCCCCGAGGAGCGTCTTGCCACATGACAGCACTCGGTCTGACTGAGCGCCTCCAGGAGAGAGGCCCAAGCAAGACGCGCCCCGAGGAGCGTCTTGCCACATATCAACAATGGGTCTGACTGAGGGCCTTCATGAGAGAAGCCCAAGCAAGACGCGCCCCGAGGAGCGTCTTTTCACGTGTCAACACTGGGTCTGACTGAGCGTCTCCAGGAGAGAGGCCCAAGCAAGAAGCGCCCCGAGGAGCGTCTTGCCACATGTAAGCACTGGGTCTGACTGAGCGCCTCCAGGAGAGAGGCCCCAGCAAGACGCGCCCTGAGGAGCGTCTTGCCTTATGTCAGCACTCGGTCTGACTGAGCGCCTCCAGGAGAGAGGCCCAAGCAAGACGCGCCCCGAGGAGCGTCTTGCCACATGTCAACAATGGGTCTGACTGAGGGCCTCCAGGAGAGAAGCCCAAGCAAGACGCGCCCCGAGGAGCGTCTTGCCACATGTCAACAATGGGTCTGACTGAGCGCCTCCAGGAGAGAGGCCCAAGCAAGACGCCCCGAGGAGCGTCTTGCCACATGTCACGACTGGGTCTGACTGAGCGCCTCCAGGAGAGAGGCCCAAGCAAGACGTGCCCCGAGGAGCGTCTTGCCACATGTCAACAATGGGTCTGACTGAGGGCCTCCAGGAGAGAAGCCCAAGCAAGACGTGTCCCGAGGAGCGTCTTGCCACATGTCAGCACTCGGTCTGACTGAAGGCCTCCAGGAGAGAAGCCCCAGCAAGATGCGCCCCGAGGAGCGTCTTGCCACATGTAAGCACTGGGTCTGACTGAGCGCCTCCAGGAGAGAAGCCCCAGCAAGACGCGCCCCGAGGAGCGTCTTGCCACATGTAAGCACTGGGTCTGACTGAGCGCCTCCAGGAGAGAGGCCCAAGCAAGACGCGCCCCGAGGAGCGTCTTGCCACATGTAAGCACTGGGTCTGACTGAGCGCCTCCAGGAGAGAAGCCCCAGCAAGACGCACCCCGATTAGCGTCTTACCACATGTCAGCACTCGGTCTGACTGAACGCCTCCAGGAGAGAAGCCCAAGCAAGACGCGCCCCGAGGAGCGTCTTGCCACATGTCATCACTCGGTCTGACTGAACGCCTCCAGGAGAGAAGCCGCAGCAAGACACGCCCCGAGGAGCGTCTTGCCACATGTAAGCACTGGGTCTGACTGAGCGCCTCCAGGAGAGAGGCCCCAGCAAGATGCGCCCCGAGGAGCGTCTTGCCTTATGTCAGCACTCGGTCTGACTGAGCGCCTCCAGGAGAGAGGCCCAAGCAAGACGCGCCCCGCGGAGCGTCTTGCCACATGTCAACAATGGGTCTGACTGAGGGCCTCCAGGAGAGAAGCCCAAGCAAGACGCGCCCCGAGGAGCGTCTTGCCACATGTCAGCACTCGGTCTGACTGAGCGACTCCAGGAGAGAGGCCCAAGCAAGACGCACCCCGGGGAGCGTCTTGACACATGTCAACACTGGGGCTGACAGAGGGCCTCCAGGAGAGAGGCCCAAGCAAGATGCGCCCCGAGGAGCGTCTTGCCACATGTAAACAATGGGTCTGACTGAGGGCCTCCAAGAGAGAAGCTCAAGCAAGACGCGCCCCGAGGAGCGTCTTGCACCATGTCAACACTGGGTCTGAATGAGCACCTCCAGGAGAGAGGCCCAAGCAAGACTCGCCCCGAGGAGCGTCTTGCCACATATCAACAATGGGTCTGACTGAGGGCCTCCATGAGAGAAGCCCAAGCAAGACGCGCCCCGAGGAGCATCTTGCCACATGTCAGCACTTCGGTCTGACTGAGCGACTCCAGGAGAGAGGCCCAAGCAAGACGCACCCCGAGGAGCGTCTTGACACATGTCAACACTGGGGCTGACAGAGGGCCTCCAGGAGAGAGGCCCAAGCAAGATGCGCCCCGAGGAGCGTCTTGCCACATGTCAACAATGGGTCTGACTGAGGGCCTCCAAGAGAGAAGCCCAAACAAGACGCGCCCCGAGGAGCGTCTTGCACCATGTCAACACTGGGTCTGACTGAGCACCTCCAGGAGAGAGGCCCAAGCAAGACTCGCCCCGAGGAGCGTCTTGCCACATATCAACAATGGGTCTGACTGAGGGCCTCCATGAGAGAAGCCCAAGCAAGACGCGCCCCGAGGAGCGTCTTGCCACATGTCAGCACTCGGTCTGACTGAGCGCCTCCAGGAGAGAGGCCCAAGCAAGACGCGCCCCGAGGAGCGTCTTGCCACATATCAACATTGGGTCTGACTGAGGGCCTCCATGAGAGAAGCCCAAGCAAGACGCGCACCGAGGAGCGTCTTGTCACGTGTCAACACTGGGTCTGACTGAGCGTCTCCAGGAGAGAGGCCCAAGCAAGACGCGCCCCGAGGAGCGTCTTGCCACATGTCACCACTGGGTCTGACTGAGCGCCTCCAGGAGAGAGGCCCAAGCAAGACGCGCCCCGAGGAGCGTCTTGCCACATGTCAACAATGAGTCTGACTGAGGGCCTCCAGGAGAGAAGCCCAAGCAAGACGCGTCCCGAGGAGTGTCTTGCCACATGTCAGCACTCGGTCTGACTGAACGCCTCCAGGAGAGAAGCCCCAGCAAGACGCGCCCCGAGGAGCGTCTTGCCACAT
Source organism: Nothobranchius furzeri (assembly GCF_043380555.1). Taxonomy (NCBI): domain Eukaryota; kingdom Metazoa; phylum Chordata; class Actinopteri; order Cyprinodontiformes; family Nothobranchiidae; genus Nothobranchius; species Nothobranchius furzeri. The sequence continues at coordinate 15,523,830 of NC_091756.1, forward strand.
GTAAGCACTGGGTCTGACTGAGCGCCTCCAGGAGAGAGGCCCCAGCAAGACGCGCCCCGAGGAGCGTCTTGCCACATGTAAACAATGGGTCTGACTGAGGGCCTCCAAGAGAGAAGCTCAAGCAAGACGCACCCCGAGGAGCGTCTTGCACCATGTCAACACTGGGTCTGAATGAGCACCTCCAGGAGAGAGGCCCAAGCAAGACTCGCCCCGAGGAGCGTCTTGCCACATATCAACAATGGGTCTGACTGAGGGCCTCCATGAGAGAAGCCCAAGCAAGACGCGCCCCGAGGAGCATCTTGCCACATGTCAGCACTCGGTCTGACTGAGCGACTCCAGGAGAGAGGCCCAAGCAAGACGCACCCCGAGGAGCGTCTTGACACATGTCAACACTGGGGCTGACAGAGGGCCTCCAGGAGAGAGGCCCAAGCAAGATGCGCCCCGAGGAGCGTCTTGCCACATGTCAACAATGGGTCTGACTGAGGGCCTCCAAGAGTGAAGCCCAAGCAAGACGCGCCCCGAGGAGCGTCTTGCACCATGTCAACACTGGGTCTGACTGAGCAACTCCAGGAGAGAGGCCCAAGCAAGACTCGAACCGAGGAGCGTCTTGCCACATATCAACAATGGGTCTGACTGAGGGCCTCCATGAGAGAAGCCCAAGCAAGACGCGCCCCGAGGAGCGTCTTGCCACATGTCAGCACTCGGTCTGACTGAGCGCCTCCAGGAGAGAGGCCCAAGCAAGACGCGCCCCGAGGAGCGTCTTGCCACATATCAACAATGGGTCTGACTGAGGGCCTCCATGAGAGAAGCCCAAGCAAGACGCGCACCGAGGAGCGTCTTGTCACGTGTCAACACTGGGTCTGACTGAGCGTCTCCAGGAGAGAGGCCCAAGCAAGACGCGCCCCGAGGAGCGTCTTGCCACATGTCACCACTGGGTCTGACTGAGCGCCTCCAGGAGAGAGGCCCAAGCAAGACCCCCCCGAGGAGCGTCTTGCCACATGTCAACAATGAGTCTGACTGAGGGCCTCCAGGAGAGAAGCCCAAGCAAGACGCGTCCCGAGGAGTGTCTTGCCACATGTCAGCACTCGGTCTGACTGAACGCCTCCAGGAGAGAAGCCCCAGCAAGACGCGCCCCGAGGAGCGTCTTGCCACATGTAAGCACTGGGTCTGACTGAGCGCCTCCAGGAGAGAGGCCCCAGCAAGACGCGCCCCGAGGAGCGTCTTGCCTTATGTCAGCACTCGTTCTGACTGAGCGCCTCCAGGAGAGAGGCCCAAGCAAGACGCGTCCCGAGGAGTGTCTTGCCACATGTCAACAATGAGTCTGACTGAGGGCCTCCAGGAGAGAAGCCCAAGCAAGACGCGTCCCGAGGAGTGTCTTGCCACATGTCAACAATGGGTCTGACTGAGGGCCTCCAGGAGAGAAGCCCAAGCAAGACGCGCCCCGAGGAGCGTCTTGCCACATGTCAGCACTCGGTCTGACTGAGCGCCTCCAGGAGAGAGGCCCAAGCAAGACGCACCCCGAGGAGCGTCTTGACACATGTCTACACTGGGGCTGACAGAGGAACTCCAGGAGAGAGGCCCAAGCAAGATGCGCCCCGAGGAGCGTCTTGCCACATGTAAACAATGGGTCTGACTGAGGGCCTCCAGGAGAGAAGCCCAAGCAAGACGCGCCCCGAGGAGCGTCTTGCCACATGTCAGCACTCGGTCTGACTGAGCGCCTCCAGGAGAGAGGCCCAAGCAAGACGCGCCCCGAGGAGCGTCTTGCCACATATCAACAATGGGTCTGACTGAGAGTCTCCAGGAGAGAGGCCCAAGCAAGATGCGCCCCGAGGAGCGTCTTGCCACATGTAAACAATGGGTCTGACTGAGGGCCTCCAGGAGAGAAGCCCAAGCAAGACGCGCCCCGAGGAGCGTCTTGCCACATGTCAGCACTCGATCTGACTGAGCGCCTCCAGGAGAGAGGCCCAAGCAAGACGCGCCCCGAGGAGCGTCTTGCCACATATCAACAATGGGTCTGACTGAGAGTCTCCAGGAGAGAGGCCCAAGCAAGACGCGCCCCGAGGAGCGTCTTGCCACATGTAAGCACTGGGTCTGACTGAAAGCCTCCAGGAGAGAGGCCCCAGCAAGACGCGCCCCGAGGAGCGTCTTGCCTTATGTCAGCACTCGGTCTGACTGAGCGCCTCCAGGAGAGAGGCCCAAGCAAGACGCGCCCTGAGGAGCGTCTTGCCACATGTCAACAATGGGTCTGACTGAGGGCCTCCAGGAGAGAAGCCTCAAGCAAGACGTGCCCCGAGGAGCGTCTTGCCACATGTCAACAATGGGTCTGACTGAGTGCCTCCAGGAGAGAGGCCCAAGCAAGATGCGCCCCGAGGAGCGTCTTGCCACATGTCACCACTGGGTCTGACTGAGCGCCTCCAGGAGAGAGGCCCAAGCAAGACGCGCCCCGAGGAGCGTCTTGCCACATGTCAACAATGGGTCTGACTGAGGGCCTCCAGGAGAGAAGCCCAAGCAAGACGCGTCCCGAGGAGCGTCTTGCCACATGTCAGCACTCGGTCTGACTGAACGCCTCCAGGAGAGAAGCCCCAGCAAGACGCGCCCCGAGGAGCGTCTTGCCACATGTAAGCACTGGGTCTGACTGAGCGCCTCCAGGAGAGAGGCCCAAGCAAGACGCACCCCGGGGAGCGTCTTGACACATGTCAACACTGGGGCTGACAGAGGGCCTCCAGGAGAAAGGCCCAAGCAAGATGCGCCCCGAGGAGCGTCTTGCCACATGTAAACAATGGGTCTGACTGAGGGCCTCCAAGAGAGAAGCTCAAGCAAGACGCGCCCCGAGGAGCGTCTTGCACCATGTCAACACTGGGTCTGAATGAGCACCTGCAGGAGAGAGGCCCAAGCAAGACTCGCCCCGAGGAGCGTCTTGCCACATATCAACAATGGGTCTGACTGAGGGCCTCCATGAGAGAAGCCCAAGCAAGACGCGCCCCGAGGAGCATCTTGCCACATGTCAGCACTCGGTCTGACTGAGCGACTCCAGGAGAGAGGCCCAAGCAAGACGCACCCCGAGGAGCGTCTTGACACATGTCAACACTGGGGCTGACAGAGGGCCTCCAGGAGAGAGGCCCAAGCAAGATGCGCCCCGAGGAGCGTCTTGCCACATGTCAACAATGGGTCTGACTGAGGGCCTCCAAGAGAGAAGCCCAAGCAAGACGCGCCCCGAGGAGCGTCTTGCACCATGTCAACACTGGGTCTGACTGAGCACCTCCAGGAGAGAGGCCCAAGCAAGACTCGCCCCGAGGAGCGTCTTGCCACATATCAACAATGGTTCTGACTGAGGGCCTCCATGAGAGAAGCCCAAGCAAGACGCGCCCCGAGGAGCGTCTTGTCACATGTCAGCACTCGGTCTGACTGAGCGCCTCCAGGAGAGAGGCCCAAGCAAGACGCGCCCCGAGGAGCGTCTTGCCACATATCAACAATGGGTCTGACTGAGGGCCTCCATGAGAGAAGCCCAAGCAAGACGCGCACCGAGGAGCGTCTTGTCACGTGTCAACACTGGGTCTGACTGAGCGTCTCCAGGAGAGAGGCCCAAGCAAGACGCGCCCCGAGGAGCGTCTTGCCACTTGTCACCACTGGGTCTGACTGAGCGCCTCCAGGAGAGAGGCCCAAGCAAGACGCGCCCCGAGGAGCGTCTTGCCACATGTCAACAATGAGTCTGACTGAGGGCCTCCAGGAGAGAAGCCCAAGCAAGACGCGTCCCGAGGAGCGTCTTGCCACATGTCAGCACTCGGTCTGACTGAACGCCTCCAGGAGAGAAGCCCCAGCAAGACGCGCCCCGAGGAGCGTCTTGCCACATGTAAGCACTGGGTCTGACTGAGCGCCTCCAGGAGAGAGGCCCCAGCAAGACGCGCCCCGAGGAGCGTCTTGCCTTATGTCAGCACTCGGTCTGACTGAGCGCCTCCAGGAGAGAGGCCCAAGAAAGACGCGCCCCGAGGAGCGTCTTGCCACATGTCAGCACTCGGTCTGACTGAGCGCCTCCAGGAGAGAAGCCCAAGCAAGACGCGTCCCGAGGAGTGTCTTGCCACATGTCAACAATGGGTCTGACTGAGGGCCTCCAGGAGAGAAGCCCAAGCAAGACGCGCCCCGAGGAGCGTCTTGCCACATGTCAGCATTCGGTCTGACTGAGCGCCTCCAGGAGAGAGGCCCAAGCAAGACGCACCCCGAGGAGCGTCTTGACACATGTCAACACTGGGGCTGACAGAGGAACTCCAGGAGAGAGGCCCAAGCAAGATGCGCCCCGAGGAGCGTCTTGCCACATGTAAACAATGGGTCTGACTGAGGGCCTCCAGGAGAGAAGCCCAAGCAAGACGCGCCCCGAGGAGCGTCTTGCCACATGTCAGCACTCGGTCTGACTGAGCGCCTCCAGGAGAGAGGCCCAAGCAAGACGCGCCCCGAGGAGCGTCTTGCCACATATCAACAATGGGTCTGACTGAGAGTCTCCAGGAGAGAGGCCCAAGCAAGATGCGCCCCGAGGAGCGTCTTGCCACATGTAAACAATGGGTCTGACTGTGGGCCTCCAGGAGAGAAGCCCAAGCAAGACGCGCCCCGAGGAGCGTCTTGCCACATGTCAGCACTCGGTCTGACTGAGCGCCTCCAGGAGAGAGGCCCAAGCAAGACGCGCCCCGAGGAGCGTCTTGCCACATATCAACAATGGGTCTGACTGAGAGTCTCCAGGAGAGAGGCCCAAGCAAGACGCGCCCCGAGGAGCGTCTTGCCACATGTAAGCACTGGGTCTGTCTGAAAGCCTCCAGGAGAGAGGCCCCAGCAAGACGCGCCCCGAGGAGCGTCTTGCCTTATGTCAGCACTCGGTCTGACTGAGCGCCTCCAGGAGAGAGGCCCAAGCAAGACGCGCCCCGAGGAGCGTCTTGCCACATGTCAACAATGGGTCTGACTGAGGGCCTCCAGGAGAGAAGCCTCAAGCAAGACGTGCCCCGAGGAGCGTCTTGCCACATGTCAACAATGGGTCTGACTGAGCGCCTCCAGGAGAGAGGCCCAAGCAAGATGCGCCCCGAGGAGCGTCTTGCCACATGTCACCACTGGGTCTGACTGAGCGCCTCCAGGAGAGAGGCCCAAGCAAGACGCGCCCCGAGGAGCGTCTTGCCACATGTCAACAATGGGTCTGACTGAGGGCCTCCAGGAGAGAAGCCCAAGCAAGACGCGTCCCGAGGAGTGTCTTGCCACATGTCAGCACTCGGTCTGACTGAACGCCTCCAGGAGAGAAGCCCCAGCAAGACGCGCCCCGAGGAGCGTCTTGCCACATGTAAGCACTGGGTCTGACTGAGCGCCTCCAGGAGAGAGGCCCAAGCAAGACGCGCCCCGAGGAGCGTCTTGCCACATGTAAGCACTGGGTCTGACTGAGCGCCTCCAGGAGAGAAGCCCCAGCAAGATGCGCCCCGAGGAGCGTCTTACCACATGTCAGCACTCGGTCTGACTGAACGCCTCCAGGAGAGAAGCCCAAGCAAGACGCGCCCCGAGGAGCGTCTTGCCACATGTCAGCACTCGGTCTGACTGAACGCCTCCAGAAGAGAAGCCCCAGCAAGACACGCCCCGAGGAGCGTCTTGCCACATGTAAGCACTGGGTCTGACTGAGCGCCTCCAGGAGAGAGGCCCCAGCAAGACGCGCCCCGAGGAGCGTCTTGCACCATGTCAACACTGGGTCTGACTGAGGGCCTCCAGGAGAGAGGCCCAAGCAAGATGCGCCCCGAGGAGCGTGTTGCCACATGTAAACAATGGGTCTGACTGAGGGCCTCCAAGAGAGAAGCCCAAGCAAGATGCGCCCCGAGGAGCGTCTTGCACCATGTCAACACTGGGTCTGACTGAGCACCTTCAGGAGAGAGGCCCAAGCAAGACTCGCCCCGAGGAGCGTCTTGCCACATATCAACAATGGGTCTGACTGAGGGCCTCCATGAGAGAAGCCCAAGCAAGACGCGCCCCGAGGAGCATCTTGCCACATGTCAGCACTCGGTCTGACTGAGCGACTCCAGGAGAGAGGCCCAAGCAAGACGAACCCCGAGGAGCGTCTTGACACATGTCAACACTGGGGCTGACAGAGGGCCTCCAGGAGAGAGGCCCAAGCAAGATGCGCCCCAAGGAGCGTCTTGCCACATGTCAACAATGGGTCTGACTGAGGGCCTCCAAGAGAGAAGCCCAAGCAAGATGCGCCCCGAGGAGCGTCTTGCACCATGTCAACACTGGGTCTTACTGAGCACCTCCAGGAGAGAGGCCCAAGCAAGACTCGCCCCGAGGAGCGTCTTGCCACATATCAACAATGGGTCTGACTGAGGGCCTCCATGAGAGAAGCCCAAGCAAGACGCGCCCCGAGGAGCGTCTTGCCACATGTCAGCACTCGGTCTGACTGAGCGCCTCCAGGAGAGAGGCCCAAGCAAGACGCACCCCGAGGAGCGTCTTGACACATGTCAACACTGGGGCTGACAGAGGAACTCCAGGAGAGAGGCCCAAGCAAGATGCGCCCCGAGGAGCGTCTTGCCACATGTAAACAATGGGTCTGACTGAGGGCCTCCAGGAGAGAAGCCCAAGCAAGACGCGCCCCGAGGAGCGTCTTGCCACATGTCAGCACTCGGTCTGACTGAGCGCCTCCAGGAGAGAGGCCCAAGCAAGACGCGCCCCGAGGAGCGTCTTGCCACATATCAACAATGGGTCTGACTGAGAGTCTCCAGGAGAGAGGCCCAAGCAAGACGCGCCCCGAGGAGCGTCTTGCCACATGTAAGCACTGGGTCTGTCTGAAAGCCTCCAGGAGAGAGGCCCCAGCAAGACGCGCCCCGAGGAGCGTCTTGCCTTATGTCAGCACTCGGTCTGACTGAGCGCCTCCAGGAGAGAGGCCCAAGCAAGACGCGCCCCGAGGAGCGTCTTGCCACATGTCAACAATGGGTCTGACTGAGGGCCTCCAGGAGAGAAGCCTCAAGCAAGACGTGCCCCGAGGTGCATCTTGCCACATGTCAACAATGGGTCTGACTGAGCGCCTCCAGGAGAGAGGCCCAAGCAAGATGCGCCCCGAGGAGCGTCTTGCCACATGTCACCACTGGGTCTGACTGAGCGCCTCCAGGAGAGAGGCCCAAGCAAGACGCGCCCCGAGGAGCGTCTTGCCACATGTCAACAATGGGTCTGACTGAGGGCCTCCAGGAGAGAAGCCCAAGCAAGACGCGTCCCGAGGAGCGTCTTGCCACATGTCAGCACTCGGTCTGACTGAACGCCTCCAGGAGAGAAGCCCCAGCAAGACGCGCCCCGAGGAGCGTCTTGCCACATGTAAGCACTGGGTCTGACTGAGCGCCTCCAGGAGAGAAGCCCCAGCAAGACGCGCCCCGAGGAGCGTCTTGCCACATGTAAGCACTGGGTCTGACTGAGCGCCTCCAGGAGAGAGGCCCAAGCAAGACGCGCCCCGAGGAGCGTCTTGCCACATGTAAGCACTGGGTCTGACTGAGCGCCTCCAGGAGAGAAGCCCCAGCAAGATGCGCCCCGAGGAGCTTCTTACCACATGTCAGCACTCGGTCTGACTGAACGCCTCCAGGAGAGAAGCCCAAGCAAGACGCGCCTCGAGGAGCGTCTTGCCACATGTCAGCACTCGGTCTGACTGAACGCCTCCAGAAGAGAAGCCCCAGCAAGACACGCCCCGAGGAGCGTCTTACCACATGTAAGCACTGGGTCTGACTGAGCGCCTCCAGGAGAGAGGCCCCAGCAAGACGCGCCCCGAGGAGCGTCTTGCACCATGTCAACACTGGGTCTGACTGAGGGCCTCCAGGAGAGAGGCCCAAGCAAGATGCGCCCCGAGGAGCGTGTTGCCACATGTAAACAATGGGTCTGACTGAGGGCCTCCAAGAGAGAAGCCCAAGCAAGACGCGCCCCGAGGAGCGTCTTGCACCATGTCAACACTGGGTCTGACTGAGCACCTTCAGGAGAGAGGCCCAAGCAAGACTCGCCCCGAGGAGCGTCTCGCCACATATCAACAATGGGTCTGACTGAGGGCCTCCATGAGAGAAGCCCAAGCAAGACGCGCCCCGAGGAACGTCTTGTCACGTGTCAAAACTGGGTCTGACTGAGCGTCTCCAGGAGAGAGGCCCAAGCAAGTCGCGCCCCGAGGAGCGTCTTGCCACATGTCACCACTGGGTCTGACTGAGCGCCTCAAGGAGAGAGGCCCAAGCAAGACGCGCCCCGAGGAGCGTCTTGCCACATGTCAACAATGAGTCTGACTGAGGGCCTCCAGGAGAGAAGCCCCAGCAAGACGCGCCCCGAGGAGCGTCTTGCCACATGTCAACAATGGGTCTGACTGAGGGCCTCCAGGAGAGAAGCCCAAGCAAGATGCGCCCAAAGGAGCGTCTTGCCACATGTAAACAATGGGTCTGACTGAGGGCCTCCAGGAGAGAAGCCCAAGCAAGACGCGCCCCGAGGAGCGTCTTGCCACATGTCAGCACTCGGTCTGACTGAGCGCCTCCCGGAGAGAGGCCCAAGCAAGACGCGCCCTGAGGAGCGTCTTGCCACATATCAACAATGGGTCTGACTGAGGGCCTCCATGAGAGAAGCCCAAGCAAGACGCGCCCCGAGGAGCGTCTTGCCACATGTCACCACTGGGTCTGACTGAGCGCCTCCAGGAGAGAGGCCCAAGCAACACACGCCCCGAGGAGCGTCTTGCCACGTGTCAACACTGGGTCTGACTGAGCGTCTCCAGGAGAGAGGCCCAATCAAGACGCGCCCCGAGGAGCGTCTTGCCACATGTAAGCACTGGGTCTGACTGAGCGCCTCCAGGAGAGAAGCTCCAGCAAGACGCGCCCCGAGGAGCGTCTTACCACATGTCAGCACTCGGTCTGACTGAACGCCTCCAGGAGAGAAGCCCAAGCAAGACGCGCCCCGAGGAGCGTCTTGCCACATGTCAGCACTCGGTCTGACTGAACACCTCCAGGAGAGAAGCCCCAGCAAGACGCGCCCCGAGGAGCGTCTTGCCACATGTAAGCACTGGGTCTGACTGAGCGCCTCCAGGAGAGAGGCCCCAGCAAGACGCGCCCCGAGGAGCGTCTTGACACATGTCAACACTGGGGCTGACATAGGGCCTCCAGGAGAGAGGCCCAAGCAAGACGCACCCCGAGGAGCGTCTTGCCACATGTCAGCACTCTGTCTGACTGAGCTCCTCCAGGAGAGAGGCCCAAGCAAGACGCACCCCGAGGAGCATCTTGACACGTGTCAACACTGGGTCTGACTGAGCATCTCCAGGAGAGAGGCTCAAGCAAGACGCGCCCCAAAGAGCGTCTTGCCACATGTCACCACTGGGTCTGACTGAGCGCCTCCAGGAGAGAGGCCCAAGCAAGACGCGCCCCGAGGAGCGTCTTGCCACATGTAAGCACTGGGTCTGACTGAGCGCCTCCAGGAGAGAGGCCCAAGCAAGACGCGCCCCGAGGAGCGTCTTGCCACATGTCTACAATGGGTCTGACTGAGGGCCTCCATGAGAGAAGCCCAAGCAAGACGCGCCCCGAGGAGCGTCTTGCCACATGTCACCACTGGGTGTGACTGAGCGCCTCCAGGAGAGAGGCCCAAGCAAGACGCGCCCCGAGGAGCGTCTTGCAACAAGTAAGCACTGGGTCTGACTGAGCGCCTCCAGGAGAGAAGCCCCAGCAAGACGCGCCCCGAGGACCGTCTTACCACATGTCAGCACTGGGTCTGACTGAGCGCCTCCAGGAGAGAGGCCCCAGCAAGACGCGCCCCGAGGAGCGTCTTGACACATGTCAACACTGGGGCTGACAGAGGGCCTCCAGGAGAGAGGCCCAAGCAAGATGCGCCCCGAGGAGCGTCTTGCCACATGTAAACAATGGGTCTGACTGAGGGCCTACAGGAGAGAAGCACAAGCAAGACGCGCCCCGAGGAGCGTCTTGCCACATGTCAACAATGGGTCTGACTGAGGGCCTCCAGGAGAGAAGCCCAAGCAAGACGCGCCCCGAGGAGCTTCTTGCCACATGTCAGCACTCGGTCTGACTGAGCGCCTCCAGGAGAGAGGCCCAAGCAAGACGCACCCCGAGGAGCGTCTTGACACATGTCAACACTGGGGATGACAGAGGGCCTCCAGGAGAGAGGCCCAAGCAAGATGCGCCCCAAGGAGCGTCTTGCCACATGTAAACAATGGGTCTGACTGAGGGCCTCCATGAGAGAAGCCCAAGCAAGACGCGCCGCGAGGGGCGTCTTGTCACGTGTCAACACTGGGTCTGACTGAGCATCAACAGGAGAGAGGCTCAAGCAAGACGCGCCCTGAAGAGCGTCTTGCCACATGTCACCACTGGGTCTGACTGAGCGCCTCAAGGAGAGAGGCCCAAGCAAGACGCGCCCCGAGGAGCGTCTTGCCACATGTAAGCACTGTGTCTGACTGAGCGCATCCAGGAGAGAGGCCCCAGCAAGACGCGCCCCGAGGAGCGTCTTGCCTTATGTCAGCACTCGGTCTGACTGAGCGCCTCCAGGAGAGAGGCCCAAGCAAGACGCGCCCCGAGGAGCGTCTTGCCACATGTCAACAATGGGTCTGACTGAGGGCCTGCAGGAGAGAAGCCCAAGCAAGACGCGCCCCGAGGAGCGTCTTGCCACATGTCAACAATGGGTCTGACTGAGGGCCTCCAAGAGAGAAGCCTAAGCAAGACGCGCCCCGAGGAGCGTCTTGCACCATGTCAACACTGGGTCTGACTGAGCACCTCCAGGAGAGAGGCCCAAGCAAGACTCGCCCCGAGGAGCGTCTTGCCACATATCAACAATGGGTCTGACTGAGGGCCTCCATGAGAGAAGCCCAAGCAAGACGCGCCCCGAGGAGCGTCTTGTCACGTGTCAACACTGGGTCTGACTGAGCGTCTCCAGGAGAGAGGCCCAAGCAAGACACGCCCCGAGGAGCGTCTTGCCACATGTCACCACTCGGTCTGACTGAGTGCCTCCAGGAGAGAGGCCCAAGCAAGACGCGCCCCGAGGAGCGTCTTGCCACATGTCAACAATGAGTCTGACTGAGGGCCTCCAGGAGAGAAGCCCAAGCAAGACGCGTCCCGAGGAGTGTCTTGCCACATGTCAGCACTCGGTCTGAATGAGCGCCTCCAGGAGAGAGGCCCAAGCAAGACGCGCCCCGAGGAGCGTCTTGCCACATATCAACAATGGGTCTGACTGAGGGCCTCCATGAGAGAAGCCCAAGCAAGACGCGCCCCGAGGAGCGTCTTGTCACGTGTCAACACTGGGTCTGACTGAGCGTCACCAGGAGAGAGGCCCAAGCAAAGACGCGCCCTGAGGAGCGTCTTGTCACGTGTCAACACTGGGTCTGACTGAGCGTCTCCAGGAGAGAGGCCCAAGCAAGACGCGCCCCGAGGAGCGTCTTGCCACATGTCAACAATGGGTCTGACTGAGGGCCTGCAGGAGAGAAGCCCAAGCAAGACACGTCCCGAGGAGTGTCTTGCCACATGTCAGCACTCGGTCTGACTGAACGCCTCCAGGAGAGAAGCCCCAGCAAAACGCGCCCCGAGGAGCGTCTTGCCACATGTAAGCACTGGGTCTGACTGAGCGCCTCCAGCAGAGAGGCCCAAGCAAGACGCGCCCCGAGGAGCGTCAAGCCACATGTCAACAATGGGTCTGACTGAGGGCCTCCAGGAGAGAAGCCCAAGCAAGATGCGCCCCGAGGAGCATCTTTCCACATGTCAGCACTCGGTCTGACTGAGCGCCTCCAGGAGAGAGGCCCAAGCAAGACGCGCCCCGAGGAGCGTCTTGCCACATATCAACAATGGGTCTGACTGAGGGCCTCCATGAGAGAAGCCCAAGCAAGACGCGCCCCGAGGAGCGTCTTGCCACATGTCACCACTGGGTCTGACTGAGCGCCTCCAGGAGAGAGGCCCAAGCAAGACACGCCCCGAGGAGCGTCTTGCCACGTGTCAACACTGGGTCTGACTGAGCGTCTCCAGGAGAGAGGCCCAAGCAAGACGCGCCCCGAGGAGCGTCTTGCCACATGTCACCACTGGGTCTGACTGAGCGCCTCCAGGAGAGAGGCCCAATCAAGACGCGCCCCGAGGAGCGTCTTGCCACATGTAAGCTCTGGGTCTGACTGAGCGCCTCCAGGAGAGAAGCCCCAGCAAGACGCGCCCCGAGGAGCGTCTTACCACATGTCAGCACTCGGTCTGACTGAACGCCTCCAGGAGAGAAGCCCAAGCAAGACGCGCCCCGAGGAGCGTCTTGCCACTTGTCAGCACTCGGTCTGACTGAACGCCTCCAGGAGAGAAGCCCCAGCAAGACGCGCCCCGAGGAGCGTCTTGCCAAATGTAAGCACTGGGTCTGACTGAGCGGCTCCAGGAGAGAGGCCCCAGCAAGACGCGCCCCGAGGAGCGTCTTGACACATGTCAACACTGGGGCTGACATAGGGCCTCCAGGAGAGAGGCCCAAGCAAGATGCGCCCCGAGGAGCGTCTTGCCACATGTAAACAATGGGTCTGACTGAGGGCCTCCAGGAGAGAAGCACAAGCAAGACGCGCAACGAGGAGCGTCTTGCCACATGTCAACAATGGGTCTGACTGAGGGCCTCCAGGAGAGAAGCCCAAGCAAGACGCTCTCCGAGGAGCGTCTTGCCACATGTCAGCACTCGGTCTGACTGAGCGCCTCCAGGAGAGAGGCCCAAGCAAGACGCACCCCGAGGAGCATCTTGACACATGTCAACACTGGGGCTGACAGAGGGCCTCCAGGAGAGAGGCCCAAGCAAGATGCGCCCCAAGGAGCGTCTTGCCACATGTAAACAATGGGTCTGACTGAGGGCCTCCAGGAGAGAAGCCCAAGCAAGACGCGCCCCGAGGAGCGTCTTGCCACATATCAACAATGGGTCTGACTGAGGGCCTCCATGAGAGAAGCCCAAGCAAGACGCGCCCCGAAGAGCGTCTTGTCACGTGTCAACACTGGGTCTGACTGAGCATCTCCAGGAGAGAGGCTCAAGCAAGACGCGCCCCGAAGAGCGTCTTGCCACATGTCACCACTGGGTCTGACTGAGCGCCTCCAGGAGAGAGGCCCAAGCAAGACGCGCCCCGAGGAGCGTCTTGCCACATGTAAGCACTGGGTCTGACTGAGCGCCTCCAGGAGAGAGGCCCAAGCAAGACGCGCCCCGAGGAGCGTCTTGCCACATGTCAACAATGGGTCTGACTGAGGGCCTCCAGGAGAGAAGCCCAAGCAAGATGCGCCCAAAGGAGCGTCTTGCCACATGTAAACAATGGGTCTTACTCAGGGCCTCCAGGAGAGAAGCCCAAGCAAGACGCGCCCCGAGGAGCGTCTTGCCACATATCAACAATGGGTCTGACTAAGCGCCTCCAGGAGAGAGGCCCCAGCAAGACGCGCCCCGAGGAGCATCTTGACACATGTCAACACTGGGGCTGACAGAGGGCCTCCAGGAGAGAGGCCCAAGCAAGATGCGCCCCGAGGAGCGTCTTGCCACATGTAAACAATGGGTCTGACTGAGGGCCTCCAGGAGAGAAGCACAAGCAAGACGCGCCCCGAGGAGCGTCTTGCCACATGTCAGCACTCGGTCTGACTGAGCGCCTCCAGGAGAGAGGCCCAAGCAAGACGCACCCCGAGGAGCGTCTTGACACATGTCAACACTGGGGATGACAGAGGGCCTCCAGGAGAGAGGCCCAAGCAAGATGCGCCCCAAGGAGCGTCTTGCCACATGTAAACAATGGGTCTGACTGAGGGCCTCCAGGAGAGAAGCCCAAGCAAGACGCGCCCCGAGGAACGTCTTGCCACATGTCAGCACTCGGTCTGACTGAGCGCCTCCAGGAGAGAGGCCCAAGCAAGACGCGCCCCGAGGAGCGTCTTGCCACATATCAACAATGGGTCTGACTGAGGGCCTCCATGAGAGAAGCCCAAGCAAGATGCGCCCCGAGGAGCGTCTTGTCACGTGTCAACACTGGGTCTGACTGAGCATCTCCAGGAGAGAGGCTCAAGCAAGACGCGCCCCGAAGAGCGTCTTGCCACATGTCACCACTGGGTCTGACTGAGCGCCTCCAGGAGAGAGGCCCAAGCAAGACGCGCCCCGAGGAGCGTCTTGCCACATGTAAGCACTGCGTCTGACTGAGCGCCTCCAGGAGAGAGGCCCCAGCAAGACGCGCCCCGAGGAGCGTCTTGCCTTATGTCAGCACTCGGTCTGACTGAGCACCTCCAGGAGAGAGGCCCAAGCAAGACGCGCCCCGAGGAGCGTCTTGCCACATGTCAACAATGGGTCTGACTGAGGGCCTCCAGGAGAGAAGCCCAAGCAAGACGCGCCCCGAGGAGCGTCTTGCCACATGTCAACAATGGGTCTGACTGAGGGCCTCCAAGAGAGAAGCCTAAGCAAGACGCGCCCCGAGGAGCGTCTTGCACCATGTCAACACTGGGTCTGACTAAGCACCTCCAGGAGAGAGGCCCAAGAAAGACTCGCCCCGAGGAGCGTCTTGCCACATATAAACAATGGGTCTGACTGAGGGCCTCCATGAGAGAAGCCCAAGCAAGACGCGCCCAGAGGAGCGTCTTGCCACATGTCAACAATGAGTCTGACTGAGGGCCTCCAGGAGAGAAGCCCAAGCAAGACGCGCCCCGAGGAGCGTCTTGCAACATGTCAACAATGGGTCTGACTGAGCGCCTCCAGGAGAGAGGCCCAAGCAAGACGCGCCCCGAGGAGCGTCTTGCCACATGTAAGCACTGGGTCTGACTGAGCGCCTCCAGGAGAGAAGCCCCAGCAAGACGCGCCCCGAGGAGCGTCTTACCACATGTCAGCACTCGGTCTGACTGAACGCCTCCAGGAGAGACGCCCAAGCAAGACGCGCCCAGAGGAGCGTCTTGCCACATGTCAGCACTCGGTCTGACTGCACGCGTCCAGGAGAGAAGCCCCAGCAAGACACGCCCCGAGGAGCGTCTTGCCACATGTAAGCACTGGGTCTGACTGAGCGCCTCCAGGAGAGAGGCCCCAGCAAGACGCGCCCCGAGGAGCGTCTTGCCTTATGTCAGCACTCGGTCTGACTGAGCGCCTCCAGGAGAGAGGCCCAAGCAAGACACGCCCCGCGGAGCGTCTTGCCACATGTCAACAATGGGTCTGACTGAGGGCCTCCAGGAGAGAAGCCCAAGCAAGACGCGCCCCGAGGAGCGTCTTGCCACATGTCAGCACTCGGTCTGACTGAGCGACTCCAGGAGAGAGGCCCAAGCAAGACGCACCCCGGGGAGCGTCTTGACACATGTCAACACTGGGGCTGACAGAGGGCCTCCAGGAGAGAGGCCCAAGCAAGATGCGCCCCGAGGAGCGTCTTGCCACATGTAAACAATGGGTCTGACTGAGGGCCTCCAAGAGAGAAGCTCAAGCAAGACGCGCCCCGAGGAGCGTCTTGCACCATGTTACACTGGGTCTGACTGAGCACCTCCAGGAGAGAGGCCCAAGCAAGACTCGCCCCGAGGAGCGTCTTGCCACATATCAACAATGGGTCTGACTGAGGGCCTCTATGAGAGAAACCCAAGCAAGACGCGCCCCGAGGAGCATCTTGCCACATGTCAGCACTCGGTCTGACTGAGCGACTCCAGGAGAGAGGCCCAAGCAAGACGCACCCCGAGGAGCGTCTTGACACATGTCAACACTGGGGCTGACAGAGGGCCTCCAGGAGAGAGGCCCAAGCAAGATGCGCCCCGAGGAGCGTCTTGCCACATGTCAACAATGGGTCTGACTGAGGGCCTCCAAGAGAGAAGCCCAAGCAAGACGCGCCCCGAGGAGCGTCTTGCACCATGTCAACACTGGGTCTGACTGAGCACCTCCAGGAGAGAGGCCCAAGCAAGACTCGCCCCGAGGAGCGTCTTGCCACATATCAACAATGGGTCTGACTGAGGGCCTCCATGAGAGAAGCCCAAGCAAGACGCGCCCCGAGGAGCGTCTTGCCACATGTCAGCACTCGGTCTGACTGAGCGCCTCCAGGAGAGAGGCCCAAGCAAGACGCGCCCCGAGGAGCGTCTTGCCACATATCAACAATGGGTCTGACTGAGGGCCTCCATGAGAGAAGCCCAAGCAAGACGCGCCCCGAGGAGCGTCTTGTCACGTGTCAACACTGGGTCTGACTGAGCGTCTCCAGGAGAGAGGCCCAAGCAAGACGCGCCCCGAGGAGCGTCTTGCCACATGTCACCACTGGGTCTGACTGAGCGCCTCCAGGAGAGAGGCCCAAGCAAGACGCGCCCCGAGGAGCATCTTGCCACATGTCAACAATGAGTCTGACTGAGGGCCTCCAGGAGAGAAGCCCAAGCAAGACGCGTCCCGAGGAGTGTCTTGCCACATGTCAGCACTCGGTCTGACTGAATGCCTCCAGGAGAGAAGCCCCAGCAAGACGCACCCCGAGGAGCGTCTTGACACATGTCAACACTGGGGCTGACAGAGGAACTCCAGGAGAGAGGCCCAAGCAAGATGCGCCCCGAGGAGCGTCTTGCCACATGTAAACAATGGGTCTGACTGAGGGCCTCCAGGAGAGAAGCCCAAGCAAGACGCGCCCCGAGGAGCGTCTTGACACATGTCAACACTGGGGCTGACAGAGGGCCTCCAGGAGAGAGGCCCAAGCAAGATGCGCCCCGAGGAGCGTCTTGCCACATGTCAACAATGGGTCTGACTGAGGGCCTCCAAGAGAGGAGCCCAAGCAAGACGCGCCCCGAGGAGTTTCTTGCACCATGTCAACACTGGGTCTGACTGAGCACCTCCAGGAGAGAGGCCCAAGCAAGACTCGCCCCGAGGAGCGTCTTGCCACATATCAACAATGGGTCTGACTGAGGGCCTCCATGAGAGAAGCCCAAGCAAGACGCGCCCCGAGGAGCGTCTTGCCACATGTCAGCACTCGGTCTGACTGAGCGCCTCCAGGAGAGAGGCCCAAGCAAGACGCGCCCCGAGGAGCGTCTTGCCACATATCAACAATGGGTCTGACTGAGGGCCTCCATGAGAGAAGCCCAAGCAAGACGCGCCCCGAGGAGCGTCTTGTCACGTGTCAACACTGGGTCTGACTGAGCGTCTCCAGGAGAGAGGCCCAAGAAAGACGCGCCCCGAGGAGCGTCTTGCCACATGTCACCACTGGGTCTGACTGAGCGCCTCCAGGAGAGAGGCCCAAGCAAGACGCGCCCCGAGGAGCATCTTGCCACATGTCAACAATGAGTCTGACTGAGGGCCTCCAGGAGAGAAGCCCAAGCAAGACGCGTCCCGTGGAGTGTCTTGCCACATGTCAGCACTCGGTCTGACTGAATGCCTCCAGGAGAGAAGCCCCAGCAAGACGCGCCCCGAGGAGCGTCTTGCCACATGTAAGCACTGGGTCTGACTGAGCGCCTCCAGGAGAGAGGCCCCAGGAAGACGCGCCCCGAGGAGCGTCTTGCCACATGTCAACAATGAGTCTGACTGAGGGCCTCCAGGAAAGAAGCCCAAGCAAGACGCGTCCCGAGGAGTGTCTTGCCACATGTCAACAATGGGTCTGACTGAGGGCCTCCAGGAGAGAAGCCCAAGCAAGACGCGCCCCGAGGA
Organism: Nothobranchius furzeri; assembly: GCF_043380555.1. Lineage (NCBI taxonomy): Eukaryota > Metazoa > Chordata > Actinopteri > Cyprinodontiformes > Nothobranchiidae > Nothobranchius > Nothobranchius furzeri. Next base: position 15,541,374 of record NC_091756.1, read on the forward strand.
GCGTCTTGCCACATGTCAGCACTCGGTCTGACTGAGCGCCTCCAGGAGAGAGGCCCAAGCAAGACGCACCCCGAGGAGCGTCTTGACACATGTCAACACTGGGGCTGACAGAGGAACTCCAGGAGAGAGGCCCAAGCAAGATGCGCCCCGAGGAGCGTCTTGCCACATGTAAACAATGGGTCTGACTGAGGGCCTCCAGGAGAGAAGCCCAAGCAAGACGCGCCCCGAGGAGCGTCTTGCCACATGTCAGCACTCGGTCTGACTGAGCGACTCCAGGAGAGAGGCCCAAGCAAGACGCACCCCGAGGAGCGTCTTGACACATGTCAACACTGGGGCTGACAGAGGGCCTCCAGGAGAGAGGCCCAAGCAAGATGCGCCCCGAGGAGCGTCTTGCCACATGTCAACAATGGGTCTGACTGAGGGCCTCCAAGAGAGGAGCCCAAGCAAGACGCGCCCCGAGGAGTGTCTTGCACCATGTCAACACTGGGTCTGACTGAGCACCTCCAGGAGAGAGGCCCAAGCAAGACTCGCCCCGAGGAGCGTCTTGCCACATATCAACAATGGGTCTGACTGAGCGCCTCCAGGAGAGAGGCCCAAGCAAGACGCGCCCCGAGGAGCGTCTTGCCACATGTCAACAATGAGTCTGACTGAGGGCCTCCAGGAGAGAAGCCCAAGCAAGACGCGTCCCGAGGAGTGTCTTGCCACATGTCAGCACTCGGTCTGACTGAACGCCTCCAGGAGAGAGGCCCCAGCAAGACGCGCCCCGAGGAGCGTCTTGCCTTATGTCAGCACTCGGTCTGACTGAGCGCCTCCAGGAGAGAGGCCCAAGCAAGACGCGTCCCGAGGAGTGTCTTGCCACATGTCAACAATGAGTCTGACTGAGGGCCTCCAGGAGAGAAGCCCAAGCAAGACGCGTCCCGAGTAGTGTCTTGCCACATGTCAACAATGGGTCTGACTGAGGGCCTCCAGGAGAGAAGCCCAAGCAAGACGCGCCCCGAGGAGCGTCTTGCCACATGTCAGCACTCGGTCTGACTGAGCGCCTCCAGGAGAGAGGCCCAAGCAAGAGGCACCCCGAGGAGCGTCTTGACACATGTCAACACTGGGGCTGACTGAGGAACTCCAGGAGAGAGGCCCAAGCAAGACGCGCCCCGAGGAGCGTCTTGCCACATGTCACCACTGGGTCTGACTGAGGGCCTCCAGGAGAGAAGCCCAAGCAAGACGCGCCCCGAGGAGCGTCTTGCCTTATGTCAGCACTCGGTCTGACTGAGCGCCTCCAGGAGAGAGGCCCAAGCAAGACGCACCCCGAGGAGCGTCTTGCCACATATCAACAATGGGTCTGACTGAGGGCCTCCATGAGAGAAGCCCAAGCAAGACGCGCCCCGAGGAGCGTCTTGTCACGTGTCAACACTGGGTCTGACTGAGCGTCTCCAGGAGAGAGGCCCAAGCAAGACGCGCCCCGAGGAGCGTCTTGCCACATGTAAGCACTGGTTCTGACTGAGCGCCTCCAGGAGAGAGGCCCCAGCAAGACGCGCCCCGAGGAGCGTCTTGCCTTATGTCAGCACTCGGTCTGACTGAGCGCCTCCAGGAGAGAGGCCCAAGCAAGACGCGCCCCGAGGAGCGTCTTGCCACATGTCAACAATGGGTCTGACTGAGGGCCTCCAGGAGAGAAGCCCAAGCAAGAAGCGCCCCGAGGAGCGTCTTGCCACATGTCAACAATGGGTCTGACTGAGCGCCTCCAGGAGAGAGGCCCAAGCAAGACGCGCCCCGAGGAGCGTCTTGCCACATGTAAGCACTGGGTCTGACTGAGCGCCTCCAGGAGAGAAGCCCCAGCAAGACGAGCCCCGAGGAGCGTCTTACCACATGTCAGCACTCGGTCTGACTGAACGCCTCCAGGAGAGAAGCCTAAGCAAGACGTGCCCCGAGGAGCGTCTTGCCACATGTCAGCACTCGGTCTGACTGCACGCGTCCAGGAGAGAAGCCCCAGCAAGACACGCCCCGAGGAGCGTCTTGCCACATGTAAGCACTGGGTCTGACTGAGCGCCTCCAGGAGAGAGGCCCCAGCAAGACGCGCCCCGAGGAGCGTCTTGCCTTATGTCAGCACTCAGTCTGACTGAGCGCCTCCAGGAGAGAGGCCCAAGCAAGACACGGCCCGCGGAGCGTCTTGCCACATGTCAACAATGGGTCTGACTGAGGGCCTCCAGGAGAGAAGCCCAAGAAAGACGCGCCCCGAGGAGCGTCTTGCCACATGTAAGCACTCGGTCTGACTGAGCGACTCCAGGAGAGAGGCCCAAGCAAGACGCACCCCGGGGAGCGTCTTGACACATGTCAACACTGGGGCTGACAGAGGGCCTCCAGGAGAGAGGCCCAAGCACGATGCGCCCCGAGGAGCGTCTTGCCACATGTAAACAATGGGTCTGACTGAGGGCCTCCAAGAGAGAAGCTCAAGCAAGACGCGCCCCGAGGAGCGTCTTGCACCATGTTACACTGGGTGTGACTGAGCACCTCCAGGAGAGAGGCCCAAGCAAGACTCGCCCCGAGGAGCGTCTTGCCACATATCAACAATGGGTCTGACTGAGCGCCTCCAGGAGAGAGGCCCAAGCAAGACGCGCCCCGAGGAGCGTCTTGCCACATGTCAACAATGAGTCTGACTGAGGGCCTCCAGGAGAGAAGCCCAAGCAAGACGCATCCCGAGGAGTGTCTTGCCACATGTCAGCACTCGGTCTGACTGAACGCCTCCAGGAGAGAGGCCCCAGCAAGACGCGCCCCGAGGAGCGTCTTGCCTTATGTCAGCACTCGGTCTGACTGAGCGCCTCCAGGAGAGAGGCCCAAGCAAGACGCGTCCCGAGGAGTGTCTTGCCACATGTCAACAATGAGTCTGACTGAGGGCCTCCAGGAGAGAAGCCCAAGCAAGACGCGTCCCGAGTAGTGTCTTGCCACATGTCAACAATGGGTCTGACTGAGGGCCTCCAGGAGAGAAGCCCAAGCAAGACGCGCCCCGAGGAGCGTCTTGCCACATGTCAGCACTCGGTCTGACTGAGCGCCTCCAGGAGAGAGGCCCAAGCAAGAGGCACCCCGAGGAGCGTCTTGACACATGTCAACACTGGGGCTGACTGAGGAACTCCAGGAGAGAGGCCCAAGCAAGACGCGCCCCGAGGAGCGTCTTGCCACATGTCACCACTGGGTCTGACTGAGGGCCTCCAGGAGAGAAGCCCAAGCAAGACGCGCCCCGAGGAGCGTCTTGCCTTATGTCAGCACTCGGTCTGACTGAGCGCCTCCAGGAGAGAGGCCCAAGCAAGACGCACCCCGAGGAGCGTCTTGCCACATATCAACAATGGGTCTGACTGAGGGCCTCCATGAGAGAAGCCCAAGCAAGACGCGCCCCGAGGAGCGTCTTGTCACGTGTCAACACTGGGTCTGACTGAGCGTCTCCAGGAGAGAGGCCCAAGCAAGACGCGCCCCGAGGAGCGTCTTGCCACATGTAAGCACTGGTTCTGACTGAGCGCCTCCAGGAGAGAGGCCCCAGCAAGACGCGCCCCGAGGAGCGTCTTGCCTTATGTCAGCACTCGGTCTGACTGAGCGCCTCCAGGAGAGAGGCCCAAGCAAGACGCGCCCCGAGGAGCGTCTTGCCACATGTCAACAATGGGTCTGACTGAGGGCCTCCAGGAGAGAAGCCCAAGCAAGAAGCGCCCCGAGGAGCGTCTTGCCACATGTCAACAATGGGTCTGACTGAGCGCCTCCAGGAGAGAGGCCCAAGCAAGACGCGCCCCGAGGAGCGTCTTGCCACATGTAAGCACTGGGTCTGACTGAGCGCCTCCAGGAGAGAAGCCCCAGCAAGACGAGCCCCGAGGAGCGTCTTACCACATGTCAGCACTCGGTCTGACTGAACGCCTCCAGGAGAGAAGCCTAAGCAAGACGTGCCCCGAGGAGCGTCTTGCCACATGTCAGCACTCGGTCTGACTGCACGCGTCCAGGAGAGAAGCCCCAGCAAGACACGCCCCGAGGAGCGTCTTGCCACATGTAAGCACTGGGTCTGACTGAGCGCCTCCAGGAGAGAGGCCCCAGCAAGACGCGCCCCGAGGAGCGTCTTGCCTTATGTCAGCACTCAGTCTGACTGAGCGCCTCCAGGAGAGAGGCCCAAGCAAGACACGGCCCGCGGAGCGTCTTGCCACATGTCAACAATGGGTCTGACTGAGGGCCTCCAGGAGAGAAGCCCAAGAAAGACGCGCCCCGAGGAGCGTCTTGCCACATGTAAGCACTCGGTCTGACTGAGCGACTCCAGGAGAGAGGCCCAAGCAAGACGCACCCCGGGGAGCGTCTTGACACATGTCAACACTGGGGCTGACAGAGGGCCTCCAGGAGAGAGGCCCAAGCACGATGCGCCCCGAGGAGCGTCTTGCCACATGTAAACAATGGGTCTGACTGAGGGCCTCCAAGAGAGAAGCTCAAGCAAGACGCGCCCCGAGGAGCGTCTTGCACCATGTTACACTGGGTGTGACTGAGCACCTCCAGGAGAGAGGCCCAAGCAAGACTCGCCCCGAGGAGCGTCTTGCCACATATCAACAATGGGTCTGACTGAGGGCCTCCATGAGAGAAACCCAAGCAAGACGCGCCCCGAGGAGCATCTTGCCACATGTCAGCACTCGGTCTGACTGAGCGACTCCAGGAGAGAGGCCCAAGCAAGACGCGCCCCGAGGAGCGTCTTGACACATGTCAACACTGGGGCTGACAGAGCACCTCCAGGAGAGAGGCCCAAGCAAGACGCGCCCCGAGGAGCGTCTTGCCACATGTCAACAATGAGTCTGACTGAGGGCCTCCAGGAGAGAAGCCCAAGCAAGACGCGTCCCGAGGAGTGTCTTGCCACATGTCAGCACTCGGTCTGACTGAACGCCTCCAGGAGAGAAGCCCCAGCAAGACGCGCCCCGAGGAGCATCTTGCCAGATGTAAGCACTGGGTCTGACTGAGCGCCTCCAGGAGAGAGGCCCCAGCAAGACGCGTCCCGAGGAGCGTCTTGCCACATGTCAGCACTCGGTCTGACTGAACGCCTCCAGGAGAGAAGCCCCAGCAAGACGCGCCCCGAGGAGCGTCTTGCCTTATGTCAGCACTCGGTCTGACTGAGCGCCTCCAGGAGAGAGGCCCAAGCAAGACGCGCCCCGAGGAGCGTCTTGCCACATGTCAACAATGGGTCTGACTGAGGGCCTCCAGGAGAGAAGCCCAAGCATGATGCGCCCAAAGGAGCGTCTTGCCACATGTAAACAATGGGTCTGACTGAGGGCCTCCAGGAGAGAAGCCCAAGCAAGACGCGCCCCGAGGAGCGTCTTGCCACATATCAGCAATGGGTCTGACTGAGGGCCTCCATGAGAGAAGCCCAAGCAAGACACGCCCCGAGGAGCGTCTTGCCACATGTCACCACTGGGTCTGACTGAGCGCCTCCAGGAGAGAGGCCCAAGTAAGACGCGCCCCGAGGAGCATCTTGCCACGTGTCAACACTGGGTCTGACTGAGCGTCTCCAGGAGAGAGGCCCAAGCAAGACACGCCCCGAGGAGCGTCTTGCCACATGTCAGCACTGGGTCTGACTGAGCGCCTCCAGGAGAGAGGCCCAAGCAAGACGCGCCCCGAGGAGCGTCTTGCCACATGTAAGCACTGGGTCTGACTGAGCGCCTCCAGGAGAGAAGCCCCAGCAAGACGCGCCCCGAGGAGCGTCTTACCACATGTCAGCACTCGGTCTGACTGAACGCCTCCAGGAGAGAAGCCCCAGCAAGACACGCCCCGAGGAGCGTCTTGCCACATGTAAGCACTGGGTCTGACTGAGCGCGTCCAGGAGAGAGGCCCCAGCAAGACGCGCCCCGAGGAGCGTCTTGCCTTATGTCAGCACTCGGTCTGACTGACCGCCTCCAGGAGAGAGGCCCAAGCAAGACGCGCCCCGCGGAGCGTCTTGCCACATGTCAACAATGGGTCTGACTGAGGGCCTCCAGGAGAGAAGCCCAAGCAAGACGCGCCCCGAGGAGCGTCTTGCCACATGTCAGCACTCGGTCTGACTGAGCGACTCCAGGAGAGAGGCCCAAGCAAGACGCACCCCGGGGAGCGTCTTGACACATGTCAACACTGGGGCTGACAGAGGGCCTCCAGGAGAGAGGCCCAATTAAGATGCGCCCCGAGGAGCGTCTTGCCACATGTAAACAATGGGTCTGACTGAGGGCCTCGAGGAGAGAAGCCCAAGCAAGACGCGCCCCGAGGAGCGTCTTGCACCATGTCAACACTGGGTCTGACTGAGCACCTCCAGGAGAGAGGCCCAAGCAAGACTCGCCCCGAGGAGCGTCTTGCCACATATCAACAATGGGTCTGACTGAGGGCCTCCATGAGAGAAGCCCAAGCAAGACGCGCCCCTAGGAGCATCTTGCCACATGTCAGCACTCGGTCTGACTGAGCGACTCCAGGAGAGAGGCCCAAGCAAGATGCACCCAGAGGAGCGTCTTGACACATGTCAACACTGGGGCTGACAGAGGGCCTCCAGGAGAGAGGCCAAAACAAGATGCGCCCCGAGGAGCGTCTTGCCACATGTCAACAATGGGTCTGACTGAGGGCCTCCAAGAGAGAAGCCCAAGCAAGACGCGCCCCGAGGAGCGTCTTGCACCATGTCAACACTGGGTCTGACTGATTACCTCCAGGAGAGAGGCCCAAGCAAGACTCGCCCCGAGGAGCGTCTTGCCACATATCATCAATGGGTCTGACTGAGGGCCTCCATGAGAGAAGCCCAAGCAAGACGCGCCCCGAGGAGCGTCTTACCACATGTCAGCACTCGGTCTGACTGAGCGCCTCCAGGAGAGAGGCCCAAGCAAGACGCGCCCCGAGGAGCGTCTTGCCACATATCAACAATGGGTCTGACTGAGGGCCTCCATGAGAGAAGCCCAAGCAAGACGCGCCCCGAGGAGCGTCTTGTCACATGTCAACACTGGGTCTGACTGAGCGTCTCCAGGAGAGAGGCCCAAGCAAGACGCGCCCCGAGGAGCGTCTTGCCACATGTCACCACTGGGTCTGACTGAGCACCTCCAGGAGAGAGGCCCAAGCAAGACGCGCCCCGAGGAGCGTCTTGCCACATGTCAACAATGAGTCTGACTGAGGGCCTCCAGGAGAGAAGCCCAAGCAAGACGCGTCCCGAGGAGTGTCTTGCCACATGTCAGCACTCGGTCTGACTGAACGCCTCCAGGAGAGAAGCCCCAGCAAGACGCGCCCCGAGGAGCGTCTTGCCAGATGTAAGCACTGGGTCTGACTGAGCGCCTCCAGGAGAGAGGCCCCAGCAAGACGCGCCCCAAGGAGCGTCTTGCCTTATGTCAGCACTCGGTCTGACTGAGCCCCTCCAGGAGAGAGGCCCAAGCAAGACGCGTCCCGAGGAGTGTCTTGCCACATGTCAACAATGAGTCTGACTGAGGGCCTCCAGGAGAGAAGCCCAAGCAAGACGCGTCCCGAGGAGTGTCTTGCCACATGTCAACAATGGGTCTGACTGAGGGCCTCCAGGAGAGAAGCCCAAGCAAGACGCGCCCCGAGGAGCGTCTTGCCACATGTCAGCACTCGGTCTGACTGAGCGCCTCCAGGAGAGAGGCCCAAGCAAGACGCACCACGAGGAGCGTCTTGACACATGTCAACACTGGGGCTGACAGAGGAACTCCAGGAGAGAGGCCCAAGCAAGATGCGTCCCGAGGAGCGTCTTGCCACATGTAAACAATAAGTCTGACTGAGGGCCTCCAGGAGAGAAGCCCAAGCAAGACGCGCCCCGAGGAGCGTCTTGCCACATGACAGCACTCGGTCTGACTGAGCGCCTCCAGGAGAGAGGCCCAAGCAAGACGCGCCCCGAGGAGCGTCTTGCCACATATCAACAATGGGTCTGACTGAGGGCCTTTATGAGAGAAGCCCAAGCAAGACGCGCCCCGAGGAGCGTCTTGTCACGTGTCAACACTGGGTCTGACTGAGCGTCTCCAGGAGAGAGGCCCAAGCAAGACGCGCCCCGAGGAGCGTCTTGCCACATGTAAGCACTGGGTCTGACTGAGCGCCTCCAGGAGAGAGGCCCCAGCAAGACGCGCCCCGAGGAGCGTCTTGCCTTATGTCAGCACTCGGTCTGACTGAGCGCCTCCAGGAGAGAGGCCCAAGCAAGACGCGCCCCGAGGAGCGTCTTGCCACATGTCAACAATGGGTCTGACTGAGGGCCTCCAGGAGAGAAGCCCAAGCAAGACGCGCCCCGAGGAGCGTCTTGCCACATGTCAACAATGGGTCTGACTGAGCGCCTCCAGGAGAGAGGCCCAAGCAAGACGCGCCCCGAGGAGCGTCTTGCCACATGTCACCACTGGGTCTGACTGAGCGCCTCCAGGAGAGAGGCCCAAGCAAGACGTGCCCCGAGGAGCGTCTTGCCACATGTCAACAATGGGTCTGACTGAGGGCCTCCAGGAGAGAAGCCCAAGCAAGACGTGTCCCGAGGAGCGTCTTGCCACATGTCAGCACTCGGTCTGACTGAAGGCCTCCAGGAGAGAAGCCCCAGCAAGACGCGCCCCGAGGAGCGTCTTGCCACATGTAAGCACTGGGTCTGACTGAGCGCCTCCAGGAGAGAAGCCCCAGCAAGACGCGCCCCGAGGAGCGTCTTGCCACATGTAAGCACTGGGTCTGACTGAGCGCCTCCAGGAGAGAGGCCCAAGCAAGACGCGCCCCGAGGAGCGTCTTGCCACATGTAAGCACTGGGTCTGACTGAGCGCCTCCAGGAGAGAAGCCCCAGCAAGACGCACCCCGATTAGCGTCTTACCACATGTCAGCACTCGGTCTGACTGAACGCCTCCAGGAGAGAAGCCCAAGCAAGACGCGCCCAGAGGAGCGTCTTACCACATGTCATCACTCGGTCTGACTGAACGCCTCCAGGAGAGAAGCCGCAGCAAGACACGCCCCGAGGAGCGTCTTGCCACATGTAAGCACTGGGTCTGACTGAGCGCCTCCAGGAGAGAGGCCCCAGCAAGACGCGCCCCGAGGAGCGTCTTGCCTTATGTCAGCACTCGGTCTGACTGAGCGCCTCCAGGAGAGAGGCCCAAGCAAGACGCGCCCCGCGGAGCGTCTTGCCACATGTCAACAATGGGTCTGACTGAGGGCCTCCAGGAGAGAAGCCCAAGCAAGACGCGCCCCGAGGAGCGTCTTGCCACATGTCAGCACTCGGTCTGACTGAGCGACTCCAGGAGAGAGGCCCAAGCAAGACGCACCCCGGGGAGCGTCTTGACACATGTCAACACTGGGGCTGACAGAGGGCCTCCAGGAGAGAGGCCCAAGCAAGATGCGCCCCGAGGAGCGTCTTGCCACATGTAAACAATGGGTCTGACTGAGGGCCTCCAAGAGAGAAGCTCAAGCAAGACGCGCCCCGAGGAGCGTCTTGCACCATGTCAACACTGGGTCTGAATGAGCACCTCCAGGAGAGAGGCCCAAGCAAGACTCGCCCCGAGGAGCGTCTTGCCACATATCAACAATGGGTCTGACTGAGGGCCTCCATGAGAGAAGCCCAAGCAAGACGCGCCCCGAGGAGCATCTTGCCACATGTCAGCACTCGGTCTGACTGAGCGACTCCAGGAGAGAGGACCAAGCAAGACGCACCCCGAGGAGCGTCTTGACACATGTCAACTCTGGGGCTGACAGAGGGCCTCCAGGAGAGAGGCCCAAGCAAGATGCGCCCCGAGGAGCGTCTTGCCACATGTCAACAATGGGTCTGACTGAGGGCCTCCAAGAGAGAAGCCCAAGCAAGACGCGCCCCGAGGAGCGTCTTGCCACATGTCAGCACTCGGTCTGACTGAGCGCCTCCAGGAGAGAGGCCCAAGCAAGACACGCCCCGAGGAGCGTCTTGCCACATATCAACAATGGGTCTGACTGAGGGCCTCCATGAGAGAAGCCCAAGCAAGACGCGCACCGAGGAGCGTCTTGTCACGTGTCAACACTGGGTCTGACTGAGCGTCTCCAGGAGAGAGGCCCAAGCAAGACGCGCCCCGAGGAGCGTCTTGCCACATGTCACCACTGGGTCTGACTGAGCGCCTCCAGGAGAGAGGCCCAAGCAAGACGCGCCCCGAGGAGCGTCTTGCCACATGTCAACAATGAGTCTGACTGAGGGCCTCCAGGAGAGAAGCCCAAGCAAGACGCGTCCCGAGGAGTGTCTTGCCACATGTCAGCACTCGGTCTGACTGAACGCCTCCAGGAGAGAAGCCCCAGCAAGACGCGCCCCGAGGAGCGTCTTGCCACATGTAAGCACTGGGTCTGACTGAGCGCCTCCAGGAGAGAGGCCCCAGCAAGACGCACCCCGAGGAGCGTCTTGCCACATGTAAACAATGGGTCTGACTGAGGGCCTCCAGGAGAGAAGCCCAAGCAAGACGCGCCCCGAGGAGCGTCTTGCCACATGTCAGCACTCGGTCTGACTGAGCGCCTCCAGGAGAGAGGCCCAAGCAAGACGCGCCCCGAGGAGCGTCTTGCCACATATCAACAATGGGTCTGACTGAGAGTCTCCAGGAGAGAGGCCCAAGCAAGATGCGCCCCGAGGAGCGTCTTGCCACATGTAAACAATGGGTCTGACTGAGGGCCTCCAGGAGAGAAGCCCAAGCAAGACGCGCCCCGAGGAGCGTCTTGCCACATGTCAGCACTCGGTCTGACTGAGCGCCTCCAGGAGAGAGGCCCAAGCAAGACGCACCCCGAGGAGCGTCTTGACACATGTCAACACTGGGGCTGACAGAGGGCCTCCAGGAGAGAGGCCCAAGCAAGATGCGCCCCGAGGAGCGTCTTGCCACATGTCAACAATGGGTCTGACTGAGGGCCTCCAAGAGAGAAGCCCAAGCAAGACGCGCCCCGAGGAGCGTCTTGCACCATGTCAACACTGGGTCTGACTGAGCAACTCCAGGAGAGAGGCCCAAGCAAGACTCGCCCCGAGGAGCGTCTTGCCACATATCAACAATGGGTCTGACTGAGGGCCTCCATGAGAGAAGCCCAAGCAAGACGCGCCCCGAGGAGCGTCTATCCACATGTCAGCACTCGGTCTGACTGAGCGCCTCCAGGAGAGAGGCCCAAGCAAGACGCGCCCCGAGGAGCGTCTTGCCACATATCAACAATGGGTCTGACTGAGGGCCTCCATGAGAGAAGCCCAAGCAAGACGCGCACCGAGGAGCGTCTTGTCACGTGTCAACACTGGGTCTTACTGAGCGTCTCCAGGAGAGAGGCCCAAGCAAGACGCGCCCCGAGGAGCGTCTTGCCACATGTCACCACTGGGTCTGACTGAGCGCCTCCAGGAGAGAGGCCCAAGCAAGACGCGCCCCGAGGAGCGTCTTGCCACATGTCAACAATGAGTCTGACTGAGGGCCTCCAGGAGAGAAGCCCAAGCAAGACGCGTCCCGAGGAGTGTCTTGCCACATGTCAGCACTCGGTCTGACTGAACGCCTCCAGGAGAGAAGCCCCAGCAAGACGCGCCCCGAGGAGCGTCTTGCCACATGTAAGCACTGGGTCTGACTGAGCGCCTCCAGGAGAGAGGCCCCAGCAAGACGCACCCCGAGGAGCGTCTTGACACATGTCAACACTGGGGCTGACAGAGGAACTCCAGGAGAGAGGCCCAAGCAAGATGCGCCCCGAGGAGCGTCTTGCCACATGTAAACAATGGGTCTGACTGAGGGCCTCCAGGAGAGAAGCCCAAGCAAGACGCGCCCCGAGGAGCGTCTTGCCACATGTCAGCACTCGGTCTGACTGAGCGCCTCCAGGAGAGAGGCCCAAGCAAGACGCGCCCCGAGGAGCGTCTTGCCACATATCAACAATGGGTCTGACTGAGAGTCTCCAGGAGAGAGGCCCAAGCAAGATGCGCCCCGAGGAGCGTCTTGCCACATGTAAACAATGGGTCTGACTGAGGGCCTCCAGGAGAGAAGCCCAAGCAAGACGCGCCCCGAGGAGCGTCTTGCCACATGTCAGCACTCGGTCTGACTGAGCGCCTCCAGGAGAGAGGCCCAAGCAAGACGCGCCCCGAGGAGCGTCTTGCCACATATCAACAATGGGTCTGACTGAGAGTCTCCAGGAGAGAGGCCCAAGCAAGACGCGCCCCGAGGAGCGTCTTGCCACATGTAAGCACTGGGTCTGACTGAAAGCCTCCAGGAGAGAGGCCCAAGCAAGACGCGCCCCGAGGAGCGTCTTGCCACATGTCAGCACTCGGTCTGACTGAGCGCCTCCAGGAGAGAGGCCCAAGCAAGACGCGCCCCGAGGAGCGTCTTGCCACATATCAACAATGGGTCTGACTGAGAGTCTCCAGGAGAGAGGCCCAAGCAAGATGCGCCCCGAGGAGCGTCTTGCCACATGTCAACAATGGGTCTGACAGAGGGCCTCCAGGAGAGAAGCCTCAAGCAAGACGTGCCCCGTGGAGCGTCTTGCCACATGTCAACAATGGGTCTGACTGAGCGCCTCCAGGAGAGAGGCCCAAGCAAGATGCGCCCCGAGGAGCGTCTTGCCACATGTCACCACTGGGTCTGACTGAGCGCCTCCAGGAGAGAGGCCCAAGCAAGACGCGCCCCGAGGAGCGTCTTGCCACATGGCAACAATGGGTCTGACTGAGGGCCTCCAGGAGAGAAGCCCAAGCAAGACGCGTCCCGAGGAGCGTCTTGCCACATGTCAGCACTCGGTCTGACTGAACGCCTCCAGGAGAGAAGCCCCAGCAAGACGCGCCCCGAGGAGCGTCTTGCCACATGTAAGCACTGGGTCTGACTGAGCTCCTCCAGGAGAGAGGCCCAAGCAAGACGCACCCCGGGGAGCGTCTTGCCACATGTAAACAATGGGTCTGACTGAGGGCCTCCAAGAGAGAAGCTCAAGCAAGACGCGCCCCGAGGAGCGTCTTGCACCATGTCAACACTGGGTCTGAATGAGCACCTGCAGGAGAGAGGCCCAAGCAAGACTCGCCCCGAGGAGCGTCTTGCCACATATCAACAATGGGTCTGACTGAGGGCCTCCATGAGAGAAGCCCAAGCAAGACGCGCCCCGAGGAGCATCTTGCCACATGTCAGCACTCGGTCTGACTGAGCGACTCCAGGAGAGAGGCCCAAGCAAGACGCACCCCGAGGAGCGTCTTGACACATGTCAACACTGGGGCTGACAGAGGGCCTCCAGGAGAGAGGCCCAAGCAAGATGTGCCCCGAGGAGCGTCTTGCCACATGTCAACAATGGGTCTGACTGAGGGCCTCCAAGAGAGAAGCCCAAGCAAGACGCACCCCGAGGAGCGTCTTGCACCATGTCAACACTGGGTCTGACTGAGCACCTCCAGGAGAGAGGCCCAAGCAAGACTCGCCCCGAGGAGCGTCTTGCCACATATCAACAATGGGTCTGACTGAGGGCCTCCATGAGAGAAGCCCAAGCAAGACGCGCCCCGAGGAGCGTCTTGCCACATGTCAGCACTCGGTCTGACTGAGCGCCTCCAGGAGAGAGGACCAAGCAAGACGCACCCCGAGGAGCGTCTTGACACATGTCAACTCTGGGGCTGACAGAGGGCCTCCAGGAGAGAGGCCCAAGCAAGATGCGCCCCGAGGAGCGTCTTGCCACATGTCAACAATGGGTCTGACTGAGGGCCTCCAAGAGAGAAGCCCAAGCAAGACGCGCCCCGAGGAGCGTCTTGCCACATGTCAGCACTCGGTCTGACTGAGCGCCTCCAGGAGAGAGGCCCAAGCAAGACACGCCCCGAGGAGCGTCTTGCCACATATCAACAATGGGTCTGACTGAGGGCCTCCATGAGAGAAGCCCAAGCAAGACGCGCACCGAGGAGCGTCTTGTCACGTGTCAACACTGGGTCTGACTGAGCGTCTCCAGGAGAGAGGCCCAAGCAAGACGCGCCCCGAGGAGCGTCTTGCCACATGTCACCACTGGGTCTGACTGAGCGCCTCCAGGAGAGAGGCCCAAGCAAGACGCGCCCCGAGGAGCGTCTTGCCACATGTCAACAATGAGTCTGACTGAGGGCCTCCAGGAGAGAAGCCCAAGCAAGACGCGTCCCGAGGAGTGTCTTGCCACATGTCAGCACTCGGTCTGACTGAACGCCTCCAGGAGAGAAGCCCCAGCAAGACGCGCCCCGAGGAGCGTCTTGCCACATGTAAGCACTGGGTCTGACTGAGCGCCTCCAGGAGAGAGGCCCCAGCAAGACGCACCCCGAGGAGCGTCTTGCCACATGTAAACAATGGGTCTGACTGAGGGCCTCCAGGAGAGAAGCCCAAGCAAGACGCGCCCCGAGGAGCGTCTTGCCACATGTCAGCACTCGGTCTGACTGAGCGCCTCCAGGAGAGAGGCCCAAGCAAGACGCGCCCCGAGGAGCGTCTTGCCACATGTCAACAATGAGTCTGACTGAGGGCCTCCAGGAGAGAAGCCCAAGCAAGACGCGTCCCGAGGAGTGTCTTGCCACATGTCAGCACTCGGTCTGACTGAACGCCTCCAGGAGAGAAGCCCCAGCAAGACGCGCCCCGAGGAGCGTCTTGCCACATGTAAGCACTGGGTCTGACTGAGCGCCTCCAGGAGAGAGGCCCCAGCAAGACGCACCCCGAGGAGCGTCTTGCCACATGTAAACAATGGGTCTGACTGAGGGCCTCCAGGAGAGAAGCCCAAGCAAGACGCGCCCCGAGGAGCGTCTTGCCACATGTCAGCACTCGGTCTGACTGAGCGCCTCCAGGAGAGAGGCCCAAGCAAGACGCGCCCCGAGGAGCGTCTTGCCACATATCAACAATGGGTCTGACTGAGAGTCTCCAGGAGAGAGGCCCAAGCAAGATGCGCCCCGAGGAGCGTCTTGCCACATGTAAACAATGGGTCTGACTGAGGGCCTCCAGGAGAGAAGCCCAAGCAAGACGCGCCCCGAGGAGCGTCTTGCCACATGTCAGCACTCGGTCTGACTGAGCGCCTCCAGGAGAGAGGCCCAAGCAAGACGCACCCCGAGGAGCGTCTTGACACATGTCAACACTGGGGCTGACAGAGGGCCTCCAGGAGAGAGGCCCAAGCAAGATGCGCCCCGAGGAGCGTCTTGCCACATGTCAACAATGGGTCTGACTGAGGGCCTCCAAGAGAGAAGCCCAAGCAAGACGCGCCCCGAGGAGCGTCTTGCACCATGTCAACACTGGGTCTGACTGAGCAACTCCAGGAGAGAGGCCCAAGCAAGACTCGCCCCGAGGAGCGTCTTGCCACATATCAACAATGGGTCTGACTGAGGGCCTCCATGAGAGAAGCCCAAGCAAGACGCGCCCCGAGGAGCGTCTATCCACATGTCAGCACTCGGTCTGACTGAGCGCCTCCAGGAGAGAGGCCCAAGCAAGACGCGCCCCGAGGAGCGTCTTGCCACATATCAACAATGGGTCTGACTGAGGGCCTCCATGAGAGAAGCCCAAGCAAGACGCGCACCGAGGAGCGTCTTGTCACGTGTCAACACTGGGTCTTACTGAGCGTCTCCAGGAGAGAGGCCCAAGCAAGACGCGCCCCGAGGAGCGTCTTGCCACATGTCACCACTGGGTCTGACTGAGCGCCTCCAGGAGAGAGGCCCAAGCAAGACGCGCCCCGAGGAGCGTCTTGCCACATGTCAACAATGAGTCTGACTGAGGGCCTCCAGGAGAGAAGCCCAAGCAAGACGCGTCCCGAGGAGTGTCTTGCCACATGTCAGCACTCGGTCTGACTGAACGCCTCCAGGAGAGAAGCCCCAGCAAGACGCGCCCCGAGGAGCGTCTTGCCACATGTAAGCACTGGGTCTGACTGAGCGCCTCCAGGAGAGAGGCCCCAGCAAGACGCACCCCGAGGAGCGTCTTGACACATGTCAACACTGGGGCTGACAGAGGAACTCCAGGAGAGAGGCCCAAGCAAGATGCGCCCCGAGGAGCGTCTTGCCACATGTAAACAATGGGTCTGACTGAGGGCCTCCAGGAGAGAAGCCCAAGCAAGACGCGCCCCGAGGAGCGTCTTGCCACATGTCAGCACTCGGTCTGACTGAGCGCCTCCAGGAGAGAGGCCCAAGCAAGACGCGCCCCGAGGAGCGTCTTGCCACATATCAACAATGGGTCTGACTGAGAGTCTCCAGGAGAGAGGCCCAAGCAAGATGCGCCCCGAGGAGCGTCTTGCCACATGTAAACAATGGGTCTGACTGAGGGCCTCCAGGAGAGAAGCCCAAGCAAGACGCGCCCCGAGGAGCGTCTTGCCACATGTCAGCACTCGGTCTGACTGAGCGCCTCCAGGAGAGAGGCCCAAGCAAGACGCGCCCCGAGGAGCGTCTTGCCACATATCAACAATGGGTCTGACTGAGAGTCTCCAGGAGAGAGGCCCAAGCAAGACGCGCCCCGAGGAGCGTCTTGCCACATGTAAGCACTGGGTCTGACTGAAAGCCTCCAGGAGAGAGGCCCAAGCAAGACGCGCCCCGAGGAGCGTCTTGCCACATGTCAGCACTCGGTCTGACTGAGCGCCTCCAGGAGAGAGGCCCAAGCAAGACGCGCCCCGAGGAGCGTCTTGCCACATATCAACAATGGGTCTGACTGAGAGTCTCCAGGAGAGAGGCCCAAGCAAGATGCGCCCCGAGGAGCGTCTTGCCACATGTCAACAATGGGTCTGACAGAGGGCCTCCAGGAGAGAAGCCTCAAGCAAGACGTGCCCCGTGGAGCGTCTTGCCACATGTCAACAATGGGTCTGACTGAGCGCCTCCAGGAGAGAGGCCCAAGCAAGATGCGCCCCGAGGAGCGTCTTGCCACATGTCACCACTGGGTCTGACTGAGCGCCTCCAGGAGAGAGGCCCAAGCAAGACGCGCCCCGAGGAGCGTCTTGCCACATGGCAACAATGGGTCTGACTGAGGGCCTCCAGGAGAGAAGCCCAAGCAAGACGCGTCCCGAGGAGCGTCTTGCCACATGTCAGCACTCGGTCTGACTGAACGCCTCCAGGAGAGAAGCCCCAGCAAGACGCGCCCCGAGGAGCGTCTTGCCACATGTAAGCACTGGGTCTGACTGAGCGCCTCCAGGAGAGAGGCCCAAGCAAGACGCACCCCGGGGAGCGTCTTGCCACATGTAAACAATGGGTCTGACTGAGGGCCTCCAAGAGAGAAGCTCAAGCAAGACGCGCCCCGAGGAGCGTCTTGCACCATGTCAACACTGGGTCTGAATGAGCACCTGCAGGAGAGAGGCCCAAGCAAGACTCGCCCCGAGGAGCGTCTTGCCACATATCAACAATGGGTCTGACTGAGGGCCTCCATGAGAGAAGCCCAAGCAAGACGCGCCCCGAGGAGCATCTTGCCACATGTCAGCACTCGGTCTGACTGAGCGACTCCAGGAGAGAGGCCCAAGCAAGACGCACCCCGAGGAGCGTCTTGACACATGTCAACACTGGGGCTGACAGAGGGCCTCCAGGAGAGAGGCCCAAGCAAGATGTGCCCCGAGGAGCGTCTTGCCACATGTCAACAATGGGTCTGACTGAGGGCCTCCAAGAGAGAAGCCCAAGCAAGACGCACCCCGAGGAGCGTCTTGCACCATGTCAACACTGGGTCTGACTGAGCACCTCCAGGAGAGAGGCCCAAGCAAGACTCGCCCCGAGGAGCGTCTTGCCACATATCAACAATGGGTCTGACTGAGGGCCTCCATGAGAGAAGCCCAAGCAAGACGCGCCCCGAGGAGCGTCTTGCCACATGTCAGCACTCGGTCTGACTGAGCGCCTCCAGGAGAGAGGCCCAAGCAAGACGCGCCCCGAGGAGCGTCTTGCCACATATCAACAATGGGTCTGACTGAGGGCCTCCATGAGAGAAGCCCAAGCAAGACGCGCACCGAGGAGCGTCTTGTCACGTGTCAACACTGGGTCTGACTGAGCGTCTCCAGGAGAGAGGCCCAAGCAAGACGCGCCCCGAGGAGCGTCTTGCCATTTGTCACCACTGGGTCTGACTGAGCGCCTCCAGGAGAGAGGCCCAAGCAAGACGCGCCCCGAGGAGCGTCTTGCCACATGTCAACAATGAGTCTGACTGAGGGCCTCCAGGAGAGAAGCCCAAGCAAAACGCGTCCCGAGGAGTGTCTTGCCACATGTCAGCACTCGGTCTGACTGAACGCCTCCAGGAGAGAAGCCCCAGCAAGACGCGCCCCGAGGAGCGTCTTGCCACATGTAAGCACTGGGTCTGACTGAGCGCCTCCAGGAGAGAGGCCCCAGCAAGACGCGCCCCGAGGAGCGTCTTGCCTTATGTCAGCACTCGGTCTGACTGAGCGCCTCCAGGAGAGAGGCCCAAGCAAGACGCGCCCCGAGGAGCGTCTTGCCACATGTCAGCACTCGGTCTGACTGAGCGCCTCCAGGAGAGAAGCCCAGGCAAGACGCGTCCCGAGGAGTGTCTTGCCACATGTCAACAATGGGTCTGACTGAGGGCCTCCAGGAGAGAAGCCCAAGCAAGACGCGCCCCGAGGAGCGTCTTGCCACATGTCAGCACTCGGTCTGACTGAGCGCCTCCAGGAGAGAGGCCCAAGCAAGACGCACCCCGAGGAGCGTCTTGACACATGTCAACACTGGGGCTGACAGAGGAACTCCAGGAGAGAGGCCCAAGCAAGACGCACCCCGAGGAGCGTCTTGACACATGTCAACACTGGGGCTGACAGAGGAACTCCAGGAGAGAGGCCCAAGCAAGATGCGCCCCGAGGAGCGTCTTGCCACATGTAAACAATGGGTCTGACTGAGGGCCTCCAGGAGAGAAGCCCAAGCAAGACGCGCCCCGAGGAGCGTCTTGCCACATGTCAGCACTCGGTCTGACTGAGCGCCTCCAGGAGAGAGGCCCAAGCAAGACGCGCCCCGAGGAGCGTCTTGCCACATATCAACAATGGGTCTGACTGAGAGTCTCCAGGAGAGAGGCCCAAGCAAGATGCGCCCCGAGGAGCGTCTTGCCACATGTAAACAATGGGTCTGACTGAGGGCCTCCAGGAGAGAAGCCCAAGCAAGACGCGCCCCGAGGAGCGTCTTGCCACATGTCAGCACTCGGTCTGACTGAGCGCCTCCAGGAGAGAGGCCCAAGCAAGACGCGCCCCGAGGAGCGTCTTGCCACATATCAACAATGGGTCTGACTGAGAGTCTCCAGGAGAGAGGCCCAAGCAAGACGCGCCCCGAGGAGCGTCTTGCCACATGTAAGCACTGGGTCTGACTGAAAGCCTCCAGGAGAGAGGCCCCAGCAAGACGCGCCCCGAGGAGCGTCTTGCCTTATGTCAGCACTCGGTCTGACTGAGCGCCTCCAGGAGAGAGGCCCAAGCAAGACGCGCCCCGAGGAGCGTCTTGCCACATGTCAACAATGGGTCTGACTGAGGGCCTCCAGGAGAGAAGCCTCAAGCAAGACGTGCCCCGAGGAGCGTCTTGCCACATGTCAACAATGGGTCTGACTGAGCGCCTCCAGGAGAGAGGCCCAAGCAAGATGCGCCCCGAGGAGCGTCTTGCCACATGTCACCACTGGGTCTGACTGAGCGCCTCCAGGAGAGAGGCCCAAGCAAGACGCGCCCCGAGGAGCGTCTTGCCACATGTCAACAATGGGTCTGACTGAGGGCCTCCAGGAGAGAAGCCCAAGCAAGACGCGTCCCGAGGAGCGTCTTGCCACATGTCAGCACTCGGTCTGACTGAACGCCTCCAGGAGAGAAGCCCCAGCAAGACGCGCCCCGAGGAGCGTCTTGCCACATGTAAGCACTGGGTCTGACTGAGCGCCTCCAGGAGAGAGGCCCAAGCAAGACGCACCCCGGGGAGCGTCTTGACACATGTCAACACTGGGGCTGACAGAGGGCCTCCAGGAGAGAGGCCCAAGCAAGATGCTCCCCGAGGAGCGTCTTGCCACATGTAAACAATTGGTCTGACTGAGGGCCTCCAAGAGAGAAGCTCAAGCAAGACGCGCCCCGAGGAGCGTCTTGCACCATGTCAACACTGGGTCTGAATGAGCACCTGCAGGAGAGAGGCCCAAGCAAGACTCGCCCCGAGGAGCGTCTTGCCACATATCAACAATGGGTCTGACTGAGGGCCTCCATGAGAGAAGCCCAAGCAAGACGCGCCCCGAGGAGCATCTTGCCACATGTCAGCACTCGGTCTGACTGAGCGACTCCAGGAGAGAGGCCCAAGCAAGACGCACCCCGAGGAGCGTCTTGACACATGTCAACACTGGGGCTGACAGAGGGCCTCCAGGAGAGAGGCCCAAGCAAGATGCGCCCCGAGGAGCGTCTTGCCACATGTCAACAATGGGTCTGACTGAGGGCCTCCAAGAGAGAAGCCCAAGTAGGACGCACCCCGAGGAGCGTCTTGCACCATGTCAACACTGGGTCTGACTGAGCACCTCCAGGAGAGAGGCCCAAGCAAGACTCGCCCCGAGGAGCGTCTTGCCACATATCAACAATGGGTCTGACTGAGGGCCTCCATGAGAGAAGCCTAAGCAAGACGCGCCCCGAGGAGCGTCTTGCCACATGTCAGCACTCGGTCTGACTGAGCGCCTCCAGGAGAGAGGCCCAAGCAAGACGCGCCCCGAGGAGCGTCTTGCCACATATCAACAATGGGTCTGACTGAGGGCCTCCATGAGAGAAGCCCAAGCAAGACGCGCACCGAGGAGCGTCTTGTCACGTGTCAACACTGGGTCTGACTGAGCGTCTCCAGGAGAGAGGCCCAAGCAAGACGCGCCCCGAGGAGCGTCTTGCCACTTGTCACCACTGGGTCTGACTGAGCGCCTCCAGGAGAGAGGCCCAAGCAAGACGCGCCCCGAGGAGCGTCTTGCCACATGTCAACAATGAGTCTGACTGAGGGCCTCCAGGAGAGAAGCCCAAGCAAAACGCGTCCCGAGGAGTGTCTTGCCACATGTCAGCACTCGGTCTGACTGAACGCCTCCAGGAGAGAAGCCCCAGCAAGACGCACCCCGAGGAGCGTCTTGCCACATGTAGGCACTGGGTCTGACTGAGCGCCTCCAGGAGAGAGGCCCCAGCAAGACGCGCCCCGAGGAGCGTCTTGCCTTATGTCAGCACTCGGTCTGACTGAGCGCCTCCAGGAGAGAGGCCCAAGCAAGACGCGCCCCGAGGAGCGTCTTGCCACATGTCAGCACTCGGTCTGACTGAGCGCCTCCAGGAGAGAAGCCCAAGCAAGACGCGTCCCGAGGAGTGTCTTGCCACATGTCAACAATGGGTCTGACTGAGGGCCTCCAGGAGAGAAGCCCAAGCAAGACGCGCCCCGAGGAGCGTCTTGCCACATGTCAGCACTCGGTCTGACTGAGCGCCTCCAGGAGAGAGGCCCAAGCAAGACGCACCCCGAGGAGCGTCTTGACACATGTCAACACTGGGGCTGACAGAGGAACTCCAGGAGAGAGGCCCAAGCAAGATGCGCCCCGAGGAGCGTCTTGCCACATGTAAACAATGGGTCTGACTGAGGGCCTCCAGGAGAGAAGCCCAAGCAAGACGCGCCCCGAGGAGCGTCTTGCCACATGTCAGCACTCGGTCTGACTGAGCGCCTCCAGGAGAGAGGCCCAAGCAAAACGCGCCCCGAGGAGCGTCTTGCCACATATCAACAATGGGTCTGACTGAGAGTCTCCAGGAGAGAGGCCCAAGCAAGATGCGCCCCGAGGAGCGTCTTGCCACATGTAAACAATGGGTCTGACTGTGGGCCTCCAGGAGAGAAGCCCAAGCAAGACGCGCCCCGAGGAGCGTCTTGCCACATGTCAGCACTCGGTCTGACTGAGCGCCTCCAGGAGAGAGGCCCAAGCAAGACGCGCCCCGAGGAGCGTCTTGCCACATATCAACAATGGGTCTGACTGAGAGTCTCCAGGAGAGAGGCCCAAGCAAGACGCGCCCCGAGGAGCGTCTTGCCACATGTAAGCACTGGGTCTGTCTGAAAGCCTCCAGGAGAGAGGCCCCAGCAAGACGCGCCCCGAGGAGCGTCTTGCCTTATGTCAGCACTCGGTCTGACTGAGCGCCTCCAGGAGAGAGGCCCAAGCAAGACGCGCCCCGAGGAGCGTCTTGCCACATGTCAACAATGGGTCTGACTGAGGGCCTCCAGGAGAGAAGCCTCAAGCAAGACGTGCCCCGAGGAGCGTCTTGCCACATGTCAACAATGGGTCTGACTGAGCGCCTCCAGGAGAGAGGCCCAAGCAAGATGCGCCCCGAGGAGCGTCTTGCCACATGTCACCACTGGGTCTGACTGAGCGCCTCCAGGAGAGAGGCCCAAGCAAGACGCGCCCCGAGGAGCGTCTTGCCACATGTCAACAATGGGTCTGACTGAGGGCCTCCAGGAGAGAAGCCCAAGCAAGACGCGTCCCGAGGAGCGTCTTGCCACATGTCAGCACTCGGTCTGACTGAACGCCTCCAGGAGAGAAGCCCCAGCAAGACGCGCCCCGAGGAGCGTCTTGCCACATGTAAGCACTGGGTCTGACTGAGCGCCTCCAGGAGAGAGGCCCCAGCAAGACGCGCCCCGAGGAGCGTCTTGCCACATGTAAGCACTGGGTCTGACTGAGCGCCTCCAGGAGAGAGGCCCAAGCAAGACGCGCCCTGAGGAGCGTCTTGCCACATGTAAGCACTGGGTCTGACTGAGCGCCTCCAGGAGAGAAGCCCCAGCAAGATGCGCCCCGAGGAGCGTCTTACCACATGTCAGCACTCGGTCTGACTGAACGCCTCCAGGAGAGAAGCCCAAGCAAGACGCGCCCCGAGGAGCGTCTTGCCACATGTCAGCACTCGGTCTGACTGAACGCCTCCAGAAGAGAAGCCCCAGCAAGACACGCCCCGAGGAGCGTCTTGCCACATGTAAGCACTGGGTCTGACTGAGCGCCTCCAGGAGAGAGGCCCCAGCAAGACGCGCCCCGAGGAGCGTCTTGCACCATGTCAACACTGGGTCTGACTGAGGGCCTCCAGGAGAGAGGCCCAAGCAAGATGCGCCCCGAGGAGCGTGTTGCCACATGTAAACAATGGGTCTGACTGAGGGCCTCCAAGAGAGAAGCCCAAGCAAGATGCGCCCCGAGGAGCGTCTTGCACCATGTCAACACTGGGTCTGACTGAGCACCTTCAGGAGAGAGGCCCAAGCAAGACTCGCCCCGAGGAGCGTCTTGCCACATATCAACAATGGGTCTGACTGAGGGCCTCCATGAGAGAAGCCCAAGCAAGACGCGCCCCGAGGAGCATCTTGCCACATGTCAGCACTCGGTCTGACTGAGCGACTCCAGGAGAGAGGCCCAAGCAAGACGAACCCCGAGGAGCGTCTTGACACATGTCAACACTGGGGCTGACAGAGGGCCTCCAGGAGAGAGGCCCAAGCAAGATGCGCCCCGAGGAGCGTCTTGCCACATGTCAACAATGGGTCTGACTGAGGGCCTCCAAGAGAGAAGCCCAAGCAAGACGCGCCCCGAGGAGCGTCTTGCACCATGTCAACACTGGGTCTGACTGAGCACCTCCAGGAGAGAGGCCCAAGCAAGACTCGCCCCGAGGAGCGTCTTGCCACGTATCAACAATGGGTCTGACTGAGGGCCTCCATGAGAGAAGCCCAAGCAAGACGCGCCCCGAGGAGCGTCTTGCCACATGTCAGCACTCGGTCTGACTGAGCGCCTCCAGGAGAGAGGCCCAAGCAAGACGCACCCCGATCAGCGTCTTGACACATGTCAACACTGGGGCTGACAGAGGAACTCCAGGAGAGAGGCCCAAGCAAGACGCGCCCCGAGGAGCGTCTTGCCACATGTAAACAATGGGTCTGACTGAGGGCCTCCAGGAGAGAAGCCCAAGCAAGACGCGCCCCGAGGAGCGTCTTGCCACATGTCAGCACTCGGTCTGACTGAGCGCCTCCAGGAGAGAGGCCCAAGCAAGACGCGCCCCGAGGAGCGTCTTGCCACATATCAACAATGGGTCTGACTGAGAGTCTCCAGGAGAGAGGCCCAAGCAAGATGCGCCCCGAGGAGCGTCTTGCCACATGTAAACAATGGGTCTGACTGTGGGCCTCCAGGAGAGAAGCCCAAGCAAGACGCGCCCCGAGGAGCGTCTTGCCACATGTCAGCACTCGGTCTGACTGAGCGCCTCCAGGAGAGACGCCCAAGCAAGACGCGCCCCGAGGAGCGTCTTGCCACATATCAACAATGGGTCTGACTGAGAGTCTCCAGGAGAGAGGCCCAAGCAAGACGCGCCCCGGGGAGCGTCTTGCCACATGTAAGCACTGGGTCTGTCTGAAAGCCTCCAGGAGAGAGGCCCCAGCAAGACGCGCCCCGAGGAGCGTCTTGCCTTATGTCAGCACTCGGTCTGACTGAGCGCTTCCAGGAGAGAGGCCCAAGCAAGACGCGCCCCGAGGAGCGTCTTGCCACATGTCAACAATGGGTCTGACTGAGGGCCTCCAGGAGAGAAGCCTCAAGCAAGACGTGCCCCGAGGAGCGTCTTGCCACATGTCAACAATGGGTCTGACTGAGCGCCTCCAGGAGAGAGGCCCAAGCAAGATGCGCCCCGAGGAGCGTCTTGCCACATGTCACCACTGGGTCTGACTGAGCGCCTCCAGGAGAGAGGCCCAAGCAAGACGCGCCCCGAGGAGCGTCTTGCCACATGTCAACAATGGGTCTGACTGAGGGCCTCCAGGAGAGTAGCCC
Organism: Nothobranchius furzeri; assembly: GCF_043380555.1. NCBI lineage: Eukaryota > Metazoa > Chordata > Actinopteri > Cyprinodontiformes > Nothobranchiidae > Nothobranchius > Nothobranchius furzeri. The sequence goes on from NC_091756.1 coordinate 15,565,919, forward strand.
AAGCAAGACGCGTCCCGAGGAGCGTCTTGCCACATGTCAGCACTCGGTCTGACTGAGCGCCTCCAGGAGAGAAGCCCCAGCAAGATGCGCCCCGAGGAGCGTCTTACCACATGTCAGCACTCGGTCTGACTGAACGCCTCCAGGAGAGAAGCCCAAGCAAGACGCGCCCCGAGGAGCGTCTTGCCACATGTCAGCACTCGGTCTGACTGAACGCCTCCAGAAGAGAAGCCCCAGCAAGACACGCCCCGAGGAGCGTCTTACCACATGTAAGCACTGGGTCTGACTGAGCGCCTCCAGGAGAGAGGCCCCAGCAAGACGCGCCCCGAGGAGCGTCTTGCACCATGTCAACACTGGGTCTGACTGAGGGCCTCCAGGAGAGAGGCCCAAGCAAGACTCGCGCCGAGGAGCGTCTTGCCACATATCAAAAATGGGTCTGACTGAGGGCCTCCATGAGAGAAGCCCAAGCAAGACGCGCCCCGAGGAGCGTCTTGCCACATGTCAGCACTCGGTCTGACTGAGCGACTCCAGGAGAGAGGCCCAAGCAAGACGAACCCCGAGGAGCGTCTTGACACATGTCAACACTGGGGCTGACAGAGGGCCTCCAGGAGAGAGGCCCAAGCAAGATGCGCCCCGAGGAGCGTCTTGCCACATGTCAACAATGGGTCTGACTGAGGGCCTCCAAGAGAGAAGCCCAAGCAAGACGCGCCCCGAGGAGCGTCTTGCACCATGTCAACACTGGGTCTGACTGAGCACCTCCAGGAGAGAGGCCCAAGCAAGACTCGCCCCGAGGAGCGTCTTGCCACATATCAACAATGGGTCTGACTGAGGGCCTCCATGAGAGAAGCCCAAGCAAGACGCGCCCCGAGGAGCGTCTTGCCACATGTCAGCACTCGGTCTGACTGAGCGCCTCCAGGAGAGAGGCCCAAGCAAGACGCGCCCCGAGGAGCGTCTCGCCACATATCAACAATGGGTCTGACTGAGGGCCTCCATGAGAGAAGCCCAAGCAAGACGCGCCCCGAGGAGCGTCTTGTCACGTGTCCACACTGGGTCTGACTGAGCGTCTCCAGGAGAGAGGCCCAAGCAAGACGCGCCCCGAGGAGCGTCTTGCCATATGTCACCACTGGGTCTGACTGAGCGCCTCCAGGAGAGAGGCCCAAGCAAGACGCGCCCCGAGGAGCGTCTTGCCACATGTCAACAATGAGTCTGACTGAGGGCCTCCAGGAGAGAAGCCCAAGCAAGACGCGTCCCGAGGAGTGTCTTGCCACATGTCAGCACTCGGTCTGACTGAACGCCTCCAGGAGAGAAGCCCCAGCAAGACGCGCCCCGAGGAGCGTCTTGCCACATGTAAGCACTGGGTCTGACTGAGCACCTCCAGGAGAGAGGCCCCAGCAAGACGCGCCCCGAGGAGCGTCTTGCCTTATGTCAGCACTCGGTCTGACTGAGCGCCTCCAGGAGAGAGGCCCAAGCAAGACGCGTCCCGAGGAGTGTCTTGCCACATGTCAACAATGAGTCTGACTGAGGGCCTCCAGGAGAGAAGCCCAAGCAAGACGCGTCCCGAGGAGTGTCTTGCCACATGTCAACAATGGGTCTGACTGAGGGCCTCCAGGAGAGAAGCCCAAGCAAGACGCGCCCCGAGGAGCGTCTTGCCACATGTCAGCACTCGGTCTGACTGAGCGCCTCCAGGAGAGAGGCCCAAGCAAGACGCACCCCGAGGAGCGTCTTGACACATGTCAACACTGGGGCTGACAGAGGAACTCCAGGAGAGAGGCCCAAGCAAGATGCGCCCCGAGGAGCGTCTTGCCACATGTAAACAATGGGTCTGACTGAGGGCCTCCAGGAGAGAAGCCCAAGCAAGACGCGCCCCGAGGAGCGTCTTGCCACATGTCAGCACTCGGTCTGACTGAGCGCCTCCAGGAGAGAGGCCCAAGCAAGACGCGCCCCGAGGAGCGTCTTGCCACATATCAACAATGGGTCTGACTGAGGGCCTCCATGAGAGAAGCCCAAGCAAGACGCGCCCCGAGGAGCGTCTTGTCACGTGTCAACACTGGGTCTGACTGAGCGTCTCCAGGAGAGAGGCCCAAGCAAGACGCGCCCCGAGGAGCGTCTTGCCACATGTAAGCACTGGGTCTGACTGAGCGCCTAAGGAGAGAGGCCCCAGCAAGATGCGCCCCGAGGAGCGTCTTGCCTTATGTCAGCACTCGGTCTGACTGAGCGCCTCCAGGAGAGAGGCCCAAGCAAGACGCGCCCCGAGGAGCGTCTTGCCACATGTATACAATGGGTCTGACTGAGGGCCTCCAGGAGAGAAGCCCAAGCAAGACGCGCCCCGAGGAGCGTCTTGCCACATGTCAACAATGGGTCTGACTGAGCGCCTCCAGGAGAGAGGCCCAAGCAAGACGCGCCCCGAGGAGCGTCTTGCCACATGTCACCACTGGGTCTGACTGAGCGCCTCCAGGAGAGAGGCCCAAGCAAGACGCGCCCCGAGGAGCGTCTTGCCACATGTCAACAATGGGTCTGACTGAGGGCCTCCAGGAGAGAAGCCCAAGCAAGACGCGTCCCGAGGAGCGTCTTGCCACATGTCAGCACTCGGTCTGACTGAACGCCTCCATGAGAGAAGCCCCAGCAAGACGCGCCCCGAGGAGCGTCTTGCCACATGTAAGCACTGGGTCTGACTGAGCGCCTCCAGGAGAGAGGCCCAAGCAAGACGCGCCCCGAGGAGCGTCTTGCCACATGTCAACAATGGGTCTGACTGAGGGCCTCCAGGAGAGAAGCCCAAGCAAGATGCGCCCAAAGGAGCGTCTTGCCACATGTAAACAATGGGTCTGACTGAGGGCCTCCAGGAGAGAAGCCCAAGCAAGACGCGCCCCGAGGAGCGTCTTGCCACATGTCAGCACTCGGTCTGACTGAGCGCCTCCCGGAGAGAGGCCCAAGCAAGACGCGCCCTGAGGAGCGTCTTGCCACATATCAACAATGGGTCTGACTGAGGGCCTCCATGAGAGAAGCCCAAGCAAGACGCGCCCCGAGGAGCGTCTTGCCACATGTCACCACTGGGTCTGACTGAGCGCCTCCAGGAGAGAGGCCCAAGCAACACACGCCCCGAGGAGCGTCTTGCCACGTGTCAACACTGGGTCTGACTGAGCGTCTCCAGGAGAGAGGCCCAATCAAGACGCGCCCCGAGGAGCGTCTTGCCACATGTAAGCACTGGGTCTGACTGAGCGCCTCCAGGAGAGAAGCCCCAGCAAGACGCGCCCCGAGGAGCGTCTTACCACATGTCAGCACTCGGTCTGACTGAACGCCTCCAGGAGAGAAGCCCAAGCAAGACGCGCCCCGAGGAGCGTCTTGCCACATGTCAGCACTCGGTCTGACTGAACACCTCCAGGAGAGAAGCCCCAGCAAGACGCGCCCCGAGGAGCGTCTTGCCACATGTAAGCACTGGGTCTGACTGAGCGCCTCCAGGAGAGAAGCCCCAGCAAGACGCGCCCCGAGGAGCGTCTTGCCACATGTAAGCACTGGGTCTGACTGAGCGCCTCCAGGAGAGAGGCCCCAGCAAGACGCGCCCCGAGGAGCATCTTGACACGTGTCAACACTGGGTCTTACTGAGCATCTCCAGGAGAGAGGCTCAAGCAAGACGCGCCCCGAAGAGCGTCTTGCCACATGTCACCACTGGGTCTGACTGAGCGCCTCCAGGAGAGAGGCCCAAGCAAGACGCGCCCCGAGGAGCGTCTTGCCACATGTAAGCACTGGGTCTGACTGAGCGCCTCCAGGAGAGAGGCCCAAGCAAGACGCGCCCCGAGGAGCGTCTTGCCACATGTCAACAATGGGTCCGACTGAGGGCCTCCATGAGAGAAGCCCAAGCAAGACGCGCCCCGAGGAGCGTCTTGCCACATGTCACCACTGGGTCTGACTGAGCGCTTCCAGGAGAGAGGCCCAAGCAAGACGCGCCCCGAGGAGCGTCTTGCCACGTGTCAACACTGGGTCTGACTGAGCGTCTCCAGGAGAGAGGCCCAAGCAAGACGCGCCCCGAGGAGCGTCTTGCCACATGTCACCACTGGGTCTGACTGAGCGCCTCCAGGAGAGAGGCCCAAGCAAGACGCGCCCCGAGGAGCGTCTTGCAACATGTAAGCACTGGGTCTGACTGAGCGCCTCCAGGAGAGAAGCCCCAGCAAGACGCGCCCCGAGGACCGTCTTACCACATGTCAGCACTGGGTCTGACTGAGCGCCTCCAGGAGAGAGGCCCCAGCAAGACGCGCCCCGAGGAGCGTCTTGACACATGTCAACACTGGGGCTGACAGAGGGCCTCCAGGAGAGAGGCCCAAGCAAGATGCGCCCCGAGGAGCGTCTTGCCACATGTAAACAATGGGTCTGACTGAGGGCCTACAGGAGAGAAGCACAAGCAAGACGCGCCCCGAGGAGCGTCTTGCCACATGTCAACAATGGGTCTGACTGAGGGCCTCCAGGAGAGAAGCCCAAGCAAGACGCGCCCCGAGGAGCGTCTTGCCACATGTCAACAATGGGTCTGACTGAGGGCCTCCATGAGAGAAGCCCAAGCAAGACGCGCCCCGAGGAGCGTCTTGCCACATGTCACCACTGGGTCTGACTGAGCGCCTCCAGGAGAGAGGCCCAAGCAAGACGCGCCCCGAGGAGCGTCTTGCCACGTGTCAACACTGGGTCTGACTGAGCGTCTCCAGGAGAGAGGCCCAAGCAAGACGCGCCCCGAGGAGCGTCTTGCCACATGTCACCACTGGGTCTGACTGAGCGCCTCCAGGAGAGAGGCCCAAGCAAGACGCGCCCCGAGGAGCGTCTTGCCACAGGTCAACAATGGGTCTGACTGAGGGCCTCCAGGAGAGAAGCCCAAGCAAGACGCGCCCCGAGGAGCGTCTTGCCAAATGTCAGCACTCGGTCTGACTGAGCGCCTCCAGGAGAGAGGCCCAAGCAAGACGCACCCCGAGGAGCGTCTTGACACATGTCAACACTGGGGATGACAGAGGGCCTCCAGGAGAGAGGCCCAAGCAAGATGCGCCCCAAGGAGCGTCTTGCCACATGCAAACAATGGGTCTGACTGAGGGCCTCCAGGAGAGAAGCCCAAGCAAGACGCGCCCCGAGGAGCGTCTTGCCACATGTCAGCACTCGGTCTGACTGAGCGCCTCCAGGAGAGAGGCCCAAGCAAGACGCGCCCCGAGGAGCGTCTTGCCACATATCAACAATGGGTCTGACTGAGGGCCTCCATGAGAGAAGCCCAAGCAAGACGCGCCGCGAGGGGCGTCTTGTCACGTGTCAACACTGGGTCTGACTGAGCATCTCCAGGAGAGAGGCTCAAGCAAGACGCGCCCCGAAGAGCGTCTTGCCACATGTCACCACTGGGTCTGACTGAGCGCCTCAAGGAGAGAGGCCCAAGCAAGACCCGCCCCGAGGAGCGTCTTGCCACATGTAAGCACTGTGTCTGACTGAGCGCCTCCAGGAGAGAGGCCCCAGCAAGACGCGCCCCGAGGAGCGTCTTGCCTTATGTCAGCACTCGGTCTGACTGAGCGCCTCCAGGAGAGAGGCCCAAGCAAGACGCGCCCCGAGGAGCGTCTTGCCACATGTCAACAATGGGTCTGACTGAGGGCCTCCAGGAGAGAAGCCCAAGCAAGACGCGTCCCGAGGAGCGTCTTGCCACATGTCAGCACTCGGTCTGACTGAACGCCTCCAGGAGAGAAGCCCCAGCAAGACGCGCCCCGAGGAGCGTCTTGCCACATGTAAGCACTGGGTCTGACTGAGCGCCTCCAGGAGAGAAGCCCCAGCAAGACGCGCCCCGAGGAGCGTCTTGCCACATGTAAGCACTGGGTCTGACTGAGCGCCTCCAGGAGAGAGGCCCAAGCAAGACGCGCCCCGAGGAGCGTCTTGCCACATGTAAGCACTGGGTCTGACTGAGCGCCTCCAGGAGAGAAGCCCCAGCAAGATGCGCCCCGAGGAGCGTCTTACCACATGTCAGCACTCGGTCTGACTGAACGCCTCCAGGAGAGAAGCCCAAGCAAGACGCGCCCCGAGGAGCGTCTTGCCACATGTCAGCACTCGGTCTGACTGAACGCCTCCAGAAGAGAAGCCCCAGCAAGACACGCCCCGAGGAGCGTCTTGCCACATGTAAGCACTGGGTCTGACTGAGCGCCTCCAGGAGAGAGGCCCCAGCAAGACGCGCCCCGAGGAGCGTCTTGCACCATGTCAACACTGGGTCTGACTGAGGGCCTCCAGGAGAGAGGCCCAAGCAAGATGCGCCCCGAGGAGCGTGTTGCCACATGTAAACAATGGGTCTGACTGAGGGCCTCCAAGAGAGAAGCCCAAGCAAGACGCGCCCCGAGGAGCGTCTTGCACCATGTCAACACTGGGTCTGACTGAGCACCTTCAGGAGAGAGGCCCAAGCAAGACTCGCCCCGAGGAGCGTCTTGCCACATATCAACAATGGGTCTGACTGAGGGCCTCCATGAGAGAAGCCCAAGCAAGACGCGCCCCGAGGAGCATCTTGCCACATGTCAGCACTCGGTCTGACTGAGCGACTCCAGGAGAGAGGCCCAAGCAAGACGAACCCCGAGGAGCGTCTTGACACATGTCAACACTGGGGCTGACAGAGGGCCTCCAGGAGAGAGGCCCAAGCAAGATGTGCCCCGAGGAGCGTCTTGCCACATGTCAACAATGGGTCTGACTGAGGGCCTCCAAGAGAGAAGCCCAAGCAAGACGCGCCCCGAGGAGCGTCTTGCACCATGTCAACACTGGGTCTGACTGAGCACCTCCAGGAGAGAAGCCCAAGCAAGACGCGCCCCGAGGAGCGTCTTGTCACGTGTCAAAACTGGGTCTGACTGAGCGTCTCCAGGAGAGAGGCCCAAGCAAGACGCGCCCTGAGGAGCGTCTTGCCACATGTCACCACTGGGTCTGACTGAGCGCCTCCAGGAGAGAGGCCCAAGCAAGACGCGCCCCGAGGAGCGTCTTGCCACATGTCAACAATGAGTCTGACTGAGGGCTTACAGGAGAGAAGCCCAAGCAAGACGCGTCCCGAGGAGTGTCTTGCCACATGTCAGCACTCGGTCTGACTGAACGCCTCCAGGAGAGAAGCCCCAGCAAGACGCGCCCCGAGGAGCGTCTTGCCACATGTAAGCACTGGGTCTGACTGAGCGCCTCCAGGAGAGAGGCCCCAGCAAGACGCGCCCCGAGGAGCGTCTTGCATTATGTCAGCACTCGGTCTGACTGAGCGCCTCCAGGAGAGAGGCCCAAGCAAGACGCGTCCCGAGGAGTGTCTTGCCACATGTCAACAATGAGTCTGACTGAGGGCCTCCAGGAGAGAAGCCCAAGCAAGACGCGTCCCGAGGAGTGTCTTGCCACATGTAGACAATGGGTCTGACTGAGGGCCTCCAGGAGAGAAGCCCAAGCAAGACGCGCCCCGAGGAGCGTCTTGCCACATGTCAGCACTCGGTCTGACTGAGCGCCTCCAGGAGAGAGGCCCAAGCAAGACGCACCCCGAGGAGCGTCTTGACACATGTCAACACTGGGGCTGACAGAGGAACTCCAGGAGAGAGGCCCAAGCAAGATGCGCCCCGAGGAGCGTCTTGCCACATGTAAACAATGGGTCTGACTGAGGGCCTCCAGGAGAGAAGCCCAAGCAAGACGCGCCCCGAGGAGCGTCTTGCCACATGTCAGCACTCGGTCTGACTGAGCGCCTCCAGGAGAGAGGCCCAAGCAAGACGCGCCCCGAGGAGCGTCTTGCCACATATCAACAATGGGTCTGACTGAGGGCCTCCATGAGAGAAGAACAAGCAAGACGCGCCCCGAGGAGCGTCTTGTCACGTGTCAACACTGGGTCTGACTGAGCGTCTCCAGGAGAGAGGCCCAAGCAAGACGCGCCCCGAGGAGCGTCTTGCCACATGTAAGCACTGGGTCTGACTGAGCGCCTAAGGAGAGAGGCCCCAGCAAGATGCGCCCCGAGGAGCGTCTTGCCTTATGTCAGCACTCGGTCTGACTGAGCGCCTCCAGGAGAGAGGCCCAAGCAAGACGCGCCCCGAGGAGCGTCTTGCCACATGTCAACAATGGGTCTGACTGAGGGCCTCCAGGAGAGAAGCCCAAGCAAGACGCGCCCCGAGGAGCATCTTGCCACATGTCAACAATGGGTCTGACTGAGCGCCTCCAGGAGAGAGGCCCAAGCAAGACGCGCCCCGAGGAGCGTCTTGCCACATGTCACCACTGGGTCTGACTGAGCGCCTCCAGGAGAGAGGCCCAAGCAAGACGCGCCCCGAGGAGCGTCTTGCCACATGTCAACAATGGGTCTGACTGAGGGCCTCCAGGAGAGAAGCCCAAGCAAGACGCGTCCCGAGGAGCGTCTTGCCACATGTCAGCACTCGTTCTGACTGAACGCCTCCATGAGAGAAGCCCCAGCAAGACGCGCCCCGAGGAGCGTCTTGCCACATGTAAGCACTGGGTCTGACTGAGCGCCTCCAGGAGAGAGGCCCAAGCAAGACGCGCCCAGAGGAGCGTCTTGCCACATGTCAACAATGGGTCTGACTGAGGGCCTCCAGGAGAGAAGCCCAAGCAAGATGCGCCCAAAGGAGCGTCTTGCCACATGTAAACAATGGGTCTGACTGAGGGCCTCCAGGAGAGAAGCCCAAGCAAGACGCGCCCCGAGGAGCGTCTTGCCACATGTCAGCACTCGGTCTGACTGAGCGCCTCCCGGAGAGAGGCCCAAGCAAGACACGCCCTGAGGAGCGTCTTGCCACATATCAACAATGGGTCTGACTGAGGGCCTCCATGAGAGAAGCCCAAGCAAGACGCGCCCCGAGGAGCGTCTTGTCACATGTCACCACTGGGTCTGACTGAGCGCCTCCAGGAGAGAGGCCCAAGCAACACACGCCCCGAGGAGCGTCTTGCCACGTGTCAACACTGGGTCTGACTGAGCGTCTCCAGGAGAGAGGCCCAATCAAGACGCGCCCCGAGGAGCGTCTTGCCACATGTAAGCACTGGGTCTGACTGAGCGCCTCCAGGAGAGAAGCTCCAGCAAGACGCGCCCCGAGGAGCGTCTTACCACATGTCAGCACTCGGTCTGACTGAACGCCTCCAGGAGAGAAGCCCAAGCAAGACGCGCCCCGAGGAGCGTCTTGCCACATGTCAGCACTCGGTCTGACTGAACACCTCCAGGAGAGAAGCCCCAGCAAGACGCGCCCCGAGGAGCGTCTTGCCACATGTAAGCACTGGGTCTGACTGAGCGCCTCCAGGAGAGAGGCCCCAGCAAGACGCGCCCCGAGGAGCGTCTTGACACATGTCAACACTGGGGCTGACATAGGGCCTCCAGGAGAGAGGCCCAAGCAAGACGCACCCCGAGGAGCGTCTTGCCACACGTCAGCACTCTGTCTGACTGAGCTCCTCCAGGAGAGAGGCCCAAGCAAGACGCACCCCGAGGAGCATCTTGACACGTGTCAACACTGGGTCTGACTGAGCATCTCCAGGAGAGAGGCTCAAGCAAGACGCGCCCCAAAGAGCGTCTTGCCACATGTCACCACTGGGTCTGACTGAGCGCCTCCAGGAGAGAGGCCCAAGCAAGACGCGCCCCGAGGAGCGTCTTGCCACATGTAAGCACTGGGTCTGACTGAGCGCCTCCAGGAGAGAGGCCCAAGCAAGACGCGCCCCGAGGAGCGTCTTGCCACATGTCAACAATGGGTCTGACTGAGGGCCTCCATGAGAGAAGCCCAAGCAAGACGCGCCCCGAGGAGCGTCTTGCCACATGTCACCACTGGGTCTGACTGAGCGCCTCCAGGAGAGAGGCCCAAGCAAGACGCGCCCCGAGGAGCGTCTTGCCAGGTGTCAACACTGGGTCTGACTGAGCGTCTTCAGGAGAGAGGCCCAAGCAAGACGCGCCCCGAGGAGCGTCTTGCCACATGTCACCACTGGGTCTGACTGAGCGCCTCCAGGAGAGAGGCCCAAGCAAGACGCGCCCCGAGGAGCGTCTTGCAACATGTAAGCACTGGGTCTGACTGAGCGCCTCCAGGAGAGAAGCCCCAGCAAGAGGCGCCCCGAGGACCGTCTTACCACATGTCAGCACTGGGTCTGACTGAGCGCCTCCAGGAGAGAGGCCCCAGCAGGACTCGCCCCGAGGAGCGTCTTGACACATGTCAACACTGGGGCTGACAGAGGGCCTCCAGGAGAGAGGCCCAAGCAAGATGCGCCCCGAGGAGCGTCTTGCCACATGTAAACAATGGGTCTGACTGAGGGCCTACAGGAGAGAAGCCCAAGCAAGACGCGCCCCGAGGAGCGTCTTGCCACATGTCAACAATGGGTCTGACTGAGGGCCTCCAGGAGAGAAGCCCAAGCAAGACGCGCCCCGAGGAGCTTCTTGCCACATGTCAGCACTCGGTCTGACTGAGCGCCTCCAGGAGAGAGGCCCAAGCAAGATGCACCCCGAGGAGCGTCTTGACACATGTCAACACTGGGGATGACAGAGGGCCTCCAGGAGAGAGGCCCAAGCAAGATGCGCCCCAAGGAGCGTCTTGCCACATGTAAACAATGGGTCTGACTGAGGGCCTCCATGAGAGAAGCCCAAGCAAGACGCGCCGCGAGGGGCGTCTTGTCACGTGTCAACACTGGGTCTGACTGAGCATCTCCAGGAGAGAGGCTCAAGCAAGACGCGCCCCGAAGAGCGTCTTGCCACATGTCACCACTGGGTCTGACTGAGCGCCTCAAGGAGAGAGGCCCAAGCAAGACGCGCCCCGAGGAGCGTCTTGCCTTATGTCAGCACTCGGTCTGACTGAGCGCCTCCAGGAGAGAGGCCCAAGCAAGACGCGCCCCGAGGAGCGTCTTGCCACATGTCAACAATGGGTCTGACTGAGGGCCTGCAGGAGAGAAGCCCAAGCAAGACGCGCCCCGAGGAGCGTCTTGCCACATGTCAACAATGGGTCTGACTGAGGGCCTGCAGGAGAGAAGCCCAAGCAAGACGCGCCCCGAGGAGCGTCTTGCCACATGTCAACAATGGGTCTGACTGAGGGCCTCCAAGAGAGAAGCCTAAGCAAGACGCGCCCCGAGGAGCGTCTTGCACCATGTCAACACTGGGTCTGACTGAGCACCTCCAGGAGAGAGGCCCAAGCAAGACTCGCCCCGAGGAGCGTCTTGCCACATATCAACAATGGGTCTGACTGAGGGCCTCCATGAGAGAAGCCCAAGCAAGACGCGCCGCGAGGAGCGTCTTGTCACGTGTCAACACTGGGTCTGACTGAGCGTCTCCAGGAGAGAGGCCCAAGCAAGACACGCCCCGAGGAGCGTCTTGCCACATGTCACCACTCGGTCTGACTGAGTGCCTCCAGGAGAGAGGCCCAAGCAAGACGCGCCCCGAGGAGCGTCTTGCCACATGTCAACAATGAGTCTGACTGAGGGCCTCCAGGAGAGAAGCCCAAGCAAGACGCGTCCCGAGGAGTGTCTTGCCACATGTCAGCACTCGGTCTGAATGAGCGCCTCCAGGAGAGAGGCCCAAGCAAGACGCGCCCCGAGGAGCGTCTTGCCACATATCAACAATGGGTCTGACTGAGGGCCTCCATGAGAGAAGCCCAAGCAAGACGCGCCCCGAGGAGCGTCTTGTCACGTGTCAACACTGGGTCTGACTGAGCGTCTCCAGGAGAGAGGCCCAAGCAAAGACGCGCCCTGAGGAGCGTCTTGTCACGTGTCAACACTGGGTCTGACTGAGCGTCTCCAGGAGAGAGGCCCAAGCAAGACGCGCCCCGAGGAGCGTCTTGCCACATGTCAACAATGGGTCTGACTGAGGGCCTGCAGGAGAGAAGCCCAAGCAAGACACGTCCCGAGGAGCGTCTTGCCACATGTCAGCACTCGGTCTGACTGAACGCCTCCAGGAGAGAAGCCCCAGCAAGATGCGCCCCGAGGAGCGTCTTGCCACATGTAAGCACTGGGTCTGACTGAGCGCCTCCAGGAGAGAGGCCCAAGCAAGACGCGCCCCGAGGAGCGTCAAGCCACATGTCAACAATGGGTCTGACTGAGGGCCTCCAGGAGAGAAGCCCAAGCAAGATGCGCCCCGAGGAGCGTCTTTCCACATGTCAGCACTCGGTCTGACTGAGCGCCTCCAGGAGAGAGGCCCAAGCAAGACGCGCCCCGAGGAGCGTCTTGCCACATATCAACAATGGGTCTGACTGAGGGCCTCCATGAGAGAAGCCCAAGCAAGACGCGCCCCGAGGAGCGTCTTGCCACATGTCACCACTGGGTCTGACTGAGCGCCTCCAGGAGAGAGGCCCAAGCAAGACACGCCCCGAGGAGCGTCTTGCCACGTGTCAACACTGGGTCTGACTGAGCGTCTCCAGGAGAGAGGCCCAAGCAAGACGCGCCCCGAGGAGCGTCTTGCCACATGTAAGCTCTGGGTCTGACTGAGCGCCTCCAGGAGAGAAGCCCCAGCAAGACGCGCCCCGAGGAGCGTCTTACCACATGTCAGCACTCGGTCTGACTGAACGCCTCCAGGAGAGAAGCCCAAGCAAGACGCGCCCCGAGGAGCGTCTTGCCACTTGTCAGCACTCGGTCTGACTGAACGCCTCCAGGAGAGAAGCCCCAGCAAGACGCGCCCCGAGGAGCGTCTTGCCACATGTAAGCACTGGGTCTGACTGAGCGGCTCCAGGAGAGAGGCCCCAGCAAGACGCGCCCCGAGGAGCGTCTTGACACATGTCAACACTGGGGCTGACATAGGGCCTCCAGGAGAGAGGCCCAAGCAAGATGCGCCCCGAGGAGCGTCTTGCCACATGTAAACAATGGGTCTGACTGAGGGCCTCCAGGAGAGAAGCACAAGCAAGACGCGCCCCGAGGAGCGTCTTGCCACATGTCAACAATGGGTCTGACTGAGGGCCTCCAGGAGAGAAGCCCAAGCAAGACGTGCTCCGAGGAGCGTCTTGCCACATGTCAGCACTCGGTCTGACTGAGCGCCTCCAGGAGAGAGGCCCAAGCAAGACGCACCCCGAGGAGCGTCTTGACACATGTCAACACTGGGGCTGACAGAGGGCCTCCAGGAGAGAGGCCCAAGCAAGATGCGCCCCAAGGAGCATCTTGCCACATGTAAACAATGGGTCTGACTGAGGGCCTCCAGGAGAGAAGCCCAAGCAAGACGCGCCCCGAGGAGCGTCTTGCCACATGTCAGCACTCGGTCTGACTGAGCGCCTCCAGGAGAGAGGCCCAAGCAAGACGCGCCCCGAGGAGCGTCTTGCCACATATCAACAATGGGTCTGACTGAGGGCCTCCATGAGAGAAGCCCAAGCAAGACGCGCCCCGAAGAGCGTCTTGTCACGTGTCAACACTGGGTCTGACTGAGCATCTCCAGGAGAGAGGCTCAAGCAAGACGCGCCCCGAGGAGCGTCTTGCCACATGTAAGCACTGGGTCTGACTGAGCGCCTCCAGGAGAGAGGCCCAAGCAAGACGCGCCCCGAGGAGCGTCTTGCCACATGTCAACAATGGGTCTGACTGAGGGCCTCCAGGAGAGAAGCCCAAGCAAGATGCGCCCAAAGGAGCGTCTTGCCACATGTAAACAATGGGTCTTACTCACGGCCTCCAGGAGAGAAGCCCAAGCAAGACGCGCCCCGAGGAGCGTCTTGCCACATATCAACAATGGGTCTGACTGAGCGCCTCCAGGAGAGAGGCCCCAGCAAGACGCGCCCCGAGGAGCGTCTTGACACATGTCAACACTGGGGCTGACAGAGGGCCTCCAGGAGAGAGGCCCAAGCAAGATGCGCCCCGAGGAGCGTCTTGCCACATGTAAACAATGGGTCTGACTAAGGGCCTCCAGGAGAGAAGCACAAGCAAGACGCGCCCCGAGGAGCGTCTTGCCACATGTCAGCACTCGGTCTGACTGAGCGCCTCCAGGAGAGAGGCCCAAGCAAGACGCACCCCGAGGAGCGTCTTGACACATGTCAACACTGGGGATGACAGAGGGCCTCCAGGAGAGAGGCCCAAGCAAGATGCGCCCCAAGGAGCGTCTTGCCACATGTAAACAATGGGTCTGACTGAGGGCCTCCAGGAGAGAAGCCCAAGCAAGACGCGCCCCGAGGAACGTCTTGCCACATGTCAGCACTCGGTCTGACTGAGCGCCTCCAGGAGAGAGGCCCAAGCAAGACGCGCCCCGAGGAGCCTCTTGCCACATATCAACAATGGGTCTGACTGAGGGCCTCCATGAGAGAAGCCCAAGCAAGACGCGCCCCGAGGAGCGTCTTGTCACGTGTCAACACTGGGTCTGAATGAGCATCTCCAGGAGAGAGGCTCAAGCAAGACGCGCCCCGAAGAGCGTCTTGCCACATGTCACCACTGGGTCTGACTGAGCGCCTCCAGGAGAGAGGCCCAAGCAAGACGCGCCCCGAGGAGCGTCTTGCCACATGTAAGCACTGCGTCTGACTGAGCGCCTCCAGGAGAGAGGCCCCTGCAAGACGCGCCCCGAGGAGCGTCTTGCCTTATGTCAGCACTCGGTCTGACTGAGCACCTCCAGGAGAGAGGCCCAAGAAAGACGCGCCCCGAGGAGCGACTTGCCACATGTCAACAATGGGTCTGACTGAGGGCCTCCAGGAGAGAAGCCCAAGCAAGACGCGCCCCGAGGAGCGTCTTGCCACATGTCAACAATGGGTCTGACTGAGGGCCTCCAAGAGAGAAGCCTAAGCAAGACGCGCTCCGAGGAGCGTCTTGCACCATGTCAACACTGGGTCTGACTAAGCACCTCCAGGAGAGAGGCCCAAGAAAGACTCGCCCCGAGGAGCGTCTTGCCACATATAAACAATGGGTCTGACTGAGGGCCTCCATGAGAGAAGCCCAAGCAAGACGCGCCCAGAGGAGCGTCTTGCCACATGTCAACAATGAGTCTGACTGAGGGCCTCCAGGAGAGAAGCCCAAGAAAGACGCGTCCCGAGGAGTGTCTTGCCACATGTCAGCACTCGGTCTGACTGAACGCCTCCAGGAGAGAAGCCCCAGCAAGACGCGCCCCGAGGAGCGTCTTGCCTTATGTCAGCACTCGGTCTGACTGAGCGCCTCCAGGAGAGAGGCCCAAGCAAGACGCGCCCCGAGGAGCGTCTTGCCACATGTCAACAATGGGTCTGACTGAGGGCCTCCAGGAGAGAAGCCCAAGCAAGACGCGCCCCGAGGAGCGTCTTGCCACATGTCAACAATGGGTCTGACTGAGCGCTTTCAGGAGAGAGGCCCAAGCAAGACGCGCCCCGAGGAGCGTCTTGCCACATGTAAGCACTGGGTCTGACTGAGCGCCTCCAGGAGAGAAGCCCCAGCAAGACGCGCCCCGAGGAGCGTCTTACCACATGTCAGCACTCGGTCTGACTGAACGCCTCCAGGAGAGAAGCCCAAGCAAGACGCGCCCAGAGGAGCGTCTTGCCACATGTCAGCACTCGGTCTGACTGCACGCGTCCAGGAGAGAAGCCCCAGCAAGACACGCCCCGAGGAGCGTCTTGCCACATGTCAGCACTCGGTCTGACTGAGCGACTCCAGGAGAGAGGCCCAAGCAAGACACGCCCCGAGGAGCGTCTTGCCACATGTCAGCACTCGGTCTGACTGAGCGACTCCAGGAGAGAGGCCCAAGCAAGACGCACCCCGGGGAGCGTCTTGACACATGTCAACACTGGGGCTGACAGAGGGCCTCCAGGAGAGAGGCCCAAGCAAGATGCGCCCCGAGGAGCGTCTTGCCACATGTAAACAATGGGTCTGACTGAGGGCCTCCAAGAGAGAAGCTCAAGCAAGACGCGCCCCGAGGAGCGTCTTGCACCATGTTACACTGGGTCTGACTGAGCACCTCCAGGAGAGAGGCCCAAGCAAGACTCGCCCCGAGGAGCGTCTTGCCACATATCAACAATGGGTCTGACTGAGGGCCTCTATGAGAGAAACCCAAGCAAGACGCGCCCCGAGGAGCATCTTGCCACATGTCAGCACTCGGTCTGACTGAGCGACTCCAGGAGAGAGGCCCAAGCAAGACGCACCCCGAGGAGCGTCTTGACACATGTCAACACTGGGGCTGACAGAGGGCCTCCAGGAGAGAGTCCCAAGCAAGATGCGCCCCGAGGAGCGTCTTGCCACATGTCAACAATGGGTCTGACTGAGGGCCTCCAAGAGAGAAGCCCAAGCAAGACGCGCCCCGAGGAGCGTCTTGCACCATGTCAACACTGGGTCTGACTGAGCACCTCCAGGAGAGAGGCCCAATTAAGACTCGCCCCGAGGAGCGTCTTGCCACATATCAACAATGGGTCTGACTGAGGGCCTCCATGAGAGAAGCCCAAGCAAGACGCGCCCCGAGGAGCGTCTTGCCACATGTCAGCACTCGGTCTGACTGAGCGCCTCCAGGAGAGAGGCCCAAGCAAGACGCGCCCCGAGGAGCGTCTTGCCACATATCAACAATGGGTCTGACTGAGGGCCTCCATGAGAGAAGCCCAAGCAAGACGCGCCCCGAGGAGCGTCTTGTCACGTGTCAACACTGGGTCTGACTGAGCGTCTCCAGGAGAGAGGCCCAAGCAAGACGCGCCCCGAGGAGCGTCTTGCCACATGTCACCACTGGGTCTGACTGAGCGCCTCCAGGAGAGAGGCCAAAGCAAGACGCGCCCCGAGGAGCGTCTTGCCACATGTCAACAATGAGTCTGACTGAGGGCCTCCAGGAGAGAAGCCCAAGCAAGACGCGTCCCGAGGAGTGTCTTGCCACATGTCAGCACTCGGTCTGACTGAACGCCTCCAGGAGAGAAGCCCCAGCAAGACGCGCCCCGAGGAGCGTCTTGCCACATGTAAGCACTGGGTCTGACTGAGCGCCTCCAGGAGAGAGGCCCCAGCAAGACGCGCCCCGAGGAGCGTCTTGCCACATGTCAACAATGAGTCTGACTGAGGGCCTCCAGGAGAGAAGCCCAAGCAAGACGCGTCCCGAGGAGTGTCTTGCCACATGTCAACAATGGGTCTGACTGAGGGCCTCCAGGAGAGAAGCCCAAGCAAGACGCGCCCCGAGGAGCGTCTTGCCACATGTCAGCACTCGGTCTGACTGAGCGCCTCCAGGAGAGAGGCCCAAGCAAGACGCACCCCGAGGAGCGTCTTGACACATGTCAACACTGGGGCTGACAGAGGAACTCCAGGAGAGAGGCCCAAGCAAGATGCGCCCCGAGGAGCGTCTTGCCACATGTAAACCATGGGTCTGACTGAGGGCCTCCAGGAGAGAAGCCCAAGCAAGACGCGCCCCGAGGAGCGTCTTGCCACATGTCAGCACTCGGTCTGACTGAGCGACTCCAGGAGAGAGGCCCAAGCAAGACGCACCCCGAGGAGCGTCTTGACACATGTCAACACTGGGGCTGACAGAGGGCCTCCAGGAGAGAGGCCCAAGCAAGATGCGCCCCGAGGAGCGTCTTGCCACATGTCAACAATGGGTCTGACTGAGGGCCTCCAAGAGAGGAGCCCAAGCAAGACGCGCCCCGAGGAGCGTCTTGCACCATGTCAACACTGGGTCTGACTGAGCACCTCCAGGAGAGAGGCCCAAGCAAGACTCGCCCCGAGGAGCGTCTTGCCACATATCATCAATGGGTCTGACTGAGGGCCTCCATGAGAGAAGCCCAAGCAAGACGCGCCCCGAGGAGCGTCTTGCCACATGTCAGCACTCGGTCTGACTGAGCGCCTCCAGGAGAGAGGCCCAATCAAGACGCGCCCCGAGGAGCGTCTTGCCACATATCAACAATGGGTCTGACTGAGGGCCTCCATGAGAGAAGCCCAAGCAAGACGCGCCCCGAGGAGCGTCTATTCACGTGTCAACACTGGGTCTGACTGAGCGTCTCCAGGAGAGAGGCCCAAGCAAGACGCGCCCCGAGGAGCGTCTTGCCACATGTCACCACTGGGTCTTACTGAGCGCCTCCAGGAGAGAGGCCCAAGCAAGACGCGCCTCGAGGAGCGTCTTGCCACATGTCAACAATGAGTCTGACTGAGGGCCTCCAGGAGAGAAGCCCAAGCAAGACGCGTCCCGAGGAGTGTCTTGCCACATGTCAGCACTCGGTCTGACTGAACGCCTCCAGGAGAGAGGCCCCAGCAAGACGCGCCCCGAGGAGCGTCTTGCCTTATGTCAGCACTCGGTCTGACTGAGCGCCTCCAGGAGAGAGGCCCAAGCAAGACGCGTCCCGAGGAGTGTCTTGCCACATGTCAACAATGAGTCTGACTGAGGGCCTCCAGGAGAGAAGCCCAAGCAAGACGCGTCCCGAGGAGTGTCTTGCCACATGTCAACAATGGGTCTGACTGAGGGCCTCCAGGAGAGAAGCCCAAGCAAGACGCGCCCCGAGGAGCGTCTTGCCACATGTCAGCACTCGGTCTGACTGAGCGCCTCCAGGAGAGAGGCCCAAGCAAGAGGCACCCCGAGGAGCGTCTTGACACATGTCAACACTGGGGCTGACTGAGGAACTCCAGGAGAGAGGCCCAAGCAAGACGCGCCCCGAGGAGCGTCTTGCCACATGTCACCACTGGGTCTGACTGAGGGCCTCCAGGAGAGAAGCCCAAGCAAGACGCGCCCCGAGGAGCGTCTTGCCTTATGTCAGCACTCGGTCTGACTGAGCGCCTCCAGGAGAGAGGCCCAAGCAAGACGCACCCCGAGGAGCGTCTTGCCACATATCAACAATGGGTCTGACTGAGGGCCTCCATGAGAGAAGCCCAAGCAAGACGCGCCCCGAGGAGCATCTTGTCACGTGTCAACACTGGGTCTGACTGAGCGTCTCCAGGAGAGAGGCCCAAGCAAGACGCGCCCCGAGGAGCGTCTTGCCACATGTAAGCACTGGTTCTGACAGAGCGCCTCCAGGAGAGAGGCCCCAGCAAGACGCGCCCCGAGGAGCGTCTTGCCTTATGTCAGCACTCGGTCTGACTGAGCGCCTCCAGGAGAGAGGCCCAAGCAAGACGCGCCCCGAGGAGCGTCTTGCCACATGTCAACAATGGGTCTGACTGAGCGCCTCCAGGAGAGAGGCCCAAGCAAGACGCGCCCCGAGGAGCGTCTTGCCACATGTAAGCACTGGGTCTGACTGAGCGCCTCCAGGAGAGAAGCCCCAGCAAGACGCGCCCCGAGGAGCGTCTTACCACATGTCAGCACTCGGTCTGACTGAACGCCTCCAGGAGAGAAGCCCAAGCAAGACGCGCCCCGAGGAGCGTCTTGCCACATGTCAGCACTCGGTCTGACTGCACGCGTCCAGGAGAGAAGCCCCAGCAAGACACGCCCCGAGGAGCGTCTTGCCACATGTAAGCACTGGGTCTGACTGAGCGCCTCCAGGAGAGAGGCCCCAGCAAGACGCGCCCCGAGGAGCGTCTTGCCTTATGTCAGCACTCGGTCTGACTGAGCGCCTCCAGGAGAGAGGCCCAAGCAAGACACGCCCCGCGGAGCGTCTTGCCACATGTCAACAATGGGTCTGACTGAGGGCCTCCAGGAGAGAAGCCCAAGAAAGACGCGCCCCGAGGAGCGTCTTGCCACATGTCAGCACTCGGTCTGACTGAGCGACTCAAGGAGAGAGGCCCAAGCAAGACGCACCCCGGGGAGCGTCTTGACACATGTCAACACTGGGCCTGACAGAGGGCCTCCAGGAGAGAGGCCCAAGCAAGATGCGCCCCGAGGAGCGTCTTGCCACATGTAAACAATGGGTCTGACTGAGGGCCTCCAAGAGAGAAGCTCAAGCAAGACGCGCCCCGAGGAGCGTCTTGCACCATGTTACACTGGGTGTGACTGAGCACCTCCAGGAGAGAGGCCCAAGCAAGACTCGCCCCGAGGAGCGTCTTGCCACATATCAACAATGGGTCTGACTGAGGGCCTCCATGAGAGAAACCCAAGCAAGACGCGCCCCGAGGAGCATCTTGCCACATGTCAGCACTCGGTCTGACTGAGCGACTCCAGGAGAGAGGCCCAAGCAAGACGCACCCCGAGGAGCGTCTTGACACATGTCAACACTGGGGCTGACAGAGGGCCTCCAGGAGAGAGGCCCAAGCAAGATGCGCCCCGAGGAGCGTCTTGCCACATGTCAACAAAGGGTCTGACTGAGGGCCTCCAAGAGAGAAGCCCAAGCAAGACGCGCCCCGAGGAGCGTCTTGCACCATGTCAACACTGGGTCTGACTGAGCACCTCCAGGAGAGAGGCCCAAGCAAGACTCGCCCCGAGGAGCGTCTTGCCACATATCAACAATGGGTCTGACTGAGGGCCTCCATGAGAGAAGCCCAAGCAAGACGCGCCCCGAGGAGCGTCTTGCCACATGTCAGCACTCGGTCTGACTGAGCGCCTCCAGGAGAGAGGCCCAAGCAAGACGCGCCCCGAGGAGCGTCTTGCCACGTATCAACAATGGGTCTGACTGAGGGCCTCCATGAGAGAAGCCCAAGCAAGACGCGCCCCGAGGAGCGTCTTGTCACGTGTCAACACTGGGTCTGACTGAGCGTCTCCAGGAGAGAGGCCCAAGCAATACGCGCCCCGAGGAGGGTCTTGCCACATGTCACCACTGGGTCTGACTGAGCGCCTCCAGGAGAGAGGCCCAAGCAAGACGCGCCCCGAGGAGCGTCTTGCCACATGTCAACAATGAGTCTGACTGAGGGCCTCCAGGAGAGAAGCCCAAGCAAGACGCGTCCCGAGGAGTGTCTTGCCACATGTCAGCACTCGGTCTGACTGAACGCCTCCAGGAGAGAAGCCCCAGCAAGACGCGCCCCGAGGAGCGTCTTGCCACATGTAAGCACTGGGTCTGACTGAGCGCCTCCAGGAGAGAGGCCCCAGCAAGACGCGCCCCGAGGAGCGTCTTGCCTTATGTCAGCACTCGGTCTGACTGAGCGCCTCCAGGAGAGAGGCCCAAGCAAGACGCGTCCCGAGGAGTGTCTTGCCACATGTCAACAATGAGTCTGACTGAGGGCCTCCAGGAGAGAAGCCCAAGCAAGACGCGTCCCGAGGAGTGTCTTGCCACATGTCAACAATGGGTCTGACTGAGGGCCTCCAGGAGAGAAGCCCAAGCAAGACGCGCCCCGAGGAGCGTCTTGCCACATGTCAGCACTCGGTCTGACTGAGCGCCTCCAGGAGAGAGGCCCAAGCAAGACGCACCCCGAGGAGCGTCTTGACACATGTCAACACTGGGGCTGACAGAGGAACTCCAGGAGAGAGGCCCAAGCAAGATGCGCCCCGAGGAGCGTCTTGCCACATGTAAACAATGGGTCTGACTGAGGGCCTCCAGGAGAGAAGCCCAAGCAAGACGCGCCCCGAGGAGCGTCTTGCCACATGTCAGCACTCGGTCTGACTGAGCGACTCCAGGAGAGAGGCCCAAGCAAGACGCACCCCGAGGAGCGTCTTGACACATGTCAACACTGGGGCTGACAGAGGGCCTCCAGGAGAGAGGCCCAAGCAAGATGCGCCCCGAGGAGCGTCTTGCCACATGTCAACAATGGGTCTGACTGAGGGCCTCCAAGAGAGGAGCACAAGCAAGACGCGCCCCGAGGAGCGTCTTGCACCATGTCAACACTGGGTCTGACTGAGCACCTCCAGGAGAGAGGCCCAAGCAAGACTCGCCCCGAGGAGCGTCTTGCCACATATCAACAATGGGTCTGACTGAGGGCCTCCATGAGAGAAGCCCAAGCAAGACGCGCCCCGAGGAGCGTCTTGCCACATGTCAGCACTCGGTCTGACTGAGCGCCTCCAGGAGAGAGGCCCAAGCAAGACGCGCCCCGAGGAGCGTCTTGCCACATATCAACAATGGGTCTGACTGAGGGCCTCCATGAGAGAAGCCCAAGCAAGACGCGCCCCGAGGAGCGTCTTGTCACGTGTCAACACTGGGTCTGACTGAGCGTCTCCAGGAGAGAGGCCCAAGCAAGACGCGCCCCGAGGAGCGTCTTGCCACATGTCACCACTGGGTCTGACTGAGCGCCTCCAGGAGAGAGGCCCAAGCAAGACGCGCCCCGAGGAGCGTCTTGCCACATGTCAACAATGAGTCTGACTGAAGGCCTCCAGGAGAGAAGCCCAAGCAAGACGCGTCCCGAGGAGTGTCTTGCCACATGTCAGCACTCGGTCTGACTGAACGCCTCCAGGAGAGAAGCCCCAGCAAGACGCGCCCCGAGGAGCGTCTTGCCACATGTAAGCACTGGGTCTGACTGAGCGCGTCCAGGAGAGAGGCCCCAGCAAGACGCGCCCCGAGGAGCGTCTTGCCTTATGTCAGCACTCGGTCTGACTGAGCGCCTCCAGGAGAGAGGCCCAAGCAAGACGCGTCCCGAGGAGTGTCTTGCCACATGTCAACAATGAGTCTGACTGAGGGCCTACAGGAGAGAAGCCCAAGCAAGACGCGTCCCGAGGAGTGTCTTGCCACATGTCAACAAAGGGTCTGACTGAGGGCCTCCAGGAGAGAAGCCCAAGCAAGACGTGCCCCGAGGAGCGTCTTGCCACATGTCAGCACTCGGTCTGACTGAGCGCCTCCAGGAGAGAGGCCCAAGCAAGACGCACCCCGAGGAGCGTCTTGACACATGTCAACACTGGGGCTGACAGAGGAACTCCAGGAGAGAGGCCCAAGCAAGACGCGCCCCGAGGAGCGTCTTGCCACATGTCACCACTGGGTCTGACTGAGCGCCTCCAGGAGAGAGGCCCCAGCAAGACGCGCCGAGCGTCTTGCCTTATGTCAGCACTCGGTCTGACTGAGCGCCTCCAGGAGAGAGGCCCAAGCAAGACGCGTCCCGAGGAGTGTCTTGCCACATGTCAACAATGAGTCTGACTGAGGGCCTCCAGGAGAGAAGCCCAAGCAAGACGCGTCCCGAGGAGTGTCTTGCCACATGTCAACAATGGGTCTGACTGAGGGCCTCCAGGAGAGAAGCCCAAGCAAGACGCGCCACGAGGAGCGTCTTGCCACATGTCAGCACTCGGTCTGACTGAGCGCCTCCAGGAGAGAGGCCCAAGCAAGACGCACCCCGAGGAGCGTCTTGACACATGTCAACACTGGGGCTGACAGAGGAACTCCAGGAGAGAGGCCCAAGCAAGATGCGCCCCGAGGAGCGTCTTGCCACATGTAAACAATGGGTCTGACTGAGGGCCTCCAGGAGAGAAGCCCAAGCAAGACGCGCCCCGAGGAGCGTCTTGCCACATGTCAGCACTCGGTCTGACTGAGCGACTCCAGGAGAGAGGCCCAAGCAAGACGCACCCCGAGGAGCGTCTTGACACATGTCAACACTGGGGCTGACAGAGGGCCTCCAGGAGAGAGGCCCAAGCAAGATGCGCCCCGAGGAGCGTCTTGCCACATGTCAACAATGGGTCTGACTGAGGGCCTCCAAGAGAGGAGCCCAAGCAAGACGCGCCCCGAGGAGCGTCTTGCACCATGTCAACACTGGGTCTGACTGAGCACCTCCAGGAGAGAGGCCCAAGCAAGACTCGCCCCGAGGAGCGTCTTGCCACATATCAACAATGGGTCTGACTGAGGGCCTCCATGAGAGAAGCCCAAGCAAGACGCGCCCCGAGGAGCGTCTTGCCACATGTCAGCACTCGGTCTGACTGAGCGCCTCCAGGAGAGAGGCCCAAGCAAGACGCGCCCCGAGGAGCGTCTTGCCACATATCAACAATGGGTCTGACTGAGGGCCTCCATGAGAGAAGCCCAAGCAAGACGCGCCCCGAGGAGCGTCTTGTCACGTGTCAACACTGGGTCTGACTGAGCCTCTCCAGGAGAGAGGCCCAAGCAAGACGCGCCCCGAGGAGCGTCTTGCCACATGTCACCACTGGGTCTGACTGAGCGCCTCCAGGAGAGAGGCCCAAGCAAGACGCGCCCCGAGGAGCGTCTTGCCACATGTCAACAATGAGTCTGACTGAGGGCCTCCAGGAGAGATGCCCAAGCAAGACGCGTCCCGAGGAGTGTCTTGCCACATGTCAGCACTCGGTCTGACTGAACGCCTCCAGGAGAGAAGCCCCAGCAAGACGCGCCCCGAGGAGCGTCTTGCCACATGTAAGCACTGGGTCTGACTGAGCGCCTCCAGGAGAGAGGCCCCAGCAAGACGCGCCCAGAGGAGCGTCTTGCCTTATGTCAGCACTCGGTCTGACTGAGCGCCTCCAGGAGAGAGGCCCAAGCAAGACGCGTCCCGAGGAGTGTCTTGCCACATGTCAACAATGAGTCTGACTGAGGGCCTCCAGGAGAGAAGCCCAAGCAAGACGCGTCCCGAGGAGTGTCTTGCCACATGTCAACAATGGGTCTGACTGAGGGCCTCCAGGAGAGAAGCCCAAGCAAGACGCGCCCCGAGGAGCGTCTTGCCACATGTCAGCACTCGGTCTGACTGAGCGCCTCCAGGAGAGAGGCCCAAGCAAGACGCACCCCGAGGAGCGTCTTGACACATGTCAACACTGGGGCTGACAGAGGGCCTCCAGGAGAGAGGCCCAAGCAAGATGCGCCCCGAGGAGCGTCTTGCCACATGTCAACAATGGGTCTGACTGAGGGCCTCCAAGAGAGGAGCCCAAGCAAGACGCGCCCCGAGGAGCGTCTTGCACCATGTCAACACTGGGTCTGACTGAGCACCTCCAGGAGAGAGGCCCAAGCAAGACTCGCCCCGAGGAGCGTCTTGCCACATATCAACAATGGGTCTGACTGAGGGCCTCCATGAGAGAAGCCCAAGCAAGACGCGCCCCGAGGAGCGTCTTGCCACATGTCAGCACTCGGTCTGACTGAGCGCCTCCAGGAGAGAGGCCCAAGCAAGACGCGCCCCGAGGAGCGTCTTGCCACATATCAACAATGGGTCTGACTGAGGGCCTCCATGAGAGAAGCCCAAGCAAGACGCGCCCCGAGGAGCGTCTTGCCACATGTCACCACTGGGTCTGACTGAGCGTCTCCAGGAGAGAGGCCCAAGCAAGACGCGCCCCGAGGAGCGTCTTGCCACATGTCACCACTGGGTCTGACTGAGCGCCTCCAGGAGAGAGGCCCAAGCAAGACGCGCCCCGAGGAGCGTCTTGCCACATGTCAACAATGAGTCTGACTGAGGGCCTCCAGGAGAGATGCCCAAGCAAGACGCGTCCCGAGGAGTGTCTTGCCACATGTCAGCACTCGGTCTGACTGAACGCCTCCAGGAGAGAAGCCCCAGCAAGACGCGCCCCGAGGAGCGTCTTGCCACATGTAAGCACTGGGTCTGACTGAGCGCCTCCAGGAGAGAGGCCCCAGCAAGACGCGCCCAGAGGAGCGTCTTGCCTTATGTCAGCACTCGGTCTGACTGAGCGCCTCCAGGAGAGAGGCCCAAGCAAGACGCGTCCCGAGGAGTGTCTTGCCACATGTCAACAATGAGTCTGACTGAGGGCCTCCAGGAGAGAAGCCCAAGCAAGACGCGTCCCGAGGAGTGTCTTGCCACATGTCAACAATGGGTCTGACTGAGGGCCTCCAGGAGAGAAGCCCAAGCAAGACGCGCCCCGAGGAGCGTCTTGCCACATGTCAGCACTCGGTCTGACTGAGCGCCTCCAGGAGAGAGGCCCAAGCAAGACGCACCCCGAGGAGCGTCTTGACACATGTCAACACTGGGGCTGACAGAGGAACTCCAGGAGAGAGGCCCAAGCAAGACGCGCCCCGAGGAGCGTCTTGCCACATGTCACCACTGGGTCTGACTGAGCGCCTCTAGGAGAGAGGCCCAAGCAAGACGCGCCCCGAGGAGCGTCTTGCCACATGTCAACAATGAGTCTGACTGAGGGCCTCCAGGAGAGAAGCCCAAGCAAGACGCGTCCCGAGGAGTGTCTTGCCACATGTCAGCACTCGGTCTGACTGAACGCCTCCAGGAGAGAAGCCCCAGCAAGACGCGCCCCGAGGAGCGTCTTGCCACATGTAAGCACTGGGTCTGACTGAGCGCGTCCAGGAGAGAGGCCCCAGCAAGACGCGCCCCGAGGAGCGTCTTGCCTTATGTCAGCACTCGGTCTGACTGAGCGCCTCCAGGAGAGAGGCCCAAGCAAGACGCGTCCCGAGGAGTGTCTTGCCACATGTCAACAATGAGTCTGACTGAGGGCCTCCAGGAGAGAAGCCCAAGCAAGACGCGTCCCGAGGAGTGTCTTGCCACATGTCAACAAAGGGTCTGACTGAGGGCCTCCAGGAGAGAAGCCCAAGCAAGACGTGCCCCGAGGAGCGTCTTGCCACATGTCAGCACTCGGTCTGACTGAGCGCCTCCAGGAGAGAGGCCCAAGCAAGACGCACCCCGAGGAGCGTCTTGACACATGTCAACACTGGGGCTGACAGAGGAACTCCAGGAGAGAGGCCCAAGCAAGACGCGCCCCGAGGAGCGTCTTGCCACATGTCACCACTGGGTCTGACTGAGCGCCTCCAGGAGAGAGGCCCCAGCAAGACGCGCCGAGCGTCTTGCCTTATGTCAGCACTCGGTCTGACTGAGCGCCTCCAGGAGAGAGGCCCAAGCAAGACGCGTCCCGAGGAGTGTCTTGCCACATGTCAACAATGAGTCTGACTGAGGGCCTCCAGTAGAGAAGCCCAAGCAAGACGCGTCCCGAGGAGTGTCTTGCCACATGTCAACAATGGGTCTGACTGAGGGCCTCCAGGAGAGAAGCCCAAGCAAGACGCGCCACGAGGAGCGTCTTGCCACATGTCAGCACTCGGTCTGACTGAGCGCCTCCAGGAGAGAGGCCCAAGCAAGACGCACCCCGAGGAGCGTCTTGACACATGTCAACACTGGGGCTGACAGAGGAACTCCAGGAGAGAGGCCCAAGCAAGATGCGCCCCGAGGAGCGTCTTGCCACATGTAAACAATGGGTCTGACTGAGGGCCTCCAGGAGAGAAGCCCAAGCAAGACGCGCCCCGAGGAGCGTCTTGCCACATGTCAGCACTCGGTCTGACTGAGCGACTCCAGGAGAGAGGCCCAAGCAAGACGCACCCCGAGGAGCGACTTGACACATGTCAACACTGGGGCTGACAGAGGGCCTCCAGGAGAGAGGCCCAAGCAAGATGCGCCCCGAGGAGCGTCTTGCCACATGTCAACAATGGGTCTGACTGAGGGCCTCCAAGAGAGGAGCCCAAGCAAGACGCGCCCCGAGGAGCGTCTTGCACCATGTCAACACTGGGTCTGACTGAGCACCTCCAGGAGAGAGGCCCAAGCAAGACTCGCCCCGAGGAGCGTCTTGCCACATATCAACAATGGGTCTGACTGAGGGCCTCCATGAGAGAAGCCCAAGCAAGACGCGCCCCGAGGAGCGTCTTGCCACATGTCAGCACTCGGTCTGACTTAGCGCCTCCAGGAGAGAGGCCCAAGCAAGACGCGCCCCGAGGAGCGTCTTGCCACATATCAACAATGGGTCTGACTGAGGGCCTCCATGAGAGAAGCCCAAGCAAGACGCGCCCCGAGGAGCGTCTTGTCACGTGTCAACACTGGGTCTGACTGAGCGTCTCCAGGAGAGAGGCCCAAGCAAGACGCGCCCCGAGGAGCGTCTTGCCACATGTCACCACTGGGTCTGACTGAGCGCCTCCAGGAGAGAGGCCCAAGCAAGACGCGCCCCGAGGAGCGTCTTGCCACATGTCAACAATGAGTCTGACTGAGGGCCTCCAGGAGAGATGCCCAAGCAAGACGCGTCCCGAGGAGTGTCTTGCCACATGTCAGCACTCGGTCTGACTGAACGCCTCCAGGAGAGAAGCCCCAGCAAGACGCGCCCCGAGGAGCGTCTTGCCACATGTAAGCACTGGGTCTGACTGAGCGCCTCCAGGAGAGAGGCCCCAGCAAGACGCGCCCAGAGGAGCGTCTTGCCTTATGTCAGCACTCGGTCTGACTGAGCGCCTCCAGGAGAGAGGCCCAAGCAAGACGCGTCCCGAGGAGTGTCTTGCCACATGTCAACAATGAGTCTGACTGAGGGCCTCCAGGAGAGAAGCCCAAGCAAGACGCGTCCCGAGGAGTGTCTTGCCACATGTCAACAATGGGTCTGACTGAGGGCCTCCAGGAGAGAAGCCCAAGCAAGACGCGCCCCGAGGAGCGTCTTGCCACATGTCAGCACTCGGTCTGACTGAGCGCCTCCAGGAGAGAGGCCCAAGCAAGACGCACCCCGAGGAGCGTCTTGACACATGTCAACACTGGGGCTGACAGAGGGCCTCCAGGAGAGAGGCCCAAGCAAGATGAGCCCCGAGGAGCGTCTTGCCACATGTCAACAATGGGTCTGACTGAGGGCCTCCAAGAGAGGAGCCCAAGCAAGACGCGCCCCGAGGAGCGTCTTGCACCATGTCAACACTGGGTCTGACTGAGCACCTCCAGGAGAGAGGCCCAAGCAAGACTCGCCCCGAGGAGCGTCTTGCCACATATCAACAATGGGTCTGACTGAGGGCCTCCATGAGAGAAGCCCAAGCAAGACGCGCCCCGAGGAGCGTCTTGCCACATGTCAGCACTCGGTCTGACTTAGCGCCTCCAGGAGAGAGGCCCAAGCAAGACGCGCCCCGAGGAGCGTCTTGCCACATATCAACAATGGGTCTGACTGAGGGCCTCCATGAGAGAAGCCCAAGCAAGACGCGCCCCGAGGAGCGTCTTGTCACGTGTCAACACTGGGTCTGACTGAGCGTCTCCAGGAGAGAGGCCCAAGCAAGACGCGCCCCGAGGAGCGTCTTGCCACATGTCACCACTGGGTCTGACTGAGCGCCTCCAGGAGAGAGGCCCAAGCAAGACGCGCCCCGAGGAGCGTCTTGCCACATGTCAACAATGAGTCTGACTGAGGGCCTCCAGGAGAGATGCCCAAGCAAGACGCGTCCCGAGGAGTGTCTTGCCACATGTCAGCACTCGGTCTGACTGAACGCCTCCAGGAGAGAAGCCCCAGCAAGACGCGCCCCGAGGAGCGTCTTGCCACATGTAAGCACTGGGTCTGACTGAGCGCCTCCAGGAGAGAGGCCCCAGCAAGACGCGCCCAGAGGAGCGTCTTGCCTTATGTCAGCACTCGGTCTGACTGAGCGCCTCCAGGAGAGAGGCCCAAGCAAGACGCGTCCCGAGGAGTGTCTTGCCACATGTCAACAATGAGTCTGACTGAGGGCCTCCAGGAGAGAAGCCCAAGCAAGACGCGTCCCGAGGAGTGTCTTGCCACATGTCAACAATGGGTCTGACTGAGGGCCTCCAGGAGAGAAGCCCAAGCAAGACGCGCCCCGAGGAGCGTCTTGCCACATGTCAGCACTCGGTCTGACTGAGCGCCTCCAGGAGAGAGGCCCAAGCAAGACGCACCCCGAGGAGCGTCTTGACACATGTCAACACTGGGGCTGACAGAGGGCCTCCAGGAGAGAGGCCCAAGCAAGATGAGCCCCGAGGAGCGTCTTGCCACATGTCAACAATGGGTCTGACTGAGGGCCTCCAAGAGAGGAGCCCAAGCAAGACGCGCCCCGAGGAGCGTCTTGCACCATGTCAACACTGGGTCTGACTGAGCACCTCCAGGAGAGAGGCCCAAGCAAGACTCGCCCCGAGGAGCGTCTTGCCACATATCAACAATGGGTCTGACTGAGGGCCTCCATGAGAGAAGCCCAAGCAAGACGCGCCCCGAGGAGCGTCTTGCCACATGTCAGCACTCGGTCTGACTGAGCGCCTCCAGGAGAGAGGCCCAAGCAAGACGCGCCCCGAGGAGCGTCTTGCCACATATCAACAATGGGTCTGACTGAGGGCCTCCATGAGAGAAGCCCAAGCAAGACGCGCCCCGAGGAGCGTCTTGTCACGTGTCAACACTGGGTCTGACTGAGCGTCTCCAGGAGAGAGGCCCAAGCAAGACGCGCCCCGAGGAGCGTCTTGCCACATGTCACCACTGGGTCTGACTGAGCGCCTCCAGGAGAGAGGCCCAAGCAAGACGCGCCCCGAGGAGCGTCTTGCCACATGTCAACAATGAGTCTGACTGAGGGCCTCCAGGAGAGATGCCCAAGCAAGACGCGTCCCGAGGAGTGTCTTGCCACATGTCAGCACTCGGTCTGACTGAACGCCTCCAGGAGAGAAGCCCCAGCAAGACGCGCCCCGAGGAGCGTCTTGCCACATGTAAGCACTGGGTCTGACTGAGCGCCTCCAGGAGAGAGGCCCCAGCAAGACGCGCCCAGAGGAGCGTCTTGCCACATGTCACCACTGGGTCTGACTGAGCGCCTCCAGGAGAGAGGCCCAAGCAAGACGCGCCCCGAGGAGTGTCTTGCCACATGTCACCACTGGGTCTGACTGAGCGCCTCCAGGAGAGAGGCCCAAGCAAGACGCGCCCCGAGGAGCGTCTTGCCACATGTCAACAATGAGTCTGACTGAGGGCCTCCAGGAGAGATGCCCAAGCAAGACGCGTCCCGAGGAGTGTCTTGCCACATGTCAGCACTCGGTCTGACTGAACGCCTCCAGGAGAGAAGCCCCAGCAAGACGCGCCCCGAGGAGCGTCTTGCCACATGTAAGCACTGGGTCTGACTGAGCGCCTCCAGGAGAGAGGCCCCAGCAAGACGCGCCCAGAGGAGCGTCTTGCCTTATGTCAGCACTCGGTCTGACTGAGCGCCTCCAGGAGAGAGGCCCAAGCAAGACGCGTCCCGAGGAGTGTCTTGCCACATGTCAACAATGAGTCTGACTGAGGGCCTCCAGGAGAGAAGCCCAAGCAAGACGCGTCCCGAGGAGTGTCTTGCCACATGTCAACAATGGGTCTGACTGAGGGCCTCCAGGAGAGAAGCCCAAGCAAGACGCGCCCCGAGGAGCGTCTTGCCACATGTCAGCACTCGGTCTGACTGAGCGCCTCCAGGAGAGAGGCCCAAGCAAGACGCACCCCGAGGAGCGTCTTGACACATGTCAACACTGGGGCTGACAGAGGAACTCCAGGAGAGAGGCCCAAGCAAGACGCGCCCCGAGGAGCGTCTTGCCACATGTCACCACTGGGTCTGACTGAGCGCCTCTAGGAGAGAGGCCCAAGCAAGACGCGCCCCGAGGAGCGTCTTGCCACATGTCAACAATGAGTCTGACTGAGGGCCTCCAGGAGAGAAGCCCAAGCAAGACGCGTCCCGAGGAGTGTCTTGCCACATGTCAGCACTCGGTCTGACTGAACGCCTCCAGGAGAGAAGCCCCAGCAAGACGCGCCCCGAGGAGCGTCTTGCCACATGTAAGCACTGGGTCTGACTGAGCGCCTCCAGGAGAGAGGCCCCAGCAAGACGCGCCCCGACGAGCGTCTTGCCTTATGTCAGCACTCGGTCTGACTGAGAGCCTCCAGGAGAGAGGCCCAAGCAAGACGCGTCCCGAGGAGTGTCTTGCCACATGTCAACAATGAGTCTGACTGAGGGCCTCCAGGAGAGAAGCCCAAGCAAGACGCGTCCCGAGGAGTGTCTTGCCACATGTCAACAATGGGTCTGACTGAGGGCCTCCAGGAGAGAAGCCCAAGCAAGACGCGCCCCGAGGAGCGTCTTGCCACATGTCAGCACTCGTCTGACTGAGCGCCTCCAGGAGAGAGGCCCAAGCAAGACGCACCCCGAGGAGCGTCTTGACACATGTCAACACTGGGGCTGACAGAGGAACTCCAGGAGAGAGGCCCAAGCAAGATGCGCCCCGAGGAGCTTCTTGCCACATGTAAACAATGGGTCTGACTGAGGGCCTCCAGGAGAGAAGCCCAAGCAAGACGCGCCCCGAGGAGCGTCTTGCCACATGTCAGCACTCGGTCTGACTGAGCGCCTCCAGGACAGAGGCCTAAGCAAGACGCGCCCCGAGGAGCGTCTTGCCACATATCAACAATGGGTCTGACTGAGGGCCTCCATGAGAGAAGCCCAAGCAAGACGCGCCCCGAGGAGCGTCTTGTCACGTGTCAACACTGGGTCTGACTGAGCGTCTCCAGGAGAGAGGCCCAAGCAAGACGCGCCCCGAGGAGCGTCTTGCCACATGTCACCACTGGGTCTGACTGAGCGCCTCCAGGAGAGAAGCCCCAGCAAGACGCGCCCCGAGGAGCGTCTTGCCACATGTAAGCACTGGGTCTGACTGAGCGCCTCCAGGAGAGAGGCCCAAGCAAGACGCGCCCCGAGGAGCGTCTTGCCACATGTAAGCACTGGGTCTGACTGAGCGCCTCCAGGAGAGAAGCCCCAGCAAGACGCGCCCCGAGGAGCGTCTTACCACATGTCAGCACTCGGTCTGACTGAACGCCTCCAGGAGAGAAGCCCAAGCAAGACGCGCCCCGAGGAGCGTCTTGCCACATGTCAGCACTCGGTCTGACTGAACGCCTCCAGGAGAGAAGCCCCAGCAAGACACGCCCCGAGGAGCTTCTTGCCACATGTAAGCACTGGGTCTTACTGAGCGCCTCCAGGAGAGAGGCCCAAGCAAGATGCGCCCCGAGGAGCGTCTTGCCACATGTAAACAATGGGTCTGACTGAGGGCCTCCAAGAGAGAAGCCCAAGCCAGACGCGCCCCGAGGAGCGTCTTGCACCATGTCAACACTGGGTCTGACTGAGCACCTCCAGGAGAGAGGCCCAAGCAAGACTCACCCCGGGGAGCGTCTTGACACATGTCAACACTGGGGCTGACAGAGGGCCTCCAGGAGAGAGGCCCAAGCAAGATGCGCCCCGAGGAGCGTCTTGCCACATGTAAACAATGGGTCTGACTGAGGGCCTCCAAGAGAGAAGCCCAAGCCAGACGCGCCCCGAGGAGCGTCTTGCACCATGTCAACACTGGGTCTGACTGAGCACCTCCAGGAGAGAGGCCCAAGCAAGACTCGCCCCGAGGAGCGTCTTGCCACATATCAACAATGGGTCTGACTGAGGGCCTCCATGAAAGAAGCCCAAGAAAGACGCGCCCCGAGGAGCATCTTGCCACATGTCAGCACTCGGTCTGACTGAGCGACTCCAGGAGAGAGGCCCAAGCAAGACGCACCCCGAGGAGCGTCTTGACACATGTCAACACTGGGGCTGACAGAGGGCCTCCAGGAGAGAGGCCCAAGCAAGATGCGCCCCGAGGAGCGTCTTGCCACATGTCAACAATGGGTCTGACTGAGGGCCTCCAAAAGAGAAGCCCAAGCAAGACGCGCCCCGAGGAGCGTCTTGCACCATGTCAACACTGGGTCTTACTGAGCACCTCCAGGAGAGAGGCCCAAGCAAGACTCGCCCCGAGGAGCGTCTTGCCACATATCAACAATGGGTCTGACTGAGGGCCTCCATGAGAGAAGCCCAAGCAAGACGCGCCCCGAGGAGCGTCTTGCCACATATCAACAATGGGTCTGACTGAGGGCCTCCATGAGAGAAGCCCAAGCAAGACGCGCCCCGAGGAGCGTCTTGTCACGTGTCAACACTGGGTCTGACTGAGCGTCTCCAGGAGAGAGGCCCAAGCAAGACTCGCCCCTAGGAGCGTCTTGCCACATGTCACCACTGGGTCTGACTGAGGGCCTCCAGGAGAGAAGCCCAAGCAAGACGCGTTCCGAGGAGCGTCTTGACACATGTCAACACTGGGGCTGACAGAGGAACTCCAGGAGAGAGGCCCAAGCAAGATGCGCCCCGAGGAGAGTCTTGCCACATGTAAACAATGGGTCTGACTGAGGGCCTCCAGGAGAGAAGCCCAAGCAAGACGCACCCCAAGGAGCGTCTTGCCACATGTCAGCACTCGGTCTGACTGAGCGCCTCCAGGAGAGAGGCCCAAGCAAGACGCGCCCCGAGGAGCGTCTTGCCACAAGTCAACAATGGGTCTGACTGAGGGCCTCCAGGAGAGAAGCCCAAGCAAGACGCGCCCCGAGGAGCGTCTTGCCACATGTCAACCATGGGTCTGACTGAGCGCCTCCAGGAGAGAGGCCCAAGCAAGACGCGTCCCGAGGAGCGTCTTGCCACATGTAAACAATGGGTCTGACTTAGGGCCTCCAGGAGAGAAGCCCAAGCAAGACGTGCCCCGAGGAGCGTCTTGCCACATGTCAGCACTCGGTCTGACTGAGCGCCTCCAGGAGAGAGGCCCAAGCAAGACGCGCCCCGAGGAGCGTCTTGCCACATATCAACAATGGGTCTGACTGAGGGCCTCCATGAGAGAAGCCCAAGCAAGACGCGCCCCGAGGAGCATCTTGCCACATGTCACCACTGGGTCTGACTGAGCGCCTCCAGGAGAGAGGCCCAAGCAAGACGCGCCCAGAGGAGCGTCTTGCCACGTGTCAACACTGGGTCTGACTGAGCGTCTCCAGGAAAGAGGCCCCAGCAAGACGCGCCCCGAGGAGCGACTTGCCACATGTAAGCACTGGGTCTGACTGAGCGCCTCCAGGAGAGAGGCCCCAGCAAGACGCGCCCCGAGGAGCGTCTTGACACATGTCAACACTGGGGCTGACATAGGGCCTCCAGGAGAGAGGCCCAAGCAAGATGCGCCCCGAGGAGCGTCTTGCCACATGTAAACAATGGGTCTGACTGAGGGCCTCTAGGAGAGAAGCACAAGCAAGACGCGCCCCGAGGAGCGTCTTGCCACACGTCAACAATGGGTCTGACTGAGGGCCTCCAGGAGAGAAGCCCAAGCAAGACGCACCCCGAGGAGCGTCTTGCCACATGTCAGCACTCGGTCTGACTGAGCGCCTCCAGGAGAGAGGCCCAAGCAAGACGCACCCCGAGGAGCGTCTTGACACATGTCAACACAGGTGCTGACAGAGGGCCTCCAGGAGAGAGGCCCAAGCAAGATGCGCCCCAAGGAGCGTCTTGCCACATGTAAACAATGGGTCTGACTGAGGGCCTCCAGGAGAGAAGCCCAAGCAAGACGCGCCCCGAGGAGCGTCTTGCCACATGTCAGCACTCGGTCTGACTGAGCGCCTCCAGGAGAGAGGCCCAAGCAAGACACGCCCCGAGGAGCGTCTTGCCAAATATCAACAATGGGTCTGACTGAGGGCCTCCATGAGAGAAGCCCAAGAAAGACGCTCCCCGAGGAGCGTCTTGTCACGTGTCAACACTGGGTCTGACTGAGCATCTCCAGGAGAGAGGCTCAAGCAAGACGCGCCCCGAAGAGCGTCTTGCCACATGTCACCACTGGGTCTGACTGAGCGCCTCCAGGAGAGAGGCCCAAGCAAGACGCGCCCCGAGGAGCGTCTTGCCACATGTAAGCACTGGGTCTGACTGAGCGCCTTCAGGAGAGAGGCCCAAGCAAGACGCGCCCCGAGGAGCGTCTTGCCACATGTCAACAATGGGTCTGACAGAGGGCCTCCAGGAGAGAAGCCCAAGCAAGATGCGCCCAAAGGAGCGTCTTGCCACATGTAAACAATGGGTCTGACTCAGGGCCTCCAGGAGAGAAGCCTAAGCAAGACGCGCCCCGAGCAGCGTCTTGCCACATGTCA
The DNA here is from genome assembly GCF_043380555.1 of Nothobranchius furzeri. Lineage (NCBI taxonomy): Eukaryota > Metazoa > Chordata > Actinopteri > Cyprinodontiformes > Nothobranchiidae > Nothobranchius > Nothobranchius furzeri. Next base: position 15,601,056 of record NC_091756.1, read on the forward strand.
ACACTCGGTCTGACTGAGCGCCTCCAGGAGAGAGGCCCAAGCAAGACGCGCCCCGAGGAGCGTCTTGCCACATATCAACAATGGGTCTGACTGAGGGCCTCCATGAGAGAAGCCCAAGCAAGACGCGCCCCGAGGAGCGTCTTGCCACATGTCACCACTGGGTCTGACTGAGCGCCTCCAGGAGAGAGGCCCAAGCAAGACGCGCCCCGAGGAGCGTCTTGCCACATGTCAGCACTCGGTCTGACTGAGCGCCTCCAGGAGAGAGGCCCAAGCAAGACGCGCCCCGAGGAGCGTCTTGCCACATATCAACAATGGGTCTGACTGAGGGCCTCCATGAAAGAAGCCCAAGCAAGACGCGCCCCGAGGAGCGTCTTGCCACATGTCACCACTGGATCTGACTGAGCGCCTCCAGGAGAGAGGCCCAAGCAAGACGCGCCCCGAGGAGCGTCTTGCCACATATCAACAATGGATCTGACTGAGGGCCTCCATGAGAGAAGCCCAAGCAAGACGCGCCCCGAGGAGCGTCTTGCCACATGTCAACAATGGGTCTGACTGAGCGCCTCCAGGAGAGAGGCCCAAGCAAGACGCGCCCCGAGGAGCGTCTTGCCACATGTCACCACTGGGTCTGACTGAGCGCCTCCAGGAGAGAGGCCCAAGCAAGACGCGCCCCGAGGAGCGTCTTGCCACATGTCAACAATGGGTCTGACTGAGGGCCTCCAGGAGAGAAGCCCAAGCAAGACGAGTCCTGAGGACCGTCTTGCCACATGTAAACAATGGGTCTGACTGAGGGCCTCCAGGAGAGAAGCCCAAGCAAGACGCGCCCCGAGGAGCGTCTTGCCACATGTCAGCACTCGGTCTGACTGAGCGCCTCCAGGAGAGAGGCCCAAGCAAGACGCACCCCGAGGAGCGTCTTGACACATGTCAACACAGTGGCTGACAGAGGGCCTCCAGGAGAGAGGCCCAAGCAAGATGCGCCCCAAGGAGCGGTCTTGCCACATGTAAACAATGGGTCTGACTGAGGGCCTCCAGGAGAGAAGCCCAAGCAAGACGCGCCCCGAGGAGCGTCTTGCCACATGTCAGCACTCGGTTTGACTGAGTGCCTCCAGGAGAGAGGCCCAAGCAAGACGCACCCCGAGGAGCGTCTTGCCACATATCAACAATGGGTCTGACTGAGGGCCTCCATGAGAGAAGCCCAAGCAAGACGCGCCCCGAGGAGCGTCTTGCCACATGTAAGCACTGGGTCTGACTGAGCGCCTTCAGGAGAGAGGCCCAAGCAAGACGCGCCCCGAGGAGCGTCTTGCCACATGTCAACAATGGGTCTGACAGAGGAACTCCAGGAGAGAAGCCCAAGCAAGATGCGCCCAAAGGAGCGTCTTGCCACATGTAAACAATGGGTCTGACTGAGGGCCTCCAGGAGAGAAGCCCAAGCAAGACGAGTCCCGAGGACCGTCTTGCCACATGTAAACAATGGGTCTGACTGAGGGCCTCCAGGAGAGAAGCCCAAGCAAGACGCGCCCCGAGGAGCGTCTTGCCACATGTCAGCACTCGGTCTGACTGAGCGCCTCCAGGAGAGAGGCCCAAGCAAGACGCACCCCGAGGAGCGTCTTGACACATGTCAACACAGTGGCTGACAGAGGGCCTCCAGGAGAGAGGCCCAAGCAAGATGCGCCCCAAGGAGCGGTCTTGCCACATGTAAACAATGGGTCTGACTGAGGGCCTCCAGGAGAGAAGCCCAAGCAAGACGCGCCCCGAGGAGCGTCTTGCCACATGTCAGCACTCGGTTTGACTGAGTGCCTCCAGGAGAGAGGCCCAAGCAAGACGCACCCCGAGGAGCGTCTTGCCACATATCAACAATGGGTCTGACTGAGGGCCTCCATGAGAGAAGCCCAAGCAAGACGCGCCCCGAGGAGCGTCTTGCCACATGTAAGCACTGGGTCTGACTGAGCGCCTTCAGGAGAGAGGCCCAAGCAAGACGCGCCCCGAGGAGCGTCTTGCCACATGTCAACAATGGGTCTGACAGAGGAACTCCAGGAGAGAAGCCCAAGCAAGATGCGCCCAAAGGAGCGTCTTGCCACATGTAAACAATGGGTCTGACTCAGGGCCTCCAGGAGAGAAGCCCAAGCAAGACGCGCCCCGAGCAGCGTCTTGCCACATTTCAGCACTCGGTCTGACTGAGCGCCTCCAGGAGAGAGGCCCAAGCAAGACGCGCCCCGAGGAGCGTCTTGCCACATATCAACAATGGGTCTGACTGAGGGCCTCCATGAGAGAAGCCCAAGCAAGACGCGCCCCGAGGAGCGTCTTGCCACATGTCACCACTGGGTCTGACTGAGCGCCTCCAGGAGAGAGGTCCAAGCAAGACGCGCCCCGAGGAGCGTCTTGCCACATATCAACAATGGATCTGACTGAGGGCCTCCATGAGAGAAGCCCAAGCAAGACGCGCCCCGAGGAGCGTCTTGTCACATGTCACCACTGGGTCTGACTGAGCGCCTCCAGGAGAGAGGCCCAAGCAAGACGCGCTCCGAGGAGCGTCTTGCCACATGTAAGCACTGGGTCTGACTGAGCGCCTCCAGGAGAGAAGCCCCAGCAAGACGCGCCCCGAGGAGCGTCTTGCAACATGTCAGCACTCTGTCTGACTGTGCGCCTCCAGGAGAGAGGCCCCAAGCAAGACGCGCCCCGAGGAGCATCTTGCCACATGTCAACAATGAGTCTGACTGAGGGCCTCCAGGAGAGAAGCCCAAGCAAGACGCGCCCCGAGGAGCATCTTGCCACATGTCAGCACTCGGTCTGACTGAGCGCCTCCAGGAGAGAAGCCCCAGCAAGACGCGCCCCAAGGAGCGTCTTGCCACATATCAACAATGGATCTGACTGAGGGCCTCCATGAGAGAAGCCCAAGCAAGACGCGCCCCGAGGAGCGTCTTGTCACATGTCACCACTGGGTCTGACTGAGCGCCTCCAGGACAGAGGCCCAAGCAAGACGCACCCCGAGGAGCGTCTTGCCACATGTCAACAATGAGTCTGACTGAGGGCCTCCATGAGAGAAGCCCAAGCAAGACGCGCCCCGAGGAGCGTCTTGTCACATGTCACCACTGGGTCTGACTGAGCGCCTCCAGGACAGAGGCCCAAGCAAGACGCACCCCGAGGAGCGTCTTGCCACATGTCAACAATGAGTCTGACTGAGCGCCTCCAGGAGAGAGGCCCAAGCAAGACGCGCCCCGAGGAGCGTCTTGCCACATGTCAACAATGGGTCTGACTGAGGGCCTCCAGGAGAGAAGCCCAAGCAACATGCGCCCAAAGGAGCGTCTTGCCACATGTAAACAATGGGTCTGACTGAGGGCCTCCAGGAGAGAAGCCCAAGCAAGACGCGCCCCGAGGAGCGTCTTGCCACATGTCAGCACTCGGTCTGACTGAGCGCCTCCAGGAGAGAGGCCCAAGCAAGACGTGCCCCGAGGAGCGTCTTGCCACATATCAACAATGGGTCTGACTGAGGGCCTCCATGAGAGAAGCCCAAGCAAGACGCGCCCCGAGGAGCGTCTTGCCACATGTCACCACTGAGTCTGACCGAGCGCCTCCAGGAGAGAGGCCCAAGCAAGACGCGCCCCGAGGAGCGTCTTGCCACATAACAACAATGGGTCTGACTGAGGGCCTCCATGAGAGAAGCCCAAGAAAGACGCTCCCCGAGGAGCGTCTTGTCACGTGTCAACACTGGGTCTGACTGAGCATCTCCAGGAGAGAGGCTCAAGCAAGACGCGCCCCGAAGAGCGTCTTGCCACATGTCACCACTGGGTCTGACTGAGCGCCTCCAGGAGAGAGGCCCAAGCAAGACGCGCCCCGAGGAGCGTCTTGCCACATGTAAGCACTGGGTCTGACTGAGCGCCTTCAGGAGAGAGGCCCAAGCAAGACGCGCCCCGAGGAGCGTCTTGCCACATGTCAACAATGGGTCTGACAGAGGGCCTCCAGGAGAGAAGCCCAAGCAAGATGCGCCCAAAGGAGCGTCTTGCCACATGTAAACAATGGGTCTGACTCAGGGCCTCCAGGAGAGAAGCCTAAGCAAGACGCGCCCCGAGCAGCGTCTTGCCACATGTCAACACTCGGTCTGACTGAGCGCCTCCAGGAGAGAGGCCCAAGCAAGACGCGCCCCGAGGAGCGTCTTGCCACATGTCAACAATGGGTCTGACTGAGCGCCTCCAGGAGAGAGGCCCAAGCAAGACGCGCCCCGAGGAGCGTCTTGCCACATGTCACCACTGGGTCTGACTGAGCGCCTCCAGGAGAGAGGCCCAAGCAAGACGCGCCCCGAGGAGCGTCTTGCCACATGTCAACAATGGGTCTGACTGAGGGCCTCCAGGAGAGAAGCCCAAGCAAGACGAGTCCCGAGGACCGTCTTGCCACATGTAAACAATGGGTCTGACTGAGGGCCTCCAGGAGAGAAGCCCAAGCAAGACGCGCCCCGAGGAGCGTCTTGCCACATGTCAGCACTCGGTCTGACTGAGCGCCTCCAGGAGAGAGGCCCAAGCAAGACGCACCCCGACGAGCGTCTTGACACATGTCAACACAGTGGCTGACAGAGGGCCTCCAGGAGAGAGGCCCAAGCAAGATGCGCCCCAAGGAGCGGTCTTGCCACATGTAAACAATGGGTCTGACTGAGGGCCTCCAGGAGAGAAGCCCAAGCAAGACGCGCCCCGAGGAGCGTCTTGCCACATGTCAGCACTCGGTTTGACTGAGTGCCTCCAGGAGAGAGGCCCAAGCAAGACGCACCCCGAGGAGCGTCTTGCCACATATCAACAATGGGTCTGACTGAGGGCCTCCATGAGAGAAGCCCAAGCAAGACGCGCCCCGAGGAGCGTCTTGCCACATGTAAGCACTGGGTCTGACTGAGCGCCTTCAGGAGAGAGGCCCAAGCAAGACGCGCCCCGAGGAGCGTCTTGCCACATGTCAACAATGGGTCTGACAGAGGAACTCCAGGAGAGAAGCCCAAGCAAGATGCGCCCAAAGGAGCGTCTTGCCACATGTAAACAATGGGTCTGACTCAGGGCCTCCAGGAGAGAAGCCCAAGCAAGACGCGCCCCGAGCAGCGTCTTGCCACATTTCAGCACTCGGTCTGACTGAGCGCCTCCAGGAGAGAGGCCCAAGCAAGACGCGCCCCGAGGAGCGTCTTGCCACATATCAACAATGGGTCTGACTGAGGGCCTCCATGAGAGAAGCCCAAGCAAGACGCGCCCCGAGGAGCGTCTTGCCACATGTCACCACTGGGTCTGACTGAGCGCCTCCAGGAGAGAGGTCCAAGCAAGACGCGCCCCGAGGAGCGTCTTGCCACATATCAACAATGGATCTGACTGAGGGCCTCCATGAGAGAAGCCCAAGCAAGACGCGCCCCGAGGAGCGTCTTGTCACATGTCACCACTGGGTCTGACTGAGCGCCTCCAGGAGAGAGGCCCAAGCAAGACGCGCTCCGAGGAGCGTCTTGCCACATGTAAGCACTGGGTCTGACTGAGCGCCTCCAGGAGAGAAGCCCCAGCAAGACGCGCCCCGAGGAGCGTCTTGCAACATGTCAGCACTCTGTCTGACTGTGCGCCTCCAGGAGAGAGGCCCCAAGCAAGACGCGCCCCGAGGAGCATCTTGCCACATGTCAACAATGAGTCTGACTGAGGGCCTCCAGGAGAGAAGCCCAAGCAAGACGCGCCCCGAGGAGCATCTTGCCACATGTCAGCACTCGGTCTGACTGAGCGCCTCCAGGAGAGAAGCCCCAGCAAGACGCGCCCCAAGGAGCGTCTTGCCACTTATCAACAATGGATCTGACTGAGGGCCTCCATGAGAGAAGCCCAAGCAAGACGCGCCCCGAGGAGCGTCTTGTCACATGTCACCACTGGATCTGACTGAGCGCCTCCAGGACAGAGGCCCAAGCAAGACGCACCCCGAGGAGCGTCTTGCCACATGTCAACAATGAGTCTGACTGAGGGCCTCCAGGAGAGAAGCCCAAGCAAGACGCGTCCCGAGGAGCGTCTTGCCACATGTCAGCACTCGGTCTGACTGAGCGCCTCCAGGAGAGAGGCCCAAGCAAGACGCGCCCCGAGGAGCGTCTTGCCACATGTCAACAATGGGTCTGACTGAGGGCCTCCAGGAGAGAAGCCCAAGCAACATGCGCCCAAAGGAGCGTCTTGCCACATGTAAACAATGGGTCTGACTGAGGGCCTCCAGGAGAGAAGCCCAAGCAAGACGCGCCCCGAGGAGCGTCTTGCCACATGTCAGCACTCGGTCTGACTGAGCGCCTCCAGGAGAGAGGCCCAAGCAAGACGTGCCCCGAGGAGCGTCTTGCCACATATCAACAATGGGTCTGACTGAGGGCCTCCATGAGAGAAGCCCAAGCAAGACGCGCCCCGAGGAGCGTCTTGCCACATGTCACCACTGAGTCTGACCGAGCGCCTCCAGGAGAGAGGCCCAAGCAAGACGCGCCCCGAGGAGCGTCTTGCCACATAACAACAATGGGTCTGACTGAGGGCCTCCATGAGAGAAGCCCAAGCAAGACGCGCCCCGAGGAGCGCCTTGTCACGTGTCAACACTGGGTCTGACTGAGCATCTCCAGGAGAGAGGCCCAAGCAAGACGCTCCCCGAAGAGCGTCTTGCCAAATGTCACCACTGGGTCTGACTGAGCGCCTCCAGGAGAGAGGCCCAAGCAAGACGCGCCCCGAGGAGCGTCTTGCCACATGTAAGCACTGGGTCTGACTGAGCGCCTCCAGGAGAGAGGCCCCAGCAAGACACGCCCTAAGGAGCGTCTTGCCTTATGTCAGCACTCGGTCTGACTGAGCGCCTCCAGGAGAGAGGCCCAAGCAAGACGCGCCCCGAGGAGCGTCTTGCCACATGTCAACAATGGGTCTGACTGAGGGCCTCCAGGAGAGAAGCCCAAGCAAGATGCGCCCCGAGGAGCGTCTTGCCACATGTCAACAATGGGTCTGACTGAGCGCGTCCAGGAGAGAGGCCCAAGCAAGACGCGCCCCGAGGAGCGTCTTGCCACATGTCACCACTGGGTCTGACTGAGCGCCTCCAGGAGAGAGGCCCAAGCAAGACGCGCCCCGAGGAGCGTCTTGCCACATATCAACAATGGATCTGACTGAGGGCCTCCATGAGAGAAGCCCAAGCAAGACGCGCCCCGAGGAGCGTCTTGCCACATGTCAACAATGGGTCTGACTGAGCGCCTCCAGGAGAGAGGCCCAAGCAAGACGCGCCCCGAGGAGCGTCTTGCCACATGTCACCACTGGGTCTGACTGAGCGCCTCCAGGAGAGAGGCCCAAGCAAGACGCGCCCCGAGGAGCGTCTTGCCACATGTCAACAATGGGTCTGACTGAGGGCCTCCAGGAGAGAAGCCCAAGCAAGACGCGTCCCGAGGAGCGTCTTGCCACATGTAAACAATGGGTCTGACTGAGGGCCTCCAGGAGAGAAGCCCAAGCAAGACGCGCCCCGAGGAGCGTCTTGCCACATGTCAGCACTCGGTCTGACTGAGCGCCTCCAGGAGAGAGGCCCAAGCAAGACGCACCCCGAGGAGCGTCTTGACACATGTCAACACAGTGGCTGACAGAGGGCCTCCAGGAGAGAGGCCCAAGCAAGATGCGCCCCAAGGAGCGGTCTTGCCACATGTAAACAATGGGTCTGACTGAGGGCCTCCATGAGAGAAGCCAAGGCAAGACGCTCCCCGAGGAGCGTCTTGTCACGTGTCAACACTGGGTCTGACTGAGCATCTCCAGGAGAGAGGCTCAAGCAAGATGCGCCCCGAAGAGCGTCTTGCCACATGTCACCACTGGGTCTGACTGAGCGCCTCCAGGAGAGAGGCCCAAGCAAGACGCGCCCCGAGGAGCGTCTTGCCACATGTAAGCACTGGGTCTGACTGAGCGCCTTCAGGAGAGAGGCCCAAGCAAGACGCGCCCCGAGGAGCGTCTTGCCACATGTCAACAATGGGTCTGACAGAGGGCCTCCAGGAGAGAAGCCCAAGCAAGATGCGCCCAAAGGAGCGTCTTGCCACATGTAAACAATGGGTCTGACTCAGGGCCTCCAGGAGAGAAGCCCAAGCAAGACGCGCCCCGAGCAGCGTCTTGCCACATGTCAGCACTCGGTCTGACTGAGCGCCTCCAGGAGAGAGGCCCAAGCAAGACGCGCCCCGAGGAGCGTCTTGCCACATATCAACAATGGGTCTGACTGAGGGCCTCCATGAGAGAAGCCCAAGCAAGACGCGCCCCGAGGAGCGTCTTGCCACATGTCACCAATGGGTCTGACTGAGCGCCTCCAGGAGAGAGGCCCAAGCAAGACGCGCCCCGAGGAGCGTCTTGCCACATGTCACCACTGGGTCTGACTGAGCGCCTCCAGGAGAGAGGCCCAAGCAAAACGCGCCCCGAGGAGCGTCTTGCCACATGTCAGCACTCGGTTTGACTGAGCGCCTCCAGGAGAGAGGCCCAAGCAAGACGCACCCCGAGGAGCGTCTTGCCACATATCAACAATGGGTCTGACTGAGGGCCTCCATGAGAGAAGCCCAAGCAAGACGCGCCCCGAGGAGCGTCTTGCCACATGTAAGCACTGGGTCTGACTGAGCGCCTTCAGGAGAGAGGCCCAAGCAAGACGCGCCCCGAGGAGCGTCTTGCCACATGTCAACAATGGGTCTGACAGAGGGCCTCCAGGAGAGAAGCCCAAGCAAGATGCGCCCAAAGGAGCGTCTTGCCACATGTAAACAATGGGTCTGACTCAGGGCCTCCAGGAGAGAAGCCCAAGCAAGACGCGCCCCGAGCAGCGTCTTGCCACATGTCAGCACTCGGTCTGACTGAGCGCCTCCAGGAGAGAGGCCCAAGCAAGACGCGCCCCGAGGAGCGTCTTGCCACATATCAACAATGGGTCTGACTGAGGGCCTCCATGAGAGAAGCCCAAGCAAGACGCGCCCCGAGGAGCGTCTTGCCACATGTCACCACTGGGTCTGACTGAGCGCCTCCAGGAGAGAGGCCCAAGCAAGACGCGCCCCGAGGAGCGTCTTGCCACATGTCACCACTGGGTCTGACTGAGCGCCTCCAAGAGAGAGGCCCAAGCAAAACGCGCCCCGAGGAGCGTCTTGCCACATGTCAGCACTCGGTCTGACTGAGCGCCTCCAGGAGAGAGGCCCAAGCAAGACGCGCCCCGAGGAGCGTCTTGCCACATATCAACAATGGGTCTGACTGAGGGCCTCCATGAGAGAAGCCCAAGCAAGACGCGCCCCGAGGAGCGTCTTGCCACATGTCACCACTGGGTCTGACTGAGCGCCTCCAGGAGAGAGGTCCAAGCAAGACGCGCCCCGAGGAGCGTCTTGCCACATATCAACAATGGATCTGACTGAGGGCCTCCATGAGAGAAGCCCAAGCAAGACGTGCCCCGAGGAGCGTCTTGTCACATGTCACCACTGGGTCTGACTGAGCGCCTCCAGGAGAGAGGCCCAAGCAAGACGCGCTCCGAGGAGCGTCTTGCCACATGTAAGCACTGGGTCTGACTGAGCGCCTCCAGGAGAGAAGCCCCAGCAAGACGCGCCCCGAGGAGCGTCTTGCAACATGTCAGCACTCTGTCTGACTGTGCGCCTCCAGGAGAGAGGCCCAGAGCAAGACGCGCCCCGAGGAGCATCTTGCCATATGTCAACAATGAGTCTGACTGAGGGCCTCCAGGAGAGAAGCCCAAGCAAGACACGCCCCGAGGAGCGTCTTGCCACATGTCAGCACTCGGTCTGACTGAGCGCCTCCAGGAGAGAAGCCCCAGCAAGACGCGCCCCGAGGAGCGTCTTGCCACATATCAACAATGGATCTGACTGAGGGCCTCCATGAGAGAAGCCCAAGCAAGACGCGCCCCGAGGAGCGTCTTGTCACATGTCACCACTGGGTCTGACTGAGCGCCTCCAGGACAGAGGCCCAAGCAAGACGCACCCCGAGGAGCGTCTTGCCACATGTCAACAATGAGTCTGACTGAGGGCCTCCAGGAGAGAAGCCCAAGCAAGACGCGTCCCGAGGAGCGTCTTGCCACATGTCAGCACTCGGTCTGACTGAGCGCCTCCAGGAGAGAGGCCCAAGCAAGACGCGCCCCGAGGAGCATCTTGCCACATGTCAACAATGGGTCTGACTGAGGGCCTCCAGGAGAGAAGCCCAAGCAACATGCGCCCAATGGAGCGTCTTGCCACATGTAAACAATGGGTCTGACTGAGGGCCTCCAGGAGAGAAGCTCAAGCAAGACGCGCCCCGAGGAGCGTCTTGCCACATGTCAGCACTCGAACTGACTGAGCGCCTCCAGGAGAGAGGCCCAAGCCAGACGTGCCCCGAGGAGCGTCTTGCCACACATCAACAATGGGTCTGACTGAGGGCCTCCATGAGAGAAGCCCAAGCAAGACGCGCCCCGAGGAGCGTCTTGCCACATGTCACCACTGGGTCTGACCGAGCGCCTCCAGGAGAGAGGCCCAAGCAAGACGCGCCCCGAGGAGCGTCTTGCCACATAACAACAATGGGTCTGACTGAGGGCCTCCATGAGAGAAGCCCAAGCAAGACGCGCCCCGAGGAGCGCCTTGTCACGTGTCAACACTGGGTCTGACTGAGCATCTCCAGGAGAGAGGCCCAAGCAAGACGCGCCCCGAAGAGCGTCTTGCCAAATGTCACCACTGGGTCTGACTGACCGCCTCCAGGAGAGAGGCCCAAGCAAGACGCGCCCCGAGGAGCGTCTTGCCACATGTAAGCACTGGGTCTGACTGAGCGCCTCCAGGAGAGAGGCCCCAGCAAGACACGCCCTAAGGAGCGTCTTGCCTTATGTCAGCACTCGGTCTGACTGAGCGCCTCCAGGAGAGAGGCCCAAGCAAGACGCGCCCCAAGGAGCGTCTTGCCACATGTCAACAATGGGTCTGACTGAGGGCCTCCAGGAGAGAAGCCCAAGCAAGATGCGCCCCGAGGAGCGTCTTGCCACATGTCAACAATGGGTCTGACTGAGCGCGTCCAGGAGAGAGGCCCAAGCAAGACGCGCCCCGAGGAGCGTCTTGCCACATGTCACCACTGGGTCTGACTGAGCGCCTCCAGGAGAGAGGCCCAAGCAAGACGCGCCCCGAGGAGCGTCTTGCTACATATCAACAATGGATTTGACTGAGGGCCTCCATGAGAGAAGCCCAAGCAAGACGCCCCCCGAGGAGCGTCTTGCCACATGTCAACAATGGGTCTGACTGAGCGCCTCCAGGAGAGAGGCCCAAGCAAGACGCGCCCCAAGGAGCGTCTTGCCACATGTCACCACTGGGTCTGACTGAGCGCCTCCAGGAGAGAGGCCCAAGCAAGACGCGCCCCGAGGAGCGTCTTGCCACATGTCAACAATGGGTCTGACTTAGGGCCTCCAGGAGAGAAGCCCAAGCAAGACGCGTCCCGAGGAGCGTCTTGCCACATGTAAACAATGGGTCTGACTGAGGGCCTCCAGGAGAGAAGCCCAAGCAAGACGCGCCCCGAGGAGCGTCTTGCCACATGTCAGCACTCGGTCTGACTGAGCGCCTCCAGGAGAGAGGCCCAAGCAAGACGCACCCCGAGGAGCGTCTTGACACATGTCAACACAGTGGCTGACAGAGGGCCTCCAGGAGAGAGGCCCAAGCAAGATGCGCCCCAAGGAGCGGTCTTGCCACATGTAAACAATGGGTCTGACTGAGGGCCTCCAGGAGAGAAGCCCAAGCAAGACGCGCCCCGAGGAGCGTCTTGCCACATGTCAGCACTCGGTCTGACTGAGCGCCTCCAGGAGAGAGGCCCAAGCAAGACGCACCCCGAGGAGCGTCTTGCCACATATCAACAATGGGTCTGACTGAGGGCCTCCATGAGAGAAGCCCAAGCAAGATGCTCCCCGAGGAGCGTCTTGTCACGTGTCAACACTGGGTCTGACTGAGCATCTCCAGGAGAGAGGCTCAAGCAAGACACGCCCCGAAGAGCGTCTTGCCACATGTCACCACTGGGTCTGACTGAGCGCCTCCAGGAAAGAGGCCCAAGCAAGACGCGCCCCGAGGAGCGTCTTGCCACATGTAAGCACTGGGTCTGACTGAGCGCCTTCAGGAGAGAGGCCCAAGCAAGACGCGCCCCGAGGAGCGTCTTGCCACATGTCAACAATGGGTCTGACAGAGGGCCTCCAGGAGAGAAGCCCAAGCAAGATGCGCCCAAAGGTGCGTCTTGCCACATGTAAACAATGGGTCTGACTCAGGGCCTCCAGGAGAGAAGCCCAAGCAAGACGCGCCCCGAGCAGCGTCTTGCCACATGTCAGCACTCGGTCTGACTGAGCGCCTCCAGGAGAGAGGCCCAAGCAAGACGCGCCCCGAGGAGCGTCTTGCCACATATCAACAATGGGTCTGACTGAGGGCCTCCATGAGAGAAGCCCAAGCAAGACGCGCCCCGAGGAGCGTCTTGCCACATGTCACCACTGGGTCTGACTGAGCGCCTCCAGGAGAGAGGCCCAAGCAAGACGCGCCCCGAGGAGCGTCTTGCCACATGTCACCACTGGGTCTGACTGAGCGCCTCCAGGAGAGAGGCCCAAGCAAAACGCGCCCCGAGGAGCGTCTTGCCACATGTCAGCACTCGGTCTGCCTGAGCGCCTCCAGGAGAGAGGCCCAAGCAAGACGCGCCCCGAGGAGCGTCTTGCCACATATCAACAATGGGTCTGACTGAGGGCCTCCATGAGAGAAGCCCAAGCAAGACGCGCCCCGAGGAGCGTCTTGCCACATGTCACCACTGGGTCTGACTGAGCGCCTCCAGGAGAGAGGCCCAAGCAAGACGCGCCCCGAGGAGCGTCTTGCCACATATCAACAATGGATCTGACTGAGGGCCTCCATGAGAGAAGCCCAAGCAAGACGCGCCCCGAGGAGCGTCTTGTCACATGTCACCACTGGGTCTGACTGAGCGCCTCCAGGAGAGAGGCCCAAGCAAGACGCGCTCCGAGGAGCGTCTTGCCACATGTAAGCACTGGGTCTGACTGAGCGCCTCCATGAGAGAAGCCCAAGCAAGATACGCCCCGAGGAGCGTCTTGTCACGTGTCAACACTGGTTCTAACTGAGCGTCTCCAGGAGAGAGGCCCAAGCAAGACGCGCCCCGAGGAGCGTCTTGCCACATGTCACCACTGGGTCTGACTGAGCGCCTCCAGGAGAGAGGCCCAAGCAAGACACGCCCCGAGGAGCGTCTTGTCACGTGTCAACACTGGTTCTGACTGAGCGTCTCCAGGAGAGAAGCCCAAGCAAGACGCGCCCCGAGGAGCGTCTTGTCACGTGTCAACACTGGTTCTGACTGAGCGCCTCCAGGAGAGAGGCCCAAGCAAGACGCGCCCCGAGGAGCGTCTTGCCACATGTAAGCACTGGGTCTGACTGAGCGCCTCCAGGAGAGAGGCCCCAGCAAGACGCGCCCCGAGGAGCGTCTTGCCTTATGTCAGCACTCTGTCTGACTGAGCGCCTCCAGGAGAGAGGCCCAAGCAAGACGCGCCCCGAGGAGCGTCTTGCCACATGTCAACAATGGGTCTGCCTGAGGGCCTCCAGGAGAGAAGCCCAAGCAAGACGCGCCCCGGGGAGCGTCTTGCCACATGTCAACAATGGGTCTGACTGAGGGCCTCCAAGAGAGAAGCCCAAGCAAGACGCGCCCCGAGGAGCGTCTTGCACCATGTCAACACTGGGTCTGACTGAGCACCTCCAGGAGAGAGGCCCAAGCAAGACTCGCCCCGAGGAGCGTCTTGCCACATATCAACAATGGGTCTGACTGAGGGCCTCCATGAGAGAAGCCCAAGCAAGACGCGCCCCGAGTAGCGTCTTGTCACGTGTCAACACTGGGTCTGACTGAGCATCTCCAGGAGAGAGGCTCAAGAAAGACGCGCCCCGAAGAGCGTCTTGCCACATGTCACCACTGGGTCTGACTGAGCGCCTCCAGGAGAGAGGCCCAAGCAAGACGCGCCCCGAGGAGCGTCTTGCCACATGTCAACAATGAGTCTGACTGAGGGCCTCCAGGAGAGAAGCCCAAGCAACATGCGCCCAATGGAGCGTCTTGCCACATGTAAACAATGGGTCTGACTGAGGGCCTCCAGGAGAGAAGCTCAAGCAAGACGCGCCCCGAGGAGCGTCTTGCCACATGTCAGCACTCGAACTGACTGAGCGCCTCCAGGAGAGAGGCCCAAGCCAGACGTGCCCCGAGGAGCGTCTTGCCACACATCAACAATGGGTCTGACTGAGGGCCTCCATGAGAGAAGCCCAAGCAAGACGCGCCCCGAGGAGCGTCTTGCCACATGTCACCACTGGGTCTGACCGAGCGCCTCCAGGAGAGAGGCCCAAGCAAGACGCGCCCCGAGGAGCGTCTTGCCACATAACAACAATGGGTCTGACTGAGGGCCTCCATGAGAGAAGCCCAAGCAAGACGCGCCCCGAGGAGCGCCTTGTCACGTGTCAACACTGGGTCTGACTGAGCATCTCCAGGAGAGAGGCCCAAGCAAGACGCGCCCCGAAGAGCGTCTTGCCAAATGTCACCACTGGGTCTGACTGAGCGCCTCCAGGAGAGAGGCCCAAGCAAGACGCGCCCCGAGGAGCGTCTTGCCACATGTAAGCACTGGGTCTGACTGAGCGCCTCCAGGAGAGAGGCCCCAGCAAGACACGCCCTAAGGAGCGTCTTGCCTTATGTCAGCACTCGGTCTGACTGAGCGCCTCCAGGAGAGAGGCCCAAGCAAGACGCGCCCCAAGGAGCGTCTTGCCACATGTCAACAATGGGTCTGACTGAGGGCCTCCAGGAGAGAAGCCCAAGCAAGATGCGCCCCGAGGAGCGTCTTGCCACATGTCAACAATGGGTCTGACTGAGCGCGTCCAGGAGAGAGGCCCAAGCAAGACGCGCCCCGAGGAGCGTCTTGCCACATGTCACCACTGGGTCTGACTGAGCGCCTCCAGGAGAGAGGCCCAAGCAAGACGCGCCCCGAGGAGCGTCTTGCTACATATCAACAATGGATTTGACTGAGGGCCTCCATGAGAGAAGCCCAAGCAAGACGCCCCCCGAGGAGCGTCTTGCCACATGTCAACAATGGGTCTGACTGAGCGCCTCCAGGAGAGAGGCCCAAGCAAGACGCGCCCCAAGGAGCGTCTTGCCACATGTCACCACTGGGTCTGACTGAGCGCCTCCAGGAGAGAGGCCCAAGCAAGACGCGCCCCGAGGAGCGTCTTGCCACATGTCAACAATGGGTCTGACTTAGGGCCTCCAGGAGAGAAGCCCAAGCAAGACGCGTCCCGAGGAGCGTCTTGCCACATGTAAACAATGGGTCTGACTGAGGGCCTCCAGGAGAGAAGCCCAAGCAAGACGCGCCCCGAGGAGCGTCTTGCCACATGTCAGCACTCGGTCTGACTGAGCGCCTCCAGGAGAGAGGCCCAAGCAAGACGCACCCCGAGGAGCGTCTTGACACATGTCAACACAGTGGCTGACAGAGGGCCTCCAGGAGAGAGGCCCAAGCAAGATGCGCCCCAAGGAGCGGTCTTGCCACATGTAAACAATGGGTCTGACTGAGGGCCTCCAGGAGAGAAGCCCAAGCAAGACGCGCCCCGAGGAGCGTCTTGCCACATGTCAGCACTCGGTCTGACTGAGCGCCTCCAGGAGAGAGGCCCAAGCAAGACGCACCCCGAGGAGCGTCTTGCCACATATCAACAATGGGTCTGACTGAGGGCCTCCATGAGAGAAGCCCAAGCAAGATGCTCCCCGAGGAGCGTCTTGTCACGTGTCAACACTGGGTCTGACTGAGCATCTCCAGGAGAGAGGCTCAAGCAAGACACGCCCCGAAGAGCGTCTTGCCACATGTCACCACTGGGTCTGACTGAGCGCCTCCAGGAAAGAGGCCCAAGCAAGACGCGCCCCGAGGAGCGTCTTGCCACATGTAAGCACTGGGTCTGACTGAGCGCCTTCAGGAGAGAGGCCCAAGCAAGACGCGCCCCGAGGAGCGTCTTGCCACATGTCAACAATGGGTCTGACAGAGGGCCTCCAGGAGAGAAGCCCAAGCAAGATGCGCCCAAAGGTGCGTCTTGCCACATGTAAACAATGGGTCTGACTCAGGGCCTCCAGGAGAGAAGCCCAAGCAAGACGCGCCCCGAGCAGCGTCTTGCCACATGTCAGCACTCGGTCTGACTGAGCGCCTCCAGGAGAGAGGCCCAAGCAAGACGCGCCCCGAGGAGCGTCTTGCCACATATCAACAATGGGTCTGACTGAGGGCCTCCATGAGAGAAGCCCAAGCAAGACGCGCCCCGAGGAGCGTCTTGCCACATGTCACCACTGGGTCTGACTGAGCGCCTCCAGGAGAGAGGCCCAAGCAAGACGCGCCCCGAGGAGCGTCTTGCCACATGTCACCACTGGGTCTGACTGAGCGCCTCCAGGAGAGAGGCCCAAGCAAAACGCGCCCCGAGGAGCGTCTTGCCACATGTCAGCACTCGGTCTGCCTGAGCGCCTCCAGGAGAGAGGCCCAAGCAAGACGCGCCCCGAGGAGCGTCTTGCCACATATCAACAATGGGTCTGACTGAGGGCCTCCATGAGAGAAGCCCAAGCAAGACGCGCCCCGAGGAGCGTCTTGCCACATGTCACCACTGGGTCTGACTGAGCGCCTCCAGGAGAGAGGCCCAAGCAAGACGCGCCCCGAGGAGCGTCTTGCCACATATCAACAATGGATCTGACTGAGGGCCTCCATGAGAGAAGCCCAAGCAAGACGCGCCCCGAGGAGCGTCTTGTCACATGTCACCACTGGGTCTGACTGAGCGCCTCCAGGAGAGAGGCCCAAGCAAGACGCGCTCCGAGGAGCGTCTTGCCACATGTAAGCACTGGGTCTGACTGAGCGCCTCCATGAGAGAAGCCCAAGCAAGATACGCCCCGAGGAGCGTCTTGTCACGTGTCAACACTGGTTCTAACTGAGCGTCTCCAGGAGAGAGGCCCAAGCAAGACGCGCCCCGAGGAGCGTCTTGCCACATGTCACCACTGGGTCTGACTGAGCGCCTCCAGGAGAGAGGCCCAAGCAAGACACGCCCCGAGGAGCGTCTTGTCACGTGTCAACACTGGTTCTGACTGAGCGTCTCCAGGAGAGAAGCCCAAGCAAGACGCGCCCCGAGGAGCGTCTTGTCACGTGTCAACACTGGTTCTGACTGAGCGCCTCCAGGAGAGAGGCCCAAGCAAGACGCGCCCCGAGGAGCGTCTTGCCACATGTAAGCACTGGGTCTGACTGAGCGCCTCCAGGAGAGAGGCCCCAGCAAGACGCGCCCCGAGGAGCGTCTTGCCTTATGTCAGCACTCTGTCTGACTGAGCGCCTCCAGGAGAGAGGCCCAAGCAAGACGCGCCCCGAGGAGCGTCTTGCCACATGTCAACAATGGGTCTGCCTGAGGGCCTCCAGGAGAGAAGCCCAAGCAAGACGCGCCCCGGGGAGCGTCTTGCCACATGTCAACAATGGGTCTGACTGAGGGCCTCCAAGAGAGAAGCCCAAGCAAGACGCGCCCCGAGGAGCGTCTTGCACCATGTCAACACTGGGTCTGACTGAGCACCTCCAGGAGAGAGGCCCAAGCAAGACTCGCCCCGAGGAGCGTCTTGCCACATATCAACAATGGGTCTGACTGAGGGCCTCCATGAGAGAAGCCCAAGCAAGACGCGCCCCGAGTAGCGTCTTGTCACGTGTCAACACTGGGTCTGACTGAGCATCTCCAGGAGAGAGGCTCAAGAAAGACGCGCCCCGAAGAGCGTCTTGCCACATGTCACCACTGGGTCTGACTGAGCGCCTCCAGGAGAGAGGCCCAAGCAAGACGCGCCCCGAGGAGCGTCTTGCCACATGTAAGCACTGGGTCTGACTGAGCGCCTCCAGGAGAGAGGCCCCAGCAAGACGCGCCCCGAGGAGCGTCTTGCCTTATGTCAGCACTCGGTCTGACTGAGCGCCTCCAGGAGAGAGGCCCAATCAAGACGCGCCCCGAGGAGCGTCTTGCCACATGTCAACAATGGGTCTGACTGAGGGCCTCCAGGAGAGAAGCCCAAGCAAGACGCGCCCCGAGGAGCGTCTTGCCACATGTCAACAATGGGTCTGACTGAGGGCCTCCAAGAGAGAAGCCTAAGCAAGACGCGCCCCGAGGAGCGTCTTGCACCATGTCAACACTGGGTCTGACTGAGCACCTCCAGGAGAGAGGCCCAAGCAAGACTCGCCCCGAGGAGCGTCTTGCCACATATCAACAATGGGTCTGACTGAGGGCCTCCATGAGAGAAGCCCAAGCAAGACGCGCCCCGAGGAGCGTCTTGCCACATGTCAGCACTCGGTCTGACTGAGCGCCTCCAGGAGAGAGGCCCAAGCAAGACGCGCCCCGAGGAGCGTCTTGCCACATATCAACAATGGGTCTGACTGAGGGCCTCCATGAGAGAAGCCCAAGCAAGACGCGCCCCGAGGAGCGTCTTGTCACGTGTCAACACTGGGTCTGACTGAGCGTCTCCAGGAGAGAGGCCCAAGCAAGATGCGCCCCGAGGAGCGTCTTGCCACATGTCACCACTCGGTCTGACTGAGTGCCTCCAGGAGAGAGGCCCAAGCAAGACGCGCCCCGAGGAGCGTCTTGCCACATGTCAACAATGAGTCTGACTGAGGTCCTCTAGGAGAGAAGCCCAAGCAAGACGCGTCCCGAGGAGTGTCTTGCCACATGTCAGCACTCGGTCTGAATGAGCGCCTCCAGGAGAGAGGCCCAAGCAAGACGCGCCCCGAGGAGCGTCTTGCCACATATTAACAATGGGTCTGACTGAGGGCCTCCATGAGAGAAGCCCAAGCAAGACGCGCCCCGAGGAGCGTCTTGTCACGTGTCAACACTGGGTCTGACTGAGCGTCTCCAGGAGAGAGGCCCAAGCAAGACGCGCCCCGAGGAGCGTCTTGCCACATGTCACCACTCGGTCTGACTGAGTGCCTCCAGGAGAGAGGCCCAAGCAAGACGCGCCCCGAGGAGCGTCTTGACACATGTCAACACTGGGGCTGACAGAGGGCCTCCAGGAGAGAGGCCCAAGCAAGATGCACCCCGAGGAGCGTCTTGCCACATGTAAACAATGGATCTGACTGAGGGCCTCCAGGAGAGAAGCACAAGCAAGACGCGCCCCTAGGAGCGTCTTGCCACATGTCAACAATGGGTCTGACTGAGGGACTCCAGGAGAGAAGCCCAAGCAAGACGCGCCCCGAGGAGCTTCTTGCCACATGTCAGCACTCGGTCTGACTGAGCGCCTCCAGGAGAGAGGCCCAAGCAAGACGCACCCCGAGGAGCGTCTTGACACATGTCAACACTGGGGATGACAGTGGGCCTCCAGGAGAGAGGCCCAAGCAAGATGCGCCCCAAGGAGCGTCTTGCCACATGTAAACAATGGGTCTGACTGAGGGCCTCCAGGAGAGAAGCCCAAGCAAGACGCGCCCCGAGGAGCGTCTTGCCACATGTCAGCACTCGGTCTGACTGAGCGCCTCCAGGAGAGAGGCCCAAGCAAGACGCGCCCCGAGTAGCGTCTTGTCACGTGTCAACACTGGGTCTGACTGAGCATCTCCAGGAGAGAGGCTCAAGAAAGACGCGCCCCGAAGAGCGTCTTGCCACATGTCACCACTGGGTCTGACTGAGCGCCTCCAGGAGAGAGGCCCAAGCAAGACGCGCCCCGAGGAGCGTCTTGCCACATGTAAGCACTGGGTCTGACTGAGCGCCTCCAGGAGAGAGGCCCCAGCAAGACGCGCCCCGAGGAGCGTCTTGCCTTATGTCAGCACTCGGTCTGACTGAGCGCCTCCAGGAGAGAGGCCCAAGCAAGATGCGCCCCGAGGAGCGTCTTGCCACATGTCAACAATGGGTCTGACTGAGGGCCTCCAGGAGAGAAGCCCAAGCAAGACGCGCCCCGAGGAGCGTCTTGACACATGTCAACACTGGGGATGACAGTGGGCCTCCAGGAGAGAGGCCCAAGCAAGATGCGCCCCAAGGAGCGTCTTGCCACATGTAAACAATGGGTCTGACTGAGGGCCTCCAGGAGAGAAGCCAAAGCAAGACGCGCCCCGAGGAGCGTCTTGCCACATGTCAGCACTCGGTCTGACTGAGCGCCTCCAGGAGAGAGGCCCAAGCAAGACGCGCCCCGAGGAGCGTCTTGCCACATATCAACAATGGGTCTGACTGAGGGCCTCCATGAGAGAAGCCCAAGCAAGACGCGCCCCGAGTAGCGTCTTGTCACGTGTCAACACTGGGTCTGACTGAGCATCTCCAGGAGAGAGGCTCAAGAAAGACGCGCCCCGAAGAGCGTCTTGCCACATGTCACCACTGGGTCTGACTGAGCGCCTCCAGGAGAGAGGCCCAAGCAAGACGCGCCCCGAGGAGCGTCTTGCCACATGTAAGCACTGGGTCTGACTGAGCGCCTCCAGGAGAGAGGCCCCAGCAAGACGCGCCCCGAGGAGCGTCTTGCCTTATGTCAGCACTCGGTCTGACTGAGCGCCTCCAGGAGAGAGGCCCAATCAAGACGCGCCCCGAGGAGCGTCTTGCCACATGTCAACAATGGGTCTGACTGAGGGCCTCCAGGAGAGAAGCCCAAGCAAGACGCGCCCCGAGGAGCGTCTTGCCACATGTCAACAATGGGTCTGACTGAGGGCCTCCAAGAGAGAAGCCTAAGCAAGACGCGCCCCGAGGAGCGTCTTGCACCATGTCAACACTGGGTCTGACTGAGCACCTCCAGGAGAGAGGCCCAAGCAAGACTCGCCCCGAGGAGCGTCTTGCCACATATCAACAATGGGTCTGACTGAGGGCCTCCATGAGAGAAGCCCAAGCAAGACGCGCCCCGAGGAGCGTCTTGTCACGTGTCAACACTGGGTCTGACTGAGCGTCTCCAGGAGAGAGGCCCAAGCAAGATGCGCCCCGAGGAGCGTCTTGCCACATGTCACCACTCGGTCTGACTGAGTGCCTCCAGGAGAGAGGCCCAAGCAAGACGCGCCCCGAGGATCGTCTTGCCACATGTCAACAATGAGTCTGACTGAGGTCCTCTAGGAGAGAAGCCCAAGCAAGACGCGTCCCGAGGAGTGTCTTGCCACATGTCAGCACTCGGTCTGAATGAGCGCCTCCAGGAGAGAGGCCCAAGCAAGACGCGCCCCGAGGAGCGTCTTGCCACATATTAACAATGGGTCTGACTGAGGGCCTCCATGAGAGAAGCCCAAGCAAGACGCGCCCCGAGGAGCGTCTTGTCACGTGTCAACACTGGGTCTGACTGAGCGTCTCCAGGAGAGAGGCCCAAGCAAGACGCGCCCTGAGGAGCTTCTTGCCACATGTCACCACTGGGTCTGACTGAGCGCCTCCAGGAGAGAGGCCCAAGCAAGACGCGCCCCGAGGAGCGTCTTGCCACATGTCAACAATGAGTCTGACTGAGTGCCTCCAGGAGAGAAGCCCAAGCAAGACGCGTCCCAAGGAGTGTCTTGCCACATGTCAGCACTCGGCCTGACTGAGCGCCTCCAGGAGAGAGGCCCAAGCAAGACGCGCCCCGAGGAGCGTCTTGCCACATATCAACAATGGGTCTGACTGAGGGCCTCCATGAGAGAAGCCCAAGCAAGACGCGCCCCGAGGAGCGTCTTGTCACGTGTCAAACACTGGGTCTGACTGAGCGTCTCCAGGAGAGAGGCCCAAGCAAGACGCGCCCCGAGGAGCGTCTTGCCACATGTCAACACTGAGTCTGACTGAGGGCCTCCAGGAGAGAAGCCCAAGCAAGACGCGTCCCGAGGAGTGTCTTGCCACATGTCAGCACTCGGTCTGACTGAACGCCTCCAGGAGAGAAGCCCCAGCAAGATGCGCCCCGAGGAGCGTCTTGCCACATGTAAGCACTGGGTCTGACTGAGCGCCTCCTGGAGAGAGGCCCCAGCAAGACGCGCCCCGAGGAGCGTCTTGCCTTATGTCAGCACTCGGTCTGACTGAGCGCCTCCAGGAGAGAGTTCCAAGCAAGACGCGCCCCGAGGAGAGTCTTGCCACATGTCAACAATGGGTCTGACTGAGGGCCTCCAGGAGAGAAGCCCAAGCAAGACGCGCCCCGGGGAGCGTCTTGCCACATGTCAACAATGGGTCTGACTGAGGGCCTCCAAGAGAGAAGCCCAAGCAAGACGCGCCCCGAGGAGCGTCTTGCACCATGTCAACACTGGGTCTGACTGAGCACCTCCAGGAGAGAGGCCCAAGCAAGACTCGCCCCGAGGAGCGTCTTGCCACATATCAACAATGGGTCTGACTGAGGGCCTCCATGAGAGAAGCCCAAGCAAGACGCGCCCCGAGTAGCGTCTTGTCACGTGTCAACACTGGGTCTGACTGAGCATCTCCAGGAGAGAGGCTCAAGAAAGACGCGCCCCGAAGAGCGTCTTGCCACATGTCACCACTGGGTCTCACTGAGCGCCTCCAGGAGAGAGGCCCAAGCAAGACGCGCCCCGAGGAGCGTCTTGCCACATGTAAGCACTGGGTCTGACTGAGCGCCTCCAGGAGAGAGGCCCCAACAAGACGCGCCCCGAGGAGCGTCTTGCCTTATGTCAGCACTCGGTCTGACTGAGCGCCTCCAGGAGAGAGGCCCAATCAAGACGCGCCCCGAGGAGCGTCTTGCCACATGTCAACAATGGGTCTGACTGAGGGCCTCCAGGAGAGAAGCCCAAGCAAGACGCGCCCCGAGGAGCGTCTTGCCACATGTCAACAATGGGTCTGACTGAGGGCCTCCAAGAGAGAAGCCTAAGCAAGACGCGCCCCGAGGAGCGTCTTGCACCATGTCAACACTGGGTCTGACTGAGCACCTCCAGGAGAGAGGCCCAAGCAAGACTCGCCCCGAGGAGCGTCTTGCCACATATCAACAATGGGTCTGACTGAGGGCCTCCATGAGAGAAGCCCAAGCAAGACGCGCCCCGAGGAGCGTCTTGCCACATGTCAGCACTCGGTCTGACTGAGCGCCTCCAGGAGAGAGGCCCAAGCAAGACGCGCCCCGAGGAGCGTCTTGCCACATATCAACAATGGGTCTGACTGAGGGCCTCCATGAGAGAAGCCCAAGCAAGACGCGCCCCGAGGAGCGTCTTGTCACGTGTCAACACTGGGTCTGACTGAGCGTCTCCAGGAGAGAGGCCCAAGCAAGACGCGCCCCGAGGAGCGTCGTGCCACATGTCACCACTCGGTCTGACTGAGTGCCTCCAGGAGAGAGGCCCAAGCAAGACGCGCCCCGAGGAGCGTCTTGACACATGTCAACACTGGGGCTGACAGAGGGCCTCCAGGAGAGAGGCCCAAGCAAGATGCACCCCGAGGAGCGTCTTGCCACATGTAAACAATGGATCTGACTGAGGGCCTCCAGGAGAGAAGCACAAGCAAGACGCGCCCCGAGGAGCGTCTTGCCACATGTCAACAATGGGTCTGACTGAGGGCCTCCAGGAAAGAAGCCCAAGCAAGACGCGCCCCGAGGAGCTTCTTGCCACATGTCAGCACTCGGTCTGACTGAGCGCCTCCAGGAGAGAGGCCCAAGCAAGACGCACCCCGAGGAGCGTCTTGACACATGTCAACACTGGGGATGACAGTGGGCCTCCAGGAGAGAGGCCCAAGCAAGATGCGCCCCAAGGAGCCTCTTGCCACATGTAAACAATGGGTCTGACTGAGGGCCTCCAGGAGAGAAGCCCAAGCAAGACGCGCCCCGAGGAGCGTCTTGCCACATGTCAGCACTCGGTCTGACTGAGCGCCTCCAGGAGAGAGGCCCAAGCAAGACGCGCCCCGAGTAGCGTCTTGTCACGTGTCAACACTGGGTCTGACTGAGCATCTCCAGGAGAGAGGCTCAAGAAAGACGCGCCCCGAAGAGCGTCTTGCCACATGTCACCACTGGGTCTGACTGAGCGCCTCCAGGAGAGAGGCCCAAGCAAGACGCGCCCCGAGGAGCGTCTTGCCACATGTAAGCACTGGGTCTGACTGAGCGCCTCCAGGAGAGAGGCCCCAGCAAGACGCGCCCCGAGGAGCGTCTTGCCTTATGTCAGCACTCGGTCTGACTGAGCGCCTCCAGGAGAGAGGCCCAAGCAAGATGCGCCCCGAGGAGCGTCTTGCCACATGTCAACAATGGGTCTGACTGAGGGCCTCCAGGAGAGAAGCCCAAGCAAGACGCGCCCCGAGGAGCGTCTTGACACATGTCAACACTGGGGATGACAGTGGGCCTCCAGGAGAGAGGCCCAAGCAAGATGCGCCCCAAGGAGCGTCTTGCCACATGTAAACAATGGGTCTGACTGAGGGCCTCCAGGAGAGAAGCCCAAGCAAGACGCGCCCCGAGGAGCGTCTTGCCACATGTCAGCACTCGGTCTGACTGAGCGCCTCCAGGAGAGAGGCCCAAGCAAGACGCGCCCCGAGGAGCGTCTTGCCACATATCAACAATGGGTCTGACTGAGGGCCTCCATGAGAGAAGCCCAAGCAAGACGCGCCCCGAGTAGCGTCTTGTCACGTGTCAACACTGGGTCTGACTGAGCATCTCCAGGAGAGAGGCTCAAGAAAGACGCGCCCCGAAGAGCGTCTTGCCACATGTCACCACTGGGTCTGACTGAGCGCCTCCAGGAGAGAGGCCCAAGCAAGACGCACCCCGAGGAGCGTCTTGCCACATGTAAGCACTGGGTCTGACTGAGCGCCTCCAGGAGAGAGGCCCCAGCAAGACGCGCCCCGAGGAGCGTCTTGCCTTATGTCAGCACTCGGTCTGACTGAGCGCCTCCAGGAGAGAGGCCCAATCAAGACGCGCCCCGAGGAGCGTCTTGCCACATGTCAACAATGGGTCTGACTGAGGGCCTCCAGGAGAGAAGCCCAAGCAAGACGCGCCCCGAGGAGCGTCTTGCCACATGTCAACAATGGGTCTGACTGAGGGCCTCCAAGAGAGAAGCCTAAGCAAGACGCGCCCCGAGGAGCGTCTTGCACCATGTCAACACTGGGTCTGACTGAGCACCTCCAGGAGAGAGGCCCAAGCAAGACTCGCCCCGAGGAGCGTCTTGCCACATATCAACAATGGGTCTGACTGAGGGCCTCCATGAGAGAAGCCCAAGCAAGACGCGCCCCGAGGAGCGTCTTGTCACGTGTCAACACTGGGTCTGACTGAGCGTCTCCAGGAGAGAGGCCCAAGCAAGATGCGCCCCGAGGAGCGTCTTGCCACATGTCACCACTCGGTCTGACTGAGTGCCTCCAGGAGAGAGGCCCAAGCAAGACGCGCCCCGAGGATCGTCTTGCCACATGTCAACAATGAGTCTGACTGAGGTCCTCTAGGAGAGAAGCCCAAGCAAGACGCGTCCCGAGGAGTGTCTTGCCACATGTCAGCACTCGGTCTGAATGAGCGCCTCCAGGAGAGAGGCCCAAGCAAAACGCGCCCCGAGGAGCGTCTTGCCACATATTAACAATGGGTCTGACTGAGGGCCTCCATGAGAGAGGCCCAAGCAAGACGCGCCCCGAGGAGCGTCTTGTCACGTGTCAACACTGGGTCTGACTGAGCGTCTCCAGGAGAGAGGCCCAAGCAAGACGCGCCCTGAGGAGCTTCTTGCCACATGTCACCACTGGGTCTGACTGAGCGCCTCCAGGAGAGAGGCCCAAGCAAGACGCGCCCCGAGGAGCGTCTTGCCACATGTCAACAATGAGTCTGACTGAGTGCCTCCAGGAGAGAAGCCCAAGCAAGACGCGTCCCAAGGAGTGTCTTGCCACATGTCAGCACTCGGCCTGACTGAGCCCCTCCAGGAGAGAGGCCCAAGCAAGACGCGCCCCGAGGAGCGTCTTGCCAAATGTCAACACTGAGTCTGACTGAGGGCCTCCAGGAGAGAAGCCCAAGCAAGACGCGTCCCGAGGAGTGTCTTGCCACATGTCAGCACTCGGTCTGACTGAACGCCTCCAGGAGAGAAGCCCCAGCAAGATGCGCCCCGAGGAGCGTCTTGCCACATGTAAGCACTGGGTCTGACTGAGCGCCTCCAGGAGAGAGGCCCCAGCAAGACGCGCCCCGAGGAGCGTCTTGCCTTATGTCAGCACTCGGTCTGACTGAGCGCCTCCAGGAGAGAGGCCCAATCAAGACGCGCCCCGAGGAGCGTCTTGCCACATGTCAACAATGGGTCTGACTGAGGGCCTCCAGGAGAGAAGCCCAAGCAAGACGCGCCCCGAGGAGCGTCTTGCCACATGTCAACAATGGGTCTGACTGAGGGCCTCCAAGAGAGAAGCCTAAGCAAGACGCGCCCCGAGGAGCGTCTTGCACCATGTCAACACTGGGTCTGACTGAGCACCTCCAGGAGAGAGGCCCAAGCAAGACTCGCCCCGAGGAGCGTCTTGCCACATATCAACAATGGGTCTGACTGAGGGCCTCCATGAGAGAAGCCCAAGCAAGACGCGCCCCGAGGAGCGTCTTGCCACATGTCAGCACTCGGTCTGACTGAGCGCCTCCAGGAGAGAGGCCCAAGCAAGACGCGCCCCGAGGAGCGTCTTGCCACATATCAACAATGGGTCTGACTGAGGGCCTCCATGAGAGAAGCCCAAGCAAGACGCGCCCCGAGGAGCGTCTTGTCACGTGTCAACACTGGGTCTGACTGAGCGTCTCCAGGAGAGAGGCCCAAGCAAGATGCGCCCCGAGGAGCGTCTTGCCACATGTCACCACTCGGTCTGACTGAGTGCCTCCAGGAGAGAGGCCCAAGCAAGACGCGCCCCGAGGAGCGTCTTGCCACATGTCAACAATGAGTCTGACTGAGGTCCTCTAGGAGAGAAGCCCAAGCAAGACGCTTCCCGAGGAGTGTCTTGCCACATGTCAGCACTCGGTCTGAATGAGCGCCTCCAGGAGAGAGGCCCAAGCAAGACGCGCCCCGAGGAGCGTCTTGCCACATATTAACAATGGGTCTGACTGAGGGCCTCCATGAGAGAAGCCCAAGCAAGACGCGCCCCGAGGAGCGTCTTGTCACGTGTCAACACTGGGTCTGACTGAGCGTCTCCAGGAGAGAGGCCCAAGCAAGACGCGCCCCGAGGAGCGTCTTGCCACATGTCACCACTCGGTCTGACTGAGTGCCTCCAGGAGAGAGGCCCAAGCAAGACGCGCCCCGAGGAGCGTCTTGACACATGTCAACACTGGGGCTGACAGAGGGCCTCCAGGAGAGAGGCCCAAGCAAGATGCACCCCGAGGAGCGTCTTGCCACATGTAAACAATGGATCTGACTGAGGGCCTCCAGGAGAGAAGCACAAGCAAGACGCGCCCCGAGGAGCGTCTTGCCACATGTCAACAATGGGTCTGACTGAGGGCCTCCAGGAAAGAAGCCCAAGCAAGACGCGCCCCGAGGAGCTTCTTGCCACATGTCAGCACTCGGTCTGACTGAGCGCCTCCAGGAGAGAGGCCCAAGCAAGACGCACCCCGAGGAGCGTCTTGACACATGTCAACACTGGGGATGACAGTGGGCCTCCAGGAGAGAGGCCCAAGCAAGATGCGCCCCAAGGAGCCTCTTGCCACATGTAAACAATGGGTCTGACTGAGGGCCTCCAGGAGAGAAGCCCAAGCAAGACGCGCCCCGAGGAGCGTCTTGCCACATGTCAGCACTCGGTCTGACTGAGCGCCTCCAGGAGAGAGGCCCAAGCAAGACGCGCCCCGAGTAGCGTCTTGTCACGTGTCAACACTGGGTCTGACTGAGCATCTCCAGGAGAGAGGCTCAAGAAAGACGCGCCCCGAAGAGCGTCTTGCCACATGTCACCACTGGGTCTGACTGAGCGCCTCCAGGAGAGAGGCCCAAGCAAGACGCGCCCCGAGGAGCGTCTTGCCACATGTAAGCACTGGGTCTGACTGAGCGCCTCCAGGAGAGAGGCCCCAGCAAGACGCGCCCCGAGGAGCGTCTTGCCTTATGTCAGCACTCGGTCTGACTGAGCGCCTCCAGGAGAGAGGCCCAAGCAAGATGCGCCCCGAGGAGCGTCTTGCCACATGTCAACAATGGGTCTGACTGAGGGCCTCCAGGAGAGAAGCCCAAGCAAGACGCGCCCCGAGGAGCGTCTTGACACATGTCAACACTGGGGATGACAGTGGGCCTCCAGGAGAGAGGCCCAAGCAAGACGCGCCCCGAGGAGCGTCTTGACACATGTCAACACTGGGGATGACAGTGGGCCTCCAGGAGAGAGGCCCAAGCAAGATGCGCCCCAAGGAGCGTCTTGCCACATGTAAACAATGGGTCTGACTGAGGGCCTCCAGGAGAGAAGCCCAAGCAAGACGCGCCCCGAGGAGCGTCTTGCCACATGTCAGCACTCGGTCTGACTGAGCGCCTCCAGGAGAGAGGCCCAAGCAAGACGCGCCCCGAGGAGCGTCTTGCCACATATCAACAATGGGTCTGACTGAGGGCCTCCATGAGAGAAGCCCAAGCAAGACGCGCCCCGAGTAGCGTCTTGTCACGTGTCAACACTGGGTCTGACTGAGCATCTCCAGGAGAGAGGCTCAAGAAAGACGCGCCCCGAAGAGCGTCTTGCCACATGTCACCACTGGGTCTGACTGAGCGCCTCCAGGAGAGAGGCCCAAGCAAGATGCACCCCGAGGAGCGTCTTGCCACATGTAAGCACTGGGTCTGACTGAGCGCCTCCAGGAGAGAGGCCCCAGCAAGACGCGCCCCGAGGAGCGTCTTGCCTTATGTCAGCACTCGGTCTGACTGAGCGCCTCCAGGAGAGAGGCCCAATCAAGACGCGCCCCGAGGAGCGTCTTGCCACATGTCAACAATGGGTCTGACTGAGGGCCTCCAGGAGAGAAGCCCAAGCAAGACGCGCCCCGAGGAGCGTCTTGCCACATGTCAACAATGGGTCTGACTGAGGGCCTCCAAGAGAGAAGCCTAAGCAAGACGCGCCCCGAGGAGCGTCTTGCACCATGTCAACACTGGGTCTGACTGAGCACCTCCAGGAGAGAGGCCCAAGCAAGACTCGCCCCGAGGAGCGTCTTGCCACATATCAACAATGGGTCTGACTGAGGGCCTCCATGAGAGAAGCCCAAGCAAGACGCGCCCCGAGGAGCGTCTTGTCACGTGTCAACACTGGGTCTGACTGAGCGTCTCCAGGAGAGAGGCCCAAGCAAGATGCGCCCCGAGGAGCGTCTTGCCACATGTCAGCACTCGGTCTGACTGAGTGCCTCCAGGAGAGAGGCCCAAGCAAGACGCGCCCCGAGGATCGTCTTGCCACATGTCAACAATGAGTCTGACTGAGGTCCTCTAGGAGAGAAGCCCAAGCAAGACGCGTCCCGAGGAGTGTCTTGCCACATGTCAGCACTCGGTCTGAATGAGCGCCTCCAGGAGAGAGGCCCAAGCAAGACGCGCCCCGAGGAGCGTCTTGCCACATATTAACAATGGGTCTGACTGAGGGCCTCCATGAGAGAGGCCCAAGCAAGACGCGCCCCGAGGAGCGTCTTGTCACGTGTCAACACTGGGTCTGACTGAGCGTCTCCAGGAGAGAGGCCCAAGCAAGACGCGCCCTGAGGAGCTTCTTGCCACATGTCACCACTGGGTCTGACTGAGCGCCTCCAGGAGAGAGGCCCAAGCAAGACGCGCCCCGAGGAGCGTCTTGCCACATGTCAACAATGAGTCTGACTGAGTGCCTCCAGGAGAGAAGCCCAAGCAAGACGCGTCCCAAGGAGTGTCTTGCCACATGTCAGCACTCGGCCTGACTGAGCCCCTCCAGGAGAGAGGCCCAAGCAAGACGCGCCCCGAGGAGCGTCTTGCCAAATGTCAACACTGAGTCTGACTGAGGGCCTCCAGGAGAGAAGCCCAAGCAAGACGCGTCCCGAGGAGTGTCTTGCCACATGTCAGCACTCGGTCTGACTGAACGCCTCCAGGAGAGAAGCCCCAGCAAGATGCGCCCCGAGGAGCGTCTTGCCACATGTAAGCACTGGGTCTGACTGAGCGCCTCCAGGAGAGAGGCCCCAGCAAGACGCGCCCCGAGGAGCGTCTTGCCTTATGTCAGCACTCGGTCTGACTGAGCGCCTCCAGGAGAGAGTTCCAAGCAAGACGCGCCCCGAGGAGCGTCTTGCCACATGACAACAATGGGAGTGACTGAGGGCCTCCAGGAGAGAAGCCCAAGCAAGACGCGCCCCGAGGAGCGTCTTGCCACATGTCAGCACTCGGTCTGACTGAGCGCCTCCAGGAGAGAGGCCCAAGCAAGACGCACCCCGAGGAGCGTCTTGACACATGTCAACACTGGGGCTGACAGAGGGCCTCCAGGAGAGAGGCCCAAGCAAGATGCGCCTCGAGGAGCGTCTTGCCACATGTGAACAATGGGTCTGACTGAGGGCCTCCAGGAGAGAAGCCCAAGCAAGACGCGCCCCGAGGAGCGTCTTGCCACATGTCAACAATGGGTCTGACTGAGGGCCTCCAGGAGAGAAGCCCAAGCAAGACGCGCCCCGAGGAGCGTCTTGCCACATGTCAGCACTCGGTCTGACTGAGCGCCTCCAGGAGAGAGGCCCAAGCAAGACGCACCCCGAGGAGCGTCTTGACACATGTCAACACTGGGGCTGACAGAGGTCCTCCAGGAGAGAGGCCCAAGCAAGATGCGCCCCAAGGAGCATCTTGCCACATGTAAACAATGGGTCTGACTGAGTGCCTCCAGGAGAGAAGCCCAAGCAAGACGCGCCCCGAGGAGCGTCTTGCCACATGTCAGCACTCGGTCTGACTGAGCGCCTCCAGAAGAGAGGCCCCAGCAAGACGCACCCCGAGGAGCGTCTTGCCTTATGTCAGCACTCGGTCTGACTGAGCGCCTCCAGGAGAGAGGCCCAAGCAAGACGCGCCCCGAGGAGCGTCTTGCCACATGTCAACAATGGGTCTGACTGAGGGCTTCCAGGAGAGAAGCCCAAGCAAGACGCATCCCGAGGAGCGTCTTGCCACATGTCAACAATGGGTCTGACTGAGGGCCTCCAAGAGAGAAGCCTAAGCAAGACGCGCCCCGAGGAGCGTCTTGCACCATGTCAACACTGGGTCTGACTGAGCACCTCCAGGAGAGAGGCCCAAGCAAGACTCGCCCCGAGGAGCGTCTTGCCACATATCAACAATGGGTCTGACTGAGGGCCTCCATGAGAGAAGCCCAAGCAAGACGCGCCCCGAGGAGCGTCTTGCCACATGTCAGCACTCGGTCTGAGTGAGCGCCTCCAGGAGAGAGGCCCAAGCAAGACGCGCCCCGAGGAGAGTCTTGCCACTTATCAACAATGGGTCTGACTGAGGGCCTCCATGAGAGAAGCCCAAGCAAGACGCGCCCCGAGGAGCGTCTTGTCACGTGTCAACACTGGGTCTGACTGAGCATCTCCAGAAGAGAGGCCCAAGTAAGACGCGCCCCGAGGAGCGTCTTGCCACATGTCAACACTCGGTCTGACTGAGTGCCTCCAGGAGAGAGGCCCAAGCAAGACGCGCCCCGAGGAGCGTCTTGCCACATGTCAACAATGAGTCTGACTGAGGGCCTCCAGGAGAGAAGCCCAAGCAAGACGCGTCCCGAGGAGTGTCTTGCCACATGTCAGCACTCGGTCTGAATGAGCGCCTCCAGGAGAGAGGCCCAAGCAAGACGCGCCCCGAGGAGCGTCTTGCCACATATCAACAATGGGTCTGACTGAGGGCCTCCATGAGAGAAGCCCAAGCAAGACGCGCCCCGAGGAGCGTCTTGTCACGTGTGAACACTGGGTCTGACTGAGCGTCTCCAGGAGAGAGGCCCAAGCAAGACGCGCCCTGAGGAGTGTCTTGCCACATGTCAGCACTCGGTCTGACTGAGCGCCTCCAGGAGAGAGGCCCCAGCAAGACGCGCCCCGAGGAGCGTCTTGCCTTATGTCAGCACTCGGTCTGACTGAGCGCCTCCAGGAGAGAGTTCCAAGCAAGACGCGCCCCGAGGAGCGTCTTGCCACATGACAACAATGGGTCTGACTGAGGGCATCCAGGAGAGAAGCCCAAGCAAGACGCGCCCCGAGGAGCGTCTTGCCACATGTCAGCACTCGGTCTGACTGAGCGCCTCCAGGAGAGAGGCCCAAGCAAGACGCACCCCGAGGAGCATCTTGACACATGTCAACACTGGGGCTGACAGAGGGCCTCCAGGAGAGAGGCCCAAGCAAGATGCACCCCGAGGAGCGTCTTGCCACATGTGAAAAATGGGTCTGACTGAGGGCCTCCAGGAGAGAAGCCCAAGCAAGCCGCGCCCCGAGGAGCGTCTTGCCACATGTCAGCACTCGGTCTGACTGAGCGCCTCCAGGAGAGATGCCCAAGCAAGAAGCGACACGAGGAGCGTCTTGCCACATATCAACAATGGGTCTGACTGAGGGCCTCCATGAGAGAAGCCCAAGCAAGACGCGCCCAGAGGAGCGTCTTGTCACGTGTCAACACTGGGTCTGACTGAGCGTCTCCAGGAGAGAGGCCCAAGCAAGACGCGCCCCGAGGAGTGTCTTGCCACATGTAAGCACTGGGTCTGACTGAGCGCCTCCAGGAGAGTGGCCCCAGCAAGACGCGCCCCGAGGAGCGTCTTGCCTTATGTCAGCACTCGGTCTGACTGAGCGCCTCCAGGAGAGAGGCCAAAGCAAGACGCGCCCCGAGGAGCGTCTTGCCACGTGTCAACAATGGGTCTGAGTGAGGGCCTCCAGGAGAGAAGCCTAAGCAAGACGCACCCCGAGGAGCGTCTTGCCACATGTCAACAATGGGTCTGACCGAGATCCTCCAAGAGAGAAGCCCAAGCAAGATGCGCCCCGAGGAGCGTCTTGCACCATGTCAACACTGGGTCTGACTGAGCACCTCCAGGAGAGAGGCCCAAGCAAGACTCCCCCCGAGGAGCGTCTTGCCACATATCAACAATGGCTCTGACTGAGGGCATCCATGAGAGAAGCCCAAGCAAGACGCGCCCCGAGGAGCGTCTTGCCACATGTCAGCACTCGGTCTGACTGAGCGCCTCCAGGAGAGAGGCCCAAGCAAGACGCGCCCCGAGGAGCGTCTTGCCACATATCAACAATGGGTCTGACTGAGGGCCTCCATGAGATAAGCCCAAGCAAGACGCGCCCCGAGGAGCGTCTTGTCACGTGTCAACACTGGTTCTGACTGAGCGTCTCCAGGAGAGAGGCCCAAGCAAGACGCGCCCCGAGGAGCGTCTTGCCACATGTCACCACTGGGTCTGACTGAGCGCCTCCAGGAGAGAGGCCCAAGCAAGACGCGCCCCGAGGAGCGTCTTGCCACATGTAAGCACTGGGTCTGACTGAGAGCCTCCAGGAGAGAGGCCCCAGCAAGACGCGCCCCGAGGAGCGTCTTGCCTTATGTCAGCACTCGGTCTGACTGAGCGCCTCCAGGAGAGAGGCCCAAGCAAGACGCGCCCCGAGGAGCGTCTAGCCACATGTCAACAATGGGTCTGACTGAGGGCCTCCAGGAGAGAAGCTCAAGCAAGACGCGCCCCGGGGAGCGTCTTGCCACATGTCAACAATGGGTCTCACTGAGGGCCTCCAAGAGAGAAGCCCAAGGAAGACGCGCCCCGAGGAGCGTCTTGCACCATGTCAACACTGGGTCTGACTGAGCACCTCCAGGAGAGAGGCCCAAGCAAGACTCGCCCCGAGGAGCGTCTTGCCACATATCAACAATGGGTCTGACTGAGGGCCTCCATGAGAGAAGCCCAAGCAAGACGCGCCCTGAGGAGCGTCTTGCCACATGTCAGCACTCGGTCTGACTGAGCGCCTCCAGGAGAGAGGCCCAAGCAAGACGCGCCCCGAGGAGCGTCTTGCCACATATCAACAATGGGTCTGACTGAGGGCCTCCATGAGAGAAGCCCAAGCAAGACGCGCCCCGAGGAGCGTCTTGTCACATGTCACCACTGGGTCTGACTGAGCGCCTCCAGGAGAGAGGCCCAAGCAAGATGCGCCCCGAGGAGCGTCTTGCCACATGTCACCCCTGGGTCTGACTGAGCGCCACCAGGAGAGAGGCCCAAGCAAAACGCGCCCCGAGGAGCGTCTTGCCACATGTCAACAATGAGTCTGACTGAGGGCCTCGAGGAGAGAAGCCCAAGCAAGACGCGTCCCGAGAAGCGTCTTGCCACATGTCGGCACTCGGTCTGACTGAACGCCTCTAGGAGAGAAGCCCCAGCAAGACGCGCCCCGAGGAGCGTCTTGCCACATATCAACAATGGGGCTGACAGAGGGCCTCCAGGAGAGAGGCCCAAGCAAGACGCTCCCCGAGGAGTGTCTTGCCACATGTCACTACTCAGTCTGACTGAGCGCCTCCAGGAGAGAGGCCCAAACAAGACGCGCCCCGAGGAGCGTCTTACCACGTGTCAACACTGGGTCTGATTGAGGGCCTCCAGGAGAGAGGCCCAAGCAAGACGTGCCCCGAGGAGCGTCTTGCCACATGTCAACAATGGGTCTGACAGAGGGCCTCCAGGAGAGAGGCCCAAGCAATACGCGCCCCGAGGAGCGTGTTGCCACATGTCACCACTGGCTCTGACTGAGCACCTCCAGGAGAGAGGCCCAAGCAAGACGCGCCCCGAGGAGCGTCTTGCCACGTGTCACCACTGGGTCTGACTGAGCGCCTCCAGGAGAGAGGCCCAAGCAAGACGCGCCCCGAGGAGCGTCTTGCCACATGTCAGCACTCGGTCTGACTGAACGCCTCTAGGAGAGAAGCCCCAGCAAGACGCGCCCCGAGGAGCGTCTTGCCACATGTCAGCACTCGGTCTGACTGAGCTCCTCCAGGAGAGAGGCCCAAGCAAGACGCGCCCCGAGGAGCGTCTTGCCACATATCAACAATGGATCTGACTGAGGGCCTCCATGAGAGAAGCCCAAGCAAGACGCGCCCCGAGGAGCGTCTTGTCACATGTCACCACTGGGTCTGACTGAGCGCCTCCAGGAGAGAGGCCCAAGCAAGACGCGCCCCGAGGAGCGTCTTGCCACATGTCACCACTGGGTCTGACTGAGCGCCTCCAGGAGAGAGGCCCAAGCAAGACGCGCCCCGAGGAGCGTCTTGCCACATGTCAACAATGAGTCTGACTGAGGGCCTCCAGGAGAGAAGCCCAAGCAAGACGCGTCCCGAGGAGCGTCTTGCCACATGTCAGCACTCGGTCTGACTGAACGCCTCCAGAAGAGAAGCCCCAGCAAGATGCGCCCCGAGGAGCGTCTTGCCAGATGTAAGCACTGGGTCTGACTGAGCGCCTCCAGGAGAGAGGCCCCAGCAAGACGCGCCCCGAGGAGCGTCTTGCCAAATATCAACAATGGATCTGACTGAGGGCCTCCATGAGAGAAGCCCAAGCAAGACGCGCCCCGAGGAGCGTCTTGTCACATGTCACCACTGGGTCTGACTGAGCGCCTCCAGGAGAGAGGCCCAAGCAAGACGCGCCCCGTGGAGCGTCTTGCCACATGTCACCACTGGGTCTGACTGAGCGCCTCCAGGAGAGAGGCCCAAGCAAGACGCGCCCCGAGGAGCGTCTTGCCACATGTAAGCACTGGGTCTGACTGAGCGCCTCCAGGAGAGAGGCCCCAGCAAGACGCGCCCCGAGGAGCGTCTTGCCACATATCAACAATGGGTCTGACTGAGGGCCTCCATGAGAGAAGCCCAAGCAAGACGCGCCCCGAGGAGCGTCTTGTCACATGTCACCACTGGGTCTGACTGAGCGCCTCCAGGAGAGAGGCCCAAGCAAGATGCGCCCCGAGGAGCGTCTTGCCACATGTCACCCCTGGGTCTGACTGAGCGCCACCAGGAGAGAGGCCCAAGCAAAACGCGCCCCGAGGAGCGTCTTGCCACATGTCAACAATGAGTCTGACTGAGGGCCTCGAGGAGAGAAGCCCAAGCAAGACGCGTCCCGAGAAGCGTCTTGCCACATGTCGGCACTCGGTCTGACTGAACGCCTCTAGGAGAGAAGCCCCAGCAAGACGCGCCCCGAGGAGCGTCTTGCCACATATCAACAATGGGGCTGACAGAGGGCCTCCAGGAGAGAGGCCCAAGCAAGACGCTCCCCGAGGAGTGTCTTGCCACATGTCACTACTCAGTCTGACTGAGCGCCTCCAGGAGAGAGGCCCAAACAAGACGCGCCCCGAGGAGCGTCTTACCACGTGTCAACACTGGGTCTGATTGAGGGCCTCCAGGAGAGAGGCCCAAGCAAGACGTGCCCCGAGGAGCGTCTTGCCACATGTCAACAATGGGTCTGACAGAGGGCCTCCAGGAGAGAGGCCCAAGCAATACGCGCCCCGAGGAGCGTGTTGCCACATGTCACCACTGGCTCTGACTGAGCACCTCCAGGAGAGAGGCCCAAGCAAGACGCGCCCCGAGGAGCGTCTTGCCACGTGTCACCACTGGGTCTGACTGAGCGCCTCCAGGAGAGAGGCCCAAGCAAGACGCGCCCCGAGGAGCGTCTTGCCACATGTCAGCACTCGGTCTGACTGAACGCCTCTAGGAGAGAAGCCCCAGCAAGACGCGCCCCGAGGAGCGTCTTGCCACATGTCAGCACTCGGTCTGACTGAGCTCCTCCAAAAGAGAGGCCCAAGCAAGACGCGCCCCGAGGAGCGTCTTGCCACATATCAACAATGGATCTGACTGAGGGCCTCCATGAGAGAAGCCCAAGCAAGACGCGCCCCGAGGAGCGTCTTGTCACATGTCACCACTGGGTCTGACTGAGCGCCTCCAGGAGAGAGGCCCAAGCAAGACGCGCCCCGAGGAGCGTCTTGCCACATGTCACCACTGGGTCTGACTGAGCGCCTCCAGGAGAGAGGCCCAAGCAAGACGCGCCCCGAGGAGCGTCTTGCCACATGTCAACAATGAGTCTGACTGAGGGCCTCCAGGAGAGAAGCCCAAGCAAGACGCGTCCCGAGGAGCGTCTTGCCACATGTCAGCACTCGGTCTGACTGAACGCCTCCAGAAGAGAAGCCCCAGCAAGATGCGCCCCGAGGAGCGTCTTGCCAGATGTAAGCACTGGGTCTGACTGAGCGCCTCCAGGAGAGAGGCCCCAGCAAGACGCGCCCCGAGGAGCGTCTTGCCTTATGTCAGCACTCGGTCTGACTGAGCGCCTCCAGGAGAGAGGCCCAAGCAAGACGCGCCCCGAGGAGCGTCTTGCCACGTGTCAACACTGGGTCTGACTGAGCGTCTCCAGGAGAGAGGCCCAAGCAAGACGCGCCCCGAGGAGCGTCTTGCCACATGTCAGCACTGGGTCTTACTGAGCGCCTCCAGGAGAGAGGCCCAAGCAAGACGTGCCCCGAGGAGCGTCTTGCCACATGTAAGCACTGGGTCTGACTGAGCGCCTCCAGGAGAGAGGCCCAAGCAAGACTCGCCCCGAGGAGCGTCTTGCCACATATCAACAATGGGTCTGACTGAGGGCCTCCATGAGAGAAGCCCAAGCAAGACGTGCCCCGAGGAGCGTCTTGCCACATGTCAGCACTCGGTCTGACTGAGCGCCTCCAGGAGAGAGGCCCAAGCAAGACGCGCCCCGAGGAGCGTCTTGCCACATATCAACAATGGGTCTGACTGAGGGCCTCCATGAGAGAAGCCCAAGCAAGACGCGCCCCGAGGAGGGTCTTGTCACATGTCACCACTGGGTCTGACTGAGCGCCTCCAGGAGAGTGGCCCAAGCAAGATGGGCCCCGAGGAGCGTCTTGCCACATGTCACCCCTGGGTCTGACTGAGCGCCACCAGGAGAGAGGCCCAAGCAAAACGCGCCCCGAGGAGCGTCTTGCCACATGTCAACAATGGGTCTGACTGAGGGCCTCCAAGAGAGAAGCCCAAGCAAGACGCGCCCCGAGGAGCGTCTTGCACCATGTCAACACTGGGTCTGACTGAGCACCTCCAGGAGAGAGGCCCCAGCAAGACACGCCCCGAGGAGCGTCTTGCCACATATCAAAAATGGGTCTGACTGAGGGCCTCCATGAGAGAAGCCCAAGCAAGACGCGCCCCGAGGAGCATCTTGCCACATGTCAACAATGGGTCTGACTGAGGGCCTCCAGGAGAGAAGCCCAAGCAAGACGCGCCCTGAGGAGCGTCTTGCTGCATGTCAGCACTTGGTCTGACTGAGCGCCTCCAGGAGAGAAGCCCCAGCAAGACGCGCCCCGAGGAGCGTCTGGCCACATGTCAGCACTCTGTCTGACTGAGGGCCTCCAAGAGAGAAGCCCAAGCAAGACGCGCCCCAAGGAGCTTCTTGCTGCATGTCAGCACTTGGTCTGACTGAGGGCCTCCAGGAGAGAAGCCCAAGCAAGACGCGGCCTGAGGAGCGTCTTGCTGCATGTCAGCACTTGGTCTGACTGAGCGCCTCCAGGAGAGAAGCCCCAGCAAGACGCGCCCCGAGGAGCGTCTGGCCACATGTCAGCACTCTGTCTGACTGAGGGCCTCCAAGAGAGAAGCCCAAGCAAGACGCGCCCCAAGGAGCTTCTTGCTGCATGTCAGCACTTGCTCTGACTGAGCGCCTCCAGGAGAGAAGCCCAAGCAAGACGCGCCCCGAGGAGCGTCTTGCCACATGTCAACAATGGGTCTGACTGAGGGCCTCCAAGAGAGAAGCCCAAGCAAGACGCGCCCCAAGGAGCTTCTTGCACCATGTCAACACTGGGTCTGACTGAGCACCTCCAGGAGAGAGGCCCAAGCAAGATGCGCCCCGAGGAGCGTCTTGCCACATGTAAACAATGGGTCTGACTGAGGGCCTCCAGGAGAGAAGCCCAAGCAAGACGCGCCCCGAGGAGCGTCTTGCCACATGTCAGCACTCGGTCTGACTGAGCGCCTCCAGGAGAGAGGCCCCAGCAAGACGAGCCCCGAGGAGCGTCTGGCCACATGTCAGCACTCTGTCTGACTGTGCGCCTCCAGGAGAGAGGCCCCAATCAAGACGCGCCCCGAGGAGCATCTTGCCACATGTCAACAATGAGTCTGACTGAGGGCCTCCAGGAGAGAAGCCCAAGCAAGACGCGCCCCGAGGAGCGTCTTGCCACATGTCAGCACTCGGTCTGACTGAACGCCTCCAGGAGAGAAGCCCCAGCAAGACGCGCCCCGAGGAGCGTCTTGCCACATGTCAGCACTCGGTCTGACTGAGCTCCTCCAGGAGAGAGGCCCAAGCAAGACGCGCCCCGAGGAGCGTCTTGCCACATATCAACAATGGATCTGACTGAGGGCCTCCATGAGAGAAGCCCAAGCAAGACGCGCCCCGAGGAGTGTCTTGTCACGTGTCAACACTGGGTCTGACTGAGCGTCTCCAGGAGAGAGGCCCAAGCAAGACGCGCCCCGAGGAGCGTCTTGCCACATGTCACCACTGGGTCTGACTGAGCGCCTCCAGGAGAGAGGCCCAAGCAAGACGCGCCCCGAGGAGCGTCTTGCCACATATCAACAATGAGTCTGACTGAGGGCCTCCAGGAGAGAAGCCCAAGCAAGACGCGTCCCGAGGAGTGTCTTGCCACATGTCAGCACTCGGTCTGACTGAACGCCTCCAGGAGAGAAGCCCCAGCAAGACGCGCCCCGAGGAGCGTCTTGCCTTATGTCAGCACTCGGTCTGACTGAGCGCCTCCAGGAGAGAGGCCCAAGCAAGACGCGAACGAGGAGCGTCTTGCCACATGTCAACAATGGTTCTGACTGAGGGCCTCCAGGAGAGAAGCCCAAGCAAGATGCGCCCAAAGGAGCGTCTTGCCACATGTAAACAATGGGTCTGACTGAGGGCCTCCAGGAGAGAAGCCCAAGCAAGACGCGCCCCGAGGAGCGTCTTGCCACATGTCAGCACTCGGTCTGACTGAGCGCCTCCAGGAGAGAGGCCCAAGCAAGACGCGCCCCGAGGAGCGTCTTGCCACATATCAGCAATGGGTCTGACTGAGGGCCTCCATGAGAGAAGCCCAAGCAAGACGCGCCCCGAGGAGCATCTTGCCACATGTCACCACTGGGTCTGACTGAGCGCCTCCAGAAGAGAGGCCCAAGTAAGACGCGCCCCGAGGAGTGTCTTGCCACGTGTCAACACTGGGTCTGACTGAGCGTCTCCAGGAGAGAGGCCCAAGCAAGACGCGCCCCGAGGAGCGTCTTGCCACATGTCAGCACTGGGTCTGACTGAGCGCCTCCAGGAGAGAGGCCCAAGCAAGACGCGCCCCGAGGAGCGTCTTGCCACATGTAAGCACTGGGTCTGACTGAGCGAATCCAGGAGAGAAGCCCCAGCAAGACGCGCCCCGAGGAGCGTCTTACCAAATGTCACCACTCGGTCTGACTGAACGCCTCCAGTAGAGAAGCCCAAGCAAGACGCGCCCCGAGGAGCGTCTTGCCACATGTCAGCACTCGGTCTGACTGAACGCCTCCAGGAGAGAAGCCCCAGCAATACACGCCCCGAGGAGCGTCTTGCCACATGTAAGCACTGGGTCTGACTGAGCGCCTCCAGGAGAGAGGCCCCAGCAAGACGCGCCCCGAGGAGCGTCTTGCCTTATGTCAGCACTCGGTCTGACTGAGCGCCTCCAGGAGAGAGGCCCAAGCAAGACGCGCCCCGCGGAGCTTCTTGCCACATGTCAACAATGGGTCTGACTGAGGGCCTCCAGGAGAGAAGCCCAAGCAAGACGCGCCTCGAGGAGCGTCTTGCCACATGTCAGCACTCGGTCTGACTGAGCGACTCCAGGAGAGAGGCCCAAGCAAGACGCGCCCCGAGGAGCGTCTTGCCACATGTAAGCACTGGGTCTGACTGAGCGCCTCCAGGAGAGAGGCCCCAGCAAGACGCGCCCCGAGGAGCGTCTTGCCACATGTAAGCACTGGGTCTGACTGAGCGCCTCCAGGAGAGAGGCCCACGCAAGACGCGCCCCGAGGAGCGTCTTGCCACATGTAAGCACTGGGTCTGACTGAGCGCCTCCAGGAGAGAAGCCCCAGCAAGACGCACCCCGAGGAGCGTCTTACCACATGTCAGCACTCGGTCTGACTGAACGCCTCCAGGAGAGAAGCCCAAGCAAGACGCGCCCCGAGGAGCGTCTTGCCACACGTCAGCACTCGGTCTGACTGAACGCCTCCAGGAGAGAAGCCCCAGCAAGACACGCCCCGAGGAGCGTCTTGCCACATGTAAGCACTGGGTCTGACTGAGCGCCTCCAGGAGAGAGGCCCCAGCAAGACGCGCCCCGAGGAGCGTCTTGCCTTATGTCAGCACTCGGTCTGACTGAGCGCCTCCAGGAGAGAGGCCCAAGCAAGACGCGCCCCGCGGAGCGTCTTGCCACATGTCAACAATGGGTCTGACTGAGGGCCTCCAGGAGAGAAGCCCAAGCAAGACGCGCCCCGAGGAGCGTCTTGCCACATGTCAGCACTCGGTCTGACTGAGCGACTCCAGGAGAGAGGCCCAAGCAAGACGCACCCCGGGGAGCGTCTTGACACATGTCAACACTGGGGCTGACAGAGGGCCTCCAGGAGAGAGGCCCAAGCAAGATGTGCCCCGAGGAGCGTCTTGCCACATGGAAACAATGGGTCTGACTGAGGGCCTCCAAGAGAAAAGCTCAAGCAAGACGCGCCCCGAGGAGCGTCTTGCACCATGTCAACACTGGGTCTGACTGAGCACCTCCAGTAGAGAAGCCCAAGCAAGACGCGCCCCGAGGAGCGTCTTGCCACATGTCAGCACTCGGTCTGACTGAACGCCTCCAGGAGAGAAGCCCCAGCAATACACGCCCCGAGGAGCGTCTTGCCACATGTAAGCACTGGGTCTGACT
Source organism: Nothobranchius furzeri (assembly GCF_043380555.1). Classification (NCBI taxonomy): domain Eukaryota; kingdom Metazoa; phylum Chordata; class Actinopteri; order Cyprinodontiformes; family Nothobranchiidae; genus Nothobranchius; species Nothobranchius furzeri. The sequence goes on from NC_091756.1 coordinate 15,642,584, forward strand.
GAGCGCCTCCAGGAGAGAGGCCCCAGCAAGACGCGCCCCGAGGAGCGTCTTGCCTTATGTCAGCACTCGGTCTGACTGAGCGCCTCCAGGAGAGAGGCCCAAGCAAGACGCGCCCCGCGGAGCTTCTTGCCACATGTCAACAATGGGTCTGACTGAGGGCCTCCAGGAGAGAAGCCCAAGCAAGACGCGCCTCGAGGAGCGTCTTGCCACATGTCAGCACTCGGTCTGACTGAGCGACTCCAGGAGAGAGGCCCAAGCAAGACGCGCCCCGAGGAGCGTCTTGCCACATGTAAGCACTGGGTCTGACTGAGCGCCTCCAGGAGAGAGGCCCCAGCAAGACGCGCCCCGAGGAGCGTCTTGCCACATGTAAGCACTGGGTCTGACTGAGCGCCTCCAGGAGAGAGGCCCACGCAAGACGCGCCCCGAGGAGCGTCTTGCCACATGTAAGCACTGGGTCTGACTGAGCGCCTCCAGGAGAGAAGCCCCAGCAAGACGCACCCCGAGGAGCGTCTTACCACATGTCAGCACTCGGTCTGACTGAACGCCTCCAGGAGAGAAGCCCAAGCAAGACGCGCCCCGAGGAGCGTCTTGCCACACGTCAGCACTCGGTCTGACTGAACGCCTCCAGGAGAGAAGCCCCAGCAAGACACGCCCCGAGGAGCGTCTTGCCACATGTAAGCACTGGGTCTGACTGAGCGCCTCCAGGAGAGAGGCCCCAGCAAGACGCGCCCCGAGGAGCGTCTTGCCTTATGTCAGCACTCGGTCTGACTGAGCGCCTCCAGGAGAGAGGCCCAAGCAAGACGCGCCCCGCGGAGCGTCTTGCCACATGTCAACAATGGGTCTGACTGAGGGCCTCCAGGAGAGAAGCCCAAGCAAGACGCGCCCCGAGGAGCGTCTTGCCACATGTCAGCACTCGGTCTGACTGATTGACTCCAGGAGAGAGGCCCAAGCAAGACGCACCCCGGGGAGCGTCTTGACACATGTCAACACTGGGGCTGACAGAGGGCCTCCAGGAGAGAGGCCCAAGCAAGATGTGCCCCGAGGAGCGTCTTGCCACATGTAAACAATGGGTCTGACTGAGGGCCTCCAAGAGAAAAGCTCAAGCAAGACGCGCCCCGAGGAGCGTCTTGCACCATGTCAACACTGGGTCTGACTGAGCACCTCCAGGAGAGAGGCCAAAGCAAGACTCGCCCCGAGGAGCGTCTTGCCAGATATCAACAATGGGTCTGACTGAGGGCCTCCATGAGAGAAGCCCAAGCAAGACGCGCCCCGAGGAGCATCTTGCCACATGTCAGCACTCGGTCTGACTGAGCGACTCCAGGAGAGAGGCCCAAGCAAGACGCACCCCGAGGAGCGTCTTGACACATGTCAACACTGGGTCTGACTGAGCACCTCCAGGAGAGAGGCCCAAGCAAGACTCTTCCCGAGGAGCGTCTTGCCACATATCAACAATGGGTCTGACTGAGGGCCTCCAAGAGAGAAGCCCAAGCAAGACGCGCCCCGAGGAGCGTCTTGCCACATGTCAGCACTCGGTCTGACTGAGCGCCTCCAGGAGAGAGGCCCAAGCAAGACGCGCCCCGAGGAGCGTCTTGCCACATATAGAAAATGGGTCTGACTGAGGGCCTCCATGAGAGAAGCCCAAGCAAGACGCGCCCCGAGGAGCGTCTTGTCACGTGTCAACACTGGGTCTGACTGAGCGTCTCCAGGAGAGAGGCCCCAGCAAGACGCGCCCCAAGGAGCGTCTTGCCTTATGTCAGCACTCGGTCTGACTGAGCGCCTCCAGGAGAGAGGCCCAAGCAAGATGCGCCCCGCGGAGCGTCTTGCCACATGTCAACAATGGGTCTGACTGAGGGCCTCCAGGAGAGAAGCCCAAGCAAGACGCGCCCCGAGGAGCGTCTTGCCACATGTCAGCACTCGGTCTGACTGAGCGACTCCAGGAGAGAGGCCCAAGCAAGACGCACCCCGGGGAGCGTCTTGACACATGTCAACACTGGGGCTGACAGAGGGCCTCCAGGAGAGAGGCCCAATTAAGATGCGCCCCGAGGAGCGTCTTGCCACACGTAAACAATGGATCTGACTGAGGGCCTCCAAGAGAGAAGCCCAAGCAAGACGCGCCCGAGGAGCGTCTTGCACCATGTCAACACTGGGTCTGACTGAGCACCTCCAGGAGAGAGGCCCAAGCAAGACTCGCCCCGAGGAGCGTCTTGCCACATATCAACAATGGGTCTGACTGAGGGCCTCCATGAGAGAAGCCCAAGCAAGACGCGCCCCGAGGAGCATCTTGCCACATGTCAGCACTCGGTCTGACTGAGCGACTCCAGGAGAGAGGCCCAAGCAAGACGCACCCCGAGGAGCGTCTTGCACCATGTCAACACTGGGTCTGACTGAGCACCTCCAGGAGAGAGGCCCAAGCAAGACTCGCCCCGAGGAGCGTCTTGCCACATATCAACAATGGGTCTGACTGAGGGCCTCCATGAGAGAAGCCCAAGCAAGACGCGCCCCGAGGAGCGTCTTGCCACATGTCAGCACTCGGTCTGACTGAGCGCCTCCAGGAGAGAGGCCCAAGCAAGACGCGCCCCGAGGAGCGTCTTGCCACATATCAACAATGGGTCTGACTGAGGGCCTCCATGAGAGAAGCCCAAGCAAGACGCGCCCCGAGGAGCGTCTTGTCACGTGTCAACACTGGGTCTGACTGAGCGTCTCCAGGAGAGAGGCCCAAGCAAGACGCGCCCCGAGGAGTGTCTTGCCACATGTCACCACTGGGTCTGACTGAGCGCCTCCAGGAGAGAGGCCCAAGCAAGACGCGCCCCGAGGAGCGTCTTGCCACATGTCAACAATGAGTCTGACTGAGGGCCTCCAGGAGAGAAGCCCAAGCAAGACGCGTCCCGAGGAGTGTCTTGCCACATGTCAGCACTAAGTCTGACTGAACGCCTCCAGGAGAGAAGCCCCAGCAAGAGGCGCCCCGAGGAGCGTCTTGCCTTATGTCAGCACTCGGTCTGACTGAGCGCCTCCAGGAGAGAGGCCCAAGCAAGACGCGAACGAGGAGCGTCTTGCCACATGTCAACAATGGGTCTGACTGAGGGCCTCCAGGAGAGAAGCCCAAGCAAGATGCGCCCAAAGGAGCGTCTTGCCACATGTAAACAATGGGTCTGACTGAGGGCCTCCAGGAGAGAAGCCCAAGCAAGACGCGCCCCGAGGAGCGTCTTGCCACATGTCAGCACTCGGTCTGACTGAGCGCCTCCAGGAGAGAGGCCCAAGCAAGATGCGCCCCGAGGAGCGTCTTGCCACATATCAGCAATGGGTCTGACTGAGGGCCTCCATGAGAGAAGCCCAAGCAAGACGCGCCCCGAGGAGCATCTTGCCACATGTCAGCACTCGGTCTGACTGAGCGCCTCCAGGAGAGAGGCCCAAGCAAGATGCGCCCCGAGGAGCGTCTTGCCACATATCAGCAATGGGTCTGACTGAGGGCCTCCATGAGAGAAGCCCAAGCAAGACGCGCCCCGAGGAGCATCTTGCCACATGTCACCACTGGGTCTGACTGAGCGCCTCCAGAAGAGAGGCCCAAGTAAGACGCGCCCTGAGGAGCGTCTTGCCACATGTCAGCACTCGGTCTGACTGAGCTCCTCCAGGAGAGAGGCCCAAGCAAGACGCGCCCCGAGGAGCGTCTTGCCACATATCAACAATGGATCTGACTGAGGGCCTCCATGAGAGAAGCCCAAGCAAGACGCGCCCCGAGGAGCGTCTTGTCACATGTCACCACTGGGTCTGACTGAGCGCCTCCAGGAGAGAAGCCCCAGCAAGACGCGCCCCGAGGAGCGTCTTACCACATGTCAGCACTCGGTCTGACTGAACGCCTCCAGGAGAGAAGCCCAAGCAAGACGCGCCCCGAGGAGCTCCTTGCCACATGTCAGCACTCGGTCTGACTGAACGCCTCCAGGAGAGAAGCCCCAGCAAGACACACCCCGAGGAGCGTCTTGCCACATGTAAGCACTGGGTCTGACTGAGCGCCTCCAGGAGAGAGGCCCCAGCAAGACGCGCACCGAGGAGCGTCTTGCCTTATGTCAGCACTCGGTCTGACTGAGCGCCTCCAGGAGAGAGGCCCAAGCAAGACGCGCCCCGAGGAGCATCTTGCCACTTGTCAACAATGGGTCTGACTGAGGGCCTCCAGGAGAGAAGCCCAAGCAAGACGCGCCCCGAGGAGCGTCTTGCCACATGTCAACAATGGGTCTGACTGAGGGCCTCCAAGAGAGAAGCCCAAGCAAGATAAGCCCCGAGTAGCGTCTTGCAACATGTCAACACTGGGTCTGACTGAGCACCTCCAGGAGAGAGGCCCAAGCAAGACTCGCCCCGAGGAGCGTCTTGACACATGTCAACACTGGGGCTGACAGAGGGCCTCCAGGAGAGAGGCCCAAGCAAGATGCGCCCCGAGGAGCGTCTTGCCACATGTAAACAATGGGTCTGACTGAGGGCCTCCAGGAGAGAAGCCCAAGCAAGACGCGCCCCGAGGAGCGTCTTGCAACATGTCAGCACTCGGTCTGACAGAGCGCCTCCAGGAGAGAGGCCACAGCAAGACGCGCCCCGAGGAGCGTCTGGCCACATGTCAGCACTCTGTCTGACTGTGCGCCTCCAGGAGAGAGGCCCCAAGCAAGACGCGCCCCGAGGAGCATCTTGCCACATGTCAACAATGAGTCTGACTGAGGGCCTCCAGGAGAGAAGCCCAAGCAAGACGCGTCCCGAGGAGCGTCTTGCCACATGTCAGCACTCGGTCTGACTGAACGCCTCCAGGAGAGAAGCCCCAGCAAGACGCGCCCCGAGGAGCGTCTTGCCACATGTAAGCACTGGGTCTGACTGAGCGCCTCCAGGAGAGAGGCCCCAGCAAGACGCGCCCCGAGGAGCGTCTTGCCTTATGTCAGCACTCGGTCTGACTGAGCGCCTCCAGGAGAGAGGCCCAAGCAAGACGCGCCCCGAGGAGCGTCTTGCCACATGTCAACAATGGATCTGACTGAGGGCCTCCAGGAGAGAAGCCCAAGCAAGATGCGCCCAAAGGAGCGTCTTGCCACATGTAAACAATGGGTCTGACTGAGGGCCTCCAGGAGAGAAGCCCAAGCAAGACGCGCCCCGAGGAGCGTCTTGCCACATGTCAGCACTCGGTCTGACTGAGCGCCTCCAGGAGAGAGGCCCAAGCATAACGCGCCCCGAGGAGCGTCTTGCCACATATCAGCAATGGGTCTGACTGAGGGCCTCCATGAGAGAAGCCCAAGCAAGAGGCGCCCCGAGGAGCGTCTTGTCACGTGTCAACACTGGGTCTGACTGAGCATCTCCAGGAGAGGGGACCAAGCAAGACGCGCCCCGAGGAGCGTCTTGCCACATGTCACCACTGGGTCTGACTGAGCGCCTCCAGGAGAGAGGCCCAAGCAAGACGCGCCCCGAGGAGCGTCTTGCCACATGTCAACAATGAGTCTGACTGAGGGCCTCCAGGAGAGAAGCCCAAGCAAGACGCGTCCCGAGGAGTGTCTTGCGACATGTCAGCACTCGGTCTGACTGAACGCCTCCAGGAGAGAAGCCCCAGCAAGACGCGCCCCGAGGAGCGTCTTGCCACATGTAAGCACTGGGTCTGACTGAGCGCCTCCAGGAGAGAGGCCCCAGCAAGACGCGCCCCGAGGAGCGTCTTGCCACATGTAAGCACTGGGTCTGACTGAGCGCCTCCAGGAGAGAGGCCCAAGCAAGACGCGCCCCGAGGAGCGTCTTGCCACATGTAAGCACTGGGTCTGACTGAGCGCCTCCAGGAGAGAAGCCCCAGCAAGACGCGTCCCGAGGAGCGTCTTACCACATGTCAGCACTCGGTCTGACTGAACGCCTCCAGGAGAGAAGCCCAAGCAAGACGCGCCCCGAGGAGCGTCTTGCCACATGTCAGCACTCGGTCTGACTGAACGCCTCCAGGAGAGAAGCCCCAGCAAGACACGCCCCGAGGAGCGTCTTGCCACATGTAAGCACTGGGTCTGACTGAGCGCCTCCAGGAGAGAGGCCCCAGCAAGACGCGCCCCGAGGAGCGTCTTGCCTTATGTCAGCACTCGGTCTGACTGAGCGCCTCCAGGAGAGAGGCCCAAGCAAGACGCGCCCCGCGGAGCGTCTTGCCACATGTCAACAATGGGTCTGACTGAGGGCCTCCAGGAGAGAAGCCCAAGCAAGACGCGCCCCGAGGAGCGTCTTGCCACATGTCAGCACTCGGTCTGACTGAGCGACTCCAGGAGAGAGGCCCAAGCAAGACGCACCCCGGGGATCGTCTTGACACATGTCAACACTGGGGCTGACAGAGGGCCTCCAGGAGAGAGGCCCAAGCAAGATGTGCCCCGAGGAGCGTCTTGCCACATGTAAACAATGGGTCTGACTGAGGGCCTCCAAGAGAAAAGCTCAAGCAAGACGCGCCCCGAGGAGCGTCTTGCACCATGTCAACACTGGGTCTGACTGAGCACCTCCAGGAGAGAGGCCCAAGCAAGACTCGCCCCGAGGAGCGTCTTGCCAGATATCAACAATGGGTCTGACTGAGGGCCTCCATGAGAGAAGCCCAAGCAAGACGCGCCCCGAGGAGCATCTTGCCACATGTCAGCACTCGGTCTGACTGAGCGACTCCAGGAGAGAGGCCCAAGCAAGACGCACCCCGAGGAGCGTCTTGACACATGTCAACAATGGGTCTGACTGAGGGCCTCCAAGAGAGAAGCCCAAGCAAGACGCGCCCCGAGGAGCGTCTTGCACCATGTCAACACTGGGTCTGACTGAGCACCTCCAGGAGAGAGGCCCAAGCAAGACTCGCCCCGAGCAGCGTCTTGCCACATATCAACAATGGGTCTGACTGAGGGCCTCCATGAGAGAAGCCCAAGCAAGACGCGCCCCGAGGAGCGTCTTGCCACATGTCAGCACTCGGTCTGACTAAGCGCCTCCAGGAGAGAGGCCCAAGCAAGACGCGCCCCGAGGAGCGTCTTGCCACATATCAACAATGGGTCTGACTGAGGGCCTCCATGAGAGAAGCCCAAGCAAGACGCGCCCCGAGGAGCATCTTGCCACATGTCAGCACTCGGTCTGACTGAGCGACTCCAGGAGAGAGGCCCAAGCAAGACGCACCCCGAGGAGCGTCTTGCACCATGTCAACACTGGGTCTGACTGAGCACCTCCAGGAGAGAGGCCCAAGCAAGACTCGCCCCGAGGAGCGTCTTGCCACATATCAACAATGGGTCTGACTGAGGGCCTCCATGAGAGAAGCCCAAGCAAGACGCGCCCCGAGGAGCGTCTTGCCACATGTCAGCACTCGGTCTGACTGAGCGCCTCCAGGAGAGAGGCCCAAGCAAGACGCGCCCCGAGGAGCGTCTTGCCACATATAGAAAATGGGTCTGACTGAGGGCCTCCATGAGAGAAGCCCAAGCAAGACGCGCCCCGAGGAGCGTCTTGTCACGTGTCAACACTGGGTCTGACTGAGCGTCTCCAGGAGAGAGGCCCCAGCAAGACGCGCCCCAAGGAGCGTCTTGCCTTATGTCAGCACTCGGTCTGACTGAGCGCCTCCAGGAGAGAGGCCCAAGCAAGACGCGCCCCGCGGAGCGTCTTGACACATGTCAACACTGGGGCTGACAGAGGGCCTCCAGGAGAGAGGCCCAAGCAAGATGCGCCCCGAGGAGCGTCTTGCCACATGTAAACAATGGGTCTGACTGAGGGCCTCCAGGAGAGAAGCCCAAGCAAGACGCGCCCCGAGGAGCGTCTTGCCACATGTCAGCACTCGGTCTGACAGAGCGCCTCCAGGAGAGAGGCCACAGCAAGACGCGCCCCGAGGAGCGTCTGGCCACATGTCAGCACTCTGTCTGACTGTGCGCCTCCAGGAGAGAGGCCCCAAGCAAGACGCGCCCCGAGGAGCATCTTGCCACATGTCAACAATGAGTCTGACTGAGGGCCTCCAGGAGAGAAGCCCAAGCAAGACGCGTCCCGAGGAGCGTCTTGCCACATGTCAGCACTCGGTCTGACTGAACGCCTCCAGGAGAGAAGCCCCAGCAAGACGCGCCCCGAGGAGCGTCTTGCCACATGTAAGCACTGGGTCTGACTGAGCGCCTCCAGGAGAGAGGCCCCAGCAAGACGCGCCCCGAGGAGCGTCTTGCCTTATGTCAGCACTCGGTCTGACTGAGCGCCTCCAGGAGAGAGGCCCAAGCAAGACGCGCCCCGAGGAGCGTCTTGCCACATGTCAACAATGGATCTGACTGAGGGCCTCCAGGAGAGAAGCCCAAGCAAGATGCGCCCAAAGGAGCGTCTTGCCACATGTAAACAATGGGTCTGACTGAGGGCCTCCAGGAGAGAAGCCCAAGCAAGACGCGCCCCGAGGAGCGTCTTGCCACATGTCAGCACTCGGTCTGACTGAGCGCCTCCAGGAGAGAGGCCCAAGCATAACGCGCCCCGAGGAGCGTCTTGCCACATATCAGCAATGGGTCTGACTGAGGGCCTCCATGAGAGAAGCCCAAGCAAGAGGCGCCCCGAGGAGCGTCTTGTCACGTGTCAACACTGGGTCTGACTGAGCATCTCCAGGAGAGAGGACCAAGCAAGACGCGCCCCGAGGAGCGTCTTGCCACATGTCACCACTGGGTCTGACTGAGCGCCTCCAGGAGAGAGGCCCAAGCAAGACGCGCCCCGAGGAGCGTCTTGCCACATGTCAACAATGAGTCTGACTGAGGGCCTCCAGGAGAGAAGCCCAAGCAAGACGCGTCCCGAGGAGTGTCTTGCGACATGTCAGCACTCGGTCTGACTGAACGCCTCCAGGAGAGAAGCCCCAGCAAGACGCGCCCCGAGGAGCGTCTTGCCACATGTAAGCACTGGGTCTGACTGAGCGCCTCCAGGAGAGAGGCCCCAGCAAGACGCGCCCCGAGGAGCGTCTTGCCACATGTAAGCACTGGGTCTGACTGAGCGCCTCCAGGAGAGAGGCCCAAGCAAGACGCGCCCCGAGGAGCGTCTTGCCACATGTAAGCACTGGGTCTGACTGAGCGCCTCCAGGAGAGAAGCCCCAGCAAGACGCGTCCCGAGGAGCGTCTTACCACATGTCAGCACTCGGTCTGACTGGACGCCTCCAGGAGAGAAGCCCAAGCAAGACGCGCCCCGAGGAGCGTCTTGCCACACGTCAGCACTCGGTCTGACTGAACGCCTCCAGGAGAGAAGCCCCAGCAAGACACGCCCCGAGGAGCGTCTTGCCACATGTAAGCACTGGGTCTGACTGAGCGCCTCGAGGTGAGAGGCCCCAGCAAGACGCGCCCCGAGGAGCGTCTTGCCTTATGTCAGCACTCGGTCTGACTGAGCGCCTCCAGGAGAGAGGCCCAAGCAAGACGCGCCCCGCGGAGCGTCTTGCCACATGTCAACAATGGGTCTGACTGAGGGCCTCCAGGAGAGAAGCCCAAGCAAGACGCGCCCCGAGGAGCGTCTTGCCACATGTCAGCACTCGGTCTGACTGAGCGACTCCAGGAGAGAGGCCCAAGCAAGACGCACCCCGGGGAGCGTCTTGACACATGTCAACACTGGGGCTGACAGAGGGCCTCCAGGAGAGAGGCCCAAGCAAGATGTGCCCCGAGGAGCGTCTTGCCACATGTAAACAATGGGTCTGACTGAGGGCCTCCAAGAGAAAAGCTCAAGCAAGACGCGCCCCGAGGAGCGTCTTGCACCATGTCAACACTGGGTCTGACTGAGCACCTCCAGGAGAGAGGCCCAAGCAAGACTCGCCCCGAGGAGCGTCTTGCCAGATATCAACAATGGGTCTGACTGAGGGCCTCCATGAGAGAAGCCCAAGCAAGACGCGCCCCGAGGAGCATCTTGCCACATGTCAGCACTCGGTCTGACTGAGCGACTCCAGGAGAGAGGCCCAAGCAAGACGCACCCCGAGGAGCGTCTTGACACATGTCAACAATGGGTCTGACTGAGGGCCTCCAAGAGAGAAGCCCAAGCAAGACGCGCCCCGAGGAGCGTCTTGCACCATGTCAACACTGGGTCTGACTGAGCACCTCCAGGAGAGAGGCCCAAGCAAGACTCGCCCCGAGCAGCGTCTTGCCACATATCAACAATGGGTCTGACTGAGGGCCTCCATGAGAGAAGCCCAAGCAAGACGCGCCCCGAGGAGCGTCTTGCCACATGTCAGCACTCGGTCTGACTAAGCGCCTCCAGGAGAGAGGCCCAAGCAAGACGCGCCCCGAGGAGCGTCTTGCCACATATCAACAATGGGTCTGACTGAGGGCCTCCATGAGAGAAGCCCAAGCAAGACGCGCCCCGAGGAGCATCTTGCCACATGTCAGCACTCGGTCTGACTGAGCGACTCCAGGAGAGAGGCCCAAGCAAGACGCACCCCGAGGAGCGTCTTGCACCATGTCAACACTGGGTCTGACTGAGCACCTCCAGGAGAGAGGCCCAAGCAAGACTCGCCCCGAGGAGCGTCTTGCCACATATCAACAATGGGTCTGACTGAGGGCCTCCATGAGAGAAGCCCAAGCAAGACGCGCCCCGAGGAGCGTCTTGCCACATGTCAGCACTCGGTCTGACTGAGCGCCTCCAGGAGAGAGGCCCAAGCAAGACGCGCCCCGAGGAGCGTCTTGCCACATATAGAAAATGGGTCTGACTGAGGGCCTCCATGAGAGAAGCCCAAGCAAGACGCGCCCCGAGGAGCGTCTTGTCACGTGTCAACACTGGGTCTGACTGAGCGTCTCCAGGAGAGAGGCCCCAGCAAGACGCGCCCCAAGGAGCGTCTTGCCTTATGTCAGCACTCGGTCTGACTGAGCGCCTCCAGGAGAGAGGCCCAAGCAAGACGCGCCCCGCGGAGCGTCTTGCCACATGTCAACAATGGGTCTGACTGAGGGCCTCCAGGAGAGAAGCCCAAGCAAGACGCGCCCCGAGGAGCGTCTTGCCACATGTCAGCACTCGGTCTGACTGAGCGACTCCAGGAGAGAGGCCCAAGCAAGACGCACCCCGGGGAGCGTCTTGACACATGTCAACACTGGGGCTGACAGAGGGCCTCCAGGAGAGAGGCCCAATTAAGATGCGCCCCGAGGAGCGTCTTGCCACACGTAAACAATGGATCTGACTGAGGGCCTCCAAGAGAGAAGCCCAAGCAAGACGCGCCCGAGGAGCGTCTTGCACCATGTCAACACTGGGTCTGACTGAGCACCTCCAGGAGAGAGGCCCAAGCAAGACTCGCCCCGAGGAGCGTCTTGCCACATATCAACAATGGGTCTGACTGAGGGCCTCCATGAGAGAAGCCCAAGCAAGACGCGCCCGAGGAGCATCTTGCCACATGTCAGCACTCGGTCTGACTGAGCGACTCCAGGAGAGAGGCCCAAGCAAGACGCACCCCGAGGAGCGTCTTGCACCATGTCAACACTGGGTCTGACTGAGCACCTCCAGGAGAGAGGCCCAAGCAAGACTCGCCCCGAGGAGCGTCTTGCCACATATCAACAATGGGTCTGACTGAGGGCCTCCATGAGAGAAGCCCAAGCAAGACGCGCCCCGAGGAGCGTCTTGCCACATGTCAGCACTCGGTCTGACTGAGCGCCTCCAGGAGAGAGGCCCAAGCAAGACGCGCCCCGAGGAGCGTCTTGCCACATATCAACAATGGGTCTGACTGAGGGCCTCCATGAGAGAAGCCAAAGCAAGAAGCGCCCCGAGGAGCGTCTTGTCACGTGTCAACACTGGGTCTGACTGAGCGTCTCCAGGAGAGAGGCCCAAGCAAGACGCGCCCCGAGGAGTGTCTTGCCACATGTCACCACTGGGTCTGACTGAGCGCCTCCAGGAGAGAGGCCCAAGCAAGACGCGCCCCGAGGAGCGTCTTGCCACATGTCAACAATGAGTCTGACTGAGGGCCTCCAGGAGAGAAGCCCAAGCAAGACGCGTCCCGAGGAGTGTCTTGCCACATGTCAGCACTAAGTCTGACTGAACGCCTCCAGGAGAGAAGCCCCAGCAAGAGGCGCCCCGAGGAGCGTCTTGCCTTATGTCAGCACTCGGTCTGACTGAGCGCCTCCAGGAGAGAGGCCCAAGCAAGACGCGAACGAGGAGCGTCTTGCCACATGTCAACAATGGGTCTGACTGAGGGCCTCCAGGAGAGAAGCCCAAGCAAGATGCGCCCAAAGGAGCGTCTTGCCACATGTAAACAATGGGTCTGACTGAGGGCCTCCAGGAGAGAAGCCCAAGCAAGACGCGCCCCGAGGAGCGTCTTGCCACATGTCAGCACTCGGTCTGACTGAGCGCCTCCAGGAGAGAGGCCCAAGCAAGATGCGCCCCGAGGAGCGTCTTGCCACATATCAGCAATGGGTCTGACTGAGGGCCTCCATGAGAGAAGCCCAAGCAAGACGCGCCCCGAGGAGCATCTTGCCACATGTCACCACTGGGTCTGACTGAGCGCCTCCAGAAGAGAAGCCCCAGCAAGACGCGCCCTGAGGAGCGTCTTGCCACATGTCAGCACTCGGTCTGACTGAGCTCCTCCAGGAGAGAGGCCCAAGCAAGACGCGCCCCGAGGAGCGTCTTGCCACATATCAACAATGGATCTGACTGAGGGCCTCCATGAGAGAAGCCCAAGCAAGACGCGCCCCGAGGAGCGTCTTGTCACATGTCACCACTGGGTCTGACTGAGCGCCTCCAGGAGAGAAGCCCCAGCAAGACGCGCCCCGAGGAGCGTCTTGCCACATGTCAGCACTCGGTCTGACTGAACGCCTCCAGGAGAGAAGCCCAAGCAAGACGCGCCCCGAGGAGCTCCTTGCCACATGTCAGCACTCGGTCTGACTGAACGCCTCCAGGAGAGAAGCCCCAGCAAGACACACCCCGAGGAGCGTCTTGCCACATGTAAGCACTGGGTCTGACTGAGCGCCTCCAGGAGAGAGGCCCCAGCAAGACGCGCCCCGAGGAGCGTCTTGCCACATGACAGCACTCGGTCTGACAGAGCGCCTCCAGGAGAGAGGCCCCAGCAAGACGCGCCCCGAGGAGCGTCTGGCCACATGTCAGCACTCTGTCTGACTGTGCGCCTCCAGGAGAGAGGCCCCAAGCAAGACGCGCCCCGAGGAGCATCTTGCCACATGTCAACAATGAGTCTGACTGAGGGCCTCCAGGAGAGAAGCCCAAGCAAGACGCGTCCCGAGGAGCGTCTTGCCACATGTCAGCACTCGGTCTGACTGAACGCCTCCAGGAGAGAAGCCCCAGCAAGACGCGCCCCGAGGAGCGTCTTGCCACATGTAAGCACTGGGTCTGACTGAGCGCCTCCAGGAGAGAGGCCCCAGCAAGACGCGCCCCGAGGAGCGTCTTGCCTTATGTCAGCACTCGGTCTGACTGAGCGCCTCCAGGAGAGAGGCCCAAGCAAGACGCGCCCCGAGGAGCGTCTTGCCACATGTCAACAATGGATCTGACTGAGGGCCTCCAGGAGAGAAGCCCAAGCAAGATGCGCCCAAAGGAGCGTCTTGCCACATGTAAACAATGGGTCTGACTGAGGGCCTCCAGGAGAGAAGCCCAAGCAAGACGCGCCCCGAGGAGCGTCTTGCCACATGTCAGCACTCGGTCTGACTGAGCGCCTCCAGGAGAGAGGCCCAAGCATAACGCGCCCCGAGGAGCGTCTTGCCACATATCAGCAATGGGTCTGACTGAGGGCCTCCATGAGAGAAGCCCAAGCAAGAGGCGCCCCGAGGAGCGTCTTGCCACATGTCACCACTGGGTCTGACTGAGCGCCTCCAGGAGAGAGGCCCAAGTAAGACGCGCCCCGAGGAGCGTCTTGCCATGTGTCAACACTGGGTCTGACTGAGCGTCTCCAGGAGAGAGGCCCAAGCAAGACGCGCCCCGAGGAGCGTCTTGCCACATGTCAGCACTGGGTCTGACTGAGCGCCTCCAGGAGAGAGGCCCAAGCAAGACGCTCCCCGAGGAGCGTCTTGCCACATGTAAGCACTGGGTCTGACTGAGCGCCTCCAGGAGAGAAGCCCCAGCAAGACGCGCCCCGGGGAGCGTCTTACCACATGTCAGCACTCGGTCTGACTGAACGCCTCCAGGAGAGAAGCCCAAGCAAGACGCGCCCCGAGGAGCGTCTTGCCACATGTCAGCACTGGGTCTGACTGAGCACCTCCAGGAGAGAGGCCCAAGCAAGACTCGCTCGAGGAGCGTCTTGCCACATATCAACAATGGGTCTGACTGAGGGCCTCCATGAGAGAAGCCCAAGCAAGACGCGCCCCGAGGAGCGTCTTGCCACATGTCAGCACTCGGTCTGACTGAGCGCCTCCAGGAGAGAGGCCCAAGCAAGACGCGCCCCGAGGAGCGTCTTGCCACATATCAACAATGGGTCTGACTGAGGGCCTCCATGAGAGAAGCCCAAGCAAGACGCGCCCCGTGGAGCGTCTTGTCACGTGTCAACACTGGGTCTGACTGAGCGTCTCCAGGAGAGAGGCCCAAGCAAGACGCGCCCCGAGGAGCGTCTTGCCACATGTCACCACTGGGTCTGACTGAGCGCCTCCAGGAGAGAGGCCCAAGCAAGACGCGCCCCGAGGAGCGTCTTGCCACATGTCAACAATGAGTCTGACTGAGGGCCTCCAGGAGAGAGGCCCAAGCAAGACGCGCCCCGAGGAGCGTCTTGCCACATGTCACCACTGGGTCTGACTGAACGCCTCCAGGAGAGAAGCCCCAGCAAGACGCGCCCCGAGGAGCGTCTTGCCTTATGTCAGCACTCGGTCTGACTGAGCGCCTCCAGGAGAGAGGCCCAAGCAAGACGCGAACGAGGAGCGTCTTGCCACATGTCAACAATGGGTCTGACTGAGGGCCTCCAGGAGAGAAGCCCAAGCAAGATGCGCCCAAAGGAGCGTCTTGCCACATGTAAACAATGGGTCTGACTGAGGGCCTCCAGGAGAGAAGCCCAAGCAAGACGCGCCCCGAGGAGCGTCTTGCCACATGTCAGCACTCGGTCTGACTGAGCGCCTCCAGGAGAGAGGCCCAAGCAAGACGCGCCCCGAGGAGCGTCTTGCCACATATCAGCAATGGGTCTGACTGAGGGCCTCCATGAGAGAAGCCCAAGCAAGACGCGCCCCGAGGAGCATCTTGCCACATGTCACCACTGGGTCTGACTGAGCGCCTCCAGAAGAGAGGACCAAGTAAGACGCGCCCCGAGGAGTGTCTTGCCACGTGTCAACACTGGGTCTGACTGAGCGTCTCCAGGAGAGAGGCCCAAGCAAGACGCGCCCCGAGGAGCGTCTTGCCACATGTCACCACTGGGTCTGACTGAGCTCCTCCAGGAGAGAGGCCCAAGCAAGACGCGCCCCGAGGAGCGTCTTGCCACATGTCAACAATGAGTCTGACTGAGGGCCTCCAGGAGAGAGGCCCAAGCAAGACGCGCCCCGAGGAGCGTCTTGCCACATGTCACCACTGGGTCTGACTGAACGCCTCCAGGAGAGAAGCCCCAGCAAGACGCGCCCCGAGGAGCGTCTTGCCTTATGTCAGCACTCGGTCTGACTGAGCGCCTCCAGGAGAGAGGCCCAAGCAAGACGCGAACGAGGAGCGTCTTGCCACATGTCAACAATGGGTCTGACTGAGGGCCTCCAGGAGAGAAGCCCAAGCAAGATGCGCCCAAAGGAGCGTCTTGCCACATGTAAACAATGGGTCTGACTGAGGGCCTCCAGGAGAGAAGCCCAAGCAAGACGCGCCCCGAGGAGCGTCTTGCCACATGTCAGCACTCGGTCTGACTGAGCGCCTCCAGGAGAGAGGCCCAAGCAAGACGCGCCCCGAGGAGCGTCTTGCCACATATCAGCAATGGGTCTGACTGAGGGCCTCCATGAGAGAAGCCCAAGCAAGACGCGCCCCGAGGAGCATCTTGCCACATGTCACCACTGGGTCTGACTGAGCGCCTCCAGAAGAGAGGCCCAAGTAAGACGCGCCCCGAGGAGTGTCTTGCCACGTGTCAACACTGGGTCTGACTGAGCGTCTCCAGGAGAGAGGCCCAAGCAAGACGCGCTCCGAGGAGCGTCTTGCCACATGTCAGCACTGGGTCTGACTGAGCGCCTCCAGGAGAGAGGCCCAAGCAAGACGCGCCCCGAGGAGCGTCTTGCCACATGTAAGCACTGGGTCTGACTGAGCGCCTCCAGGAGAGAAGCCCCAGCAAGACGCGCCCCGAGGAGCGTCTTACCAAATGTCACCACTCGGTCTGACTGAACGCCTCCAGTAGAGAAGCCCAAGCAAGACGCGCCCCGAGGAGCGTCTTGCCACATGTCAGCACTCGGTCTGACTGAACGCCTCCAGGAGAGAAGCCCCAGCAATACACGCCCCGAGGAGCATCTTGCCACATGTAAGCACTGGGTCTGACTGAGCGCCTCCAGGAGAGAGGCCCCAGCAAGACGCGCCCCGAGGAGCGTCTTGCCTTATGTCAGCACTCGGTCTGACTGAGCGCCTCCAGGAGAGAGGCCCAAGCAAGACGCGCCCCGCGGAGCTTCTTGCCACATGTCAACAATGGGTCTGACTGAGGGCCTCCAGGAGAGAAGCCCAAGCAAGACGCGCCTCGAGGAGCGTCTTGCCACATGTCAGCACTCGGTCTGACTGAGCGACTCCAGAAGAGAGGCCCAAGCAAGACGCACCCCGGGGAGCGTCTTGACACATGTCAACACTGGGGCTGACAGAGGGTCTCCAGGAGAGCGGCCCAATTAAGATGCGCCCCGAGGAGCGTCTTGCCACATGTAAACAATGGGTCTGACTGAGGGCCTCCAAGAGAGAAGCCCAAGCAAGACGCGCCCTAAAGAGTGTCTTGCACCATGTCAACACTGGGTCTGACTGAGCACCTCCAGGAGAGAGGCCCAAGCAAGACTCGCCCCGAGGAGCGTCTTGCCACATATCAACAATGGGTCTGACTGAGGGCCTCCATGAGAGAAGCCCAAGCAAGACGCGCCCCGAGGAGCATCTTGCCACATGTCAGCACTCGGTCTGACTGAGCGGCTCCAGGAGAGAGGCCCAAGCAAGACGCACCCCGAGGAGCGTCTTGACACATGTCAACACTGGGGCTGACAGAGGGCCTCCAGAAGAGAGGCCCAAGCAAGATGCGCCCCGAGGAGCGTCTTGCCACATGTCAACAATGGGTCTGACTGAGGGCCTCCAAGAGAGAAGCCCAAGCAAGACGCGCCCCGAGGAGCGTCTTGCACCATGTCAACACTGGGTCTGACTGAGCACCTCCAGGAGAGAGGCCCAAGCAAGACTCGCCCCGAGGAGCGTCTTGCCACATATCAACAATGGGTCTGACTGAGGGCCTCCATGAGAGAAGCCCAAGCAAAACGCGCCCCGAGGAGCGTCTTGCCACATGTCAGCACTCGGTCTGACTGAGCGCCTCCAGGAGAGAGGCCCAAGCAAGACGCGCCCCGAGGAGCGTCTTGCCACATATAGACAATGGGTCTAACTGAGGGCCTCCATGAGAGAAGCCCAAGCAAGACGCGCCCCGAGGAGCGTCTTGTCACGTGTCAACACTGGGTCTGACTGAGCATCTCCAGGAGAGAGGACCAAGCAAGACGCGCCCCGAGGAGCGTCTTGCCACATGTCACCACTGGGTCTGACTGAGCGCCTCCAGGAGAGAGGCCCAAGCAAGACGCGCCCCGAGGAGCGTCTTGCCACATGTCAACAATTAGTCTGACTGAGGGCCTCCAGGAGAGAAGCCCAAGCAAGACGCGTCCCGAGGAGTGTCTTGCGACATATCAGCACTCGGTCTGACTGAACGCCTCCAGGAGAGAAGCCCCAGCAAGACGCGCCCCGAGGAGCGTCTTGCCACATGTAAGCACTGGGTCTGACTGAGCGCCTCCAGGAGAGAGGCCCCAGCAAGATGCGCCCCGAGGAGCGTCTTGCCACATGTAAGCACTGGGTCTGACTGAGCGCCTCCAGGAGAGAGGCCCAAGCAAGACGCGCCCCGAGGAGCGTCTTGCCACATGTAAGCACTGGGTCTGACTGAGCGCCTCCAGGAGAGAAGCCCCAGCAAGACGCACCCCGAGGAGCGTCTTACCACATGTCAGCACTCGGTCTGACTGAACGCCTCCAGGAGAGAAGCCCAAGCAAGACGCGCCACGAGGAGCGTCTTGCCACACGTCAGCACTCGGTCTGACTGAACGCCTCCAGGAGAGAAGCCCCAGCAAGACACGCCCCGAGGAGCGTCTTGCCACATGTAAGCACTGGGTCTGACTGAGCGCCTCCAGGAGAGAGGCCCCAGCAAGACGCGCCCCGAGGAGCGTCTTGCCTTATGTCAGCACTCGGTCTGACTGAGCGCCTCCAGGAGAGAGGCCCAAGCAAGACGCGCCCCGCGGAGCGTCTTGCCACATGTCAACAATGGGTCTGACTGAGGGCCTCCAGGAGAGAAGCCCAAGCAAGACACGCCCCGAGGAGCGTCTTGCCACATGTCAGCACTGGGGCTGACAGAGGGCCTCCAGGAGAGAGGCCCAAGCAAGATGTGCCCCGAGGAGTGTCTTGCCACATGTAAACAATGGGTCTGACTGAGGGCCTCCAAGAGAAAAGCTCAAGCAAGACGCGCCCCGAGGAGCGTCTTGCACCATGTCAACACTGGGTCTGACTGAGCACCTCCAGGAGAGAGGCCCAAGCAAGACTCGCCCCGAGGAGCGTCTTGTCAGATATCAACAATGGGTCTGACTGAGGGCCTCCATGAGAGAAGCCCAAGCAAGACGCGCCCCGAGTAGCATCTTGCCACATGTCAGCACTCGGTCTGACTGAGCGACTCCAGGAGAGAGGCCCAAGCAAGACGCACCCCGAGGAGCGTCTTGACACATGTCAACAATGGGTCTGACTGAGGGCCTCCAAGAGAGAAGCCCAAGCAAGACGCGCCCCGATGAGCGTCTTGCACCATGTCAACACTGGGTCTGACTGAGCACCTCCAGGAGAGAGGCCCAAGCAAGACTCGCCCCGAGGAGCGTCTTGCCACATATCAACAATGGGTCTGACTGAGGGCCTCCATGAGAGAAGCCCAAGCAAGACGCGCCCCGAGGAGCGTCTTGCCACATGTCAGCACTCGGTCTGACTAAGCGCCTCCAGGAGAGAGGCCCAAGCAAGACGCGCCCCGAGGAGCGTCTTGCCACATATCAACAATGGGTCTGACTGAGGGCCTCCATGAGAGAAGCCCAAGCAAGACGCGCCCCGAGGAGCATCTTGCCACATGTCAGCACTCGGTCTGACTGAGCGACTCCAGGAGAGAGGCCCAAGCAAGACGCACCCCGAGGAGCGTCTTGCACCATGTCAACACTGGGTCTGACTGAGCACCTCCAGGAGAGAGGCCCAAGCAAGACTCGCCCCGAGGAGCGTCTTGCCACATATCAACAATGGGTCTGACTGAGGGCCTCCATGAGAGAAGCCCAAGCAAGACGCGCCCCGAGGAGCGTCTTGCCACATGTCAGCACTCGGTCTGACTGAGCGCCTCCAGGAGAGAGGCCCAAGCAAGACGCGCCCCGAGGAGCGTCTTGCCACATATCAACAATGGGTCTGACTGAGGGCCTCCATGAGAGAAGCCCAAGCAAGACGCGCCCCGAGGAGCGTCTTGTCACGTGTCAACACTGGGTCTGACTGAGCGTCTCCAGGAGAGAGGCCCAAGCAAGACGCGCCCCGAGGAGTGTCTTGCCACATGTCACCACTGGGTCTGACTGAGCGCCTCCAGGAGAGAGGCCCAAGCAAGACGCGCCCCGAGGAGCGTCTTGCCACATGTCAACAATGAGTCTGACTGAGGGCCTCCAGGAGAGAAGCCCAAGCAAGACGCGTCCCGAGGAGTGTCTTGCCACATGTCAGCACTCGGTCTGACTGAACGCCTCCAGGAGAGAAGCCCCAGCAAGACGCGCCCCGAGGAGCGTCTTGCCTTATGTCAGCACTCGGTCTGACTGAGCGCCTCCAGGAGAGAGGCCCAAGCCAGACGCGAACGAGGAGCGTCTTGCCACATGTCAACAATGGGTCTGACTGAGGGCCTCCAGGAGAGAAGCCCAAGCAAGATGCGCCCAAAGGAGCGTCTTGCCACATGTAAACAATGGGTCTGACTGAGGGCCTCCAGGAGAGAAGCCCAAGCAAGACGCGCCCCGAGGAGCGTCTTGCCACATGTCAGCACTCGGTCTGACTGAGCGCCTCCAGGAGAGAGGCCCAAGCAAGACGCGCCCCGAGGAGCGTCTTGCCACATATCAGCAATGGGTCTGACTGAGGGCCTCCATGAGAAAAGCCCAAGCAAGACGCGCCCCGAGGAGCATCTTGCCACATGTCACCACTGGGTCTGACTGAGCGCCTCCAGAAGAGAGGCCCAAGTAAGACGCGCCCCGAGGAGCGTCTTGCCACGTGTCAACACTGGGTCTGACTGAGGGCCTCCAGGAGAGAAGCCCAAGCAAGACGCGCCCCGAGGAGCGTCTTGCCACATGTCAGCACTCGGTCTGACTGAGCTCCTCCAGGAGAGAGGCCCAAGCAAGACGCGCCCCGAGGAGCGTCTTGCCACATATCAACAATGGATCTGACTGAGGGCCTCCATGAGAGAAGCCCAAGCAAGACGCGCCCCGAGGAGCGTCTTGTCACATGTCACCACTGGGTCTGACTGAGCGCCTCCAGGAGAGAAACCCCAGCAAGACGCGCCCCGAGGAGCGTCTTACCACATGTCAGCACTCGGTCTGACTGAACGCCTCCAGGAGAGAAGCCCAAGCAAGACGCGCCCCGAGGAGCGTCTTGCCACATGTCAACACTGGGTCTGACTGAGGGCCTCCAGGAGAGAAGCCCAAGCAAGACGCGCCCCGAGGAGCGTCTTGCCACATGTCAGCACTCGGTCTGACTGAGCTCCTCCAGGAGAGAGGCCCAAGCAAGACGCGCCCCGAGGAGCGTCTTGCCACATATCAACAATGGATCTGACTGAGGGCCTCCATGAGAGAAGCCCAAGCAAGACGCGCCCCGAGGAGCGTCTTGTCACATGTCACCACTGGGTCTGACTGAGCGCCTCCAGGAGAGAAACCCCAGCAAGACGCGCCCCGAGGAGCGTCTTACCACATGTCAGCACTCGGTCTGACTGAACGCCTCCAGGAGAGAAGCCCAAGCAAGACGCGCCCCGAGGAGCTCCTTGCCACATGTCAGCACTCGGTCTGACTGACCGCCTCCAGGAGAGAAGCCCCAGCAAGACACACCCCGAGGAGCGTCTTGCCACATGTAAGCACTGGGTCTGACTGAGCGCCTCCAGGAGAGAGGCCCCAGCAAGACGCGCACCGAGGAGCGTCTTGCCTTATGTCAGCACTCGGTCTGACTGAGCGCCTCCAGGAGAGACTCCCAAGCAAGACGCGCCCCGAGGAGCATCTTGCCACTTGTCAACAATGGGTCTGACTGAGGGCCTCCAGGAGAGAAGCCCAAGCAAGACGCGCCCCGAGGAGCGTCTTGCCACATGTCAACAATGGGTCTGACTGAGGGCCTCCAAGAGAGAAGCCCAAGCAAGATGCGCCCCGAGGAGCGTCTTGCAACATGTCAACACTGGGTCTGACTGAGCACCTCCAGGAGAGAGGCCCAAGCAAGACTCGCCCCGAGGAGCGTCTTGACACATGTCAACACTGGGGCTGACAGAGGGCCTCCAGGAGAGAGGCCCAAGCAAGACGCGCCCCGAGGAGCGTCTTGCCACATGTAAACAATGGGTCTGACTGAGGGCCTCCAGGAGAGAAGCCCAAGCAAGACGCGCCCCGAGGAGCGTCTTGCCACATGTCAGCACTCGGTCTGACAGAGCGCCTCCAGGAGAGAGGCCCCAGCAAGACGCGCCCCGAGGAGCGTCTGGCCACATGTCAGCACTCTGTCTGACTGTGCGCCTCCAGGAGAGAGGCCCCAAGCAAGACGCGCCCCGAGGAGCATCTTGCCACATGTCAACAATGAGTCTGACTGACGGCCTCCAGGAGAGAAGCCCAAGCAAGACGCGTCCCGAGGAGTGTCTTGCCACATGTCAGCACTCGGTCTGACTGAACGCCTCCAGGAGAGAAGCCCCAGCAAGACGCGCCCCGAGCAGCGTCTTGCCACATGTAAGCACTGGGTCTGACTGAGCGCCTCCAGGAGAGAGGCCCCAGCAAGACGCGCCCCGAGGAGCGTCTTGCCTTATGTCAGCACTCGGTCTGACTGAGCGCCTCCAGGAGAGAAGCCCCAGCAAGACGCGCCCTGAGGAGCGTCTTGCCACATGTCAGCACTCGGTCTGACTGAGCTCCTCCAGGAGAGAGGCCCAAGCAAGACGCGCCCCGAGGAGCGTCTTGCCACATATAAATAATGGATCTGACTGAGGGCCTCCATGAGAGAAGCCCAAGCAAGACGCGCCCCGAGGAGCGTCTTGTCACATGTCACCACTGGGTCTGACTGAGCGCCTCCAGGAGAGAAGCCCCAGCAAGACGCGCCCCGAGGAGCGTCTTACCACATGTCAGCACTCGGTCTGACTGAACGCCTCCAGGAGAGAAGCCCAAGCAAGACGCGCCCCGAGGAGCTCCTTGCCACATGTCAGCACTCGGTCTGACTGAACGCCTCCAGGAGAGAGGCCCCAGCAAGACGCGCACCGAGGAGCGTCTTGCCTTATGTCAGCACTCGGTCTGACTGAGCGCCTCCAGGAGAGAGGCCCAAGCAAGACGCGCCCCGAGGAGCATCTTGCCACTTGTCAACAATGGGTCTGACTGAGGGCCTCCAGGAGAGAAGCCCAAGCAAGACGCGCCCCGAGGAGCGTCTTGCCACATGTCAACAATGGGTCTGACTGAGGGCCTCCAAGAGAGAAGCCCAAGCAAGATGCGCCCCGAGGAGCGTCTTGCAACATGTCAACACTGGGTCTGACTGAGCACCTCCAGGAGAGAGGCCCAAGCAAGACTCGCCCCGAGGAGCGTCTTGACACATGTCAACACTGGGGCTGACAGAGGGCCTCCAGGAGAGAGGCCCAAGCAGGACGCGCCCCGAGGAGCGTCTTGCCACATGTAAACAATGGGTCTGACTGAGGACCTCCAGGAGAGAGGCCCCAGCAAGACGCGCCCCGAGGAGCGTCTGGCCACTTGTCAGCACTCTGTCTGACTGTGCGCCTCCAGGAGAGAGGCCCCAAGCAAGACGCGCCCCGAGGAGCATCTTGCCACATGTCAACAATGAGTCTGACTGAGGGCCTCCAGGAGAGAAGCCCAAGCAAGACGCGTCCCGAGGAGCGTCTTGCCACATGTCAGCACTCGGTCTGACTGAACGCCTCCAGGAGAGAAGCCCCAGCAAGACGCGCCCCGAGCAGCGTCTTGCCACATGTAAGCACTGGGTCTGACTGAGCGCCTCCAGGAGAGAGGCCCCAGCAAGACGCGCCCCGAGGAGTGTCTTGCCTTATGTCAGCACTCGGTCTGACTGAGCGCCTCCAGGAGAGAGGCCCAAGCAAGACACGCCCCGAGGAGCGTCTTGCCACATGTCAACAATGGGTCTGACTGAGGGCCTCCAGGAGAGAAGCCCAAGCAAGATGCGCCCAAAGGAGCGTCTTGCCACATGTAAACAATGGGTCTGACTGAGGGCCTCCAGGAGAGAAGCCCAAGCAAGACGCGCCCCGAGGAGCGTCTTGCCACATGTCAGCACTCGGTCTGACTGAGCCTCTCCAGGAGAGAGGCCCAAGCATAACGCTCCCCGAGGAGCGTCTTGCCACATATCAGCAATGGGTCTGACTGAGGGCATCCATGAGAGAAGCCCAAGCAAGACGCGCCCCGAGGAGCGTCTTGCCACATGTCACCACTGGGTCTGACTGAGCGCCTCCAGGAGAGAGGCCCAAGTAAGACGCGCCCCGAGGAGCGTCTTGCCACGTGTCAACACTGGGTCTGACTGAGCGTCTCCAGGAGAGAGGCCCAAGCAAGACGCGCCCCGAGGAGCGTCTTGCCACATGTCAGCACTGGGTCTGACTGAGCGCCTCCAGGAGAGAGGCCCAAGCAAGACGCGCCCCGAGGAGCGTCTTGCCACATGTAAGCACTGGGTCTGACTGAGCGCCTCCAGGAGAGAAGCCCCAGCAAGACGCGCCCCGAGGAGCGTCTTACCACATGTCAGCACTCGGTCTGACTGAACGCCTCCAGGAGAGAAGCCCAAGCAAGACGCGCCCCGAGGAGCGTCTTGCCACATGTCAGCACTCGGTCTGACTGAACGCCTCCAGGAGAGAAGCCCCAGCAAGACACGCCCCGAGGAGCGTCTTGCCACATGTAAGCACTGGGTCTGACTGAGCGCCTCCAGGAGAGAGTCCCCAGCAAGACGCGCCCCGAGGAGCGTCTTGCCTTATGTCAGCACTCGGTCTGACTGAGCGCCTCCAGGAGAGAGGCCCAAGCAAGACGCGCCCCGCGGAGCGTCTTGCCACATGTCAACAATGGGTCTGACTGAGGGCCTCCAGGAGAGAAGCCCAAGCAAGACGCGCCCCGAGGAGCGTCTTGCCACATGTCAGCACTCGGTCTGACTGAGCGACTCCAGGAGAGAGGCCCAAGCAAGACGCACCCCGGGGAGCGTCTTGACACATGTCAACACTGGGGCTGACAGAGGGCCTCCAGGAGAGAGGCCCAATTAAGATGCGCCCCGAGGAGCGTCTTGCCACACGTAAACAATAGGTCTGACTGAGGGCCTCCAAGAGAGAAGCCCAAGCAAGACGCGCCAGAGGAGCGTCTTGCACCATGTCAACACTGGGTCTGACTGAGCACCTCCAGGAGAGAGGCCCAAGCAAGACTCGCCCAGAGGAGCATCTTGCACCATGTCAACACTGGGTCTGACTGAGCACCTCCAGGAGAGAGGCCCAAGCAAGAATCGCCCCGAGGAGCGTCTTGCCACATATCAACAATGGGTCTGACTGAGGGCCTCCATGAGAGAAGCCCAAGCAAGACGCGCCCCGAGGAGCGTCTTGCCACATGTCAGCACTCGGTCTGACTGAGCGCCTCCAGGAGAGAGGCCCAAGCAAGACGCGCCCCGAGGAGAGTCTTGCCACATATCAACAATGGGTCTGACTGAGGGCCTCCATGAGAGAAGCCCAAGCAAGACGCGCCCCGAGGAGCGTCTTGTCACGTGTCAACACTGGGTCTGACTGAGCGTCTCCAGGAGAGAGGCCCAAGCAAGACGCGCCCCGAGGAGCGTCTTGCCACATGTCACCACTGGGTCTGACTGAGCGCCTCCAGGAGAGAGGCCCAAGCAAGACGCGCCCCGAGGAGCGTCTTGCCACATGTCAACAATGAGTCTGACTGAGGGCCTCCAGGAGAGAAGCCCAAGCAAGACGCGTCCCGAGGAGTGTCTTGCCACATGTCAGCACTCGGTCTGACTGAACGCCTCCAGGAGAGAAGCCCCAGCAAGACGCGCCCCGAGGAGCGTCTTGCCTTATGTCAGCACTCGGTCTGACTGAGCGCCTCCAGGAGAGAGGCCCAAGCAAGACGCGAACGAGGAGCGTCTTGCCACATGTCAACAATGGGTCTGACTGAGGGCCTCCAGGAGAGAAGCCCAAGCAAGATGCGCCCAAAGGAGCGTCTTGCCACATGTAAACAATGGGTCTGACTGAGGGCCTCCATGAGAGAAGCCCAAGCAAGACGCGCCCCGAGGAGCATCTTGCCACATGTCACCACTGGGTCTGACTGAGCGCCTCCAGGAGAGAGGCCCAAGTAAGACGCGCCCCGAGGAGTGTCTTGCCACGTGTCAACACTGGGTCTGACTGAGCGTCTCCAGGAGAGAGGCCCAAGCAAGACGCGCCCCGAGGAGCGTCTTGCCACATGTAAGCACTGGGTCTGACTGAGCGCCTCCAGGAGAGAAGCCCCAGCAAGACGCGCCCCGAGGAGCGTCTTACCAAATGTCACCACTCGGTCTGACTGAACACCTCCAGTAGAGAAGCCCAAGCAAGACGCGCCCCGAGGAGCGTCTTGCCACATGTCAGCACTCGGTCTGACTGAACGCCTCCAGGAGAGAAGCCCCAGCAATACACGCCCCGAGGAGCGTCTTGCCACATGTAAGCACTGGGTCTGACTGAGCGCCTCCAGGAGAAAGGCCCTAGCAAGTCGCGCCCCGAGGAGCGTCTTGCCTTATGTCAGCACTCGGTCTGACTGAGCGCCTCCAGGAGAGAGGCCCAAGCAAGACGCGCCCCGCGGAGCTTCTTGCCACATGTCAACAATGGGTCTGACTGAGGGCCTCCAGGAGAGAAGCCCAAGCAAGACGCGCCTCGAGGAGCGTCTTGCCACATGTCAGCACTCGGTCTGACTGAGCGACTCCAGGAGAGAGGCCCAAGCAAGACGCACCCCGGGGAGCGTCTTGACACATGTCAACACTGGGGCTGACAGAGGGTCTCCAGGAGAGAGGCCCAATTAAGATGCGCCCCGAGGAGCGTCTTGCCACATGTAAACAATGGGTCTGACTGAGGGCCTCCAGGAGAGAGGCCCAAGCAAGACGCGCCCCGAGGAGCGTCTTGCCACATGTAAGCACTGGGTCTGACTGAGCGCCTCCAGGAGAGAAGCCCCAGCAAGACGCGCCCCGAGGAGCGTCTTACCAAATGTCACCACTCGGTCTGACTGAACGCCTCCAGTAGAGAAGCCCAAGCAAGACGCGCCCCGAGGAGCGTCTTGCCACATGTCAGCACTCGGTCTGACTGAACGCCTCCAGGAGAGAAGCCCCAGCAATACACGCCCCGAGGAGCGTCTTGCCACATGTAAGCACTGGGTCTGACTGAGCGCCTCCAGGAGAGAGGCCCTAGCAAGACGCGCCCCGAGGAGCGTCTTGCCTTATGTCAGCACTCGGTCTGACTGAGCGCCTCCAGGAGAGAGGCCCAAGCAAGACGCGCCCCGCGGAGCTTCTTGCCACATGTCAACAATGGGTCTGACTGAGGGCCTCCACGAGAGAAGCCCAAGCAAGACGCGCCTCGAGGAGCGTCTTGCCACATGTCAGCACTCGGTCTGACTGAGCGACTCCAGGAGAGAGGCCCAAGCAAGACGCACCCCGGGGAGCGTCTTGACACATGTCAACACTGGGGCTGACAGAGGGTCTCCAGGAGAGAGGCCCAATTAAGATGCGCCCCGAGGAGCGTCTTGCCACATGTAAACAATGGGTCTGACTGAGGGCCTCCAAGAGAGAAGCCCAAGCAAGACGCGCCCTGAGGAGCGTCTTGCACCATGTCAACACTGGGTCTGACTGAGCACCTCAGGAGAGAGGCCCAAGCAAGACTCGCCCCGAGGAGCGTCTTGACACATATCAACAATGGGTCTGACTGAGGGCCTCCATGAGAGAAGCCCAAGCAAGACGCGCCCCGAGGAGCATCTTGCCACATGTCAGCACTCGGTCTGACTGAGCGACTCCAGGAGAGAGGCCCAAGCAAGACGCACCCCGAGGAGCGTCTTGACACATGTCAACACTGGGGCTGACAGAGGGCATCCAGAAGAGAAGCCCAAGCAAGATGCGCCCCGAGGAGCGTCTTGCCACATGTCAACAATGTGTCTGACTGAGGGCCTCCAAAAGAGAAGCCCAAGCAAGACGCGCCCCGAGGAGCGTCTTGCACCATGTCAACACTGGGTCTGACTGAGCACCTCCAGGAGAGAGGCCCAAGCAAGACTCGCCCCGAGGAGCGTCTTGCCACATATCAACAATGGGTCTGACTGAGGGCCTCCATGAGAGAAGCCCAAGCAAAACGCGCCCCGAGGAGCGTCTTGCCACATGTCAGCACTCGGTCTGACTGAGCGCCTCCAGGAGAGAGGCCCAAGCAAGACGCGCCCCGAGGAGCGTCTTGCCACATATCAACAATGGGTCTGACTGAGGGCCTCCATGAGAGAAGCCCAAGCAAGACGCGCCCCGAGGAGCGTCTTGTCACGTGTCAACACTGGGTCTGACTGAGCGTCTCCAGGAGAGAGGACCAAGCAAGACGCGCCCCGAGGAGCGTCTTGCCACATGTCACCACTGGGTCTGACTGAGCGCCTCCAGGAGAGAGGCCCAAGCAAGACGCGCCCCGAGGAGCGTCTTGCCACATGTCAACAATGAGTCTGACTGAGGGCCTCCAGGAGAGAAGCCCAAGCAAGACGCGTCCCGAGGAGTGTCTTGCGACATGTCAGCACTCGGTCTGACTGAACGCCTCCAGGAGAGAAGCCCCAGCAAGACGCGCCCCGAGGAGCGTCTTGCCACATGTAAGCACTGGGTCTGACTGAGCGCCTCCAGGAGAGAGGCCCCAGCAAGACGCGCCCCGAGGAGCGTCTTGCCACATGTAAGCACTGGGTCTGACTGAGCACCTCCAGGAGAGAGGCCCAAGCAAGACGTGCCCCGAGGAGCGTCTTGCCACATGTAAGCACTGGGTCTGACTGAGCGCCTCCAGGAGAGAAGCCCCAGCAAGACGCACCCCGAGGAGCGTCTTACCACATGTCAGCACTCGGTCTGACTGAACGCCTCGAGGAGAGAAGCCCAAGCAAGACGCGCCCCGAGGAGCGTCTTGCCACACGTCAGCACTCGGTCTGACTGAACGCCTCCAGGAGAGAAGCCCCAGCAAGACACGCCCCGAGGAGCGTCTTGCCACATGTAAGCACTGGGTCTGACTGAGCGCCTCCAGGAGAGAGGCCCCAGCAAGACGCGCCCCGAGGAGCGTCTTGCCTTATGTCAGCACTCGGTCTGACTGAGCGCCTCCAGGAGAGAGGCCCAAGCAAGACGCGCCCCGCGGAGCGTCTTGCCACATGTCAACAATGGGTCTGACTGAGGGCCTCCAGGAGAGAAGCCCAAGCAAGACGCGCCCCGAGGAGCGTCTTGCCACATGTCAGCACTAAGTCTGACTGAACGCCTCCAGGAGAGAAGCCCCAGCAAGAGGCGCCCCGAGGAGCGTCTTGCCACACGTCAGCACTCGGTCTGACTGAACGCCTCCAGGAGAGAAGCCCAAGCAAGACGCGCCCCGAGGAGCGTCTTGCCACACGTCAGCACTCGGTCTGACTGAACGCCTCCAGGAGAGAAGCCCCAGCAAGACACGCCCCGAGGAGCGTCTTGCCACATGTAAGCACTGGGTCTGACTGAGCGCCTCCAGGAGAGAGGCCCCAGCAAGACGCGCCCCGAGGAGCGTCTTGCCTTATGTCAGCACTCGGTCTGACTGAGCGCCTCCAGGAGAGAAGCCCCAGCAAGACGCACCCCGAGGAGCGTCTTACCACATGTCAGCACTCGGTCTGACTGAACGCCTCCAGGAGAGAAGCCCAAGCAAGACGCGCCCCGAGGAGCGTCTTGCCACACGTCAGCACTGGGTCTGACTGAGCGCCTCCAGGAGAGAGGCCCCAGCAAGACGCGCCCCGAGGAGCGTCTTGCACCATGTCAACACTGGGTCTGACTGAGCACCTCCAGGAGAGAGGCCCAAGCAAGACTCGCCCCGAGGAGCGTCTTGCCACATATCAACAATGGGTCTGACTGAGGGCCTCCATGAGAGAAGCCCAAGCAAGACGCGCCCCGAGGAGCGTCTTGCCACATGTCAGCACTCGGTCTGACTGAGCGCCTCCAGGAGAGAGGCCCAAGCAAGATGCGCCCCGAGGAGCGTCTTGCCACATATCAACAATGGGTCTGACTGAGGGCCTCCATGAGAGAAGCCCAAGCAAGACGCGCCCCGAGGAGCGTCTTGTCACGTGTCAACACTGGGTCTGACTGAGCGTCTCCAGGAGAGAGGCCCAAGCAAGACGCGCCCCGAGGAGCGTCTTGCCACATGTCACCACTGGGTCTGACTGAGCGCCTCCAGGAGAGAGGCC
Organism: Nothobranchius furzeri; assembly: GCF_043380555.1. Lineage (NCBI taxonomy): Eukaryota > Metazoa > Chordata > Actinopteri > Cyprinodontiformes > Nothobranchiidae > Nothobranchius > Nothobranchius furzeri. Next base: position 15,672,244 of record NC_091756.1, read on the forward strand.
CAAGCAAGACGCGCCCCGAGGAGCGTCTTGCCACATGTCAACAATGAGTCTGACTGAGGACCTCCAGGAGAGAAGCCCAAGCAAGACGCGTCCCGAGGAGTGTCTTGCCACATGTCAGCACTCGGTCTGACTGAACGCCTCCAGGAGAGAAGCCCCAGCAATACGCGCCCCGAGGAGCGTCTTGCCACATGTAAGCACTGGGTCTGACTGAGCGCCTCCAGGAGAGAGGCCCCAGCAAGACGCGCCCCGAGGAGCGTCTTGCCTTATGTCAGCACTCGGTCTGACTGAGCGCCTCCAGGAGAGAGGCCCAAGCAAGACGCGTCCCGAGGAGTGTCTTGCCACATGTCAACAATGAGTCTGACTGAGGGCCTCCAGGAGAGAAGCCCAAGCAAGACGCGTCCCGAGGAGTGTCTTGCCACATGTGAACAATGGGTCTGACTGAGGGCCTCCAGGAGAGAAGCCCAAGCAAGACGCGCCCCGAGGAGCGTCTTGCCACATGTCAGCACTCGGTCTGACTGAGCGCCTCCAGGAGAGAGGCCCAAGCAAGACGCACCCCGAGGAGCGTCTTGCCACATGTAAACAATGGGTCTGACTGAGGGCCTCCAGGAGAGAAGCCCAAGCAAGACGCGCCCCGAGGAGCGTCTTGTCACATGTCAGCACTCGGTCTGACTGAGCGCCTCCAGGAGAGAGGCCCAAGCAAGACTCGCCCCGAGGAGCGTCTTGCCACATATCAACAATGGGTCTGACTGAGGGCCTCCATGAGAGAAGCCCAAGCAAGACGCGCCCCGAGGAGCGTCTTGCCACATGTCAGCACTCGGTCTGACTGAGCGCCTCCAGGAGAGAGGCCCCAGCAAGACGCGCCCCGAGGAGCATCTTGCCACATGTAAGCACTGGGTCTGACTGAGCGCCTCCAGGAGAGAGGCCCCAGCAAGACGCGCCCCGAGGAGCGTCTTGCCTTATGTCAGCACTCGGTCTGACTGAGCGCCTCCAGGAGAGAGGCCCAAGCAAGACGCGCCCCGAGGAGCGTCTTGCCACATGTCAACAATGGGTCTGACTGAGGGCCTCCAGGAGAGAAGCCTCAAGCAAGACGTGCCCCGAGGAGCGTCTTGCCACATGTCAACAATGGGTCTAACTGAGCACCTCCAGGAGAGAGACCCAAGCAAGACGCGCCCCGAGGAGCGTCTTGCCACATGTAAGCACTGGGTCTGACTGAGCGCCTCCAGGAGAGAAGCCCCAGCAAGACGCACCCCGAGGAGCGTCTTACCACATGTCAGCACTCGGTCTGACTGAACGCCTCCAGGAGAGAAGCCCAAGCAAGACGCGCCCCGAGGAGCGTCTTGCCATACGTCAGCACTCGGTCTGACTGAACGCCTCCAGGAGAGAAGCCCCAGCAAGACACGCCCCGAGGAGCGTCTTGCCACATGTAAGCACTGGGTCTGACTGAGCGCCTCCAGGAGAGAGGCCCCAGCAAGACGCGCCCCGAGGAGCGTCTTGCCTTATGTCAGCACTCGGTCTGACTGAGCGCCTCCAGGAGAGAGGCCCAAGCAAGACGCGCCCCGCGGAGCGTCTTGCCACATGTCAACAATGGGTCTGACTGAGGGCCTCCAGGAGAGAAGCCCAAGCAAGACGCGCCCCGAGGAGCGTCTTGCCACATGTCAGCACTCGGTCTGACTGAGCGACTCCAGGAGAGAGGCCCAAGCAAGACGCACCCCGGGGAGCGTCTTGACACATGTCAACACTGGGGCTGACAGAGGGCCTCCAGGAGAGAGGCCCAAGCAAGATGCGCCCCGAGGAGCGTCTTGCCACATGTAAACAATGGGTCTGACTGAGGGCCTCCAAGAGAAAAGCTCAAGCAAGACACGCCCCGAGGAGCGTCTTGCACCATGTCAACACTGGGTCTGACTGAGCACCTCCAGGAGAGAGGCCCAAGCAAGACTCGCCCCGAGGAGCGTCTTGCCAGATATCAACAATGGGTCTGACTGAGGGCCTCCATGAGAGAAGCCCAAGCAAGACGCGCCCCGAGGAGCATCTTGCCACATGTCAGCACTCGGTCTGACTGAGCGACTCCAGGAGAGAGGCCCAAGCAAGACGCACCCCGAGGAGCGTCTTGACACATGTCAACAATGGGTCTGACTGAGGGCCTCCAAGAGAGAAGCCCAAGCAAGACGCGCCCCGAGGAGCGTCTTGCACCATGTCAACACTGGGTCTGACTGAGCAACTCCAGGAGAGAGGCCCAAGCAAGACTCGCCCCGAGGAGCGTCTTGCCACATATCAACAATGGGTCTGACTGAGGGCCTCCATGAGAGAAGCCCAAGCAAGACGCGCCCCGAGGAGCGTCTTGCCACATGTCAGCACTCGGTCTGACTGAGCGCCTCCAGGAGAGAGGCCCAAGCAAGACGCGCCCCGAGGAGCGTCTTGCCACATATCAACAATGGGTCTGACTGAGGGCCTCCATGAGAGAAGCCCAAGCAAGACGCGCCCCGAGGAGCGTCTTGTCACATGTAAGCACTGGGTCTGACTGAGCGCCTCCAGGAGAGAGGCCCCAGCAAGACGCGCCCCGAGGAGCGTCTTGCCTTATGTCAGCACTCGGTCTGACTGAGCGCCTCCAGGAGAGAGGCCCAAGCAAGACGCGTCCCGAGGAGTGTCTTGCCACATGTCAACAATGAGTCTGACTGAGGGCCTCCAGGAGAGAAGCCCAAGCAAGACGCGTCCCGAGGAGTGTCTTGCCACATGTCAGCACTCGGTCTGACTGAGCGCCTCCAGGAGAGAGGCCCAAGCAAGACGCACCCCGAGGAGCGTCTTGCCACATGTAAACAATGGGTCTGACTGAGGGCCTCCAGGAGAGAAGCCCAAGCAAGACGCGCCCCGAGGAGCGTCTTGTCACATGTCAGCACTCGGTCTGACTGAGCGCCTCCAGGAGAGAGGCCCAAGCAAGACGCGCCCCGAGGAGCGTCTTGCCACATATCAACAATGGGTCTGACTGAGGGCCTCCATGAGAGAAGCCCAAGCAAGACGCGCCCCGAGGAGCGTCTTGCCACATGTCAGCACTCGGTCTGACTGAGCGCCTCCAGGAGAGAGGCCCCAGCAAGACGCGCCCCGAGGAGCATCTTGCCACATGTAAGCACTGGGTCTGACTGAGCGCCTCAAGGAGAGAGGCCCCAGCAAGACGCGCCCCGAGGAGCGTCTTGCCTTATGTCAGCACTCGGTCTGACTGAGCGCCTCCAGGAGAGAGGCCCAAGCAAGACGCGCCCCGAGGAGCGTCTTGCCACATGTCAACAATGGGTCTGACTGAGGGCCTCCAGGAGAGAAGCCTCAAGCAAGACGTGCCCCGAGGAGCGTCATGCCACATGTCAACAATGGGTCTGACTGAGCACCTCCAGGAGAGAGACCCAAGCAAGACGCGCCCCGAGGAGCGTCTTGCCACATGTAAGCACTGGGTCTGACTGAGTGCCTCCAGGAGAGAAGCCCCAGCAAGACGCACCCCGAGGAGCGTCTTACCACATGTCAGCACTCGGTCTGACTGAACGCCTCCAGGAGAGAAGCCCAAGCAAGACGCGCCCCGAGGAGCGTCTTGCCATACGTCAGCACTCGGTCTGACTGAACGCCTCCAGGAGAGAAGCCCCAGCAAGACACGCCCCGAGGAGCGTCTTGCCACATGTAAGCACTGGGTCTGACTGAGCGCCTCCAGGAGAGAGGCCCCAGCAAGACGCGCCCCGAGGAGCGTCTTGCCTTATGTCAGCACTCGGTCTGACTGAGCGCCTCCAGGAGAGAGGCCCAAGCAAGACGCGCCCCGCGGAGCGTCTTGCCACATGTCAACAATGGGTCTGACTGAGGGCCTCCAGGAGAGAAGCCCAAGCAAGACGCGCCCCGAGGAGCGTCTTGCCACATGTCAGCACTCGGTCTGACTGAGCGACTCCAGGAGAGAGGCCCAAGCAAGACGCACCCCGGCGAGCGTCTTGACACATGTCAACACTGGGGCTGACAGAGGGCCTCCAGGAGAGAGGCCCAAGCAAGATGCGCCCCGAGGAGCGTCTTGCCACATGTAAACAATGGGTCTGACTGAGGGCCTCCAAGAGAAAAGCTCAAGCAAGACACGCCCCGAGGAGCGTCTTGCACCATGTCAACACTGGGTCTGACTGAGCACCTCCAGGAGAGAGGCCCAAGCAAGACTCGCCCCGAGGAGCGTCTTGCCAGATATCAACAATGGGTCTGACTGAGGGCCTCCATGAGAGAAGCCCAAGCAAGACGCGCCCCGAGGAGCATCTTGCCACATGTCAGCACTCGGTCTGACTGAGCGACTCCAGGAGAGAGGCCCAAGCAAGACGCACCCCGAGGAGCGTCTTGACACATGTCAACAATGGGTCTGACTGAGGGCCTCCAAGAGAGAAGCCCAAGCAAGACGCGCCCCGAGGAGCGTCTTGCACCATGTCAACACTGGGTCTGACTGAGCACCTCCAGGAGAGAGGCCCAAGCAAGACTCGCCCCGAGGAGCGTCTTGCCACATATCAACAATGGGTCTGACTGAGGGCCTCCATGAGAGAAGCCCAAGCAAGACGCGCCCCGAGGAGCGTCTTGCCACATGTCAGCACTCGGTCTGACTGAGCGCCTCCAGGAGAGAGGCCCAAGCAAGACGCGCCCCGAGGAGCGTCTAGCCACATATCAACAATGGGTCTGACTGAGGGCCTCCATGAGAGAAGCCCAAGCAAGACGCGCCCCGAGGAGCGTCTTGTCACGTGTCAACACTGGGTCTGACTGAGCGTCTCCAGGAGAGAGGCCCAAGCAAGACGCGCCCCGAGGAGCGTCTTGCCACATGTCACCACTGGGTCTGACTGAGCGCCTCCAGGAGAGAGGCCCAAGCAAGACGCGCCCCGAGGAGCGTCTTGCCACATGTCAACAATGAGTCTGACTGAGGGCCTCCAGGAGAGAAGCCCAAGCAAGACGCGTCCCGAGGAGTGTCTTGCCACATGTCAGCACTCGGTCTGACTGAACGCCTCCAGGAGAGAAGCCCCAGCAATACGCGCCCCGAGGAGCGTCTTGCCACATGTAAGCACTGGGTCTGACTGAGCGCCTCCAGGAGAGAGGCCCCAGCAAGACGCGCCCCGAGGAGCGTCTTGCCTTATGTCAGCACTCGGTCTGACTGAGCGCCTCCAGGAGAGAGGCCCAAGCAAGACGCGTCCCGAGGAGTGTCTTGCCACATGTCAACAATGAGTCTGACTGAGGGCCTCCAGTAGAGAAGCCCAAGCAAGACGCGTCCCGAGGAGTGTCTTGCCACATGTCAACAATGGGTCTGACTGAGGGCCTCCAGGAGAGAAGCCCAAGCAAGACGCGCCCCGAGGAGCGTCTTGCCACATGTCAGCACTCGGTCTGACTGAGCGCCTCCAGGAGAGAGGCCCAAGCAAGACGCACCCCGAGGAGCGTCTTGACACATGTCAACACTGGGGCTGACAGAGGAACTCCAGGAGAGAGGCCCAAGCAAGATGCGCCCCGAGGAGCGTCTTGCCACATGTAAACAATGGGTCTGACTGAGGGCCTCCAGGAGAGAAGCCCAAGCAAGACGCGCCCCGAGGAGCGTCTTGTCACATGTCAGCACTCGGTCTGACTGAGCGCCTCCAGGAGAGAGGCCCAAGCAAGACGCGCCCCGAGGAGCGTCTTGCCACATATCAACAATGGGTCTGACTGAGGGCCTCCATGAGAGAAGCCCAAGCAAGACGCGCCCCGAGGAGCGTCTTGCCACATGTCAGCACTCGGTCTGACTGAGCGCCTCCAGGAGAGAGGCCCCAGCAAGACGCGCCCCGAGGAGCATCTTGCCACATGTAAGCACTGGGTCTGACTGAGCGCCTCCAGGAGAGAGGCCCCAGCAAGACGCGCCCCGAGGAGCGTCTTGCCTTATGTCAGCACTCGGTCTGACTGAGCGCCTCCAGGAGAGAGGCCCAAGCAAGACGCGCCCCGAGGAGCGTCTTGCCACATGTCAACAATGGGTCTGACTGAGGGCCTCCAGGAGAGAAGCCTCAAGCAAGACGTGCCCCGAGGAGCGTCTTGCCACATGTCAACAATGGGTCTGACTGAGCACCTCCAGGAGAGAGGCCCCAGCAAGACGCGCCCCGAGGAGCGTCTTGCCTTATGTCAGCACTCGGTCTGACTGAGCGCCTCCAGGAGAGAGGCCCAAGCAAGACGCGCCCCGAGGAGCGTCTTGCCACATGTCAACAATGGGTCTGACTGAGGGCCTCCAGGAGAGAAGCCTCAAGCAAGACATGCCCCGAGGAGCGTCTTGCCACATGTCACCACTGGGTCTGACTGAGCGCCTCCAGGAGAGAGTCCCAAGCAAGACGCGCCCCGAGGAGCGTCTTGCCACATGTCAACAATGGGTCTGACTGAGGGCCTCCAGGAGAGAAGCCCAAGCAAGACGCGTCCCGAGGAGCGTCTTGCCACATGTCAGCACTCGGTCTGACTGAACGCCTCCAGGAGAGAAGCCCCAGCAAGACGCGCCCCGAGGAGCGTCTTGCCACATGCAAGCACTGGGTCTGACTGAGCGCCTCCAGGAGAGAAGCCCCAGCAAGACGCGCCCCGAGGAGCGTCTTGCCACATGTAAGCACTGGGTCTGACTGAGCGCCTCCAGGAGAGATGCCCCAGCAAGACGCGCCCCGAGGAGCGTCTTACCACATGTCAGCACTCGGTCTGACTGAACGCCTCCAGGAGAGAAGCCCAAGCAAGACGCGCCCCGAGGAGCGTCTTGCCACATGTCAGCACTCGGTCTGACTGAACGCTTCCAGGAGAGAAGCCCCAGCAAGACACGCCCCGAGGAGCGTCTTGCCACATGTAAGCACTGGGTCTGACTGAGCGCCTCCAGGAGAGAGGCCCCAGCAAGACGCGCCCCGAGGAGCGTCTTGCCTTATGTCAGCACTCGGTCTGACAGAGCGCCTCCAGGAGAGAGGCCCAAGCAAGACGCGTCCCGAGGAGTGTCTTGCCACATGTCAACAATGAGTCTGACTGAGGGCCTCCAGGAGAGAAGCCCAAGCAAGACGCGTCCCGAGGAGTGTCTTGCCACATGTCAACAATGGGTCTGACTGAGGGCCTCCAGGAGAGAAGCCCAAGCAAGACGCGCCCCGAGGAGCGTCTTGCCACATGTCAGCACTCGGTCTGACTGAGCGACTCCAGGAGAGAGGCCCAAGCAAGACGCACCCCGAGGAGCGTCTTGACACATGTCAACACTCGGGCTGACAGAGGAACTCCAGGAGAGAGGCCCAAGCAAGATGCGCCCCGAGGAGCGTCTTGCCACATGTAAACAATGGGTCTGACTGAGGGCCTCCAGGATAGAAGCCCAAGCAAGACGCGCCCCGAGGAGCGTCTTGCCACATGTCAGCACTCGGTCTGACTGAGCGCCTCCAGGAGAGAGGCCCAAGCAAGACGCGCCCCGAGGAGCGTCTTGCCACATATCAACAATGGGTCTGACTGAGGGCCTCCAGGAGAGAAGCCCAAGCAAGACGCGTCCCGAGGAGTGTCTTGCCACATGTCAACAATGGGTCTGACTGAGGGCCTCCAGGAGAGAAGCCCAAGCAAGACGCGCCCCGAGGAGCGTCTTGCCACATGTCAGCACTCGGTCTGACTGAGCGCCTCCAGGAGAGAGGCCCAAGCAAGACGCACCCCGAGGAGCGTCTTGACACATGTCAACACTGGGGCTGACAGAGGAACTCCAGGAGAGAGGCCCAAGCAAGATGCGCCCCGAGGAGCGTCTTGCCACATGTAAACAATGGGTCTGACTGAGGGCCTCCAGGAGAGAAGCCCAAGCAAGACGCGCCCCGAGGAGCGTCTTGTCACATGTCAGCACTCGGTCTGACTGAGCGCCTCCAGGAGAGAGGCCCAAGCAAGACGCGCCCCGAGGAGCGTCTTGCCACATATCAACAATGGGTCTGACTGAGGGCCTCCATGAGAGAAGCCCAAGCAAGACGCGCCCCGAGGAGCGTCTTGACACATGTCAGCACTCGGTCTGACTGAGCGCCTCCAGGAGAGAGGCCCCAGCAAGACGCGCCCCGAGGAGCATCTTGCCACATGTAAGCACTGGGTCTGACTGAGCGCCTCCAGGAGAGAGGCCCCAGCAAGACGCGCCCCGAGGAGCGTCTTGCCTTATGTCAGCACTCGGTCTGACTGAGCGCCTCCAGGAGAGAGGCCCAAGCAAGACGCGCCCCGAGGAGCGTCTTGCCACATGTCAACAATGGGTCTGACTGAGGGCCTCCAGGAGAGAAGCCTCAAGCAAGACGTGCCCCGAGGAGCGTCTTGCCACATGTCAACAATGGGTCTGACTGAGCACCTCCAGGAGAGAGGCCCAAGCAAGACGCGCCCCGAGGAGCGTCTTGCCAAATGCAAGCACTGGGTCTGACTGAGCGCCTCCAGGAGAGAAGCCCCAGCAAGACGCGCCCCGAGGAGCGTCTTGCCACATGTAAGCACTGGGTCTGACTGAGCGCCTCCAGGAGAGAAGCCCCAGCAAGACGCGCCCCGAGGAGCGTCTTACCACATGTCAGCACTCGGTCTGACTGAACGCCTCCAGGAGAGAAGCCCAAGCAAGACGCGCCCCGAGGAGCGTCTTGCCACATGTCAGCACTCGGTCTGACTGAACGCTTCCAGGAGAGAAGCCCCAGCAAGACACGCCCCGAGGAGCGTCTTGCCACATGTAAGCACTGGGTCTGACTGAGCGCCTCCAGGAGAGAGGCCCCAGCAAGACGCGCCCCGCGGAGCGTCTTGCCACATGTCAACAATGGGTCTGACTGAGGGCCTCCAGGAGAGAAGCCCAAGCAAGACGCGCCCCGAGGAGCGTCTTGCCACATGTCAGCACTCGGTCTGACTGAGCGACTCCAGGAGAGAGGCCCAAGCAAGACGCACCCCGGGGAGCGTCTTGACACATGTCAACACTGGGGCTGACAGAGGGCCTCCAGGAGAGAGACCCAAGCAAGATGCGCCCCGAGGAGCGTCTTGCCACATGGAAACAATGGGTCTGACTGAGGGCCTCCAAGAGAGAAGCCCAAGCAAGACGCGCCCCGAGGAGCGTCTTGCACCATGTCAACACTGGGTCTGACTGAGCACCTCCAGGAGAGAGGCCCAAGCAAGACTCGCCCCGAGGAGCGTCTTGCCACATATCAACAATGGGTCTGACTGAGGGCCTCCATGAGAGAAGCCCAAGCAAGACGCGCCCCGAGGAGCATCTTGCCACATGTCAGCACTCGGTCTGACTGAGCGACTCCAGGAGAGAGGCCCAAGCAAGACGCACCCAGAGGAGCGTCTTGACACATGTCAGCACTCGGTCTGACTGAGCGCCTCCAGGAGAGAGGCCCAAGCAAGACGCGTCCCGAGGAGTGTCTTGCCACATGTCAACAATGAGTCTGACTGAGGACCTCCAGGAGAGAAGCCCAAGCAAGACGCGTCCCGAGGAGTGTCTTGCCACATGTCAACAATGGGTCTGACTGAGGGCCTCCAGGAGAGAAGCCCAAGCAAGACGCGCCCCGAGGAGCGTCTTGCCACATGTCAGCACTCGGTCTGACTGAGCGACTCCAGGAGAGAGGCCCAAGCAAGACGCACCCCGAGGAGCGTCTTGACACATGTCAACACTGGGGCTGACAGAGGAACTCCAGGAGAGAGGCCCAAGCAAGATGCGCCCCGAGGAGCGTCTTGCCACATGTAAACAATGGGTCTGACTGAGAGCCTCATGGAGAGAAGCCCAAGCAAGACGCGCCCCGAGGAGCGTCTTGCCACATAACAGCACTCGGTCTGACTGAGCGCCTCCAGGAGAGAGGCCCAAGCAAGACGCGCCCCGAGGAGCGTCTTGCCACATATCAACAATGGGTCTGACTGAGGGCCTCCATGAGAGAAGCCCAAGCAAGACGCGCCCCGAGGAGCGTCTTGTCACGTGTCAACACTGGGTCTGACTGAGCGTCTCCAGGAGAGAGGCCCAAGCAAGACGTGCCCCGAGGAGCGTCTTGCCTTATGTCAGCACTCGGTCTGACTGAGCGCCTCCAGGAGAGAGGCCCAAGCAAGACGCGCCCCGAGGAGCGTCTTGCCACATGTCAACAATGGGTCTGACTGAGGGCCTCCAGGAGAGAAGCCCAAGCAAGACGCGCCCCGAGGAGCGTCTTGCCACATGTCAACAATGGGTCTGACTGAGCGCCTCCAGGAGAGAGGCCCAAGCAAGACGCGCCCCGAGGAGCGTCTTGCCACATGTCACCACTGGGTCTGACTGAGCGCCTCCAGGAGAGAGGCCCAAGCAAGACGCGCCCCGAGGAGCGTCTTGCCACATGTCAACAATGGGTCTGACTGAGGGCCTCCAGCAGAGAAGCCCAAGCAAGACGCGCCCCGAGGAGCGTCTTGCCACATGTAAACAATGGGTCTGACTGAGGGCCTCCAGGAGAGAAGCACAAGCAAGACGCGCCCCGAGGAGCGTCTTGCCACATGTCAACAATGGGTCTGACTGAGGGCCTCCAGGAGAGAAGCCCAAGCAAGACGCGCCCCGAGGAGCGTCTTGCCACATGTCAGCACTCGGTCTGACTGAGCGCCTCCAGGAGAGAGGCCCAAGCAAGACGCACCCCGAGGAGCGTCTTGACACATGTCAACACTGGGGTTGACAGAGGGCCTCCAGGAGAGAGGCCCAAGCAAGATGCGCCCCAAGGAGCGTCTTGCCACATGTAAACAATGTGTCTGACTGAGGGCCTCCAGGAGAGAAGCCCAAGCAAGAAGCGCCCCGAGGAGCGTCTTGCCACATGTCAGCACTCGGTCTGACTGAGCGCCTCCAGGAGAGAGGCCCAAGCAAGACGCGCCCCGAGGAGCGTCTTGCCACATATCAACAATGGGTCTGACTGAGGGCCTCCATGAGAGAAGCCCAAGCAAGACGCGCCCCGAGGAGCGTCTTGTCACGTGTCAACACTGGGTCTGACTGAGCATCTCCAGGAGAGAGGCTCAAGCAAGACGCGCCCCGAAGAGCGTCTTGCCACATGTCACCACTGGGTCTGACTGAGCGCCTCCAGGAGAGAGGCCCAAGCAAGACGCGCCCCGAGGAGCGTCTTGCCACATGTAAGCACTGGGTCTGACTGAGCGCCTCCAGGAGAGAGGCCCAAGCAAGACGCGCCCCGAGGAGCGTCTTGCCACATGTCAACAATGGGTCTGACTGAGGGCCTCCATGAGAGAAGCCCAAGCAAGATGCGCCCAAAGGAGTGTCTTGCCACATGTAAACAATGGGTCTGACTCAGGGCCTCCAGGAGAGAAGCCCAAGCAAGACGCACCCCGAGCAGCGTCTTGCCACATGTCAGCACTCGGTCTGACTGAGCGCCTCCAGGAGAGAGGCCCAACCAAGACACGCCCCGAGGAGCGTCTTGCCACGTGTCAACACTGGGTCTGACTGAGCGTCTCCAGGAGAGAGGCCCAAGCAAGACGCGCCCCGAGGAGCGTCTTGCCACATGTCACCACTGGGTCTGACTGAGCGCCTCCAGGAGAGAGGCCCAAGCAAGACGCGCCCCGAGGAGCGTCTTGCCACATGTAAGCACTGGGTCTGACTGAGCACCTCCAGGAGAGAAGCCCCAGCAAGACGCGCCCCGAGGAGCGTCTTACCACATGTCAGCACTGGGTCTGACTGAGCGCCTCCAGGAGAGAGGCCCCAGCAAGACGCGCCCCGAGGAGCGTCTTGACACATGTCAACACTGGGGCTGACAGAGAGCCTCCAGGAGAGAGGCCCAAGCAAGATGCGCCCCGAGGAGCGTCTTGCCACATGTCAACAATGGGTCTGACTGAGGGCCTCCAGGAGAGAAGCCCAAGCAAGACGCGCCCCGAGGAGCGTCTTGCCACATGTCAGCACTCGGTCTGACTGAGCGCCTCCAGGAGAGAGGCCCAAGCAAGACGCACCCCGAGGAGCGTCTTGACACATGTCAACACTGGGGATGACAGAGGGCCTCCAGGAGAGAGGCCCAAGCAAGATGCGCCCCAAGGAGCGTCTTGCCACATGTAAACAATGGGTCTGACTGAGGGCCTCCAGGAGAGAAGCCCAAGCAAGACGCGCCCCGAGGAGCGTCTTGCCACATGTCAGCACTCGGTCTGACTGAGCGCCTCCAGGAGAGAGGCCCAAGCAAGACGCGCCCCGAGGAGCGTCTTGCCACATATCAACAATGGATCTGACTGAGGGCCTCCATGAGAGAAGCCCAAGCAAGACGCGCCCCGAGGAGCGTCTTGTCACGTGTCAACACTGGGTCTGACTGAGCATCTCCAGGAGAGAGGCTCAAGCAAGACGCGCCCCGAAGAGCGTCTTGCCACATGTCACCACTGGGTCTGACTGAGTGCCTCCAGGAGAGAGGCCCAAGCAAGACGCGCCCCGAGGAGCGTCTTGCCACATGTAAGCACTGGGTCTGACTGAGCGCCTCCAGGAGAGAGGCCCCAGCAAGACGCGCCCCGAGGAGCGTCTTGCCTTATGTCAGCACTCGGTCTGACTGAGCGCCTCCAGGAGAGAGGCCCAAGCAAGACACGCCCCGAGGAGCGTCTTGCCACATGTCAACAATGGGTCTGACTGAGGGCCTCCAGGAGAGAAGACCAAGCAAGACGCGCCCCGAGGAGCGTCTTGCCACATGTCAACAATGGGTCTGACTGAGGGCCTCCAAGAGAGAAGCCTAAGCAAGACGCGCCCCGAGGCGCGTCTTGCACCATGTCAACACTGGGTCTGACTGAGCACCTCCAGGAGAGAGGCCCAAGCAAGACTCGCCCCGAGGAGCGTCTTGCCACATATCAACAATGGGTCTGACTGAGGGCCTCCATGAGAGAAGCCCAAGCAAGACGCGCCCCGAGGAGCGTCTTGCCACATGTCAGCACTCGGTCTGACTGAGCGCCTCCAGGAGAGAGGCCCAAGCAAGATGCGCCCCGAGGAGCGTCTTGCCACATATCAACAATGGGTCTGACTGAGGGCCTCCATGAGAGAAGCCCAAGCAAGACGCGCCCCGAGGAGCGTCTTGTCACGTGTCAACACTGGGTCTGACTGAGCGTCTCCAGGAGAGAGGCCCAAGCAAGACGCGCCCCGAGGAGCGTCTTGCCACATGTTAACAATGAGTCTGACTGAGGGCCTCCAGGACAGAAGCCCAAGCAAGACGCGTCCCGAGGAGTGTCTTGCCACATGTCAGCACTCGGTCTGAATGAGCGCCTCCAGGAGAGAGGCCCAAGCAAGACGCGCCCTGAGGAGCGTCTTGCCACATATCAACAATGGGTCTGACTGAGGGCCTCCATGAGAGAAGCCCAAGCAAGATGCGCCCCGAGGAGCGTCTTGTCACGTGTCAACACTGGGTCTGACTGAGCGTCTCCAGGAGAGAGGCCCAAGCAAGACGCGCCCTGAGGAGCTTCTTGCCACATGTCACCACTGGGTCTGACTGAGCGCCTCCAGGAGAGAGGCCCAAGAAAGACGCGCCCCGAGGAGCGTCTTGCCACATGTCAACAATGAGTCTGACTGAGGGCCTCCAGGAGAGAAGCCCAAGCAAGACGCGTCCCGAGGAGTGTCTTGCCACATGTCAGCACTCGGCCTGACTGAGCGAATCCAGGAGAGAGGCCCAAGCAAGACGCGCCCCGAGGAGCGTCTTGCCACATATCAACAATGGGTCTGACTGAGGAACTCCATGAGAGAAGCCCAAGCAAGACGCGCCCCGAGGAGCGTCTTGTCACGTGTCAACACTGGGTCTGACTGAGTGCCTCCAGGAGAGAGGCCCAAGCAAGATGCGCCCCGAGGAGCGTCTTGCCACATGTCAACAATGAGTCTGACTGAGGGCCTCCAGGAGAGAAGCCCAAGCAAGACGCGTCCCGAGGAGTGTCTTGCCACATGTCAGCACTCGGTCTGAATGAGCGCCTCCAGGAGAGAGGCCCAAGCAAGACGCGCCCCGAGGAGCGTCTTGCCACATATCAACAATGGGTCTGACTGAGGACCTCCATGAGAGAAGCCCAAGCAAGATGCGCCCCGAGGAGCGTCTTGTCACGTGTCAACACTGGGTCTGACTGAGCGTCTCCAGGAGAGAGGCCCAAGCAAGACGCGCCCTGAGGAGCTTCTTGCCACATGTCACCACTGGGTCTGACTGAGCGCCTCCAGGAGAGAGGCCCAAGAAAGACGCGCCCCGAGGAGCGTCTTGCCACATGTCAACAATGAGTCTGACTGAGGGCCTCCAGGAGAGAAGCCCAAGCAAGACGCGTCCCGAGGAGTGTCTTGCCACATGTCAGCACTCGGCCTGACTGAGCGCCTCCAGGAGAGAGGCCCAAGCAAGACGCGCCCCGAGGAGCGTCTTGCCACATATCAACAATGGGTCTGACTGAGGAACTCCATGAGAGAAGCCCAAGCAAGACGCGCCCCGAGGAGCGTCTTGTCACGTGTCAACACTGGGTCTGACTGAGCGTCTCCAGGAGAGAGGCCCAAGCAAGACGCGCCCCGAGGAGCGTCTTGCCACATGTCAACAATGGGTCTGACTGAGCGCCTCCAGGAGAGAGGCCCAAGCAAGACGCGCCCCGAGGAGCGTCTTGCCACATGTCACCACTGGGTCTGACTGAGCGCCTCCAGGAGAGAGGCCCAAGCAAGACGCGCCCCGAGGAGCGTTTTGCCACATGTCAGCACTCGGTCTGACTGAACGCCTCCAGGAGAGAAGCCCCAGCAAGACGCGCCCCGAGGAGCGTCTTGCCACATGTAAGCACTGGGTCTGACTGAGCGCCTCCAGGAGAGAGGCCCAAGCAAGACGCGCCCCGAGGAGCGTCTTGCCACATGTCAACAATGGGTCTGACTGAGGGCCTCCAGGAGAGAAGCCCAAGCAAGATGCGCCCAAAGGAGCGTCTTGCCACATGTAAACAATGGGTCTGACTGAGGGCCTCCAGCAGAGAAGCCCAAGCAAGACGCGCCCCGAGGAGCGTCTTGCCACATGTCAGCACTCGGTCTGACTGAGCGCCTCCAGGAGAGAGGCCCAAGCAAGACGCGCCAAGAGGAGCGTCTTGCCACATATCAACAATGGGTCTGACTGAGGGCCTCCATGAGAGAAGCCCAAGCAAGACGCGCCCCGAGGAGCGTCTTGCCACATGTCACAACTGGGTCTGACTGAGCGCCTCCAGGAGAGAGGCCCAAGCAAGACACGCCCCGAGGAGCGTCTTGCCACGTGTCAACACTGGGTCTGACTGAGCGTCTCCAGGAGAGAGGCCCAAGCAAGACGCGCCCCGAGGAGAGTCTTGCCACATGTCACCACTGGGTCTGACTGAGCGCCTCCAGGAGAGAGGCCCAATCAAGACGCGCCCCGAGGAGCGTCTTGCCACATGTAAGCACTGGGTCTGACTGAGCGCCTCCAGGAGAGAAGCCCCAGCAAGACGCGCCCCGAGGAGCGTCTTACCACATGTCAGCACTCGGTCTGACTGAACGCCTCCAGGAGAGAAGCCCAAGCAAGACGCGCCCCGAGGAGCGTCTTGCCACATGTCAGCACTCGGTCTGACTGAACGCCTCCAGGAGAGAAGCCCCAGCAAGACGCGCCCCGAGGAGCGTCTTGCCACATGTAAGCACTGGGTCTGACTGAGCGCCTCCAGGAGAGAGGCCCCAGCAAGACGCGCCCCGAGGAGCGTCTTGACACATGTCAACACTGGGGCTGACATAGGGCCTCCAGGAGAGAGGCCCAAGCAAGATGCGCCCCGAGGAGCGTCTTGCCACATGTAAACAATGGGTCTGACTGAGGGCCTCCAGGAGAGAAGCACAAGCAAGACGCGCCCCGAGGAGCGTCTTGCCACATGTCAACAATGGGTCTGACTGAGGGCCTCCAGGAGAGAAGCCCAAGCAAGACGCGCCCCGAGGAGCGTCTTGCCACATGTCAGCACTCGGTCTGACTGAGCGCCTCCAGGAGAGAGGCCCAAGCAAGACGCACCCCGAGGAGCGTCTTGACACATGTCAACACTGGGGTTGACAGAGGGCCTCCAGGAGAGAGGCCCAAGCAAGATGCGCCCCAAGGAGCGTCTTGCCACATGTAAACAATGTGTCTGACTGAGGGCCTCCAGGAGAGAAGCCCAAGCAAGAAGCGCCCCGAGGAGCGTCTTGCCACATGTCAGCACTCGGTCTGACTGAGCGCCTCCAGGAGAGAGGCCCAAGCAAGACGCGCCCCGAGGAGCGTCTTGCCACATATCAACAATGGGTCTGACTGAGGGCCTCCATGAGAGAAGCCCAAGCAAGACGCGCCCCGAGGAGCGTCTTGCCACATGTCAGCACTCGGTCTGACTGAACGCCTCCAGGAGAGAAGCCCCAGCAAGACGCGCCCCGAGGAGCGTCTTGCCACATGTAAGCACTGGGTCTGACTGAGCGCCTCCAGGAGAGAGGCCCCAGCAAGACGCGCCCCGAGGAGCGTCTTGACACATGTCAACACTGGGGCTGACATAGGGCCTCCAGGAGAGAGGCCCAAGCAAGATGCGCCCCGAGGAGCGTCTTGCCACATGTAAACAATGGGTCTGACTGAGGGCCTCCAGGAGAGAAGCACAAGCAAGACGCGCCCCGAGGAGCGTCTTGCCACATGTCAACAATGGGTCTGACTGAGGGCCTCCAGGAGAGAAGCCCAAGCAAGACGCGCCCCGAGGAGCGTCTTGCCACATGTCAGCACTCGGTCTGACTGAGCGCCTCCAGGAGAGAGGCCCAAGCAAGACGCACCCCGAGGAGCGTCTTGACACATGTCAACACTGGGGTTGACAGAGGGCCTCCAGGAGAGAGGCCCAAGCAAGATGCGCCCCAAGGAGCGTCTTGCCACATGTAAACAATGTGTCTGACTGAGGGCCTCCAGGAGAGAAGCCCAAGCAAGAAGCGCCCCGAGGAGCGTCTTGCCACATGTCAGCACTCGGTCTGACTGAGCGCCTCCAGGAGAGAGGCCCAAGCAAGACGCGCCCCGAGGAGCGTCTTGCCACATATCAACAATGGGTCTGACTGAGGGCCTCCATGAGAGAAGCCCAAGCAAGACGCGCCCCGAGGAGCGTCTTGTCACGTGTCAACACTGGGTCTGACTGAGCATCTCCAGGAGAGAGGCTCAAGCAAGACGCGCCCCGAAGAGCGTCTTGCCACATGTCACCACTGGGTCTGACTGAGCGCCTCCAGGAGAGAGGCCCAAGCAAGACGCGCCCCGAGGAGCGTCTTGCCACATGTAAGCACTGGGTCTGACTGAGCGCCTCCAGGAGAGAGGCCCAAGCAAGACGCGCCCCGAGGAGCGTCTTGCCACATGTCAACAATGGGTCTGACTGAGGGCCTCCAGGAGAGAAGCCCAAGCAAGATGCGCCCAAAGGAGTGTCTTGCCACATGTAAACAATGGGTCTGACTCAGGGCCTCCAGGAGAGAAGCCCAAGCAAGACGCACCCCGAGCAGCGTCTTGCCACATGTCAGCACTCGGTCTGACTGAGCGCCTCCAGGAGAGAGGCCCAAGCAAGACGCGCCCCGAGGAGCGTCTTGCCACATATCAACAATGGGTCTGACTGAGGGCCTCCATGAGAGAAGCCCAAGCAAGACGCGCCCCGAGGAGCGTCTTGCCACATGTCACCACTGGGTCTGACTGAGCGCCTCCAGGAGAGAGGCCCAAGCAAGACACGCCCCGAGGAGCGTCTTGCCACGTGTCAACACTGGGTCTGACTGAGCGTCTCCAGGAGAGAGGCCCAAGCAAGACGCGCCCCGAGGAGCGTCTTGCCACATGTCACCACTGGGTCTGACTGAGCGCCTCCAGGAGAGAGGCCCAAGCAAGACGCGCCCCGAGGAGCGTCTTGCCACATGTAAGCACTGGGTCTGACTGAGCGCCTCCAGGAGAGAAGCCCCAGCAAGACGCGCCCCGAGGAGCGTCTTACCACATGTCAGCACTGGGTCTGACTGAGCGCCTCCAGGAGAGAGGCCCCAGCAAGACGCGCCCCGAGGAGCGTCTTGACACATGTCAACACTGGGGCTGACAGAGGGCCTCCAGGAGAGAGGCCCAAGCAAGATGCGCCCCGAGGAGCGTCTTGCCACATGTCAACAATGGGTCTGACTGAGGGCCTCCAGGAGAGAAGCCCAAGCAAGACGCGCCCCGAGGAGCGTCTTGCCACATGTCAGCACTCGGTCTGACTGAGCGCCTCCAGGAGAGAGGCCCAAGCAAGACGCACCCCGAGGAGCGTCTTGACACATGTCAACACTGGGGATGACAGAGGGCCTCCAGGAGAGAGGCCCAAGCAAGATGAGCCCCAAGGAGCGTCTTGCCACATGTAAACAATGGGTCTGACTGAGGGCCTCCAGGAGAGAAGCCCAAGCAAGACGCGCCCCGAGGAGCGTCTTGCCACATGTCAGCACTCGGTCTGACTGAGCGCCTCCAGGAGAGAGGCCCAAGCAAGACGCGCCCCGAGGAGCGTCTTGCCACATATCAACAATGGATCTGACTGAGGGCCTCCATGAGAGAAGCCCAAGCAAGACGCGCCCCGAGGAGCGTCTTGTCACGTGTCAACACTGGGTCTGACTGAGCATCTCCAGGAGAGAGGCTCAAGCAAGACGCGCCCCGAAGAGCGTCTTGCCACATGTCACCACTGGGTCTGACTGAGCGCCTCCAGGAGAGAGGCCCAAGCAAGACGCGCCCCGAGGAGCGTCTTGCCACATGTAAGCACTGGGTCTGACTGAGCGCCTCCAGGAGAGAGGCCCCAGCAAGACGCGCCCCGAGGAGCGTCTTGCCTTATGTCAGCACTCGGTCTGACTGAGCGCCTCCAGGAGAGAGGCCCAAGCAAGACGCGCCCCGAGGAGCATCTTGCCACATGTCAACAATGGGTCTGACTGAGGGACTCCAGGAGAGAGGCCCAAGCAAGACACGCCCTGAGGAGCTTCTTGCCACATGTCACCACTGGGTCTGACTGAGCGCCTCCAGGAGAGAGGCCCAAGAAAGACGCGCCCCGAGGAGCGTCTTGCCACATGTCAACAATGAGTCTGACTGAGGGCCTCCAGGAGAGAAGCCCAAGCAAGACGCGTCCCGAGGAGTGTCTTGCCACATGTCAGCACTCGGCCTGACTGAGCGCCTCCAGGAGAGAGGCCCAAGCAAGACGCGCCCTGAGGAGCGTCTTGCCACATATCAACAATGGGTCTGACTGAGGAACTCCATGAGAGAAGCCCAAGCAAGACGCGCCCCGAGGAGCGTCTTGTCACGTGTCAACACTGGGTCTGACTGAGTGCCTCCAGGAGAGAGGCCCAAGCAAGATGCGCCCCGAGGAGCGTCTTGCCACATGTCAACAATGAGTCTGACTGAGGGCCTCCAGGAGAGAAGCCCAAGCAAGACGCGTCCCGAGGAGTGTCTTGCCACATGTCAGCACTCGGTCTGAATGAGCGCCTCCAGGAGAGAGGCCCAAGCAAGACGCGCCCCGAGGAGCGTCTTGCCACATATCAACAATGGGTCTGACTGAGGGCCTCCATGAGAGAAGCCCAAGCAAGATGCGCCCCGAGGAGCGTCTTGTCACGTGTCAACACTGGGTCTGACTGAGCGTCTCCAGGAGAGAGGCCCAAGCAAGACGCGCCCTGAGGAGCTTCTTGCCACATGTCACCACTGGGTCTGACTGAGCGCCTCCAGGAGAGAGGCCCAAGAAAGACGCGCCCCGAGGAGCGTCTTGCCACATGTCAACAATGAGTCTGACTGAGGGCCTCCAGGAGAGAAGCCCAAGCAAGACGCGTCCCGAGGAGTGTCTTGCCACATGTCAGCACTCGGCCTGACTGAGCGCCTCCAGGAGAGAGGCCCAAGCAAGACGCGCCCCGAGGAGCGTCTTGCCACATATCAACAATGGGTCTGACTGAGGAACTCCATGAGAGAAGCCCAAGCAAGACGCGCCCCGAGGAGCGTCTTGTCACGTGTCAACACTGGGTCTGACTGAGCGTCTCCAGGAGAGAGGCCCAAGCAAGACGCGCCCCGAGGAGCGTCTTGCCACATGTCAACAATGGGTCTGACTGAGGGCCTCCAGGAGAGAAGCCCAAGCAAGACGCGTCTCGAGGAGCGTCTTGCCACATGTCAGCACTCGGTCTGACTGAACGCCTCCAGGAGAGAAGCCCCAGCAAGACGCGCCCGGAGGAGCGTCTTGCCACATGTAAGCACTGGGTCTGACTGAGCGCCTCCAGGAGAGAGGCCCAAGCAAGACGCGCCCCGAGGAGCGTCTTGCCACATGTCAACAATGGGTCTGACTGAGGGCCTCCAGGAGAGAAGCCCAAGCAAGATGCGCCCAAAGGAGCGTCTTGCCACATGTAAACAATGGGTCTGACTGAGGGCCTCCAGGAGAGAAGCCCAAGCAAGACGCGCCCCGAGGAGCGTCTTGCCACATGTCAGCACTCGGTCTGACTGAGCGCCTCCAGGAGAGAGGCCCAAGCAAGACGCGCCCCGAGGAGCGTCTTGCCACATATCAACAATGGGTCTGACTGAGGGCCTCCATGAGAGAAGCCCAAGCAAGACGCGCCCCGAGGAGCGTCTTGCCACATGTCACCACTGGGTCTGACTGAGCGCCTCCAGGAGAGAGGCCCAAGCAAGACACGCCCCGAGGAGCGTCTTGCCACGTGTCAACACTGGGTCTCACTGAGCGTCTCCAGGAGAGAGGCCCAAGCAAGACGCGCCCCGAGGAGCGTCTTACCACATGTCACCACTGGGTCTGACTGAGCGCCTCCAGGAGAGAGGCCCAAGCAAGACGCGCCCCGAGGAGCGTCTTGCCACATGTAAGCACTGGGTCTGACTGAGCGCCTCCAGGAGAGAGGCCCCAGCAAGACGCGCCCCGAGGAGCGTCTTGCCTTATGTCAGCACTCGGTCTGACTGAGCGCCTCCAGGAGAGAGGCCCAAGCAAGACGCGCCCCGAGGAGCGTCTTGCCACGTGTCAACACTGGGTCTGACTGAGCATCTCCAGGAGAGAGGCTCAAGCAAGACGCGCCCCGAAGAGCGTCTTGCCACATGTCACCACTGGGTCTGACTGAGCGCCTCCAGGAGAGAGGCCCAAGCAAGACGCGCCCCGAGGAGCGTCTTGCCACATGTAAGCACTGGGTCTGACTGAGCGCCTCCAGGAGAGAGGCCCCAGCAAGACGCGCCCCGAGGAGCGTCTTGCCTTATGTCAGCACTCGGTCTGACTGAGCGCCTCCAGGAGAGAGGCCCAAGCAAGACGCGCCCCGAGGAGCATCTTGCCACATGTCAACAATGGGTCTGACTGAGGGACTCCAGGAGAGAAGCCCAAGCAAGACGCGCCCCGAGGAGCGTCTTGCCACATGTCAACAATGGGTCTGACTGAGGGCCTCCAAGAGAGAAGCCTAAGCAAAACGCGCCCCGAGGAGCGTCTTGCACCATGTCAACACTGGGTCTGACTGAGCACCTCCAGGAGAGAGGCCCAAGCAAGACTCGCCCCGAGGAGCGTCTTGCCACATATCAACAATGGGTCTGACTGAGGGCCTCCATGAGAGAAGCCCAAGCAAGACGCGCCCCGAGGAGCGTCTTGTCACGTGTCAACACTGGGTCTGACTGAGCGTCTCCAGGAGAGAGGCCCAAGCAAGACGCGCCCCGAGGAGCGTCTTGCCACATGTCACCACTCGGTCTGACTGAGTGCCTCCAGGAGAGAGGCCCAAGCAAGATGCGCCCCGAGGAGCGTCTTGCCACATGTCAACAATGAGTCTGACTGAGGGCCTCCAGGAGAGAAGCCCAAGCAAGACGCGTCCCGAGGAGTGTCTTGCCACATGTCAGCACTCGGTCTGAATGAGCGCCTCCAGGAGAGAGGCCCAAGCAAGACGCGCCCCGAGGAGCGTCTTGCCACATATCAACAATGGGTCTGACTGAGGGCCTCCATGAGAGAAGCCCAAGCAAGATGCGCCCCGAGGAGCGTCTTGTCACGTGTCAACACTGGGTCTGACTGAGCGTCTCCAGGAGAGAGGCCCAAGCAAGACGCGCCCTGAGGAGCTTCTTGCCACATGTCACCACTGGGTCTGACTGAGCGCCTCCAGGAGAGAGGCCCAAGAAAGACGCGCCCCGAGGAGCGTCTTGCCACATGTCAACAATGAGTCTGACTGAGGGCCTCCAGGAGAGAAGCCCAAGCAAGACGCGTCCCGAGGAGTGTCTTGCCACATGTCTGCACTCGGCCTGACTGAGCGCCTCCAGGAGAGAGGCCCAAGCAAGACGCGCCCTGAGGAGCGTCTTGCCACATATCAACAATGGGTCTGACTGAGGAACTCCATGAGAGAAGCCCAAGCAAGACGCGCCCCGAGGAGCGTCTTGTCACGTGTCAACACTGGGTCTGACTGAGTGCCTCCAGGAGAGAGGCCCAAGCAAGATGCGCCCCGAGGAGCGTCTTGCCACATGTCAACAATGAGTCTGACTGAGGGCCTCCAGGAGAGAAGCCCAAGCAAGACGCGTCCCGAGGAGTGTCTTGCCACATGTCAGCACTCGGTCTGAATGAGCGCCTCCAGGAGAGAGGCCCAAGCAAGACGCGCCCCGAGGAGCGTCTTGCCACATATCAACAATGGGTCTGACTGAGGGCCTCCATGAGAGAAGCCCAAGCAAGATGCGCCCCGAGGAGCGTCTTGTCACGTGTCAACACTGGGTCTGACTGAGCGTCTCCAGGAGAGAGGCCCAAGCAAGACGCGCCCTGAGGAGCTTCTTGCCACATGTCACCACTGGGTCTGACTGAGCGCCTCCAGGAGAGAGGCCCAAGAAAGACGCGCCCCGAGGAGCGTCTTGCCACATGTCAACAATGAGTCTGACTGAGGGCCTCCAGGAGAGAAGCCCAAGCAAGACGCGTCCCGAGGAGTGTCTTGCCACATGTCAGCACTCGGCCTGACTGAGCGCCTCCAGGAGAGAGGCCCAAGCAAGACGCGCCCCGAGGAGCGTCTTGCCACATATCAACAATGGGTCTGACTGAGGAACTCCATGAGAGAAGCCCAAGCAAGACGCGCCCCGAGGAGCATCTTGTCACGTGTCAACACTGGGTCTGACTGAGCGTCTCCAGGAGAGAGGCCCAAGCAAGACGCGCCCCGAGGAGCGTCTTGCCACATGTCAACAATGGGTCGGACTGAGGGCCTCCAGGAGAGAAGCCCAAGCAAGACGCGTCTCGAGGAGCGTCTTGCCACATGTCAGCACTCGGTCTGACTGAACGCCTCCAGGAGAGAAGTCCCAGCAAGACGCGCCCGGAGGAGCGTCTTGCCACATGTAAGCACTGGGTCTGACTGAGCGCCTCCAGGAGAGAGGCCCAAGCAAGACGCGCCCCGAGGAGCGTCTTGCCACATGTCAACAATGGGTCTGACTGAGGGCCTCCAGGAGAGAAGCCCAAGCAAGATGCGCCCAAAGGAGCGTCTTGCCACATGTAAACAATGGGTCTGACTGAGGGCCTCCAGGAGAGAAGCCCAAGCAAGACGCGCCCCGAGGAGCGTCTTGCCACATGTCAGCACTCGGTCTGACTGAGCGCCTCCAGGAGAGAGGCCCAAGCAAGACGCGCCCCGAGGAGCGTCTTGCCACATATCAACAATGGGTCTGACTGAGGGCCTCCATGAGAGAAGCCCAAGCAAGACGCGCCCCGAGGAGCGTCTTGCCACATGTCACCACTGGGTCTGACTGAGCGCCTCCAGGAGAGAGGCCCAAGCAAGACACGCCCCGAGGAGCGTCTTGCCACGTGTCAACACTGGGTCTCACTGAGCGTCTCCAGGAGAGAGGCCCAAGCAAGACGCGCCCCGAGGAGCGTCTTACCACATGTCACCACTGGGTCTGACTGAGCGCCTCCAGGAGAGAGGCCCAATCAAGACGCGCCCCGAGGAGCGTCTTGCCACATGTAAGCACTGGGTCTGACTGAGCGCCTCCAGGAGAGAAGCCCCAGCAAGACGCGCCCCGAGGAGCGTCTTACCACATGTCAGCACTCGGTCTGACTGAACGCCTCCAGGAGAGAAGCCCAAGCAAGACGCGCCCCGAGGAGCGTCTTGCCACTTGTCAGCACTCGGTCTGACTGAACGCCTCCAGGAGAGAAGCCCCAGCAA
Source organism: Nothobranchius furzeri (assembly GCF_043380555.1). Lineage (NCBI taxonomy): Eukaryota > Metazoa > Chordata > Actinopteri > Cyprinodontiformes > Nothobranchiidae > Nothobranchius > Nothobranchius furzeri. Next base: position 15,696,203 of record NC_091756.1, read on the forward strand.
GACGCGCCCCGAGGAGCGTCTTGCCACATGTAAGCACTGGGTCTGACTGAGCGCCTCCAGGAGAGAGGCCCCAGCAAGACGCGCCCCGAGGAGCGTCTTGACACATGTCAACACTGGGGCTGACATAGGGCCTCCAGGAGAGAGGCTCAAGCAAGATGCGCCCCGAGGAGCGTCTTGCCACATGTAAACAATGGGTCTGACTGAGGGCCTCCAGGAGAGAAGCACAAGCAAGACGCGCCCCGAGGAGCGTCTTGCCACATGTCAACAATGGGTCTGACTGAGGGCCTCCAGGAGAGAAGCCCAAGCAAGACGCGCCCCGAGGAGCGTCTTGCCACATGTCAGCACTCGGTCTGACTGAGCGCCTCCAGGAAAGAGGCCCAAGCAAGACGCACCCCAAGGAGCGTCTTGACACATGTCAACACTGGGGCTGACAGAGGGCCTCCAGGAGAGAAGCCCAAGCAAGACGCGCCCCGAGGAGCGTCTTGCCACATGTCAGCACTCGGTCTGACTGAGCGCCTCCAGGAGAGAGGCCCAAGCAAGACGCGCCCCGAGGAGCGTCTTGCCACATATCAACAATGGGTCTGACTGAGGGCCTCCAGGAGAGAGGCTCAAGCAAGACGCGCCCCGAAGAGCGTCTTGCCACATGTCACCACTGGGTCTGACTGAGCGCCTCCAGGAGAGAGGCCCAAGCAAGACGCGCCCCGAGGAGCGTCTTGCCACATGTAAGCACTGGGTCTGACTGAGCGCCTCCAGGAGAGAGGCCCAAGCAAGACGCGCCCCGAGGAGCATCTTGCCACATGTCAACAATGGGTCTGACTGAGGGCCTCCAGGAGAGAAGCCCAAGCAAGATACGCCCAAAGGAGCGTCTTGCCACATGTAAACAATGGGTCTGACTCAGGGCCTCCAGGAGAGAAGCCCAAGCAAGACGCGCCCCGAGCAGCGTCTTGCCACATGTCAGCACTCGGTCTGACTGAGCGCCTCCAGGAGAGAGGCCCAAGCAAGACGCGCCCCGAGGAGCGTCTTGCCACATATCAACAATGGGTCTGACTGAGGGCCTCCATGAGAGAAGCCCAAGCAAGACGTGCCCCGAGGAGCGTCTTGCCACATGTCACCACTGGGTCTGACTGAGCGCCTCCAGGAGAGAGGCCCAAGCAAGACGCGCCCCGAGGAGCGTCTTGCCACGTGTCAACACTGGGTCTGACTGAGCGTCTCCAGGAGAGAGGCCCAAGCAAGACGCGCCCCGAGGAGCGTCTTGCCACATGTCACCACTGGGTCTGACTGAGCGCCTCCAGGAGAGAGGCCCAAGCAAGACGCGCCCCGAGGAGCGTCTTGCCACATGTAAGCACTGGGTCTGACTGAGCGCCTCCAGGAGAGAAGCCCCAGCAAGACGCGCCCCGAGGAGCGTCTTGCCACGTGTCAACAATGGGTCTGACTGAGCATCTCCAGGAGAGAGGCTCAAGCAATACGCGCCCCGAAGAGCGTCTTGCCACATGTCACCACTGGGTCTGACTGAACGCCTCCAGGAGAGAGGCCCAAGCAAGACGCGCCCCGAGGAGCGTCTTGCCACATGTAAGCACTGGGTCTGACTGAGGGCCTCCAAGAGAGAAGCCTAAGCAAGACGCGCCCCGAGGAGCGTCTTGCACCATGTCAACACTGGGTCTGACTGAGCACCTCCAGGAGAGAGGCCAAAGCAAGACTCGCCCCGAGGAGCGTCTTGCCACATATCAACAATGGGTCTGACTGAGGGCCTCCATGAGAGAAGCCCAAGCAAGACGCGCCCCGAGGAGCGTCTTGCCACATGTCAGCACTCGGTCTGACTGAGCGCCTCCAGGAGAGAGGCCCAAGCAAGACGCGCCCCGAGGAGCGTCTTGCCACATATCAACAATGGGTCTGACTGAGGGCCTCCATGAGAGAAGCCCAAGCAAGACGCGCCCCGAGGAGCGTCTTGTCACGTGTCAACACTGGGTCTGACTGAGCGTCTCCAGGAGAGAGGCCCAAGCAAGACGCGCCCCGAGAAGCGTCTTGCCACATGTCACCACTCGGTCTGACTGAGTGCCTCCAGGAGAGAGGCCCAAGCAAGACGCGCCCCGAGGAGCGTCTTGCCACATGTCAACAATGAGTCTGACTGAGGGCCTCCAGGAGAGAAGCCCAAGCAAGACGCGTCCCGAGGAGTGTCTTGCCACATGTCAGCACTCGGTCTGAATGAGCGCCTCCAGGAGAGAGGCCCAAGCAAGACGCGCCCCGAGGAGCGTCTTGCCACATATCAACAATGGGTCTGACTGAGGGCCTCCATGAGAGAAGCCCAAGCAAGATGCGCCCCGAGGAGCGTCTTGTCACGTGTCAACACTGGGTCTGACTGAGCGTCTCCAGGAGAGAGGCCCAAGCAAGACGCGCCCTGAGGAGCTTCTTGCCACATGTCACCACTGGGTCTGACTGAGCGCCTCCAGGAGAGAGGCCCAAGAAAGACGCGCCCCGAGGAGCGTCTTGCCACATGTCAACAATGAGTCTGACTGAGGGCCTCCAGGAGAGAAGCCCAAGCAAGACGCGTCCCGAGGAGTGTCTTGCCACATGTCAGCACTCGGCCTGACTGAGCGCCTCCAGGAGAGAGGCCCAAGCAAGACGCGCCCCGAGGAGCGTCTTGCCACATATCAACAATGGGTCTGACTGAGGAACTCCATGAGAGAAGCCCAAGCAAGACGCGCCCCGAGGAGCGTCTTGTCACGTGTCAACACTGGGTCTGACTGAACGCCTCCAGGAGAGAAGCCCCAGCAAGACGCGCCCCGAGGAGCGTCTTGCCACATGTCAACAATGGGTCTGACTGAGGGCCTCCAGGAGAGAAGCCCAAGCAAGACGCGTCTCGAGGAGCGTCTTGCCACATGTCAGCACTCGGTCTGACTGAACGCCTCCAGGAGAGAAGCCCCAGCAAGACGCGCCCCGAGGAGCGTCTTGCCACATGTAAGCACTGGGTCTGACTGAGCGCCTCCAGGAGAGAGGCCCAAGCAAGACGCGCCCCGAGGAGCGTCTTGCCACATGTCAACAATGGGTCTGACTGAGGGCCTCCAGGAGAGAAGCCCAAGCAAGATGCGCCCAAAGGAGCGTCTTGCCACATGTAAACAATGGGTCTGACTGAGGGCCTCCAGGAGAGAAGCCCAAGCAAGACGCGCCCCGAGGAGCGTCTTGCCACATGTCAGCACTCGGTCTGACTGAGCGCCTCCAGGAGAGAGGCCCAAGCAAGACGCGCCCCGAGGAGCGTCTTGCCACATATCAACAATGGGTCTGACTGAGGGCCTCCATGAGAGAAGCCCAAGCAAGACGCGCCCCGAGGAGCGTCTTGCCACATGTCACCACTGGGTCTGACTGAGCGCCTCCAGGAGAGAGGCCCAAGCAAGACACGCCCCGAGGAGCGTCTTGCCACGTGTCAACACTGGGTCTCACTGAGCGTCTCCCGGAGAGAGGCCCAAGCAAGACGCGCCCCGAGGAGCGTCTTGCCACATGTCACCACTGGGTCTGACTGAGCGCCTCCAGGAGAGAGGCCCAATCAAGACGCGCCCCGAGGAGCGTCTTGCCACATGTAAGCACTGGGTCTGACTGAGCGCCTCCAGGAGAGAAGCCCCAGCAAGACGCGCCCCGAGGAGCGTCTTACCACATGTCAGCACTCGGTCTGACTGAACGCCTCCAGGAGAGAAGCCCAAGCAAGACGCGCCCCGAGGAGCGTCTTGCCACTTGTCAGCACTCGGTCTGACTGAACGCCTCCAGGAGAGAAGCCCCAGCAAGACGCGCCCCGAGGAGCGTCTTCCCACATGTAAGCACTGGGTCTGACTGAGCGCCTCCAGGAGAGAGGCCCCAGCAAGACGCGCCCCGAGGAGCGTCTTGACACATGTCAACACTGGGGCTGACATAGGGCCTCCAGGAGAGAGGCTCAAGCAAGATGCGCCCCGAGGAGCGTCTTGCCACATGTAAACAATGGGTCTGACTGAGGGCCTCCAGGAGAGAAGCACAAGCAAGACGCGCCCCGAGGAGCGTCTTGCCACATGTCAACAATGGGTCTGACTGAGGGCCTCCAGGAGAGAAGCCCAAGCAAGACGCGCCCCGAGGAGCGTCTTGCCACATGTCAGCACTCGGTCTGACTGAGCGCCTCCAGGAGAGAGGCCCAAGCAAGACGTGCCCCGAGGAGCGTCTTGCCACATGTCAGCACTCGGTCTGACTGAGCGCCTCCAGGAGAGAGGCCCAAGCAAGACGCGCCCCGAGGAGCGTCTTGCCACATATCAACAATGGGTCTGACTGAGGGCCTCCATGAGAGAAGCCCAAGCAAGACGCGCCCCGAGGAGCGTCTTGTCACATGTCAACACTGGGTCTGACTGAGCATCTCCAGGAGAGAGGCTCAAGCAAGACGCGCCCCGAAGAGCGTCTTGCCACATGTCACCACTGGGTCTGACTGAGCGCCTCCAGGAGAGAGGCCCAAGCAAGACGCGCCCCGAGGAGCGTCTTGCCACATGTCAGCACTCGGTCTGACTGAGCGCCTCCAGGAGAGAGGCCCAAGCAAGACGCGCCCCGAGGAGCGTCTTGCCACATATCAACAATGGGTCTGACTGAGGGCCTCCATGAGAGAAGCCCAAGCAAGACGCGCCCCGAGGAGCGTCTTGTCACATGTCAACACTGGGTCTGACTGAGCATCTCCAGGAGAGAGGCTCAAGCAAGACGCGCCCCGAAGAGCGTCTTGCCACATGTCACCACTGGGTCTGACTGAGCGCCTCCAGGAGAGAGGCCCAAGCAAGACGCGCCCCGAGGAGCGTCTTGCCACATGTAAGCACTGGGTCTGACTGAGCGCCTCCAGGAGAGAGGCCCAAGCAAGACGCGCCCCGAGGAGCTTCTTGCCACATGTCAACAATGGGTCTGACTGAGGGCCTCCAGGAGAGAAGCCCAAGCAAGATGCGCCCAAAGGAGCGTCTTGCCACATGTAAACAATGGGTCTGACTCAGGGCCTCCAGGAGAGAAGCCCAAGCAAGACGCGCCCCGAGCAGCGTCTTGCCACATGTCAGCACTCGGTCTGACTGAGCGCCTCCAGGAGAGAGGCCCAAGCAAGACGCGCCCCGAGGAGCGTCTTGCCACATATCAACAATGGGTCTGACTGAGGGCCTCCATGAGAGAAGCCCAAGCAAGACGCGCCCCGAGGAGCGTCTTGCCACATGTCACCACTGGGTCTGACTGAGCGCCTCCAGGAGAGAGGCCCAAGCAAGACGCGCCCCGAGGAGCGTCTTGCCACGTGTCAACACTGGGTCTGACTGAGCGTCTCCAGGAGAGAGGCCCAAGCAAGACGCGCCCCGAGGAGCGTCTT